>NC_138658.1:28596180-31123680 GCF_964273445.1 Streptopelia decaocto
GCCAGTTTATCTCACTATTGTTGATCAAGCTGCTAATATAACACAGCACTTTAGCTCATTAGCAGCTAATATGATACTAATAAGTGCCTCAGGCAATTAAAACAAGTGCAATATTGTATTATGTTACTTGTAATAAGCACTTTGAACAACCTCGTGAGCGTATATTTCACACAGCCCACTCAGTAGTTGCAATGACCCCAGAACAAAAACTGGTTAAATTTTTGGTGCTTCTCGTTTTGTTGGCTACAAAATCCTGTCAGGTCTGTGTAAAAAATCTGCTGAACACAAGAAAGAAAAAAAAAATAAAGCAACACAGTAGGTGGGTGTTAATAAGAATGTCTTGAAAGCCTGTTAATCTAACATCCAGATGTATTTTATTAAAGAACTTAGAAGTATTCTTAGAGCCAACACCAGCTGCAGGTGTTGATATGCCATAATTGTTTAGATACTATGGTAACAGATACTATGGAAAACATGGAGGCAGATAGTTTTACACCACTTCATCTGACCATTACATTTGCTTTTGATTCATATGTACCTACCAGCTGATGTTTTAGATACAAGCTGCAAGTAATTCAAAATCGGAAGGAAAAGCTTAGTTAAAATATCCATGCTTCACTCAGTTAATGCAGAAATGCAGCGTAGATTGCTAGTCCATGCATTAGATCTCACTAGCTATAATGTCCTTGTCCTTTAAACAAAACACAACTTTTTTATAGCAACAGCAATGCAGTTAGGTGACAGCTACAACTTGGATAAGTATGTAGTGATATGGAATGGGAGAAAGAGCCTAAGTATTCTTTTTCACCACTGTTGAGATATAAATTACCTGGAGTATTTCAGGAATAGGTCTAGCATTCATCTTTAGCAGGCTGATGTGCTGTTGAAGATTTAGAACAAGGAAATAATTGGGCAAAATAATAAAATTGGCAAGGATCATTAAAGAAAATGTTGGAACAGGACTAGCGGTTTATAGTTAGTGATACTTTTTTTTCTCCCTTAATACTGCACATAGGGTAGGTCTGTCTCAGCTCCAAGCTCCAGTGTGCCACAGACAATAAAGCTTCATATGGACAGGGGATAAGAGATTAAATATTGAGAACAATTAAAATGACCAAGGCTGTTTCGTTTAGAAAGCAGAAATATAAGAATGACCACTAAAAATAATGAATGGTTTATGGGAGAGAGATGTGATACTCCACCAAACGCAGTTCCAGCCCCATAACACAATTACAAGAGAAAAGTCGATGGAACTGGCAGGCAGAAAATGTGAACAGAAAAGAATATGTCTTAAAATAGCACATTATCAGCCCATGGAATTCAATGCCACAGGAGATCATTGAGGAAACGAGTTTAACAGGATTTTAAGAGGGCTGAGTTACTTATACTGACAAATAAAACTTTTGTGCCTACATGAAGTTAAGTCAAAAATGTAAGGGACTGTAATCAGGACAACGTGTAAGATCCGTGTGTGTTCTTCTAAGGATACTGAAACTCCAGAGATTTAATACACATGCACCGAAACTCACTGGATGCCAGGTGCTTGCCTGTAAAAGCTAAACACATGTTAACTGGGAATGCTGTCCCATTCTTCATCTGGATGTGGATCTGTCCTACACTACTCCATGTCACTTAGGATGTAGAGGAGACACTGTCACAGCAAATCACGCCGATTCAGCATCTTTCAACCTAGGCCACAGGACTTTAACTGCAAAGTAGTAGGTGACTTGCTTGACAAGCTGCTTCTTGCCTTCTGTAACTGGGTTTATTTTTTATAAGATCTGTTTGTTTTGATATTCCTCCTAGTCTATCGGGTTTCCAAAAGTTAAATGTAATATGTTTGCCCAGATTTTAAGGTGAATGCTACTAAACAGTTTCACATTCCTGCAGTGATAAACCCTATGAATCAATAGAAGCTGGGTTACTGTGTGGCTTTGCTTTATGGAAACACAACAGTATCTCCATAATCATAGGTCTGTACCTCATTTAAAAATAAATAAATAAAAGCAGGGAAAATAGATGGTGTGGGTGGCAACATGCTACTCTTCTACTGAAATTGTTTCCAAATTGTTGAAATGTCAAACTATTGTCTCACCTTGTCATATTATTTATATCACACCTGACACATAGCCTATTTTAATGTGGTTTTATTCAGGGTTATATTGTTTAGCTTTTGCAAATCAACAGTTATGAGAAAAGGAAAATCAAAGTATCGCATGTTGTCTCTCGTTCCATTAATCCAACTGAAGCTACAGTGAACAGACGCGCAGCATGTTATTATACGAGCCATATGATACTTATTTGAATGGGACACTTTCAACAAGAAAGCATTCATAATGCAACAACATTATTGCTGCTATAAAGAATGCAGCTTATTGATATGCAATGTATTTTCTTTTAAACCAGCTGAAACTAGCTACATGGCCAAGTTTAGAAATCCTACTAGGCAATGTTGCATACACCATTAGCTGCCTAAATACTTTTGCACTGTGCTGTTCTGGTTCTCAAGGGGTAGTGAAAAGTCTAATTCCCAGTCACATTGGTAGGACTGAGGCGCCTATGTACCTGTGAAGGTTCAGATTTCCAATGGCATAAGGATAATATTTTCAAGCCTGAGAGGCATATTTATTTCATACACCCATATAAAAAAAACTTTGCTCTTCCATACCTGCTCCATCTCACAATGGCTTCTGTATTTCTCATATTTGCTGTTAACTTAGGTGTGGGTTTAACTGCCAGTGAAACTGGCAAGGCCTAAACTCAGATCTAAGGTTAAACATACGCTAATCTATTCTGAATGAGAAAAGTGTACTGAGTTACGGCATTGCAGAGGGACAACTGCCTGATAGGGACTTTATGGGTTTTCATTTGGGTTTCAAACTTGCTTGGTGCATTGTCAAAGTGTCCCTTTTAAGAGATCTAGAGAAGTGTATTTCACTCTTTTTTCCTGCAGAATGCCTGTAACTAAATCAGTGCCTCATTTTAATACATTTGACACAATAATGCTCTGCAGCTGCACGTGGAAGCCATGGATAAACAGAGAACTAAATTAACAGGCCTCTGAAATCTTCCCAACTACTTCTCAATTAAAATTCTTGACAGATTTTCTCAATTATAAAAAAAGGCTAAAAAACCTCCACAAAAACTTAATAAAATACCTATCAGTGCTTTATCACGCATTTGAAATACAAATCCAAATCCAAACAGGTTTTGTTGTTTCAATCATTCTGACTTTCTCAAAGGCATTCCATAGGTATTTGACCCTTCTTATGCACATTTAAAGGCACAAATTAGCAAGACTTGGGACATTTCTAAATGACAGGGGAACAGCCCTATTAATGCTCATCTTCACACTCACTTGCCAACTACTCATGCAGAAAAAGGATTTCGGCATGTTAAACAATTAGAATTCACCTTGAGTCAAGATACAAGCTTGTGTCAAGGTTATAAATGCTAATATAAGTAATATTCCTATATTTAAATATCCTGTTTCATATCACTTGAAAGATTATATTTCTGACCTGAACCCATCCACTGCCTTTTGTATGTTGCTAAAGATTTCTTCAGCCACTCTCCAGTAATGCCTGATTGCTAAGTCTGAGGTCCTTCAGGGTCACAAATGCTGTGGTAGACCTGTAAACAACTAATTTTTATTCTGTTTGGTGAAGGAATTGCGTGAGGATTTTTTTTCCCATGAAAAAATAGCTTTTCAGTTAAGTGGAAACTTTCACTAATTATATTTTTATTCAAAATACATCAGGTTTATGGAAAAAAGCCTCACAGGTTTCAATTGCAGTTGGCTATGAAAACAAAATAAATTGCTTTTGGTTAAGGCTTTTGCAGAGGAAAAACATTGCTTCCTAGCTATTTCTAAATTTGGTCCTGATCTAATAAGGGAAGTACAAAATAAATAAAACCCAATAGAATATAAAATTTATCCATTAATAACGCACATACAATAGATTCACTGGAAGGAGGAGTAAGCTGAGAATTGCATGTCAGATTACCATATGCACAAACTGGTGAGATATCTCAATGATGTATGTAAGATACAAGCCGGTGTAAGATACAAGCCTGTGTGAGAAACTTTGCCACCCTTGCAGACAGCTGCAGCATTTTAATGCAATGTGCTAAATGAAATTTTATGCCCAGAAGATTCAGTTAACTTCTGAGCAATATAGTCTCAGCAATACTTAAAACTCACTCTGAAAGTCTCCAACTGGCAGATATTTTTCCCTCACCAAATGTATTTCTCTTTTCTGCATTTTAGGTCCATCTTCACTTGCCCCTCTACCGTGGTAGGTCATAGCACGTGAATCGCTCTCCTTTCCTCATCTTTGGCTCCTGCATCTCCTCCAATTTTAGACAAACACCTGCAGCTGTGCCTTTCCTCTGGCAGAGGAAAGAGATTGCTTTCGTAGCTTTTTTCCCCAGGTATTGCTTGAGTTCAGGGGCTCATGCACTGCACTGTAAAACTGATGTAGGGCAATGCCTGTGGTGTATAATATAGAGGTATCACATGTTTTTACACAGTTGGTACTACTGCTGTTGTTGCCTCTCTAATATGTAGTTTCATTCATATCTACTTTGTTCATCTATATAGTATTTGTTGTTGAACTCTTCTGCTACAGAATAAGAGGTTATGAGGGCACAATGATAACAATTCTCTATACTTCTGTGCTTATAAAAATCTTGATTTTCTTCTGCTGTTCAGAGAGGAAGATATGTGCTCTACCAATTCTGAGGAAGAATGCTTAACAACCTCTAAGCCCCATGGCTGCCTAACCTGGCAGGGCCATTTTACACCTTTGTTCTGCAAAAGTAGGTAAACAGTGCTTGGGGATGTGCCAGATGAGAGTTCAGAGAGTGACATCCTAGCCTCTTTGCATGGATTTTAAACTTCCTGTGACATAATAGCTCAGAATGAGGATTCATCTTGATGTTCTTGCTCAAAGGCTCAATCACAGCAGTTGTTCAGCGTCTCAGCAACTGATGTGTGCCAGAGCTGCCTCCTCATTTTCTGCCAAGCAGAGCAATTCACTGGATACATTCACTTGTTCATCAAGGTATCCAGGTGCTCCATCTATAACCTGAGCACATTTATATGCTTTGGGTTGGAAGATGTTAGGTAAGCATGCAACGTTTGTGATGACAGTAGCATTATGCCTTTAGAATTCCTGTTTAGTTTTCCATTTTTGAAGGAAATTGATTCATTCAAATAAACGGATTATAAGGCTGGGATTTTCAGAAGCACTTAATGTTGGCCTCTATCAGCTATCTGAACCCCAGGGAGAGTCTTCCATTGACTCCAGTGCCAGCAGAGTCAGGACAACGATGAGTTCTTTGAAAGACCAAACATACACACACATTCATTCAAATTTATTGTGTAAAGTTAAATTGAAGGTGCGTGTGTCAGAAGTACTCTGCACCCCAAATGGGGAGCAGCTCCTTTACTGAATACAGTCCTTGTCTACAGAAGTAAATTATCATTAGTAATAATTGTTAGTACTACTGAAACACCTAGATGTTCTTTCCAACATCTGCTCCTACATGATAGTCTCTGCCTGAGCCCCTGTTAAGGACAAGGTAAATCTCCTGGCTTCAGTGGCTCATAATTTGACCTAGAGGAAGAAAATGTCTGTGTCTCAAAAAACTTCTCTTCTAAATAAACAAGACAGAAAAAGCCTGGCTGAGAACCAATCTGTCAAACTTGCAGAGACACTCAAAACCTGCTGGCTCCTGTTCCCTGAGCCCAGCTAAAACAGCGCTCAGATGCAACTACCTAAGTAAGTGAATAAACATGTGAGCATATGGCAGGGTATTTCTATGGATCCTTGGTCACTGCTTTTGTGTGCAGAGATCCAGGAATATTGCACACCTTTGTCATGGGAGTATGAGGATAGGGCTCTGCACCCATTACAAACCATTAAAAAAGAATGTGCCGGATATTCTCAAGACATAGTTGACTGATTTTTTGAGAATGCTTTTATTTCTTAATATTTTTATTTCAACCTTGGCCAAGCAAATTTTCTTCATCAGAGGCTACTGATAGAACATGACACATTTGAACTTCTAAGTGAAACTAGTCTGGCTGATGGAATTCCATTGGAACAACATCCTCACAGCAAGAAAACAACTGGAGATTCTCCCCTAAACACAGAGATGTTCAGCCTTTGCAAACCTAGTGTGCTGGTTTGACTGAAAATGGGTTTATTTTCTCCATGCAGTTAGAAACCTTTCTCTTTCATAGCTAGCATGCTCGTTATTTGGACTTAGTTTGAGAACAAGACATAATACCCCAGCACAGAGTTGATGTTTTTAATTGCTCTGGTCTGAGAGCCAAGGACATGCTGAGCACTCTGCCCACAGGTGGGAGGCATTGAGGAAGGGGGGCATGGATGGGGCAGAGCTTGACTGACATCCAGACTGATCAATGAGAATATTCCATCCCATTAGCGTCCTGCTTTGTATTTAAGGAGAGTTGGGAGCTGGGACCTTCTGGTTAGCTCTTCCATTTTTCTTCTCTTCACTCTTGTTTGTCAGAGCTGGCGGAGATTTTGGTGCAGGATGGTTAGTCTGGCTTTTACCATTTTGCAGAGGCCTCTGAGCCTTTCTGCCTTTTTCCTCTGTCTTCTCTATTTGGGACCAGGTGCTGTTTCCTTGGATTGGCTGCTCAGCGTGTTGATGAGAAATTGCCTTGAGTATCTATTTCTATGTTTTATATATATATATATTTACTAGTAGTGTATTGGTATTTTGTTATTTTATTAAACTGTGTTTATCTCAATCCAAGTTTCTCCCTTCCCTTTTGATTCTCCCCCATGTTGGGGGGGTAGGGGAGGGTATGAGCGAGCAGCTACCATTGCTAGCTCAGGTGAAACCACAACACCTAGATAAGAAAACTCTGTAATTTTTACATTCTTCAATTAAAACAAACATACAAACAAACTTCTGAGTAGGGAAAGAAATTAAAATAGAAATCTGAGTGTGCACTAAGAGAAAAAAAAAAAAAATAACAAAACCTGGCACTGGGGAATTTCTCAGCAGAGAGGTTTGCTATGAAACTCTAAACACAGAGAAACCAGTCCCTGCCTGTTTTGCCCCTCTGGAGGAGAACACACTTGCACTTTGGTGCTCCAGCCCTGTCTCAAGGCTGCTACATTATACCAGATCAAATCAAACTCTCCTTGGAGAGAAACAGTCCTTATTAATATGACGACATGCACACACAGAAGTTCTGGATTCCTCAAATACTCCCCCAGTGCCTCCTCCATAAGCTGAATAATAACCATCTGGTGGAGCAATTTTTAAAAAGTACAGATATGCCAGAATTTTCTTGGCAAGATTTTAATCAAATGGAAGGAGGCAAACCCACAAACAACAGCCTCCGTCACTCTACAAGCTTGATTCATCCACAGATGCCATCCCTCCTGGGCTCTGGAGGAGACAGGTATCCTGTGGAAAAAAAAAAGCACCACAGCGTGTAATTGTTTTGACAAAAATTGTACTTACTGGAAGCAGAATAAATTCCACAGGTACTTGTATTTCTAGCATTTCTTAGTTCCTAATCTTGATTCTGAAAATTTCTCCATAGTGTTCTTTTCTTTGTGTGTGTGTGTAACTGTAACTGACAAAGACTCCCCAAGTTTTATTTCAGTTTTGATTTTCTGTAATGCATTTGCGTTTCAAATAGACTCAAGTCATGTGGTTTGTTCCTTTGTTCTGTTTTTTATCCAGTGAGTATCTAGGTAAATATTCAGATTTGGAAGAGAGATGTTCACACACTAAGTCTTTCTTTGATAGAGTTTCTTTCAGATTCCTATCTGAAAAAGTATCATTTTGATGCAGTTTGGATCAGGCTGTAGCAGCTGGAAAAGGTTCAGTGGCTCTACAAAATGTACACTGATGTCAAGGCCTTACACTTTTAAAATTACCTTCAAACAGTTCACGTGTAAAGTATGTTGACTCTCTTCTGGGGACTAAGTCTTTTATAGGGAATATGATAGGATCACAGTTGCTGAGATGCTCATGTGCTCCCACACCAACTTTGAGAGAGGGAGCTGGATACCCCCAAGACCTGGCGCTGCCCTTGATCCTTGCAAAGGTGTAAGGGTTCTTCCACACCACAAAGAGGACTCCTCTAGCGTGGACTAGGGCTTGCACCAACCATCCATCTTCATTCCGTTCAGCTCTTCCCTTTGCAGGTGGTATTTACACTGCTACTGCTGAGTGATGGGAAGGCAGCTAGATGAAAGCAATGGGTCGTCTTCGGTAATTGGCAGCATTCAACAAATACAAGTGTTAGAAAAGATGTTGTGCTTGGCTGAAAGGTCAAGCCACTGCTATCTCTTTATCTGGATGATCAATTTGCCGGAGTTTGCATTTCAAGGGTTTTAATCTCTTCTCTACACCAGGGAAACAATATTTCATTTAAGATAGAGGCCCTTCTTCAACACCCCTCTCGCAGCAGGGTGTTGATTTCAATACCGCATGTCAGAATTAATCAATCAGGTTTTATTTCAAGGTTAGCTAAAGGAATTTTATTGCATTTGAGTAGAGAATTAATGTTACAGAGCAGAAATAGCATATCCACTCAAAGCAAAAAGGCTTTGGCTTCTGGAGTTAATGGAGAGCCTTCAGCAGCCTGTCACAGATTTTTGCTAATCTTTTGCCTGAATTTAAAAGAATGTAGAAAGAATTTGATAACTGAGTCAGGAAAGAAGGTTGCCCCCTTTTTTGCTCAATTTTGGGAGAAGTCTGCTCCAAGTCAGTTGGATTCAAAGCCTCTCAATATTTAAGTTATATTAAAAACTCTGACAGAGTTATCAGGAAACTCCAAGCACATCATCAACATTTTCTACCAGAAAAGTCTTGACAGTGGCTGTGCTCCTTCATCTTCTTCCCTCACCCCACACCAAATTCTTCACATTGACTACTTATTCTACTGCGCTGCTGGTTCCTGATAGAAAACAGGGACAGCCCAGGTTGCTTCAGAAATATCTTAAATCTGTTTCTTATGGGAATGAGAAAAAGTATGTTTTCATTGAGGAGCTAAAAAGGTCCTAAAAGAATATTCTAGCATCCAAAAAGAAGCTGCCAGGCTTTGGTTATGTGAGCTGGGAGTATTGCAGTGAAATCAAGAGAGATCGCCCTTGCTGTTTATCATCAACATCCCAGACAGAGTGATACTCAGATTTTTACAAATGTCTAATGTGACAGAGATTTTCAGGGAGAGACTTACTGAGACTGATCAGAGAACAGGGTAGGAACCTTGCAGTATTTCAATTTTTCCTTCTCCCCCCCATAATACAGCTGTATTCTCGATGCTAAGCAGAGCCTGATGCTACTAACAGAGCATCTGTCTTACTAAATATAAAAGCCCCCAGTAGTTGATGTCTTTTTGTATTGTGTTCTTAACTTCTCTGCTTACCTACTGTAAGTGATAAGAGTAAAAACCTGGTAAATAGTAAGCAACTAAGGTGAAGTTAGAGTGAAAAAAAAAGACCTATCTTTAAAAGATTGTTTTGTTCTGTTTTGATTTCTGCTTAATGGGTGTTTTGGTTGGTTAGTTGGTTTATTTCTAATATTCTTGGAGGGGGTGCTGAAGAACCAGATCCTCCAGGTGACTAGATGTTTTGGGACTTGATTTGGTTAATGTCTTAACTTCAGCTGAAAAGAATTAGTCTTATTTTTCAATATTAGTATTATTTCACTGCTTTGGTTTGTTCTTGTTCTGCTTTAGTTTGAAGTCAGCTGCATCCCTTTCTTAGTCCAATACCAAGCCAGATATCCTCTACGTAAGCAGTGCAGTAAAATGCTTGGGGGAAAAACAGCTGAAAACCACTTTCATTCTTGCCTCACATGTATATTGCTTTTTCTATAGACTGAAAAGAACTGTCACAGAAAAGATGAAAGAATTATATGTGTGCCATAATATTAATCATCCTTCTAATATTATAATAGCATTTGGAGAAACTCCCATAACACTAGATCACTTCTAAATGACTATGTTATCTCTCTTAATAAAAGCTGTCATAGACCATTGCTCAGCCATTAACGAAAACAGAGTACTCGTGCATGCCATGAGTTTGGTCCGCTACAAAAATGTGTTTTCATTGACAGATGGGATATGTGATTGAAAAATGTACTTCTTTGCCATAAGAAAACTTATTCTCTGAGCTGAATCTTTATGATGCTTCTTCCTAGTTTTGATTTTGGCAATACACTCAGCAGAACAAGCTCTGAGACCCGTGTTTGAAAATAAAGTTTCGAGCACTACTTCAGGAGGTGGCTGAACCACTGACCTTCATTACCGATATAATTGGTCTCTTGTTCAGATGGAAGAATGGCAGTATTCTATGTGGCATGATAGAGATGACGTTTAAATCAGGTTTCTTAAATATGCACATTTAGTGTTCTTAATTGACTGTAAAATAATTATTCTATGCTGTATAATTATATTGTGGCAGGGAGTAAGGCTTCTAAAGATCTCAAAGGCAAATGATTACAGGCTCAGAATTAAGACATTATTCTCTCCTAAAATGTACAGCAAAACAACTAAAGTGTTCTATCTCTGCAGTAAGGTCTTTGCATCAGCCTTGAGGCTATATTTAAGAAGATCCTCTTAATGCTTTCTTCTTCTCATTTTTTACCCTTCCTTATTTCATTTTTTGTTCAGCAATACAGATGGAAATACACTTCAAACCATGAGCAGGAATGAGGATTAAAATCCCCATAGGGCATCAGTGACTTCAAATAGATCAGAATATCTAAATCTAGTCATGTACGAATTTCAGTTGGTCAAAGAATAGGCATCTCCCGAGTGTAATTCAGGATACCGGAGTTGGGTGGTAAAGGTGGATGATGTGGCAACATCCACCTGAACACTGAGCTGCAGGCTTACCAGAGGCGAAGACCATGCAAGGAAGAGAGGAGAGAAATCTGTTTTCATCTTCTCTGAGAATTCCACTATAGTTTTAGCCTGACCCAGGGAGGGGCAGGGGGTGTGTGGGAGGGAGAAAGTCCTCTGCTCCCTAAAACGCACTCAGTGATGTGTCTCACCCATGTCCCATGGGGAGGAAGGACGTTGGTGACTTGCGGGGAAGTGACTTATTGTACTTGGACAGAAGCACCGTTAGCCCTTTTGGCACAGTAGCCGGGGTGCTCAGCAGCACTTTATGCTTATTCTCGTTTCTACTTTTGTGCTGACTTAGAGCATTTGTGGTGTCATAAATGAAATTGCAGTTCCTCGTGAGGAGTTGGGCACTAGGGATCAGAGGAAACACACTGAGAATCAGAAAAGAGGCTTGTCAAAAGCCCTTATGGTTGTTTTGGGGTTTTTTGTTTGGTTGGTTGGGTTTTTAGTGTGTTTGTTTTTATTTTTTTTTCTTGCCGCCTTCTCTACTTGCGACACCCCAACTATCAGAATGCCATTTTTCTTTGAAATAGGATCCCTGCCTTAAGGGAGAACAGCCAACTGGGACCACCAGGCCTCACGCTCAGCCCTTCAGAGGAATTTGAACTCATGGAATTAGGGCTACTTCTGCTAATGATGGGTAATGAAGATCTGCATGTTATCATGACATTAAGAAGAGAAAATTAGCAGATGAGTCAGTGGCAACAGCTGCATTCTAGGTTAGTCTTATCATGAAGATCTAGTACTGCTTTACTTCCACTCCTGAAAGGTTTGGGAGTTTATTGAAGGCTGTGTTCCTCTGGGATGCCCTGTAAAGAAGTGTGCTCACTGTGAGCAGGACAGCTGTCTTTTTCCCATTACAGACTTCAGCTGGAGAGCAATATTTAGCATCAGAAATAGCATTTTAATTAAGTCCCATGTCCAAACCGCGGTCAGCTGCCTCATTGCACTTCTCGGTGGCTCACTGCTGCACAAGAGAGTATAGCTTGCCTGGCCAAAAAGCTTTTTTTTGGGACAGGAATATGTTCTCAAAAAATGCATCATTGACATCTAAATCTAGTATTACTTTATTATCATGCAGCTTTCAGCACTGAACCAGAGAAAGTGTCTGTCCATTTTCTAGGGAGCAAGATGGAGAATCAGTGAAAACTCTCTAAAACCCTCAGGAGCAGAAACATCTGGAGCTCCACTAACAATTAGATGTAAGAACTAGAATATTAGCAACCCTGTTAAATAGACAAGGATTGCCATAGGAAAGGAAAACCTGATTCATTCTTTTGATTAATAATAAATCATGTTGCCCTTTCAGCAGACATCTTTAATGCCTTATATTTGTCAAATATCTTAGATAATAGAATATCCCAAATATAGCCCATTAGCTTTAAGTACTGGAGGACATTAGCAGAACAGTCTTTTGTATGTGAAGAAAAAATGGGAGACAGATTTGATAAATTATTGGTCACGGAGAATTTGAACAACCCATCTTCTCCATTCTCCAAATGCAATAAATTTTTTAAGATCCAAGTGTATGTCAAATGGAGTTCATAAAGTGGAAAATGACACTATTTACTTTCATCAAATAAAATGCTGTCAAAATTTATGGCTCTGCACCTCAGAAATCTGTATGAATGCTAGTGCTATTTTGTGTAACACTTTAGCAACCCAAACTAATAGGACTATAACCAAGTAATGCCAGCAGAAATTCTTTTAAAAAAAGCTTTAAAAATCCTAAATTCATAACTTGAAGTAATACTCCAAGTTTCTGACTGCTGCACAAGGGAAAACAGTATAATTAATTCATAATTAATAAAGATGGGAATTTCTTCAAAAGTCAGCTGAGAAACCTGACATGTATCATGACCATCATACACCTTGGAATGAGCTGTAGTGACTTTAACCATCTTAACGTGTAGATACTTGCATGAAAGGGTAATGAAATGGTCCTGTTTCAGTTTTGTAAACATGATATTTAATTGGACTGTCTCAGATGGATTTCTTTAGTATTCATCCAGAAATCACTGGAACAGTATCATGTACTGTATCCCTGCTCCAATGACACTGAGGCAAGTTAGGCCTATTGAGTCCCAGTCTTATCTTTCCAACTAGAATGACCTTTTATATTGTGATAATACAGACAGTCGTCTTCACCTACCACAAAGCTGCCTTTTTTTTTTTTTTTTTTCTTGCCTGGCTATGAACAAAACTGTTTGGCATTTACTGTGATTTGCCCTTAGTCCTTTAACTTCAACGAGTCCAAACTTTACGGTTGGATTCAATGATCCTGAGGATCTCTTCCAACCAAAATGATTCTATGTTTCTATAACTTCTGCTCTACTTGTCTATAACCATACCATTTATTAAAAAAAATATGTGTTTTAACAGGGGAACATACAAAAATGCCCCTGTCTACTTGAGGAAGCATCCAAGTTCACCAGATGCAGTCTCGAATGTCATCCATCAATCCTGAAAATAGGTTTTACTGTTGGAAAGTGTTCACAGCAAAGTACAGCATTTATAGGTGGGGCTTACTGTCCTCTAACTACTCCTTTTTAAGGATGCCACAAACTTTAATTCTCTTTTCTCTGAAGCCTGGTAGTAGCTATGTCTACTGCAGGTGTCCTTTGGAATGAAGCTGGTTTGCCTCATAGAAAAGCTTGGATGCTCTTAGTAATAGCATAAGCTATAAAATAATCCCCTACTAAATGGACTGATGTGCAGTGGCTTTATCTTCCATATCTGTGCATAGATCCTCTTATTGAAAATGCCTTGATTGGAAGAATCCAGCTTGAATACAGGTTCCTCTAGTTAAAGATGTAAGATCAATGCCATTGTGGCATTCTGATTTAACTTGATAGATACAGTAACCTCGTCAAACATCAGTAGAAGTCTCATCTAAAAATCTATGCCCTTTATCAGAAGGATAAATTAAATATAATGATTCATACTTGTAAGGAGTTCGGCTGCAGAGATAGTCAAGGCTCTTTTATAATTTCTTCTGTAATGTAATGCACCGAGCTGCTGGAGGTCCTTAAAGAGCTAAATGGTGAGTTGGCTCTTGTTTTTACTACCCAACTCTGACTGGAGCTCCCGTTTCTCTCCTCCAGTAAGCAAAAGGCACCAGGCTGGGCTCTGTGACCTGCTTTTCTTTCCAGCAACTTATATTGATCTGCTACGAGCCAAGAAATGAACCATCACTTGGCCAAGAGGCAGCAGAAGAGAGACACGGCAAGTTGCACAAATGCAATAACTTTCAGCACAGAGCCTCCAGCAGCAGTAGCTCCTCTTGATGTTAAACAAGAACCAAAGCCAAGTTAGGAAAAACTTTTTTTTTTTTTTCCATCCTTTTGAAACAGTTTGGACTGAGGCCCATTTTCTTTTTTGCTGCTCTAGCTAGGAATTCTCAGTGTTCTTGCTAGAGGAAATATAGTACCTGTGCTTCCTACTGCTGAAAAGTCTGGGCAGAGATGAGCCACCAGCTCCACCTACACACACATACACAAATCCATCTTGAAACTCCCTGTTTAATTTGACTGGTAATCAGCGTGGGTAGTTACTGTCTGATAATTACATGGCATTGAGATGTTGTTAGCCAGATTTCTCCCATTTCAAGACACTTTGTAGAGTTGCGTGATGGCAGGAGAGAGATTACAGCCAATCGTGGGACAGAGAGTGGATAAAATCCAGTTTAAATGAGTCTGGAACTTATCAGTGATTCAACAGGGCACAGAATTTCAAGTGTGAGCAAATAAGGTTGGGTCCAGAAAATATGGGCCTGTATGATCAAACAGCTTATGCATTTCACCAAGCAGAATGTTGCCATTAATATTTATACACTGAAACATGAGATCTATGACTCAAGGAAGGACAGCCAGTGTGTTACTAATCAGTGAGAAGTGCTGCTTATAGTTCTGAAAAAAAGAAAATATATGAAATATCCTTTTTCCATGCATGAACTTTTGCAACAAATAATTACACTTAAGAATGCATATCCTACAGAACTTTGTAAACTAGTGCTACATGCACTGACCAGCCGCTGGGTCTGGATCAAACCTTTACTTCTTCTAAGTCCAGGGTGGTTCCATCTGCCCATCACCCATTGTGAAGCTCCACCTTTTCATATTATTAGTATACCTGCAGGAAATTACTGTTGCAATTATCAGATGATTCAGATTCACTCTGACATTTAATCAACTACAAACACAGCTTATTGCTTGATGTGTTCAAGTGCCATGAATATTATCCCTTAAATAGCACGTCTTGTTTTATGGCTTAATTAGTTACTGTTAAAAGACATTATCTTATTGTATTCATGCTTGTCTAGATTTTCTCTTTGCTGTAATTAGCAGATAAAATACAGATATAGAGTACCAGCAGAAATTTGATGCATTCTAACACTTAACAAATAAAGACATTTTCCTGGAGTAATGAAAGAGTAAGAACAGGTTCTGAAACAATAAGCAGGTTCTGACATTGTCTTAAAGCAGATAAAGCCAGAGCAAAGAGCATTTTGGAGTTTTTTAGACAAAGCACAGCACAACTGCTCAGAGCATGTGTCAGCAGCCACGACATTTTTCAGATTCCTAGGACTGAAGTTGTGCACCAGGGAGATACTCTGCTCTTACTTTAATGGTGAAACATAATAGGTGGGATCCTCTGTTCTGCTTCCTCTTGATCGATCTAAATCTGTTCCAGCCAAGCTGGGGAAGGGGCTGAAGCTTCGACAGCCTTGTCCATCAGTTTATTTAACAATGACCCACATTTTCATTGGAAAATCTACAAGTATTGCAGCTCAGAAATGTCTGAAAAGTGCACATCTAATTCAGTATGGTCCTCTTCCAGAATTGCTATCCCTAGAAACTGTTATAACTAGAGCACTTTCTGGATGACAACACGGTGTGGAGGGTGCCTGAAACTTGCCTCCAGTGCAATGCTATGATAAGGTTTAAGACATCAATTCAGCAAATATGCATTGAGCACTTGAAGGATGTATGCTTTATCACTGAAGTCTGAAAATACAGCTGGGCAAATTCTTTTCAGAAGATAGTAAGCTCAAAAATGTGATTTCATGAATTTTTGGGCTGAAGCTGACAAATTACTTTGAGGAAAAACTTGTGGGCTGTAACACCAAAGCATTTAAATGTTTTGTAAAGTAGAGGTTTCAAGTGAGTGCTGATCATAATTCTAAATGGAAAAAATCAACAATCCGAAGTCCCAGGAGAACTTATTTACTCTGACGCTGGCCAGGATGTTGCAAATGTTCTCCACTGTTTTTGTTGGGTTTTTGGTTTAATGATTTTTGGTTTGCTATCTGCCCAAACCAACACCTTTTATATTTCACCACCATCATCTTTTTTTCACCCTCTTTTCTTTTGTTTTCTTTTCATTAATTTCCCCAGCCTTCACATTGCAACCAGGATATAATAGAGTTTCAAAACCTATCAGCTCATGAATGAAAGTCAAATATGCTAATGCTAACATTAATAATTTTAAGATGTTTGCAGGTAGGATTAAAATGCAGCAATTCCTTTGACAAAGGAAAAAAGGCTTTTCAATCACTGCAGCCAAGGTTATTCACCACCAGCTTTTTTTTTTTGGTAGGGGGAGTGTTTTTTGTTGAGTAATATTCTCTCACACATGTAGGCTGGAGACATTCATTGCACCAATTTCCTCTTGGTCCCTTTCCTCCCCAGCTTCCCCCCTACTTGTATTGCAGTTCATTGCTGGCTGAAACCCCTGCCTTCTCCTAACTCCACATTTGTCACCCTCTGCCTGCATTTAGAGTTGCTTCTGTAGTCACAATTGAGTTATTAATTAGTACTGTCTAGGGAGGCACAACTCAGCACTGTTCCCTGTTCTGGGACTTCACTTGTGAATAACATCTGTAAACGGATCTTCTAGAAAATATGTATTTCTATGCTTTGAAGGATACTTCTTGCAGACGTTTTCCTCTCCCACAGGCATGCTGTTGACCTTCAAGCTCTAGATTATTTATCTCATTTCAGACTAGTTCTGCATGCTATTTGTTTTGCTGTGTGGGAGAATGCAGTTTGACCCATCATTGTAGCTCTGATATATAAAATACCTTTTCTTCTTCCTTCCAAAAAGAGAAGTCAGATGGTTTTTATATTGAGAGCTTAATGAAATGCATTAAAATAATCTTTAATAAATACATTTTAAGGATCTGTAAAAAAAAATTATAAAAAGCAATGGAGACAACATTAAGTGGAATATCCTAATTTGAAACTGATTAATTTTGCAGATGTTGACGATCCATATTGTAACATAATTAGTCAATTTATTATCCATGTTATAAATATCAAAAATTACAAGGTTGAGAGCATGGAATCACTTACAGTCTCTGTTGCATTCCAGATTATATCTATTTCTAGTGTTTTCATTTGAGAACTTTAATATACTGAGCTTACTAAATCTTACTAAATAAACTGCATATGGATAAAGGGGAGGTATGCTAGATGATATAAAGGTCCTTCTGAAAATAGTAGTACCTCTTCCCTGGTCCTTCAGCTGACTGTCCTAATTCAAGGTTTAAAGAGATGATTTGAGCAAGATCCTGTATAGAAAACAATGCCATGTAAAGTGCTTATATGTCTGATGTAAATGCATCTCTTTCTTAGATTGATCGCAGACTCTTTTTTTTCTGTGATGAATTGATATGTATGTTGTGCTACTTACCTACTGGCATAGGGTGGTATTTTCTGCTCTTTCATTGACAAACATGTTTCAGATTTCCAGGAGGATCTGTTAGATCTGGACACCCAGCTCACAGCAAAGGGTTTCAGCAAACCTCTCTGTAAAGATCCTCAGAGATCCTACCATAATCGTCAGTAATTCTGAAAACTGACAGCCCCCAAATTGGCCACAGCTTCTCCACTTGACCACATAAGTATCTTGAGTCTCAACAGCTGCATGGTCATGCCAGGTTTATTCTTTAATGCATCTTGCTTTAGAAAACAGCTTTATAAGCAAAAAGTTGCTTGTGCAGATGTTCAGTGAACTCAGGTATCAGAAATCAGAAATATTGCTACAGTCAGTTTGAGTCTGGGCACATTAATGCATAGGGAGTACCCTTCTGCCATCTCGCTTTAAATTTGCTGTGACATTATATAGAGTAAATCTCATCAATGCCCTCAGAAAGCCCCAATAGCAAAGCCGCAGGCTTCAAACAATAAGCCTCTTCCAGTCTAGTGTCACTTATACAACTTCACCAAAGCCCCCTTCTACTGATTAAGTAGTTTATCACTGAAACCAGACATTTAATAGTCCACCAAAGTCTGTGATAAAATGCTCTGCTTGCAATTATTGTAATTAGGCATATCTGTCATTTTAAATCTGATTCAGCATGCATCTCCAGAGATTTAATCATGCTGGGTAGATCACCAAGTAGCTGGTTGAGTTAATTATTTGAATAATGTACAATTCAGACACTTTATTATTATACCCATGTTTTCCCATGTGTGCCTGTATTTTCTGCTTGGGTCTACAGCAGTTTGGTAAAGCGGCAAGGAAGCTTTGCTGTTGGTTGTATTAACAGCAGGATGAGATAAGGGCCCTGTTAATCCTTTGCTGCTTCTTCTGTCCCCAGGTAAAATGAATTGGCTTGAAGACTGTGGGTCTGGGCACTCAGATCAAGGCACGCTATCAACAGATGAGAAGCTGAGGCTACGTGAAGTCAAACAATTCAGGTAAATCTCAACTTATTGCTTTTAGCATTTAAAATAAAGAGATCTTGTATCTTTGTTGTGGCTCCTGTCAACAAAGCCAAAATTCCTTCAGGTTTTAAGGGAGAATACTTCAATCTAGTGGTAAAATCTGGAATTAAAACTTGCTCAAATGCCTGTGAAAGCAGCCACCTAAACCATTTAAAGGAGTTGAGGGAGAACACTGTAATTCGCTTGTTTAATGGTCTTGTCTCTAGTACCTCATTTGAAGGAGGAGAAGCAATCACCTAGACCAGCTAACCTAATAAGTATATGAATCCCTCACTCTAAGTCTGCTGAAGGAGGAAACAACCCAAATATCCCCCAGAATTTTTAATTTTTGTTTGTTTGGTTGGTTGGGTTTTTTTTGTTTGTTTTTTTTGAGAAAACATGCATGGGATAATAGCACTTAGAGATAAAGGACACAGATTTTTTTGGAGATGACAAGCCAGTAACATGCTGTACAGTAGCCGGAAGCATGTAAAACTTGTGGATGGCAAACCAAAAATAGAAGAGAACAATACTTCGAATTTGGTGTCAGTATGCAACTTGATTGGCAAAATTGAGCCTGGTGGTTCAAGATAGCACTGAAAGAATGAATCCCTTGAAATGGAAGGGACAAATAATAATACAGCATCTATTTAAGAAAAGGAAACAACAATGCTCATGATCCTTAAGTCAGTTTTATGATTTGGGGAGGGAGAACAGAGCTGACCTGTGATCTGTAATGTCTGGAGTTTGCTGCTAAACTCAATCTTCCCTTCCATTAACAATAATTTTGTCTTTCAAAATAAGATATGAAAGGAGATTCCAGTGATTGCTTACTCCTGCATAATAACGAAAGTAAGACTTTAGGTTCATGAAGGTCACAATGCAGAGGAGGAGGGATGGATTCCTATTACTGGCTTTCCCTCCCCTCTCTGCTTTTAAGTGAAGCATGTGCTGACGTAATTTAAACTCAGAAGATGCTTCATAAACAGATAAAGCATTTGCTTGCCCCACTGTACTTGCAGACTCATTGGAGTGACGGAGACATTGCTGTGATTCTGTGAAACTGTATTTTTTAACAAGTGTTTAGCGTAGAGTTTTTCCAAGTGGTGATATGCAGCAGGCAGCTCATTAAGATGCATATTGATCTAATTGAGTGTTTTCCACTTGCAGTCGTACTGAGGTATCATTTGGCTAAAAGCCAGATGTGAACATAGGGAGCAAAGTACATGCCGTGTTCAGCACATCCCAGCTCCTGCAGTACACCCATGGAATGACGTATTGCAAGGTTGGCGTGGGCCTGGGAGAAGGACTGAAATTGAACAGTTGTCATGCCTTGTGCACTCCCAAGGCTTTAGGCACACGGCTCCAGTCAAAGGCAGTCTTTGCTGTGGTAATTTTGTTCGGTTGGGGTTTTTTTGTTTGTTTTTGGTTTTGTTTTTTTTTGCCAATAGATGTAGATTAGACTAATATACATATCAACTTCTATTGAAGCCAGATGTTGAATCAGCTGCATACGTTATAAATACGAACATCTCTAAAGAGAAATAGAAATGGTAAACATGTTGTTTAGCACAAAAAAAATAAAAAAGGTAGGAAAAAGCAATCTTAAAAATTATGGCTGCCACCTGATAAATGGTAGTTTGGGGAAGTTCACTGAGACTGAAATTTCAACAGCACTCTAGTTTTAAAACCTGACCCTTGGAAGGTGCATTCTTTCCAGCTACTATATATCTATAGAAAAATTGTGCCCTCAAAATAGGCGTACAGTTCCCAAGCAGTGTGAGAAAAAACTGTTAGCTCAATGCAAATCAATGGGCAAGGAAAAAAACATCAGCCTCAGTAGAAGCAAGTCGTCTGATGGGAAAAAACACTGTCTTTTTTCTTCAAAAAGGAGAAAAAGGGAACCAATGGCACCATTAAGAGAATGCTGCACAGCCTAACTAGTCCAGTCGTTGACACATCCTATTTTTAGCCATCTCCCACTAAAAAAAAAAAAAAAAAAAAAAAAAAGGCATTTCTGTTGCTAAGAAACTTACTTACTGACACTGAAGCCAGGATGATGCATTCATCGGGCTCCTGTGTCCATTCTGCCACTGTCCTGGTGTCCTGTGCCTTCTGTGCCCTTCTGCCTTGGTGGGAGGTTGAAGCTCATAAGCTGATTCCACGTTCTGAAGTGGCCACAAACAGCAAATTGACCATTTCAGCTCTTTGCAAGCTCCTAAGAACAGGGCTGGCTGGGTCAGGGAAATAAAGCTTTGGCTTCTTGTGTTAGGGATTTGCACCCA
The DNA here is from genome assembly GCF_964273445.1 of Streptopelia decaocto. NCBI lineage: Eukaryota > Metazoa > Chordata > Aves > Columbiformes > Columbidae > Streptopelia > Streptopelia decaocto. The sequence goes on from NC_138658.1 coordinate 28,617,090, forward strand.
AAGTGAACAGAACTGGAAAATACTTGATAGCTATTTCAGCAGTCTTACACAAAATAGTCTTCCAGCACTTAAGTGCTCACCACCCATCCGTATCTGAACAGAGCTCCGTACAGCTCATTCACTCAACTAATTTCAAAGAGAATGAAACTTTTTAAGCCACAGCATCAAATGTCAACAATCTTGAAAATGCACAGCATAGCCTGTATAAAAGGGTATTTAAAGGTAGTATGATTTGCCCATCTCATACTGATTACTGCGGCACAGGTTCAAGGAGTTAAATGGTGCATGCCTGAAGAAGTGGCAGCTGATTTTTCCAGAGAATAAGTAGGATACTGGGCTTTTAAGACCAGAGAGTTCATTTGGGTGAGTCTGTAAATGGAGAAAAGCACCAGGGGTTAATAACATGAGCACAGGGCTGGTCACCAGGACCGCTTGATGAATGCATATTCCCTTCACAGCTTTGCACAAATTCTGCATTTCTTCCCTTAATTGAGGGTGGTGGATAATCAAGGCATTGTGAGAAAAAATGCACTGCGGATAATGCATTTTAGTTCACATAGACTTTTCCAAGAGGTCAGTGATCTAGTAGTGACTGAAATTTGGATCCATTTCCAATTGTTATCGGCTAGTAAAGGTATTGTATTTCTCTGAGGCTGGTACACACTGACCTGTCTCCACATACGGTGTCCTTTTTCATGAGAAACTCAATAGCAGCAGAACACCTTGTGATTGATCTCCTTTGAATGTTAACAAGCAAAGAACATGCCATTAATAAAATCCAAAGTATGAAAATCTACCTGTCATCAGTATGATGAATCTAGCCCATAATTCCTCAAATCAAATCCCTCTGTGAAAGCAATGGTTGTTCATAGATCAATTTGTCTGTGGATTCAGAGTAAATCAAAAATGAACTGCCCAGACACTAAACTTGAAGTCCACCTAATTGAAAAAACATTCCAGTTGCTAGGTCGGATTATTCACACAGAGAGTACAGCTTGCATCTGCCTACAGCTAGAGATTGGAGTCACCATTCCTAAACACTCTTTCCAGCAGAAGTGGGTACCACACAGAAAAAGTCCAGAGCCAAGTGGCCTAGACTTAGCACTGACTCACCAATCATAGAATCACAGAATCATTTTAGTTGGAAGAGACCCTCAAGACAGTCCAACTGTTAACCCAACACTGGCATGAAACCATGTCCCTAAGAACCTCATCTACACATCTTTCATGATGTGTAGCTTATGATTGACAAGCCACTAATGAGAGAATTTAAGATCAGAGCATCTCTTTGGTTACAACTTAGTATGGATGATTTTTTAAAATTGTTTTGTCGGTCGAAAAGAAGACATTAGGAATATTGCCTTACTTTATTGGGCTTTGAAAAAGGGCAATCTGCAATACAGTTCTTTAACCTCTAAACTGGTCACAAGCATTCAACCATCTTTCACCATTGTTATGCAATAGCTTTCTTTAAATGTGGACATGAAGCCTGAAAAACAGTAAATGCACATAGTGGCAGAGCCCCCCACCACCCCGGGGGGATGGGGTTTTCGCCAGCCTGGCTGAGAGGTGAAGCCGGAGACAAACGAAAGGAGCCCCATTAGAAGGTAACAATGAATGAGTAATCGCCGGACACAGGCGTGCAGAGTGCATGGACAATACATGTAGCCTATCACGTTATTGTAGCACGAGTTACAACCAATCACATTGTTGCAAGGCACGCGGACAGGGCAGCTTTGGTATAAAGCTAGCCCAGTCTGACAATAAAGTGAACTCTGTGAACATCACATTGGTGTGTCAGGTTCCGTCTCTTGCATGGAAAAAGCAGCAAATGCACAGTTGGTGATCTTGTTTTCTAATGGCTTTCCCCTTCACCCCAGGAAGAATTTGGGATCCCAGGCAACTGTACCTATGCTGCCTAAACAGTGCAGGAGGAAAGGCATAAAACTGGACTTTGCAATGTCTCTGGCACTTTGGAGCATGAAGTGTTGTTGGCTGAGAAGGAGGACCTGCAGGAGGGTGGGAAACAGCACTCTGCTGTATCTCTTTAATCAGGACCATATTTTGTTCGTTTTTGTTTGCAAAAAACACTTAATTCAATGTGGATAGGCAGCTACAAGCAAGAGGGCATCAGGCTCATATTTTACAGGACAGGCACCACTGGAACCAAACACTTATTTAACTTCATGAGTATTCCACGTGTTAGGCTGTGCTTGCCAGCAATGAAGAGTGAGAGAATCCCCCAAATGAAAATCCAGTGTCCAATTCAACCAGTAATACCCATCAGAAAAGTTTGTACTGCTAAAAATCAGCTGCCGGAGAAAAGCAGAGGAAAGGAGAGCTGAGCACTGAGAAGCAGCTCTCCAAGACCCCAGTGCAACAAAACCACATTAAGGAATAAACTTTTACTAGGCATAGTAAACAACAAACTTAGGTGATCAGGGAAATGCAAAGACTGATAAAAAAAAAGAAGTTTGTATGAAGACACTAACCTTGTAGATGAACCACTAACCTTGTGTCAATCAGGGAACAGAAGGTACAAAAAACTGCTTGTGAAAATGAAGCCAGGACTGCACAAGCTGTGAAGACAAATAAAAGCTTTTGCAGTCATATAAGTAGTAATCGCACTGAGGGAACACTGTAGGCTTTGAAAGATAGGGCAAGCATACCAAACCAGGAATCTCAATGACTTCCTTGCATTTGTGCTTGCTACTGTGGTGCACACAGAGGAGGAGAAAAATAGCCAACAAGCGAGGAAGGTACCAAAGAATCAGGAAGTAATTAAATCAGTCAAAAAAACCTTCAGATAGCTCCAGGACTTGACAGAAAAGGATCTCAGAAGGAATTAGGAACAAACCGTTTGCAGGCATTTGCAATATTTTCAATGATACTGCTAGGGACTAGAGAGAAACTAACCTGACACCTATTTAGGATGGTAACGAGGGAAGAACCATGAAAATACAGTCCTTCACAAAAAGGTTAACCAATGTTTTTCAGTGAAATAATTAGCTGATTTTGCTATCTGCTGAGTGTGAAACTGGCAGAGAGTGTTCAATTAATGAAATACAGATTTAACTCTTTATTTTTGTTAAGAAAAAAAAAATCTCACAACAAACCTCCAAAGAATAGTGTAGGTCTGAATGAAGTTAATTTGTTTTTCTGCACATCTGCCTGTCTGCTGTTGTTTCAGAAACCTGGCCATTAATAAATGTCCTCATGACCCAAACCTGCGTTCAGCTGGAGACTGTGGTGAAGTCACAAATCCATGATGACGACGTCAAATTGTTGCTATGGAAACAGGTTCCATGTCAGCATTTCACCAAGATTCAGAAGAGGGCAAGAAAGGCGATGGGAGCGCCAAATCTTCCTTGAAAGCTTGCCATTTGTAAACAAGTGTATGAAGCAATGGTTGAAAGGTAATATAGTCTCTGTTAATTAGAGACATTTAAATATTTTTAGTATCTAATGCCTCATCCAAATGCGGGAAGTGCCCAGGAAACGTGACAGAGCTCTGGTTTGTCTCTTGGCCACCACTGCTTGACTAGCTGCAAGGAGTATATGTTTTGCATGTTGGAACTACGGTCAGATACTGCCTCTGACACTTTGATGCCAGTTTTTTGCAGTTATTATTTTACAATATGTGTAATTTTACTTTAAAATTCAGTTCCTGGCGACATGTGGTTTTATATTAAGACAATAGCTTTTGCTTAAACTACATCTGAGGACAAATTTGAAAATATGAACCAAGCATGCCCTGAAGGAAAATAAGGAGAGACCCAAACTTTACATTTTTCCAAGAGAGCTGTTTCATCTTTTAATTCAATATAACTTTTTCTAGGGCTGGCTTTTTTTTTGTTTGCTGTTAGCAAAACTGCCTGTAGGAATTAATGTGAAATAGCACTTGAACATTAAAAATAACGTACCTGCTCTGCTTAGTTTCAGTTAGCAAGGGCAGAAGTTGATGCTTTTTAACATAATTGCTCTAATTGCTGCACACAACTTCGTTGCTTGGTTCTGTCCTGATGTGTGACTGATCTACTCTTGGTGGGTTTACACAATATGTAAAAACAGATGTATAAACCAAAAGAAGAAAACGTGCAACTTAGCAGACCACTGAGCTGTGCTGTACTTGAGACCTTACTGATTTAAAAAGCATCTACATGAGCCTTTCTGCCTGCTGCAGAGCACCTTGAAGAAAAGCAGCACAGAGCTTGCCCATGGGTGGGAGTGACGCCATTTTTAAGTGATGTTTGCACCTTCCACCTTTGGAAACTGCAGATCTGTGGGATGGGAGGTCTCCAAGCACACCCCTATATATCTATAACAATGCAGGTTTTGTACAGACTCTACCTTATTCCATATATATGGATTCTAATCAAAGCAATGTATGATTTATTATAACAAGCTGTTATAAAATGCCAGTCTAATTAAGCTGAGGCAGAAATATATTTCCTAAACTTATTAGACTTGTTTACCAGTCTAAGTATGGGGAAAAGACATTCAGTCTGAAGGCATCTCCTTGTGGTTGCCAACCATGCCATTGGCGGGTGTGCTAGGAACGTATTCCAGCTGTCTACCCTTTAAAAAAAAATACCCAGAATGCAAATGGTCTGGAAAATTTTATTCCACATGCTTTGAACAGTACTTAGCTGAAGTTGGTATCTGACTTTCTGCGGAGTTTATTCACAAAAATAAGTTCTTTTGAGAAAATTTTGTTAGGCCTCAAATCTATTAATTATTGGCTCAGCTAGTAGCTTAGACTTGCCAAGGTCAAATCTTTATTCACTAAAGCAAAAAGGTACTAGTTTTGCAACATCCCTGGCTATGTGCAAAAAGAACAGTAAAAGAAATCCCTTGTTTTCCTTTCCCCAAGACTACTTGAAGAGTAAGAATCTTGACAAGCCTTGGAAAAGATGCAAAAACGATCATTCACATTTATCAGAAACTCCAGCAATGACAAACCAGCCAGGCTCTGTATCATGAGAGTACCGCTCTGTTACAGCTGTGCTGAAAGGACCAGGCATGGATGACGAGCGAGTTGAGAGTCTATGGGTGAGAATTAAGGGGCAGGCTGGCAGGGGTGATACTGTTGTGGGTGTCTATTACAGGCCACCAGATCAGGGTGAGGAAGTTGATGAGGCCTTCTACGGGCAGCTGAGAGCAGCCTCACAGTCACAGGCCCTGGTTGTTGTGGGGGATTTTAACTTCTCTGATGTTTGCTAGAAGGACTACTCAGCCACCCAGCCACAGTCTAGGAGGTTCCTCCAGTGCATTGATTACAACTTTCTGATGCAAATGGTGGAGGAGTCGACTAGGAGAATTGCACTGCTGGATCTCGTCCTCACTAACAAGGAGGGTCTGGTCGAAGCAGTAAAGGTTGAGGGCTGCCTTGGCTGCAGCGACCATGAGATGGTGGAGTTCAGGATCTTGTGTGGCAGGAACAGAATAGCAAGCAGAATCACAGCCTTGGACTTCAGCAGGGCAAACTTTGGCCTTTTCAAACAATTGCTAGGGGAAATCCCATGGGCAAGGCTGCTTGAAGGTAAAGGGGCTGAAGATAGTTGGTTAGTATTCAGGGACTGCTTCTACCACGCTCAAGATCAGAGCATCCGGACATGCAGGAAGTCAAGGAAGGGAGCCAGGAGACCTGTGTGGTTAAACAGGGAACTCCTGGATAAGCGTAAGTGGAAGAGGAGAGTTTACAGATCATGGAAGGAGGGGCTGGCCACTTGGGAAGAATATAAGGCTGTTGTCATAGGGTGTAGGGAGGCAACTAGGAAAGCTAAGGCCTCTTTAGAATTAAACCTGGCACAAGGGGTCAAGGACAACAGAAAGAGCTTCTTCAAATACATGGCAGATAAAACTAACATCAGAGGCAATGTAGACCCACTGATGAATGGGGTGGGTGCCCTGGTGACAGAAGATACAGAGAAGGCAGAGTTACTGAATGCCTTCTTTGTTTCTGTCCACACTGCCAGAGGATATCCTGAGGAGCAGTGTATCCCTGAGGCCCCAGAGGAAGTCAGGACAATGGAGGAGTTTGCCTTAGTTGATGAGAACTGGGTTAGGGAGCAATTAGGCAATCTGGACAGCCATAAATCCATGTGTCTGGATGGGATGCACCTGTGGGTGCTGAGGGAGCTGTCTGAGGAGATTGCTAGACCACTTTCCATCATCTTTGCCAAGTCTTGGGAAACGGGAAAGGTGCCTGAGGACTGGAGGAAAGGAAATGTCACTCCAGTGTTTAAAAAGGGCAAGAAGGGGGACCTGGGAAAGTGATGGAATGACTTCTCTTTGGTGCCATCTCAAGGCATATGAAGGATAAGAGGGTCATTAGAGGCAGTCAACATGGCTTCACCAAGGGGAAGTCGTGCTTAACCAACCTCAATGACTTTTATGAGGACACAACGAGGTGGCCAGATGATGGCAGAGCGGTGGATGTGGTCTACCTTGACTTCAGTAAAGCATTTGACACAGTTTCCCACAGCATCCTTATAGCTAAACTGAGGAAGTGTGGTCTGGATGATCGGGTAGTGAGGTAGACTGTGAACTGGCTGAAGGAAGGAAGCCAGAGGGTCGCAGTCAATGGGGCAGAGTCTAGTTGGAGACCTGTATCTAATGGAGTACCTCAGGGGTCAGTACTGGGGCCGATATTATTGAATATATTAATCAGTGATTTGGATGAGGGAATAGAGTGCACTATCAGCAGTTTGCTGATGACACCAAGCTGGGAGGAGTGGCTGACACACCAGAAGGCTGTGCTGCCATCCAGCGAGACCTGGACAGGCTGGAGAGTTGGGAGGGGGAAAATTTAATGAAATATAACAAGGGCAAGTGTAGAGTCTTGCATCTGGGCAGGAACAACCCCAGGTTCCAGTATAAGTTGGGGAATGACCTATTAGAGAGCCGCGTAGGGGAAAGGGACCTGGGAGTCCTCGTGGACAGCAGTCTGACCATGAGCCAGCACTGTGCCCTTGTGGCCAGGAAGGCCAATGGCATCCTGGGGTGTATTACAAGGGGGGTGGTTAGTAGATCGAGAGAGGTCCTCCTTCCCCTCTACTCTGCCCTGGTGAGACCACACCTGGAATATTGTGTCCAGTTCCGGGCCCCTCAGTTCCAGAAGGACAGGGAACTGCTGGAGAGAGTCCAGCACGGGGCAACAAAGATGATTAAGGGAGTGGAGCATCTCCCTTATGAGGAAAGGCTGAGGGAGCTGGGTCTCTTTAGCTTGGAGAAGAGGAGACTGAGGGGTGACCTCATTAATGTTTACAGATATAGAAAGGGTGAGTGTCACGAGGATGGAGCCAGGCTCTTCTCGGTGACAACCAATGATAGGACAAGGGGTAATGGGTACAAACTGGAACACAAAAGGTTCCACTTAAATTTGAGAAGAAACTTCTCAGTGAGGGTGACAGAACACTGGAACAGGCTGCCCAGGGAGGTAGTGTAGTCTCCTACTCTGGAGGCATTCGAGAACTGCCTGGACACCTTCCTGTGTAACCTCATCTAGGTGTTCCTGCTCCGGCAGGGGGATTGGACTAGATGATCTTTCTAGGTCCCTTCCAATCCCTAACATTCTGTGATTCTGTGACTCATAACCTGGCACCTCAGCATATCATTAAGGCATGGAGATGATATTTTGTGGTCCCTTCCAATCCCTTACATTCTGTGATTCTGTGATTCTGTAAGAGCAAGTGTCAGATCTGTGGGGGAAACAAAATTGACCTGTAGGTGTATAGAGACAATACAGCACACTGAAATGTAGTGAAACATTGTAACTATTAAACAAAGGGCATGTGCAATTTATTTAAAAATTTAATCTGTAAAAGAAGTGCTCAGTTGTACTAATTTCTCTCAAAGCTTTGCATTTAAGAGTATGTGTTTAACATTAAGTCAGATTTTCCAATGCCAAAAGCAAAACAGTGACATCGTTTCCAGATGTAGATTTTAGCTGATCACGTCTCGAATAATTAAGGGCTGTCAGATCTGAGCAGGGTAGTAATTGAAGCTGTATAGAGTACAATTTATTGCCAAACAATGCCAGACCTTTGGAGAAAAGCACATCTCTCTAACACAGGCTTTTTATTGTGGGGATAAACTTGGAGGTATGGATTGAAAACATCAGATTTTCCTTCCAAATGGGAATGTTAAAACAAACAAAAAGCAGTTCCCAGGAACATTCTTCTTCCTACGTTCCTGTGTTTGCTTGTTGTTTTCTGCTGGAAAATGTATACTAACTTACTCTGCTTAGTCAGAGGAGACAGAGCTGAAGATCAGCTGTTCGTATTCTGTTCAGTGCTGCTTGAGGTAGTTTTGACTTGAGTATAAATGGAACCATCAGAAATAGGATCTCAATCCTTTGAAATGTCAGCAGCTCAAGTTCACTGCACACACAGGAGCTGAACTTTCAATCCAGAAGGCTGCATCATTGTCAAAAGCTCAAGATGATTTAGGTGAGCTGATTTAATAACATGGCAACTAACAAGATTTGTGCTCCAAACTTTGATTTATACTTTGGATTCATCTTGTCAGACGACTGTAAATAATGTCTGCTAAGAGCAACATTTTAAATGGTCCATTTTCAGTTTGCTCAGATTGCTCATAAGCCTATGGTAAGGCTATGAGGGGTCTCAAACATCAGATGTAAATTCTGCTCTTTCCTGAGCTACTGGTCTCCCACTCTTCTCTTTGCTGACATCTAGGAGCAGGAGTATCTTAATGCTGATATCCCTGAAGCCAATGGCAAAATGGTCTTTAACTGCAGCAGGTCTTTGGTTTTACCCGTGGGGAGAATAAAATGCACACATCCTTCTCTCAGTCTGCCCTACAAAAAAAATGAGGTGATCTGGGCAGCTTTGTCACATCAGTGCTAAGGATAAATCAGAGAGCAGAGAAAGGCAAAAAAGGGCTCTTTCTTTCCAAATCCTGGCAGGGAGCTTCACTAAGTTGTTTGTTGTTTGTTTGTTTGTTTGTATGTTTGTTTGTTTTCACACATTAATGCCTTTACTCTTTTGTTGTTGACTAAATCTGAAAATCACAATTAAAAAAAAATTGTTGGGATGAAGAATATTTTTGTTTTTCCTTTCATATTCTAACTTTAAAAGTTGTTGTGAATGTTGATGAATTAATACAATAGAAACACAGAGAGAAGGGACTGCATTTTCAGTGAGGTTTGGAAGTGTAAGTTACAGTTCATGTACATAAAATGAACTTAAAGTAATGGTCTGCAGACAGCTTCCCCCAGGGAAGTTGGTGCTACATCTGACAAAGCCAGTTTGCTACTTATGTTTCTGTCTTCAGCATGTTTGAACAAGTAGAAGTTTATCAGGGCACAAAGTGTAGCAAGGGCAGACTTTTTAGCAGGGCCTGTTGGGGTACAACAGGGGGTGGTGGTTTTAAACCAAATGAGGGGAGATTCAGGCCAGACATGAGGAAGAAATTGTTTACACTGAGGGTGGTGAAACACCAGCCCAGGTTGCTCAGAGGGGTGATGGATGCCCCATCCCTGGAGACATCCCAGGCCAGGCTGGATGGGGCTCTGAGCAACCTGATCTGGGTGAAGATGTTCTGCTCATGGCAGGGGGTTGGACTAGATGAGCTTGGTAGGTCCCTTCTGTGATTCTGTGAAGACAGGAGGAGCTGTTCGCCTCTGGCATCTGTTCCTGTGTAATCAAAAGCTGAACTGGGGCTCAGCATCCCAGCAGCCACTCCACAACATCCCCATGGCCCAAAACAGCTTCTCTAGCAAACCTCAAATCCTTAGTACAAAGGAGTCATTGAAGAGGAAACCATTTTAATCTGTGGGATATAAAGAGGTTCTGTAGCTGGGCTGACAATTCTTGCTCTTTAATATTGATTGGATGGTCATTTGTTATAATGATGGCTTAAGGAGTCAAGCAAATGCTATGAATACTGCAGTTTTGATTTATGAATGTGGAAACCTCTTTGCATGCTGCTGAAGAATGCAAAGCTTTGCATCCTTTCTTCCCCAAACAGAGAGGTGTCCAGGTCGATTTTTTTGAGGATATTTTTCCATTTGCTTTTTGTGGTGTAAAAATTGACTATTTCACAGACCGATGGCAGATTTGTGAAGGCTGATGATACGGTGCCAAATGTCTACCCCAGATCTCCACCTTCAGTGCTAGGGAAGATAATGACTGTATAGTCTGTAGCCCAGGATAACTCAGCAGGCTTGCTAACTTACCATGTCAACGGGGAATGTTTATCCTGCACACACGGGATCGGTTTTACCTCAAGCAGTTTGGCACAGGAGAGCTGATAAATTCACAGCATGTATTCAAACACTGCTCTCAGCAAAACAATTCCACTTTTATTCTGGGGATGCTCAGATGTGGCTGAAGAAATCTCCACAGAGCGGCAGTGGAGACGGGGCCGCGAAGTACCCGTTAAAGAGAAATCATGGCTGAATCACACATGATCCTTCAGCCACAACAATATTAATATCAAGGCCTTGCTCATGGCATGGGGAAAGCAGTGTTCAGTACACAGGCAAAATTAACATGGCTGTAACATGGACGAAGTCTGGGCAATAATATCAATAACGACTATATCTGATAAAAGCAGGCAGTACAAACACAAGTAAGCAAAAGAGCACAATGTCACTCGGACCAGCTTCAAAAATAGTCTAAGAAAGATGCAAAGACCTACGTAATGTAAGGAAGGTAAAAGCATCATTTTACTTTGCCAAATCAAGAAAATTACACCCCAAAATTGAATGTACAGCTTTAATTGATGCAATTGAGGGAGACAGTGAAGATAATACAAGTACATAATGGCTGTGGTGGGAGCATCAGAGCGTAATTGCAATGTACTTTTTTTTGCCATGATGTGTCATTACACCACCTCTCTTATTCTGGAACAAATATGCTCATTTGACTGGAAGCACGTAGATTCCCCAGTCCCTGTGTTTCATGCCAAAGCCTGCATGCCATCTCACATCACTGTGTCAAGGAACTGCAGTTGTGGACAGCTGTGGCCCCCCAAATTACGAATTTGCTCGGTTTGTTAACTGGTCCAGGGAGATCTGTGAGGGGAGGTTCAGCGAGGAGGCATAATATTTCTTCCTCAAATGCAGGTCCCTTGTGTATAACAGAACTACCTTAGCTGAGCTGAGATGTCTGATGCCAGACCTCCTCAGTGAAGGAGGAAGCCGATTTTTTGCCCTTTCATCATTAAAACACTTCATCTATCATTTTTATCATGTGTAAAATGAAGACAACACCTGTCTTCTTCCCAAAAGCGTCATTACACCCAGCTCACTAGTTTCCTCTAAGAGATTGCCCAGATTAAACTAGAAATGTAGAAATTCATTATTACAGGGTGTTTCAAAAAGATGGACCCAATTTGAAGTCACTTTATCTCTGCAACCATGAACTGCTCATGAATAAGGGAACATAGAGCATTTATAAAAAGGTTGCTTGGTAACTCATTAAACCATTCATAAATTTTTGTGTGCTTGTAACATGTTACCATTGTGAAATATGCTAGTTTGAAATTGGATCCATCTTCGAAATTGAGTCCATCTTTTTGAAACACCCTGTATTATTTCACCACTATTAAGAAATTACACACAGTGATAAGACAGATATTAAAGAAGTAAGGGAGAGGTAATATACTTTTCTCTGGCTTCTTTTTTACCTGTGCTGTATGTTTTATAACTACTTCTGTTTCTGCTAGACACACAGTGGTACGCCTGCCACTGCTGTACTCAGATGCCTTACACCACTAGTGAAGAGATATGGTTGAAAATACCTTGATTCTTGCCATATTTTCCAATAGAAATTTTTCCCCTCTTTCATAGCAGCTTTCCAAATATTGCTTTTGATCCTGTTAGGGGAAATAAGAAAGAAAAAGGGAAAAGGAGAAAGCTGACATTCCTCCATTTTATGTTTTTTTTTAAATAAATTTTTGGGTTTTGGATAAAAAAGTTAAAATACTCCTGAAATATTTCTCTTAAGCTCTTAAGAGGGCTTTTTAAGCAAAAAAAGCAGCAGACAAAAATGTTTAACCTGCTCTGCTGACCACATATGTGGTACTACTAAAATCAGCAGCACGTGTTTGTAACGCTGCTTGCTGTTTTTCATTCAATCTATACCTGTATTGCAAATTGTCTCTGTGGGTCAATGGTGAATCTTTCTAAACTTTTTGTATTTAAAATTACAGGAGAAAGGTAAGGGACTGGGAAGCTTCAAGATGCCTACTTCAGCCATTCCCAGAAAGAAATGCCAGTAAAATAAGGATTTCCAGCAGCATACAGGCGTGAATAAACAGAAGCAACCCATTTCCATGGAAACAACTCATCTAAAACCTGGACAAAGGAAGCGTGGTGAGTGACTACCTGTCTATGTGTCATCTTTAGTGTGAAGTTGGTGAGGTGAAGCATTCCCTGACGAGTCAGTGAGGTGAAGCATTGCAAGCTCTGGCACATGACCTGGCTGTGCTGAGACGGGCAGATATTTCCATCCCGCTGTCCTAGGCCCGTGGAGAGTTGGAATTAATTTGCTGTTGCAAAAGGGTTTGTGGCACTAGCAGTGTGTCTTTTGTGATTTGGGACAGGGCAGCATGATCAAAAGGCATATTAATCACTGCAAAACAGCTGGGTGCTTTGCCTTGACGATTTTATACAACAGATAGGGAAAGATGCTACTGTAATTGCAGCTGAAATGTTACCGGCACCCAGAGTGAAGATCACTAGAGCATTTAAATTATATCTTTCCTGTATTGGCACTTCTTGTTATTTTCCCCCAAACTGAACTTTTCTGGAAAGCTAGAGCATACACAATTCAAACTGCAAACATGAATTCCTGCTGTGTTTGAGGGAGAAAGAATGCACTGTTCCTGGTGCTTAAAATAATCTTGAATTTTTGAGAGGTTTTATAGACAGTTTACAAGAGCTGGGTACCAGCAGATCCCACTTGGCAAGGGAGGCAGGCCTCCCTGAGAAACCCCGATGAAAATGGGCTCAGATTTGGCCAAATGATCTGTCTTTGAGAAGAACATTTTGCACACACGTGGCTTTTTTTTTTTTTTTTTAATATAACAAAAGCATTCATAGTGAATATAAGATGTTCTCTGCATGCATGAGCAGCTAACTGACAGGCAGGCTGAATGTTCACATCTTCTGAGGTACGTGCTGAACGAGCCATATTCTTCCTTTAGTCACTGCTTAATAAAAAGCACATAAAAAGCCACATTGCTCCACTTGGACTCCTGCAATGATTGAAAAATGAGGTTAAGCAAGCATGGGGGAAGCACTGTGGTGATTTAGAAGTTGCTACAGACCCAGAAATCTCAGAAGGCCCTGCTGTTTTTCTCTCCACATCTGCTAAATGCAAACCTGCTGTCACCCCATAGTAAGGCAGCAGGAGGTGAGAATCTTCCTCCTCTTTAAAAGCAGAAAATACCAGGAATGCCCAAAATCTGGCCTTGAGATCACAGATTGCAGTATTCAAGCATGAACACAATCTCTATCTGGATTCTCCCTGTGGATTACCAAGATGGCCAAGTTTAGGGGCCTACTAAAGCTTGCCATGGCCTTTGTGCCTGAAAGATTTTTTTTTTCCAGTTCTGTGCTGGGAATACTAGAATATGACTTAATATTTGTGAGATTAAATCTGGAGTGCTGTGTTCGTGATGACATTATTTGTCAAGACATACTATTTAAGGAGAGGCAGGTGCTCATAACTGCTTCTCCCATCATGGAGTTCAGCAGCCAAATTCAGTACTGTTGGAGGTCATTTCCCAGTTTGGCCTAGGCTTTCACACACATCCTGACCAAACAAGATGCAATGGAAATTAAATACTAAATGATAGCACACTTACTGTGCTTTGTTTTCATGGATTTCCAAGAACTTTCCATAAACAGGTGAGCGTTATCTCCATTTGACTGAGAATGTAGCTCTGGGGCACTTGGAGACTGAGTGGGGAATCCAAAGCATTAGCGGCTATTATTACTATTTGTTTTCATATTGTATCATTGTCAATGGAGACCCATTCCTGGGTCAGTTCCCTAGTTACCGCACAGTTCCGAAACTAAATGACAACTCATGCACAAATGAGCTCATAAACCAAGTAAGGACATGTTTTAACAGCAAATATATTCAGAAAAGCCTTCTGTCTTTTCTGGTGTAGCCAGGAAATAAGGCTTTTTTTTGCTCAGTCAAGGGCCTGGCAGAAGTCATCCTTCATTTGGACACATCCATAACAAACAGCTCTCCCTGAGGCTGACCACAGACTGTACAGCAAAAAACTGGATCTGGCTGCTACACTGAAGGCTATTAATATTTTGGGGTGCGGGAGAGCAGAGGCAGAGCATCAAATCCAAAGTTAGCAAAAGCAAGTCCTGCACCTGGGGAGGAACAACCCCCTTCACCAGTGCAGGTTGGGGTTGACCTGCTGGAAAGCAGCTTTGCAGAGAAGGACCTCGGAGTCCTGGTGGATAGCATGTTGCTCAGGAGACAGTAACATGGCCTTGTGGCCAAGAGGCCAATGGTACCTGGGGTGCATGAGGAAGAGCACGGCCAACAGGTCGAGGGAGGTTGTCTTCCCCCTTTGCTCTGGTGAGGCCCCATCTGAAGTATCGGTGTCCAGTTTTGGGCTCCCCAGTATAAGAAGGACAAGAAATTACTGGAGAGAGTCCAGCGGACGGACACAAAGATGCTGAAGGGTCTGGAGCATCTTTCTGATGAGGAAAGGCTGAGAGAGCTGGGTCTGTTCAGCCTGGAGAAGAGAATGCTGAGAGGGGACCTTATTTATGCTGATAAATATCTCCAGGGAGGGTGTCAGGAGGATGAGACCAGATCTCCAGAGGTCCCTTCCAACCCCAGCCACTCTGTGATTCTGTGTTTTGCTCACCTCTGCTTTCACCTGTCCAGCCATGACCAGGACAGGGCAGGGAAAAGCAAAAGGAATGTCATCTACAGTGTCTGCCATCAGCACTGTATTGTCTTGCTAGAAATTCGCAGTGAAGCTCTTAATATGACTAGATAAGCATATAAGTGCAGGCAGAGTGATATTTCAATGTGTATGCGCAATGTGCCAAAAAAGAGAGACAAGAAAGAAATCCCAGGTGGTCTTGAAATTACAGTGTGTGTGCTGGTGGGAGCTTTTAAATTCCTGTGTAAAATACTTGACACCCTGAACAAAATTGTGCCTAAAAATAGGTCCATAAAAGATATGTGATGGCACTGCTCTATGTGAGCTCACGTGCATTCGACAGACATGAGAATCACCAGGAAAGCTATAGATTTCATGCAAGATGCTCACAGTCGTTTAGTTTTTGTGACTGATCCAAGTTCAGTTCTTACCCCGGAAGAAAAAACATTGACAGATCCCAGGGCAAAGCAATTGTTTCAATATACTAAATTGAATCCAAACATGAAAATAAGATGGAAGACCTATTTTCCAGAGCTGCAGGCACACCTAATTAGAGCTCTCAGCTGCAGACTCCAGAGAATCTAAATGAATGGGGAATGATATATTACTAGAGGAAGTAAAATAATATGAGCAGGCAGGCAAGGCATAATTTTGTTCTAACAGATTACTTAAAGATACATAAAGCTTTTGCTGTTAAATGATCTGAAATTCTACCAGTGTGACCAGCACACCACTGTCCTCTCAGGCAGCTGCATTGCACAATTGCTTTAAAGTGCTTGTGACCATACTTTGCTATATTATGACAAGCTTGTAGTATCTGACAGATGAGAGCTGCAGACCTGCATGCAACCAGCTAGTGCAACAAAATGTTTTCAGGTTTTGAGTGGATATTATTTTTGCCCACAGCTTATTGAGAGCATTATGAAGTAGTAAGGAACTGTCAACAATAACACTGTACTTATGACTGGTTGTGACATGGCTCTCTTGCAGGTGATGTTGCTACAGGACTAAGATGGGGTTCTCATGAACAGAAATGAAGGCTGTTTGTGAAGGAGACAAAATACAAATTCCCTTCTGACAGATGGGGAGGAGGACAGAGGGACTAAGAACCTGCCCACCAGAATCTCATTAGGAATATTTACACTAATGGCAAGTAAGTCCGCATACCTACACAGCAAATTTGGGCACTGGTCAATGGTGGGTGCCAGAAGCAGGATGACCATGCGGGTACAGCACTCAAACTGGGTACCATCGGGCAGTGGTACCAGATTAACACTGACCTCTTCATGATGCTACCTGGGGCAATGCAGACATCTCCTAAATAATTTCACAGAGTCACAGAATGGTTTGGGTTGGAAGGGACCTTCAAAGCTCACCTAGTCCAACCCCTGCCATGAGCAGGAACATCTTCGCCCAGATCAGGTTGCTCAGAGACCCCTCCAGCCTGGCCTGGGATGCCTCCAGGGATGGGGCATCCACCACCTCTCTGGGCAACCTGGGCCAGTGCTTTGCCCAATGGGAATGAAGCCCAGAGCACTGAAGCTTCAATGTATTCAAAACAAGAGTACTCTTCTCACGATGACCTACTGTCATGGTATTGTTAAAAACCAAGTTTTTCTTTTAGTGAATTTGCCTGTCAGCTAAAGCCTTCATATTAGCTGCATTTTCCTGGAGAACCAGATACATGTTTTGGTAAACATAGCAATGGAATGTGAAGTTATTGATAAGCACAGATTCACATCTTGCGAGAGAGGCAACAAGAAACAGGTGACCAAGAAACTGACCAATGGAGTATAACATTCCATTCATGTGAATACTTCATATAAAAGTGGGAGATCACGAGGACCTTATCCCTTTTCCTTTTTTTTCCTTATGGTGGATATTAGGAGAGGACCTTGCTAGTCGTCCCTGTGGACTGAGGCCTAGTGAGAGACTGAATCCAGCTCCAGTTGGCTGCAGAGTCCAATCCAGGACTTCAGGTGCCGGCTCTGCAGTTGCTGAGACTTTCAAGATTGGTTTTGTATATTTTGTATTATTTTCTTATTAGTAGCATTAGTATAACATTTTTAATTTTTCCAACTCTCTTCTCTTTGCCTTTCTTTTCCTCCCAATCGCCTGTCCTTAGTGGGAAGGGGGAGAGGGAGAGGCTAAAAAAGGGGAAGGGGGTGGGAGGAGAGGAGGTTAGCAATACGTCTGCCATGGTTTTATTGTCACCCCGCAATCAAAACCCTCAACACCTACTTACTTTTGACCAGCATCCTGCTCATCTTTATCCTTCTCTCCTTTTTAAGTCTGCCATCTCCATCCTTGCAGCAATAATATTTGAACTTGTGAGCTGTTTTCGACCATGCAATAGCAGAAGAGCAAAAGATAAATGTAAATCTTTTTTTTAAGGCAAACAGAAGAGCCACCACCCCCTAAGTACCCTCTGCTGAGGACCACAGGATGAACTCAGCCCTATGATTAGGCACCGCAGGAACCAGGGCTTTGCATTTCACTTGAATACAGACTTATTTGTTGCTCTGGCAAAAT
The DNA here is from genome assembly GCF_964273445.1 of Streptopelia decaocto. Classification (NCBI taxonomy): domain Eukaryota; kingdom Metazoa; phylum Chordata; class Aves; order Columbiformes; family Columbidae; genus Streptopelia; species Streptopelia decaocto. The sequence continues at coordinate 28,634,517 of NC_138658.1, forward strand.
TCAGAGGGCTCCTATAGGAGAGATGGCTGCCTTGTGAGAATTCTCCATCCTACCTTCCCCAGCCTCCTAGGTAGGCAGTAAAGGTGATGAACAACTATCCACCAGACAATGTTGATAATGTTAGAAGATGCAGGTAGAAACACAAAGAAATTCTAACCTGAAAGCAACCTGAAATAAAAGTCCGACAAGGAAAACAGAGGATAGACACTGATTTCTCCTGACAAACAGCTAGCACTCAAAATGGATTAAGTGTTGTCACACAAATAATTAAGAGGAAAGATGCTTGAAACAGAAGGAAGAAGAAAGTAAGGAGATGGAGCTTTAGTCCATTTTAGAACTGAAATGAGGGATGACCTAAATGAAAAGAAAAAAAAAGAAGGTAAATTAAGCTGAAGCCCAAGTGTAAGGGAGAAATGCTGACACTGATCTATAATTAATGGTCTAATACTTGTTAAAGCTAAGAGAGACCAAATAATCATCTAATGTGATGTCCTGCATTAGAGCTATGATGAGTACAGGATTTTAAGATTTTTGACATTTGGCTTTTTTCCAGCTAAGACCTAAAGCTGACTATTTGATAATTCTGCATGAGAAAAAATGCTGGAAAAGTTTGTCTAAACTCAGGAATATGGATGAAAAAGAAACGAAGTAATAAAATAGTGCAAATTTGGTTTGATTCGCCAATTTTATTTGAAAAAAAAAATAGGTATCATAGAAGGTAGCATGAAATGCATTTCAGAATTAAAACCTGACATTTGGCTTTGAAACCATTAAAATGATAAAATTCTGGATTATGGGAGGTTGTTTCCCTCTTGGAGATAACATGTGTGAAATGAGCTTATTTCCAGAGTACTTTGATTCTTATAAGAACTAATTTTCCCAGGAAGAAAGGTGCTACCCTGATTCTTCTAGGCCCACCTTTATCCCACGTAGGTCAGGCTAGACAATCCTGCCCAAAGCTCACATCTTCTGCCTGTGCAAAAGTGGACTTTTTCAAAAGACATCTGGTCAGGGCAGAAAAGCATAAAGGATAAAGAATTCACCATCTGCTCAGCGTGACACTGAAAGATTATGAACCAAGCACTTAGAAAACACTCCAGGGGACCAAATGGATTATATAAAAACAACAACAACAACCAAACAAACAAAAAAAACAAAACCAAAAGAAAAAAACTGACAAGGGGCAAAATTGCAAAATTGCACCCAGCTTTCTGCAGACTTTTTAAGAAGAAAAAAGACCTTGTAGAGGAGATCTCCTGCAGAACTCACAACTTGTGCAAGCACAGCAAGCGGCAAGTTCTTCAAGTGCCTGAGAAGATGGTAGATCTCAGTGAGGACTTCATGATGTTGCTGGTGGCACGGCTGAGCACTTTGCCCATCAACAAATTAGGAGCAGCCACACTGGTACCTACTCCACTCCACAGGATAGTAAGTGAGGGGTTTTAACTCTTTTAACTCCTAATACTTTTGAATGAGATCCTGGTTACCTACCCAGCTGTGCACCTCACCTGCACAGAGTTTTCTGTAGATCTGGGAAGAGTATATTCCCTTTGAAAGTTGTTGTTGTTGTTTTTTGTTTGTTTGGTTGGTTGGTTTTTTTTCATTCAGCCACATTTCCAAGTTGCTAAATACAATGACAGAGTAACCAAACAAACAAACAAAACAAAACAAAACAAACAAAAAAGACATTTGCACATTGGAGAATCTAGAGGAGTGAAGGATTCTCTAGAGTTTCTCTGTTTTTGACCCTTCTATAATTAACTGTTCCAAAATAATTGCAATCAGGTTAGAAAATGTCAGTTGCTCACCTGTGCATCCTAAAGAAGTGTCTGGGCTGTGCTTTTAAAGCTACATGAAAAGAAACTCAGCTGGAACCTTTTGCAATTCAAAATATTTAGCTGAATAACAAGAAGACTAATCTTTGGTTTATTATTAGACACGATAAAAGATTTTCGAACATCCTGGATGTCCATATTTTTCTTCTGCTCTTTTAATGCAGTGCTGCTCTGAAAAATGACTTTGTCAAAAATGTAGCTGCAGCTTTTAAAAGTGAGAAGTGGTTGTGGAGATGCAACACAAAATGCCTTGAAAAGGTGTAAAGTTTGGATGTGCACACTCCGCTCTTTCTCATTTCCACACCCTTCTAGGATGGCATCCAGTCTGATGTCCAAAAATTGAGGTGCTCAGAACCATTAGTTTCCCCTGAAAACCTAGGCTAGCTTCTCCTTGCTCCGTGTATTTGTCCATGGTGCATAATCAGTTAAAATGAGAGGTTTATTTCAGACCTTGAAATAAGTTTTACTGCTGCCGGTAGCTCTAGAGCATCTACCAAGCAATGGGAGAGAGCAGTGCATGTGCTGGCTTTTTGTCGACATGTTACCCATTGAGCACACTGCAAAACAGATGAACTGCTACTGCTTTTGACTTCGGAGGCTCCTGGTCCTGCCCTTTGCATCAACCGAGATATCAGCTGTCACACATGGCCAGCAGAATTGCTAAATGCTTGGCTGATACCTAGTGAAAATTTGCTGGCAGTGGCATTAATTTGTCTCAGAACCCAAACCATGGGACCAGCAGCTCACATCCCTGGAGAAATGTTTACAATCATAGAATCATAAAATGGTTTGGGTTGGAAGGGACCTTCCAAGCTCATCCAGTCCAACCCCCTGCCATGAGCTGGGACATCTTCACCCAGATCAGTTTGCTTAGAGCCCCGTCCAGCCTGGCCTGGGTTGTCTCCAGGGATGGGGCATCCACCACCTCTCTGGGCAACCTGGACCAGGGTCTCACCACCCTTAGTGCCAAAAATCTCTTCCTCAAAAAATTTCCTCCCTTACCAGCTCTGAAATTCATGGCAAAGAAGCTAAAAAGTGTGTCTGTTGAGGAAAGCAAGGGTTGTCCCTGACTTCAGGCAGAGGGAACCAGTGTCCTAGGACATGCCACCCATCACATTCTCAAGGCAATTAGAAGCAGTCAGTGAGACCTGCTGGGAAATTCATTACTCATGACGATGTGTGAAAAGAAGCAAACAAATTATTCACTGGCAAGGCAAAGCAGCTGAGGAAAAGGAACCCTTTTTCTTGTAAAGGGAGTGCTTTTGATGCAGGATAGTAAGATACAATAAGCATAGCACTCCAGAATGATATTTTGACAGAGTAGTTTTTTTGGAACCGAATCACATGCTAAGTGGATCTGCTTAAGTGGATGCTGGGTGAAATCAAATTAGGGCTGGATTAAAACAGTGCTTTGAAATTATTTTAGTGTCTCTTATTGATTAGGAAATGTAATTTTATAGGACAATATTATGTATAATCAAAATGCAGTCATAAAGAAGAAGGTCAGAATATTACTGAGAAATGGTCTTTTATGTTCACAATAGTTAGTGAGGAAGACTAAAAAGAGTAAAATTAAGCATCTTTTACCAAGCACAGGCTACTACTTTCCCTTAATTTTAAGTTAGCAAAATAAAGATAATTTATTCAGACCAAGAGCTGTACACCTCTTCCCCCTTCTATGTATTTTTCTGTTGACATAGCTGTGGAATTTCATGCTGCCACCTTAAATATTTTTGTGAATTCATTTTAGTAGAGAGGTGCTAAATTATTTTCCCTCACATCTTGCACTGAACAATCATGTGCTGAATGTATTTGGCTTTTTTTTTTTTCTTTTTAAAATTTTGAATAATTAACATCTCAAATCTGGAAGATTTCCCAGGTTACAAATCCACCTCATAGGTGCCCCAGTGAAGGCAGCTCTGATTTACAGGGACACAATGGGAACAGCATCACATGGGATGGATCGCCGTGCAACCCATTTCTGTATCTCTGCTTTTGTATCCAGAATTTCATACTTACCCACTGAGGAGGAGAGGGCCAGTACTCTGATGACAGAGTTCCAGGATAAAAGCCTTTATGGAGAAAACGATGGGAAAAACACAGGCGGTTGGTACATGTTATTGGGTTCAAACAAGGGCAAAGAAATGGCTCAGATGGACCTAGAAAGATGGTCCACCTTCCATTGGCAGAACTAGTGGTTCACAGAGATTACTAGCGAAAGAAATGTCACAGAGCAAAAATGCTGGTAAAAATGAATTTTGAACTTTCAGAAATTCTTCATCTAGATGGTTTCTACTCTGTTCCCTTGAAGTAGTATGAAAACATCTCATTCAGTAAGATAAAAATGTTTCATTTTGATAATATTTGAGCTATATAATTTATTATCAAAATTATATGATGGATACATGTAATAAAGGAGGTGTGTAAATTCAATATTATCATGCATATTTTATTCTGCCATGCAAGCTGAAATGAACAGAACTGGAAAAGTAGACACAGAGCACATTCACATTATTGAAATGAAACATTAATGCCTTATCAAAACAAAACAAGAAAATAGAAATGGTTCATTTAAACATTTTCCTGTCAAAAAAGTGCTCAAATTGACATCTTCCCCTGAAATGTTTTGATTTTAAAAACGCTTCTCTGCTGAAAAAAAAGTGTTCTGCAAATAAAAAAAGATATCTGCCTGCTCTTATTGCCAGGTACATGCAATGTGGAATTGATTACGATGTTTTCTAAAATGAGGATCAGTCCTGATGGATATGACTTGTTCCAAGCCCCTCTAGCTCAATGTGGAGATGCAGGTGGAGGTCGTAATGCATTCTTGGGAAAGGTGAGTCTTAAAATGCTACATCTGGAGCGGCTAGGCTGTGTGCTCAGCAGGTCCTTTGCAAATAGTACAAAGAAAGGATCTGAGCATAATGCAACAGTAAATTAAAATTACTGCAGGTGAAAGTGTATTAACTACTCTGAAACTACCGGATGCTAGTGAGCAGGATATTTTAACATCCACTCCAAAAGACACTGCTTTCAAGTCATGGGAAGCCTGTAGGCATGAGGTGATACTGGACCTGCTCAAACCCTGGGGCTGAATGTCTGAGAGAAAAAGTCACTTAGCTTCTCTGAGGGTAAGTTTTTCCCAAATTCATACGGAGAAACAAAGTTGACAGAATAAAAATAAGTAGGAGTGCATCTGACAGGTCTTTCTATAAGCTCCATAAATTGGTTTATTTCACATCACTTAGTGTATGTCAGTGCATATCTCTGAGGGGGGCATGTATCTATAATTAAGAGGGTATTATTGCTGAAGTCTAATCACCTTATTCAAAGTATAAGATAAGAGCACCCAAAGAACTGTTTCAAAACTTGATTCCACTACTCGCTCTTCTATCCAGACAAAAACCAGCCAACAAACAAAATCTGGTGAAAGCAGATTTCACATGATAGTGGTTTTAATCCTCTCCCAGCAGGAAAAGTGATGGGATGGAGGCGCAAAGGAGACGTCAGCAGAATTTTAGAAGTATTTTTGTGTGATTGAAGTTTTTCTTTTGGTAGTTTGTTATTTTGGGTTGTTTGTTTTTGTTTTGAGGGACTTGGTGTTTGTTTTTTGTTTATTCTGTTTTCAGTTGAAGTTTTTCATTTTAGTAACAGTGGCTTACCTTTGTACAACAGTCTCAGTAGGGGCTAGCTGAGTTCATTGCTTGCTAATCCTCATCTGATTACTACCATCCAGGTCTTCTTAGATGCCTTTTCTGTGTCCACTCTTGTGATCAGGTTGGCAGCAGTTTAAAACCAGGACAGCATGCCTCCTTGCTGTCCTATATAGCATGTAGTATGAAGACTTTACCCTCTGACCAAGGTTTCTAGGTGCTATCAGAGGATGATAAGTAATTCGCACAGCGTTTGCCATCCAGATGGGTGGTAGTTTGCTTGTTCATTTGCTTGAACACTGATTCCTTGCATGCATTTTTCTCAGATGTACCCAGAAAGCACACTGCAGTTTACCTATTTTTTTTCCTTTCTTTTTTTTTTATTTCCTAATGAAATGTTTCCTTGACCTTTAAACACTAAAGAAGGCAGATGACAATGTGCACAAAATGTTTGTCTTACTTGTTTTGGATGATGTAGCTTCATTATGAAACTTTTTTCAGAAGCTTAATTACTCCCAATGCTGCATTTATAGCAAAGGGAAGATATCAAATGAGACAATGAAGGGAGTTCAGTGGTTTTGATCTTATTTTCTGAAATTGGGTGATCTCACTCTCTCACCATTTATTAATTCATTTCCTCCCATTTCTCACAATTGAATTGAGTCACTGTTTGCATGCTGATGGGGCAAGTAAGTAGGGAGCTGCATTCGTTGGCACCTGATAATGAATGAGCGCCATTAGTTCAGAGGCAGGTGGTTCTTCCAGAGGCTCTGCAATTTGCCAGAATATATTGTATTTTTTCAAGATTATTACACAGCCGATGATGAATATTGCATGCTCAAATGGCCTTTTCAAAGAATGAGCATGGAGCGGCAGGGTGGACTAAGAGAGAGCCTTAGAAGACCAATTTCCTTTCTGCACGTTATGATAGAAATGCAGAATTGCAAACAGCATTTTGTAACTTGCCAGGACAAAAAAGGGAAGCACCTGAGCAATGTGGAAGCCACTGAATATATGCCTTCAGCTGACACAACCCTGTTGAAATCAGGGAGGTGCAGCAGGAATTACCACAGCGATGGACCTTGAATGGGCTCTGTGCTCTTTATAGCTAGATCAGCAACATTTTTTTAGTGTGTATTCTACCTTTCAGGCACAAAAAGCTGAACCAAATTCAGATGTGAACCTAAAAAACATGAGAAAATGTCTAAACTGAAGCACTTCCTTCTTCTTTAGCCTTTCCAGGAGCTGTGCACTGAAAACTTTTGACTTGCTGCATATCTCATGACTCAGAAGCTGAGGAGCACATCCAAACTGGAACTGCTCCCCTCATGTCCTCCCACCTGTGCTAGCAGCAGACAGCTGGGCTGTTCCTGAGATGCACACGGTTGTTGGTGCCGCCTTGGTTTGGCCACTAATTTCCACGTGCATTTGACTTTTCCTCTCCAGGTAGGGTCTGGTAACATGGGTAAAGGATCGGGTCTTTTCCTAAGCACTCTGGAGATGATCTAAGCATCATTATTTATGCTTCATCTGTGCTGCCAGCTCTGGGTTGAATGTAAGGCCAGGGAAAGTAGTTCAACTCACACTTGTTGGTCCTGGCTTCTCAGGTATGATTTGAAGAAAGGCTGAGTTCACTTTTGTCAGTGCAAGAGGATTCCCATCAGTACTTTTGTTTGTCCTGTTTTGCATCCATTGCACGCTAAGTATATTTCTACATGGGTCTGCCTCCTGGTTTTCATCAAAGCAGGTTGCCTAAAGCAAACTCAGATATTTTTGTCGAAATAAAATGGTGAGGTTGCTATACTTGTATGGAGACTTTTCAGTGAGCGTTTGTTTTGGTTTTTGTTTAGTTTTTTTAATTAAAACTTTTTTTTTAATGTTGTGGGTCCAATATTATCACAGAACTATTGGTCTGGAAATGTTTTGGTTTTGTTGTTTTGGGTTTTTTTTGTATTTGATGCTTAGATTATTCACTTGTTTATTGTCCCATTAAGGATGCTGAAAACCTAAGACACTACCAAAAAGACCTAGGAAGAAACTGGTTCTGGCACCGAAAGTTAGTGAAGAAACCCATATACCCTGGGACCTTTGAATTCCTCATAGTGTTTTTGTGTATCTGAGCTTGAAAATAATTTTGGGGGGGTTTTTGACACTTGAAATCCACAGAAATGGATCACTTATAGACTGTTGTGTTACATCAGGGGTAGGACTGTAATCTGGGAGCAATGTTGGCTTGTTTCCTCACCATCAATTATCTGGCAAATATTTGGGAACAGTGAACTCTTTCAATAGGAGTTGGACAGGTGGATGGAGGTGGAAAGGTCATGTTCCAGGTGATTTATCTGAAGGAAATAATTCAACTACTTCTTAAAACCATTTCTGCATCTGGCCTTTTGATTACCAAACTATTCATTCTTTCTAACGCAACAGAGAAATGCTTATTTGAACAAAGAAAATAAAGAGCTGCTGCAGTAGAGCAGATAATTTAAACATGGAAATGATGTGATGCCATGGGAGATGTACTGAAGCATTCCTTTGTTCCTTTGTCCTCCCCATTGTGGGAACCAGTCAAGCTTTGACAGCAAATGTGTTAATTCAGTTTCTGAGTTAGCTCTTTGGGAAGGGGTTTTACACTGCTGGGTGGCTGTTTCAGGAGTGCAGGTCCTCTTCCAACTGATGGTATCAAACTGTTTGTAAACAGTATGCATTCTTTTCTACTGTATTTACATAGCTTAATGGAGTTTTTAAAGGTCAAAATCCAGGCAGTCAACACTTTGGAACTGTCAACTACACACAGTGGTGACGCTGCATTCTTAATTGCATCTTCAGGATGGGACCACAAGACCTTTAACGAGCCCTCAGGCTGTTACCTCTGGAGGGAAATGCTGGAGGTAGGCAGTCAACAGAGGACACAGTTTTTGAGCTAAAGGCATCAACTGCTCTACAGAGCAGGTGTGCAGTGTCCTGTGTTCACTGTGACTCATAGGGCAATTCTAGAGTTGAGTACACATTGCCTTTTAAACTGTAATTATGGGATGTTTATCCTGGGCAAATGACCATATCCAGTACAGAGGGCACGACAGGCAAAATCCCACTTAGCTCTATCAAGTTGTCTCTATCAGTCCTTTCCCTGGGCCTACAACATTTGGCATATGAGCTAGTAACAAATCAGCGGCTCACATCAGCTGTTATTCATTCTTGCCAATAATCATTAGCCCTGTAGTTGATTGATTTCAGCATGGTCTACGCATAGACTGCACTATCCACTCAGAGAACCACAGACTGATTGGGGTTGGAAGGGACCCCTGGAGATCACCTAGTCCAACCCACCTGCTAAAGCAGGGTGACCAGAGCAGATCGCACAGGTTCACATCCAGGCAGGTTTGAATGTCTCCAGAGAAGGAGACTCCACAGCCTCTCTGGGCAGCCTGTTCCAGGACTCTGGCACCTGAAAGGAAAGAAGTTTCTCCTCATATTCAGATGGAAGCTCCTATGTTTCAGTCTGTGCCCGTTGCCCCTCATTCTGTCGTTGGGCATCACAGAAAAGAGTCTGGTCTGCTGTGAAGTTTCTGCAGCGACTCAGACAAAGTTGAGTTATCCCAGCAGGTCTGACAAGGAGACACAGTGATGGAGAAGACGTGCTGTGCTGTTCAGTCCCCTTCCAACCATGTCCCACCTGCTGTGGGTTTCTGCCGTGGTCAGAGTACATGTTGCACACAGGCAGTTGGTGTTGCTCTTTCTCTGCTGAGCTGTTTTTGAAGCAGAAATTAAAATGTGTGCATTTATTACCAGTTTCTCATCACTTTTTACTTGCTGTTAGAGAATCAATTATCAGTGGGATTTCAGTTGTTTATAATATCTGATCGCTTAGGTCACTGACAAATTAATAGTTCACTTCAGCTGTAGGTTTTTGATTGTGTTACTTTGATAAATGTGGAAGCAAAAGGCTGATTTATCCTCCTTCAGGAAACAGTCTGGCTCCACATTTCGGGCTTTTGACGAATTATCCACAATGTATATGGAGGTTCTTCTGCATCTTATGCAACTTTGCAACAGCTCTGGTGCAGAAGATGGTTTCTTTCAAGGGCATTTCTGCAAGGAGGAACTGGCTGGGGAACAGTCACAGGAGAATAAGCTGGTTTTGCAACAAGTTTCAAGTGATTATGTGGGAATAACCATCCTGCTTAATCTCATCACGCTCTTGGAGAGGAATGTGGCTTCCCAGCAGAGCTCATTGTGCATTTGCCGTCTGGGTGCTCAGTCCCACAGCCCAGATAACACAGCTTATCAAGATAGTGTGAGTCTGCTGTGGTGTGGTAGCTGCCTAGGAAAGACCCATCGACTCTGCCAGAAGCAATGTAATGCTATTTAACGTAATTCTCATTTCTTGCAGGGTAAATGAAATAATTTTATTTCATCAGCCATTGGCTACAAATGTGCATGTGTGGTTCTCTGTATGTCTTGCCCTCTTAAGGGGCAATAACCTGAACTCTAAAAAATTCTTCATATTCTGCAGTATCCTTCGCAAGGAAGGTGGTTCTGTGATATACAAGATTGCTGGATCTAGTGCATTACACTCTAACCTCCTGCTCCAACCAAACGTGGCAGAATGCAAACCCCCCTCTATCCCCCTCCCTCCTTCGATATGGAAGGAGTAGACACATCTCCCTCTCTCTCTGCTACTTGAGGCTAACAGCTTCTATTGTTTGGCCCCAGAGCACCCTGGCCAGGGCCGTTAGGAGAAGGGAGTGCCAAGGTGCCAGGAAGCTGCTGGGCGCCTGCGGCCAGTGTGGGGGATGTTTGGAGTCTTCAGGGGCACCCACAGCCAGTGTGGGGGTGCAGAGAAGCTTCTGGAATGCCTACAGTCAGATCTGATCAGCCAATAAAAAACGGGATTCTCGTCGAGACGTGCGGCTTTGTGTGTGATCTCTTGGAGTTATGAGCTGAGCTGCTGCCGTCAGGAGCCACCACCCCCCCGCCTCCCCGGGATGGAGACTCCACTTGCCTTGCTGCCACATGTGTGAGTAAAATTAACCCTCACAAGATTGTGAGTGTATCTACTTTCTGTGCACATTTGCACGTGTATTTATACTTTCTGTGCACATTTGCACGCAAACTTTCCATGCTCAATACAAGCACGTGTAAAATTAACCCTCGCAGGATTGCGAGTGTATCTACTTTCCGTGCACATTTGCACATGTATTTATACTTTCTGTGCACATTTGCACGTGTACTTTCCGTGCTCAATATGAGCACGTGTATAAATTAATCCTTGCAGAATTGCGAGTGTATTTTCCTCCCGTGCTTCCACATAAGCATGTGTAATATTCTGTGCATATTTGCACATGTATTTCCCCATGCAGGATTGCGAGTGTATTATAAATTTACCCTCGCAGAATCGTGATTGTGCACTTTCCATACCCAATACGAGTACGTGTATCCCTTTAAAATAATCCCACACCCTGTTCAGGCAAGTGTGTGCTCTTCCCGGACTCAGGGACAGCTCCAGTATTGTTTTTGGTGAAGCCAAGTGCATGCACACTGTGGACCGCCTGTTGTATTAGTTGCTGCCCCTTAATAATTTTCCTCAACTGATATCCGAACCTGTATTCAAGTCACTTGTGGAGTGCTAAAACCCTGTTTCTCACCGGTTTAATAAAAGTTGTTTTGGACCCTGTTGTCCCTTAAACTAACCTCGGGGTGCCTCCGTGACACCAAATAAAAGGTGTATTTTGTTTTATGGAAAATGGCAAGAGAGACCTTTCATGTGAGCTTGCAGAACAATCTACATGTTAAACCATATTAGAGTTGGTTAAATGTGTTGCTGGTTTATTTTGTGCTTTCTTACAGTGAGGCAGAACAGACTTAGTGGGGAATTAAGAAAAAAAAAAAAAAAGGCAAAATGAAAGGGTTGTGGAAGGGCCTTTCCTCTGCAGACCCTACCAGGAAACAAGATGCCACTTCAAAAAAAAAATTTTTCTTTCTGTTGTCAGGCTGCTGAAGCTTCAAAGCAGTTTCTCACTGTCTGTGCTTTCATTCAGTTTGATGCCTGTGCTCATGGGGTTTGTACGTTAATGCTGGTTTCAGGCAGTTGGCGACAGTTATTTAAGCTCATTCCACATAGAGCTAAAACCCTCTTAAGAAGCATAAGACCATTTTAGGTACTCTGGCTTAATTTGATTCAAAAGGCCATCTCAGGATGACAGAGATCATTAGCTCCTTACATCCATGAAATGGCAGAAATGAAGTTGCTCTGCTACCCTGCAAAGTAGTCAACAGTCAGCACTAGAGAGGGGTGGGGGCAAGAAATGATCTTTTCTGATCTGTTCTTAGGGAAAAAATATTTTCTAAGGACAAAATAGAAAATATTTCCCTCCTGATACTTCTTGAAATGACTAGTGAAAGTCCTGAATCTATGCAATGCGCTAAAGGGCAATAGAGCAGTGAAACACATGTCCTCAAATCCCCTTTCAGCAACTTCTTGGAGATCCTAAAATGCTGAAGCTCCAGAGCCTCTTAATGCCAACTTCAGCTGCAAAACCACCCCTTATTTTGACACTTAAAATGTCAGGTTCCTGCCGTGTTCTTGTTGTGATTGTGCCGTGCCATCCTGTCTGAGAGGAGATGGCACATTTCTTTCTGAAGACTGCATTTAATCTGCTTAGGAAAGGTATGTTTTTTCATCCATTAAGCTGTGCTCTCTGATCAGAGCTCTTCAGGAGGAGTCTTATTTTTTAATCAATGTTTTGCTCCAAGGACAGGAGGGGTTTAAATAAGTGAATGCTCTGCTGCTCCTAGATCTCTCCAAGCCATCTCCTCTGGAACAGGAGCAGTGGGTCTGAGTCATCCTTGCAGTATTCCAGTTTCATGCTGAAATCTATGGGAGTACACAAGATAAAAATGGAGCAATGCAGCAGTGAATTATCTCAGGAAAAACTTGGGGTAACTCTGTGATGCTCAGTGGAGCACATTCCTGATTAAACTAGGGGTGCCATTGCTGCTTTAAATTAGTTTTCAGAATTGCATGAGGAATAGCTTCTCCCTGGTTTTCTTGTGTTAGCAAGAAAGTGGAAGAGTAAAGGTGCAGTATTGTCCTTTTTTTTTTTTTTTTCCCTGTGATTTATTGTCTGAGACACTGGATTTTCCCCTGAGAGCTGCTATTCTTTGATGTGTCTATTCAGTATTGCCATTTATTCATTTAGGCTGGGAGATCTGAGCTTACAATATCCGATGTTACAGTGCTTTCCATGGAGAAAATGTCAGGAACATCTTAATGTCTTTGTTTTGTAAGCACCTTGTTTTTATCAATGCCTGTTGAAAATTGTGTAATGGTTTCATATTCTGAATATTGTTTTTTCGCTCTGCACAGGTTGAGGGAGCGATCAGGAGTTATCACATTGCCAGAGGGTATTAAAAATATAGACGCTGATGAGAAGGGCTCAGTGTAACTACTAGCAGCATATAAAAATGAATAATGTGCAACTTAAGAGTTTTGATGCTGTTTCCATTAGCCTTATCTGTGAAAGCTACAGCACCTGCCTGCCCTGCCCGTTAGTCCTCTCATTTCCCCCAGCTCACTGCTATTTGTCCTCTTGGCTTGTCCCAGCTTCAGCCTCATTCCTCAGCCTTCCCTACAGTATCCTGACTGCCAGTAAAATGAAGGGAAGGAAAAAGAAGAAAAAAAAAGAAAAAGCTCAGTTTTTCACGATCCAAAACTGTGGAGAAACTGTTGGAGTTCCCTGCAGAAATATGAGGTTGTTTAGGAGCTTATGTGCAGGCTGTTCTCATCAAAGATGCTCACACATCCAGCAACGCTGATCTCAGTCTCTGCCTCTGAACAACAGAGATTATGACAATTTCGATGCAGAACAGTTGACAAATGCAGCCAAATACCACTTGATGAATCACCAGTGCTGTCTGCTAGCATAGCAAGCCTATAGCAAAAGTAACATGACAGTTTTTCCCAAATGGCACAAAAATTATGAATGTGCTATTCATAACACCTCAAGGTTAAGTAGTCTTGAGACTGGTCAGTCTCAAAACACATGAGTTTCTGGTTAAATCTCTGCACTAAATATCCATTTATCTGATTGCAATGAATATGCCTAATAAAAGGGATCCCAGGGTGTGAGTAGATGGCATGGAGCATACTGTCCTCATAGGTCAGCATGAGAGAGACACAGGAAGGTTACATGGGTTAGAAACCAGGTCAAGCAATCAGCCGAGGAGCTGAGAACAACAAGGCTGTGCGCTGTCAAACCAAATATAACCTGCTAAAAATATGAGCAGGGTGGGCAGTGATCTTGTCTGTTAGTTCAGTGCCCCTGATGATGATGAGGCTGTACTGAAACCCTTTATCTCATATATATATATATATATATATTAGTAAACAGAACCTAGCCATCTAAATGAGTCCAAGCTCTAAAAGAAAACTAGATATACTGGGAAATGTTAAGAAACCTTATTTGAGATAGCACAGATATTTAGAGTAGAGCTTTCTATATGTAGCTATAGACACCAACAGTGACAACAGCAATGTGTTACCTTGAGCCTTGTACTATATTTTAGTATGATTTTTTCATAGTAGAAAATGTATAAATATGACCCCTTCCCTGAGTAAAGGAAACAAATTATTTTAAGTATGGGATTAAAGTTTTGATTTTATATGTTCTTGAGTTTTTTTTCTTTGAGGGGACCTAGTTGTATTTAGCTGTTGTTGGGGTTTGCTTTGTTTTGTTTTATAAATTCAGCTGGTGTTACCAATAAGCAATACTCTGAAACTTAAAAAGAGGAAATTACGTGAAACAATGGCATACAACCTGACTGTTTTCACTTCTGAGTCAAACAAGAAGCAAACTTTAATTAGACTTTACCTAGATTTTAAAAAATATTTTTATTCAAATAATGCATTTGTTGTTAAAATCCTCATGGGGTTTCATTTTAGTATGTAGATTTGAATCTTTTGACCTGGGAGTTCCTCTGAAGGCTTCAGTTTCAATTTGTCCGTCTTCATGCCTGCATTGAGGAAGGAACATAATGGTGAAAACAGGCTTTGCAAAACCTCTCAGTCTTGGTTTTCTGCCCAGTGATACACTAGAGGACTTGGCTATATGGATGTGTATGTTCTTGAAACATCAGAGATGACGAGAAGTGGAAATCAGCACTACATTGAGAGGAGGTTTTTCTTCTCTTCAAAAACACTGCTATGATGTGATCTCCATTTGTTACCATGCCAGTTGCTAAGTGTAGGCTATGCCTAGGCTACTTCAGCTGGCAGGTCTGAAGAAGGCCTCATACACAGGAGCTGTCATGGTTCAGCTTCTTGAATTTGCAGTGAATTGAATGTGATTGATCAGCAATCCCATCTGCTTTCACAAATAGTAGTACTGGGACCTCTCTGGAAGCATCTTTGTCCCTGACCATTCCATGCATGGGTCACCTCTGTGGATGGCACAGATGAGTAGATGGCATAGATGAGAAGATGGGATAAGTAGAAGGTGCTGGGGCAGTCCTTTGGTATTTTGTTCCTGTCTGAAGGGGGGGTTTGGGAAACATTATGATTTCTAGCAGAAGACTGTTATTTTCACATTAGTTTCTCTTACGGATCCAGTGGCAATACTCACATAAAATGTTCATTCTGTGTGTGGATGGTAGAGGACACTGCTTTTAAGACCAGAAGAAAAAAGGTTGGATAGACAGAGAAGATTTTAAGACTTTTTTTGCTACCACAGGAAATAAATAATCTTCCTTTTGGTTATATTTTCTTTAAACCCCCACACCTTTTAAACTTCCAGTATTCCCTTCTATCATTTTTTGGCCTTTTTTATACCTTTTAAAGTTTATCAGCATAGTGAAAGATGGAGGCTTTCAAGTACATGAAGGCTGAGACTGCTTTCACTGAAGTCACTGGGAGCTTCATGACTAATTTTAGTCGGGAGGGGGAAGATGAGCAATCCTTGCCAGCTGATGTCAGACAGGGAGCTGAGTACCCCCACACTTTCTCATCTGCTGACAATTCAAGAGTATTTTGCTGTCTTTAAATAGATCACATAAAAGGTGGCTTCTAGACGTGCCTCTAAAAACAGGGGGAAACTTGCAAAAAGTTTCCTTGGCTGCTCTGTTTTTGCTTCCTTGCTTGAGAAAACTATCCACCGATTCCTTGTCTGTTCTCCATCCTGTACAGTTTCTGCCCTCATCTTTTACTCACATAGCGGTGAGATCTTTGGTCCTCTGTGCTCCAGCTCTTTAAAACACAGAAATGCTGAGGGGAAGGGACCTCTTGAGGTCATCCAGTCTAATTTCTCACTCAGTCTCTCCTTAAACAATATTTGCACAAGAAACTTAGGAGCATCAATCTTCTTTACCAAGTGACAGCATCTGATGAAAAATTCAGGACAACTGCAGCTACATGATCACTCCAATTTAATTCCTGTTCCTCTCCCTCGTCTCCTCTGCTTACCTGGAGCTATGGTGGGCTGCCAAGCCTTTTTGTTCTCTCCCTCTGTACCTCTTTCCCTCCCCACTGACCTGTCCAATTTTCTGTCAGTTTGAAAGACTTAACCTCCTCCTGTCTTTCTCCTCTACAAGTTAGCATTTACCCTCTGACTTCATGCAGAGCTTTTTTTTAAAAAAAAACCTCTACACAAGACTTTTGGGCTCACCTGGAAGGAGAGGATAACCAAGCAGCATGGTGGGCTAGGAAGCAGTGCTTTGTTTGCATTAATGCTGGAGCGCTTTACAATAAAAATCATAATCTCCTGAGTTATTCAATACCTGTTCTTCCAGTAGCACATACCAAGATAGCATTGTATAAAAATGTCTTTCTCCTGTATAGCCTGAGTCTCCCCTCCTCTAGTTTAAAACCATCACCCCTTGTCCTATTTCTGTGCTTCTGCTGGGCTTCCAGACAGAGCATGATGGCTAAGACAGCAGCAGAAACATTAATTAGAATGACTGTTTTAGCTTTTTGGACAATTAGCCAAATAATTATGCCACTTATTTATTATAATAGGCTGCAGTTAATGGATGCTATACGAGGGAATTAATGTCTCTAAATTATTTTAGAAATACCCTGAATATGCAATTTTAAAAAAATAATAATGCAGAATATCTCTGTAGGATGTTTAAATAAGTGGCAGATTGCTGTGTCAGGCCACGCTGCTATCCAGGCATGCTGACTGCTGTTCAAAAGCCATCCTCACTGCCCAGAAAGTCACACATGCTTTAAGGAAAAATATCTCTTCCTATGGGGCCTTGAGCAGGAGCCCAAGGCTGCTGTGTGCACCACCAGAGCAGGGATGCTCTCAGAAGCATAGTGAGCGGTGCACAGCAGTCAGGGCTCTGCTAGTCCTCTGCTTCCATCAGCAGCAGGGCGACACGTTGCCTCAGCCTCGGCTTGGTTTGTGTCCTGCCTCTTTGGCAGTTCTAGATGGAGCCTTTGCCTACAGGCTGTGGCAGGTCTATTTATGATCTGCTCAGCACAGGCTGTCAGAGGCGGTTAAGATACCTTCACCCAAGGAAATGCTACTTGTTATTCCCTTGTTATAAAACAAAGGTCATTTGAACTGAAAATACCTCTGTTCCTAGCTGAGGTGAGGGAGAGCTCTGTATAAATCTCTGCTGGGACAGCACAGGGGCCATAGGAGTGGGGAGGGAGCAGAAGCTGGATGCTACCATGGCCATTGCAAAGCACAGGTGGTGGTGACTATGTTTGCATGGATAAATCAAACAGCGTAGCTCTCTGACCCTCAGCCCAGGTTTCCGCTGGCTGATCCAAAGCCCCATTCAGTGCAGCGCAGCTGTGTGACCTTGCCTGATTTCACTGAAATAAATGCCACTAAGATGTGAGAAAGTCCATGAGCTAAAAGACATGTAAGGTGAGAGAAAGGGATAGTCAGCAACTCCAAGGATTCAAAAGGAGAAATACAGTCTTGACAAAAGTATTTTCTCTAGGGAAAAAAAGCAGGGAGGAAGATGGCAATTTGGCAATATTAGGCATCAGCCTGTTCTCATGCAGCAACATGGACAACACCTTCTCCACCCGCTGTACTTCGGCATGGTGGTTGTACATCCTCTATGCCCCAGCCAAGACTCGGGCTGGGACCTCTGAGTCCCATCTCCGACGACTGTGCTAGTACTCAAGCCGTGCTTCCCAGCCAGCACTGAGTGATTTGCACTGATTCATACGGAGCAGCCTGGCTGTGGGGCCACTGTGCGCCTAAAGCTCCAGTATTTAATACCTCCATTAAATGCCTTTATGTTAAAGGGGCAGGATGGAGCACACCTTTATGCATTGCCTTGGTTTTGTGACGCTGTGCTATATTTTTAAAGAAGGACAAACTGTTCTGTTCTTCAAAGCAGCACCTACTGAATGAGGTGAGCTAGCCAGGTACTTGAAATTAAGTGTGCATGCTTGCCTAATGGTGGCTAACCTCTAATGGACTGAAAACTGTGTAAACCTGACAAATCCAATAAGATAAAGATAATTATGCTTTCTGTACCAGGCATTTTTAGAATATGAACAATGTATGTTCAGGAAGAATAAAGCTTCATACAGTGGAAATAATGGCATCTAGTATTCATGGAACTGTAACAAAATATTGTTTACAGATCTCCACTGGTCTTGAAATTATCTGTACTGAAGAAACTGGATGTACTCTAAACCAAAGATTGAAGGAGCATAAAACATGTAATATTGTAGTTACAAGGCACATAAAATCTTATTGGATCTGTGATAAATATTTGTGCCTCAGCAATTTTACTGTTTTACAAACTACTTTCCCTAGGGGATGGTTAAAAAATACAAGGACACCCCATTTATCAGTTTTAAAGTGTGGCAGCTCCCAGGACCTATGACAAGGGTGTAATGTACCTGTTCTCAAAAGTGTCCAATTAATTGTTTAGTTTCATGTTGAAAATATTATTTTTTGATTAAAGCTGCTATCAGTAGATAGATGTATCATCTCTTGGGCTGCATAAATAAAGGCAGAATAGGTCCCTAAAGTGATGCAGTTTTGAAATTGAAACCATATATTAAAGAAAACTCCCCATGGGGCTGGGGAGCCCACAGTACAGTTTCATAGAAACACAGATACTGCATTCAGCTGCAGTACAGCACTTTTGTAAGTTGTCTGAGGGACTTGGAAGAGTCTGTGCTGCACATTTTAAAAGTTTTTACCTAAAAATGCAGGCATGTACTTTGTGAGACTTGGGGACAGGGAAGGAGAGCATTTGAAGGTGGAGATAAGACTCCCTGAGCGGCAATGAAATGTTTTCTCCAATCTTACATTTTAAACTCCATAAAGAGCTCATCTGAACAAGTAATTTTCTTAAATTTTATTTTTAAGTGATATTTTATACATTTACACCAGTAATTTCTTAGGGATTTGTGTGTGCTCCTCATTGAATATTGCAGGGTTTAGCTTTTCCTCCTTCAGAAGTCCCCACCTTTCTTCATGTATGGAAAAAAAATTTAAATGCTAAAACTAAAATAAATCCTCTCTGTATATTACTTTCTTTTTTCCTACACCACTCTTTTCAGATCTTAAGCTTGCTTCAAGCTCAGCTCTCCAAAGGAAGAGCTTGCCTTCACCTTTTTCTAACAGCATCTTATCTGCAAAATTCCTTTTTGTTCACTAACCAGTGTGGAGGTTTCTCCCTTGTTCTTGGGGAATAAGTATTTCAATCATTTCCCATAGAGGTCCTTGCTAATTACCTTGTGGGTCAAGCCCTCTGAGAATGTGTTTTGCGTGTTTGTGTTGAGTCATCAGTGCGGTTTCTGAAGGATTCATTTGGAGGAGAAAGCTGGAGAGGCTGCCCTGAGTCACCACAACTGATTTGCCACTATTATAGTGGGGTGGGGGGTGAACGCCTTCCAGTCTGGTGGAAGTGGATTAAAGTAACCTAGCCCTAGCCAAAATGATGAGAGATAGACAGTTCTTTGGACTAGGTTGCTTTTCAGAGTCATGGATGGTCACAGCCCCACTGAGGCGGTCTTGCCCATCTGCTGCAACCTCATAATTTGGATGGTGAAGATGCCAGGGCAGGAGACTCAGTGCTGCGCAGCTGTAAATAACTTCATGGTATACCATCTGCTTAAGCATCCTTAACTTCCTATTAGTTTACCTGGTCAGGGCTGAGGTTAAAGTCTTGCAGCCCACTGGGCCAGCTCTTGCAGTCACACGAGCTTACAAGCAGTTTGGCCACTGGGCCACTTTAGGCAGCTCACAGAGCCAGAGAGGCAAATTCAATTACCAGCCCTCTTGTGCATTTAATTTCTGGAACAGCGACTTAAAGAGAAACTTAAATAGAAAAACAGAAAAACAAAGGCATCCACAGGTAAAGCCGAAAATCTGGATTCGATGATCTGACCTGCAGCACATCACATGGTTATTATTATTATTTTTGTGTTGTACATCATAGTTATGTGAGCAAAAGCTGGATATTTATTATTTCTTTACTTGTATTGACACACCACAGGCAAAAGCCCTTGCATCTTTTCCTGAGCCTTGGTCTTTCCTGGACAGAAGGAAAGAGTTGTGTGGGAGCATAGCAGGAAAAGATGTTGAAAGCAATGGACTCAGATTGCCTCCCTGTATGTTTCCATCAGTATTCATCAAACTGAATATTACTGTTTTTCTTAGTGCCTTGCAAAATAATAGAGGGATGTTTTCATCCAGATTACCAGTGAGAATAAAGGAATAGATGATCAGAGCCACCAAATTATGTGAACACCTCCAACAAGCATGGTGGAAAGATAGAAAACCTGCCACAAAGTCTCATGTAAGAGAGACACGTCATGCTTAATCAAAGGTGACACAAAATCAAGACTTTTCAAGGCAATACCTGCAGTGAAAGATAAGTATTCAGACACTGTCAGTCTCTGCAAACATCTCCTGGTGCCACCAGGTAAAAAAGCTCCCCATCAGCAATATGTGATTTTTATTCCACTGTACATGTCACCAAACAAGCCTTTTTTGAAACTTTGCCGCAGAAATTTCTGAGGAAAAGTGAATTTTCCAGTGCTTTGGTTCCATAATATTATCTCTGAGGAAAAAAACACATGAGGTTGGGCAGCCAGGAAGAAATAAGGTTAGGAAGGGACCCACTCTGCTCTAGTCATCGCTGCTGTTTTGTCTTTCCCTCATATCCCACCAGCCATTGCTATTAGGAGGCATTTCTCTGGGATTTCATCTGTCCTGCTGGTTCTTTCTTTAATATTAGAGCTTTCTTGCTCATAAATAAGTCCCTCTCTCATTAGGGAGTTGTTAAAGTTTCCCAAGTTATGTGCAAACAACTGACTTCTCAGCAATATAAACTAAGAAATTTATTTCTATTCCTTCTGCTGCTTGATTGCTGTCTTGTTTTCTAAAAAAACTATCTGTATGCTAAATTCTTCTGCCTTGCGTCTCGCATACAGGATCATCTGGCTGGCAACACATTTTGAAACACTGCTACCAAAAAAAAAAAAAAAGGTTCTAATATTTTCTTGCGGCATTTTGTCTCTGAAAAAAAAAAAAAAAAAAAGAAAAGTAAACTAAGGAGGTTTGTTTCCTCCTCTATGTCCATAGTTATCTCTGCAGAATCAGATGGTATGATGAAGGTGTCAAGCTGAATATAATCAGACGAGGTCCTTGTTCTGGGTATTTGCTAATGCCTCAAATTCCCTTTGGTTTTAGTAGCTCACTGACCAGATCTCAAAGTGCCCTTGTATTTTGGAAAACAGAGTTGATAGGTTTTGATTTGGAAGCAGCACACTGAAATGCAAAAGCACCTGATGCTTTTTATATTCGTTCTCTTTCAGAGGCAGCACTTGCTTTCTTTCAAAGTATAATGTTTGTTTCTCAAAAGGAAATTAGAGATTGTATAATGTGTATTTCATGTGATTCACAAACACTCGTATTTTCCAATTATTTCTACAAAAGCATGAGATGCCAGATCCATGGATGTGCTGGGGAGCATTCAATTAGCTTCTTCTCTAATATTCAGATTTTAGGTTTCTCATATGTTGCTTGGGAAGAGAGGTATTTTGATGGCCTGTGAGCATCCTTTGGGAACAGGCAAATCATCCATTTCTTTGCACACAGTTTCCTAGGATTCTGCAGTCCATGATCTCTGCTTATGGCTTAATTTTAGACTCAGCATCGGAGAAAGATTTATTTATTTTTTTTAGAGTCAGTAACTGTAATTAGTTACACAAAACTTGACCTTTGAATGACAATGACCAGTGTATTGGGCAAGCTTTTCTTCTTCCTTAGATATATTATGGTGGGTTTTTTTAGTTCAAAAAGTTGTTTGTACCATTTTCCTCCACCAGGCCAGGTGTGTATCTGTCTTCATGCTCTAAAACCGATATATGATAAAAGCAACTTCAGAAATAATGCAGAAATTGATTAAATAGTTGCTTTTAATAATTGATTTCTAAATGCCACTTAGAAATAAGCTATAATAGATGTATATATAAACAGCAATGCCTCAGCTAACGGGAGGCAGTACTCCCTGACTCCCTGCCCAACAGATCTGTAGACCCACAAACAAACCCTGGTTGTGGGCTTGATATTCTGTCTTACCTTTTTCTGTAGAGAAAGTCATGCTCACATCCTTGCACAACAACAAGCTGGGGAAATATTTCCCTTCTTCGGGAGAGGAAAATCTGACAACACGAAGCATGTATCAGTAATTTTTGCCATACAGCATAGCAATTCTTGGCATGGAAATCTTAATTGCTAGACTTTGTCTTCTGCTGGTCTTTAACTTGACCTGACATTATCTGGGAAAGTAAACGGCTTTCTGGGTTTTCATCCAGCTGTCAAAATGCTCAGAATCCCACTTTTAGTCTTCTCCATTCAATAAACTTGCATCTCTATCCCATGCCACATGCAGTGGCATGAACTGGTCTGCAGACTTGCAGAAAAATGCAGTGTGGTGCTCTCTGGGGTCTCATAGGCTGCCTGTGGCCTCTGTTTCTGTAGTGTACCTTTGAAATGAGAGTGCCAGGGGCTGTGAGCCACCATCACGAGGTTTCTAGACTTTCACCTACCCCCAGCAGAGACCTTGTGGAAGCCACGGGCTGTCAGACTCAATTATTTGCAATGCACCTTAATAGGATGTGCAGTTTTCCTAAGAAAAATAATAATAAAAAAAACCCTACTCAACAACAACAAAAAAATGCCACTAGGGTCAATTGTCCTTTCTTTAAAATTGGTTTTGTGGAATTTGCCTCTCCCCAGGAGATTTGCAGCACTCCTGGAATTATTGCATAATCAACTCATGTCTTCTCTGGGGACTACACTGCTATGGAATCAAATAATGTTGTAACCTCTGTGTGAAAAGCAACTTCAGTCAACACCTTTGATCTCAAAACTTTGAGAGTGTCATGGAAAGAATTACTTTGAGCCTGATGGTCTTCCAATACCATTGCAGAAAACGTTGACTATCATCTCTCCCAAACCTGCAACCCAAGCAAGAAAGGGCCCAGGCAGGTCCTAATGAGAGAGAGGCCTCCAAAAAGAGACTCGTGTGATATAGGAAAGGTATTTTAAGAATTATTGCTTTCCTCAAGGGCTTGCCAGAGTTGTAGCAGTGCAGTGGGGGCTAGTAACTGCAGAGCTGATGGGATTACCACTGGTACACTTCGACTCAAAACAAGGCTTTCTGTGCAAAATGGGCTTTCTTTGTTTTTTCCCTATTTTTTTGGTAAAAATCTTACATAAATATAAAGTAGGAGAAATGTGCTCTCCTATTGCTTTGGTCAGTCTTTTCTGTTTTCAGTTTCAGATGAAAAAAATCTCTATGAAAAATAATTGGTGTTTTTCAGCTGAGTCCTATAAACTAATCCTGCAGTCTGAGGTTATTAACCCATATTTTCATACCCCAGCAAAGCTGTGTTGAAATCAATGGAGCAGGTTTGACAGCAAGAATGATTATCAGATCAGTGGCCAATTACGCAAAAAGACAGCTCAAGACTGTTATGATATTGGGAACTAAAGCACTATTTTATTAGGTAACAGAGATGAATCACTGAAGAAGAATCCACAGGGTTCTGCAGAAAGGCACCCACCACCAGTTATAATATATTTTAGTGGATCTGGTGGGAAAAAATGTCTTTTTGACAATGTTTTGTGGTGGTTTCTTAAATGAAAATATCTAGAGAACAGAAATACACGGCAGCTTTTTCTACTCAAGTTGATATTGAGGTGAGAAAAATACTTGTTTTCCACCTCTCCTGGTTTTACTGTGCGCTGTAATTGCATCTTATGCTATACCAAGGGATGCATGCAGCCTGCCTTGCCAACCAGCTTCCCCTGAATTTATGGGAAATTTTATTTGATTATCATGCTAGACATAGGAGAACATTTTCATATAATGTCTCTAAGTGATTCAGCTGCTTCCTTTTAAGTATTCCTTTGCAAGTGGTTAATGATAATGATAATCTAATAATCTTTTTTTATGATTCTATTTTCCTGTGGAAAAAAAGGCGAGGCAATCATGCCATTCATCTGTGTTTCCTTGCTCCCCCAAATCTCTGGACCTTCTTGACCTCTCCGAAGCAAATCTGACACAGGGCAGAATTTCCCAAGCTTTGAATTTTTCTGCAGAGTTTGTGGAAGGAGGCAACTGGTCTTGCTGGAAAGTGATTTGGGGTGATTTGGGGATGAGCTGACACTTTGTCAGTCATCAGGGCCATAGGCACAGGAGGGAGCCATTAGAAACACACTGGCGTTACAAAAAGCTTCAGTTGCATCTTATATTTTCTTGGGTACCAAATCCAGATGCAGAAGTATTAAACCAGGCTGTGCTTTGGACAGCACAGCAAATGCTTGCAGCATGCAATCCCCAGGAAAATGGGCTATTGGGCTCCAGTTGGACGTGTAAATATCTTCCATTCACAGCACAAAAAAAATGAAATTAAATTAAATGCACCCAGTAGTGTAACTGTCGAATGGGGATTACTTTGCTCTTGCCATTATTTTTGCTACATAATTTGTTTCTTTTTATTTTCCCTTTCATACCATTTATTTTTTTTAAGATTACCCCATATTTGTATTTTTTCTTACTGCATTATGTACATTTAAAAAAAGAAAATACTGAGATGTTTAAACAGCTCATTAAAACCTGCTTTTAATCCTCTGTCTGAGACAAAAACTGCAACGCTCAACAGCTCAGAACACCATCGCTTTATCAATCTTCTAAAAATCTTGTAAATCACTACTGTGGGCTGTCTCCAGGTTCCTGTAAATCAGGTAAATCTCAAACCAGATCTCTTTATGAGATCGTTCAGGCACTTTACCTGTCTGCACAGCTTTTGTGTTCATCCACTCCTGTGGCACAAAGCCTTTTCTCTGTAACCACTGCTGCAACATACAGCCTGGACTTTCACTGAATTATTGGAAGGGAAGAGTAGAGGCTTTCCAAGACAGCATCGTCATGCTTATAAATTTTATTGGTGTCATCTTGTTCATGAGATATATGCAGGTCTCCTACAATGCCTGTGACATCCATATCCTGCGTTATAATCACACTGTGCCACAACCATCACAATGATTAAAGGGATTACTTTTATTTTTTCTCTTGTGTGGTGAGATTAGAGGCATTCAGTTAAATGGGAGAAGGGCGATGAGGGAGCACAGTTATGTATCTGGATCAGTTGCAGAAGAAGGTCTTTAGAGGAGCACTCCCTGTGCCCCCGAGGTCTCGAAGAGCAGCATTTCCAAGGTATAAGAGAGAGTGAGTACCCATCTCCCACCCCCTTTCTGGGAGAACCTACCACTGGGTCCTGCTTTGGAACCAGATCTCATCCACAAAAAAACCCAAACAAACCCTGCAGCAAGATTACAAAACCTGCTGGCCAGACATGACACAGCCACCAGGTGATGAGGAACCGATTTGATGGTGGCACTAGAAGGGGTGGTGGCTTCACCCTGCTGTGGGATGGGACATTGTGCCCCAGGCAAGCGGCATCTCTGTCCATCCCCTTCATCATCTGGCACCTTGGCTTTTCCTGGAACCTTGCTGCTGAGATTCACAGCATTTTCTTCACCGTTCCCATTTGTATCCACCCTCCTGCACCTGCACTGATTCTCCTCTTCAGTGTGGTTTTAGAGGGTGGTTATGATTGCATCGTCTGGTTACAACAAGACTCCATTGTTGCTGTAATAGAAACAATAACACCTTTTGTGTTTCTACCTGTAATTACTAACACAGAACCTGGGGCTGACTCTGGCTCTATAAAGAGAGTAGGGTGGTGGTGAAGGGGTACAGCTGCAGGGCAGTTCTGCCGGGAACTTCTTATGGAAGTTACAGTCTTTATAGGAAGTCATAGTCTTATAGGAGGTGGTAGCGTGGAGGATGTCAATTTCTTCTCCCCAGTAACAAGAGACAGGACAAGAGGAAATGGCCTCGAGTTGTGCCAGGGGAAGTTGAGGTTGGATCTTGGGAACAATTTCTTCCTGGAAAGGGTTGTTGGGCATTGGAAGAGGCTGCCCAGGGCAGTGGTGGAGTCACCATCACTGGAGGGGTTTAAGAGATGTGAAGATGAGGTTCTTAGGAGCATGGTTTAGTGCTAGATTTAGGTTATGGCTGGACTTGATGATCTTGAGGGTTTCTTCCAACCAAACGAGCTGTCACCTGTTTTTCTGAAAATCTGCAGCAGATGTGGATGGTTGAAATCACAGCATCCACTTCTTAAAATCCCTGTCTCAGTTTCCCCTTATGTTGCCCCAGACTGGTAACAGCTTCCTGCCTCTCAGGGATGCTGTGAAGATTAATTAGCCACTTGGCAGATTATGAGACAATTTAAAGTGCAATTTTAATTTTGAGTGACACTATTTAAACCGTTATGCCCCTGGGAAGAATTTAAATGGCTCCCTACCACCTTAGCTTGCATTCCCTTTTAAGGGAGTTTGCCTTTGATGTCTCACCTTTGTCACTGACATGACCAGGCAGGTTACAACTGTGGCTTTCAGAAGCAACTTTCTGGGTCCTGCTGTTGGCCGCAGCCAGAGAGGGAAGGAGTTTGGCAGGGGAGAGAGGGACCCTTCCCCACTTGTGCCATCCAGCCCCTTTTTCCCAGCCATGGAAACAGGATCTGAGCATCAGCTGTTGTGGGAGGTGGTGGCTTAGCCCTTTCCTGCAAGATAAAAACTCAAGAGCAGATTCCTGCTGGCAGCAGGCGAATTTCTCTCTCATCACCAGAAATGTTTCTGAACCTTCCTTTCAGTGGTTTTCATGTGTATTTTTAATGACTTCTTCACAAGGAGGCCAAGTTTGGTGATTATTTTCAGATGCTCCAGTGTGTTGCCCAGCAGAGGGAGCAGAGCGAGCACTGTCTATCCACTGCCTGTGGCCACTGCACATTTGCAGAAGCCATCAGAAAGGCTTCCCCACTCCAAGCAGTTCCTGAAGTGCTTCTCCACAATCCCATGAGTGGGTCAGCGCAAGTTAATGTCCACCTAGCCTGGGAGAGAAACAGACTTCAGCCTACCAGCTCTGGCATGGATGCTGCTGATGAACCAGACAGCATCAGCTACTTGGATCCAGAGCTTAAAAATCTGTTCCTAATATCTGCTTATTTAAATAATAGATAATTTTAACTAATATATAATAATAATTTCAATATATAATAATCATTATGGGGCTCTGAGCAACCTGATCTGGGTGAAGATATCCCTGCTCATGGCAGGGGATTAGACTAGAGGAGCTTTGAAGGTCCCTTCCAACCCTCTGATTCTATGATTTGTGCTGTTTAATTTGGGTAAATCTCTGACTTCAACATGATTTTCTTTTCCCTCTTTGGAACTTGAGACAACTAGCTAAACAGAGACCATACTTCTGCCTAAAAAGTATATGTCACAGTGAACTGAAGAACTGTTGCATATTTTATGCATAGTATTTTTTGCTCCTTTGCATCACTTTCACGGCTTTAATTTAAAGAAATAGTTTTACCTGAAATGAAAATTCACACCAAAATTTCAGACTTTCATCTATTTGAAGCAGCAAGGAGGGAATATTTTAAAAGAAAAAAAGTCTTTCAAATAATACCTTTGTCTCTGAGTGACATAAAAAAGAAAAGGTACAATTAAAAATCCCACCCACAACAAATATGGAAACAAAAGTTTAAAGCCTCCCATTAGGCTGAAGTATCTGGATTAGCCCTTGAGGGACAGGCTCCCTCTCTGACTTGCTCCTTTCTAATTCCAGAGTGATTTGAACATGAGCTCTTTGTGCTCTGCAAACTTTAGTAAACAAAGTAATTAATCAGTGACCTAATTGTGGGCTTTTGTTACTAATCTGTTTTATTTCAGTCTAAATATGTACTCAAGGTGCAAAGCATTGGACCAGAATAGTTAATGGAAGAGCATATTGGGAAGCTAGGCAATGTTTCTATTTGTGTTCAACAACAATAATTCAGGAGCATTTCATACCAGAGGCATGCTTAAAAACGAGTTATACAGCCTAAATCAACTTTTGAAACCAATAGGAACAGAGAATGGAAAAAATCCACATTATTTCAATCCCACGAATTACTGGAGAGTTAAGCAATGTCTGAAAAAAAGTGTTGTCAGGATTGACACTTTTCCAAAGTGTATTCTGATTTTAGCTAAGCTCTATCTTCCGACAAAAAAAAATGGTTTTGTTGGAAGTCTTCCAGTTTGTGCTGCATGTTATTAGTTTTTTTCCTTCTTTCTTGCCTTTTTTTTTTTAATACAATGATTTTTTGCTGTACCATTGTGATTGGAATTAGAAGTAAGCATGTGTCCAGCAGTCATATTCCCTTCAGTGGCTTTCTTTTAAGTAACAAGGCACTGCAGCGGTATGAATTACAAGGCTACATATCAGCACCTCAGGTGGCTCTGATGATTTACAGGATTGGCAGTTAATGGCAGGCAGCTTGTGATGGCTCAAAAGCAAATATACGTGTGCGTTTCATTCGGTCTGTAAAGGATCACTTCAGGTTTTTGAAAAGTATCTGATGGAAAATACATTTCAAGTTTGAGACGTCGCAAGCGCGATCTTGGGTGCGACACTTGTGTGAGCACCCTTGAGTTCTTCAGCAGTGGTGCTTTACAAGTTTAAAAGCTCCGTGGATCAATGGCCTAGAAAATGTACATATTAATAACAGTCTGAGATGTTAAAAAAAAAAAAAGAAAAAAAAAAGAAAAACAACCCACGATAGCAGTAAGAACACTGGCCAGTATCTCAACCCAGGGGCTGAAGATGTGCAATGATCCTTCAGAAACTTTTCTTTCTCTGTGGCATATGCACAAGGGATTTTTCAGGGCATGTGATACTAAGGGCACGAAGGAGCCCTGTCCTTTGCAGTTGCAGGACCTGGCAATTTTTTTTTCATGCAGCACTCGGTTTACTGCCCCAGGGTTTGAGCTGTGTCTGGTGCCACAGATGCAGCAGATGAAAGCTGAGTTTTGCAACAGGGAGATTTGCTACATGCAAAATACAAACTAGAAAGCTAATTGATCGTCACTGGACTCCCTGCTCACCTCAGGAGGTTTTGGGCCTTTAGCAGAAATAAGCACAGCTCCTGGGAGTGTAATGGCAGATATTTGCTATCTGTACAATCAGAAACACTTGGGATCATGAAAACAGCTTTGTGAAAATACAGTTGTGAGCCTTGTTCTCTGTCAGGTGCTTCCTATAGTACTAACACATCATACAAACGTGTGTGCTGCAGCAAACAGAAGGACACAAATGGAAATAAAAGACATGGAGTTACTTAATGAAGAGAACTGGCTCCTGGAGCCTACACGCTCTAAGCACTGGAAACAGCTTGAATCTTCAAAGCCTAAAACAAACAAAAAATAGCATAGAAGAAGCCACTGCGGTAGGAAAACAGCAAATCACGTAGTTTAGGCTTTGGTTGGCACTGAGGTGTTTGCACACAAATTCTTTCTGTCAAACCAGAAAAAAAAAAATATTACAGATAACAGGGAAACAATGCAGTCAAGGGGAAAAGATGTAAAACTTAGTTTCCTTATGTATTCCTTTAGGAATGGGGGGAGCAAGCTGTCCCATACCCTCCCAGGGGAAACCCTGGGTCCTGGTGCCTGTGAGGGGAACAGGCTCTGCTGAGTCAAAAGCTGATGGCTCCACTCTCTGACCTGAAATGCCTCTTCCTTGAAAGCACAAACAGGTTCAAAGCCACAATTTCAAGATGGACAATGGCCCCCTACAAAAACAGGTCAGGCAATGAACTCATCATGAAAAATATTCTTTTTTCCGCCCTCTTCATCTCATTCTAAATCTATTTCACCTTTACGGGGGAATTAGATGCCAACATGTAGGTGTGTGATGCCTTGTGTCGTCAATGTAATGAATCCTTCATTTTCCCCCTTTCCACTTCATCCAAGCTTCATAAAAAGCCCGGGAAGGATTAGTTTAACAGTGTGCTGACTATTTAATTAGATCAAGTCTGCAGCAAAACGGGGAGCAGTTGTGGATTAGTCGGGATCTTTGCTGCTCAGTGTTCTTCTAGCCCAGCTATGTAAGGGCAGCTCGGGTGCAACTACAAAGACTTGCATCTAATTTTCCCACCAGGTACCATGTCCTTTGCAATGGTTGATCTGTATGATGAGTCACAGCATCAGGCATTTTTTCTTTGCTTTCCATCTCTGAAGCACTAAGGTTTGCACTCAGCATTACCTGGATGAGCAGAGAAGCATAATGATGCGAGGTACATCGCAGCCATCATCCTCACCAAAATTCATAGCAAAACTCCTGTTGACTTCAGAGAAATGCAAGCTGTCACCTTCAACTGCTCATGAAAAAAAAATGGAAGAAAGCCTTAAATTAGGAGAGCTAATGTTTTAAGGACGTTTATTCTGGTATGCACAAGGTGCCTTTCCCCACAAAGTCCAATACTTGCAGTTGAGCCTTTCTTGTGAGACAGATCCATCACAGTTGTTTTACAACTGTATAGGTTATGATGGAGGGAAATGAAGCTGGTCGTTGTAAGTAATGGCAGGGACTAAAGTTTAGGCACTTGGACACTCACTTTTGCACATATCTCAGATGTGAATGGCTACCAAGAAAGAAACAAAAACACCTGCTTGTTTTTCAGCACTAATTCATGTCAAAAGGCACTCTGGTTCCAGTGTGCACACTCAGGAATCCCAGGCAAGGGACATTTTGTAGACCTTTTCCCAGTATCTCTTTTAATAAAACAATCATTTTCTTGCCTTACACCTTATTTACTATTTGTTACCACTCAGTTAATGCATTTATTTTGTGATATTATTCATTCTTTTGTATTTCTTGTCTAGGATTCTTATTTTTTAAAGAGTCTGAATCTGGAGAAAATTCACTGAGACAATAACAGCTTTTTGTTTGATGCCAACATTCACTGCTTTGTCTCTGTGACACAAATTATCCTCCTTGCTCTGCTCTGTCTTGTAGAATAGATGTTAGCTAAAATCTTGCTTACTCTCTTGGATTAGAGAGGAAATATGGTAGAAACTCTTTCTTACCTTCAGTATTTCCAGTCTTTTATATTTAGGTCCCCCTTTACACTAATGGTGGCTTGCCTGACCTTTACTGCATTGATTCTCAGTGCACCAGCGCCAAACAGAGAAGTTTTTTGCATCCCATATTCCAGATGGACAGCCAAGATGCAGAGACTTGCCTAAGGTCACATAGGAATGCTTGCAGAAGATTAAGGACTTAAACTCAAATCTCTCACATGCCAACAAACCACCCCCAGCACCAGACCCATCAGACAGTTCACTTTGCTGCCATCAAGGCCCTTGCAATGCAAGTTGGGTATTTTATTCTGACTGGGACCAGCTGGATTTTCATGTGTGTATTGGTATTGGGTTTACATGGCAAGGTTTTGGTAGCAGGGTGGTTGCAGGGGTGGCTTCCGTGAGAAGACACCAGGAGCTTCCCCCATGTCAGACAAAGCCAGTTCCAGCCACCTCCAAGACAGACCCACTGATGGCCAAAGCTGAGCCCATTAGTGAGCTTGGGGAAATTAATTTTCTCAAGTCGAGTCTGTTTTGTCAGTGACAGTAATTGCTGAGTGATGTCTCTGTCTTTATCTCAAACCACAAGCTTTTTATCATATTCTATCCCCCCTGTCCAGTTGAGGAGGGAGAGTGAGAGTGCAGCTTCGGTGGACACCTGGTAAGCAGCCAAGGTCAACCCACCCAAATGTAATAATCAGTGTGACCTGCCTTGGAGAGACTGTCTGAATTACTCCATAGAGATGCTGTGGGTGTCTGTGACAACTTTTGTTCTTCTCTGAGCGAAGATGAAGTTAATTGAATTAACTCTTTTAAGGCACATTAATACTGCTAGAACTGAAAGGAGGATACAGCCTATTGAGCACGTATGATTGCAGCTTTTTGCCTTAATGCAGAGCTCTTGTTTTTACAGAATTTCATAGCAAAAAAAAATAGTTTCATCTTTAACAGAAGGGTTTTTTAAACACCAATAAGCACAGCATTGAGAATTGAAGTGGGTTACCTACATGAGTGCTCTGGAGGCACTGGACATGAAGTCGTTAGCCTTTGTCACCTCTCGGCCACCACAAGTCACCCTAATAAGCTTTCCTGTAACTGAGCTAATGACAAATCTGCAACTCTGAAAGAACACCTTTCTATCTTTAGGTTTCAGCTATGCTTTTCTTTTGTGTCTATAGCCTATTTACGGAATGTTACTGTTGAACTCAAATGCAAAACAGAAGAGCGTTTTTGTCTAAATTGTCTATAAATACCTTCTGGAAGAGCTTTATGGGTTTTACCCTCCTGGTTGTTGTGAGGCCCTCAGCGTGTTGCTTTGCTCAACTATTTGTTTACTCCCTGTTCAACATTCATCTTCTGTCTTCAAAAAGTGACCTCCCACCCCTTTGCATAATACTGCTATTTTTAATAACCCCCAGAACATTGTTGCTGTATGGCCTCCATGACGCCAGAATATACAGAAACACGTGCATCAAAATTACCTCCTTGGATATACCAAGGCACAGATGAACATACAGTTTTTTTGGATTTTTTTTTTTTAGAAAACTAACAAAGGAAAGGATTTTAGCTGAAATAATATTATGAATTACTAGCCAATCTTTGATAGCAGTAGCGTAGTATAGTTAAATTTACTTGGGTAACCAAAAAGAACATTTCTAAACATAAGTAGAAAATTGCAAGTCACATATGTTGCATTTAACTTTAAATTATCAACTCGAGGCCTTATTCACAGATGAATCACTGTTTTTTATCTACTGTAAGTCAATTGAAAACCATGGAGTTAATACATCCCCTTTCTACAGGTATTTATGGCGTTTTGACATTGAGGGGAGGGAACACACCTAAAAATGATAAATAATTTGCACAAGAAAATTTAGAGCTAATTGACTGCATAATAATTTGAGATTTTGTTTTGGTAACATGGGGTATGTTTGTACTAATTCTTTCTTTAACATTTATTGTAACGCTTCACAATGCAAAACAATTTTCAAGGAAAACCACTCCAGTGAAGCTGAAGCACCATAGGAATTTGTCAAACAAGAACAGTCCTTGGATTGATGCAGCTTAAGGGAAAGCCTGAATAGTCCAAAATCAGCCTCAAAAATTAAATGCCAGCTTTGTAAAAAACAGTGGGGAATATGCAACCCAGAAGACATTTCACCCAGTTTTAAAAGGAGTTGTTATGGAATTGTGCAAGAAGCTAAACAGGCTGAGATCACCACGTCTTGGGCAATATTACACTACGGGTTTGTCTGGTTTATTTTTTTTTTTTCTCCTCATCCTGTGCAGTTCAAGTCCTGCAAGTATCGAATGCCTTGTGAATACGCTGGTGCAGCACATTAGTCTTTGCTGTATGTAGGGGGATGGGTGTGTGTCACCCCTCCGGGACAGGCACAGAGGCCAATCCTACCTTGAGAAAAGGTGACTGTAAAAATGGGATTTTACACCAAGTGTCAAAGTGTCACCCCTTGCCATGTCGTGTTTCAGGAGGTGCTTGCAAAGTCATGCCAAGCTTCTTCCTGCTCATGCTTCATCACTAGAAAGCAATTTTGCAAGACAGATCTTGACTTCCTTACAACGGGACTATGCAGATATAAAGGAGAGCGTGGAGCCACTGATAAATCCTTGGGACAAGCCAAAAGCCTTCTAGGCTTTTGTGCAGCATTTAGGCAAAAGACAGAGTATTCTGGGTAGCAGTAGCAGTTGGCTGAAGCTTTGTTAATCCTCCCACCAAAAGTGCCGATTTCTGGCAAGGAAATAAAACATTGTATTTCTTTGTATTCAGAACTCATCAGGTTGGAGGAAGCTCCAGGACTGGAAGACAGAGAAAGTAGTAGTAAGTAGACATAAAATGGTGGGATAAAACTGAGGTACTCAAAGTAGCATTACCCACAGACGATGTCAGAGCCTTAACTCTTTACCTGCTTTCTGATGTGGCTTAAATTAGCTGCAGAAATCAGTCTGTCCTTGAGATTTGAGCAGCGTGGCCAGTGCCCTCAGGCCCTAGCAGAGGTCATGTCTTGAAATGCTTAGACACACTTAGGCTGCCAGCTCAAGACCAAGGAAATAAAACTCCTGTCTCCAAATGCGTATCTCAGGCATTTTGTGACAATAAGCTTGTTTGTTTGCTTGTCTGAACTGCTTCATGTCTAAATGGGAGGGAGGACATAACCTTTGGGCAAAGGAATGGAGAAATACATCAGGAACATTTCCTTGTGTTTTCAGGGTGGCTGGAAACCAGAAGTCAGATGTGACCCATGGCCCCACACGTCTGTGCAACCTTCTTGCCGTGTCTCCTCCTCCCCTTGGTCCAGACTCGCTTGTCAGAGAGAACGGAACAGCTCATCCAGCTGTTAATGCCCTGTGATGAAGGTAAGTTGCCCATGGTGTACAGATGTTATTGCAACAGTTTGGTTTGTGCAGTTAAATATACGCTTTAATGTGCATAATCTAAGCAGGAGGATTGATCAGCGTGGAAACCTTCACTTTCAGTTTTCATGAGTTACGTGTGTTTGAATTCTGAACCTTAATGCTGTACTAATGCAGGTATTTGCATTTAATGTCATAGCTAAGCTGAACAGGCCTGCCACCTCCTAAACTCCAAAAAGTTTTGACTCTTGCTGGAAATACGAACAGCAGCTGGTAGGTTTCCTAACTGAAATGCTGTAGGCTTGATCATGAAAAGGGAAGAAACACCACATCAACAAGATCTTATTAATCTTTTGACAGATCTTCATGACCGTTTTCTTAATCAATTATGCTCCTTGTATCTAGACTTTAATAAAAATTAAATAAAACTAAACTATTTAAAATTTATAGCAAAACATAACTACAGAAGGATGCATGACAGAATCACCAAAGTGATGACAGGAACATAATATTTATCCCAGATTCTTTAAATGTTTGTTTGTTTTTAATAAATTAACCAATTATGCTGGTTAGACACAGCTGAAGGAGGATGTCAGGAACATTCAAGACAGCCATGCTCTGACGATGGGGTACAGTTGAAGTCACCCCTGACTTCCAGGGGCAGACCCTAACGCAATTCCTGCTGCTGAGCATATCCCCGAAAACAGTTCCCTTCAACAACAGCCCTGCAAGCTGCTGCCATGTATTTGCATTGCTCTACAAATACTTTCTGTTGTGAATAATGTAAGAAATCATTGCCCATTGTGTTTCAGCTCCTTTAGCATCTTCTGAAAACAGAACATACACTGAAGTGGTGTAAGGTTGTGGGTTTAGGGGGGAGTTTTATTGGGATTTTTTTGTGGGTTTGTTTTGTTGTGGTTTTTTTTTTTTTGTTTGTTTGGTTGGTTTTGGTTTTTTTTTTTTTTTTTTGTACTATTTTCATCCTCCTTCAGTGATCTGGTGGTGAAGCATCTGTCACTGTATAGCAACCTTGTGCACCGATACTGCTGCTTGTTAGGCATTTGAAATGAAACATACTCTTCTTGGCAGAAGGCTGGATTTCAGCTACTGGCTGGCATTCAGGAACCATACCACCTGCCTGCAAGAGGCAACTCTTGCTGGGGCATGGGTGGGACACTGTTTAGTATCATGTGACACCAGGGCAATAAAATAAAAAATATTATATCAAGCTGAAAATGCAGGGCAAGTCCAGATGAACTGAGGGCAATACAGTTCAAACTGAGATTTATTTTTCCCCATATGCATCGTGGCAGTTCATATCACAGTGGTTCTGGATTTTTCAGTTCACAGAAGAGCCAGGTTCCAGTTTCACTTCTATTTTTTGTATCCGTATTGCTGTAAAAACAGCAATTCCCTTTGGAAATCGTGACTTCTGTTGTTAAAAGCGTGACTGCTCTACAGCCAAATTCACCCTCTATGATGGTGTGTCTGGATTTGTACCACTTACCCCCTTCTACTACAAAAATAAATCAATCCAGCAGCAACACACCAGTAGAGCTGCACCCCAAAAAGAGGAATGAAAGTATCCCACCTGTTGCATATAGGAAAAGCCTATAGGAGATGCAGCTGTAATGGGATGATTCTGTTTGTCCTCTCAGCTCCAGTAAGTGTAACGAGTGAACAGAACAGTAAGCTCCAAATATATATATGCATATGTGTATGTGTGTGTATACGTATCTATAAATATATGCGTGTGTGTATATTTATACATATACATATATACACATATATATGGGGAAATAGCACCTGGAGAGGAGAGTCAGGCAGAGAGTGAGCAGAAAACCTGTTGAAAATACTTGCCTGTCTGTTGGTGGGGGTGTGAGTTTACTAAAAGGACCGGGAAGGAGAAAAAAAGGTTACAAGGAAGAGTCTGTGCAAGTGAGAAATGCATGTATTAAATTAGAGAAATATGGGCATATACAAATTACTGGTTCTGGATGATCTTAAGGTATTAAACTGATTTCCCTCCCGCCTCGCCACCCAAGTAATATAAGAGGGGAAAAAACAGGTTGTGTTGTATTTTTTTTTCACAAGAATCCTTTAAAAATACAATTCTTTTGATCAACTAAAATCAGCTTTCTGACAAGGATAAAACCATTAATGACAGAACAGACGTTTTCTTTAAAAAAAGTAATAAAAAATCAATTTCTCAATAAGAGGTATTTCAAGAAAAAGAAATCAGCCTGATTTTCTACTATAGCACACCAATTACTACTGAAAACTCAAAAACAACCAGGGACCCATCAATATATTAGTGGAAGGTGAATATGATATCGATTTTCAGAAGGAAAACAAAAGAAAGCAGTTGAAGAGCTTCTTAGCGAATAAATCCTTACAAAAAATGAAAGAGCTGGAGTTATTTCTGAACACATAAAGGTAAAAGAAATGTAGCATCTCTGACACACCTCATAAAAAATAAATCTCTGTGGAGGGAGACAGATAAAATTATAAAATCAGTGAGTAAAAGGTATTTGGTAAATGTGGTATCATAAGATTTGGGGTTTTTTGTATACTCTTATTTTAAAAATATAAACTGATTTGCAAACTCTGAGGTAGATTTATGCATAAAATAGAAGCCAAGGGTTTGTGATCACTCATTAGAAGCAAAACAGCTCTCAAGCATTGGCAAACTCTTCTGGTTTGTTCGCTTGAAATTTTCCTGCAAGATACTTTTTCTGGTTAAGCTTAGTAACAGTCTCATAAATGCTACGCTTTTGCCATTTTATGGTTTCTTTATTGGCGTTCTTAAAATATTCCCTTGGCACATAAGGGAGGTGAAACCCTACTGTAGCATTTAAGTAACTGATCAGATCGCAGAAAGAATTAGTCTAGAATGAATAATGAAATTTGCCAGCAACCCACAGACTAGAACATGTTTGCATTGATTCTTTCTTCAACATTTTCAATTTAGAAGCAAATCAGCAACAATAAGACTGTGCGTATTTCATGAAGGAAAATAAGAAGCACATTCATTAATAAGTTATTCACAAGCTCAGCTCCCAAATATATTGAGAACTGGCAAAAAGTCCACAGCGAAGGGTAATGCTAAATAACAGCACGTAAAATGGAGAGGCACTCTCAGGTAGCATAACATAGAGTTTAGCGGCAGGTCCTGACTTAGTCAACATCCTCATTAATGATCCAAAAGCAGGAGTAAACAGAAACAGAATGAGATCTGCAGATAGCTGGGAGGAACTGTGCATGCCAGCATCAAAAAAAGAGAATAATCCAAAAGAAACAAGAAGCATGGATGCCAAATAAAATAACCCTGCATGCAAAAAATCAAATGAATAAAAATCTTCCATGCACACTTAAGGGGAGAACCACAGGCATGTCTCAGATTAATTTTGCATCTATAGTCAAGCACCAATAGCCAGGTAGTAATCAGAGTAGCTCCATAGAAGCCAGTGGAACCACAAGTGGTGACTGAAGGAAGAAGCAAGGGGCTGTTTGCACTAGCTGGTGGGCATCCTCTTATTAAGGAGGGTGACAAAAGGTGCAAAAAAAGGTCTTTGGTGCTGCAGGGTGAGGTGTATTGTTCGTGTTGCAGAGGCGCAGCAGCTCTTCTGACATAACCTACAGCAAGTCAGCATCCTCCATAAGCCAGCTCATTGGTTATACTATCAGTACTTTTAATAATCTGTAAAATTACTGCTTGAAATATTTAGAGGTGAGGGGGGTGAACAATACGAAACGTATTTTCATAAATCTATAGACTTGAAATGAGGCATCTAAAGGTGGTAAATGAGTAAATGACTCGCAGAACGTTACTTGCCCTGGCGGTCCTGCACTTCATACTGAGAAAAACATTGCTGCTGAGGCCTCCAAGTGCTGATTTGCCTGCTGTTTTCATTAAAAGCCATTCGTGTTCTATTCAGATCACTTCAATCAGTGTGGATCTCTGTTTTATTTTTCAGTTAAGCCCTGTCAGCATAATCAACATCGTCTGCAAGTTGTTCTGCATTGTTGGCAAGTGACTGTCTTCACATACTGTAAACTTTGTGTAGTTAATTGTTCTTAGAGAATAGGGAAATATTTATTGGTAGCAGGGTGATATTTACATGACAACACAATGGCACTGTGTTTATTTTTGAACACAAAATTCATCTCACATGGTTGGTTTTCGTATTTTTACTGTTTGGTACCCTACAAGTTGTCCTAGTGGGGGAAGTGTGGAAGGGAAGAAACCTGCTTTCATTCTTTAGAAGTAGGTTGGGAAAACATGGGAATGACGGATCAATTTAGCCGGAAACACTTTCCGACTAATGAGAGGTGCCTGGATATTTATTAGTCAAAGAGAGAAAGCAAGCAGAAGTTAATGGCTGTTCTCAATGTGGTGGAGCTCGCTGACAGAGTTCCTAAAAGCTATGTGCTAGGAGCTGTGCTGTTCAACATGTTTATAAACAGCCTGAAAACTGACAGACTGTTAAAATGGATAGGTCTGATAATTACAAAGAAGTTGGTCAGGCTAGTGAAAACGAGGGTTGACTGAAGATTTATCGAACTATCTTTGGAGATAGAGAGGCTGGGTAATAAAACAGCAGGTGAAACCCAGTGGAAGAATATGTAAAGTGATGCGTGTAGGAAAAAGCGATCCAAGGCTCATGAACAAAATGAGCTCTGAGCCGGCTGTAACTGTCAGGAGTGAGACCATGAAAACATCAGCTTAGTGCTTGAAAATGCTGAATAAAACAGTAGGAGGTTTTAGGGAACAGATAGAGAACAGAGAATACTGTTAAACCCCAGTACAAAACTATAGTTCATCCTCATTTTGAACACCATGAGCTGCTCTGGCTCTTCCACCTGCAAACAAAATATGATTAAAAATTCAGAGGAGAGTGACAAAGATGACAAAAGGTGTGGGGCAGTTTCTCTTCTCCAGGCTGAACACACACAACTCTCTCAGCCTATCCTCACAGCAGAGCTGTTCCAGCCTCAGATCATTTCTGTGGCTCCTCTGGCTCCTCTCCAACAGGTCCCTCTCTGTCCTGTCCTGAGGACGCAGCACTGCAGGGGGGTCTCACCAGAGTGGAGCAGAGGGTTGGATTTATTTAGCAGAGTAGATTTTGTGGGAGAAATCCAGAGAACATTATTAAATGTGGGAAAAAACCTCCGTGTCTAATTGAGAAAGGCCCTGAGATAAAAATGGATGAGCAAGTACTGGGGAGAATGTACAAGTGCTCCTGCTGTTGTTGCTCCTCCCTAGACATGTGCTTTGGGGCACAGCTGGAGCATGTATGTGGTGGGGGGAGTGCCTGTGTAAGCTGTGTTCATCCAGAACATGAACCATATGCTGCTTTTAAATCTTCTGAAACTGAGCAGGCTTGTCTCCCTGATCAGACCTTATCTCTAAAATGATGACGGACTTTTGGGACTTCCTTCTGTGCTTGCTTCCTGCGAACCTGAACTTGGCTCTTGGGAAGCACTGTGGATTAGCAGGTTGAGCAACTGAAAAAAAAATTGACATGAAAATCACTGTCAGAAAAGGGCCGGAAAGAGAATCTGAGAGCTTAATTATGGCTGCAAAGGAATCGGCTCCTTGTATGAGTGGTGATAAAACAAAGATGGCGGTAAGTACAGAGCATAGGAATTGCAGTCAAGTTTTGGAGACTATTAGAGGTTTTGTTTATAATCATACCAACACAGCTAGAGATTTTTAAAAGGTGCACACAAAAAGGCTGCCGAATCGTGCACCGTGCATTCTGCAAGAGCCATGGAATACAAGTAGCTTAAATACAACAGGATAGTAATAGGGCATGTGTTGCAATCTTGGTCAAAGTGAGAAACACATATAAAAGTCCCTTGGAGATTTTATCTTTTTTTCTGTTAATGACCATAAGGTATATTCTAGCAGATCCAGCCTAGTGGCCTTAGAAAGGCATGAGGGAGACTGTGTAATCGTGAACTTCACTTTTCCACATAATGAGAACACTCTCTATGCAAGAGAAGACAAACACGCATGATCAGCAATGACGCAGAAAGCGTAAGTGTAATTACTTAAAAATTAGTTGGGAAAATCTAAATGGTACTGCGTACATTAGAAATACAGACCATGTGCCTTCCAAAAAAACAAGCATCAAACATGATAAACATGAAAAACTCTCTGATAGCTGGATCTGAATTGGACCCCCATAAAACTGGGATGATGGAGTGGAAAAGCAATGACAACAACAGTAACAGTGCCATGTGGCTATTGCTAACACATCTATAGAAATATATGCTCATATTTAGCATTTATATTCTACAGATCAAAACCTGGCTGGTTTTAATGAACACTGAGAGGTAGATGTCTGCAACTGAAAGAGATCCAACTTGATAAAGGACGGTGCCTCTCCTTGCCCAATGTTCTGCATACAGCTAAGTACAGCTATGACCTGAAGAGCTGAAGACCCTTCCCTTTTAATCCAGATGAGAAAGTAAATATACTTTTCTTTAAAGGTGTAAACGAGACCCAGAGATTTGTAAGAGGGGGATGCTAAAGATCAGAAAAAGAAAATTCTGCAGGTGTTTTGTCACATGGCCAACGTACAACATATCCATGTGTATGTCCGTCCTTGGAAAGACACCAAGGAACAGGCAACATCAGAGCTTTGAACACAGAGAACAGCCACTTTCCTGACAAAAAGGTAAAAACAACACCTCGACTAGCCCACCAGTAAGGTCAGCAGTCCTAGCCTGAATCTTTAGTCCCAGACCTTGAATAGAGAAAAACATGAGTGTGAACAGCAAGTATGTAACAGAGAAAACAAGGCAAGAGGTGGAAGTAATTAAAAAAAAAATCCCAAACCCAAAAAGCATATATCACAGTACAGTCATGTTTTGACTTGAAACAGAGCATTGCAGGGGCCAGTGGTGTTACACTACCCTCAGAATGATCACAGATTTCATGGGTAGAGCTGATTCCTCCTCCCTTCTGTGTGGACGAATACTCAACTTCCTCAACATGCAAGAAGACTTACAGTAGAAGGAGTTTTATGGGCTTTGTTTAAAAAGGTTGTTATATGACAGAGTTTCAAAAAGCAGGAGGCAAGTAATTTTTAACTTTGATTTAAATTTATAATGGGCATCCTGGATGGATCATCCCAAAGTATATGTTCTGCTGTTTGCATCATGTTTTATGGTGTTCTACACTGCCACATCCAGGGTATCCAGTTCCAGTAAGAACCTGCTGAGAACTGCCTACGTTTTGCTTTGAGGACACAACTCAGACCATTTCCAACCCATTTATAGCTTACCACTTGAGTGCTGAAAGAGAAATTTGTGTCTTCTCTTTGTTCCTCCACCTGAGTGTCTTCATAGACTGCAGTTCTCCATGATGTGTAGTACCAAAGAGCACAAAAGATGAATGAAAGGCAAAATTCGCATAGCAGTTCGTTTGGAAAATCAGACTTAACTTCTGTCATTGTTAATTGTATTTGAGGGTTTGACTGTGACTGGGGAAAGAGCCTGGTGATACAGGACACATCAATTTGCCAGTCAATTTACAGGTGCCTGGTACTGGGTACAAATTTCCCTAATATCTTGAGTGTCACATCTGAAAAGCAATTCCAGTGCTTGGACCTTATGCTCTGCCTACTGCTCTAAGCACCCTTCAGTTTAATGATATTCATATTCTCCAAATTACTGTGCTGCTCTCATCTTGGCACACCAAGTAGCTGTTGTGTATACTAAGCTGTGTGGTATGTCCTGTACGTTGGGGTATCTGGCTTAATTTGGAAATTTTAAAATGCATACTTGAATTATTGATTGTACAGCTCAGAAGATAAAATAGGATGGGGTGGATCTCAGAGTTGTGAATAATAAACTCCTGCTCAGCCAAATCTTTGGAATGATGAGTTCAAACTCAAAGAGATGCTGCCATTACGCATTTCATACATGCTAATATCA
Source organism: Streptopelia decaocto (assembly GCF_964273445.1). Taxonomy (NCBI): domain Eukaryota; kingdom Metazoa; phylum Chordata; class Aves; order Columbiformes; family Columbidae; genus Streptopelia; species Streptopelia decaocto. Next base: position 28,676,793 of record NC_138658.1, read on the forward strand.
GGCTAGGTACACTCCTTGCTACATGTCTGTTATTTTTTCTTAATAGCCATGCAGAAGGATGGATTAGTGTGTAAGGGATTTAGGAGCACAATTCTCACTGGCCTATGGTGAGATTATGTGCCTGAAAACGTCTTTTGAAATCTCCTCCAGATATCGATTGCTGTCAGATTTCCATTTGTCTGAATAGGTGTTCTGAAAGGTCCGTGACCCCCTTTTCTTGTGTGCTGGTTGATAACAATTTACAGTCCAGCCTTTTATCCCAAGATGTTAAGTACATCTTGCTTGCTCTTCTTTCCCTTTCAGAATTTGTCTCAGCAAGCCTTCCTCAGTCTCTTTCTTCCCTAGCCCTAAGGAGAACAAAACTAATTGGGTTCATCTATAATCATACTTGAGTTGCCCGTCTATAACTAGCACTTGAGTTGCCCTTTCTGCACTGTTACTGTGTCTGCACGTTAGCGATGGGGACTCAGTATTTCCCATAGCCCTCAGGTGCAGATCCACTAGCCCTTTTCTGTGTCTCGATCATCTCTCCTGATCTGTTCTGTGCCTCTGCTGGTACATCTCAGTGTCTTGTTTGCTTTCTCTTTGGCCACCAGTGCTATCTGAAGATTAGATCTCCCATTTGTCTCGGATCATTTTCCTGTGACCCTATCAGAGAAAGAATTATAAGATTTATAAAATGAACATGTGAAACAAGGATGTGCCAATCAACTCTACAGAAGGGGGTAAAAACATTATTTTAGTGTCTGCTGATACAAGTTAAAAGAAAACAAGACTTAATAAAAAATCATTCTACTGATTTCTGAAACAGAGCCTAGGAGGCAGAAAGATCATGGAGGAGACCAGAAAGATCAATTGTGTGTCTTTGCACAACAAGCCATTTCTTAGAGTCCTGATTTTTGGTATAATCCCTTTGGCTGTGTTTTGATCCGGTCTTATTTGATTCATGTTTCTTTCTCATTAAATTGTACACATGAGAAATCCACTCAAGACTTCACCTTACGCATGTTTCACTGAAAGGAGCTTCTGTTGTATTGGGTACAAACCACTCTATCTGGTTTTATTATTTGAAATCCTCAGAATTTGTCTTTGCATTATTGCTTGCTTGCTTTCTGGAACCTACTTTACTCCTGACCATAGCATTTAGTCTTCAGAATAACGAGGATCATAGAGTCGCAGAATCACAGAATGTTAGGTATTGGAAGTGACCTCGAAAGATCATCTAGTCCAATCCCCCTACTGGAGCAGGAACACTTAGATGAGGTTACACAGGAATGTGTTCAGTCGGGTTTTGAATGTCTCCAGAGTAGGAGACTCCACAACCCCCCTGGGCAGCCTGTTCCAGTGTTCTGATACCCTCACTGAGAAGAAGTTTCTTGTATTTAAGTGGAACCTCTTTGCGTTCCAGTCTGTGTCCATTGCCCCTTGTCACTTTACCAATGCAATATAACCTCAAGTGAGAAAGTTAATTTCCTATTCAGTTTAGCATTTCACCATTAATTCAATGAATACTAGATTCATACTGCAGTGGTCAAAGTCCTTGGAGAGCGCCTTTAAAACCCTGACTTCTTAGCTGCGATCATTTCCTACTTTTGTTTCACAAATGGCTTTAAACCCTCTCACGGTGTTGTGAGAAGGGTGGTGTTCTTCCCTTGGCTTCTTCTCTCGCTCCTGCCTGCCAGGAGATGGGTGAGATAAGTGGTTACAGATGATACCAGCATCATAGGATATGTGGCTGAGCACTGCAAAATCCCCGTGCCCAGCAGCCCCTGAGGGGCAATACAATATTTCTGCCAGTAGCTCACATTTCTTTCAAGCCCAGCAAGCAATGTGAATGGGAACCTAACTCTTCTGGACGTCAGCATGAATTCATCCTGCATTCTTGTGTTGCCATGGATGCCAGGAGTGGATTTCCTCCTCTTCTTCATGGGAAATTTTGGGTTCTTGGCTGATGGAGTCACGCTAAGTTGCAGCATGCAGCATATGGCTTCAAGGACCCTGTAGATTAAGACAAATACATTGTTTCTTAAGGAATTCAGTCACCAAAGTATCTATTTTGTGCTGTTTGTTTATGAAGAACATCTTGTTTTCCTGAATGCCCCAAGGGTAAATCAATGAGCAGCCCAGAAATTCCTGTCTACCCCTTTGGTTCTAAAAGTCTTTCTGCCTCTTATCCTTCTCAACCCCAACCGTTGCTTCTGCTGTTTATTGTATTTCCTCTGGTTTCCCTTAAGTTTTCTGACTTTTACCAGCAGCTGCAACCAATCAACCTCCTTGCCTCCAAATTTGCTGCCAGTCCCAGGGAAACCTCTCTGGCAGCAGGGCTTATTTTTACTCTCCTATTTCTGCTTCCTGTTGTTTCAGCAATAATGATGTGGAGGGGCATTTAATTGCTCTTTCCATTTAACCTGGCTGAAGTGTACTCAGCACGCCCATCTGCTTTAACATGGCTTCTAGATCAAAGTCTTTTACGACAGTTGAGTACATCTTCCAGACTAACTTACTGACACACAAAGACAGGCTTCAGTCTTTATTTGAAAATACAACCAGAGCCAGTTCTGAGAATTCACAAGATCAAATAATTGAGGGAAAAAAACCACAACCTGAATTCTTTAAATATCAGTACTATTGGCAATTTTTCTTTTCTCTCACATTATTTAAATACTGGAATAACAGAGACAGGTCATGCTTTCCAAATAGTTGAAATCACTTGAAATCGTACAGGAAAGCTGTACTGTTAGGTTTCAATTAAGCTAAATTATTAATGATTTTTGTGTCTAATTGCCTTATTACCTTGACTACAGACAGATTCAGGTCAGCAGTTCAGATAGTTCTTATGCGGGACCATTTTGCAGTCCACGTCTGAGCCACCAGTGACCACTAGTCTCCTGCAGCAGGTTTGTATGGCCTTCCCAGTTGTGACAGCATCATGAGCGGGGTGGGTCTAGGCACGCACATCAGGGACAGCAGTTTGCTAGGACCAAATCACATACTTTGCAGGACATGCAAGTTAGGGACCAGATGCGGAGTCTCTTGGGGTCCAATTCAGCATTATTGTTCATCATTAGAAATCAGTGAGCTCCAATCGTGAGGGATTTTATGATGGAAATCTGGGTTTCTGAAGGAAGAGTTGAGATTTGCTGGATCTACAGGAGAAAGCCCATGATGTTTATTTGTATCACCCCATAGCGTTTATTTCTTACAGTTTATATATTTTTGTCAGGCAATACTTCACACTGGAAAAAAAAAAAAAATATGAAAACCAAGCAAGCCACATAATGCTTGATCACAAAGTAAAGAAAACACTGTGAAATATATTTCATGCTGGGGAACCAGTTTTAAAAACAATCAAACAAACAAAGTAAGCCTGAAAAGCATAAATGTGTAGCAATGAACTGGTCAAGATGACATGCATCTCTGAGAATGAGGTAATTAATTACAGAATGTAATGGCTCAGTGACAGTTGTTTGTGCAAGTTCATGAAAATCTGAGAAAAAGCCAGAGAGCAAATAGGCCACAGATCTTCAGAAAAAGACGGGGGAAAACAAAGGAAAAAAGAATCAGAGTCACAGGCAATTGCAATGCACTAAACTTAATGTTAATTAATTTAAAAATAATTAAATTATTATTAAAGGTCCATCTCTACCTAGGGGGATATTAGAATAACAAGCAGCAAATGATGCAGGCAACGCAGCACCAAGGGTGGTGTGTGTGTGACAAGTCCTCCTGAAGAAGAAAATGGATTGGTAACCCAAAATATTGGGTGAACACATCCAAATAATGCAACTTGAAATGGCGATTCTTTTTTTTTTTTTTTCCATGGAACAAAGCATTCTGGAAATGTCTAAAGCCACTATTTGGTTCTGTTACAGGTTTTCCATTGCAAAACACCACACTGAATTTGACAGCTTAAGGGCCGGTCACCTCTGCAAGCAAAAATACCTGAATGCTCGAGTGATGGATATGGAAAAAGAGTAGATTATAGAGAGTTTTACGAAATGATAGAGCAGCACAACAAATCAATGCACTTCAGGGCTGCGAGCGCAGGTAAGTTATATCCTTCAGCTGCAGAGAATAACTCCTCTGTATGTAATTACACCAGGGATATGGCATTAAATTGCAATACCTCATTACCCCTCCTTGCAAAACACGAAAGAATTAGAGGGAATTCAAACCTGAAAAAGGAAAATGATCAGACACTTGGAAAGACTGATATACAAGGAGAGATTAAGTCTCTTAAATATATACCTTATCTAATCAATAAATAAGAGAAGGATAATGGTTTAAAAATATGTAAGGATAATTACTTTGGATGATGCATGGTCCCAATTCAGCACAGTGCTTAAAACACATACACATATCCCTCAGCCCTGCAACACACCAACATGTGTGACTTCAATGGAGCTTAAATGCATGCTTAAATTCAAGCATGCGCTGAAGCACTTTGATTAATTGAGGCCATAACCACAAGTAATGGTAAGAAATTAAGAAACAGAAAAATGTAGGCTGAACAGCCAGGAAAATCTTCCAAATGGTAAGATAGATGAGACTGGGGAGTAATCGCTCAAGGGAACTGGTGGAAACCTCATCCCTGGACACCTTCCTAGTTTCACCAGACAAAGTCCTGGGAAAATATCCCCCTGGAATAATCTGGCTGTTTGCTCTGGAGGCCACAGCTGCACAACCTAACATGACTTTTCTGTTTCTAAGTTTTTCTGGGCTGGCTCACAGCACTAAGCCCAAGACACAATTTTAATGAGCAATGATAGCGCGACATTCTGCTGTCCTTCTGAATCTCTTCCTTGCCTCCCCCCACCCAATTCACCGGGTTATTTTCATCTTCATTACATGTGATGCTATGAATGAAAAGAAAAACAAACAAACAAACAAACAAAAATCACACTTTAAGCCCAGTGGTATTTTGTCTTTTTCCCACTCGCTGACTAAACATTGATTTCATTCTTACCTCTGCATTAAAACAAAGTTTAAAGATATATAGCGTATCTAATTTCTACTTGTAAGGCTTTCTTTCATTCTTAGAGCATGCATGGTGACTATCAGCAGCGAGGTAACCATATATTGGGGAATCCCATCTCTCTGAGCATCCCAGCAGAGGCTGTATTAAAGATTTGGGGGGTTTAGTGGTTTTATTTTCTTTTTTTTTCTTCCTTCATGTGGCCCCTGGAAGAAGGGCTGTTGCGGAGAAGGACTTCCCTGAAGATGGAGCACCATATTCCCCAGTGGACATTCTTCCCATTCTTCCTTTATTTTTATGATGTCAGTGAGATGGGCCCTGATTTTGTTATAGGGAAAACAGAACATTTATGTTTATCAGTCTTAATTTTTCACAGCACCTCAGTGCATCCAAAATAGCAGTTCTTAACCCAAAATACCTTTGTGCCTGTCTATCTAGCGATGCAGCTAGGAACACATGTGAGTGTTTTCCTGACTCACCATCTGAGTTAGCAAGCAAGATTAATTCCTTTATCCCATTGAAAAGGACTGTCCTGCAAGGTTTGTGCAGTCTCTGTCATTGGAGATCCTTCAGAGCTCGTGAAGCAAATATCTGGGCAGGATAATAAATGGAGAGGGTTCTCCTCTGGGGTGGCCTGGGTGGCCTCTTTCAGAACCTCTCAGCTCTTTTGGCTACAGTTTGGTGTTTTTTTGTGTGTGGGGTTTTTTTTTAATTATTTTGTTTGTTTGTTTGTTTGGTATTTGTTTTTGTGGGTTTTTTTTGTTTGTTTGTTTGTTTACATTCAAAGCTGAGAGTGCAGCATCTCCCCCAAACAGTCTGGTCACTGGGATAAAATGTGGTACATTCTGCCTGTCATTGCTCATGTGATTGGAAAACTCTGCATTTTTTTTCCAGTTAGAAGAGCTCAATTTGCTTCTCTCCAACAGGGTCTAGGAGAAAAAAGTTTATCAGGTTCCAGTCAAGCATGTTTATTTCCAGAGGCCCCTTGTAAGTATTTAAGATCACAAATGTTAAACCAAAGGGAGATTTCTTGTCTGTTGTCTGGGTGTCCCTGGCTCTCCGGAGATCAGGGCATTCATGTTTCCCTCTTCCTGGTGGTCCTCTCTCCCTGCCCTGGACCTGGGCTGCTGCAGGGCTGCCCAGAGCCCAGTCCCTGGGCTGGGCAATGGTGAGAGGGTTTGTGTCAGGCTGTGATTGGCTGTTTGGTTGGGGACATCAGGCTGAGTGGCCAATCAGGAGGTGGGGAAATGAGCGTGGAATGGGTCTGTGCCTGGTAGACAGGTGGCGATTGGCTGGCTGGGAAGGGGGCAATAGGCAGAGCAGTCAATGGGGAGATGGGGAAACCAGCGGGCAATGGGTCTGTGCTGGAAAGGCCAGTTGCAATTGGCTGCTTGTTGGGGACCACGGGCCAATCAAAGAGGTGGGGAAGCCAGAGTGGAACTGTTCTGTACCGGAAAGGCAGGCTGTGATTGGCTGTCTGGGAGGAGAGCCATGGGGAGAGCGGCCAATCGGGAGGTGGGGGAACCTTTATGGCGGGGGCGGCGGGGGCAGGTGGTGGCTGCCGGCCGAGGAGGGAGAGCGGCGCGGCGCGGCAGGAGCCGACGCGGAGCCGGCTGCTAGGTGGAGCCCGCGTCCACGCAACCCAGATCCGGGCCCTCGCCGCTCCCCCGCCTCTCGGCTCGCCGCCCGCCCGGCTCCGTGCGGCCGCCGCCGGGCAGGGCAGCAGCGCTGCCTCCTCCTTCTCGCCGGGCCCTGCGGGGGACGCGGGTGCTGCGGGTCCCGCCGTCCCGGAGCTGCTCCACCTCTACCCCGCGTGTGTGTGCGCGCGGTGCCGAGCCGAGCCGTGTCGGCGGGGCCGCCCGCCCGCGGCCATGGGCCCCCCCCGCCCCCGCTAGGCACCGCGCGGGGCGCGCCCGCGGAGCCGCCCCCAGCTCCGCGCCCGCGGAGCCGCCCCCCGCCCGCCCGCGCCGGAGCTGGCGGCGTCCGCAGCGGGAGGAGGAGGAAGAAGGAACCGGGGTGCCGGCGGATCCCGGGGGGCTGAAGACCACCCGCCCTCCCGCCTCTGCGCGGGCGCCTTTGTGTCCCCCAGCCCCGGCGGAGCGAGGGGCCGCGGCCAGGGGAGCGGATGCGAAGAGCGGCTGGTGCTGGAGAAGGAAGAGGAAAAGGGGGATGGTGGAAGATTTCTCTCCCTTGTATTTTTTTTTTTTTTTTGGTGGTCTCTTCGGCAGTGACGGTTCTTCCCCAGCAGCAGCGGCAGCAGCACCAGGCGATGACTCTGCCGCATACGACTCGCCTGGCCGAGGGTGCCGGCTCCGGAGACATCACCTTGATCTGAAGTTGCCCACCTGGAGGAGGTAAATCGGAGCGGGGCTTTGGTCCAGAAGGGGTCGGCGACAACGGGGGCGCGAGAGGAGGGAGCGATCGCCTCCCCCATCCCCACACACCCTCTGTTCTCTGGGAGGGAGCTTGTGTAGCAGAAGAACACGGCAGCAAAGGAGAGACTTTTTCTTTTTTTTTTTTTTTCTTCCTTTTTAAAATATTTTTTTTAAATTTCCTCGAAGGACGTTGCTTGCGTCTCACCCATCCTCCCCTTTTCCTCCTGGCTGGGGGGCTTTGATACTGTAGCCAGGACTGCTTCCAATCACACCTCCCCCCCTCCTTTTTCCTGGTTTTAATGGCTGGATTGTGGCAGCAGCTCCCTGCTGCAAGGTTGTTGAGGAACTGATGGGGACTTGCATCTCAGGAGACGGAGGTGACTAAAGGTAACTAACCCAACGGATGGATGGATGCTCACCAACCCTTACCTGCCCATCAGTGCCACCCTTGCCTGGTTGCACTGGGCTGAAGGGTGCTGGGTGCACGCTTGGATTGAATTATTTTCATAATAAGGATAGTTTTTAACTTCAGGGGGGCTGGATCCTTCAGGTAACAGGGGAGAGTCTCTGGGACTGCATGCCGGGGTGGGGGGGACAGTGGGAACAGGGGGATGCTGTTAGTTGAGAAATGCCTGGTAGGCTCCAGCTGGCATTGGCCATAGACAACCAGGGTGGCAAAGGCAGATAGGTTTTGTTCTTGCTCTCCTTTCTGTTTTTCATTGGAAGGATGGTGGGTTTGCTGGTGTTACCCTAAGAAATTTCCGAGTTTCATTTATACCTCCACCCCATGGCTTTGTGGATCTGTGTTTCTATTGAATTTCTGAAGGCTGCCTCAAGAAACAGCCACTTTCCTGGATGGCAGGAGCGTGGGTAGGGGACATGGGTGGGGATGTTGCTGATTTAGGGGGGTTGCACTGGGGGCCACATGTGCGTGGCTGTGGGGTGGTAGGGTAGGGGTCTGCATCCAGGTTACAGGTAGGTGCGAGCTTCACTTTGCCTTGCAGCAGGAGAGGGAAATGTATGGTCCAGGTGGATGCATTGCTAAAGATGTTATGAGCTTCCCACCTCCTGCCTGGCAGATCGTGTTTGCCGGCTGTAACAGCATAGGGCTGGCATTTGTCAGGGGGATTTTTGAGGAAGAGGGACTGGTATGTATGTCTAGAGGAAGAACATTGCTTCCCCCCCACCCTTCTGTTTTTTTGCGCTCTTGGTTTATTTGCTTGCTTAATTACTTATTTGCTTTTTCCCCTTGCAATAATCTTTTGACTGTTTAAGTTGAAAATATGGTGGCAAGGCTGATGCTCACTCCCTGCTATGAGCCAGAGAGCAGCCCTTCATGGTTTCCCAGTCTGAGGAGCCTACCTCCAGCTGGTGCCTGTTATCACCAAAGATGTGGGTACAGTGCCCCAGCAATCTACCCTGGGTACCCAGGGGGATTGCCTTCAAGGGCCGAGTCTAATTATTGCTGTGTCCAGAGTTGTTGATAGGAAAAACATAGCCCCCTCGGTGCATTTATTATTTTTTTTTTTTCCCCCTAAAGATAAGCAGATGTTTGGTTTCACAGGACGGATGGAGAGGTAGAAAGGAGCCTCTCTTTCTCTCCCTTTCCTGATAGGTGTGTGATGCTTCTCTGCAGTGGTTAAAACAACTTACATAGGGCCAAAAGCTATGGATTGTTGTCTGCTTGTCACTGTAGCATTCATGGCTTTAGCCAAAACAACCCGTGTCTGTTGTATTCACTTTCCTGTTTAGGTCACTCATTAGGAGGTATTAGCATATTCCACTCTCCCAGTCGTGGTTTCAGGCAGCTAGCTGCTTAGGAGGAGGCTGAGATGCCAAAAAAAAAAAAAAAAAAAAAAAGGGTGAAAAATGCCATCTGTATCTTGATGCAAGGCAGATATATAGTCTGTTAGTTGCAGCTTCTTTCTATATTATAGCACTGATTATTCAAGAGCGTTGGATCAAGATTTTCAAAGCTGACCAGAAAAAAAATATTCTGTGGAGTTAAAAATAAATAAATTCAATTTTCATTGTGGAATGCTGTCTCTTAAAGAGCACAGTCAATGCTGTCTGCTTGGTATTGAGTAGTAGTATGTGCTTTGTAGAGCTCATTTATCATCATTTCCAAGGGTTTGCGATATGAACAGGCTTCTACTGTGTATTCATTAGGAAAAATCCTTCCACTGAGTTATTTTATGGGGGTAAGCCAGGTGTTGCCGGTTGAAAGAGGCTGCTGTCAAAAAGTCTGCAGTCGTCACTTAAGAATACCAGACTGGGAAGAGAAGAAAATTCACGTGCCCCTGCTCATGGTGGGTGGCAAAGTTCAGGTTAGGGCTTCACCACAAAGCTGCTTTTTTTTTTTTTTTTTTTTTTTTTTTCCTTAAGTTAAAACAAGTTGTCTCAGATATGGCAGGAGTCAGTCCCCCTTGTTGTGGTTGAGGCCGCTCCTGTTCCAGCTCCTTAGGAGTACCTTTTCCTTATTTAGGCTTGGTTTACTACCAAGTGACTATCTTGTTACCTGCTAGCAAAGGGTGGATACAGATCTCTGGTGGGTCTCTTTCCAAAAGAACTGAAGTTTTTATAAAGCTGGTGTTGGCCCCTGAGTTCCACATGATTTTTATTATTCAATAAAATGTAAGTTTTCCCTTTTCTTTTGGGAGCTGTTAGGTGAGGATATATTCAATTATGCATTTAATTCCAGAGCAAGCTCCATGGCAGTGCAGATTGATGACAGTCAAGACACCAAGTCCTGCTTTGTAGGGCAGTGAGGTTTTAATGGTATTTATTAAGCTGAAGGCTAGCAAGTCCATGCTGGGATGATTTGCCAGACAAAAGCCGGAGCTGGGTTCTCGGTTTCTGGTGGAGCAGCTTGTGTCTCAGCCTCAGAAACTCATCCCCCAGTGCCTGCCAGGTTGGTCTCCCTCCTTTGTTTGCCGCAGCTGGTGCTCAGCTGCAAGTCCCGCAGGTTGGGATGCCGTGGGGACTGTGTCCTTCCCTGCCAGGGTTGCTGTGGCAGAGACACTTGACTTGCTTATCCCAGTGTTAATTGCAGAAGAGACTTTTTGTTTTGTGCTGTGGGAAGAAAGAAAAAATCAGCCTGCCCACCCATGCCCGTTAACGGCTTGGAGGGAAATGCTAGCAGGTTTGTAGGTGACGATGCAGGTGTGCGCATCCAGCCAGCCCAGCATCACAAGCCTGCTGTGAAAACAAATAAATAAAGATTTAGAGGCAAGAATTATCTGCCAGGACTGGAGAGGAATATACATGACCTTTAGCCTTGGTCAGCACATCATTTGGAGAGCTCAGTGCTGCCAATGGGGTTTTTTCACATTCAGAGCATGAGTGTATGCATCATCAACACAAGTAAATGAGATGCACGCAGGAGAGTGAAGTCTATGTAAATGGAGTTGTCCTGGGAACGGGTGATTTATTATTACAAATTTTAATACTAATAGTGTTGGGACTGGTGTAGATTGACTAGGAAACTATTTTGTGTGCGACACAGTATAAAGGATGGGCTGAAGATTGATGAAAGAGGTGGAATTCCGGGAGCAAGAGTGGATCAGGGGAGAGCTAAAACAAGGATATGCACTAGGCTTTTTATGCTTTAAATAAGTTGGGGGTTTTTGTGTGGTTTTTTTGTTTGTTTGTTTTTTAATATCTTACTTGGTGATTCTGGAAACAGGGCTATGCTGTGATTGAAATTATTTTTGAGAAAATTTCTTACTCCTTAGACAATTCTTGCACTTCCTAAGAGAGGTTTGGAAGAACAACTCCAGAATTATTTTTGAGTGGTGATGATACTGCTCTGAGAGCTAGGCATCACAATATTAATGGATTGCTCAGGCAATGCTGGGAAACCAGGACAGCTCTGGAAAATAAAAGTGTGTTTTCCTGCCACTTTTGATGATGATCTGCTTTTTGGGGTGGGATGCACTTGATGAGCATTGGTTGATATCATAGTTCATGTGGACTCCCAGTTCTTCCCTGCTGGTCCCTTTCTCATTCAATGGGTACCCTCCTGCTTGGATGTGAATTACTTAGAAGTGCACCAAATTGAATAATTTTGAATGCACATGCATGCTTCAGTCTCTGCTATATCTATAGGCAATGCTTTCAAGTCTCTATAGGAAAATGTTAGAAAATGTTGCTTGTAACTGTTCCTTCTGCCCTGGGGTATTTGTAGGATTATAACTACCCTAGTCAAGGCGATCTGACATGTTGGCCTCAGACTGTGTCATCTGCTGGGGTCACATCTGCCCTGGCAAACCTTCATCAGGATTGTCACTAGCACTTCCTATCAGGCTCTTTAGTCCCTTACTTGGGACATGTGTGGCTATGTCCTTGTTTTTGTAGGTGCTGAGATGCTCCAGCACTCCCTGATCCCATCATCCCAGCAGAAGCTCCTGGAGCAGGCTGCTGAAGTAGAAGGAAGATCTTACTTTTATGCATCTCCATTTAATTGTTGGCCATTTTAATGGCAAGGAAACCACCTCCTACTCAAATCCGTGAAGTGATGCTGAGACGTTATCCCACCGCATGTTTTTAGCTTCCAAGCTTGCAGTGTAATGCTTGCTTTATGTTCTTCATAAGATAATCTCTACAGTGAGGTCTGAAATACATGTATATCCTGAGTGTGAGCTCAGCATTAATTTTTGAGACAACTTCTCTAAGTCTTTAGACTTAGACTATATAACTTCAGCAGCTTTTTCAGAGAGCTTTCTGATCTTGCCCATAACGCAGATGTGTTTATCAGTCATTGCACCAAGCATCTGGAGCTGTAGCAAGGTAGCCAGTCTTTTCAGGCAATGAAAACTTCATTTTAATAATGTTCTGGACCACTGTTCAACATGTTTTTTTTTTTTCTCTGACCTGTCTGAAACCTGTTTTCCTCTGGCAGAGAAATGAGAACTAAAATATTTTTAAGTGATTTTTTTTTCTCCTTTTTTGCTTGCTCTTTAAACCTTTCATCTCTACTTCTTGAGCCCCACTCCCATCCAAGAGAGGTATTACTGTATCAGTGATGGGGTTCCCGTTGTAGTTGATGGAGTGCTTCCATTGGCTTCCCCATGACAGAGGGAATGCTCAAGAATCTTGAATGTGGTATCTTTTCAAAAGATGCTCCAGAATCTCAGATGTGGTATCTTTTTAAAAACGTTTCCCTGCTTTCAGCATTATGTTTCTACTAATTGTATTGTAATGCCTTTGCCAGAGGTGCCATTTCAGGCTGAACAAAGCTGTGTATGCAGGTGAAGACCTGAAATCTCTGCATGCTTCAAAAATCTGCTTATGAAAATAGTAAAAAAATCTCTGAGACTTGACATCTTTTGGTTTCAAGGGTGATGAAATAGGTACCATTCTGAGGGAAGCAAAGTGGTGTTTGGAAGCTGTCCTAATTAGGCAATATGAAGGTACATACTCCGTAGTAATAAACTTTTACACAGCAACCATTGACATTTGGCTTCATGCTACCAGAATTTTTTTAATTTATTTTTAAAGCGTGTAAGTCCACATCTGAGTAATTACATGAGAATTGTTTCAGTGGTTGTAAACCCGATGCTTCAGTAGTCTGTAGCACAACTGCAATTCATTGCAGTGGATACCTGACAGGGTACAGCTCTGCATTTTTTTGCGCTGTGTTTTGAGTAGGTTGGATCATAGCTTTGCTACTATTAATTGTAATAGCTTCACTGACTTGATTGCAGTTGCATTGATTTATACCAGGTAAGGTAATTGATTTTGAACTTCACAAGGGAGCTGTGCATTTCTGAAACTTACAGGGAAATGTCATAAGTACAAAGGATCAACATGAATGCAGCAATGCAAAGTTAAAATGAAGTGAAATAGGACTATTTTTGCTTTTCTAGAAGTGGTACTTAAAATGTAATCGTGCGTTGCCCTACTATAAAGTTGTGGGCAAAGGTGCCAGTGCTGAACAGTGCTTTTCTGAAAAGAGGTCTGGGCTAAACCTGGCACCAACGACAAGTAGTTCACTTGTAATAGTCATTGCGTACAATCCACCCGAGTTTTTATTATATGATAAATCCCTTCTCTGTTAATGCTCTTAACCTTTCCCACTCCATGGGAAGCAAGAACCTGATGACAGAAGTGAGGATGCTGAATAAATGGGCACAGTTTAAAATTAGAGGGATAGGAACATTCTGACTAATGCAGTCTTAGTGCATCCATTTGTTATATGCACACATGTATCTACTTAAATTATGATCTTTTGGGGAACAGACACAGTTTTGATTTTGTTATTAAACTTGAAGAAGTGAAAAAGAGGTATCTAAGAATTGCACCTATGCCAAAAACATACTTACCTGCATCTCTATGTCTGCATGTGTGCATACATAGGTTTTATTTGTGAAATGTTGGTGCTGATGCATGGAAGTTTTTTAAATTCTGTCACTGGAAAAATTCCTCTCCCTGTCAATTTTCTGATTCTTTTTGTGTTCTCAAGATGTAGGTGCAGTGATGGACAATAACAAAATACTTGTGTGTGGACCTGCAGTTTTAAAATTTTACTTGAGCTGCTAGGTTAGTAGTCCAACACCAAAATAAAACAACCACGTTTTCAGATACTCTGAGCAACCATGTATTTTATTGGAGCTGGTGTTGGTCTTTGATGGTTTGTTGTAGCAGCCTCTTTCCATTCTGAAGTTGCTGATCCCGAGCCTGCCTTAATGCAATTTGTTTTTCACTGCCCTCAGAGTACAGAAGAGAAGCAAGAAGTTGTGTTGCAGAAGTGTTGTTTTGCAGCTTTCTTGGGGATGTTAACATTTTCCTTCAAGCAAGGAGTAGGGTATGTTAGAGAAGCATACTACCTAACTTTGTGCTGAATTTAGCTCAGATGAGCCCAGCACCAGGAGCTGTGTAGCTGTTGACTTTCTGTTTTTCTAATGTACTCGGTGTGTTGTGTTGGAGGATGCCAGGGGGAAAAAGAAGCATCACGCTGGTTCTGTTAGATGGGCAGGTATTGCTGTTCACAAGCCCCACAGAGGCAGAGTCCTGCCTTGCTGCTCCGCGCTGCCTCACAAACCTGGCCCAGGCTTAAGCCCAAGAGATTAGGGGAGGGACCTGAGCCCAGTTTTTGATGTTCTGCATGGGTGGGTACCCTGAACAATGCAATGCATTCCAGTGACAGCTGACCCTGTAAAGAGATTTTTCAATAGCTCCTTTTGTTTTTGTTTGTTTTGTTTTTTTAATTATTCTTTGTTTTTATTTTTTCTTTATTTTTTCCATTTCCCTCCACGTTATCTTTTCCCCCCTCCTCCCCTCTTTTCCCCCCTCCTCCCCTCTTTTCCCCCCTCCCTCCCCTCTTTTCCCCCCTCCCTCCCCTCCCTCCCCTCTTCCCCCCCCCCTTCCCTCTTTTTCCCCCCCTTCCCCCCACCCCTTCCCTCTTCTTCCCCCAAGATTGCTAGGAGAAAGAAAAAAGAAAAGCACCCATCATAGCCATCTCTTTGAATAGGTTTCACTGTTGGAGAGAGTTGAGGAGAGTTCCAGAGATCATGTTAACTCCTTTTCTTTCCCACTACCTTCGCTTGTGTGAGTGACTGACACATCGTTTTGAAATGGTGGAAATTCCTGTTGCTCAGTTCAAAGGGGCCAGTTTTTTTTGTTTTGTTGTTTTTTTTTTTTCTTTTTAGCAAGATGTATGCTGCAGATTTTGTATCCAGAAATATCCACCATGTAATGCGAATCCTTGTTTGCCACATTTGTCTACGCGTTTTTATGTCTTTTTAATTTTTTAATTTTTTTCCTCTCTATCCCCGTTCCTTTTTTCCCCCCAGAAACAAAGGCTTTTGGCTTCTGTCCTGACTTACCTCCAGATAGCCCTCAAGTAAAAAGTATCTGGCTTATCCAGAGCATCTAGAAAACAGCGGTTCTTTTTTCCAGCATTACACCAATTACTATATTGGACACTCCTCCTCAGCCCAACCTTATTGGAAGTCTGCATGTGATCTAAAGTATTATTCCTTCAGATTTAGGATATTGCAATCAAGGCCTTTAATAATTTGGAAATGCGGTATATATATCCTGCCTAGCTTCCAAGGGAAATTATGATGTGACTACAGCACTTGCAACTCCCACAGCACAGACATCTTCAAGAAAATGTAATTTTTGGATTATTTTTAATGGATGCAGGTGTGTGGAATGGCTGTGTGTCTTTTTTTTTTATTTTTAAAGGGGTCAGTAATATTATAATCAGTGCTTTCTTTGATAGCACTCCAAACTGATGCATGTCTCCTTGTGTAAAATTCATCCTGATGGGTATTTGGAATACAGCAATTATACTGCATAGAGTGATAACTCATGACCTTTTGACAAGTGATCTGCAAGTACAATCATAATGCACTTTATAGATCTCCTAAGTAGGTCACCAATTGGCAATGAGTCTTTCTAAAGTTTGTGGGATGCTGTTAGATGGGAGTGAGGAGCGCTTCTCCCTCTAATATTGCTCATTTTCCAAAGGGAGGCTAAGATACGATAACGGAACTGTTACACCTGCGCAGTTATCCTTGATTTGATGACAAATAGAGGTGCACATCACTGGGGGTATTCACACCTGAGCAACTATGTCTTTGCATTGAGGCCAAGACATTGGGTGAAACTCATGAAGACCTGTAGAAAGATGTTGACCTGTAGACTCAAGTAGTTGTTTATGCCAACCTAAGCTAAGAAGTTGTGATTTTCCCATTCCAGGGGAGAATCTGGACCTTTGTTATGTCTACAGAAGTGTTTATGGAGACGTTTGCAGCAGGGAGAAAGGATGTGGTGGGGGAATATATCTAAGAGCTGCCTTGCCATTGGTCTCCTCCAGCTTTGGGAGCAAGCAGATGGGGGGTTGTCTTCTCCAGTGCATTTCCACTCAATCACTCTCTCGTCCTGTGTGAACAAAGGGCAGCCCAGCATAACCCATGGGGCAGCCTGTAAGGATGAGAATACCAGCTTTTGTCTGACCCTTTTGAAGCTGCGAGCTTGAGCACTGTGAGGGTCTGGAGTTCCTCCCAAGTTCTTGTAATTTGGAGGCAAAGGCTATTCCAGCAGTAGTCATCGTGGTCAAGCTGGAAGCTCAAATAAATAAATAGCTAAGGTAATAGGCAAGTTTAGTGATGAGTACTGTGGAAATCTGGTTGGTAGTAATATAGATGTATTGTGCAGTTGTAGTAATGTAATGCTGTTTCTTGAGCTAGTTTCTGCTCTCATTACTACAATAAAAGAAATGGCAAAGTATATGTTGACCCAGGAGTGCCAAGTCCATTCCTCATTCCTAACTCAAATAACTCCACCGAGCTGCAGTAGGAGCCCTAGTCAAACACGGAGCAGATAATCGTGTTTTCTTTTTTTTTTTTTTTTTTTCCCCTGTAAATCAGTTTTCCTTTTTTTTTTCTGTAGATCAGTTTTCCTTTTATACCATAGACATTCATGTGGGTGGTTCTTTGCTGACCACAAAAGCTGTGGGTTTTGTTGTCTTTCATTTACATTCTCTATTGAATTAGCAGTGTTACGCAGTTTTGTCTGTCACACTTGGGTGGGATACTGCAATGATTTAATTTAAAATGAAAGAGAGATGTCTTTATTTTAGGGAAAACCATGGTTAAGTGGTGAGAATAAGCACGTCTAGCCTTTACCAGAAACCCTAATTGGGAGAAATCCCATGTACAGTTGACCTTGACTGTTGAGACAACCCTCTAAGAAGAAATAGCACTCAACATTAGTATGCTGCCAGCGCTGCACTTTTATTATTTGATGTTATTAAGCAAACTCGGTGTGTATTTCTTTTTTGAAGCATTTGATTAAATGTGTGATCTTATCTTGGTGAAATGGCCTGCTGGGCTGCAGACAGTGGTGTTCAGAAATGAAATTTGTTTAGAGCCTCTGAACAGACATTTATTTAATGAGACCTTTCTTGAATAATAGATGTGACAGTGAGATAGCTGTGCAACGTGTTTTGGGGTTAGGGTTTTTATTTTTTTTTTTGTGTAGGGAGTTGCAATGTAATTGGAGGGAGAAGATAACACAAGTGCAGAGGAGTGAGAACAGGATGCGTATGTAGGGAAATTATCGTATGTTGCAGAATCAGGCCATGGTTCAGCCAAGAGTGATGATTGGGCCAAGCTTTGCATGCTTTGGGGCCTCCCTGTTGGCATAGTGTATGGCATATCAAGTGATGCATGCACACATCTAGCTCTGTATGATAATCTTATCCTTTAGCTAGAGCTTTTAAGATGCTTAGATTTTCTGGAAATGGAAAAAAGAGACAAAAAATCCCCAAACAACAGATGTGTCAGCATGGTAGTTGACTCTTGAGGTCAGTGCTGATGTCCTTAAGCAGTTCTTTGGTTCATAATAGTCCCATCAAACCAGTAGGACCGAGGAAAGGAAGCTGGTCCATGCCTAAGGAGGGCTTTACTGCAGGACTTCCACCTTTTGTACTGCGTGAGCCATGAGGAAATCTATGATGATAGGTAAATATGCTAATCTTCTTTGTGGTAGGTTTTCTTTTGGGATTTAGGTTTTTTTTTTTTTTTGGTCATTGGAAGCACACTGCTTTCTTATTAGGCACAGCCACCGTGAGACCTTCCACCAGGTAAAAAATAACCCTAAATGGTGCCTCCAGTTTTGAAGCATTATCAGAGATGCAGTGATATGTATCTGTTTTTCCAGCAAAACAGTTTTCTGTACAGCTCACAGGGATAAGATTTCACTGAACATGTGGACTGCACATGATTTTCAGCTGTTCACACGTGGTTAGACACCTGCTTTTCCCAAGGTGAAACTGAGTAGGAACATTAATACCTGAAAAAGGTATTTTCTAATTTTATTTTTTTTTTTTTTAATTGTGGACTTATAAGCATATGCTGTGGTGGTATCTGAGGGTGAGAGATGTGGATTTTCTGAGACGTTTAGTCTTCCTGGGCAAAAGAGGCCTTTTATATATCTATATCTATATATATGCCCTATATATATATATGTATAGGAAGTTTGCCTTTGAATGGAAGGAGTCCCGAGTGCCTCTGCTGCAAAACCACATTTTGATTAATTCCCACACGTTCTGGTGCTCCCTTGCATTGTGCAGCAGCCGTCTTCACATCAGGTTAGATCGCGATTAAGTGATTTCTCCTTCTAGAAGTAAATCCAAAGCCTTCTCTTACATGAGTCAGGAGAAGATGTGAGCTCCATGCCTTAATGATATGCTGAGGTGCCAGGTTATGAGTCACAGAATCACAGAATGTTAGGGATTGGAAGGGACCTAGAAAGATCATCTAGTCCAATCCCCCTGCCAGAGCAGGAACACCTAGATGAGGTTACACAGGAAGGTGTCCAGGCAGTTCTCGAATGCCTCCAGAGTAGGAGACTACACTACCTCCCTGGGCAGCCTGTTCCAGTGTTCTGTCACCCTCACTGAGAAGTTTCTTCTCAAATTTAAGTGGAACCTTTTGTGTTCCAGTTTGTACCCATTACCCCTTGTCCTATCATTGGTTGTCACCGAGAAGAGCCTGGCTCCATCCTCGTGACACTCACCCTTTCTATATCTGTAAACATTAATGAGGTCACCCCTCAGTCTCCTCTTCTCCAAGCTAAAGAGACCCAGCTCCCTCAGCCTTTCCTCATAAGGGAGATGCTCCACTCCCTTAATCATCTTTGTTGCCCCGTGCTGGACTCTCTCCAGCAGTTCCCTGTCCTTCTGGAACTGAGGGGCCCAGAACTGGACACAATATTCCAGATGGGGTCTCACCAGGGCAGAGTAGAGGGGGAAGAGAACCTCTCTTGACCTACTAACCACCCCCTTTCTAATCCACCCCAGGATGCCATTGGCCTTCCTGGCCACAAGGGCACAGTGCTGGCTCATGGTCAGACTGCTGTCCACGAGGACCCCCAGGTCCCTTTCCTCTATGCTGCTCTCTAATAGGTCATTCCCCAACTTATACTGGAACCTGGGGTTGTTCCTACCCAGATGCAAGACTCTACACTTGCCCTTATTATATTTCATTAAATTTTTCCCTTGCCCAACTCTCCAGCCTGTCCAGGTCTTGCTGGATGGCAGCACAGCCTTCTGGTGTATCAGCTACTCCTCCCAGCTTGGTGTCATCAGCAAACTTGCTGATAGTACACTCTATTCCCTCATCCAAATCATTGATGAATATATTGAATAATACAGGCCCCAGTACTGACCCTTGAGGCACTCCACTAGATACAGGCCTCCAACTAGACTCCGCCCCATTGACCACGACTGTCTGGCTTCTTCCCTTCAGCCAGTTCACAGTCCACCTCACTACCCAATCATCCAGACTGCACTCCCTCAATTTAGCTGTGAGGATGCTGTGGGAGACTGTGTCAAACGCTTTGCTGAAGACAAGGTAGACCACGTCCACCGCTCTGCTATCATCCTTCCATCTTGTTATGTCCTCATAAAAGTCTATGAGGTTGGTTAAGCACGACTTGCCCTTGGTGAAGCCATGTTGACTGCCCCTAATGACCCTCTTATCCCTAATATGCCTTGAGATGGCGCCAAGGATAAGTCGTTCGATCAGTTTCCCAGGGATGGAGGTGAGGCTGACCAGTCTATAGTTACCCGGGTCCTCCTTCTTGCCCTTTTTGAAGACTGGAGTAACATTTGCTTCCTCCAGTCCTCAGGCACCTCTCCTGTTTCCCAAGACTTGGCAAAGATGACAGAGAGCAGTCCAGCAATGACCTCAGCCAGCTCCCTCAGCACCCACGGGTGCATCTCATCTGGACCCATGGATTTATGGATGTCCAGATTACATAACTGCTCCCTAACCCAGTCCTCATCAACCAAGGCAAACTCTTCCATTGTCCTGCCCCCCTCTGGGGCCTCAGGGGTACGGGGCTCCTCAGGACAGCTTCTGGCAGAGTAGACAGAAGACAAAGAAGGCACTCAGTAATTCTGGCTTCTCTGTATCTTCTGTCACCAGGGCACCTACCTCGTTCATCAGTGGGCCTACATTGCTTCTGATGTTAGTTTTATCTGCTACGTATTTGAAAAAGCTCTTCCTGTTGTCCTTGACCCCTCTTGCCACGTTTAATTCTAAGGAGGCCTTAGCTTTCCTAGTTGCCTCCCTACATCCTCTGACAACAGCCTTCTATTCTCCCGAAGTGGCCAGCCCCTCCTTCCATGACCTATAAATTCTTCTCTTCCACTTGAACTTACCCAGCAGTTCCCTGTTTAACCATGCAGGTCTCCTGACTCCCTTCCTCGACTTCCTACGTGTCGGGATGCTCTGATCTTGAGCCCGGTAGAAACAGTCCCTGAACACTAACCAACTATCTTGGGCCCCTTTACCTTCAAGCAGCCTTGCCCATGGGATTTCCCTTAGCAATTGCCTGAAAAGGACAAAGTTTGCCTTGCTGAAATCCAGGGTTGCAATTCTCCTACCACATGAGATCCTGAACTCCACCATCTCATGGTCGCTGCAGCCAAGGCAGCCCTCAACCTTTACCGCTTCAACCAGACCCTCCTTGTTAGTGAGGATGAGGTCCAGCAATGCACCTCTTCTAGTTGGCTCCTGCACCCTTTGCATCAGAAAGTTATCGTCAAGGCACTGGAGGAGCCTCCTAGACTGTGGCTGGCTGGCTGCCTGAGTAATCCTTCCAGCAAACATCAGGGAAGTTAAAATCCCCCACAGCAACCAGGGCCTGTGATTGCGAGGCTGCTCCCAGCTGTCTGTAGAAGGTCTCATCAACTTCCTCACCCTGATCCGGTGGCCTGTAATAGACACCCACAACAGTATCACCCCTGCCAGCCTGCCCCTTAACTTTCACCCACAGACTCTCAACTCGTTCCTCATCCGTGCCTGGACAATACTCAATACATAGTAGTTGCTCTCTCACATAAAGAGCAACTCCACCACCACGCCTGGCTGGCCTGTCTTTCCTGAAAAGGACATAGCCATTCATGACCACATTCCAGTCCTGTGTGCTGTCCCACCATGTCTCTGTAATTGCCACTAGATCATAATCTCCTGCCCTAACACAGGTTTCTAACTCTTCCAGCTTATTCCCCATGCTGCCTGCATTGGTGTACAGGCATTTCAGAGAGCGAGCACTCCAATTTCACCTCAGGGGTATGGGGGGGCCTTCCAGCCCTCATGAACTCTAGAATGATGTCCTATTGATGCAAGCCCAGCTACCACTCCATCCCACTTCAAATCTAGTTTAAAGCTCTCCAAATGAGCCCTGCCAATTCCTGTCCCAGCATCTTTTTGCCCCTGCGAGATAAACCTTTCCCACGTATCACTGTTCGGACTGGTGTCTTGTAAAACCAGCCATTATCAAAGTACCCAAAGTCCTGCCTGTAGCACCAGTCCTGTAGCCAATTGTTTAGGGACTGGATTTTTCTATTCCACCCCATGTCATCACCAAAAACTGGAAGGAGGGAAGAGAAAATCACTTGAGCCCCAGACTCTTTTACCATCTATCTCAAGGCCTTGAAATCTGTCTGCATTCCCCTCAGACTGCAGGATGCAGCTTCCTCCCCAAAGTCCTCTAGCATTTGATGCTCCTGCTGCTCATTTTCCCTTGATGCTTGGCTGAACTCAAGGGATAAAATCATAGAGTCATTTTTGGTTGGAAGAGACCATCAAGATCATTGAATTCAACCATAATTCAACACTGGCACTAAGCCATGTCCCTAAGAATCTCATCACATTTTTTAAACCCCTCCAGGGTGGTGGAACCTCTCCACTGCCCTGGGCAGCATGTTCCAATGCCTGACAACCCTTTCTGGGAATAAATTTGTCCTAATATCCAATCTAAACCTCCCCTGGCACAACCTGAGGCTGTTTCCTCTCATGCTACCGCTTGTTCCTTAGGAGAAGAGACCAACCCCCCTTCGCTCCAACCTCTTTTCAGGCAGTTGCAGAGAGCAGGTCTCCCCTCAGCCTCCTTTTCTCCAGCTGAACCCTCCAGGTCCCTCAGCTGCTCCCCATCACACCTGTGTTCCAGCCCCCTCACCAGCTCTGTTTCCTTCTCTGAACTTGCTCCAGCACCTCAAGGTCTTTCTTGTTGTGAGGGGCCCAAAACTGACCCCAGGATTTGAGGTTTGGCCTCACCAGTCCCTAGTACAGGGGATGGTTACTGCCCTGGGCCTGCTGGCCAGGGATGCTTGTGAGGTGATTTGTGTATGTGGTGTATTGGGGAATAACAGCCTGTAAATGAATAGTTGTTTACCGGCATATTTTAGGGGGCTGTTTCATAGATCTGAAGCTGGGTATGAGGCATCTTTGTAGCACAGACAGCACGGCCAGAGCCATAGGCCAAGGACCACCAAAAGCCAGCTTCCTTAGTGTTGTACGTGGTGTCCCCGGGGCTGATTACCTGCCATTAAATCACCCCTCTGGGATGGTGATGGATAGGGGTAGGGAGAGCCACCTTTATAACTGCTTTTTTATAACCACTTTGATGGTTATGTGAGGATGAGAGGCCTGCTTGGCTCTGGCCTGAGCTCAGTGAGGTGCTGAGGTAGGCTGTGTCTCATTCGGGTCCCTGTAGGGAAGCTAAGTTATAATCCAGCCTTAAAAAACCCAACCAAACAACTTTTTTTAGGAAGAATGGTCCTTTCTGCAGGTGAAACTTGCAAATGAAAGCACGGCCTGCTACAAGCCGTAATGGTCTCCTTATGATCTGCTAAAACTAGAAGTTGGTCAGGAAAATGAAGATGGCGAATTCACTGAACTGAAGTCTTCTTGCCATCTTGCCATCTGCAGAGGTAACTTGGTCTAAGTAACTCCATACGTGGTGGTTTCTGAGCTGAGTCTGTGGTAATGTTTCCGAACCTGGAACAGTAACTTGATATAATTTTTATTTTCTTTATGTAAATCGTGCAGAGCAACAGCATTTCACTTGATTTCACACTCTTAATAGACCTCTAAAATGAGAAGAAAAATCCATCAGAGAGGAATTTCTAGGATGGCTGTTTAGAAAGGAAAGTAGCATTTTTTTACTAGAATTCTGTTGCTCCTAAAGCTAAGCCAGTGTTTTTAATTAAAAAAAATATCACTTGCTGGGCATGCTGGTTAGGTTGGTGCATGCTGTGAAGGTATCACTGATGCTTTCCTTCCTGAGAGACCCATGGTGAGGATGCGTAGACGCTGCTCCTCTACCAAGAGGTACTTTATGGTTCCATTTCCGTGTCTGAAAATCACCTGTGTCACTTGAGGACTTGGTGCAGTTGTTTGGACTTCTGAGCTGAAGGTCCTGCTTGTGCCAATGCTGATTTTCTTCTCAGTGGTGAAAGCTAACATGTAGACAGATTTCACCAGGAAGGGAAGGCTCCTCCTTACAACGCCAACCTGGGGCTCAAGGGAACCCACCCAGCCAGGTGTCACTAAAACCTCTGAGAAGGGGAATAGTGCCCACGCTGGACGCTGCACAAGGTGACTCGCTGCACTGTATCCTAATCCACTTGGTAACATAGCTCACTTTCTACTACTGTTGATTTTTTGCCTAATTTTGCTTAACACACCTTTTTGACATATTAGGGGGTAAGGGACTAATCACAACTGTGTAGTTGAACTTGTGTGTGTTTGCAGCAGTGGCTTGTGTAATTAAGTTTCCAGCCTCCTTGCTAATTTTCTGCTGATTGAGGGGAGAAATGAGGATCCCTTTGTACCCTGACAAGTGTCTTCCCTCCCAACAAAGCAGGGATTGATGTCTGGCTACTCCGAGCTTTTCCTAACCTTTTCTTACAGTTTCTCCACTTCCATTTCCAGGCTCATTATGTCAGACTTCCAGGGTATGTAAGGATGATCTATGTGTGTCTGCTGATGCTGTTGTAACATAGAGCAATTATTTAAATTAAGCAAGAGGACATCTTTCATCAAAAGGGCGAGATAAAATACTAGCAGGAGCGTCGCTTTGTTTAATGCAGGTCCGTGGGCTCGGTACCTGGATTTCAGCAGCTGGCAAGACATTTCATCATCTGGGAAGACCCCGCTGGGAACCACAAATTAATCACATCACCCTATCTTGACGTTGCCTTGTGATGTTTGGGCTGCGGTATTCAGCTCTAGGTACTGATGCTACATCATGGCAGGAGAGAGAACGATGTATGCTGACGGAGGGGGATGTGCAGATAAAGCCTTGCTGTTGCCTCCATTTGCTGGCTGCAGTGAGGTTATGAAGGAAAGGGACATTTTTCTTTCCCTTCCCTTTTGTCTTTCCTCACCCTCTCCCTGCCTTGTGTATTGGTTATTTACCTTTTTAAGCTATCAGACCAATGAAAAAAACGTATTTCCTGTTTTTTCCATATTGGTGTGGTTTTCTTGTCCTTGTATCTATATTGTTCTTGTCAGATAAGCATATAGTGGAGAGTCAGTTTTTTCTTTTCAACTGAGAATGAGCTATCTTTCCCATATTAATTTTGCATTGGCCAATGTTCTGAAACCTCTGGAGTAATATGGAAATGTCCCTTAGTTTGTGTGCTTGGACAAAGGCGAGAGGAGGTTTTCTTGCGTGGGCTCGCTTTGTTGGTTTTCCCCAAAACCTTGTGTTGATTTAGGCCAGTTGCTGCTGATACAGTCTTTGAATATAGTGTTTCTAGCTAATTAAAAATAGCCACTAATTGAGAGCTGAATGTCATGGACTTGAATTTTCCTGCACTTTAGCTTGGATAAGAGTTTTTCTGGACAAGCAACAGTGAATCGGCTTGAAGAGGCTTGCAAAGATCTGCTTCATTCAATTTGGAGACGGCTAGAGGCTCATTTGAAAAGTAATGTAGTGGTGACTCATAATATTGCTAAAATATATGGCAACTTGAAGCTTCTTTAAGAAGTGCAGTATCTTGTAACTTTATTTTACCTATAAGTAATAACTTACAGGTTATGACATGCATATGATTAACAGGCCATTGCCTGCAGGTACCACCAGCAGAAGTATTCGGTTGTACGAGCGTGACACGGTGTAATCCCCTTGTGCCACGTGATCCATCTGCTGAATTTCCTTCAGTCCCTATACTGACCTTTATGGTTTTGTGTCTTTTACTTTTAGACAGCTCTACCTGTGCCACCAATTGAAAATGATGTTTGAACGTGCCAGTGGGGAGTTGCATGTGTACAGTGACTTCACCAAAATCATGATGTGCCCAAGCCTGTGAATTTTGGAAGTTTTATTTTGTTGCTGTTCCAGAAATAACACATTTTTGATGTTGAATATGAAAGGAACAAAGATACAAAGCTTTTCAAAATTTGTTACTTTATGTAGAAATGGTGGATGATGCATGGATCCTACTTGTGTATATTTTTATGTTGAAACTTAGCTTTTCCTTACAACTAACCTTGGCTCCAGGTTGCTTGAGCTTCTGCTGGCTGCTTTTTCATGAGTACGACGTTCTTGCAAGTTTACCTTTTTCACTTCTTCCTGCAATTACTGAACAAGATGACTTAATCTTGTCAAATATATAGAAAAACTTCCCAGTGAGCAGCCTGCCAGCTCTCCTGGTACCTGCACGCTCGCTGCCTTGGGCTGAGATGCTGCTGAGGCTGGAGAGTGTGGCTTTTAGTGGTGGTGTTTGTTTTGGTTGTGTTTTTTTTGTTTTGTCTTTCTGTTTTGTGGTTTTTTTTGGTTGTTTGTTTTTTTTTTCTTTCTTCTAAAGTAGTAGGATGAGGTAGGTTTAGCTTATCTGGCCCAACAGAGATGTCTGTATGGAAGCTAATCATTTAAACTGGCCTTCTAGCTAATGGAAAGAGGCAGGTACTTCTGAGACCTGATTCCTTCTCGTGTAGACATTTAAAATAGGTCAGATGAATTTCACTTTAAAAAGCTTATTTCTCTCCACTGATTGCAGAGGCAGCCTAAGGTGACAAGCTCAGATAGAGACATTTACATTGCAGATACCTGAAGTTGGAGGAGGTGAATCCCACTCCAGGAAATTACTCTTCTTGGCTTGCAGTGCATTTTCCAATTTAAATGTGAATCTCTGTGATAAGCCGGTACCTGGCGCAGCAAAGCTGATCCCATGGGAAGCACATGGGGAGGAATTGAAATGGCTCCTGCTCTTGGCAGAGCTTGTGCCCAGGAGGAGCTCGTGCTTACTCATGGAGGACTGGCAAGAGTTGCATACCTTAAATATCACAAAAATAAATGGAAGTGTGGTGGAATATGAATGATCCCTCCTGTTAGCATTCGTATGTTGAGAGCAGGACTCCATTGTGTGTTTTTGTGCTTCCCTGGCTTGCTTTCCCCCCCGAGAACATGGAGAAACCTGCAAACCTGAGCAGTTACACCTCTATCCTCCCTTTTTCTTTCAAGGACTGAAATGTAAAAGTCGGTGATGATGCCGAAGAGGCAGATGGTGGTAGACATGTCTGCCTAGGCTCGTGTGGGATGGCATCCCTGGGTTCGGTGCTCAGGTTTCATTCCAAAGCTCCTGGGCCCTGGCAAATTAAGGGTTGATCTAATGAAGCTATGTCCTGTGAATATCGTGTGCATAGATCCTACCAGCCTCTTAAAAAAAACCCAACCAACCAAACAAAAAAACCCAACCAATTTTTCTACCCTGTATTTTTCAGTCCCCAAGAGCTGCAGCTTGGACAGATGTTCCAGTACAAGTTTTGGCTGCTTCCCCTCCACCCCCAAATCAAAGCCCTTCATTTTGCCATCTGTTTCTGTGGCTGCATGGGAAACCAGACTGGGAAACGAAGCTCTAATTTTAAAATCTACGTTCGGTTTGTAGGTCTTGCTGAGCTGTTTTTTGCCTGGGTTTGGTTTCCTGGCTGGTCTACAACTGATTTTTGTGTAGCTGCGTGGTAGTAGCTTGGAAGGTTGGTCTCTGATATGTCGGCTGAGGCTCTTGCTCTAGGGAATGCTGAATGTCACATATATATATATATGTGTGTGTGTGTGTGTGTGTATATATATATGCATATGTATATATATATATACACATGTATGTATACACCCATGTATATGTGTGTAGGAACGTGTACATACATATGCATGAATACATACACGGAGATACATATATATATCTGTGTGTGCGTATATATATATTAACTTGCTACGTGAGCCATGTTCTGTTCTCTTTCTTCTCAGTGTTTCTAATATACTCCCATAAAACAGGGCAGACTTGAACATCAGTGTTGCGCAAACTCATTTTACAGCTTGCACTGAACTTTGGAGAAAAACAGGAGAGCAAACTGCATCTTGCATCTTAAAAGCGGAGCTTTATATGTGTAGCACATGCCTGAATCCATCAATATTGCAGATGTGTAGTGCTAAATTTCAGTCACCCCATTCCTAATTATTTGGTGCTGGTTTCTTCTCTGCACTGGTGGTTTTAATTTTTTTTTTAGGCAGGTGGCTGAATCCTTGTTTTGCCCTTGGTTTTGAATTGGATGGAGATGAGGATTTTTAGAACTGTACTATAGTAGTAATACATTGGTGGCTGTTTTGGGTTTTTTTTACCAGCCGGTATAATTTCTGTGATACCACTGTTTGGAAGGTTTTGTCCTCATTAGAGGACTAAGGGAAGATTTCTCTGTTTTTTAGTCTTGATGTAAAATAGCATGTATTATGTTCTCTAAATTAAGAGCTGATAGAAGTATTTAAATACAGAATGTCAGCTAATGATGAAACAGCGTTTAAAGCTTCTATTGTTCTGGATAGGTTTTAAGTGAACAATGAAAACAAAGCAGATGTTGCTGAGTGTTTACTTCAGTGTGACTTAAAAATTCAATTTGTGCTTTACAGTCATAATTGTCAGATTAAATTAAAAAAAATCAAAGGGAAGGTGTATAGGGTTAGGTTCAACAAGGTACTTTTTATGACTCATTGCCTCAAAAAAAAAAAGAGGGATAATATTGAAAATTTTAGCTGCCTTTGAAGATGACCAATTCTGATTCAGGGAATGAGAATGTTCTCTTTAGTGTTACCTGGTAGCCCTTGGACTTGGTAATTTTGCTTCAAGTCATTGATTAGGAGGCATATTAATGCCTTCCATAGTCTCATGAAACTACACCTGTGTTTCATTACAATGATCTTTTTCAGATTTAGGGCATTTTTTACAATTTGGTTGTGTCTGTCTGCAGCGTGGTCCTGTTGATCTGCTCCAGCTGCTGAGGATTTATCAGTGCCTCAAATATCTTCACTTACTTTCAGGTCAGCATTATCCACTAACTACAGTGCCAAGTGCTTTTGCACAGACGTATTCCTGAAAATTTCTTGAGGTCACAAAGACATCTGTGTTCACATTCAATAAAATCAAATTGCATTTTAAAAAAGGATTTAAACTTGCTATTTTCACCATATCTTAGCTGAATTTTAAGTAATTTTCCTAGTATCTGCGAATTTGAAATCTGAACAAATCAAACTAAAAAGAAAATGAGGAGCAGCATCAAGGCATTGGGTTAGGACCTGCCTTTCCTGTGGATGGAGACAGTCAACAAGTCCAGGCACCAGCGTCTTTCTGGATATCATTCTGTATTTCTGCAAATCTGCTACTCACTTCTGGCGCAAACCTTAAATATTATTTTAATGGAGGCTTGTGTTCCCTCTGATTTTACCGGAGCTGTATATACAAACTATTCATGGAGCTACTCTGACATGTGTAGCGTTGATATTCTTTATTCTTTCCTTAAAGTTTTTCTTTGGGGGTGGAACTGTTTTGCATACATATGTGAAAGGACAAAGAACAAGTATATTTGCAGAGAAATGTCAAGTTAGAGGCTGCACTTCAATAATTATGTTGTAGCGAGCCATCAGTCTGACTTCTGTAGATTGGTGTAATCTTATTTTGATAGTTTTTTCTACAGGTGGCTTTTTTTTAAAGTTGAAATTCTGGGTATGTGCAGTCTCTAAGATTGATACTGCTAGAATACCTTGATTTATTTTTTTTTTTTAATATTTGGCTTTTATAGCTTATGTATTCTTGCGAATATTAATATTGGTTTGTTCAACAGTGTTTGGGAATGACATCTGTGCTTGCTCTTTCCTTGCAGTGATTTTTCATATTTTCACTCTTGTTTTTAAAAAAAAAAAATCTTAAAAGGAATATGGTAATTACTAGTTATTAACCTTCATTTGCCATTAGTTGTATTGAAAGCTGGCATCACAAATGCTGTGAGCACAAATAAATGTTTTTAATTGGGTCATTAGATCTTATATGATTTGGTGATTGCCCAGAGAGAAATGATAACAGGAAGAGGTGTAAATGGGCCAAGTCTTAATTCAACAAAGCATTTATGCAGATGCACTAATAGGGCTTAAATCTTCTCTTGCAGTTAAGCGCAGGCTTTGCTGGGTTTGAGCCTAAACCAGATTTCCACGTCAGATGGGGAGGGCTCAAGTTTTTCAGCAGAAGTCACTGGTGAGGTTGGTGAGTTTTGAAGGGAAGAAAAAAAAAAAAAAAAAAAAAGAGAAAAAGGAAAAAATATAAGGGAAGGTAGTAAATTAGTGAATTCTGGTCAGACTGGAAAACGGCGTCTTATTTCTCATTTACTGCTCTGAGCTTCAATGGATGCTTTCATTCTGGCAATGTGTGCATTTTAATCAATATAATAGAGCAATTCTCTGTGCTGGGGGAAAAAAAAATAAAATTAGTTTCCTAAAGGGCCCTTTAACTGCCTGGATTTTCATGTCTTCCCAGTGAATAGCTTAGAGCAGGAAATATTGGGTTAGATTTCAGAAGTCAAAAAAACCTTGACGTTTGGTTGAGGGGACATTTCTTTGGCCTGCTTTACTAAAAAGGTGAAAAGCTTCAACATACTAATTTTTAAGAGACCTTTAGTAGCTATGAAATGTCATATCCTCTGCAATTTTTTAACAGCACAATCAATAAGATTAATATTTTATCACATATGCCTTTCCCACCTTTGAAAAGTGTTTTGCCAGGAAAGAAAAGTTGTTTAATGGTTGTTCAGGTCAGTGTGCCCTGTGTCACGCCCCGGTAACTTTTGAACCTGTTGCTGAATTTGATTACCAGAGGAGGAGAGATCTCAAATTATTTTTCTTCAGATTCTGTCAAATTGAATCTGCCCAGGTTTTCATAATCTCAGAATTTATGTGTGTGTATATATTTATTTATTTATTTATTTATTATTTTAACAAACTGAGGCCTGATCCTCGAATGATGTATTGGATTGGTGCTTATAGGACCTTCAGCAGAGCCACAGTCTACTTATACCACCTGAAGTCTGTCTTTAATTGATGGATTTTTGTATCTTTTTTAAGTGAAAATAAATTATATGAAAGCTTTAGAGTCCAAAGTACTAAAAAAATCTGAATTGTCACCATTTCTTTCTAATCGTATCACAAGACAGATTCCTGGGTAAAGTATGCACATAAACTTTTGGCCCATAGAAATATGCATATATAATTTAATGTGCATACATTACATTCTTAGTTTCATTAATGATTTAAGATTCTTTTGCTGTTGGAAGGCTCTGTCACATTTTTTGCTTGATCGAATTGCCTCTTCTATCTCAATCAGACTTGATTTGGGCGTTACCAAACAATACCGGTAACTTTGTTAGACCTTTTATCAACATGACTAATTTATAACTGGGCACAGTGTATTATTAGCCAGAGATATGTTAGAGCGTAAGACTTCCTCAGAGTGGAAAATTTGAAGTGTAACTAAGGTGGCTAATGCAGGGGATGCAGCTGATGTGAAGGCAAGAAACATTGGCACCTTACATCAAAAGAGCATTTTCATATTAGCAGTGTTAAAAAGGCAGTGAACTTGATTTGTGGTTGCATTATAAATACAAATGTTAACTGCTGTAACAAATAGAAAGAGCTATTTTTAAAATATTTTCTATTATGCTACAGAAAAGCAATAAATGCAGACTGGTTTAAATGGATTTTAACCAGTAGCATGCTAAAGGAGTGCAGAGCCTTATTTTGCTGCTGGCCCAACACTGGCTGTGAAGCTCCTCTTGCTCCTGGGCTGCTTATTTTTTTTTTTCTGGAGTTGTTTCTTTCTTTTGTGAGGTTATAGGAGTGTTGCCCCACTAAGACAAGCTAATTATATTGGCTTTTTTGCGGTGACTTCCTGTGTCTCATGTTTACCAGTAGGCATCCTTGTAGCATGTCAGAAATGTGAGTTTTAGAAGGTAGCTCCATAGGAAGCTCTTGCTGTTGGGATACCATTGGATTGCATCTTCTCAAAAACCTTAAGTTACTACCAGTTTCTTTTAATTTCTTTGGAAACTAGCGTGTTCTGTCTGATTAGTGACTTACTGAGCCATCTGGATCCTCACAAGTCTATGGGACCAGACGGAATCCATTCTAGGGTGATGAGGGAGCTAGCGGAAGAGCTCGCCAAGGCACTTTCCATCATCTTCCAACAGTCCTGGCTCACTGGCGAGGTCCCATATGATTGGAAATTGGCCAATGTTACCCCAGTCCACAAAAAGGGCTGCAAAGCTGACCCTGGCAACTACAGGCCTGTCAGCCTGACCTCGATGCCTGGCAGGGTTATGGAGCAGATCATCCTGAATGGAATCACACAGCACCTTCAGGATGGACAAGGGATCAGACCCAGCCAGCATGGGTTTAGGAGGGGCAGGTCCTGTCTGACCAACCTGATCTCCTTTTATGATCAAGTGACCCACCTGGTGGATTAGGGGGAAGCTGTAGACATGGTCTATCTAGACTTCAGCAAAGCCTTTGACACTGTCTCCTATAATATACTCCTTCAAAAGCTGGTAGCTCATGGCTTGGACAATTGCGCTCTCTGCTGGGTTAAGAACTGGCTGGAGGGCCGGGCCCAGAGAGTGCTGGTGAATGGGGCTGCATCTAGCTGGTGGCCAGTCACTAGTGGTGTCCCCCAGTGGTCAGTGTTGGGTCCAGTCCTGTTTAACATCTTTGTTGATGATTTAGATGAGGGGATTGAGACCATCATCAGCAAATTTGCTGATGACACCAAGTTGGGAGGGAGTGTCAACTTGCTGGAAGGCAGGAGGGCTCTGCAGAGGGATCTGGATAGACTGGAAAAATGGGCTGATTCCAATGGGATGAAGTTCAACAAGGTCAAGTGCTGGTTCCTGCACTTTGGCCACAACAACGCCCTGCAGCGCTACAGGCTGGGCACAGAGTGACTGGAGAGCAGTCAGGCAGAAAGGGACCTGGGGGTACTAACTGACAGGAAGCTCAACATGAGCCAACAGTGTGCCCAGGTGGCCAAGAAGGCCAATGGTGTTCTGTCCTGTATCAAAAATAGCGTGGTCAGCAGGACAAGGGAAGTGATCCTTCCCCTGTACTCTGCATTGGTGAGGCCACACCTGGAGTATTGTGTTCCGTTCTGGGCCCCTCAGTTCAGGAAGGATATTGAAGTGCTGGAGTAGGTCCAGAGAAGAGCAACAAGACTGGTGAAGGGACTTGAGCACAAGACCTATGGGGAGAGGCTGAGGGAGCTGGGGTTGTTTAGTCTGGAGAAGAGGAGGCTTAAGGTGAGCTCATCACTCTCTATAACTACCTGAAGGGAAGTTATAGCCAGGTGGGGATTGGTCTCTTCTCCCAGGCAGTTAGCAATAGGACAAGGGGGCATGGGCTTAAACTCTGCCAGGGGAAATTTAGGCTGGATATTAGAAAGAAATTCTTTATGGAGAGAGTGATCAGGCATTGGAATGGCCTGCCCAGGGATGTGGTGGACTAACCGTCCCTGGAGGTTTTTAAACTGAGACTGGACATGGCACTTAGTGCCATGATCTAGTAAATGGACTGAAGTTGGACCAAGGGTTGGACTTGATGATCTCTGAGGTCTTTTCTAACCCAGTTGATTCTGTGATTCTGTGATTTTATGATAACGCGATGACCTTTTCTCTGGTAAAGGTCGGGAAGAGTCAAAAACCTGCATGGGCTGTGTACTGACTCTGGATGTGTTGTGGTGGGACTTTGCCCTGTTCAGAGTTGACTTTCTCACAACTGTGACTGGGTTTGGTGCCTTCAGAACTTGGGTGGACTTCCAGGAGCTCCCAACCCACCTGCATGATGTCTGTGAAACAAAGGCTGGGTGAAGACTGAGCTGCTTTAACACCTCCATCTCCTCCTTCACCCAGAAATGCAAATATATTTCTCCAGGGTAGAGCAGCTCACAGAATAACTGGCAAACAGGATCTGGGAAGTGGCACGTATTTTTATATATATATACACACACATATATATTTAGTGGTTTTTATAACAAAGCTATTGGGGTTCCTTTCATGGAGGGTGTGAAGCTGCCATGCAGGAGGGCTCTTCCATCTTCCAGGATGAATGGATGGAGGTACTGGGCAGTGGGAAATCCTCAAAAGGCTGGGGACAAACTGTAAAGCAAGGGGGGTGAGTTAGGAATGGGTGAATTGGGAAGCCCTTTAAATGTGCCAGTGTAGATGAATGTGTTGCCTTGGTTATACCCTGAGATGTTGGTTAGGGCTGGTCTTGGGTTTTGGAGGCGCTGTGATGATGGAGAAGCAAGGATTAAAGAAGGAATAAGAGGAAAGTGGACAGTTACTGAGAAGAGAGAAATCACACTGCTGAAAAATTCCCTTTTTACTGAGGATCAGATATTCTGAGAGAAAGTACTGACACTTGCTCTTGAGTACTCCCAGTTTGCACTTTGATATTAATTGAACCAAGGGCTAGAATTCCTGCTTTGTTGATTGATTTTTTTTTTCTTTCTTTTTTAATTTTAAACTGATGAATGTTTTCATTTTGAATAGCACTGCTGACTCTGCAGAAGATGTGATCTTTTAATTAGCAGATGTCAGGATTAGCATTAGTGTTGAGCTGTAATTAGCATTTGTACTCATAGCAAAAGACCCAGGCTCAGCTTGGCAGCAAGGAGAATGAAATTATAGGTAATGTTTTAACTTGGTGCTTTTCTGCATGTCTGTAATGTTTTACTTCTTTATTTTTTTTTTTAAAGTGTAATCTGCGAGTATCATGATCAAGGCACGAAGTCTAGTGGATTAATTGCTGATAGAAAACTTAAAATTACTGGTATGTGTTCTGCGACTTAAATCATAAGTATTGTTGGCCTAACAGAATTTAATATAACTAATAGTAACACGCTAATGCTCTTAAATTGGAGGGCTGTGAAGTGGTAATAGTTCCTTGGCTAGACTGCAGCACTGTTGGATGTCTCTGGGAATTGTATTCTGTGAGAGTGGAGACCTAACTGAAGGAGGTGACACATGGGGCTCTTGGAGTCCCATTTTGTGTTAATTTAAAGAGCAAATGTGCGTTGACTTGGTGCCCTTATTTGCAGAAGT
The DNA here is from genome assembly GCF_964273445.1 of Streptopelia decaocto. NCBI lineage: Eukaryota > Metazoa > Chordata > Aves > Columbiformes > Columbidae > Streptopelia > Streptopelia decaocto. Next base: position 28,711,358 of record NC_138658.1, read on the forward strand.
GAGGGTTTATGTGCATGGAAGGTAGGAGGGAAGCAAGAGGCACGTGCATTTATCACAGGTTGCGGGATGTGCAGAGGGGGACCCAGGTAACAGAAAGTCATGAAATCTGGATGTCCTTGTCACTGTTTAATTGCAGGGTGACAATAAACCATGACAGATGCTTTGTTAACCCCTTCCCCTTGTTCCCCCTTTAAGCCCCTTCCTCCCCACTAAGGAAAGGCAATAGGAGGGCAAAGAGAGAGGACTTGCTCCTCACTGCCCCAGCAGCTGCAGGGCAGGCACCCGGAAGTCCTGGGTTGGACTCTGCAGCAAAACAGAACTGGATTCAAGGATGCAGGGTCTGTCACTAGGCCTCAGGTCGCAGGAACAGCAGACAGAGTCCTCTCCAAATGCCGGCCATCGTCGAAGAGAGAGCGAGATCCTCGTGATCTTCCACTTCTATATGGTGTCATGACATGGATGGGATGGAATACTTAACTGGTCAGTTTTAGTCACCTGTTCAGTTTGCTCCTCCTTGCTCCTCTCACTTACAGGATGTGCATCCTTATTAGCAACCTTGCATTCCATTGCTATGTCTATCCAACTTCAGAAAAGTGAAGTTATTTAGAAGAACTTAGCTGAAAGGAAAATTCACTAAAAGAGAAACTGGTCTTGTTTTTAATAAAACCAGGACAGTCCTCAAGAAAGAAGACTTTTCATCTCCTGCTGATGAAAAATCAGCATCATCCCAAGTCTGTGTGAAGAAAAAATAATTGACTAATGTGGGACTTAAAAAACTTTTTATCAGTTATTTTGGGGAAATCTATTCAGTAGCGTTTTATCCACATAAAGGAAAAACAGTCCTTTTTAATGCTGCCAAGGTAGTTGAAGCCAGTGGTGATTTTTTTGTGACAATTAGGCAAAAGTCAGCAATTCTGCTTTTTGATACACCAAAAGAAAAAAAATGCTACTTGATTATGGGCAGTTCAGGAATGGAGGTTTAGAGTTTGCAGTTTTGGTGCTTGGAGGAAAAAAAGGAGCCTTCTGTACAACATCTTTATAATAATGGTCATAGTATTATAATTTAAAATGAGTTTGTGGTGTTCCTAGGGCTGAATAGGTGAAATCCTGTTCTTGGCTTGTGTGTGCAGGTCATTTTTTCTGGTTTTGTTTTCCCCATTGCATCTAAACCCTATTGAAATAGTGTTAATGATTCCAACTGTCTTTGCCAAGCCCTCTGGAATTCATTGCTGTCTTAGGATGATGAGTTGTTTCTGGTTCTCACTTCTTTGTGGTTTTAAAATCTACTGGAGATAAACAGAACAAAGAAAAAGACAAAAGTTGAGTATGTGATGCTAGGAAAGGATGCTTTAAAAACAAAATACTTTGGGAGAAAAGATAGAATTGAGCCTCAAATAAATTTGTTTGTTTGTTTTTCATTCCTACTTTAAAGTTGGACATTTACGGGTAATAAAAATTTCACGTGCTTGTAGTAAATAAGCATTCCTGCAAGGAAAAAAAGCTGCTAGCAAAGATGAAGGCTTTTCAGGGTGCTGATCTTTTGATGGAAGAACATGGTAAATGCACAACAGTGTAAACCCTCAGCGACCATTCAACAAAATCGCATTAAAAGTGATGGTGTATCTGATTTGTCAAACAAAGAAGTTGGACATTACACCTTCCAGCTGAATAAATACCGCTCATAGCGGAAGGTAATACTGTCATCGTAATATAATTGAAATGATATTATTCCAATGTACAATTCAATAAAACTAACCACAGTAGTGGAGTTATTGATTTAAACTCAGTTAAAAGCAGTTCACATATTCAGGTCAAAATATTTCTGATGAATATCAGCTCTGCTAATATTATTTCCTTCATTCAGTAGCAGAAAAGAGTTTTTATCAGCCTAAAATATCAGATAAAATGGTAGGAAAGAATTTGACTTTTACTCCATTGGCCTCATCAGACTGACTCCTTAGCAGCAAGAACACTTCATGTTTTCAGTGTAGGCGTTCCTGGTGCATCCCCAATTTTTAGTGTGTTTAACAACAACAAAAGAAAGGATTACAAAATGCCACATGTCTAAAGGTGAGGGGCTTTTTTTTTTTTTTTTTTTTTCTCCTCTCTCCTGGAAGTGGCCACAGTACCTTGTAGATGCGGTTATTTGTCATGTAAATGTCTGGCTCCGACCTCCTCTGAACCAGAGGAACTGGCTGTGGTAATTACTTGGGCTTTTCCTACTGTAATTAGCAAGTAATCTGCTGTGACATCTGAGTACAACGTAAGTAGTCAGCCTGTGAGTAAATAAGTTGTTTAGCGAATTGTAAAGCAATCTTGCTCTTTTTTTTTTAAAGTGATATTACAGAAAAGCCATTTGCATACACTGTCTCTCAAGGCTGTTTTTTTTTTTTCCTGGTTTGTTCTGAAAGATCATCAAGACATGAGGACACAAGGACTTTAATCATCTCACATGAGGGGAGGTGAAAATATATAAAATTGGCATTTGTTTCATCCTCATGTCAGGATCGATACTGCAGTCCTAGGGCCAGCATTGCCTTTCTTCCCTCCTGTCTTCTGTTTCTTCTTTCCTCCCTGTTTTAAATTCACTTTTAAGAGGGCAGCAGGGTGATTAATACTTGGAGGATTGAGATCTTACAGTAAGTTGAGTAGTTGGTTAGTTCTCTCTTAGGCTCAGCTATCAGAACAGCTATCAAGTGATTGCACACATTTCTTATAGGAGAAAGTCTCTTAGAAAAAATTTCACATGTCAAAGAAAAGAGAATCCAGTGTGCTTTATTATTTTCTCTCTTCCCCCCCAACCCCTTCAAGAGTTGTGCTGTGTCGACCCTTTCCATTTTATGTATAGATTTTACCAAAAAATGAGATTTTTTTCTTTTTCCCCCTGGTATGCTGTCCGTTGTGTGTACTTGCTCACACTAGCGCTTACCTGCATCCTTCTGCTTCGTGGCAAGTGTGATGTGATGGCAAGAGAGCAGTTGCTAGCTGTAAGCACGTGACAAAAACTTTACGTTTGAGTCCTTGCATTTGACTAACCTTTATTTTTTCCTATTTGGTTTATTCACGGAGGCACGAACCTTTTCAGCGGCACATCTAATTGATTTTAGAGTGAGGCATAAAAGAAAACTGGTGCTCATGGTGAACGTTATTCCTCTGTGAAATGTTCTGAATACTTCAATTTATTCTAGCATTCCAGTTATAAGGAAGGCTGTACCCTGAAAAATAAAGAAATGAGCAGTGAGACCTTGTTTGTCAGGCTATACCTCATTTTCTTTTATCTGTCTTCACATAAATAACAGGCTGCTTGCATTGCTGGTACCTACCTGTGCCAATTCTAGCTGCCACCCTGTCTTGTTGTCTCTGCATCCATCAGGTGATGCTGTAAATGGCTTGGGGAAGGAGAACTCGGATGACAAGATGAAGATTGTCCTGGAAATGGCTCTTGGTTGGGGCTTGAGGGGCTTCAGGCCTAAAGTCAACAACAGCACTGACTCACAAATGGAAGTAACTTGCAGTCAGGAGTGTAACCTTGAGTCTGTTAATGGTATCTTGGATAAGGTTGTTTTAAAAGAGAATTTCCAATTTAATACAGGGGGGTTTATTTTATATATATATATATATATATATATATATATATATATATATATAAATTTGTTGTTGTTGTTGTTGACCTGAATGACCACACATTTCATGGGGAGAGTACACTCCATGCTTTCTTCCAACCAAAATAACCACAACTGTGGTCTCTTCTAACCAAAATGTTTCTATGATAATCTGTATGTGTAAGAGCTGTGATGGTTTGGCTGTTCTCACCTCCTGGGGGCCAGTTCTTAGAGCAAGTGGTGGGTAGAAGTGCAGCTCATGGTCTGGCTGCATGTGCAAATTTGTTAACCTGAGAAAATATTCCCACCCTAAGGATTCTGGATGGGTTATTTGAGGAGGAATGCTGACCTTTCCTGTGTTTCGGTATCACCCAAAGGGGTGCTGCTCCGATCCGCCATGAGGCGAGGCTGGAGGGCTCTTCTCTGCTTCCTCTGCCTCAGTAACAGCACTTGTCATCTCGTGGTGCATGTGGGTTTTTACACAGCTCAGCCTGTTTTCCAGCAGACACCAAAATATTATAATGCTGTAAAAATTAATTGAAACACAGCATATTCTCTGTCAAGTAAGGTCACTGAAATTCTCTTAAAATAAGACCCCTCAAGACATAAGATGAAATCTCTCAACAGAGAAGCTTGGCAGATTTCCTGTGCCAGTCCTCTTGAGATGCTTCCTGTTTCCATTGAAGTGCATTCAGGATTTCTGTATTTTCCCCATAGAGGGCCTGCTGTTGTGAACAGCATTCCCATTCTTCCTTTCCTATCTCGGCCAACCCATTCAGAATATTTTGGCCTCCCTTGCCCAGGTAATGGTGATGGGAGCCAAGAACCAACCAGTGTTATCTTCATCTGAGCGCTGACTCCTTGGGAGAGGATGGACATGCAGTCTGGCAGCTCTTTGATTCCCTTCACAGATTTAATACCTGAATTAATGATCTTGTGAAGTTTTAGAGCAGAACTGGGACAGTTAGTGTCTACACAGCACCTTCAGAACCGATCTGGTGAAGTCAGTACAAGGTTAAAGTCCCACCAGCTTCCCAGAAACCCTAGTCTGTTTTATGTTTTTTCGGAATGGAATTGTCTTTTTTCATCCCGTTTCAAGCCAACTGGCACTAAATCTGGTTAGATTTGGAAGTAGAATGTGTGTTTATGCTAGAGCTTGTTCTTATTTCATTGAGTTGGTTATAAGTTATGCAAATAAAATAAATATTAAAAAAATGATAAGTTTCAGAAACACTTTGTCCTGCAGGTAGATGGCCCATAACTTCAGTACCATGTTGGGATGCAAGCTGGTGTTTTAGGGATGTTGCCAGTGACATGTTTACTTCGAGAAATTCAGGATCCCATGTGGTCCCTTAAGCCTTGACTTGCAGAGGCTGCATAAATGGGATCTCTGACAGTCTGCAGTTTTGGGTGATACCTGCTACGTTTCATTTTAAGGTAAACTGCTCTCCGGAAAGGTAAACTCATCTCCTTGCAGTCAGTTAAAGTCTTAGTGGCCCAAACAAGCTTCCTGACATAGAACTGCATGACCTTTTACCTGCTCTGGTTTTCTCTTTTGATGTTGTCCTTTTCTCTGATGGGAGATCAATGGCCTGCAGAAATAGTAACCTTCAAGTGGAATGAAAAAAAAACACAGCCTTAGCATTTCAAAAGAAATGTGATAAACTCGAGTGATGTCTGTCGTCTTCCTTTGGATAGGCAAGGATTTAATCTGCGGACAGTGCATCAGTGCACTGTGGTGGGGGAATGTCCTGTAAATGCTGGGAATAGTGATTAATGCTATTAATTACGGAGATTAATAGCCTGTTTCCTTCTCACATGGAGCTGGTGGTAGGTAAAAGGCTGTGGGGCTTTGTTGGGGAGAGGAGGGAGCTCTGAGCCCGGGCAGCCTATGCTGAGGATACTCTCTGTGCCTGTTGTTAGCTTGTTGTTGTTGTTTTCAATAAAAATAGCATAGGTTTGGAAGGACCCTCCTAAGGGAGAGAGGATAGCAGTGTTGTGTGTGATTTTTATTTTTTTTTTTTAATTCACTTATATGATAGAGGTTTAAGAAAAAAAAAACTGAACGGTTTAACATTCTTTTTCTGTGGTTTTAGTTGATATAAAGATATCTTGGTGTAGCGTGAACTCAAGGCTGCTGTGGTCTCTGGACTTGTGCAGCATCCAGGGATGGGAATATGTTGTCAACTGCAGCAATTAATGCCAGAAGTTAGGTGTTGAGGAGGCATGCTGTGCCATGTAGGAGTTGAAATAACCCATTACAGTGGAAATCTGAAAAATCAGACAGCAACCTCCTCTTAGATCTGGTTTCACTCAAGGCATCCAAGCCGCACTGTATCCATCTTCTTGAAATTTGTGGCTAAACTTTGTAAGAAAAAGGCGATCAAACTTTGTTGGGATGATGACATGAAGGGTGACTCTGCTGTCAGAGTGATGAGAGGCTGGGGTTATCCCTAGCAATTGTTGTGCTGTAAATAATTGGTCCTTCTCCTTACCTTGAAGCCTGCAGCCTATAACCCTTGGAGAGAAGAAATGCCACGAGGTGTGAGCCAGAAAACCCATTTGCAAACATGTTTTTCCCCTGTGGTTGGGCGTTACACTAAAAATAAATTAAAAGGCTCCATCTTAGGATATTACTGCTAACTTCTGATACAACTTAACTGCTGATAGACTGTCTATTATAACAATTCCTTCTGGCTGCTGACAGCTCACCAGGTGCTTCGAAATGTCAGCTCCTGCCCCAGGATATATGGAGAGATTATGGTTTAATTTTCAGGTCTTTTTTGCTATCTATTGGCCCCAGGTTTCTTCCACCCAGTTTGTGTTTCTCCATGTTTTGTTTAGCCTATCTGAATGATGCTCTTGCAGATATCACTCTGTCAGACCGGTGGGTTTTTGATGTGTTGCGATCTCCTCTGCTGGTAGGCACCTTTATTGGCTCTATCATTCGCTACCACTACGTTGGGTTTGTTTTGAATTTTATTTTATTTTTTTTTTTTTTTTGGCTGCTAAGGAGAGACCCGCTCAGCCTTACTGTTATAATTGGTAACTGTATACTAAGAAGGCTAAAAATAACGTACCAAAAGCACCAGTTTCATAGGAAGCGTCCCAGTTTTTGGTGACTTTGTGTTCTGGCTTATGTTTGTTTCACTAAGAGCCCAGCTGGTTTAAGACAGCGGTGGGTATGTATCAGCCCCATAACACCACTGTGCCGTGGCTGGAGATCTATTGCACTCTGTGGTTATTTAGGATTTATTCGGATGCTCTAAGTGTCTTGGCGTGAGCAGCAATGAGGCAAAACAAAGAACAAAGCTCCTCATCTTTGACAGCCAGCAGATCTCAGCTCTATCAGCAGTAATGCTTTTATCCCTAAAGGTAGTACTGCAAACACTATTAATTACTTATTATTATTATTTTGCTTCTTTCCATGCAGTGATGGACCATAAATTCCTCTTGTGCTGGTTTTTATTATTTATTTAGAGCGTGCTAATTCTCAGAATCTGAACTGGTACCAGGACCCCATTAATACTGGTTCTTTACAGACTGGCTCTGAGAAAGGAGCTCTCTGAAATAGCAAAGAAGCCCATTTTACCAACTAGCATTATACTTTGAATATGTGCTGTTCTGGGACAGAGTTTGAATGAAGGAAAATTCAACTTATGAAATAAAGATTTCATGCTGTGCTGTTGCGCCTGGTGAAAATCCCCTTGTTGCCGATTTATCGTTCTTTTTATCATGCACGTTCCGACAAGCGCTCTTTATTATCAGGCCTCATCCCTTAGATTCCTGTGATCCTATGGGAATCTCTGCACGTTGGCTTTATATCCCCCTTCTAAAATTCCGATCCATGATGCTGTAGGTGAGGTGTAGGATGATGGCTGGTGTTTCAACTCACTTCATATTGTATTATTTTTAATCAGAAGCTAGTGCTCGACTTTAAATAAACACTGGTGAGTCAACTTCACCAGTCTTGCTGAGTGGTAAGGATTGTGATTTTATTTTTTGCAGCATAATTAATAGCAATGCTTATAAGTTACATTTTTAACACTATAAACTCATTTTTGGAGACTTCTTAGGAAAAAAATGATAGGCAGAAGCATTTGTGTGTGTCCAGGGTCATGTTTGTAATTGACAAGAATGAAATATTTTGCTGTCTGGGCTTTGTGTGAAGTTCTGACCTCACAGCAATCAGTGGGGGTTTTGTGAGTGGTTTTGCTGTCTCTAGCCATCCCTGTCCCACAGTGTCAGCAAGCTCCTTCAAAAAGAGGAAAACTTCAAAAGAAAGACTCTACTGTATCAGAGATCTCATTAAATTACGAAAACTTTTCCTTCCTACCCATTTTCCAAATTAGTTTGTAACTAATCTAACAGAACACAATCTGGAGGCCACCTGCAAGAAGGGGGGGTACTTCCATTTAATAATATTTTCTCAACACAGATACAAAAGAAATGTCCCGCAGAGTCAATCACAAAATATCCATTGAGAGTAAACATGCAAAATCTTATATCCACGGGGTTCTTACGTGTGTGGCACTCCAAGCTCTGCTGCTATTAATATGTTCAGAAGGCATGGGTATGCAAAGGGATCAAGATGTTATATGCATATATATATGTAGATATACCCACTGACTGTATAATCTACATGCTAGACTTTACATAGCACTGTATCAGTCTCATCCTGCTGCAGCCTGCAAGACCTCCTTGGACTTAATTACATGCAAGAGGATCTTCAGAGCATCAAATGATAAATACATTATTTAAAGTAAAAGCTTGGCAATGGCACAAGCTGTGATAAGGAGTGCTAACCAGGAAACATTGGGGGACGACTTGTCTTTGCCAAGCCTGTGCACTCCCAAACTGTCCTGGCTACAGGTGGAAATATTGTTAGGTCATCGAAATGAGGATGGATGTGTAGCCACCTGAAGTTTATTTAGATAATAAACAGTTCCTGTACAGAAAATCAACCTCAGAAGTGAAGTCCTGAGGATTTCTTTAGAAGAGAAGCCGTCATTGCTTTTGCCCCGAGGACCAAAGCAATTTGCTTGCATGATCTGGTGAGCAAACTGCCTGCTGCTGACTGCGAAGGAGGCAATTCTGTGAATCACTGCAAAGAGTCAAGATCTGAAAAAAAAAGACTTTTTTTCATGCCCAGGCTGGGTGATTTGGGTTACCTTTGGCACCACAAAGCTGCTTTTACCCATCTCCCCCCACTTTGGTATAAAACAAGACCTCCCTCTATGAAGGAGGGAAAATTCACAGGCATGAAAGCATGCTTCTTGGTTCAGACCTGGGGTTTTTTTGGCTTTTGTTTGTTTGCAGGTTTATAAATGCCCATGCAAGAGCTCAGCTGTAGGTATATCCTATACAGAGCTCCATGGGTATCTGCTTCACAGAGAGTTGTGGGCGCTTTTATCTGCAAGAGGAGTTACCTGGGTTTGACTCCTCCGACAGAGGGAAGATCCAACAACTTTTAATGCTCCGCTGCCCTGCGAGCACTGAGAGTCTGCTCAGATCCCAGCGTGGGTTGTTGCAGCTGGCGTTTGGCTTTGAGGCAGGAGGGAGAGGCTATCTAAACCATGCTGCATCGCCGTGTGTTTTCCGCTCTTTTCGGCGTTCAAGATGTGGTACTTCGAGAAGGGATTGACTGTGGTGTTGTGTGGGACCCTCCTGCTGCTCTCGCTTCCACTGGGATGAGCAGCAGCATCCTACCCTGGCTCTGTGCTGGGAGGATGCTCAGGCTGGATAACCCATCCCTGTGAGGCTGGACCAGTACTTCACACCTGAGAGCCTGTCCTTGATGTAGAGAATATACAGAATCAAAAAATCATAAAATCATTTTGGTTGGAAGAGACCCTCAAGGTCATCAAGTCTAACCATTAACCACACTGGCACTAAAACACATCCCTAAAACCTCTTTTAGATACACACACGCACACATGTATATGCACACACTCTCCACCAGCTCTCAGTGATCAAATTACTGTTTATATACCTGTGTTTTGCTCCAGGAATGTGCATTGCATATATGTGTTTGCAAAATCTAGGTGTGACTGAAGCTAGCTAGCACTGTGTTCTCCCTCCCTGGATGTTGTTTCCCTGGCAATAACCTCAAATTTGCCTATTTGCTTTGTGGGTCCCAGGGTGATAACTTGAGATGGTCTCGCTTTCTGGGCAATTTGAAATGCTAACGTTAATCAGAAGTTCGAAGTAGCTGCTTCTGGGTGAGAGGCAGAATGCCCAAATCAACAATTTTCCCATAAAGTCAATCGTTATTGCAACAAAGCCAAATATTGTCTGTTCTGACCACAAGCTTCACATTGTGTTTCTTTTTCATTTGTTACTTATTTTTTGCTAATTTATGTCTTTATAGCAAACCACACTCATACTTTTTTTTAAATCTGATTTCTAATAAATATATATTACATCTTTTTTTTTGGGGGGGGAAGGAGAAGATTTAGATTTTCTCAATGTGGAAAGATTTTTTTTTTTCTCTTTTTTCTCAATTTATTTTTGATTTTTCACTCCGATCCTCTACTACTTCTTATCCAGAAATAATGGCATTTTCAGAGCACTCTGCCTGCTTGAAACAGTGTATTTATCAGCTTGACCAGATACCTATTGCTTGTAATCAGCACAGATGTCATACACCACCTTTCTCCTCCCTGGGTCTGAGGCTAGTGATTCTAATGGGTTTAATGACTACTTCAGCATTAATAACAGAAACATTCATTTACTTCTATTGTTTCTGACAGGTTATGCAGATATTGCAGTTACTATAACATTGTGCACGCTCCAGATCTCAGATGTTCTTTGATAATTTTACAAGATGTGTTTTGCCTATTTATTTGCTCCTTAATTAATTCAGGCTTTCCTTGACGTTGGGGCAGTGTGGGGTGCATGTGCTGCAGATTCCTGGGAAGGGACTTAAATTCCTGGGCTTGCTGGGGCTTGTAGAAATCGTTGCTTCTTGCCTCAAATATAAACCGGCAGCAGGTAATGCCCTTCTCCAGCCTCATCCCTGCTCTCCTGGCATAAATCCTGAGCTTGGAAGGGTGGAGGCTTTCCCTTCAAAAGGCTTGAGGAAGGGAAAATGGTACGCACAGACTGAAAAAGTAGCTTTTCCTATAGTATAGCTCTTACTGCATTAGTGGGGTTGTTCTTCTATGATGCTTGCAAGCACAGTGGTAGGCCTGAAATTCCTGTTTTTGTTGTTGTTGTTTGGAGTGGTTTTGGTTTGTTTTTTTTTTTTTTGAAACTACATGGAGCAAAGGATTTATTTAAAAATGCCGACAGAAATAAGAATAGGAAATGAAATTAAAATGCGATGTAGGCAGAAACTAAGCAATGTATCAATTTAACTGAAGGAAGAAAGCAGAGGTTTTTATTTTCTGAAATATCCCATGTTACATGGTGATACAGCTGATGCTGTGGCCATCCTTCATTCCTGTTTTTTACTGACAATCCCAAACTGTTTTTTCTCAAGTTAGAGGGAAGTTGTGCCAGTTCCTTTTCACTGGTTAATTCCTTTGTGCTTTCTGGTAGCATTCCATAGCGCTGGTGGTAGCACCCCAAGTTGTGTCCTAGGAGAAGGAAATGGGTTGTTTCTCTTTCTTTACTTTCTCAATTTCATAGCATTTGCTTCCATATGAAGACGTTGATATAGGCAATGTTGGTGGCTTGATTGCAAATGAAGTCTGTGCTTTCTTGTCTGGGTGGCAGGCTGTACTTGTTGAGTTGCTCTTGAATTGAAGGAGATGAAGGTGGTTGTGTGCAGAAATGTTATTTTACAAGTAAGGAAAATTGTCCCAATCATTCTTACCAAATTTATGTTTTTTTTGGGTCAACCCAAAGCACTGTGTTTCTTTAAAAAAGGCTGAAATTAATAAAAATAACCAGATTTGAGGTTTTGAAAGTCGGTTGTAAAGTAAGTTTGTGATCATTTTGCTGACTGAGACAGCAGCATGTTATATTTCTGCTCCTCTTGTCCCTTTAGACCTTCATAAAATAAGATCTTCTACCTCATGAGCCTATCAGAATGACTGCATTCTGAAGTAAATATGAAGACATCAGTGAACATAATTTTCCTTGAGTTCAATCCTAGCCTAATGGTTTTGACAGAACATCCAGTTAATTTTGCTCAAGGCTTCTGCTGCAGTCCATCCTAAGGAAATTATTGGGGATGATCAGATTTCTTTGTTTGTGAGAGACAGAAGCTGCCAAGTTGCCTGTGTTCTTCTTCCTTGTGTGACCACCGGCTCAGGTTGGCTTTCCAGAGAACTTGCCACAAAGTTGCACAGAAGTCAAGGTTCTCCAAGTGCACACAAGAAGCAAGAAAAGTAGAATAGGAGGGGAGAGAAGATATAAAGCAATACCCCTTGGGCTCATGCGACAGATTGTTACCAAGGCAAATAATCTTTCCCTCCTTTTCACTTTAAGACCGCAAAAGGTGTGACCTCTGTCTCTCCCCAAACTGGGTCCTCCTGTGTGAGCTGTGATCTTACCCAGTACAGAACACAAAATGCATGTCGGTTTGTTTGCAAACTCAGTGTGTTCAGAGCCAGAAAGAATAATCTAAACAAATTGGTATGGGGGCTTTGATCTGAAACTACTGTACTCTTGCATTTTAAAAGCAGTAATTTTGGACTTTGAGTCTCAATTTAGTCTTAAAAGAAAATGTTTTTTTAACTTTAAAAGTCATAAAATGAAGCACAGGTTTACTACTCAGCATCTAATATCTTTGCTGAGGATGTATGTTTTGCAATAACATTGGCATTTTTTAAGTTTTGTTTTATCATAAGATAGTGTTTTTGAGTAAATTGTTCAATCAGAAATGTTGACAGTGTAACATATTTCATTTTCTCCAGAATAGCCTTGTGGTTTATTTTTTTTTTTCCCCCCAGAGTATTTATGGAAAAACCTTACTATTTTGTCTTTTCTATGGAGAGAGATTTTACAACCGGTTCAGTAAACTATTTCACGCATTCACTAAAGCTATCACTACATTTTCAAATGTTAAATTAGGTTTTCTTACAAATCCAGCAAATTTCAAATGCACCAAGTTGGTTTGCATCAATATCGCACGATCACCAAACCAGATTTACAGGCGTTGAAAGACTTTGTCTTATTAGTTATTGAGGTATTAATTTCCTACCGCAATCGGTTGTTAGGCAGGATGTACAAACAGACCTCAATAGAAGCCATATGCTGATTTTCAGTCTTCTGAGTAAATCACAGACTTAACCATATAGGTTGTGCTGTACAGCGGGTATTTAAATCCTCTGAGCCATACACAATATTCCCCATTTAAACACTGCATCTTAGGGCGTGCTTAAATTTTGCAGAGGCATCTTTCTTTTGCTTTATTGAAATACTACCCCCAAGAAAAAATCTTTTTTGAAATTAATGTTTCCATTCCTTCTAGGAAAGAGGATGATTCTATAGGCATCTTGCATTGTAGATTTCTGTGTTAATGAGATCAAGGGAGAAAACCCTGGAATAGTCAAGTGAAAATGTTTGCAGAAATTATTAATTTAGGTGTTTTACTAAGTATATTAGTGAGCTTTTCAATCTTTCTACTGATTTTCTGCTTCTATGTTATTTTCACTGTAATTTCGAAAATCGGTAATGCAAAGAAAATAATTACTAGAAAAAAAAAGAGAAAATGTGGGGTTTTTGGTTTTTTTCTTTGTTTTGTTTGTTATTTCCATCTTTTTCCCCTCATCCATTAAATGATAGGAACTGAAAGAACCAGTAATTTATGAGCTTTGTAAAAGCCTCCTTTAAACAGCATGGAAGTTTAATTCCACCTTGCCTTTGGGGAATATTTTTGAGGGTCTGTGCCTAATTCTTGTTGATTTCAGTGGGAAATAAGAACCTAAACACCTTTTAAAAACCTTTCTGGTAGCACTTAAGGCACTTTACAAGTCAGTGGGATTTGTGTGCTTATGTCATGGAAGCACTTTTGAAAAATCACATTTAAGAGCTTTGGAAGCAGAGCCACCAGTGGAAGCTGTTGGGATTTGTTTTACTAACTTGGTCAGGCGCTGCTGATAACCTGAAATGATTGTGGGTTTCCTACTTAAAACAAAGTCCCCTTCCTTTGGCTGAGGATCATTTTTCCCTGCTTTTTTGATTTCCTAGTAGTACCCATGGAGGCCCTTTGTGTTTCTGAGAATAAGGCACGACACCAGAAACTGCTTGGCCCTGAAGTGCAATTACAAAAACTGAGGAGAAGAAAAGCATTTTGCTGTTAATACAGCATGTATTATCATTCCTTAGGCAAGCGGGCAGATCAGTTCTTATCTGATTTTCGAAATAAATTTGCACTCAGACTGATCCACAGCACTTCTGCGGGGCCAGCTGCAGGTACATATCTGCAAATCCTCGCATGCAGAAAAGCTCTGATTTCAGTTTTGTGTGGAGATGCAGGCTTGATATCCATTTATTCCATCCTATTATTATTATTATTAACCTGTACATTTGGGCAGGAACAGTGGTAAATCCCATAGCACTGTGTTTGAGAAGGGTTTCCTTGGAGAAATGCTGGATAAACTTTGGGAAGAAGGAATGGTGCCTTGTATCAGGAACTTTTTCCATCTCTGTTAATCTTGGTATCAGGGTTTGTCATGATACCTTGAGCCGAGGTTAAAGCTAGGCATGTGCCAACCCTGGAGTGCACCATCTCCTAAGTGTGATATTGATTTTAAACTTACTAGAAGGCTCTGAGTACCTGTAAAAATATTTCAAAAGCATTGCTTTCCTGGAATAGGGATGTACTGGTGAGATACTGCCACGGGCTTCATGTGGCACATCCAAAGTGGGGCTGAAATTTCCTGGTGGTTTGTAATTAAGATAACTTTATAATAATAAATGTTGGAAGAAGCTGGGAAAAAAAAAAAAAAAAAAGTGAAAGAAATTCAACCTGGAGAGCCTGCGTTGGCTCTTAGGAGAATTTAAACAAGTATTAAACCTTAAATTTAGGAATTAAGGGTTTATTTTCTGCATACTGCTGCCAGCTAGCATGCTTGGGGATGCTGTAGGAAAGCATAGGGATTTACCTGCTAAATTTAGCTCTTCTCCACTTCTCCAGACTTTAGCTTTGCTTCCCTCTCAAAGCATTTCTGAGCAGTTTTCCCTGCCTTCAAATAGAGCGTGACATGGAGAAGATAATATAACCTTCCTAAACACACGTACATGCTTAACACCCGCTCACCGACATCATTTAGAAAGATCCTCCAGACCTCACTGGCACCTCCACAAGGTTTCTTCAAAGGGGAAAAAGCTCCTGGAGACTTAAATAAATACTTGCTTTGAAATGGTTGTCAAAGATAGCAGGTCCTGGAGCAAAGCCCAGTTTTTGCAGGAGTCTGCTGGCCAGGTGTGAGCATCCCTGGGCTGCTGGCCAGTGTCAACCCAACCCATCAGCTCTGCCAGCCACTGTAAACCCAGCCCAGCATCTCAGAGGTCTTGTGGCTTTGAAGTTTGGGGGAAGTAGTCCTACCTGCCCCAAAGAAGGGGCTCTGGAAGTGGAAGCAACCACGATTAGTTTAGGAAGGATTGGCCATTTTGATGTCTCACTGTGGAGAGGCAGCATCTGTCCTCTAAACTCGTTCGTTCAAGCCCAGTTCGACTGTATTTTTGTATGTTGAACAAATTGGTAATTCCCCAGATTCAAAGCTCAGATGACTAAAGCTGAGTTGTAGAAGTCAGCTTTTTAATGTCCTAAGCAGGAATAGTTTGCCTCCAGAGAGAAAGGCAGTCTAGAAATGCCTGTATTTAGGTCAGGTATTGGTGAAATACTGATGGTGATGTGCTGGACAAAATACTGCTTTGTACCTTGGAGCTGTGCATGGGCTACAGGGTGGCCTTTTTGGTGGGTGCTTGAGATGACATGCAGGAAAGCAATATTTACTTGACCATTTAAAAGTTTTAAACATTTAAATTCCACGTGTATGTAGCCAAGGCAGCGTTTTGATAAGGATCTTGAAAGTTTAACAAGCACCAAGGATGAATATGTACAAAATGGGTAACTTTAAACATTCATATTTTAAGGCAAAAGGCTATTTCCAGAATTTATCTTCTTGACCTGCTATGTAAATATAGTGTGTATTTCTAAATATAACACTTTTATAAATTACCATTGTTGTTGCAGATAATAGATCTTATGCAGCACATTGCCATAACACCTGACTTGCTGGAAGTTCTTAATAATGTGCAGATAAAGTTGCTATTGCATTGTACCTTGTGGTCATTGCCTCCTGGAGTATAAATACCCACAATGATGATGTCAAGTGTGACACATCCTCTTGCACCATATTGACATTTCCATTTTAATGTGCTGTACCTGTCTGCTGAGGCTACATTTAATGTGCACCACGAGCATCAAAATCATCAGCACAAAGGAAAAACAGCCCATGTGAAGAAATGATAGCTAATTAGCATTTTATTACTTCTGTGAAAGTTTTATGCCTGAGCAAATGTTACAGTTTTTTGGACCATGCACCAAACCTCCAAACATGTTCTGTAGCCAGCGTAATAAAATGTTGAGCAGACCATGGAAAAGATGCTGCTTGTTCTGGAAGGAGCATCGCACCTTATTGATTTGGGCTATGACTGTTTTAAAGGAGACACAGTCCTAGGGCACTGAGGTTAGATTATGCACAGCTGTTAGCAGCTGTGTTTCAGTCTTTATTAAACTTGTTGGAATATCTTCAACCTGAGATATGGAGGGAGGGAAGGTGTCTAGAGATGCTGGGGGAACAGACCTAGAAAGGGCAGGGGGCTTGGGAAATAGGGCCCCAATACAGGGAAGGGCAGCGAATTCCGTGGTTTTCAGCAGGTAAGAGAGCTCATTTAATTCCTGTTTGTTATTTAGCTATAAAATTTGAGAAGAGAAAAGGGAAAAGTGGTGAGGTGTTGTTTGTTTGTTTGTTTGTTTTTTATTATTTTTTTTTTTTTTTAGTGCTCCTGAAAAATACTGAGAGAGTTCTAACTTGCAACACAAAATTTAATAGACTGCTAGTGCATAAGGTAAAATATCAGCCTTGGATGTCTTGGAGAAATAAAATCGTACTACCAGGGCACTCCTTCGTGACAAGCATCTATTCTCCCCCTGCCCTGTGGGCACTGTATTTGTGCATTGTAGTAGAGTAACCAGAGCTTTATTTTGCCAAAAAAAAAAACCCGTCAGCATCCTCCTCCAGAGCCCTGACAAAAGTAAATCCATAACCTTTTTCTTTTTTTTTTTAAAAAAAAAAAACCCAGAAGAAGTGGCAATTTTGCTTTAGTGAGTGCAAATGAGAAGCGACATGGCTGGCAGGAGCAGCTCTGAATCAGCTCTTGTCTTCCTTTGTGTCCCGTGTCAATTAAAGGTCATTTGCAGGGCATGGCTGGGGGGACGTTGGGGTGAAGCCTATTGTCTCCAAATTAATGACCACTAAGATCAGAGGTAGCTGAAAAGTTTGAGGACCAAATCCCTGTTCTCGTATGCAGGCAGTAGGTGTGACACGAGAACTCAAAATGAAGTGGACCAAGTGATGGCCAGTGCAGAAATCCCTAATAAATGCAGAATTTTGAGGAGTGCAGTGATTTAGCCCATGCTGAGAGGAGCTACCTGGTTTTGGGGCAGTTGCCCTTGTGTTTTACTGTTCACCTACATTTTTTTGTATTTCTGGTGTTGCTATTTGCCATTCTGGTGATACTAAAAAGCAAAAAATGAAAAATTTGTTTCTCCAGCCATGTGCTTTTTGAGAGGCTCAATGGAAATCAGCCACTACAATACAATTCCTGTCATGTCGTATATCTTTATCCATAAATTACCTTTGCTGAAGGCAAAAGGCTAAAATGGGGTTGACAGGGAGGAATAACAGGCTGGAATTAAGAGTTTTCGTAAATACAATGCAAAGGTAGATAGTGGAAAGCTTTCTTTTGAATGCACAGGATGGGTGAACTCTGACTGTGGTGTTTCCATAGTTTAATGTCAGGCTCGGACGCGATCTTTTGAATTTGTAGCTGTGAAAGAAGTAGTAATGGTGCAAATGTGTCAGGCAGCAGGTGTTAAACCGTATTTCAAGAAAAAAAGCAAAAAGCATACTTTTCCAGCCTCTTAAAACCTGTGTTGCTTTGTAGGGGTGTTATTTCATGTTGGGCATGACAATTTGATAGCAGATTTCTTAATTCTACATTCTCTAGTCAACTTCTCAATGTTGCTGTCATATCTTGAGGTGTGCTTTTTTTTAATTGCAAATCCCAAGTTTTTATTTTATTTTAATTTTGGTGCAGCTCCTGAAATTGGAATATTTAGTGATAACTTCAGCTTTCATGAAAAAACATTCAGCACCCAATGTCAGCAAAGGAGCACTAAAGTTTTTGTAAATATCTGCTGATGAATCTCTCTTGTTCTCCAAGTAATGCCGCTGCCCAGGGGACTGAAGGAGGCCAGGAACTGAAGATGCTCTTTAGCCACAGGTTCCTGCTGCATTTTTATTGTAGTTTAATCAGTGTTTCCTTGGAGAGGTGAGATGAGCTCATGATGCACCTCTAGAAATTAATGGCAAGGCAACTTTTTCTTCCAGGTCTGAATTGTGTCTCAAGGCAAAAGCCTGGTTCCTTTGAAAGGATTGCCAAATTCGCATTGACTTGGGGCCGTCAGGGCAGCACAAGCGGTATTTATTGCACTGCTTGCAGCTATGGCTTTATAGCAACTGGCAGAAGAAATGCCACAGGAAGTATTGACTTCGGCTGCTGCAGTAGGAAGTGCGTGGTTTAATATAATGAATGCTGAAATGCCAAATGCGAGGAAAGACAAGGGGCACCGTCATCCTGTGCAGGAGTCCTTTACGCTCATCCCTATAGGTGTGTGTCATGACCAGGATTCTGGTATCACTCGTCCCCTAGGCAGTGGAACCTGCTGGATGCTCAACCCTTGCCAGCCCCTTGGCTGAGGGTCCCCAAGAGGAGGAATCACTGAATAATATTGATTGGAAGAGATCCTCAAGATCATTGAGTCCAGCTGTAACCTAAATCTAGCACTAACCCATGTCTCTAAGAACCTCATCTTCGAGTCTCTTAAACCCCTCCAGGGATGGCGACTCCACCACTGCCCTGAGCAGCCTGTATTAATGCCTAACAACACTTTCTGGGAAGAAATTTTTCCTAATATCCAATGTAAACCTCCCCTGGTGCAACTTGAGGCCAATTTATGGTCCCTGCCTTTGGGCTGAGCATCAACATCTCTGGTGCTTGCTGCCTAATTCCTCCTGCTTGACAACCTTCATGGTGAGCTGGCTTTTCAGGCCTTGATCTGGTACACTGCTTGGGTTATTGCTCACACACCAGAGCCTTTTAATTTAATTTGTATTTGTTTGGATAGCACTTGTTAGGTTCATTTGTGTGTTTCTGAGTTTGTATGTCATCCCACAGTAAGCACTTGCAGACTGAAAGGCTGGTTTCCACTCGAGGGAAAGGTGTTGGGACTTGGCTGGGTTTTTTTGTTTGTTTGTTTGTTTGTTTTCCCTACCCATCCAGTGCCTTCCATCATCCAGCTCTTGTCCCATACCAGAAACACCAATAATAGCCTTGTGATTTTTTTTTTTTTTTGGTGATGCAAATTGGATATTTACTTAGGGGAAATGTAACTGTGTTGGGTTTTTTTAGTACTGAGATAAGTCAAGGGACCATGGCTGATGGAGACCCTGGGAGGAAGGGGGATTGCATGGTTGGATGCTTCCCCTTTGCATGTTGGAGAACTGGAGTCTCTCTTGGAATAAGCGGCTCCTCTTCTTGCAGAGTCTGGGTTGAAAGGCCTTAAGACCTTGAGAATTACTAACACAGGAAACATGGTACCAGTACTGGGAAAGGGATAAAAGAAACAGGACCGTGGTAATTCAGTTAACAAAACGTTTGACAGAATACATTCATAACTCTTTCTACTTGGGGACACAATTTGCTTGCTGTATTATGCCAGTAGAGATAACCCTTAATTCCTTTCGTATCCTGTTTTTGAATCATTTTGTTAAACAAAGGCCTTTGAGTCCTCCTTTGTTGCCGAGAACAAATGGTGAGATTTTGGGGACTGCAGCTACTTTTGTTATTCACAAATTCCAGAGCCTTTCAAAATTCTTCATCATTCACATTCTGGGCTTCACCACACAATCATTCATTATGTCAGCAGCTGCCTGGGGAGTCTCACTTCAGCTCATTCAGCCAAATAATAAGCACTGGGACAACTGCTTCTGCATTAAAATAATAATAAAATAATTAATAGAGGTCCTGGCATATGCAGAACAATGTGGCTGTCTTCTGCTTTTTGACACATCCCTGTCTAGAAGTTGGGGATCAGTTTGGAGTAGGGGGTTTTGCTCAGCATCTGTGTTGAAATAAACCTTGAAGTTACATTTTTCTGAAATATATTAATATGAAAGTTTATGAATGAAATTTTATAATATGAAATATTAATATATTAATATGGCCAGAGTTGCAGAAGGTTTTATTTTTCCCAGTGACTCCTTGTGTAATTCTCCTGCCAGTTTCAGTGGGAGCTAACACTTAGGTTCTGCCTAATTTCTGGATGTGTTTTAAACACCTTGTCTTATTCTCAAGGCATCTTTTGTATGTTTTGGTCATTGGACAGGAGGATTTGTGGTGCTCAGCTGTCATGCCTGTGCAGGTATATTAGCATATGTCTGTACAGATGTGGTGATAACATGGCCCAGCAACTGAAGCGATGTGACAGCAAACGCATGACAAGCACTGTGGTTTTTATGGTTGTTTTCCTGATGCAACTCTTTTAGTGTTCCAAGTGAATGTATTTGAAGATCTAAGAATAAAGTTAGTGTGATGCTTTGTTCTTCCTCTTTAATTAGGTGAAGGAATGTAATTTACAAAGTAAAGTGGGATTATTCCTTCCATTTCCCGTGCAAACAGTTTGCACCAGCTTCCTGCGCAGATGTATGCAAATGTAAACATCTGATCCCAGTGCTGCTGTCTCCCCAGGACCTGACTGATCCAAGCTGGCTTCACCCAGGTGTAATGTCCCAAAATCCACAGTGATATTGCCTACCTGCACTGTTGCCTCCTTCATCAGAGTGGAATTTACACCCTGGTTCTGCTGAGCAGAGGGAAAGCTGCCTATGGCTTTTGGATCATGTATAGACTTTGATGCATCAGCGATGTTGCCACCTCTTGCTGAACTCTTCCTGCCTGCACAAAGAGTGCTACATGTGCCTGAAAACCGCTATTGATGGTGTAGAAGCAGCTCCCTCTCTCAGGAAGTCATTTAGATGTTTATGGGAGATGCATGGAAGAAAATTTACTAGTTAATTTATTTTTTCTTCTTTAAAGGAAGCGTTGAGGACTATGCAAAATGGGGAGAAAACGTGTCACAAAAGAACAATATCTGAGATCTTCAGAAAAGGAAGAGAACCCAAGCAGTAGCGTGTTTAAAAGGAAACCTTATGCATAGGATAAAACTCCTCAGAGTAACTGTTCTTTTTAAGTTACTCTTGCAGTTTGTGGCTTTGTTTACTATCAGATTGCATTCCTCTTGCGGGCTCGTGCAACTGGAGTTTATCAGGATTGGCTGACATGAAAGCGTTTGCATATTTATAAATGAGTCTTTTTAAGACTTCCCGATGGGACTCTTAGCTATGCTTAGTCTGTTTATTCACTCAAATCCACAGCGTTTTAAAACTTGAAATCATAACTGCATCTGAATTTCACTCTGAAATAAAATGTTTGGAAGTGAGGACATATGTTAGCAATCAACATGGGGTCTTTCAAATGAGCCCTTGTGCT
The DNA here is from genome assembly GCF_964273445.1 of Streptopelia decaocto. Classification (NCBI taxonomy): domain Eukaryota; kingdom Metazoa; phylum Chordata; class Aves; order Columbiformes; family Columbidae; genus Streptopelia; species Streptopelia decaocto. The sequence goes on from NC_138658.1 coordinate 28,732,753, forward strand.
GCAGGACAGGAGGCTGTTTCCAGGGAATTATTGACAGACTCATGATCCATTGGATCCCGGGGCGCTGAAAGTCGTCAGTAGGCATGGGGGTTAACACAGGCCAGCTTTCAGAGGTGTTCGGCGCTTTTCAGCGACAAGCCGAATTGTTTCAGTATTTTAACCATGGCTTTCGGTATCTTAGCTGTAGTGAAGCTGAGCTTTGTCAGGTTGCATCATTGCATCATGGGGAAGGTGCAGAGATAAAAGCAAGAAGGAGAATGTGTTTAAATTGCTCATCTGGAGCTACCTGGAGTGTTTTTTTTTCTGACTGGCACCACGTTTTCCACGTAGAAACCGAGGTCTTGTTCTATTGTTCTTTTTATCTCACCCCTTCTTGATTTAATCCAAGCTTTAGCCAGTCTGTAGGATTGCTACTTGGATTTGTTCAATTAACAGAGACTTTAATGTTACAGAAGTGATTTTTTTAAAAAAATTTATTGCTGGATAGCTGAACTGGCCAACTGGGAATGAACTTTGCAGCAGATAAGCAGTGTATTAAAATTTGGAGTCATGGCTCTAATTTTCCAGCGGACTGGTGATCTTGTGAGTTACACATTAGAAGTCCGACTTGGGGATTTTTTCAAGAGGCTTCATTTTTAAAGGGCAAGTACGCAGCATTTAAAAAAAATATTCTAATGGCAAATTGCTTTGCACACTGAAAGGAATAGTTGCTTTTGAAACAAACAACTAGGTGATTAAAGACACTGGTTATAGGAGAGAGAAGCATAAAAATCATAAGATGTAGTGTATTACATTAGTAGGGGGAAGTGCTGGAAAAGTGCTACATCATAATATAAAGCACGGAGGAATGGAAGAGCTGGAAACAAAGGCACAGAAATGTCTTTGCAAAAGCCTGGTGCAGTCGACAGATATGAAAAGAGGAAGAATACCTCATCTGCTCTTCTTGAGGACAGAAGGTGACTTGTAAAACCAGCAGGTAGAATTTTCATGTAATATTTTTAATACTTAATAGGAACTCTGTGATTTGTAAAGCTTCAGGCTGTGTCTTTTTTTATATACATATATATTTTTTTAATTAAATTGAAATTATTTCTACTTCTTAGCTGCTATGAAGTTCCTTAATTCATTTGACATGCCTTTGCCAATAGCAGAATAATAAGAGAGACCTCTGATCCTGGGTGTGTGTGCATTATACTGTACTGTACAGCAGCCTGCATTTCCTAGCCGTACTCTTATCTTCTTCTCTTTAAAGGCAATACAATCTAACTTTGCAGGCCCTGTCATCCTGCAGTAATGTTCTGTTGCTGCAGGATACCCATCCAGTGCTTGCAACCCAGATGAATTTTAACACTTCACCCTGTTAGCTTGCGTTATTGTTTAAGGGCTTAGGTAGATGAGGGATACGTTAACCGAGTTGCTGAAAACTGAATTCACTGTCTTATTTCAAACATTAAGCACTACTTTTTATCGTAGTTGTTATGTTTTGGCCCTTGTCTGATATTTTATTTTTGACAGATTGAAAAAACAGCAAAAGCAACAACAAAAAATAGCATCTTCTGACATATCCCTATTTTTAAATGCTGTTAGTAGTTCTCATACTTGTAGCTAGGTTTGCGTGGGATCATTTAATATAGTTTTCCCTAGACCACAAAGTGTCATTTCTTTACCCGTTGATAACCAAATTGGGTTTGATTTGATGTTTAACTTGCTAAGGCAGAGGAACAAAATTGTAGAGTACACGAAGAGGACAGTTGGGAAAAAAAAAAAAAAAGGAGGACTTAAATAGCTTTGTAAAGTTAAATAAAAGAATAAAACAGAAGATTAGAGAATAAGGAGAAGCAGCCGAATCTTATGCAGAACACTGAAACATTCCCATGTGCATAAGCTCCTGCTTTTTTGTGTGTGAAATGTGGGAAGTCAAGTCAGTACAGCTGTGGATTTGTGAAAGATCAGAATTTCACCTGTTAGAGCTGGGAGTTTCACTTGGTTTATTATTTTTGGTGTTTGGCTTGTGTATGGCCTGGATCGTTCTATGGGGATGCAGATGTTTGGAAATCTGTGCCTCCTTGCTACATGAGTAGTATTCAGTGACGTTGTCAGCAGCTTCACTGTCACTGAATTGACATTCTTTGTGATTATATGTGATTTTTACATCAGCTACTTTAAAGTGAGTCCTCATTCTTAAAAGACATGTTGTACTCCTGTTCTTTGAGCCCTGTGGAAATTGCGAAATAGGTTCTATAAAGAATAGAAGCATAAAAAAACTTTGTTAAAAAAGTTGGGAACTCTTAATCTGTACAAAATGAAGCTCTCTACCATTTCATACCTGAAAACTGGCCACCCTGAGACGTCACTGTAACTTGTCAGTGTGAACACAGATCAAGCCCCATGTATGTGCCTGATTTTCAGTTTCTCCTCCTGCAAATAAAATGGGTTTTTTGGCCCAGAGAAGCAAAGGAGAAAATGACTTCTAGTGCAAGTTTCCCCAACAAAAGCTCTTTTCCTGGGTTCTGGTGCTTTGCAGAGAAGCTTGTGCGACTGTGTGTCCCAAAATGGACCTTCACCTTCTTTTCTTTGCCATAGAGCTGTTGCAGCTTGATACGGATCAAGCCCTGCTTCCTCTTTTCCTCGATTTTCCTGGTTCCTCCTCTGAAGAATCAGTAATCCTGTGATATCAGTGACAGCGAGCATAACTGGGAAAGGAATCCTTCCTCAAGAGCCCATTTTATTTTTCTTTCAATATTTTTGGACATGTTGTATTTCCTCACTTCAAAGCTAGTTGCATTTTTTTTTTTTTCCTTAAAAGCACGAATGGCTTGAAGAGAGTAGCAGCGGGTGGCAGCAGGAGGTCTTTGAGGAGCGCAGCAGTGCCAGCACTTCTCCTTTTATTATACAAAGGTGGCGCTGGGCATGGGGTCAGAGCCGAAAGCCACAGTGGAGGTGAGGAAGATGAGGGGGAGTGCTGGGAGATGAGGCACCTGCAGCAGGAAAAGCAGTCATTACCCATCTCGGGGAATTTTAATTATGGAAAGATGGGATCAAAGGAAGACCCATTTAGGCAAGTTGTCTTTTTTTCTTTTTTTTTTTTTTAATCCATGCAAAATGCATCACCTGAAATAAATTTTGGGTGGAGGAAGCAAATGGTGATTTGAATAACAGAGTGAAACGTAATGATGAAATAAAGCTCCTCAGGGGCTCCGTTTCATCATAGCATGTACCTTTAAAAACATGGGCTTCAGTGGGTAGAGATGGTAGTATCTATCTGTGCAGGCTTTTATTTGACATGGTTGGGTAGGCTATTGAATTCCTACTCCCCACCTCGGGCTTCGCTGTGTGTACTATATGTTCTCCACAATACCTCGAGCTGAAAATTGATCTCCGGTCAATACTGTGCAATGATTCGACCCGCTCCCGTAATCAGTGCTGCTTGGTGAATGGAATTCGTCGTGGGAGGCCCAATGATGGTCTCTGCAAGGACTGACCTGACTGAAAGGGCTATCAGACTGTCTGAATTCAGACACTTTGGACAATTGCCATCAGGAATTATCTATGCTCCCAGAAAGGGCTAAATTGAGCAGAGATGAAGTGCTGGTGTTTATTGATTTTATTTTTTTTCTTAACTTTTTTTTCCTCCCCTCCTCCTGACTTGGTAGAGCAAAAGCAGCTTTAGCTACATGCTCTGAGCGTTGAGATAGCATCACAGCAGCACTGATGCATCTTTTCTGACCTTCTGTCAAATTGTCTGTGGCACACACCAGAAAGTTTCAGGGCTGCTTTTTATGTCCTTTTGGCTACATGCTGAGGTGAAGGTACCAGAAAAGTGCCGCAGACATGGGTTGAGCACTCCTTAGTGTGTGTATTGGCCTCGATACGTGAGTTCTTGGTCTGTGGGTGTAGGGAAGAGGAGCTAAAGCCTTTGGGGGCTGCTCAGTGAGGGGTGCACCATGCAAATGGGGTTTCTATTAGGTAACTGTTAGGGATATGCTCATCTGGCATTATGAAGCTTTCTGGAGCTGTATAAGCAAATAGGACATTTTATGCCAGCACAATAACAGGCTTATTAGTGCTTAATAATATTTGTACACTTGACCCTTGCTTAGATGTCTTTTTTTTTTTCCTTAACCATTGCACAGGAGTACAGAAAGTGAGGTGGATTTTTTTTTTTTCCCCTCACCTTATTGATGTACAGATTTCAATCCCACCAATACTGGGACACCCCGTTTTTTCCTACAGGAGCACATGACTAGGTGACCTTTGAGGGCCCCTTCTAGCCCGAACTATTCTATGTTTCTATGCCACTTATCTTTGTTAAAAGTGTTATTTAATATCGCAATAATGAATGAAGTGCAAGTATCAAAACTGTGTTTGTATCACAGACCATTTTCAAGGTTATTGTGGATCAGAGGATGTCAAGCTTTAATAACAGAAAACTGAAATAAGGCTTGTTGGTGAGACTATACCATCATGCACCGTTCCCTGCCTGGTCCAGGCTCAGTAATGACACAATTTCTCTTCCCAGTGACAAGTCTTTTGCCTCTGACTCAAGGACCTGGACTGAAATCTTAATTCACTGCAAAGCTTCCATCGACAGATACAGATTTTGCTTCAGCTCCATTAGATGGAGTGCGGCAGAAGCTTTAAAGGCGTTCAGGCCAAAGTCCTCTTCACCGAGTGTGTTGCGCCTGTTTGTCACCAATAACCTCCCATCTTTTAATAGAGTTAAAGCTTCATGGGCAGGCTCTGCCCTTACTTAATGCCATGGCATTGTTTCCATTGGCTTCAAAAGGAGGAGGCACTTAGTCTGGGACTCAGAAAGACTCTTAGGAGCCTAAGTCCCATTCATTTTGTGATTTCAGTGGGACTTAAGAGTCCTAAATCCCTTTGTGAATCCAAGCTGTAATGCTCTATCTAGGCACAAGCATTAAAAAGAGTTCTCTTTTTATCCTCTTAGTGTGGTAAGCCTGGTAAGGGGAGCTCCTTGTTATCTTCCCTGTGCTCCTGAAATAGGCTGAAAATATGTGTAGCTGTTCAAATATGGAAGTTATCTTCTTGAGTCTGGATTATCTGCTCTTTTCCAGAACTACAAAACCAAACAGGTCTGGATGACCAAGCTCCTTTCTGGGTTGAAATTCTATAGGATGGGTGTTGGAGTGGAGAACAGGTAGCCTGTACATCATCTGCTTTAACCAACCCCTGTTGGTCCTTCTCCCTTCCACCCAGCTTGGTTCCTTGGCTTACACATGGGAATCACCTGGGTGCCAAACCCTTTCCATCCTGGTAACCACACTTTGGAAGAGCCCTGTGCTGTAGTATCCACCAAAACTTGATCCACAGACGCTGTGCGGAAGCCAGGTACTCATCGGTGGAAACCCACAGTAAGAAACTCACATTATAGCCCCTTGCTGTTATTCTTTCAGGGCCAAATGAGGCTTTTTGTATCTACTTGTTCATTTCCAAGTCTATTGATGATTGTCCCAGTGCTCAGCTGATGCAGATTAGCTTAGCAACACTGAAATCAGGTCAGTGGCTGTGTTGATTTATCTCAGCTGAGGAGCTGAGATGGGCTCTCTGGTTTTTCTCCTCTTAAGCACTTTTCCCTCTGTAGCCATTGCCATCTGTTGAAGAGCAATATGAGTCTAGAAATAATTCTGATAGGCTGAGAAAGGAAAGAGATGCGTTCTGTCAAAAATAAATAATATATAGGCTTACAGAGGATCTAATGATTAGATGTTGGCATATATTCTTGATAGAGTAAGAATCCTTATCCCATTAATGGGTCAGCTCTTAGCCTCTGCAATAAATAGCTTTGATTGACAGAAAACTAAAACGATGAGATGTATTCTCTTTGCTCTGATGATCCTAAGAAACTAGGGATGTCTACTTCTGAAACACCCTTTCACCAAAGTAAATAAAACAACAAATTGATTCACATTTAGCACAGTGTGTTTGCAGCAGGTAAGACTTAACTGATTTTATGGATTTGAACACAAAATATAAGGACTCACCATTTTCTCTTGTTCTAGAGAGGAACGGGGCAGGTATAGTTGTGAAGTTGATGGGAAGAGGGAACATAGCTTGGTCTTGCATTTAAGGGCCAGTGGTGATGCTGCTGGGCTTAATTCTGCTCCTGTCCTAATGACCTGTCCTGCCAAGCCATGGAGCACCTAGACGTTTGGTTTCTTTCTCCTCCTGTCATGGGTCACTGGTTTTAATTATTTGTGCCACAGGTTTCTCTGCAAGCAGTGCCCTTCCTGCATTTATGTAATTCTGCTAAAAATGAGTGCTTTCCTCTTCCCCACTGTACACCCAAGCCACAGTAGCAGAGAGCAGTGTTCTGGGAGGATGCTCTGAGTCCATGAGCGCAGCATTCAGCACATCAGCCCTACTGCCTCTTCCATGGTCTTTGTCCTCAGATGTATTGAATATATATTGTTCAGGGCAGAAGGGATTTTATTGTACATGGGTGTATTACTTGGTGGGTGGGAACTTAGGACTCCACTGAGATTTCTGGGTACTGTGCTAGTAGTAAAATAAGGAATGATGTCTTGCATGCTGCTTTCCTCTCACTTTATCTCCATTGCCATCCTAACTCTTTTCTGCGTATAAAGCTACCAGATTGGCTTTGAGATGGGCTTGTATGACTGACTGTGCAACGATTGATGGGTAATACATAGTTTATGCAAACAATGGAACAATGGACATTTTGCATTTTTATTTCATTGCCAGTTGCAGATACCTTGATTTGAGAACAATCCTAATCTGTAAACTTAATCCACTGAATTTTGAATACAGTGAACATTAAAAAAAAAACAAAACTGAAAGAAGAGCAACCTGGCAAGCCCTTGGGAAGTTGAAGGTGTTACTCCACCATCAGGAATCACTGTTGAAGCTTGTGCAAACTTAGTCGCATCCTGGCTTGAAAGGATATACTGAAACAAACCCTTAAAAAAAAATGCCTATTTGAAAATCTATAATTAGATTTTCTGGGGAATGGTTGTAGAATATATTAGACTGAGTGGCTTTTAATTTTTTTTTTGTTTTGTTTAAAGCGAATTCATCTGGTTCTCAGGATTGCTTTCTGTAGAAGTGCCAGTTACTGCAACCTACGGGGCTCTGGTGAATCTCAGGAATGTATAATTTTAAAAGTGATTAGAGATTAATTAAAGAGAGCTTCATCATCTGATGGAATAGCTAAAATATATGTTTGCTTTATCGTCAGTTGGCAAAAAAAAGGATGTATATGTTCTCGGTGGCCAAAGGGGCTGTTGCAGATTGTGGAGGCAGCGTGCTGTCCTATTGACTCCTTGACAGCTTCTTCAGCTCTTCATGACTTGAGTGGTGAGGAAGGAGCATGGGTGGGTGTCGCACAAGACATCGGGGACCTGTCACTCAGAATGATCACAGTCTGCTGCTGAGAGCGAGCCAAAAATTTTATCTTTGATCTTCTGTAGTTTCCTTTGGTAGCACCTTTTCTGATAATGGGGTACTTGAATCTGTCTATCTAATCCCAGGGTCTAAAAGATTAAACTTTTCTTTGCCAAATTAACATAGAAATTAAAAAAAAAAAGCCTTATGCACGTCTGTGTTTGACTTTCACTGACAACTTCTCCAACTCTTCGTCACTAAAACGTGTGCTTGCCAAGGGTGGAGAGCAGGGTTGTAAACACACGATGATCTCCAAACATCAAGCAAATCTGGCATCCCCCCCACTCGTTACTTTAAATCACAACTGATTTTTCTTTAACCTCATGGAAATAGTTTGAAAATTCCTGTTGTGTGTATGTAAAGGACAAGCATAACTCTCAGATCCTGTAAGTTTACTTAAATCATGGTCTTTATGGCTCATATTGAGAACAGTGCTTTAGCACATACCTTCCTTAACTTTTAAATTTTTAAAGCAGATATTCCTATTCTACCTGCTCCTGGAATTAACAAGGTCTTTGTCATTACTGATCAATATAATTTCAGTAATAACCTGAATTTTTAAAATGGTTCTGCTTCATACTTTCTGTCCTTTTCTGTCCCTCCCACCCTGCTTTTGTTGGATTATAAATGTATGGGAAAATGTATGGATATTCAGGTCAAGTTATCCTTTAGCAAGGATTTTTATGTTTTGAATCTTACTCTGATATCCATATATCGGAATTTTGGAGGCTCAACTTTTCTGCTCTGGCATGTCACTTCAATTTTTTGACTGCAGGCAGCAACTGTAGTCTTCGAGGGACAGGAGTCGGGATACCCAAGTCTATTCAGAATCCTGTAGGAAGAAAAAAGGCAGAGAGTCCTTGGTGGAAAGTTGTGCTGATCTCAGTTCTTACTGTATCTTCTTTTTTTTTTTAAGATTTGAATAAAAAAACCAACCTTAGATGGTTGGAAGATGTTACTGTGCAGTTTATTTCTGCAAACATACTAGTGTATCCTTGCCTGAGGCAACACAGCATGCTGTCAGATTGTCAGGGTAGAGTTGTACCAAACAAAACTAATAATAATGATTAAAAAAAAAAAAAAAAAAAGTCCCTTCATATTATCATACTCTTAAGATGGCAAAAAAACCCAGTGTAAACCTTTAGGCAGTCTATGCCTTTATTGCAGCCCTTGAAAATAATTCCAAAAGAAAGTGAAGCGGCATAATGCTCTGTTTCTCCTTAGTGTGCTCTCTGCAGCCTTCAGACTGGTGGAAAGAGGATTTGTGTAGAGTCCTAAAAATGACCCAATTGCCTAATTTTTTTTTTTTTTTTTCTAGCCAGCTATATAGCAGCTTCATATGGACTGGAAGGCTTGAAAGGATATCTGTTTTTTCTCATTTCCCCTCTACATTTCAAATATTTACTGTTTGTGGCTGGTTTTCACCTCTCCCTTTTCCCCCTGGCAAGCAAACAAAAACCCCAAAGCAAGCCATTTTGTCAGGGGTATGAAAATCTTTGGGTCAAGTCTAAAACGTCTCCTGATTTAATTTTGTAGGATGGTACTTACCAAGGAAAAGATGCCTCGTTTTAAGTGAGTATTATGTACCCTAGTACTAAGCACACTGCATATCAGTGCTCTGTACATACATATGTGTATATGCGGATATATAGATATTTGCGTGCGTGTGTATATATATCCACTAGGAAATTTAAGTAAACTATTTACAAGGTCCTTAGCTTGCAGTGATCTCATGTAGCTGATGTTCCTTGCACCCTCCTTGGCAGGTTTACAAGAGAGCCAGAAGCAAGCACACACCTCTGCAGCAGCATTTGAGCTTTGTAAAGTGATCTGCCAGCATCGCTGCTGGCTATGTTTTGCAAACTGACTTTGGGGCACAGCGTGCGCCCTTGCTGGTGCTCGGGATGGTGCAGGAGTGGGCACCCAGCACCTGGGTTTGCAGGCACCAGGCCTTACCTCCCCTGAATCCTTTCACTCCCAGCAAGGTGAACCTGCTTGGTGGCTGAGGGGAAATGCTTTCTGAAAGCCAGGTGCTCAGAAAGGTGATGAAAGGCTGGAATCAGTGGGCTTGGGGCATCTTAACCCTGTCCTTGAGCACTTTGATATTGCTGTGCAGCGTCACCTCCTGAGTCTGCTCGCACCCATCTGAGGAGGGACAAGGGATGGTCAGAGAGCAGCTCCACAGTATCTTCTGTTTCCTCAGTGTTGGCCTCTTATTTTAGTCCCTGCAGGTCTTCAGTTTTTGGGAGTTGTCCTGTGCAGGGACAGGAGTCAGACTCGATGATCCTTGTGGGTCCTTTCAAAATCGGGACATTCTATGGTTTTAATTGCCAAAGAGACAGTTACTGGCATCATTTTGACTCCTTCGTGGTATTTGTCACACGTATATTGCTGTACTCCAGAAGCGGTGATGAATTTATTTGCTCCTTACTATTGCAAAATACCTGTCTGTCTGTCTATTTACTTGGGTGGCAATGTCTGCATTGAGCAGAAGGGAATGGCATGGAATGGAAAGGAAAGAGAAAAGGCATCTGGCAGCATGAGAAATAGCCAGCGTCCTTCTTACTGGAGCATGTGATTTGGGAAAGCCAGCAATGTGTTTTAATTCCTTTTCCCAGAAGGGCAAAGAGAAACTGGGAGGTCTGCACTGAAGTATTGCTGAGGTCCCAGTGCCTCCCAGTGCTCATCTACCAGCATCTTGTTCTGCCTGCTTCCCAGCCCCTTATTCTGCTGAATCTGCTTTTTCCTTGCACAGCCGAGTTCATTTTCCTGCAGCAGAATCTCTCATGAGGCTCCTGCAGCCTTCAAGAGTTGCTGCTTGCAGGAGTCAGAAATAGCATCCCACTTTTTAGAGACTCCAGTGGAGAGTGACAAAGATGCCGAGGGGTCTGGAGCATCTTTTTGATGAGGAAAGACTGAGAGAGCTGGGGCTGTTCAGCCTGGAGAAGCCGAGAGGTGACCTTGTTTATGCTGGTAAACATCTCCAGGGTGGGTGTCAAGAGGATGGACCAGACTCTTTTTAGTGGTGCTCAACGACAGGATGAGGGGCAACGGCCACAGACCGTAACACTGGAGGTTTCTTCTAAACATGAAAAGAAACTTCTTTCCTTTGAGGTGTCAGAGCCCTTGAACAAGCTTCCCAGAGAGGTTGTGGAGTCTCCTCTGGAGACATTCAAAACCCAGCTGGACATGATCCTGTGCCATCTGCTCTGGTGACCCTGCTTGAGCGGGTGGGTTGCACTACATGGTCTCCGGAGGTCATTTCCAACCCCAACCAGTCTGGGATTCTGCAGGGACGCCCTGGCTGGAATAAACGGAGCAGCCCTGCACCTTGGCTCCACCAAACTTCCTCTCTAGGCACTTTACTCTTATTTACCTGCATGAAAAATTTAGCTTGCAGGTGGGATTCTTGGTTTATCCAAAGCCTTTAAACTGTCTCTGGCTGACTTCCAGCCTGGCTGAGCTTGCTGTGGTGGCTCTTGGTGGGAAGGCACATTTTGTTCCAGGTGCAGCCTGGCTCCACGCAGCTTGATGGGGATGTGTCACTGCTCCCAAGTGAGCCGAGGAGTTATGGAGGTCTGAGTTCCTTGCAGAGGAGAGAATCGCTGCCATCCTTCCCATGCCAGTAAGTTCTTCCTCCCTGGGGAATGAAATGGCTAAAAGGGATAAAAAGTTTGAATGGATTTTAGAAGCGAGGCTGGTTGGGATCCTGCTGCTTTCTATCTTTTCTGCTTTACTGGTATTTATGGAGAGAGATTTTTTTTTTTATCGTGGGAAAGGGGAGGAATGCTCCAAAAATGCTCAGTCCTTCCTCATAAATGTGTGTTCCCTGTGTTGTCTCATATCCAGGGTTAGGCAAAATGTAGCTATCAAAGCTTCGCCCTTGGCCTTGTCGTGCAGTGTAGCATATTTTTGCCCTTAAGCAAAGAAAACAGATGCTAAGCTGAAGCTTAACCATCCTCATGTTGGAAGTGCCAGAGTAGGGCTGGCAGTCCCTGCTGCTGCGGGTATGCCTCTGCTATGGGCGCCTTGCTTCCCGTTAATGTGCCAGCTGCTGCTTTGCAAGGCAGAGCAAGGTCCTGGGAAGTAGTGGTGTTTGGGGAGTAGTCCTGCCTTAATCCTGCCTCCGTAGTCTGGCAGTGAGAAGCAAGGAATAAGCCTAAGTCAGGAGCTAAAGCTAAACCAGAAGCAATTGGTGGACCAAGAGCAAGCAAATGAGCGGCTCAGCCTGAGAAATACTGACCCTGAGCAAACTGTTTAAAAGTAAAGTGTTCTTTCTTCTTCAGTCTAGGAGGCAAAAACATCTTGGTATCCATGGAGGGCTGATGGTCCCCCCTGGAAGGTGACCTGTTGCATGGCGTGAAGTTGCACCAGGGGAGGTTGAGGTCGGATCTTGGAAACAATTTCTTCCCGGGAGGGGTTGTCGGACATTGGAATAGGCTACTCAGGGCAGTGGTGGAGTCATCTAGTCCAACCCCTCTGCAATGAGCAGGGACAATAATAATAATAATAATAATAATAATAATAATAATAATAATAATGATAAAAAAAGAAGTAGCTACACTGAGTTTCATTAACTCCTGATGATGAGAGATGTACCATCACATTTCTGTGCTGTATTCCTTGCTGTATCCCTGTTGATATAGTCAGCAATGTGCAAGACAATTAAGAGTATTTACTCTCTGAAGTGCTATGACTGAGAGACTTGACTTGTAAGCATCCTTGAGGATAAGCTTAATAAGTCCTCTGTTATTTGGAGAAAAAACAGGAGCTGCAAAAATGGTCCATGAGATATTATCAGTGAAACACTTATTTATTTGCCTTTTTTTTTTTTTTTTTTTTTTTGCTATTCATGTGGATGGAATAGTATTTCATGAGCTGTATTAACTAAATCTCGGCTGTGAATTGCCTCTGCTATGGAAACTGCTATGAAACATAGAGGCGAGCCAAAGCGGGATCTTACTGCATCATGTTCTGAGTTGTCATTGACCTGAAGCGCTTGCAGGTGGCCAGTGCTTGGGTGATGGGTGGCCCTGGGCTCGCCGGGATGCAGGACATGAGTCAAGCTGAAGCATGTAGATATTTGGGAATTTGGGCACCACAGATGTGCTGGGCAGGACCACAAATGATGCATTAGCTTGCATTTGCACAGCACTCTGAAGGTGATAAATGCCATCTAAATGTTCACCTGAACTCCAGTGTGTATTAAGTCCAATAGAAATTTGGTTTGGACTTGTATATTCAAAGTGTTACAGCTGAACAAACAGTTTTGGTGGTGGTTTTCTGGTTTTGTTCATTTAAATATTTATGAGAAATATGGGGAAAAGATTTTTTTATGAAAGAAATATGGCAATATTCAACTGACTGTTTTAATATCCAGTTCTGTGGCATGACGGCAGCACCAAATCCTGCAGGTTTTCCTGTCCTTCTGCGACTACAGTAAAACAAGTGGTTGATGAAACCGAGTAGGTTAATCAGAGTTAGACGTAGCTCTTTCCTGATCCTTAGAAGTGTTGTTTGTCATAGTAATTACCTCTAATTTCCCCCTTTCTGGAGTGGGGTATGGGCAGACCAGCAATTACTACACATGCTATGGTTGGAACAGTGGGTGGAAACTCTCCGGTGTTCCACAGAAACCCAGAGAAGCTCAGCCATCAGTCCCAGCCTGGAAATGAGAGAATCTGGGACCAGAATTCAGGGGAACAGTGCCACAAGTCAGGCTTTAAACCCCAGCATCCCAAATCTTGTATATGCTAAACCCCCAGCGGCTCCTGACAATGTGGAAATCTAGTTTGGGAGCGTCAGCACGCCGAAGGATGAGGCTGCGTTATCCAGGTGACTGGAAGCAGTTGGCTTTAGGACTGTTTTTTGGGAATTTCAGCCTGTGTTTCTGGGCAGGGGTTTATCTTCTAGCAGCTCAGACCTAATCCTTGCAGTCGTGAGGATGCCAGCCTGATCAGGGTCTGACATGCAAGTATTTATTGGGTCCTAGGGCCGGTTGTTTGGTTATTTTTCCATTCCCAGTGAGCCTTGCTGGGTAAGACAGTCCCTCGCCGTATAATTTCTTTATGTTCTTCATCTTGCTATTGCGCTGTGCCCAATCTCAGCCTTTAACATTTTTCACCTTGTTGAATTTGCTGTGTGTATTAGTACAGTGAATGAGTCATCTGCGTATTTAAGTGCAAACCTTAGGAAGAGATAGCTCTAAAATTGCCTTTTCTACGGGAAGCTGATAAGCTTATTACATATGCAAAATGGATGCATATATCAGGCAAAGCCAATGTGTGACTTGGTAGCAAAGACCAAGCTGAAATTCAAAATATATGGAACGATGAATTTAAACACTTTACTAAATCACAGCTGTGCCATTTTATTAGACATTGTTTCATAAACTATGAAAGCTTTAGCTATCATATAAATCTGTCTCTTAATAGGCAGCAGTTACATTTCTTTATAATTTATTTCTTTGATACTGCTGAGCAAAAACACACCTTCCTGATGACTCCATTTATATACTACATTTTGTTTATCACTGCAAGCCCAAAATTCTTGCCACGCTCTCTCTTCTAGTGCAGTGTGGACAATAGAAATACAATTTAGAGGAAGATGGGAGATACAAAGGAGTCCTCATGTCACCAGCATTGAGCAAGGGGTTGAGATGAGCTGCAGGTGGATTCTCATGTTGCTCAGCTGGGACCACCCACTGGTGAGGGTTTCCTTAGCGCCGAGGGCAGCAGGAGCTCTTGCAGTGATGCAAATGAACGTGATAAATGTGCATCAGTCATCAGGGATTGCCGCTATCCCAGTTTAGACCAGTCTCTGGTCTTTTTTCTTTAACCATACCATGATGCTTCCTTGAGTCACTTGTTCTAGATGTGGGAATAGATGTGGTGAGTGTTCTAGGAGATCCCAGCTGGCAAATACCTCATAAATTACAATTTGAGGATGTTGGACATGGCTGGTGGTGCCTTTCAGAGTGGTTCACACTTGGGCTGTCACGGTCCACCCCAGCCTTCTGGCGTTGAGCTGCCACATGGGTTTGTCCATCTTCTTTTTGTTTCTATCATTAGTGTCTCCCCGCCAATCAAGAGAGTGGCAACCCGCAATCCCAAGTTTGCCAAATGTTTTTTCATTTTTTTCTCTCTGGGTTTTTTACCAATAAATCTAATACTGGATGAAAACTTACTGCTTCTCAATATTCTGCTAAATGGCTAGTGCTGTGTGGGTGTTTCTTTTTTTGTTTTGTTTTGCTTTGTTTTGCCTTTTTTTTTTCCATGCTGTTTAAACAATTTTAGTCTGCCTTTGTCATTCGTTTGATGTTTTTTCAACCAATATTCTTGCTCTGGTGAAGTGTTGCGAACATTTTATCTGTTTATACTTCTCTGTATCAACGAAGAAACACCAGCAGGACTGAGGATAGACCGAGATTTCTTTCTGTGATGTTCAGCAGCTGATACTTTTTGGCCAAATGACCTCTGTAATAGTTCATGAAAAATAAGGGAAATTTAAAGCATTTTTTGTTCTAGTTACTAGAGGTCTGCCTTCCTTTCCCCCCACCCCCTTCTTTTTTTTTTTTTTTAATTAGGTGAAACCTTTAGTAAAATATTCTCCTCTCCTCTTGGCTGGTAAGGAAAGCCTGAGCAGTGTTCATCATTTTAAGAGTTGTTGATTCCTTTTTTCTATCTTAATGTTTTAAGATTTAAGCCATCTATGATTAAAACTGTGGCATAGAAGGGAACAGAATGGAATAGTTCTGTTGGAAGGGACCTAGAATGATTATCTTGTCCAACTGCCTGACCACTGCAGGGCTGACCAAAAGTTAAACATGCTATTAAAGGCATCGTCCAAATGCCTCAAACACTGAGGCTTTCATCCATCGTATCCGTATTTTTTTATTCATTATATCCATTGAGACCTATTTGTGTAAAAGATCCTTAAAGGAGCACCTGAAAAAAGTGCATGTTTTCTTAATGTGTTTTTTTAGTTTAGATTTCACAAGTGATTGTTCCTTTATGTAACTTAAGGAAAACCTGTTAGCCAAAAAAACATGCCTAGAAGACAGGCTCTAATTGTTGGCTCCAAATGAGCGCAGTTTGCTAGAGTTGGAAAGGATCTGTAACGTGGGCTTAGAGTGGGTAGAGAAACGTCACCTGTGGGTTGATGCATCTCTGCAAGTTCCTGCAATAGATTTTTCTCACAGCCGTCCTGTTCACTATGTCTCTGTAATTTAAATAAGTAATTTAGCTCTTTTACAAACTATATGCTTACCTGAAATACTTGCCTGCATTTTTAATTTGCTTTTGCTTGTGTCAGACTACTGATGGCATTGCAAAATGAAATGAATATTTGATTGCACAGTTTAGAACAAGTGCAGGTCTAATTACTTAAGCCAGGCATGTTTATATATCTGATGCCATCAGGCTTCTTTTGCAAAAACACCCTAGTCTAGCAGGGCCCTTCACCACATCCTTAATTTTCATCTGCATTTGTTTTATGGATGCAGCTGAGACTCTGGAGCTGTTTGAAGCTGGGAAGGGAGCTGGGTTTTTCCTTATGCTGTACTAAGGCGGAGGTTTGAGCCCCGTATTAAGGGTGGCAGAACAGCATGCACCAGCAAATCCTGGTGTTCTAGAGCAGAGATGGAATAAAGCACACATTTTGCAATGGATGATAAATGTGCCCATAAACCAAATGGAGAAGTGCTACCGGGAGCATCCATCTGCCCGAGATTCAAGAAGCAGCTGAGAATGTGGCGTTTTCTGTGATTTGGTCAGGTGTGTCAAATGCGAGCAGCAGCTTTGCAACAGAAGGACTCTTCTGTCACGGCTATTTAAGCAAGTTATTGTAACACTTATTCTTGTATTTTCTGTGAAAATTTGTAGTGAGTAGCTGAGAGATCATTTGTTTATGCTGGCTAACTGCAAACAAAAGTTTATCATCTAACTTTGAAAAAAATTTAGGGTGAAACCAAGCAGGGAAATTTAAAAATAAAAAAAAAAAAATAATAAAAAAAAATGAACTGTTGAAAAGCTGTGAAGCTGTGACCATCTCAAACATGCAGAGAAAAGGTGTGTTGGTGAGAGTTGGACTTGATGATCTTAGAGGGTCTCTTCCTGGAGCTGCTGCAAGCCAGGGTCTTTCTGTTTGTAATCTGTTCCATTTGCTGTTGCAGAGAAGAAAATATTTTTAATGTGAAATCCATCTTAAAACACACCAAAAAAAGCCCCTCCAGCTGTTTGAAAGCTGTTGGGAAATATGGCAGATTAGAAGTAGTCACAGCTGAAAAGGATTAGCAGGCAGAGTTCAAGTGAGGAGGTCAAATGTGTAAACTGAATGCAATTTATCTTGTGGCACTGCAGTTTATCACATGCTCACAGAAATAAAGAAATACCACACGCATGCACATATTCACACCTAATAATTTAAGAATAACTGGAAAAGGTCTGAAAAGACATTAAAAGGCTTATGATGACATCATGCTATCTGGGGTAATAAACCAAAGATGGTTGAAGTCTGTTCCAAACCAGCTGTAACCAGAGATGTCTTTATGTGCCTGTATATATATATATATAATTTCATGTCTCGGGAAAGAGCTATTGAACACTAGTATTGCATACTAACTGTATGGGGAGATGGAAGATTTTTCTTCTCATGGATTTCTTCCTGCTACATTTAAGTTTTTTATTTTATTTTTTTTTTTTTTTACATTTATAGAAATCCTTTAGCATCTGGCTGTGCTGCTTTTAGAAATGTTTAAAACTTCTCAGATGCTTTACCCTTTAGAAAACCAAAAGAAAATTTAGGAGAGGCAGGGCATGACTGTGCGGTTTCATCAGAGCCTCTTGTTTTGGGAAAGTTTTGTTTTCTGCTTTTTTAAAATCTTCGTCATTAGATAGAGGGCTTCCCCCTGAATTTAAGTGGTTGTATGGTTGAATTTTTGAGGGTGTCTGCATAGAGGTGGCAAGATAATTTTGCATTTCAGTCACATAGTATGCCAAGTTTAATGATAAATACATTTTTTGAAAAATGATTTACATGGTGTAAACTCCAGTGAAGGATGTTAGTGTCACATTAATAATAATTATTGAGAAGTGTCACAAACTCATCTTGAGCAGCCTCTATTAGACACCATCTCAGAATTAAATTTAAAGGAGAAGATAATTTCTAAGTGCAATTAAAAGCTTGTCAGAGTGGAGAAGCAGCCACTTTGAGTCTCGCTTTGATTGTAAGCACAGTTAACGAAATGACTGCCTGGCAGCTTGGGCAACCGTAGTGCAATATCTCATTTAGTTGCATTTCTAATGCCTTAAGTTCTGATGTTGTTCTCAGAGGAGAAACACTCCCCACTTGTTTTCTATGGAAATTTTCTTTTAGAGACATTTTTTTTTTAAACAGGTACCTGAAGTCTCAGTGGCCCTTTTTTCAACCATAATAATTTCAAGACGCGATCCCTGCAGAAATCTCTGGAGTTGGCACGTTTGCGACTTTTCCCTATCCTCACCTACCAGTTGCGGGGAGTTCTTAACTGGAGCATGGAGCTGTGTCCCCCAGGCTGGTTTTCCCACATGCATTTCCAGGATCTGTTCATCTCATTAGCAAAATTTGGGGGATAGCATTAAGGAGAGACCATCAGTGGGCTAAGATAATTATTTTATGCTGGTCTTGACGTTTCCCACAAACAGGACATTTAATAGCAGATTTGTGAGTGTTTTGTCTTGATTTCTCACAAAGCTGGCTTTTTCAATGGAAGTGGTGGGGGCTAAGGTGAGAAAGCTCATTCTAAGATACAGAGCTGGAGTAGGTGCCTACCAGCTCCTATTTTTGGTTACGAGCATCAGTATAGAGCTGCCTGGTGGCCTGTGGGCATGTCCTGTCACCCAATATGTGAAGCCAGCGATTTAGATTTTAAACAAAACCGTTTTGGAAAAGGACAGAAATGTATAAACTGAAATTAAAACTAACTACGAGTTGAATGTCTGCACAGGAGGAAGGTTGCATTAGCCCTCTTTAATCAGGTTATTTTGAAAAAAAAAACCCATAACATTGACTTAGCATGGAAAAAATGGAGCAAATATGTCCTAAGTTTGGATGCTGGTGTCTGGTGGGATTTTTGCTTTGTGTGTGTTGTTTTGGTAAGGATTGGAAGGATTCTAGGGTTGTGTAGTGCTATGCATTTTATGGCACATTTAAATGTCTATAACATAAATAGCTTTCCCATCAGAAGGCATAAATGTCAGCCTATTGACACATTATAAAGACACAAATGGAATGTAGCCTGGCAGACTGGTGCTGGTTTTGAGATTTAATAGTACATCTGTATCATTTATCCCAGTGGGAAATAACACAGGATGTTGCCTTGTAATTTTTTACTACTGTATAATAAAATGTAACCATAATAAATAGTGCCTAAGCAAGTAATGCAGCAGATTCTGGATTTTGTCCAGTGTGTCTTTACCACTTATCTTGGGTTAGTTTTGCCTCCTCAGTGTCAGGCAACGTACAGTTTTGCGTGGATATGAACTGAATGTGGATCTTTAACGTGTGATGTATGTCATCTGTAGAAACCCTCCTGTGCCAAATGCCTCCCAGCTCTTCATCAGCTGATGTTAGCACTGTCCTGCTTCATTCCTCTTTAAACCATCTTCTATTGACCTGTCCTTTAAAGGGTCTGTTCTGCATTTCCAGAATGTCTTTGCAGGCTGATTGCTTTTCCACTTGTCCTTACTGTGTTACAGTGTTATCTGCCTTTTGATAAAAACTCAATATCAAAGCATTATCAGATTCATGCCAGTTGAGAACAGAGATGTTGTGGGTTTATGCTGTTTGAATTTAACTCATCGCATGTTTGCATGGGGCATCTTGCAGACCTTTTGGCATGCTGGGGAGATGCCGTGTCCTGCCCAGCGCCAGACCTTCCCACTCTGCAGTACCTGGGCTGCCCCATCACTGCAGGCTGGGATGGTTTATTAAAGCCATGAGAAGTCTGAGAAGTACTTGGCACCCATTTAGGCACTTCCGCAAGGGCCCAATAATGCAGAAGGGCTTTCTCACATCTGGCTTGTGATGTTCCAAGCAAAGAAAAAATAGGAAAACATTATTCTGTTTGTATGAGAGTACCGCAAATTTGTAAAAAGTAAATTAACATAGAAATGAGGGAGGCTTTTGATTCATTAAGTAAATTCAACAGACTGTGTCATTTCCTTGATTTTCATTTTAATTAGGATTATCTCCTAAGGTCTTTGGTGGGAATTTACATGCAACAGAAGACCGTGGTCAGCAGTGTGCCAGTGTAACAGCCTGTACTTGCAGAAATCCAGCTGTGGCACGGATAGCTGGGACGAGATTTGGCAGGACCACAGGCTGCTTTCTCCTCTGGCGTTAAATGCCTTGTGGGTGCAGGGAGCCCTCTGGCTCTTCCACTGCCAGGCTTCACGTAGCTGCTTGGTTTCTTGGGACCAATATATTGCTGGGGGGAAAAAAAAAAATAAAAAAAAAAAAAAAATTCCCTGGGCTGCCAGCTTGAAATAATGGCTGTTTTCTGCTCCATAGCCAGGCACAAAAGTCTGGCTTAACCCCAGTAGCTGTTGGTCCCAACAACTGGGACCTAGAGCCGGTCGAGACAAAAAGAAGCTGACCTTTTCCTCCACAAACTCAATCTGTTTCACAGAATTGTATGGGTTTGGATGGGTTTTCAGAGGTTCTGTTTGATAGATTAGAAGTGGAAAATGAGGGAAGGGAGCCAGGCAGTTGTATAGGAAGGCGAGTAGCATCCCCGCAGCCTCGGAGGAGGGGCTATGAGGTTTCAGTGCATGTTCTGCATGATGCAGAGCAGAAGCACAACTCCTTGAGTCAGTGGTGCTGTCCTACCACTGCCCTATGTCCTCTTTTCTCTCTCTTTTTTTTTATGATTTCATTGTTTAAAAGTCTCTTTCTTGTCGCACCGAGGCGGGGGGGGGGGGAAGTGTTTGGAAACTGTTACAAAACCAAATTAATATTTTTGCTTTGGTTGCTAGAGGTATTTATGAGCAGACAAATTTCACCTTGGAAATTAGAGTCATTTGCAAACTTCATGAGCACTTCATTGTGATTGTTTTTCTCTATCTAAAAATTCTTATGAAAATTTCCATATAATGTGTAGGTGAAAATTTAGCTTGCAGTTTTCTACCTCAGTGGAAAGGATATGATTGTTCCAAAATACATGAAATGTGAATGTTTTGCTGTGCATTACAGGTGAACAAAGTTTCATCCACGTGGGCCCTACAACAGCAAGTATCTGGTGTAGGCTTTAAGCTTTAGCTTCTTGTACACTCAAATAACAGATTTGAAAGCCATTAGGCATATGAACAAGAAGAAAATGGAGACAGAAGGCAAAAAATGCTGAAGGGAAAATCCTCCTGAAAGCCTACAAAGCATTTTCAAGCTTACGGAAACAACCTGCTCCGTTCTGTTACACAGAAGTGTTAAAAGGAGAGCAGGCGACCCTGCTCCCTCCAACCATTCATCTGTTATGTCTGCGGTGTATTTAGACTGAATCCTTGCCCAGATGCTGCGGATCTGTCAGTTCCATGGGAAATTAATGGGATTTTACCGTTTGCTTTGAGGGAGGGAGGACTGGACTTTCACCCGCCGTCATTGGCAGGAAGGAGTGAAGAGCTTTCCTGTCTACTTGCTTTAAATACTGCGTCTTTTTGAGCCTTTTTCTAGATAGCCTAATTTGTGTTACTGCCATATACCGTGTTGGAATATTACGGAAGTTAATGTACAGTGCTTTGATACACAACCATAATGGCAGACTCTAATGTTTTTTAAATGGTAAACCAAAGGCATTCATAATACAAGTTGCAGTGAATTGCCTGTAATTCTTGCCAGAGATTCGTTTAGCATTGCCTTTAATATTTTATGCACTGAAGTTGTTTGCAAAAATGAAAAGCTTCACTCACTTTGCACACTTGTCTAGTGTCCTCTCCCCTTGCAAAGTGTGACAGAAACACTCTCTTGCAGATGAATTCTATGGCAGGAGGTTTTATACCAGTTATACCGTCCTGGAAAGGTTTTTCTAGTGATCAGTGAAAACTAGATCAGAATTATGGCGTCATAACTGAGCCGGGTAGTTAGAAATCTAACCTTTTGTAATATCACTAGTCACATATTAATATTTTTAAGTATCTAAAACACATATGAATGGCGTAGGAGGTTTTGACTTTAAATGTTACTATAGAGATTTGGCTGTACATAATGCCATTAAAACAGAAGAGTACAAGATAAAATGATCTATTTGCAATTATAATTATGCATATTGAGATTGACCATTCCTTAAAAAATTGGAAGTGCGAAGTGGAGAAGGGCGCTTGAGCAATCACTCTCTGTTGAAAGCATTGATGGAAGAATAAAAAAATGTAGGGGGATCGATTTGGCAGTAATGTGTGCAGAAAGCATGGGAAGTATTTCTTTGGAAGGTGAAGGTAACTCTTGTGCTGTCGTGGTTAGCTTCGCTTGCAGAGACACCACAAAATGCATTATCCACTACGGAAGAGCAAGTAACGCTATGAACCACTTTGTCTGCTCTTGACACTTGATAAATCAAGTGTATTAGTTGATCAGGTTGGTATTGAAGTGTCAGCATGGCCTCAGAAATGCTCCGTGGAGGAGGGTGGACTTTGTTCTAGCTCTGGTGGTGGCCCTGTCTTTGACCTTGAACATGTATTTTTTTGTCTCCTTGCCTTCCTTTCTGCTACTCCTTGATTGTCTTGTCTTCTCAGAGGATGAGCTCTTCGGGAAAGAGATTTCTTTGCATTGTGCTCTGTGAACAATGAAGTCTGAGCCTAGCCAAAGCCTCTGGGGGCTTCTCTAACACAAATTATAATTGTTAGCTTTAATCACTGGCATCAAAAGAGCTTGGTAATGGGGGATGGCGATGTGCAGGGTTTGGAGAGAACTGTAGGGTGCATGTTAATTAAGTCACCATCAGTGAAAGCTGCTGATGCGGTTTCATAACACCCAGGAGGGATGCTGTGCTGCTCCGGATGGGGTTTGTCTCCAAAAGCACAACACTGGTTGCTCACTTCTCTACTTGAATAGAGCCAGAAGTGGGGTGCTTGATATATTTTAGCAAACGAGACCTTTTCACAAGTCTCCTACCTGTTGCCTAAACCTTTCTGTTATTTTTGTGGGTCCCTGTGCCGTGATCATTAACAACTGAAGTTGGACCGCATGGTGTTTGCAGCAGACAGCTGCTCAAGGGTGAGTCAGTGCACCTCGATGGATTCACCTCCCAGCCTTTGCTGTTGAGGAACAGAAAGTGTTTATTGTTGCTTTCCCAAATATCAGCTTCTGTTTTGGCAGGGAGGTGAAGTAGCATGCTGGTTTGCAGATTAATTGCCCTTCTTCTGGTAACTAGTGATGCCGAGCAGGATGCCTGTGTCCTATTTGGGTGGATGGATTACTCATCATAGCAGAGGAGATGGAAACAGGGGGTGTTTCAAAAAGATGGACCAAATTTCAAAGATATAGTGATTTCAAATTGGGTCCATCTTTTTGAAACCCTGTATTTCTTCTCCCAAGTAGCAAGTGACACGATGAGAGGAAACGGCCTCAGGGGACTTTTAGATGGGATGCTGTGAACAATTTCTTCCTCAGAATGATTGTCAGGCACTAGAACAGGCTGCCCAAGGACAGTGGTGGAGTCACCATCTCTGGAGGGGTTGAACATATGCAGAGATGAGATTTTCAGGGATATGGGTTAGTGCCAGCGTTGGGTTAATGGTTGGACTCAATGATCTTGAGGGTCTCTTCCAATCAAAATGGTTCTATGATTTTATGATTCTGTTTAGCTGTGTGAACACCAGCAGTCACATTAGTAAGAGATGGCTGTGTTCAAGTGTATATGCCATTTATTTATCATTAATCCATACAGGTAGAGCTCCAGGGTAACATGGGATGGAGCAAGAGGAAGGAGGTGATATGACTTCTCCATCAGCATTTTAAGTGAAACCACTTGCTCAGTTGTACAGGCAGAGTACAACTGGGTAAGAGCTAGGGTGAGAAACGCCAAATGCTTTCTGAGAAGAAGGTTTTAGAAAGGAGCAGGTTAGTCGATTGGTGTGGAAAGGAGTAAAAGAAAATAAAAAGGACCCTCCCTTTCATGTCAGGCAGGTGCCATACTGCTGGGAGTGTTAACAGGAGTTGGAGGTAAAGCAGCATCTCCTTCTCTAATATTTATTCTAAATTTTAGACATTAGCTGAGTCCAAATCCCTCTGGTTCCTGCAGTACACTCACTCTTGAGCAAGTATTTTGCAAGATCTTTGCTGTGCAGGAATCCCTGTATTATTCCCTTCTGAAAAGGAAATAAGAACAAGAATTCTCCAAACCACATCTGCAATCTGCAGAGAAATAGCATATGGCAGAGGCCAGCTCAAGGTTATGCACCAGGCATTTGGCGAGGGAAGGCAAGAAAGATTTACCAGTCAGCACACTCACACTCTGATAAAATAAGCTTGAGCTGGGAGGAGAGCATGTGCCGAATCCCAAAATGACACAGAGAGCCATAAACTACTGTATGTCGTGCAATCTTTAGCCCTTTATGCTCCAAGCAGAAGCAAAATCCAGGATGTCATAAATAAAACAAAAATCTTGTTTTAATTTCATTTAAAAAGCTGTTGCAAGGTAACAGGGTAACAAGAATTAACTTCTTCAGAGTGGGCAAACCACAATTCCTTTACTCTGTACTGCAGCCATCATATCAGAGTTATTGTCCAAAAGCTTCTTGGAACCAGGTGGAGGTTTTGCTATAAAACACAAGCAGAGTAGTCTATACAAATGGCATTTTTCATAGAAATAAAGTATATGGATGCCCTAATGAGGTGTTGCCTGGTCTGCTCTGCACTTGTAAAACTGTGTTTTCCTACTGAAACTATGTATTTTTTATCAAAATCCAAGGCTGAAAACAACTAACATCTGGAGACTTTTTCATTTGTACAGTGAGAAATAATAGCTGATCTTGCCCTGAGTTTGCTTGTAGATTTCTTAGATGGTCCAAAACTCGTTTATTGCTTAGAGAAGTGATTTTGCTGAGAGGCAGCCTGGAATAGTTATCTTTTTTTTTATTCCAGAGCATCCATACTTGCCCATTATAGAGAAATCACTCAAAAAGCAGCACACATGCTGGACTCTCAAGCCTTGTTTTAAGTTTTAATTTACTTGTCTGCCTTCCAAGGTTACCGGCTAGAAGTGATTGCTCCTTTAGTACATAAATAAGATGAATTATGCGTTGGGGACCAATGCCTCAGCCTCCTTCCTTTCATATTCCCAGGGAAGCGCCTGCTGAGGAGCATGCAGAACTGGAGTGAAATTTTCTTTTTTTTGTGCATCAAAGATTAAATTAAATGCAGGCAGGAAGATTCAGTGCTAATCCCCTCATGTGGGTTTTTTATTTTCTAATTGTTTAAATGGGGCAGGATGGGGCCTCAGGGTCCTGCGCCATCCGGCTTGACTCTGACAAATCTGATTCCCACCTAAGTTTCATTTGGAGCAATCCCAACTGTGAGGAGCAATTTTTCACATGTTGTAGTTAGTCCTAATAAAATCGGTGCTTCCAGGAGGCTGACCTGGATCCATGCATTTCATGCTTTTGTCAATTAATGTTACATTTAGTGTCTAACACTATGTTTAGAAGAAAATACTGAAGATGTAAGGGGACGGAGGAAATTCAAGGTGTAACTGCTGAGGCACAGGAATTAACATTCTTATAATCATAGTTGATTTGATGTTCTTTTCAAATGAAGTTTTTCTGTATTATTCTGGTGTAGCAACCTCTAAAAATCTCTGGTAAATCTTCTAGTATAACAATAATTTAGCCAGATCATATTGAAGTCTGCTGTGGTGAAGAGATACTCATGTACCTGCTCAAGTGTTCTATAACTACTTTTATCTCTAAGGATGTTTTTTTATTTGGCATCTTCCACTGTTTTGTTTTGGTTTTTTTTTCCCAACCATTGTTGGTTATGTGCTAGTACTGTCTTCCCATAATGAGATGTGCTGTGTAGAGATTAAAAATTCTTACAGGCTTTTAAAAATCAGATCTGTTGACCAAAACCAGTTGTTCATTGCTGTATCCCCAGTTGCACATATAGCAGAAAGTTCATGAGTGCCTAATAAGTCCTCAGAGGCAAGTATACATGGTTTTTTAATTATATTTTTTCTTTTTGTTTCCAGAAATGCTGAATTCAGTACTCTGCAAAAAATCACATGTGGATTTTTAGCACTTGAAGAACAAGAAAAGGTAATTACTGGACCATATACTCTAGCCTCATTTGTTAGCTGTGCTAAAATATTAAACTGCTCGACCTAAGCCTGCAGCTCCATCTTTGCATATAGGTTTTGTGTATTTTCAGTTATGCAGGCACGGTTGTTTCTTGAGAATATTCCTTTTTTGGAAAGGGAGCATGGGAGGAAAAGCAGCAAAGCGTGAAAATGCTGAAGCAAAATGGTAGGGAATAGCACACTGTGAATTTTTTCAGTGTATGTTAGATGTGAAAAAGGTAAAAGAAGGGGGAAAAGAAAATTAAGGTTTATACATACCAACAGAAAAGGCTGTGGAGTTCTTCATATTTGCAAGCCTGACTGGCAGAGCCAGTGGGCAAGTGTGGAAGGAGGTTGAGTGTTCCTCCTTGTTACAGCAGCTCCTTGTGTTTGGGTGACTGAGTCACTTGTGGGGCATTGTGTCCTGCCACTGGATTGTAAGCTGCTGGTGAGCCTGCCCTTGCCATTGCCTCTCCTTGTCTTTCTGGGTCGTGACATTTTGCTTGGGCAATACAGCTCGACAGGGCTGCAGCTCAGTTACTGGTGTTAAACAAAATGCCGTTCATCAGACTTGCATGACCTGCTTTGCCAGGGGCTGCATCTGGAAAGAGCGGGCTCTGAAAAGCAACAAGGAAAGCGCTGCCACTCCGCGCACTGCTGTCTCCTGCATTTTCTCCCCACTTCTTTCCAAGGCTGAGAGGCAGGACCTCATGTGGTTTTTTCACTGTGCTACTTTCTGGAGTCAACTGATGTAGAAGTTGAGCAAGGGGAACATGGTCCTGTTCAACTGATACATCCTTCCAGCTGTACAGTGATCCAGAGGAGCAACCAGGACCCTGCATTTGCCTCAAAGCCTGTGCACAGCTTCATTATGACTGTGGGTAACCCAGAGGGATCTAGAGCCTTGCAGTTACTTTTTGTAATAATTAATATAATAACTTCAAAGTGAGATGTATGTAGATGCCACAGTATGGACAGCAAATGGAAATACGTAACATGAAGGTCTGTACATTTGAGTATATAGTAAAGCAAGCGTAGTGAGATTTGAAAACGCAGATGCAAAGAGGTGCAGGGAGGAAATGTTGCAGGGGTTGGGAAAGCTTCTCTATGAACATGCAACATGTTCTTATGAGACACTTAATTTCATTGCTTGGGTTGGGAAAATGCATATGAGTGACATCTTGTGTTCATGTGCATTTTGGAGGTAGGATGTAAACCAAGGTAACAAAAAGGGTGGACCAATGCTGCCACTTTCATGTATCAGCATTACAATTTGCTGGAAACCCATCAAAGGGAAGTACTGTCTCCGTTCTTGGGAACGATGTTGAAACACACTAAAGGGGCTTAAATTGGAAATTTGCTCTGATCCTTCCTTTTTTTTTTTTTTTTTTTTTTTTTTTTTTTTTTTTTGTGGTGGACTCTACATGTGTGAATTTAATGCAAAATTATGACAGGAGGTGAAAAATAGCAGGTGGGGGGAGAAGCTCTAGGACCAAATAAACACTTGATCAAAATGTGTTTTTAGAGAACTACATTCTCCTGTAGTTTGGGTTCATGGTGTTTTAAATGACCTTCCGTGTGCTAATGAATACTATTTCTTTTGTTGGATCCTTCCATTAGGATTTACAGTGACACTTAAAACTCGTTAAAGCCTTGGGTCACCATCGCCGGCTCATTTCTGTGCCCTGGGACTGTCGCATTCGGGCACTTATCGTATGATATCTTCAACGGGGACTTATACAATTCATTGGTGTTGAGTATAAGTTGTTCTATCTGTGTCAAAAGAAGAGATGGAGAAATCCAATTTCTTTTAAATCATGAATTTTCCCGGGGGAATAATTGAAAATTACTGTGGGATGCAATATGTTGGCAAGGAGAAAGACTGTTCTGCGCTGTTGTGTTTCACTAGTATTTTGATTACTTGATGCTGTTTTATAAGAAGGTGAAATATTAGTCTAAGTTATCTGCTCAATTTAAAATTATCTCCATGAATCCAATTGTTTATGTTTATTTGTACTTTTGGTCCAGTGTAATGAGATTTGTAAAAAAATTAGTATGTATTTTTGCAAGTAAGAAAAAAACCTAAAAATACTCCAGATTGATCATGGCTAAGTGCTTTCGAAGGTCTTAGAGCAAAACTGCCCATGCTTTAATGCCACGTGGCTCAAGCAGGGGAATTATTCCCACTGGGTTTCTTAAAAGCCATAGACATTGCTTTAAAGTTAAAGCATAAGCAATATTGTAAGTAGATACAGCAATATCTGTAGCAAAGAAGTGGCCACTTGCGTTGTTATATTTGATCAACTTGTCATTTTTATCAGCTGCTCCTGCTCTCTGAGCTCAGGGGGTTGCACACAACTTTTTTTTTTCCAGCTGGTGAAAGGATCCCACAGAGTCATTTAGCTCTGTCGGCCATAAGAACAGGACAACCGCAAGCTCCTGAATTCCTCCAGCCCTGGATGCAGCAGCATCCGTTCAGTTGGTGGCCAGACTGGGGACATGTCACACGTCCCTTTTCATCCTGTCGAAGAGATGTCACCTGCTCCATGTGTGCAATGTCACCTGGGAAAGGCTTTGTCCCATCTTCTGAGAGAGGTGACCCTGATGTGGGTGTTCAAATCCCCGAAATGGGGGATTTTTACAGATGGGGTAGATTTCACACCATCCTGTTGTCAGCATTGGTGAGCGGGGTCTGAAGCTTCCAAAACTGAGATTGCGCTTTTATTCCCTGAGCAGCCAGGCTGATGGAAGAGATCTCAAAGCTCAAGGGCACAAGCAACACTCTCTTCTTTTGTACTTTGTGCCTTTTTTTTTTTTTGTCTTTTTTAACCGGCTGGCCATGACATTAAGATTTCTAATTAATTTAAAAACCACAGGCAGTTGTAGAGAGTGAGCAATGTAATAACTGGGCCATGGGGCAGAGTAAAAGCACATCAATTATTCAGGCAGTCACTGCTGCTTATTCCCTTCCCGGAGCTGGGCTGGCTGTCAACGTGTGTCAGCGCCGCCGCTAATGCCCTTCAAAATTTACGTGCATAAACAGTGGCCTTTTAAAATGCACATGAGGATCACTTCAGCATTTCCAATGATAGCTGCTAGGAGCATGCTCCGCCGAGGGGCTCTGACCGATGTTTTGGGTGCATAGTTCAAAAACCAGGATCTTGGCAGGCGCTTCTACTGGAAGGCGTCGAGAATTTGCTCCTCAAGGAGACTGAGGGGCAGCCTGAGCCATGGGAAGGAAGAAACAGTACTGTTTTAAAATTTGGATGGTGTCTGGGAGTGTTCTCTCCCGGCAAGTGAAGACCAGCATCTCTGATAACATGTTCTCTATTTTTGCGAAGTTCTGGAAGCGCGTGGTGCGAGGATGCCATGGGTGCCACCGGGGCTGGACCTTCTGTGGGTGCTCTGCAGGGATGACGAGCAGGAAGCATCCTCCTCCTCTTCTTCTTCCTCCTCTTCCTCTTCCTTCTCACAGTTTGGCTTATAAGTGGACAAATTTGAAAATGCGGAAGCTTTTCTCAGTACGAAGAATAAAATTCCCCACACTGTAGTGATCGTCTTGCATGGGGACATGGCAAAGTCTCATGTCAGAGATGCCACAGCGAGCGACACTGATTTCTGCACCCAAACAGCCAAGGGGGCTGGAAATTGCGGACACAGTTGGATTTTTCTGCTGTGGACTACAAGCAGAGCATGAAGCCTTATTTTCCTGACTGGCTGGCATGGTTATCCCTGCTGCTGGAAGCAACCACCTTGCTTTTTAAAAAGTGAACTAATAGGTGACAAAATAAAATGAGCCTCTCTAATTATGTGTTGTGCCAGCGAAAATGACCAGCTTTAATTCGGAAAACACTGGCTGTAATTAACGGTGAAAGGCTTTCTTCTCTCCTCTCTTTAGCCATTTATGAATCACTTCTCCCCATGGAAACTTTTAAATCTGTCTTGCTGGGGAAACTGAGGAGAAACAGGTAAAATGGATTTGCTTTAATAGCTGTGGTTGTAACTTAAACACTTGCAATGATATTAAGCATCTTTCTCCATTCATGTTGATCCTGATGATATACCAGTCCAGGCTAAGACAGGATCAGCCTTCATTAAATGGAAGAAACTAAACTCCATTGACAAAGACTTTGGCTAAATGGGGCCTTCATTGCTCTGAGAACAAGAATGCAATTAGCTGAAATGTTTGTTTACAAAATCTAATTCCTGGGGAGTATCTTAGATTGCTGCTTGCATCTCTTGGGCTTTTGTTGCCAAGGCTTGCAGTTTGACAGATTTTTGCAAAGTGCAGTTGTAGCACGTATAGAAGGGATGGGTCAAGCTTTCTGTGGTAAAGCTGAACCCAGCTGAAGAGCAAGGCCTGAGCTGCAGATGTGCTGGAGTTTATTCGTGCCTTCCCCCCCTATCTGCAGCATAACTGCTGCAGTCTGGGTTTTTTCCCAGCTGTTTGGTTTTTTGGGGGGGAGGCGGGGTGTGTGTGTGTGTTTTCCCCTTCCCCCAGCCCCCTTTTTTTGTAGGGGCTTTTGTGTGTATGTGGTTTTGGTTGGGGTTTTTTGTTTGTTTGGGTTTTTGTTTGTTTGTCTGTTTGTTTATTTTTGTTAAATTAAGACCAGTAACATAGTTGCAAGTTTATGTTTAGGTGAAGCAGCAAACTACTGCAGGGCAGCATAAACATGGCTTGTGGGACTTGACAAGAAGAGAACGGCTCACGCCGCTTTTAATAGCAGCTATGACCAAAGGGCTGGGGCTCGGGTGCTTCATCCTGCGCCTTTGCACAGGTGATGACGCACTGACGGCGGGGCTTCGATTTTCTTGCTGTATCAGGTTTGGAGTGTGAAGGATCAGGCATTGCGAGCATGTGTTGATACCAACAAAATAGCACATGTTAATTTGGAAGCATGTATTAATAATAAAACATTAGTTTGCAGGCTAGGATCTGGCATGGTGGTGTTTATTAGCTCATTTCGTTACTCTGTGTGGTGGCTCTGCTTTCTTTGCAGTTCTCTCTTGTGGCTTCCTTGCAAATGCATGGACTTATCTGGACTTATCTATCAGGGGGCACTGGGCTAGCGCGCATTTCCTGGACACATTTGCCTCATGTGTCTGGTGGCAAACATTAAACATTTACCAGGACAATGCAATTTCCTCCCCGTTTGCTGAATATAGGATATTAATGGAATAGTCAGTATAATCTGTTTGGCGATGGCTTGTAGTCATGTTAAATAATGGGGAACAGACTAATGAAGACCATCCTGTTGATGGATAAGGGTTACAATTTACCAGCGCTGCAGTAATTGAAATAAAACAAAGCTGCCTTTGCCTAATGGGCAGAGTTATACGCGATGTGCTGGTTTTTGATGGTGAGTCCTGGAGTGAGTTCAGGGAAGCAAATGGAGCTGGTGAGAGGGCTGGAGCACAAGTGTGATGGGGAGTGTCTGGAGAGACCTGGGGGGTTCAGCTGGAGAAAAGGAGGCTGAGGGGAGACCTTATCGCTCTCTGCAATCACAGAATCATAGAATAATTTGGGTTGGAAGGGACCTTCAGAGTTCATCTAGGGTGGTTTACCCAGAAAGGGTGGGAAATTTTCCTTGCAATTTCGCACCATTTGAAGAATTTCTATCTCAAAAAAAACAAACCATTTAGCCAGGTACATTCCTCAAGTAGATCGGGGCTGTCAATGGGGCCGCTGGTGGCTCTTCAGCACTTCTTGTCCCCACTGTCCCTGTCCCCCTGGGCATGGCAACTCCTCAAGGTCACCTCCCCAGGATGGAGGGACAGGAGGGTGGGACCCCTGGGTAACAGACAGGGCCCTCAGCCAATGAGGTGCCCAGGCCCAGGGAAGCTTCTGGAGCAGCCTGTGCTCGCCACGGCCAGACCCAACCCAGCACAAAGTGGCACCAACACCGAATCTCTTGAATGTCACTTGGAGCAGCCTCCTCACTGCATTGGGTTTGTGAGCAGAGCCCTCCCTTGAGACCAGGGACCCTCTGAGGAGACTTCCCATGATGGAGAGCCCTCACCTGCTCCTTGGTGTGGGATTTTCTGCTGGAAATATGCTCGAGTGACCCTTGTGGGTCTTGCTGCCTCCTCCCATGCATGTGCTGCTCCCCAGCATCCCCTTTCCTCAGCCGGACAGCAAGAGTTGCAGTAGCTGATGCAGGGATTTGCTCCTTGAGATTTGGTGGTAATAGTGCATGTAAAACTCTGCTTTTTTCAGTGTCAGCACTGTAACTGACAAATGCTTTCCTAAATTTGTGAGAAGTGTGCCCAGTATGATGTGGTTATATTTGCCTGAGAGTCTATTCTCAAGGCAGTACGTGGGCCTCTCTACTATGAAAGTTGTACTATTAAGAGAAGATCCTGCTAACTTAATAAGATAATTTATTTGTGTCTGAATTTTTTTTTTTAAGGTGAAAGAAATCCTGAATGGTGCCAAATGGTATTGGAAATGTGTTGATCTTCCCTGCGCCTTCCTCTCTTCTCCCTGTGTCAAAACTCTTCAGGAAATAGGAAATATTTCATCAGATGGAGGCACATCATTGTGCAGCTCTTAACTGAACTGTGGGGGAATTCATCCTGCAGATGGCTTGAGGCAGTTTTTTTTTTTTTTTTTCCTTCCTGTGGGGTATTCAGTAGGAAGCAGTGTTGCCAACAGGGCTGTATACATTCAGGGTATAGAAAACCCAGGGGAATGAAATGCAGCATGGCCAAGGTATGTCCCTTTGTCCCTGCTCTGCCATGACTTTAGTGGCCATCCTGGTGCTATCAAGACTTTGGGGCAGATGGAGAGATTTGTTGCCCAGATCTGCCTTGGGGTGGAGGTGCGGATCAACTTTGTCTTCTTTGCGCTTCTTCAGATGGTTGCACCTCTATTAGGAGATGAGCCTTGAAGTTTCGTACCAGCATGATTTGAATTAAGTCTAATTTAGACAAAAGTTTTAAGAGCTATCTCCCCACCTCCCATGCAAAATAAATTAGAGCGTTTAAATGCAGTGTGTCTGGCTTGGAAGCATTTCCCTGTGGTTTATTGCCTTGCTTTTATTGATGGGCTGCATTTGCTCTCACACAAACCGATTAATCTCAACTTGATGATTTGTTTCGCAGAAGTTGTTTGCATAGGGATGAAGGCTGAATGAAGGGTTTTTAAGGGGTGGAAACTTGAGTTCCACTCCCTGCAAAGTTTGTAGAGACTTGGATAATGTGGCCCTAGGCCAAGCTGAGAAGATGTAACCTGCCATGTAGCTGTAGGGAGAGCAGGAAGAGACACTAAATTACTGACAGGTTTGGAAAATTTCAGAGTGTCCCGCCAATGCAAAATGATGGACCTTTTGAAAAATGTAGGATGATCTGATTTTGCTTCTTAATTTCAAAAATATAAACAAAATTGGAACAATCAATGCAATTACATTAAAATATTAAGGTATGCTAAGTACAGCATTAGATATGTATTTTTCCACTATAAATACACCCCCAAGGAATCATTCTATTTTTAAGATGAACTTGGTATTATGATAATGTAAAAGAAGTCTATAATTTATAATTCCAATTGGAGATGAAGAAATTTAACATGTCAGCTTCTCTATTCATTACTCCAGCAGTCAAGACTAACAGGCTGTTCTTTCACCTTTGCTGTCAATCATTTAGATAGACCAATTATGGATTCAGTTAAAAAAATATATGTATCAAAAGGGAAAATGCAGCAGAAGGAGGTTCAACATACTATTTCTTTTTTTTTTTTAATGAGGTCTGTAAAGAGTACATTTAGTCCTATGTTTTATGAACTTCATGGCCAAAACTCTCCTACTATTACTCTGGTCTTTCTGGAGGTGACATATGGACTAAGTTGTGAAGTGGTTCTCCAGTGTTTTTGTGTTGGAAAAGAGCTGGTGACAGCTGACAGTCACTTCTTGTACTATTTAGAAACACTCATTGCCTGACATTAAAACAAAAAAAAAAAAAAAAAAAGGAGCAGGTGAAAGATAAAATCCCTATATTGGGATTAGGTCCTTGGTTGTGTGGAGCTGTTAATGAGAAAAAAGAGCATTCTGTCTGGGGTATGATGGCTATTAATTCTAAGCATTTTTAGAATTTTGAGCCTTAAGGTCTCCAGTGTAGCACTTCTTTAGCACTGAATTTAGATGGAACTGTTTCTTTTTAAGATGTAGGATATAATTGCATTGACCTCTGTTCGGCCAGTACTAAATATTCAATGCTCTCTAAAAAAAAATCCCCACAACTGGAACTGGAAAATTAGATTCCTTACTGAGATGCATAAATATAGTTGTGGGCCTAGTAATCTTGTTTTAAAACTGCAGCGTTCCTTTGGGGTAAGTTTATTATAACGAAATATACATGGTCGAACTTAAATATAGTTAACCTAATATGATCAGACTGATTTGGAGCAGAGGTAGGTCAACACTAAGTGCTTTTGAAAATCTCATCCCAGCTCTCTGGAGATTAAGGCTGCAAGTGCAGAGTATCAGCCTAAGTCATGCTGAAGAGGCAGAAAGGATGCTTCTCCGTGGAGCTTCTGTGCAGAGAGAGACTTCGGTTGGAAAACAGGAGCATAAAACAGGCTGGAGGGGGAAGAAAGATCTGCAGCCAGATGGGGAGATATCCAGCTTTGCCCAAGTCACAAGGCTCGGAAGTTCACCAGCACGGTTGCCCCTGTGACTCTCTTCTACCTGTGTCTTATGCATATGGGTAGAGTCCCTGGTTTTGGGCGGTTAGGGGCATTGTCTCCTCCTGTGTTTTGAGCTGTACTGCTGCACTGAGGGAGTACAAATCAAAAACTTGAAGCTGCCAGCCCTGGTTTTCTGTTTTACCTTTAAAAAAAGAAAAGGATTGTTGCAAAGTTGGCGTCCTTGGGATTTGTAGCACTGGCTGGAATCTCGCAGCATGGGAACTCATTTCCAGGGTAACGTTTTCATTTTAGTACTGAAAAGTGCAGTACTATTTGAGTATTTGAGTAGAGTCTTGCTGTTGCACATGAGAAGAGGCTTCAGGGCTCTCCTCTCACATCTCCATGAATAGCGCCTGTGACTGATTTAGTTAAGGAGTTGAAAACGTAAGGTCTAGCAAGGCCCCAGGAAGAGTATCGACAAGCTTTGCATGCGTGGCTTCCTACTGAAATAACTGGAGCTCTGATATTTTGAAGTGTTCTCCAAGGTCTGAGTTTAGCTCGTTGATTGTTTGGATGTGGTAAGACATTCAGCCAGTTCCAAGCTGCACAGCATCAGTCCCTTTATCATAGAATCACAGAATAATTTTGGTTGCAAGAGACCCTTTAAGATCATAGAGTCCTCTTCTCCGTGCCAGCTGTGTTATCGCAAGCCCCAGAGGAAGGCATTCTTGCCAGTCCCTATAATATTTAAAGAGTCACTTTGTCTCCCCATATAAGTAGTTTATCCAAGTGACAGGCTGATTTGCTGACATGACTCTCTCGTGAACCACGTGTTTGCAATTTGAAGAGCAGTCCCTGCTGTTAAAAAAAAAAACACACCAGTATAAGCAGTAAGGTTAGCCCTTAAACTGCAGCAGCATGGTGACTTTTGGAAAAGCACACATCTGCTTTACATGTAACATGTGTGTGAGTTAAACCTCCTGGGCTGCTTTCTGTGATTGATGGTTTCACACAGGAACAAACACATCTCAGTCAGTGGATCTAAAT
Source organism: Streptopelia decaocto (assembly GCF_964273445.1). NCBI lineage: Eukaryota > Metazoa > Chordata > Aves > Columbiformes > Columbidae > Streptopelia > Streptopelia decaocto. The sequence continues at coordinate 28,768,146 of NC_138658.1, forward strand.
CTAGTCAGGCTTATCTTTTGAGACTGACTTTTGCAAGTCCACAATATATGGAGCCTGCAAAGGACTGGAAGGACATTTTGTGAGTGTGTGGTTATATAACCTAAGGTAGGCCTGGTACTGGTATATAAGAAAAAAATGCTGCAAATGCTGGAGGCAGAGGACAGGAGAGAAGCAACACATCGAGTAAACAGGCAGGGTGGCCAGTGTTAAGAAAGGGATAGTTACAATAAGTGTAATGTGCAGAAGTCACAGTACATCAGCTGGTTAATCAGTGCAGAATGATTTGTATGCGTCTCAGCAGAGGTGAGTTCTAAGGAGGTTTGGAGGAGAATGGTGTTGTGGCTCTGCAGATTTGTACTCTTCACCTTCAGAAAGAGTGGCTCTGTGAAAAGCAGGAAGGTTATTCCTTCAGTACTGTTTTTCTTTTTTTCTTACTCTTTTTTCTTTATATTATCTGCAATGAGACAGGATGATCATGGACGCAGATGCCACGTTGTAAATGCTGTTTTTTAAACCAGCTGAGAATCTGGCCTGATATTTGGCACTTGCTAAGTACTTTCATCTTCAAAGTACTGTGCAAACGTTAATTAATTCTGCTGGGGAGCACACAGGGAGGTGGTGCTGGAACAGTTAGGCAGAGAGTGAAGCCAGGAGAGATGGCAAGGACAGCATCGCTGGGCTTGGGAGGTCTATACTTGTAATTCAGCAAAGGGTCCCACAACAAGTGGTTTAGTAGGAGAAAAATCTCTTAGATGCCTGTATTTTCCATGCAGTGCTTCCAAAGACAGAGGGTATCTTGCCATTGCCCTGCTTAGGGAGATAGTTGAGATGGGATTCCAGTGCCCACAGCTCTCCCTTCAGGTGGGTTTAGGCTTGCAGGGACAGGTTTTGGCTTGACGTTGCTGAACTTGCTCAGATGGAGCTGGGAGGAAGCTTTAAACTTCTTGCACAAATGGCAAATTTTAGAAGCTGTGCAGATGCATTTAGAAAAAGCATATTTCTTTTAGCTTTGGGTGAATAGGTAGATAAAGTGTTCCTGACTGCTGGTTTGCTTTCATTGAGATCCATAGGTACCTACTGATAGTTTTCTGAGTTGATTTTTCAAGTTGTTAAGTTAAGGAGACGAGAAAAGAGAGATCATGATTGATGCAGTTACTTTCCCAGTGTATATTCTATGCATTTAAGATAGTAGAATTATATCTAGAGCTTCACTGTTTTAAGTTCACTTTCTTCCAAAGACTTCAGTAGATTAATGCACTCAGAAATATTTCTTTCTAATCTCAAGATATTACCATGCCTAGGTTTGTATGAAAGGCAAGACTAGCTCTCTGGAGGCTCACAAGCTATAATCAAATGTTGATATGAAATTGTAGTGTTCCATCACATCTTACCGTCTTGGGTGCAAAAAAGTAAACAGAGCAAACCTTGATCAGAGAGATTCGTGGTGAAGTCCCAAAGAAGAGAGAGGATTTTCAAGTAACTGGGATTTTGCTGTGTGATTTTAATTTTTGGGCCCCTGTTGTTCCAGCATTTCCTTTGGAGTAACGAAGAGTTGCATTAAATATTAAACAAACGTTGTGATGATTCATAAAGAGGGTCATGAGCTCCATATGTGAGTCAGAAATTTAATCTCCAGCTGGTTTCACTATAATCCATGTCATATGTCCAGGATCAGAGAACTCCACTGTCTTCGAATAATTAGTTAGTGATCAAAACAGGGAAAAAAAATCCATTGAAACAATTTTCTTTTAGAAACGGCTGTTTCTTCAAAACTAAATTGCTTGTTAAAGCTCATCAGTTTTAATGGCATTTTCTTCTGAGTGGAAGTAAGACAAAAATAATTTGAGAAATGTCAAAATGTCTTCTTGATATTTGCAGAATTGATAATATTTTTTAGTGTAAAATGACTTTCATTTAGAGTTGTAACTCTGTTTTAATAGGAAAAGAGAAAAGTAAGGCTTTTTGTTTTCGTCTAATCTAACTATATTGATTAACCCAAGATGACTTTCTTTCTAGGATGTTGTTTCACCAAAAAGGAGAACTTGATTAGCTTTTTCCTGATATCCATATATAATTTTAATACTAGTTCAGGTTGGGGGGGTGGAGGGCAGAAATCTCCTAAATCTCCTATCCCTGTGCTGGGATGGTGGGATCTGGGAGGTGTAAGAGAGGTGGTGGGATGGGATCTGAGGGGTCCCTTGTGCAGCCACACCAGCTAGAGTAGGACTGTTTTCTGCGTGAGACCAGCTCAGTGGTGGCTTTGTCCAGCTGTGTCTTAAAAACCTCCAAGGCTGGAGATACCACCATCTCTCTGATCATCAGTCCTGGGGTACTGAATGCTTAAAATAAGAGAAATGTGTAGATTTGAGTAAGTTATGGGGGAGAAAAACTAAGGCCCAGTTAAAAAGGTTACAAACAATAATGTACTTAACTGCATTAAAAACATGCAAGTGGTTTATGCAAGCAGAAGTTTGGTATCTAATTGTAAATGACATAGCTGCAGGATATTGCTAGACATATGGCAGGAATGTAAATAGTTTGCTTGCACTTTAGTGACATCCTGGAAAGCTGTGTGTAAACTTTCCGAAGTGAAGGAAGAAGAGATGATTTCCTGGAAAAGAGTGTTTTCAAGAGAAATAATTGCTAATAAATAATCTGTCTTCCTCTGGAATGCCAAAGTTTTATTTTTGTGCTTGCTTAAAAGGCAGCCTCTAATCAGCCTGCATTTTCTTGTTTGGCTGATGAGCTCCATGCAAGCTGGAGAAAGTGCTGATTGCGTCATGTCGCTGATGATGTCACAGATCAGAGCGAGCTTTTCCATGGGACCTGCCTGCTGATTGCAGCAGAACCCCCTGGCAGATGCTTTGTGTCTACCAGGATTTAGGCAAGATGACAAAGAGGAGGGTAAACAGTTGAGTAATTCAAGAGGGAGTGTCAGATTCCAGAATGTAAATTGGTATGTCAGTGGCCAAAACTCTTCATTCTTCCACCAAACCAAATGCAAGACTTGCCTGCATATCAGCTGTAGGGGTTGCTGCTACGCATAGTAACCTTTAGCTTAATATCCTAGTGGAATGCAACACTGAGAGGCACTAATGTTGGCTTATTTTGCAAGCCACCAAATCCAACTAAATGTTCAATGCTGTTTTGTTAGTAGCTCACCATCATAGGTTTTGTTTTGCATCAAGTGATACTATCAAGGGCATAAAAATTCCCGGTCTCATGATAACTACTGCTGGTTCTCTTATTATCTAAAAGATACAGCAAGAGTAAACCTTGAGTAGTGTGCTTGATTTCTGGATGGGTGTCTAGTGACTTCTTAAATAATTCTTGTAAAGTTTGCAGTGGGCCAAATTCTAGCCCCGTTCAGGTCAACAGTAGCTATTCCAGGTTACTTTGTTGGGATTGTGAATGTGCTGTAGGGACCAGTTTCTGTCACATAACTTGTTAACTGTAATTTTAGCCAAAGGGCCACACATACTTAGTGGCTTGATGAAATATATATAGATATATACACACAGAGAGATATCTGGTTTGGTTTTGTTTTGTTTTTTTCAGTAAGACAATTTCTGAAGGCTATAAATAAGCATCTATGGCATGAAAGCAGTAAAAGGAGAGCAAGGAAAATCAAAGAAATTCAGACATCAGTAATGTTTCAAAAGTACATTTCACAAGGGAGTTTTCCTTAACTATCCTTCAAAGATGACATGATGGAAAATTCAGTTATTAATCAATGATGCTATTTCTCTCTTGGTTTCAGGAACTTTTTTTTAATTAAGATTAACATCTGTTTCAGTCTACAAAGAATTTTTAGAATTGTAAAACTTTAAGTAACCATAAATTACTTAAAGTGCATGGAGGATTAGTATGAAAAGAAAAACATTTCAAGCGTTGTTCTTTAAGAGGTGAGCTTAGCCCATGTAGTCATAGAATTATGTCATTGGTATATCCTTACCGAATAATTGCAAACATACAGCACAAATCGTTCCCTGGAATCAGCTGACATACCAATATACTATAGGGTGTTTTATTACAGCAGAGCTGGAGAATTGCAAAACCAATTTTCCATAGAAAAATTACTTTAATATGATCGGAGTGCCATGATTTTGGTTCATTTGCAATACTGTACGTCAAGCTGTTTGCTGATGCTCCTAGCAGGTCTCTGTAATTCTGCATTTATTTTTAAATGCCAAATTTATAAGAGAAATTATGCCCAGTGCTTGTAAATAAGAAATTGCTATTTCTTATGGGAGGTGTGTGTATTTAACCAGATCATTTTCCACTCATGAAGTATGAAGGAGAAGCTCTTATCAACAGTCGTTGCTTTCCAAAAGATGCTCTGAGAGATGACAAGAGACTTCTATTTTCTCCTGTATCACCACACATTTCTGATTTGGTTTGCAGCAAACAGAGGGCCTTGCAGTCCATGGGTATTTTTTTCCCTTGACTAGATTTTGGTATTTTAGTAGCCCCCCAACTTCTTCCTCAAAATACTTCTGTATTGGTGTTTCACTTAAAAAATAATATTAATTTGCTGTTTGCATCCTCCATGGGCTTCCCTGTAGCAAGACTTTCCTGTCTTCCCAGTCTCCCATTATATTCTTCTGGCTTTCTCTTTCTTTCTGATCAGGGGGGTTGGACTAGATGCACTTTGAAGGTCCCTTCCAACCCAAACTACTCTGTGATTCTATGATGTATGGAGGGAGGATGGGCTAGAGGAGAAAATGGAGCATTTCAAGGCTGTGAGAAGCATTGTAGTGGACAAACAGAGAGAAAACTCCAATATAGTTTTTTCACTTGTTTTTAATCTCTTTGAAAGAAGCCCTGTAGGTTTCCTGGTGGGAGTTGTGTTTTTTTGTTTAATACTTTTTCTTCTTGGAGTTTTGATGAAATATCAAAATTCATAGAGGTTTTCCAGCTAGCTCAGTTTTTGCCCTTCTGGGAAGACTGATGTTGAGAATAACAGCGAGAAAGCCTGTCTTCTTTTTTTTGTTTTGCATTTCTATCTAGAAAATGAAGGCCGTAAAACTTTTTCAGAAGAGCATAGTATTCAGAAGCTCTCATTCTTGTTGCTGTGTGTGGCACATGTTGAAAATTTGACCCCAACTGGAAAAGATGAGAACTTCTAATATCTTCTAAAGAATTATCCCTGAATTCTACCTATTTTAAAAGCCTGAACTTACTTTCTTGTATAATACACTAACCTGCTGGGGGGGGGGGCGGGGGAAGCATATTAGAAAATACCTTTACCCCCCCTTCAATATATAACACTTTGCAGTGTCAGCTCCAGCTGTCTGATTGTCTTGATTAACTTATTTTTCTGGATTGATGTAACTGAAGTTTTCATATAAATTGCATGTTTACTGATGTACATTTTGCTTTTCCCTTGTTTTGGTTTGACAGAGACTTTACCCTCTGGGCTTACTGCTTTTCACTCTCTCCCGTATTGAGGAAGAGTTCTAAAATATTTTCTGTATTTATTCTCCATTTTAAAGTGAAAATATTACATGCTGAAGTTGAGCAGCACAGTCGTCTTTAATGCAATATACAGTTTGCACTCAGGTTGCTTCTTCCTGCTATATAATTTATATGTGAATCATGGATTACATTTGCTTTCTCAGGAAGCGAAAATAAATTGGGTGGAGCCACATCCAGTTATGTAATGAATTCCTCACGGTAAAATTTACAGCAGGGATGTTGCAAAGTGGAACGCTGATAAAAGATTTCCAAAAGATTTGTTGCAGTATCTCCCAATGAAAATAAACCTCTGTCCATTTTAGGCATAGAAGAGCCATTTTGATTCAAACAATGAAATATTTAAAGGTGCATGGAATTGTTTTTCATTGCAGCTTAAGTACTGGTGCATAGATCAAAGAGGAGAAGAAATACTTGATACAGTCTCACCAACCAAAAGCTTTTTCCCAATATGTCATAAACCCATAACATAACATAACTCTTTTTTATGGCTCTCAAAGCACTTTCTAGGCTGCATCTAATGGATTATATTTTGAGGAGCTATTTCCTGACCCTGGGCTTCACTTTTTTGAAACTCATTGATGAACCCTGCCTTATTGGGGAAAATACAGCTTGTGAGCTTTGATAAGGCGAGGAAACACCCACTGGTGCTGTGAGAAGCACTGGTAATTTCACCTGCATTTTTGGCACTGATTTCTTTTAATAGCTTTTTGTTTGTGTTTCCTTCCATGTGTTTCTTGCCGTACCTTGACCTCTTGCTTGTGATTAATTTTTTAGGTTGATCCTCAGGTAGCCCAGGTCGTGCAGGTGTTTTGCTGAGCTGAGGACATCTGTGCTCTTCCCAGGTGGATGTTCTTCTTCCAAAACCCACAATGTGGCTCCTAAAAGCTGTGTATTGCTTGCAGCCAAAGGGCAAACAGGTGGATACATCCACAGTGTTGTATTAAATAAATCTTCTAATGCTGCAGCTCATATTAGAAAAAATTTCCTGACAGTAACCAATTAGTTATACCATATAGACATCAATAGCTATTAAGGGAAAGCTTTTCTTTCTTTGATTCAAATGTCCTGCCTCAGCAAATGGTCATGCTACTTGCACCAAAAAAGCCTGTGTCAGTGCTGCGGGGAGCTCGGAGCTGGCTCTGACATGGGAAGAGAGATAGTGGATAGCATTTTATAAAGGCATGAAAAGCCAGCAGATCTATAGCAAAAGCTGCTTGATGGCAAGTTGTTGAGGAAAAAAAAAAAAAAGACATTTTAATGATATTTTAATACCTGAGTCTGTCTGTGAGGATCCAGAGGTATGATTGACACTTTCTCCAGACCTTCTTCAGAAATGCATCAGTAGTGGGTGTCAGAAATTAAGACACATACCTTAGCAAATGCCCATGGGCTGGAGTCTGCAAAATGAAGAGAGGAAGGCAGGTTTACTATCACACCTGGAACGAAAAACAAAGCAAAACAACAAGAACAAAAAAAAAAACCCCAACAAAACAAAAACGCATTTTTAGTAAGTGGGGAAGGCAGTAGTGGTCTTACTGCAGTTGAAGTAGTGCCATGGGGTGTTGGTTTTTGTGGTTTTTTCTTTTCAGTGATGGAAATAAATCAATTTATTTCTGCATAACACATTTGTATTTATGCTGCTTAAGCACACCATTAAGATAGCAATTAAAAAGTCGATATTATACTTAACTGAAGTCTCAGTCATCTGACATTTATTTCTCAGCAAAAGGGCTCCAACTGAGAACATTGGCCTGTAGTCTCGTACATGGGAATAGTCTGTAATGGGCCATTACAGGCTAAATGGGCAGGGTTACGTGGTGTTTATTTTATTTGTTTATTGAGAGTAAGTTCTGCATGTTCAAGGGGAATATCCTTTATTGTCGAGCAAAATGGAATTTCTCATCTGTATGTCAAAAAAAGGGAGCAAGAAGGGTGAGAAGTGGTCTTACAGCATCCTTGGTTGTTAGTTCCAGTCAGGCTAAAATGTGCAAATTAATAGCACAAACTAAGAGTCAGATCAGATGTAGCTGATCATTAGAGGCGCAGCTGTAATTCACTTATGATATATTAAACAGATACACTGCAAGCTGCATTAGGTGGTGTTGATTGCCAGTTCCCTCCTGCATAAATGCCATTAGATGCCTAAAGTTGCAAATTGCTTTAATAACTTTCACAACTGATTGGTAATCACCCTGCAGTTAATGAAATAGGGAAAACACCTCTTGCTAAATGCATTGTCTTCATTTCCCCCTGCACAATTTCCAAGGTGCAGAGATCATTTTCGGGAAATCCCATTCTAGAAAGGCCATCTGTCACATTTTACTTCTATTCACATTCCTATTTTATTTTTTCAGTTTGCAAATATAGATATATAGTCTATATAATCTATCCAAGTTAGGACAGACTTGTTTAGATGGGGTTGGTAGTTGTCTCTTTTTTTTTATTTGCCTCCCCAAGTGTTAAGAGTTACAAGATGTAGTCTGTGGAAGAGTCCCATAAAATTGTATCCTCATTTAAGGATAAAATTAGTGGCCACTAGTTAACGATGCAGGAATTAAATACATGGCACTGAATGGAGTGCAACGCTTTACCTCTTGCTGTTGTGAGATTTCAGAGGTATTAATGTCTCCTAACAAACATCTGAAGGTAATTTCAGAGGGTGGGGGAGTTTTGAGAAAAGAGCACAGCAGTGTTTTATAGTTGAGATTGCCTATATATTAGACAGCTCTGACAGAGCGTGTAATTAATTTTTTACGTCTTTAGACTAAAGAATAAATAACCAGTAATACACATGGCCCATTATGAATGTTTCAAGTGCACTGTTGTTGGGCTGGATATTAAGCTATGGCTTTGTTGCGATTTTCAACAGAGTCAGCATATGTAAAATTGGCCTTTTAGGGTCAGATTTTTCTAAAGTTGCATTTAGCACATGTTTAAAAGTAACGTGGCCTGGTTTTGGAAAAATCTTAACGCCCTGGCTGTGTATCAGCAAAAATTCAAGAGCATGGTGGTGGTTTCTGCCATTCTTGCAGTCCTCAAAAAAAAAAAAATAATCAGCTGGTTTCTCCCGCAGCCACTCTGCTGCCAGTCAGTATCTAAACAGGTGCTGAGAGCTTTTGAAAGTCAGGTCGTTAGCTTTTTATGCGATGTATAATTTTATATGCAGTGCATCTGAAGCAGAATATGTATGATTCATATACACACAGAGGAACCAACACAGAGGGATAATTTTAATATAAATCCCAGTGCTGTCAGTTTGTTATGTTCCAAAATGTTGTGTAGAATAATTCAAATATTTATAGATGGTAGTTCAGCTGGTGCTTTGCTTGCAGTATTTGCCTTTTTTTCATGTTTCAGTTGCTCTGTTCTTCCTTCCTTCCTTTGCACTGAAAACGTTGCCCATGCCCAGCACTGTCCTTCTGCATCATCCTCTGGAAACTCAAACACATCTTGGGGGCTTGGGGTCCCATTTTGTGCCTCAGTCACTGAATTTACACCAAAGAGCAGAGCTGTGTTTCTTTTCCACATGCTCCATCAGGAATGGAGGAGTTTGCTTTAGTTTGTTTGGTTACAGAAAGTAAGTTATTGCTATGACAGGTGTGAAGCAGTGATTAGAAGGGTGTTAACATCTGCATTTTACTGCTGACCACACACAGTGTCCTGGCCTGGCAGTCCCACCTTGAGGAGTGGCTTCAAATCAGCTTCTTCTTAATAAAACAAGCACCAAACAAAAAAAAAAAAAAAAAAAAAAAAAAAAAAAAGGGCTTTTTTCCAAGGTGCCCCAAGTAACTCTTTGGTTTGAGATGTGCCTGGAAAGTGTGAGTGGTGTAATTATCTGTAGAGACAGATTTAATCGACATGTATAAGGTTGCCTGTTTAGGAAGTTGCACATTTTGCTTTTTATTTTTTTTTTTCCTGTTTTGTTTGTGCTTTAATTCTTTACTGGGAGATAGAGAGGCAGTAAAGTTGCCAACATTGAGAAGCGTGGTATAATACGAAAATGCTGTAGTTTCCATTGAACAGATGATGTCAAGAAGTTATTTTAATGGGTTTGTTGTGAATTGTGCTTTCAAAGACTCTTAAATTATAGCAGACTCTGCTGCTGGGATATGTATGGGAAACAGCCATTTTAATTAGGAAGATACACTTGGAAATGAAAAGTAATTTTTTAAATGTAATTTCATTCATGAGTGTTTTACTGACCGCTTGAATTTATTTACCATGCAGACCTAGTCATAAAATAGGTATTTATGGGTTAGTTTTTAATTAGAAATAATGGCTGGTAGAGTTGAAGTGATGAATCATCATCTTCCAATAGGCTGCGGTAGTCCTAGTGAAAGACAGTTGTATCGACAGTTTGGAGAGTGATCTCAGTGCAAGTTGTCTCCTTAAACACAACCACCAACAACACAATTGCCTTTTGACTTGCAAGGGGAGAAATCAGGCTATTGTATGCCAACAAACTTCGCGTGAGTAAAGAAATACCCAACAAAGTCATGTTTTTTGCCTTCTGGATGTCACTGATGTTCATAAATAAGAGTAATTTTTAAAAAGTAATGCAGTGGCATGGCTTTATTTCTGCTGCAAATGGCACTTGGAGGGAGTCAACCGGGGATGACAGATTTATGGCGCGAGTGTTCCTGACAGCGGGCTCGCTGTTGAAACACTTGGGCAGATGCAAGTCAGGATTGTCTCAGGAAGGATCAGAGATTTTTTATCAGGCTTTTCTTCCTTGGTCGAGGAGTGTGGGGATAGAAATGCTAAGGACCCCAGCTTAACTACTTCAGTGGCCTCAGCAGAAAGAGGGGGAGAGTTTGGGGAGCAGATCACAAGGGAAATTTTGCATGTTACACCAGTTAGCTGCTTTAAGCTTCACTTAATAAAGTCATACATTACCTTTACCCACTCTGCCCAAGGAGGTTTTTATTCCATACTTCAAAATGCAGCATGTAAGAACCAAGAGCTAGCATGCAGTGTGGTATATACATTTTAGCGTGTAAGGAACAAGAGCCAGCGCATACCATTTTCCGGAAAGTAATGAAATGTCATGGCAAGTGCATGAAATAAATGTATTTTTCTGTACTCATTTTAGAAATCAATGTAGTGATAGGATTCGGCTTTTTATTAAAGGGTCTTTCCAGAGCTCTGCGTCCGACCATGAGCTGTCTGACTGCCGCTAATGGCTCTCCTCCACCTACTTTTCACTCTGAAGGTATGCTAATTATCTTTGCAAGAATCAAGGCACTTTCTTCCTTTTCAGTATCCATAGGAACCTGTCGGAGATGAAAAAGCCTGACATTTTGATTCACGTCTTTTGTTTCCCTCATCAAAAATAAAGGCATAATGGGCAAGAAGCAGAAATTTTGTTCAGTCTTCTCATCGTGGCAAGCTTTATGATTAGCCTGAATCCCATTTTATTAAATAAGGTCTCTGTTTGAGTTTGTAGCATCGCTTCTTCAAGGAGAGCCCTCTGCAGCCCAGCTTGTCATAATCTGTGTTTTCTCATAACATCAATGGCCACAAAATCAGCTTGAAATTTTTCACTGGCTTGCCCCATTTCTGCATTTGGGGCAGAAACCAAATCACTGCCCTGCCTGCATGTCCCCCCCTGCCCCATCCTACAGATTTAAGCCTGTCCTTGCTAATGTAGGCAAAAGAAAGGCAGGACCACATCACACCACTCCCTGATTTTGTTAACAAAACAGGCTTTGTGAAGCTGCTTAAATTCAATTTGCATTTGGAAAAAAAAAACATGGTGTAGCACAGTCCACTGAGAGGCTTTTCATGCCATGCAGGTATTTTCAGAAGCCGTAATCAAATATTCTGGTGCCGTACACTCCTGGTTTCTGGTTTAGCTGCCGTCCTTTTGTTTTCATTTGAGATGAAAGTGAATTACTGTTGTTGCTTATCCATTGAAGAAGTCCATTCACAGGATGACCAAAATGGTAAGCTGCTCTGAAAGCCCTATTTATTGACTTCAAAACCAGCTGAAAGGCAGTTTTCTTATCCCCTAAAACTTCATACTATGGCTCGTGTGTACAGGCAGAGCCCCTTCATCTCTCCCCGAGGGAGACGTGCAGTAGCTGGTGCCGAGCCTGAGCATGTGTGCAGCAGCAGCAGCAGCATCGCTGATGGGCTGAAAAGAGATTTGCGACCTGTTTCTCATTTCGCTGCCTGCTCATTGGAAAAGAGCTGCTTTGTGAATAGCAACAGTCCCTAGCATCACGATGAATGCACAAAACAGAGGTTAGATGGGGAAAAAAAAGGTGTCAGGGTCCATCTAGGTATAACTCGATGCCCATTATGTTGCTACAGTATCATGGTTGTGTTTATTTGTTTATCATAGAATCTTTTAGGTTTGAAAAGACCTCAAAGATCATCAAATCCAACTGTTAGCCTAACACAGCCAAGTCCACATTTTGTTATACCTAACATAGTGTGTGTCTGCCTGTAATATTCTTCCTACAGATTGTAGGCTGAGGACTTCGATTTACCCTTGTAGGAACCCCCCCGCCTTCCCAGGCTGAATTTTCTGGCACTTCTTCTCTATAAAGAGGCTTCTTCTTTTAAATAAAGCGTGTTGAATAGTCCTTTTGACAAAGATCTCTCGTTTCCAAATATGCAGGGTTTCTCCTCTCTTGCTCTGAATCCCCCGAATTCAGTGTGGAGGTGGTCACTGATGGGTTGGGGGGGTGACAGGCAGGTTTTTGTGCGGTTCCTCCCAGCTCACAGGTGTCGGGAGGAGCCAGTGGCCTCACAAGCCATTTCCTGTTCAAAGGTCTTAGAAATAGCCATGAGCGAGACTTCACTTCCCAGTTAGACAGAGATCCTGTTTGATATTAGTTTACAGCCAGTGTTTATGAAGTAAGTATGGCTTTCATTAAAGAGGAGACATGTATTTTATCTCAGCTAAGGAATGGGGAAACATGGGCCATAAAGCCAATATCGTAATAGAGACTCCCTTTTCAATAGCAAACTGTGTGCTGCACTTCTGAAAAGCCTGGAGTTCTGGGGCAGCGTGTTTGGCTTTTTTTTTTTTTTTTTGCCCTGCCTTATAACCCCTGTTAACTTTTCAACTTGTCAAGTACATGGTGGTTTATGAAATTTTAAAGCTAACAGTATTCTGCGTGGGGATCACAGCGATACACTAGACTTCTGAGTGCATCCTGAGATGAATAAATCATGAAGTCACAGAAAGTTGCAATTAAATAATCCAGACCTGGATGCTTGAAATGTTATACCCAGGTTCATGTGACTTTAAACAAGAGTCAGGGCTAGAAGTGGCCCACACTTCAACTGGAGATCAGCAAAAGGAAAAAAAAGGAACAAACCCTAGGTATCTGTGGAACGTGTGTTTCTTCCAGGGCAGCAGGATAATTTTTACTGTCCTGAAGTGGAATTATTGTGGATAATTAGATTCCTTTATGTTCAAACAGGTAGACAATGGTCCCAGTGGAGATGGAAACCTCCTGGTCTGGTTTCTTCCTGGAATGGCTTCCTTATAAATGAAGATAATCCTATGTTTGATGCTTATTTAGCTGGTGACCTTCCTGTATTTTGCTGAGTCTCTGTAAAGACGCTGCAGGTTATATTCATTTTTTGCTAGAATCCGCTATGGCTTTAGCAGTTACTGTGTGACTGTGGGTCAGGCAAGGGTTGCATTAACATTTCATCCCATCCCCAGCTCCCAAGTCACCTTTGAGATATTTCTGATCTTCTGCAGACTTGAGATGAGTGGCCGATGTGTCTTGTGCTTGCATCACTTCTTATTTTAACTTTCCCCTTGAAAAAAAATGAAAAAAAAAAAAGAAAAATCCACCATTGTGGCCAGCGCTCGCTCTGCGTTTCAAGAGGGTCTCTGTGGGAGTCGTGTCTTGTCTGTCAGTGGGGACACCCAGCGAGTCACATCTTTGACTTCACATCCGTGAGTAATCTCACTGACTTCAGCAGGATTACCCAGGTGTTTAAAATAAGACTAGATTGTAAAGGTTTGCGGGATTATGAGCCCAGAAAGATCGGTTGTGTGACTAGTCATTGAGATTTTCTTTTAATTTCTCCTTTTATAAGTTTGAAAACTCAGTAAAAAATAATGCAGAACACATGTGTGATTAAGGCAGGGACTTAGCTGCAGCTATGCCGGGAAGTTCACAGTTAGGGTTTCTGGAGGAAAGCAGTTTTTTTCTTCCTTCTGTGTTTGCACTGTTAGGAAAAAAAAAAAAAGCATATTCTGTATTCACATATATGGACTGTAAACACTCCCTTGAAGGTCATTTTTAACTGAAAGCAAATCTATTTGATCAATTTGGCCAGGTCAGGTGGACACACCACTTTGCCTTGGTTTCATGTGGTTTTGTTTTTCTCTCTGCAGGCGTTTTTTGATATCGCCCTTATCGCTGCAGTTCTCAAATGACTTCCAGCGGTGCACATCTGTATGTGCTCTTTCATCTGCTCCTAAGGGAAAGAAGGATGAGGGCTGAGTGTTTTGGTTGGGAAGGTTTATACAATCCTGTGCATGTGTATGGAAGTAATGTATATGCACGTGCTATATTAGGAAAGGGAAGGCCCTCACAGCCCGAGCTGAAGGTTCATCACCCCAGAGCAGCTGCCTCCTCTGCAAGCAAAGTTGACTAAACTGCCAAATTCTTATCCCTCTGTCGCACCATGGGTATCCTGGGTGATAGTTGTGACTGTAGGGACCTTTGCAGGAATGGCAGAGTACGTGATCTTTTCATTGTCTACAGGCTGAAAAAGGTTAAAAACCACGAGGCAAGTTGTGTGTGTACAAAACCCCAAGTTAATTAATCCTGCAGTCCTCTGGACCCTTCTTCCAGGTTGTCTTCTGGCTCCGATCGCCCTGTGATGCTCTGAATGTCTTGGATAGGCATCAGCTGAAGAAGAAACATTTTGTGTTTACCAGTTCCCTCCACCGTTGCAGTGAGGGGACTTGCAGACACAAAATCCTCAGCAGTGATGTGGGAATAGTTCTCTCCCCTGCACAGCCTGTGTAGGAAAAGGAACTGGGAGTCTGGTTACACATCTCTTCTTCCACCATGTTTTTTCTCTCATTTTACTTCATTTAATAGTGTGTTTGAGCGGGCTTCACTGAGATGTTCCTCAAAGTGGAATATTTGAGTGTGCAGTCGTTTTCCCCTCATCTCCCTCCTTTTCAATAATTGTATCCTGGTTCATATTCATGTGGCATGCCAATTGTTAGAGTAAGAAATAAGAGGCTTGGCAAGATGCAGAAGAATTAAAGTGATTGACCTTTTGTCTGCAGAAACAATGGAAGCTAATAATTATTACTGTTATATTTTTGTTGTTAGAACTTCTCTCTCCCACTCTCGGTTTCTGAGACCTCTGTTTTTCCTTTGACAAAAAGCAGTCTGATTTGCTGGGGATAGGCAATACTTCAGAATCCATCACTCACAGCCTCCCCAGTCTCCTATATATTAACAAGCAGATGTGTCATCCAGCAGACTGCTCAATAATAGATCTTTTTAAGAACTGCTTTTCCTCAGTGGAGTTCAGGTACTCCAAAACTAGAATTTAAGCACTGCTTTCATTTTATATAGAGATATCAGGAGATACTCAGCTTAATGTAGAGTTGTATATTTGCATTTGCAGAACATTTTGTCTTCCTTTATTCTCTTTGCAGATGCAAGGTTTGGAATGCCAAATAGCTAGTCAAGATATGCAGTGTGCATGGAGAAAATAATATTAATGTCTGACTGTCTGGGGCTTTTTTTTTTTTTCCTTCAAATCTTCTTCCTTACATTGCTTTCAAAGAAGCCTAAGGAACTCAGAAAAACATTGAACCTAATGTTTTGTTTTGCTTTCTTACCATTCCTACAAATTTGACACCAAATTTGACAGTGCCATCCAACATGTCTCATGCCTGCTCTTCAATGTATAGAGAAATTACAGCAGCCTTCTAAGAAGACAACATTTAAAAAAGCCTTAACGAAATTAAGCTTCTTAGAAGAAACTTTGCTTTGCTGTCTTCCAAAACCTTTGTCAAGCGGTTTCTCCTCTCCATGCTGGCCAGAACTCTGTGGATTTTGATGAAAACCAGAAACCTGCCTGTTTTTTATTAATTTGGGCTCCTCCTGCCTTCTGCTGAAAAGAAGCAGGGCTCTGACTGGCAGGAGTGACCCAGCTGGAAAACAATGAAGATATCAAAATATGTTGGTGGAGGAGAGGCCTGAGAATGCCAACTGGCTCCCACCCCAAACCCTTCCCCTGTGATTTTATGGGAAATAAGGTTTTTTAGGACTCTTCCAAAATTTCTGTGTAGAGATAGCAAGGTGCAAGTTGAAGTAAGACATGCTGACAACCACCAAGGTGCTGCAGTGCAAACAGAAGAGCATGTGGTTGTTATTATCCAAATATTATCCTGTTCCTGTAACATCTGGGAGCCCAAGATGTGGAGCGGGACCAGATGTGCTGGGTGCTGGATAACTGCGGAGCAGAAAAGGGCACCCAACCCAGAGCCCTCCATTGTAAGGGATTGTTGTTGGTTTTTCTTCTTTAGTTTGTGGTTTGTATGTTAGTTTTTTGGTTTGGTTTGGTGTTGGTGTTGTTGGATTTTGTTTTGGGGTTTTGTTTTGTTTGTTTGTTTTTTGTTTTATTAGATTTCTTTTGAGGATGGCAGGGGGACAGTGGCCCACATCAGTCATCAGCCACAGCATGCAAGAAAGAAACAGTTATTTAAAACCCAGCATATAAACACACTAAGTAGAGCTTGCAGCATTGATTTTAGTGGCATTTACAAGACCAAGGTGGGGGTTTTTATACCTTGGTTGGCATATCTGTGTCTGTGGGACTTCAAAACCAGCTGTGGGGTCTGTCTTCTGCACTGCAGCAAGGGAGAGATTTAGGGAGGATTTCAACAACGTGTGGCTCTTCTCTGCATGCCAGTGGAAGAGAAAGTATGTTGGTTTGATTTTCAAATACAGAAATTCAGGGGGAAAAGTTGCTGTTAGTGCAGAGTATAGGTACATCTCAGTAGAGCGAGAGATGATGTTCGAGTTGGAGATAAGCCATGAAAAAAAAATGTTTCAGCTGAAAGCACTGATGTGTGAAGTAGAGGTAACCACGAAAGAAAAACATGGAAGTGGGATGCGGTCAAAGGAACAAGGTGTGAAAAGGATCTTCACAGCAGTGTTTTGAAAGAAAACAAATGCCTTAAGATGATTTTCTGTGAGGGCACGGGAGAGGATGCTGCAGTAACCAAGACGTGAGTCCCTGGAGAGGAGGGGCTCAAACTTTTTTACAGAGCTGCAAGCTCTGTAAATTAAAAAATAAAAAAAGCTGAGAGTGACTTCTTGGGCACAGCAGGGTAAATCTGTGCATGTACAATGTGGCTTTAATATTCAGGGTGTACCCTGTATTTTGGTGAGACGGAATAGCTGCTGGGACCATGTGTAAAGCAAGAGTACAGTGAGGAGGTGTCCTTGGGGAATGGAGTGGGAAAAACAGAATTTGAGTCAGGGGAGAGAAGAAGACGATGGGGGACAAAATGCCCCCCGGGCTACTTCTTGCATTCTGGTTAATGTTTTTGTAATAAATCGTTCCTGGAGGCAGAGAGGAAGGGCTGCACAGCGGAGGAACAGCATTGGGTTGTACTGCAGGGAGTCTTATTTTCTGACTTGCGTTATGGCATTAAAGCTGATTTTAATGTGAGATCTCCTGTGCAGCATGTTGTAGTCCCTGTTTTGTTTAATTCTCTTGGTTTTGAGGGAAATGTTGTTTTTTTTTTTTTCTTTGCTTGTACTAATTAGTCACCTATGCACTTCCAAGCTGTGTTTAACAGCTGAATTCTACCTGCTTTTCCCTAGGCAGTGGGTTGATTGGCATCTCTTCCTCTGTCCAGCTGCCAGTGTTCACAAATCATGAAAAAAATCAATTTATCTTTCTACTCTTCTTTCAAACGTGATTGAAAGCGACTGGTGGGTTCAGAGGTACAGGGTGGGGAGGGAAGGCAAATAAAAAAAGCCAAAAAAAGGGCAGTTGCTTTGCTTCCATAGGAAACGTGGAAAAAAAAAAAGGTTACATTTAAAATCTGTGGCAGCTGGAGAAGGATTGCTTTTTGTTTTAAACAAACTTAACTGTGGCTATGTAGTGGGCTGGTGTTTGATTTTTTTGGAGGGGATCTATTTCTCTTTTTCCCTCCATTTAATTTAGATATCGTGGAATGTCAATAATTATGTTCTTAGATGGTCATGATGTCTGTCATTTCGTGGGTTTTAAAGGCTCAGGAGTGTTGCCTGCCTTGTGCAGCTCAAAGGAAGAAACTTGTTCACCGTTGCAAGGGAGGTGTGTGAAGCACCTGGCTTGGGGAGACTTGTTAAAAAATTCCGAATTGAATCTAAAAATTAAGTCACTGTGCAAATGTTTGTACTTCTAGGCCACTCTGAGAAGCTTGATTAGGAGGAATACAAGAGCAGGAATTAATTTTACTTCTGTGTAAGGAGGGGTGGATGAGTCTGTCCTAAGGAAAGGCTGCAAAGAGAAGGAGAGAAGGGCTTGTTCCTTCTTCACCAGCTCCGTTTGTGAGATGCCATTTCACAGGAATTTGCTTCCTTTTTGGTTTTATTTTGCAGGGAGATGTCCGCAAATATATGGCACAAGATTACACTTTTATTGGCTGCCATGAATTGTTCGTAACAGTGGGATGATTTGGAGGCGTGCAGCCAATCCTGCATTATAGGGAAGCATCAGGGGCCTCTATCTCCACCAGTAATGACCAGTTAATGACCACTGAGATAAGCTAAGGAGAAGTTGGGGTTAGTCAGAGCTTTAACTCATCATTTCCTGACCACCCACCGACAAAGAGTCCATTATTTCTATATTTTTTACTTTATGAGTATTTCAGATGAATGCAGGACTTCCTTCATGTCCTAGGGGGGATGCCTGATCATTTTGCATCCAGGCTGCAAGATACAATTATACAATCACATATCCCGTATCTGGAAGAAAATCCCAGATCTTGGTGGTGTATGGGAGAAGTTTGTTCAGTGGCTGCTCAGCTGGGACAGGCTGTAGGATTTCCAAGAGGAAACACCAGCTTTGGTGTTGATGCTCTTTGGCACAATGGCAGATCAGTGAAATTTTGGGTGTGTTTCTTCTTATGCCAAGTTTGCTATGCAAAATGAGGCATGAATCGTGCTGTTTTCAGTCCCACAGAAAAGAGTTCGCCACCAAAAACCCCCATAGGTTTTGCTGGGCCAACTCAGTGAGAAAAATCAAAGAAATACAGAAGAAGGTGTCTGTTGAACATCAGATTTTCAAACCAATAATGAAAGGGGGTATTCTGATTTATTTTAATATTAAGTAAATCCGAGAAGTGGGAACTTCAGGTGATATTTTTGCTCCACTTAAAGTACATTAAAGTACATTATCAGCTTATGTCCCTAGGACATACACTGCACTCTGTATGTTGAGTTTTTTGGATTTCATTGGGCACTTGGTCTTGTCTCAGAGCTGGATGTTTAATGACTGGTACTAGTAAAAGCTATTGACTAGTCAGAATGGCAAAGAAGGAGGCTTGGAAGGAGAAAAGGAGGCAGGAAAATCTCAAAAGAGTAAATACAACTGGGTTGGACAGCGCAGGCCATTAGCAACAAAGGGACAAAGGTGGAGAAATCCAGATATGATGCTACTACATGAGTTGCTTTGTTGTGTAATAATAAATGCCCCACCCAGCAGTTGTGGGTGGGACCTTCAGCAGAAAAAAAACACAATTTGGGGGAAAGCTGTGGCACCTGAGAAGGCTCTTACAGCTGACACCCACGTATGGTGCTAACAGGGATCTGCTTTTCAGCTCCATCAGCAGTGATGGTCACTGCTCCTGGGAGCTATGAGTGCTGCCAGGCACAATGTGGCCTTTGTTTGAAAAATCAAACTCCTGGTTTTATTGGTTCCTCCTGCACATTCTTGCACAATGTGACAGTGTGATTCCTCCATGTTTTATAATATGTGTTTCCTTTGCCTCGGTTTGATTTTTTTTTTTTTTTAATTAATGAGCTCTTCTGTATGGCTGCTAAGCAGAGTGGTAGGAAAGGATAGGTGAATGCCTTTTTGTATTGCCCAGGTGTCAGATATGAATGCTTTGTAAAAACAGAAAGGAACAGATGGGGAGCCCTTGTAAATACATTTAGAAGAGGCTGTGGAGGTGATACAGAAGCAGGTTTATTTTTGTGGCTTTGAGAGAGAAGGACAACTATGTGCTTCCCATGCATGCCCCAGGCTGCTGCTCCCATCCCCTACCTCCGGGGAGCCTCACCAGCTCTCTGCGCACCCCTCAAGCCCAGGCAGCCACAATCCCCTGATAAGGAAAGGCAAGACTAGGGGCCAAAAGTTGTTTTACTTCAGAGATGCAGGACAGGAGCGGCTGCCCATGTGGGGTGAGTTTGGGCCCCCAGCCCAGCCTTCTTACTTGGCAGAAGCCCTTATGGGAACCAGCTGGCCTTGGGGAAAAGGCATTTAGCTCTTCTTCTGCTAGGAGGCTGGATGCTGGAGGGATGTGTCCTGCTTAGCAGCAGCTTTTTGGGGTGCTCCTTCCTGAGGTTGGTGAGAAGTGAGGTGGGATGGTGGTACGCAAGGCTATGGTTTTGTGATTGCTACATTAATCAGCAAAAAGAGAAATGTGCTTTTTCAGGGCTGCTTTTGTGAGATTTTTCAGGTTTTGTCCCTCAAGAGGGGTTTGAGTGAAACAAAACCAATGTGTTTGCAGTATGGCACTGGGTCTGTGTCCATCAGCTGCGTTTCTCTTGCAGAGGTGCTCTGCTACTCTGCTGTTGCTGCCTCTCCTTTTTGTCTAAAACACAGCTAATGCCTTCAAGGGTGTTACCAAGATTTAATGTTCAGGTATACAACCCAAATCTGGGCTGTGCCCAAACTCAAAACGCTCTTAAGTGAGAATTAAAATCCCTTAAAATGAGTGTGCCAGAGGTGGGAAAGAAAAATGGGGAGCTGAAGACTCTGTTGTTTGCTGCCTCATATTATTGCTCTTGGAAAGGGTTTATTGTGTTTTGGTTACTCAGGGAAAAGCAGAGGCAGGACTCAAATGGGCTGCGGGTAGTTTTGCGTCTCCAAAGCCCTGCCTTCATTATTATGCAGCACAAGTGGCTGTTGGCACAAGGACAAATTCCACTGTAAATTATGCGTGATTTACATGAGAAGCTCATTAATTCTCTAACACCGGATTTAGATGGTTTCATTTGTAAAGGGTGTCATTTTAAATACTGCTTCAACATATTTTCCTTTATCTGCTGACTCAGAGTGTGTGTCCAAAGATGATAAACAATGAAGTCTGTATGTGTTTATAAATACAGGCATGCAGACACATGTTAAAAAGTGGTATCAATTAGAAGGTACACTTTGTGTTTAGCAACAGTGCCTGCAATGTACAAATTGGCTGCTTATTTAATAATCTTGACTGTTTCAATGTTTGCACATCCTAGACCTTTCAGGTTTTGTAATGTGCTGACCGGTGCAGAGGTATCGCTGCCTTTTCATTTTGGTTTTTTTTTGGTATTGAACCTGGATCCTAATGCTCATTTTCAGTCGCTCTGGTCCTTGTTTTAAGGGTTTCCCCTTCCCAGGCAAACCTTTGCTCTGGATTCAGGAGTAACAAGACTGTCTTACACCAGCAGTCCAGTTTGCTTGCTAGCAAAAGCAATAAGCAGGCTGTCTTTTATTTTTTTTTTTCTTTTTCCTTATGTATTCTTTGTTTTTTCTGTTTCTAAGAGAATACCTAGGGGAAGAAATAATCCCTTTGTGGAATTACTTTTTTTTCTTGGGTCTCTGTCCCTTACTCCAGGATAGATAGAGCTGGTAGGCACAGAAGTAGCAGCTATTGTAGCTCATATGTTGAGATAATGTAGCCCATACTTTCATTTAACAGTGCTTTTGCATTAAGCAGCATGACCCTTCTGCATTAGCTGAAAGAATTATATGCTTATTTTCAGCTTGTACTTATTGTTTTAATCCAGCATCTGGAGCTGCGTGTTCTCTGATATAGGGCTGACGCTGAAATATGGGTGATGGTGTGTTTTATCATATGTTCATGTGCTATTCGGGTTTAAGTTGCAGCTTATAATTATTTTAAATGGGCAGTTGCTCTTTAGAAAAATCTTAAGGTTGATGCAACCAATAAATTGGGGACAAGCTGCCAGACTCACCTTTGAAGTCTCTGGCCTAAGGAAACTGTTCCTTGACATTTCATTACTTTCCTTCTCTTATTAGAAACAAATGTGGGCTTCCTACATGTAGATTAAATATGGCTTGAATTAAAAAAGCTGAGGTAGATGGCAGCAAAAGAGGAGAAATTATACCGTGCTCCACTGTGGTTTTGTTTATCAGGATGCAGGTCTGAATTTATTATTTTTTATGACTTAAAAGTTAAGACAAGGAAAGAAAAAGGATTTTTTTTTTTTTAAACAACTATCGATCTACCATCATTTGCAGCGTTCCATGCACCTTAAAACAATTTTGCCCCAGAGAACAGAAAATGTTGTACATCTTAAGTAACACGACCATCAATGGTGGTTGTTCTTCTGCATGTAGCAGTGTTTTCCTTGCTTTGGGTGAATTTTTTTTCCATTGCCTGGAGAAAGCAGTTTGGACTTGCAAGGCATGGAGAAATGGAGGAGGAGGGAAATCCTGTAGCTCCCTGCTTGTGAACAGCACACACCAGACCTTCCTTGACCTGTTTTCTTTGGCCCTTAGGCTGACATCTTATGCACAATCTACAAGGAGTGGATAAACATGTTTTTGAAAATCAGAATACTGACAATGTTGGGGGTTTTTTGTTTGGTTGTGTTTTTTGTTGTTGTTTTGTTTTGGTTTTTCCAGCAAAACTTCTTGCATAGAAGCTCCTTATTTAATTTATTAGAGGGAAATTTCTGGGGAAGAAAAAAAACCCAAGAAACATCATGTTGTTTTTATTTTGTGTTCCTAACTTTCTTGTCACAGAAGAACATTTTGTCAAATGTCACAAGAATTGCCAAGGTGGTGGTTGTGCCTTTTTTCCCTGCTCCATCTTGAACTGGGGTTGTATTTGGAAGGAGGTAGGATGAGATGCACGTGGTTATGGACACAACCACTCTAACTACAGTTACAACAGCTGAGCTTGGCAGGAGGAGATGCTCTTTAGGTGGTGCCACACTACACACCCTATATATTAATATAAGACACTGACTAAACATTGTGCTGACTCCATCATTACCCTGTAGCATTGAAGGAAGCTTTTCTATAGCACTTGGTTTTTGAAGACCCAGCACTCCTGCAAGCATAGTTCGGGTCCTTCTTATGCTGTTGGTTTAGCTTGTCTAAACTTTAGGTCTGGAATTGCATTTTGAATTTTTTTTATTTTATTTTTTTTTTTTTTTTAATGGTGGAATGTACATGGGTGAGTTTTGTTTGAACTGTCCCGAAGTGTTGTACCCTTACAGGGCAATTGCAATGTCAACCAGCTGCTCCCTTGTATGCTGAAGGGCAGGTCTGTGTCCAGTGCAAATCTGTGCACCTATCTTGAAACAAAATTATAGGAGCAGTGCCATCTAAAAATCTCATCCCACGTGTTTCTGTCGCACTTCAAGCATCGTATTTTAACATGATTTTGTTTTCCAGTGTAGACAAGCCCTCCAGGTCAATTTCCCTTTCCTTTCCTCAAACCTATTGTGCAATATACTGTTTTGATGGAATATTTTCATTATTTCTACATGTTTATGAAAGTTGTATCTATACTTAAAAATGAAAGCAGACTAGCTAGTGTTCATTTCTTTGTGAGAGTGAAGGTGAGAGCCCCTTTTGTTTTGGTTTTAAACACTGTTCCCATCCTGAAGAATGTACAGCTCTGGGTAGAGGAGATGGTAAAAAGGTGGGAGAAAAGGATAATTGTCCTTATTTGACATGGACTCTGAGGCAGAAGGGGAAACCAAAGATCTGTGGTTTTGTAGACTTACAAGTCTGCAAACGAATCTCATTTGTATAAACACAGTGAAACACAGCAGAGTGAAATTTCTTCTTACTTCTCTTACGAAAGCTCCAAGGAGTTTTTTAGCTTGTGTTCCTGGTATATAAGAGGCCAGGCCAAGTATTTGCCAAAAATAAAATATGATGCTCTGTCAGCAAGCTACTCTCTGTGTATGTTTGTACATATATATATATATATATTTATATATATGTATCTGAAAAGAAGGAAGTCTTACCACATTTCTGCACACTTTTCCATGTAAGGAAGTTTGGCTTTGGTGTCTGCACGGTACTGTATGTTCGGTAAACATGTATGTATGTCATTTTGGTCCCAAACAAGGCACTGAAGAAAATCAGCAATTAAGGTTATGCAAAGTGGAATGAGGCAAGTGTGTCACCTGTAATATGACAAGGTATTAACTTCTTAAATTAGACAAATGAGCTGGACAGGCTGGAGTTTTAATCTGACAATTGACTGTTGTGTCAAATAGATTTCAGCTAAGTGAGGCAAATGTTTATAATTAATTTTGGAGCAGCTTAAATTTTACATGTTAAGCAAACTGGCATCTCGGTGTAGGCTCTGAAACAGGGAGGTGACTCTGTGAGTTTGCGTGTCACATATTTAAAAAGAGAACGGCTTAGAGACTCTGAATTCCTGCTTGGGGTTAAGCTGGTGCTTGGTGTTGGCATGATGTGGGATATGTTGCTCCATCGGCAGCTTCACAGGGAAGCTAAAGTTGAAACTCCAGGATGCTCAGATGAAACCAAAGGTGATGAGCTTGTCTCTTTTTGTGGTGCTTTGCTGCTGGCATTGCTTTAATGACATCAGTCGCTTAACAAGTGATACTGCTGTAATAAGGATCTGGAGACTAATGATGTTTGTCCTTGCAATACCAGTTCTTGTACAGTCTTAGTCTTTGGCTGCTGCTGAAACCTCCCTGTTAGGCTCTGCCTGCCCTTTCCATGGTTGAGCAAGCATCAGCTGGCTTGGCTGCTTGGGGCTACAGTTTATTCTGCTGTCCAAGCAGAAGCCAAACCCAGATCCACTCGGTTTCCAAGGTTGGAAGAAATCTGGTTTATAACTGTAGGCAGGAGCTCTAAGGCGTGATATTAATGCACAACACCAGTGATTTAAGCAAATAGATAATTACTCTTAAAAGCTTGGGAGAGTTAATGCAGCACATGATAGACGTTGTCCCACCAGCAGTTCTCATAGAACCACTATGGTTCTCTATGGCTTACTGTGTTCCTTGCCCCATCTTTGAAAAGTAGCTGCTGTTCTATCACCTTTTTACTGGGCCCCCTCCTGCATTTCATGTCTGCTGGTCTGCCCACACAGAGTGGGTTAATGCTTAATTACTGAGTTAATGGGTATCTTGAATACTGTTTCTCTTTGGGGATTTCCCAGTGAATTATGAACAACTTGTGTTTTGACTTCAGTGGCACCAGATTTCAAAAAAAGAGATGGCTGAAAACAATTGTGGAGGAAACATACTAGTTCTTAAACCTCTACAAATGGTGTTTCATTCCTTTCTTGCCCCCCATGCTTTTAATTCTTTTAAGGATCCATAAATAGGAGCTTTTAAAATCAAAGCAATAAGGTGCAGAAGCATGATGCAGAGTTATAAGCCAGATGTTGGTGTTGGGAGCTCAGGTGCATCGTTCCCTAACACCCACTTGTCTTTCCTTATGGTGGTTCCCCAAAGAGGATCTGGGGGCTGGACAGAAGCTGATATCAATCCCCAGCCTCTGGCATCTATTTGCTGAGGGCTGGTGCTACGTGTTGAGTTGAAGTTGTGCAAACTGAGAAACTCAGACAAGGTGATGCTGGGAGCATACCTGGATCTTGGGAACTTATTGGTCAAGTGACCAGAAACTGGGCTGCTGTCCTTGTGACAAACAAAAGTCAAAAGCCACATGGGTTTTGGATTATTTTTATTTATTTATTTATGAAAAAACGTGTTAAAGAGTAAGCTGGTGGTTGATAACTCGTTGCTCTTGCCTCACTCTTTGTGCTCTTGCCTTTGACTTGTTCCCATTTTATGTCTGTAGCTTGGTACAAAGAGAAATTAAAGGAAAAATTATGTTGAACTTTCTTGATTTCTGATCTGAGATGTTTTAGAGCATAGAAATAAAGCTTTCCATGTAGAGTGGAGGAGGAGCAGACTAGATGTGGAAGGCAGCCATGCTTTTATACACATGAGAAACAAGATTTTAACTTTCTTTGCAAAGAAAGAGGATGGTAGGGCAGGCTTGATCCTAGGACATCTGGCCCCGGTGAAGCACTTGCTGCTCATTAGGTCCATCTTGAAACTGGCCTTTTCAGCAAACACACAATTACTGTCCTTATACATTGTTTTTCTTGCAGCTCATTTTTCCTTGTATTATGACTGAGTAGGATTTACACACTCAGTTTTTGTTGATGGTGTCTTACCTGATAGTTTTCGGTATAGAAATGTTAAGGCTGCTTATGGGGCTTGTGAAGATAGAAGAATTATGCTTAAGCCCAGCATTAGTCACGCTAAGCTGTTTGCAGACTAATCTGGTACTAAATCTTTACTTCTTTTGTGAACTAGAGGCCACCAATTTGGGCTCCTCTGCTTTTGCACCGTGCAATCCACCTGATGAACCAGTCAAAAATTATGACGTTGCAGGGCTTCCCTCCTCCAGGTCTCCTGCTTTCCTCTCTAAACATGGGCAGGGAGACTAGAAAAACATAGCTGAGCAATAGGAAAATGCAGATCAGCTTTATCCTGGTGCTGGAGCAAGTATCTTCCTACAGGGGAAAACTGAAAAGTGTAGAATATGCTACTAAAGTTTGCATCGGAGATGCTGCACGTCTTTGCAGGAGGTGATAGTGCTCCCGACAGAGGTAGCTGTGAAGAGTTATGTTGCACTTGGATTTCTTTTCATACCGAAACTGGATTAAAAGGTAATAAATTTTATCAGACCTGCTTTCTTCTTTAAAGGAGGTTTTATCCATCTCTTGAGCTTAAGTCCTTTTCAAGGACAGGGTTGTTTGTACGGGGGATCATTGGCTTCCTCGTGTGCGGAATCCGGGTGCTGTCACAGTCCTAAAGGGAATTGCTAAATTGTTTTTTCATAGTTTTATTATTTTCTCATGAGTGTGGTTCTTAGTCTCAATTTGGTGGAGCTGAAAACCACTGATGGAGCAAATGAAGAACAAACATTCAGAGCACCTCATGGTTGACAATCTGGTGAAAGAAGTGGGTAGGAGTATTCACTGCCTTTTACCCTTAGCTATTTTCATGAACCTAACAAAAAGTTGCTTCGATTTTTCTTTTACCTTTGCTGCTTGTTACTCTAAGGAGCGATATAAAGTACTGAAAATTTGAGCCATAGACTTCAGTTGTGAATTTGTTGCCTTCCCTCTCCCTTTTGCTATCTGCAGTCAGCTTACAGCTATCCAGAAGAACAATGTGGTACTTCTGGTTATTAAGATCAGGGTTTTTTTAAGGTTTTGGCTATTCAGATCAGGTGAAGACATCTCTGCAGCAAGTAAAACAGTCTGATTTATGACCACCTTGGCATATACTTTTTTTCCCCCCCTCTTAGTTTTTCTACAGTGACATAAGATGGCAGAAAATATCTCTCCAATTTTGAGAGTTAATTATGATGAACACGTGTTTGCATTGGCCATGCACAAGGACAGATGTGACACGGAACTTGGTGGGAAGTGCTTCTGATTACTGGAAGGTGGATGATGCTCACTCAGCTTCAGAAGAGAGCTCCCCTGATTGATATTTTTAATGAGCTAGGGGAGAGTATTAAGACTGCTTGCGTGTCTGCCTACAAGCCCTCTGGGTAGAGAGCTAAATCACTGGGAAGCACTAGAAATAGAAGAGGTTATCAAACCAGGCGTTTTCCCTGGTGTATGTGCTATTTGTGTATGTGTATATCACACTTTTTTCTGTTTATTTTTATACAAAGCAGTATGAGTGACTACCCCCACCAGCAGCCTTGAGTAATCCTTGTCTAGCCAACAGCAAAAAAAACCCCCAAGTCCCAATTTTCTTGCTGGTGTGAACCACTGAAAAGATGTCAGTCAGTCTCCTTTATTTTTCTGCCCTGAGGATACATATGTGGAGGAATGAGTATTGGTTTGTACATGCGTGAGGATAGGGTTGTATGTGTGGATTTGTTGTACTGGTTGATAAAAGTCCAAGAAGACCTGGGAGGGGATACCTGTGAGTATGCTACTTTAAAATAAAAATAAACAGAAAACCTTTGGTAGCAGAATTTAAAGGAGTCAGGGAAAATACTGGATTCCGGGTGCTATTTCTAAGTCTTTTTTAATCAGAATGGAAGTGGCATAATCAATATGTAACTCTTTGGCAGTTAACTCTTCAGATTTATCTGAAATCACATTAAATGAAATAGATTTTATTCCTGGCTCAGGCAGAGAGGGTTATATTTGACTGATCTCTCTGGAAGTCAACTATTTGGGAGCTGCCAGCTCTTTGCAAAATGATGATGCCTGTAGCTGTTACCAGACAAATTATGATATCATTTCTTTGTCATTACTGATGCGGGTCCTGCTTCATGATGAACTAGGTACAAGAAGTTCTGGTGATGTGTGTCCTCTTTGCATTTTCCATTTCTCCCATGGATTTATTTGCCTGTCTGCCCTCAGGCAAACCTTGTTATGCCCTTGCTATCCCAGGGTATCTTCACAAGAAAGGATCTCCCTAGCCTTGATTTGAAAATTGCAAAATTTGGGAGGGTCAGGGTCTGCTCTGAGTTTGCAGCTGTATGAAGCACCTGTAATCATGAGTGATGGCTGTGGGAGCAGTTTTATTTGCCACCCCTGCAATTTTTTTTTTTCCCAAAACAAATTCCAAATTGCAAACAAATTCCAAATTAAAACCCCTCTTGTGTTTTGGAGGTGCTGTCGTGCCAGGCCTCCTAGGTGGCATCTGTTTACACTTCCCACGTGTTGAGAAAATATGTCTACCTCAAGTGTTTAGTCTTCCCAGAAGTCATGCTTTCCTCTCTTCTCCAAGCAAGAAAGCTGGAATCTTCCTTACAAATCCCACCTGTAGCTTGGCAGACTGCCAGCTTAAGGTTGTTTGGGTGTTAAGTTTTTTGTGGTGGGTTTTTTTATGTTTTGTTTTGGTTTTTATAATGCTCCAGGTTTAGGTTTTGCATAAAACCTGTAAATATTTTTGGAGTTATGAATGATCTCATTTCCCTCTTTCCCCCTGTTCCCTAGAAACATTCCTAATATGTTACTCAGTCTCTCTCTCTTCTGAACAGGGAGAATTTTAACTATAAATAAAGCAACACTTGAAACCATAAATAATGTTTAGATAGCTTGTGCTGAGGGTTTCCCAAAGGGAAGAAACTATTTTGTCGTGGCAGTGTATCGCGAGGATGTCTGATGTCACGTGGAAGCCAATGATGTCGCTTCAGAACGTGCTGTTACATGCACAGAGTGCCCAAGTCCCTGCAAGCTGGGTTGTGTTTCGATGTTGTTTTGTTTTTGATGTTTTTGTTGTGTTTGGTTCCCCCCACCCCCCGCGCCCCAGGACTCCTGAAAAATTGACTGTTGGGCCAGCAAAGTAAATCACATTTATTAGAGTAGGGGGAGGGGAAGGGTGAAAGCCAGCAAATACTGGTGCTAAGAAATTCCACACTAAAGGCTGAAACTGCAGCTTTGTCTCAGGTTGTGGTGGAACAAAAATGGCAGGAACATGTGTCAATGACAGATTGCCAACCTTACCGTTTAATTCCTGGCATTTTGTGGGTTTATAGGTTTTACTGACAAAAAGATGAGGGAAAAGGGTTGGGTGGGATATAATTTTCTGAAGTGGCATTCTTGAAGGGAAATATCCTCAGCCCATCTTTTATTTGAATATATTGGAAACAGCAGTAACAATTGTAGTTTTTTTCATTAGATTAAATACATTTGAGTTACAGCATTTTTTCTCCTTTGAAAACAGTGTCCAAACATTGGAGAAGTATACATAATTGAATGCTTTCCTTATTTGAACTTCATTAGGAGACAGTCTGTTTTTAATTCATATGACATCTCTGAGCTGTGTAGACTCAGGGTCTCTTAAAATGTGCATGTCTACAGAGATGTGAACAACCCCAGTCTGCCTGTTCTGCAAAGATGTATAATAAATATAATATTTTGAAAGCTTCTGAGAAATGTGACAGTGAGGATATTAAAAATGAAGCCCTATATTTCACCCAGGTGATTTTTTTTAAGATGCTAGCTAGCCACTGTATATAAAAATGCTGTGTCCTTCCTCACTTTGCCTTTTTCTTATCTCTATTCCAACACCTGTTGAAATATCCTTCATCCAAAACTTTTGTTGTGTACCCTCAACAGAGAATGGTTTTAAGTGATGCAATTAGAAATCCTGCTGAATTTCATCAGGATAATTCTCAATACAACCTGGAGGAACCTATTAAAGCTTTTGTGGGAAACCCCTGAAACAATATTTAAAAAAATAATATTTTTTTTTTTTTTTTTGGCCTGTCTAATTCTGGAGGAAGTAAGAGGTGAAGAGAGGGCTCTTGTTCCCTTTGGGATTATGACCTTTTTGTCTCTTAACTGAGGAAGTAGCTTGGGAAAAGGAGAGCCTTGCTCTGATGGAGGGTTTTGAAGCATTTGCAAGGAAGGTTCTTTGATATGTAAAAGGTCTCTTCATATTCACTAAGGCCCTAGTTCTATTTAAGTGTTCATCAGTCCACTGCTGTTTTAATCACTGAGCATGAGTATGTGAAAGCTGCTTTTGGGGGTTGGCTACCAGAGTATGCAAAGTGCTGGGCTGCAGTTTTTTTTTCCCCTTTTTGCATCAGCATCTAAGGAAAAGGCAAAAGCCTTGTCTCTTGGCTGTGTGTCATCTTAATATGTACTTTGGTGAGTTTGTGAGATCCCTTGGCATTACCAAAGGAATATATGAACTTAATATCTTTTCCTCCTTCCTTTTTTTTTTTTTTTTCCTCTGCTGATGTTACAATTTTTGCAGACTGTAAACCCTGTGCTAGTAATGGTGGGCCCCTCCTAACCCGTGTAAGTCTGAGACTACAAAGTGCCTCTGGGTCAGTGTTTGTCGATGCACCTTGTAAACTCCACAGGCGACACCTCTGGTGGAAATTAAAAGTCTGTGAGTCCTTTGTTTTGGGTTTTATTGAGCCAACAAACTGCTGTAGCAAAATGATATGTTCTATAATCTCCATGAGTTAGTTGTTCATTTCAGGGCTCATTAAATTTAAAAGCTAGGCTGGCCAGTCATCAGTGCTTGTAAAGCCCAAGTCTGTCTTCTCAGGTCAAGCGACTTGAAAATCCCTAACAGAGTGTGGACGTCCATTATAATCTTCATGGGTCTGCTATGAAAGAGGGTTTGGGGAGTTTGCAAAATCCTCTGAAAACCCAGAAGATCATATAGCCACATATGGCATGCCTTTTTTTTTTTTTTTTTTTCTCTTTTTTTTTTTGGTATTCTCTTAGGGTCTGAGTGTGCTGAAATCCGTCATTGTTGGCCTCAGGAGTGCTACAAAGCCCATGGTGAAGGCAAGTGGTGTTTGTCATCCTGCTCTGAGGTTCAGTGGCTTTATGTCCATGTGTGACTTCCATCTTCCGTCTCATTTGGTTTCCTCAGCAAAGATTGATTTATTCTCATCAGACTTCCTTCCTGGAGATCGAGGGCCTTCAATCTGGCAAAATGCGTCTCCATCCTTGAAGATGTCCCTGCTTGTGGCAGGGGGTTGGACTAGATGAACTTTAAACGTCTCTTCCAACCCAAACTATTGTGTGATTCCATGACAAGATTCTATGACAAGTCTGTCCTTTTTTGAACTTGGAGGTGGTACAGTTTGAGGGGTGATTACATGCCTGAATGGCATAAATATCCCAAGATAAATTATCTTGTGATGCTTTCCAAATAGTGCTTGTATTAAAGTCCATAAACATCCCAAAATCCCTTGCTGAGCACCTGTGCTTTCCCCGAGGTAGGTGCTACCCAGGGCCAGGAAACTGAAGCATTTCCAAACTTGATTCCCATTTGGGATATAGTGGTTGCTGTGTTCATTCTGAATAAACATCTGCCTGGATGAAATCTCTTGCCTGAGGCTTTCATTAGAATTAGCCAGCAAATGCCTCATTTTGGCCATCAAGGACTGAGTCCAGACCATCACAGTGGGATTCTTTTTCTAAAAGAGACTTGCTGACTTCTCTGGCTTGTGTGCATGCACAGTCATGTATGTGCATACATACCTCTTAATCTGTAAATGATTGTAAATTGTTACCAGCTTTTAAACTTAAAAGGGAGGGCCAAGAAAACCAAAAGAAGAGAGAAAAAAACCCTTCCTTTTTCAAGTATTGCAGGATCTCTTAAAAAAACCCTGCATTGCTTCCAGGGCTCATTTGGCATTAATGAAGCATTGACAAATATTTTTGCAGCTGAGTTAGCGCTGATGGAACCATTAGGTTTGGAAGGACCTGCATGCAGCACTGAGTGTTGCTTAATTTTGGGTCCCTGAATTGCTGAAGCCTGGGAGAACATGTGGAGGGCTATGGCTAAATGGTTGTCTGGTCCTAGCACTCTGGGCCAGGCAATGTTTGAAGATAGTAGCGTGCCTAGACCTCTGGTCTAGCCTAAGATGGCTGTTTGAATGAATACATAATAAATGGTTGAAAGTAGCTTTTTGTTTCCCTTGATGCTATTGTGGCTGAAATTAAAGGCTGAGAACATGCCCAAGAGTGAGGGAGAAGTCCAGGAAAGCAGGTAATTTTTATTTTCCACTGTTGAGAACTGAAGGGTAAACCCTGCCCATCCTGCTGTCATCAGCAAGAGTTTTGCAGTGGCAGAACTGGTGTGTTAGAGGTCCTGGTCAGCTTGTCATGATCCAGGTCACAGCTTGGTGGCCTTGAAGCCCAGTGCACGCAGGTGTGTGTTATGGGGATGGAGGTGGAAGATTGAAGTTAAGGGTGTAATAATTCCTTCTGAACACTCTTCAGCTGCTTAGTGTGCAACCAGTAATTCATCCGTGATGGGAAGTGTCCATATTGGCCTCAAGTTGCACCATGGGAGGTTTAGGTTGGATCTTGGGAACAATTTCTTCCTGAGAAGGGTTGTCAGACATTGGAACAGGCTGCCCAGGGCAGTGGTGGAGTCACCATCCCTGGAGGGGTTAAATAGACGTGGAGATGAGGGTCTTAGGGATGTGGGTTAGAGCCAGGGTTAGGTTAATGGGTTGGACTCAGTGATCCTCTTACTGCCTGCCCTTATTTTAGGTTTTGTTCCCTTTAAACTCTTTTTGAAGAGGACCGCACAGATTGTGTTTCATGGAATAAATTCTTGGAATTTTTTTCAACAGACATTCATTTTGAGGGAATAATGTAAATGTATGCAAGTAGGATGCTGTTGTGTGAGAGACATGATATATTTATATAAAGTATTAGAATGTGGAGGGCTTGATTTATAACACTGAATAGTTAATGGGAATAAGTAATAAATTACAACATTAAGCTTCCTGGGTGTTTGAGATCCCTGCTCCGCTGTGTGAGCTGGTGGATAGGAAGATGGCAGCTTCTTTCTTATTTTTTTTATATATCTGCAACTTGTGGACTTTCATACATAATGATGTAGAACCAATGTCAATTCAGTGAAGCAAAAGGAAACATTTTTAATTCGCAGGTTTGGAAAACATGGGGAGTAGGGGAATTTCTTCCCTATCTGTCTGTCCCTAATTCCTTTGTCTTCAGGACATGTGTGAGGCGAGGAGGTAGCTGGAATGTCCAGTACAATGTTGATAATGTGTAAATTATGCCACTGGAAGTAGGAAAGAAGTAGTACATTACAGTAATGTGTGCTATCTAAATAGATGTTTTGCCATGACGAATTATTCAAGGATGAATCAGTGACATACAATCAGGCACTGTCAGAAAAGAAAGCATAAGCATCTACCCTGGAATGGCAAAGCATAATTGTTATAGACACAATTGATAGTGGCAAGTATTGGACTCACACTAATGGTTGCTCAAACTGATTGTCTTTTTTTGTCAGATCTCAGATTTGGTCCAACAGCAGCAAATATCTTCTATCGAAATGTTAGTTTATTTCTTTCTTTTTTTTTTCCTTTTCTTTTCTTCCTCCTCCCCTTCCTGTTCTTTTTTAGTCATTTGACAATAATGTACTACCTTGCTTAGCTTTTTAGTCAGTTGTCTCCCACTCCGGAAAGCCAAGTTTCTTAAGTGCTCCTATGATGCCAAGTTAATTGCCCGAAAATAAGTGCTCGAGGATGGATCAAGTATTGTCTCATCAGCATTCAGCGTCCCTGCCAGTGCACGGGAAGGGGGAAGGGAAGCAACACCAGGAAGGTTTGAGGAAAAGAGATAGGGAACAAAGGAAGAGCACAACTGTCCTGCAGATGGCCCTGGCTATGGCAAGGGATGTGACCAAATCCCTGCTGCACCCACAGGTCACGCTGTGAAAGTGTTATCTGCACATGGGTGGGATTAATGTCCCTTCCCCAAAATGAGGGAGAAGATTGTGTTTTCTGTGGCCCTGGCTGTGTTTCTTTACTAAGGCAAAAGTTAAAGCATCTGCCTACCTTTGCAGGCAAAACTTGTGTTTACTGGTGCTCTGTTTTCTCTACCTCTCTAGAGAGCAAGGTGAGGGGAGTCAGTGCTCGTCTTTGTGGTGAGGATGATTTCTAGATAAATGACCAGTCTCAGAGGTATTCCTAAAATGCAAAAACACACAAGAGCAATGGTACAAGGTAGAAGTTGGGGGGAACAGAGGAAAAGTCACAGCTGGTGCTTGTGAGTCCACCTCACTGCTGGTGTGTAATGCAGTCAGACCCAGCACAAGACTGGATATACCACAGTGAATCTTGCACCTTTTCCTTCTTTTATTGCTATGGGTAATATGCAAAATAAAATGACAAAGATGTATAGCCAAGTGCTGTGATGACACCACACTTGTTTGAGTCAATACAGGAAGGTTTTTTTTTTAAGATAAAGCACCCAGATTTTCCCTTTAGGCTCGCAGGGGACTTAGAAGGAGCTGTGGGGGTGAGGAGTGAAGCCGAACACCTAACCGGCATCAATAACAGCCTCTTTGTGCAGTGCCTAAAAGGCAAGTGGGGTCTTTCTGACTCCCTTGCGCCCACTGCCCTGTGCCTCTGTGGTGGACAGGTGCCTGCAGCATCTTGAAAGAGCACAAAGATGTTTGTGATACCCATCTGTCCAGCCCTGCTTTTCAGCTTGGGTTGTGCTCCCCAGATCTGGAGAGAAGAAGGGGGCTTCCACCCCCTCCAGACTTGCCAGCACCGCTGGGGGCTTTGCTTTATCCTCTTGCCAAACAGAGCAGGGGCACTCCCTGGGATTTAACAAATCCTCTACTATTTCAGGTCCCCAGAGTTTTGGCAGCGCTCTTGATCCCTCCTGCTCCATTCTCCCTCTGATTGCTTATGCTTGGCTGCCTTGGGCTCTGTGTCCCAAGGGATTTCTAGCCTTCTCTTCTCTTTCTGGGAGCCATCAGGCAGATTTGCCCTAATGGTGCATATGTTTGTCCCAGCCCCCTTACCTGACCTTGGTGAGTTTTAACACCTTTTCAGCTCCTCTTTAAACTGGGAGTGCCTCCCTGCTCCAGAGAAGGAAAAGGCTTTTATTTATCCCAGCTTGTGCATTGTCAGCAGGTTTGTTAACTAAGCTTTATATGTAAAACCTTTAATAAATGTGATGTCAGCGCTTTAGAGAACCGACCTGACTTTCACATCCCATTGGCAGGGCCTGCAGTCAGAAATACTGTTCTTGCACTAGCAAATTTGATATGGGTGTTTGAATATATGTGTTAGTCACTTTGGAGAGCATGCATATTATTTTAAAACCTCTTCTATCTTTTGGCCCTCATCTCAAGATCAGAAACACTGCAGCCCTTTACTTGATGAGGCAGCACTGAAAGTAAATAACGATAGTTGAAAAGCACTCTGTAAATACTAAATATTGCTTTTATAAGTGCTCTCCATCTACATTTGTGCCTTTTGTCAGATGTGCAACCCTCGATTAACACATCAGCCTTTCTTTAACATTCATCTGTGAATGTTAACCCTACTTGTTGCTTGCGTTTTTGATGGACCTGTCACCACTGGGTCTGTGCAGCTCTTCAATATCTCATTCCAAATAGGTTGAGGCTGGCAATAACCAGGAAGGAGTGTAATGAGCTAGAGAGAGCCGAGCATGCCTGGTGTATCTATCTGGCAGCATCCTAGGTTATAAATCCGCACGTATACCTTTGGTGCTCCCGCAGTAATGTCAGTTCAATAACATCCCTTCAGGACAGCAAGATGGATTTTTACATTCATAATGAATGAGATAATTTGATTATTGTTGCTAGCAGCAAAGAGGTTTAGAGGCAGTCTGGTTCTCAGCCCCACGAGACACAGAAAGGATGAAAGAAACGCTGCATTCCTCAGCATGCATTTGATCCATCAGTCACCCTGACAAAGTGTGTGCTCCTGAACCATTAAAGTGTGGCATCTTCTCTTCAGACTTTTGAGATTACTGACTTTAAAGCAGCAAGTCAATTAAGAAGTCAAACATAGGCTGGGAGGAGAGGGGGAGAAGAAGAAACACTGTTAAAATACTAACCTGACATGCTTTGGTTTGTTTGATAGGCTAACAGACTGCTAATATTTAATTTAAAAAACCTGGATGCTGTCCAAAGCAAACTTATGAATAGCATAAGTCATATTAAAGCAAACTTTCATTAAGCACCAGCTTTCTCATAATTACTTTCAGCAGGATACAGTTTCAGAGAAACTATGGTATTTCTTTATTTCGGTAACAGAGCTTTTTGCTAAAGGTTATTTCCAGAGGGTTACTCATCGTGTGGTGTGATGAAATAAATGGGGGACTGATAAATCTGCAAGAAAACCTAGACCAGGAGTCCAGCTCCTGTTCTCTTCCCGACAGTCCCTTGGGACATGAGCATTGCAGTAATATTTACCCTCTATGGGGACTCGAGGGGTGAAGGGTGTTGGTCTCAGATCTCTGTTGGAGGTCTGGGGCCGGCCGCACTGAAAGGCATGAAGCTTTGTTATTCTAGATCTTGACCTGGTGCAGTATTTATACTTTTGCTCTTCCTATCATAAGCTGTGGTAAGTTAATTGCTGATGAGGGGAGGAACACACACAGAAATATCCAAAGGGAGTTAGGAGCCTAAATTTTCTTGCTCAACTTGACTTCTATTCCTTACGTAGAAACACACATCCAAAAATACAAACTGTACCTAAAATAAGAGATAGACACAATTATGTGTAATTAGTGACTTTTTAAATAACATTATTATTTTAAAGTTTGCACACTTTCCCAGTACTTTTGGCATTTGACAATGATGAGGAGCAAGGGAGGTTTTATTACTCTTTGGTGTGCGTTTATTTTCGGTGTCTGCACCTTAGAAGCCATAACGTGCATGTGTGACAAGTGTTTGTATTTCCTGGGTGAAAGGAATGAGTTGTGGGAGATAAAGGTCATTGGCTGGCATCAACAAGAAGTGTTGGAGGTGGCCTGAGTCCTGAGTCCTGCAGCTGCTCCTCCAGGGTACAGGAGTTCATGTTCTTGACAGCTTTTCCTCCAAGGTTTTGAGATTGGCTCTTAATTGGCAAGCTCATTAGCAGGCTCGCTAACAGGAGGGAGAGTGAGCCAAATTTGTATTCTGTCAGCACTTGCTGTGAGGAGTCAGTAATCAAATAGCTTTTTTTATGGTGTCTCCTTTGGTGCCTACTTCTGGTGGCTCAAGTTTGTAGGCCTGCTATAAACCCCAATAAATCTAACAGCCATTAATAACTGATTGACCAAAGGGATTTATGTAATCATGGGATTACAGATGCTAATTCCTTTCTCCAGGCGTGTTTCTGCGTTTTATTGATCAGAGAACTGGCTGTAAAAACTGATTTAAACTAATGGCATGAGAACACCAGGGTGGGTTTAATGCCACTTGGATGTCAAAACGCTGCTTAGGTTGAGTGGTGCTTGGGCTGGTTTTACAAATACTTGTAGTGGGAGATGGGAAATGGTTCTGTGTCCTGAGGACAGTTTCTCCAAGAGTTGTAGCCAGTTCACCTAGTAGTTGCCTTGGAGAAGGAGGCTGTAGCAGGCTAGAGTAAGTCTGCCTCCTTGCAGTCTTTGTGAGAGATGTGCTCTGCTGTAGATTCTTATTTTTTTATTTGAATGTTGATGTTCAGGATGCTGTTCTGTCTCATAACGCATTATGAGCCTGGAGAAAAGGAGGCTGAGGGGAAGCCTTCTTGCCCTCTACAACTATGTAAAAGGAGGTTGAAGCACTGCAGGTATGTTACTACCTGCTAAAGACTTGCAACTCCAGGTAAAGTGATGAGGCCTGGGCTGATGAAAATTTACATTGGCTCATCAATGGTTTAAGCTGTGGGAAAGCACCTCTGATGAACCATCTTTTTTCCATCTTAAAGTAAACTAAATAAAGCTAAAAAAAAAGTTGAATAGAAAGTGTCAGACGGCAGTGGTCGGGGTTTGTCACATGAACTGTGTTCCTGATTCCCATGGCAGAGGATGCTGGTGGTGCCACATGTGTGATGCCTTTGAATGTGCCAAGCTACATCTGAAAAGGTGTCAAACCTGAGCAGCACTGAGCTCCTTTCAGCTCTGTCAGGCAAAATTATCTGTGAAAGTGGCTGCCGATAGAAAGACAATACACAGACATCAGACATTAAATGCTTTTCATCTGTGTTTCTTAACTGGATGTTTTTCCCCAAGATTTTTTTTTTTTTTTTTTTTTAAAAAAAAGCAGCCCTGACAGCCACATAGTTGCTGTGGATATGAAGAAAACCCAAATAAAAAACAGAAGGGAGCTTGCTGGGTTGCTGCTCTCCCTCTCTTGTTTTGCAGTGCACAAGCAGAGCTTTTTGCAGAAGCCTTGGATGCCATTTTCTGCTGCAGCCTTCCATCTGACAGCAGGAATGATTTCCCAGGGCAGCAGAAGGCTTTGCCATCTGGCTGCAGGAATGATAGTCCTGTCCTGCTATTTTGGTAGACTTGAAGAAGTCAGGCCTTCTGAAGAGCTGAGGGTTTCTGGACAAACTTTTAATATTTCCATTTCTGCTCCCACTCTGTTCCCAGTCATGTCCTGTCAGCACAGCTGAGGGGGAGCTGCCCTTCCCCAAAAGGAATCTCATTTTGTTTCCTCAACAGCTTCATGTCTTACAGTGCTGCTGGGGCTTAGCTGGGATAAAAAGGAACATCCCAACTTTGAATGTCTGTTAATTATCATCTTCTTTTTTAATTTAGCAGCAGCTCAGAATTGAGTGTTGTGACTTAAATGTTGTATCTGGGCTCTCTTTCAGGGGATAACATGAATGAGCAGCAGACGCTGGATTAATGCCTTGGCCTAATCTCCTTTTATTTGCAAATATCCAGTTCCTTGCAGATGGCTCTGAACAACAAGAAACATACACTGCCTGCCTCTGGGGAAAATTAGGTTGTTTGTAGCCACTGCTGTCTGCATTATAATCCCCAGTGACAATTTCTTCTTTTGTCGGTGGAGCGAGGGTTCGGTGGCACTTTGAAGGCACAGCACAGCAAGGTGGCATTGGAAGCAGCACTGTTTCAGGCTCTAAAGTAGGGCGGTGGAAGGAGAAAGAAAAGGACCGTGTCTCTTTAGAGAACAAGAGGCCATGGTTTTTCTTCTTCTCATGCTTTCACTAGTCAGGAGAAGCAGCTTGTGTGATAAATAATTCCATGTGAGTGTCTCTCCTTGTAGCACACAGTGCCTTCCTGTGGCAGTGGGCTCAAGCCAGGTTGTCACTTCTCCATCTCGACGGCTGTCCCCAAGCTCCAATGTGCTCATTTGTGACTTTATCCTGAACTTGTCAGTGCGTGACATGAGAGATCAAATTTGATGTGATGAATTAAGGGCAGTGCTGGGCAATACCTACTCTTGCAAAAGGTGAGGGGGTGAAAGCTGCTTATTGGGAGATAATTAATCATGAAAATCAAGTGATCAGATTAATCTTTGTCGCCTGGCTGTGTCTCAAAGACTGCCAACAGAAAAATACAAAATATAGAATAGGTGTTGCAGCAGAAGAGGTGTGTCTGAAATACCACATGTGAGCAGGGGTACTGGGTGCTACCATTAAAATTTGTCACTGCTGGCTATGCAGCAAGATTTTCCTGTAGATGTCCTCGCCATGTAGTTAGCCCCAAGCAAAATGCTTTTTTGACTTACTATGTAAGAAGGCAGGAAATTGCAGAAGATTACTAGTTACCAAAGATATATCACCAGGGTACCTGCGCCAGCTTTCTGGATGCTGCCTGGGTTATCTAGGAGCCCAGCTTGTTTGTGGTTTTGGGGTATGCGTGGTTTGTGGTGGTTGTGTGTGGTGTATAGTGGTTGTTTGTTTGCTTGCTTGCTTGTTGTTTCAGTTCTGTGGGAGCCGGTCCCAGGACCAGCACAGCTCTGGGACCAGCCCATGGAGGTGAGCCCAGAGCAGAAAACTTCAGTGGCTACAGATGATTTGGGAGGAGATCCGATGTCTTCAGAGTTAGCAAAGTCCCTCAGACGTTCAGTTTGTGGCTGCATGCCTGTTGGGTCTGGTAGCTCAATGAAAAACGATTGAAGATTACGCTTCTCTGTCACTTGAGCACCTTTAGAATTAAGAAAATTGTTCCTGTAGCAGCTTAAATCATATTGGAAGTCTGTGAAGCACAGACGTGCTAGTACTGCAACTTGTAATTATAATTGTAGCATAAGACCTACTTCTGATCAGGTCTGTCATGGCAGCAAGAGCAGTGAAGCTGGGGCAGGACAAGGCTCTCTTGTCACTTCTTCTGGCATTTGAATTGGGTTGATTAAACATACTGCAGGTATGTCGACGTGCTAGTTGCACCTTTGATAGAAATATGAATGTGCCTTGAGGCTCCCGCATTTTTGCAAGTATGTGGTTTATCTTATTTAAAGCCTAGAAATCTAAACAAGTTGTGTGCATCTTTTTTCCCCTTTACAAGCTGACAAAATCAGCCCAAAATATGGGCCCTTTACTAAATCCTCTGCCATCAATGGATGCTTCATCAGCTATGGATAGCGGCAGCGTGACTCAGGAGAGAAAATGGCTTTCTTCTAATAGTGTTTTCAATTTAGCCTTTGCTACATTTCCTTTTTTCTCCTTTGTTGTTAGAAATTTTTGTTCTGTAATTGTATCAAAATTTGCAAATGTTTTTTTGGGTGCAATCTGTAGGAGGGAAGCTGTACCAGATGCCCTCATATAGATGCACCCCTCCAGCAAGATGGGCTGAATCATCTGATTGGTCTGTGCTGGGCCTTCTGACTTTTATAGGGCAGGAAGGCCGCTTTGTTAAATAAAAAATTAAATTAAATTTGCTATTTCCAGATGGCCATTAAGAGATGTCCAGGGTTCATGCCATGACATTTTGTTCTATGGTAACTGCTTTCTCGTGCCGCCGTTTTCCGATCTTCTCATCTTTTCATGGCAGCCCGTTTGGTGGTGGCTCTGCCCAGGTGTAGGTGTAGCATCTCTGGCTGACTTGATGATTCTTCTGAAAGAAGTGTGGGTTTTGTTATGTTGAACTCATCTCAGCTTCATTTAACTCACTTTTAAAAGTATTCTGAACCTGTCCCTTTCCTCACACATCTCCAACACTTACTCTGTCTCACTGAAGTCAGGATGTTAGAGGAAGTTTTGCAGGTGAAGGTCCTTTGGAAGGAGGTTTGATTTTTGGTTGGCTGTGGGGCATTTTGTAGATTTTATGCAGTGAAGGTTGAATCTCCAGGAAGAAGGTTCAGTGTAGCTTGAAGGGGCATCAACAGGAGCAAACTGCCAGTGTCTAATAATACCAAGGCTGATAAATCTGTAGTCTGGTACAACAAATCAAGGCAGTGCTGCCTGCTTTAAGAATAATGCCATCTCCAAAGCATGTGGAGGAAGATTAACTGGTTTTCCAGCAACCTGCTGCCATCTGTACAAACCATTTCCTAAAATACACTAGTAAATGCCTGTGGGAAGAGCCGCGAGCCTAGTTGTGTTTGCAGACTGGTACCTGAAATGTTGGTCCTGTCTGCAGGGTTGGAAATGGGCAGCCTGGGTGGAGGGACAGCAGTGGGAACAGGGCAGGTCCGAGTGCATGTGCAGGATGATGCTGACTCTTTGGAAGCAGTGGGGGAGGAGAGATGGCAAGTGCCAGAAAATAGTGAGTTTTTGAGTCCTGGCTCAGCAGAGATGCCTCCCTGAGCATCAGTGTTATTAAGCAGAGATTGGCCACCTTTGAGCAGTGCGGTGGCAGTGTTATTAAATGATCTCTGTAGAGATGAGAAGCTGTTATTTCTGCAAATTCACTTTGAGCCAGATCCTGCGGTCTTTGCTTGCATTCAGCAACTTGATTTTATCAATCCTGTGGGTTTCCCTGAGAGCGATTGTGTGCTAAACCCTCCTCAGCTTGAATATTGGTGCAGTAGTCTGGTCTTATAACCCCAAGTGTTATATTAAAATTCTGTAATTAAAAGGGGGAGAGGGATCTTCAAAGCATTCTCCTTTTCATAGCACTGTCTTGCTAAAAAAATGTAACTTTCTGAGAGAAGCCTTTGTGCTGAAGTGTGCATCTCCACAGAAGGAAAAACAAATACGGAGTCTGACACAAGCTCCATTCTTCCTTGAGGCCTGTGAGATAGCAGCATAAAATATGACATTTAACATCAGCCTTTTCTAAAGGCTTCTCGATAATTGTGAAAAGATCCTGTTTTTCAGACCAGTCATTTTTCACAGCTCTTCTGCAAAACCTCTGGAGGGGGAAGATCAGGAGCAAGAAATCCTCCCTCTGATCTGGGAAACACTGCATGAAGAGGTCAGTTTAGCATTTTTGTTACTTCAAAATTGATAAGGTTTCAGCCCCTTCCCCTCCCCCTCCCCTTCCCCTCCCCTCCCAAAAACTGGTGAGTTCATGACCATGAATTCAAAGCTTGCCATACTTGAAATGAGTCAGGGATGTGAAGAACCTATTCCTGCAAAATGATCCAGCATTCTTATAACCTCTTCTCATGGGAAGGCAGGGTTAGTCACTTTAGTTTATTTGGTGTCCTGCTGTCAGCTGTCAGTTGTTTTGTATGGAAATTGTGATCTCTGTGAGGTAGCAAGTGTCATTCTGGCTACTTGAAGTTACACCACCCAGGGCAGCGGGGCTCTGAGCCAGGGCTGAGGTCTTCATTGGTCTGAAATTATTCCAGGGGAAACATTTTGCTTTGCAACTGGAAGGCCCAAACAATAAAAAAGACTTTCAGTCATGATAAGCCAGTTCTCATTTGATGGTTCCAAGTCGTTTTCTGAAAGATTGAGAAGTGTGTTTGAGGTGTTAGAGGTGTGTTAGAAAAGTGAACTTAAATGAAACATACAAGGTTTAGTGGCTTAAGTGCTGAGAAGCACGAGTGTGTCAGGACAAGGCCTTACCACATAGGAGTTGCAGAGGTGCAAGCAGAACATGGGTTCCCAAATCCAAGCTGCTTGCCCTGTCCCACTGTCTGTGACACTTGTTCTCATGAAGCAGGGTAAGTTTTACCTCCGTCAGGATGTGACAAGAAGCTTGATTTGGCCTAAAGTTTTCTTGGAGAGTATGAGGCTTGTGTGTGCTCACAGGGTTGGGATCGAGTGCCCTGTCTCTTCCCCCGAGCACACTGGATTGCTGCTTGGAATGCTTCGCCTGAATGTCGGCTTTCAGGTTCAAACTGTGCAAAATCATCTATTTCCATCTGGCTTTGAGTTAAACTCATAAATAGTTCTCTGGCACCGTGAGAGAAAAGTGAGGGGATTATTCTGATTCACAGCCTGCTTTGGGGTGGTGCTGACACCTCTCTGAACTTTTCTTGGGGGGCTTGAGCTGAATTTCAGATTTGTGGTGAAACCTGAATGCGGGTCAGCACAGTGCTGCCTCAGAGATGGCAACAAAAACCTTTGCTCGGTGCTATTTATAATCTTTTAATTTGTATTCTGGCCTGCTGAGCTCTCCGGGGGGCTGAAATAATGGTGACTGTAACTCGGCCCCCAAGAATGAACCCGTTCCAGCTCTCTTCTCTGGCTATTGACTCCAAATTAAACAATCCCATTGACCTGTCTTTCCCCCTCTCAGAGGGGCCTTATAACACGGCACAAACACAGGCAGCACTTCTTACAAACCAACCAGAACAAGTTGGGAGAAATTGCGTGTAGTCATGCTTCCCCCTGGAAGGTTCCCAAAGCCCAGGGTCCAGCAAGTGCTGACCTTGCTCCACAGATCTCACTCCAGTTTCATTGAAATCCATTGGATCTTGGCAAACCTGCGTTTTGTGAGGGATGTAAAAATGGAGCTGAACTTCTGGCAGGTAATGTGAATGA
Organism: Streptopelia decaocto; assembly: GCF_964273445.1. Classification (NCBI taxonomy): domain Eukaryota; kingdom Metazoa; phylum Chordata; class Aves; order Columbiformes; family Columbidae; genus Streptopelia; species Streptopelia decaocto. The sequence goes on from NC_138658.1 coordinate 28,811,991, forward strand.
GGAATAAAATAAAAGGAAGGTGCCTGTGGAGTAAAGGGAGCTGTAGTCAAGTGTGTTACTTAGTGCTTGTGATTTCCGCTGTTGCTTGTCACAAGTCCCTTAACTTTTGTTATGTTTCCATCTTCAAAACCATTGTGTGCCTTGCTGGCTTGTTTTATTACGTAACTGATGGAGAGTTATTTGCCTTGCATTTTGTATTTAGCTGTTACAGAATTTTAAAAGCTAGGAAAGATTGTTACATCATCCATTTTAACCTCCAGCATGTCACTTTTTTTTTTTTTCCCCCACAAGGTGCTTCTCTCTGGATCCCTATAGCTTAAGTCTTAGGTAGTCTTAAGTATTGCTGTTATCCGTGCCCTTGCTTGTACTCAATATGTTGTTGTAACTCGTAGATATCTCTAGATAAAACCATATCAGGTTTCTTTTTCTTCTTCCCCCCTTAGCACAGCTTCCAGCAGTGCAGCAGCAGTGCTGGGGTCTTACTTCTCTGGCTGTCATCCCTGAACTGCTTACAAATAATCTCCACATGGATGTTTTGCTATTTTGTGTGTGTGTGTGTATGTGGGGTTTTTTTTTTGTTTTGTTTTGTTTTTTTCTTCTCCTGTCATCTTTGGTGTTGATTCTTCAGTGCTATAATTGAGGTGCTTTGTACACAACTTGCTCAGGGCTTGCTTTTGGTCCTCTTGGAGCAAGCTGGACTTGCAGCAAAATGTCGACTTTTTAGATGCATAGGATGTTGGGCAGCATTGTGTGCCTGCTCTGGGTATGCATTCTTTTATCTCACAAGTGACTTTAAAATATTGATTTTGATTTTGATTTTTTTTTTTAATTTCTTTTAGGGTACATCATTGTTATTTAGAACTTTTTTGTATATAGTGAATCTATGACATTTTTATAAAGCACTTTTATTAGTAGCAATACCCAGAGGTTGTAGCCGACTGATGGCCAGATAGATAAGAGCTTTCTGCTTCTCATCCAGGGAACCAAAGTAAACTCAAGCTGTGGGAGGAAGCAGAGTTGCAGAGCAAGGAAAGGGACTGATTTAGGATTTTGCACCACTCTGAGTGCAGTTCTTGATTCAGAAATTTAAGATGTGCTTTCTCATGAAGGTCGTACCCGCAGCTAGATACTTGATTCATGGGCAAATTACTGTAAGGTGCTCTGTGCTGGTACAGCATGGTCTGCAGGCACACATTTGCTGTTGTCCTGCAGTGAATATGGAATAATTTGAAATAGCTTATTTCACCGGGAGAACTATGTCCTGCTTGCCATGGAATTAAACACATGCATAGATTTTTCTAGGGAATGCGATTCAAGATAAAATGTTTCAGAACATGGAGGAGACTGTGGCTGGGGGAAAGGGTTTTGCCTTTATACACAGGAACCAGTGTCTGCTCACCAGTGAAAACAAATCTTCAGAATTGCCTCATCCAGCAGTTTCCGTGGCAAATTCTCAGTATTTGGTATCTTTCTTGAAATCTCAGATCCATCTGTTCCATTACAGTGTGAGAATGGCAGGTTCAGGCTTGGTCTCTGAACCAAGAAAAAGATCAGTCAGCTCTCTGGTAAGGGGGAACATCTCCATTTCTCCTCCACACCTGAAAAAAACTGAAAGGTAAAGGACAATCCAATGTGTATATATATATTTATTTTTATCCTTTAAAAACTAATTCCAAATTTTTGAGGCAAAGAACAGTTAATATTTAAGAGAAATACTCTGAAAAATAGAAGCAACTCAGGTGCGTTAGAGAATAGCACCGTGGAGAAAGAATCAAGAGTGAAGGTAACATAGGCTGCATTTGTCCCTGTATTTCTTTTTTATTTTGGCCCAGGATCAGGCATGGAGATGCCAGTTCCTGGAACTTTAGTATTGCAAATGCTTTTTGTTCCTGTCCTGTGTTTATGCTTCTCTGTGCTGCTGTATGTTACAAGCAGGTGAGTGGAGATCTTGCAGCAGGTGAAAAAAGATAAGGGATTAAATTGGTCTCGTATTTGTTACTCAGTTGTTACTGCTTAGGTGCAATATATGTTGAGTTCCTTTAATCCTGTGTTAAAGTAATAGACGCTTAAAAAAATAATAATGATGTGTGAGTACATGCACACTCTTTACTGTTGGTCAGTAAACCCCGGGGAGAGGAGTTTCATCATCGTTGGCTGAAAGCTTAAAACCACCAAATCCCGCCCCTGTGGAGATAAAGCCCTTGTGAATAGTTCATTATCAAAGTCTCTGTTTTGCTCTTCAGTACTTCTTTCCTTCAGAGGAGCACCTATTTCGCAAGCCTTTTGTGTTGATGACCTTGGAAGGATCCTGGTGTGTTTGTGGCTGTGCTGGCTGGCAGTTGGGAAGGGAGAGAAGGGTCTCTGTGCTGGTGCTCCAGCACTAACTGTCCCCTCTGCCTGTCCAAAGGAGGTGATATGTTATTTCCCTACCCCCGTGCTAAGCAAGAGCATCACTGTGCTGTGCAAGGGGGTGGTAGCTTTCACTTGGCCACTGTATTTGCCTCTTTGCTGGCAGCTTGGGTTTGTGTCCTAGGGGGGATAAACACAGCCTTTTGCACAGTAAAAAAAAAAAAAAAAAAATCATGTGGTGCCTGGCAGTTCACTTTCAGCCAGTGCTTTGAGGTGTATTTTCAGAGTGGCTGTGACACTGTGGATGAGGGATGGCGACTGACCTGAATTTTGGTGGAAAAATCAGGCAGTTTCACCGTGTGCTAGAAGAAATAGATGATACAGTGGCAAATGATGTTTTGTCTTGAGAACCTCACAGCTATTCTTTCCCTGAGTGGTAGCATGGTTTCCAGTTGTTTTCCCCCTCTGCTGTAAGTGATGTAAATGTAATGGATAGTTCTCACTTCTCCGATGTTTCTGACTGGATGTCTGAGATTTCACCATTACAGTCAAGCCAGTGCTGAGGTGATGGTGAGGTGGGCTTCCCCTCAGCTTTACAGTGGTTGTGGCTGGATGAAGCTGACTTCATTTTGTATTTCTGATGCTCCTCCAAACGCTGTGACAAGTTTTGGGCTTTGTGCCTGTCCGTGAGCTGAATTCTTACTTGAACCTCCATCTTCAGCTCACGAGACTGCAGATTAACATGGCTGATGGCTGCTCTTCTCTGGGAAGCGTTGCTTACAGGATGCAAACTCCAAAAGCAAGTTTACTGTTTGAAAAAAATTGCAAAATGATTGAGTATTCCAATTTTGGTTTTGATTTCTAAAAACCACATGGGCATTTAATGCTCTCCCTGGTCCACAGGAAATGAACTCCAGGTTGAAGCAAAGGATGTCTCATAGGAGCTCTGTGTGGAAAGTGAATAGCTTCTGCAGTGAGTTTTGTTTTCTTCTTATAGCGTGCACATCCAAGGTCCCTCTTTTTGGAAGAGGGAGCATTTTTGTTTTGCTTATTCAAGTGCTCCAGACTTCCCCTTTCTCTGAATGCAGAGAAAAAAGCTTCTCTCTGCTCTAGCACAGCTTTTTTGCTGTGCGTCCCTGTGACATCCAGCCTGGTTCAGTGTTGTACATGGGTGTGCAAACCTGTGCAGAGCCTGCCTGGCTATGCAGAGGGTTTCCATTAATCTCCTGCTGCTGTCACCTTTTGGTTGTGCTCTGCATTTGTAGGTTTTGCTTAATGTTTGGTATTTCAGGCCAAGAACAGTGCCTTTTAATCAAGCTGCAAATTACTCGATACTTTTTGAGAACTATGTAATAGTGATTTGCTGTCAGCCTCTCAGAGCTGCAAAGAAAGTAAAAATAAATTCTTAACAGAACAAAGGGTGATCACCTCTTGATGAATCAACTCCAGGCAGTTAACATAGTAACTATAATGTCTGCAGACATCTGTCCTCTCCCTTTTGCCAGCTCCCCATACAGCACAGAGTTTGTAGGCTGAGACCAAGAAGGAAATCCCCCCATGAAATGTGTTGCTTTCTTTCCCAGGACCATTCCCCACCCAGACGCCACCATGAACAAAAACTGGAATTGTCACCCGTGTACCCAGAATAAGGTGATGCTTCTTCATAACATCTTCAGAGCCCAGAAGGTACCCGTTGTCACAGCCCCATCCAGTGCTCTGCAAAACATAAAACCACTTGTGAGCACAACTTTGTCATAAGGAAGATTTTTATTAGCTGTGGAGGGGGATTTGTGCATTTCGGAGGACAGTTAGGGTCTTTGGGGTATGGAGATAGTCAGAGAGGGCACTGGGCATATTTATTGATGTATTTTCCCTGTAATTCAGAGCTCAGGCAGCTAGATAGTCTAAAGACTGATAGAAGATACACTGTGCCTCAAACCCACTGCATCTTCAGGGGAAAAACAAACAAAAACCCAAACAAACAAAGCCAAACCAAAAACAAACAAAAAATCCCCCTGCAAAAACCCCACAACCAACCAACCCACAAAAACAAACAAACCCAAAACCCCACCAGTTTTTGAAGTAGCTGTTGCTTTAAATTCCTTTATTCTTGGTACACAGCAGGAAGTTTAAAAACAATCTAAAACCAGCCAGAAAATAATATAGGTAGTTGATAGGTAGGAGAGAGAAGGGGAAGAGAATGAATGAATAAATTAATGAATAAATAAAAGCTTGCTTGTTGGGTTTTTTGTTTGTTTGTTTGTTTTTTAACCACTACCATGGAAGAGAACTTGTCTGTGTTCCATTGCTTGGATGGCTGATGACAAAAGTTTCTTGGGGTGATGGCAAAAACTAGTCAGAACATGTTTTCATCCATGTTACCCACTTGCTGTTGCAACAAATATGAGAGCTCTTCTGACTGTGACTTTCCTCTCTCATTTTCTTAGATGCTGGGCAGCAAAGAGATTGCCAGATCCTTTGATAAATGGTTCCTAGATAACGTGATCACAAGGATTTTGTGAGCTCTTGAGGACTAGGGACTGCGATATAAACATCTGCTGCTTTGTGAATTGGCTTAATCACCCTCTTGTTCCTTGGCTTAAGTGGGACAGGGGGAATTTTTTCGAGATGTTTTGATTCATTACTTTTTAGCATGGCTACATGACTCCTGATCTCATCTGGGTGAACATCACCACCCAGGTGACCTGAATATCTTTGTTTGTTGTGACTGAGCCCATTCACCATTGATTTGGAGGTGACGTACGTGGGATGTGCAGACACGAGGTATCTGTAGTTGGTCCTGCACAGGCAAGCCTGAATTACTGGTTTCTTTTGCACCACTGAGGTAAGAAGATTGGACTTGTGTTGAGTTCCGTAGAAGTGAAGAGGCTTCTCCCTAGCATGCAATGTGTTCCTCCTTTTGAGGTTGTAAAATTGCTTGTTAAATTAGTGCCAACTAATTTAGCGCCAGCTAAAGGGGTGGTGGGAGATTTAGTAGGCAACCCTGCGTTTGTGGCCCTAAACAATGTGTCGGTTTTATACTGACTTTTACAGTATCAGCAGGTGAATACTTTCTTTTCATAAGGAAATTAAAGCACTGAGGGGGGAGAAGCAGGGGAGCACAGGAGTAGAAATAGGGGCAAGGAAAGGGAAATAAATGATTTCTGGCTGTGTTGTAACTGTACTTTCTGACCAAACTTTCTATATGTCCAAATGTCTGGAGTCCTTCCAATATGTCATTGAATAGGTCAGCAGTGTTATAGGTCAAAATCCAGAAGATTGCTTTATTCAGCTAGGAGGGGGAGTATTTGAGTCATGAGACTTGGAGTACCAGTGGTACCAGAATTGGTACTGTGTCTGAGTGAGAAGTGAAGTCCTCCAGGCCAGTTGTATTAAGTCTTTATTCCTGAGAAGCTGACGAAAATTTATGGCTTCTTTTCGATAAGTCCTATTTAGTCTTTGTAGTGCTACAGCTTTTACTGATGCACATAAGAAACGATTACTGTTAATGGCTGAGGCATTTCTGTGGAGGTTGTGTTTAAAATCTGATTATTTTGGAGGAGAGAGAGAAATGTTGTAGACCTTGGGCTACTTTTTGCAAAGGGTATGTTGTTTTTAGAGTATTTCTGTAGGTATTGATTGACTTAGATGCAGCCTGACTTCTCCTGGTGAAGGACGGCAGCCATTTTCTCACTGTGCTTTGTGTCACACTGGGGCACTTCTGGGCTCCCCAATGGCTTTTGAGGTACTTGTTAGATAAGGAGCCTTCATCACCTTGAATCCTGGGGTCAGTTTTGGGCCCCTCACAACAAGAAAGACCTTGAAGTGCTGGAGCGAGTTCAGAGAAGGGAACAGAGCTGGTGAGGGGGCTGGAGCACAAGTGTGATGGGGAGTGTCTGAAGGACCTGGGGGGTTCAGCTGGAGAAAAGGAGGCTGAGGGGAGACCTTATCGCTCTCTGCAACTGCCTGAAAGGAGGTTGGAGTGAGGGGGAGTTGGTCTCTTCTCCTAAGGAACAAGTGATGGGATGAGAGGAAGTGGCCTCCAGTTATACCACGGTAGGTTTAGATTGGATTTTAGGGAGGATTTCTTCCCAGAAAGGGTTGTTGGGTCTGAGCCGGGAGTAGGAGGAATGGCTGCTTGGGGGGCCATGGAGGTGAGGCCTTGGGGTTGGCATCTGCAGTGGCTGGACGGGGCCTCCCTGATAGGCACCCCAGCAGGGCCTTTCCCGCCCCGTCACTTCTGCGAAAAGCCCCAAATTTCTGACTTGCTAAAGAAATTCCTTTAGAGGCCGCTGAGGCGATGTTGGAGGTGTCCTCCTGGCGGCAGCCCCCAGTGAGGGTGTGTTCTGCTGTAGCAAACCGTAAGTAATGTAGCCATTCATGTCCCAGACCTTTTTAAAAAATAATTACAAATAAAAGTAAAAATGATACAATTTTGTATGCAAAATTGTGTATATGTACAATATACATGCTTGCAACTTGCGTGTACTTTTCAGAAGGAGAAGTACACTTTATCTGTCAGTACTTGCTGCCACTGTGGTCTTTGAACTTGTAATCTCCCTAAACATCTCTTGACCTTCATAGCTGTCTGGCTGGTATTTATTGTTTTAGCGATGTGTTAATCCCCCAGCTCTTTTCTAATCCTGCCCTGTTTTTCACCCTGAGACTGGGGGAGGGAAGGGAGCGTAAGTGCATCCCCAGAAGCCTTTCACCTGGCTGGGAAGGAAGAGGGGGGATGTGGAAGTCTCCAACGGTTGACAGGCTTTTCTATCTCTAGATGCATGACAAAATAATCCCGTGAATTAATGTTACTTGTACTTTGTCTCCGCACAGTGATGTGGTTTGTCTGCGCTCCCCTGCTCCTAGCAGGAGCAGTTGTCATTCAGGTAGAGCCTGTCATGAATCCATCCAGGTATCCTTGCTGCCTTGCCTGAGGTTGTCATAACTGAGTGTTCAGCCTGATAAATCTGGAGCAAAATAATTAAAAAAGAAGACAAACAAACAACATAGTATTTTGACAAATGTGTAACACAGAACATGCTACCGAGAACCTTTCTAACTATTTAAACGTGGCTTTGGGTTTTTAGGAAGTATTAATTAGGAGTTTCAGTCTCCATTTTTGTATTTTGCAAGGTGACAGGAGTGTTTCAGGACGTGAAGAAAACAGTGTGGAAGTATGGCTGTACAGAATCAATAGGTTCACATTGTTGTTCCTTTGGTTAGCAGCTTACCAATATTAGCCCTGAACAGTATTGATCTCATTTTCGCACTGCTGCTACAGGATAGCTTTGCTTTGCACCACAGAGATAAAAGTTGCTTGTTTTCTGTTTGCAGTGATTTTCATGCAGGCTGCCTTTGGAATTGCCAGTGTTATGAAGATGAGCTCTGACTTAGCTGGTTATCCGTGCAATCATTTCTGTTCTGCCTCCGATAACCACACTGTGGTGTTCCTGATTATTCCTCTTGCCTTTTCGCTTAATGTGTGAAAACCTTACCAGGTGCTGTTTAGTTAAGAAGACATAGGAACATGTTTTATGGTCTGGGTCTTGATGTACTTCCCAGGAACTTTACGAATTTAAATAACAGCAGTGAGATACAGAAATGCATTATAGTCTTGTGACCGTGGACTGCAGATGTATTCCATGAAACTGTGTGTGACAGTAGCTTCATTAGGTAGGGTGAGCCAATCTGACTGATAGTTTCACCTAAACTGGATGTCGTGGTTGAGATGGACAAATGACACACCCTTCTTTTTTTTTTTTTTTTTTTTTTTTTTTTTTTTTTTTTTAAAGCAGCCCACCCCAAGGTAGAAGCTATAATTCTAATTATTTCTTACATGAGCTTTTTAGGTCTATAGTGTTTGCTCGGATAATACTGCCATGCATGGTAGGGAAGGCTCTGATGCTGCCTCTCTGCTACCAGTCATTTGTAAATGAGAATGGCAAGACTCAAATTAGGACAGAAAAATGTATGTGGATTTTGCAATGAAGGAGGATGGTGTAGAAGGGACTTATGCTTTTGCTGAAGGAAGTGTAACAGAAATATGATGGGGATCGGGGTCATGGAGAGCCTGCCAGCAAGCAGCCTTCATCTGCAGAAGGATGGTGTTTCCTCCTGGTTCTCCTCTCGGCTCATAGGAGGCTGTTCAGTGGTCTGACGGTTTTATGCAACAATAATCTGATTTGTCACATTGTACACGCATTCTCCATTGAGTAAATAGAAAATTACTTTATTGTCAGTTGGGGGTGGGGGACGGATCTGGGGAGTCCTACTTTCTCCAGCAAATTGACTTCCTTTTCTCAAAATCATGTATCAGCCAGAATGTTTGAATGCAACTGAAATATTTTCTGTTAAGAGCACCTTAGTTTCTGAGGATGAAATGCTGTGAAATGAAACATTAAACTGAATAACAGGAAATGCTAAGTTCAAAAATATTCAAATAGATGTTTTGATTATTTTCAGGAAAACATAAAATTTAGGAAAAAAAGTCCTTTGCTTTACTGATCTGAGCCCCATATCAGTGGTTTTGATTCCTAATGCTTGATGCTGAACTCTTCCTGGTGATCACATCCAGTTTGACAAAAGCTATTTCTGTTTTCCTCTATAGTGAGACAGCCCTGGCTAGGATCTTCCTCTGGGGCTTATGTATGATACACCCCTGATTTATACTGGCTGCATTTACACTGAAACTACTACCCACTACTGACCTTCCAGCCAGGTGGGGAGGAAGCTGCATTCCGTAGTCTGAGGGGAAAGAAGAAAGATTTAAAGGCCTAGGGATGGTTGGTGAAAGAGTCTGGGGCACATGTTATTTTCTCTTCCCTCCTTCCATTTTCAAGTGATGACTTGAGATGGAATAGAAAAACCCAGTCCATAAGTGCTTGGCTACAAGACTGGTGCTACAGACAGGGCTTTGGATTCTTTGATAACGGCTGGTTTTGTAAGACACCAGTCCAGACAGTGATACGTGGGAAAGGTTTGTCTCGCAGGGGCAAAAGGATGCTGGGACAGGAATTAGCAGGGCTCATTTGGAGAGCTTTAAACTAGATTTGAAGGGGGAGGGGGTTGTAGCTGGGATTGCACCAGTGGGTCAGCACTCTAGAATTGATGAAGACCAGGAGGCCTCCCACCCCCTAGGGTGAAATCTGTGTGCTCAACTCACTCCCTGAAATGCCTGTACACGGGTGCATGCAGCATGGGGAATAAACAGCAGGAGTTAGAAACCTGTGTTCGGGCAGGAGATTATGATCTGGTGGCAATTACAGAGACATGGTGGGACAGCTCACAGGACTGGAATGTGGTCATGGATGGCTATGTCCTTTTCTGGAAAGACAGGCCAGCCAGGTGTGGTGGTGGAGTTGCTCTTTATGTGAGAGAGTGACTACAATGTATTGAGTAACGTCCAGGGGTGGATGAGGAGCGAGTTGAGAGTCTATGGGTGAGAATTAAGGGGCAGGCTGGCAGGGGTGATAGTGTTGTGGGTGTCTATTACAGGCCACCAGATCAGGGTGAGGAAGTTGATGAAGCCTTCTACAGACAGCTGAGAGCAGCCTCACAGTCACAGGCCCTGGTTGCTGTGGGGGATTTTAATTTCCATGATGTTTGCTGGAAGGACTACTCAGCCAGCCAGCCACAGTTCAGGAGGTTCCTCCAGTGCATTGATGATAACTTCCTGATGCAAATGGTGGATGAGCCAACTAGGAGAGGTGCACTGCTGGATCTCATCCTCACTAACAAGGAGGGTCTGGTTGAAGTCTGGTTGGGGGCTGCCTTGGTTGCAACGACCATGAGATGGTGGAGTTCAGGATCTCATGTGGCAGGAGCAGAATACCAAGCAGAATCACAACCCTGGACTTCAGCAGGGCAAACTTTGGCCTTTTCAAGCAACTGCTAGGGGAAATCCCATGGGACAGGGTACTTGAAGGTAAAGGGGCCCAAGATAGTTGGTTAGTGTTCAGGGACTGCTTCTACCAGACTCAAGATCAGAGCATCCCGACACGTAGGAAGTCAAGGAAGGGAGCCAGGAGACCTGCATGGTTAAACAGGGAACTGCTGGGCAAACTCAAGTGGAAGAGGACAGTTTACAGATCATGGAAGGAGAGGCTGGCCCCTTGGGAAGAATGTAAGACTGTTGTCAGAGGATGCAGGGAGGCAATTAGGAAAGCTAAGGCCTCCTTAGAATTAAACCTCGCGAGAGGGGTCAAAGACAACAGGAAGAGCTTCTTCAAGTACATGGCAGATAAAACTAACACCAGAGACAATGTAGACCCACTGATGAACGAGGTGGGTGCCCTGTTTACAGAAGATACAGAGGAGGCAGAGTTACTGAATGCCTTCTTTGTCTCTGTCTACACTGCCAGAGGCTGTCCTAAGGAGCCCTGTACACCTGAGGCCCCAGAGGAAGTCAGGACAATGGAGGAGTTTGCCTTGGTTGATGAGGACTGGGTTAGGGAGCAATTAGGCAATCTGGACATCCATAAATCCATGGGTCTGGATGGGATGCACCCGCGGGTGCTGAGGGAGCTGGCTGAGGTGATTGCTAGACCACTCTCCATCATTTTTGCCAAGTCTTGGGAAACAGGAGAGGTGCCTGAGGACTGGAGGAAAGGAAATGTCACTCCAGTGTTTAAAAAGGGCAAGAAGGAGGACCTGGGTAACTATAGACCGATCAGCCTCACCTCCATCCCTGGGAAGGTGATGGAACAACTTATCCTTGGTGCCATCTCAAGGCATATGAAGGATAAGAGGGTCATTAGGGGCAGTCAACATGGCTTCACCAAGGGGAAGTCATGCTTGACCAACCTCATAGCCTTTTATGAGGACATAAAGAGGTGGATAGATGATGGCAAAGCAGTGGATGTGGTCTACCTTGACTTCAGTAAAGCATTTGACACAGTCTCCCACAGCACTCTTGCAGGTAAACTGAGGGAGTACAGTCTGGACAATTGGGTACTGAGGTGGACAGAGTCAAGTTGGAGGCCTATATCTAGTGGAGTGCCTCAAGGGTCAGTATTGGGACCAGTATGATTCAATATATTCATCAACGACTTGGATGAGGGACTAGAGTGCAGTGTCAGCAAGTTTGGTGATGACACCAAGCTGGGAGGAGTGGCTGACACACCAGAAGGCTGTGCTGCCATCCAGCGAGACCTGGACAGGCTGGAGAGCTGGGCAGGGAAAAATTTAATGAAATATAACAAGGGCAAGTGTAGAGTCTTGCATCTGGGTAGGAACAACCCCAGGTTCCAGTATAAGTTGGGGAATGACCTATTAGAAAGCAGTATAGGGAAAGGGGACCTGGGGGTCCTGGTGGACAGCAGTCTGACCATGAGCCAGCACTGTGCCCTTGTGGCCAGGAAGGCCAGTGGCATCCTGGGGTGAATTAGAAGGGGGGTGGTTAGCAGGTCGAGAGAGGTTCTCCTCCCCCTCTACTCTTCCCTTGTGAGACCACACCTGGAATATTGTGTCCAGTTCTGGGTCCCTCAGTTCCAGAAGGACAGGGAACTGCTGGAGAGAGTCCAGCACAGGGCAACAAAGATGATTAAGGGAGTGGAGCATCTCCTTTATGAGGAAAGGCTCAGGGAGCTGGATCTCTTGAGCTTGGAGGAGACTGAGGGGGGCCTCATTAATGTTTATAAATATGTAAAGGGTGAGTGTCACGAGGATGGAGCCAGGCTCTTCTCGGTTGCAACCAATGGTAAGACAAGGGGCAATGGTTTCAAACTGGAACACAGGATGTTCCACTTAAACTTGAGAAGAAACTTCTTCATGGTGAGGGTGACAGAACACTTGAATGAGCTGCCCAGGGAGGTTGTGGAGTCTCCTTATCTGGAGACATTCAAAACCCACCTGGACACCTTGCTCTGCAACCTCATCTAGGTGTTCCTGCTCCGGCAGGGGGATTGGACTAGATGATCTTTCTAGGTCCCTTCCAATCCCTAACATTCTGTGATATGCTTTGGGTAAGGACTACGTTAAATTGTTTTTTTTTTAAATTGTTTTTTTTTTTAATTGCTTTTTTTTAAATTGCTTTTTTTTTAAATTGCTTTTTTTAATTGATGATCATTTTGGATCAACAGAGGGGGGGTCTTGGCCTTCCTTTTAGCTGAAATAGAGTTTTCTTTCCATCCAGACCTGGCCTTTTGCATTTTTTTTTGCTTCGGAAGTGAAACTTCTGTAAATGTAAGGCAAGCAGTGGATGAAAGGATCTTAATGTTATATTTTTAGCCATCGATTGGCTCTGTTACGTCTGATAGATTTCCCATCACAGACGATAGATATTCTTGCTTGCTCAGATCCACACTGATGCCAAGTGCTAAACAATGGCACTGTATGTCTTTCTGTACAATTTGCCAATTTTGGTTACTTTTGAAGCTTGTTCTTCCTTCTTTGCCTTTGTGAATCTTCCTTATAGGAAGAACAAAAAGAACAAAGTAGTGATTAGCAAAATGTTTAGGGCTGATTTCTCTTTGTCATTTACTCCCTTGTTTTATGAACTAGAGTGCTTACTCCTCTTACAGTAAAATAAGTCCAAGTAAAGCTGTAGTAAAAAGTCATCGTTTGTTGTTTACTGAGAATGGCTTTTCAGATAATGGAATGAAATACTAGACTGCAAATCCACTTCCAGGTATGTCCTTAAATAACAAAGGTTTTCCTTGCTGCTTGCTAGGCTTAGGGTGACGTTTTTAACATTTTGGTTGTGCTCCATCCTTCAGAAATTTGTGGGATTTTGCTGGTAACCTCTAAGTAGAGCAGTGCTTTTGAAACCCTCTCCTGCAGAGAATGGGAACTGTGGGCTTCCTTTCACAGGAAACATTTTGGGAGGTACCAAAATCCTTCCCCTACATTCTTCTTGCATATCAAACGTAGCTATATTTTGGTATTTATAGAGTCCCTTGCAAAATATCACAGGAGACAGGCCCCTACATCAGATTAATTATCTTGCCTTCTAGTTGCCAGAGGTGCTTAATTTCTTCTTAGGAATTGAATGTGATTTCTGCAAGTAAATGTTTCTCCTCGACTGTTAAGACATCTTTTTCTAGGTGGAAGCACTGCATGAGAAGTAAAATCGGAAGTAGACTTGCATAGTTCTATATAAATCACCACAAATAAAGGTCTTACTGCAAATTTTGCAGCTATTATACTTAAGGTATATGGAGACTGTTTACTTTTTCCTTACAAATAATAAAAGCTGAGTAATTAGGTTCATTGCAGAGTCTCAGTGGTACAGCCATCGCATTTCAGTCTGACAGTATCTGATTTTGCCAGATGCCTGTGACTGAGTTACATGGTTACGTTGTTCTCTTGCTTATTTCAAGTTCAGTGTGTACTCAAAAATGTAAAATGTTACAGAAGTTCGTTGCCTCAGTTTGGCAAACTACAAATGAGGGCATTGTTGCCGAATACAGTTGCTCCAGTTCTGCAATAATTTGTCTAAAAATTAATTTCAATCCCTTAATTTCAGAGGGAGTCAAGTCAGAGTAGGTTTAATTGGGGAAACTCTGAGAAAGTTTCAGTGTGGGTTTATGTGTGTGGTTTTATTTTTTTATTTATTATCTTTTTTTTATTTTTTTTCCCCTCTCTTCCTTACATGACATTTTCTGAGACTGTAAATAACCTTCTGTGGAAAGAACTGCCTTCATTTTTTTTCCTGTGGCTCTCTTAGTGGCTGATGCTGTGTCCTAGGCTATTAAGAAATGTGTTTAATATGAGGGTTACTGAGCCAGGCACATCTTTAAATTGACATATTTCAAACCAGGTGTATTTTTCTCTTTTGGCTGGTTACTACTGATCCTCAGTTATGAGGCATGAAAATAGGGTAAGTGGTTTGCATTCCTTACTCAGCTGCCCAAGACAATTCCCTTCTTCAAAAGCATGTTTGTCCTGATTGTCCTCGCACTTAATTTCTGCAAGAAAGCAGTCAAGGAAGTAATTAATTTTAGCCTTTCACCCACCCAAACGTTTTATTGTTTGGTGGAAACTTTATAGTACTCTTTAAAAAGCACACATGTTTACTGGAGTTAGTAGCTTTTCTTTTGGAAAAAGCAAATATGTTGCTTCTAAAAGTACATGTTGCAAGAACACTTGGATTCAGAGCTGTAAGATGATTTATTTTCATTCTTCTATAAATGCTTAAGGTTGATCACCTGTGTTGACAAATAAGTTTTTTAATATTCATTTTTGCAAGTACTCACAAAATACAAATTATAGCTAAGATTTCTCCAAAGCAGCGAGGTCAGGAGTTTCTAATAAATTTTACTTCTATCCAGTCTTTTTCTTAATATGCATTGTTTGGTTGAATAATGTAACCCTCCTAATACTTTCCAAGCCACTTAGACTCAACTAATCACTTACACTTATCTTCAGCATAAACCTCATTGATTTTTATTTCTCATTGAAAACATCAGTAGTAGCAAATATTCTATTGGCTCTCAGTCTATTAGAAATACAATTATATTAAATGTCTTGTGGGGTGTGAAGAGGTTAAGTCAAGGAGAGTTGTCTGAGAAAGTCATCCTGATGTATAACATAAATCTATTTTACATTTCAACAACGTCACCCACCAGCCAAAAATAGCAATGATCATTAAAACCCAATTTGCTGCTAAACATTAATAGACATTTAATACATCATAACAGATCTGAAAGACAATTAAGCTTAACTTTTTCCTGGATAACTTTCTTATAAAAATGTGTTATTCACCTGGCTCTTGCCATTAATCTTATTTGCCAGTGATTTTGGTTTTATTTGACAGTGTGCATGTGCTCAAAAAGTTGTGTGTATAGGTGATCTGTCATTGTTCCTCCACGTCTTTCAGAAGCAGTGCATTTTAAGCGGGAAAAGCAATTAACCTTGGTTGTACTGCCTGTTAATTTCCTAATCTGCACAAAAAGTTAAGGAAATTACATTTTATCAGTGCAAAACAAATAATATGTGTTACTATCCACTTGAGAAGGGAATAGTAAGAAAAAGTTAAAGAGGCCCTTTCCCTCCAGGAAGAGGAAAGGAAGAAAATTAGAGGTGGGTTGAAGGAGACAGAGAAGTGGAAGGGAGAGACAGAGTGGATAAACGAGTATTGAAAGTATTTTAAAGGCTCATTCAGAGGCATTTGGGAGTATTCCTACTTTTGAACACTCCTTGAATTTTCTGTAATTCCCTTTGGCTAATTTTCTTCTGAGAGGCTGTCCCTTCCTCAGGTTAAAGCAAGACGTGATGCAGAATGCATGCCATCAATTAGAGTGTTGGTAAGATACTTGAATAAATGGGGCTGGTATGTGTGACAGAGAGGATGCCTCAAAATACGAGCTCTGCCAGTGCAGCAAAGGGAAGTTAAAATTCTGCTGACCCTGAAGACAAGCTTATCTCCATTTGCAGTGCACACACTGCACATGTATTATTTGTCACAGAAGAATTGCTAAAGGCTCCGTGACATGCAAATAAGCGTTACGAGAGTATTGTCAAACTCAGGCTTTCAGCATCATGAATCATTCACAGAAAAAATTACGATATTTAATTAAAAGTCATGCAAATTTTAAATTGAATAAATATGTTAGGCTATATTTATTTACCACCAGTTTACTGAACCTCTGAGCTGCTTTGGGGTCCTATATTTCAGCTTTTCTCTGTGAAGAGAAATTTACTTGAAAGGAAAGCTGAAATCCTCATTATTGCAAGGAGCTGCCACATACTGAGAGTTTTGCAATGAAATCACAACTGTTGGCAATACTGTGAGGAGTGCTTGCGTGGGTATTGTTTCCCCTCTGTAAAGGAGATGTGCAACAAACTAAGATATTTGAGAAAGATGATGTTATGTAGGTATAGGATCCTTCTTGAAAATCTATTAACACCTCCACCAAAGTTTGCAGAACATGGTTGTAATAATTGCTGTATACAACCCTGATACAGAATTTTTTTTCAGGTGGCCAGAAGTTTATGATGCTATGCAGCTTGTGCAAAGAGCTCCATAGCTTTTTCCCAAGATGTACAGAGATGTATAGAAGGTATTGGGGTGGTAGAAGGGCTGACTTGCTTCTTGTAAGCAGGCAGTGCTTCACTAGCAAGAGTCTCAAGTTTTTGCTAATCGTTTTTTGGAAAGCCTGATTTGGGGCAGGAATGTAATACAAATATTTGCATATTTTACCACATCCTCAGATGATACCTTGCACCTTTGGAAAGTTTTTGCATGTGTTCTCATTATTTGCATACATGCAGGGACCTTGTGAATGATGTACCTTCCTCTGTTAAATCTGTAATGAAGTATGTTGCCAAGGAGAACTGGCAGGTGCTTAAAGAAAAGGCTGGGCCATTGTGCAGCTGTGATATTCATGTGTACAATTCGGAATAATCTTTATAAGCCTCTGGACTATGTTTCCAAGACTTTCTTTTCCTCTTCGTTCTTCCTCATCCTGCCATGTGAAGTCACAATATGTGTGAATAGCTTTAGTTTTAGTTTGGTTATCATTGTCTGCTCAAACTTTGATCCTGGATTGAATGGGAAAACCAAGAGGTAGCCAATAGCTTCCACCTACCAGATTCAACCGCTTTGTGCTTGGGTGTGTTCTTATCAAAGGCTTGATTAATCTGAGATGAATTAACTCAGTTAACACTTGTGAGTTATTTTGCAGTGAATCCTGTAATGTATCTAAAGAGTTATTTTGTCACTTCGAGTTATAGCCAAAACAGGTGGTGCTTGAGGCTTGGTTTGAGTCGACTGCCGTTCCTTGCTGTGTAACTCACACTGCAGTGATATTTGAGAATCTAGACAGTGTTGCCATTGTTGCTTGCTTTTCAGGTTTTTAGAATGACTTCTCAGAGTGCTACGTGAGAAGGAGGTATAAAGGGCAGAATGATCTTAAGTTTTCAAACAATATGGGTAAGATGAATTTTAGTACAGGATTGTGCAACTAGGGGCAGGGGTGCAAGTGCTTGTTTTAAATTTAGCTTGAAAATGTCTTGGATTTTTTTGTGCTTGGGACTGAGAAGCTTCCTTTGAGTTGACAGCCCTGGCAGAGATATGAGAGAAGGGGAGACACAGACAGGAGCAGGTAGAAGAACATGCTGGTGAGTCTACTGACCCTAGGAAGGCTCCCCTTGGTCTCTGACAGTGCATCACATCGAGCAAAGTTAAAACCTGAAATGAAGAGCCAAAAGCCATGGCTGCCATTTGGTATTTTGAGCAACAAAAGCCTGTTTTCCTGAACTCTGACTTTATTAACATTTTGCAGTACAGGATGAACTTTTTCTTGGGCTACATGCAGACACAGATAAAAGTTTACAGACAATTCAAAGCTTGTGGGTTTCAGAAAGTTTTTCCTGACTTTTCAAAAAGTGTTTATGGAAAAATCTAATAAACAACCACAGCCCTGTCGTGGTAACTTCAGTGAGTGTCTAGGAGTGAAAGTACATGTGGTTCTGTTGAAATGCCACGAGTGCAGCCTTCTGCTGCCCTGTTCCCTGGTCTTTATACCCTCGGTAAGGTCTGTGTGACCTTTTGCATGGCAGGTTATCTTTGTGCCACTGCAAAGTGACCATGGAGCCATATCCTGAGTACCTGACAGGGAAAAGGGTTTGAAATAGGGTAAAGGTGGAAAGGGCTGGGAGAGACAAAACTTTACTTTTGTAGCAGTGGAAAAAATAAGTAAATAAATGTGTTGCACAGACAACTTTTGACCAGAAGGGTTGCAGTGATACTGTTGTTTAGTTCTTCATAATGGGAGTGGCAATACAGGTAATTCTTTTACTTATTTTCTAACTTTAGCTTGCAGTTAATTAATTTGTTTTTGCAGAGACTACATTTTTTTTCCTCTTTCTTGCTATTGTTATTCCTCATCACTCTCTTAGTGAAATTCTAAATGTTGTCTGGAATAAATTGTCTCAAGTAGCAGATGCTGAGAATGGGCAATTATATCTGTGGTTCCAGCTATGCCCATCAGCTTCAAGGAGTTCATTACTTCCAAACTTTTTTTTTTAGTTGCCTTTGGCTTTCTCCTGTTATGTCTGTACCACTTTGAGTTGGATTTTGGGAACTGCCAGCTTGCAAATCAGGTTTGGGTGATGCTTAGTAGCAGATTAGAGCATGAGGGTGTCATGGGTAGCCCTATGGGCAAAGAAAGGTCAGTGAGCAGAAGAACGTTCTTGTAAATTGGTGCAGGATGCATCATCTTCATGCTTCAAGTCCAAACCCCTTAAGGTCAAGTGTAGCCCTTAAATTTTTCACTGTGATGGTGTATCCCCTTCTTGTGTAAATAAATGTTAATGCTCGGCACTGGACAGTTCACAGATGCATGCTCTAGTTTCTCTCTTTTTGGCTCTGTTTTACCTGGAGATAATCCAAAGATGAAGTAAATTTTGTTTTGCAGGCCTCTTTTTTTGCATCTCTTAATGGTGCTTGAGAGGGTTGGGTAACCATTAAGACAAAGGGTCATTCCACGCCTTTCCTATCTGGCTGTTCCCCTGCAGATATCTAGTGCATAAACACACTGTGATTATTTGATTGCATGACATACAAAACCACCTGGGTTACAATGTGTTTGGTTAATATAGTGGTGCCTCGTGTTGTTAAACAACTTCAGCATTTCTCCAGACGCATTGTGGATTCGTTGGCATTTTTGACTGGATGATGCTCTTCCAATAGGATAAAATTTTCGTTTGTGGTTAGGGCAGTTGCAAGACATTAGTTCCTAAAATTAGTGTTTGGATTTGGCAACAAACAGTTGAATCCTTTCGCTCCTTCAGCCCCAGTCCATGAGATGACAGAAAAATCCTTGAATGCCATTGTGCAGGAATATATAGATGGATTAAAAAAATTTTAAAGGCCACTGTATAAATATTTTATCACCAACCCTTCTCTGGGATAGGTAGCATAATTAATGTGTGACTTTGTGAGTTTACACTCAAAAACTTTTTATTCCACCATAATGTTGTTTCTTCCTAACAGATTTAGATTGTCCAGAATCTGATTCAGCTTAAACAACAACAAAAAAAAATCAGAAAACAAACCTCTAATCCTTTGCTGCCTGGCTGAGCCTTTGCTTCAGGGAAGTTTACCTGAGCTTGGATAACTTTTCCCATCTCTCTGCACACCTTTTCAAATTTTGTAGTACAAAAAGCCTCTCACTTTTAAAACTTTATACAAGAAAAAGCTGTAGAAAAAAGCATGCATAAATAATGGCCAGCAGTGTAGCCTGATGTGCACTCATAGCCTCCTAAAATATAAATGGCAAACTTGATTGCTATTTAGAATGTATGATTTAAAATATTCATGAGTCTTATCCCTATTAGGAAACCAAGCTTTAAATATTATCAGTGACCATTCTGTTTCGTTGCAACTCGAGCAAAGTTTTAATTTTTAGGATGTCTATAAAGAAACCACTTGACTGAATATTGACCTTGGGCTTTTTAGTCACCCCAGCTATGGAACTGAGAAAAAGCTTTGGAAACTAAATGCTATATTTGAACGAACAAATCACAGGGATAGATTGTGGAGGAGAGAAGAGTGGGAAAATAATATCTTGGCAGTGCAAGCAGATATATTTATCAGAAAAAATGCAGCTTCCTTATAGACTTCGGTTCTGAACAATGCGGGGTTTGATTTTGCTGATCAGCAAAGATAGCAGGCAAAACAAAGGCCACTTTGTCGTGCCGGAGTTTCAGCAATTTACCCGCATCACAATGCCATGTGGTGCAGTTTTTCATATAGCTCTTTGGCTCAAACTGGGTTTTGAGTAAGAACAAAAGTTGGCAAAAACAGCTGCTTTGCTCAGAGAAGAATAACGTCTGTTGATCAGAGATTTTTTGAGAGATGTTTAATTAGAGCAGTGCTGTGAAGGCTGCAGAGTCTAGAAAGTTCAAAACAGATATGCATAGTACTTTTCAATTCCTCATATTTTATCATCATTTCAAAGTCAACGGGGAGCTCAGTCTCAAACTGATGCCGTGGTTTAACTCTGTATAGTTGTGTTTTTCCTGCCAAGTTTGAGTCACTGTGGCAATTTAGACCCTTCTTGAGAGATTAAAGTGATGGGAAGCTGGAATCCTTTCTCCAATTAAGCAAGCAAAGGTTTCTGTTGAAGCATGGATACTGATTTCGCTGTGCTTTCTTGTAAACCTGTGGGATGGAGAAGACCACTGTTATTTTAAATCCTGCAATGAATAACTGTGGAGCTTTTCTAGGAGCAAGTGACTTGAGTCCTGGGCAGTTAACAGAGAAAGTAGCTAATAGGGTAAGGGGGACTTGGGGGCCCTAGTTGGGTTCAAAAGCTGCTCCAGATTCAGCAATTAAAAGCCATACAGGATACACGTATGGGTTCAGCATGGAGCCTAAGTGCCACTTAAACCTACTGCAGCACTGAAATTTCTCTTGGCTTGTGATGTATAGACACCCAAATGTTTTCGGGAGTCCCATGTACCTAGGATGCCATCCAACACATATGGACTTGTTTTTTTCTAGTCAGCCTCAAGCCTGTGGACTCCCTGGACCTGTGGGCATCATTGTTCACAACTTAAGCTCTGTTTTGAGAGAGGAAGTGGAGCATTAGTGATGCACAAACTGGCTTTCTGCAAAAGAATGGGTTTTAATTCCTGTTGTGTGTAGTAATGTATGTACATCTGAAGGGCTGGGGGGAAGACATGTTTGCCTTTACAGCTGTTGGCAGCAAAGAAACACAGCAAGACTTGATTGAAAACACCTCTCTTACTGTTTTACTAACTGCATTTTTTTTCCTTTCTTGTTTGTAGGTCTCAGATTCTGGATACTGGCTGTGGGATTTTTTTTATTATTTTTATTATTATTTTTGATTGGCTTTCCCCCCCTCTTTTTGGATGTGAATCGAAGGCCAACAGTTAAAGTGTCAGAACCAAGTGCAGGAGGACGCTCACCTTGTTTTGTTGGAAGCCTTATTTGCTGGGATATTTTCAAGGCTTCCTTCACAGTCATGTGGTCATCACAGCTGCTGTTCTTCACAATGCTCTTAACACCAGTAGCCCATGGTGAGTTGAAAATATGGCAAAAATTTTGCCTACATTTTTTACCTAATGCTGTTTTTTTTTCCAGGATGTTGGTAGTCTCTCCACACTTCCACCCCAGGTCTTTGAATTCCCAGACTATATTATAACTTGTTCACTCCTAAAACAAAGAATTCTGGTCACATAAAGATTTGTTATCAAATTTAGCTGCTATATTAAGGCAGACTTTTTTCCTCATGCCCAAACATATTCTTTTGTCTGTGCGTCACTGGGGTTGTCTCTCCCAGCTTCTGCATGGAAATGAATTTTCCTTTTGTGAGTACTGTTCAGTAAGGGGCTGTGTGTCCCCCTAAGCAGAAATATTTGGTCTTTTCATTAGCCAGGAAATCATTAAATGAAATCTGACACAGTTAATTCTTGAGAGTAAGATTTTTAAGTCCTAGTTTTGTGTTTCGTCGTTTTTTGGTGGGTTTTTTTGTTTGTTTTTTAATATGAAACCCAGATGTAGGCCCTGGAAATAAGTTGCAAAACTTCCTAAGTGCTGAAGGGTTCAGGAACTCCTGTTTGCAGTGATGGTTGATAAATGCTCAGAGCAGAGGTTGAGAAAATCTGACTGCCTGATTTTCCTGGTGCCTAAATGGAAGTCAAGCTCCACCAAGGATCTCATTTTAAATTACAGGTCAGTGGGAACATGCTGGTAAATAACATGATTCCTTGTTGTGTAGGCTGTGGGTCCCTGCTTTTAAAATCTTCATCAGACTTTTTGTGCTTCATATTTGCTCTGTATGTATGAAAACATTAGAGCAGAATTTTATAGCGAAGAAGGAGGCTAAAAAAATGAAATATGTCTAATTGGCTGAACATATCTATTTATAGCACAACCTGTCTGCTCGTATCACTGATAACACCTTTGGGCACAAAGGTTATCTGTATTATCATTCTTCATGCAAAACTCCTTGATGACTTGAAAATTAGAATTAATATTTAAACTGAGCCAACCAAGTGGGGTGGAATTGAAAGAGCTGTTAGGAAAGGTGCTCTCGGTTCTTCTCCAGGAAAGTTAAATGGCAAATGTTTTTAAAATCTTTATACTTCAACAACCTTAACAGTTAAAGCAATTAACAATTTAAATACGGATCTGGCAGTTCTGGTTTTAACTCACAATGCCACGATAGCTAGAAAATCCTACTTGATAGTCACAGTAAATAAAAATGTCACAAATGTCCTGGGAGTTGTATTAGGCTACATATGGGCAAACATCAGAGATGCTTCTACCCTCTGTGTTTTTCTACAAATCAAGTGTACAGAGTGGCTGCTGTGGCTTTTGTATGTTTAACAAGGCTCAAGAAGAGTCCGTGTATCATGGGCTGGAATGGCTCCTGGCCTGCAAGTGATAGGCAGAGTTGCTACAAACTACTTTTAAAAACTGACTTCGCTATGTCTCATTACCTTTTGGAGTTTCCTGACATTGTCCCTTCATCTGTAGTGGTAGTTAGAGATGGATTTCTAATCCAGTGATTTCATAAATTTGTTGGGGAATTTTTTTTTTTTCTTTTACGGTGCTCTTTTTTAGTTATCTCATTCCTGAGAGTATATTGTGTGTTTTGAGTTGTGATATAAAAGAGTGTATGACTTTGATGAGCTGCAAGGTGAAAAGTAATCTTCCAGGATACTGCCCTGGCACAACATAGTCTTCTCGATAAGCTGTAGAAATAATGAAAAGAGGAAAAAGTCATGAATCTTTGGAGGTTCCTGGTGGTGATGTTAATCTGCTGTATCTGAAACGCATAGGCACTGTGTTGGCTAGTTTTGCTCAAACTGCCCTGAAACACAGCTCGCAAAAAAATGAAACTATGTGAAATACTTGATCATAGCAGATTTGGGCGGTGGATGATTCCTATGCTGTTGCTCTTCATTTGAATGTGCAAGCTGAAAGTGATTTTCCAGATGACACAACTCGGGGCAGTGTGGAACCCCCAGAAAGCTTTCCCCTCTTCTGAGCTCCAGCAAATCAATCTGTTGGATACAACTAAACCTGTTTTACCAAATTAGAGAAATAGCTGCAGTAAAAAGTAAGCGATATTGTGGACAAAAATAAGAAAAAAAAAAAAAAAAGGAATCAGAAATGTATGCTGTTAAGAGCAGGATAGGAAGGGTATTGAAGTGTGATCACTGCGGGGTGAAATCTTGCATGTCTCCAAATAAGTAAGTTATTTTAGGTTTTGAAGGAGTGCTAGAGGCCTGTTGTATGCAAAGATCTTTATCATCCCATCAGATGGTTTTATTCTTATTTATTCAAATTTATATTTTTAAGGATTGTATTGTGCATAGAATTTCCTGATGTGCAGCCGAGAATATTTTTAAATTTTATTTTATTTTGTTGTTCTAATGCTTTAACAGGATAACCAGTTATTATTACTCAGATTAAAGCAATAATGCAAATTGCCCAGTTTCTGTTGGAGATCATTACCAATGCAATAAAATCAACAGGCAGGGCGATCTGCCTGTTGCCTCTGATGCTACGCTCTCGCCGTGCAGTTGTGTCATCATAATGAGCCATCAGCTTCCGTGTTTCCACTTGGGCAAAGCATGGTGTCAGTGGTGGGGGTTGCTTCTTCCTGGATCTTGCAGCTGCTTGGGGTAATTTTTTTATATGTTTTAACCCTGTATTTGTTAACAGGCTGCAGATTGTTCCCTCCTGATGATCCACGAGGTTAGTCATTGCTGTGATGACTTAATTTTCTTCATCTTTTTCTCCATATATCAATGTGATTTTTGGGGTAGTACCACACACTTGTTCAAAGCTAAGAATGTAACCAAAACCAGGCTGAAATTACAGAACAAACAGTAGGTATCTGACATTAGAGTAGCTTTTACTATTACAGCTAGGACGGGCAAGATCCTAGAGCAAGTTGCAGCTGCAGCAAAGGTTTATTAAATAAATTTGGGGACAGAGCTAGGTTAAAGCTCAAGTAAGTTCTAGTTCAGGCATAGCCTGACAAGTTCTGGAGCCTGGTGTTGTTTGGAAGCTTAAGTCTTAATGCTGACACTTGTCAACACCAAACTGGCAGGGCTGGAGTTGCTGCTGGCCAAACTCTGCATATCCAAAAAAACTGAGTTGACTCCAAGAATTCTTTGATGTAGATTTGCAGCATAGCTGTAAAGTGACCTTTCTGCATTTAGGAACAGATGCCATGTCGTCTCTCTGTGCAATGGGGCTGAACTAATTTGTCATTTGCAGAGGAGCAAATGAAATTTGAAGTCCTCTGAAGTCATTGCAGCTGCAAGGAAGAGAAACTGTGTCCACTCTCCTGCTCTGACCCTCCTTGGTTCTCTGCCTTCTTCCGATGTTTCTGGGTGAGAGCCATGGCAAGGGAGGGCAGCGTCTTCATGAGGGGATGGCGAAGGTCAGGCTGATCTCTCCAGGCATGTCCAGATGCCGAGCCAGTTTCTCTGGGAACAGCGGAAATATTTATTGCCGAACAGCATGTGTAGTTGCCTGGTGACAATTACTCTGTTAAAGCAAGCAGCATTATCTTTCTTGGGGGAATATATGAAGCTAGCAAGCTGGCCCTTGGTGACAGAGTGCTGTTTAATGTGAGCTGAACATTTGCCTTGCTGCTATTTTAATACAATGGAAATACTGTCACTGCTTAAAATACATACTGTGTTTCTTTTCTACTTGTACAAGTGTTATGTTAGCTGGTGAATAGTGGATAATAGCCTTTTACTATGATACTCTTTATATAGTCAAAATGAAATACAAGAGACATGTTTTATTAGTTGTGAAATAGCCAAGTTGACTTGCAGGCTTCTGCCTAACTTCATTGTTTTAAAAGATTAATCATCCTTGAAATATGTATAATATTTACTGTTCTTGGCAATTCTTATTACCTGCAGCCACCTTTTCAATAGTGGAACAAGTGACTGAGAAAGGCTTTTCCTGATAAAAGGGGGTGGCTGTTCTGTGTCTATACTACAGTGCTTTGTTTAGCAGCACTGTACTGAAATGGGGAGTATTAAGTTCCTTGTCTGATAACAGACCAGTCTATAAGCTGATAGAGGGTGAAATTCAACCTTGCAAAGGCTCTATATACCATTTAATTCTTCCTTAAGCCATTAAGCAGTGCAGAGGTCTGTGTGCAGACCTATTTGTTGATGTCTAAATTTCACACTAAAGAAGAAGATTTTTGAGGGATTTTCTGATATTTTATTTTTCTTCAGTGTTTGGCAATGTCTCTGCTCGTGCACTATTTTCATTTGCTGTTTGCACCAAGGCATGTTTTCCATTGGATGTGCAACCCTTTGCCATCAGCACAGCTCGAGTCGTGATGGATTTAACTGTAGAAGCAGGCTGGTGACTAGGGCCTGAATTAACATGTAGAAGTTATCCTTTCCTATAGGCTTCTGCTATGGCATAGAGTGGCAGGGTTTCTTTCTGGACTCTAGCAGTAGAAAATGTGCTTGCTCTCCCGATAGGAAGGGGGAGCTGTGTTATCCTGCAGGCCTGTAACCTCTGATGCCGGTTTCATTTGTAACTGTTTCTTGGCTGATCTCTAGTGACCAGCTCTGGGTGCTCTGAGGGTTTTTTTGGTGGTGTTAATTAAGCCCTAAGACATGACAGCATGTGAATTACAGTGTAGCAATTCACGCCCAGCACATTCCGGCACAAAGCTGAGGGCCAAATGGCCTCTGTGCAGCTAAATGTGAATTACTGAACCATAATTTAATTCCAGTTATGTTTTGCTGTGATTATAAAAGTGGTTTTGTTAGTGAACTTGTTTAAGAAAAGTTACTTTTGGGAAAAAAAAAATTGAAAAGTACAAGATCTTGTCAAAAAGAGGGGTAAGTAACGTCCTGCAGATGTTCCTGGCTAGCAAGCTAGCCATGTCCCCGGCTAGTCCCTGTCATAGCTGAGTGCAGCATAAATAAGCAATAGATATTTAAAGTGGGCTCTTTCTGAGGAACCTACTCTATGAATCAGTTTTACTCATACTCTCAGCAAGTTGTAGCTGATCAGGACATTGATGGGGCCAGGGCTGTTTTGCTTTTGGTGGATAGTTGGGTTTTAGCAGCCCAATGAAAAAACTTAATGAACCACATAAGTAGTGTCTGTGATATCATTACTATGGTTTGGATTTATATGTAAATATATTAAAAAACAATAAATAAAAGTTAATTTTAAGGGTTGTTTGACCCTAGTTCTCTCATCCATATAAGCAGAGCATGTTCAAGTATTTTAAAATGAGCAGAGTGAGTGTGAGGGAATGAATTATGGCTATCTTCATTTTCTCACCATGTCGGCAGTTGCTGCTAACTTGCTCCTGCAAGATCTGGGCAAATCTGCTGCTTTCCTGTGTCAGGAAGAATACCCTTGGCCCAGCTCAAACAGCGAGCATTTAATTGCAAATGAAACTGCCGATTCTCTAGAATAAATCTCTAATATCCATTGTATCAACTCCACAGTCATGTTAAATTAATCCTAGAGCCATCTGATGTTTATTACCCCATGGTACATTTGCTCTTTTTCAGTTGGTTCCTTCAGTGATCGTGATTTCTTGAATTGGTTATGTTTTTCATTAATGTGGTTTTATTTGCATTTGGAGATATTTCCTACTGCTGAACGAGCAACTCATCTTGGAAAGATGCTCTGGGAAGAAATGAAAAGCATGTGGGAGAGTCCAGAAGCTTTTCCCCACTTGGAATTTTCCTGATTCCCAGGAAATTGTTTGGTGCTGCGTAGAACCCTCCAAATATCTGTCCTGGTGCCTGGCAGGACCATGTCTGTTCCCTTATTGTTTCAAGCTAGGGGATGCTCAATGGGTTTTCAGCCACTGCCCCACAGATTGTACAGTCTGCCTGTTGCAGAGAGCATAGGATTGGGCTGCTGGGTTTTAATTACAGTGTGGTATTGAATGCATACCTTAAACTCAAGGAATTGAAGTCAGAGCAACATCTACTGTTATATATTTCCTTGTGCTTTGCCGTGCTGGGCTGCTTTCTGCAGTGGCTCCTAGTGTTGGTGTCTTGCTACAGATCCTGAGGTGTGACTTTATTTGATGCAAGATTCATGATGTTAAGAATCCTCCTAAGTTAGTCTGTGGATTAGGGTGGTTGGACAGAGGAAGAGGTGAGAGCTAGAGATACGTAATTTGGGTATCATCATTCTCTCCTGTCCTGTAATCTGTGGACACTGTGGTGCCTGAGGGCCTTTAGAAGCTCAGTCCAACTGCTGGTTGTTCTTAAATCTCTAGAACACAGAGCCATAAATAAATGGTATTTTAATACTGAGCTTTTAGGGTCTGATTGAAATCCCATGAAAGTTGGTGATTACATGCAAATATACTTTGAATCTGGTCTGCTCAGCCTAGAGGGGTTATTTTGGGGAAAGCTGGAGTTTAACATGGGAGATGTGGTACCCTGGGCTTGTGTTTGCAGAATTTTCTCTCCAATCTTGGTGCTCGCAGTGAGGCTGTTCCCCAAGCATTGTGCTTGGTCCATATTCTCTTGGGACAGGTTCCTTTCAAGCTCTTTTAGGAAGAACTAGCAGTCATCAGTGCTGCTGATTTGATAAGGATTTTTTTTCTGTGCAGCTTTTGTCACTGAAGATCTGTTTCCAATTTTTAATTTGCAATGTTTTGTTTCTGTTAACTGAGATGCTGGAGGCTGTGGTAAGGATTGATGTAGCATCAAGAGAGCAGATGACAAAAAAAGGAAAAATAGCTTTGGTATGTCAATCTTGTGTGATACTCCTCTCTCTAAGGGGGTGTTGGAGGGGGGCTTGGCTTCTTTGGAGTTCAAGGTACAGATGAAGGAACCCACAAGGCAGTGAAAACCAGGGTGGTGCTGGTGGCAGTAACCACATCTCCACATCTTTCCACTGAGGAGCCTCTGCTCCTCTGACAGAGGAGAGCATTTAGCATTCCCCCGTATTCCTCCACTTTGCAAGACAGATTCATGGCCAAGTGCTGTTTATCACTTAAACCAATATTTTGCCAGTATTACTGCTCACTTGCATGCATATGTGATTTATAGGCATTCCTCCTTAAAACATGCCACTCCTAATAGTTGTAGGAAAATCCAGGTCACTGAATTTCTTATATGTGTATGTTTACATATATATATATATATATATGGATATGTGTGTGTGTGCTTTATATGTAATTTTTGCACTGTATGTATAAATAAACCTATAGAGAGCTGGTCTATCAAAACTTAGCATAATGAAGGGAACTTTTAATATGCCTTCATGTCACTGATGTGACTTGAAATCTGGCCTGTCGTTGCAATTTGTAATCTTATAGGCATATGCAATTAAAAATCTTACTATTAGATATTACTCTGGGGGAATTCTGAGGGCTAAGAAATTTAATAACGTTTAGTTGTTTAATTTAATTGGGGGGAAAAATAAATAATTTGGCCTGTTGATCAGATGCCAAATACACCAGCAGACACTTTAGAGTCTCCGAGCTCTGCTGACAAAAGTGTTTGGAAGTCATGTGTTACAGCATCAGACAGCCATAAAAAATAATATAAAGTACTTGCTTACCTTTATGCATGTGTCTGACAAACAGGTTCAGACATAAACTTCTCAGGAAAGGCAAAATCATTCTATTTTGATGCTTGGCTTGATGTGGATTCACATTTTGTCCTGTGTGCTGGCTGTTCCACAGTCACCTATAGAATATCTGAGTTCTTTCTGCAGTTCTCTCCCTAAGGGCATGGAATTGTGGTCTGTCTCCGCTAGCCAGCCAGCAGTTCTTGCAAAGCATAATAACTTAATTATTTAGGGTCTGTGCTGATTAGCTTTACATCTTGAGGCTGTGTGGATGCTCAGCTGTGGAACATCTGGTGCCACCCCTGTTTCTTGGGGCCCTTGCACAAATACAGCCTCTTTCTTTTGGGTTGTAAATATATGACAGATGTGACATTCTCCAGCTCTGGGGGGGATGCACTCACTTGTTGAATTTCATAATCCCTTATGGGCCAGAGTTGGCAAAATGCAATCAGGAATAACTTTTGAGGAGGGCTGGTGTATCTAATATCACTCTGGAACACTTTTGTGGTGAGAAGCTTGAAGGAAGGACAAGCTGAGGACACAGAAAAGTTGATACAAAAAGGTGGAGTCAGTCTGGCACTTGGGAAAATGCAGTGCATTAAAAAGAAGAAACTCTGAAGTAATGGGAGCTGCAAGGTACAAACCTCTGAGAGTGAATTAAGACTCACAACTAGTTTAGGTGCCAAGACCATTGTAATACACTTCACTGCAGCTTGTGATTATTGATGGTTTACACTGGGATATGGCAATCTGAATATCTTATGGAGCTGCCAAATGTTACTTAGTTTTTATAAATGCCTTCAGTTATACTGTAATAATGCTTAAACTGCTACAGCATTATGTGTGAAGCCAAATGCATGTGTAAGATGTATGGTAGCCAGATATATTGCTGGGAAAGTAATAGAAATGCTAGTTAAACCTGTGGGGAAAGAGCTAGTTAGAGCTGGAAAGTAATAGTAATACTGGTTAGAGCTGTGGGGCAATGTTACAGAAAAAGTATTTGTTCTTTTTGGCAAAGCCAAGAATGTTTGTTTATAAAGTTGGATGGCTTTGACAATTTGGGAAAAAAAAATATATATACATATATATATATATATGTATATATATTTTGACTCAGAGTTTGCTGTCACGTCATGCAAATTCTACAGCTTTAAGTGTGTCGTATTCTCTCCTGATCAAACTCCTTGTCCAAAATGCATTTTCTGGGGTGATCCACCTTTCTGTCTGTGGGCCAGAAGAGGCGATGCCAGACCTGACTGTTTAAATCAAGCTGTGCAAAATTAGGACTACGTATGCAGACACTACAAGTTTCTCCACTCTTGAGGGGAGAGGTTGATCAAGTTGTGCTTTTATTAGATTATAGAGTTCAGTGCGAAGTTTAGAAGAAAATCATGCAAAGAAAGCAAATGAAGAGTGGAAGCAATGTACTTCATGCCAGTAAAATGATACTATAGTATAGTAAAGTGAAGGGCTTTTCTCCTTATAAAGATCCTTAAATACCTTACAAACACTTTTTCACTCCCTTACCTTCATTCTCTACCTGTTTCCCAAACAAGGAGCCAGAGACACCCCACACCCCCCTTAAATACCAAACTTCGCAGATCATCATGTCAGCAGTAAATTGCGACTGTTCCTCAGAGACTGTCTCCAGGGTAACTTTGTTTGCAAAGTCCTCAAGGGGATGCTGCTCTTCAGACTTGGTTCTGGGAAACAAAGCTGCTTTTTTGCTTTATGCCCTCAAGCGCGTTTCATTATAACACTTTGAAGATGTCCGAGTGGTCAGTTGAACCCTACAGAATGTACAAGACCATCATGCCAAAGCAGATCAGGATGAAATAGGTGTCAACAGGATGTCTTCCTAGCAAGTGTGTCTGCTTAGGGATTAAAATAGACATTTGGTGAACCAAGAATTCGCTTGAATGCTGAGGTATCTTGTTTAAAAGCATGCTTTTTGTTTCAAGAGCTGCACTGTTTGGAACAATTCCTCTCTTCCTATTGTTCCTCCTGAGTATTAATTGAGGGCCATTTAACTGATTGACTCCCATTCAAGTAGAGAGCTGTAGTAAATAATTTATTACTTGACTATGAGGTTATGTGAAGGCTGAGATTATTGATGTGGCACATGCAATCTGTCTCTTTAGCAGGAAGAAGGAAACATAAGAAAACATTTTACTTAACTTTTCTCCTGAATTTCAGTGCAGATAGTACATTGATACCAGGAAACTTTTCCTCACGTACCTGTGTGCAATGCAAAATGAGACCTGAGAAGGCAGAAAACTTGCACCTCTAGGAAATAGGCTGAAGAGATTTCTGTGATGGTCTTTGGGGGAGACACCAGTTAAATAAGCCTCATTGTTCTGAAAAGATATACTAGCTTGTTTCATGGGCAAGGGCAATAATAAAGACTGAGTTCTCATTTTGGATTCTTTCCTCTGCTGGAGAAGGTGGTGGGGTCTGTCTGCACTGCCACCCCGCTCAACTTTTGCGGAAATCAAAATATTTTTTCTCTGTCCTTTTTGCTAGACTGGCTTCCAAATATACAACAGGCTAAAAGTGGTTAGTGGAGATAGTGCCAAGCAGAAGTGGTCTGTGAGCTCAGTGTCCTTAGAGAATGAGCCAAAGCAAGAAGACTAAGAAAAGGAGAAAAAACCGAAACAAAACACCAACACCGCAAAACCACGAACAAGTTGTCTTATGGAATTAGCTGCTGATTGCACGTGATCTGTGATGATGCTGCTGAAATGAAACCCTATAGGATGCTATTGCAGTCAGGGCCTCATTTTCACAAAGTTTCTGAACCTGACACCAGTTTTCTTAACTTGACACCTCTTTGTTCAAACAGAATATCAAAATGGCACTTAAGCTCTTCACTCACAGTGTAATTCAGTAATAACTATGCAGCGTAATGTGTTTGAATTAAAGCATAGTGTTGTTTCAGTCTGGGGTTTCAGATTTAACTTTCAAGTGCTTTTCATCTCCATATTACCTAAAGGAAACAGATTTTCTGTGCATTTGGGTGGGACTTTGCAGCACAGTGAATTTGCAGTAAACTGATACTTTAGCCCTTGTGTTTTTCAAAAAATAATTCCTCCCAGTTTGTTGGTGTGGTGTGTTGTTGTTGTTTTTGTTTTGTTTTGGTTTTTTTTTCTCCAGACAAATCCAATTTTATGTTCAGGAGATCATATGGAAATTTTCACAGACTAATTGGCAACAACAACAACAACAAAATCTTGTAAAATAGAATAATGTTATTTGAGACTGCTTTTGTATTCGTTTTGGATCATAACGTGAATGCTTTAAATTTCATGTGTGTAGAAGGTAGCAACATGGGTTTGCAATGCAGACACCCAACATGCTGTGTGTTTTATGGATATGCTTGGTACTATTATTATACTGTTTGTATCCTGTGCTGTTTTTATTTTAATTCTGCTGCCAATCTAAGCTTAGATCTGCACAGGCAATGATGAAAAGTTGGGAAATGTCATGGAGTCCTTCATGTGGGACCCTTCTTGGCCACTGAGTACCTTCTTCTTGGTCACTGAGTACCTTCTTCTTGGGTGATCCCCAGGTAGGGGAGAAGGCAAAGAAAAACAAGTGTAAAACTCCAGTGCCCCGGTAATCTTTCCCCCTTTTTTCCTGGCTCAAGGGGCTTATTTGTTTGTTGATTAATTCATTTATTCTCAAATTTTCAACCTCTGTGGGGAACGATCTTTGAGTATGTCCAAGAAAATTGTCTAGGAAAAAATTATTTTAAGCAAATTCTGGCATTACTGGCTCTAGTTAATTATTTGCCTGATTTTGGACCAGCTAGTTTAATAGCTAGCAGGGTCATCAGCAGAAACAGTGTACGCACTGGAAACCTTGCAAAGATGCAAGATGAAACTCTTGACGTTAAAGACATTCTATAAAAATGCTGGAAACTTTCACAGAGGGAATAGGAATAATCCAATAATTCACTTGACTTTTTTTTTTAAATTTTAAATTTTAATTTTAAAAAGACTATTTTGAGGTTTGACATTTTTCCTATTGCAGCATGTTTTTTTTCACATCAGAGCCAGCTGTTGGCTGAGTTTTGGTGGTGTGAAAAATTCAGTTGTGATTTGTGCTAAGATGTTTAATGTTTACAGATATAATCAAATGAGGCACGGGCTCTGAACCTGGAAAAAGGAAAAAGGTGGTTAAGTTCCATGTAAAAAGTTATGAAACTTGTTTATGAAGTTATATTGACAGAGGGAACTAACATTTTAAGAGTTAACTAAACATATAATGGGTGCCTACTAACGAACTAACACTTTAAGGCTTAGCCACACAATAAATGCTTAGTTTAGAGCTTTATGTTAAGAAGAACAGAACCCCATCGAATGCCAAGATAAGAAGTTTTACTGCACCTAGCAGTAAACTTGAGGAGACAAGATAACAAAGTTTTACAGCAAAAGGGGGCGACAGTCTGGTTTCAATCGACTTGGCAGCTTGGGTCCCAGTCAATTCAACATAATGAGCCAAAGGTAAAAAGTTCACTGTGAGGAAGCTGAAGGAGCCTTCATCCAAAGACCCCTCCTCACATTCACCAAGTGACACTGCGCAGGCACAACAGGGCGGGGTCAAGGTGGAGACTATGGAAATGATTACCTGGGACTCAGTTTAATAAGAAGCGGGGAAAGGTTATGAATATGTATAGGCATTCCTGGGGTCATTATGAATATGTAATACCTTTCTGTATTTAAGCATACTTATTGTTGTTAAAAGTTGTGTGTGTTGGGCGGAGCGAATCCCCCGCGCACCCAGCGCTGTTTTGCTTATGCTCTAATGAACACGTGTTTAAGGAATACAAGGAATTGGATTAAATGTTGTTTATCCATAGAAGAAGCGTAAGTTATTTATTTCAGTGGAGACATATTCAATATGTGCTTGTTAAGAAAAGTCTGGATCATTGTGAGGGCTCCTGGAAAGCTCTTATGCTTCATTTGCCCTCACTGGATGCAGAAAAACAGACCCACATGAAAAATGCGATTTTTATATTTGCTGGCTAGGCCAGAAATTGAAGTGATATAAGAAGAAAAATGGTTTTGGTTGAGTTGTATTTAAAATCATTTGGAGGTGAGGGTGTCAATTTTCTAACTAAGGGGAAACTTCTAACCAGGAGAAAAATCTCTTGACTCAAACCAGCTTGGCCTAAACTATATTTCATCATGAGTCCAAATGAAATGTTTTATTGTTCCCCTTTAGATTTTTTAAATAGTGTTTTAGTCTAACATTCTCCTAGATTATTTCAAAATAAACCTCCAGAAGGTGTTTGGTGACTTTTAGAACTATTTTTTGGTGATTACACTGTTCAAATGAAAAAAAAAAAAAAATACTGTGTCAGGCAGGAAAAAACCTCATCTCCTGCATCACTGTTGTCTTGTATCTTGGGATCTTTTGCAGCATACTTTGTGATATTTAGTGTTTTATTTCTACACAGTAGATCTTTTAAGAGAATTATTACCTTAGGCACTCAGTTGCTC
Organism: Streptopelia decaocto; assembly: GCF_964273445.1. Classification (NCBI taxonomy): domain Eukaryota; kingdom Metazoa; phylum Chordata; class Aves; order Columbiformes; family Columbidae; genus Streptopelia; species Streptopelia decaocto. The sequence continues at coordinate 28,846,365 of NC_138658.1, forward strand.
TTTAAAAACAACTCTGTTGCAGATTATCTTTTTATTAATGTATTATTTCCTACAGATTCTACTATACAACCTGGCTGCAAAGCAGGTTTGTTTCAATGTATACCTGAATGCAGAACTCTGTTGCTCTTCCTGGCTTCCTCAGTCTTAAAAAGTATCAATATCCTCCTAAGTAGATTCCCAAACAGTGGTACAGTGTGGTGCATTCAGAAGGCTCAGGGAAAAGTTCAAGCTTTTGATGCCAACCAGCTTGTAAGAAAAAAGATATGAAAGCACCTGTACATGAGCACTGAGAAGAGATGCTAGAAAAGTAAAGGAGTGCAGCACAGGTGTATTTGTCAACATAGATGTGTCTAGAAGTCTATTATTAATTAGAAAATGTTCCCCTACAAATTGTGAAAATTAGCAGGAGACTGATTTCAGTTACTCTTGTTCGCTCTCATTAACACTTCAGCATAATGCACACTTCAGTCAAGAATGGAACCTTTTTTGTGCCTTTTGAGTGCCTCAAAAAAGGCCTTGATTTATACTCTACTTTTTAGCCTAATTAAAGTTGATGATTAAAACATGCAAGTCCCTTAAGATGACTCTGCTAAAGTACGGATTTTTTTTTTTTATAAGCTGAATAATGTTTAATGTTCAGGGTAAAACTGTCTGAAAATGGAATTACAGCATCTCATTATGTTTTGTATTTAAACTTAAGTAATTAACATCAACACCACAACTGATTGTGGGTGTTATTGTGGAAGATTATACGCAGTTACTGAAATCATCATGTATGAATGACTGTTTGGAAAAGCACAGCCTTAGGCATAAGCAGGTTAAATATTGGGATAAAGAAGTCTGAGCATGTGCTGATCACCCTGCTCCTTGGTCGCATTACTTTTATTACTTTTTGGGGCTGCACAGGGGGTTCTCCCCATGCGTGGCATCCACAACATCCATGTGTTGTGTGGCAGGGAGTGTTTTAAAATGCCGCAAAAGCACTCTTGTTTTTTATGTGCTGTTGTATTATTTGAGGTGAAGGGCTCTGTTAGGCTGTTACAGTGTGTGGTTTGATTTTGGTCAGTGATTTAGACAAGTTACATCACATGGTTTCTGGATTCAAGAGACCAGCAGAGCTCAGTCTTGCAAGGTGCTATAAAGCCGCCTTTGCCAGAAGCAGAGTAATCTCATTGCTGGATGGCTTATATGGGAAGTCTGGGCAGCTCGAGCCTCCCAAGATCAAACTCTGAGGATTGTAGCCATTATTCCAAATTTTCAAGGCATTGCTCTGGGTCACATTATCTACTTGTGATGGGGGAAGTGGGTATAGTTTGTGCTTGGGGAAGCAGAGACAAACATTAACTCTGCCACCATTTTACAAAAGCTAATGCAAATGGTCTTTTGCAAGACCTAAGTGTGCACAAAGAGAGGCAATGACAAAATCTCTGTGGTGGACTGTCAGCCCGGTGTCCCCAGCTTCTCCAGGGATATGGCAGGGTCTGTATTTAACCTGATTAGCAAGAATGGTGCTTTAGTGTTGTCAAATTATGTCAATAATTCACAGGGGAATGAAACCTTAACCTTTCTTGCTGCGTTACATGGAGGTATTTGAAGGATTTTAAATAATGAGACCTGCTGAAAATTATTCTCTTATATAAACAGAATATAAACACTGTAAGTGCATGGCTGGTATAATCCTGAGGCTGCTTTAGCTTGTCTGTCTGCTGGGCTGGGAACTGTGTGCAACCAGTATTTTCTGTAGCTGTGGTATGCGTGCTGTGACCAGGCTGTACTTACGAAGATAGCACTCCAAAACAGGGTGACTGGATTCAGTTGACTTACAGAATATCGCCCTTGGCCTATTCTAAGCTACATCAAGTGGCACCAAACCAAAATCCCCCAAAGGAAACCACGAAAGATGATCTGGAGAGCAACTGCTCTCCTGGGTCGTATCTCCTACAAATGCCTCTGGGCTCAGCTGGCGTTCCTCCAAAGGGCTCTGTCACCCTTTGGGTTTGCCAGAAAAACTGTCCCCGTGGCACAATTCTCACTGTCTTCCACATTGGCACAGCTGGTTTTAGATGTGCAGGTGAATTTGCTAATGGGTTTTTTAGAAAATTTCAGGTCATATTTTAATAGCTGGCACTGTTCTGCGATGTGGCTGGGGAGGAGGACAGAACAGGTGATAACATCAAAAGAATGAAAACACTGATGTGAGAAGATTTTTTGTAGAAATGTAACCTGTGTGTTTTCACACTTCACATTCTTGAAAAATAAAAGGTTTTAGCCCTCTATGCATAATAGGTTGCAGTGAAATGTAGATGTGGGTATCAAATGAAACAAACTCTCTAATGTTACTTACTTGAGTTATTGTCCTTGAAACAAATTATGTTTTCAGTCTCATTTATATCTAAAAGGAAATAGTAATCCTTTGTACATTTACCTAAAGTGTAATAGCCTTTTGTTTCTGCTACTCATTCTTCCTTAGGGGGGAAGCAGATATTAATTCTGCTTAGATTTTTGCATTTCCGTAGAGTTTGGCACTTGTTTGTAGAGCAAGTGCTGGATTAGCTCAAGGCTCTTCGACTTCATTGTTTGGCGTTTTCAGACATAGGGACACTGTTTGAGCAGGTGTAACCAGCAGTTTATGTTTGGGAAGTGTTGGGAATCCTGGATTACTGGGAAACAGCTTCTGAAATGGGGAGTTTATTCTGGCGTCATGGTTTAGAGCTCATGTTGTGTTGGCAGTGGAACGTTCCTAGCTGAAGAAGCGAGGACCTGATGATAGGTTGCTTGCTTTTCCTGTTTTGAAGAAGGCTAATGATTTAAGTTTCCTTTCAATGTTCTTACACATGACAAATAATTTAGTTGTTTGGCTTCTTTATTGGAGGAACTCTCTGCTTTAGAAAACCGAGATCTGGTTTTCACATTTTATTCTCATAATAAAAGGAATGTGAAAGGAATTTCACCGAGTCAGTGAAAAATAGCTCTATTACAATAGCTACTGTAGGTGAATCTTAAAATTTATTTTTTAATGAAGTCGTGAAAGGCGTTGGCAATATTAACAGTGTGCTTAGGTCTCTTTCTCTCTTTTTCTAAATTAAAAATAAATCTTCTGTTTGCATTTATGTTAATGCACTTAATAAATAATTGGTTAGAGAAAGAGCTGCAGGAGGAGCGAGGCTTGGAGTTAACAACCAAAAGGGGAATGCAGTGGATTTTAGTTGTACTCTTTTGCCCAAAGACTTTTTTTTTTTGTCTTGTAAATGTTAAAAGCTCGTGGTCCTTAAAACAGATCTGCAGGCTCAAGGTCACCATAAACTCTTTGTGCCAGGAGTTAAATGTACCGTGGATGCTCTGGGACTGCCTTGACGTTTGGAATGAGACATATGAGGATGCTCTACAAGTTCATACCTATGTCTTCTCATCAATCTCTTCCCTGGTTTTCTTGTTCTTCCTGCATTTTGGTTGAGATTCTTATTTCCTCCTGCTTCTTATGTCACTGAATCATTTCTTTCTTCTTCCTTTCTTACTCCCCTCTTCTTTCCAGCTGCCTCTCGTGCCAAAAAAAAAGTCTTTTCTCTCTCTATCTTTTTGCTCTGCTGTCAGTCTCTTCTGTTGTCTCCAGGGTGACCTCCTGCCCTCTCATGCTTGAACTGTTATTCTTTGTCTCAAGGTGTGTCAAAAAATAAGTTCTCTTGGGCATGGAGTGTGTCATCCGTGTCATCTTTATTTGCTTAGGAAGGTGCCACAGATGTTTACGGCACTGTGGGTGTAGTGATGGTAATGGGGAAAGAGAACAGTGGAGTGGCTGAACGCTGCCTTTGCTGAAACTTGGTCCTTTTTTAGTTTTGATGGAGGGAAATACTGAATGTCATTTAAAAAAATTAATGAAATTCTGTTCCTTGCATCCCTGCCTAGTGAGATTTGCTCCTGTTATCTCACTGGCAGGATGCTGGGAGTGGATATTAATGTCAAGAGTTTTGAGATCAATGATAGCTACGTTAATTGGGTAGGCACTGGGGCTCGACTTGAGAACCTAACATTTTTATAGGTGTGCTTGGGGCAACCTCAGGGAATGTGTTGAAAAGTTACTGGGCTCTGGTATCAGGTGCAAGGTACGTTAATGTGACCACGGGATTGCTCTGTCTGTATGGCTTGAATTGTGGGAGAGGGAGGTTGGGGATGCTGCACACATAGCCTGGAAGGAGATGGACTTTCTACAGATATCAGGTTTTTTCAACTGTACCCACACAGTACGACCTGCTGCTGATCAGGCACACACCTCCTGCTCAGGTGCGGATTTTTTGGGAGGTTCGAGAGAGCTACAGCCAGATCCAGAGAAGTATTTAAGCATTTCAGATCTCCTTGAAATTGGTGGGAAGTTAGGAAATAAATAAGATGTCAGAACTATTAGTACATTTGTGGATATCTGGGTTTGGCGTTGAACAGAGCAAAAACTTCACAAGTTCCCAGCTTTGAACTGTGCATGGGTTTGGGTTTTTCTGGAAGGCCCCTGATGCAGCAGAGGTGATGATGCAGATGTCTTGTCCCGGCTCAGCCAGTGACAGGGATGGAGGGCTCTGCCTTGGAGAGCAACACACATGCTTTGCATTGACTATTTCTTGAAGAAACTGTGGCATTTGGGTGCTCAGGAATCTGTTGAACAGAAATGCTCTTTTTGATGGCAAAGAATTCATCTACTTTGACTAAGTTATTGGAATGTAATGTCACCTTCCTAGTGACAACAATAGTGTTATATTTATATTTTAGAAACACCTGCTAGCAAATTAGAGCTAAGAAAGGTGGTTATTCTTCCTCTGCTGTGTTGGAGAAAACACAGCTTACTAAATTTTTTTCTGCGTGGATAATTATTTACACTCATGCAGCTCCAAAAATGCCATCAAATTGCACAACAACAATTGTGGTTTAATTTGCTCAAGGAAGTTCTATTACTTATCATTATGTGCCAAAAAAAGACATATCCTGGGCTCATTTTCACATTTCAGGCTTGCTATTTTGGGGATTGGCAGCGAGGGAGGCATTGTTGTTCTCTATTTTCATTTTTGTGAAAGAACCTGGAAAACCTGCAGTCTTTGTGTGTATATGCTGCACACATTAAATATGGGGGTTACAGAGACAAGAAACTCAGAGACAGCCCTGCTGTGCCTTTTGTTTTGTTTTGGTTTTGTTATCCAAGCTGCTTGTCAGAGTTGAATCACGCTTGCAGGCTTCTGCAAATCAGTGAGGAACTGATTGCAGCTGGCTCTGGAGACATGCGGGTTTTTGGAGATAAATGACATCAAGGGGACATTTATGGCCTATCTGATTTTCCACAAGTGGCAGCCAGGATAGACTCATTTTGACTAACATTTGTGCTTCAGATGATTTTATGTGCCAAGTAGGTCTTAAATACAGTTTGTAATCTTTTTTTTAAATTTTCTGGTGTTGATGAGTTAACAGGTCGCTGTTAATAAACATGGGAGTTTTGGGTTGTTCTGCACTATGTGGGTGCTCAGCAGCTGAGACCTGCTGGAGTTGCCTGTTACAACTTTGTGTTACACCATTACGACTTAGCAATTAGGTGACATCCTGGTGAAGGAAGAAATTATTGAACTATTTGAGGTGAAAAAGTTCTTCAGGTAAGGGAATAAAATCTTTAAGAACCTCCTGGGAGCTCTGTCTTTTCTCCATATGGCCCTGATGGAGAACAACCAGGTAGATGCTCACATTTCAGATTTTCCCAGTTGAGTCAGAGCTTGACAGGAGCTGGAAAGGAAGATTTCTTCCCCCCCCCCCCAATGTCTTGAATGTCAGAAGCAAGGGATGAAAATGGCAGTGGTAATTTTAGCTCAGAGTAAAAAGGTTTTGATGGTTTTGTTGCTATAACTGCTTTGCGTGAGTCTGGATTTGTGTTGTGTTGCAGTTGTTAACTTTCACCAGAAACAAACAAACAAAATCAGAGATTTTATTTGTGGTGTTCTCTAAGAAATTGCAATTTATGATAAGCATAATTGTTTTTCTTATACTGTCTTGTATCTCTCATATTAAACATTTGTTAGAGAAGGTTTGTTCCATAAAATCCTCACCCTCAAGGAACTCAGTGGAGTGTTGCTGTGATGGTGCAGACTCCCTGTCAGCTGACAAATGCCAGAGGAAAAAAGACTTTTTTGATGGTGCTGAAATGGCCAAGATTTTGAGAAGAAAAGAAAGGAAGATTTTTCCCATCCTGACTGGAATGTTATTCTCTCAAGTTTCTTTTTTGTGGTAAGAAAAATTATGAAGTAGGATGAAGCGGTAGCAAGCTGAAATAGTAGCAAACTTCTGTTAGAATGTTGTGTTGTCTGTCATAGAACATACTTGTATTATATCGGGTAACGTGCAAATTATTATATTGTGGGAAGGACATGTGGCAGGCTTTGGAGGGTGCACGCTCTATTTCTTTCCAAAAAACTGCTGTCCTCAAAACTGGCGCAGCCTGAACTTTCCCTGCTTGTTTTAAAGTCAGCTCTTGCGGCAGAGTAAAAACAAACTGACTCTTATTTAGAAAGAAGATTTTAAAAGCTGTCTTTAAATGATGCTTTTTTTTTTTTTTTTTTTAATTCAGAAGTAGGATGACAGGCGCGGGAGGCAGCAATACAGGTGCTCCACTTCTCACTTTAGTGGAAACATGGCAGTTTTTGATCATCGCTCCTGCATCTTTTAAACCCTGTTGTAAAGTAGTGAGCAGACAGGAAAAGAAAGAAGAAAAGAGAAACCTTTTTTTATTATTTGGGTCTAGATATTCAGTTGCATGTTGCTGTACATCACATAATTTCGACAACTTCTGCTAAGCAAAGTGACTCTTCTGAGGTTTCTTTGGCTTTATTTCTTTACTGCAGTGAAGCCTTTTTAGTCCAATAATTATTTCAGCAATTTTCTTTCTCTTGTGGTTCTTGGTTGGCTGTGTTACTTGAGGACCTTGTCAGCTCCTTCCAGAAATAGCCCAGTGCTTGCATCTGTCTGTATTTCACTACAGCTCTTAATTTTCACTGTATTATATGTATTTTAACATAAATATTTAAAACACTTATAAAACAGCATTATAAATGCATGCCACTTGGTAAGCTTTTTTCCTCTTTTAGTAGGTGACTCTTAAATGGCAGTGTACTGTGTAAAGTAATACCTTGTTAGTTTTATGCACCCTATAGGTTTGATTAAAATGTGGTAGAAAAGTGCCTTTGGTATATATGAAGGAGCGAGGACAAACCTTTCATGAATCATCACGTGAATCTCACGTGAGCTTTGCTGGGAGAAGCTGTAAAAGCTGAGTGATGTGTATTAATAAAACCCTACTAGGGATCACAAGAAAGTGTTTTATTATATTCCAGAAATATTGTATCTTTTTTTCATAGTGATTTAAAATGGCAAGAAGAAAATGAAGTCTTGAAATTTTACTGTTAAAATGTAATTTTGCCATGAGCTTACAGTAGGACCGGTAGCACAATTAATTCTTCTTACCCACCGCCAGAGCTTTTTGACAGCTGCACCATCTACCTGGGTGTAGGACAGGCTGGATTTGATCAGTATTTATTTTATAATTAACACCTAAGATGCTGGCCCAGGAAGAACGGACTTAGAGGTTGGTTCCTCCAGAGTTGGAAGCAGGGGGTGGCCTGGAAAATGTGGTGGGTTTTTGTTTTGTTTTTCTTTTCGTTTTATTGGTGACAGGAAAGCAGAGCATGGTCCTACTCTTGCATGGACTGTTTCTTCTGTTGTGGTGGCTTTTAGTGCTAGAGGCAAGTAAAGTGTGTTGGGTTCCTGCTGAATGTTTCCCTTAATGACTTTTAGCTTTAGTTGGAGGATTAGCATGTGAGATGTGTTGTACCTTGCTGCTGTTGCTGCCTCCCTTCAGTGCTGTCATAGAACTCAACAGGAGTTTGAACACAGAGTTCAGGAAAAGTGATGTTAAGCCAGTGGAAGCTTTGCAAATCTGTTCTTCAGGAAGTAACTTTTTACACTGATGTAATGATATTTAATAGAGCAATCAGGTGCAGGAGAGAAGAGGATAACACATACAGTCATGAGATTTTCTCTGTGCAAGAGCTGGGTCGAAGCTGATTTAATGTTAGTTAACTCTGGTTTCCCCCTCTTCCTCACAATCAGACTCTTTTTCGTTAGGGGGCAAGAGCAGTGACTTTTCTTCCCCTAACATTTCCAGCTGCCTTGATACCTATGCTGAGGATCCTGCTTTTGCACAGGCATTTGATATAACCGCCGCTGAGATGCTTGTGCTCATTTCCATGTGTCAAGAAGCCCCCTGAGATGGCTGATGAGTGGGAACAAAGTGCTTGGTGTAGACAGTGAGACACGAGTAGTGCTTTGTCCCTTAATCCATGGCAGGCAGAAGAATGCAAAATGCACTTGGTGTGGGAGCTGAGCCCAACTAAGTGTGTAAAATAGCCTTGACTGGGGACTGTGTTTGTCTTAAGCCTCTAGTTAAGGTCCTTCTCTTGCTCTGTTAACAAATATGCTGGGAATAAGTGAGGATAACAAGGTCAATATCCAGAGAAAATGAAAACACTGAACAGTGCCCAGGTGCTGGCATTTGTTTTGAGCAGGTAAAATAAGGCATAACTGGGAAACTGGAGCAGTCAGTGTAGTTACAAGTGGCTAATTTCTTTTAGACATTGCTTCTCTCTGTCTTGCTAGTGTGTTGATGATAGATGACTGCAGGATCATTGAACAACCCCAAGTGCTGCTGCAAATGTAGCTGCTTTTGTAATTTGCCACTGTATTTTCTGACTTGTTGGACTTTTTTCTTTATTATTCCTTCTCTTTGCCTGCTTCTCTCTGTCTTGCCTACCAGCTTCTTTTGGTTTGAGAGCTGCATGAGCATCTCAGAGAAAGTGGTGAAAGCCAGTACTGATCACTTAAGGCATTCTCAGCAACTCTTAAGGGGTGGAAAAAAGGTCTTGGGACTTTTTCTGTCTAGTTATTGTGACCACCAAGTCATCTATTGATTGTCTTTGCACCTGTGCACACAGGTATAAACACCAACTATTTTTGCATGGTGTGTTGCTGGGGTACCATTTGCGGGGCTACCAGCATGGTGGGGAAGGTGCCTGCAGAACAGGAGCATCTGAGGGTCTGGTGTCTTCATTAGTGGCTTTTTAGGTGAAGATTTGGGTAAACCAGACTTACTAACGCAAAGACTATTGTACCATTATGTTTGTTTCCTCTTGCATGCCCTTCTCAGTGCTTTGTATTTCTCATATCCCTTTATCCCTTTGTTTCAGAAGAAATCTCCATAGCAACCTCCCTGTTACGGGGAGAGGCAGCCTGTGAACGTGGCCAGGGTGTGTGCTTAGTTGCAGCTCTACCTTTGCGAATTCTGTTCCTGAAGTAACTGTTGGGTTTGTGGTATTATCTAGAAGTACAGTGATGCCAATGAGATCTGCAATAGGCAAGAATTACAGCAGTAGTGGTTGGAAGGGACCTCAGGAGATCTGTAGTCCAGCTTTCCCACTCGTAGCAGGACTGTTGCCAACTGTACATCAACACAAGAGTGTGATTAAAAGGAGAAGAGAAAACCGCTGTCACCATTGAACTAAATGAAAGAGCTGTGTGCAGGATCTCAAAACACATGACAAAACTTTCATTCTGAACAGAAATCGCTTGGAGGAGAAGGGCGATAGACATAAGTCTGTGCGCAGACCTACCTGGAGGACAAAGATAAGAAAGCAACCATAAAATTTGCTTCCCAACTGATGTGAGAACAAGTGAGTCCGAGGTGTGACTGAGAAGCTGTTGCTGGGAATGCTGCCCAAGGCTGCCCAGGGTTTGTTGCTGTCCTTACACCGGGCAGATCAATAGCCACTGCTTTTGCCCACAGCCAAGTTGTGGTAGAAAGCAGAGGTAACTCTATTAAATAGTTGACGACTCTGGCTCCAGCATGTAATTTCTGGCAACAGTAAAGAGTTCTTAGCAGTGAATCCACCTGGTACACACAGGGGAGGATGAAAACCCCGTGAAGAGCTGAAAATCTAATGGAGAAGCAACCATGGGCTGCAGTGGACAGACCTATTTGTGTCTGTGCAGTGCTCAAGAAGGTTGCCAAACATTTGGCTGCCGTACTTGCAGCTACACTGTGAATCAACAGCCCGTTGGTTTTGCTCTGGGTTGCCAAGCCAGCTGCTGTGTAACCCCAGCCATGCTGATCAGTGGAAAATACAATATGACCAAGCCTCGGTGAGAAACAGCACGATCCCTCTGTGGCTTGCAGGCAAATGCAAGTGTGTTGGGATAACAAGCCCATGCAAGAGGAAAGGTTTCTGCCCGGAGGTCCATGCAGCTGACATACAGCAGTACCACTTGTGGTGGCGCTCTGGTGTAATTCTGGGACAACACCGGAGAGTACCCTGGAGCAGAAGGACAAGAGCACATATCTGGGCCCTGTCTGGCATTTGAACGTAATTCAGGGAAGAAATTGAAAGAGATGAATGTCTACAGGGCGAGGCGAGGATAAAAATAACAAGAAGCTTCTTCTCTTGGCCTTGTCTCCTACTCCTTCCATCCACAATTCCTTTGTGGTTTCTGAAGCACAAGGCACCACTAATGCTGCTGCAGGAATCATTGTGCATCCCTTCAAACTGTCCTGGCCAGCTAAGGTTTTTGCTTGGGCTGAAAGGAAATGTTTCCTGGAGGTTCTGTTTATTTATTTTGCATAGCTGCTTTAAATTGCATTTAGAGAAATAAATATCTTTGCAAGGTGTTTGTTTTGTTTGGAAGATATTTCAATGAAGAAGTGTTGGCTGGTGTTTTAAAAGGGGAGAGAGAGAAATATTGTTTGACTGTAACTTTCCAGTTCTGGTGTGCTTTAAAAATTGCTTTGTTCATTGTAAATCTGGGTGAATATGACATTTGATTAAAACAACTGCTGCAAACTTCTGCCCATGGCTTTCAAGTTAAGTGAAGTTGTGGCACCTCATTATTTAATTCTACTAATAAAGAGTGTTATTTTAGTTTTATTGTGTCCTTGTGTGGCACAAGATACATAGAAACAATGTGTTTACTAGATGCAGTGTGTTTAGCGTACATGTGTTCAACAGGGACAGTGTAAACATATTCACAAAACTAGGAATTGCTGTTCCACTTGGGGTCCTTCACTTAGAAATGGGACAATGAATGAAAAAAATCCGCTTCAAGTTGGCGCAATGTTGTGCGTTACGGCCAGGTTTTTAAGATATTATCTCCCACTTTTAGATGGATTATTTAATTCTAGTCAGTTCAGTGAATTAAACTTTTTCGCTTCACCTCACTTAACTCTGTGTGCAGAGAGGCCTAAGCAATTGATATGACTTTTGCTTTTTGCCACTGTTGTTTTCTCAGGCATGGTTTTGATTACTGTTGTCTCTGTTGCAGTTGTTTGTTCTTCTCCAAAAAGGGGTCAGGAGGCTCCTATGTATGTATTCATTTGTCCTGATATACATCATTTAACAAAAACAAAACAAAACAAAAAACCCAACAATAACAACAACAAACCCCAAACAATCAAACCAAACCAAAAACCAAGAACAAACAAAAACCCACAGAAGAAGCTGAGAGAGAAGCAGAGGTTCCCCCATCACAGAATTTTCTCTCCAAGGCAGAGTTCTCATCCATTTCTTAACATGCATTAAAAGCAGAAAAGCAATATATTACTTTGAATTTACTGTGGAAGTAGCTGGTTTTGCGATTACAGGAGAGTCATCTCACTGAGCAGCTGAAGAACTGGTTGATGCTTGCAGTACTGCATCTCTGCCACTTCTGTGCTCGGCTTTTGGCATAAAGCCCGACTTGCCTAAGGATAGCGTCTCACTATCCTGGTGAGACACACAAGTGCTATTGCGTGTCAATCTGTAAGTTAATAATGCAGGATTTTTCACCAAAGTAACAAAGTTGAGACTCTCTTACATAACCCCTCTATTCTGTCTTTAGCAGTAAACAAGCATTTTGGGTTTGATTTGTGTGACAATATTATGATGTGCCCATCTCCTTGACATGTTCTCTGCAGCCAATTGGCAGTTGTCTTCTCCCTGCCTGGTGCTATTAGTATTCAGATCCAAGTGAGCAGTTTGGTTCTCTTTCTCCTGGGCAACTGCAGGAGTCAATCACCGCTCCCTGATGTGAATGGTAATGAAGGTAGAGAAATTGTTCCTTGATTCCCTGCAAAAGAGCCCAAGAGGGTGCTTTGATACGAGAGAAACCCTGCCCAGAGAGAGATCTGCAAGGTTTGGGAGTTGTGATTTGGAGGAATGCTGGCAGCCTAAGTGTTTTGGCAATAATGAAGAGTGAAAGATAAGCAGGCAGGCCTGCTGGATAATTTTACATTAATAATGGTGACTTAAAAATGCCACTGCAAGAAAAGTGACACCACTGTAGAGTCAGGCTGTCATTAAAATATCTGGCTCTGTAGAGGGGTTACGCTGGTGGTAAATAGGTTATTGACTTTCAGCTCCTATTTTGACTAAAACTCCATATAGGGTGTAAGCACTCCAGCAAATCCCAGTGCTGCAGGTGGTAACGTACTCTGTAAATCAATACTATATTAGTAATAAAAATGACCAAAGCATGCATCCATCAAGGATTCATAATATAAATTTGTTTAGGTTATATACCATGTGTATTGATTGATGCTGTTTAAAGATGAAGTATGTCTTACAAGCACAGTGCTTATATATGTAGCTGCCTACATTTAAAATCCATTTATTTTTAATATGAAGATGAACTTAAATAACATGGGGAACTATGTATTAATAGAAGTCAGTGTTTTATATTGTAAAACACTATGGGAATGTAAGTATGTGAAGAAGCCACAAGTAGATGTCTGACATTGCTGAAACTTAAATGTGGGACCTGAACAAAAGAATAATCAATATACATGGCAGTTGCTCTTTGCAGCTCCACCCTTCAAGGTAGCTTAAGTTTTTCTTGGCTTTGATTTGCTACTGTAGGGTGTGCACCTCAAGGGCTTTACACCAAGACACCAGCTAATAGGCTTTGCACCATTCTAATAATTTATTAGATAAGCATATAGGAAGGCTGGATTTAAAAAAAAAAAGCAGACAAAACTACTAAAAAGATAGTGCCATACCTAAACATATCCATCTTCCTGAACTTAATCTGGCTTTACTGGTCCAGGGCCTAGTTTGTCTTCAGTGATGCAGAAGCACCTTCCATAACAATGGATGGTTGAGAAAACAATTTGCATGCCATTGCTACAGGCTTTATGTCTCACTGCAGCAAATAAAAACTGTTTTAGATTACACAGATTATAGTTCATTATGAAAACAAAGCAAGCCTCTGACTGAAATCCCATCTGTTTGTTTGCATTAAGCAATTTCCTTCCTCCTCCTTGCTGTCTTCTATTCCTAGGAATTAAAAGAAGCTGTCCTGGAACATTTTTGTCCATTCATGGCCATTAGATAAAGGCAAAATACAAACTGTCTTTGCATGGATGAGCACAGCAGGTAACTTCTGCATAAAAGCTGACAATTTTTTTTTGCTATGATAATAAATTCAATAGGTTCCATGCTGCCAAATGTCCCTCTCTCTTCCTGTTTTCTTTCTCCCAGTTCTTCATAGATCTTTAAAATACAAAGAGACTCCTATGATCAACAAGCCAGACTGTTGGCACAATGGAGATCTCACCCAGTAATTTGTGAATCACACTCCCGTATCGTCTGAGCTGTGACGTATCTTCCAGAAAAATACTCGGTCAGGATTTAGGGACTTCAGCTGATCAGGAATACATCATATACCTAAGTAAACTGTTCCACAGTAAATTACTCACACTGTTAAAAATATGTACCTTATTTTTAGCCTGAATTTGTCTAGCTTCAGCTTCCAGTTCTTGCATCTTGCTTGCCTTTTTCTGCTAGATTGAAGAGCTTCCTGTTGTAAGAAATATCTTCTTTCCATAGATACCTGCAGACTACAGTGGTCTTTTAAATAGTTGGACTAAGCAACTTTGTTGTCTCACTTGTAAAACTGGTTTTCCAGACTCTGCTTGATTTTTATTGTAAAAATCTTCTTAACCTCTTTTGCAATCCCCTTCAAACTTTCTGGCAATCTTTTTGAAGTACAGACACCACAACATGTGTGTTCTAGTAATGGACTCATTAATACTATATGCAGGGCTATTTCATCTTCCCACTTGTGCTTGTTATTCACCTCCTAACAGTCGCAGAGCTCATGTTTGCCCTTTGAGGCAGCAAGTAGTGTTCAAATCCTTATCAGTTATAAGAACGGGCTCATTTTGGAGGATGTGGTCTCGCATATTGAGCGCTTTTTGTGTTCCTCCTAGGCTTGGATTTGTTTGTGCTCAAGCAGGGGCTGCTCAGATGGCGGATAGATCAATGTGCAAAACCAACAAAGTCCCTGTCATTACTTAACATTTCATTATTTTTTATGCCAACTGCAAATTTAGCAAGCTTGGAGTTTATTTCAGATCGTCAAGAAGCGTGTTGAATGATACTGCACTGATGAGGTTCTTGCTGAACTTCCATAAGTGGTTCTGCTGGGATGACAATTCTACTTTTACATTCACTTTTTGAGAAACTAATGCATTTTTTTCTGTGTGCAATTGTAGTTATGTTCTGGTTTTATACCCTTTATTTTGTTGATGGGTTTTGTTGGTGGGTTGGTTAGTTGTGTTTGTTTGTTTGTTTGTTTTCCCAGCAGCAATGTGCCAGTGCCCCAGATTTAACTAAAAACCAGCAAGGGGTTCCCAGTAGGGTTGTGGGTTTTTCCAAACTCCTAGATAGACATTATCTAATTCTGCAGAATGAAAACCATTGGACTGTTGGCTGTTACATCTTTTCTAATATCTGATAGAACAATAAGCACCTTTTTCTCCTTGTGAATTATGAATACATCAGTTTGCTTCTTCCCAAATGCATATTGGAGTTAGTTACTGGATATATGTAGGGGGGTGATTTTGTGTTTGATAACTGGTAATCTTTGACCCATACACCCCACTTCTTAAAAACACACCGCTGCTGCTTTAAAACTTTTTTTTTTCTCTTATGGTCCACAGTTTTTTCATTTATACTTTGAGATTTTCTTACTGCATGCTTGTGTTTCCAAACTATAATTTGTACTTGTTAACTACATTTCTGCCTTTGTCTTCTTTTTTTTTTCTAAGTGGGGGTAGACTGTGTAACAAAAGCAGCTTTTTCTCATGATTGCAGAGTTGGGGATTTTGTCATCTGGAAGTGGATTTCTCAGTTTACTGTTCACATTTTTAAGTTTCAATCTTTATTTCTGTTTAATTTTATGTGAAATATTTTCATCTGTGAGGAGCTATCCTGGTTAAAAGTCCCTGGTATATATGTTACCAGTCAGGACTGGAATCTTATTTTACTTTCCGAGTTAAATTGCTCATAGTTATCTGTTTGGTTTTGTGTGTGAGTTGTTTGTTTTGGTATGGGTTGTTTGGGGTTTTTTGTGGGTCTTGTTTTGATGTCAATACTTTGAGTTTGCCTGTGTGGTAAGACCACCACCCAAAATCAATAAGAGCAAATACTGCAGTACATCAAAAATTACTTTATTTTTTTAGAGAGGACAGCTTCAACAACAGACTTGTTCAGTCAACTTCGGTATTTCGTCCAGGTAATTTCCCCCAGCCCCTGCAAAAAACAGTTTTTTAACCCTGGAAAGTGTACAAGGTGCTTTATTACAGTATCATAGAAGAACTGTAAAGAGAAAAATCTGGTATCTTTTATAAAGATTTTCTGTCGTGCCCCAAAAGCAGCAATAGAAGGTTTTCCTCCAGTATAAACTGGTCATCTTTGACCCATACACCCCACTTCTTAAAAACACACTGCTGCTGCTTTAAAACTTTTGCAAGCATTGGGGTTTTTTTTCCTCTTATGGTCCACAGTTTTTTCATTTATACTTTGCTGTTTATACAGCAAACACAAGGGGATGGAAATATGCAATAATTTTGTTCTTAGAAAAGGCAGAGAGTTCTTGATGCAAAGTATAAATAACTGGAAGAACAATGCTTGAAAGAGGCGCAGAAGGAAATAAGTACAGGAAAAAGTGCTTAAAATGGATCCTTTGGTAGATAAAAGTCTGTTTCTATTGGGGGGGGAATAGGGAGGTGGGAAACCCTGTTCCATCCATCATGGCTGTTTGCAGAGTTTTTTCCCTGTTTAACTAGTACCAGGTTCTTTTTTTTTTTTACCGAGTACATAATCCCTGTGGTTATTTATACTTGTTATTACTGCCTTTTAAAATGTTTTTTTTGAGTATCGCTAACCACATTTGAAGACCTAAACAGTAACTTGTACCCTGGTGTCCTCTGGTTACTTTAAACTGAACTTGTGGGGTGCGAAGGGCAGGATTTGAGGTATTTATTGCCAATAAAAATGCTGTAAGGTGAAGCATTGTCTGGAGTTAATGTAATTCCTTAGTTCTAACATTTTGCTGTTTTCCACCGATAAAGGGGTATCTGCAGGCAAAAAAAAAAATATGTGATTTCCCTGAAAATCTGTTTTTACTTGAAATATATTTCCACCTGGAGCAAGCATGCACATTTCAGTACATTTTCTACATTTAATATGCCTGTTGTGCTTTATTTTGCGGGGAAGTAAATAAAGTCAGGCACTGTTCAGATCACTGTCCAGACCTTGCTGATAAGCACCCACTGGTTTCTAAAAAAAAAATCAGTGGCCTTTGGAGTATGCCGAGTAAGGGACCCCAAATTTCATTTTACCTTTTGGAGAAATATGCTTTCCATTTTGCCCATTACATATGTATCATGCATTTTGTAGACATATATCTGTGCATATAAAAAAATATCATAGACTGCAATTCTGGGAGGAGCCGAGATCTTAAAGCAGTCTCAGGCTTCTTTATAAAACTTTCAGAGAGTTATGGTGAGTGGAAAGAACAAATTCTCTGTTATTTATGGCAGAGACTCAAAGGAGCTGTGATGTCTAAAACACCAAGGAAAAACACAGTTATGGGTAAACTGCAGATTGTTAAATAAATATTACTTCCTGAAGAAGGCTAGTCTTCAAGGCCTGGGTAATTTTGTGTAAGATTAAGTCTGAAGGAGTCATTCTTGGCCTTTGGTGATGTAAAGCAATTGGTTTAAATGATAAATATGAGGCCTCAATTTTTTATACAGGTATTTCGATGACAGGCTCTAATACTGAAGGCACAAAATCTTCTCTTTTGCCTACCTGCCTTTTTCTCTGGACAGTTGTTCAAATTTCAAGACAGTTCTCCTTTCCATGCAATCTAAACTTAAAAAGAGATTTTCTGCTCTGGTAAATAAGTTCATAAATGGCGCAAAGTAATCCTCACTCTGCTGTTCATCATTTCTTTAATAATGCAGATATTTCTACAAAAGCTTTAATGTTCCCCTTCAGAGGTTATTCAGGGAACTGTAAATCAAAATTAAACTTCAAGGAAGTGTTATTGGGTAGGAATCTATTACTTGTAGTCACTCTGCTCTTTAGCACAGTTAAGACATACCTTAAAAAGCTCTGCTGGTAACAAGGAAAGTTATTCCAGATTTGCATTATTTGAGCAAGAGTAAGCATGTAAGCTGACATTTTTAATTGAAACAATAATAAATTGTAATACTAAATGAAGCTATGATTTAATGTGAAATCCAAAAATGGTAAACAGATTCTTTTTCCTTAAAGTTCTTAGGCTGGAGCCTCCATACTTACTTAATCTGTCTCTCTGAGCATACCAGCTGTGGTGGTTTATAAAAGTTTTCATCTGAGATGAAAAAATTAACCTTACTAATGGCTAACATAAAAAGCTACAGCAGAGTAATTTAAAGTGGGGTGAATTTTGTTATTACTCAAATTCAAGTCGCTTCACATTAATTTTTTGCTGCATTAAATTTGAGACTTCAAGTTTGTTCAGCAATGTCAAAGTCAAAGCTTCCCTGGGATTTTTTGGAGACAGTTCAGTGTCTCATCTAACAACAGTGACTTTTGAGTTGGGTAAGTAAGAAATGATGTGGTTTTCCTTACTGAAGGCCCTGGAGCGATTTGTGGAATGTGGACTTGTTAAAAGGATCAGTCCTTGTGGCACAGAGCCTAACACTTCACTGAGAACAGAAACATCTTGATGTTACAGATCAGGATCTGAACCTCTGATCTGTTAGGCTGGACAGCAAGTTTAGCGTAAGGGTTGGATATACATCGTATGCGCTGAGTGCTTGCAAGTGAATTAACGTAAAGGAAGCTTATTAATTTAAACATATCCAAATATCTTCTTGTGCATGCCTTTTCTTACAAATGAGATGAACCGCTGCAAGGGAAAAGATACTTGGGAATAGCTTTTCTCGTGATGGGGCCTAAATATTAATGTACTTCCATTCAAACTTCCCCTTGGAGACAGTGTTTCATTTGTCTGTTGTTCTCAACTTGTTGCTTCTGCTTTAATTAAATTCATGTGACATTTAGCTCAGGCTGCGACTGTGCTTCTGACTTCCAATTTGAAGGTAGGTTGTCGTGTATTGTGGCAAAGCATGTTAAATTCAGCCTTCCTTCAAAAAAATCTTTTGCTTCCTCCCTGTGACCTTAGCTAACCTTTTGTGAGCTGATTCAGCTCCACAGCCCAGCAGAAACCTCTCTTCTGTGTGTTCTTCCCCTGCCCTGCCCCCTGCCCTCCCTGCAACTGGTTTCGTTTCTTAGTGGGCTACTGAGTCATCCTCTTTCATTCACGGCTTTGTTAGTGGTTGGCCGTTTGCTCCATAATAGGAACTGCTGCTTCTGGTGTAGGTGCCCAAAGGAAAATGGCAAATTGTTCTTGATATCTTGTATAAAAAAAGAAAGCCCAAGATAGCTTGGGGATGCGGTTCACATTGGGAAACCTAGGCTGAAGCCACATTCTTCACTTTCTGAGGATTACATCTAGGTCTTGTTTTCCTCTCCTTAGCAGATTTTGGAGTGCTTAATAATTTGCCCATTTTTCTAGATAAGTCAGGAGTCAACTGAGGCACAGAGGGGACAACCAGCACTATCCGGCTCCAGCCTCACGCTGCCAATGGAGGATTTTTAAAGCTTGTCAGAACTAGATTAATATTTGTGAACTATGAAAATATTGGGCAATTGTAAATTGGAGAAATATTTGCTGTCACTATCTTTATCCTGAGTTTTTGTTTGCTACTAGGAGTGTTCTTGAGATCAGAGGCCAGGTGTAAAGTGGATTAAGGAAAAGGGAGATAGGGAAGAAGCCCTGAGCTGTGTTTGCACACTGCAAATGAATACAGTAATGAAACTTTATATCTTAATAGGAAAAGTGAGGCCTTGATTTAGAAAAGCACTTAACCGTGTGCTTGTCTTCAGGGAGTGAGGGACTCATAAGGCCTATTGACTTGAAAAGCATTTCAGCCCTGTACCCATTCCTGCATAGGCTTTGGAATAAGAGGGGGCTTTTACTATTTTCTGATTTATTTTTTTTTTCCTTTCTGCAGCACCAAGGTGAACTGTGGGAATATTAAGTACTGTGAAATCCTAAATGCAGAAGCGTTGCTCCATATTAGTAGGAAACCTCTTCTACTAGCATGTTGGGTTTACCTTTGGGGAACAGTAAGTCAGGTATCTAGCTGGGCAGACCAAATCCTGTGCAGAGTCTGTGAAAATAATTATCTCTACCCTTGCAGCTTTTGTTTTGCTGCCCTTAAATGTACACTGAGAGTTCACTCTGAAAATTCTGAGCCAGAACATCATTTTGCTGGGAAACTTGCTTATAAAACCTAATTTAAAACATCATCCCACACTATAAAAGTCTACTAGCATCATGCCTCTAAATGTAAGAGAGCCTAACAAGGCTCCAGCAGCCAAGAGGACACATAATTTCAAGGCTCTTTCAGCATTTGATTAAGCACACAGTGGTAACTACAAGCCCATGCCCTGCAGGCATGACAAGAGGCAATTATGTTTGGAGGTCAAAAGCGAGGGGGAGAAAAAGCACCAGATTTTGATGATTTACTTAATTTTCCAGCTCCTGAAATTAGCAGAGACAAAGAAGTTCTAAATAACTGTTTCACACTCCAGCTTTGCCCTGCATAGGCTTAGGAGGATGGGTTTCCACCAAATGGCTCTGTTAGAAGAAGTCCAGCTGGCACAGGTTGAAATGTTAAAAAGAGCATTTTTCAAAATCTTTTTAAGTTCTGCTGTCTGTATTTAGATTGATGGCTGCACGTTGGATCCTGGAAAAAGGCACCTGTTTTCCAGAGTAGTGAGCAGCCACCAGCTTCTCTTGACTTCAAGCCAACCATGAGGTCACTTATTTTGGAGATTAAATAAGGAGCTCAGTGAGAGACCATGAAGATAGGGAGCTGCTCAAAGGAGAGAGAAGTGTATTAATGAATTAACACAATCGTGCTGTGTATTTCACAGATGGGCTTTGGCATATCTTATTTCACAGCAAAAAGATGCTTTGCTCCTCACAGGAAAACCGGTAAAAAGGTTTAAGAAATATTATCATACAGGGTTGCAACATCAAGAAATGCACTTATAAGGAGATAAACAGCCGACCTCTAATGTCCCTTTGGAGTATCTATTGCAGATATCGGGGCAGAAAAAAAACATGCAGTTGGAGCATGGTAGGGTGGAAAACATGCACCATTACGTTCTCCTATTGTATTGTATTACAATATTCATTTATTTGTCGTTTCTGATCCAAACACAGTTTGTCCTGAGTGTTGCATTTCTCTTAAACCATATATCCAGAAAATAATTACTGGCTCTGCGATATCACAGTGAGATGTCTGTAGGTGGAAGCTGCCCTTCAAAATGTGAATTTTAGTAAACAGAAAACCACATATAGAAATATTTGCTCCTTTCCAGATGTTCTTTAATGGAGAGATATTTTGGGGGAAGAGTTGTTTGGTTTGAGGTTTTTTTGAGGTACCAGAGACTGACATACATGCAATTTTAGTAGATCGATGCTGTAAAGTCTCATGTGCAGGAGAGATGCCCAAGATACAAGAAATGTGCTTTCATACCTGGTACAGAAACATGTTTAACAGCTTTTTCTTAATCTCTGTATTTCCATATTAACTGTGAAATCCTTCCCCAGAAATCTGAAGTACTGCATCATCATTGGTGATAGATTAGGATGCTATCTTTGCTGTCAGATAAACTTCTCTTTTAATGAAACCATATTGCTGGTAGCAGCTCCTGTTGTCTTACTTCTAGCAAAACATGACAGTTAAGATCAGCTGCATATTTGAGGATTGCCATTTGACAAATACACCAGGTTTGTATGAGTGAATTCCTAGTTATGTGATTTTAAAGCAGGGTTTTCCTCAGCCATCATGTTTAATGTCTGCTTTCTTTGACAATATAAGTAGTTACTGCAAAACCTGCATAGAAATTAACAGCAAAAATATAATTTCTGAAGTATGTGGGTCAGAGATTTGAGTTTTGTTTTCTCTAGTGGGAACTGTAAGATGTAAAGTAGCATTGGCAAGTGTCTTTGCAGTTAGTCAGCAGTAGCCTCTTGGAGAAAGGGATCCAAATTGCCCAAGAATGAGGCCAAACCATAGCCCTAAAAAGCTCCTTTTGACTATACACCTCATTTTACCATTTTCTTGGCATTTAATCAGAGTTCTCCAGGTATGGGGTAGGAGGAGGGAGGAGAGCACTTGGCCTTGGCGTTCTGCCAAAAGCTTCTAGAAACCTTCAACTAAATGTCTCTGCCTTCTCATCCCAACTTTCCTCTGCTCACCTTGTCATTCATTAGTGACGTGAACAAGGTTTTGTGTCTTGAGGGTTTGCGCTTGTTCTTTTGTACCAGGAGGAAGAGTTTGGCATTACTCAAATGTACAGTACAATAGGAGCTCAGGGGAAACTGTTTCTCCCATCACAGGGATGTGGTGCATCATACGTGATCCAAACCCTGAAGCTACGCTAATTTGAGAACCTATTATTCAAGAATAAACGTGTGTCTGTCTTGGGAGTTTGGCAATTAAACCATAGCTCTGGCACATCAGTAAGAATCTGATATTAGAGTAAGCCCTGCAAATTTACAGAAATGGGAATGTTTCTCTGTCCAAGACAAGACAACAGCACCTTGAAAGGGATTTTTGGTTTTGGGAAGGGCATTTTGGTGTTTTTGTAATGGAGTCAGTGAGGAAAGTGAGTGGTTTGAAGATGTGTGGTATCGGATGGGCCCTGGATCTCTTAGAAGGTTAAATCTTTTGTGACCATCACATAGATATAAAATTAGCTTTTCTATGTTGAGTTTTGTGGTTGGAACTCATATAAAATTAATTCTGTGGTGTGGGCGAGTTTTCCTTCTCATGGAATAAGGAAGGGAAGGGTTTGGCTTTTGTTTCAGCTCCTGGCTGGTGCGCTCAGTTGGAAAACAAGTATTTGGTTCGTAGTTTCACCATGGATTCCCCATAGAATCTTCTGGAAGCTGCAGAACCCTTCTGTGGCTGAAAGGAGAATGACAATGCGTAGCTACTTCTCATGGGTATTTGGGGGATTAATTCATTCCTGTTTGTCAAGCTGTTGTAGATCTTTCGATCAAAGAGGTTGTAGAGACAGAAAATATTATTGCTTGTTGTCATGCAAGTTTGTTTACTAGTACTTTAGGGCTTTGTTTTCAAAGCATCTCAAAGCGTGTTTCTTTTTTTCTTTTGCAAACTGTAGCCTGGATTTCTTTTAAAACAGGTAAGATATCTGAGGGTTCTTCTTTAAATTAGTTTCCTGGGTACATGCCAGTATTGAACATCCAGGCAGATGTGATGCAAAGCTGAGACTGAATTTGAATCACCCAGTTTCACATATATTGGCCTTTCCATGGAAAATAATAGCATGGAAGGGCCCAAAATTCAGGATGATTGCCAGAATCCCCAGGCCAGCCTCCGGCATGCTGTGGGCTACAGCAAAAGCCATGAGGCACATGTTTTCTAAGGGCCAGGAGCTATGCAGATGTTTTTACATCTGCAGCAGGACAAATACAATCTCAGTGAGCAGATGGATTGCTTGTCATCAGAAAATTTCCCCCAGTTGATAGGGTACAACACAGTGCTATAATTTTATGTATCAAAGCCAAGTAGCTTTTTACCTGGTAAGCAGAAATCATAACAGCGTAGTTGCTATTTACCCCTTTCAATAGGGGATTTCTAAAGCCCTGGATAAAAGGGATCGTTGGCTTAGTTTTGAGATGAGAAAATCAAGTCACTGAGAAGTGACTTCCCCTGGCAGCCAGCAAGTTGAGGATTGGACCCTACTTCTGGAAACCGCCTCTTGATACTGAAACTATCCAGAGCATATGGCTAAAAGCTGCTGCTAAATGTCATTCTGCTTTTAATCCCAGCCTGAGTGCAGAAGGTAAATGTTTGCTATGTTTCTGTGTTAATCTTTGCAGCTTTCAGCCGTGCCCCGGTGCCCATGGCTGTGGTCCGACGGGAGCTGTCCTGTGAGAGTTACCCCATCGAGCTGCGCTGCCCGGGAACAGATGTGATCATGATCGAAAGTGCCAACTACGGGAGGACCGATGACAAAATCTGTGACTCTGATCCTGCTCAGATGGAGAATATCCGCTGTTATCTGCCAGATGCCTATAAGATTATGACTCAGAGGTACAGTGTTTAATATTCTTTGTTTGCTGGCTGCTGTTTTGTTTTAATCCGGTGTGTACACACCAGTTTGTGTGTATGTTTGCATGAGAAAATGCAGGTACTTAGTCTGCGTGTATGTGCACAGAATTACAGCTATCATAGCTAAACCATGGGTTTAACAGAGCTGGGTTAGCATCACACATTATAAATACCATTTGCTGTAAGTACTACTAGTCAGCCATCTTGATACCTGCTGTGTCCGAGTTTTATCTCTGAAGTACCTAAATATCAAGGCTCTTAATGAACATATAAGCAAAGCCTTTATTAAATACACCTTTCCTCTCTTTTGCACTGTGTTCGTACAGGTGGCCAGTAATATCCTTTAAACAATGAATTTTTTGTGCCCTTTTTTGTGTGTGCGTGAATTTTTTTTCATTTTTCAAACTACAAAGAAAAATCCACAACCCCCCTGGGCAGCCTGTTCCAGTGTTCTGTTACCCTCACTGTGAGGAAGTTTCTTCTCAAATGTAAGTGGGACCTCCTGTGTTCCAGTTTGATCCAATTACCCCTTGTCCTACCGTTGGTTGTCACCAAGAAGAGCCTGGCTCCATCCTCCTGACACTCACCCTTTATATATTTATAAATATTAATGAGGTCACCCCTAAGTCTCCTCTTCTCCAAGCTCAAGAGACCCAGCTCCCTCAGCCTTTCCTCGTAAGGAAGAGGCTCCACTCCCTTAATCATCTTTGTTGCCCTGTGCTGGACTCTCTCTAGCAGTTCCCTGTCCTTCTTGAACTGAGGGGCCCAGAACTGGACACAATACTCCAGATGGGGTCTCACCAGGGCAGAGTAGAGGGGAAGGAGAACCTCTCTCGACCTACTAACCACCCCCCTTCTAATCCACCCCAGGATGCCATTGGCCTTCCTGGCCACAAGGGCACAGTGCTGGCTCATGGTCATCCTGCTGTCCACCAGGACCCCCAGGTCCCTTTCCCCTACACTGCTCTCTAATAGGTCATTCCCCAACTTATACTGGAACCTGGGGTTGTTCCTGCCCAGACGCAAGACTCTACACTTGGCCTTGTTCTATTTCATTAAATTTTTTCCCTGCCCAACTCTCCAGCCTGTCCAGGTCTCGCTGGATGGCAGCACAGCCTTCTGGTGTGTCAGCCACTCCTCCCAGCTTGGTGTCATCAGCAAACTTGCTGATAGTACACTCTATTCCCTCAACCAAGTTGTTGATGAATATACTGAATAATACAGGCCCCAGTACTGACCCCTGAGGCACTCTACTAGATACAGGCCTCCAACTAGACTCTGCCCCATTGACCACGACTCTCTGGCTTCTTTCCTTCAGCCAGTTCACAGTCCACCTCACTACCCGATTGTCCAGACCGCACTCCCTCAATTTAGCTGTGAGGATGCTGTGGGAAACTGTGTCAAATGCTTTACTGAAGTCAAGGTAGACCACATCCACCGCTCTGCCATCATCTGGCCACCTCGTTATGTCCTCATAAAAGCTTATGAGGTTGGTCAAACATGACTTCCCCTTGGTGAAGCCATGCTGACTGCCCCTAATTAGATGGCACCAAGGATAAGTTGTTCCATCACTTTCCCAAGGATGGAGGTGAAGCTGACTGGTCTGTAGTTACCTGGGTCCTCCTTCTTGCCCTTTTTAAACACTGGAGTGACATTTGCTTTCCTCCAGTCCTCAGGCACCTCTCCTCTTTCCCAAGACTTGGCAAAAATGATGGAGAGTGGTCTAGCAATCTCCTCAGCCAGCTCCCTCGGCACCCATGGGTGCATCCCATCTGGACCCATGGATTTATGGATGTCCAGATTGCCTAATTGCTCCCTAACCCAGTCCTCATCAACCGAGGCAAACTCCTCCATTGTCCTGACTTCCTCTGGGGCCTCAGGTGTACAGGGCTCCTCAGGACAGCTTCTGGCAGTGTAGACAGAGACAAAGAAGGCATTCAGTAACTCTGCCTCCTCTGTATCTTCTGTCACCAGGGCACCCACCTCGTTCATCAGTGGGCCTGCATTGCCTCTGGTGTTAGTTTTATCTGCCATGTATTTGAAAAAGCTCTTTCTGTTGTCTTTGACCCCTCTCGCGAGGTTTAATTCTAAGGATGCCTTGGCTTTCCTAATTGCCTCCCTACATCCTCTGACAACAGCCTTGTATTCTTCCCAAATGGCCAGCTCCTCCTTCCATGATCTATAAACTTTCCTCTTCCACTTGAGCTTACCCAGCAGTTCCCTGTTTAACCGTGCAGGTCTCCTGGCTCCCTTCCTTGACTTCCTACGTGTCGGGATGCTCTGATCTTGAGTCTGGTAGAAGCAGTCCCTGAACACTAACCAACTGTCTTGGGCCCCTTTACCTTCAAGTATCCTGTCCCGTGGGTTTTTCCCCTAGCAGTTGCTTGAAAAGGCCAAAGTTTGCCCTGCTGAAGTCCAGGGTTGTGATTCTGCTTCCTATGCTGTTTCTGCCACACAAGATCCTGAACTCCACCATTTCATGGTTGCTGCAACCAAGGCAGCCCTCAACCTTTACTGCTTCAACCAGACCCTCCTTGTTATTGAGGATGAGATCCTGCAGTGCACCTCTCCTGGTTGGCGCCTCCACCATTTGCATCAGAAAGTTATCGTCAATGCACTGCAGGAACCTCCTGGACTGTGGCTGGCTGGCTGAGTAGTCCTTCCAGCAAACATCAGGGAAGTTAAAATCCCCCACAGCAATCAGGGTCTGTGACTGTGACGCTGCTGTGAGCTGTCTGTAGAAGGCTTCATCAACTTCTTCACCCTGATCTGGTGGCCTGTAATAGACACCCACAACAGTATCTCCCCTGCCAACCTGCCCCTTAATTCTCACCCGTAGACTCTCAACTTGCTCCTCATCCGTGCCTGAACAGTACTCAATACATAGTAGTTGCTCTCTCATGTAAAGAACAACTCCACCACCATGCCTGGCTGGCCTGAAAAGGACATAGCCATCCATGACCACATTCCAGTCCTGTGATCTGTCCCACCATGTCTCTGTAATTGCCACCAGGTCATAATCTCCTGCCTGAACACAGGTTTCTAACTCCTCCTGCTTATTCCCCATGCTGCATGCACTGGTGTACAGGCATTTCTAGGAGCAAGCTGAGCACACCAATTCTACCCTAGGGGTATGGGAAGCCTCCTGGTCTTCATCAACTCTAGAGTGCTGCCCCACTGATGCAAGCCCAGCTACAACCCCATCTCCCCATCTGAATTTCCAGTCAAGGACTCCCATTCACATTGGTTTTGCAGAATACTTGCTTAGCTTCTGTATAGTACCCATTGCTCTTCAGTGTGACTGCTGTATCTGGAAATGGTAACTGAGGTACATGTCATGATGTAGACAGACTCCTGTATTGCAGAGCCAGGGCCTAATAGTTTACTCCAACCTAGAGATATTCTGGCTATAGAAATCCTTTAACTGTTGCTGAATTTGTCAGAGTGTTATCTGTGTTGTGGGAGGGATTTGGAAGTTACAGCTCTTCAGTATGTTTTTCCTAATAACTACATGATGAATAATTATTCAGTACATTTGACTGTTAACTGAACAGTAACAGAAATCAGTATTTTAGGATATTAATAACAATATTGACATTTTGCACTAAAAATGGGGTTGCATGAGCAAAAGGAAAGCAAGTGTGGGTTTCATCTACATTCGATGTGCTAATGGCTGTTTTTAAGCTCTCTTTGGAATGCCCTTATTGCTGTCTATGGGTTCCATAAGGCCATTTAAGTTAAACCTCCTTGCATAGCTGGTTGAAGTCCCATTTGCAGAATAATGGCAGGTATGTTTTCAAGACAAGCGGCAAGAGTAACAACATGCCATCAGCCAGTCCCTTGGATTTTTGGCATGGTTTTAGTGGAATTACTCTGATACTCCTGTTCAGGTTGTTAGTGGCTTTGAGGAGAAACCCTTAATGCTCTACATATTGGCAGAACAAAACAATGTCATCCCCTTTGTGGGCCGTTACAGAGTATTAGTATTTTTAGATATACATGTTGTAGCATTCTCCAGGCACCAGCTTCCTTGCCAAACGCCAAGCTCTGCAATCTTCTGCTTGGTCTGCAATAAATGTTTGGTCCCTTGGGTTAGGGAGGGCATGGAATCATCATCATCCCATGTGGGAAAAGCAAATTCTTGCTGACTGAATATTAATATCTGTGGAGCCTTGCCTGATGCTGTTTATCAGTGAAAGGTGGTGGCTCTTTCTGTTTAAGCCATTTGATGGTCCGTTGTTTTGAAGAAGCATGCAATCATGTTATTAATTGGCTACTTTAGAGGTTTTTGAAAATAAATATAACTTGGTTTGAGTTTAAAAGGCTGCTTAAAAAGGGGGAAAATGCTCTACTTTGCATTTTCATGTCATTCTCATGTCTTTTTTTCACTTCCATTAATTCAAAGAGTTGAAACAATTTAAAAATAAACCCATTAAAAGGAAATATGCTCTTGAGATGCAAACCAGCCTGCCAGCTCACAACTGAGAGAACACCTTAGAGCCGAGGCTCTGAAAAAAGCAGTTTAAAAGGAAAATCCTGACAGTTGTGCCACTACCTATGGGTTTTTTTTTTCACCCGAAAGCCTCTACCTGCAGAATTAATCAATTCAGCAGGATTTGGGTAGATTTGCCAATGAAGGCAGGTTTTAATACAATGAGCTCGTCTGTAAGTGCTGCGGGATGGGGAAGCAACTACTGGGAACTAAAAACCCTCGTGGGAGCATCACCCGCGTGATAATCGAAGCCGTCTGCATAAGGAAAAGAAAAACAATACTCTTATTATGCATTAATTAATTATTGCCGTCATAAATGCACAGTCCCCTTGTAGGTTTTCTAATGAGTTTTCTAACAAGTTTTTAATCAGCAGCAGACTTAAACATGTTATGGGCAGGAAAAAAGTGTGTGTGAAAGAGACAGAGATGTTAGTATGTGAGCCCAGGCATGAGTGAGTATATTTATGGTAGATATCAGCGATTTCTTCCTCTCAAAAAAAAAAAAATAAAAAAAAAGAAGAGCTAGCACATTCCTTTCTTCCGTATGTTATTTAAATTAATTTTGCAGACGAGTATGTGGGGTTATTTTGAAAGGGAAATGCATAAATCTGATGGTGTGTTTATGGAACCCCTTGAGCAGAGGCAAGGCAAGGAGTTCTTACTGCAAGTGTTGCCCTGGAAAATCTCTAAAATATTCAGAGTATTGCTCTAAGAAAGTTTAAACAGCTTGTATGGCTTGTATGGAGCTATTTTATAGGAAGTTAAAGTTCTGTGGCCTATTTTGTTTTTTAACTTGCCAACTCTTCCTTCCAGGAGCAGCAGCTTCCCATAAAAGCTCAGAAAGATTGCTTTACAGACTGAAGTATTTCTGATATGGTCAAAGAAAAATGTATTTGCATAGCATGTTTGCTCTGGAGAAGTGTCTTTTCGAGAGCTGTAACAATTAAATTCTAACCATGCCCATTGTAAACTGTGTGTGTTGTACCACGGGAGGCTTCGCGATGTCCTCCCTTGAGCAATGTACCACAAAATTAACATATCATCTGCTCAAACAGCTGGGGTTCTCTGTGAACAATTGGGAAAGGCAGCCTCCTATTCCCATGAGAGTTGCTTTTGTTATTATAGTCTTAAAACTGCCATTTAGTCTATTAAAAAAACACCCTAAAGAAAAAAAACACCACTTTCAGCATGCTCTCTTGAATTTGTTATGGATGCTTTCCACCAAGGAAACAGCCCAGAAAGACAAAAATCTGTGTGTTATTAATACTTTTTGTGTGCTGGTAGGTTCACTACAAGTCAGCAGGCCTCATCACTTGCTAAAAGTGCCTCACAAATTTAAAACTGTGACCCAGGCAAGGGAATTAAACATTGAGTTGCCTCCTCCTTTATCCAGACAAGCGAGCCAACGCATGGTGCGTTTTAGGCACATGCATAAATGTTTTGCAGCATGAAGACCTGCCCTGTGTAGTTTCCTGGGTTGAAGCCAATGGAAGGAAGGAAGTTTTACACTTAAGTTTGCAGAACTTTGTGCTGTTGATACCGCGTTTGTGTTTAACTTAGTAATTCAAAGTGGCCTCTTTTAATGAGCTCTTGATCCTTTAACCACGAATGTTGAAATGAGGGGGGAAGTCAAACCAGCCAAGCTGCCATGTAGATATGCATCCACAAAAAAAAATTCATTTTTTGCCTTCAAGGCAAGATTAAGTCTTTGCTTTGGCTTTCCAGGTACATCAGGAGTCAAGGGAACCTTCTCTACCCCAACCACTGCTGCTCTTAAGGAATAAAGAGATAAAACCAGCAGGCAAAACAGAAGAAATGTTCACAGGTCTCAGCAGCTGTTCCCAAAATCCAAGCAAAATCCATTCTGCATTTTTGGATTTTGCAAAAGTAAAAAAAATATGGCAAGTTCTTGCTGGGGGAAACTCTCTTATGTCTCTTAGATTTCCATTTATTTTCGTAAGAGAGCCTGGCAGGGGGGGCAGGCACAATTCCCCAGAGTAGAAAGAAATGCTCTGAACCAGCTTGCCTTACACTGCAAAAATTTTTCATCTCCTGAAAGGCTGCATTTTGTTAATGTTGTTACTGATGACCTGAAAAATGCAAAAGCCCGAAACGAGGGCTATTATTATTGTAATAATATTGCATCTCGTGGTGCGCTGTTACTGATGCTATCAACACCTGTCATTTTCAAGACACTTCCCAAAGGCCAGTGATCTGTCACTTTGGGAAATAAAGAGACAGGGTTATCTGTATTTTACTGATAGGATAAGGCACCTTAATCATTCATAATGCGACCACTGGTTTTGATCATACCAATTTGGGGATTTTTCTCATAGAGTCTGTTATGTTAAGTAGTTATTTCTGGTGAGTGTGAGGATACACAGAGCTGCAGACCCAGAGGCTTTGTGGTGACAAGGATGTTGGTATGACTTGAATGAGCAAGACTTAAGCTGAATTGCAGCCCGGGTGCATCAGGCTGTACAGAATTAATGGCATATTTCTCAGAAAAAAGCCCCCTGCTTTGATGTTGTCATCACCTCTGACTCAGATATAATATTGACTGCCCCATTTGATAGGAACCCCCTCCGCCTTTCCCTGCATCCTGAGTACATTTTGTGAAGATTGCCAAGATACTACTCATTTTTTCTAAATTTGTTATCACGCAGATGGTGTGGGAAATGTGCTTCTGAAGAACCAAGATGTTGCAATGGGAAGCTAGATTTTTCTGGGAAGCATGAGTCTGGTGCTTTGAGATCACTGTGTGAAAAGCATTGGTATGGAAAATTCCTCATGTTTCAGCTAAACAGTAGTTTCAGTAACCAGTAGAAATGAACTGGAAATACTGAAGCTCACATTCCCTGGATTCTGATTTTAAAGGCTAGAAAACAAAGCTTGCCACTTGGTTAAACAATCTGTTATCTCACCGTGCAGAAAGACATTTTAAAATGAAGTCTACTAATCTCATCTGCACCTTGATCCTGGGACAAGGGCACATACACCCTTAGTAAGAGTTAAAAAAAAAAAAAAGAAATAAAAATGCAGCAAGTGCTATAGAAGCAGTGTGCACTGGGCTGTTGAATCACTCAAAAAAAAGGTCGGTACTTCCCAACTTGTACGGTCTTAATTTATCTTACCTCTGCCTTTCCTGCAAATGCTGTCAGAGCCAAGCACAGGAGTAAATTCTGAAGGCGACAGCCCCCTGGAATTGCCCTGGTACCCCAGTAAATCAGAGCTTGTCAGCCCCAGCATCTCAGCTGATTGCAGCTGCCATGGTAACAGATGAGGAGGAGGCTGTAGTTTCTGAAGGTAATTAGGTTCCAAACCTCAGAAGGCTCTGTAGATAAAAAAAAAAAAAATCATGCTCTAGGCTTCCCCGCATACCAATTGGTAGCCTTGGCCAGCTATAAAATACCCAGCTTGAAAATAAAGAAATAAATAGACAATTGCATTATGCCAGGGTTGCTGTTAGTGAGCAGTTATTCGAGAAAATCCAGACTGAAGCTGAGAAAGCAAGGTGCAGCTGCCACAGCCAAAGGGAGAGGCCTCCTTGAGGTGTGAAAGCTGGAGGAATTAATCGTTGCTGTTTTCTAAGACTGTTTTGGTTTGCCACCCATTTTGTTTCATTTTGGTTGGGGGTTTTTTGGGTTCCCCTTCCCCCCCCCCACTGTCCTTAGCCGACAAAGAAAAGACGTGGGATAATCTCTTGGATGAATCATGGCCTCAGAAGTGCTGAACACGTCATGTACTGAAAACCATGCAGGGAAAAATGCAGGTTTATCACTGCATCTATTACTCTGCTAGTGAGAAGTGGCCTGGCAGAGGGCAGGGACCGGCCACCCTCGGCATCTTGCTACCTAAAGCTTCTGCCAGTGGGTGAAGTCCTACATGAAACATGCTCCTGTCATCTTTTGTATATTTTTTTTATTTTCCCGAATGTTTGAGGCTCGTTGAGAACAGTAACTACTAATTTGTACCCGAGGAGGAAATGTTGAGCAGAGATGGAGATGTTGCTGACAGTGATGTCTGCTGGTGGAAACATGTTCTGCATTTATTACCACGCTGCAGGAGGTGTATGCAAATGCCTGGAAATTCTTCCTGCAACTGCAAGAAGGGCAATGAGGGAAGATGCCACTTGAGGCCCTCTGCTGTTGCTGAAACAGGTTTTGTACTGTGAAAAGCATTATCTGAGAAGGCTAAGGAGCAAAGTTTAAAGCCAGGCATCTGCGTGTACTGCTCATAGCGCCTCCTGTCTGTCGCCTGAATTGGAAAGGCGATGCATATCAAAATGTGGCTGCTCAGCCTTCTTCCATCTTTGCTCTGCCAAAACGTGGCAGTCTTACAGGGCTTTGTCTTTTTGTCATGAGGTTTAAGTTAATTTAGAGCATTGCACGATGGCATATTCAGGATAAGTGGACTTACACTGTCTTAAGATAACAAAGAAATTATTTGGTTTGAATGGGAAGATACATGCAAGCTGCTTCTGTGTTTAGTCTTCTGACTAGAAATAATGGCCAAAGGGCTGCGAGGTACGATGACTTTGAAGTAATGCATCTATATCAGTTTCTTTTGCTTTTTTCTTTCTTCTTGTACAAAAGAGCTCAGTTAGTCTATGCCTGAGGTCAAAAATGGGTTTATACATGGGGGATTGTCTGTCCTCCAGGATATTTCAAAGCTTTCATTCAGCACATTTTTGACTACATCATTTGTGGAGTCTTTGGAGCTTGAACTCTGTATTCTCTTCCAAAATGTGTAAAACCAGTGCTGGCTTCTGTGTGTGCCTGCGAAGCCTGTCCTTCTCTGCAGGGCTTTGCGTTTTGTGTGATTGCTCTGCTGATACCAAATGCCTGTGGAGCTGCGGCGTGTTGCAGGTGCTGCCTCATGATGGGGAGACCCAAACAGGGTCTTAGGCATGAATCATTCACTCCCCAGCATCAAAAATAGGGACCAATGCAGGTGGTGTTCCTGAATCGTCAGTTCAGTGTGGTCCTTAAATTTAAGTGGCAGTTTGGATAGTGGGATGAACTGAAGTTTATTTCAAGCTCTTTGGGGAAAAGAGTAAATGAATGGCTTTCATCAGAAGCAGTGACCCAAGTAAAGGTTTTGCTGCCGTTATGATTCAGGAGTGGGATTTTATGTATTGGTAAGCAGCATGTGTGAGAGATGCTGGGCTGCGTCTGTGATGTAAAGGAAGGGCAGGATCTAGGATTTATGCTTAGAGCCATCTTCTATGCATTATGCATAAGATAATACATTGGTGTCAGTTACATACAGTAGAAGGCTTAATCCAGCTGGAGTCCTGCTGACATTGTAAACTGGGAGACAGGGAGTAGTTTATGGGCAGTAGTAGAGCCTTTGGACTGAATTACAGCTGCGGCATTCGGTCTGTTACCTAGAGTTGCAGTTCATAGTAAGCAGTATTTTATGTGCTTTTACCCAGAGTAGGACCAGTCACAAACAAGGGAAAACTTTGTTGCAGAGATGTGAAGAATGGGAGATTGAGTTACGGGCAAGTGAAGTGGAAAAGCCATAAAATTAATGAAGGGATTTAGACCCGGAACTGGCATCCCTTGGTGGGCGGTACAAGGACATTCTTTGCCACCCCCATATCCTTTTTCATCCTGGTCCTTCATAGTCAGAGCTGGGTTTTTTCACCCTAATTCCCAAGATTTTTAATATTCTTTCTAGATTTCCTTTGTTAGCATTAATTGGTATTGCTGCGTATTATTGCTGTCCATATAAATGGCCAGATTCTTTCTGAATCTCATCAAGTCACTGGTCTTGATGCCTTCCAGGAGCCCTCAGTCTAGTAGGATAATAGCTTATTGTGTGAAAAAGGATTACTTTTTGTCAGGTTTTAATTTCATTGCCATCCTTCAGCCTGTGAAGACAGAGGCATCCAAGCCACCTTTTCCATTTCCGTTCATTAGCTTGTATGCATTTATCACGTTGCTTCTAATTTATCTGCTCTCCAAAGGAGAAAGTTATGATCTTTCAAATATTTCTTCTTATGGAAGTTGTTTTGGGTTTTTTTTTCTAATGAGTGTGTGAAAGTTGTCCTTGTTTTTTTGTCTTGGAGTGCCCTTTAATTAATTTGAGACAAGATGAACTGTACCATACACAGTGTTCAAGTTCAGGCTGTAGAAAGGCAAGATTTTTTTTATTATTATTTTTTTAATTTAATATTTGCACTCTTTTTTTTATCTTACCACCACCACCTCCTCAGTGAAGCCTACTCAAAAGCGGAAGGTTTATTTTAAGGGAACCAAAAGGACAGAGGAGGGAAAAGAAAATTGTGACAAATTTGGGAGTTTGAAACCTCCTTTTGTTTTGTTTTGTTTCGTTTTTTGGAAATCCTACTTCTTTCTTCTTTGTGTTGAATTATGCAGAATGTCCCATTTGACTCAAGAGTTTTACAAACCACACAAATATAATTACATCCTTCCCAAAAACGCCTGTTCTGTTCCTGATAAATTATTAGCTCTCTTGGTCACTTGGAACAGATAGTTCCACTTAAATTATTACAGCAGCACCCCGCTAGCGCTGATGGAAAGCAAAGTTTAGTCCTCGATGCTGATGCTAGCAAATATGTGGAGTAAAATATAAAATCAACTATTATTAGGTTAATTTTGGAAAAAATAGTGTTTGTTGCAGGTGTCTGGGGTCTGAATCACACCCATCAGAGCATTGTGGCCTTGTCGGGGATGTTGGTGCTCAAATTGGTACCTGGAATGATTTTTCCCATGGATAATGGAGAATTACCTGTACAAAAGCGGATGAGTAATCTTCAATCTTGATATTTTGGGGGAAGCAGGGGAAAAATCTTCAGGATCCCTCTAAAATCTGCCTGTGGCAGAGGCACTTCTTGGCACCCTTTTGAACTACTGGCAAGGTTGCAGACAGCTGAACAGGCATCTGATATCTGAGGCACCTTAAAAACACAAACAAAACAGACAAACAAAAAAATCCCGTAACAACAACAAACCCAAACCCCCGACTATATATAGACACACAGAATATAGGTCACCTTCAGTGTAGTGGATTAGACTGAGCTCTGAAAAATCCATTTCAGTTGATGAGTTGTACTTGTAGCTGGATGTAGAGAGTTGACGCCTGTCGTGTCAGTGCTCGTGCAACAGCGATTCTTCATCAGGAGGTTTTGAGTGAGAGTAGAAACCTCTTATTACTGAAGTATTCTTCAGGAGGACGCAAAGTCAATTTCTTTATGCCTTAACAGCTGAAATTTGAAGGGTTTAAAACACTTAAAAGCACCTTTTGTGGCTGGGAGCCTGACTCCCACTGTCATGAGTCCTGGGTTGCAGGTGTCCAGAAATTTCTTTGGAAAATGGAAGCTCACTATTAACTGGCTTTTAAACTTCGCTTATGATTTAATTTGTATCTTAAATATAGCAATTTTGGAAACAGCTTGCCTGACATCAAGCTCTGTTTTTTTAAATTCGGTTGGTTTAATAAGATTAGCTTGCTGAAGTTCTGATAGTCTTCAGTGAAAGCTTATTCAAATTAAGACTCAGAGAAGTAGCCTCAAGCATAACATAGGAATGAGGTGATGCCAAAAATCGAGGCTCAGAGAGGCTCTGTCGTCTCACCCTTCAGTAAGAGCAGAAACCTTTAGCTGCCAAATTAATGCACTAAAGGGAAAAAAAAGCATAATTAAGAGAGGAAAACAAATATCCCCTTTTTCAGCTGTCATCTTTGGATGTGTGCGCAGATATGCACATGTAGAAACTGATAGTTCAAAAACTTTAATTTTTGAGACTCTAGGATATGTATTAAAATATGCGGGAACTGGGTACTTTCTTACTTGTCTGCTTGAATTATCAGGAATAATTCACAAAGTAGAGCATGGCTGCTTAAATAAATGAATAAATGAGTGAGTTTGAGGAGTATTTCTGCCAAAACTGTGTTTTGGGGGCTCATCTGTGTTAAAGAATTAATTCATGTTTTTTAATCGTGTTAGCTTTTTCCAGTGTCTCATTTCAGCAGCTGAAAATCTCCACGATGAATTTAATTTCGTCTGTGTTGGTATGGGAAATGCTGATTGTGTAACCTCTTGTGATTCAAGGTTACATCTTAATCCACTTCCTCCCAGGGAGATACCCTCAAGTTTGGCAAATACTGTGCAATTTTTCCAATGTGTACCATATTGATAACATGTATATGAAATTAAGGCCCTTCTGATTTGAATTCTGAGCATGTCAGGCGTTGGTTTTTTTTTTCCTTCTTCTATGAAGAAAATTCTCTGCAGAGTTTCCATGCATAATTTTATTCAACTATTTTGGAAGTGGTGAAAAAGGGCAAGCTGGTCCTCTGCTGAAGTTGTTTGCCGTATGTTGTAGCCTGGGTATCTCTGTATGAATAAAGCTCTTGCGGTAATAGTTAATTTGCTTTCTGTAGGTTGGCAGAAGTGTACAAAATTTAGTTTGGTTACATTAAGTATTCCTTCTATGCTTTTTTTGCCTTCCAGATGGCTATTGCCAAAATAGACCATCTCTACAGTATGATATTTTAAATATATGTATTTATTTAATGTGCATGTTTTATTTAATGTGCATTTATTTTATATGGCATGTTTGTATATACACCTAGGATGACTGCATATATGTAAAGAGAGATGTACATATGAGAAAATACAGCAACATGTGCACAAAAAATAGCAAATGACAGCCTTTTCTACAGAGGAAATTTCACAGTTCATGCCTTTTGCATACACAAGGGGTAGAACTGATTTAGTCAGGAAGGAAAGCGAAAGCAACTCGCTGCTGCTTCAGAGGAGAATTAGAACCAGTATCAATATCCAGAAAACCCCAAAGGTGTTGCAAGCATACTAGCAAATCCACATTGTTTTACATTACACATCTTCCAGTGATTTGTCGGTCATTTGTTTTTCTTCCAAACTTCAAAGCAAGCAAGAAAGCTACTCTGATCTGGATGTCGTCTAAGCCCATACTACTCCACCACGTGTAATGCTGAAAAATTGCTGTCTTAATATCCCACACAGGTGTCATGACTGTCAGCTTGGCACCTCCAGACTTTTATGGCTCCTCATCAACGATCTGACACCGTGACCATATATCCTATTCTTGCCTGTGGTGCGCAAGACCATGGTGCACAAACGGGTCCAAGGGAGCTGGCTCTACAATCTGCCCAATAATTTAACCTTTGACTTCCAACTGTGTAAATTTTCCCATCTTATCCAAGCTCTTCATTATGATCTTATTACAGTCTTGTTATTAGGTGGTGGAGAAAGCTGTAACTCTTTCTTGATACTTTCTGTTTTCTCCTGGCTTTAGGCCTGCTGGATTTTTTTTCTTAGGAGCTTCTCAGTGTCCTTTTTTCTCCCAGGTGATCACTGTGTTTTCTCTGTTCTGTTGTTTTGTCATTCTAAGTAATCCTTCTATTTTTTTTTGACATGGTTGCAGGGACTTTTATTAGACTCTGTGGAAGTTTAGATCCTGATCTGCTCCCATTGTGCAGCACTTTGCCAACTGCAGCCCTGATTTGCAAGAGCAGAGGATCTGCTGTGCTCAATCCAGCTTTTGTGGCTGCAACAGCAAATGCTTTCTGCAGGGAAAGGGCAGTTTCTGTTTTCTGTGGCTTGTTAAAAGAAGCGAATGGGTAGGACATCTTCACAGCCACTGAACAGGCAAGCTGTATCTTGGTGGGTATGTCACATAACTGGAGAAGGAGGGTGTATTTTCTTGAGATTGCACAGTCACTTTTTTCATTGACTTTTTTCATTGTGTAGTAAATTCATTAGTCATGTACAGGGAGGAGGTTGATTCATGACTGTTAACGATATTGAATTGATGAAGGTAGCTTCTTGAAATTTAGTGGCCAAAATTAAGGCCTCTCCAGGCATTAATAGATTAGAGCACTTAAAACAATTTAATTATTTATCCTGCGCAAATGGGATAGGATATTTCTAGAGTGATAAGTATATTGCTTCAGACTTATTTTAGTACACATGTGATTTAAGCTTTGTTTATGATTCCTTACTAATTGCCTAATGGCATGGAGTGGTGGAAGATGAGAAGGACCTTGGCTGAGGCTTAAGAATTTTTTATTTTGGGGACTTTGTAAAAAAACAAAACAAAGAAATATCAGTCTGATTTGAGCTAGTGCTCTCTTCATGTGCTTCCCATAAACTCTATCAGCATCTGTTTGTACAGGAATTAGAGGAGCAAAAAGAGAGGCTATTAATAGCACAGTCCATCTGCATTAAAGCACAGTATTATGCATATGTACTGCTATTTTTATTACTGTAGTACGCAGATCAGCTGCTGTCCCATCGTGGTAGGCTCTGCATATACATAATTCCCCACCTGGAGACCTGAAAACATCAGAGTATTTTTGGGGACCGATCATGTCACGCAGTCAGATCATCTCCACTGGAAACGACTGTGCTGTAAGTGGCTTGTCCCCAAGTGCTATCTTACCCAGAGAGAGATGGAAATAATTAAGATGACATGAATTATGTACAACAGACTTGAATAAAGAGTGACAGAAGGGCTGGCTTTGACAGCTGGATGTTAAATGAAATTTGTTTCATGTTGTTATAGATGCATAGACTGTTTTTAAATGTATAATTTATTTAGATTTATTTAAGGGGTAGAGGAAAGAAACAAGAAATCCCTGATGCGGAGAATTGAAATAATGAGTTGTTATAGACACATAAATAGTCATTACAAAGTATTTTATGGGTCTATTTTTGCTGTATTTATAAGGGCATTTTAATGCTCCTTGAGCCTGCATTTTCCACGCATGCCAATACACGCTGCATTTTACCCAGCAGTCCTTACCGCGCGTTTGAGTTAAGAGCAGAATGATGCGAATACTCCAGACCGCTTCAGCTCAGCTCTGGGGAGAAAATGAATTTTTCATCTTGTCCAAAGGAGAACTTATCCTGAACAGCTCTATCTCAAGCTGCCTTTTATTACTCATACCTTTAAGGAGGCCAAAGCTGTAGGTACGGGAAAGATTTCTTCTCTAAGCTGCCAGAGCTTTAACTGTGAAGTTGAAACATCTATAACAAAGTACAAAGTACTTAAGTTATATTTTACAATGGGGTGGGGGAAAAGGGCCATTTGGCGGGGGGGTGGGGTGGGGGGGTGGGAAGGGAGTGCCTTCAGTTTGTTGGCTGGGGTAGAATTGTGATGT
Organism: Streptopelia decaocto; assembly: GCF_964273445.1. Lineage (NCBI taxonomy): Eukaryota > Metazoa > Chordata > Aves > Columbiformes > Columbidae > Streptopelia > Streptopelia decaocto. The sequence continues at coordinate 28,885,625 of NC_138658.1, forward strand.
AATATTCCTTCAGGGCAAATTCTTGCCTTCTCTCTGATCGTTGCTGTCACTGACTTAGGTTTCACCAGATATAGTATTACATTTTTATTCTCTATTCTCTTTTTTTGGCCTCCTAAAATTGCTCTTGAACACCCTTAGGCCAAGTGCCAGCGATTTCTGTTGTCCTAACCAGCTGCCTTGTGCTTTTGCTTTTCTCAGGGTGAACACCTTCTGGGATTTTTAAGGCTTATATATTGCTCTTCTAAGGCTTTTGTATTGGTTTGAGGTAGAGAGATCTCTCTCTTTTTCTGCCTGTCCCCGGCATTTACTTTCCTATAAGTTGTTGGGAATGAACTGCTGGCCCTGATCCTTGTTGTTGCAGATGTATTTGATGCCTTTGCTGCTGACAGCAGGATTGTGTCTGCATCTCTGGGTGATTAGTTAATTACGTCTGTGACACCAACAGTAATATGCTCAGGAATTTGTCATTAGAGTCCTCAAACTCATAAAATTTGAGGTTTGCTCACAGGTATTTTGTGGCACTTATGGAGAACTCAAAACTGAGCCTCCTTCTTTCCTGTTTTTTGTATATAGTCCCAAAGCTGCCTCCAAAGTTGTTCTTCTACAGTAAAATGGAGCTGGTGTGCCCATCCCGATTCCACCCAGAAACAGGCAATGTGTTCATCAGTGGGATAATTCCCATTCCATATTGTCCTAAAATGGAAAGCATGTACCTACTCGGGTCAAGAACTAAGCTGTAATAATGATGTTTTGTTGCTATGTACCTCTCTTGCCTGTATAGGTGACAGAGAAATGAGAATTTCAGCTGAGTTGTATGGTGAAAGCCTCTGGCGTTTCTAGTGTTCATACAATTCTGTCTCTTGTTTGCTTTCTCGGAAAGAACCTTAAGAGAGGAGACGACCCTCAGTGCAGTGGATTCTTTTTTCTGAATCAAGCAGCGAAGCCATTCAAGCCAGTCTTCCCTGTGATTAAAAAGTTAATTACCTGTTTGTGGTTCTAGATCTAGATATAGAGGATTGATTGAATTGTGAATACAGCATGAGGATTATTCTTTAGTCCTTGTTTGCATTGGGGTTTTGACCCTATGGAATGGCAAGGATTGAATAAAGTAAGGACAGAGCATTTCTTCCTTTGCAAACCACTTTAATGTGTGCTTTGGATCAGCAGAAAGAATGAAATGCTTGCCAACACGGAAATTCTGGGAATTACGTGTTGGGGAGACTGATGCTGTAGATACTAGAGGAATGTATTTGTCTCTTGGCTCTCCAGAAACCAAAAGGTGGTGTGATTCAACTAACACGATTTAAAAAAAGAAAAAGTACCAGCAGTTCCCATTTAGATTCTTGAAAATGCCTTTTGTGTGCTGAATCAATGTTTAGATGAGTGTTGTGAGGAGGGAGAGCTTCCCTGGATGGTTGTTTGCAACTATTACTGCCAACAATCTTCCATTTCTGGTCAATTTTCTACTTACAGGTTGTTTGATGTGGAAATGGGTGCTATATATTAGTTTTAGCATGAATTTATATGGGACAGGTTACTTGTGAACAGTAAGTAAAATTCTGTTTCCGTGATAAATTAGAAAACTTGGTGTTTGTGACATTTTTGTGTATTAAAATACATGGTAATGTCAATAGATGCCAAAAAGCACATTGGATGATCTGTAAAGCTTACTTAGTATCTTTTCCATTACCATTAAAAAGGTAATGGGGAAGAATGGCAGTGTCTCTGTTAGCGGATTTCTAATTTTGAGTGTTGCAGCCTTTATATTGTTTAATGACTACCTTTCTGTGCATCAGGTGTCTCTTTTGCTTGACAAGTACTTTTGCCTCTTAAATAAGTTTTCATTTGATAAAAGCCTCCGAGATATTGAAAGCACCTTTGGGGGAGATGAAATGTGCCTGGTGAAGGACTGGATGATCTTGTACAGAGCTGGATGGTTTGGTTTTGTTGGTTTGGGGATTTTTTTGAGTGGGCTACTGGATTTGGTTGTGTTACGTGCTACCTGTGCTGTATAGTAAGTAGCAAATGGAATTTAGAGAATGGTGAGAGAGCAAGGCAGGCAAATTTCATCAGTATTAAATGGAGTAATGGGCAGGTATGGAAGTCTGCATGATGACTGAGAGAGATTTTTATGAAAATATTTTGTAAAGGAGCCTGGAGAGATTATCTGAGGAATAAGAGGGGGAAAACTATGGCGTGAAGGCTCACTGATACTGATGCAAACGTTGGTGTGGATCGTCAGGCATCTAATTTGGCAATACTCTCTGTCTTCTGGGGCACAGAAGAAAACTGAGGCCATCCCTTCCTTCTATCACATCCCAAATTGGATTGTGCCCATGGGGGAGATGTAATTTAATTATCTCTGAGAACCTCAGCACTGCTGAGACACTGGAGCGGCTACAGGAGCATCCCCATGACTTCACCACGCATTCGTTATCCCAGCCCGCGCTCCTGTCATGCCTCCCGCTTTCCGCTTGATAAAAGCCTCTGCCTTTCCATTTGGTCGATTAAACGCTGTAAATTCTGTGATGAGGGGCAACGCATTAATTTCTCGAGTGCCTCTGTGTCTTATCGTGGAGCTGCTTGCATGTTGTTAACAGTATTTGATTCATACTGAAGAAGAATTGATGACCTGAATCCTCCTCATGTAAGACCTTCATTGTTAACGTCTCTTGTTCTCAGTCACCTCCACCTTTTTTTTTTTTTTTTTTTAATGCCTTCCCATTCAATTTATCAAGCATGCTTTTGGCAATCAAAAGCTAGAAAATCACTTTCATTCTTGAGGAAGATATTCTGTGTCATTTTCTGGAGATGCAAAGCTCCTAATTCTCTGCAGAGAAGCTAAAGAAGCAGGGGCTGTAGCTTAGCGCCATCTCCCAGGTCATATTAAGAGCGGATTGCAGCCAAGGCGACAACAGAACGTTCGGGGTAAAGCAAACAAACAAACTCAAGGAACCATGGGTAAAGTAACCTTTCTCGTTGCATCAGTGTTCAATACCAAAATGCAGAGAGTCAGCTCTGGCACGTGGTAAACTGCTCGAGGAAGACGCTATGGAATGCCTGACTTTGAAACCATAGAAGTACTGTGGATTTAAAGGAATAAGTAATATCAAAGGAGCCAATAGATGAAAGAAAAAAAGCAACTAAAACTGGTCAGACTGCATGAACCTGAGCTCAAATAACCTGCTGCTTCATGGAGGGCAGGTTTCAGGTGGGGGTTTTTGATACCTGGAGCCACTGGCTCTGTGTGAACAGGCACCTCTCACCATTAGGGATTAATTCTGACTCTTCTCTCGCGTTACTACAATTTTACATTACTGCCCCTGTTTATGTACTGGGGTGAGCAGGTTTAGGAAAACATAGGAGTGATGCAGGATGCAGTTAGCTCTCGGATGGAACCCCCCCACTTTAAAATTGTGTGTTCAAGAGGTGTCCTGAAGACAGGCTTGTTAGATGTTTTTTAAATGAGAGTGAATATGTGAATAATCTAACCAAAACTGATTTTTTTTTTTTTTTTTCCCTTTTTGCTATGTCCTTCTAGGGATGATACATGCGATTCTCAGGTGTTTGGGGGGATTTGGCACTTCGTCCAGCCTCCGCTCCAGGCAAAGCACAGTAGCGTGGTTTTGGGCTCTGTTTTGACAAGTGAAAGCAGTAAAGCTTATTATTTTGGAAAGCAGTTTTGGTGGGCAAAGCAGCGAGACTGATGATTTTGCTGTCTGCCAAACCCTTTGGAGATGGGCTGGTTCACCCAACAAGAGCTGAGCACTTCGGAGCATTTGCTTCAGGAAACACGACAGTCATTTATATACCCTGGTGCTGGATATTTCAGTTTTACAATAACAAAATGCACACAGTTGCCATTTATAGGAAAGAGGGCTGAAAAAAAAGTTGTATAAACTTAATTGAAAACATCTATCTGCTGTTCAACGGCTAGTTCAAGGGCTAAGATGGCTAGTGATGCTAACAAAATTACAATTGTAAAAGACGGGAAAAAATAAATAAGAAGGAAAAAAAATATTACTACTTTCCTTTCTAATTTAAATATTTTCATTTGTCCTTTGCTTGGCTGCTGTAACCTGACAGCTTTTACTCTGTGGAAGCTGTTGTCTGTGTAACCCCAGGAACAGTCAAGATTCTCTCTTGAGTTGTTTCTCTCCCAGAGAAGCAAGAGAAACCCTTTGTAATGTATTACCAGTCATCCTATATGCTTCACTCAGGTTTTGTCCTGCTCCTTTTTTTTCCCCCTTTTTTTTCCCCTCTGAATAGTTCAGGCCCTAACCAGGAATTTGTCTGACACTAATCGCCTCCCATCCATCTACCTGTTCCATCTGATAGGTAATACAGTCAAATAGCTTGACTCTTGGGAAGTGGTCAAAAATTGCATTTGGTGGTTTGCCAGCCAGGATTTTTAGTGCGGTCTGTTTGGGTTTGCCAGGGTGATTTTTAGAACATTTGCTTTCCTTCTCATTAGCCAGTTTTGGCTTATGCAAAAGTGTTATTGAAATTGCTTTGAGACACTAATTGTGTTCAAGTCGGGGGAAAAAAACAACATAGAAGATCCCAAATGGTCTTCCAGATGCACTTACTATGACAGTGATCTTTAACTAGCATTTACCTTTTCATTTCTGTAATGTTTAAAATGAAAATAAATGGATGTTGAAGCTTTTTCAGTTAGTGCTATCACTCTGGTTTTTTTTTCCGATAGTCATAACAGGTAGCGTATACTTTCTCCATTAAGTTTGATTTGTTTTTAGGACTTTCAGATATTTCTCGCTAAATGCTGGTGAAGTTGCCGTGGAGCTCTCTGCAGAATATCGCAGGATCCAGGCTCTTATCCAGCCTATGGCACTGGTTCGATTTAATTCCTCCGCATAGCTCATTTATCTTTTATTTACTGTTTTCAGGATATCAGAGCTAATTACTCTGAATGCTAGGGAGGAAGTTGGTTTGGGTATGAGCTAGAGAGTGCTTAAAATGCAAGTGAGGAAAATTCTCCCGTCTTTCATTGTCCACGTGCAAAACCGCCGCTGGCACGGGTCTCTTACTTCAAAGGCTTCTTGCAAACTCTAAGTCAGAACACAACTATTCCCCGTTTTCTGTGGGTGTTTTCCATGTGTTGTATATACATATGTCTTTTCCTCCTGTGGAAGTCAGAAAGCCAAACTGTCAGGTATGTTTTGTTATGAAAGAACCACTTATTGTAGCAGTGAATTGTCCTTGCTGAATTAGTTTTCACTACAAGGTGGCTTTCAATGCGAGTTTACAGCCATGATGGCTTGGGCCGCCAGCCAGCAACGAAGGGATTTCTGTTTGTATTTCTTTATTTTGGTGCCAAAGGAGGATTAGCTTGTGCTGAAAGGAGGAAAGAGGTAAGCCTGAAATGCTTGACCTGGTCTTTACTAGGCATTTGCTCATTATTTCCTTTTGAGCATTCAAGTCCTTTTTCACACACATGGGCAAGAACATGTTAAAAACCATGTAGACCTGCCAAAGCTTTACAGATCTCTTTACCAGCTTTATTAAACTAAGCCAAAAGACCCCCCTGTCACTTTTTTTTTTTAACTACCTTTTTTTTTTTTCCCCCATTATACCCTCCCACCCCCATATGATTTGGGGATTTTCTTTCCAACCAGCAAGTGTGTAAAACCCTGCTTGGTGCAAGAGACACCTTTTTATAGTTCATTAGTTTTGCCTTTCCAAAGCCCTGAATTGTCAGTCTCCCCAGTTCCGCAACGTCTTCAGAGTTTGCTTTGGTTGCTTGTGGCCATGTTTGGGTGAGCTGCAAATTTTCTGTAACATATATGGTAATTTGCTTGAATGTAGCATGAGCTGGAAGATGGAAACGAGCCTTTGATCTCTGATATTGTGATACCAGCAGGGCAGAAAATCAAAAACACTTCAGAGTCAAGATGTGTTAAATTAGTTGGAAAGTAAATTGACAAAGAACTGGCTACAAATACATGCTATAAAATCGCAAGCCCTTTGAGTAAAGTATGGGTATTTTCCAGCAGTGGAAAGTAGTTTGCCCTAAAGCTTTTGTCTAAGAAAACTTGCTAGGAATAGCAAGAACAGAGGCTTGATGTTTCTGTTCTGTATCCAAGAACTTCTTCGGGGATACCACAGCGTTATCTTAAGAAGATGAAAGTTAATACAATGGTAAGAAGCTCTTCACATCTTATTTGGTATTCTTAGATATTAATTTAAGGCTGCATTTCCTATTAGTGGCCTCTCAGGCTGTTGTTTGTGCCAAAAAACTCCCTGTGCCTTTAGTTTTGTTAGTGGGTTTGGTTTCCTAATTCCCTTCCCTGAGCTGCATACTAAATGTAATGTGGTTCATTTAACAAGCAAAATATTGCAGACTGTCAAATAGACCAGCGCAGTAAGACCTCACAGTCTTTGTGGTATTTTGATGATAATACACAAAGTATAAAAAAACCCCCCACACCACCAACTAAAAAAAAAAAACAACTGAAGTGTTTCTGTCCATCACCTATCAGTGAGTTGGGAATCCACTTTGGAGCAATGTGTGCCTTGCTGAGATGCTAAATGTGCCCTCCAATTAACCCCTCTATGCAGTGGTTTTTCTTTAAGTTTCTGCAATAGCCATTTAACAAGCGTGCATGGAAAACCTTTTGAATTGCTTCCTTGAAGTCTTCTGCCAGGGTTGGATGTTCAAATCCCTCTCCAGAACCCAGCTCTCCAGGCAGAGACGACGCATGGTCTAAAGAACTCGTGTACAGATTGCTTCTGTACAAAACCTGACAGCATCTTTTTGAGAGCAGTGGGGTGATGGCAAAATCCCAAATATGTTGCGACAGGGAAATGTGAAACAAAATGGGGTCGTTTAAATTTAGGCCAAGAAGCCAGAGCACATCAAGGAACAGCTAAGAGCCCTGGCAGATGTGCTAGGCCTGGAGGAGAGCAGCGGGGGATGGAAACGGAAGAAAATCAGGAGTTAAATCACTTTATCGAGGTGTTGCCCGCAGAGGAGTAGGTTGGTCATGGCTGTTCTCTGCAAATGCATGTGTGGTAGCACTTTGTATGCATGGGTGCTCCCCAATCTGCATGTGTTTAGGTTGTTGTTTGTTTGGTTTTTTTTCCCAAAGATTCCTCTGGTTTTAACAAGATCTGACTCAATTATCAAACTATGGACTTCCTTCCTTAAATCCTCATATGCCTGGATTTCCCGATAGTCTGCCTGGAACGCAAATACCTGGGTAATTTAAACAGGTGGCCAGCACAATTACTGCGGTTGTTAATGATAAATAGCAGGCTCAGCTTGCATACCCCAAGAATATCTTATTTATTTGGCTACCTGCAATAGATTGTGTTCTGTGCGAAATACAGATGAACCTGCTATCTCAGGACAGAAAAAGGAAATTATTTCAATTAATCCACTCTAACCCTGGAAGCACTTGCAAGGTCTTTACAGGAGCAGACCCACCATTTGTTCCTGGAATATGGCCACATTCAATATATCCCAGTTTTGCAGGGAGGAGAGAAACCCAGGAGCAGCTTTCTGAAGTTTCCAGTATTAGTGGTTTTGGTTTCACTTTTAGCAAACTATATGTTCTCTTCTTAATTTCTAGCTGATGAAGGCATACACAATATTTTTCCATTTTGATTTTTAAAACAATATCTTTACACTTCAGTTATTTAAAAATGCCCTTTTTTAAAAAGAGATTTATGCTGAAAAATATCAGTCCCTCCTTTTTACATAATTTGTTTTTTTTCTTAAATCAATGTCATAAGGGCATTACCTCCTGAATGTTTAAGGATCTGCATTTGGTGGTTACTACTCAGTAACTGGCATAGGTTCTTCACAAGGAAAACATGATTTGAGTGAATCTTGTTTCCTTTTCAGCCATTTCATAAAATAACCCCACAAACTTACGTCACAATACTGAAATAATGAGTCACTATCTGTGCTCTCTATAATCCCAGACACTTCTTCCCTTTCCCTGTATTTCTTAGATAAAATATGTAAAATGATGAAGAACTGAAGAATTATTATTGTGATGAGGAAATATCCCAGCAAAAATAGCATGATAAACGAACATCACCACCTCACTGTTAATTTGGAATTAGGGCATGCCTCTTTTCCCACTAAAAAATTGCATATATTGGGTCAATTAGTATGGTTTGCTACCCACAAAAAATATGCAGAACTGAGTAGCAGAAAAGACATTTATGTAAATCTGTCTTCCTTTTTTAAACATAAAAACTGTGAAGCTTGGATTTTAATGTAGAGTTTGTTTCTTTATGAAACCCACCCTCAAGGTATGACAGACGTTGAAAAAATATTAATTTTCACTGATAATTAATCTGAGTTTATTACATCATAGTACTAATTTTAGCAAGTATATGCTTTTGTGTGTTTGAGACCAATCCTTCAAATATGTTTGCAGTTTCCTTTTGTGTTTATTAAACTCCTTTAAGGACACAAATATTTTTCTTTTTTGAGATTATGCATCTGAACAGTTGGCCTAAGTCAAGAGATATAATAAAAGACCTTGCCTTACTTTATATCCTTGATACCATTACAGTTGATTATATCATTGCTACTATAAACTTGCACTGCCATTACACAGCTTTGCTTCAAGATGACAAGTTGACGGAGGGAGGAATTTGGTTACAACTGCATTTTTAAAGTATGCCAGAAGACAGACAAACAAAAAAAAAACCCACAGGTGTCCATGATTATTTTTGGGTTTTAGGGAAAGGCATTTCTTTCTTTAGTCTTTGAAAGTTTGTTTCCCAGTAGATCTTTTTGGCTGCCTTCTGGGGAGCTTGGCATTGTAAGCCTTCCTTCAAAAGAAACGTAACAAAGAAAAAATATAACATAGCGTAGCATGCAAATGCTGTGTGTTCACGTTAAACCTGCATATATCACAGAAAATATGTCTTATGGGCAAATTTAATGTGAAAAATTTTAGACAGTTAAATCACAAGCATTCGTTGATACTACATTTGATATATTGTCCATTCCAGTAGCCTCTTTGCGGCCGTGAATATTGTCATTATTTTGAAACTTTCCTACTGATTGATCATGGTATTGCTATTTGTTAGTTAGAGCTGCTGAGCACTGAGGAGTATCAGTGTGGACTTGTCGATGGCGTTGCTAATCCCACCTAGAGTAACTTCAATACGGTGTAGGAGAGCAGCATGCAAATGCCTTTGGATGAAGTCACTTTTGGTTGTTTCCAAGCAAGCTGCCTTTACAGACTGCCAGAATTTGGACCAATTTTGTTGGATGTGTTTTGCAACAGCAGAAAATTTTTGGCATGTGGTGTTGTAGAGGCTGGTTGCAGTCAGTGCTGTCTAAACACACGAGATTTCCCATCAATTACACTGCTCAAACTTTGACAGACTCTGCCAGTCTTTGGGTAAATGCTTCCCAGTTTTTCATTTTGACAGCCAAAGGAGAGGGAAATGAGAACTATTTTGGACAGAGCATCTGATACAAGGAATATGACAAAGTTTTCGTAGGTGACTTTTTCTGCAGTTAAGAAATGTATGATAGGTTTTGGTGGTGGAGTTCAGCATCTTGTGTAGTAGGACCAGGGCAATAAGTAGAATTGCAACCCTGGACTTTAGCAGGGCTAACCTTGGCCTTTTCAAGCAATTGCTGGGGGAAATCCCATGGGCAAGGCTGCTTGAAGCTAAAGGGGCCCAAGATAGCTGGGTGGCGTTCAGGGATTGCTTCTTCCAAGCTCAGGATCAGAGCATCCCCACATGCAGGAAGTCCAGGAAGGAAGCCAGGAGACCTGCGTGGTTGAATAGGGATCTGTTGGGTATGCTCAAGCAGAAGAGGCGAGTTTACAGGTCATGGAAGCAGGGGCTGGCCACTTGGGAGGAATATAAGGCTGCGGTTAGAGGATGTAGGAAGGCAGCTAGGATAGCCAAGGCCTCCTTAGAATTAAACCTGGCGAAAGGGGTCAAGGACAGCAAAAAGAGCTTTTTCAAATACATAGCAGATAAAATTAACACCAGAGGCAATGTAGGCCCACTGATGAATGGGGTGGGTGCCCTGGTGACAGAAGATACAGAGAAGGCAGAATTACTGAATGCCTTCTTTGTCTCTGTCTACTCTGCCAGAGGCTGTCCTGGGGAGCCCTGTACCCCTGAGACCCCAGATGAAGCCAGGTCAATGGAGGAGTTTGCTTTAGTCGATGAGGACTGGGTTAGGGAGCAATTAAGTAGTCTGGACATCCATAAATCCATGGGTCCAGATGGGATGCATCCGCGGGTGCTGAGGGAGCTGGCTGAAGTCATTGCTAGACCGCTCTCCATCATCTTTGCCAACTCTTGGGAAACTGGAGAGGTGCCCGAGGATTGGAGGAAAGGAAATGTCACTCCAGTGTTTAAAAAGGGCAGGAGGGAGGACCTGGGTAATTATAGACCAGTCAGCCTCACCTCTGTCCCTGGGAAAGTAACGGCTTGTCCTTGGTGCCATCTCAAGGCATATCAAGGATAAGAGGGTTATTAGGGGTAGTCAGCATGGCTTTACTAAGGGTAGGTCATGCTTGACCAACCTCATAGACTTTTATGAGAAGGTAACAAGGTGGATGGATGATAGCAGAGCGGTGGATGTGGTCTATCTTGACTTCAGCAAAGCGTTTGACACAGTCTCCCATAGCATCCTAGTTGCTAAGTTGAGGAGGTGTGGTCTGGGCAATAGAGTAGTGAGGTGGGTTGCAAACTGGCTTAAGGAGAGAAGCCAGAGAGTGGTAGTCAATGGTGCGGAGTCTAGTTGGAGGCCAGTATCTAGTGGAGTGCCTCAGGGGTCAGTACTGGGGCCAATATTATTCAATATATTCATTAACGATTTAGACGAGGGAATAGAGTGTACTATCAGCAAGTTTGCTGATGACACTAAGCTGGGAGGAGTGGCTGACACGCCAGAAGGCTGTGCTGCCATCCAGCGGGACCTGGACAGGCTGGAGAGTTGGGCGGGGAATAACCTGATGAAATTTAACAAGGGAAAGTGTAGAGTCCTGCATCTGGGCAGGAACAACCCCAGGTTCCAGTATAGGCTGGGGAATGACCTATTAGAAAGCAGTGTAGGGGAAAGGGACCTGGGGGTCCTGGTGGACAGCAGGATGACCATGAGCCAGCACTGTGCCCTTGTGGCCAGGAAGGCCAATGGCATCCTGGGGTGGATTAGAAGGGGGGAGTGGTTAGTAGATCGAGAGAGGTTCTCCTTCCCCTCTACTCTGCCCTGGTGAGACCCCATCTGGAGTATTGTGTCCAGTTCTGGGCCCCTCAGTTCAAGAAGGACAGGGAACTGCTGGAGAGGGTCCAGCGCAGGGCAACAAAGATGATTAAGGGAGTGGAGCACCTCCCTTATGAAGAAAGGCTGAGGGAGCTGGGTCTCTTTAGTTTGGAGAAGAGGAGACTAAGGGGGGACCTTATTAATGTCTATAAGTATGTAAAAGGTGAGTGCCATGAGGATGGAGCCAGGCTCTTCTCGGTGGCAAACTATGATAGGATGAGGGGTAATGGGATCAAGCTGGAACACAAGAGGTCCCACTTAAATTTGAGAAGAAACTTCTTCTCAGTGAGGGTGACAGAGCACTGGAACAGGCTGCCCAGGGAGGTTGTGGAGTCTCCTTCGCTGGAGACATTCAAAACCCACCTGGCCATGTTCCTGTGTGACCTCACCTAGGCGTTCCTGCTCTGGCAGGGGGATTGGACTAGATGATCTTCTGAGGTCCCTTCCAATCCCAAACATACTGTGATACTGTGGTACAGTCCTTTCAGATACTTTCCATCAGAAATTGTGTTTTCTTCTAATTCAACTGTAAATCTGATTTCCTTTTAAAAATTATTTATATTTTTGCTAATGGGTGGTGCATTAGCTTTCATTTTCATTTTTTAACCAAAGTAGTAGTTTTTAGATTGAACAAAAATGAAGAGAAATGTAGTATTAGCATATCCCTTTACATTTTGTTCTGTATGGTTATGTACAGAATTCTGTTACTAGGAATGTGATTTTATACAGATGTGATTAAGATCTGAACATAGCGATTGAAACCTTGTCCCTATTAGAAACATTAACTGTCTATACCAATAGGTAGTGGTGTTTTTAGTAAGTCATTGAGGCAACAGGAAAAATAATTAGGGAAAATAAACCTGATCTATTTTATCAAGACTATTTTTTATTAGTCCTTAAAATAAAGATTATTGTTATGGGCTTACTTCAGAGTTAAGTGACCACTGAAGAGAGGAGTCAGAACTCATTTATCATACTAGTTCATCACCATTTTGAGTGCTGCTGTTCCTTGTTTTTATGTGAACACAACAGTTAAATTAAATTAAATTGAATTGAATTAAATTAAACAGGTAAATTAACAGGACTGGAGTTATTTTGAAATTATTATGCCCCAAGAGGAAAGAGAGAGGGGATTTTTTGTTTGTTCTTTTGTTGGTTGGTTGGTTGGTTGGGTTTTTTTGACTTACTTGAACAGCATTTTGTCTCTTTTGGATTAAAACGTAGACCCTGGTCTAACAAAGTACATTTTAACACACACTCATGTTCCTGACTTTTCCTTTCCATTTTGCTCCATTTTCAGTATCTCCCCCTCCACCCCTCCTTAGTTTAAAAAATAAATGTTTTCTTTGGGTTTACTTGAAGTTCAGGAATTTGGGTTGTGTGCAAGGCAATTCTGTTTTAATCCCTTAACTACCCTCAAACAGGGAAGGAGCCTGTTCTTTCAAGTTATTGCAGGGGAAGCTTTAGTGAGGATAAAAGGGATATATTGTTTTAAAATGACTGAGAAAAAGCTGCTGTATTGCTGTTTCCACCTTTCCTTATCCATGGTGGGCTTGGGTGGGCCTTCACTCTGTCTTTGGGCATGGGGGTCTACATTATGTCTTCACGGAGAGTGTTGGTCTCTTCTCCTGAGTAAGACTTACAAGTGACAGGACAAGAGGAAACGGCCTCAAGTTGCGCCAGGGGAGGTTTCAGTTGGATACTGTGAACAATTTCTTCCTGGAAAAGGTTGTCAGGGATTGAAACAGGCTGCCCAGGGGAGTGGTGGAGTCACCATCCCTGGAGGGTTGAACAGACACGGAGATGAGGGTCTCAGGGACATGGGTTTGTGCCAAGGCTGGGTTAATGGTTGGACTCTGATCCTGAGTGTATTTTCCAGCCAAAATGATTCTGTGATTTTTGCTGCCCTGTGAGGGGGCAAGGAAAAAGAGAGAGTGGGGGGGGAGGCTGCTAAATCCTTTTTGGAGCCTACTTAATGGCTTGTTGGACAGGCAGGATCTTGCGATACACAAAGGGGTTAATTAATGGTCTGCACACACAGAGCTGCACGACTGAAATAGGATTTTCTGCTCCTGATTGTCCACAGTCTTTTTTTTTTTTTTCTTAATTAAAAGAAGGATGGCATTTTTCTCCCACTTCCTGCAAGGTTCCATCACACTAAAATTATGTGTGAAAGCAACTGCAGTCAGTAATTTAGCAACGCGGACGCGCACTTATGACAATATTGGGCAATGCCACAAGTGTGGTTTGTAATAGTAAAGAGCTTGGGGATGAACCTGAATGCACAGCACATTTTTAAATCTAAACAGCCTCCAGGCTTCGAATCAGATTTATTTTAGCAAACCCTGCTCAGCTTTGGAGAAGTTTAGATACAACTGGGTTCCAGTTCACCCCATCTGTTTTGGGATGCTGAAGGGAACTGATTGGAAGTGGTCTCAAAATGGATTAATTCAAGTCTTTTAAAGGACTGTTAGGGTTACCTCTGACCATCTTAACATCAAGCCAGTGATGGCCAGAAATGAGTTGTCATGCCATGTGCATTGGTGATTGGCAGAGGAATAAAAGATCAAATGGAAACTACAATGCATCTGAAAGGATTTGTTATCACCCAGAATGAGCTGGAGTCAACAAGGGTTTTTATTAATTCAATTAATAAAATCTTTTCTCACTTCCTGCTGAAAAAATCAAGATTAGATAAGATGGCTGAAAAATAAGGTGTTGGTGATGGAATTAGAGATGTTCTTGCAATTTTTCAGGCATTTGCTTAGAATTAAACACCACTTGAGCTTTCTTTTGGAGCACTATTACTTTCCCTGCCCCCTTAGTTTCAGGCTATAGTGGGAGGAGTGGGAGACTTCCCCCCCCCCCCCCCCCAATCAGGCCTGGCCTTGTGCACTTAATTTAGACTATGTAGAGGCCACTTTCTGTAGTTTCTATTTCTAGTAGCGTGTTGGAGTGTTTGCCTCCATGTGCCCTCATCAGCTGCTTTTCCTCAAATTCAGCCCTGCTTCCCCCAGGGCCCGACCTTCCTGCTTGGATGCCCAAGTCTTGGATCTGCCTGACTCTACTCACACCAGTCCTACCAGTAGGATGAAGACCCAGATACTAGGAGTTTTTTACGCACTCAAAGATTTGCCATTTTATTTTATTATTTTTATTTTATTTTAATTTTAATTTTCTTTCATTTTGCACTATCTCTGTATCAGCCGGCACATACCAGGCTATCTGGGAGTTGCATTAAGAAGTATGTTTTAAGCGAAAGCTTTTATTCATTCAATTTGTAATTAAGTGATTTGTTGCAAACTCATAAATATCTCCTTCCTCTTTCCTAAGCCAGTGACAAGCTCATCCTTTCAGCTTCATCTTGGGCTCTCTAATCCCTCCTCCCTTACTGGATCAGGTTTCCTTCCTTTTTTCTCACACCTTGCGGGTTTTTTTTAATTTGTGGGTTTGATTTGATTTCTTAAACCACTCCTTTTGTTCCTCCTAGCAGCACCCATTTCCACAGCCTCTTTGCAACGAAACTGGGTTGTCTTTGTTTCCTTTGCCCAGCATCTTCCTGTCAAGTCAAAGCTCCTGATTTTTGCCTGGCTGCTGACCATAGCATGATTTTTGCTCTGTTAATTGCTTGTGAGTAAATTAGCTGATTCTTCCTTCTACTTGCAGTTCCTTTCCTTTATACATCTTGCATGTTCCCCCATCAATCACTTTGTGCCAGGCTGGCAGGAGAAGTTGGCACCTTCCGCTTCCCCCTACTCCTCTCAAGGACCTCACTTTGGGACCATTCCTTTATTCCTTCCGGAAGGACTTGACACCTCTTTTTGTGCCATTTGTGCTCCATGGAGCTGGCTCCATCCCTCACACACCTCACTCTGCCCCGGCGCATCATCTTGCCCAGCCACCGACGTGGTCCTCCCCGGCTAACTCCATTGAGCCACGCTTAGGTGGTCTTCAGCCTCTCTGCTTTTTCATGTATTATGGCCCATCACTCATTTCCTGCTCTAGTTCTATATTAAATATTTTTAGAAATGTTATTCTGATTCAGATGTGGTTGGGGGAAAATGCATTTATTCTTCACAGTAAATTCAAAGCCCCTCAAAAGAGAGGATTTCCATTATGAGAAGAAGGTGGTCGTGCTGGTGCGAGCAAGTAGGTTAAAACGACTTTGGAAATCTCGGCCAGTTGTCCAAGATTGTCACCACTGTCCCCACCTCCTGAAGATCTCTGTTGCCATTTTAATCATCAAAAATCTTTTACTCTAGGATTGTGGAAGAGTTCCATCCATTGAAGAGCTTTGGCATTACCACTGCCTTCCCACACCTTTATCCCACCTCTTCTGCAATCCTTAGCCAAGCCTGAGCTCTGCTTAGCAATGTTACCCTGATGGGGCTGAGGCTTAGTTAAGCTCTTGGGATATTGCATGCTGGTTGTTTTGAGAGGAGAAAAGGAAAAATGGTTCAGGCTCATTGAGAGACATGTCTTAATTCTTAGGAGCTGCAGTTTGGATCTGTGGAGATGTGCTGCAAGCCCAGCATCTCATAAGTCAATGTTAATGTGCTCTTTTTGCCCCCTTATCCACAAATCCCTGCAGTAAGCAAACCGATTTGCTTGCTTTTAGGTCGGTGAGGGCCCACACCCTGCACACAGTCGGTGTCATCAGCCTTGACTCTTCAGCACTATCTGTAGCTAATTGGAAATCTCCTCTTACAGTCAGGTTTTCCTTTCAGAATGTTAATTAATTTTCCAGACCTCTGTTATGTGAAAGAATAGGACCAAGATAAGGAAGATCTGGCTTCTCTTCCAGCTCTGATACACTTCTGGATTCCTGTCCTCCCGGCTGTGCACATCAGCCCTGCGATAGCTGGGATGGGGACATGACCCAGCCCTGGGATAAAATCCTGCCACCTTCCTCCCCAACATTTGATATTCTGTGTGCGTGTGTCTCCTGCATTTGTTTTGCATTCTCTTGTGAAATCTAATTGATTGTTTATGAGGCCTTTGTGCCCCATTTCTTCACATGTAAAACATGTCAGTGCTGTTTGGCAGCAAGTCCTTGGGGTCAGGGGACCAACTCTGGGCTCACATCCCCTCTCCCAGTGTCCAAATTTCCCTGGGCAGGCTATGACCCCTCTGCCCATGCAGCCAGGCTGCTTTCTGTGGTTTTGGGTTGTGCAAAGAAGAAAATGCCTGAAGCTTCTGTATATAGCAGAATATGTTGTGTTGTTTCTCTCCTTCCACCTGCAAAGCAAGAGATAACTGCTCTTAACCCATCTGTATCAGAAGAGTGTTGAGAGATTTAATTTGCTACTGTCCACAGGGCTTTGAAGGTATAAGGTAAGTCTGAAATCTTTTTAAAGGCATTGCTAAGGTTGGCTTTGCTGAGTTTTGCTCTCTTTCCCATACAATAATTACTGTGCAGGCATATGCAGTACACGTACAGATATGAAATAGTTAAGAGTTCTTGTGTGTCTGTAGAAAAGACGTCCCATTAAAACAAAACAACACAACACATCAAAGTGAATTAAGCCCTTTTGAAATAATCTTTCTTACTGTATGCGCTTTAGGACCAGCTGAACCCTCTGAAAAGCCAAGGCAGGGAGAGGGGGAGGGAGAAAGATGCTTATTTATGTGGAGCCTGTCCCTCTGTTGGACTTTGTACAGCCAGAAACTGGAAGAAAAGCTTCCCCAGCGTGTCCAAGTTTTGGTGAAAGGCTCCTTTGGGTGCGGAAGTGAGTGCTGCGGCCCCTTCCAGCCTGAAGGAACAGTTAATGAGTGTTTCTCTGTTCTGCGCTGCTGGAACGAGACACATCCCTCTTTCTAGGTCACTAAGTTAATCAAGTCAAGGATTTCTGTCCATTGTCCTTCTTATCAGTCACAGCTGCATTTGCATTAGGAAGCTTTCTGTTTCTTTAAGCCTCATTCATGTACTGATTAAATCCCTGTCCAAGTCTGCAGAAGCAAATGTCTAATGTATTATATAGCCATCTCCTGACCCAAGGAAAAACAACATACAGTAGAATATCCTTAAAAGCAGATAAAAGGAAAAAAAAAAAAATCATTGCTTTTATTTATCTTATCCTCAGTGGTAGAGCATAACGGCAAAACAGGTGGAAGCTTATTTTTCTTGATGCTGGGAAGCTTCAATATCGGTGCGTACCCAAACAAACAATATAAGGTGGGCAGTGAAATTGCTTGGGTGTTTGAGTAAACATTGCCGTAGCTTCTCATCATCACCAGCAGTAGCTGTTGCAACATATTAATAAATTAGCCTTGTCAGCACGTTTCCAATTCACAAGGATGACTGAAGGACAAACTGGAGACAAAAATTCAAAACCAGATACCGTTGTAAACGGTTGCAGCACTTGCTTTTAAAAAGATCCCAGTTTGCTTGTGGTTTCCATGCTGATTCATAGTCTGATTTTGGGGGAATAGTCTAAAATGTCCATCCTCCTGATGATGAGTAAAGTTCTGGACAAAATAATAATATTTTCTTGTCCTCTCATGACTGCTGCAGCCTTCTCCCATCACATGGGCAGCACCTTGTTGCTTTTTTCCTCTGGATCTCCGAGTTACTGGGAGATGTTGACCTTAATCTTCTGCCAGTGCCAGCTGTTGCTTTTAACAGTGGAGGAAAACCGGCTTTGGGCATCTCATAACCTTTTCTGTGGCCACTTGGCCTTTTTTCAAAGCTTCTTTGACAACGTTGGGCCATACCTTTAGGTGAGAAACCAAAAGGCAAGATTAAACTTTTGGAAATTGTCCAGAAAAACTGTCTTTTTTTTGAAAGATTTTTTTTTTCTTTTGAATGAGAATATTCGCTTTTCAAATCAATTTCAATGAGAACACATAAAATATATATTAAACTGTAAAACTTATTTCCTAAATGGTGATATGAATTGACCTGTTCCCACATGGCTTTTTGATTTGATAGTTCAGCATTTTCCAAGGGAAAACAGTCCATCAAAAATATTTCACCATGACAGTTATTTGGATGCAGCTGGGTTGATAAGAAACAACACAGAATAAAACCAACAGGCAATAGCTCTGCATTCATCAGGGATCAGGGTAGCTCCTGGGGATCTTTGTTGACAGAGACGTGCTAAGGATCCAGCTCACTAAATATACAAGATAAAACTATCTCAAACCTCCAGCGTACTTTGGAGCCAGTGACAGACAAGCTACAGATTATTTGAGTGGTTTAATTAGCCTTATCATTTGTCCATGTTAGCTTGTGCTAACATGAACTAGAACTGCACTTGGATTAAACTTATTTGATTAAACAGATGAGTTAACAAGACAAATGTTCCTTGCAGCCCTCTGAAGCAGGTACAAAACAAACCTTTTCCTGATTCACCTTTCATTCCTACTTTCTTTCCCACCCACAGCAGGTGGATTTAGGATGAATCAATAGGGACATCCTTGTTGGAAGTGGTTAGATAATGAGAAATCTGCTTACATTTGTGAGTGTACAGCTATAATAAAGTAATGTAGTGATGTCAGACCACCAGTGCTACTGAACAAGTGTGCCATATGGCCTGTTATTTACTTTTTCCTCCTCAAATGTATAGGTGAAGGTTCACCAAGTAGGAGTAAAGAGTTTTCATTTTGCTCTGAGTGCTTGTCTGTGATTTCACTTGATGTAAAAAAATTCCAAGTGAACAGGCAGAATGACTTTAACTCCCACTTTTTTTTAGATGGAACCAGGTTTTAACACTTACATCATCAGGAGAAAAGTGCTGACCATTTATCCCATTCAGGAATGTCACCTTTAAAAAAGAATATATACTTAAAGCAGTTTAGGACCCAATTTCTCAGCACTGGGCATCCCAGTACACCTTAGCACAAAGGTAATTGCCGGGGCAAAACCAGGGTAGGTTGAATTCCCTGCGGCATCCCTGTGCTGAGGGACTGGGATAACTGCCAAAACTGATACCACTATTCCAGTGTACAAACAGGGACTTGCCGGGATGAATTTCTTTCCTTGGAAATGAAGCAGGTATGGATTTACTCATCTGGTTGGTAGCCCTCTTAATGTTACTTATGTGAGCAACTGTTCTTGGCAGGGGTGTAATAGAGTCTACACTCATGGCCTGGAGAAATTTATTACATATTTTTTGCAGAGCTATCCACTGTTTTCCAGTGGAAACTGCTTTGTGTTTGTCCCAGGTCATCCCCCATTGCTGCAGCTCACCAGAAAAATGGCAATAACTCAACTGCTTCGGTCCGGGCTCTTCTCTCCCTGTTGTTTTGTGGCACAACTGATGTTATTTGGCTGTTTTGAAGGTGGTAGTGGTTAAGAGGGCAGGATGAGCAGAGTTGCCATTGCAGGAGATGGAAATGTATGTTGGCTTTTCATGTGTTAATACCTTTGGAGGAGCAGCGTGGGAATGCTTCAACGTGGAGCAAAGGGAGAGTAGGGAGGAAGGAGGAGTGGGGAAGGCAGGAGAGAGGAAGGTCAAAATGCCTCTGGCAGCTTTTGGCAGCCTCTTCAGAAGTGAAAAGACTGAAACAGATCTTGAAAATACTCTCTGGGTGTCCCTAGATGCTGCAAGTTGCTGGAGTGGCAGCCTGATGTTTGCTTCCTTGCCGTTTCCTTTTCATTTTTGCTGATGAAGAGACGACATCTATTGCCTTCTCTACAAATGGGAGTTACTAATTTGACGTAGTGGAGCCGTGGGGGTCTCCGAGCTGTCTTCCCAAAGCCTCTGCTGGCATTAAATCATCTGTGCAAATATCTACGTTCCAGAAAAAGGGAAAGAAATGAGGCTGGATGTGATTCAAGGTCTCAAGGTATGGTTTTCTGCATCCCAGAGTGAACAGATCTCACTGAGGTTAATGAGAGTTAGTCGTATGATGTAGAGAGACCCAGGGCTTTGCTTTGGTGGGCACATTGCACCGTGTAAAGTACAGTGTGTGGGTGGCATGTCCATGCTCTAGTTCGAAATGGTCTGTGTAAGCCCCAAGTGACACGTGGAGGCCACAGTTATGGGTGCTTAGATGGAAGGGAAAGAAAAATGGTAACATCTTGGGGTGAAAAGGGTGGTCCAAGGGCATTTTAGCCCACTTTTTTTTTATCTCCTCCATCTATAGCATCATTCAGAGTAAACTAAACTTGCGTGTTTAAATTGGTGTCATTTACTTCTGCTTGGAGACATGTGTTGGTGTTCTAGCGTGTTTTATTCTGTTTTACAAGTCAATTAGGAGCAGGTAGAAGCTAAAGTGATTCTGTCACTCCTAACTGGGGGGGTTTCTATCAGGTTAACTAAATTAGTTTAATTAAATCAAACACTACTACATTCCTGGAACAGTCTCCCCAAAAGGCACCTGTGCTCGTGTGGATGCGTACACAAACATCTGCCACCATGTGCAAGGAAACAACCTCCTAAATACCAACCTGCAGCTCTGTCTGGGCATTTAGAGTTGCCAATTACTCCAATATCATGTCTAATGGAGAGTTGTAAATCTCCCTATAAATTCAACTTGCTGCTTGGGCGGCTCTGCTGACAGACCCGTAAACAATTTCTATGCAGGGAGCAATTTTTTTCTAGTTTAGGAACGGAGCCACTTAGATTAGAACTCAGCATTTTAGTGAGAAATGTCTAAAGCGTTTACATAACCTATTTACATATGAATACAAACATTACAGGCTTTATATTAACAGCCCTTGTTGTTGCTCATTACTATGCATAGAAAAAGACATCAGCATTTCTAGTAGCATCTACAAAATTATAAATATGTGATAGAGTAATTACTGATTTGGAAATCCAGATTCTATTAAAATGATTGTAGCATCTGTGTCTCCAAAAACCTCTCCATTTGTCAATTCTAATCTTTTATTGCTTAGGCAATAAACATGAGTCTGGTGTCTGTTTACAGAGTTCTTCATGAATCCCACCTCCCACAACCCCTCCTTAAAATTCAAATAGAAAATGGAGGAAGGAGATATTTGATATCAAAGTGCATAAAATCGGTCTACAGCTGTTTCTCTCACCTTTTCCTTTACCCCATTCCTTCAAAAATATGAGAACTGATGGGATTCTGAAGCAACTGATTTATCTGAAGCACCCAGGAGTTACCAGGAGCATCATGCTGGAGCTGGAGAGATTTTGTCCTCATGCTCTTAGTGCTGGTGAAAACTTTAGCCTAACAGTGCTTTGTGTCCAGAGGAGACTCTGTAGATCTCAGCAGGTTTGGATAGCACAAGAAGATGCTGCCCAAGGGAATTTATTCATGATCATCAAGTGTCATTACTTGTAGCATCATCTTGCTTCCAGGTTTTTCAGACTTGGATGGAAATTCTATTTGAGGGAAGTCAATAGGAGATGATTTGCCTGAAAATAATGCACTTCATAGATAAGCATACAGATATATGGTAAGCTGAGCAGGGATTGACTGTGTCAATCAAGAAGGTCTTTGAGAACAGGTCCATGTCTTTAACCTTGCCTGATGTTGGGGAACAAGTGCTTTTTCTGAAGGGGTACAGCTATGATTTGCTCTGGTGCCCCACTTTTAGCTGAGCTGTCCGTAATTCCCCCTTTCGCTTTAATTACAGTACAGGTGGGGGTTTTTGGTAGTTTTTTTGGTGTGTGGTTTGTTTTTTTGTTTTTTCCTTCCTAGGAACAGGTAACTCTTTTGCTTCTTGTGATGAAGTGAATAGTTGATGCCTTCTTCCTGGCAGGGCTGAAATATTCATGACCCAGCCGATGATGTTGGAAGCGGACAATATTGCCCAGGTCCAGTAGCTCTCAGAAGATAACACCAGGTATCAGAGGTTACAGCCCTCTGCACCTCGGTGGCAGCTACAGAGCAAACTAAATCCCCTCAAGGAACAGTAATGCATAAAAATATCCTGTTATCTTCTTTTCCCTAAAATGCAACAGGGAGGAATGTGACAGTGCGAGCCACGCTCTCTCGGGAAACCCCCCTGCCAAATTTGAAAGCTTCACGTAGCTGCAGCAGTGCAGCTCCTTCTCATAAAATGGAGGATTTTATTTGCTTTTATTAAGTAGCAGAAGCTTAATTAAGTTTCTCCTGAACGTAATAAAAGCAATACAGCCGAATGTAGGTCAGTCCCATATCATTGTTTTACCACTTTAGCAGCTGTTTAACTGATGCTCAAGTGTTAAATAAGAATGCCAGCAATTTTTAAATTTTTTTTTAAGGGGGCTAAGTGGTCTCTTTCTCAGGGGACCATGAGGTTAACCTTGCCTCTTTGAACCTAATTAATCAACCAGTGCTAGCTGTGGAATGCTCTTTAATTGCTCACTTGTGCAGTCATTTGTTTTGTTTAACCTGCGATGGATTAGACTCGTGTTGTAAAGGTCCTTGATTCTGTCGCAGAACAACTCCAGCCATGCAAACCTGGGCTCCTGTCTGTTCCTGATCCCCCAGGGATGTGGCAGGGAGGAAAGGGAAGAACAACTCTCCCCATTTTTGCATTTTTCTGGGTCCCCTCATCATTATCGGTGTGCTTCCCAGGGCTGCATGCTTGGCAAAGGGAATATCATTAGCTGTTAATATAACCCAAGAATTCTTCAGATATCTCACTCATTTCCTTTCATTAAATGTGAAACTTTAGAGACAGAAACTTTAATGATTTTTTGGTGCGTGTGTGTAATAGCATATGCTCCTCTGGGACCCCTCTGGCATCCCGCGTCTCCCAACAGCTGTCAGGCAGCTTGGATTCTTTTCCAAACTCCAAACATATTTCCTCCTCTTTTCGAGGATGGAATTTCGCCCCTCAGTCAGACGGTCTGTGAGATGCAATGACAGAATTCGGTGACAAAGTTAAGGCTGCCAAAGCATTTGGGCCAGAAATAAGATCTTTTATACCAATTGAGGCGGGGGGAAACCAGAGTTCTGAATTTCCAGGCTGTAACACGACTCTATTTTTGCTTCCAGCCCCGATGAACTGTTTCGTGATAGAGTGTTTCTTGTAATGCTTGCCATTAACATTCAGAAGAAATCTAGATCATTTTAACATGTTTCAAAAAGGGATGTGAAAATTTATCTTCCTTTTTATTAGATCCACTGCACCGAGGCACCCAGTGTCTCTAGAAATGTAAGTAATGAAAGGCAGAGAACAAATGCGAACTATAGAAATTATTTATGGAGACATCTGGTTAATTTATCCTGCATCTTTACCCTTTTATCCATCTCCCTGACTTTGGCTAGGATGTCTGAGCAGCATCAGTCACCTTATTTTAAAATTGACTTGATGGCGACATGCTCCCTGCGTTGGAATGTGGATTTTCTGGTTTCTGCCCCACCTGAGGTTCCCGTGCAATCCTGGGCAGGTGGGTTTTTTTCCACAGAGCTCTCTGGGTTAAATTACCTAAGCAGTTAGGTACTCTGTGACACAGCCTTCTGTTTGAAAAACACTTAATAGCCAGCGACTTTGCTGCTTTCCCTGAGAACTGAGGAGTCCCATGCTGGTCAAACAGCTGGGCTTGCTTGTAGCTCCGCCAAGAAGAACTGAGCTCTTTGGAAAAATTCAGCTCTGGTGGAGCTCAATTTCTCCTTCTGGAAAAATTGGGCTTTGGTTTTAGCTTCCTCCTAGGAAGTTTTCTTACGTACAGTGAGTTTAATTCTCTCAGTACAGTTATGCAGGCTCTGTAGTATGAAATAGCCAATACTCCATTAATAAAATTATTTTCCACACCTTCAAAAGGAAGACTTGAGGTTTTGCAGAAACCCTGTTACTCCGTTCCTACTGCTTGTTGTCCCACAGATATTCAGAGGCTGCTTTCCTATCAGATTTTTGTCTCAGGATAGAGCCCTTTTAGCCAAATCTGTGTGTATTTTAACCATATATTTAAAGGGCAGATAACATAACAAGCAAGCAGTATCTCTTTCAGGATGTCGACCAGTAATATAGCTAAGATTAGTCTTTTTTTTTTTTTTTTTTTCTCTCTCTTTTTTTTTCTCTTTTTTTTTGGCTCCCCCCTCCCCTTTTGCGATTTGCTTCTGTGTGTGCTTTGACTGGACAAGGCTGGGCTGGGAAGCACGTGACAGTTTGTGATGCTGTTCTCTTGAGCTTAGAATCAAAGTGCAGTCTGCCTTTAGTCAAGCTTTGGGCTGAAGATCAAAGAGGCAGAGTTGGCTATGTTGGAATTAAAAAAAGAAAAAAACAATCCTCTTTGAATACCTAAAGCATACTTAGTTCATTTAAGGACTATTTTTTGAGAAAGTTGGGTTTGTTGGTAGTTATTATTCATATTGCTTTAATGCCTCAGCCACAGACAGGGTCCAAGGCTCCTTTGTGCAAGGTGTGCTGTACAAACTCTGGTGTCTTTAACTGGTGCTGTATTAATAGCATATTACCCTTGCTGGCTGTTTTACTCTAGTATTATATTTTTTTGTCTGAAATGATTCAACCATGATGCTGAAGGTGTAACCTGTCACATGTTGATCCTATGGCTTGTTCAGGAAGCTTCCCCCCAAGAGGCTGAGGGGTCTTTGCTTCTTTAACTCAAATCTATAGACCTTTAGTTAAAAATCACCTTGGTATCTTGCCATGTCAAATTGGAGATGGAGCGCAGTACAAATTAATTGGGCCCAAAACCTTTCTTTAACCATATTTGCAGAGGTTGAAAGGCTGAGACATTAAACCTACCAGTCCATGAATACAGATTATTTTATCCCCTTTAGAGGCAGTATTCTCTAATTTCAGTTTTTTCCTTTTGCAGGAATTAGTCACTGGCTGGGATGGAGACATTAGGTGGTGATAGTAAGTGATGGCATTGTGGTTATTACTTTATAATTTTAAAAGTTTCTACATTTCATGTTCAGACTTGCTTTTTAGCTTGTCAGCAGGTTCGTACCTCCCAGTGCTACAGGGCTGCAGTGCCGTGGGATGGGTAGGGAACGGTGGACTTAGGCTCTGAAGGTGCTTCAAAGCTGTTGAAAGAAAAAAAAAAAAGCTTTGGTCACTTGCTCTGGCTGTCCCAGCTCCGGGAAGCTGCACTGAAGAAGGAAAAATGGGTTTTAACTTGCATTGACTTTGCGTTAAAACAGCAATGAAGACCAAGTGATGCGGAGTGCCAGCTGAAATTCAGCCCAGACCTCCTCTAGCCTTTCATTTGACCTCCTAACCCAAATTAAAAGCAAGATTGTTTTCTGTTCACAGTTATTTTAACTAGTGTTAACTCTGGCTAAACTACTCAGCGTTTTATAGTTTGGTTTGGTTTAGGTGTTTACTCTCCTCTCCAGATATCCTGTCAGTGTTTTGTAAAATGGATTTTTATTAAGGTGCTCCAGAAGTTTATGGAGTTGAGTGAAGGAAAGTACCTGTAAAAGGGCAGATATAGTTCTTTAAAAGGTGAGTTTTACAGCCTTAACACTTGGTTTGGTTTTCAGCCCTACAGATGGATATCCAGCAAAAAACATCACCCTACATTGGCCTTGCTTGTGTCCCCAGCTCCTCGTGGCCAGAGCGACACTGCGACTGCTTTACACTTGTATGGTTTTCCATGCTGACCCACACCTTTGGTCCAAGTACTCCTGATGGCTTGGACAAATTGTCATTTTGTTATTTTTATACCAACTATGAGTGTATCTTCCACTGACATTTTGGCTCTCCTCCTCACTGTGTTTAATCACAAAGGGATGGGACAGAAAGAAATCCAAGGAAATGGTAAAATTTAAGAGCTGAAGGATAGCGCACAGCGTGGGCATGGGGTGGAAAAAGCTTTAGTGGCTTGAGAGGACCATTCTTTGGAGGATGATGATGAGCCACTGCATCCTCGCTGCTGGGTCCAGACCTTGGCTTCAAGTAGATCCACCATGTGCCCCAAATTGCCATTAAATTTGTTAAATCTCATGAACTTGCCATTAAACGTTTCTTGTTAAAGAGCCTTATCAGTGAGTTGAAACAGCATAATTATTTTTCCTTTTTTTTTTTTCTTTTTTTCCCCTATGTAAAAACTGCTATTTAAATTATTTCCAGGACCTGTTTTCCATCTTGCTCCACAATATATCAAGGGAGTCCCCTCGGTGACCTTCACAGCTCGGATTTGGTTTGGCTCAGCAGGGTTTTTCTGCTGTACAGCTGCCTTGGGTTTTAGTGTGGTTTCAGTGGTTTGTTTTTCTTCAGTTTTGCTTTGCTCAATATAAAATAATAATCAGTGGAATGAAATGAGTTGAGGTTATAGAAAGAGGACTCTTTTTTTTTTTTTTTCCTGTCAAACATCTTAAGGTTTTACAGTAACTATGGCAGTTCTAAATGTATCTCGTTGGTTTATCTCCTCAAAGGTGCTTGGTGAGGCTGCAATTAGGATGTTCCGTGCCTCATTGTATATTGGTTTGATCACATAGGAAGTGCCCGGTCTGACAGCTCCTGGCAGCTGGATAGATAATTAAAACCCGTCAATAAAACAACAAAACGCAGTGTGTAGTGGGACTCTTCTGTGCTAGCATTAAACAGAATCACACAGATAATTATATCGCAGCAGAGGTTGAAAAGCCAGCTTCTCTGTGCTCAGAAAGATCAATAAAAAGGCCCATTCATGATGAAGAAAATGTTAGAGAAACTGGATTTTCATCTCCCTGTCATTAGATCCTTTTCTTTTAAGGTTTTGTGGATTCTGTTGAGGAATTCTTTGTTTCTGCAAGCTAAACAGGCAGAGGATTTAGCATTGCTTTAGTGCAGTGCATTATTGGAAGCAAATGTGGTGAACCAAAAGCTTTTCTCAGGGCTCGCGGTTCTGTTCTCCCCTCTCCACCCTCCACTGCCTCTTATTTTTTTTTTTCCCTCTTCCCCCCTTGTTTGCAAGCCATCATGTTAACTCCACTTAGGAGTGAAATTTCTCTTCGCTTCCTGTTTGCTTTCTCCAGGGCATTATTTTATTTTATTTTATTTTATTTTATTTTATTTTATTTTATTTTATTTTATTTTATTTTATTTTATTTTATTTTATTTTATTTTATTTTATTTTATTTTATTTTATTTTATTTTATTTTATTTATTTTATTATTTTCGCTTGGCCCTTCCTAAAGGCTTGATTTGGAAATATCACATATTGACAGGGGAGAACACACTCCTCCCTGACTTATTTGCTGTGACAGCCCCTTTCTTAAAGCACTCATCCAGAGAGGAGATTTCTTGTGTTCCCAAGAAGGGAAAGGATTTCTTGCAGCGTTGCCATGAAGGATAATGAATTAAGTCTGTCTCTTACTGTAAAACCAGTAGAAAAGTATAATAGACCTTGGGATAGAGGCTTGGGCGTTGATGTCTGGCCTATATTTGCGTGTTGAGGCACATGGTTTTTTGGTTGCTCTTTGGTTGTATATTGCCCCAAACATTTCTAGCCTGATGCTCTTGACATATCTGTGCTATTAAAATTTCTGGAAATGCCTGAAATAGACATCACCTGCCAAACTTTTTTTTTTCCTTCCTTTCTTTCTCTTTTGGTAAATATATCAACAATGTCAGCATTGGTAAAAAATCAAAGATGTCAGAGCAGAAATAAGCAGCTGTTTATTTCTTAAAGTGTTTCTGCCTTGCTATCACAAGACGACCTTGTCACTTAAAAATCACAAAAATGTTTCCAGGAAGAAGGAATGGAAGTTTGCTGAAGGGAAATGAAGTTTCTGTGGGGTTTTTTGGTTGGTTTTGTTTTGTTTTTGTTTTTTTTTTTAAGTCTTAACTGAGAGTCGCAAGCAGAGTTGAGCCCTGCAGCTGGTTCTGAACTCAAAGGCTTCCTTCAGTCCCACTTGTATAAATGCAAAACAAATACCACATGAATTATTATTATTATTGTCTCATTAAAATTCTTGAAAGTCATTTTCCACTGGAACTGGTGAAGTTCTGCAAAAGTAACGCCTATTTTCTGTTACAGTGTCTGTGTAACACTGGATTGACACCTCTCTTCTAGAATAAATATTTTTACGCATCTGAAAGACAAAACAGGCACCTTGATAAGTGGGAATAAATGTATCTGGAAAGAAGACATAAAGAACCTTTTTGTTTTCTTTTGTTTTTCCCTGTGACTGGGACAATTTGCACTTTTTCCCAGGAGGGATTTTTGTCTCCAAAACATACATGTGAATAATGTGAACTTTTCATGGATGCATTCCTCGGACTGATTTTTAGGACGGTTTTGTGTATTCTCTTTTCCTGAACATACAGGAATGCATGTTGCCATCAGTCTCAAGTTGGGGTAAAAATGCAGATTTGGGCTTATGCTTTGGTTTCTTATCTCTTGGCTGCTCTTGGGAGGCATCTGCAAAGTGAATGTGGGACTCTGGTGTTTTCCTGGAGCACGCTTTGCACCAAGGCAAGCATTTCCAGAGGAGCCCAGGCACTGGCAAATGAAGACGTAAAAATAAACCAACCCAAGCCAACAAGATGACTGTGAATTCCTTGTCAGATTTCTTGATAAATGACATTAAGGGCAACTAAAACCACTTAGGGGCTTCCTTTATTTCTTCAGTGTCTCCAGAACGTTTGCTTTAAAATGTTGTACGAACTAATAAAATGGAAGCTGCTTTTTTTAATAGGAATAAAGTTGTCCATCTGGTTTCCCAAATTCACAGATTCCTCCCACAGTTCTCTTCTACTCATCTCCCTTTCTGTGTCACTCCTTGTGTGTCACTGAGTGTCACCTGGGCCTTTAATCTGTCTGGAAAGCAAAATGACAAAACCAAATAGACCAAGATGCCCTTGCAGAAGTGGGAAAAAGTATGAGCAAAAGCACAGCAACCAGAGATTTAATGATGAGTGGTTTTTACCTCTTCCTCCCCTTAAAATTTTGCTAGGTTGATGTCTGACAGTAATAGTTGGTTGAACTGGTATTAGGGGGTTTTTGTCTGAGGTTTTTAGTGCAAATTGCCTTCGTCCTTTTAGTGTGCTGGAACAGGAACCTGCGTTTTTCACCCTGCGGTGATAAAAGGAAACGCGAAATGCCAAGTGCCAGACGCAGTTTTGTTGCCCAGATATGTGGGAACAAGCAGGGCTTGGGCTTTTTTTGGTTTTGTGGTGGTTGTGGGTTTTTTTTGTATGAGACACTGACACCACATAGTATTTCAGTTTTCATTTGGGAGTTTTTAGTTTTGTTTTGTTGTTTTCCCCTTTAAAAGGGGTCCAGGGGGGCTTCAGGACTTGCTAGAGTTGAGGGGAGAAGCCCAAAGGTGAGGACAAGAAAATTATCCTTTTTGGTAATAAAATTCTTTTTCATTGTATATGATAAAACTAGTGACTTGCTGTGATAACTGTCATTTTTCAATTAGAAAACACGAGAATGTCCCAGCCCTCTGGATTATCTGTTATCTGGCAAAACAGCCTGATGAGCAAACGTATCAGGTCTTATTAATCTTTCCATAGAATTAAAGAAATCATGGTGCTTAAGGCAGTTGCTAATGAATCAATTTTAATTTATGGGCTCAAATAAAATCCTCGTTAAGGCTGACAAACGGTAGCCTTAGGTAAACACAAAACATTTCCAGTGCAGAGCTAAATGAGTTCTGCACTGGACGTCCTGGCTTCTGGCAGAGAAGCCAGGAGGGTCACGGGTCTCAGGGAGAGCAAATGGAGTGGTCTCACCCTCAGGCAGTCTCTTTCTGGCATGCCAAAGCTTAAAAATCAAGGCTTTTGCAAAAAAACCCACAACACTTTGTCTTAGGAGATGAATCCATTCTGGGCAGAATGATCGAATAAAACAGAGCTGTTGATAACAAGTGTGGTGGCCGTCTATGAAAAACTATTATTTTGGTTTTTAGACAGCTTATTTGGTGATTTATTTTTTTTTTCCCCTGCTCAAATGTTGCTGTTTCTAGTCTTTGCATTAAACAGCATTATTCAAGATGACTGTTTTTGTGGGAACACTTTATAAATATTTTGTAAAATGCGTTTGATATGCCTCCTATAAAATATATTATTATTTTTGCTGTGAGTGGTGTTGGTTTAGTCTTTGGCATTTTGTTTGGTGGTGATGCTGGTATTTAAGGATCACTGTGATGGAATTTATTTCAAGAACTAGAGCATCACACAGCTGTAATTTGTTTGTTTGTTTGTTTGTTTGTTTGTTTTTCCAAACACGCCCCTGGGGGTTTTTTTAAAGAACTATCTCCTGGTGCTGTACGAAGTGTCTGGAGGGGAAGGTTGTGGCACAGTGCCTCTTCTCATTTGGCAATAAGCTGTCCTGCCCAGATTCCTTTCTGACTCTTCTTTTTTTTTTTCTTGCTTTGCAGATGCAGTAATCGGACCCAGTGTGCAGTTGTTGCTGGCCCCGATGTGTTTCCAGACCCTTGCCCTGGGACGTACAAGTACCTGGAAGTGCAGTACGAATGTGTCCCTTACAGTATGTGTCTTGATATATTTTAATTTTTGTCTTTAATAGAGATATTTTATTGTGGAGACCAGGCCAGCCTTGAGCTTGTTGCCCGAGGGCAAGTAAATGCTCAGGACAAACCACGTGCATCCTCTGAGGCTGAGCTGATAAAATATGAAAAATTGTCCTCTGTTCAAAGTTTCTGCTTATCTTAAATGTATCCTAGTAGTGCCTCCCATTTTCCTTGTTGTACAGTGGGACAGTGACATATCACCTTTTGGAAAACACTTGGGAAGCCCCATAAGTGCCAGCAGCCCAGAAGAATGAAACATTATTGCTAGCTTATAATTTCTCTTTTCACAGTTTTTATGCTTGTAATGGTGTAGCAGTGCACCTTGGACTAACCTACATCTGTGTAATTGGTGACATTGGATAAGCGCCTTAAATACAGTATTGTATCGCTGAGGAGGTAGAAAGCTAATGTTTTGGGAAATTTGATGTTTGATGCTGGAAAATACTAATTTATAAGCTTCCAAAGATAAGAAGACAAATTAGAGGCAAATCATTTACCCTGAATTTTGGGGCTAGGAAGACAGTCATCTGGGATTGCAGCAGTATTTGCCGAATGGAAAATGTTGGGGTTACAAAAATTTAAGTGTACCTCAGAATTTGCTTTCTATAGAAGTTGAATCTGCTAGACACAGTTACAGTCCTACAGTCAAAAACGTCTTACCTCAAAAGAAATAACAACACTTCTGTTAGGAGTGCACTTTTTATTCGCAGTCATAAGGAGCTGAGCGGTGAATAACAGCACTATTTCCAAAGCTCACAGCACACCTCTCAAAATAATAAAGCAGGTACAGCAAGGCACCACATTCAAACCACGGAGTTGTATTGAGAGAGCAGCAGGAGGCTTAAATTTGCTGAAACCCTGGGATTTGGCCCAAGGGCTCATAGTATCTTCTTCCTCACCTTGAGCATGGGTGGCAGGAGAGCAAAGGTCGCCGAGAAGTGACAGGGATGTGACAACTCACAGCTTCTCCGATGAGGGATGAGGAGGGCTCGGCATCTCCAGATTTGATTTTTCTAAACAAAAACATGAAACTTCTAAATGTGTTGATGGAATTAGTTTGGTTTTGGTTTTTTGTTGTTTTTTTTTTTAATGGAGTCAGCCAATAAACCCATGGAACAAGTGACATCAGGGGCTTAGGGTCTGCCCTGGCAAGCTCATACCAAATTACCAGTTTGGAGTTATTTCACTCTAAATGAAGTCTTTCATTTTACAAATGATGCTGTGGGTGGGGAGGGCGAGGTGGGGGATTGGTTTCTACTTATCGTAGCAGGTTTTATTTCCTTGTGATTGGCGATTTGTGTGAGGTTTGACATTCCCTCCTGAGACTGGGCTGGTAAAGCAACAGTCATTACCTGGTACCCCTCAGTAGCCTTTGTTGTATCAAAAACAAAGAGGAATAGTGGTGCCTTTTGAGCAAGGTAATATGTGAATGTTCTACCCCAAGGCGTTAATCGGCCCTGCACACAAGATGTAAAATAACTTTTGTGAAAGGTTGCCGAGCACCAAACATACAGTAGGGATTGAATATGTTTTAATGACCCGAATGCAGGGAAGAAAACAACAACAAGAAGCCGCACTGCATTTGCAATTAAGTTAATGGCTTTAATGGCTGTTTGCTCCGTTTGTTTATGAATCGAATGTAGTGCCTCTGCGAGCAGAATTTGCAGGGGGAACAAAAGGGCAGCACATGGTGAAGGAGGATCCACTCTCCCGGGCTTGTGCTGCAGCCTTACGTTGCCATCTGCCATACAGCCATCTCCTCAAGAAACACAGTGATTGCATAGCACAGAAATTCCTATTTTCACTGGTATTTCCAGCTTGCTCTGTCTGTTTGGATGGGGTACTCCTTACAGCTTCGAATTATTCCTTACAGATGGAGAGGGACACGTGTGTGTGTGTCTCAAGAGAGCAATGTTTAGGAGTCATCTCTAGCAGATGTTCTTAGGCCTGGCCTTAGGCACTTATGCTTAATATAGTGTTAGTGTATCCTCTCCCTCAGAGAAAAATTATGGAAAATTTAAAACTCCATTGCATAGCCTGCTCATTGTGTGATTTATTGATTTATGTATTTTTTAACTCTTCCACTACTAACTTGTATCATGTTCAAGAGGAAAGAGGAGGAGGGCAAAAAACAAACCTCTTCTAACTCCAATAGCTCACATATTTTAAAAAGTCCTTAATATTCTCCTTCCCACTACATTCCTGTGTGCTCACTAGGGATACCCCAACAAGGACAGTTTGGTGAGGCTGCAGTTACACTCGACATATGGGGAAGCCAACAAATAACTAAATAGCCCGATCCTCTCCTTGTTTTCCTGATCCTGCCATCAGTTTATCTGGTGGCAAACGCTGTCTACAAAAATTGACAGTCATTACAAGGACTTCTGCTCTTTTTTTTGTTGCCCTCTGACAATGAAAAGCAGGTGATTTCAAAGATACCAGGCCTAATTTGACAGGCTTCAGTGGCATCAGTTGTCCTGTTTTTCTGGCATCACCCAATTAATTTTGTCATTCTTAAACCAGGGCTTGGTGTGTAGTATTCATTTCTCTCAGGCCTGTTTTAAATACCACCCCTTTTCTTTGGAAATTATTCCTCCACAGAATTTATTACTCCAGTTTCTTTAAGTTGCATTTCCTTTTCATTGTGACTAAGAGAGCTTTTCCATGTACTGCTGCAGGCCTCCAGTTTGCCACTTCTAGAGTTTGTAGACGCACGTCATGCTGTGGAGAGATGTCAGAAACTGCATTTTAGGCTGCGTTATGCTGTGTATAAGTAGGAGGAACCGTGCTTTGTGTGGGTCCCTCTGGTCCCCAACTCTGTTTTTGATGTTCCCCTCTCTCTTGGCAGGGGAGGATAAATGGGTAATGGGAACAGAGTTGTGGAGGTAGTTT
The DNA here is from genome assembly GCF_964273445.1 of Streptopelia decaocto. Lineage (NCBI taxonomy): Eukaryota > Metazoa > Chordata > Aves > Columbiformes > Columbidae > Streptopelia > Streptopelia decaocto. The sequence continues at coordinate 28,919,136 of NC_138658.1, forward strand.
TAGGTAGCTGGGTCTAACACTCTCATTGCAGAAACACTCTAGTATCTTCTGGTGCTTGTGCAGACCTGTTTTCATGGCACCAATACATTTAGGAGTATAATTTTTCTTATTTCATCTTTGTTATGTGCTAAGGGACTTCCATTTTTTGCAGAAGCAGATGAGCGGTTTATCAAACACCGTACATGAGACTGGTGGCAAGCAAGAGAGTCCTATTAGGCAAGATTTTGGATCTTATCCAAATCTGGATTTTATTGCCGTTTGGAACAAGGTGTGAGCTGATGTTTTGGAGGGCTTTTTCTGTTCACTTACCCCTGGAGACAACCATTCAGGCTCCTGAGGATCCAGCATGTTGTTGGAAAGGGAATTTAGCTACCCTGAGTCAAATTTACCTTCAGTTTTTCCTGAGCTCTCTGTTCCCTTACGTTCTCAGCTTTGGAGTCCCCAGAAAAGCTTGTGTGATGATGGCCTACAAAACCAGTCTGTTTTTTGATAAAGGAAAGGAAATGAAAACAATGCTCAAGCATGGGTCATCTTTTATTTTCTTAAGACTTTTTGTCTTTTTAACATGGAAGCTGAAATCACATTTCCCAATTGCTGTATTGATGGAAGGAAAGGTCATATTCCTTTTATTGCTGACAGAGGAGTAGATGGGCTCACATATCAATAAAAGTGAGGGATGGTAAGTGTGATGTGGGAACAGAATTCAATAAAGTTTTATTGTATCACAAGTGGACTGAAGTGCATTTAAAAACATTAAATGAAGGCTCACGATATCTGCTCTGCTGGACCTTAGGGCCAGTGAATAGACAGATAATTGAGTAATGACATTTTTAGGAGAATACAAGCACTAGAAAGCAAACTGATATTTTCATTTCTCCAAGACTGCTGGTGGAAAGGGAAAGAGCAAGGAGAATCTGGGAGAAAACTGAAATCTGAAAACAATTTAATGAGACCACTTTTGCCCAAGAATACAGTTCTTAATTATTTCTAGAGTGTTGTAAGACCTTTATGTGGCCTCCAGGCTTTCTGTGTGCATTTTCTTGCCGCCTTTCCTCTCAGGAGAGAAGCAGCGTTTGTCCATCGAAAACAAGGCCCTGTTTTCTTAATTAAATGGACTTAAGGCTTCTCTAGTTTTCTTTAAACCTGGCTGTTGGTCAGCAATGAGTGAATTTCCCTCTGAAGCCAGGCATCCTTTGTTTTATTTAGTTAAATGCATGTTGGGGGAGGGGGGGGGGGGGGTGGAGCTAGGAACAGTAATTAAAAAACAAACCAAAAAAACCCTCAAACCTAACTACCGACTATGATTATTTCTGAGCAAAGAATCATTACTTTGTATCCTGCTGACAAATTGCCTTTCTTCCAAAGTGTACAATTTCATGGACTTGGTGGCCAAAAAAACCCTTTTTAGTATTTGCTGGAATTCACAGCTTTGCTTGGCAGTTCTTTGTCTGTGGAGGCAGAACACAAAAGATGTGTTGCTGCCCATATCGGGTTCCTTTCACTTTTTATTTGTGGGGAGAGTGCGTGTCTACAGTAGCCACTTGAAAAGCACCCATAATTAAAATAACCTGGTATTGTAGGTCTTTGCAAACCTGGAGGCTGAATTAGATCTGAAATGCTGGGGGGGCTGGAATCTGTTGTTGCCTGGGCACCTTGGAACTTGTCAGCTGATCACGGGTGTTCTATTGCACATTTGCTGTCAACGTTGAGAAGAGCATAATTTGATGGACATGTATTAATACCACTTAGAAAAATAACTTGGTAGCATACCAGCTGAACAGGTTGTTATGGAAGAGTCATTGCAATGAGTCAGTGTAACTTCAGTCATGTGGATGTTTGTCAATCCTCTGCCCATCAGATTTTAAAATTGCACTGCTAATTAATCAGTGAGGTAAGACTTCAAATGAGGTCTGACATTTGAGCTGGACATCTCCAGGCTACATAGCTGTTGAAGATCTTGCACTCCAGCACAGCGAAAATCCAAGTGCATGCCCAGCACCCCTGTATACTTCCTTTTCTTCATCCTACTATAAGAATTTAATTACCTCCAGACTTTTTATTTTTCAGACCAAAGAAAAATATGGGGTTTTTTGCAACATGACCAAATGGCTTTTTTTTAAGTGAACGAACCCATTTGGTGATGGGGTAGGAGTGGAGTAGCTGGCAGTGGGCTCTGCTGACAGGCATCTGATCAGCACGGCGTGTCGAGCGACACACAGGACAAATTAAACACCCACTGTCTGAACGCCAGGTCTTTGGATGAGCAAAGTGTCTTTTTATTGACTGATTTTTTTGCAGGCAAATTCAGACCTTCCTTTTCCATTAGTTTGGGAAACACTGGTGACGTAGGTGAGAGAAACAGCAGGAATGGTGCCACTCTTCTGGTGTGAAAGTTTGGGTATGGTGGTGATAGATGTAATTACGGAGCTTTTTTTCTTCCAGTTAGAACTTAAGTAGGTGGAAAGTTAAATGGGTGCCGGTGACAAGTTTGCAATAGTAAAATTCACAAACAGACTGAAGGGGATGTGGGGGAGCATGGAAAGCATGACAGTAGTTTATTGTTAATTATTGGAGTTTTACACAAGTACAGCTAGGAGACTGTTTCTTTCTGTAGAGAGTACAAAAAGGTTTCTGTGGTAGAGCAAGAGGCAAAGATCACGTCTCTATCCCCACCATCACCTCATGCTTGCAAAGCTTGCCTTGTAGAGACCCAGACTTTAAATAAGTTAGACTTTACCATAGATAGGTTATATGTTCCTCATGTGTGATGTTTTTCTCAATGTGGAGCCTGTCAGTTCTCTGTAACTCATTTATTGTTGGGGAAGCTGAAGGTGGAAAACTCTGAGTAGTGTAACTTATCTCATTTTATGAAGATGGTGAATATAAGGGCCTAACTCAATTTCTTGTGTGACTTTGTGGCACCATTTATTCCTTTCCAGTCTTGCTCCACAGCAGCTGAATTTTTAGTGAGAAAGTATATATTTCTTTGGGTTTAGCCAATTAAACTAGCATTTGCTTAAAATCTTAAACTGTTGTCTGAATGCCTTCAGCCTTTGAGTCTGAAACAATGGTCATTAAATCACAGGGAAGCTTTGTTTCACTGTCAGCAAACTTTGGATCAGGTTCCTGGTAACCTGAGGCTATCTCAAGTCATTACCTTTTTTCCAGAAATTCATCTTTTTTATACCTGTTTCTAGCATAGTAAATAAATGATACTGTCTCAACTCAGATGGAAACTGGAACCGAAGCTGAGCAGAAATAATGAAATTCTGGTGAATTTCAATACTACTAATCATCCAAACAGTGGAACATCTTTCTAATGTGTGAAATAGATTTATGTTTGATTTACAAAGGTCTTGACAACATGTAGCAACCAGGACGCTGCAAATACGCCTGTCTGGAGCACCAACAGGAAGAAACTGGTGGTTTTAGGTCATTCGTACCAAGTCGTTTTTTTTTCATTTATTTCCAACAGGTCTACCAGTAGATATTTGCCACCAATTTGCTGTCTAAACGCGACCCAGTTGTCTCCGAACAGTTTTGTCGTCGTTAAGGGGAATATATTTTCTTTCCATCTTTAATAACCTATTGTCAAAATTGCCCTATTATGCCAAGCACCCTGTGGAGACATGGATATGGATTTCACATATTTTATAACAGATCTTCATGGAGATAATATTTATATTTTCAAATTTTATTCTTATTATCCTTTCATCCCTCTCCATAAGTACTGCAAAGGTTTATTTCATTGGTGCAAGCAGTGTAAGGAGATTAAGACCATCCTTGCCAGGTGCTATTATAAATCCACAAAAGAAATGAAATACATTTATTGGTTTTTATTCTGGCCAATGGGGAGAACAGAATAGCTGTATCCAGTGGTTAAGTTGAGGATTGAAGATCATTTCTTCTAGCACACAAAGGAAGGGGGGGAGAGGGGGAAATTCGAGTGTATTGAGGCAAATCCCTTTAGTGCGTGAAATATGAAAACATATCTTTCCAGATCTAAAAATACAACTTGGTTAAGTTTCTTTATATTAAAAGAGCTCCCAGGAAGAGAGCCCAATTGATCTGAATGTATTATTTTTTACTCATTTCCTTCAGTTTCCTTGCTAACAACATTTCCAGTTGACTTTTAAGAACAATATAGGCTGGCATGAAACCATAGTAGTTGTATGTACCTCAAACTCTGGCAAAGGAGACAGAAACACAGGCTGAGCATTTGATTTTGGTTAGCTTCAGACTTCCAAGAGGAAATAATTAAATAGGAGGAAAATTTGTGGGAGGCTAAGGCAAAAGGGCCCCCCCCACGGCATCATTTTGCAAGGAAAAAAAACCAACAAAAAACCTGTGTCTACAGGTTTCCTTTCCCAAACCTCACCAAAAAAAAAAAAAAAAAAAGACATGGTAGTTGACAGTTAAGCTATGCAAAGATGTTATTTGAGGTTTTCCGGGGTGTGTCTGGCTATTATTGGGGTAGCAACAACCAATTTGGAGTAGGAAAGATTTGTTCCAGTTGGCTTCCTAGGTGAATGGAGTGTTGAGGGTATAAACTAATCTCCTTCTCCAAAATCTTTTTCTTTTCTTGGGCAACTTAAATATGTCTAACTTAGTTTTTTAAAAACCACCTTAATATCATTTATCTTTAATTTCTCTGTTCCACTCTACAGGCCCACATAAAAGGATTTGCATGGACTATTTATCCCTTCCAATATCAAAAGCAAATTCCCTTCTAGATCTTAGTTTTCACTGATAATCCTCTGAGATGTGTAATTTTAATTTACCTTGCAGATGACATCTACCTGGTTTCTCTCTCTGCTTCTCTGAAGGTATAATTCAGCAGCACATCATTAACTGTAGGGTTTTTTTTCTCTCCTGGGTGTGTTGAATGTTGTCTGTTGTTTTTCCTTTGCTGGAAAGCACAGTATAGTTCAGCAGAGGTTGGGGCTGCACATCCTGGTGCAATCCAGCCGAGTCCGGCCTTTGTCCTTTTGGTTTAAAAATTAATATTCACACATTGTTCAGTTTAAGCTTTTGCAAAGGTTTCAAGACCACACAGATGTACTTGAAAGCTTCAGAAACCTCAGATGTTCAGACCTGCAAAATAATGGTTCTGTGGAACAGAACGGGTGCTGTTGCCCTCAGTGAGGTTTTGAAAATGAGCCTGTTATATTTAGGTGCCCTAATGAAAGCTGAGCTCCCTTGGAAATCTGCCTTTAATGTGTGTATATGAAACACTCTGGAGTTATTCCACTTACGTTACTACTTAAAGCAACAAACTGTGCATTTAAGTGCTATTCTGAACACTACCTTAAAAGATGGTTCTATGTTTCTGCAGCAAAACTGAAGGGTTGCGGGGGATGTAAAGTCCACATAGCAAATGCAGACTTGGGTTTCAAAATTTCACCCTAAGGAAAAGAAAAATTCCAGAAATGATGCATAGGAGATGTTGGAGGTATTTTTTATGGGTAAGATTTGGCACGAAACATTGAAATTATAAGATAAATTACTTTGATTTTCTAGCCTCGAAAGGAAAGGCTAGTGGTTCTCTGAGGTGTAAAATTACACCAGATCACTCCTGGTGGTCTTGTCCTTGTCGTAGGCTGAAATGAATCCTGCTTCAAGTAGGTGTGCATTTGGATCTTGTCGCTGCTTTGGGTAATTCTACTTGCATTGGCAGCACCTGGAAAAGGACGGACTGTTAGTCTGTACTCAGTATAGAGCTGGAAAAAAAATTGCAGAGAATCTGTTGAAATGGAGTGGAGAGAATAAGGTGGTATCTGAGTACTCCATAAATTGGACACATTCAACAGATCAACAAGTTGGCCTTTGTCCATTTAAAGACTCACACAGAAGAGCAAGCGTGTGCCATGTACATTTGCAACCAAGTCAATAATTAAACATGTTCCAGATGACTTGGGGCAGGCAGGGGGGGATAATATTGATTATCAAGTGACAAATCTACGTGCTGTCGCTGGTGCTTTGAAAACTAAAAGTCAGTGTTTCAGACAGAATACATTAAAATATATCCTGGTTCAATTGCCATGTTTAAGTTAAATTAATCTTTGAAGTTTTGGAATGTTTTTTCTTGCGTGGTTTGTAACAGTTGCCTTTGAGTACATGCTTTTGATGAGAGCACATGAAATACCTGGGAGTTATCTTGTTGAGGGAATTTGAATGCACAGAGAGAAACTGGGCAGCCTTAAAATCAGAGTAGCCTCAGTTATTAAACAGGGTGAGTCTGGGACTTCAGATTTGTGAGTGGTGAAATTCACGGTGCAGAGATGGTAATAGGGAGAGACATTTCCAGTGCGAAGGAAAAGCATTTCTTTCTCACAGAGGACTGCTCTGTCCTTCCATCTCAGAGATGAAATGGCTGTCAAAGTCTTAAGCAAGTTCTAGAGTACACAAGGCATTCATATTTTTCTTTGATACAGGAAAAAATATGCTCTGTGTATACCTGCATTTTAATAGCTCTGTTGATGCAGCAATTTGTTTATTAACTGTTTGAGGGAAACAGTGCCAAAGTCTTAAATTATTTTTTGCAATGGTTATGCTGATGCTTTGTAGTGACTCGATAAATGGGGCTTCCTGAGCACCATTTGTGTGCCCGGGGACAGTTGCCCATTGTTGGCTGTAACATATGGCAAGGAAAGCTCCGACTAATTGCTTTGCAACACTTCTTCATCCACACGTTGATACTCACATTGAAATGGGTTTTCACAGTCAAACTCAGCCCAAATCTTATCAATTATGAATGGCTGCAACAGATGGTATGTATCGTTTTAAAGAATGAGAAATGAAAATTTCGAATGAGAAACACATGTTGCTCAGCAGCTTTAGCTGCCACTTATGAGACAGGAACCAACTCCCTGACCCCTTCTTCCCCTCCACTTGTTGGATAACATCCTATTTTAATAACCCAAAAATGGAGACCGTGAAATATGACATGATAGAAAACTGTGAGCAACCATCAATTCTGGAGTAAGGGGATCCTGTTCTTTCTCAGCTTGGTGGGAGCTGCACCTGTCTGGGCAAGGGTGAAATTGGGGTTTGCAGCACAAGTGTCAGGCAACCTTTCCCAAGGTGCCTTGAGCCAGGGAAGTTCTGCAGAACTTCTTACCCAAAGTTTCAAGAAGTTGGTGTAAGGGGCTGGCTGGTAACCTAAGACCAAGATGTATTGTGGGTGGGTACCTAGCTTTGCAGAAAATACCACCTATTCCTTCAGTAAGCCAATTTTCCTTGCAATCTACAGCCGTTGCCTTGCTTTTTTTGAAAAATCAAAGCATTTCTCTAAATACAGCAGGTAAAAGGTAGTCTCAGAATAAAAGCCCAGCTGTCATTGATCTGATCTGGGTGAAGATGTCCCTGCTTGTGGCAGAGGGTTGGACTAGATTAACTTGGAATGTCCCTTCCAGTGCACATTGTTCTGCGATTTGATGATTCTTGAAGATCAGTCCAGCCAACAGCATTGTTGTAATTAATTTGCATTTAGATTTGCAGCCCAGCAGTCCTCAGAAACTGGGCTGGCCATCTCAGAAACTACATTCTCTGAGCGTCTGCCTGTTTTCCCTACAGACACAGAATTCTATGCATATGCCTTATCTGGAAGCAAACTGTGTAAGCATCTGCATGATGGGTGCTTAATTTGGTGGAGAAGAGTCTGTTAAAAATCTTCGTCGCTTTTACAAATACGCTGCAAAAACATTCTCTGGCTATGGTGCAAAATATATCATTAAGGCACATATTGCCAGAACAAATGAGCCAAAGGTATTTTGTGATAGTAGTCATTCAAAAATAACATCACAATCATTTGCCTACTTTCTGATTTGTAAAATTGCTACAGCATCTGGGCTGAAGCTGGGAGTAGAAAGCATGTATGTTCTTCTTCTGGCCTTTTAAAATTCACACTTAAAATTCAGAACATAGCAAAATATTCATTTCTGTGTCTTTAAAACCAATCATATTAGTTATTCCCCTGCTGAATTTAGTGCTTATTCAAATACACTCTCTGCTCTCCTTGAAAAGAAATTCTGGTTCAATTTCTTTAGCACAAAGCCCTTCCTTAGTGCCTAGATAACAAAGTGTTATCTTATTCTGTAATGCTTCACCATACAAAGCAATCTAAAACCCAAGGAAGCATGCCAAGAGACACTGGGCAAAAAGCCCTTCTGTAAAGTTTCAGCTTCCTTCTCTTAACAGTGCAGCATTTATCCCCAAAATAAATAAATCAAAACAAAGCTCTAAAGTTAACCAAGAAGTTTCTAAGGTACTGCTTTTGGTATTTATTTTAATGGGGAGCAAAAAAATCCATTTTATTTCCCTTTTGTCGGACAAAATGACAGCAATGCTGTGCTGCTGTTTACTAACAAACTCTTCTATTGTGGTCAGATCTGGATGTGGAGGGTTTCCAAAGTAAAAGCCTTTTTAGTCTTTTTGGGGGGGTATTTGATTCTCTGTGGGTCCTTCCTGATCCTCTGCAGGAGTCATGAAGGGCCTAAAGGACTTAGTTTCTCCAGATTTGGGGGTGAGTAGAGACAGACTTAGATTTGAACCTCCTGCCACCCAAATCTTGCTGTTTGAAGATGCATGAGAGGTACATCTTCATCCTCCTTCTCTTCACCTGCGACCATCCTCCCCACAATGTTCTTGGTTTTATTGAAAATTCACCTTTTCCCCCCTTACAGTCTCTTTCCACTTCATTTCTCAGATTATCGCTTACTCTGTCCTAAATATACCTACATCCTCTTGTATCCAAATACTGTTCCTTGCTGTTGACTTTGTACTTTGGGAGCAGATCCTGGGAGAATATCAGCTTGTAGAGCATCAGATTTACTATTAATTGGTCAACTTGGACTTTTTTAAAGAAGTTTATCTCATCATGCCAGCAGAGAGTCCCAAAAGACTGCTTGCCCCCAGGGGTTTAGAATGATCTTAATGCTTTGGTGATACCAACAGTGGGTTTTCCTTTGGTCAGTCAGTAAGGTCAAGAGGTGAGAGTGTGTCTGGTTTCTGTTTGCCTGACATCCAAGAGGTAGCCAATTAAATTTTCCAATATCAAACATAAATTGAGTGGTAATGTCAGCTCTTGTACAAATGGCTATTAGATTACATAACGTATAAGTGGCTAAAGATGATTCATAGCAATAATGTTGACCCAGTTTTGTGTTGTGGCCTTTAAAGGATAATTGGGGGGTTGATTTCCTTGCCAGCTGCATGGTAGTTAATGATCAGTGCGAAAGCCCCAAACTGAGACCGACTTCTAAATACAGCCCGCTGTGCTGAATTTGAGGAGTTCCCACAATTAATTGTGTAACAGATCTAAAAATACGGGGAAATACACTTTCATTGGAGACAAACGGCATATATTCAGCATAAAACTATACTTAACCTACAAAGAAAAATATGCAGAAATTATGTACTTGGTTCTAAAATGCACATAATTGCCCTGACCTACAGCTATAAGGCTTCAGGTTAATGCTGGCCATAAATGAATGTACTAGCCCAATTTTGAAACCTATGGAATTAGCAATAGAAGCCAAAATTGTTACTTCCTCTTCTGACTGACATTTTTAGTGCAACCATTAATTTTAAAAACATCAGGTGAGCTCTTTATCTGAGTGGTTTGTCCAGTATCGCATTTTTAAAAATTCATTTCTGGAAACAGTTGCATATGTGATAAACATCAGTTTGAAAATACATTTATTGCATAAAGAATTTGAGCACATGGATTTTCATAAAACAAAATAAGTCAATCACAGATTTCTTTTCACAGCCTGCACACTTTCTTTTAGCAAAATAGCAATGATTTTTGGGCGTCTATAAAAGCATAGGTGTTAAAGCTCTAAAGAACAATATGCTGCAGAAAATGTTGAATTGGAGGTACCTGAGAGAAAAAAAAACGTTTCAGGGTTTTTCCTTTGATTTAGGGTTTTAGTTATGTGTGTGGCTTGTTAGTTCAATTAAAAAAAAAAAAATGAATATGCAAATACCCCTTTCTCTAAAACAAATTTTATTTGGAAAACAAAACAAAACAAAATCCATAAATTGTTTGACAAGTTAATTAAAATGAAGCGGCATCCTGATGTCTCTCTTCACGCGGTGCCACAGCAGAGACATTTCAGTGGTGATACGCGACAGCTTTGTAAAAAAGCATGGCAAACTGGGGGATGCTTTGGACAACATGTAAAGAAAACTCCGACTTTACTCACTTGCCTGTCAAGTTAGGAAAGAACTGGGATACGTGGGCCTCAATTTTAGAGTAGGGAATGTTCTCATCAGGCCGTTTGGGCACGTTTTTGCCTGCCTTGAAATGGGGATGGAGCAGAAGACAATTTCAGCACCACTGTTTAAACCTTGAAGCCATCTTCTTAGCTTAAATCCAGACAAAATTATTTTTTTTTTTCTTGGGGAGATGCCTAATCTATCATGCTTGTGAAGAGGCAAAGCTTCCTTAGTAGTCCAGGACCTACTAGAAAAGCTTTTCCAGCTTCATGGTGTGCCAGGACTCAAACCTAATTGATGTGGACTTAAAAAAATGGGACACCAAGGAATTGCTGGCAATATAAATACTCCATTGTGTGTACCTGCACAACTAGGAGGTCCAAATGGTTTGGACTGGGTGCACAGAAAAGCAGATAAGTGTTTTTAAAAACCCAATGGTGTCTCTATAAGGTTGGGTCTGCAGGAGATTATTAATGCAGCCTGGTTTGGTGATTCTTCCATTTCGTGTGAAGTCATCGTTATTTAGAATTTTTGGACACGCTTTCTGGTTTTATCCAGAAGAGCTATTCCTTGACTGTTTTGCTGCTAATGGAGCAACGTTTACAAATCCTGTGTCTATTTACTTGGGGTGGAATTTTACCAAATGTATTGATGTTAGGATTTCATTGTCTTTACGCAAATTGAGCAGATAAAGTAATAAAAAGCATCTTGATTGCAGGTGTGTGCATCTCTGATGGTAAGCATAGAAGATGTAAGCTGTTCCACATTTCTCACAGTAGATTGCTTTTAAAGAGTTGGAATTTAAAGAGTTGGAATTACATCAGCTGAAAGACAGCGAAATGGAGTAACCAGATAGGATCTGATTGCCATTTGTCTGTGTCCCAGCATTTCTTTCACTTCTTTTTGGGTTCCCTGCAAAACATTGAGCTTGTGGATACTGATGATCCCACTTCAAGCAATGCCCATGTGGGGGTGGGGGGAAAAGCCTTTTAAAAAAACAACCAACAACAATAAAACCACAGAACAAACAAAAACTTTGAAGTGCTTTAAATTATTTTCTTTATAAAATAAGATTTTTCTCTTTTCCATCGAAACATGCACTGAAAACTGTTGAATGACAATTCTCACATTCTCTGTGTGTAAACTATTCTGTACAAGAAACCTCATGTGTAACCGTGTTGAAAATCTAATCAGGAATGCTTTGTGGAGCTGCAAAGTCATGGCTGGATAAAGCATTTTAACAGGGAAGTAACATTGTAATTGCTACAGAAGGTCATGATTGCAAATGCTGTGTTGACTGGATGTGACTGGGATGAATCCTGATGATCCAGAAGGAAATCCAGTTATGCCCTAACCTGTGGGCTGCTATTTTCCATTTCCAGTTTTCCTCTTGCAAAACATACTCATTATGTGGCAAAAGGTTGGAAGACAACAGCAGAATTCTTATTGCAGTCAACAAGCTCAGCATTCTGCACGCTCAGGTCCCTGGCGTGATGCTGTTGTGTACAGCCCTGCCATTTCCCGCTATCGATTCGGTGAGCAGGAGCCTTCCCTGACCTGCTCTATAAATAAAAGTCCACATCGCATGCAAAGCCCAAAGTCCCCTTCAGATTTATTAACAAAGCAAGCAACAAAAAAATAGCATGCTGAGCCGCTCCAAGGGCTGTTCCCCGAGGACTGCGCTGCTCAGAGCTGAAGTCCTCTCTGCTCTCCATTTATCTTCAGCAGCATGATGTGCTTTCCAGAGCCACTTAACCCTTGCCTGGAAGGAACTATATCTCAAGAAGATTTGGTATTTCCTTTTCCCTTGGTCCTCATAGCATGCATACATTAAATCATAGAATAGTTTGGGTTGGGAGAGACCTTCCAAGCTCATCCAGTCCAACCCCCTGCCATGAGCAGGGACATCTTCACCCAGGTCAGGTTGCTCAGAGCCCTGTCCAGCCTGGCCTGGGATGTCTCCAGGGATGGGGCATCCACCACCTCTCTAGGCAACCTGGGCCAGTATTTTGCTGAAATAAGAAATAAAAAAATTTCTTCCTTATGTTTAGCCTTACAGCCTAAGAGCCTTCTGCTGTGTAGACATCAGGAATGACAGAGAAGGAGCATCTGTGAAAGCACCATACGCCATTGTGTTCTGTTGTTGGAGACCTAAAGGACAGTGGCACCTTCGGACCACTTACCAAAGGCTCTGTTGTTGCAATTGATCCCAAATAGTTTTCCTTTGTTTGGGAACAGTGTTGCTGTTCCCATCCCCAGCTGCCACAGACCTCCCTCACAGTGGGTCACCAGTGGTGACCATGATGGTAGAGGTGAAGGCTGTCACCTCCTTGGCCATCCCTGCTTCTGGGGTGGGCACTGCGAGCAGGTTCATCCAGAGACAGCTGTCCTGACAGTGGGGTGCTGGGGGGAGCCGTTTCAGAGCCTTTGCCACCATTGTGGTGGCTTGGAGCATGTCCAGAAGGCAATTGGCACTTTGTGCAGAGCATAAGCCGTGGCCTTTCCTCTTGGGAAGTGACTTGTGTGAAAGGGGAGCAGCTGTGTCATGCACCAGCTTTAATCTCTTGGTAGTTTTCTGAAGTGGAGCCTATTCTGATATTTTAACCTGGTAATGGCTGAGCCCAGCTCTCAGAGGAAGAGAAACAAGGGTTTGGCAAGCTGAGGAGGGTAGAGGAGCATTTCTCACCAACTTTTCTTCCTCCTGCTGTTTGAAGGATCCAATCATAGAGTCAGATCTGTGGGGAAACTGTCACCAGGAAGCAACAGGCCAGCACCTGAGGTCAGTGTTGTGAGGTAACAAAGCTTTGCTCCTCAGAGCAGATCTCCCTGTGACCAGGCACCCCCTATGCTTGTCCAGACTTTGGTGACAGTGGCTGACAGGCGTCCAGGCAGAGAGACTGAGAGAAAAGACCTCTGAGTGCATAATGTCCTGAATGACAGTGGCCAAATCCTCTCCCCAGGCAAACGTGATCTACAGGAGTTCACAACATGAAAGGTGCGGGACTAGAGGAACAGAAAAATTGTCTCTTAGATCTGCTAGGTATCCCTCAAAAGGGAGGCCACCATGCTGTGATCCTCCAAACAGTCTTACAAAGACCCGGGCAAGGTGTCCTTGCCAGTCTTGCGCACTGGAAGGGTGCCAACAGGTGCATTCGCTTTCGTCATCCCTAGAGGAAATTGTCCGTCTTCACTCCTCACTCTTGCAGGTTTTCGTAATTGGTTTTGAACTATGGTTGAAGTGCTGGAATCCAGGTTTGGCACCATTTCCCAGCTCTGCCACAGCTTCCTCAGGCGACCTCGGGTGAAGCAGGTAATATTTTCCTGCCCCTGTTCCAAGATAAGAATCTCATCAATCTTTAATTAACCTTAATTTGTTTGTTTAGCTTTGGGAGAACAGTCTTTTCTCACATTAGCAGTAGACCACTGGCTATTTCTGCTCTGGCCCTGGGGTGTTGCTGTAGGATAAGGACCATCAAAATTAACAGGACATTTCCTTACATGATATCTTTGCCATTGTGCAATCACATCCACGGTGGAGTTGCTGTCGTTGGCTCGTAAATCTGCAGTTTTGACCAAGTTTTAGATCCCAGCATGCAGAACAGTCTCATTTGAAAAAGCAGCTTCACAGCATCTGTGAGGCTAGCGTTTAAAATAGGATTAAGAAGAACAAGACCAGGTATGTCCATGAAGAAGCCAGCTTTCTTTATGGCAAAACCCAATGTTTTCAGTATTTTTACATTTCATCTAGTTGTTTATATTATTTTTCTGACTTTGAGCAAGTATAAATAAAACACTTCTTATTTCTGAAGGTCTTTACTTAAGAGAATCAGCATGATAAGTTGGGAATATATATATATATATATATAGTTTTTAAATTAGCATTTTTTTCCCCTGCATGAGAGTCGTGAAGTGATTGCTTCATCTCTTTTCTGTAGGATAACTTTAAAATACCTATTTAGGTGGTTGGGTTTTTTATAACTTTTACACATAATTACACAGCCTCCACTCCCCCAAAAGAATGCCTAGAGAGGATAAAAGGAGATTTTAACATGCTCTTGCTGTTTGGATGCTTTCTTCTGGCTCCCATCATGTTTCAGGAAGGAATGATCCATGCTTAGCAAATGGAGGTTTTTTGTGGGACATCCGGATGCCTGAAGAGCTCTGACGTACTGGACTTGTCATCTCGTTTTTTCGTGGAACATATTTCTCCTGTCCTTGTGTTCATGCACTGCTGTGCATATGTCAAACACAGTTTCATTTCACTTAATTCGCTACAGATTGTGCCGCAAGCACCTGGTCCAGTTATCCTCTGACTTTGTTGTGTTACTTGGAGCAAACTGTAAAATCTCTGTGGGTTTTTTTTCTTTTTTTCTTCCCTTTTGCCAACCTGAAAACTAGATTAATAATATTCCTGGAGAGCTTGTGAGCTGAGAATTGCTGTAAACTAATGGACAGTGAATTAAACACCTGGCCAGCTGTGCCAGGTCACTTTATTCTGCTGGGGCTTCAAGATGTTGGCATTTGTCTTTGCTGTAAAATGAAGATATTACTTGCTCAGGTGCAGTTTGGAGGGAATAGCTGTGTAGTACCTACTCCTGACATTGAGCAGGGAGTCCAGAAGCCGTCAGGCAAAGGTATATTTTGCAGACTGGCAGAGAGATCCACTACAAGAGCTGGAGGCCAGAAAGCAGGCTGCTTCCAGCTTGCGTTTCTTGCCTGTTGGCCGGGACAAGAACAGTGCCATGGTCTTGCCCAAAAGGTTCCATTAAAACCTGGGCATCTGCTAGGGTTACGAACTGCTGGGAGGCTTGGCTCAGCAGCATGGATTCCTGTAAATCAGATCTGTCTTTACCTATAGATTTTGCAGCTGTCACATGGAATGCTGTCTTTGCTGCACAGCTGCGGTGGCAGCAGAAACATTGGCTGGATCATGTAAGGAGGGCATGAGAAAGCATGGGTTGGTTTGGGCTCTTCTGAATGGGCTTTCATGCCAGAAGGATGTGGGTATTTTTGCAGGGATAGGGATGGCTTTTCTTCATTGCAATGTGTTCTGAAATGCTACATGAAGCGGCATTTCTGTGCTGGTTCCTTTCCTGTGGTGCATCTCAAGGGCATGTGTTGAAATCATGACTCACAAAAAAGGTCTGGATGCTGGAGCCAACAGTGGGATCCTTTGCTGGGATCTTGGGGTCATCAAAACCCATGTGCATGCTGAAAGTTAGGATGGCCTGGCTTCTGCTTCCTCCTCCTTCTCCCATGTCAACTGTGTCTCCAGCCATCTGCCTTTTTGCCTGTCCCCATTTGTGTGTGACAACCAGAACAGGCAACGGCAGCTGCCAGGAGCCCTGAGAACCCCCTCCTTTTGCTTTCAGAGAAGGGCAGGCTCTCAGCCAAAGTTACACAACGCTTCCATCCTTTCTCTGTGTCTTGGGTCACACACACAATCTGCTGTTATTAAGAACATTTCTGTTGGACCAAGTTATGGGCCTTGTCTTTCTGAAACTGCTGAGTACCTGCCCTGTCGAAGTCAGAGCACTTTAAGGAAGGAAGTGTTTTAAAAATAGGTTGGTTTTATACTAATTTCCACTAATGATTCGAGGGCTGGAACAATTCTGCTGTGAGAACAGGCTGAAAGAGTTGGGCGTGTTCAGCCTAGAGAAGATAAAGCTTTGGAGAGACCTTATTGTGGCCTTTCTGTGCTTAAAACAGGCCTGTAAAAAAGATGGGGACGGACTTTTTAGCGTGGCATGTTGTGATACAACAAGGGGTGATGGTTTTAAACTAAAGGAGGAGAGATTCAGAGTGGAGATGAGGAAGAAATTTTTGACCCTGATGGTGGTGAGACACTGGCCCAGGTTGCCTAGAGAGGTGGTGGATGCCCCATCCCTGGAGATATCCCAGGCCAGGCTGGATGGGGCTCTGAGCAACCTGATCTGGGCGAAGATGTCCCTGCTCATGGCAGGGGGTTGGACTAGATGAGCTTGGAAGGGCCCTTCCAACCCAAACTATTCTATGATTCTGTGATTCTAATGTCTTCAGAGCCCAAGATCAGGCTTTCCACCTCAGTCAATCCAGGCGGAGCCATCATGGGGACTTTCCTCTTGATTCTCCTATTGTGCGCATTAGCTCATTGAGAGCATGGTAATGCACTAAAAGTTGTTTAAATTTTTATTGTAAAATATCATGCCGCACAAGCTCCTTCTAGGCAGCCTTAGGTCACCTAATTGTGCTTATTTTTGGTCTAACTCTTTTCAAAAGCCCAGCTCCTACACTTCCCACCAACCCCCCATGGACCTCTCAGGACTCCTCTTAGCCCTATTTCTTGTTTTCAGATTACTAAAAACTGGACTGAAAACTGAACTCGCCCTTAATTCTTTGTCCATTTTGAAGGTAGCAAGATAAATAAGTGTTCGTATACATAAAGGCTAAGCAGACAGATTTATTGAATTACCTCATAGCAAAAGGGAGTGTGTTTCATTGTAACATAATTTTTTTTTTTACCCTAGCAAGATTTTTTTTTGTTGTTTTTAATTATTGATGCCATGTTGAAAATGCTGCCTTGGCCGTGAAATAGAGAGAGGGCACCACACACTGACCACTCCAGTTATATGCACCAGTAAATACTGTGCTCAAGGATCCTAAGTTTTTACTATAATTTATTAGAAGTTAAGCTGTAGCAAAAGCACACAAAAGATTTTTCTGAGCCTTCATAAATTCATATGCTTTAAATTAGAAATAAAATAGTCCATTTTATTAATGGCAAAAATGGTAGGTCATAGTCGTGTCTAATATTCACTGCAAATAGTACCAAATTTCTGCGTATTCACCACATATATTTTATTGCTGTAACTTGTGGCTCTCCCGAGCAGAATAATATTTTTACTCCGCTGAATATACCTGTGCAAGTTAAAGGTCTCACATGTATTCCTTTAACATGACAGTTCATTCCAGCTAGGTCCTTGCTTAATATCAATACTTATTCATTAAAAAATAAGTATGAAATGTAATGTCATCCTTCTTAGTCCCAGGTTCGAACAGCAAGGAGCTACATCCTAAAACCTGTAAAGTGTTTTCTATTAATATTTGGGCTCAGTTCACTTCTTTGGAGCTTTTTGGGAGCATGCTTCAAAGCGCAATCTCTGCCAGTGCCTTTGTGTTGCACACGTGAGTGTACGTGTGTGTGACACACGCTTGAGATAATTATTTAAATCTTAAGAGGTTGGAAGTCACTCCTCCACATATGAGTGCACATACATATGCACACACACAGCGCTCTTGGGCTAATTACTTAAACGTAAAAATCCTAAAAGTCACGGCTTGGTTCTATTTTTTTTTCCTCTTCTTCTTTTTCTTTTTTTAAATAGCAGATGTTAAAATTTGCGCCAGAGTGTAAAGTCTTGTTCCAAAGTATGGGTTCCTTGAGAAGTCTGACAACTCTTTCCTCTGCTCTTTGCTTGCTCTCCAAAGGGCTTGTGGTCAAATCCCACCTCTCCAGCTATTTTCAGGTGTCCCCCAACTCGGAGCAGAGAAAACAAGTGTGCCAGTTTATTGTTTGGTTTTGTGGAAATGTGATTTTAATAGGCATTTTCTCCAACATCCAGTTGGAGACACTTAAGAACAAGAGGCAGCTGATACAAAACCTTTCCTTCTGCGTTTCTCAGTAGCTAACAAGAAGCGGTGTTTTACCTACCAAAGTGTTATTAAAGGAAACCCAACCACGGCAGCCAGTGTCAGTGATGTGCCTTGCAACCCAATGAGAAATATGGTAGATACTCCAAGCTACGAGATAACTGCCAAGGCTTATTGCAGAGCAAAGAGCTTTGCGAAAAAATGTTTTCTCTGAAGAGTGTCAGATTTCACTCACTTCTCACAGCACAGACTTGCCTTGGCAATCAGAATTAGCCTCATTTGGGCCTGTGGAATCCATTATTTTATAGCTTGTCTCCTATCTGGCAAGATGACAAACAGTTTATGCCTCTTTGGAGAGAAATCTGACTGAAAGACACAGAGCTTTAATTCAGTGTTCCCCAACCTAAGCCGTTTCCCCTTCCCCTTTGTTGCTCAAGGCAAAGACACCTCATGTTGGCCTTGGCGGCTCTGTCAGGCTCTTGACATCTCAAATTTATCTCACGCCTGGATGAGGACAAATCTTTAATGAACTTCAGGCTTTTGTTCCTTTTTGAGTCAGGCAGGAAGGGTTTACGATTCATCTGGCAAGGAAGATCTAAGGAGCTATATGTAAATAATAATTATTCTTAATTAGCTACGTTTGCCTTGTTGCCAAGTGATCTTCCTGTGCGTTCGACATCCCAGGAGGAGGAAGAAGTGGGGTGGCTATCTGAATCTGTTTGATCACACAATGGTTTGGGTTGGAAGGGACCTTCCAAGCTCATCCAGTCCAACCCCCTGCCATGAGCAGGGACATCTTCACCCAGGTCAGGTTGCTCAGAGCCCCGTCCAGCCTGGTCTGGGGTGTCTCCAGGGATGGGGCATCCACCTCCTCTCTGGGCAACCTGGGCCAGTGTTTCACCACCCTCAGGGTCAAAAATTTCTTTTTTTTCTTTTTTTTTACTATAAGAGAATGATGTCCAGGTGGCTGATTCTGCTGTAATTTAATGGCAGCTCACTCGTCTGCTGTTGTGCTAGAAACAATAAGAGGCCACTTGGCAACGAAAGTTTGACTGAATAACTTGTAGCCATAACTGAATTTCACACAGCATTTTTATGATCTTCTCTCCGCCTCCTCCCCCCTTGCACTATTTCGTCTTGCTGCTTCTTCTTAATTGCCAAATTTAAAAGGAAAATCCTGGTGCACAACAAGAAAGCTGCGGCAAAGTTTTTTTCTGGGTTTTTTATAAAGGGGTAACAACAGGGAGATATGAGACTGGCCATAGGGTGACGGTCATCTATATGTATCATATAACAATACCTGCTGCTTCTTTTAATTTATTTTTCTTTTCCAATGCTGTATATTTCAGGACTCATTAAACCTTAAGTGAATAACCTTTACTCAAGAAAAAAAATATTTACCTCTTGGATAATACATTTAGAAGAGCACCACCATCACGTTTGGTATCTGCTGAAGCTGATGAAGCATCTGTGACTTCAAGGCAGCCAGTTGCTGTGACTGCCACCTGAAATAATAGCGAAAGGGGCAAAGAAATAATAGAAATTATTCAGGGAATTTAGGGAAATCCAAATGTTTGCAAAATGATTGATCTGTGCTCTGCACAACAGCATCAGCTCTTGCAGGGCCAGGCAGGGTTGTTTTGTTTTGTTTTGTTTTTTATTCTCCCTTTAACAAAATATTTAAAGGATTTTTTTTTTTTTTTCCTGTGCTTTGGTACCTAAAACAAGGAAATGAAATCATAATACTTAAGCTCCCAGAAAATTGGCCTCAAGGGGCCAGTGCCATGGAAAATAATATGTTATTTTTTGGGTTTGAGGGAGAGTCCATGTGAGGGCTTGGAGCTCTGGTGCCTGTCACTCATTTTACAAAAGGCTAACAAAAAGATGGCTTTCTCCCAAAAAAAAAGCCTGAAATTTGATCTATAACACACAAGGCAATTTTGTAGGAAACAGTAACTTTTTCTCATCTTGTGGAAAACCTCTAGTGGAAAAGAGTTAATGTATATTAATGGTTTCGTGGGTCCTGATGGCTGTAAGTTACACTGACGGGTGTTTTAACATTAGTAATCCTTAGTATTATTTTAGCAAACATTTATAAAATTTAGTTATTATGTATTAAAAAGCAGATTGAAAGGACTGACGTTTATGGAAGCTCAAATTAACAGTTTGAAAGGTTTCACAAATTTATCAGATGAATAGAAATCTAAGGAAAAAAAAATCCACTTAGGAAAAACTACAGCTTTGATTTCTGCAAATCTATAGATACCATATTTAAGGATCTAATTTAGGTTGTGGTTTGTGAAAGCGTTTATGGATTAACATTTCTAATCTCCGTACTTCACAGAGAAATTAATTAGGAGGGGATAATTTTGGGAATGTGTTACATGAAGCCATTGTGATGCAGGCTACTCGTAGAGCACCTTCGTTTGCTGAAGCCTGGGTATTATATGAAAAATGTAATTTGGAAACAGAGCAAGTGAGATTACTCCTCCCTGTTACTAAATAAAGGATTAGCACTTCATTTGCTGTAAAAGGCAAGCATTTCTCCTGTGCAATAAATTAAGATATTTTTTTTTCCACAGCATTATGGGGAGGAGAATAATGCGTGCGCACAGGTACCTACATTCAAGAAGAGTGCTCTGTTTACCGAAACCTTAAATTTTCTCGGAAATATAAATAATGGTGCAAGCTGAGTGGGCCCCACCATTGCAATCAGTTAAACCTAAACAAGCTTTAAAACTTAGCTTGCAGTGTAATTTCTGTCTGGGGGAGAACTGGCAAAGAAGAGGCTCGAAGTTGTGTGTGATTCTTTCATGACAGAAATCAGTAGCTGTGAGGGAGCTAATTGCTAAGAATAATTTCTTCATTCCTCTGGCTGGAGAATGAAAGTCTGAACCCTCTATATTCAAGTTGCTCTTGGACTGCAAAGCCAGGTGAGGTTAATGGGGTCTGTTCCCCATTTATAATAAATGTGTGTATGTGCTTCTTGCTGGTACCTGTGACAATGTCCCTGGTAAAGCAGTGGAAGGGCATAAAGCTCAATTTATTTATTGTACCTTTCCAAAGGAAGCTGATACTGTTCTAGCTCTGAAAAGAAGGGGGAATGATTTCTAGAAAACCTGTTATGTAGAGGGCAAAATAAAAGAAAAATAAATTTAAAATCATGGTAAAATGGTATGAGGTGGCAAAAATGGGAAGGCAGCAACAAAATGTATTGAATTTGCAAAATAATATTGTAACACCTAATTCTTCAATTTTCTCTGCTTGCTCCTGAGCCAAGACCCAAAGGGGCCTCCCCTGTTGTGTGTTAAAACTTCTCACATTAAAAACTTGTAAAACAAGTGGTTGGCTGGGGCTAATGGCACTGGAGCTACACTCTGGCTTGGACAGCTTGATGCAGATGTTGGGGACAGAAATGGATCCCCGTGTCTTCTGTAACGAGGACAGTTGCAATGAAGGGCCTGAGCCCAAATGCCACCATATTGCTATTATTCTTCCTTTGCCTAGAGGCAAACTGGCTCCAGCAGAAGCTTCTCTATTCCTGCTTTACAGTATTGCACAGTTTGAGTACATTACAAAAGCTTTTGCTCATTTAGCTATGCGAATTACTACCTTCTGCATTGCCAGTATACCCTCAGCCAGAAGAATCAGTGTGAAGCCACGCATCTGGGGATCTGTCCTCTTGCTTTTGCCAGGGATATTTAATCTTTTTCTGAACACCTTACTTAACTGTGGCCAGCCACAGCCTGGGATGGGGAGAGCTGTTGCTGCATGGATGTCTCCAGATGCTAGATCCGGTGCCTTTTCATCTTGCAGGCAAAACCAGGTCATTGTGCTGAAATGTGTCGTCTCTGTTCTAGTGAAAACATTTGTCTTTAACCTCAACCTGTTAGAAGGTAGAAAGGAACCTGAATCAAAGCCCAGGTAAAAAAAAAAAATAAAAAAAATTGAAAACATTCACTATGGTAGCTGCAGAAAGCACAGATCCACGTGTCCGGCCAATGCATTTGCAGTTTTACCCTGCAATTGTTCTTCTGTTAAACATGCACTTGCCCATCCAAATTAATGAGACTTTTGAACACGAAGGGGTTTGCAGTCCCAGTACTGAGGGACGGTTGTTTGGCAAGTGTCTGGGGCTGGAAGGGGCTGCAGTGAACTCCAGGCAAGCAAAACCAAAGCATGCGTGCATACCTTTGCATTCCTGTCTGGCTTCTCTGAACAGAGACCTCTCAGCTGTCAAAACCATAACCGTTTTGCTGGCAAGTCCTTGTTTCTCTCTTGGTGATATATTATGGGACCTGTCTTCTCCTACAGCTTCGGGCAAGAGGCCCCGCAGAACCAACAAAGCCACAGGCTGGGTGTGCCAAAGGTGTTTGGGGTGCTGGAAGGAGAAGGGGTCAGTGCCTTGACCACGGAGTGTGTTGGGATGAGGGTCCCCAAAGCCAATGGCAGGAGGTGATTAGCTACAAAAACAGGTCCTGAGTGATTGCCAATTAATAAGTGCATTGCGTTGATTTCTCGCTGCAAGGGGCTTTGTCTGCAGGGACGCAGCATTATTATGCTTGGTGAATAATTCACAGAAAAATATCCATTGAGTTGTGGGGTTGGGCTTTTTAAATAGCACTTAGATATTTTTAACTCGTTAACACTGAAAGTCTTCAGGCTCTTATAAATCATGCAACTATTACAATATTTAAAACGTTTTTTTTTTCCAAGTCCTACTTTTTTCTTTGAGACATAGGACAGGACTTTGCAAACGTCCACCGATGTGCTTCATTTGACACTCCTAAGTTCTCTGTTCGTGTCACAAGGGACTATTCTTCTGCTTAAAGCAGGAATCACTGTCTAACAGGATTTGGATGAAATATGTGAAGATATTTGTTTTATAGGAGCTTGTATTCCATACATAAATCTGGATCAGTCATATTTCAGTGTATGGGTATTTCATTTTACTCTATGAAACTAGTCCAAGGCTGCTGCTGCTGAGATATATCTGAAGTGTTGGTTTCGTTGGTGTTTATTTCTTTCTCCTCAAAGATTTTTGTAAAGTTAAAATTTATCTGTATTTTGTTCAGCTTGTCTCCAGTGTATATCAGAGGAAGGATTTTTATATATATATATATATATAAAATGTTCACATACTATAGTAGTAACTGAAGTAAATTAATAAAGCTTCTTTTTCGTATGAAAGAGGTAAAGAAAAGTACCTGGCCAATACAGTACCATTAATCTATTCTCTTTTCTCCTTTCTCTCTTTACCTCTCTCTCTCTACAATAGAAGTGGAACAAAAAGGTAATTAAATACCTTTCAAATTATATATATATAACTTATGTATAGGCTAAGTTATTTAACAGTTTAACGTTTTAGTTGAAATACTTTGTCATTAATTCTCACTACTTTTTTGTTAAAGTTTATTTAGTATCTCTGCTGCTCAACTTCACCAGATAACTCATTTTTTCTGAAGTTTTTACCAATGCCACTTTTTACATGACATTTCTATTCAAATGTTTAGATAACTCACTCTTCTTGTGCCCCAAAGAATTTGGCAAGTGTACACACATATGTACATGCATAAGTGTATCTAATTATGCCGTAAAAGCCTCTTGGAAACAACACCCCTTTATCAGCATCTCGGGGTAGTTGCTCAGAGTCCAGTAAGCAATAGACTTTTACACCAGCTGCTAAATCTGGTTTTCCTCCTGTCTTGCTCTCCAGAGGATATTGCCAATTCCTGCATTTTCACAAATAATCAGAGTGTGAGCCCTGGGATCAGCAGCAGGTGCTGGGAATCCTCTTCGCCGCTGCCCGTCCCACCCTCATGGTCATTGTGCTCCCCACTGAGACCAACCTGGCAAATAAATCACACTATTCCCAGCTCAGGAGGGCCAAGCGAGCAGGTTTTGCTCCGCAGCATCCCTCCATTTGCCTCCCCATCCAGCCAGCCAGGCCCTTGGCACTGGTGTTCCCAGGCATGTCCCAGCCCCTCTCAGTCACCTCGAAGTCTGAGCAGCAAAGCTCCCTGGTTAGTCTCACCACTCCTCTGTGCTGCTCTCATGTAACAATCAAAGGTATATGTTTTTAAGTTTGAATTTACTACTACATTTAACAGGACATTTTTTTAACTGATTAAAATCTATACCTTGGGTTCCTCTCCAGTGAACTTGATTATTTTCCTTCTTTCCTTTCTTCCTTCCTTTTCCTTTCAGCATCCATACGTCATTTGTTGTTAACTGTGTGGACTGCATGTTCTGTGTGTCCTGTAGCAGCTTCAAAAGCCTCATTTCTAGTTATACTACGAGTGTGTACGTGGATGTTCCCCCCCGGCCCCAGCTCCCTTTGCTTTAAACACTCTTCGGAGTTGCTGAGGGATTCGCCTCTGCTTTGCTATTGGTACCTTTTAAATATTTAGTATCACTGGGGCTGTAAGGTTGGGAATTTCTTTCTCTTATTTCCATTTCTAGGCCACTCTTCTGTGGGCTGTTCAAATAAATATGTGGATCAGTTCCCCAGGAGTTTACCCCTTCACCTAGTAGGTACAGATACACGGCAAAATATAATCTGGAAATACAAACCCAGAAATCCTTTGGGGGCACATATTCATTGCAAAGTTTCTAAAGGCGAGTGGTCCAAGTAAGTACACCTGTAAAAACAGATTTCAAAAGCAATAAGAAAATGAGTCGCAGTTGATAGAAAAAAGGCAGGAAAAAAAATACATCGATTTGGTGGAGCAGATCTTGTTCTAGAGATGAGGCCAGGGGGAAGGCTGGTCTCCACAACAAGGCGTTCCTCATGGGTTTCCTCTGGTCTCGAATGTCTTCTGCTGCAGAACTAGAAACTGTTGAGATCTTTGGGCCAACCACTCGCAGACTGCCGTTAACTTTGTGCTTTCTGTTTTAAATTCTTTTCCCCTCTGACAGTTTTTCTTTGCCCTGGATTGCTGAAAGGAGTATACCAGAGCGAACATTTATTCGAATCAGACCACCAGTCAGGTGCCTGGTGCAAGGACCCTCTGCAGGCGTCTGACAAGATCTACTACATGCCCTGGACACCGTACCGGACAGACACGTTGACAGAATACTCCTCCAAGGATGACTTCATCGCCGGGAGGCCAACCACCACCTACAAACTCCCGCATCGGGTGGACGGCACAGGCTTTGTGGTGTACGATGGGGCATTGTTCTTCAACAAGGAGCGCACTAGGAACATAGTCAAGTTTGACTTGCGGACCAGGATAAAGAGCGGGGAGGCCATCATCGCGAATGCAAACTACCACGACACTTCTCCCTACCGCTGGGGAGGCAAATCTGATATTGACCTGGCCGTGGATGAGAATGGACTGTGGGTAATCTATGCAACAGAACAAAATAATGGCAAAATAGTCATTAGCCAATTAAACCCTTACACATTAAGGATTGAAGGGACATGGGATACCGCCTATGACAAGAGGTCAGCTTCGAACGCCTTCATGATCTGTGGGATTTTATATGTGGTGAAGTCTGTGTATGAAGATGATGACAACGAAGCCACAGGGAATAAAATAGACTATATCTATAATACTGACCAAAGCAAAGATAGCATGGTGGATGTGCCCTTTCCAAACTCCTACCAGTACATTGCTGCTGTGGATTATAATCCTCGGGACAACCTCCTGTACGTATGGAACAACTATCACGTTGTGAAGTATTCCTTGGACTTTGGACCACTGGACAGCAGAGCAGGTAAGGGGTTTAATACCGAGCCAAAATCTGAGTTGGGCTTTTCTTGCAAATAGGGTGTAAAATTGAAGTCTGTTCCTGTCTTACTGAAATGCCTTTGGCATACTTTGGAATACTTTTCATATCTTAGTTTGAAACAAAATAGAGAGAGGACTGTGCTACCTATAACTAACCTGGAACAGTCTCCAAATGTCCATGTTCTTGTTCCCTTTACAGGGACAGCAACATTCTTTTATTCTTAATTTAATTTTCCTCTATACTTCTGATCATCTTCCCTTCTACAGGATTTTTGGCAATGTGCTTAAGTTTACCCACTTCTTCATTGTTTTGCAAGTGTGATGTTCACAGTTGCCATTTGATTAGCAACATGGCTGAGCCTGGATTGTGGTCAAACTCATTTGATGGTGCAGGAGTTTCTAAATAGCATTTGCTCAACCATTTTCAAATTATTACTGCTGTACATGATGTAGTCATAGTTATCATGTGTTTCCTGTGGTGGATGGTGTGCTTCAGAAAGGCTGCAAAAGTAAGAGGAAAGGCAGAATTAATATAAACTGTATAGTAAGATATTTGATTAGTAACGTTGTTGTTTCCAAAACATTGGTTTTTGTTAATAGGACAGACTTGGAAGGGATGAGCGGGTTCAGGGCTTCAGATTGCAAAAGAGAAATAAAGAGATTTTTGTTGCTGAGCTTTTTTTTTTCTTTAATTTCTCTTCCTGTGTGCAGCCTGTTATCCATCTAAAAAAAGTCCCGAAAGAATCTGAGGATATGAAAATCTGGGGAGGGCTGGAATAAAAGTAGTACAATGGCAGTCAATTTCTCACTTTAATACAAAAATGTAAGGAAAAGGAGAAGGAAATCTTGAAGAGGCAGGGAACATTTTCAGTGATGTTGACCTCTGCAAGATCTCAGATGAGCAAAAATATGAAGTAATACTTTTCATTCTCCCGACTTAATGATGAATGTGTACTTTTGGAGTGGTGGAGGGAAGCAGAGCAATTTGTAAGTTATTGGTTATGCCCAAGGAGTGAGAATCAATTGCATCCCTTCTGTTGCACAGGGTTTTTCTCTGCTTTTCAGTGAATCATTTCCAGGTATCACAGTGCATTCTCTGCTTCCGCTTTTTCACATGGTGACCGTTGGCATCTTTAATTAAAAAAGCCATAATCAGTGAAAAAAACAAATGTAGTACTTTTGTATTAAAAAAAAAAATAACAGTTCAAGCTGGTGAGACTGGGAGAACAGGTGAGAACCTTGCAGAGGACTCCGTTACAACACAGGAAGCAGTGAAGACACAGAATATTTTTATTTGGTTATTTAGTTATTTGATTTTTACAAAGAGTGGATCATGGATGTGTTTTTCCCCTCTTCCCAAATCACCAGTGGTTTTCAATGTAGAGCAAGGAGACGTTACCTTAGGGTTACAGTTTGAGTAGCAAAATACGTAAATAATATCTGCTTAATTAGAAAATAAAAGATAGTAAAATTGATGGTTCGAACAAATTGGTTGCTATAAAACAATTAAGGTTGGAGTTTAAGGAGCAGAGCTGTTAAAACCAAAAATTGATCTTAACAAGGAAGTTATATATTTGAGTACCTAAATAGCCAGTGACATATTTGAAATCTCTGGTATACTACATTCTAAGGCTATTTAAAATTAGGAAAAAAAACAAAACAAAACAAAAAAAAACAAACAAACAAAAACACACCAAAACAAAAAAAACCACCAGGTGCTGGAGGCTCCAGTTCACTTAGTCAAACATTTAAACATTTTCAGTCTTTTCCCAAACCACCCAGGGAAAACAGGAGGAGGCAGGAGTCTCTTAGCTTATAGGAAAGGCAAGGATCATATAATCTTGTTCTTCACAGTGATTAAACATTTTCTGGAGTTTTAATTAAAGGTCTGTTTGTACATGTAGGTTTGGTACATATTTGAGATCCCCACTGTCCCAGAGCTTCTCTCACCCACTGTTTGAAAAAATGGGCTTTTACTTCTCAGTGTAAATGAGTGGCAAATAAATCCTGGAGTTTCTGTGCTCAGCTGGAGGTACCAGGGAAGGCAAAATACACTGAAGTGAGGCACAAAGCTCCGTTCCGCTAATCCAGAAGCAACTGAATTAAAAGCAGTTGTTCATTTTTCTCAAAAATGGGAAAAGCTGTGTTTTTAAGGATTTGCCCCACTCAGTGATTTTTTTCCTTTTGTCTGGGGTTGTTTTCGGTTGTCCCAACAGCAGTTTTGAAAGCAAACGCTCCTCAGTGCCTGCAAATCCCAGGAAGCCAGTCATTAATTTCTGCCTTCAAGCATTGAACTTGAAGACACCAAAAGCCTTTGAAGCATTTTGTTTTCTTTGAGCTGTTTGGCCTCTGAGTGAGTTTTTTGGAGGATGCTACTCATAATCGCTCCTGTGTTTTGGGGTTATTTTCTTTGTAGCTGCTTTTGAGTTTGCTAATTTGAAGTGATAGCTCTGCAACTCTAGCAGTGTTTTTCCATCCATCAAAAGCAGAGTAGCGTTCAGGTTGTTGTTTTTCATATGTGCCTCACCAGGCATGTGCAGAGAGGTAAACCAAAGGCTGCACAATTTTCCGCAACCTAATCAATGTTTAATATTCACCAGAGTGTGCCATTTTAATCATCACCCACTTGTGATACAGTCTGTGTAAACAAATTCAAGCAAATATCAACAAATCCTCTTCTCCAAAAAGTCAAAGTGTTCCCATCCTGCTTCCCAGGGCTGTGTCACATACAAACACGTTGCCTGGCTTTGCTTCTCGGCATCCCCCTGGGCAGTCACAGCTCCTGTTTAATAGGTGTATGAAATTAATAAATAAATATGCCCAATACCTAAGGAGGACAGTTATATGATACAGAGACTTCTAATTGTGCTGCAGTGGCTTCCAGATATTGCATATTAACACCGTGAACTGCCAGGTGGGTAATGAAATGTGATATGAAGCTTCTGTCCATATCCGTAATGTTTTAGAAACCTCAGAGGGTGCATGTCAAACTTTTATCCTCCACATCGGTGTTAAGTATTGCAGGGTGATCTCCTGACATAAGATTGCAACGATTTTATTCAGTAAGGGTAGTTGATTTTTTTATTCCTAAAGCAGTTTTACAATGCAGATAAGGTGAACTCTCTGTCCTTATAATATGCTAATTAAGTGCATTTGTGTCTTGGGTAAAAGATGTGGCAGTATGGTGATGAATAAGAACTTTAAACACATATGACATCTCGTTAAAATGTAATTTTCGCATCATAAATCTGAGGCCTTGCCTTTGACAGCTGAGTGATGTGGATAGTGGGCAGAGGATCTTGAACGTTTCAAGGTTGCTAGTAGGGAACTGGAAGGGGTGTCCAGTGCCGTTTTTAGGGAGCTGCTGAGTGTTTAAGTGTGGCTTCTCCTACGTTGTTGTTTTCTGGGGGCTTTTTGTTTGTTTGTTTGTTTTTTCCAGTTGCTTGCGTCCCATCCAGGAGCATCCCTGACTCTTGCTCCCATTCTTCTTGGTTGCTTGCAGTGAAAGCTGCTAGTCACACAGCGTTGCTGAAGGTTTTTGGAGAGATCACCACTTGCTTTCGGCAGCCTCTGCTAGGGCCAAGCCTCTGCTAAGCCCTGCACATCATGGCTTTTATCCTCTAACATTTGCCCATATATGCCTGTCCCATTTATTATGTAGACATTTTGGTCCATTTTTGCTCTTTAAAACAGAAGGACATGTCTAAGTTTGGAGGTGAAGAAAGCACAGAGACTTCTCATCTTTTATAGCAAAGCTGGCACCTCAGCCTACATTTGTTGGCCAGCTGATACCTTGAGCTCAGCAGGACAGAACAATATTTCACCTACCTGGGATCCAGAATTGCATTTGTTCCCCATTTTAGGGCCTGATCTGTCTCTTCGTTTTTATCCTGTTTTCAATTTACCATCTTTATAAAGCAATGTCTTATTAAAAAATTAGAGCATCATACCACTGGACACCATTCTGAAATTAGGGATTTCTGCTTTTTTTGTCAGGAAAGCTGGAGTTTGAGCTCTTTTCTCTACCTTCTAACCAAAAAAAAAAAAAATAATAAAAAAAAATCCTTAAAAAGTGCAAGATTCCTCAGCTTTTAAGAGCTCCCTTTATGGAGCACTTAATAAATATTAATACTGTTTGGTTAGTACAGCAGGAGTATCTTTAGTGCCTCTCCAGTACAAATAAATATACAGTTGCTCCCTCCTCCTAAACAGAAATGTGCTTCTCTCGGTAGGATGGTGGAGCTGAGTTTATTCTCTTTGGAGATGTGTTGTCACCATTGCAAACCAACGGGAAACCTGCCATAAAACCTGTGTGCCCTAAAGCTCCAGCCAGTATCCATGGGGCCAATGGAGGCTTTTAAGATTTTGAAAATGAGCAGCTTTTATTCCTACTCCCCACTGAAAATACCCCCATAGCGTGGCAGTTCATGGGTCTGGGTCGCTCTCATGGCTTGTCTGCTGCTGATTGTGTTTGTTCTGGAAATGAATACTGTAATATTTTTAGCAGCATTTATTAAGACTCGTCTCCTGAAGTCTAGATCAGCGTTGCTAATTAACTTCTTCAATGCTGTCAGCACTCTGCAGTTCTTCTGTGCCAGCTTTTTTTCATTTTTTAAACCAAGAAAGGCGAGAAGGCACATGTGGATGCCCTGCCATGCCCTTTAGAGTCAGAGCAAGCAGAAGACGCATTGAATGTTTTTCCTACTTGATAGTCAGGGTAAAGAGGAGTAAAAACTCTTTAGGAATAAGCTACAAAATTCTCAAACCTGTACAGGAAGCTTTACAGCGTTTATAGATCTCCATGTTTTGGGAGAAATGGGACCAACTGTGAAGGGCTGTGAAATGCTGGGTGGGAATGCTGTCGGCAGCCTGACAGGGGAAGACTGGTAAATCTGAGAAAAAAAGAGATGACAGGCACTTTGAAGTACTCCTTGAAATATGTTTTGGTGTCAATAGCGATTTTAAATCAAGAGACTTGGGTTTTGAAGAAAACATGAATAAAAGTGTCCATTTCCTTTAGGTAAGTTTGCCACATGTGGATGGGTAAAGGTTCATATAATCACAAAGTTACTGGGTCAAAATCCCAAAGTTCTTGGAGAGTTTCAGCTCAGCCACTATTCAGACAAATCCTCTGAAGCTGGTGGGACTCTGGACTAGTGGCTTCAGGAGTGAATCCACAGTGATTTTTTTTGTTGGCCCTGGAAGGAATTGTACTTTGCCAGCAAGTGGCTTTTCAGCCTCCTGATTTGTGTGTAAAGCATCCAAAAAGGATATATAAATTTCTATTGAAAGCTGGAACAAATAGTGAATATCCATATGAATTTGAGTCACAATATCTACCCTACATTCTTAAGTTGAAAAGATTTTTTTTGTAAGGGTGTGCTCATGACTGGGAGGGCAAAGCAGATGATGAAGACTTAGGTGAAAGAGATGTGCCCATTAAAACAACGTAGGAATTGTTCACTGTAGTGCGATTTCTTCACTGTAACAGGATTTTTGCTTGATTAAAATGTGCTGAGATGAAATGGGACTTCAGGCAAATTTCACTGAAACAAGAGATTCTTCCCAGAAAGGGTTGTTGGGCACTGGAACACGCTGCCCAGGACAGTGGTGAAGTCACCATTCCTGGAGGGGCTGAACATACGCAGAGATGAGGTTCTTAGGGACATGGGTTAGTGCCAGGAATGGGTTAATGGTTGGATTCAGTGATCTGAGGGTCTCTTCCAACCAAAATGATTCTGTTCTATGATTCTGTCCTAAAGTATCAGGAGGAGCAAGGAATGCCAGCATCCAAAAACCAAGCCAAGGTGCAAAGTGCTCTGGGAAGTTTCTGGTCGATTTGTATAGTTTAAGGTGCAGATTAATCCAACATTGAGATGGAAGAGGAGCCTCTGCCTGGTACCTTGCTTGTAAATGTAAGCTTTATCTTTGCAGATGAGCAACAAAAGCCGCCTCCTGAGCTCGGCAGGAGCTAAATGAAGCTTTTGGGTAGCCTAAAACTGCATAGTCAGAACGTGGTGTGTTGTGTGAAGCTGCTGGGATGTGCTCTTTTCATATAAATGAGTTTAAATTGACTCTGGTATGAAGAGTAGAACAGAGAATTAAATTAGATTAATAGATTTTTTTAAAGACCAGAAGGGACCATTAGCTCATTTAGTCTGACCTCTGTAATGCATTCGATCAGATTTCATCCACTTCCTCTTGTATGGAGCCTAATGACTTGACTTTACCAGGTGTAGCTTCCAGAAAGGCACCCAGGCGATCCCTGCCTCGCTCCCTGGGCTGCTTTTCGTGGGTGGATATTCTCTCGCAGTGTCAAAGACGTAAAATAATATTTGCATCATAAATATTTCTGTCATACTGCCCAGCCAGCAAGTCCTTTTTGTGTCTTTTTAAAATTGTTTTTGTAGAAAGTCAAAAACAAGCTTCTTGAATTGCACACTTTGCACCTTGCTCAAATGGTGCTCAGGAGGTTGCCTACTGTGGGAATTTCTAATAGATATTTATTTTTTAAAGATGTTAGAAACTTATTACATGGAGTGGGAAATTCCTGAATGGACGGTGAAAGCAAATAATTCACTAGCAATAAGAAAAGATTCTTTCCGGGCACTAAAACCAAGAAAGCCTTCTGCTTTCAGGTGTTGTACTTTATAATGAGTGTCACTAAATGCATCTGTAAACTTTGGTTTTCAATTAGAAGAAATTACCAGTCTGCAGAGCTTGCATATTGCTTTCTTAATGCCACTTCCATTTTTATTTGAACCAGAGTGGTAGGGAGTAAGTGACATTTAAAGCTTGGAGTTTGTCATCAAGTTCTAATTGTCTCGTGGATGAGAACATCTGGCCATGGGAAAGGGCAAAAACTTGTTCCAGCAGTTTTTCCATAATGGATTTTGTGATTGTTGGGTTGTTTCGTTTTGTTTTGTTTCTTTGCTTCTTTTTAAGTGAGTCTGTATTTACACCAAGTGAAAGTTGATGAAAGGAAGTGAACTGTAGAGGATTGAAGAAACACTTTGGTAAATAAACATTAATTGTATTAAGAATGTTATTACAGCAGATTTTTCTTGTCAAAATGTAGTGGCAAATTCTGGTAGAAAGAGATTGTCATTCTCTTAATATGCAAATAGAAATTGGCTGCACTTAAAAGTGTCTTAATTCAAATTGAAATACTATGCTGTCAGAATGTATTTTTTTTCCTTCTGAAACTGTGTTTTGTGACATTTTAGATTTAATAATAATAATAAAAATTATTATTATTATTATTATTATTATTATTATTATTATTATTATTATTATTATTATTATTATTATTATTATTATTATTATTATTATTATTATTATTATTATTATTATTTAGAAACCTGTAAGAAAGTCCTTTGGATGTTTTCATACCAGATGCTGATGTTACCTTATCCCCTCAGTGTCTTTATAAACTTCAGCTATCATTGATTCTAGAGATCTGTGCTGGACCTGGCTGTATGTCACTCTTCTACTCCAAGACATTGATCATTGCTTTAATTTTTTATTATTGCATATTTAACAATAAAACTGAGTGATGTTCTATTGCCAACTGAATCTCCAAGGAGTGCAACTGTTTCTCATTATAAAGTGTGTGGGGCGGGGGGGAAGTAATTAAATTTTAATTATTTTTCCCTTTTGCCCAAATATCTTCACACCATGCAAATTAAATAAAATTATTTAACCATGACAAGCACTTCTGCCAATTAATCCCTGAGAAGTGAAGCTGGAAAATGTATGCCACACGCATGCAAGCACTCGCACTCAAATGCCTGGAAACAAGAAACCCAAAGGAGTCTTAAGGGAAGCAAGAGTTAAACCAGCCTAACAAAGCCAGGAGTAGGAGCTTAAGCACTAGTGACATCCACCCGCAAGCTGGTCTGAGCTCTTTGCTGCTTCCCATTTGATATTCTGAAGAATCTTTTTCCCTTCTGGCTTAATAGCTACAGATTAATTGAAGTTCAAGAACTCAGTATTTCTAGTAGCCTTTATACTGAAATTTAAGATGGGTAATTTAACTTTTAATTGATTTTTTTTCCCTTTAATTTGAGCTTTAAGTATGTGCATATTTTTATCTCAGCTGTGCTTGGGTTTCCTGTAATACAGGCAAGATTACCAAGAGATACTCATTAGATAAATGTATTGATTAACAACATAAAGATAGTTGTACTGAATGCCTGAAAACTGAATCTAGTTACTAGAAAATAAAATTTTTCGGGCAATTTCAAAGCATTTTCCCCTCCCACAGGATACTCTAAGCAAGACTAAGGCTTTGGCTCTGTTGGACAACATCAGACTGCCAATACTAAGCTTAAAGCAAAAGGAAAAAGGCCTAAACCAAACCAAAACAGTACAGCAAGAATGGGCAGGTTTCCTGCATTAGGCCATTTTCCTACAGTTTGCAGTGAAGCAAAAACTTAATAAAATGATTGTTGTTGTTGTTGTTGTTGTTCAATAATGTCCCATTGTAATAAAATAAAAATATTTTGGGGGAACTTGGCTTTTTTTGGCAGGAAAGTACCAAAACAAGGCTTTTGAATGGTGCCATTGTGAATGTTACATGAAATGTTAACGTGAAACATTGTAGTATTACCTAAGGGGGGGGAAAAAAAACAACAGTTCTGTGAAACGGAGAGGTTCGGTCCCTTTAGAGTCAGCGTTGTTTGAAAGTCACCATCTTTTCTGGTTTTTGTTCCAGGTCATAATCAAAATAGCTCCTCATACGTCGCAGTTCCTTTGGGAGGGCAGGTTGTTCTGCCTGACACAGGTCTGGACCCACAGCCCCCAGAGCAGTGTAAAAACCTAGTGTTGATTTGAGTCCCATGCCCTGGGCTTGTGGCATTTTTAGACCAAGCAGACAAACTGTGGTTTTAGCTACTTAGAGTGGGTCTAACAAGGATTATTCCCTGTTTTTGCAGCTGATCCTATAGCTATTTTGTGGCTGTGTCATTCATTCTCTGCCCTCCTCCATAGCTCATGACAAACAGAAGTTGGAAAATCTCAGCATTCCTTGCTGGACTGACCAGGAAGAATATTAAGTTTTCTGATGGCTGGGTGGCAACATCAATCACCTGCCCTGCCTTTTGCTTTGGGGGAAAAGGAGCAAGCACGCCAAGTGAATTAGCGGGTGATTTATTTATTTGCGATTCTGGGATGGAATGTTTTATCTTCATAAATCTCATGTTAGGATAGCTATTGTGGCTATGCCTGGTGGTGATATATTTGTATAAAAATCAATGCCTTAACTGTGCACAGGGAGCAAACCTTTGTATTTTGCCCTAGCTGCATTTGATAACCAAAATTTAACTAAGATTGTTCAGTGTTTAATTACATACCAAGACGAAGCTGTGTATTTTATCTGCATTGCTAATTGCAGGGGCCTGGATTCAGCTCCAGGCTTGGCGTTTAGCAGGGAACCGGTCAGGTGCCAGATTTTGTGATGGTTGGGTGCATCACGCTAACAACAGCCCAGCAGAGATGTGCATGAGGTAGTTGAAAATGTCAAATGCCAGGAGCAGAGGCGTGACGGAAAAGTGGCCAGCAGAGCTCGCGGCGAATAGGACCTTTTTTAGTTTTCTGCAGAGCTAAGCATAGATGACTTTGGTTAAAAGTTACCTTTGGTGCCTTCCCAGGGCATCTCTCTGCATGAGAGGCAGGGACGGATCCAGGCCTTTTATCTTCCTGAGCCAGGCTGAATTTTATTCGGAATTTCCTGCTTTCCTAGGAACACAGGCTGGCTTTTCTGCTTGATGTCATGGAGTCCTCCTTCTCCAACCACAGTGTCTCCTGAATGCTTGGATGCTCCTTGCATTCTAGCTAAGTCTGTATTTTGCATCCTCAGCCAGTTGTGATATTTTCTCGTTTCATTGCACCCCATAATAAGCTTATTGCCTGCTCTTTTCTGTGTGTGTTAATGCTGTTTTGATAGTATTTTAAATTGAATTCTGGACCTTTGTTCTGAAACTGGGAGATGTGGACCAGATCCAAGAGGGTTTGCTGACATCCAAGTGTGTCTGCGCAAATTGCTACCTGACTGTTCTTTGGCTGTATGTACCCATCAGTCCTGGCGTTCTCAATGCTTCCATTTGTCTATGACAATTTTTATAGCTAAAATTTGAGTGGTAGGACTGCTGACCACAGAGGACTTTAATGCCTTCATCTTGGAGACCTCCTCAGTAGGTGGTCATTATAGATGATGTCGATGAAATTTTGGTAGATAATCATTAAGTTCTCCTTTGTCCCTGTGACCACTGAAAATGTAAGATGCATCAGCTCACTGAATCATGTTATTTTAGTTTAGAAAAGCATCTGAATGGGCCAAATTTTATAAAGAGGATTGAAGACCCTCACCAGCTTCCATCAGAGGGTAACGCCAGGTATCTGCTTGTCTTCTCATCTCTCCCTTTTTGCCCAGCCAAAGACCATGAACTTGCAACCATTTGCAGCACCTAAAAATTTGGCTCCTTGTCTTGAAACTTATCATCTCTGCGACCCCGAGGCATGCTGCTCCTCACTTGTTTCAATTGCCAGTTTAATCAAAACCCGACATGCTGTTTCAAATACGATTTCTCCAGCTGAACAACTCAAGCTGTCACGGCGTTTCTGCACCATGGGTACATCAGGAAGAGCATATAGAAATGTATGGCTCTAATTCCTGGTGCTGTGAATCCCAGTAAACGTGAGCTTTAATGATGTTCCTGGTCCCCACTTGTTGTTAGTGCTGGGACAGAGCCCATCAATGCTTATCCACTCCGAAGTCCATCAGCCTGAGCACTGGCGGATTGGGCGTTTGGGACCACACTCTGCTTGCTTTGTTTTCTCAATACCCTCCAAAAATTACTTGTCTTCGTGGAAACTCTACATTTTGGCCTCTGAAGTTAAACTTCAGGACTGATGATGTTGTTGAGCTCAGGGATGTTTTTTTACAGAGCCTCAGCCTCTGTGATCGCAGGATTTTCATGTCTTCTTGAATTTATAAGTGGGAAGAGAAGCTTTAAAATACAGCTCCTGAAGATCTGAGGCACAGCAAGGAAAAGCCTAAATCCATAATATTTTTTATTTCTTGTTGCTTTTGGGTTAAAACTCCTTCAGAATTTTGGGGGTGACAGTGAAAGGTCTTCCCAGCACCAGCTTTTGAGCAATGTCATTTCAAACACCTGACAAACTGAGGCTGGTTTGTATTTTTTGCTTTCTGCTTGTCCTGGGAACTCTCAACTTGTTCCAGTCATTTGTAACCTTTGCAGAAAGTGGAGGGATCTGCCCTTAATCCGCAGCACAGATTTTTGTTGCCCTCCCCTTTTTTCTTGCAATTGCTCCCTTCTTTTGGTCTCAGCCATTCATAAAATCTCCTAGTGGTTTTAAACCTCTGCTTATCCTGAGCAGAAAGCCACCTTTGTGTCAAGTAACAGGCAGTTTTGCAATCTGGCCTTGCATCTGTAGGAAACTAATTGGAGATTTTGCACTGGCTCCTAGCAAAGGAAAAACTTTCCGAGGACTTACTCCCTGAACGCAGCAGTACGGGATGGGATGCCAGGGTCTCCAACCTGCTGGGAAGGTGAGCAAGTCTTGTTCTTTTTGTAGATGCATCAGGGTTTATATCTTTTTTTTTTCTTTTTATTTAGGGACTTTTCCCTTCTTATTTACTGTTCCTCTTTGCTACTGTTTGATTTGCCTGGAAATAATAGCAGCATGATTCCTCAAATCCAGTAACTTGAGAAAGGAAACCCTGTCTCTAATTAAGTCGTCACCAGAGGGAAGGATAATGAAAGCTTGAACTTCAGCACAAAGGAGTCACCTGTAAAAAAGGACCTTAAACTCCCTCTGAAATGGTTGACTGACACCAAGAGCGACCCAGCCACCTTTCTCGGTGCTGCAGAAAGGAGGTGGACTTTAGGCTGAGACTTGCCTGGAGTTCGGCTGGTTTGCTTAAGGACTGATGGCTGACTTTAGAAAGCTGAGTATGCTGCTCGAAAGGTGTCACTGCCACCGTGGGGTCACAACTGCTTCCACATCAGAAATCTTTTGTCACTTTTTAAAAAATTTTAGGAAGTCATATCCTATGATTCTGTGATTCTATTTTTTTTTAATTTGTGAATCTCACATCGTTCACACACCTAATCTGAAATACTGGCATTTCTTCTTCCTTGCTTGGGTCACAAGAAAACGAAGGGAGAGCTTTGTGTCACTGAGGGAGGCCAGAGAATCAAAGCTGGA
Source organism: Streptopelia decaocto (assembly GCF_964273445.1). Lineage (NCBI taxonomy): Eukaryota > Metazoa > Chordata > Aves > Columbiformes > Columbidae > Streptopelia > Streptopelia decaocto. The sequence continues at coordinate 28,956,950 of NC_138658.1, forward strand.
ATTTGTCAGTTTCTTGATCAAAAGATCATTTAAGAAACCCAAATGCAAGACTAAGGGTTAGCTTGTTAGAAGAAGTTTAGGTGGTAATCAGGGCTGTTGTATGGATATGTAAATCTCTATGTTCATTTAAGTAACTAAGGGGTTGGAGATCTAAAGGGAACAAAAAACCAATTCTCCTGGACTAAGGTGTTGGGTAACTGTGTTTCAGAGGTGATGGGATATGTGACTAAGGACAATATTTTTTTTTTAAATTTTCAGTCAAAATTATCATGCAAAGACCTGTAGTAACATTGTGAGAACTGAGGTAAGAATAACCCAGAGGTGGATTTTCTCTCTTGTCCCCTTTCTCTGAGACGAAGCTGAAAACGTGGATTCCTTAGGAGGCTTTTGATTGTGAGAGAAAACATGCAAACAACAAGGAAGTCTATCGGAGTTGGATCGATTTGCCCAAACAGTTCAGTTTTTCAGCTGACATCATTTTAGCACTTGGGGGAGTTGTCCGAATCTCTCTACAGGCAGCCATGTTCTTCATGCTGAGACAAAGCTTCTATTATCTCAAAAAGAAAGAAAGAACAAAAGAAAAAAGATAAGGTGGTTTAGACCATCATTTTAATTCATGGAGAAAATACCTACCCTCATTTAGTTCCTTCACCAAATAATGCAGGGTCAATCCCATTTATGGCTCCACCCCTGGAAGATGGAATTGAGGATGCATGTCTGGAGCCGGAGAAGCAGACCTGCACCCTGAAATAATTTATTGGAGGCTTGCAATCACTAATTCCTTTAGAGAGACTTGCCTGATGTAGAAGGTGAGTGGAGGTGACGTCTCATCTGCTCAGGAGGTGGCAGAAGAGCAGGACCAGGGAGGTATGATGTGGGGATGGAGACTGTGCAGAGAAACACAGGCTGGGAAATAAAGGCAGAATTGGAGCAGACATCTTCTATAAGCTGTCAGGAATGGAGGAAAGTGAGAGTGACAAACTCTTGGACCACATCTCACAATATTTGAAACTACAAGACACTTCAATTGCCATCTCCAGGCTGGTGACTTACAGATCTACCTGTCTGCTTTGCCCATGTCTCCTACCATGTGACCTGGCATCTTAGCTGCCTTCTCCAACAGCCCTCCCGGACGCTTTGCCACTGAAGTTTAAGTTCAACATGGCATCTTTCTTATCGGCACCTTTTAAGTACGGAAAGGTACAATAAGGTCTCCCCAGAGCTTCTCTTCTCCAGGCTGAACATCCCCAACTCTCTCAGCCTGTCCTCAAAGGTGTTCCACCCCTCTGATTATCTAGGTGGCCCTCTGACAGCTTGAAAAGCAACGTGTAGCCAGACAACATATAGAGTGACAATGTCATAACTTTCCTCCTGTCAAGAGCCGTGTAGGAGAAAAACCACTTGCTTGTGACACTGGCTTTGCATTGATGGCTTTGGTAACTTCCATCCATTTGCAGCAAGAGAGCAGAGATAATGTAGTCGGAGAGTGGACTTTGGAAAAGAGGATTTTCTTGGATTTGTACACGGCTTGGAGGGAAGGGGAGAGGGAAATAGCCCTGGGAGGCAGAGAAAAAGAGGGAGCAGCTCAGTTCCTGCTACCCTGAGGAGTTAAAAGGGCACTGAAAGATGAAAGGGAGATGTGCAGATTAAAGAGAGAGACTCCATAAAGTCCATGAATAAATGAAGCCATAGACAGAATCAGTGCTAACTCTGACATGTTTGAGGCAGGGAATGGCTTTATAAAAGCTTGATTTAAAAAAAAAAAAAAAAGCTTTTAATGCAAAATGGAAAAGGATAGGCAGTGAGGAAATGATGTTTTTTAAAGATAGTCATTGATGAAAGGCAGAAAAAAGGCTGCCGGGAGAAGTCTGAATATATGCCGAGTAATAGGTCTGAAGGAAATTTGTTTAATGGCATGGCAGAAGAGTTTGTTTCCAGCTTTTTAATTTCTCTTTCCATATGTTTTTAAATATGCTTATGTATTACAGAGTACAAAAAGACTCATGAGTGGAGAAAAAAATGACAAGAAAAAATGTACTAATTTTGGAAATTAAAGAGGATAAGAGTGATGATCCTGGAAATTGCGACCCAACAAAATGGAATGTAGTTTTCAGTTAGGTAATAAATTAGATTTTTTTTTTTAAATCCTGTTAACAGTTAGGAGTTTACAGAAATGTAGCCAAAATATAATGTTTTTTACAGATAGCATCATTCCAGATAAACTGGATTGCTTTTAAAAATTGATTTTTTCAGTTGCACGGAAAAAAGGGCCACAGCATGCAAAGTGTAATTCTTCTGTAATGATATTAGTAAAACTGTCAGTATGTTTTCTGAGAGTTTTCGTTAGAATGCTGGAGGACGTGCTCCAGCATACCTGGTGTGTTTGCCCATCCCATTGTTATTAAAAAAAAAAAAGAGTTGAAGCACTGAAATTAAGTCTCAGGAATTGATGTGCGGTTTCACAGTTATTAACTTAACTTGTTAGTGGTGCAAGCAAGTGGGTAAACAGAAGGAGGGAGCCAGTCCCCAGCATTGCCAGAGCTTTAGGAGGCAAGTCAAAAGATGTTTAGGAGGTCTCTTACCAGGTGTTTTTCAAATGTGGTCATTTTTGGTGTTTGTTCTCTTTGCTTTCAGGGGTTTGAATCTTCTAGGTTTATGTTTTCTGCTCAGGTTTTCTCTGTGACTGTTCATGGTAAAATCTCAGGGAGAAAATAAGGAGGGCTGCACTGTTAGATGCTGCAAGAGGTGGATATGTTTCCAAGAGAAAATGTTTTTAATATATTATGAGACTGCTTTGTTGCTACTTTCCTTGGTTAGTCCATGCATTTGCAGATTTTTTTCTGTAATTTTATAGTGGCATCTATAGATAACTACATAACTTAGAGCAGATTTTTTAAGACAGGCAGATGTTTATTTTCCTTCTGTAAGCATCCAGATTCCTTAAAATAAAAAATAAAACATCCCTTAGGCCAAGGTATTATGTTTCCTGCAGTCCTTGCAAAACATAGTCTTTGCTCTGGTAAGTTATAGGCTTTTTCAGATGTGTTGCAGCTTTTATGTGTCAGACCTCAAAATCATGGCGAGCCACACATGCTTTCTAACCCTCAAGTGTCCCCTGTGTTTCCTCTGCCCAAGAAAGGCCACATCACCAGGTAGAGTTTCAAGGTCATATGTATATTTTGCTTGCAAAATTGCTGCTACCAAACATGTCTCTTTTACCCTTCTCTGAACTCGCTCCAGTACCTCAAGGTCTTTCTTGTCGTGAGGGACCCAAAACTGACCCAGGATTTGAGGTTTGGCCTCACCAGGGCCCAGTCCAGGGGATGGTCACTAGCCTGGGCCTGCTGGTGCTGGTACAAGCCAGTGCTGGTACAAGCTGGGATGCTGGTGGCCTTTTTGGCCACCTGGTCGCATGCTGGCTCATGTTCAAAGCAGACAAGGGCTGACCCAGGGTTGTCCTCCAGCATCAACCTGCTGGCCACTGGACCTCGCCAGCAAGAGAAATAAGGGAAACAGAGCTGTAGTGATTAGATAAAAAATTGACAACTTCATTGTAGGTTGCTTTGATGATTACATTTGATTGCTGTTTGCTTTTTTACCTGAGAGCCGGCTACGGAAACACCAGATGGTTCTGGTCGGGTTGGGATTTGGAGAAGGCCATGCAATCTGTTCTGATACGAGGCCTGCCCAACTTTCCATCAGCAACAGAGACATCTAGACCTTTGGTATTTTGTCAGAAGGAGGCTTTTTCCTTTTTTTTTTTTTTTTTTTTAAAGAACTAAAGAGACTAATAAAAACAGCTGAAGGTCCAGGTGATTTGGAGAAGATGTTGAGCATTTCTGCTGTCTCTTTTTTACTTTAAGGCTTTCACATTTCCTTTTTTAAGTATTTTTTCTGCAGTAGATGGAACTTGAGAGGGGAGAATGTCTCAGTCCTAGAAGCAAGTCTCAGTCCTTAAAGCTGGGGCTTGAATTAAGCACCCAAAACGGCAAAATCTACACAAAAGGGACTGGGAGTTGGCGTTGCTTGGCAAAACTTGTCCTGTCAGTCTTTGTGTCTTGACTTTTGAGCTGTACCAGTTATATCAGCCTCAAAATCTTGCATAGATCCATTGGGTAAAATTGGGGGTTTTAATGCAGTCAGAGGCAAAACTTGCAATGCTGTAAGGCCAGAAAATGAAGCACAACAATTGTTTGCACTGCTTTTTTATAGAGAGAATATTAAAACCCCAAATTTGATTTATCAGCATTGTGAGAAGCATACAGGAATCTAGTTGGCTGATTTTTGGAAATAGTGTATTTTGCATCAGCAGCAAGTAGATAAAATCTTTCAGTGAATTGTTTCATTTATCACAGGAGAGCATTTGATGCTGCCTCTTCCTCCATATTAGGTAAAAGCTTTTATAAAACATTCATAAACTTCTGTAGTTATTACTGACTTGTAATAAATGTCTAAACAAACTCACAGATGTTTTGTGGTCTTTAATATATTGTGTCTGGATCTTTACTCCAGCCTAGCCCTTTAAACCTGCAGAATCATTCTTTTTTTGTATTTGGGATCACCTGGTCCCAAGAAGACGAAATTATAAAATAAGCTTTTTTTTTTTTTAAAAAAAAAAAGGCGCGTTAGCAATGAGTGTCTGCCTGTTTCTGCTGCAGAACAGAGCAGCTATTAAATGATGACTTGTGCTCACTAATGACATCAAATGGATTTATAACATGTGAACGAGAAAGGGAAAGCAGGATAGCTCGTTGTTAGCTATGGGTTTGCCTGAAGCAGATTTCCCATGTTAAAGCACTTAAAAACAAATGCAGAATTTATGATGTGTCGGTAGATTTTAAACCTGAATAACGTCCAGTTGTTGTAATGGCTAATAATGCAAATTACCTGAGTCAGCCTCAGCATAGAGTGGTAAATATATCCTGCCCATTCAGACACACTTCTTTCTTCCCTGCCCCCCCCTTTCCCATTAATATTTTATCCCCCTGAAGAGATGTTCTGAACATATTATGTGCACCAGCGTACTGTGCTCATGGTATTTCTGGATGTCATTACAGAGAAGCCCGAAGACTATACCACTGCCTGTGATGCTCGCTTGGAAATTGCTTGGAGCAACAACAGCAAGTGTCAACAGGGAGCCATATTAATTATTTGTAATGTGCCTCATAAGAGGAATCAACGTCTTTTACTGCAGCACAAATATTACTTGAAACAGGAAGGTTACTCTAGCTGTTACCGTAATCTATGTGTCATTAACTTTCTGTGCTTAGAAAAAGAGATTAACAACCCTGTAAATTGTTACAGTAAATAGATGAATTACAACAACATGTTTTTATTATAAATAAAAGTTTCTCGATAGAGTTACTCCAAATTACTGGAGAAGAACTGGGTCTTTAGTAAGTGGGAAAACTGTACAGTGTTGTTGGGAAACAAATAGCTTCCACTCGGGTGAAAGCAACACTGAGTTCCACAAACCGGTATCTGATATGACTAAAGTTCAGTGTAGTACCTATGTCTGCGTGGAAAAAGCAAAAGAGATAGTTCAACTTCTCTTCAGGTATATCCACAAAATGGAAGTTCACTACGAAAAGTGCACAATGGAACAAAATACTTGCTAACCTGTCTTGAATCTGGTGCTGTAAAAATGCTGTATGTTTAATGATAGCCCTGAGACATCTCTGTAGGAAACACTAAACCACTTATTTGTCCACAGGGCAGGCTCACCACGGACAGGTTTCCTACATGGCCCCACCGATCCACCTCGATTCAGACCTGGAGAGACCGCCATCCAAGGGTGAGTGATGAAGGCTCCTTGCATATGCGTTGCAGACCAGCCGTAAGCAGGAGCGTTGATCGTTTGTTTTGTCATAGAGCTTCTGCAGCAAAGTTACCTGAGATAGGTGCCTCTGTCAAATGGTGCAAGTGAAGCGATAGAAACGTGGGCCCTTGATTTCTCAGCCCTGTTTGGAGGATCCCCCCCCTGGTTGTGTTGAATGAACCCCCAATTTGTGCCCCCTGGGACCAGAGCAAGCATCTGTACCGGTGCAGACTTCTACACCTCTCTTTGGTCCTTCTGATTAGGTTGTCACTATTCAGATCAGATTTCAAAATTACCTTCTTGGAATGGATAATAGCAATGTCTTTAAGTTAAAAGCAAACAGAGATCTGGAGAGATTTCTTGTTCAGCTCCAGAAATGTGTACAAACACCAAACAAGGAATGTTGTGAAAGAAGAGAATGGGAGGAAAAGTGGTGGATGCCCCATCCCTGGAGACATCCCAGGCCAGGCCGGATTGGCTTCTGAGCAACCTGATCTGAGGGAAGATGTCTCTGCTCATGGCAGGGGCTTGGACTAGATGAGCTTGGAAGGTCACTTCCAACCCCATTTTATGAATCTATAGAAAGAGGACAGCTGAATCGTGGTTGCAGGGAGATGCACCATAGCTTAGGTTTGGTGTTTTTCCTTCCTCATCTCCTCCAAAGGGTGCTACAGCTGCAGGAAGGGTTCAGGGTTGACTTCGACAGTGATTGTCACCATTCTGCCCCAGCTGTGAGTACATTTATGTGCGCCTGTGTTATCTCTAAGTGCTCGCAGCTGAAAAATACATGTTAATGAACAATTAATCTGGATAGGCACACCATCATTATGTCATATGGAGAAAACTGTCTTCTAAATTTCATGTTGTTATCCATTTCTCATATTCCGGGAGGCAGAAGAACCTTTGTGTTGGTGCATTGCAGCTGCAACGGCAAGCATATCCCTGCTTCTCCAAATCGCCCAAGGACTTTGTGGGCTAAAGGAAAATGTACTGTTAAAGCTCTTGGCTTGAAAGGCTCCATAATTTTGAGTGAGCTTTTCCATCAGCATCCAGGTGGCTGGATCTGTAACTTGATCAAGTAAATATTTGCTGGATTTTTTCTCCTGTAAGTGTAATGTACATTTTCTTAGCTGATGCCGTAACAAAAACTGAGGGGTTGATTCTTGCTGCACAGTAGCAGCGTCAGCACAGTTATTCCTTGGTTGTTCCTCTTGCATCTCTCCAAGGTGGAGCCTTGTGCTGGGTGACTGAGCTTAGGCCCGATTCACAATCCTCTCTCCAAATCTGCCCATAGGAGTTGGGCCGATCACGTGCAGTCTCCTGGTAGTCCACAACCTCCATTCAGCTTTGGGTGAATTACCGTGCAATTCAGCACTTTGGGGATTGTTATCTGCTTCTAAGTCAGTTGAAAACCTCCAGTTTTGCAGTAAAATTTGCTACCTAGATCAGTATTACCACAGTCAACATAAACCACTACTGCTGTTGCCTTGATGCTCTTGGTTTCCCTTCCATATTCCCCCTTGCACTGAGCTGGTGCTGGTCAATGTTGCACTTAGAGTGGCAAAAAGAAGATGACACTTTACAATTTTAATGGAAATGGGACCAGGGTAGTGATATAAAAACATCTTGCCTTCCTATATTAAAAAAAAAAAAATTAAAAACAATATTAAAACAATATTAAAAAAACAATACAGATTTAGTGCTGCTGGGGCTCTATGCAGTTCTGTGCTGGTGGATTTATTTGTAACTGTCTTTTCCTTCTCCTTTTTAAAAATTGTATTGCTGGTGACATTTACACACATTGTTTATGCATTGCAGGGCATTTTTACCTGCCTTTCAGAGTCCTGATACTAGTAGTGAATAGAGCATAAACTCCAGTAGTTTACTGGTACATTAGTGTCATCATACATTACAGGGTAATTACTATGAGCCACTGCTCTGGATAGTAACACAGTAATGACACTGTGAGTCACTTAATAGAAATCAGGCCATGAATCGGCATTTTTTATCATGACACTTTTTATTCCCCACCCCTTTTTTAATTTGAGGGTGTTTGAAAATACGTTCCACATATGAAGCAATCAACTATTATTTTTACACCTCCACTCAGTCTAACGACCCAGATGCAATGACGTGATTTTTACAGAACCATTTACTCCTTCCGTATGCAGAATAATTCCAGGGGTAGCTGAGACCTCAAGGGCTGATCTCATAGACTGAGGATCAAACCTATGTTCTAAAAATGAATGGCTGGTTACTGACTATAGCAAGGAGTTCCACAGATGAGGATGATAATTATACTCTGGTTTAGAAAAGAGATTTTATGGATTTATCATATATAGCAATATAGAGTTTGGAGTCAAATTCTGCCAGATACTAAACCACAGCAAATTGAACTCATTGGATCCACATACTAAAACTGTTTATGAAGCTTTATAGGAGTAGATTTTAGTGTCTATATGTGGAATTACATTAAACATGAAATATATGCCTGGCATTTAAAGCTGAACAGCCCGAGCTCTGCACTCCTGGTGCAAGTTTTGGATGTTTTGCAAAGGTTTCCTACAAAGTTGAAGTTCTCTTGGAGATCATTACGCTTGAAGTCAGTGCATTTTCAAAATGTAGATTGGTAAGCAAAACTAGTTATTGGTCCCCAGTTCTAGAAATAAATAGCAATGAAAGGAGGGTGTGAGAGGTTTTCTTTGGAGATCAGCATGAACTTTGATTTAAAGATGCCTTGAAATGTGATTTTTGTAGACTGTTTGAAGCTACCATAGGACCTGATAAGCTCAGAACGGACATAGACGTCCACCCAGGAGGTTGTTTTGACAACGGGTTTCATTTTCCACTGTACCGAGTTTTGCCATTCGTCGTCAGTAGTTGAAGATTTTACCTGCCTGACAGCGGCAACAGCTGGAAAGCAGGGCCAGCACCCTCAAGCAGCACTAATCCACACTGAATGGGCTTGAAAAAAAAAAGCTGTAGAACCAGTTCAACGTGAGGAAGAAAGAGCATGGTGCTGCATCCAGCATGAAACCCTGCTCAAACTTCTTTGTTTTGTTTTGGTTTTTTTCCTTATTCCTTCCCCTTATCTGCCAGAATAATTTTTGGCTACACTTCTCTTTCTGAAATATTTATAGGGCAAATAACTGTTTTAAATGAACAGATGGGGGAGACGTAAGACAAGCTGTTAAATTAATAAACATGTGTTGTGCTTTATCAGTAAGGGAGCCGATTTTGGCATTTCTTCTGGATGATTTGTATGGCCTATCACCATTGCACCTGGTGCAGGGACAAGAAATGGCCACTTAATAACCAAACAGTGTGCAAACTCCTTCCATTATAACTTCATTATGTCAGATATAATTGTCTGTAACTAGATGTCAAATCCATAATTTATGTCCGGCTCCCCTGCAGAATAGTGGCCATCTGAATGTATGGTCCCATTAATGGGAAGGAGTTTTTACTGTAACTTTTCCCCTCTTGGTACACGATCCATTTTGTCATCTGGTATTAATTCCATATCATTTCGGGGATGCACAAAAAATGCCTGGTATATTTATATTTTTGTAACAGGAGAAGAAGGCAAATAAATCACATTTCAGGTCTGCTGCTTTCCTAAGATGTATGCCTGCTGCCGCTTGCGTCCTTTGCCGTATGTGGCATCTTCTGTGGTTGGACTCGATCTTGAGCGTCTCTACCAACCGAAATGATTCTATGATTCTGTGATTCTATAATTCTCTGGTGTTATGTTGTACGGTGCCTATCTATAGAAGTGCTCCTTGATGTATGTGATGAAGTATGTCATCGTCACCTGAAAGGACAGATGAAAAATTATCCAGTTAACACCATTTATAATAGTAGATGACTTCTTAGTGTCTGATGATAGAGTTTCCCATTGCTAATACATAATTGCTTTAAGACTAGCCAGTGGATGGTTATGTTTACCTAACAGAATATTAATGTTTCCTAGACTTGTGACTTGGTTTTCTGAGTGGTATGTATGCTAAAATATTAACAGTGGTGGAATATCATATTACCTCTATAGCATCTTCTCCTGGAAAATATTTTTTGTCATTTTTTTTCATTTTCTGTGGTTTTTATTTTACAGCTCTGAATGTCACAGCACTCAACTCTTGGAATCATCTTGGGTTGAATCAGAAATTGTTGCAAATGTGAGATTTCCACCCCAAAGTCAGTGGCCTGATGCCTTCTAAAACATTTGGTTTAGAGCCCGCTTTGGCCCTTGAATTTCCTTAAACCAGACTGTTGAATTTTGATGCTCCCCTTTGTTTGGTGGTTTTTAAAGAGTTATTCTGGTTGTGGGATATTATCCGTTCAAAGGGAGATATATCCCCATGAATTGGGTACCCTGCTCTTGAAAGGCATTTTTGGAAATCCCAGCCTTAATAAATGCAGACTAAATGCTGATTAACAGATAAACATTATGGAGTCCCATTGCTAAGATTGTAACTTGGCTCCCTCGTAAGAGGCCTCATAATTTAAGTCTTTCAGCCAGGTAAATTTGGCTTGATATTTGCAATATTTGCTCAGAAGAAAAGGACTGCTATCCTCTAGCTCCAAATGGTTTGTTATTGCCTTCACATTGGCTCAGTGTTGTTCATTCTCCTTGAAAACTTGCAAGAAGCAGTATTTAAAAGATCTCAATTGCCTTTGGGAAGAGGTATTAAGGTCAATTAAATATAATTTTAATGGTTAGAGGGCCAGCATGCATGAGGGTGCAAGCCAGACCATGGGGCTGTTGGCCAAGGAGCTTTCAGGGATGGAGAGAACCAGCTAAACCTGGGGCAAGGAGAAAACTTTGCCCTCACCTAGCTGAGGATGCTGCCCTTTTTGGAGATGTAGTTTTGGAGAAAATTGCTGGCGCTTGCTTTGTTAAAAAATTGTGACAATGATGGATGTGATCATGGCAGTCTCTCCTTTAGATTTTCTCCAAGTCCAGGTTTTGTCTTTTATTTGATGAAGAATTTTGCTTTGCACAGATGTGTGTGCATGCATGGATGTATTATGCCCACAAATTGAGTAGTAAACATGCAGCAAAAATAATACTGTTACTGAGTAAACAATTATGTTTTGTTTTCTGGAATAAAAGGGAATATGTGCCCATAAATCTTCTTTTAAAAATATCTGTGTTGGAGAGTAAAAAGAAGATGAGGTTCCTAAATTCATGCCGTGGAATCCTCTGTGCCCCAGAAGTGTTACAACCTTATTCATATTTCATTGTGTTTCTAGATCAAGCTGCATTATTATGGGCGGCATTCCCCTGATGCTATAGCTGTTGCTAAGGAAAAGGTACACTATGTTAATATTTTGTGATCATAACTATGCAGACTGGGTTCTGTACATTGAAGAATTTAAGGGGCAGGGGGAAGAGAAGTTAATGCACCATTTTGATTAGAGCTTCCACAGGTCATAGCTCACATTTTGAGGCAAAGCTTGAATTTGGGAAGGATTTGTACAGAAAATGTGGGAAAACCAAACAATTGAAAGAATTTGTTTAATGAACTTCAAAATTACTCAGCAGTAGGGATATGGACCCAGCACTGGAATCTAGCAGAAGCAAACCGAATGCTTTTAGCAGGCACATTCAGTGAAGAATTTCTCAGCCTTCTCGTACCTCAATGTGTTTTGATTCTGTAAACAGAACATTCACCCCTAATTCCTGTTTCCAGTGCTGGTGTCTATGATGTGATTTAGATACCTTCTGGTTTGATTAACATTAGGTTGATTCACTAAGAGCCTACGATCAAGCAGAACCCAACACAAGTAGTAAAGTAAAATGACAACAAATAGCAAATTTAGCATATGGAATCAAAGAAAAGGCTGGAGTCACAAGCAAGACACTGATGTCCATGCTGATTATTTCTTAAAAAATACGCTCTATGCAGACTATATTGATGAGGATTATAAAAATGTTTACCAAACAAGCAAAATAAACAAGGAAGGCTCTTGGCATCCCTCCCAAAGGAATGTTCTGAACCGAGCTTCTCCTTTCCAAAGCGTTTTCCTGTTAATACAGCTGCCAAGGCACGAAGCAGCCGGGGAAAGGGAGGATAAGGTGGCTGGGAGCTCAGCACAGTTCTGCTGTGATCAGCACAGCCACTTTTTCTCCCTTTTTGCTCAAACCTTGCATGATGGTTTCTTTGACCCTTCATTTTTGGGAAAGCTAATATTACATTTCCTGGGAAAGGCTGTCATAATTCACGTTCTACCTCATTGAGCTGCACCTGATCGTAAAATCCATCGAGAAGCACAGGCGCCTGGCCTGGAAAGTGTCACTCGCTCCAGCAAATTAAATACGGTGTGAGACGAGATGGAAGGGTGTTTTACACTGGAGGAATGTGTTATAAAGAGGAAGAGGAAAGAGTGATGAGCTCCCAGGATGGGGTCAGTGGGAGAGGTACCTAGGGTAAAGGCAGGAGCATGGTTTGGGCAGAGAGGATGCAAGCTCTGGGATTTAGAGGGGAAGAAAGTAAGATGGCAAGGAAAAAATGGGGTTTTAAAGAATGCTTTTATTATAACATATAGAGAGGTTTACAGTCCTTTAGCTTTGGACAGGTGAGGCTTTAACCCCCTCCAGCAAGTATGTGTGGACTAATCACATTTATATTCCATTTATATTCCATATATCCCCAGGTACGTGTTCCTACCTGCTTGCTTTTCCCCAGCTTTTGCACCGAGTTGGTGTGGTTTAACAGCAAAAATCCAGAGATTTCCTTGAGCATCGTTAACCACTCCTGACATCCCCTCTTGGCATTAACATGGAGCTCAAGCCCAATGTCTAGAGCAGCATGACATCCTTTTCCATTTTTTAAATCTGTTGAAGTCTCCTTGTCAGAGCTGTTACCGAAATCTTCAGCTCCTGGCCCTTTCTGATTGACATAGCTGTGTCACTGGCTCCCCAAGCCACGGACAGGGATCTTTATAGTCCTTGGCCCCTCCATAATCCACTTTAAAATGTATGTGCCCCACCATAGCCTGAAGTTTGTGCTCATCTTTAAAGTGCACTGCTTCTCCGCATTGTGTTTGGTTAAATAACTGCAGCTTGGTGTAGATATTTCGTATATGAGCTGACAGGGTTGACACTGTATTTTGCCATCATTTGTTTAATTAGCTGGAGCTCTTTGGGGAGAAGTTTATGAAATGGCATACTCCCAAAGACTAAGTTAAATCTGTTCTGCCTTTTTTTTTTCTTTTGATGAAGAGCTGGAAATGCAAAGCATTTAAAAAGGTACAAATTAACAGAAAGCAACAAAAACCCTTGTGGTAATGGGCAGTGCCTCAGTAACAAACTCGCCCAAATACAGAATGGAAATTACGATGAGTGAAATGACCTACATTGAATTTTGCAATCCATTGCTAGTGAAATTAGCACATTCCTTCTGTTTTGTTTGCACAGACAATTACAAATTAGATCCAGAAAACACACTCCCAGAGGTGTGGTTTGGGGTTTTAAGAAAATGCCGGCATGGGAATGTGGAAAGCATGTTAGTGCAAAGCATTTTAGCTCCATTTGTAGTCTGTGGTGCTGGCTCGAAGCTACAAGTCTTGCAAAAATCGAGTAGAAGTGGAAAAGAAGAAAAAACTTGGGAGGAAAGGCAACACAGGAGAAAACAAAGAGCTGTGTGAACAGCTAATTAGTACAGATCGCATTCAGCAGCGCAAGTGTTAGTGAGTAGCAGGGACAGAGGAATTGAGCAAGGAAGGTTCTCCCACCCACCCAAACTGCGTCTTTGAATATTTCCAAACATGAAGGTTGGGTTTTTTTGAGGTAATTTTCGTGTCCAAAATGGTTTCTCAGTCCTGGGGCCCAGAGGTCGATGCAGGATGACGAAAGGTTGTAGCCACAAGTTTCAGAAAATGGGATTTTACTCTGGGTGCTTGGCCAGTGGTTCTTGTGAAGGGGCTGAGCTGTAATTTCTGGCAGCGTTTGAAGTATCTCCTGATTTCGAGGATGGTAGGATGGGGCAAGACCAAGCATTAATAAGGAAGAAATTCAAATTCTTCCTATAAGGGTGGTTTTGAACAGGCTGCCCAGAGCAGTGGTGGTTGCCCCATCCCTGGAGACATCCCAGGCCAGACTGGACAGAGCTTTGAGCAACCTGATCTGAGTGAAGATGTTCCTGCTCATGGCAGGGGTTTGGATTAGATGAGCTTTCATGTCCCTTCCCACCCAAAACATTCTATGATTCTCTAGTGTTCTGCAAACACAGAATCACAGAATCACAGAATGTTAGGATTGGAAGGGACCTCGAAAGATCATCTAGTCCAGTCCCCCTGCCGGAGCAGGAACGCCTAGATGACGTTACACAGGAATGTGTCCAGGCAGGTTTTGAATGTCTCCAGAGTAGGAGACTCCACAACCTCCCTGGGCAGCCTGTTCCAGTGTTCTGTCACCCTCACTGAGAAGAAGTTTCTTCTCAAATTTACGTAGGACCTTTTGTGTTCCAGTTTGTACCCATTGCCCCTTGTCTTATCATTGGTTGTCACTGAGAAAAGCCTGGCTCCATCCTCGTGACACTCACCCTTTCTATATCTGTAAACATTAATGAGGTCACCCCTCAGTCTCCTCTCCTCCAAGCTAAAGAGCCCCAGCTCCCCCAGCCTTTCCTCACAAGGGAGATGCTCCACTCCCTTAATCATCTTTGTTGCCCTGTGCTGGACTGTCTCCAGCAGTTCCCTGTCCTTCTTGAACTGAGGGGCCCAGAACTGGACACAATATTCCAGGTGTGGTCTCACCAGGGCAGAGTAGAGGGGAAGGAGGACCTCTCTCGACCTACTAACCACCCCCCTTCTAATCCACCCCAGGATGCCACTGGCCTTCCTGGCCACAAGGGCACAGTGCTGGCTCATGGTCATCCTGCTGTCCACCAGGACCCCCAGGTCCCTTTCCCCTACACTGCTTTCTAATAGGTCATTCCCCAACTTATACTGGAACCTGGGGTTGTTCCTGCCCAGATGCAAGACTCTACACTTGCCCTTGTTCTATTTCATTAAATTTTTCCCTGCCCAACTCTCCAGCCTGTCCAGGTCTCGCTGGATGGCAGCACAGCCTTCTGGCGTATCAGCCACTCCTCACACCTCAGCTTCCAAGTTATTATTTGGATGTGTCACAAAAACAGCCAGTGCCCCAAAATCCTCACTTCCCACAGGACTCCAGTATATAAACCAGCATCTCTTGGACTCCTACGCCAAAGAGTTGTAAGTTACAAGCAGCTTTTATTGACTGTAATTGCACTTGAATTAACTAACTGCCTGTGTATCTGGTGGCTCCTGCAGCCTCGACATCCCTCCCGCAGCCCTGGAAGCATCCTTGCTTTGCCTCTCAACACTTCCTATGCCAGGAAACTTCGGAGGGCACAGCTCTCTTGGCATCACTCTTAAAATAAGTTGGCAAGTAAGCTCTGGAGGCTTAAACTCTTGCCCCAGCTGGGATACATAATGATCTAGCTACCTACACTCTTTGATCTTCCCTTTGATCTCTGATTTTCAGAGAGTTATTGTTTGTTTACACACTGGAAAAAAAGGGGGAAATCTTTTCTTTTTTTTTTTTAATGAGGCTTGGAAATGATTTGCAATTTTGCAGGCAGGGCTAGGTTGCAGCCTGGGCTCTGCTCTCAGTGTCCTCAGGGTGGTAGTGCCTGGCAAAGTACAGCATACATAGAATTTGCTGCTTAAATCTTTAAATAAGCTAATATTGATGAAATAGCTGTGAGTTTTCTGTAGACACTTTTCCAAAGGAAAGGTAATTCATGCGGTTACAGGCACAGCCCCAAGCACAGGAGAATCACAGCGTTGTTATTGAGACTGCGTCCCTCAACGCTGCTTTTGTCCTTTTATTTATTTTCTCGGGATTTGTTCACAACGCCGCTGTTATGCAAAGCATGGTATTACAGGATGAGCTAATCACATAGTGAGATTTAAGCTGCAGCAGAAGGAAGCATGGTACATGATCCATTTAAAATGATGAGTATAGCTAAAAGTTGCAGATTTGAGAGTGCACAGACTGTAATATATTGCAGGGCATCCATCCTTAGAAGGATGGGTTCAGATCTGTGGAGCTTTTCAACCTTCATCTATGCAATCACTTTAGTGCTTGGGTTTCTCATTTGACTTTCTACTCTGATTGTGACCACGTTTCAATAATGTCAGAGCAGAAGTTGGTTGTATTGGACTTAATTTTGTCCACAGGAAGATGTTCATTGCCTTGAAAAATGATGTAATTCCTAAGCAGAAAGAGATGGGCTTCAAGTCAGACCTGGGCTCTGGCATCTTGGTTTTTAATACACTGGGCTGAAAAATAGCAGGAAATGGTAGAAATTGCAAGGTGGAAGTGGATTTAAATGGCAATAATCTCTAACCTTGCTGCAGGGAAAGAGCTGTAAATGCTGCTCTCTCTCGGCTCTTGCCCTGCTGTAGGTTGTTGCTCTGCTTTGCTTTGCTTTGATGGTATTTCACCTTGTCTTTAAGTGGAAAAAGGTAAAAAATTACAGGGAAAAGACAGTTATGTGGAAAAAAAATAAAGAAGAGGGCCTGTCCAGACACCTCATGTGCGACTCATCCAGCGACCACACTCTGGGTTGGAGCCTCCTCACTGCCACGCTTTTATCTTAAAAACCAAAGCAGGAGTCTCAGCCTTGTAGAGAAGTATTTAAAAAAAACAAACAAACAAACAAAAAACCAAAATAAAACAACATTGCTCAAATTTTCTGGTTGCCATGGTTTTTGGGGACTGTGATATTCACTGCATGCTAGAGATTGAATACAGACATAGCTAATTTCACCTGGAAGAAGTGTTGGGATTTTATCTTCTTTATTAAGTGAAGATTTTGTCTGTTCTCAACCCGCAGTTTTTGGGCCTTAAAATCTGCCATTAACTAAAAAAGACAACTGTTTTGTACCTGCACACACATTTTATGAAGATTTTTTCTCTTACCCTACAAAGTGTTTTGGGGAGGAAAAGTAGATAACTGGAATCCAGGAGAGACTGTGCAAGTCAGAACAGCCTCTGGAGACAGCAATAGGGATAACTAATTCATTTTGATTTTAGTTTTGCTGAATCTTCCTTTTCTCTGCTAAAAGACACATTTACTTTTGCCTTTGACACCTCTAACCGTTTGCCACCCCAGCAGAAAGGGAGGGTAAAAGTATCTTGATGGTAATTTGGTGGTGCTTCACACTAACTATGCAGAGGCATAAAAAAATGACTAGATGAGGTGCAGAAAATCTGTCTGTACATCTGTAAAAAACATGGGTTTTCTGCATCTCCTGATTTCCCATTGTCCATAGTCATTAACAGAGAGGAAAATGGAGGAATTAGCGCTCAGATCTAGCCAGCTGTTTTGCCAGCTTCCCCAGGCTGCACATGCTGAGGCTGCTGAGGACATTTTCACTTGTAAAGAAATTTAAAAAATAAACTTTCTGTTATCTCTTCCCTTCCTGTGTAGTCTCCTGAGGCCGGGGGGCCCACTGCTAGATTTTGTGCTTGCCCAAAGCCCGGCTCGGATCGCGTGGCTGCCTTCCAACCAAGATTTTCTACCAAAAAGTGCCTTTTGCGGGGATCCTTCTGCTTCTTCTCCAAATGCTTCCTGGAGCTTCAGCTGCCAGCTTCTTGTGTTTAGGGGGTAATTTTTCCGATTGGACCTGCGCTGAGCTCTGCTTGCTAACAGAGCACATGCAAAAATAAGTCTCTAGGTTAACAACAGGAGACTTTTGAAGAAGAGCAGTGGGAAAGCCTTGAGCCCACTGCAACTGCGTAATAATTTGGGATACAGAGAGGAAGGCTGCACGGGTTATTATATTTATACAGTGGACGGCTTTCCTGGGAAAGGGACTTCTTAAGCTATTCCTTTTCTCCCTTTCTGCTGTTCAGTGCTGCTGATTACAAGGGGTTCTCCTTGTATTATTACAGATATTAGCTATTTAGGCACTAGAGATAGCTCACAAAGCTGAAAACGGAACTTATCTCTGATTAAAATTTAATTGGTCCCAATCTTCCACTAGTTACTCACATTAAGTTTCACACCACCGAAAAGCGCTCATCAACCAGTGTTGGATTTAACAGGAATTTGGCAGATGTTAGTGAAGTGCTGGAGGAAATCCAAACCACAAGATCTGTGGCATATCATATGGTTGAAAATTTGTTGGCAGCTGAAAGGAAAAAAAAAAAGTCACATGCAAACCTGGAAATAACAAGAACTGGACACCAATCTTTTCCAACTAAACAGCCAAAAGGTTAGATTTTCACCTCCAATGTCTGGAAGACCAGCATAGATCAAGAGTGTTGGGTGTCTTGGTGAGGGGTGAAAGCAGCAGATTTTATATTATTGGCTTTTAGAGTGTTTATGTGAGGAACATTGGTATCTCCATGGAAATCTTAAAAAAAAACCAACAAACAAACAACAGTCTGTTCTGAGACAATTTAGCAAATTAGCTATGTTTTATAAAACTTAGGCTTTCGTCACAGATTTTCTCGTTTCTTGAGCACATTTATTGAGAAACAGGGTCCTTGTAATTTATTTCTGTTACATATTCGTTGCCTGTGGCGTTGTCATCTTCGGCACTTCTTCTGTCACCAGGAGCTGCTCCTGGTGCAAAGAGAGGACAAGCACAAGTAGCTAGCAAGGTGGGAGAAAGCTCCGTCCATTTTTTAATAAGTATTATGAAATATTTTTTTTGTAAATGTGACTTATATCAACGTGTCAGTGCGTGGTATTATGGTAGCACAGAAGCGAGGTGAGGCTCTTCTCAGTCAAATAGGAGCTGAATTAAAATCTTAGGATGGCACAAGTCCTTTTCAAATAAATGCTTAGTTGTCTGTAAAAAGAAATGTGCCACGCTTCATGATTTAGTGTCTGTGATGTTTTAATGCATGCAAGTATCTTGCCAGTGGTTGTAGCAGGAGCTTGTCTGGCAAAAAGTAAATCTCACCTTAAGCCTTTTTCAATTGAAACAGTGTTGGAGGAGTTTGCACAAAACATTAAGTCTGATTCACCCCATGTTGGGACTGAGCTGATGGGCAGGGACATAAAGCAGGACCTGCCTTGTGCTGTTGCAGAATTTGATCCTTTATATATGATTTGTTCTTCAGTATATAGCCAAATGCGTTTCATATGCTCTTGTCCTCTGTAATCCCACCTGGGTTTGGCAGATCTCTGTTGTTTGGGAGAGACGCTGAATCCCTGTGTTAATCCTGACTCATCTTTTGGGTCTAAGCTGGCTTTTCTTCATCTCCCGGGGAGTTTGGGAGCCAGTGAGGGTTTAAAAGTTTGGGTCTGTGGCTGGGAAATGAGTTTGGTCCCTGCTAGGCTCTTAAGCATTGGCTTAAATAACCTTAAGCCTAGGCTTAAAAGCTGTACTGAATTGGGGACTATATGCTGCCATGCTCTCCACTATGAGGTTACTCAGTTTAGGATGTGCTAGTTTTTTTCTTTATGTAACGTCTCATATTGTTACTCACAATTATGCAGTTTTTATAGAAAAAAGACAAATTAAAATACTTCACAAAATATTGATCCTTGTAGTTTCAGATACAAAAGCCATCAGCGGTCCATTTCACATAGTATTTGATGAAGATTTATAGAGTATCTTGTGCAAAGCAATTCGGAAATACATAGTCATACTGTTTCCAGCAGCAAAACTCCCTCAAAAGCTGATAAGAAAGGAGTTTGTTTTTGTTGTGGTTCTTTTTTTGAGCACCAAAGGTGCAATTAATTATAGCAGTTGATGCTCATCAAGATGCAGTCAGGATTTTGGAGTTAACTGGGGCCTTACTCTTTTAGGGTTTTGTTAGACCTGGCCTGACACATGCAGCTTGATGAGGTTGGACTCAGGAGTCGGCACTGAGCCTGCGCTAGAGGAGGATGAAACTCAAAGGCAAAATAAGACTGAGACCCCTGAATAACCCGATTCTCCAAAGGGCTGAGCACAAGGCACTGCTTTTTTAGGGCAAGGGGAAATACTGCTTTCTTAGTACTTTTGCAAATCAGGCCACCTGTTCGGAGACTTAACACTGGGACTTATGAAAGTCTTGACCTGAATGTTGTGTTTGCTTTTTTATTTTTTCCTATGGGGAAACGTACAAACTGCAAAAATTAAGGGAAAGAGTAGCCTGTCCCTACATTGCATCTGCTGCTGCTCACCTAACCTGGGCCACCAAGGGAGGTGCGGAATTAATATTTCAAAGAGAAACCTGAGGATGCCCTGCAACAAGAAAGGTTTAAAAAAGGCTTTGTTGTGCTCACGTCGTGCTGCATGGCAGGGAGGGATGGACGACATGGGTGATTGTGCTGACATGGCTGTTATATTGTCAGGAATCAAGTGGAAAGTTGTGTTTGATGACATGAATCCTGGCCTAAGAAGGTTGCTCTTGGCTTGAAGATGGGTTAATAGAGGACTGAGTGTCTCATAATTTACTTTTCTGCTAGTATGCTCAGTTATTGTTGGCAAAAACAGGTCTTTACCTACAGTTCTGATAGAGCACATCTAACTTCAAGAAGCTCAAATCTCAAACATTTTTATGGGTATTAATTTTGGTTTTCATTTGTCTTTAAAAGAATCACTTTTCTAGGATACCAGTCATATTGAGACAGGTGTTTTGAGTGCGTATGTTCTATCATGTCCTTTTTCATCTGCTGTTTGATCAGATGCAGTTAAGTCTAATTGTAATTTGTTTTATGGAGGAAGAAGAATATATACAAATAAATGCACACAAACACAGCTAGTTCATCTAGCAGCTCTGGGGCTGGGGGAATGAATGTTGTTTCCACCCTGCAATCAGACTTTAGCTCTACCCCACTGGTTATACCTCTCCAGAGGTGGAGAAAAGTGGTAATTCAGTAAATATTACCACTGGGATATAGCACATCAACCAGAAAAGCGGCTTTTTCTCCTTCCCTTCCTACACCCTGCCACATTGGGTTCTGCAGGAGGGAAGATGTGCCTCAGAAAAGCACGGATGTGCCTCAGAAAAGCAATTTATAAACCCCCTTGGCATTTTCTTCTGCCTGATACAATGACCCTAAGTGGTACAATGACATCCTGCATCCCAAGCTAATCCTTAAAATCAATTACAAATGAGAGTTGGAGGCACCACCCCACACTATGTTGTGGCCACTGAAGCTTTGTGGCTGGGGAGGTGGTCAGATGTCCACAGAGGTATCCAAAATTGTTGGTGTTGGGAGTATCCTTGAATATTAATTGGAAGAGGAAGGAATTGTGAAGCCATGTTCGTCCTTGTCCTTGGCTTCATGCTCATTTTACACCATCTGCATCCTCTTTCTTTGCTCCCCGGCGCTGTCCCATCTCATGCAAGGCATTCTCGGGCTGGCCTGGATTGGTTTTGCTGTGGTTTTTCATTTAGACGAGCACCCCATCGTGGACTTGGGCCTGGGCTTGACAAAAAGGGGCACATAATTTTCTGTTACATTGCTCTTGGAGCCCTGCATGCTTTAGCTAGCAAACAGATTGTCCAACCTCCTTGAACACTGTTTGCTCAGAGTGTAAGAGATTCAGCTCCTTCCGTATGTGTTTTATTCCGTTTTCTTTGCACAACACTTAAGATTTCCTTTCAATTAAACCATACGCAGCTGAAGTTGCTCCGGCAGATTTGTTACCCAGTGAGTGCTTGCTCTTATGGATGGAGAGCTGATTTTTCTCCTTATCTCCACCCATTTCCATCAGGGTTGGTGAATAATAGCTCATCTTGGGGACAAACATCCCCATCCCCAACAGAACAGGCTGAAAGTCCTTTTTTGGGTCAGCATGCACCCAAGAGGTGGCTCATAGTGAGCGGAACATGCTGCTCTTGGAGATGCTCCTGAGTTTCTTCAGTATGGGACACACGTTGTTATTACTGCAGATGAAATCTCAACTGGGAAGAATCACTCACGTTGCCATCCCCAGAGCTGGAAATGTTGCTGAAATAAAGTAGTGTCTCCCTTAGTTCCAATGCGTTGCCTTGTTGGAGCCGGGTTGACCAGACGTCTGGGTCTCCAGAAGGTTTCTGGTCACTCTGCTCTGGACAAGAGCTGGAGACAGCGATGGTTTAACTGAATCAGTGTCACTGCTTTAGCTCAAATATGAAGTTTAATAAGAGAAAATAACAGCTTAATTTGGAAAGGCATCTTGTAGGCTGGGGAGACTGACCTTGTAGGAGCAACTGCTGCCAAGAGGATTAGGGAGTTATGCTCAGAAATGTTCTACGGATGTGCCAAGCTTGGCATGGACAAAAGTGGTCCCTTTGGCCTGATAGCTTCAGATGAGGAAATTCCTTGAGGAATACTGTGGATCGAGAGACGGGTTTACTCTTTCGCATTAACCGGTCATTTACTCACACAATAATGCAAGAGGATCAAAGTCTTACCCATCCTCCTCTTGTTTTACTGGATTTCCTAGTTATCTGTGGAAAGACTTAAGCCTTTCCCAGCACCTGCTGAACACCTCAAGGAAAGGTAAGCAAACAGTTGAGATTCTTGCAGTTAATTTTGTGCCTCAGAGAGTCAGGCTCCTGCCTTTAGAAAAAAAAAAAAAAAAAAGTCTGAATTTTATTTGAAGATTTAAACATGTATTGATTTGCTTTGCGCTGACCATGAGGATCCATCACAGGTGACCTTCGTCCTCACCTCCCATTTCGAGCCTGACCTGATACTTGAAAGTCTGTTACTTCATTCATTTCCAAATGAGTTCAGTGTTACACTCTGGGTTTTTTTTAGTATTCCTGGCCTGACAGATTTCCGCTCATTATAAATTACTCTGTCTGCTTCAGTCGCATGCTTTTTCTCATTTACATTTAAGATAATGGAAGAAGAGTTGCTTTTGATGACGCAAGTGAGCTAGATTTTGGGTTAGCATTATTCTAAAGTGAGAGTTCTGGCTGGATAATGTAAAATATGTAGGGATTTCAAGGTTTTTACTACCTGTAAAGCACTGCAATGACTGGAAAAACTAATATGCTGCTGCTTTGTAAATTGATGAGACTCCTTGCTGCATGCATGCAATGTGGAAGCCTCCAGGCTAATCACATTCCAGGTCCCAGTACATGCACTAAATGGCCCGGTGGAAAATATTTAAAAAACAAAAATATTTCAACGTATTTGATGCTGAAGAGAGGGGAAAAATAATATTTGCTGTAGACTGGGGTATTTATTCTATGTTACCTGGGAGAGCTGTAAAATGAGGTTTAGGTTGCGTGCAAGCTCTTTAGCCCTGCATTGTGCCAGCAGTTTTATCCTGTACTTACAATAATATCTGTTGATATATAGGGCTCTCTGCTGTGTTTCAGAACCTGATACAAATGGCTTGAGGATTTTTTTCCCCTATTTTTTCGCTATGCTTTTGCGTCTTGCAGTCATGTGAAGATACATTCACATTCAGCTAGACAGTAGCTATATTTTTAAGATAATGTGCATTGTACCAGGTCAGACTTTCATCTCTCCTCTCCTTTTTTTTTCACATGTTGAGTATAATTTCTTTTTCCATATGAGAGGCAGGTTCTTTTGTTCAAAGTAATACATTTATGCTTTGCAGTGACATCAGGTACTTAATTTTATAGATGTATCTATTATATTATATAGGAGACTGCACACCTTAAAAATCTCTAAAGGATATTATTTCCTTTTTTCATTTCTATGTCATCCCATCTGCTTTTCTTTACCATTTTCCAATTTCTTTGGATTTTGCTGATGCTGGTGGGGATCCACAATGCCTTTGTTGGTAGCCCAAATGCATCAGGTACACTTTAGGCTTCCAGACCAAGAGTACATTATGGAAAATCCCTAAGATTTTTCCACCTTGGGCTTAAGTATTGTCATTTTATCATCAACCCAGTGTCCTCCCGCAACAAAAAAATAACTTCCTGGGATGCAGATGTGGGATGCTTACACTAGATGTGAAATGGTACCAAGTTACCTGCATCCCAAAGTATTGGAGGCTGGTATGAAAATGAGTGATCCTTGAAAGTGTTACCCACTAAAACACCCTCTATATTGCACAGTTTGTTTATTTGCCTTAAATCCCCTTCGCTGAAGCAAATGTGTTTTTCATAGTATTAATGGCTTTCTCATTGTTAAAGCTCTCCACAGAACATCAGATATCTATAAAACACATTTAAATGCTGGTCCTGTAGTTAAGCATTATTTAGGAAGATCCCAGCACCGACATGAATGCAGCTATTAGAATTGAGCTTTACAAAATATTGACGTTTCTACAGAAGTAATAAAGAGTTTTGGAAAGGAGCTAAACAGCAGTTTATGGTTTGTCAGATAAACTGCTTTATTTCTTAAAGTAGCTGAATATAGCTGAATATTGATATTGTCACAATGGAGTTTTGTCAGCTGCTTAGGATTGGCTTTTGAGAAAGATTTTTTTTTTTTTTTTCCTGTTTAGCATGGGCTTGTTCCCTCCCTTCCATCTATCACTTCAGGGGCAGAAAGCAAACCACTGGTGATAATGAAGTCCAAGCTAAAATGGGTTAGAGACAAAGGAATATAAGTAGCCCTAACTCCACCTTTAATATTTTTATGGTTTATTCCCTTTCCTCTCTTTAATTTCAGCTGACCAGATGAAGGTTGGTACTTTCTGCCATCCAGCGGTTCCAGTGTGTTTTCTCCTTGGGTTCGGCAGTTTTGTGCCCTCTTCCTTGAGATAACAGCATCGCACAATCATGTTGCAAATATTAATACAGAGCTCACAGGAGTGTAGCTTGGAAGTCGCGAATGACTGAGAATCAAAAAGTCTAATCTGTCCTTTTGAAAGCCGTCCAATTTATTTTTTTTATTTACGGTGTTTGAACCATTTCACAAATTGGAACGCAACCGTCCAGCCATTTCACGGGCAGATTATGATATGTTTAAAAGAGGCCAAGGTATTTATCTGAATGCAATTGGCCATCTTGCTGACTAACATCTATATTGGAGATATTACACACGCAGATGAACAGAGACTATTTGAAGGTGATAGTTTTCGCCTATTAAAGTTGTGTTTGCAGCTTGCAATCAAAGGAACACTTCGGAGAGCGGTATAAGCCAACTGCCTTTGGCTCTTGGAAGGACTTGATTGGGTAGGTCAGAAAACACTGGGGCATAAATAGTCTTTTTATGACTTCTGCAGCCACATCTGACAGTGTTTTGGAGGAGAGATTCAAATCTAGATTGCCTAAAAATAGCTCTTGAACTGAACTCTCAAACCTGTTAGATTAGTCCATTTATAATAAATCTAGATCTACTGTCTGTTAGATCAGCTCTTGTATAATCTTTTCGTGTTTACCAGGCTGATGGGCTGTAACCCTGTGCCAATACCAGTTAAAACGTTGTGAGATGCCTCTGAAGTTACACGTTTTAAGCAGGATCCAGTAATTCTTAGAGAAGGAAAAAGAAAAAAAAAATAGCTTCTTTTACTCAAATGACAACTGAAATGGGGACCTGACACTAAGAGCTGTTGGGAGCCAGAGAAGGCATTAAGCACTCACACACATGCATACATAAAAACCCTACAAAAGCATAGAAGTTGATATTTCACAAAAAAAACACCCAGGCTGCTGTTTGGGTTCTTATTTTTTCAGGCAAAGCATAGAAGTTTGTGATAATAGCTTGAACATTTTTAACAAAACGACCTTTCCGTAGCAATCCGGAATGCCTAATGAACAGTTGATCGTTGTCATAGGTGTCAAGTTTTTATTCAAAAAGGGCTTTGATAGACATCTCTTTTGCCCGTTGGACATATTTTTTGTCCTGTATGGTGGCTGTTTTGAATGTATTAATTGTCTTCCCAAGAGCTGCGGTGCATTGAGAAAGGAAGAGTTGGAGCAAGTTCCCTGGCCTTGAGCCTGTCGTGATGGTTTTGCACCTTTCAGCTCTCATTCTTTGTCATTTAGGTTGATGTTAAATGTTCAAACTGAGATTCAGAGGTGAAAAAAGCATGTTAAGTGATTTTCCAGGCCACATGTGGCCAACTGTGTTGATGGATCCCTGCTCTTGCTGCTCTTTGGGATGGCACCGGGTTTGCAGGGCTTGACCTGGGAGCTCCTTGACGTCAGTCGTCCTTTTCTGCCACTTTACAGAGAATTGGTGAAAAGCCACCCCCCCAAAAAAAGCCAGAGAAAATGGGAAAATACTTATTTTCAAATAATAATTATTTCTTTCTATCTCAGAAAATATTCTGAAATGCCTTTGAAAATGCCTGTAGGAAACTAATTCCCATGACATGCGTTTAAGTGACAGGGAAGTGAAAAACAGCTGTGATATAATCCTCTAACTGTATTAGGTTTGGGGTTTTTTTGTGCTGCTGCTTTCAGGATGTGCATAAACCTTCTTATTTGCTATGTAAATACAGCTTGCACCATCTTTCAGTAGAATAAGAAGAAATGATAAAAAGGAATGCTGTAAGCCAAGGATGCAGTTGCCAGATATGAAAAGGGCAAAACTAATTACTGAGTACAGTGGGTCATATTCTGAATATATATTCTGAATCTAATTGAAGATATCCCTGCTCATGGCAGAGGGTTGGACTAGATGAGCTTTGAAGGTCCCTTCCAACCCAAAATATTCTATTATTCTATGAATACTTAGGTGCCAAAATGAAAAAAAAATAGAGAAAAAGTAGCTTGGTAGCAACCACAAGTAGTCTCACTTGCAATCAAAGCTGCTTTAACAAAAAAACCACTTATTTATTTGTCCTATGAGCAAATCCTTCCTATGATTTTTCTTCCACCAAGGAAAATTCCCCTCCAGGGGAATGAGCTCTTGGTAAAGGTTGGGAAATAAAAGAAAGAAGAAACAAGCCTAGAAGTAAAAACTGAGTCTTACCCCAAAGCTCTCTGTAAACTCTGGATATGGCAACACATGGTGAAAATAAGCAGTAAAAGTAAAATAATCAAGATTATATTCTGCATTTCTAGTTGTAATAGTGTTGGTCGTTTTCAAAGGTTACTGCAAGCAAAGATTTTGTTATTAAATTAAATTAATTAATTACATTAAATCCTTCTATTAAAGCAATGCCTCAATGCTGCTTTTCCCCAAGTTAAAATTTCACAGTTTATCGGCAGCCTGAGTTAATCTGGAGGTTTGTTCTCTGTCCTGGGCTGTAGGATTGAGGTAATTTTGCACAAGTTGCAGTCTCTTCATGATTTTTGCTTGGATTTGAGAATCATTTATATGTAAATGATCCTGATGCCTTGTTCTTTGCCTTTTTACCAATTAATTTTGGTTTCAAGCACATACTTGTGCGAGCGAAATGGACCAGCAGGGCTGGTGAAACCGGGTGCTGGTGGCATGTGGTCACGTATGCTGGAGCTCTTTACTGGATTGACTCATTGAATATTTTTGGATTATTTTAGATCAGTGTCCTGGTGCTCAGGTGGTTTAGTGCCTTTTGCACTGTTGCTCATCTTTTTGGAGGCTGTGGGAGAAGATAATCTGTTTTTTTGATGGACAGTAGAGCTGGGATTTTTAAATGGAACATTTTCTTGAACTAAAATACTGATCCTTCAGAAAATTATGTTTATGATGCTGGGGGCTTTAAAGTTTGAGGAGAGAATGTCTCACACTTGGGGTAAAATTACCCCAAACCAGAGCAAGCAGGTGCTTCAGCTTCACTGGGGCAGGAGAATTGCTTAAATTACTTAAATCACAAAAAAACCTCAGGTTTCTTCATGACCAGTACGTGTCAGGGTGATGGAGGAGCAATTGGAGACAGCCTGCCTCAGTTTCCCCACCTGAGATTTCAGGTCAAGCCATAAAGAAATCTGCATGAAGTTCTAATCTAAGCAGATACCTTGCTCTGTAATAAATACAAGCCAAAAGAAGGTGAACTTCCCTCAATATTCACCCGATGCGGTACTTCACACAGCTATTGCAGGATGTAGAATGGGACAATACGTTTCTAAACCGGGTTCCCCACCTCTTGCTGCTCAGCTGCCCATCACAGGTTTTAAATGAAAGAGCCTGTTGAGGTTGAAGCTGTGGAGCATTCAGCTGGGCTGGTGGGGCTTGCTCTGGAGAATAGCCCTGGGTTCATCCCTCTGTTTTGGGGATGGATTTGTGGTGTGGTTTTTTTAATTACACTATGGGAAAAGTTTTTCTCTTCAAATCAGCTGGTCTTCAGCAAGACTAAAAAATGAAAAGCACTTTTGTTCTGCGTGTTCCCTAAAAGATGGAAAATAAGATTTTTTTACACTAAAATGCCAGGAAGAAAAATGGGGAGGGCATAAAATGCTGCTTTATTTTCATCAGATGCTAGTGCTTTTGGAAAAGCCTTTGTGCTCCAGTGACCATGACCCCCCTGGGTGCTTCTCTTGCTGCCTGCTCCAGCTTCTCCCAGTGAGGTGGCTGTGCAACCAGCCTTGCATTGGCCGTAACTCCATCCTCACCCTCTTACGCTTGAATCCTTTTTCCCCTTCTTCTTTCTAACCAGCTCTTTTTGCCTTTATTTCAGGAGTATTGACATCGGGGGCATTGGCCCCAGGGAGCACCCCCAGCAGCACCATGCCACGGGCGACCACCAGCAGCACCAGCCATCCCACAACCACCTCAGCTTCGGGCAGGAGGAACAGGAGCACCAGCACACCATCCCCCATGGCTGACATCCCCGAGGAAGTGACCACGCACCTCCTGCCCGCCTCGTCCCAGCTGCCGCCGGCTGGTGCGGAGAGCTGCAACTCCGTGGAAGCCCGGGAGATCCTGTGGTCTCGGACCCGGCAGGGCCAAGTGGCGAAGCAGCCATGTCCCATGGGCTCCATAGGTGAGTTGGGGGAGGATCATAGAATCATTTTGGTTCGAAGAGACCCTCAAGGTCATCGAGTCCAACCATTAACAGAAGCTTGGCACTAAACCATGTCCCTAAGAACCTCATCTTCACGTCTGTTCAACCCCTCCAGGGATGGTGATTCCACCACTGCCCTAGGCAGCCTGTTCCAATGCCTGACAACCCTTTCGAGGAAGAAATT
The DNA here is from genome assembly GCF_964273445.1 of Streptopelia decaocto. Lineage (NCBI taxonomy): Eukaryota > Metazoa > Chordata > Aves > Columbiformes > Columbidae > Streptopelia > Streptopelia decaocto. The sequence continues at coordinate 28,985,728 of NC_138658.1, forward strand.
GTTCCCAATATCCAATCCAAACTTCCCCTGGCACAACTTGACACCGTTTCCTTTCATCCTATCGCTTGTTAATCGGGAGAAGAGACCTGCACCCTCCATGCTACAGTCTCCTTTCAGGTAGTTGTAGAGAGGGAGGAGGTCTCCCCTCAACCTCCTTTTCTCCAGGCTAAACAGCCCCAGGTCCCTCAGCCACTGTGAGGTATCTCTGTTTGCCCATGGGCCACATTGCAAGCATGCAGCCAGGTTGCACACGGGCCCCTGTGGCTTCAGGGCATCCATCAGTGGAGTTGGCCAGGGCCAGAGCTTCAATATACTGAGCACGTCGTGCAGGATTTTTGGTGTCCTGAGCTCTGGCCAAAGGAGGGCACAAGCTTAATTAACTTGTGGGGTTGAGCTTGACACGTTGTAAGAGCTTCTGCCTCCCTAAGTGATGTACAGTGTACCCATTATCCCTGGTTTTGTAGCCTCTGGGCTCATGGTCTGATGTGTTGATGACTGAGGCTTTGCTTATTTGGAGAAAAAAGAAAATCAACAGAAGTTAGATGTTGATGAAGCTCCATGCAGTGCCGTTTGCATTTCAAAGGCCATGGCCAGCATTTCCCAGCACAGATATTCCCAGATCGCACTCCTGAACCAGCCTGAGTGATTTTTTCAAACTGCAGACAGTGCAATCAGCAGGGAAAGTGGGGGAGGTGGGGGAGAGGGGGAAACAAAGCCAAATCTTTCAAAGTGGTTTATTATTTATTGGATTTTGCTCCTTCCCCTCTTCCCCCACTAGTAGTTATCTTCCAAAAGGTTGCTTTTGGAAATTTACTGTCCAAATTAAAACATGATAGAACAAATAATGGAGTTTGGCATATGGTTTAGTTTGCTGTATTTTAACAAACACAGTTTCCCACAAGTATTTATTTTTCAAGCTAGTCTTGTTGTCCAGCCCTGAGAAGCAACTTGCCAAGAAGAAATCGGAAGGGAGAAGAAATTGCCTGAAAATAAGGGCTGGAGGGATCTGGCTTGCAGAGGGGACTCGATTAATTCTCCGCTGCATTGCCCTGGAGAGCCATTCGCACTCGTGTATGTGAATGACTCTCTTGAATTTGGTGAGGTCAGACTGATAAAATATACATTAAAATACAAGGGGCATGGAAAGACATCAGTGGTGAAAATAGGTAGAGAGCATTTTTGCTGTCTTTCCAAACCCTGCTTGGTAAAATGAGTGCAAAAAGTATCATGTGGTTCCAGAGAGGGGAAAGGATGGTCTGAACTGAAGCTGTGAAAAAGGAAGGAAAAGATAAAAAGGGGAAATGAAGGCTGGAGGCAGGGAGCCCTTTTCAAAGCACAAGAGCTAAGGACTGGATGAAAATAGCTAAGGAAAGAAAAAAAATGTTGTGGACAAGGGATGGCAATAAGCCTTTCCCATCTCTAATGTGAGTGGTTCATGTGATTTGTTAAAAGCTGTGGTATATTAGCAGTGGGACTCTTCCGGCTACTTTTGAAGGAACAAGCAAACTCCCTGAGTTTAATTGGCACTGCCGTCAGGCCTGGCCTATAACTCACTTCTCTGCTGCAAAGTCTGGCTCTGCAGGGCAGAGCACTTTACAGAATGCCGAGTCTTTAATCTACACTTCTTTCTTGCTTTTTTAAAGATCTTTAGCTGCACCATTTCAGATGCATTTCTCTTTGTAAAAGCCTGAGGCACTTTGCTGTCTTTTGTAGCTGGGATCTGGGCTGGCCTTGCCCAACAAAACCCTTGATGGTCGAGAATTTACGTCTTGGCGTTTGTCGTGTTGAAACTTTTTCATGTTTCCAACTAAATGGTCAATTAATGATTACTTGGAGCAGTAAAATCTTCATAAAGCAGCTAGGAAGTTGAGCCGCAGGGTCTGCACCTCACAGGTCTTTTATGTCTTACGGCTCCTAAACAGGAAGGTGACGGGAGATTGGAACACTGGGATGACGTGGAAGTGTCTTGCTGAGGTTCTGAGCACTAATAAGTTTCCAGGCTTTGTGTGAGGTGTCTGTCATTGTGAAATTTAGCCTGTGAGATGGAGTCCCAGGGGCAAAATGCATCCGATAACACTGAATGGAGTGACTTTCCTCTTCCAGGTGTGGCAACTTTCCGGTGTCTTGCACCAGATGGGATCTGGGAGCCCCAAGGACCTGATCTCAGCAATTGCTCTTCTCCCTGGATCAACCACATCACTCAGAAGGTAAAACCTTTCCTACACATTGACCATGCCAAGTCTGTGCACTGACCTTCCTCCACTCCCCTGTGCTTTTCACATCAGGGGACCCAAAGTGACCCACAATCACACATAAAGCATGAGCTGTGCATAAGAGCCAGGAATTGCAAGGAGAAGGTGAGACTGTAAAAATCTGATGGAAATTAAGGCAAAGAGAGTGAGGGAAAGGCAAAGGAGAAGGACTGAAGAGTGGAATTAAACTAGAGTGAACAACAGGTCTTGTTTTTAGCAAGAAAAGGAGGAAGAGGTGCATGGACATATGGAAAATAGTGATTCATAGCAAAATGAAAGTTTCCGTTTCATGTATCCCCAAGGATTTTCTCAGGCCAGGCAAGCAGAGGATAAACCGCTAAGTTGAGAATCTTTACTAAAAGAAAGACAGGCTCAGTATGGAATGTTTACATTGCGTTTCTGGCTTTCTGTTCTTAACTTCTGCCCAGATCATAAAAGGACTGATGGAATAGCAAACAATGCCGCAGTAATGCGTATCTTTTGACCCTCAAGTCTCTTGATGAATGTTTTGTAGGACTTCATCATTTATCAGTGTTAAAAGTGCGTTAACATGTGACAACAGAAGTTCAAGACAAGCGGAGCTTATTTAGTAGCAATATGTTGAATGTTTTTGTTATTAATACCCAGTGATGCTTTCAGCTGATTTCATTACATAGACCAGATGCATGTTTACGCCACAAAGCCTGTGGGCTGAATCCTTATTACAGCAATTTGTGGGGATTTATCCACCACTTTGGCTGGATTTGAGTCTCGGTGTTGTGGGCCGGCTGTCCTGCTGCTCACCAGTGAACAGGATGGGGTGACCCTACAGCTGAGACTCTTTGTCCTTCTCCTCCCTGTCTCCTGTCTTAACCAAGGCTCAACAACCTACGAATTGCTCGTATGTACATCGCTGATCACCCCTATCACGCTCCATCTTTATTTATCACCATCCCTCTCCAAAGGCAGAGGAAAATATAATTAACCTGGGGCTGCTGTGACACGACAAAGCCCACAGTCCCTCTGTCCCGCACAGGAAGGTGTGCAGCTCTCCTGCCATCTGCTGCGGCTAGCTGATTAATAAAATCTGCCTTTGCTGCCATTAGCAGCTGTGTAGCTCTTGTTTTATGACCCACGTACTTATGCTGGAGGGGTTAATATTACTTACTCCAGCCATAATTCACCCAGGCAGCTGGGAGACCTCTCACTGCTTGGTGAAGATGGCTAGGCCATTAGCCATTAGCCAAGGAAATAATAGCCTGCGCTGATGAAATCTCCATCAAGGTTAGATTTATTTTGTTTGAAGCGCCAGCTAGAATTTGCGTAACAAATGAGCCCCGTTTAATTTGTTAGGTACTTTCAAAGCAGGCTAAAATTGAAGAGCCAGGTTTTCACAAATGCCCAGGAGATCACAATTGGGACTGGATTTTTAAAATTATTATTATTTTTTCTGGAGGAATTTAGTTCTGTTCAGCTTTGGGAACCTTCTGCCAGTCAGTGGAGAGATGAGGGGGATCTGCTAAATGTCTTTTGATTTCAGCTTTTGATTCCTGAGTTGGAAGAAGGGTGATGGGTACCCTGCAGGGATTTCGTCAAGCCAATTAGGATGGTAGGGAAATGCTGTGCTTTTTTTCATTTCTCTAGAGTGAAGTAGGGATTATTTGCTCACTTCTTTTCTTTCTCCCGCTGTGCTCAGACCACACATGGGGTGTTTGCCTGCTTGCATCATGGGATGCGGGTTTTACAGCCCTCTATTAGCTTCCCTTAGAGTTATTGTGCTTGATGGAAGATGAGAACAAATGTCCGCTTCAGCAATTCGTTGGCCTCTTGACATTTACTTTAACTTTATTGTTGGTGCCTACCATCCCCTTGTAACGTAGCAGGAGAATAAACTTGCCAGCGTGATTGAATTATGCACTGCTACCTGAGTTATTTCTGGAGTCAAGCAGTAAAAGGAAGCAAAAAGGTCAGCTTTGGATACATCGCATCATCCAGATTGTGAGGTTGTACATTCCCCCTCAGCCTGTTTGTTTTACCTCTTTCTTTCATCGTTACCAGGCTTTGCACAGTGTGTGACTTACCTGAAAACAGCTTTTCAGTTGTGAGTCCTTCCTGGGAGGAGAAGGCACCGCTACGCTCAGCTTCTCACCCCTGATGGAGAAGAGGCCTTTTTTTGCAGCAGAACAGAAAGCATTGTGTCCCTCCCGAATGCATGAGAAGCCTCAAACCTGTAAATCGAAAGCCACCTATGTTCCTATTATAGAATCACAGAATAGTTTAGGTTGAAGGGCCCTTCTAAGTTCATCCAGTCCAACCCCCTGCCATGAGCCGGGACATCTTCACCCAGATCAGGTTGCTCAGAGCCCCGTCCAGCCTGGCATGGGATGTCTTCAGGGATGGGACAACCACCACTTCTCTGGGCAACCTGGGCCAGTGTCTTACCACTCTGAGTCAAAAATTTATTCCTGTCCAGCCAGAATCTCCCCTCCTTTAGTTTAAAACCATCACCCCTTGTTCTATTGCAACAGACCACGCTAAAAAGTCTGTCCCATCCATATTGTCCTCCCCAAGATGACATAGTCACAAAGACAAGACAAACCTTGGAGTTCAAAGTACCTTCTCCAGTTCTCGTAAATTTGCTAGGATGCGTATGGCAGAGAGGTGAAATTTGTGAAGGACCTCAGCACATCATCTTGTCCCAATGACACCATCATGTACTGGATGCAGCAGGTGCTATGGTCGGTGGATTATTAAACAGACCTTAAATGCAGTTTACATTGTTTAGATATCATGATTTCAAAAAATGACATCACCTCCATGGCCTTTCCAGCTGACTTGTCCATCTGTATGTCACTGGTTTTAAAAATGCTGCTTCAGTCTTTCATACCATCTTTTTTATATCAGTCAACCTCAGGCTGCAGGAAAAGATTTTTGCCTTTACAGCCACTGGTGTTTCCACGTGTGTGTCCCCTTCCCAGCCTCTTTCTTGTTTCTTTTTAATTTTCTTCCATAAATCCTTACTTTCTACCATTTCCCTCATTTTTATTCCACTGCCCTCTTCCACAGTCGGTTCCCTCGCAGGAAGGTAGGGCTGGAACAGCAAGCGATGCTGCAGGAGGGTCGTCATTTTAGCAAAAATCACCTGAAACCACCAGAAATCAGATTTAGTTTGAACAGAATGTATTTTTCTATCCCAGAATGCTTTTTGAATTTTAAATTAGTTTTTTCCATAATCAAGATGGAAAATGAAAAAAATTTAGTCTCAAGTCAAAAATATATGTATTATTTTTAATTCCCTTTATTGTTCTTGAGCCTTCCAGCTACAAGCTCCATTACTTGCACATTTTTTCCATGACTTCTTCCTTGCCTCTCAATGACTTCCTGACCCTTGAGGAACTTCCAAGGATTGTTCCTTTGTGACGATGTCACTGTTTGAGTTCAAGAATATTATCTGTTTTGGAAGAAATACCTCATGAGGAGCTCGTCTTCCCCACAGCAATAATAAGAGGAAGCCATAGAGAGGTGCTTTGTAAAAGGGAATAAGTTAGTAATGCGTATTCTTGGGCAGTGGTGAGCAGAATTATGTAGAATTTAAAAACAAAAAATAGTTCAGTCCTGTTTTTCTAAGAGTCCAGACATATATCTGAGGTCTGGAATATTCAGCCAGCATTTGTGACCAATAGCGGAAGTTGGATTTGGTGGGACAGCATAGGAGACACTTCAATTCCAGCAGAAAAAAATGCTCAAAAGAATTGGTAAAATAAGCATTAACATGTCGTATGGCCATCATTTTGGAATCCCCTGGCATTATGCACACAGGCAGGATGGAAAATGCATATCAACGCTGTTGTAGTGACTTGGAGGTGCCTTTTCTGGGTGAAGGGGTTTAGAAAGTAGCTTCATTGACCAGACATGGCGTCCAAAGGAAATAGCACATCCCTGCGTTTTCAGGAAATTTGGGTGTGTGAGATGAATTTGGGTGAATCTTTTTATGTCCTGGGAGTTCATAGGTTTTGAGCTTTAATGTGCCTTTTCCTGGGTGTTTCTTCAATCATTGTCTATTTTGGAGTGTGTGTTTGGTTGCACTAGAATTGCTCAGATTTACAAGTATGTCAGCTTGCATTGGTGTGTGGGCCACGAGAAAATCTACCCATCAGATGTTGGGCAACATTTTTTTGTTTTCTAACATCTTTCTAAAAAACCTCTTGCATCCCTGCAGTTTTCCTGGAAGGCTGACAGAAACACCATGTATCATGGTACATGTTGAGCTCTAGCAACGAACTGCAGAAAAATTTGGAAAATATATATATTTATTTGTTTGTTTGTTTGTTTGTTTGTTTGTTTGTTTTTAATGTAAAGGGATTTGATGCAGTCATTCTGTAAAGGTCTGGGGGCCAAGGGAAGAGGTGAAAATTCAGGCTCTGTGCTGACATGTGATTTTCTTCATCTGCTCAGGCGAGCAGGATCTGGTTTCTGTGGCATTAGCCTCGAGTATAACAAGGAAAAAATAATTCCATCTTTGCATATATATTATCATTGCTCTAATGGGAAGAACAACACATTATCTCCTTTATTTATCTTATCTACATCATCATATGCTTTAATTCTCTGAAGATGAGCACATGAGCATCTTGAGTTAGATTTCATTAAATCAGATGGGCTGTTGCTGTCAAATTGATGGAAGTTAGTTATTCATTTATAACTCAGCTAATTGATTTACAGAGAGGTAGAAGCTCGGCCTGCAGTCTTTCCCTGGGATCTCACTTTTATAATAAGCACCAGAAATTGAGAGAACAAGAGAAATATCTGATTTCTAACTGTTGGTAGATAAAACAATTGTAAGTTTCATATGAGGAGCCCTGCAGAGTTGGTCGTTGAGCCTTCCAGAGAAGTGGGAGCTTCATTTAAATGTCGTCCTGTGTAACTTCTCCTTATCCCTGGTAAATTCCCCATAGATCTGTGTTCCAGGTCACAGAGCAGTATATAACGAAAAAAAAAAAAAAAGGAGGTGGGACCAGCTGCCCTGTCCCCAGTCCCCATGGCTCAGGAGAGGAAGGGAGCACCAGGTGGAGAGATCAAAGGAGAGCAAGAAAGGGGGAAAAAACACAGGGGAGAGAGAATTTCCCAAATAATACAAATAATCACACAGTGAATTTCACTACAGGTGATTCATGAGACTTATGACTCAACTGGACAATAAAAGTCTTCTAATAGGAGGCTCAGCCAAACAGCCTGCTTGGTTTTCCCTTCCAGCAGACCTCTGCTTGAAACCTTAAGCCTTTTACTCCGAAGTTAATGTGCTTTTATGTGCTGAGAATCACCAGCCTCATTACAGAAGTGGTAAGGAGCACATCTCATGTGTGCAAATGCTGTGTTAAATTAGCACCTGATTATTAAACCCACATGATGGGAATGGTGAACGTTTTTCTCTTGTTCATCTGGGTTATGTCATCTGGTTTTGTTCCTTTCACAAGGAACTTTTTTTTTGCACAGGAGTGGGAACAAAAATAATCTCTTCAACTATGAAATAGTCTTCTGGAATCAGAAACTGCTCTTTCTTGACAGGAGAGACTATTTACATGGATTTTTTTTCCAAGTGGCATAGATAAGGAAACAGGACAAGCTAGCTGAAGCCCTCCCTAGCATGGCCAGAGAAGCAGCTGCCCCTGAATTCCAGCAGTGCCCTACGAGGAGAGGATCAGAAATGGTTGTGTTGAAGCCACTATGGTGACCCTAGGTGGCAAACCTTATTCAAACAGATGAATTCTGAATTCAAGCAGGTGAATTCTGTGGCTACAAGCACATGGTTCTGTTGGCCATCCAGTTCAAATAAAACCCCAAATTTTATTCTCAGCTGTTCTGACAGCCCTATAAGTGAGAACAGAACTTGGTCCCGAGGTTGTAGAGGAAATAAATGATCCCAGCTAAGCCTGAAATTTCTTGTCTTCTGAAGAGAAATACATGAAGCTGTGTTTTTCTTGTAAGTTATTATTGTAGACTTAACTCTGTTTTAAATGCAAAGGGCTTCTGGATTGTTTAAGATTACAGGGAATTGAAGTCCTGCATCTCATGTGCTTTGCATGTGCCGTGTACATGATCAAATTATGAAAGCCCTTGTCAAAGTTTCCTCCTTGGGAACTTTTCTTCTTCTTTTTCTCCTTTTTCTTCTTCCTCCTCTTCTCCTTCTCCTCCTTCTTGGTCTTTTTCTCCTTCTTTTTCTTCATCTTCTTTGTTGTCGTCTTCTCCTTCTCTTCTTTATCATCTTCATCTTTGTCATCTTCTTCATCTTCTTTGTCTTCTCCTTCTTGTCTTCTTCTTTATCTTCTTCATCTTTTCATCTTCTCATCTTTGTCTTCTCGTTTTTATCGTCTTCATCGTCTTTGTCGTCTTCTTCTTTGTCTTCTTCCTCATTGTCTTCCCTTCCCCTTCTCCTTGCCTTTCCCCTTCTCCTTGCCTTTCCCCTTCTCCTTGCCTTTCCCTTTCTCTTTGCCTTTCCCTTTCTCCCTTCTCCTTCTCCTTCTCCTTCTCCTTCTCCTTCTCCTTCTCCTTCTCCTTCTCCTTCTCCTTCTCCTTCTCCTTCTCCTTCTCCTTCTCCTTCTCCTTCTCCTTCTCCTTCTCCTTCTCCTTCTCCTTCTCCTTCTCCTTCTTCTTCCTTCTCCTTCTCCTTCTCCTTCTCTCCTTGTGGGCAGTTGACTTATTTAACGCTGTGGGGGTGGAAGGGACTGGAATAATGTCACACCAACAGCCAGGGACAACTTTTTCCCCTGTTTTCTCAATTGCAGATGAGGTCAGGGGAGATGGCTGCCAACATTGCCCGGGAGCTTGCAGAGCACACAAAAAACCACATGTACGCTGGAGATATCACATACTCGGTGTCCGCCATGGTCCAGCTGGTCAACTTACTCGATGTGCAGCTCCGAAACCTAACGCCAGGTGGGAAGGACAGCGCTGCCCGCAGCTTAAATAAGGTAAAAACCTGGGAAGGGTTTGGCTCTCCCTGGAGAGCTGTTAAAAATGTCTTTCTGAATGGTTACCATTTGAGAGCAGTGATTCTTTCTTAGTAGACAAGAGTACCTGGCAGTTTTTCGTTTGCAGTGTGTTTTATTTTGCTGAGAAAATAAACAGTTGTAAATGCCAACTGTACTATTGGTTCTGGGAAATGTATACCTGTAGATGTGTTGAGATATGAACTCCAGGTACTTCATTGTGGTCTCAACTCTCACAGCTCAATATGAGAATAACTCCAGTGACTTCACGGCAATTATTTTGGATTTGTGCCAGCGTGACTGAGACCAGAATTTTGCCCAGTGTTTCCAGTGCTGAATCTGTCTGTGAAATGCCATGTAATATGATACAGAAAATGTGAATATTTAAAGCAGCAAGAGACAGAGAGAGTCTAAATATTGATTTTTTAAATTTTTTTTTTTTTTTTTTTTAAATCTGGATACTGGATGTGAAGGTCAAATGGCAGCTTATATGCATGAATATAAAAAAAAAAAGCAGGCAGAGCCATTTATTTACACTGGAGGTATATTATCAAAGGCACATAATGTGCCAGCATACTTAATGCTTAAGGTGTTTGGGATGGTTTAGTATTAGAGGGTGTTTTTAGTGATGATCCGTGACTTAGCCCAGAAGCACCTTTCTGCATGATGACACTGTGGTTTCTGTGCCCCCCGTTTGAATTATTAGTTCCTTTTGTCATTTCCAGAACTAAGTGAAATTGCTATATACTAAAGGTGCAAGAAGTTGCCAGTCATGGGAGGAAGTCCTGGCTGTGGAGTCTGTGAGAATCCAGTTAAAGTTGAGGTTTTCCTTGGTCCAAGGCCCCTTTCATCACTGAATTTCACCTTAACGTAGGGGCTAGGACTTGTACAGTATTCAGATGGTGAATTGTGCAGGTCTGGTCGCCAGATCAAGGAGCAGATGAATTCTGTGGCTACAAGCACATGGTTCTGTTGGCCATCCAGTTCAAATAAAACCCCAAATTTTATTCTCAGCTGTTCTGACAGCCCTATAAGTGAGAACAGAACTTGGTCCCGAGGTTGTAGAGGAAATAAATGATCCCAGCTAAGCCTGAAATTTCTTGTCTTCTGAAGAGAAATACATGAAGCTGTGTTTTTCTTGTAAGTTATTATTGTAGACTTAACTCTGTTTTAAATGCAAAGGGCTTCTGGATTGTTTAAGATTACAGGGAATTGAAGTCCTGCATCTCATGTGCTTTGCATGTGCCGTGAATTGGGTTTATCTTGATGCTTTTAATTAGCCCTGCTTCCAGCTATTTTATAACAACATAGATAATAATGGTATTAACTGTTACATCAGCATAACATTATTTGTTATAATCATGCCACACTTCTTTGTTTGAAATGATGGTGATGCCTGATGATATCAGGTAAAACCAGCAATTAATGTCACCTACTAATGGGTTTCACGCTTGCTTTTCTGAACACACCCTAGTCACACCCAACATTTTGTCACTTCAGCTTTGCCAGCACATATTTTTCATCTTTTTTATATCCCACATCCTGATATTTGTCTCAATGATGTAAAATAAGGCTGTATCACAGGCAGGTTTTTCCTCCCCCCATGCCACCAGCTTTGCACAAGCAGGTCCTCCTACAAATCAGTTCCACTCCACATTAAAATTCCGGACTGCGTGGAGTCCTGCAAAACAGCGATGTGAGTCAGTGATCCAAATGACAGGCTCGGTAATTTGCGTGCTCTCATTCCCCACTTAATTCTTTAGAGGAGCGACCGCTCTGTGTTTGTTGAAGAAGGCGTGAATTCAGCTTGGAAGTAGTATTGCGCAAACAAAAAGCAGCAGAATTACTGCTCCATTTTCCCCTTCACCGATCAAGAGTTTTAAAAAAAAAAAAAAAATCATTTGCAGAGTTTTGTTTAGTCAGAAAGAATAGAATAAAGTAAGCAGTAGCCATTAAATATTCTTTTAATCATTAAAGCAATCTGGGGATCTGACAGTAATCACCTGTGCTGTTTTGTACTTTTTTTTTTTAACAAGCTGATGCACAATGAATTGAAATAAACTGGCATGATCGGAATTTTTAAAAGCCATCATCTGTCAGGTACCACTTCCCTGTCACAAAAGCGTTATGCTTTCCATTGGATGAGGCTTAATTAAGGTAATAATTGTTGTATTGCAGACTGACGAGACCCTCGAGTGGATAGCTCTGTAATTTTCAGCAAGGCTTTCTTTGATCTCCGTTTGTTTCTCTTAAGTCTTTGCACTGGACAAGTTTACCCAGAGGAAGATTTCTACTGTTACAAATTGATAAATTAGATATTGAAATTAGGCATTCTGCAATACCTGGGTGTATTTTGTTTATTTCAGAGCCTCAAAACTCTCAGGCACAAAATCAGCTGTACTGATGGGATTGCAGTGCTGTGAGTTGGGAGCACAAGTTACCCTGAATTTTCACTGATGTGCCATTTCCAACCCAGGCAAATCAGCAAAAACAAACCCAGCAAAGCCAGCAGCCAGGTTTTTGCAGGGTTTAATTTGCAGTGATGCATACAGCCTGCAAAATCCTGGGGAGGTAAATTGGTGCCTGCTTAAATTTCATCGCATGAATATCAGGCAGGAGGCACGCAAGTGCATATCCAAGCACGGTGAAAAATATGGCTCCTACGGAAAAGGTGAGATCCTTTGTGGAAAAATTATTCAGCATATAAAGTGTTTAGGCCCAGGAATCACAAAGGAAAACACAACTCGGTATCAGAGAGGCCTGGAAAATTCATTCCAGAAGAAGCAGTTTAATCCATAGGGGAGATAAATTCATGGTTATGTCCTCCTCAGCAGCCCTTTACGCTATCAGGAGCCCCGGGCAATGCTCTCCCCTGCGGTGCGATGTGTTATCGCTCTCGCCATGTGCTAAGCCTGGCTTTAAGCAAGCTCACAGCAGTGGAGCTGGAGCGCTGTAGGTTTTGCCTTGAGCCAAAGACCTCAGCGGGTGTATTGGGACAGGTCCCTGCGACTTCATCCGGTATCACAATGCCGTCCTGCTCCTTGCTCCCTGGAATTAATCCTGTTCATCCAAAGCTTGGTTCTGGCACACCATGCTGTCTGACTGCAGAGTTCACGTTCCTCTTAGATAAATAAGCATCAGCCCTGTCCTTTCAAGCCTTGTTTGAGGTGGAATACCATGTGTTATCTCCAAGCCATAAGGAAAATGCTGTCTTGTGAGCATCTCCACTTCTGCGCCTGCTCCCATCTAACAGCTGCTCTTGCAAAGTTGCCAGCCTGTGCTTTATTTCACTGAAAAAGGTCTAACCCATCTTTCTGGAGCCTTCTGCCACGGCCTAACTCGCATGCTGCCTTTGCTTTGTTTGGTTTGCAGGAGCTGGTTAAAAGAGAAATGAGGTTTTTAGCATAAGGCATTTTTTCTTCAATTCTTCTTTTTTAGCTTGTTCTGTCACTAACTTGTTTTTTCTATTCCGTCTTTAATCTGCTGTCTTTATGGACTCAGCTTCAGAAAAGGGAGCGCTCTTGCAGGGCCTATGTCCAGGTATTTCTTGTGTTTTTAATAAACATGTCCAGTTGTTTGACTGAATGATTGTGAAGTGGGTCTTGTCTCTGTGAATAATCTGATTATTCCCATCTTTGTGGCAGCAGGTTCTAAGGTTAAGGTTACAGGATAATAGTTTCATTCTTTGTCTCCTCCCATCTGCGTGGTTGCTTGTGGACTTGACAAAAATTTCAGGTAAAATCTCTAAACCAGAAAATGGCAAAAACTGCAGGAAAGATCTGATGAGACCCATCGGGCTCAGCAGGACAGTCTGGACACATGCAAAACAAGAACGCAAACCTCCTGCTTGTGAAGGTGTCTCCAAACCAGCTGGGTTTCACTTACGGCATGTCACTCATATAATTCCTGCCTGCCTTTTTTTTCCGTCTTCACCTCTTACACTTGCAAATTTAGAAACAAATTTCATGAGGAAATAGGCTTATATTGTGTGTTACGTGAACAAAGTCAAGCCCCAGCGCTTCAGGAAGACCTGTTTGTAGGCTTTTCAAGCACGAGGCCTCAGGTTATGTTATTTATCCTGTCACCTTACCTTAGAGCATTTGCTCCAGTGACTTGGATATAAAGCTGTTTGTCTGTGATGGGTGAGTTAATGCTGTTTTTAGAAATACGAAAGTTTTACCTGCTAATTTCTGTCTCATGCTTATTGACTTTGATGTTGTACTTATGGGTGGTTGGTTGTTTTTTATACGCGTATGTATAATATACAGGGATGTAAAAATGGGCAGCTGTCTATACCTGAATTTTCCTGCAAAATCCAACTGCCTGTAGTGGGTATTGGCTTTATTTTGTGAACGGGTATTTTGTTTCATGTGTGGGATTAGACAGTTTAGATTTGTAGGGCATTCAGTTTACCCTTAATTTCAAGGGCTTCTTCCCTTTCACTGGAAAGGCGGCTGGGGTATTGAAACATTAATCATGCGCTGACCTCTTTAGTAGACAAAAAATGATGAAAGCTCATTGCCTGAGCTGTTTAGTATAAACATGGACAAAGCTGGTAAATAAATTGAAGAGGACACTCCCATAATGGAGGGCTTGAAGAATGAACGAGATGACCTAATTGAACTTTTCCAGCTCTGCTTTGTGTATTATACGGAAGTAAAATAAAGTAGCTAGACATATTTTTGTACAGTATGTTTCCATTTGGAAAATCATGTAGCTGAAGTAAAAAAAAAAATCTTCTGAGGGAGAGTTTGTCTGTAATAGCAATTAAATGTCACTACAGATATATCCTTTACCAGGCAGTGAAACATCTGGGCTGGCGTCGAGGGTTAAGATTGCGGGGTGACAATAAAACCCTGGCAGATGTATTGTTAACCCCCTCTCCCCCCAACTTCCCCCTTTTTGCCCCTCCCTCTCCCCCCTTTCCACTCAGCACAGGCGATCGGGAGGGAAAGAAGGACAGAGAGAAGAGAGTTGGAAAAATTAAAGATGTTTTACTAATGCTACTAATAAGAATAGAGAAAATAATACAAAATATACAAAACCAATCTTGAAAGTCTCAGCAACTGCAGAGCCGGCACCCAAAGTCCTGGATTAGACTCTGCAGCCAACCGGAGCTGGATTCAGTCTCTCACTAGGCCTCAGTTCGCAGGGATGAGTAGCAAGATCCTCTCCTAATGTCGGCCATAAGGAAAAAGGGCCGAGATCCTCGTGATCTCCCACTTTTATATGAAGTATTCACGTGAATGGAATGTTATACACAGTTGGTCAGTTTCTTAGTCACTTGTTTCTCGTTGCCCCTCTCGCGAGATGTCCATCCATGCTTATCAATAAGTTTGCATTCCATTGCTAGGTTTACCAAAACATGTGTCTGGTTCTCCAGGAAAATGCAGTTAATATGAAGGCTTTAGCTGACAGGCAAAATTCACTGAAAGAGAAACTTGTTTTTAACAAAACCAGGACATTCCACCCCTTATAATATGCCATTCACTGAATACTTAAACCTTATCAATACAATCTATCAACACAATCTAATTAATCACTACTACTATATATATATATATACATATGTACATATATACACAGGAGTAATTAATCAGTGGACCATCCTTTAAAAAGTTCATTAAGTTCATTTTGTCACGACAATCTCCCAGGGCAGGAATAATGGTACAAGTGCATCTCATGACCACTGTTTGTGGGTTAAAGACATCAACTTCGAGGAATTTGTCAGGCGCCACTCGAAGAAGCTAGCTCTGGTTTCATCATCACTGTCTTGATCTGAAAGACACTTATTAAATACTGTTAGTACGGCAATTCACATCATGCAGTTCAGTATTGAATATTTTCACCTAAACTCAAGTCCCCTTGAGGTACACACCGAACTTCTCCATCCTTAAGCATCACCCACCAGGTGCTGCCAGGTCCCTGGGCAAAAACAATCCCACGAATGGGCTTGCCTTTGCCTGAGGCAGGAGTAACCCAGACTGTCTTTCCTAACATATTTTTCATGTGTACTACAGGGACTTTATCTCCTTCTACAGTCCGTAGAATTTCTGATTGGGCAGGCCCGGCTCGATTGGTTGATCCCCTGGTGTTGACCAACCAAGTGGCTTTTGCTAAATGTGAATCCCAGTTTTTAAAGGTTCCACCACCAAGTGCCTTCAGTGTAGTTTTTAGCAAACCATTGTACCTTTCAATTTTCCCAGAGGCTGGTGCATGATATGGAATATGATATACCCACTCAATACCATGTTCTTTGGCCCAATTGTCTATAATACTGTTTTTGAAATGAGTACCATTGTCTGATTCAATTCTTTCTGGCGTACCGTGTCGCCAAAGGACTTGCTTTTCAAGGCCCAAGATAGTATTTCGGGCTGTAGCATGAGGTACGGCATATGTTTCCAACCATCCAGTGGTTGCTTCCACCATTGTAAGTACATAACGCTTACCTTGACGTGTTTGTGGAAGTGTAATATAATCAATCTGCCAAGCTTCTCCATACTTATACTTTGACCATCGCCCCCCATACCATACAGGCTTTAACCGTTTCGCTTGTTTGATTTCGGCGCAAGTTTCACATTCATGAATAACCTGTGAAATAGTGTCCATAGTTAAATCCACCCCTCGATCGCGAGCCCATTTATATGTTGCATCTCTACCTTGATGCCCTGAAGCATCATGGGCCCACCAAGCTAGGAAAAGTTCACCTTTATGTTGCCAGTCCAAGTCCACCTCAGCTACTTTAATCTTAGCAGCTTGATCTGCTTGTTGGTTGTTTAGATGTTCCTCGGTGGCTCGACTTTTAGGCACATGAGCATCTACATGACGAACTTTCACAGGCAGGCTCTCTAGCCGAGCAGCAATGTCTTGCCACAGTGTGGCAGCCCAAATGGGTTTACCTCTGCGCTGCCAGTTGCTTTTCTTCCATTGCTGTAGCCACCCCCACAAGGCATTTGCTACCATCCATGAGTCAGTATAGAGATAAAGTATTGGCCACTTCTCTCGTTCAGCAATGTCCAAAGCCAGCTGGATGGCTTTCACTTCTGCAAACTGACTAGATTCACCTTGTCCTTCAGTGGCTCCTGTAACTTGTCGTGTGGGACTCCACACAGCAGCTTTCCACCTTCGATGTTTTCCTATAAGACGACAGGATCCATCTGTGAACAGTGCATACTGCTTATCAGTCTCTGAAAGAGTATTGTACGGTGGTGCTTCTTCAGCACGTTTTACTTCCTCCTCATCTGGAGACATCCCAAAGTCTTTGCTTTCTGGCCAGTCTGTAATCACTTCTAAGATCACTGGGCGATTGGGACTTCCAATTCGAGCTCGTTGCGTGATCAATGCAATCCATTTACTCCACGTAACTTCGGTTGCATGATGTGGAGAGGGAACCGTCCCTTTGAACATCCAGCTCAGCACCGGCAGTTGAGGTGCTAGGAGGAGCTGTGCTTCAGTACCGATCACTTCGGAAGCAGCTCGAACTCCTTCATATGCTGCTAGTATCTCTTTTTCAGTTGGAGTATAGTTGGCCTCGGATCCTTTGTATCCTCGACTCCAAAAACCTAAGGGTCGACCTCGGGTTTCTCCTGGTGCTTTCTGCCAGAGGCTCCAGGTAAGTCCATTATCTCCGGCTGCGGTGTAGAGCACATTTTTAACATCTAGTCCAGTCCGAACTGGTCCAAGGGCCACCGCATGAGTTATCTCACGCTTAATTTGTTCAAAGGCTTGTCGTTGTTCAGGGCCCCACTCAAATTGGTTCTTTTTACGAGTCACTCGATAGAGAGGGCTCACAATCTGGCTGTAGTCAGGGATATGCATTCTCCAAAAACCTACAACGCCCAAGAAAGTCTGTGTCTCCTTTTTATTAGTAGGTGGAGACATTGCTGCAATTTTGTTGATCACATCCATTGGGATCTGACGACGGCCATCTTGCCATTTTATTCCTAAAAACTGGATCTCTCGTGCAGGTCCCTTGACCTTGCTTCGTTTTATGGCAAAACCAGCATCCAAAAGAATCTGAATTATTCTCTCACCTTTCTCGAAGACTTCTGTCGCTGTGTCGCCCCATACGATGATGTCATCAATATATTGCAAGTGTTCTGGAGCTTTACCTTGCTCCAGCGTGGTCTGGATCAGTCCATGGCAGATGGTAGGACTGTGTTTCCACCCCTGGGGCAAGCGATTCCACGTGTACTGGATGCCTCTCCAGGTGAAAGCAAACTGCGGCCTGCACTCTGCTGCTACAGGAATAGAGAAAAATGCATTAGCAATGTCAATTGTAGCATACCACTTAGCTGCCTTTGACTCCAGTTCAAATTGCAGTTCTAGCATGTCAGGCACAGCAGCACTCAGTGGTGGCGTAACTTCATTCAGGCCACGATAGTCCACAGTTAGTCTCCACTCATCACTAGACTTACGCACTGGCGAGATTGGGCTGTTAAAAGGTGAGCGAGTCTTACTGATCACACCCTGGCTTTTCAATTGACGGATCAACTTCTGGATAGGGATCAAAGAGTCTCGATTGGTGCGGTATTGCCGGCGATGCACTGTCGTGGTAGCAATTGGCACCCGCTAATCGTCAACCATCAGCAGTCCTACAACAGAAGGATCATCTGAAAGACCAGGCAAATCAGACAGCTGTTCAATTTTCTCAGTGTCCACAGCTGCTATACCAAATGCCCACCTATACCCTTTTGGGTCCTTAAAATACCCTCTCTTGAGGTAGTCTGTGCCAAGGATGCACGGAGCATCTGGACCAGTCACAATGGGATGCTTTTGCCAGTTTTTTCCAGTTAGGCTCATTTCAGCCTCTACAACAGTCAGTTCCTGGGATCCCCCAGTCACTCCAACAATATTGATGGATTGCGTTCCTTTATAATTAGAAGGAATTATTGTGCACTGTGCACCAGTGTCCACTAAAGCTTTGTACTCCTGGGGGTGTGTTGTACCAGGCCATCGTATTTGTACAGTCCAATAAACTCTGTTATCCCTTTCCTCCACCTGGTTGGAGGCAGGGCACCTCTAATTTCTGTTTTGCACAGTCTCTGGGTGTGAATTAGAGGTTCCTTCAAGAGCATCAGAATCTCTTCTGCTCCTTTTGTAAACTGGAGCAGCCACCTTCCTCGGAGTTTTTCCTTTGATCTCACGTACTCGTTCTTGAAGTTCTGAGGTAGGTCTTCCATGCCACTTATACATGTTTTCTCCCTGCTCATGTAGGAAGAACCACAGTGAACCTCTTTTTGTGGGCTGCCTCTGTCCTCTCTCTCGAGATTGGAAACGCCTTTTCCTAACAGCTGAAACATAGGTTTGTGCAGGTCATGAATGGTATGTGTCTTCTCTGAGTTCTTTGATTTCTTGCAATAGCTTTTCAAACCGGTCATCAGATTTTTCACACAGTTTCTCCACAGAAGAGACACAAGCCTGTAGAGAACCAGCAAGGCTGTCCTCAAAGTTCCAGAGCTGCTCAATCACTTCAGTAATATCTTGTGCACCTCCAGCTGACCAGACCATTCCTGCCAATGACTTAGCATATGCAGGTGGTGCACTTTGTACAAATCTGCGCCACAGAGGTTGTGTACAATTGATTCTATCTGGGTCTGTCCCCTCTTGGCTGTTTGGTCCAAAATAAATGATCTCTCGCACAGCTAATTCTCTCAGGAACTGAATACCTCTCTCCATAGTATTCCATTTCCCTAACTTGGATATACAATCTTCCTTGTAGGGAAATCTTACTTTCATAGCTGCCAGGAGTCGGGTCCAGAGAGTAGTGGCATTAGACTCTCTTGAAATTGCCCTATCAATGGTGGAATCTCTTGACAGAGATCCCAGCTGCCTGGCTTCACCACCTTCCAATTCAATTGTTTCTGCCCCATTGTCCCAGCATCAGAGCAGCCAGGTTAAAATATTCTCTCCTTCACGACGACTAAAGTCTTTTCGCAGATCTCTCAGCTCACCTGGAGAAAAGGACCGAGTAGTGGTCACTTCATCTCCTCCCTGTCCTGATGATGATGGCCCTTGGGTTGATGTTGGCCCTGTGCCATCATCTGCTGCACGGGTAGTCTTTCTAGTGACTTTCTTACAACCAGCAACTGATGCTGATATGGGTTTGCCATCATTTGATTAATTTCCAGAGTCTGAATGACTGTCACAGTGGTTACTGTGGTTACAGCAGCAACAGTGCCCAGTGTGTGAAGAAAGGGGGGCTGCCTTAGCCTGTGAGGCTGGAGAAGTAACGTTATCAGTAGCGGCAGAGGAATTCTGCGTAGGAGTTGTACCTTCAGCCTCTGAAACCGCCGTTGGCGGGGGGGCAGTGGCTGCAGCTTTTGCTGTTTTGCTCTTTCTCGAGCGGCTAGGAGAGCTTTTTGCTAAAGCTTCCGAAGACGCACCGCAAATCTCAGGACAACAAAGAGACGCAAACCTCCTGTTGAACGCCATTTCTCTTAACAGAAGCACAAACTGACACACATTCAGCAAACCAGATAACACCATCAAAGTTCTATCAAAACTCCAAGGATATTCAAAATTCTCTAAAACATTTGCGAACTGTCCTAGCGAAAAAATGAAAGTATTGTTAGTCAGCCTTTCTAAAGATTCGCTTGACCAATTAGCAAACACAGAGCCGTTCTGCTCTTTAATCTCTCCTGGAGGCTTTTCAAGGTAAAGCAGAAGCGAGTAGAAATTAATTAGCGGCTGCAGTACAATGAAATAAACCAGTGACAAACCACACAGTATCATCATGATCATTGTCCAGTTCCTTGTTGTTATATAATGAATACTTCAATTTAAAAAGAAAGCCCAACACAGATATGGAATCAGTGAGCACAATGTAGAAAATAACTGATACAACTTATGCCACAACATCTTTAAATCAGTGTAATTCACTTTGCCTTAATACAACTAAATAATGTCCGAAGCAAACAGACGCGCGAGTATCACAACTCTATGAGTTGGCACCTTGCCAAGAAAACTGAAAGGTACGTTAGAGCAGTAGAAAAGCCAAAAATCTTCAAATTTACCCCTTTCTCTTGCCCCACGTTGGGCGCCAATTATCTGTTGAGGGTTAAGATTGCGGGGTGACAATAAAACCCTGGCAGATGTATTGTTAACCCCCTCTCCCCCCAACTTCCCCCTTTTTGCCCCTCCCTCTCCCCCCCTTCCACTCAGCACAGGAGATCGGGAGGGACAGAAGGACAGAGAGAAGAGAGTTGGAAAAATTAAAGATGTTTTACTAATGCTACTAATAAGAATAGAGAAAATAATACAAAATATACAAAACCAATCTTGAAAGTCTCAGCAACTGCAGAACCGGCACCCAAAGTCCTGGATTAGACTCTGCAGCCAACCGGAGCTGGATTCAGTCTCTCACTAGGCCTCAGTTCGCAGGGATGAGTAGCAAGATCCTCTCCTAATGTCGGCCATAAGGAAAAAGGGCCGAGATCCTCGTGATCTCCCACTTTTATATGAAGTATTCACGTGAATGGAATGTTATACACAGTTGGTCAGTTTCTTAGTCACTTGTTTCTCGTTGCCCCTCTCGCGAGATGTCCATCCATGCTTATCAATAAGTTTGCATTCCATTGCTAGGTTTACCAAAACATGTGTCTGGTTCTCCAGGAAAATGCAGTTAATATGAAGGCTTTAGCTGACAGGCAAAATTCACTGAAAGAGAAACTTGTTTTTAACAAAACCAGGACAGCTGGCTAAGGCAATTTGGCAGAGATTTTTCAGGAAATCTTAAATGGGTAAGTCCTGGACCTTGTGAAATCAATGGGAGATGGGAAGTCACTGGAAAGTACGCCACTGATGGTAGAGAAAATAGTTTTCAACCTTGCTGACATGATCCCATTGTCATGAAGAGCATCTGTGGCTGAATTTGACACACAGGGCTGGAAATGTACCTTCAGCCCTGCATTCCCTAGCCCAAAATGAATGAATAATATAAATAAATATTTAAACAGATCTGGCAATTTTGTGAGTTATTCAAAGATGAGACTGTGGGAATTCCATATCAGATTATCATTTCATCTCTCTGAGTAACTCTATAATTAAAACAAATATTGATTTAGTTTGTGCAATGTCACAATATTTGTTGAGTTAAAAGCTCAGGGATTCTATTTGCCAGAGACAGATTTTACAAATGGTGCTCCTTCAGTTGCAGATGTGGTAAATGATCCTTTTTGTCTCAAAAATCCAACAAGAACTAACCCAACAGGTGGTGATCTAAATACCTGTTAGTATAACAACCAGACAATCATTGGGGTATTTTTCACTCACAATATTTAGGAAACTGCCACACAGGCTTCAATTCTTGATGCTAAGAGTCAACTAGACTGAGCTGAGCAAGGTGGATGTCTGAGATGGATGGAGTGAGTGGCTTGGGAAAGATGCTCCATTGGCTAAGGAGAGGTTTAGATGGGATCTTGGGAAAAATTTATCCCCAGAAGGGGTTGTCAGGCATTGGAACAGGCTGCCCAGGGCAGTGGTGGAGTCACCATCTCTGGAGGGGTTGAACAGATATGGAGATGGGGTTCTTAGGGACATGGGTTAGTGCCAGGGCTGGGTTGATGGTTGGACTCAATAATCCTGAGGGTCTCTTACAACCAAAATGATTCTGTGATCCTTCAGGCTCCCCTGTAAATCAGTATGCTCTGTTTTGTAATTCTCGGAGCCACCAATGAAGCTGGTTCCAGGTAGCAGACAGTAGGGGGTGGTTGCAGTTGATATTGTCTTTCTGGTTCTGCAAGTTTTCTGAACGCTTCACACTTGGAATGTGGGCTGTTAGAATTGCTGTACTAAGCGGAAAATGAAAGGCTTTCCTCAGAGGATTCAAGGCATTAAGTTTAGAGCTGAGTAGAATGAGACATGTTGTGGGGTTTTTTTGCCAACCTAGTAGCTCTCAGCAGAGAGTCTGAGACTTCGGCAGTAATATTTAAAGTGGATTAATTCTGGTTGTCCCACTTCTTTCTTGCTTGCATGGCTGGTCCCAACACCCTTGAGGACTAAACGAAAGAAATTTGCGGCTCTGAGAGGGAGCGTAAATTGAATTATGCTGCTGTTTACTTGTGTCCTTTTTGTGCCTGCGACAAGAAAGGCTCTCACTCCCAGCTATATAGAAAGGGGCAAATTAATGAGGATTTTTGAGTTCTATGTTTGGTCACTTAATTGGCTGCATGACAAAGAACTCTGTGGTGCATGTCAAACAACTTTCAGGGTCATCTAATAATTTGCTCGATTTCTGATGCTATTCTGCATGGCCTGTGAGGAGTAAATTGGCTACCAGTGTGCATCCATTGTCGTATATTAAGCATAGCTTCAGGGAGCACTTTTAGCAGCTTTTTCAAGAGATCAAGATGTTTGCCCATCAGCATCAAAGCTCCCCAAACTTTCCTTTAATATAATTAAAAGGACAGCTGAAAGAAGCATGACTTGCAGTGCGGTTCTGGGGTTCGGTAACCCCTCTGTTAAAACTCATTGAATTTAATATAATTCACAGCTTGAGAAGCCACTTGGTTTGTGTCAGCAAGAGCAAAACCAGAAATCACTACCCCCTTGTTTCTGCGGCGGTGAGCCCGTTGTTAGGGGAGAGGAGGATCAAAGTGGCAGCCTTGGCTTTGTCACCAGACTCCAAATTCTTCATAGAAATATTTCTCTACCTACAACTGAGCTACACCTATGGTAATGCATCCACGTGTAATATAGCAATACTGAAAAAAAAATCACATTTTCTGTGTTGCTATGTGCTTAGTCTTGGGCCGGCGGAGGAAAGGATATCTCATGAAGTTCCCTTGAAGGCTGTGAATGCTCTCTAAAAGCATTTCTCGTTTGCAAGCCCTTTTTCTTTCTAGCGACAGCTTTGCTCACTTCCTACGTGTAATTATTCTAGCAGTTGCTCATATAGTCTTAAATCCTGAACAGCAGGGCAGGAAATACAGATGATTCATAAACGTGGTTCTCAGCTTATTCTGCAGGGAAGATCTCATTAGGTGAAACAGATCATATGTTACTTCCTTCTTCCCAATCAATTCCTTTTATTTCAGTCCTACAGATGCCTTCTGACCTTAAAATATTCTTCATTGGATACTAAGCAAAGCAAAGCCATAACCTGTAATTTGTAACCTTCTTTTATTTCTCAGATCTCGTATTTTTTTGTGTGCTCCCATTAGGAGATTATTGGTACTTCAAGGCCAGGGTTGCAAACCTTGCATACCTAGTGCAAGAACATTAATTCCACAGTTAAGCATTTTGGAGATGGCCTAATTTTAATAAAGGTCAGTGGCTTTATTCTCACTGCAGTGGGTTCTCAGCATCCCTGAAATTCAGATCGTTTCTGAGTCAGTGCAGTTCCTGTAGCCCCAGCTGAAATCTGGTACTAGACATAAGTTGGTGCTTCTGGGTTGGTTTTAAAGGCAGAAATTAGATGAGCAATAGATATTCTAATGATTTTTTTTTAACCACTCATTGCAGTTAGCTAATTTCAATCTAAATATGTCTTTGTTCATTTTAGTGAATATTAGAATTGTTTTGTGATGATCTTATTGTTTTGTAAAAAGCCTTAGACTAGGCCTCCCTGTAAGAAATTGTCTCCAGTGTGCTTACTTACACTTTGACAAGAGGCAGATTTTAATTTGGAATTAAAAGAATAAATTACAAGGTGAAAAACTATCCAAGAGTGAAGAACCTTGTCAGACAGATTGGAAGGCACTTCTCATCTAAGAAACAGGATTTAATGCCATCATTTAGTCAAAATGACATTTTCCTTTTTCAGGAAGCTGAAGAAATAAGGTGTGCATCTGGTTTTGCTCCAAGTCTCACAGAGCAGGTGACCGTTTGATTGGTGACCCCTGTGTAAGGGGATTGAGGTGCCATTCATTGTCCACGATAAAAAGACATGTTATTTCCTTTTTGATGTAATAACCTTGCCAGAGCAGCTCCTTGCATGCCCACATCCAGGATTTCATCCCCATCCTCTTCTTCAAAAAACCTGTTCTGGCTGCACCAGGTACACTCAGAGTCGATGACAGTTTCTCTTGTACTGTTGCTTCTGGCCAGAGGCAAGAATCGTACAACTTCCAGCAGAATCTGCCATCAATGGCATCGATTGTGCCTTTAACTCAATTAGTTTGGAGGCTTGCAAATATTGATGATGTAAGAAGAGGGTTTGTTTTAGCATTCTGTGTGAATACAGAATAAAAACAGCTGTTCTCAAGCAAGGAAGTAGGTAAGCTTTTCTAAAGTACTGCTGCTCACCAATAGGAAAAAAAAGAAAAAGGAGGGTAACATTGTGATGATTGAACCATATCCACATTTCAGTGCATCTACCCTCTGACAGGTTTTTAATTTTCACTGCACACTGGCGACCTGAAAGGCTTCTTGTGCTTTTTTTTCCTCCACTCATTTGCTATAAAATCTGAAACCTTAAAAAGTGGGATAGCAGTACCCAGAACCTCAGATCACAAGTGATGCTTCTTTCACACACCAGCCATAGTTTTAGTCTAAGGATGCAAACCACAGCTTTGCTACTGTCGCTCCTCCTATCCTAATTTTGGAAAGCACCTTGCATCAAATATTCCCATGAGATCAAGGAAGACAAGTGTTAGCAGTATAAGATGGGGCTTTAAAAGTTATAAAATGCAGATATTTTAAGGAGAGATGTCATTGCAGAAGCAGTGCTTTAATGCCCTGGGCCACTGCTATAGGAGGTAAGACGTGGACTTAGTTTCCATGCAAATAATGTATACAATGTGTTCTGTTTACTTGTAAGCAAGAACAAACTACATATTTGAAAGTTACCCTTCTATCAGCTGCTCGGCAAGAGTTCAAAATGAACAATAAAGTTTGAGAGATGTCCTAACTCCAGGAGAGCTGCTCGTTTTCCAAGGTTAGGGTGGCTGTGCTTAAATGTCATGGCACAATGTGGGCTGGTCCCCAGTTTGGCAATGAGATGAGTAGGTCAAACATCTTAGCGATTTCCAGTGTTAATTCCCAATTAAAGACAGATTTTACATCACAGCATCTGCTTTTGCCAGGGAGCAGCGCTTTGGCCGTCGGTACTGTGAGAGGTAAATAAATGGGTGTGGTATCACTGGATATAGACTCCCTTCTAGGTTTAAACTGTGTGTCACATAGCCAGATATTCTCACCAGACATTTCTAGAGGCGGAGAAGAGAAAAATAAATGAACAAGTAAAATTCAGTTTTATGGAAATCAGTGGGATATGTACAATCAGTCTTTTGGTAATATATAATTACCATAAGGCTGCTAATTAGTTACCTTTTGACAGTGCGTCTATTACTACCGATTTGTGTCTGAGAAGGAAGGTTTACATTTCGTTTCTGTTTTGTAACCTTTGGACGAAATCAAGAAGCCGTGAGCATATGCCTGTATTTGGGAAAAAAATCTCCCTCTGCAATTTATCAACATTTATTTACATTGAATGCACAAACTGTGGTGCTGTATAACTGCATAACGAAGGGGTTCACTATCATGGAATTTGTCTTGGGTGCTTAGTGCATTCTTGCTCTTCTTTCGATGTCCAGCTGTAGCCACTGCTGGAAAGAGTATATTCAACTCAGTGGACCTTTCATCTGACCTTTTCATGTGTGTTGGGTCCTTCAGGGACAGGATTAATTAATTTAGGCACCTAGATGGGGACGTTACTTGCTGCAGCTACTTGTGTTTTTAGTGGGGAGAGAAACTAGAGAGTGTCTGGGTGCCTGCCTTGGCTGCATGAGGTGGGATCAAACTAGGTCAGACCTTCCCTAGCTCATTCTGAGAGTCCCTAGCTTTAGCAGGATCACCAGGGGTCTCAGGTAAAACCAAGCCCACGATCAGCTCACTGATCTCATGCCTTCTTCATTTCAAAAGTCCTCTTAACCTTCCTTGTGCTGGTCATGGAGATGCTTTACTGGGAGATTGGCAGTGCTGCTGCTTCTGTGGAGCTTCAGCAGACCGCAAAGCAACCAGAGCACGTGCCAAACCCACCTAAACCACAACAGCTTGGCTTAAATGCAAAGACATAGTCTGATCCTTGTCCCGTGTTCCTGCCTTCCCGCAGTTCCCTGCCCAGCTTTTCCCAGTTGGCATCTCCGTCTCGAGAGACGTGGTTGCTTTAACAGCTGTTTTGTTTCATTTAAACACCTACCTCAGCTCCTGTCCAAAACACAAACATTTCATTAGCACCTCATCTCCTTGGCTTCAACCCACGGCACTCAGCTGTAATGAAGTGCCATGCTCCGAAATATAATGCGGGAGCGCTTGATTAATGCACCGAGGCAGGTGAGAGAAGTGACCCTCTGGGAAAAGCTATGGGCTAAATTCATCTCGGATGTCATACCAACATAGATAGTATACCGGCTTTGCTCCTATCTGTGCTAGGGACCTGACCCAAAGTCCTTGGAAATGTTTCTGGAGGCTTTGCATCAAGCCCCGCATCCAGAGTGACATCAAGCGACTGGTTTTAGGTGAGTATCCAGAGGATGCTCACCAAGGGGTGGGGAGCACACATTGTGCTGGAGGCAGCACATTAGGACTATTTGGTGTGCCCCATCAAATCTTGCATGTCCAAACATTTAAAAAAAAAATCTGGGGAAAAATCTTTGCAGCAGATGTTTCACTGTAACGCAAATATTTCAGCATCTGTTTCATGTTTTGGCAAACACGTGTTACCTTTCTATCCAGAGCCAGAAGCTGGATCTGCCACAAAGTCTCTTTCCACTGTTCAGATATTGATAAAAGTATTCGGGGTGGTGTTTTAGCTGAAATTTAAAGACACCATTAGTAGCTGAGCTAAATACAAGTAAGGCAAAATTGTAGTCTGACTGATAGAATTAAATGGGGAGAAAAATCTCCATTTTCTTTGCAAGAAGACACCACGTTGAGTAGAACCTGCACAGCAAAATAGTCAAGCTTTTTGGTCACTGGGAAAGAATAACACCTTTTTGCCTGTGAAGAGAAAAACTACAAAAGTAAACTGAAGAATTTTATTAAGGAGCTACAGGGATCAGGCTTCCAGACTTTAAAACACAAAAAGCCCCACACTTAAATGCTATGCGTTTTGAGTATTTATTCTTGACTATTGAGGTTAACCAGCTTTTCGTGTGCACATGCTAAATGTGTTAACGGTGAATTTTAGACTATTTAGGAAAATCAGTTTAATAATCAGTTGAAGAAATTTATTTATGGGTAATAAGTTCCACTTAGCAGCAAATGAGAAAGCGATTCCAGTCCTGGATCATAAAGACTTGACAGCAAAAAGACTTTTGCAGAGGAGGAGATTTTCAGTCATTTCAGTTTGCTTTGTTAGTTGAAGTGTGGGTTACTGCAGAATTTGAGAAACCAAACTGTGAGGCTCAAGAGAAATGTTGTGTGTTAATCAATGGACCGGGACAGTAGCTACTGGGGAGGGGAAATCAATGGTTTGGGTTGAAGGGCCCTTCTAAGCTCATCTAGTCCAACCCCCTGGCATGAGCTGGGACATCCTCACCCAGATCAGGTTGCTCAGAGCCCTGTCCAGCCTGCCCTGGGATGTCTCCAGGGATGAGGCATCCACCACCTCTCTGGGCAATCAGGGCCAGTGTCTCACCACCCTCAGGGTCAAAAATTTCTTCCTCATGTCCAGCCTGAATCTCCCCTCTTTTAGTTTAAACCTATCATCCCTTGTCCTTTTGTAGCGTATCTTCTTTTTACACATCACATTGTACAAATGGGTTTAGAAACACTCTCAGGAGTGGGGGGTTTTTTGTTCCTCATCTCCTCTGTACAGTTGGTTCTACCAACGGGTGTGGAGAGTCTCATTAAAAATGTGTTAACGGAAGGTAGTTGAGTCATCTCTGGTTAGTAACTAGGCGGGGGTTTTAGGTTGAGGGAAACCTTCAGGTTTAGGTAGGCCCTACTGCTGTAATTTAGCAATTTTGAGGCCAGAACATGTTCCAGGTGATCCTGGATGTGCGTCCAGATGAACCCATGCGAAGTTCTCCACGGGAGAGCTCTTTGTGCACTGCAGCCTGGGGCAGTAGGTGCCTGGAAGGAGGGACCAGAGTTGTTACCGCAGAGCTGACTCCTTCCTGAATGGAGCTGTTTGAAATGGAGTGTTTCCTGTACATCTCGATGGCTACCTGCTGCTTCTCCAGATGAACCAACTCTGTGTGTTCATGGCCAGAGGTTATGTGGTGGGAAACATTTAGCCCTTGTAGATGCTAAATTGGGTGCCCCAGCCCTAACTCCTGAATTCTAGTGCTGCAGGTAGCTGCAACCTGCTTCACTGATGAGTGTTGAAATTTGTTTTCCTGCATGGTTCCTCAACAATTTCCTCATCTCCCCACACCTACCCTTAGTTCCTTCTTACTCCAACCCCAGAGCTGCTGATCACAGAAGCAGAAAAATGCTATTCCCAGCCTGCCTTTAGAATAAACTCAATATTTCCAATATCTGAGAGGATAAATGATGCTTAGCTCCATTGCAGGCTGCCCTGATGGGTGGGGAAACGAGATGCTGTCCTGTCCGTGTAACTGATGTGTGTGGCGGAGGAAACCAAGCATGTGTCACAGGTCTCGATGGTGCTTAAGGTTCTCCAAGAGCCCTTTCTCACTCTGTCCCTCTCCCTTGCAGGCCATGGTGGAGACGGTGAACAACCTCCTACAGCCACAGGCTCTGAATGCCTGGCGGGACCTGAACGCAAGCGAGCAGCAACGTGCAGCCACCAAATTACTGGACACGGTGGAGGACAGTGCCTTCGTGCTGGCCGATAACCTGCTGAAGACTGACATTGTCCGGGAAAATACCGACAACATCCGTAAGGATCAGATCCCATAACTCCCCAGAGCAGCCAGAGGGAAAGGCTGGGAAACCTGGATTTAATCTTGGCCCCTAGAAAAGCAATTTGTTAGATGTCTTGATCTTTTGTCCAAAAGACTTAGAAGTCTCTCAGAAAGAGCCTGAAGGAATAAGAGAGCTCTCTACCCTTGGAATCATACAGAAAACAAGCACCTAACCTGCCTTGATTAGTCTTGGCTTTGAAGGCAAAACCTGTGCTAGAGCAATGAGAGCACCGCTTCACAGGGAGATTGTTGCAATGCGAGTGTGTTTCATTTCATACAAACTTATGTCTTAATTTGGCTGATTGTTGATTTTAATTAAAAAACAAGCATGATGGAAAGCACCAGCACTCCCACTGTGCATATGTAAAATGAGAAAAACTTTCTATTTCTATGAATACAGATCCCAAGCACTGATAACATTTACAGAAAGTACCAATCGCCAGTGGCAAAGGACTAGAGTTTTCAGATTTTCATTTTAAGCATAGTCCTTAATATCCTGAGGTTCTTGTTTACAAGAACTGGTTGTCTTTTGTCATCCACAGAGAGTAGAATTTATTTGCCTTTTTTTTATTATTAAATTTATAACTTCTTTGGGGCAAAGATTTAAAAAGAAATAAGAGCCCAAACAGAGTCTAGCATGAAACATTAAGTTGATTCCTCTGCTCTCAAATGATCTGGAACACCATTTTGTAGCTTTGAAGTATCGTGTTGAAGATTATTTCAGCAGAGATTTTTCTTAGTGTCAGTCTCTCTTGCAAACAGAGCTGGAAGTTGCGAGACTGAGCACAGATGGGAACCTGGAGGATCTGAAGTTTCCTCAGAATATGGGCCACGGGAGCTCCATTCAGCTGTCAGCAAACACCTTGAAACAAAATGGTCGAAATGGTAGGTCCAGCACCTCCAGCCTCATGAATCAGTTGTCTTTTAGGCATTATTTTGTGTTTAACCAGTTGTAAGAACAGTATTAGTGTTCATGTTTAAACAGTAGCTCATTTGCTCACGCCCCTGACTGCAAGCTAAATTGGCTGAAGGGGAATATATTGTATTGCGAAGTGACTCAAAGACTTCAAAAGTATTACATGCTGGTAAAAATGCATCAGATTCCAAAGTGGTGTGGCTTCTGAGCTCAGCTTTTAACTGCTGTTGTCTGCAGTAGGAATCTTAGATGGGGTAAGAGGCTTGATTGAGTAAACTGCTTCACAGTGGGGCACCATACAAATATCTGAAATGCAAAGAGGGAAGAAACAAAAGCAGGAAATATTAGTAATGTGTCAACAGAGCAGAAAAAGGTTGATTAACTGTTATGAGTTTACATCTTTAGTGCCTTTCTCTCTGAAGCTTATGAACCTCCTGATACAGCATAAATTAAAGATGATATTCTATGTCAACAGGCTTCATGCTGCCAAGCTATTTATTTCCAGCCCAGGAATTTGAGCAGATGCAGTTGTTGATGTCTACAGCTCCACTATAGCCCCAACTTCAAACTGACGGGCTTTCTACTAACAGGCCTGACATGTTCCTATTTCTGAGTTCATTTAAAATTTAACCTGGCAAAACAGAGAGTGATATAACAGGGTTACAATTGCATTAAAACTGCTCAAATTTCTGACAGCTGTAAAGAGAAAAGTTTGGTCCGGTGGTTCAGAAAGAGAGTTTTGCCCTTGGCTTCCTCGATGGCATTTGGTACCTTTGCATGTAGGATTTGAAGAGAGTGATTCCTATGGAAACAAACAAAAATAAAACCTCCCCACAGCTAATACATATATAAAGGCAAACTAATTATGTTCAATTCTTATTTATAGCCTGTGAAATATTGCGCAAAACAGAAGGCGAACTGGATGGTTTCAGTTAAAAAACAGTTGGCTGGTAGCCTGTATTTTCTGCAGGCTTACTAATGGTGGGGATTTTTGAGGAAGAGGGGATATCTGACTGGCAAATTAAGAAAATAAGTGCATATTTTTAACATAATTTCTGTTTTGCTCTTCTTTTGAGACTGGAATTGTGTTGCAAAGTTTGGGATTCTTTCCCCCAGATTTGCCCCCACTCTTTTTCTGAGGTGCTCTTAATTTATTAATGGAGGTTGCACTGGATTGGCAGGAGAAGATGTGTTTTTGTATGCCACATCTGGATCCTTTCACACTTTCTCAGAGAAGTTTTAAAGATGGTTCAGAGATTTCTCATCTAGAACAAAACCCGAGGCATTCACCTGGATATCTGACCTCTTACGGCTCTTGTAGGTGAAATCAGGGTGGCGTTCGTGTTGTACAACAACCTGGGCACCTATCTCTCCACGGAGAATGCCAGCATGAAGTTGGGAACAGAAGCAATGTCAACTAATCACTCTGTCATTGTCAACTCTCCAGTCATCACGGCAGCAATAAACAAAGAATTCAGCAATAAGGTTTACCTGGCTGATCCTGTGGTCTTTACGGTCAAGCACATCAAGGTGAGTGAGTTTGAAAAGCTCTTTTTCTTTTTTTTCCAGTTTCTAAAACAAAGTGACGCAAAAGTTGGCTGGTGTGAGGCCCTCAGCAGTCCTTGATTAGATTTTAAATTATAAATGTGTTCCTTTGCACTTGGTATTATTTATGGAGAGCGTCTTTTTTGCATTGCATTAATAAAAGTAAAGAGAGAATCTCCGTTGAGCTGATGCCCATCTCTCAGTTGCTGACACATGTCATTCTGTACTTAAAAAAAACTACCAATGTATTAGAATGGACCATAATATTATTTTATCATGGTGGCAGGGGATATTAGAGGAAAGTGGAATTACAGTGAAAGAGGACAGCTAGTCCTGTTAGCCAAGCACAGTCATTGCAAAAGTTGATTGCTTAAAGCAATTAGTTTATCTGCTCTGCAATGCAAATGAAGCAATCTGGGTTTGAAGAGCTGGGTTTAGTCTACGTCTGAAATTAATCAAGAACAAAGAAGTAAGTTTGCATTAGCAAGAGAGCAATGACAATCTAACTTACCCTGGTATCGGCAAGTAATACTTCATGTGTAAACTACTGCTGATTGTTTATCTAAAATTAAAGGTTGAGAGTTACCAAGTGCCTCTGGAAAAAAAAAAAAAACCAGCACGTTTAGGAATTGCTGAAACCCTATCATTTTTATTGCATTTGTTCATTTCTTCTCTGCAGCAGTCAGAAGAAAATTTCAATCCCAACTGTTCATTCTGGAGCTATACAAAGCGTACGATGACGGGGTATTGGTCCACCCAGGGCTGCCGCCTCCTGACAACAAACAAGACGCACACCACGTGCTCCTGCAATCACCTCACCAACTTTGCTGTCCTGATGGCACACGTGGAAGTTAAGGTAGGCATTGCAACACTGGTTTGTTACTGCAAATGAGAACCGAGGAGGGAAATTGTTGTGTGACAGTAACTTTGTAATGATGGAAGCCATCTGGTGTCAAGGTTCCTTCTACTTTGTGGTGAACCAGGAGATAGTCACACCAATGCAAAACTTAGGTTGAGCTTCTGGCATCAGGAGCTCTGAGTTGAGGACGACGAGTGAGCAAAATTAGCTGTTACCACATCTTTTGCTTACCAGTGCAAAACATAGGGCCACAAATTGGTGAAGGGTTTGGAGGAGAAGCTTTATGAGGAGCCGCTAAAGTCACTGGGTTTGTTCAGCCTGGAGAAGAGGAGACTGAGGGGGGACCTCGTGGCGACTACAGCTCCCTTACAAGGGGAGGATGGGCAGGCTCTTCTCTTTGGTCAGCAATGACAAAACCCAAGGGAATGGCAGAAAGATGTGCCAGGGGAGGTTCATGTTGGACATTAGGAAAAGGTTCTTCACCCAGCAGGTGGTGAAGCACTTGAACAGGGTCCTCAGGGCAGTGTCACAGCCCCAAACCTGACAGTGTTCAAGAAGCAACTG
The DNA here is from genome assembly GCF_964273445.1 of Streptopelia decaocto. Lineage (NCBI taxonomy): Eukaryota > Metazoa > Chordata > Aves > Columbiformes > Columbidae > Streptopelia > Streptopelia decaocto. Next base: position 29,018,643 of record NC_138658.1, read on the forward strand.
GACATCTGCCCAAGGCCACTACATGACCAACCAGTTCCCTTGCCTACATTCTGGTTTCCCCCATGCCTATCCCCACTGGAGCAAAAGAAGTTAACTTCTGAAAGTAGACATTCCTCATGGTAGCCTGGGGAGTGAAGTGCACATCTGGGATTTTTAAATCAAGATTTGGAGAATGGCTGGGTGGTCCTCTATTTCCTGAGCTACCTTTGGGTGAGAACAGCCTCAGCTGCCGTAGAAAGAAGAGTCTTCTGATGGCCAGAAGACTTCGGGCTTGTGATTTTCTGCGTTGCAGTGTATCCATTTCATGTGCCTGACACTGGAGCAGAACCCCTGGCTCTGAACTACAGATCTGGTCTCCTCTGTGAAGGCAGAACATTGCAGAGCTACTTCCATGGCTGCATAACCACAAAAGCTGTTATGGCATCAAATGACCTTTTCTTAAATAGTTTTCCAATGTCACTCTTTTGTGTATTTTTGTTTCACTTGATAATCTGAAGAGGAATGTGAAGAGCCACAATGAAAATATATGTTCAAGCACTGTCATGCATGACCAAAGCTCTGCAAACAAAGAAATGGGAGTCTCGCAGCTCATTTGCAACAACAGCTGGGTCCAGCAGGAGAGATGTGCTGCTACTGCAGGATGACTTATCTGTTTGTCTCTTCTCCCAAGTAGCAAGTGATAGGATGAGAGGAAACAGCCTGAAGTTGGACCAGGGGAGGTTTAGATTGGGTATTGGAAGCAATTTCTTCCTGGAAAGGGTTGTTGGGCATTGGAACAGGCTGCCCAGGGCAGTGGTGGAGTCACCATCCCTGGAGGGGTTGAATAGATGTGGAAATGAGGTTCTGATGGAGATGGTTTAGTGGTGGACTTGGCAGTGTTGGGTTGACAGTTTTGGCAACAGTAACAGCTTTTTCCTGTAATTGAGATTTGTAGCTGACTGACTTTGGTTTGTTGGATTTTGGGATCCATAGGGAGCATCCTTTGCCGTAATGAGTATCTGCAGCACCCTGCCTAATGAGACTGAACACTACGTGTCACAGGGAGCAGATGTTGGAGTCGTGCTCCTCCATCAGAAGCCAGCCCCAATTTGACAAGTGCCACTTCTGGCTCCAAACCATCTCCCTCCCTGGTTGCACGGCAAGAGAGCGTGTTCTCAGGAGGAGACCTCGGTGGCTGCTCGGCAAGCTACAGTCTGGGATTTAATTATTAGTAGCGCGTATGCGGCAAGGCGGAGCTGGAAGGTAGTGCCGTTGAGGAGGTGATTGATGGCCCTCTGGCTCTCTAGCGTGAAATGGCAATATGTCTTTGTCCTAAGGGGCAGAAAATGACATTGGATGACCATGGCAGCAGGCATTTATTTGTGTGCTTCAAGAGCAGAAGTTGCCGCGATCAATTTCCAGTCTTAATAGGACGGTATCTGATGAAGAGGAGGAGATTTTAATCAATCTGAAGATGCTTTCTACCTCTTGAAATTAGCTGGGCCAGAGTTTTTTATTCACCCATGTATTTCAGCAGGGTAAATAGAGGACAGCAGGAACATAGAGACCTGGGAGCTGATGCATCCTCCTGGCCAGAGTTGACCTTACAGACCCACAGCGTTCATTGCCGTTTCAGACAATTTAACATGGAAAATGAAAACCTTCCTTTGGAGAGAGATTTTAAGACCTGAAAACAAATGGCCATTTTCATCAGCTAAGAAATGCATTTGGCCTGTGTTATGAGAAGATTATTGCACTTTTATAGATACTTTGTTAAATTATGAGATATGTTTAATATAGGTGAAATCTATGTTAAATATCTATCTGTTGTTTGTGTTGGTAAGATATGCACGATGACCCTTTAATGCTATAAAACATAGTGGTCCCCATGCTATGGGACAAAGCTCGTTGTTAAATCAACCATTCTACCTATGTAATAGCTGCAAAATTATTCAAAATTTGCAAGCTGTTTTTCATATAAACTTCCACTTTGCATCGTAATAATTATAGCAGATACATTGTAAATGTACCATGGGAAAAATATGCAGCCAGAAAACAAGTTCAATGCTGGTGAGAAAATGCAATTAAAAAAACTTACCCAAAACAGACCGATCAAAGGTACGTCGGGGCAGATAAATACGGCTTATCAGTGTGTAGTGGATGCCAGAGCTTATTCTTCTTTTAAAAACAGATGAATAAGTAAAACAAGAGAGAAAGGGCAGGGGGAAAGGAAAGGTGTTTTAACTGTAGCAGTTAATCAGAAGCTTTCAGGTGTTATTCTAGACCACATGCACGTAACACCATGCTAATTATTTGAGGAAGAGAAGTATAAGGCAAGCTGAGGAGAGAAAGGAATAAAAATGTATTAAGTCTAAATGGAATGCAGTGGTCCATTGCCTAAAGCAATACGGTCATTTGGGATATAAAGAGCAAGCTGAAGTTACCACAGTGCTGGTTTAGCCCTATATTAGCACTTATGAGATACAGCAGCAGCAAATAGAAGCAGAAGTGGCTGCAGGATTGCAAAACACACTGCAGAATTAAATCACTAAAAGCACTACAGGATGGATTTTGCAAGACGAATCGTTTTGTAGCATCAAGGGGGTTAATTTGGAAAAAAAAAAAAAAAAAAAAAATTTCTCAATTTCTTTTGTTTCGTGAGGGACCCAAAACTGATACCAGGATTCAAGGTTTGGCCTCACCAGGGTCCAGTCCAGGGGGATGGTAACTGCTCTGGGCCTGCTGGCCGCACCAGTGCTGGTACAAGCCAGGATGCTGGTGACTTTTTGGCTACCTGAGCATGCTTGGGCTCATGTTCAGCTGTTTGGGGAAGTTTATGGGAAAAGGTTCTGCTATGAGGCCTTCATCTTGCTGGGGACAGCAGAGGAGGAGGAGATGGGCTGTATGGCCCACACAGGGCTTTAAGTGGGAATCAAGTTCTCGTTATTGCTGGGTTAGGTCCTGATGGTGCCCATTTGCTTCTCACGTCTCCCTTTGCACGTAGCCACGAAGCCTCACAGCCAAGTCATCGCAGTAATCCTCTCTCCACACTAGGGCAAAAGGGCAGAGACAGCTACGAATCCACGGAGCAGCATCAGCAACACGCAGGAGTTCAGACCTGTCCCACTTGGGTCCCTGCCCAGCCCAGTGCACGCTGCCAGCTCCCATTGGCCACCGAGCAGTCGAATCTGAGCAAGCCCGTGACACCATAGTTTTATTTACTGCATGCTTATTCTTCCACCCCCAAACATATTACTCTTTCTGTTCCTGGAGGGACAGATTAGGCACAGGAATGTGTCCTTAGCCACTGGCAGCTCGCTTTGGCTGCTGTTTTCTTCTACTGATGTTTTTAATAACAGAGGAAATGGCTGTTCATCTCAGGGAGAGCCGTTCTGTCATAAGCTGCCATTCACTGGGATTTGTTTTTATTAGCTCAGCACTGGCGTGCCAGTGCTGCCAGAGCTGCTCACTGATTTCCCAGCCCAGAGAGTATCTTGGCTGCCTGCTCACCCTGCCATGGTTGCTCCTCCATCTCCTCCTGCACAGTTTTCTTCTCCTCAGCCCCACCAGAGCAAAAGCAGAGCTTTATTCCAAAGCGAGGGAATTCTTTCACTGAGCTTTTGGGTCCCAATAGTAAATGTACTTTCTTTAGAAACCTTTTCATTGACGTGGATTATTTTATTTCTTGCAATTACTCAATAAGTTGTTCCTGTGCTGAAAATAATCTGAAGGTCAACTTAACTATAAAGCTAGCCAGCCTAGCTTTAGCAGTAACAAAACTCAGTGGTTTGCTTGCTGGGCCATGTAGCACTGGTCTTAGAATCATGGAATCACTTAGGTTGGAAAAGACCCTCAAGGTCATTGAGTCCAACTGCTAACCCAACACTGGCCCTAACCTAGGAGTGATGAGCACAATTCCTCCTTTTCCCATATTATTCTGTTTGGCAGCACAAGTTTCAGTCTCCAGCAAAAGGCAAAAATTCCGTTTTGTTGGTCTTGCTGGTGTAAAAGGTCTGGCTGTGCCTGGCACCTGAAAACAGGCATCCTGAACAGAATCAAACATACCCAGCATTCAAAATCCAGCTCACTTCTCTTCGACTTTACTAGAAAAGCTACAAATTCATATTTTTTGTCCCCTGAGGTGTTTTTAAATTGCTCTTGTTCTCACTTTATTGCTATTATTCCTTTTTGTTTGTTCTTTTGTGAGTTTGTAGAGTTTACAGAAAGAGGTTGTAATGATGGAGAGGTTGTTTTTATGGTTGTTTCCCGGCACTCCAGGGATGGGTGTTATGTACATAAAATCAGCATTATAATTACAATTAATATTAAAAAGAAGAGCAGTAAGAGTGATGATAATAATAATACAGCAATGAAGTTTGTGTTGCTTGCTAAGCATGGTGAGCTTCATGCGCTGGACCGTGAACCTCTTCAGGAGCAAAAGCAGTCCAAATTCCTACGTTGCATCTTAAATTCAGCAGAGCGATGGTTTCATGATAGAGATATGGCAGCTGAGACCTGCAGGCTTCATCTCACGTAGGCGAAGAAACCCTCGGAGAGCCTTCCCTGTGCCAGGGTGACTTTGTCTTGGGGTAGATGCATCTGAGCCATTGGCTGCTTCTGGGTGAGCTGGATGCACCTGGGTGGGATGGATGCATCTGGAGGGGTTGGACTTGCAACTGCTCATGCCTTAAATATTGGAAATACTCAGGAAGAGCTACATGAGTGTTTGAGGAAAGGAGCCCTCGCTTCTCCCTGGAGACAGAACTTCCAGCGTGGAAGAGATGGAGCGAAAGGTCGCTTCCCATCTTTCATTATTGTTTGATGCCTATCCCTCATCCTGATAAAGCCAAAGAGCTGAAAGGTTTGACTTGTTTCTCGTGGGTGCTGACACAGCAGAGTGTATATCAGGAAAAGACCTGACATTTGATGTGGCTTTATCGTTGGCAGGCAGGCAAAGAAAATGGATAAATTAATCACCTTTTCCCTCCGTCTGTCATAGGCTTTTTTCCTCCCTGGGGAGGAAAGGGTTTCCAGTTTGTCTTGGCTTTTCGAAGTGTGACACTCTTGCATTTGCCAGCCTCTGGAATGCCTAAGTCATCGAAATGCCAAGGGTGGAGGGCAATGGCAATACTATTTATAACACAGCCACAAACCTGGTTTTCAGGCCTCTCTGGTCTCTTTGAAAGGTGCCCAGAGATTTCCAGCCAATCTTTCCATTTCGTGACTCATTCTATATTTCTCATTTCTTATTTACATTTTACTCAGTCATGATATCTCTGATTTCCCTGCATCTGGTGGAAACCTGTGGAGTTAGAGGCAAGTTTGATGGCCTGAAGAAGGTGGTCAAAAATTTGTCACTGAGTTGCCTAACTTTGCCACTGCAGCAGCCATTTTTGCATGGCTTTCGGGACAAAACTTCATTACGAGTTCATCACAGGGGCTCACTTGCTTTCCAGTGAGTGAATTTAAAAGGAAATTCACATTAATAAGTCTGTCTTTTTGTTGTTGTTGTTGTTTCCGGGTAGCATTCCAGGGATCAGTCTGACTTTCCAAGAGTTTTAAAGTAAAGCTCTAGTGTTTGAAAAAGAAAAATCAAATCTGTATTTTTTCTTCCCTGGTGAAAAATAAAAAAGACAAGACATTTAAGCAATCTCTTTCTGTCCAAAACCTCCAAGCCCATACAACTCTGTGAACATTTAAAGAGGTTTTTCTTTTCACTGTTGTAATGGACCTGTGGTTGTCACCTCCAAGAGGTTGTTAGCATGGAACTTTTTTACACATGTATCATGGTGTTCAATGGTTCTTTATACGGCATGTTAGCTCCGTCGCTGTGTTTGTAAAAGACTTGCTATGACATCTCAGTGTTTTCAACAACACCATCATTGTTTCTAGGACATTTTGGGGTCTGAGTCTGTTCAGGGCATGTGCAGCTTTTCAGATGCTTTGGAATCTGGTTCAGGTTGTAGCTTCCATGATGCAGGCTTCAAATCTACATCCATCTACTCTTTTTTTATTTGCTACCATTCCCTTGTGCCACAGCTTGGTAAGTGCGATTTGAGGAAGGGTCTTAGACAACCTCACTGTGTCTGGGATGGATTAGAAATCATGCAGCACGTCACTGATTTGTTTTATTTTGGTTTTATCTCCAGCACAGCGATGCAGTCCATGACCTGCTCCTGGACTTTATCACGTGGGTTGGCATCCTGCTCTCCCTGGTCTGCCTCCTGATCTGCATCTTCACCTTCTGCTTCTTCCGGGGGCTGCAGAGCGACCGCAACACCATCCACAAGAACTTGTGCATCAGCCTCTTTGTAGCCGAACTCCTCTTCCTCATCGGCATCAACAGGACCGACCAGCCGGTAAGAGGCAAAAAACACTTCCTGCTTCCACCACAGGCTCTCACCTCGGTGGGATATTTGCCCATGTAGTGAGATGGATTCCAGCGCTGCCATAGTTCCACACCTGAGTCCTCACAGGATTTGGCCCCAGGTTGTAGACTGGGAGTCAAATGCTGGCGCCTGCTGTGATTTCAGAGGCTGTGTGTGCATGGTTTGTAAATAACGTGTGTATGTTTAGTAAGCAAGTTGTAAAAATGTGTTTATACATTTTTGTATGTTTATTGGCCAGATCGTGTAAATACCTGCCTTTGTGTCTTTGAACGTAATTTACATATGCAGAGATGTGTCCATTTTAGAATAGTTCACACACATTTTCCAAGCACAAAAGAAGGTCTTTCTCTGGAAAAGGGAAGACAAGAACTCCCTCATTCTCATTAAACCTCCCACTAAGGGTAATCCTGACTGTTGCATTAATTCAGCACAATACAAACACCTTCCCTCACTCTTCTACATCCACCTGCAGATCGCCTGTGCTGTCTTTGCTGCCCTCCTGCACTTCTTCTTCCTGGCGGCTTTCACCTGGATGTTCCTGGAGGGCGTGCAGCTCTACATCATGCTGGTGGAAGTTTTCGAGAGTGAACACTCCCGGAGGAAATATTTCTATTTGGTCGGCTACGGCATGCCGGCGCTGATCGTGGCCGTGTCGGCGGCGGTGGATTACCGGAGCTACGGCACGGACAAAGTGTGAGTGGATCTTGGCATGGCTCTGACCCAGGGAGGAGCGATGGGAGAGGGGAGGAGGAAGGGAAGAGAAGAAATTTTTGACACTGAGGATGGTAAAACCCTGGCCCAGGTTGCCCAGAGCAGTGGTGGATGCCCCATCCCTGGAGACATCCCAGGGCAGGCTGGACAGGGCTCTGAGCAACCTGATCTGGGTGAAGATGTCCCTGCTCATGCCAGGGGGTTGGACTGTATGAGTTTAGAAGGTCCTTTCCAACACAAACTCTTCCATGATTCTAAGAGCTTAGACACCAAGCAAGGCTTGTGTAGTCAGAGCTTAGCCAGGAGGCAAACCTTGCCTTATCTCTGCATATCCAACACTGTCTGTGATGGTACAGGACAAATTCCCCTCTATGAAACTATTTGCAAAGGTATTTTCTTGGGGAAATCCCTCAAGGAAAATTTTATCACATCATTGCTTGCCATCAACTGTCCCAAGTCTCAATTTGGTTCTGTATCAGCAAGGTCAGTCTTCTCTGCACAAAGAGTATTTCTCATTTGGATGATGAACCACTGCTTTCTTCTTCCTCTTTAAGTGTTCTATGATGCTAACAGATCCTGCAAGCAAAATAGGCAGTGATTGTGGAGTGCATTTGACTCTCTGCAAATAAGAACAGCTACACCATTTATCATTACAAATATTCTGAACTGGTTTCAACATAGCTGAAGTTGGTATCAAAGCATAATTCAGATGATTGTGCAACACTGTCTAATGGAAAACAAAGAGAAAATCAAGCCTTTGATTTTCTTTGCAGGATTTGTTACAATAGCACTAATAATATGTTTTTATTGACTTTTTTTTTTCTTTCCCTTGTCAGGCTGCTTTCTCCCTGTCATTTTAACTGGGTGAAGGGCTCCATCTGAACACATACGTAGCTATGAACTGGTGGTGTTTTTAAAGCTCTTTTTTAACATAAGTCAGGTCAGGCTATGGCAGCAGTTGGTATTCTGTTAAATCCAAATGCAAAATTTTTTGCCTCAAAAACTTATTGGCTTATATGCCCCTGATTCTGTGCCAGTAAACTCTCCTTCCTCACAGGATAAAGTAGTATTTTTAGTGATTAAACATGTGTATACAATATTTTGCAAATAAATATTTACAGAGATTTGCAGAGCTGAAAACATTTATAATCTCCAATTCCAGAGTGCACAATTTTATCACGTTCTCATAGTGGAAAATAAAAAACACACAATATTTTTTTTAGAACTATCATGCTCCATCTGGTTGATGGATGATGATGTATTTTTCTGTGTAATATTATTAGAAGAGTAGAACTGATTAGAATTTGTAGTGAACTATATGCCAGGCATACATAATTTGATTGCAAGAAGTTGCTCAGTTTTGCCGGCTTTTGTAAAACATCCTCTGGAATATATTACTTGCCTCCCTCCATTATTTATTGCATTTGTTCAAGCAGGACTTATGGGGCTGTTAGTGTTATTTGTTTTTTGCCTAGCATTTGCTGCCACCATTCATACATCTCAGGATGATTTGCTTTGACACCCGTTGGAGGGTTTCTGGATTTCTTTTTGCTTTCTAAATCCAGCCCTCCTGTAGCACATGCCTAGATCACACAGTGGTTGTTGATTTCTATTTGTTTGTGGTTTTGTTTATTTTTTTTGTTTGTTTTCGTTGGGTTGTTTTGATTTTTGTTGTTTGTTTGTTTGTTTGTTTTTTCTTGTCACTTGGTATTTGTGATTTTCTGAAGCATCCCATGTTCATGTATTAATATTGGCATTTTGGAGTAGCTGCCCAGTAAATATACTCTCTTGTCCTTAATTATTCCAAGTTTTGGCACTGATCCTTTTAAAGTTGTTTTTTTTTTTTGTTTTAGAGCACTTCAAACCACCCATATTAGGAGATTTAGGCTAAATAATTTGCCTTTATAACCGAGCAGCATCATCCCATTCAGGCCAGCTGGAACTATTCACGCGAGCGAGCTGAGCCGTGTTTGGCCCTTTCCCCCCAATAAAGCAGAAATGTTGTGTCTCACCTCGTAATTCCTAAAGTATAGATGCAAACCAGGAAGCCCCATGGCAGACAGTGGGGTCCTCCAACATTGCTGAAGTGATTCTGGTGAGGCTCACGTGAACTTCCAAGTGACCATTTCTTAAGGGGTAGGTCTGCTGAGTCTTAAATGGCCACAGCTCAAAAGCAGCTACACTTCGAATGACTCAGGGTATTCTATAGGATGTACTCGTAGGTATATTCTTCCACTGGTGATCCAATTCATTGTGCCAGGAATCTATTTTTTCCCCCCCTCTCTTTCCCCTTTTTGCTATGCTTTAAAGCAGAATATCAACGGTAAGCAATCTAGCTGTCAGAAAGCAAAATGCAAGCTCGCTGTGCGTACACAGCCCTTGAGTCCATCCACCAGCCGCCAACATTTTATGCATGTTAATCTTGCTCAGAAAATAGCTTCTCTAACGATGTGGTCTGTCTTGGGTGGCTCTGTTGAACTTGTTTTATTTTCAGTCTTCGGAGGAAGACATGTGAGCGATGCAGATACTGGAACTTATATTACAGGTCTTGTGCGTACATATTTATGGCACCCAAACTAGGAGGGTGTGTGTGGGTGTGTGTGTGTGTAAACAAACAAACAAAACCCCAAACAAAACAAAAACCAACCAATCAAAAGAACCAAAACAAAAAAACCACTAAGCTCTCCTGAACACAACGATATGTTTAGGGCTCTTCAAATGTTATGGTCCAATGGCAGCTTATTATTGTTTATTGTTTATACTTCATGCACACCAAGTGATAGTTTAGTATTTGATTTCTCTTCATGCAGAAAATAGAGCAAACTCTTCGTAGTCTTTACGACTTGGGAAAAGCTTTATATGAATATAGGGGCTTGTCACTGTGACAAAGGAGGAAATTAAAAAGGAAAGGAAAGCACTGGTAGGAGCACTGAATTCTTTTGGAAGAAGGCATGAGGTTTGGAGCAACATAGCTCACATCCGCGGGCTTTGGTATTATCCACTCGACTTGTTTAATAAACGGCAGCGAAGTCTCGACTCGTAATGCAGCCCAAGATTAGCAACTTTGGGAAACAAGTTGCTTGATTGCTTCCTTGTTTCCAGGAGCTCATTTATGCAGCTCGTTGCACATGTGGGTTTTCTTTTTTTGTCTTTTAAGGAGAAAAAAAAGCTCAGTGTGGGACTTGTCTGATTAGCAATTTACAGCACTGCAATGGAATTGGCAGGGTGCCCGTGTTTTGATGTTTTTGGTGCTTGTTTGCATTTTTAATGAGATATGACTTGAACGGGCTCAAAGTTGCATCTTTTCCTGATGACCAGAAAAAAAAGGCTTTTAAAAATCTAGAGTCATTCCCACAGCTTACCGTACAGTTGCCCAAGAACAAGTGTCATACAGTTTCATAGAAAGGTGATTTTTGTATTCAAACAAACAAACAAAAAAATGACATTCACCTTTTTTAAGGCACGCAGTGAGGTGGAAAAAAAAAGAGAGGGCTTATGTCTTTCCCCTTCCCTGCGCTTTCCAAGAGCTGGCTTGGTCGTCTTGCTGAAGGAAAACCAAGTTGCTTGGCAATTAAAATACACTGTGCGACAGGGGCTGGGGGATTTGTTGGATGTTAAACTGGCCAAAATAAAAAAAGTTCGAAGTGTTTTCATTTAAGAAAAAAACAAAACACAAAACAAAAAAACAAAAAAAACCTGAGTCATTTCCCACACACTAGCACTTTTTATTATCAGTAGAAAAAAGTTGTGCAGCTGCCTATTCCCTGATTTATATGTGACAGCTGAAGCACGAGTACCAGTTATATTTTTTTTCCTGGGGGATGGAGTAGGTATAAAGTCTGAAATACCATGTAATGTGTGAGCTGCTGCCGGCTGGGCGTCTTTCTTTAGGGATGCGGGGAGGACTTTTTCCAGGGACTTCATTATCCTTGAAACCTCTATTCCTTTGTCAAATCTGGTGGCAATTCAGATGTTATTATGGATGAAACACAGATGTCATGGTCACATAAAACTTCTTCTGTAGGAAATCAGGCTCTGCTAGTTTCTAGTCACTTGTGTTGGTCCATTGCCAGCTGCATCTAAATCACCTGCATCTTTAGCAGCTACAGAGGGGACCAGAATTCCCCACAATCTCCCCGAAAACCTCTCAGTTTGCCACTCGCATGAAGATTTTGATGCTGTCACGTGAATATTTGGGATGCAGAGTGGCAGAGGCAGTTCAGGAGTAATGGTCATGGAAGCAACCGCCTTTTGATCAGTGACAAATAGAGGTACAACCGTAAATATCGGTACAGCTTCCAGACTGCCGAGACCTGTAAAAACATTCAGCATGTGTGCTAGAGCCATCATTGATGAGAATTTGTATCTCTTCCACCATGATAAATGCATGTATGCAGTTCCAGTCACTTACCTAATTATGCAATTCCATCAGATGTTTAATGTAAGAGTGGTTTTATGCTTTCTCAGTCCTCTGCATGTAAACAGAGCTGTGATTTCCAAGCATTGCAAACACAAGAAGATATTATTATTTTAAACATTGTGTGAAACTTTCTTAGAATTTATATTTGTGTGTCTTGTAACCAGTCACTTCCCATTTTATCTTCCTGTCACCTGGAATGAACTAGGAATTGAAATGTAATTTCCCAGGGGCCTTAAAAAATGTAGGGAATATTAAATGCAGTCAAAATTAAGCAATTAATAATTTAGTTATAGGCCATGAATCAACTTCATGCGATAGCGCAGACCACATGCAACCCTCAAAACGTTAGTGGAAACAAAACACTCTAGAGGTTCAGGGAAATAAAACACTTGAAAGGGGAAGTTGCTAAACCTAATTAAACCCTTAGCCTTCTGATATCAAGATCCTGCTTCCTATTTGCACCAAATTTGCTCCGATCTGCTTACTGGAAAAATGTCATTTTGCTTGACATTAGACAGACAGCTTGCATTGCGTCAGAGCTGGAAAGAGGAGCTTAAAGTGAAAAAGTGGCTCCATGGATGCCCATCAGAGCCCTTCCTTAAAAAAAAAACAAAACTAAATACAGTTTTAAGTTTGTTTTTTTTCCAATGGATGCAGCAAACTTTAGCAACTAGGCCATGTGTCCTTTTCCCCCTACTCCCTCCAGAAGCAATTATCAAGAGTGCTGTCAGAAATTGGGCACATAATTCACCATTTAAATGAACAAGCAATGTAATATTTCCTGTCTCCCACCAGCGTGTTTTGCAGCTCACATTCTTCTTTGCCGCTCGCTCAACTCTTGATGTATGTACTGGGCGCAGTCCTTGAATTGCCTCCTCTCCTCTGTTTCATTACAGATGTTGGCTCCGACTTGACACCTACTTCATTTGGAGCTTTATAGGACCCGCGACCTTGATAATTATGGTAAGAACTCCTAATTAACTACTTCATCTCTCGGGTCAAGAAATAAAACTTTTTGCTGTTTCTTTCCTCTTTCTCTTGGATTTACACAGATTAATTTGAGAAAGGCATGTTCTTCTTTGACCCCACCTGGCACAAGTAATTAGACCCTCGTTATCAGCGGCTCCTGGCATTGCGAAATGCTTGATGAGAATGTGCGCTTGCAGAGTTTGGTTTGTGCCATTAGACACTGAGAAGTGTCAAACTGATTGCAATGCCACTCACTTTTTAACTTCAGACCAAAGCTTTGCATCCATGGTGCAAAAAAAGAGAAATCTGGGCTGGGGAGAATAAAATAAACTGGATGAGAGATTTGATGGGGGTTTTTGCTCTCTGGCAGCTCATGCGTTAGCACGTTGCCAGTGGATCAGCTCACACAGCAACAAGGTAGAGAACCCGACTTCAAAGCAGCTGGGGTTTTCTTATGCTTTAATCGCTCCAATATGGCTTAAATAAACCATTCTTTGTTTGGAATAGGCTACAGTTTGTCTAAGGCAGCAAACCAGGCACCTCCGCTTCAATGCAGACATTGTCCCGGCTTCTCCTGCAACCGTCCACGTTGGAGAGAGAGCCCTGCCACCAGCTACAACTATGTTTTGTTTTGTTTTGTTTTTTCCCCTTAATCAATGCATTCATAAAAAGATATCTTCCATTTTTGATTATGTCTCAAAGCCTGGCCTGGGCTTTTGGAGAACTGCTTTCCAGGAACTGCCAGCCTTGTTAAGACTAAGGTGTTGAAATACCATCTTCTCTTTTACAGAACAAATCAAACTCCTGTTTCTTTTTTATTTTTCAGCTTCGCATTGTGGTAAGCATCTTCAGCAGTCGTGATTTCCCTGCCCCGCTCTCCCATGACACTGTATTTAAAAAGATATATTTGCAGAAAAAGATGCTTTTTTTGCTTCATTACAATGGAGACAACTGAGCAAGATGTTTGGCGTTACTTGTTATGATGGTACTGTCAGACACAGAAAAGCCATTACAGCAAATGTTTTTAATTTTCCATAATGTCATTTGTAGCGCTGCAGTCGCTGTTGGAACCAGGCCTGTGTCGCTAACATACGTGGGGCCATGGCTTCAGTGACGCTGTGGCACTGCCGCTCCCACCGTCTACCAGCTAGCTCACATTTTAAAACGCTTGGCAACTTCCTGCAATTTGACTGCTATAAAAACATAGCAAGAGCTGATTTCCTACAGCAACTCATCTGTTACGGAGAAGAAGCTGACTCTCCCCGTTGTGTTTTGACATGTCACGTAACCTTTTTTTTCCCCCCCTCATTGCAGCTGAATGTCATCTTTCTGGGGATCGCACTCTATAAAATGTTCCATCATACTGCCATACTGAAACCCGAATCTGGATGTCTTGACAATATCAAGTAAGTGGTTGTCTTTTTTTTAACTTTATTTTTCTCTACGTCTTTCTATACTTTGCTGTTAATGGTCCTGTTCCTCTCTGAGAAGCGTACGGGGGAACCGACTATGCCAGCAGCAGTGATAACCAAGGACAATACGCTGGGCTGTGGCACCACAAACTGGTTTCTCATGGGCACCAGCATGTGGCTGATGATCAAGGAGGGACTCCGCTGTCACTAGAGTTCAGTCAATGCCCATGGTGGCATTTTCCGTTCAATTTTGCATGAAGAAAGCAAAGTTGGCGTTTGCTGTCCTTGAAGCAGGTAACCTCCTAGTCCCTCTACATAAAAGGAAATTATGCCCAATAATTACTGGCTAATTATCACAGTCTCTACAGGGAAAGTGCTGAAATCGTTGATCATTACTATTTCTCTGTGCTCAGAGGGCGGCAGCTTTCCTTCTTTGCTGTTTATTTTGGCCCCTGACAGATTTAATGACCCAAATTCTCCCCAGAATCTGATTAATTGCAGCAAAGTTACTGGGAATTTACTCGGGAGTGCCTACATCAGAGGATGCTCTTGCCAGACAAGGCACATTTAACTCTTGCGCTTGCTTAACATCGAAGCCCAGGCATATTGCCATCTAGCAAGCTGCCTCGTTATATTGATAGAGTATTACTCTTCATCAGTGTCTGTTTATTTGAGTACCTCTGGCTTTAATTGCTCACTTCAAAAATACAAGTGGGATTTCAGGTGCAGCACATGATAAGATGGGGAGCCTGCTAATTAATAAAACCATCTCATGAACTTCAGGAGGAGGAAATTGTTGGGAGTCAGCAGTTTACTGGAAGTTGCATGTCCTTTCTGTTCCATGGTGCAAGGGGACCTTGTACCGGGACCGGTGCCCGGACAAACACAGGGGACCTCAGTGGGGTCAGGGACCTGCAGGATGTTTATTGGCTGTGTCCATCCCTGCCCAGGTTGGTGTAAGATGAAATCGGAGGAGCAGTCTCTCCTGGATGTCCAGGACCGATCCCAACATGATAGTCTTTCATTCGGTGGATTCTTGGATGAGGAGTTAAAGGAATGGTACATTTAATAACACTTACTAAGATGACTACTCATCATGCATTCGTCCTATGGGATTACTTGCTGAGAACAGTCTTTTTAAGGTTACCCACACCAACTCTGTCTAGAAAGCCTTGCAGTATGACATTTAAATTAAAAACCGGGGGGGAAAAAAAACACCGAAGCCCTTACAGTTAAATCGGAGATAATCATTGTCCACTGAATAATCTTGCTTGTGCTAATCTCTAGCAATTTATACAACCAGTTATGTCAATTATAATGTTGTTGTGAAATATTTTATAGGTTCTTTGGCAGATGAGTGCCTATTCCTGATTTGACTTCATTAAAATGTTTTGAAAACACAAGCAATTCAAATACTTTTTAAGTATGTTGCTGATATCATTCCAAACACGTTGCTTCATTATGAATTGTTTTCTTATGCTTGATAAAATAAGATAAGCATAATATAAACTCGGGAAGACCCCAGACTCACTCTCTGAAGTTTGTCAAAACAATTTCAGAAGGGACTTGAATGTAATTTATGAATACCTGAGCAGGATGAAGTTAAGTCTCTAAATCAAGGGCATGTGTTGTCTCAATAACGGATCTGCTTGAGTTAGGAGAAGGCGCAGATTTTTAACAGAGAAGGGAAGTCACCTTGGAAAGAGCTTTCCCAGGGATGCTAGGGGTTTGCAATCTCTGGAAATCTTTTAGGTAAGATCATAATCTTTTAGGTAAGATTGTAGTCTTCTTCTAGGTGAGATCATGGTCTTCTTCCAAAGTCCTCAGCTCTAACTCAGTTGCAAAATGTGGATGTGGCGCAAGCAACTCTGGGATAAAATGCCACGGGCCATGTTATTCCAGAGTTGACCAAGAAGATCCTTGCTGAGCTGGCTCTCAGCATGGTCCCAGGGCCTTGCATCTCATCTTATTGGCTCGATAAAACGACCCAAGGGGCAAGGGCCCCTTGCTGCCATCTGCGTGTGACAGCTTTATGGAGCTGAATGGGAGTTTGTTCTCCCAGTTCATTTCCTAGCACTGCTCTGTGTTAGGCTGTGGTGAAGCTCGTGCAACATAAATCCTGAGCCTGTTCAACAACAGCAAAATACTCAATTCCCTCTGGCAACATAAAAATAAAGGCCATAAAATATTTTAATAGGCTGTTAATAAGCGCCCCTGCAATCTGGTGCTTGCCTATGTCACTTTCAAGGTTAGAAATACATTATGAAGTATAGAAAAGAGAGCCAAATAACTCCACTTAAATTAATGAACTTGATAAGGGATCACATGTCACCTGGGATACCTTTAATTACTGCACCAACAGTAAAGCCATTCAAACGGCATTGCCTGAACCAGATGCTGTGCGGCTGCAAGATTTGTAGGCACTGGACAAAGTTGTAAAAATAAACTTCCTGAACCTTCAGGAACAGTCCCTGTATTATTGTGCCAGCGTGGGGAGTCTGACATTCCCATGGTGGAGTGCTGGATACTCAGGGGTTACCCAGCATGAGATTTGATGAGCAGAGAGCTGGTTTCCTACGTTAACTTTGCTGGCTCAGTCCAGCACTTTGGAGAGGGATAAATCTGTGGCTGTTGTTCCGTGACCACATCTGTAGGCTGTTCCCCCTGTGCCAAGAGCATCCTCCGTTTTGGCAGGTTGGTCTTGAGCTGAATTTAGTGGGTTGTGCCTGCCAAGGCAGAGAGGTTCATGCTCTAGTCCCGATTTTTAAGCTCGTGTACATGGGATATGTTGTTCAGAGCTGCAAGAGTTTCTGTGCCAGGAGGGCAGAACAGCTCTCATTTCACAACAGGTACCATCACCAGGAGCAGCATGCTTTTACCTGCAACCTTTTGAAAATAATCAGTTCGATTTATTTCTTCAACACATGTAAACAGAAATTTTAAGCATTCACCCAGGTGGGGACAGGGATCTGAGCAACCTGATCTGGGTGAAGATGTCCCTACTCATGGCAGGGGGTTGGACTGGATGAGCTTTGCAGGTCCCTTCAACCCAAACTATTCTGTGATTCTGTGATCTTTCAAGCCAGAGATTTCACCAGCTTTTTGGTGCTGTGCTGTTTGCATTATTAGCCTGTGGGGTGCGAGTGACAAGCATCTTGGTGCTGGTATTGATGTGCTCTGGGTAGCAGATGTCTCCTCATGAGAATTTGTTACCAGCTGGAATACTTCAGAGCAGCTGTGAGACCGTTTTACCAGAGGTTGCTGCCATGTGGGGCGATTTCTGGAGTCAAGCAGATCAAAGTCTCTCTCCTTCGTGCTTTTCCGTTGTGCCGATTAGACGTTGGATGTGTGAAATGTCTCAGACTGTCAGAGACAGGAGCACGCTGACTGTTTTTTTATATTCACATTCCTGCAGAAAGCCTTATGTGACAAAGGAAAATTGATCTATGTGTGAATTAGCCCAGCGTGGTTCTCCAGTTTGCCATCCATCACGTCCTTTCAGGGTGGTCGGGCACGTCCCGTGGCTGCTCACGGTCCTCACACACCAGGTTTTCATCTGCTGTGTGCCAGATGCTGCAGCACGATGAGCCTTCTGCACATTTACAAAGGCTTTAATGGCCATTCCCTAAGAAAAAACACGGGGTTTTGGATGAACCCTGTCCCCCAACAACTTTTTGTTGTGTAGTTGTGCAGTGCTTGTTCTGCAGCTGTTTAGATGCTGCTCATTCGAGTCGTTGGGGTGTTAATAAAGGGAAAAAAGATGAGGACAGACTTTTTAGCAGGGCCTGTTGTGATACAGCAAGGGGTGATGGATTTAGGCTGGACAAGAGGAAGAAATTTTTGACCCTGAGGGTGGTGAGACCCAGCCTGGGTTGCCCAGAGAGGAGGTGGATGCCCCATCCCTGGAGACATCCAAGGCCAGGCTGGACGGGGCTCTGAGCAACCTGATCTGGGTGAAGATGTCCATGCTCATGGCCAGGGATAAACTCTAAAGGTCCCTTCCAACCCAGACCATTCTGTGATCGTAAATCCAGGTACACTCTTGACCATATGTACTGACAGCAGGGTCTTTGCCATAGCTGCCAAACGTGGTTGCAGACCCAGCAGAAAGAAGCCAGGAGGTGGAGGACTTTGTTGGTTTGTGTCTCTTTTTGTCCCATTTTATCACCTTACAGTTTTATCCAGGGCATATCTTGGCCACTTGGATGCTCTTTAGAAAGTACAACTTGTGGAGACCTTTTCCAAGCAGAGCCTGTCAGGCTGTAGTCCTGGATTTGCTGGAAAGGCTCAGCCAGTGCAATAGAAACCCACCTGAAAGTCATCCTGGAAATTTAATTTTCTTTCTTGCAGACAGAAACTTAGCTGGGAGCTTCTTTTGTTGCTAAAGAGGCACTGTTAATTAGAGGCCTTATGATAGTTTAATCCTGGCATTAGTCGGTGTGGTTTTGTTGCAGCTTTCTTCCCTCTTTTGAAAACCTGTTCCCATCCCTTCTTCTGCAACAATAGGATAAGCAGTGTTTCCAAAACCTGAAATTCCCTGGACAAAAAAGTATTACATTTATTCTAACTGTGCAGGAGATAATGTTTTTTAGGTATTGTGGCCGGATTCACAGGAACACACGCTGAAATCCTATTAAGGGGGACTATGCAGAAGTGTCCTGCATTGCAGCCCTCAGAAATCAATCCCCAAATGACCAAAACAAGCCCCCTCAGCCTTGCTGCCCACTGTGGGAGCTCTAAATGGTCTGGGGCTAAAGGCACACAGCCCAGATTTAATGGACAAATATTTAAAAATGAATTTTCTATTCAGTTTCTGACTTGCAGAAAGCTGATTTGTCTCATCTGGCTTGGGTGATTATTTTCTCTCTCCTAAATTTGTCATGCAGTAAAAAGCCCCATTTCTCATC
Source organism: Streptopelia decaocto (assembly GCF_964273445.1). Lineage (NCBI taxonomy): Eukaryota > Metazoa > Chordata > Aves > Columbiformes > Columbidae > Streptopelia > Streptopelia decaocto. The sequence continues at coordinate 29,037,430 of NC_138658.1, forward strand.
TGATAATTGTCCTCAGAAGACATTACAGCTGGACATAGGCTTACAGACAGGAAAACAAGCTGGGGTGTGGGGAAATACCTATTTCTGTGTGTCCAGGAGCACAGGGAAAAGCAGGTTAACCTCACCCACTGTTTGACCTGAAAATGCTGGTTATTAAGAGAGAAAGACACTTATGCTACATGTCTGAAGTGGGTGTTTGGTGGCTGGCAGGGCACACTTTTGCAGGACATTGCAGGATTTCTGGAAGCACAGAGCTCTGTTGATGCCACTTAAATTTTACAGCAAGGCTTACATCGATAGACCTTTTTTTTTTGCCTTTTTTTTTTTTTTTCCTCAAATTAAACAAAACTCGCACCCTACTCTTTTTTTTTTTTTCCTCCTCCATACAAGTCTCTTGCTCACAGGTTTATGGAGATAAATCTGAGAATGTGCAACCCAAAAGCTAAAATTAGGAGCTAAAAGCAAAGCCTCAACGTTCATTATTACTATATAAAACCTCGCAAAGCCAAATCCAGGCTCTTTTAGGGGGGCTGGCCCAGGCTGGGGGCACAAAACTAAGAAGCCCATTTTGAAAACGTGCCTCCCGTACAAATCATTGCCATTATCCTGCTCTCCCCATATGTTGTATGGGTGTAAGTGATTATCTGCTCATTTTCTTGCTTCAACATATGTATTTTATTTCAAGAGACATGACTAATGCCAGCCCCCAGATTAGCTTCTTGTTTCAGTCCTGTGGGTTTTCTTAACTCGTAAAAAACTCCTCAGATTTAGGTAGAAAATTGAAAACAAAGGTTAAACAGAACTTCCAGAAATCATCCGCAGGAATGTTTAAGTGAAATCCTTGATTTAACACAGCAGTATTTTGCTGGCAGGAGCAGAGGTTTGCCAGTCTCCTTTTATTTACTCAGCTGATGGAAATGCAGAAAAAGTAAACATTCTGAGTTTGGTGCAGTGAAAATTGAGTTAGATTTTTGAAAATGCAATATTTCATCCCCTTTGGTAGGAAGAACTGACTTTACCGATGCAGAACAATAATTTTAGTGGGTGTCATTTTACTAAGGCAAATTAATTCATCCTTTCTTCTAGCCATTTTAAAAACAAGTGAAATTAGGGAGGTAGTAGGATATTTTTTTTATTTTTTTATTGGGATTTATTCAACTCACCCATCAGTTTCGAGATATTTTTGTTTAATCATAAAACACTGCAACTTGGAAATAGTTTGTGATGCCAAAGGGTCTGGAACTGAATCACTCGGAGTGGGCACAAAATGAAGTATTTGCAAGCTTTCCACTAAGAAAAGATACAGCACACTTGTGTTTTGCCTGGGTGTGGAGCTTGTGAGTGCCTTGGAGGCAGAAAACCTGAATATATTTAAAAAAAAAAAAAAATCAATCAATGGTTATTGATTTGAGAGAGTGTTCTGGAAGATATTAAATACCTCAAGTCTTTCTGTGAACCCATAAATCATGATTATTGTTTTAAAAGGCCATACATTTTAAGTCTTTTGTCAGCAAGCCTTGCTGCTGCTATTTGTATAATACAAATGTGTCTAAAGGCTTCACTGAATCCACATGGTATGGAAACAATCAGATACGTGGTTACACATTAGTGTGGTTGGAATAATCATGGCGTGCCTCTGTGAAGTGAGGAGGAAGGAAATGAACACGGTAGGCAATTCTGAGGGTAATTAATTACTTACAGAAAATGAGATGAGCTTAGCAGAATTGCTCTTTCCAATTGCAATAATTAAGAACAAATCTCAGAAAGCGGGCCGTGACTTCCCTGGCCAAGTTGAGGGGGAAAGAGATGATGCTTTGCCTTTGACAGAAAAAAATCAGATGTAGGTCGCCCCGAATCCTGGACTTGGGCATCATCAAGGGAGTTTTGACCTCATTTGTCTGGGTAACATTTTCAGAGCTCCTGGTGCAACTTAGAATCTGTAGAAAATCTCCCTTACGGGAGGAGACAGGACCCCCTGACCTTTCCAGATCATCAAGGGATGGAAAGCCAGGGCTTGCTTGCTGAGAGGCCACCTGGTCACAAAGGTCTTCAGGGGACTGGCCACCTCCTCTCCAAGAGGCCACAGGAGCCCAAAAAGCCAAGACTTGGAGATGATGCCTTGGGAAGCCATAGGATGAACACCAGCAGACTAACTAAGACCATCGGGAAGACTTCTGGCTTTGTGCCAGTGACACCATAACTCAATCATGAAATGCCAAAGCAAAAATCCTTTAAGCACTCTTTTATTGCTCGCCATCGATTTTTTTTGCCACGAAGACCCTCTTGCCCTAATTAGCAATGAAACCGTTTGCTTTACCAGGGGAGTGCTGGACTTCCCAACTCCTTCCTGGAGATTTGCAGCAGTTCGATAAATCAATTTTTTCTAATCCCTGAAATTAAAAAAAAAAAAAGGGAGGGGGGGCAGAAAATAAAACAAACATCCCTACTGCCTTATATTGGCAACACAATAACACACTCTATTTTGTGTCTCTCGTGCTCACCTGCAGGAAGCGTCTGTCTCCCTGCTTTATTTGTTCCCTGTTAAAATAAATTCCGTGCATCTTTCCAAATGCTTTAGAGGGAGCACATCATCCATCTATTTTTATTTGGGTTTCATCACCCGTAACAGCTACTAATGGTCCTGTGTACTCACTTGGCCTTTTTTGCTCACTAGCAATCCAGTTGTTGCAAATCTGCATACACAGAAGTGGTTTGCACCATGAAATATTAAGGTACAGATTGTCTGTGCCCCTGTGTTTGGTTATCGGTGTATGTTCTGGCAATTCGGTCACCTTGTGTCAAAAAGACATATATATATATATATATATATATATATAAAATATGCATTGGTATATACATATAATATATGTTGGGGTTTTAAAAAGGCAGCATGAAAGGGATTTTGGAGACTATCTTTTTCGTAGGTCAAAAGCAACTTAGGATGTATTGGTTTTGAAATTCCTTAAGCATCTAAACAAGCATATAAGTACCTAATTTTAGAAACTTTTTAAAAAAAGTGTTGGCCTGGAAGTGCCACAGGAGTATAGAAGGTAATATGAACAATCGTTCTTCATCACTGAAGGAGAAAGTACTTTGAGAAATGGAAAGACACGTAACTTAAATAAGATTTTGAAGGAGTTTTACATGATGTGTAATTAACCTTAGGAAGTTTTTGCCCCAAGGTAAAGTCAGGGCTTTTTTTAAGATTAGAAAATTAATTAGATATTTATACAAATTGGTCAGCCATCCACTATCCATCATTGGGTTTGTGAAGAAATGCAAGGGAGGTAAGATTTTGCAGGTTAAACCACTAAAGATCAACTTTTAAACTTTAGTTTTTAAAGATGAAGCCCCCCTAAGGCATCTCTGCAGTCAGTAGAGAAAGGTATTTCTTCAGGGGTGGATGAAGCCTCACCTGCCTCAACTTAACTGTTCTTGTAGGTAATTCCTTGCTGCCAGGAATTGGAAGAATTTACCCAAATCAGCGACAGAGAAAGCATTTCACATCTAAGCGGCTCAGGCTCGTCTTCCCGTGATTTCTGCTTCGACTATTATTTGCCTGTACCACTAGTGAATATAATCTCAGTTTTCCAGTTAGAAGCTCTGTTTTTCCTAGGAGCTAAAGCTGTTCCAAGGCTTTTTTCTTGTCTAAGTATTGCAGATAATGACACAGTATTACTGCAACACTGATAGGTTTCACGGACTTTACTGGGAAAAAAAAGAAAAAAAAAATACGAAGTAATTTTTGTGAGGTACAAATTGTTGCTAACACAGGCGTTAAGCTTCTTACAACACTTGAGCTGGTAAATGAAAAGGAATTATTTGTATTTCATGAGGGGTATAAGAGACTTAAATCCCACAGGTTTTATGAGAATTGGTGTGTTGGGGAGTTAAATGTTCTTTGAAAAATCTCACTTCTCAAGGCACTTGCTTGTTTTGGGCAGTGGGTCCTGGGTGCATCCATGTCCAAATGGGGTTGGAAATAGGGTACAAATTGCTCAGGTCTTTTTGTTGGTTCTCTCCTGATGTGCTTCTGAAGTATTACCCCCAAGCACAAAGGTAATTCAAATGTATTGACTTCATGTTTTGTCTGTACAAAGATGAAACAAGAGCCTTCAGCTGCCTTGAAGACAGGCCGTTGCAGATTGCTGGAATGCTTTGCAAGGGTCTGAATAGCAGCAACAGAGTAAAAAATATCCCTAATTCTCTTTTGGTGGGGGGGCTTTGGCCAACATTATGCTGGGATGGGTTGGAGATGGGAGGGGGACAAGCAAAAAGCAATTTTCTCACTGTCATTCTATTTCTAATGTTGGCATTCTTGTCTTTATGTCTATGCATTCTTTAGCTATGAGGATAACAGACCCTTCATCAAGTAAGAATGACCTGAATGGCTGATAAATTTCATTTATCAGTGTTGGTCCCATGAACCAGCTGTCAGATCAATATTGGGAAAAAAAAAAATCATTAAAGCTTCTGTCATTCGCATTTGAGGCAGAAGAGCAAACTGTGCAGGAAAACGGTCGGGCATACAGCTAACATGCAGAGTAAACATACTGCAGATGTATCGCCAGTCGATTGTCACCCTATTGGCTTTATATTTGATTGGACATTATTTGAATTCAAAGTGAACATTCCCAATTTAATGGTGCAGACTTGTTACACCAGTAGCAGCCCTCGCTGCAAGTGCTTTGTGGCAACGCAAATACAAAAGCAAAATTCCAGAAAGGTGGTAAAATCCTTGTGATTCCCATTCTGGTTAATTGGAGCAAATCTGCATTCAGTGCACTGGAGACTGGCTCCTTAGTTGGTACCTAATTGTCCATAATTTTAAATCTCTGATTTCCAGTTGCGCTGAAACACGATGGCTTGAGTTCTTGATTACTATAAAATTGCACTATATTAAAAAAAAAAAAAAAAAAAAAAGTGAAAACCAACAGCAAGTCTGTACAGAGAGCAAAATAAAAACCATGACTGTGAAGAAAGCCCAAAATGCCTAGAAATCACATGCCTTAGGGCATCCATGCCTCTTCTTCAGCAACCAAAAAGCAAAGTGCAGTAGCACAAAACAGAAGCAAATGAACTTTCCAGTCAATTTTCAGTTTGTTCTTCTGGTGAAGAGTCCTTGGTGTTCATTTTTGCAGCATCATTCCCATGTTCTCTTTCATTGCTTGGTTCCTTTTTTTTTTTTTTTAATTTTGGTCCTACACACCTCTGCAGCCAAAGGCTCTTTAATCGGTTTCAAGAATCAGCTGTGCTTTGGAGTGGAATATTTTTCTGATACCCTCCAAATCACTTTTAAAAGTCTCTGTAAACGTGGTAAACTTAATCATGGAGAAGAAGAGAAGGAGAAGGGCAAAAAGTGTTTTCCACTTAATTTGTTGTTCTTTTTTTTAAGGGGGAAAAAAAAAAGGTGGGTGTTTGTTTTGTTTTTTTTTTTTTATTGTCATGCAATTAAGATGATAATGTGCTTTCACTGATGGTGGAATCTCAGAGAGAAAAATATACCAAGCAGCTAAAGTTGTAAACTTTATCTAGCAGCTACTTTTCCAAAGGATTTTGGGAGTGCATTTCCAATTTGCATCACACTAAATATTTATTAGCAAGATTGGCTGGAAATGCTTCAGAGGAGCTGTTTTGGTCTGCTACATACGTAACAGTGATTTTTAAAGAACTGCCTAACTAAAGGGTTACCTTAGGGAGCTCTTCTGGTCGTGTGGTTAAATAATATGTATTTTATAAACTTCAGTGGAAGATGTAATGCTGTGTTTTCTTTCTAATGCCTAAAAAAAAAAAAAAGGTGGTTTGTGACAACTACTTTGCTTTAGGCATAAAGCAGCTAATCCAGCTGGCCCCAGTGAAACCAGCAGGCACTAAAAAAGTGACATTTAGAGTCGTCGTTTTGGTTGTTTTCTTTTCCTGCCATTTGTAGAAATCGCATGTACTTGTCATTTACATACATGCTGCTTTTACATAAAAAAACAAAACAAAACAAAACACTTTGTGGTTACAAATACACTTTGGTGATGATAAATTCCCATGCTCATAACATTTCCATTTCCGTGTATTTCCTCAAGCTTGAAGATTTGCAAACTGCATCCAACTTGAAGACAAAAATCCCATTTTGATACGCTCTTTTTGCCAAAACCACAGGCAAAGCTTTCCCTTCTTGTAGACATATGCCACCTTTTGTAGATGAAAAACCAATCCTTTTATTTCTTTTATTTCTTTTTGTTTCCCCTAACAGGTCCTGGGTTATAGGTGCAATAGCCCTACTCTGCCTATTAGGACTGACCTGGGCATTCGGACTCATGTATATTAATGAAAGCACAGTCATCATGGCCTATCTCTTCACCATATTTAATTCTCTGCAGGGAATGTTTATATTCATTTTCCATTGTGTCCTCCAGAAAAAGGTAAGACATTCTGTTCCTAGCAGCAAAATTGGTGACAAAAAGCCTCTGACAATCAATAATAAATATTGTTAAGAACAATTTTATTCTTCACTGAAATTCAAAGCTCTCCAAGTCTGCATGTGTCAGTTGATAATTTTTGATGCACATCTTGGTTTTAAAGGGGAGCCTTTTTATCCAGTATAAACATTGGGAAGAATTTATACATGGATACATCTGGGTCCCAGTTTCTTGGTGTTTCCCACATTTTCCTATACAGGGAAGGGAGATCTGGCCTATGAAAACAAGCAAAATTTATCGTTGCAAGTGAGCTATGCATGCAATGCCTCTGGTCGCTCCTGATTTATGGAGAATGCAGCTGGTACCTTGCTGTGGGGTGGAATTATTTGAGAGGAGGGGAAAAAAAAATCCTTTCTTTTCCTATCTCTCATGGACTAGAAAATCAGCAAAAAGCTGCAGAGAGGCAAGCAGTGGGTGGCTAATTAAAGCAATTCAATTATTTTCTCTCAGCAAAGGATTGATTAGGCACTTGAGCATATTGGGCACTCGTGGTATTGCGTTCGTCTCAAGCACTAAAGGAAGAGCCTAATAAAAAAGCTGTAATTTCCTATTTAAACGCTTGTTTCACAGAGTTTTGAAATGCTTCTAGACAGTCTGGCAAAATTTCACAGCTAACTGCATGTTTCCAAGGAATCTCAGCTGGTGGTTTGGACATGCCTGGGGTTTTTTGGGGATTTTTTTTGTCAATGGACAACGTGACCTGCTTTTGGCTTTTCAGGACAGTCTGCTCATTTTCAGTCTTGGCCAATCTGGTTTCTGGGTTATCGTTGCCCATTAAAAAATTGCAACTGAAGTGAAGGATGTGGCATGGCTTTACTGCAGGTGAGGAGTCAGCCTGGTTGGACTGTGATGCCCATTTAAAACACAACCAGCTTGTGCTGTGGGAAATCAGGATCCTGCCACCCCTGGGAATATAATCTCTAGGGCTAGTGGCATTCCGGTTCCCCGAAATTCGAATTTGATTGCAATAAATAATTGGGAAAAAAAAAATCAATAGGTCTTATATGTTTCTTTCAGAATTTTTTTTTCTTAGTGCCATGCCAGGAGAGGTTCTTTTAGTACCTTGATGTGCCATGATGCTAGTTTATATCAAATCGATGAGGGTATTAATTTTCAGTCATAAATACTGTATCTGTAGTTTCTCCCATGCTCCTTTGATGTGCCTCAGAGGAAGCTACAGCCCACCAGTGTCAACTACAAGGAGCTTTGCTGCAAAAAGCATTTACCTTATGGTAAATGGTGAAGTCGTGTTGAGATCAAGGTGGAACACACTTCTTCTCCACATGCTGCAACAGCAGAATCAGAATCATTTTGGTTGCAAGAGAGTCCCTCAAGATCATAGAGTCCAGCCATTAGCCTGGCACTAACCCATTTCCCCAAGAACCTCATCTATGTGCCTTTTAAACCCCTCCAGGGATGGTGACTCCACCACTGCCTTGAGCAGCCTGTTCCAGTGCCCGACAGCCATTTCTGAGTTGTCCATCTAGGAAAAATTGCAGGCTGTTTTGAGTGTGGGAAGGCAGTGGAGGAGGAGGAACTGCCTACTAACCACCGTTGCTCTTTCTTTGGCCAGGTACGTAAAGAGTACGGAAAATGCCTGCGCACGCATTGCTGTAGTGGGAAAAGTACAGAGAGCTCTATTGGCTCAGGAAAAACCTCGGGGTCACGGACTCCTGGAAGATATTCCACAGGCTCACAGGTAACCCACACTTCTTGTCCATGGCCAAGGCTTTGCACTGCCACAACAATGTCAGGAGTGAAACCCCTCTCAGCACCTAAAGAGCTGCCTTAGAGCTCTCCCTGGTGTGCCCCCAGAGATTTCCATCCCTCCCAGACCCAAATCAACATGACAGCTTCCCTCAGGATGCGTTGGCAATTGGCACCCCTCCAAGAACCTTCTAAATAAATGCAGTGAAAATAAAAAGTCCAAATCTGCCTTCTAGAGGCAGGGTGTGCTCACAACCTGAGCTGTCCTGCCTGCTCTCCATGGGCATCAGGAGCTGGGAGCATTTTCTCAGCTATGCTGCATCCCTGTACATCCTTTAATCACAAGTTGAAGGTGGTTGTCACCGCTATTGCAATGAACAGGAATGATGCTATGACAACCAAATATTTTTCTTGCTAAAAAAGGACTGCAAGAATCTTCTAATAGACTTCCCAGTGAAAGGGCTTGATTTCTGGCCTTCAGTGGTTTGATCAATCCCTCGCCTCATTCGATTTGCCTCATTTTATAGATCTCTTAGGAGAATCCATTAGGGTCATACTATCTTACTCAATTACTGGATTTGTTTTGCTGTGGTCACCTAAAAATTCAGGTCGGTGCAGTTTGCGCACATAGCAGTTTCAAAGCAGACTTGTGCGTACAGATTTATGGACAGCCAGTTCATATAAAATGGAGAAGCTTACTTCATCAATAGAAACCAAACATGAATTTATTCAGTATTACTAATGGAAGTAATTACACATGACAGTTCCACTATTAAATTATGAAAGACATGCAGTGAGTAACAGCTTATAACCTCCCAGGAAAATGTAATTTGCTATGTGTGTCTTGGAGCCAATTATTATTTATTTCCAACAGATTCCAAGATGTCACCCAAAAGCTCTGCTTTGGCATTTATGCAGGTCTGGACGTTACCCAGGGTGAATAACAGCAATAGATTAGGGAGCCATCAAATCCCACAGTAATCAATAATGTCCAAAACTCACTATATCCAGTAACCATGTAGGTAGCTGATTTGAAAGCCTTTGGTTTTATTAATACAGAACTCAGGTTTGAGGTACCAAGGCAAATTATTTTGCCTGCACAAGTTTGTCCTTGGAAGGATGGAAGTGTCAGGAGAAACCTCACACAGGTTTTGGAGAGTGGATGAAGTTCCATCTGATCCCTGACTTTTGAATAGGTAAGGTGGAACACTCAGAAGATCCTTTTTTTTTCTGACTTAGGAAACAGAATAATTACTTTACAGTGGTCCGTGTCAGAGAAATACAATATATTAAATGTCCAGGTGAAAAAACAATTGCCGTAAAAGTGCATGGGCCTCATGTCACATTGTGCTTCCATTTATCATTCATTTGGGGGCATTTATTTTTTCGTTATTTGGTGCTATATTGGTAAAGCCGTAGCTTGCACATGTCTGGGTTTTTCTCGTATATGATTTCTATTGCTGTTTTTAATTAAGATATCAGCAATTGTATTATGCTTTTCTTATTTGAGATAGGTGTTTGTGTTCTGAGATTCGGCGGGCAGGGTCTGGTACGCACGAGGTGTGTCATAGTGAAACAGCAAGCACTTGCTTACAGCTGGCTTGGAAACAAGTCTTGTCCTGAGCCAGACATGCTAGTCGGCATCTTTAGTGAGGCAGAAAGAAAAATATCTTCAGCGGCTGAAAATTCATTACCTGCTGTGGTTCCATCCCTCTTCAGAGCCGGATTCGTAGGATGTGGAATGACACAGTTCGAAAGCAGTCCGAGTCTTCCTTTATTACCGGAGATATAAACAGTTCAGCTTCACTCAACAGAGGTAATTATAAACTTACTTTTTCATATCTCTAACTCTTGCGATGGTTTTAAAAAGTTGGAAATGGGTTGCCCCTTCTCAGCCCAAACGGCACTGGACCCTATTTTCCCACAAGAGTAACTGGGAGGAGGTTTTGCACTGATTGTTACTTTTTTTTTTTTTTTAATTTTTATACACGCATATTCAAGAATTGTCATTTCTGGAAGGGAGTTAGGAAAAGCAAAAAAAGTTAGCAAAAACGAACAGCAGAACATAGACATTAAGAAAAACTGTGTGCTTGGAACAAAACCAGCTGCGTTGATGCTCATATACCTAGTTTGAAGAACTGACTGATGTGAACTTTAGAGACGTCTGCAGAGGAAAGGCTATCGGAAACGTCTGTGCCAAACAAAACGTGGTGCCTGGCATGGGAGGAAAGCTGAACAGCTTTTTTTTAAAAGTCTTTTTTTCAGGGAGTTACGGGAAAATGACAGTAATGGAATACCAGAAAAAGAGCCTCAGAGATTGGTTTTGTTCTCCTTCAAGACAATTATTTTATGGCTTGGCCCTGAGCAACTGGATGCCCAAATCCAGTTTGTGTATGTGCATAGTTGATGCTGGAATTAAGACAGGGTAGAATTGGGATTACTGGGCCCAGCGGTTTCTCTTGATGGTGAAAATCTGAAGAACTTCCAGTCCTGACAGCTGGACTGCAAAACTCAACCAAGAATGGAGTTAGGACTTTGGTTCTTATTCAGTCTTTATTCACCTACAATTCCCACTCATTTTAGAGCAACTTTTGCCTGAGGATAGGCTTGAAGGATTTGTGCTGTCCTGTTAATAATATCAGCTACTGAGTGCTGGGGAGCGTGGGGCATACGATTCGGTTCTCTGAACGTTATCTGTAATATATCACCCAAATCAGCACAAAAGGGAAGGCAGTGCGGTTAACATGGAGATATTCTTTTCTCTCTTGCTGCGCTCCGATGGTTTTTGTGCCAGAATATTTTCCCCTTTGCACTGCAGATTTGTTGATCGCCATTACCGCAAATACCTGATTTATCCACATTTATCCCTTGCACCTCTCTCTGTCTTCACGTCGAAGACTGGAGAGCTGCACCCAGGCTGCTCCAGGGCTAATTTAGAGGGAGGTCAGTTGTTGCACAAAGGTTACAGCAAGAACCACTGTTTCCCTTAGCCGTCCATCACTCCATTTCGGCTGCAAACCAAAATGTGGTATGCATGAAACATTCTCTCCTTTAGTTAGTAAGTTGATTTACTCCCCTGTTGCAGCTGGTGCAGAAGACAGACATCTCTCCTTTATCGGTTTAGGCTTTTTTTTTTTTTTGGTGTGTGCAAATGAAATGAGTATGACTGTAAATTGGGAAAGCTGTGAAGAGGTTTCAAGTGGGCAATCTTCATCCCAGCGTGACGAGAGCCTGTCACTAGATGTGCCTGTTACTTAAAGGTCAGTTGGGAAATGAACTGCCAGGGGAGGCATCTTCAAAGTGGATCTCATCCAGCTTTTTTGCTTTGTGTAACATCAGAGGAGGTGAATCACCCGAAGGGCCTGGATCTCTCCTCTGACTACAGAAACAGCCTGATAACTGTTTTGGAAAGGAAGGTGGGACACTTAAGTGACTTGAATAAGTTGTGCTTCTTCCCTCTTTTTCACACAGGGAGGCATGTTTGGGTTTTTTATTATTTTATTTTCCAGTAGACAGAAGGATCTGCAACATAGAGGAGGAAATATTTCTTTGGGAGTTAGCATCTTCAAAGCAGCAGGTGGTCAGTTCTGCTAGGAAAATACCCCTGACATCAACAGGAATCCCAACTGCATGGGGCCCCAAATATTTCACACTTTATCCCATTTATTCCAGATGAAAAGAAAGGGTTAGGCTTTGCCTAGAGCCTGAGTTGTCTTTTTCAGTCTCTCCAGAGAGAGTTGCAGCCTGAACAGACTGGCGAGGCAATGTGGTTTTCACACTTCTTGTCAGCCTCTTAGTATTTTAATACATAAATCAAACTTTAGAAGGGCCGTTTCATTAATATTTTATTTACAAGTATGCAACAGAAGCTCAGAGGAGTCAAGTGCAACCCTTGAGTTGGATGGTTAGTAGCCTTCCAGTCCAACAGTGATACAACAGGCTTGTGTACCCGTTTCTCTCCAGCCTTCCCAGCCTAGATATCTTTTATATGAAAGTATTTGTATTATGCCACATTAAACATTCATTGCATGTTGGTATTTTTCCCAGAGTATTCAGGCAGCAACCCCCTTTCTAAACCAGAGAGAAAATGATCCTTTTCCCCAGAATCTCCCCATCCTTCTCTACCATCCCATCTTCTTCCTCCATGAAGCTCCTGCACATCACTCTGGAATATGGTGTCTATGTTAGCGCATCCCTCTTTTAGACATGTAACTGTGTTCAGAATTAGCAGACACAGCATTGCTCGTGGCTTTTTTCAGCTCCAGATTATCTTTTATTTAGCCCCCCTCTCCACAAAGTTATTTGCCATGACATTTTTTTAATCTCGGTTATCATACCAGGAGTTTCAAGCATAACCCCAAACTTGCCTGGCATAGTATGTTGAGTAATGAAAACAAATAGTCACTCTTGACTCCTAACATATACACAACCATTTCAGATATCTCCAGAAGGAGAATGGATGAAGTGCTGAAAAACTGGTCCTAAAAGGATGCATGTAGGATGGTCTGTTTGGTACGGGAATTACTGTCTCTCTTTGGATCTGAGACAACTGGGAGAGAAAAAAAAACCTTGGTGAACTTTATGATGCTTTGTTACCCTTCAGGTTTTCAGGTTAGGGAGTTGATATATATATATTTATTTTTTCCAGAGTAAAAATGGAAGTGCTCTTTTAAAGAGCTCAAGAGCAGCAGAGACAAAGACAAGTTTGTTGCTGGTATGAGCCAGTGCTTGTTATAGGAAAATGCACTGACGTGTCCAGGGCTGGGCAGGGGTATCATCACAGCCACTATGACCTGTTGATGCTGTCAGGACCCTGCAGTCTGGTGCAGGATTGGAGCCCAGGACCTCTGGCAGCTTTTATGGTGACTCTTAAATCTGAATTCATCCCCATGACCCCAAGGGTCTGTTCAGTAGGGAGCATGTGCTCACCCCATCATATAGTCATTGAGAAGCCCTGAGATTTTCTTGGTTTAGAAAGGAATTACAGGATGGATGGATTTGGAAGGGACGTCTGGAGATCATCTAGTCCAATCCCCAGGTATTATTCCTGGCTAGAAAAACTGTGTTCCCTCCCTGTTTCTTCCCATGCTGAAATGGGAAATGGAAGTTAGAGTATTTTTTATCCCTGTCCTTTGCTTTTTCTCCCCAGAAGCTTAAGTGTCATTCAATATCTCAGCTTCTGAGTAGCACTCCAGAATAAATACTTGATTTCCTTTTGCTTTATTATTTTTCTCCTGTGTTTTTCTATCCACCACAAAAACTTAATCTGAAACATACACAGGAAAAAGGGAACTTATTGCTACTGTTTTCAGAGATAATCAGTTTAATGTCAAATTCATGTGGATTTCTTCACAATGAACTGAACAAATTGAGCTCAAATTCAAACAGTGGGAATCTGAGTCAGAGAGGAAAATTAAAATGAAGAACATTAATATCCTGATTTCTAACCCAACCGAGACCTGATTGTTTCCTAAATGAAATCTCCCATCAAATTCCTCCCACCCACCCAAAAATACAATTAAGCTGTGATTTCCAGGCTGAAATCATCTCCACACTGTTAACTCAGCAGGGACGACTGTTTGTGTTGCAGGGAGGGTGGGTGAAGTTTTAAATTATCTTCAGGTGGCCATATTAGCCTGCATTTTTAAGAAGCAGTTATGTAGAAAACAAAATAGAAGGGGAAATTCTGCCTTTGATAGGAAACCATCACTCCAGAAGATGAGAGCTGTGGGAAAAGAGAGACAGGCAGAAGATGGCGGGGCGGGGAGAGAAAGAAGAAAGAAAGAAAAGAGTAAAATTGAAAAAGGAAAATCAAGATTACCCTGGGCTTATTACAACCCATTTGCAATGCTGACCCTTTGTTGCCTGTGCCCAGAGACAGCGGAAAGCAGGGGGAAATTTGGACTGTGGAAATGCTCCTATCGTGTGTCAATCTTTCTCAAGATGCTCGTTCACTCCTTGATGGATTGATGTGACCAGTATGACCACTGGATTCCCGCTGAATTTATGTTGCGTGTAAAGCAAATAGCATGCAGGCAAGCTCTGGGAGAGGTGGGAACACCTCGGCTCATCTCGGTAGGATATTCAGAGGGTGCCATCAACTGATCCCTCACCATCTGCCTAAATGCTTCAAACCTACTCTGAGTAGTACCTGTGGTTCTTCTTGTGGCTCAGAGATACTAGAGCATAAACACTTTTCTCTGATTTCTCCCTGTTTGTTTTCTGTTTGCAGTTGGCAGGAAACAGTGCCCCCGTTTCTCCTGCGAAGTTTTCATCTCACATCTTTCAGAGCAATGGTTTTACAGTCTGGGTTTTTCTTCGTTTCCAGTTGTGGCTGTATGAATGTACATGTCAGCAGGCAGAGTTAGTGGTGGACCCGTGTAATTTCTAAACGCATTTTCAAGTTTGCCAGATTGCTTCTTTTTTTTTCTTTTTATTCCTGTTGTGGCACTCGGATAGGCAGGTTCAACGCCACAGACTCCCAGGATATCCAAGGTGCCTGCAGTTGTTTTCCTGGTTCACAAATGCACCTACAGGTAGAAGAAACTCATCAAAGTATTCTTGAATATAAAAGAATTTGTTTTGTTTTGTTGGTGTGGGGGCGGGGAGCTGGGTTGAGCAAAAATGATTTGGCTAAAGAAAAGCATCAGTCTCCCACAGACACTTTACTCTATGAGTACCATCACTGCATGATATGTAGAGCAAGAGGTGAGTCTGGCTCAATCTGAGGTCTCCTAGGAGATGCTTTAGATGTTTTGTGCTCTGTTTCCAGTCATAATCAGGGTTTTTTGGAGACAAATGCAGGGAACTTCTCAAGGTTGAGCCTGGTGTGGCCCTGGTAGGGGCAGCGGTCCCTCTGACCATTCAGGGACCATCATCTGCGGATGTGTATATCTCATTTCTTCATTGTCCTTGCTTTAAATATAAGGCACAGCACTTTTCCCCAGAGTTTCCCACTTTTCCCTTTTTTGCAAAGTGCTGAGAGGTGTCTGTGCTTAATTAAAATTTCAGTTTCTACTCCTTTTTGGTCCCGGCTGTTCCTTTACCTCTCCATCTCGCCACCACTGGCGTTTTTGCCATGAAGCTCTCTGGTTTCATCCCCTGTGCCCCTCTGCTGCTTCTCTTCCCTCTTGTAACCCTTACAGACCACACACATTGTCCCCTGAGAGCCCCCAACCCCAGGGATACCCCAGGTGGGTCCCCTTGTGATGTATTTGGATGGAGAAGTCCACATGCAGTTGCAGTGAGTCAGCTGGGACTGCTGTTTGCAAGATAGAAATCTCCATGGCCCTCTTACGCGCCTGGTGGTTTGGCTAAATGTCAGCATCTGACCTCAAAATGAACAATCCTAATAATTACATATGAAGTAGGGAGAAATTCCAGATATTTTTTGTTTGTAAGGGAAACTCACCGTCCTTTTGGACTAACAAATTGCCTCTGCTCTCCCTTTTTTCACTCCCCTCTTTTTTTTTTTTTCAATCAGCCATACATTTTATGCCAGGAAAATTATGATTTTCTTTATCGAGGATTAACTCCTATTTCTGCCTAAGTGCAAAATCAACGCCACTGTTGATTGCCTTCTCATTTATTTTGCCTCTGTGCTGCCTGAGACTGAGCGAGCTGAGATTTGTTGCGGTGATTTCAGTGACTGACGTGGCATTCTTCCTTTGGGAGATATTATGAGCCGGCTTTGATTTTTGGATTGACAGCCATATAATTGGAAGTTCAGTCATTAGGTGGATCAGATTTAAAGAAGAAAAGTAAGGGCAAGGCAATTTCTGAAATCAGAGCAGGCTTTGGGGAGTATTAGATCCAGCTGAGTATTGCTGCAGAGCAATCTTAATATGGTGACTGGGAAGATGGAAGGAAAAAGTGTGGCTGCTTCTACAGAATTCGATAAGTGTGGTCCCATTTCCACCCGTCTTTGGTAACAGCTCAGGGCTAGGAAGAAATAAGCTTAAACAGGAGCAACAGGGGATAATGCACATTTGTATAGTCAAGGTACAGAGAGGTATAAACCCTTGGAAGGGGTCAAAGGGGTAAAAAATGTCCTGTCCTGGGACAACATTTCTGTTCCAGGTAGTTGAGAAGGCATCGATGAGCGGGGAGTTATTTATAAATAGTATATATTTATAAACACATGAGCTGTGTGTATTGAATGTGACCTCCAGATTATAATCCAGTTTGTCATCTGAAAAATATTGCGGAAGAAAATGAGGGTAAAAAAGGGACAAAGAAATACTATCCCCACCCCTGTCTCAGCATAAAAACACTGAATGTTTCATGTGGCAGAAGGTGGCCCAGAGCTTAACAACCTCATTTGCTGAAACCCCATTTCGCTGCAGTCAGTATTAATAGCATCTCAATGAATAGATTAGATGCTGCAAGTGACAACAAACCTATTTGAGAGAAATTTAATAGGGAGGTTTATTGAAGTTTATTAGCTGAATCCTGTTGGCTATTATAAGAACACAGCTCAATAAATCTAAACAGCAGAGCGTTTGTTGGAGGGAACCAGGAAAAATATTGAAAATACCTGTTGTCCTCCAGCAAATATGTATTATTTCACTTTTCATAATTGCATCAGCTGTTGGAATAAATTGCAAGGGAGCACGTGGAAGACCAGGATTCTTTAAATACTCAAAAACGTTGCCTGTAACGCAGAAAAGGATGCTACTGAATGCCAGTAGGGAAAGTCACAATGAAGACGAGAGCTTTGACTTGTGCAAATCTACTTGGAATCTATTTGCTTTCCCCAGGAGTAAAGTGGAATAAGTAAGTTAATGCTAAGTGATGTACAGACATAGTGGTACATGCTTTTGTTTCTGTCTTCTGAAAACAAACCCCAAAAAAGCCCAACAAAAACTACATTTTGGAACTGCTGGGTCAGAGGGAATGAAACATTTTGTTATGACTCAAGAGGTGCTTTTTCTAAGCTATTTATTTCTGTTTCTACTCTAATGAAATAGTGACATCATAAGGAAAAGTCCCAGCCAGCTTTTAGACAAACCACTTTTTTTGAACAAAAGTTGAAAACTGATTTTTGTATGGACATTTTTGAAGCATTTTGTTGATTCACTAGTTCATCTGATGAAATTTGTCAACTGATTTGTTCTCCTTAGCAAAACTGCTGTTGAGTAGACTATACAGATGATTCACATCAGCTTAAATGCCTTTGTGGGGCTTCGTCAGCCAGCTGCCCACAAAAACTTAATTGAATTTTTGTTCCTGAATGATACAATCTGGAGTCTGGCCACACGTGCTTGTCATCAGCATTTTCAACCTTTGCTTTCAGCAAGTGCGTAAATCATACTTGCGTTTAACATGGTGCAGTTTTCCTCTACAGTCATAACACCAAGCTCTTCCAAAACATTATTTCTACATTCAGTGTTATTCTGCATCAAGGACATCAATTTCTGTCTTAGGGAAGAAAAAGGTACCGTTTAGTTGTGTGGTCGTTAAAATGATACCTGCTTTCACAGGCACACAATAGAGATAAACACAGTGATCTGAATCCTCTGTGTGTTGTTGCAGTGACGGTAAAAACTGTGTGATTTTCCTCTTCCTTGTCCTGGTTGGCTTCCCTTAGCAGGTTTTCTCAGTTTGCAAGTCAAATGCACAACCCTCCAAATCTCCCCCTACTCCCTGAGCACAGGCTGTGCCTCCTCTTAGACTGTTAAACACTTTGAAAGTGTTTATCCTTTAACAAAGGCTGGATCTTCAGTCCTTGGATCACGATGGTCCCCGATGCTATGAGAGGGACACGAACATCTGCAAGTTACCCAGCAGTTTCCAGCATCAGGAAACCTCAAACCAAGCACTGGCATTGCCCAAAACCTTAATTTGAATGTCATTTTGGATATCAGAGCTGGCCTGACAGCTTCATTTTGTACTGGACTTTGGTCAAATATCAGGGGAAACAAGGAGACTTGGGGCTGTAGTTTTACCTGTGTAATCGTAGGGGATATTTTTTTCAAAGGTGACTAGCCTGCTGTTAAATATATTTGCTGGTTTTGATCATCTTATCTCACTGAACAAGGAGATGCTCAGCTGAACATGTGGGTTTGAAGCCCCGTCTTTTTTCCCAACTCCACATTCATGATCCCACACGTACACAGCACAATAAGGTTTTGGAAGCAGGTTGCATTTGCTTTCAGTAGGGCATCTTCAACTAGCAGAACTGAAGGCATTTCAGCACAGCTGAGTTGAAGGCTATCACCCAAAATAAAGCAAATAACGAGTAGTGGCTGTGTGCTGGGCTCAGGTGCTTCAGAAGATGTCAGAGGAAGGATTTGCATAGGGAGCGTTATCACCGAAATGTAGGGAAGCGAGAATGATACAGGACAGTGTGACTTGATGGGAGAAATCGCTGTCGTGCCACAGACGATGAAAGCACACGGGGCTGCAGAATAAACCTCTTTGCTTTCCATCATGATATTTTGTGAGTGCGTGCCACTTCCGTCCCATGCTTGCTTTGTTAAGTTTCTGCTGGCTGTTTATTACCAAGGCCATTTTCATGCAAAACAGGTTCATAGTTTGGTAGTCCACCTGCTCCTTCTGCTCGTCCCTCATCTGCAGACCTAATCCACTCTTCATAACAACCCCATTGGTTGCTATAGCAATGATAAAATGTTATGAAAAAGGCAGGATGATACTTAAATGTATGGCTGGTGCTACCTTTTTAACTCTCCCTCCTGGGAAGGAGAAACCCAATAATGGGAATTTGTTTGGTGTATTATTATTTTATCTGGAGCATGAATGCCATCCTTTTCTCTCAGCATCCTTTGAGGAGCACTAAAGCAGCCCAGGAGAAACAAGACCCTAAATTAGCAAATACAAGGTGTATATCATTTTGGTTTTAAGGTGACAAAGGTTGCATTTATTGTGACCTGCAGAGAGGGTGAAGTTTGTCACGGCCAGCCTGCCACGTTGGGTACCTGCTGCAGAGTGCTTGGGCATGGCTGGGTTTGTGAAGGTGTTGAAAAGTATCTGAAAGTGATAGCTTTTTTTTTTTTTTCAGATTTGTATCAGGAGAATTACTCAGCAATGCCATCAAAAGTGGCATTTTGATCAGCAAATTGAAAAAATCCTAACACCCACAGAAATCAAGGGAGAGGAGGGCAGAGGATGCTGTATTTTTGCATACAGGAATGGGTGGCTGTTTTGTTATACCAAGCATCCTCTTCTATACACCTCAGAGAGCAAAAATTACTTACTCTATATTTTCAGCTTTTGCCAAGTTTCTAGCCAGAGTCATGCATTTAGAAGTTGGTTTGTGGACCCAGAAAGAGCCAGATTTGTGTGAATTCAGCTCGCTTCAGAGCCCATCACCCTGTTGAATGCAGGCAAATGAAGCGTTATATGCTGACACAGATCTGTCCCTTCTCACACAGCAAGAGCATCCCTCCATGCAGAAAAGCTTGACCTGCCCGGCTGTGGCAGGATCAGCTTGTTCCTGCATGCCAGGGATTGCTAGACAAGATGATAGTGGGGATATCTTGAGTAAGATGCTCTTTCTAGCAGTTACCATTTTAAAGTGCCTCAAGCAAAAGCATTCAGAACTGTGCAGCAGGTATATTCTTCTCCTCCATATCAAATCTCATAGGCACTGAGTTGGAGATTGGGTTAAATCTGAAATGGGAGGATTATATCCTATTAACTCTGCCTATTCCTGTTACCTGTATAAAAGTGAGTCCCTTTTTGAATCCTTTATGGCCCAGCATGACTAAAAGATATAGCGAGGAGAGTGTTGGTGTCTTTTCCCACATAAGAAGTGACACGATGAAAGGAAACAGCCTCAAGTTCTGCCAAGGGAGGTTTAGATTGGATATTGGGAACAATTTCTTCCCGGAAAGGGTTGTCACGCACTTGAACAGGCTGCCCAGGGCAGTGGTGGAGTCACCATCCCTGGAGGGATTGAACAGACGCAGAGATGTGGCACTTAGAGACATGGCATAGTGGTGGACTTAGCAGTGTTGGGTTAACAGTTTGGACTGGTTGATCTTAAAGGTCTTTTCCAACCTAAATGATTCTACGAAAGTAGAAACCATTCTAATGAGCTTAGTATTCACACTGGTATAGAACTAGCATGAGAAGTGTTTCCTACTGTCTCTCATGCCAGATTGATGGAAAATACATTACCAGAAAGCAAGGATTTACCTATTAGTTACATTCAAGGTTGCTTAGTTAAGCATTCATATAATGTTCCTTATAATGTTCTTACAGGAGGCAGCTTTATTTCCTTATTTCCAAATACAGCAGCTCATGTTGCTTGCCATCAGCATAGCCAAAGATATCAGGTGAGAGAAGACAAGTTGTTTTTTTTCCCCGCTGCATGTGTTCAGGAGCCTCCCTGGCATGCAGCCCCCTTACAAGTGCCACCTTCCACTTTGTCCCTGCGCTCCAAAGGCCCATGAAGTGACCTGCTAATGCCGTCCACTTGGGGCTGAGAAGGATAAGGGGGATGAGGGAGGTGACAGGGACGAAGGAAACCAGGCTGCTCCTTCCTTTCCCTGCAGAGACACAGAGAAACACCATCCTGGGAAATGGAGCCAGGCCTAGCGCCACAGGAGGCAGCTCCAGAGACCTCCACCTAGCCTTGGCTTTGGCCAATATTTGCTTTTTTTAAATAATTAGTCGATGTGAGCTTTCAGAGAGCTCACCGCTGAGGGGATTTGTACTAGCCAGATGCACTTGAGGCATATATATCTTCAACATCCCAGCAAGGTTGGCTGGATTTGGGCTTGGCTTTTTGCATGCTGGTTTGGGTTCGGGCCAGGAGATGTTGGTGACAGTCAGGTAAGCTGAACCCTCTACAGCCCTGGCCTGGCCAGTTCAAGTCACCCCACCAAAAACTTGCTTTCCTGGTGGAAAAAGGTTTTGTTTAGCCCTAGAGGTGTCCTTTGGTATTCCTGCTCTACCGATGAGAGTGAGAATTGCCCTGGAATCAAATTTTTAATCAGTTGTCTCTTTGGATTGCAGGGGAGATTTGAAGCAAGGTCTTAAGGGTTTTTCTGGTTCTGTAGGTCAGCTAAAAGAGAGGTTGGAAGGTTTTGCTTCATGGGTTGATGCCTGCGATAGGAAGACAAGGTGTAGGTCTTGGGGGCCACCTGCCGAGCCGTGATAGTCATGTAAAGCAGAAGTCTAAGACTCTAAGGAACAAACCCAAGGGAGAGGACAACCACTGTCTGGGTGCTGGGAAACGACAGCAAAGAGGACTGGGAATGGGGAAAAAAGTATTTACGGGGCAAATGGAGAATCTGGAAACATATGTTTCTGTGGCCGCTCTCGCTCCTGATGGGAACACTGGTTGGAACTGCAGTGCTGTAACCTTCAAGAGTGGGTTTGGGTGGGTGTGGATGTGCTTGGCGGTGGCACCAGGCAATACAAAAGAGCCGTAACCAAAGCAGAACTCGCCCTCTTAGATGTGAGACAGTGCCGAGAGCCTTCAGAGAGGCTGCCTTTTCCATCCATTCTTTTGAATTCTGCATTTTAGACATGTTGCAAAGCACTAGTAGAAGAGATCCTAGCCCGTAGTGGGACTTGAATGTGCTGTTTTCTGTTAGTCATTATATATATATATATATATATTTTTTTTTTTTTTTAATTTAATTCATTTGGCACTTTCCAGAGAGTTTTCCTTCCCCTGCATTGTGTAGGCTGCCATCTTCTTTTCTTTCCTTGTAGCAAGCATGTGGGCAGAGCCTTGCTTACACCCCAAGCGACTGAGGAACCACCATAAATGTAGCTTATCTGCTTACTGATCCATTTTCTTTTGCATCGGTTTGGGTTTGTGCATTGTCAGTAACATCTGTGCTGCTTTAGTGGCATACAGTTTTCTGAGTCTAATTAGCTGGCTGCTCGTAATCAGGACTATTTCAACTGTTGTCATTCTGAATGTTCTTTTTTCCCTTTTTTTTAATACCACATTTGCCTGATTGACCTTTTTTGTTTGTTTGTTTGTTTGTTTTTCTCTGTCTTTCTATTGGGCTGCTCCAGGAGCCATGGCTAATCATCTTATAACCAATGCTCTGCTTCGTCCTCATGGCACTAACAACCCTTATAATACATTGCTCGGGGAATCAGCGGTCTATAACAACCCTTCCGTCAGCATGTACAACGCACAAGGTGTGCTGGAGTTTCTCTCTATTTTTGCTAGTGAGAATTCCATTTTCTGTGGCTTATTTTGGCCCATTTATTTTTTCTTTTTTTTTTTTTCTTTTTTTTCTTTTTTTTTTTAATTTTTGTTTTGTTCCCCTCCCCCTGCACACACACTTTGGGATTTTTCTGAACTGGGCACAAAAAAAAAAAAGATCCCCTCTCCTTCCTTTTATTTCAGTGCATCTTTCCGTTTTCTGAAGGCTTTTTTTCCATGAGCAATCAAGTTTGCTTTGACAGACCCTCATCAGTTCCACTCATAGCATTCATAGTGGGTTTGATTTGGATTTTTTTTTTCAATCTCTTTGCTTTTGTATTGTTTTTGTCTCATGCGTGTATTTTGTCAGATGTATCCATCCCTGTCTTTGTTGTCAGCACATTTCCTTGTTAAACCATTTATTTCAGAAGCAGGAACACCCTTGAAGGTAAGTGAAGCTGAAATGGCCTTGGCCACTGAAGCTGCTCTCGTTTTAAATGGCATAGAAAAATGTGGTCAGCAGGGGGGAAAAAAAGGGGGGGGGCAAAATAAAGCAAAACTGCCTTTGATCCCTAAGAAAAATGAAAGCTGAAGTGAGGGGCGTAGGTCAGCTTCAAAGAGCAGACCTTAGATATTGTAAGAAATATTTTGCCGTTTGCATTAATGCATTTTCTATGTGAAAAAAAAAAAAATAGAACAAGGTGTAGAGAAGCTCTTTCATATTCTCCTTTTGGCATTGGAAAATAAAGAGGTAAAGTCAGTTGTACCTAAGGGAGGTTTTCATTGTAGGAATCAGTCTTTTGTCTGAGTGAGGGGACAGGACCCTGTTTGTCAGCTGATGTTTAAGCTGGTCCCTAGGAGGAGCTGGGGGGTGCAGATGGGATTTTAAAACTTTTTTTTTTTGCTTGCTTGAAAGGTGGCTGAACCATTACAGAGTGATGCTGCATTCAAGCACAAGCTCCCAGTGAGGGCATCCCTCCCAGTAAAGGATCTGTCAGGAAGGGGATATAATCATGGCTATAATGCAAGCAGTGAAACCCCCATCGTGCTATATGGCAGTGTATTTTTACAATAGATATTGAACTGTATCACTAGGGCATTTTCATTCAAAGCACACGTGTTTGACCTTTTTGCTCTTCATTAATTTCCTAAACTTCGTGCGATTTGTTTCCACTAACGCTTTTGCAAAAGGGGCTACTGTTAAATATGAAACTCTCAGAATTTTAAGAACTTTAGCATATCACAAATGTCAAAATGAGCTTTGACATCCAGTATGGTTTCTTGCATGATAATATTGAGATTTGGAGAGCTTTTAAATCAGGTGGCAGCGGGTACTTCTGGGTCAGCATCTGGTTTAAGAGAACATGTTCAGGTCTGGGTGCCTCAACCAAACCAAACTGATTTGGAGGGAAATGTGACAGAAAAAGGTTTTACAAGCATTTTAATAATCTTGCGTCCTTCTGCTTCTTAAGGCTAGATTCTGATACACTGACCTGAGCTTAACAGCATTCTATTCCACAAAAATAGTGTGATTGATTTGCAAGCGCTATAGCCAGATGGAAAACGGAGAATCCTACACTGGCTTCATCTGTGGGAGATGATGGAGACCAGTGGGACCAGTATTGATCCATTTAAGCCACTGGAGTTTTGCCATTGACTTCAGGGGGAACAGAACCCACCCAGTTCTTTCCAGGATGCTGCAAGTTAGTTACTGACTGTCGAAGTGGTATAGCTATTGCTTTACAAACTGGAAATCATCCTTAGACGATTAAAAAAATGTGAATATTAGGAGATCCTGCAGCAGAAAGGAAGGTTAGCAAAGCCAACCCAGCCTGATGGCCTCGGCGGCTCTTTGGGACGTCGGGATGCTGAGCCAGAATAGTGCATTGTAAAAGTCAATGGTGTCACCATCACCAGGAAGCGCCTCGGCCAGGGTAAACATGCGGTGACGGCATCGCTAGCCAATGCCATCCAGCTCACTCCTTCCCCATTAATTTTTTTTGTACCTTCATCTACCAGTTCTGGCACTGGCCATTGACAGGGACAGAATGCTCTAAGAAACCTGGGGCCTGAGCTGGTCTACCTGTTCCTTTCCCTCTCCCCACTTTTGTGTTTTAAAATACCCTCTTGGCTCAAGCCAAATCAGAGAACCATTTTGGTTGGAAGAGACCCTCAAGATCATCGAGTCCAAGTGTTAATCCAACACTAGCACTAAACCATGTCCCTAAGAATCTCATCTTTGCATTTGTTAAACCTTTTTTTTAACCCTTCCTTCTCAATCAATAGCTTCATCTAGCAGTGCCATTACTTGACATACCATTCCTCCTACGTTTTTGTCACAAAGCCCATGTAGTGTTTGGTTATAAAAAAAAAAAAAAAAAGGAGCAGAAAAGCAAAGCTTCTTTACCGAAGTTTGTGAAACTCAGGCAGCCCCGCGATGTGCGAAGTCGCACTCTTACAAAGCACTGTCGCAAAGGACGGATGGCAAAACATTTTTAGGAAGGAAACGGATTTTGGTTTCAACTGCCAGGGGTTATTATAACTTAAGTAAAGCAATTCATTTTAAGCCTTTGGAAGTGACATTGACAGTGCCTGTCCTTTCAAGCATGACCATTACCAGATTTAGACTTTTCTTAAATTTCCAGGCGTTATTTCTGGATTTGTGTTGCACAATTAACCTTTTATAATGGCATTGGAAAACATTTTAAATGTGATAATTTTTTTTTTAATGAAACTGTAGTCTATTGGATATTGCGTGTAAAATGTTTTTTCTGTCTAAAATGTCAATATTTTTAACCTGAAATAAACCATGTAACAAATTCATGTATTCTGGGCAGTGGAAATTATTTCGGTTAACTCTCTTTTCTGCATATCATCAATTTGCTTTTTATTCATGTTTCTCCTACTGTCGCTGTATGCTTACTTGTTGTTTTTTCTTTCCTTTTCTTCATGCTGTCGTTTAGAGCCCTACAGAGAGACAAGTATGGGAGTAAAGCTAAACATTGCATATCAAATGTAATTTTTTTTTAGTTCACTTTTATTGCGTCACATATAGATGACATAGTTAATAAAGGAAATCCATTTCACAATTTTGAAATTGAAAGAGTATGAATATACATATGTGTATATATGTGTATGCGTGTGTGTATATATATATGTGTGTACATATATATATAGATGAGATTAGATGATGCTTTCTTTGTTTATTTCCTGTTTTTGTGGTGTTATTTACCCAGCATAGTTTCTCATATAACTGTGTGTATGATTTTTTTTTTTTCACATTTTTATTTGCGAGGTCATGGCATTTTTATGTGGTGTGTTTCATTGCAGACCCCACTCTGTTTTCCACCTGCGATGCCCTCAGCTCTATGCATTGGCGGCAGGAGGAGCACTCGGTGCCCTAATGCATAGGTCCCTTGATGTCACCATCAGACAGATGCTCTTGTCCCCGTTACCCATTACATATGGTCCCCCCGCCTTGAAACACTCCCTTTTCATTTCTCCCCCAAGCATTGTGGCTCGGTTGGAAGGCTTCCAACGTGAAAATCGATGGCTTTGTTCTATGTCTGCAATGACTGGTTGGGTGTTTTTGGCACATTTCCCTCATTTGTTGGGAAACCCAGGATATGGCAGCACCCTAGCTTCGGAAACCTAAAAGGTGACCAACACATTTGGGTTATTTCGTCAAAAAGCAAGAAGAAATGCTGTGGTAGCTCTTGCCAACCATTGCCATGCAGCAACTATTCCATCGCAGATATAGACCAAATCATGTATTTTCAGAAGGTACACGAGCCATGTACCAAGCATGGTATGAGCAACACTTCATCACCAGTTGTTGGCTAATGGCTCCTCTCACTTGCCGTGCCTTGCCGGGAGGTGCTTGCCGGTTTTCGGCAACACCTGAAGCCCTTAGATGAAAAGTAGATACATTATTTCCTACATCCTCACATTTGCACTCCCCAAAAAAGCATGGCAGCTGAATCTGCCTGGTTTTTCTTCTCCCTTGCTCTCAAAGCACTTCCTCATCCCCACCTGGCCAGTATCAAGTAACTAATTTTGGCCATGCCCTCATGCGGAGAGAGGTAGGGTGTTTAGCCTTGTCCCAAAAATCCCTGGGCCAGGAAGCACTTTGTACCTCAGCCTTGCTAATCTCCACATCTCACCCTTCAGGCCTTACGCCTTTCCTTACAGCCTGCCCAGCACAAGGGGAGAGCAGATTTATTTTTTTTCTCCTAGGAAGGGTACACTCCCAAATGAAGTTTGGGCAAATGGTTAGCCCAGGCTGCAAATATTTCTCCCTCAGTTCCAAGGAATTGCTCTTTTCCTCCAGAGCACCTGGAGCCAGGGATATTTGGACCAGCCCAGGCTCACCTATTACTCAGTTCCCTCAGGAATACATAGAGCCTTAGGAGGTACCAGCCAGGAGACGTTACTCCTTCCCACCTGCTATTGTCACATCAAGTCACGTACTTGACAGCGTTTTCCTTTTTTTTTTTTTTCGGTGGGAAGACCCTAAAGCGGTGAGCTGGAGCTGCACCCTTCTCTTTTGGCCATGACCGCTCTCCTGCCTGCCAAGCCCCAGCGTAGGAAGGGGGTTTGAGTGTGCAAGGTCCTGCGTGAGTGTCCCGTTTGTACAAGTCACCCTCTCTTGTGTGATGTTTTTCAGAGGGGCTTCTGAACAATGCCAGGGATACAAGTGTCACGGATACTCTACCACTGAATGGTAATCACGGCAACAGCTACAGCATCGCCAGCGGCGAGTACCTCAGCAACTGCGTGCAAATCCTTGACCGCGGGTACAACCACACCGAGAATGCCCTGGAGAAAAAGATCCTGAAGGAACTCACCTCCAACTACATCCCTTCCTACCTGAACAACCACGAGCGCTCCAGCGAGCAGAGCCACAACCTGATGAACAAACTCGTCAACAGCGTGGGCGGTGGCAGCAGGAGTGAGGACGATGCCATCGTGCTGGACGACGCCACCTCCTTCACCCATGAGGAGAGCCTAGGCCTGGAGCTCATCCACGAGGAGTCAGACGCCCCGCTCCTGCCCCCCCGCGTGTACTCGGCAGACAACCACCAGCCCCACCTCTATGGCCGGCGGCGCATCCCGCAAGACAACAGCGAGAGCTTTTTCCCTTTGCTGACCAACGAGCACACAGACGACCTCCAGTCGCCCAACAGGGATTCTCTCTACACCAGTATGCCTGCACTGGCTGGCATACCTGTGACCGAAAGTGTCACTGCCAGCACCCAGACTGACCCCCCACCGACCAAAAGCGGGGGTGGTGACGCCGACGACGTGTACTACAAAAGCATGCCCAACCTCGGATCCAGGAACCACGTCCATCAGCTACACACTTACTACCAGCTGGGTCGAGGCAGCAGCGATGGTTTCATAGTCCCGCCAAACAAAGAGGGAACCCCCCCAGACACCAACGTGAAAGGACCCGCTCACTTGGTCACTAGTCTATAGAAGATGCAGCAAAAATTCAGCAAAGAGACAGCGAAAAGCCCCTCCGTAATGCTCAGTTTACTGGTCTGAGTTAATCCACGCAGTGGTAATATTGTGTGTACTCCTAAATCTTCACACTGTTTGAAAGGAAACTCTCGGACTTTTTTTACTGGAATTTTTAGGCTGGCCCGGAGAGGACAGTAACTGCAGCCCCCATCCCTTTTGTCCCCCATCCTCCCTCCCTTCAGACAGACTTCATTATGTTAATGAAAGAGATAGATAACGGCACACTTTGTGGCCTTTTCAAGTTATGCCGCGTTGTTTTAAAACAATCCTTGACGCTGTGTTGCTCTTAATGCCAAGGACCTGATTTAAGAGGGAAAATAAACAAACACACACACACACACACAAAAAAAAAAAAAAAGGCAAAAAAAGGATATAATAAAAGGCCAAAAATGTGCATTTGAAACTAGTAGCAATGACGCATCTAGGTGGGAGCTCTGCACAAAAACCAAGGTAGCAAAACTCTTTTCTTAGCAATCCGGATCACGTCATGGGTTTCAATCACTCATGCCTCCCCTTGGCTGCGGGAGCACACAAAATTTAATGAGGTGGAAGGGAATCCTAGAATTCTGTGCTAAAGGCATATTTTACATTTTGCTGTATTAACGGATGAGAAAAACTAATGGCAGAAAAAGAAAAGCAAACAATTTCTATGTAATGTACAGATACTAGCATTGCACATATAGTCTGCTTTCTGTTCCTCCAGAACTTGCGTCCCTGTTAATGTAGTGGGAAAAAAAAAAAAAAAAAATCGAACTTTTTTCTGTTGTGCTGGTCTTGTAAGTTTGTCTACCAGTAGGAGCAAGGTTTTTCAGAACTCCAACTCTTTTTTTTTTTTTTTAAACTTTCTTTTGCCTCTTCCCCTGCCCCTCCCCATCCATCCTCCCCCATCCCAGTAAAAAAGTCTCACTGGGCAAAAAGAAAAAGGAAAAAAAAACATCACTTTCTACAGACCATTTTTAGAAACACCATCACCGTTTTCCTTTCAACCAAGGGAGTCTTTTTATTTCCTCACTGAATATCCCTCTTCAGCTGGCATCTTTGCTGAGCCGGGCCACAGGGTTGCATCCAGAAGCCGAGAGGTTTGGTTTTTGGTTTTTTAACATTGGGTCTTCAGCAGGAGACAACCATTTCCCCGGAGGAATGAAGAGCCTTCACGGCTCCGTCTGGTCCCTGGTTTAGGCACTTGTACTGCAGCAGTTAAGAAGAAAATCAATTGATGCGTAGCGAGCTAAAAAGTACTTTGCAGTGATTTTAAAACAAAACAAAACAAAAAAAAGTCTTCTGTTTGTCATTTTTCTTAACAGGAAATTTATTTATTTGACAGGATTTTTAAGTAACGTAGGCTTTCCAGAGGTAAATTAGCAGCACGGAGTATAATTTCTTCTTTTTTTTTGCTTTTTTTTGCTTTTTTTTTTTTTTTTAATTTATGATCCTCTTTGTATGGTCTCAAGTCAAATGACCTCATTACTAATATTTGTTGTAAAAGTGAAGCTTGTTTGCCAACCAATAAACAAACTGATCACAATTTAGAAGATAACTGTATGTATGTACTGTACAATTAATCTCTCTTTTTATTTTGTTGTTCCTCTCTTCAGTCCGAGTCCCCCCTCCATTAGGGCATGGGTGAGTGATGTCAAAGGCCTGGGCTGAGCAGTTTAAGCACAGGTTTAATCAGCTGTGGCTGACTAGAGCTGTCAGTCACTCGCGGTTACGTGTTTAGGGGTAAGAACGACAACAGCCAATGGCTTTTGCAGGTGATTCTAGGTCTGTTTCGTGCCTGCTGTACGAACGAGCTGATGACATGCGGATGATTTGAGTATTTCATGTGCCGTACATTTTAATCGTTGTAATGATTTTTTAAAATTTTTTTATTATTATTATTTTGGTTCTTCTGAGATTAAAAACTGCTGGTAGCATGTCAAAGAGTAAAAACAAGTCCCCGTTAGGCCTCCTCGGTCGTTGTTTGCTGTCTCTATTTTCTTTCTCCGGGCGTATGCAAAGCACCATCATCACCCTCAGCCACCTCGCCCTTCCCATCAACGGTGGCTGGTCCATGATAATTTGTAAAAAATTGATAAAACACTGGCTCAGGTTACCCAGAGAGGTGGTGGATGCCCCATCCCTGGAGTCATCCCAGGCCAGGCTGGACAGGGCTCTGAGCAACCTGATCTGGGTGAAGATGTCTGTGCTCATGGCAGGGGGTTGGACTGAATGAGCTTGGAAGGGCCCTTCCAACCCAAATTATTCTATGATTCTGTGATTCAAATGCCTTGGTAGCAATTGGTATTCATCAACAGGATATAGAAATCCATAAAATGAAATGAAATAGAATAGAATAGAATAGAATAGAATAGAATAGAATAGAATAGAATAGAATAGAATAGAATAGAATAGAATAGAATAGAATAGAATAGAATAGAATAGAATAGAATAGAATAGAATAATAGAATAGTTGACAGCAAAACTCTGGACACACTCAATACCAATTTTTCGCAATGCAACCTGTGCATGCAGGTAGGGTGAGCATTTCAGACCCTGTGGTCACAGTGATCCATGTAGCAGCCCAACGGAGGCTGCCGAGGCTTAAAATACTTAAAGTAAAAACTCTTTTGTTGTATTAGACTAGAAAAACATAATTTTCCAGGTATACGGTGGGATTAAATTCATGCAGAGGGTGAGATACACCATAGCAAATATAGTCCCTGTAGAACGGGAGGCAGATGATCAGCAAGACATTCACCAGGTTGGCAAGAGCAAACCAGTGCCGGATTTGCTATGGGATAATCGTGTCCTACTAAAATATGTTTGATTTTGACTCCAAATGGTCATTCTTCTCCAGCTCTTCTGTGTATTTTGGCTTTATCAGTGGACAGGGATTTTTTTTCTCCCCCTCTCCGTCCCTTCGTGGTCAAGCCTACCCTTCCTATTAGCACTTCGATTGCAAAAAACAGTTTGTTTCCAAGCTGATTATTTCCGTCCCCAGGCTGTTCTGGCACCGCGGGATTCACTGTTGGTGCTTATAACAGCTTTGGAAACAGCCAACTCACAAAACAGGGGAAATAGATATTATTAATTAAGCCAAAAATGGTTTAAGACTGTCATTTAGTTGGAAGAGGGGAGCAGGGTGGGGTTTAATTGTGCTTTTTTTTCCCCCTTGGAAACAGGTTCTTACTGTGATTGTGGGCATGGCAAAGGGTTCTGCTTGTTGATAAGTAGCTCGGTAGATACAAGTCAATGCGACAACATAGTGGTGACTTTGGTGCGGACTGCATCACGTGAAACCCAAGTCAGCGTTAAGTCCTCGGTGCCTAAAATGCTCCTGGGATAGGAGGGAGAGTGACAAAACTTCTAAGGCGTTGCTCGTGTTATTAAAAAGCTGTCTCAGGAGAACATAAGAGCACTGGCTTGGTCATCTCTCACACTCTGATCTCCTTACACTGAGAAAGAAAAGTCCTTTATTTTTAGCTACCTACTGCATTCGGCCAGACTCTACGCAAATTTTATTTAATGGATATTTTTGGGTTTAAATAGTCTGCACTCAGGAACATTATATAAATGCCATGTCATCACAGGTGCTCTGGTTATGGCGCTGAGAACGTCCTGTGGTGCAAAGCTGAAACCAGATAAAATCGGTGATTAATGCTCTCAGGGAAGGCGGCAGCTGCCACGTTATGGGCATTGTAGGGACGGTTTTGCTCTTCCAAGGGCTTTGTGAAGGAGTGATGGTCTGTTCAATGCTGTGATATTGAAACTAGCCAGGATAGCAGGGAAATCTTCCTTTTCCACAGCTTTTTACAGGTGCTTACTGTCTATTGTATTTGGTACACCAGACAGATGATGATAGTCTTCATCAAAATGCCAGCAGCAACAAATAAAACCATCCTGAGGACTTGCTGTCTTTTTTATTTCTTCATCCTCCACGTATTTTCTTATATTTCTGCTCCTTAAACACGCTGTACCCATGTCAAAATCCGAGGAAAAATCACAATAAATTAAAAAAAAAAAAAAGTTGGTATACAGAGCAGTTACTATGTGCTGGAAGCAAATGCTTCATATTTTGATGGCGTTGCATAAAAAACCCCAAACAACAACTTTAAAAGACACAAGCCCGGCTCCTGCACAACTTCCTTGGCTTCTGCACATGGAAGTACTTGTACAGACGACTCTCCAACTACTGCTTATAATCGAGTCCATCTTGCATTACAGCTTTGGAAAAGTTATTTCCAGCAGCAGGATGCTTGAAGGGCTAAATTATGGCTATAATAAAACCATTTTCAAGTCTTTCTCCCACTGTTCTATGAGGCATCTCTTGTGAGGTTTAATTCAGGTGGTTTTTGGGGATAAGCATTGAAAAGCAACTTGTGAGGCAGGTGGATGATTTCTGGGCAGCTGCAGCACCTTGGCCCTTGGTGGCACAAAAGCTGCATGAGGGTGGGAAAAAAACCTGGCAGGCCTTCATCCTTTGGCTGCAATGTGCCAAAAGCTGTTTCTCAGCTGCCAAATTCGTACAGGACAAGCCCCCAATTTGAGACCAGTTTGAGGTTTTGCTGCAGCTCTGGCTGGCTACTGCTTACTTCGCCTTAAAAAACAGGATAGAAGTTTTATCATTTGCCACCAAGGACCTCAGCAGCCCCATTTTTTAAGAGGTCTCTCCCTGATGAAAATAGATGAGCTGCTTTCGGTGTAAGCACCTTGCCATCACTGCCATTCACCCATACAGATAAAAAAGGCCTCAGTGCTCCTCAGTGCTTAAGCTGCTGTTGTTAACAGCCAGGAAGAGTGCTTCTAATTAAATAGGTAGAATTTTGAATTGTTTTTGGTTTTTTTTAACCCCAAGACACACTGTGCACGCAGGCGTTTTTAGCTGCTGGGGATTTGCTGGCCCTTGGGTGGGTGAGAGATGGGCTGGAATGATGTATGCTTAGAAGATGGCCCTGGGACAACTCTTCAATTCTTCTTCAGTGTGTCTAGCATATCTTAACCTCTCCCTGGCTATTAGTTTTGAATAAATCTGCACGTGTTCACTCCAAACAGCTCGTCCCAACCTGCATGTGTAAAGGGAGGATTTTTCCTCCCTGGGGCTGCAATGATTATAGAGGCAGCTGTAATGCACTCAGGCTGTGAAGGGCCCTTCAGATAATGTCTGCTAGCAAAACAAAATCAGTTTATTTTGCAGTCATTTCTCCTGACTATTTATTAAGGGAAGAGGGGGACCCAGAAAAAAAAAAAAAAAAAAAAAAAAAAAAAAAAAAAAAAAACCACACAACAACGCAATTTGTTCAAACGAGCCCTCTTGGGCTGGTACAGGCTGGTGGTTGCAGCTCAGCTCTGGGCTCTCCTTGCTTGAGCTGAGCTTGAGCAAAGAGGCACCTTGGCATCAACTTCATCGGGAAAGCGGTGGGCAGCAGGTCCTGATGCCATTTAAGAAATAATTGACTTGTGGGGACGTAAAAAACAGACAAATCTGTACCAGTGGCTCCAGCAAAAAGGGTGGGAGGAGCTTCTTGATGGGATGCTGGCCCATAAATATGTTCACCTGCTCAGAGTGAGCCTTCCCCTTCAAGGCAAGCCCTGACATCCCATGTTCTGTTTGAAAATGTTCTTGAAAAATCTGATTTCTGCTGCTGAGTCCTGCTTTGGGGCTTTACCTGCTCTCCCCTTGTTTTCCACAGAAAGCAGCAGGACGCCCAAGCAGGAGCCGGTCTTCAGGAGAGTCACCATGGAAGACAGTGTCATCTAGTGCTGGCAAGCCGGCCACAGGGTGAGCCTGCCTCAGCTCCACTGTGTCTCAGTTTACCCATTCCTCCCCAGCATCGTGCAATGGGAGAGGCCGGAGAAACTCAGCCTCAGCCGAAATCATCAGCAAACCCAAGGAGAAAACAGCCTTACTGATCTTTCCACTGCCTGGCAGCGCCTGGGGAAGTGCCCTCGCCGCCTGGTCAGTCACTTTTTTGTTTGTCAAGACAAGCAGAACGGGTGAAAAAAACAGTCTTTTTTAATGACAAAGAAGTATTGTCTGCTCCAAATGTTGGCTTTGCAACTTGAAAATACTTTAAAGACGGCTGAGTGTGCTCAACCCCACCTTTCCGTGCTCACAAGCTGGGCTGTGTAAAGGCAAAACCACTGCGTCCAGGTCCATATTGTAAATACAAACGTGGCTGTGCAGAGAGATGACAAGGGAATGAAAACACGGAGAAATAAACCATCCTTACGCCAGAAGCAGCTGAACTTGCCATCAGAGTACTGTCGAGCAAAGCTTCTGAGCAGAGACCAGCAGCAGCTCCACTCGGCAAAAGCGTCCAGGGGAAAGCTGCCCAGATTTTATTGTGTAAATAGAGATATTTTTTGGAGAAAAAAAAAAGAGCCTTATTAACTTGAAGATAGCGTTTCTCAATCAGCTCAGCTGGGGATATGGGAAACCATGATGTCTGCCCACCGGAGGCTGGCATGGGGTCTCGTAGCTGAAAGATGACGGACACATCTGGCAGAGGACTCAGCAGATGTTGTCTCCTTCGTTCCTGTAAATGGGGTGGACTCTCTCGGCCCATGGTCTCCACTGGTGTAAATAACTCAGCTACGAACTTGGGCTGTTCAGTGCAGGTGGGGAGGGGCGGGGGAGGGGCGGTGGGATGGAATGGCCAGAAATCACCAATGCAGGACACAAACCCCATATAAGTGCAGTTCCCCTGAGGCTTTTAACATTAATTAAAAGAAAAAAAATAACCTCTGAAGACTTCTTAGTGGTGTTGGGCCAACTGTTTAATGAAGGGGTTCAGTGTGCAAACACATGGAAGACCATGTCCATGTAGCTGTGTCCATGAGAGGTGAAGAGAGGATATACATCTGTGTTGTGCTCACCTGTATACACCTAATCACTGGAGGGAAATTTGGGGGAAAAAAAAAAAAAGGAATTACGAAAAAAGTCTTGGGAAGAAAAAGCTATTTCTGAAAATGACCCAGAATAGCTTTCTCTACACATAGAAGTCTCCTTTCAGCCTGGCATTTTAGAATCATTTTGGTTGGAAGAGACTCTCAGGATCATCGAGTCCAACCATAACCTAAATGTGGCACTAAACCATGTCCCTAAGAGCCTCATCTATCCATCTTTTAAACACCCCCAAGGATGGTGACTCCACTACTGCCCTGGGCTGCCTGTTCCAGTGCTTTATGACCTTTTCCATGAAGAAATTTTTTCTTATATTCAATTTTTTGCAAGGAAGAAGGGCCATGGTGGAAGTGTCCCCTCCCCATTAAAAAGCCACATAGCATAAACCAATTATTGCACAAATTTAGCATAATTCAGGGAGCAAAGCCTCAAAACCCTTGCAAAGAAATGCCGGTGGCTGCAAAAGCTGCAATTGCAGGAAAGCAGAAATGCCCTGTTTTTTCACTAGGTAACAGGAAAGCAGAAATCCCCTGGGTTGGGGTCGTTTGGGTTTTTTTCATTAGAGCCCTCAATATTAGTTTCATTCTCCAGATAACCCCATCATCCCACACTCTAAACCTTTGCTGTTTTGTCTAGAAGAGTTATTCTTGGAGGCATTTATGACAACCTTCACTCTCTATCTCCCTCTCTCTCTTTCTCTATCTCTGCAAACCTGAAGATGCTGATACCTGGTAACTAATGGTGGTGGTTATAAAGATGAAGCAGACTGACCCCAAATCCTAATAAAAATGATGAATCCCGCCGTACTGATAGCACACAGCTCACCAACCTGAGCCAGCAAGGAGGGTGAGGCAGATACTCACCGAACCCCCCAGGACATTTAATTTTGATTTAATCTGGCCCCAAGTCACTAGTGATTGACGTTTCACCTCCTTTCCATATCTTAACTGGACTTCCTTACATGGAATGAAACTGAATACCTTGTAATTACTGTACTCCTGGTGATTAAGCGGTATGAAAAGCTGTCATGGAGAGCATTAATAAAATGTACATGATGAAAAAAAAAGAACCCATCATCGTCTGAAATTAATAACGCACCAGATTTTTCCTCATCCGCGCCTGCCCATTGCAGGCCTGCCCTTTTCTATTAAAAATGACTTACTCAAGCAACTTTTATAACTGTATTGGGCATGAAGTTCTGTGCTGTAGGTTTGCATCCCTGTTAGATGTACCGCACGAGGACTTGTTTCTCTGTTATGTCTTTCAGGCATTGATTTTAGTGACATTTCTATCACGCCGGTGTGACTAAAATGAACTGATGGCTTCATGCTTATGGATTAGTTTGCCTAAGACTTTGAGGCCAGGTAGCTTTATCATGCACTGTAACACCAGAATTCATCACTGTATTATTTACAAGAGACTGAACTGGCTGCATCTCAATAACTGAAGAGATCTTCACTGTTTTATTTATGTATAAATGTTTACTTAATCAGCCACCAATTTTGTTTAGCGGAATTTGTTAGCAAATGGAAATTGTAAACACTAACATGAGTTCTATTTTAAAATTTATAGGCTTTCATCTATAGCAAAATCCAAAATTTCCAAAGTGTCTTCGTCTCCTGGCAATCAAGAAGCTCTCTTGTATGTGCTTTCTGGTAATTGCAATTATTTGCTGCAATACTTCACATTAAAAAAAAAAAAAATACAACCCTAATAGAGGAGATTTGAGTGGTAGTGTGTCATATTCACCATAAATACTTAGAGGCATCACTGCAAGTTTGACCCTGGGAAGTTGCTGGGCTACAAGGCAGGTTTTAGGGGAATAACACTCCAAGGAGGCTTAATCCCAGGCACAGGTTTGCTTTGGACCACTTTACCCTCCGACCAACGGGATTTACTACATGAAAGAGGAGACTTGCCTGTTAGGAGCCATTTAGAAATATTTTTAGCGCAGAGGTACATAAGCAGTGACAAGTTAGAGGCATATAAAATAATAAGTAGTGACCAGAGAAGACGAATTGAGGGCTGGAGTTCACCATAGGTAATACAGTGAGGGGCACTATGTGGGGAGATGAAGAAGTAAAATCTTAAATGTCATTAAAGGCAATGCTTCATTACCCAGCACGTGATTAACCCACGGACTCCGTGACCCAATACACCAGTAAGATGACCTACAATGAGCTTCAGTAAAAGTTAAAAAAAAAAAGCCTGGCATCTACAGGTTCATGTTGCAGGGCCAGAAGTAATTGTCATCTCCCTGAGGAACAGAAGAAACAGCCCTCCTGAGTCTTCAGCCATACTTCACATAATTGTGATTTTTTTTTTTTTTAAGTAAAAAAATTATAATAGTCGTAGGGATGCCTGGGAAATCGCAGTGCATGTCAGCACCGTGGGCTACAGCTGCAAGAACATGGGGGATGCCTGGGGGACACACATCTGGTGACCATCACACCCATCTCCCATATTGCAAATTCACACATTCAGAGTGAGGGGATTTATGGGTTACAGTTTATTTTTTAAAAATATGAACCTTCTTAGGTTGAGGTGTGGGGCCAAGTGATGCTGTCATGGTCAGTGTGGCTGAGTCCCAGCAAACTCATCTCACCCAGGACTAATACCGTTTTTTGGGGCACAGTCCCTTTCTTGGGCAGCCTGTGACTGCAAGAGGCTTTACGTTGGGTTTTGGTTTGGTTTTTTTACCCAGAGTGATACAAAATTAATAAAAAACATCAGTACAAGCTAAAAAGTCAGAGGTGCTTTATGAGCTATTTATCTGAGAGGCAGTTTGTATATGAACCCACTTTGTGGCTTTCAGGTTTTAGGACAGATGTTAAACACCATGAGCTGATTTTGATCTGATGTACCAAACCATCTTCTCATCTAGCTCCCGTCTCTTTTAATTGTGATTTCCATCACCTGTGGGTTTGTTTGTTGTTAATTTAGGGCAATTACAAGATGCACCTGACAAGGGCTTAAAAAAAAAACAAAAAAAAAAAACAAAAAAACAAACCACACACAACAAAACCTCCCCCCACACACAAACAAAACAACAACACAAGCATGTATAAAGATGGCTTTTGCCAAAGGGCAACATTTCCTAAGGGTAGGGGTGTAGGGAAAGGTTAGGAGTTGCTTTAATCAGCTCTGTGCTTAACTGGGTGTTAACTCTGGTCCCTAATGTTGGTGTGTTGCTTAGAGACTGTTTAGCAAGCTCAGGAGAGTGATGAGGGTGGTTTTCTCCAGGCAGACCAAAGCAGTGAAACTGATGGTGCCTGCAGAAAATATATAACTCTTAACTGAACTGGAGACTTGCCTTTAGGAAGGTGTTTCAAGGTTGGTGTTTGAGGAATGAAGAAGCTGTTGGCCCCCTTGGTAAGTCACCCCATGTGCCAGCTGCTTCTGCTGATGTGCTGCAGTTTGCATCATGTCTCAGCAATTAGGTTTTATTTCCTGCCTTATGCCCTGCTTATCCATGCTACTATCTCTCCTAGATCTTTTTGGATAATGCCTGCTGTGTAGGAAGGTATATAATTGTAGGAAAGGCTGAAAATCTGTCACCGTAATGTCACCAAAACAGTCTCAAATAAAAGGTGTTACTGCAGGAGTCTGCTTTGTTTTCTCAAGCTTCCCTTCATGCATGTGAGCTTTTAGTTGTCATGTTTCAAAATAAAATGAAGGCACATCTGGGTTTTTTTAGCTTGTAAAGCCAAAAATGGAGCTGTTGTGTGCATGCTTCCTTCTGCTTGGATGTGTTTGCTGGCATCTGCTGCTGTGGGAGGCTGAAGTCACTGATGGTGAGAACAAATTCGACCTCTCCAGGGCGTGGTTTTGGGTGGAGAATAAATCAAAATGTGCAACATAAGGGTAGCTGACCCTCACTCTGACACACTCTGCTTAGAGTTTTGCTGTTCAGGGTGCAGCAGCTGCTTAAAAAAAAAAAAAAAAAGTCTTAGAAGACCTGATTTTTCCTTGCAAGTTCCTTTACCCTCATATACATGTTATTGTATGGGTTTGCCAGGGTTAAAAGCTCCTGCTAAGCACTGCCTGGGAGGACTGGTGCTGCCCGCTGCTCTGCACCACCGCTGAATATTAAAGCGGCCGCTTAAATGCGATGAGGCTGTTATGGCTGAACAGCTTCCCCATGTGCTGGTGGTACAGCCATCCTGCAAAGAAATCAAACAGCATGATGTCACCAGTATTTCTCATCTAAAATTAAATATCCATCTTAGGTCCCCAGACATCCAGACACTTTGTATTAGAAGCATACACTGAGAATTCAAAATCTGAGTAATCTCTTATATATTTCACTCAAGTCGAGGGAATAGCAGAGAGAATAGACCTGCAGAAGAGCAATTCTCTATTCCAGCAAGATGAGGGAGGAAAAATTGCTCAGGGAAAATACTAACGGGATCACAAGCAGAAAATCTTGCCGATGAAATGGTGGCTTTAATATTCTGTACCATTGCAGTGAAGCCACAGTTTGCTGTGTAAAGTGCAGCAGAGAATAAATGGGTCAACTTGTGCTCATTAACAG
Source organism: Streptopelia decaocto (assembly GCF_964273445.1). Classification (NCBI taxonomy): domain Eukaryota; kingdom Metazoa; phylum Chordata; class Aves; order Columbiformes; family Columbidae; genus Streptopelia; species Streptopelia decaocto. The sequence continues at coordinate 29,076,684 of NC_138658.1, forward strand.
TGGAGATGGAGCAAGTGGCATTTAAAACAAGCCTGCTTGGAGGGAAAGCAAAATAACAATTTGATCTGAAGTTGCGAAATGTTTGTTGTCACAATCAGCTTTTCCAGAGCGAGTGGTGGTGCTGCAGGCTGGGCAGGATTAAGCCAGGCTTTGGAGGTGCTAGAGCCCAGGGCTGTGTTTCTGCCGCAGCTCTTTGCTGCATGGCTGGACGCACGAGTTGGTGCATGCTTTGCCCTTTTCCAGCGGTGTTTTGGATTGATTCGTTAGGGACCAAAGTCTGAGATGTGATGCTGGAAATGCTCCGTGCTAAGGGGTAAATTGTGCTGGATTCTGCGTCACCAAATTTGCACATTAGCGGCTGTGCTTGGGCACAGTGAATGTGTCTGGATCAGGAGTGCAATTGCTCCAGGGAAAGGATATTTATTGGTCAAAAAGGGTTTTTAAGATCACTCTTCCTTTTGCCTCCTTAGTACTGGGCCCTATATAGTCCCCAGCTCCACAGTGGCTCATCTTCCCTCCTTGATCTTGTGCCATGCCATTCATTTGCTCCCCACCTGGGCAAGTTTATATGTTGTGGGCACATCCTCACTCCTAAATAGTTTTCTCCAAGATGTTCCCTACTCAGCAAAAGGGTTTTCTCCTCTGTTCAGGCTGTTTAGGTGCAGGGAAGAGCTGTGCACCAGGACCCTTTGGGCTGTGGTGATGCCATAGGAGATAAAAATGCCTTCCCTAGACTATTCTCTGGCTCTGGATTAAAGCCAAGGCTTGAAGCCCAGCGTACACACTGTCAGGTGTGAAGTATGAGCCCAAGATTTGTGCTGACTCCGTAACGGGACCCAATTCCGTTCCCTAATGCGCAGTCGGCGCATTGTGTAAAAATCATTATTGCACATTGTGAAATCTAATTGCATTATTGCATGCTGTGTATACGCTCTAATAAAGTAAGCGAGTGCAATAACACTGCTAGTAATGCACCGTTCCAACAAAGTTACTATCGCTGTCAGTTTTACTTTCGTTATTTTCTGATTTACCCTGAAGAACAAGGCTGTCAGGGTGCCTGCATCAGCAGGTGGATGGAGTGGCAAGACCTTACAAGGGTTGCAGCTCCTATCCCAGTTAGGAGCATGTTGTGAGGGGACTACCACCCCAATACCCAGTGGTGAGATGTTCCCCACCTGCTCAATGCTGTCCTGAGCTGGGTTCAAAATTAGCTGGGCTCAATTACAGAACCACAGAATCACAGAATGTTAGGGATTGGAAGGGACCTTGAAAGATCATCTAGTCCAATCCCCGACAGAGCAGGAACACCCAGATGAAGTTACACAGGAAGGCGTCCAGGCAGGTCTTGGATGCCTCCAGAGTAGGAGACTCCACAACCTCCCTGGGCAGCCTGTTCCAGTGTTCTGTCACCCTCACTGAGAAGTTTCTTCTCAAATATAAGTGGAATTGCCCTTGAAAAGGGGCCATATAGCTCATCCTTAGGCTTACTTCAGCATTTGTATTATATAGAGACTTTTGCATGTGACAGTGTGAATTTTATTGCACTGAGGTGGCTCTCACCAGCACTAGAGCCTATGCAATGGGACCTGGACTCAGCTGGGGACATGAAGTAACTTCTCAATTAGACCAATGATAGGTGTGGGGGCAAAAGTTAGAAGGCAAAATCTGATATCTGAAGTGTTGAACTGAGAGTGATTTAGCTCTCAAAGAGTATTTTCAGTTCTCTGCTTTCACGGGGTTAATTTCTTATTGTAAAGCTCGTTTGATGAACACAAGCTGCAGGTGCTAACCTGCTGGTCTCTTGCCCTCTGCTCTCACACAAATGTCATACAGCCTCCTTTTTAGTAGTGGAAGAGATGAGGAGAGACCCCTCAAACTCCTCAACGTCTCTGAGGGGGTCTGTGCAGAGTTAACAGCCATCGCAACGTGCCCTGAATCCATCAGCTGAAGAAATTGCCCTGAGAGCTGAGGAGACACCAGTTGTAGGAGTTGTGAGGATCTTCTAAAGATCCCTTTTGGCAAATGAGCACAGGACTCAGCCACTGGAGACAAAGAAATGAGAAGTTAAGGTGTCAAATGAGGAACTGAGAAAAATTATTGTTTTTTATTTCCTTTCCTAGATGATTCAGGTGGTGGAAGATGCTTTCCTGCTGTCTCCACCACAGCCTCTTCAGAAGGAAAGAGCGTGAGCCTGCAGCGTTTCAGTGTATTTTTACTTCTTAATGAAATGGGATAACAAAAGTTAACCCCTGAACAACACCTAATCATTCACAGGAGAAAAACAGGTGCTGCTGGAGTCTCCTGAAATGCCCATTTGCTTGTCAAAGGTTGTCCAGGGTCCTGGTGCTGAAAGGCCAACAGCCTTTATACCAACAAGGTATAAAAATGCGATTGTGTCTCCACAGCCAGCAACCCTGTGCATTGCTCCATGTCTCAGTTTAGTTTATCCCTTCTGAACAAAAGCAATGACATTTAGTGAAGCTCTTGCTGCCTAAGATATTGCTCTGAAATTACAGGGTAGCCAGGAGAGCAGGAGGTGGATGGAAGTAGGTAAAATATGTGAAAATCTTTTAAAAGAAAGGCTTTGTTCTTTGAGAACCACAATCATACCTCTCCACAATACTCAACTGCCTTTAATGCTTTGGTCCCTTTATTCCTTTGGAGAGAGGTGGGGGGAGAAACCAAAACCCAAACAAGGCAAAAACACTACTCTTTTTTTTTTTTTTCTTTTTTTTTTTTTCTTATATGCAACACAATTCAAGGGCAGAACACACAAATTTTTATTTTTAAGATCACAGGAAACAAGCTGCCTTCATCTTTGCATGCCTGGCATGATCTGCTTATCAAATGAAAAGCTGGGATAATTATTATTATTATTTAAAAAACAACAAGGATGACAAAGGCAAAGTGGGAAATGCACTGTAAATGCAGGAAAAAAAATATTCTGGCACCACCCGCGTGTTTGTACATGTATATGTGTACATAAAAAAAGGAAAAACCTATAGAGTTATTGAATACAAATGAGACTGGCAAGAAACGCTTTTCCCCAAGCCGCTGCATATTCCAGAATCCTGTCACAAAAATGTCTTTTCTCTCACCTCTGAGTTTCTGTTGTTGATTTTGAACCAAAACAAAGTGAAAGGAGATGAAAAGAGGAAGGACTGAAGGACTGAAGAGGAAATGCTAAGTTATTTCCAAAGGTAATTTCTGGTGGTGGGGTTTTTTTTGTTGTGGTGGTGTTGTTTTTAATCATGTGCTGGCACGATGACAAAATTACCAGTGTGTGCTCGGAATTGTATTTGGTGATTTTGTGTGTGTGACTTTTTTGTTTGTTTTTATTTATTTATTTGGTGGTTGTCGTTGTCTGAGCAAGATGGAAGTGCATATGGGCTACCCAGCAAAAACCCTGATTAGTCCCAGATTCGTCCCTCCAACAGCACTTTCCATTTTCTTATCCATTGAGTTTTGCAAGCGGCTCCTAAAAAAGTCAAGTGCAAGCACACTGGTTTTATTGACTTTTGTTCCAGTGCATATTCTACAAGCTTATCTTATTTTTGGAGTATTTTGCCCTAAATAGTGGAGTTTTTTTGTTTTCACACATGTTGCAGCTGTGAAGGCAGGCAGGGTTGTGCTGTGGAAGAAATATTCTGCACAATTTTTTTTTATTTTTTTTTTTTTTGTTTAATATATGAGGAAATGCATCTTCCCAGATTTTTAATCTTTTTCCCCTTTTCTTCTACGCTTACCAAGAAGTAGCACATCCAGATGCTTAGCTAGACAATTGTGCCACAAATACAATTGTACTTTCCTCTGCTTTGAGGTATGGTTTTGCAAAACAGGTGTATGCCCTTGAGGTTTTATGTGCAAACAGAGGTCTTGGTTGACTGCCCCAAAGCCTAAAATCCCACCAAAAAAAAAAAATCAAAAGAATGGAAGAGTGTCCTTGAAGCAAGATGTGCTAGAGCAATTTCCTTGATGGCAGCTGCAGTTTCAAAGCTTCCTTAACTGTAAGCCCCAAAAAAGATGAAAAAGGACCTTGCAGGTTTGCAGTCAAGCAACTAGAAGGGGCTCGTTTTAAGGATCAGGCTTAAAATATTTGGATACAAAATCAAATGGTGGGGATGAGGAATAACAAAAAGCCACCTCAATTTCTGCTGGTATTGATCATGGGAACCTATGTATTCTCAAATAATTCCAGCACATTCAATTAACAGCTCCAGTCCAGCTGAGTATTACACATGTTCATGCCTTAAAGAACACGTAACAGCATTTTATAACAATATCTAATAGAGATTAGGCCTAGAAAAGAACTCGCTGTAATCCTGTTACATAAGAGCAAGGCTATTTTGCAGCCTATAAATCAAGGGTTGCCCACAATAGAAAGGTCCTTCATTACCTTATAAGCCAGATAAATGCTCTGGAAAAGCTTAACTATAAGGTTTATCTTATGATAAATAATAAACAAATCAAAATTTTATTGCTAGCAGCCTGCCTGTTTCCTTGCAGTCTCTTCCATGTCAGAGCATGTGCAAAGCTTTTAGAAACTCTGTGCATTAAAAGGGCAATTATGGAAACAATTTCTAATTAATACACAGTTATTAGGATAGCCTGTATGTGGGGGATATTTTATAGCAAATAGAATCCTGACTGTTGTTTCTGAGAGCAAAATTTGCATTTTGTTTTTTCCCTTTCAGGTTTCAGTCCCAGCAGTGCCACCTACTGCTGTGATAACTTTGAAAGCGGAATTCATTATTTCCTTGGGGGAAAATGTTCAGAGACCCATTATCTGCAGGTGGAACACAAGCTCATAGGAAAAATAAATGATGGCAAAGTCAATCTCCCCACCTATATATGGCTGAGTTCAAAAGGAGGAAGAGAAGAAGCAATCAAAAAATCCCTCATTTTTAATCTCATATTGCTAAAACAAAGTGTTACCCTGATCACTACTTCACTCATGATAATTTGTTACTCAGCTGATTTTTCTACACACAGCTCTCCAGTCTGACATCTGGAACCTGTTTACTACCCCCTTCCCACGCAGATTTTATCATTTTAATTTAGTCTTTCCCCACAAAGTGACAGGACAAAACAGTAAGACAGGAACAGGGAGAACATATCTCCTATAGAATAAGCTTAAAATAATAATTATAAAAGGATTGATGAAGGAACTCAACTCTTTTCTGGACTTCTTACAAAAGTGATTCCAGCATCAAACTTCAAAGCATATTTGCCACAGTCCTTTCAAATCTGCTCATTATGTCCTTTCTAAATGTTTCAGCCCAGAATATCTTCAGTTCCTCCATGCCTGTTCTGGTCCATGGGATTAAATCTGGACATTATTAAATTCTGCTGGTCGGTGAGACAAGTGCCTTCAGAAAGCAGTGCTGAGCAGCTGCTTAATTTTTTTTTTTTTTTTTTTTTTTTTTTGGTGGTGACAGGGAGGCAAATGTCTTTTTGCATTGGCTAGAAAAAGCAGTTTGTGTCATTCCTAGAAGCGTTTTATTGTGGAAACACAGCTCGGAGTCGTTCTTTATGGGCTGGTTGCCAAAACTTCAGCAGAACCAGAAAAACTTGCAAATAATGAGCTTAACTGTCTCTAGCAGGTGTCACTTTGGAATTCATCATTGCTGATAGTCCTCAAATATTGCAGAGAGTGGATCTGAGTGGAAAAAGTAAGTCAAATATTCACATATTCCTTGGTGAGCAACCACTCTCTTTGCTAATGCACCCGCTCTGATAGCAAGCAGCTTGACAAAAACAACTGCAATTGGAATGACTGGGTAAAGAAAGAATAAATTGCTCTTTTTAACTTGGGGGCGGGGGAAGTTAATCCTCCTTGCCCCCAGACAAATCAGTACAATATCTTGAATTGGAAAAGGATGCTGCATAATTGGAATACAGATCCACGTGAAACCATGATTCTAGCGTGAGGTATTTAACACTTCCCACCACAATAAAATAAGAGAATTAATGGACTTGGTGGGAAATCTAGATGGCATTTAGCTCTGAATCAGACTATTATTTTACACTTGGCATTGATAGGAGTCAAAATGAGACCACAAGCCCAAGACTTTCTCAGCTCCTTGTGAGTGCCAATTCCTTTGATGTTCCCATGATCCCTGCTTGGAGGCTTCCCTTCCTCCAGCGCTCAATCGCAGCAGCATCAAACCAAGGGAATAAATTATGAGGCTGCTTCAGGCTAAATGTGGGTAAAAAATGCATTTTTCTCTTTTTGAATATGTGGCTATTGCACATACATGTAAGATGTAACTGACAGATTATAAAATATATGGTAAAAAGGCCAGTGTTTATTATGGAAAATGTATTTTACGAATGCATGCTTAATCAAAATGCACTGCTTGCCCTATAATGGAGGGTTTTATCCTCACTGTGCTGATTTTTAAGGCATGTGTGTGTATTCGGGCTGAATGAAATAGGGACAAGACCTGAATAAATTTTCACACTTTCTAGGGACAAAAAGCTGGTAAATTTCTACTTTTTTTTTTTTTTTTTTTCTCCCAATATTAAAACAACCTGCAAGAAATGAGGCAGGTGTGGGCAATCTTATGACTAAAAACAATGTGGCAAACTCTCCAGATCCATCCTAGAGTTTGTTTCCAAGCAGAAGATTCATTTGGGAGGTGGCATGATCCTCAGCTGTCTCAGAAGCCACCACCACAGGGTCCTCAGGGGTCCTTGGATGTATCATAAGGGCTGTGTTGCTCTTGCTCTCCAAGCTCGGTGTCATGCTGAAACACATAATACTGTGTCCAGAAGTCATTGTTGATAAAACATGCATCTGATTAGTCCTCACAGTACCTTCAAAACTGAATATCTTAAGTTATTATCTCACTCGGACCCAAATGGCGAGCAAGGAGCAGCAACAAGGCTGGGATTTAAGAGCTCCATGGTTGAACTCGTTGATCTTAAGGGTCTCTTCCAACCAAAATGAGTCTATGATTCTTTCACATGTAGTCCTGTCACACAAAGATGAGGTGTGAGAGCGATGGTGAGAGGCAAAAAATGCTGCTGCTGATCACCAGGTGCTGCACGCTCGTTCTGTTGCTATTCTGGATGCTGTCCTTCAAGCAAGCTGGCTTCCCTCTTATCTGAAATACCTAAAGGTTGACCTTGACATATGCAAACTGAGTTGCAGAGCAAATCAATAGCAATGCTCTCTTGCAAGATCCCACTGAGCAAGGATGCTTGGTTCAGTATCCCGAGGGAAAAAGATATCCCCCAGCAAAACCAGGTGATAGGCGATAGGAAAACAAGGAGGAACACTAGTCCTGGAGGTCTTGTCAAAGAAAGGGCTTTGGGTTTGTGCTGGGGAACAGCTCCTGGGCTTTGGGGTCACTGGATGGTTTCATTATAGACATAGTTTTCCCTTTCGCTAGCTTGAAAACAGATGTGGAGAAAGCACAGATTATATCACAGAAAATCGCTTTGAGAAAGATTTAAGAGGGGTTTCTCTCTCCCTCCCCAGAGCAACTGCTCGTAACAGGGAGTTGCTTTGTGATATTGCTGGAGCTGCCGAGACATTTCCCAGCAAGGGAAACCCCATCCAAGTACCAAGAGGAATGTTTCAACCCTGGACCTCATGTAACTATGGGCAGACTGGCTCCTTCCAGACCAGCGGTGTTTTATTTCGCAAGTCAATCATGCTTTGCAAAGGCTTGAGCTGAGTCTGGCAGAAGAAGAATGCTTTTGTCCCCTCTATCTTCTCTCCAAGATGACCTTTTGCCTTACAATCTGATCAGCTCGAGGGCTTGATAATCTCAAGTTTGTTGGTAAGGATTATCGTGTGTTGGCAATCCCCAAATTGTGCAGCCCTGTTTTAAAAATAATTGTGCTGAAGCTGTTGTCTCCAGGTATAGGGTTTTAATAAAGCTGGTGTATGAGAGGGTGAGGATCTAAGCCAATTATAACATAATTGACCCTCCTAAACCTTCTGACTTGTCTGAAAGCTCATTCTTTGCCAGTCAGGCTCATGGTATCTGTGGCTTGAAAAGTGTAATTTTTAATGACCCGTTATCTGCAGCATTCCTGATCTTGATAAATAAATGCAGGCATCTGCCTCTAGATGGATGATTGTTTTTGTTACAGTGTTCATAACTGGTCAAGTAGGGAGAAGCAGTGATCCAAAGACAGCAAAACTAGTGCGAGATGAACCGGGTGTCCTACTCCACCAAAAGCAGGGCAGACCCACCACAGCAGCTGGGCTTGTCAGGTGCTTTGGCAAGTCTACTCATTAGGGTAATTTGCTGGTTTGCTCTGGTTTTGCTCTGCTCACTCACATGGGCTCTGCAGCCATTTCAAATGAATGACCCCAGCTGGTTAGAGCAAACATTTGCCTTTCATAGAATCATTTTGGTTGGAAAAGACCCTCAAGATCATAGAGTCCAACCATAACCTAACTCTGGCACTAAACTATGTCCCTAAGAACCTCATCTGTGCATCTTTTGAATCCCTCCAGGGATATTTTACTGCCAGTGTGCTCTATTATGGGAAATTAATTTCATCTTTAAAGGAAAGCATGCTAAGGAAGATATATTTTAAATTAAACAGAAAATTGGAATATAGTGATAAAAAGCAGCAACTGAGGGTGTTTATGATGAGCTGCCTTCAGCCTGTGGGGTTATGTACATACAACACACAAGAAAAACATCTTGTTGAATCGTTGTGTTTTGTTTTGTTTTTTTTGTCTCTTTATCATTTGTATCCTGTGTCTCACTCTAATTTCCATGGGTGTATTTGCTGCTGCCTATTCCTACGTGCTTTCCATGTCAGGCTGAAGGAAATGGACTTGTCCTCTCTGGCCATCAGCAAAAATCAGAAGCAATGATTTTATAAATGGAAATAATCTCATTGTTGACAGGAGGAACCACACACATTGGTGCCAGCGTGCAGCAAGGTGTCTGCTTTGAGACATGGGCAGAGCAAAGGTGATGCCCTAGACCTCATCAGCAACTCTGCTGCTCTGTCCTGAAACTTTGGCTTCTGCAGCTTCTCCTGTTGTACTTTGGCTTCAAACTGAAATGACCAAGCTGTACCAAGCTGCACCATGTGTAGAAAATGGGACCCCATGGCATTCATTGCCTATTCCAGCCTCACCTGGGCCCCCACCCACAGCACCCATTTAAAACCTGGCCCTGCCCAGTGATGCTGAGAAGTGGCTTATAGCACCACTTGTTGCACCAGGGAAGGTTCAGATTGGATATTTCTCCTGCATATATCTGTATTCATTTAACTATGAAGACAGAAGAGGTGATGCTCTCTTCTTCCAAAGGGTGGCCCACCTATGGTATTCAATAATGTAATACTAAAGAAAATTCTTTAGTATGGTCTTTAATAAAATACCCTGACCTGGCAGGGAAGTTATTGACTACTATGAGGCTGTTAGATTTAATATGAATCTTCTTGGCAATCCCTGGTATTCATCGCATTTCCATGAGTAGAGAACAGTTGTAGATATTGCCAGATGTGGCCTCAGAGTGGAGACCAACTGAGATAAAAACTGTGAAAGCAGCGAAATGATGCAGGGGCTGAAATCAAACTTCCAATCAGCCCCAGACCATGCTGTGAAAAGATTTAGTGAGCTATCTCCCAGAGGTTTCAAAGTCTCCTGAATGGTTTACCCAGCTGCCCTGGGAAGAAGAGAAGTGGGCAGAAACTGGATAATGTCATCTTTATATTAATTTTATCACAGAGATTACTTTAAATCCTGAAGCAGGAGATTATACAGCCCTCTGGTATTTACTGTTGCATCTCTGGAGGGCCACACAAGTGTCTGATCCCAGGAGCCACTGATTTTGCTTTTACTTTGTTAATGTCTTATGGTAGCCAAAATCTTAACTCTTTGCATTGCATGACATGCTGCTTTCTTATGCTGCCTTTTATTTTAGTGTTTCCTAATCTTAACCTGTGCAATTTGGGAGGAAAAAATAAAATCTAATTTCTAACTTTCCTGGTACAAAGTTTGGTCAGTCATGAATGATCTCCTGTGGGGGAGATGGAAGGGCTGCTGTGAACTTCCCTATTCCCTTTTCTGGAACTCCAAAGCTTCCAGCTTTAGTGCTTAAATTTATTCTCTACTTGTCCCCTGTGCTGGGATCGTTTTTGCATTTTTAATAGAAGATATGAGTACTCTGCTATTTCTGTTGTCCAGGCTCATGCTGTTGTGCTTTGCCCTCACCAGTTGTTTTCTGCACCCCACGCTTCTGCACATCTGCTGCAAGCCATGAACACCCTTGTTGCCTCTTTCCAGGCTTCTGAATCCAATCAAAGGGGTATTTGAGCATTGAGGGGAATGAACACGTGGAGTGAGAGATAAGTGGGTGGCGATTAAAGCAGTCAAGGAGTTTTTTGGCAAATTGGTGGCATTGGCCAAAAAAAACTTTGGTAACCAGACTAAGCTACTCTCTGCCAAATAACTTTATTCTAAAGAAAGCACCTAAATATGCTGTGCAGACAGCATTAGGTCAACTTGAAAGAGTTAACATCTAATCGCAGATTTGGTTTCCCTGATTGACAGACAATTTTCAAAAAGAGTGCAGTCTGTCACAAAGTCATTCCCTCCTCCTTCCAGAAATCTCTTTTTGAAACCAGGGCAGGCAATTTCCTGCCTGTGATGGCATTCGAGACACAAGATACCCTTGTCTTTGACAACAAAGGACGATGGTTTCATTTGAGCTTTTTCCCTTATCACTGACAGCACTAAAATTGTCAAGTGTGTGATTTGAAACATCAAATTCACTATGAACTTTTCGTGTAAGCAAGGGACATTGGGCAAAACAACTTTTTCCTCCCATCTGTACTGATATATTGGACATCCAAATTGACAAATGGTAAAGATTGGCTGATGTATGTGGACAGTAACTAGTGTATAAACTATCAACGAAGCAACAAGGATGTAATGAACTCATCTTTTGGATTTAATAATAAATTTCCCTTTGTCAGCATTGGTCCAAGGTAATGACATGAAGCTTCTTAGCGGTGAAGACAGAGCAAGACTTCAGAGCTGAGGAAGTGCCCATTTTAATTGCAGGCTTGGAAATACTATCTGTCAAATGATGATAGCACTATTTTATTTTTATGAAGAAGCTGAATGCATTTGAACCTGACCCAAAAACCCAAAGCCATCTCTCTCCATCCGTAACAAATCAGTCGTGCTGAACAACTGATAATTTTGAGTATTTTGGTTTCTGAGTGCCTGAATGGTGAGACTTGAAAGTCACCTGGAATTTGCTGTCTTCAGATTTGCTAATTCAAAGCTGGAATTTTTGGTTTTTTAAGAGTAAATAGGTTTCCTTTTTAAGAGTAAATAGGTTTTGTCACCCAACCGCATCTTGGTACCTTTTAAAGTGAGTCTTTATTATGGGAATTATCTTGAACTCTGAGTATTAGTCTGTAGATTAAGAGCACCTAAATCCTTAAGCCAAAGTCACTTGTCAGGAAAGGCAAAACAGCAAAAAGCAAATAAGGAACAGAGCTTATTTCAGCTACATGAGACCCTAAAAAGCTCAGAGGAAACTAAACAGACGTGTTTAAATATGAAAAATCCATGGCTTATAATAGTGGTCACTCTGCATTTTGCCTTTACCTTTGGAGTCAAGTGTACCTGTGTGCCCCCAAAGAGCAAAAATACATGACAGTACGATTTCCTTGTTGCAAGAGCAATTTAATTTTTGTTGCTGAGTCGTAACATTCTCAGCCAAATTATGGGCAAAAGCCTGAATCTAACTGGTTATTTATTTTACTTAGCAAAAATTATCCAACAGTAAAAAGTATAGTCACTGCCTTTGGAAATATGACTGTCTGAATAAAAGTTATGGCAACAGCAAGATTCAGCTATGGTATGTTAATTTGAATCTGCAGTAAATCTGTCAGGATTGCAAGCCGGTGTAAGAGCTAAAATATAATTGTTGTAAAACACAAAACTGTAATTTATATATTTTTTTCCCAACCACTTGTGGGCTAGCAATATTTCAGTTCTATAATCACGATTTGAACCTTTTAAAAGGTTTTTTCTTTATACAAGCCAGCAGGAGTAGTATTTTATTACTTTTCTTCATGTTGGATTCTTTGAGTGCAATACAGTTTTGGGGAAGAAAAGGGTCTGGAGATAAAAATCAGCAGAGTCTGCCTTGCACTTGCTTCTCTTTTCTGAAAGATAGATATGTCTGAGTGTGCAATGAACAACTTGTCAATCAATTTGGAGCTTGATGAAAATCACTGTCAAAGTGGGGTTTTACTAGTTAGCTTTCAAATGCCGTTTAACCCCCATATGCTTTCTGTAATGGTATTCCGTGGTAACAGGTGGGTATGACTGAAACAATATATATATATACACACACATAAAAATAATAATCCACTAGTAACCTAAATATCTTTTATATATATATATATATACATACATATATATATATATATAAATTTGCTTGCATAATTGTAGAGAAAAAAAAAATGCTGTAAGCTGCTTTCAAGTTGATTAAATAATTAAATTAGTGCTTTAGACTGTCAGCTTTCACTCCCAAGCATCTTCAGGTGTGGTTTTCCATGACAGTCACCCTTGACTATTGGTTACTCAGAGTTTGTTACTCATCTTCTCTGGTGCTTTGAGCATCTAGCTAATATTACAATTAGGAGGTGATCCTCATATTGTCATTTGAGAGCAGACAACACATGTGAGGAGCTGTGTGTGAGCATCACCCCCCCAGCAGAAAGTCTAAGGGTGGTGAAGTGGTTCTAGTGCTGGTTCACCCTTCAGTAGTGCATTCCTGGAGTGCATTCTCATTAAACTCATCTCTGGCTGGATTTCCAAGAGAAATGTGTTTATACACTGCTTGCCTCTTTCTCAAAAAAAAGTACATTTTCAGTCCTGACTGGTCGTCACTATACCTTAATTTTGCAGTGAGATGAGTTTGAGAAATTTAAAGGAGAGAGAAAAGGACGATCTGCTTGCTTAAAAAAAACAAAAACAAAAACAAAAAAAAGGACAATACCCCTTTGTGCTCATTGTTTTGCTATGTAAGCATGAAGGGAAAAGGAACTTGACTATTCTTCGGCAGATATTGTACAAGGCCAAATCAGTGCAGTGAGACCACTGGCCATCTGTGTAGTCTGGGATGCTGTGACTTTGGATGCTAACATACTTCATGTTAATAGGTTTTGATGGCCAGAGTCTGCACAAAAAATAAGGAGAACCAGGGAGAATTTTTCTTATTTTCTTGTTATTTGTATTGAAGCGTGGCCTTCCCTGCTTCCCACAGGCAAGAAAGGGGTTGGGTGCTGCTCGCACTAGGGTGCTGGTCATCTGTCTGCATCTCTGAGCAAAGGGCATGCAGAGATTTACCTGTCCCAGAGCATTTTAGTCCAAGTAAATAGGGGAAAACCACCTCTGAGTGAGGAGGGAAGCAGAGGCAGAGGGTGGGGAATAGTCTCAGTCCTTTCTGGCCCCATACCCAAGTGAGATAACCTCTGGAATCCCAAGCAAGGATGATCCTCACCTTTAATATCACATTGCTCTTTCCCTGATCATGAAATACCTCTTATTTCAAGTCTAGCACCTATAAATACAGCCATTCACTCTCTACAGGGTAAGACCCTGTCTCTGGGCCCTGGTAGGGTGCCAAGGGTGCACCGTGATCGGGCCCTGCATGTCCCTTCCACCAGCAGGAAGGGCAAGGACATGGGCCACTGACCCTAATTCAGCACATGAGCTGCCTGCTGACAGCTGCCTTTCTGATTGCGTATCTTTTTCAAAGTAAAGAGATCGCTACATATAAGGGGATAAAAAGCCTTTCAGATGTTGATTGATGCAGTCTCTGGGTTTCAAAATTGAGACATCAAATAGCTGTCAGCAAAGATGGCACAAAACTTGCAGGAGAATCCTCTCCGATTGCTATTTCCCTGTAAGAAGAAGAGGACAAGACAAAAGAAAAGGCATTGCATTGTGAAGTCTCTCAGGCTTGCTAATGCACTCTTGCCTTCTACAGGGTTTCTTTTGTTTGCATTGTGCTTGGCTTGGTAGGAGACTGCTTTGTTATCCTCTCCCCCTGGAAGCAACACTCCAAGCCCTGTTAGGAGTGAGGTGTGAGGGTGGGCAGAGCCTCGTGTGCTCATCCTGCACAGATCAAGAAGGAGCTAGAGAGGGACAAGGGCCCAAGAGCATTTGAGGGTGAGGAAAAAACCCTTTCCCTGCCCGTTCAGCCGGATGGGGATGAAGTAATTTCCACCTAAATATAGCTCTGTGCACGCCGTGGAGCTGAGCTCCACTGGCACAATGAAGCACAAGCCAAGGGAAAGCCAGATGGCTGGTTCATGCTGAAAGGCAGCATGAGGCAGTAGAGAAGATGGGCAAAAACTTGGCAGAATTACCCATTTCTTGGATGCCTTGGAGAGGGCATTTTACCTTTCTGTGCCACCCTCTCCACTTACCTTTAGCATTTCAATTTTTTTTTTTTTTTTCCCCAGACAATTGCTACTTGTGAGGGACTGTATCTCCCAAAAGGTGATAATAACAGCACACGAACTTCAGGCATGTAAAATGAAAGATATTTAATCAAAGCAGGTTCATGCTGCTGGAAATCCAAATCATCTCCAAATATAGTGAGCCTTGGCAGGTCAGTGTGGTGGTGACTTCACTGATCTGGACCAAAATCTGTGTGCTGCAGGTTCTCCTGGCCATATATAGAATTGTATTTCCCTTGAATCATCTGGGGAATGTGAAGCCACAGCTATGCTGGTTTTATGAGGATATAGAGCACCTGATCCAGCAAAATAGTTGCAATTTGGTATGATTCACATGTTAATGATGCACTTTCTTTAGAGTGAGGGAAGAACCCTATTGTTCTTTCTTTATTTCAGTAAGTTTTTTTTACTTTTACATCAGCCAAATATTATTATTTTTTCTCCAGTTCGTATCAATTTTTACAAACTGGTCCCTGCAGTGAGTGCCTACATAAAGGTATTGTGCCTCATCTTCTAAGCCTTCCTTGATGTCAAAAATACAGAAAGTGTTCAGGTGCTTCAGTTCAGATGAGCACCAGAAGCTCAGCTTGCAATCCAGACTTGTCCAGGAGTTGTCTGAGCTTTTTGGTGCTAGAAATCACGAAAAGGCCCAAAGTTACAAGTTTTCAGACCCCTAAAAAGCTCTAGGAGACATTTTATGGAGAATGAGCAGTCTAATATGAGCTGCTTTGTAAGTATCTGATCGAAAGACTTATAATTTTCTATTTCAGAGATGCACTGCACAGGTTTATTTACAATCGGTTATCAAAATCACAGGTGTTGTTTTGGTTGGTTGGTTGGTTGGTTTTGTTGTTGTGTTGTGGGGTTTTTTTGTTTTTGTTTTTTGTTTGGTTTGGTTTTTTGTTTTTTCTGGTTGCAAGTCTGGCCTGCCTTGATTTCACAAACTGTCAGGTTGCTTCATTGGACTAGATCTGATTATACATGCAGCAGTATTTTAGGTCATATCCTACACTAATAAACATATTTTCTTTTTTCTACAGAGGAATGCAAGTCACTGTGCTAATGACTGAACTGTCTGTCAAGTGTAAAAAAAGCTGCAAACCACAGCTGAGCATCATGAGAGTCATTTAAAGGAAAGAAATGTTACTGGTGGGCAGGTTGTTCTTTCTGCAAATCTGTCCTCAGAATATGATTAGGTGTGTGCTACCACATGTGCTTTAAAAAGTTTCTTACTGACAAGAATAGTTAAGTTTAAAAAAAAAAAAAAATGAACCAAAGAGAATGAAAGTAGTCAATGTTTTATTATCTAAAGAGAACTTTGATGTAGAAAAGTCAAGTACAACCCCAGTCACCTATTAAATTCACCTCATCTGTGGCCTGCTTGATTTCAAAAGCCTTTGAGTAGACTTTTACAAAGAAAGTTTTAAAAGTTCTTGCATTACAGGTAGCATTTAAAAAATCATGACTTATTTATTTTTTAATGACTATGTGTACCCCTTGCCTCATCCTGAGGCAGCAAACCAAACATCTGGCTTTTAGTTTCAGTGATGCTTGCCTCATGATCAAAGGGAAAAGTTGCCAATTAACCTCCCATGATCTCTCTACCAGGTGCGTTTGATGCCATCTTTTTTTCATTTGATTTATTTCAGCTGAATTTGATATTAAATCCCTTCCCAAATTCAGATTAGCTGTGGCTTCCCCATTGCTCTGACAGCACATCAAAGGTCTAGAGAACCCAGAAGGTTGAATTAGAGCAGCTTGGTGAAGACTCAGACAGTGGCTGAGATGGATGTATCCGTGTAAGGAATAAAGGGAATAGATGATATCCTTGCTCTGAAACTTTCAGAAAAGTTAAATGGGTACAAGGTAAGACTGAGCTCAACTTGAACAAGGAGCACTGTGCAGAAAAAAATGAGTTACATAAAGAGGTGTTGTATACTTAGTAGAAAAATTGCTAGAAAACAAGTAGCAACAGAGTCAATACAACTGCCACCTCCTGGTCAGCCAGCTCATCATTTTTCCATTCAGGACATCTCAGGGAGTCATTTCAGAAATGGAGTGCAGACTTCAGCTGAGAAGAAAAGAGCAAAAGGAGGAAGCTGTGGCTTGCTGAAAGGATAAGCCAAGTTGTGGAGGTAAGGAAATCCTTTGGTACCTTGACTAGGAGCTGTAGAGGATGGGAAGAATTATCTGTAATAGCAGTGTGGATTTATTGACTGTTCCTTACAAAGGCAATTGTACAAAATAGTAAAGTGTGATACAGTGGCATTGAAAGGACATTTCTAAAAAAAAAAAAGTTCGAAAATGAAGGAGAATGTCAGAAAAGAATATCAAATAGAGCCAAATATGGACACTATCATAGCAGTGGTCTGGTGGAGGAAGACTTTCTATATATTGCACGTGTTGCATGTGTTAGGAGAACTTGGAGCTGTTATCGCTTTCAATTAACCTGGGAAAAATGGGATGGGAATTTGGTGCTAGGTAAGAGACACAGCAATAGGGCTGAGTGTTTAGAAACTGTGGGAGTTGCCCTGTGTAGCCAGACTGTTCCCCATGGAGAAACTTTGAAGGCAGCATTAAAGTTGGTTATAGAAATACAGACACTCAGAGCTCAGTTTTCAAGATCAGGTTCTTAATTCAGCAATTAAATACCTGCATGCTGATCAGTGATTCAGAAAGCCTGTTGGCACTTAACTTTTTAGTGGGTGTCAAGGGCCATTTTTACGTCTAAGTGCAGATGTAGGTGCATGAAGGGTGGGTTTTGAGATTGGAAACTGGGCTCTTAACAACAACAGGTTCATCTGCCTGCCACTCCTCTGCACAACAAAATCCGCTGAGCATAAACAGGGAGGAGGGGAGGAATAAGGAGCACGAACCAGCTAATAGATGCCATTATGAAGCTGTCAGATGGTGACTTGCTGTCTGGCAAGGAAAATACTGTTCTGCTGAACTGGACAGCAAGCTCCTCAGCTCCAAATTCGCAACATTTCCTTGCTTTGCTCCCCTTTACTTTCAGAACTATTTTCCAGTGCCCTCACTGGTATGGCAAGCACATTGTTAAACAGATTTTGGCACCTTTTGAACCAAAGTGTCTGGCCACTGTTGGACACCCTTCTTCTCCCATAGGGTAGAAGAGGCAGCCATGTACTCTACCTACCGAAGAAGGAGTGAACAAAAGGCCCAAATGCCACAGTTTGAAGGAAGAGAGGAAAAGAGTAAGAATTTTTGTTTGTTGGTTTGGGTTTTGGTGTGGGTTTTTTTGTTTGTTTGGTTTGGGGTTTTTATTTATTTGTTTGTTTTGTTTTTTACACTGAGGGTGGTGAGACACTGGCCAAGGTTGCCCAGAGAGGTGGTGAATGCCCCATCCCTGGAGACACCCCCAGCCAGGCTGGACGGGTCTCTGAGCAACCTGATCTGGATGAAGATGTCCCTGCTCATGGCAGGGGGTTGGACTGGATGAGCTTGGAAGGTCCCTTCAACCCAAACTATGATTCTATGATAAAACACAGGCTGCAAAATGAGATGCTGAAGGCAGCAGGGCAAACACGGCTCCTGTCATCGGTTTTCTCCCTTATCTGGGGACAGATGGCTTGCAGTCTCTAGCTTGTGCTTCAAGATCTCCTAGGAGATGTGATCATGTATTTTCTTTAAATTCAGGCTGACATGCCGATAGTGTGATCTACGTATATCACAGAATCAAAGTATGGATTGCTGCCGTACTCAATCCAATCCCAAAAAGAAAGGCAGCCTTGTCAGCATCTCACTAATATCTGCTGGAACATTACTTGGGCGAAGGGAAGAAATCAGTGTTAGGTTGTGGAAAGAGGGGGCTGTATTTCTGCATGTACCCAGCCAGATGCTGACTGAGAAAAAGCAGCAGTTTTTTAAAGTACATAAGGTTCAGGGGAGGGACAAAATGCCACAAACATATTTGTGCAGGACCTCTTAGAGGGGGCAAAAGAAAAACCAACAAACAAAAGAGCCCAACCTGCTATAAAGAGCTTTGCAAAAGCCAATAAATGACCATAGGAAGACTTTACTGCTGAGAAATTTGAAAACAAACGAAAAAAAAGCAAGCCCACAGTTCTTAGACTGCTTGTTAAATCCTACCGTGGCTAAATAACATCTGGCTGTCTATAAATACAGCAAGCTAGTCATTTACAATGGGACTATTCACTGTTTACAGAGCTGCATTTGAAAAGAACCAAAATGCAAAGTATTCATTGAAATCTGGAGAGCATCTGCCTACAACAGGCTTTAGATAAAACCAGCTTTACACTCCAGTCATCTCCAGATTCCAGTATTTGGATATCTTGTGTATGACTAGCTGACTTATTTTCCATCATCACAGACACATTACTGATGCAGGCAACATGGGAGCTTCTAATGTGCACAGAAACTTCTTGTGTACAGAACAACCACCCTGTTCTCACTTATATTTAAGCGTACATAGAGAGTCCATCAGGCCAAATCAGTGTTTTATCCAGGTGAAGCCCTTTGTTGGCTCAAGAAAAATAAAGTCATGCATTACATCAGGGATTTCTTAGAAGCATCTTGGTTGTCATCACACCACAATTCCCAACCTCTCAGTTCCGCATGGAGAAAATCAAGACGAAGTCTGTGTACAAAACCAAGGGTCTCCATCCATGGAGGAAGAGCATCTTTATAATCCATAGGACCTGTGACACACACTTCATCTGCTGAGTTTTATAGTCTCTCCAAGAGGAAGCTGGCCAAGCCAGACCACTGCAATAGGTATTTCAAACCAGACTTTTTCATGCATGGTGGAAGTAAAGAAGCCTGGTTTCCACCAACTTTTTCGTGTGCAGATATGCTGATGCTTAATAAAGCTCATTAGATGCTTCCCCAGGGATGAAGGAGGGAGAGAAAAAGAAATTTTTTTCCTACCTACAATTCTGTCATGCACATGGAGGATCTAAGTGCCCGTGAGAGATCCATCTGTTGTGTTTAGATAAAAATTGCCGGAGAGGTTAAAAAGCACTCATTGGGTGGAAAGGGAAGGGTATGCACAGCAAGATCAGATAACTCTCTCTCCCAGAGAAAAAAGTCAGACTGGAAGGGGATGTTTGCAGCTGATCATAGATGTGCCTGGTGCTGAGGCACTGCTCTTGTGCAGTGAATTGCTGTGGGGCTGCTCCATTAATGGTATTTCCCAGCAGGTGCTCCACGGAAGGTGGCACAGGAGGGCTGGAGCAATCATTTTTTGCTGTGAGAAGCACCAGAGAGCTGGCGAGGCTCCTGGCTGCTCTTGCAAAGGTACATTTACCCGTGTCGAGATGGGCAACTTTCTGCATGTGTTGTAATGATGCTTATAAAATGGCATTTAAAGGCACTTGAAAAGCTGTTTCTGGCTGTTTCATTAGGAATAGACAGAGGGATGGATCCTTGCTTCATGTTCTGCAGGACAAAGGAACTCTTCCAAAGGAGAATGAATTGCTTTGCAAGGCACTGGGGAAAAGATGTGTGTGAGTTCTGCTCCAATAAAATGCTGAAACATGGGAGGAATCTGAGGCTTTGTTTTTCTGGCTTGGGTGTTTGGTTTGGTGTGGGGGTTTTTGGTGTGTGTTGTTTGTTGGTTTGTTTTTTAATGCTGCCATCCCTGGTTTCTGAGCACCTTCTCTATGAGGATTTTTTATAAGAGGAATAAATTTTTTCACACTGAGGATGGTGAGACCCTGGCCAAGGTTGCCCAGAGAGGTGGTGGATGCCCCATCCCTGGAGACATCCCAGGCCAGGCTGGACAGGGCTCTGAGCAACCTGATCTGGGTGAAGATGTCCCTGCTCATGGCAGGCGGTTGGACTGGATGAGCTTGGAAGGTCCCTTCCAACCCAAACCATTCTGTAATTCCATGACAACTACTAATTCTAATTAGTAATTGGACCTGCTAATTAAATATCCTTCAGGACTGAAATAAATAAAAACAAACAACAAAAATTCAAAAGAAAAAAAATGACATGGCTTATACCCATCCACAAAACCTGTATATCAGCTGCCCTCGGTGCAGCAGGTTCATGGGGTGGGAGCTGTAGAGATTATACCTCTTGAGTCACTGGTTTTGCTATATTTTCCTTCATCAGCACCTCTCTTCTGTATTGTAGCTTGATGGAGACATTACTGAAGATTATTAAAATCTTCATAGTGACTTCAGTGAGATGTGGAACAGGTCAGCAGCCTCCAAAGTGCCTACAGGTTGGACATCCCATCTCAAGTAAGTCAGAGAGGATTTTACTGCTGTTATGGATCCCATATATTGTTTTCTTCCTTGGAAATATGACCTCTTGCTTTGTGTGTCAGTCCAGCAAGGAAAAAATGGGATAACTTGCTGTGGACTTGGTCAGAGATGGGACAACTTACTTACTTTGTTTTTAACCTGTGCTTGGCCTTGGCTGTATCATAGACAGTGAACCTGATGAGACCAGTGGAGGAAAATGCACCTAGGGTTGTCAAACTGAACTTACGTAGGCTGTACTATCCTCGCACATCATGTTCAAGCAGGCTGAACACATTGAAACTCCGCTTGGTAGCAGCAATTGCTATAAAATATGCACTACTTAAATATTGTCAGTAAATCAAGGAAAGCTGTCAGAAACTGGTGTAACTTTTGATGTTTAAAACAGTAATGGTAGAAGTTATTGCAGTTTTATGCATTCCAGAGGATGGTTTGCCTTTATTTTAATTTATTTATGGATTTATTTTGCTGCCAGTGTGCTCTATAATGGGAAGTTTATTTCATCTTTAAAGAAAAATATGCTAAGGAAGATATATTTTAAATTAAACAGGAAATTGGCATATAGTGATAAAAAGCAGTAACGGAGGGTGTTTATGATGAGCTGCCTTCAGCATTACGTACCTACAACACACAAGCAAAATATCTTGTTGAAACTTTTGTGTGGTACATCTAGCCCAGAGGTCAAGAGATAAGAAATAGTAAAATTAGCAAGGAGGCAATTTGCTTCCTCAAATTAGGAGAAGGAAGAACATTCTGGATTTGAGACCTATGTGGCTTTTTCTTCAGGGAAGGGGAGGATATAAGCACAAGGAGAGTTTCTCATGAATTTTTAAGGCTGAAAGAGCTGGAGGAGCCCAAGAATATGTCCAATATAGTAATATATTGCAGGAAAAACTCTTCAGTCTGAATTTAAAACATGGCCTGGAAGAAAGGCTTTTATTTTACTGCTGGCATAAGCTCTGGGATGACTTTAAAGTGCATTTTATCGGGTCTTTCTATGATATAAACTTTTAATTAGTCATAATTGGTGTAAATGGGGAGAAGTCTGTCAGAGCACCAGCATATAAAATGAGAGTTGCATCCCTGACCTTAAGGAGGAGATGACAGTGGCTGGTGATTGTAGGTCTTGTAATACAAAATAGCAAATTAAGTGATTAGTAGTTATTGTTGCCAATAAAATAAACCCTGAAATCGGTGCTTTATTGTGTTATAAATTTCTTTTGCCTAGCTTTCCTCTGTAAATATTACGGCCTCGCACTGTTGAGAGGCTTTTCCAGCCATAAAAAAGGAGGCTGCACATGACATTGGGTCCCAGCCTAGAAGAAGGAGAGCATTCCTGCCCAGGCAATCAGTTTCCTTAATAAAGTCCAACTCTATTGCTTCATTCCTCACATTTTTTATTTCTGCAAAGCCCTCATATCTTTGTTCAGAAGACCAGGATCCTGATAAGATATACACTAGCCCAGGCCATGTGCTTCTACACATGTGCGACCGTGTATTTAAAACCAATTTAGAATAAAAACGAGACATAGTTCTGTTTGCAGTTACTGTTAATATTGCAAAGAGAAAATGTAGGGCCTGTGTTACGCCCTGGAGCAAGGCATCGCAGGGAAAATGCAGTGGGAGTGGAGGGTGGAGGAGAAGAAAAGCAGCTTCAAGAAAACTCAATGAGAAAATCTGCACCCTCCCTTTATTTATTTATTTATTTATTTATTTATTTATTTATTTGAACCTAAAGCTACCGCAGCTTCAAGAAAACTCAATGACAAAATCTACACCCTCCCTTTATTTATTTATTTATTTGAACCTAAAGCTACCTGGCATAGTATTAGGCATTTTTCCAAATCAGTGTTGTTATAAATAGCGCTCTGGATTACAGCCTTCACAGTGACTGTGTCTGCCTGCAGGCAGCAACGTGTGTCTCCATTTATCACCTTCCTTTCTTACCTTCGTTCATCACCTCAATTTGCCACTGTTACCTGAGAGCTGACAGCTTCCGATTACAGCCACATTTGCAATGCCGATCAAAAACATCAAGGCTTGGTTTTCAAAGGTTTGGTCTGTTCTTTGCTGAACAAGTGTTCTCCCTGCAGTCCACTCAACAGCTGTTTCTGAGACTCTGATCTTTTTCACAGATGTGGTTTGAACTATTTCATGCTATGGCACAGTGTGGAAACCAAGCAATTCTCACTCAAAGTGTTATACAGTTACTGGAGGTCCCAGGTGCTATTTTGAATGTTTTCTCCATTTATACAAATAAAATTACCTTTACAATTGGATTGAAGTTTTCTTTAATGTTTTTCTCTAAAACAAAATTGGAGATTTTTGCGGGTATAAGCTATCGAATTGCTCATTGTGAAGTGGCTCCACCGATATGGAGACAGATGTGGAAAGAAATCACAGAGAAGCCAAGGCTGGCATCAGCAACGGGGAGGCAAGGGGTCAGAGAAGAGGGTATGGGAGCTGCCAGTGCTGAGGAGGACAAAGCTGCCCAGACAGAAGAGTTGTCCCTTCCGAGACACTGCAAGACTTGAGACCAAGAAACCAGGTCTTCCTGTTCCCAAATTGAGTCTTACTGTCCTCTCAACCAGCTTCTAAAGAGGAATGAGCAAGGGAAGGGAGAGATGTTGATGGAGAGCAGCTCCCCAAAGAGGTTCAGCATCACAGGCTGTAGAGAAGCTCAGGAAGAGTCTTGTTGCTGCTCTAGAGAAGAAAGATGCCCCTGGGGAGAGTGTTTGTGGGACCTCAAAGGCAGTTTGTATGGTTCAAGCTGGCTGAATATGAATCTCCAAGATGATCCTCAGCTTCACTGTGTCACCCTTTGTAGCCCTATGACAACAACCATATAGGGGAGTTGCAAAATATGAGCTTGTGCATCTGAATGACTGTTTTCTTTTTCAAAACACTAAGTAGAAGATGGAGTGAAAGGAGAGACCAAGGGATACGCAGATGCCAGCAAGGAACGTGTTAAGTAGACAAAAGCAAAGGCTGAATGTCTTCTCCCAGGAGCCAGGGCTACTAGGGAGAGCTGGTCTCATCCTGAAGTGAATAGAGTATCCTTGATCTGGGAGAAGTTGCACTGGCCATGTCAGGGGCACTCTAGAGTGTCTGCTGGTGCTTCTTGCACCTTCATTTGCCCTTTAAAATGCAGCATAAAGGGCAATTCTGTCCCCTTTTCAAAGGAATTAAGCTTTTTTTTGGTGATGTAAGAGTCTGAGAAGAAAACAGAAAGGAACTGGTGGGGCTGTGCAGTCCAGAAATTATCTCTTCCAGGCAGCTCTCTGTTGTAGTTAGTACAGTTCAATTAAAACTAGTTTGATTTTTGGCTCCACAGCTCTGTTGCCCAAGTGTAGCATTGCCACCCCATGGGCAGATGCTGGTAAGGACCCAAGAAGTTGTGTTTCATTATGAGGAAAAGACTTGTCTCATCAGGTTTATCTCCATCACGAGACACAATGAAAGAAGTGGAGGTGCCTTCCTTGGGGCATCAGATCCCTAGGACAGAAGAAAAGCCTCTGCAGCAGGTGATACTGATTACTGTGTGTTGTTTTTGAGAATATTTTCCTCTGTGGCAAGGCTGGGGCTGTCAGAGGCTGCATTGCTCACATATTTGCTGTTTCCCATCTAAATGTCATGAAGCACAGATAAATAACAAGCAGAGACACCTGTGCCTGCACTTCAGTTTATCATTTTCCTAATTATATGACATATTTAGGCGGGCCAAAACAGACTAAAACAACCACTTAATCAGAAGCCGGTGTGACTGACTTAGTAATAAAATTGCTATGCACTTAATAAATTGTGGAAGACCTCAAAAGCACCTTTTGGATTTTGAGCTTGATCCTCTTTTTCTTCACTCTGATGCAAATAAGGAATGGTTCCCATCAGCTGGTGCCCATGTAGAGCCACACGTATGAAGGTTAGGAGAGGGTAAGTTGTGGGAAAGCAAGACGTGCGGTTCCAGCCACCTGGATGATAAAGGAAGATCAATACTAACATGACCATCTGGATGGTCAAAGAAGAAATAATACTAACATAATTACATCACAGCAACCAGTCAAAATATAAAGGGCCTTGGGCTGGTTGTGCTGAAGTATGTTTTTCATAATTGTAAAGAGTGATAGCCCAGACTCATGAGAATGGTATCTCCGGTGGAATAACCAACTCCAAGTACATGTGATGTGTGAATGTTGTTTGGCCTGGTCTGTTAATGAGTGGGAATGTGATTGAAACAGACACGAGTGTGGTGTGTTCGCATTATTGAAAAAACATCTTGTTTAACTTCTTAGTCCAGGCCCCTATCTGTAAAACCTATAAACTGTCAATGGCTAATAAAGACGGCCTCAGCCTGGCTCAGCTCGCTGCTCTGGCTGGCTCTGTGCTCCTTCCTGAACACGATCTCTGCCTCTGTGTGCATCTTTGTCTGCATCCTGGTGTGCATCGTTCCTCATCGCTGCAGTAAGTTGTTAGAGATGGAACCAAACTGGAGGTGAAATGCCCTAGATAGCTTTGCCCTGTTGCTGTTGCACAGCATTGCAGGCTGCAAAAAGCAAGGAATAAGGAGTGTAAACACTGGGACTTCCTAGTGCATTGCTGCCCCATCCTTGAGTCTGACTGCCTATGAGCTGGAAACCAGTTTGGTTGTGGGATGAAGGGCACAGCACAAGACAAGAAGAAAACAGTTTTAAAGCAAAATGCCTTAAAAAAAAAAAGTTTCTGTATTACCTGGCAGGATTAGGTAGTTTGCCTTTCTTTATGAGCCATGGAAACAAGATAAAAATAAACTATGAATGCAGCCCTCTGAAAACCTTGGAAGCCGCAAAATGCAAACAAACATGCAGAACTGGGAGAAATAAAATACCAGAAATGTGTGTGAAAGAACAGTTTCCTAAGGCAACTTTGTTCTTGCCTGTGCACAATGAATCACTGTCCTTTCCAAGAGAAGCTGTGTTGAAAAGGGAGCACGAAAGACCGTTACAGAGAGGTGGGGAGGGAGGAACACAGATCTTGCAGAAGGGATTTATTACACTTATCAGACGATTCTAGGAAGGTTTCAGTGTGCTTTTGTCATGATTTCTCCACATGCTGAGCATCCTCTTGTGCCAAGGCGAGTGCATTGCCTTGCAGCCCTTCGTGAATCATCTGTGCCACACAGGTTTCCAAAGAGCTGTGAGACTTAATGAGAACTTTTCCCATCTTTGGCATGGAAGAGAAGCTGTCAGGTCTCAATTTAGCACAAGCTAATTTTTTTTTTTTACTTTCTCTTTCAGTTCTTCTTCCTCTGAGACTTCCCATCATCCTTGTCCCATTGTAAAAGGGTTGATCTTGAAAGAGAAAACACAATTTTGAAAGGCTTTTTTTTTTCTTAACTCATAACTGACTGTCAGGGACACAATTCAATAGCAGGAGATGAAACTGGAGATTAAAAAATAGTAGGGGAGTTATTCATATACACAAAACAGCTCTGAAAAAGGCAGCTGTAAAACAGCTCTTTGTTTTCGCACATAGCTTACTGCAGTGAATAACACCTTTTCTGAACATCAGCAAGACTATCTCCTTGGCCAAAGCTTACCAATGACCATCTCAAATGTAGGTTGCCCCTGGCTTGCAGGTTGGAGCTGGATAGAAATGATGCTCATAAATTCCTGTCACTCAATTGTAGAGAACTCCAGTATATTGAAGCCCACAAGATCAGTATCAGAGGAAGACAAAAGTTACAAAATATGTAATTATTTCTCAGGACAATTCCAGTATTGGTACCCTGCTCTTGTGTTTTTAAAATACTGCCGGTAAGAAACTTTTAGATTTGAGAGCACTATTGGTTTTATTGCCGTGGCTGCAAGCACAACGTACTAGTGCATATTTTAAGTGCAGCATTGCATGTTTTAAACAACAGCTTCAAGGAAGAAAAAAACCTGTGGTATTATAAGGTGAGATAGAGAACCTCTGAATCACTTGTGTTGGCACGGAGAAAAAAGTCTAGCCTAGCCCTGATCTGCCAGAGGTTTATTGCATTCCTTCTCCTGGACCTCTTGGAGATGCTACGAGCTATTCCAGGAGGTCCCGAACCTCCCGTGGTATCAGCCAGTCGCTCCAGGAATTGAACAGCATCAGCTAAAAGGCAGAATCATGCTCTTTGTAGACTCATTGCTACAAGCAGCAGGTGGAAATGGAGATGTCTCTGGGCTAAAGGATCTGTGAGATGGCTCCTAGGACACAAGGTGCAAAGCAACTCCAAGACTGCAAGATTCAAAAAAAACCAAAACCAAAACAAAAAAACCCAAACCAAATGAAAACAAAAACAAACAAACAAACAACAAAAAAAAAAACCCCAACCAAACAAAAAAAAGAAACCCAAGAGGGTAAAGCAAGGGGGGAGGCAGACCTTTAAATCTGTATATTAGAAATGAAGTACAGCAGTAGGAATCACTGTGTGACAACAGATGACTCTCTAATGTACAAATTCACCCAGTTATTTAGATATCTAACTCACATTAGTTTAAAAATACTTGAGAGGCTGCCCTTTTATCTTTCTTTTTTTTGGCATTGATTTCTTGCCTGTGCAAAGAGGGACTAATAGCTTTCCTTTTTACTGAGGTGAGGCAGGGATAAACATATTTAACGCTGAGGAAAGGACAGAGCAAACTCGTTGCACATACACAGGCATCTGACCTGTCGAGCTGGTTTTAGGGCAGAAATGGAAGGATCTAACCCATGTGTAAGGTGAGGAAAGTGACTTGAATCAAGTTGCAACGCATGTTAGATCAAACCAGAATTTGAGGGATATGCTCCAATACACAGTAGCTGCTGCTAACTTCTTCTTGATTTAGAGGTTAGCATTTCTCATAGGGTTTATCTTCATAGACCTGACCCTACTGACTCTGTGCTATAATATGCCTTTGTCCTGTTGTGACCTTTTAATACTTGGGACACATGAGCTGTAGGTGCTATGAAAATATTTTTATTGCTTTTCCAAAGCTTTCCTTTATAGTGACACCAAGGAAAAAAAAATCCAATCTTCATTTATTTCACTTCTTATCCTTGACCAAATCTAAACAGCATATGTGGTGAGCCAGTTATAGGCCCCCCTGAATAGATCTGGAGCTGTCAATGGGGCCGCTGCTGGCTCTTCAGCACCTCTTGTCCCCACTGTCCCTGTCCCCCCGGGCAGGGCGACTCCTCATGGTCACCTCCCCGGATGGGGGACAGGAGGGGCAGGAACCCCGGTAGCAGACAGGGGCCTCAGCCAATGAGATGCCCAGGCCCAGGGGCGCTTCCAGAGCAGCTCATAATGGCTGCAGGCAGATGTCCCTGGCTACAAAAAGGCAGCCATGCTGCAGTGGCCTCCTTAATGCAGTGGGTCTGTGAGCAAAGCCATCCCCTGAGACCAAGGACCTTCTGAGGAGACTTCCTGGGACTGACAGCCCTTGTCTGCTTTTTGGTGAGGGATTTTTGTTCTGGAAATAACCTTGAATGAGCCCTGTTGCTGTGTTGCTGAGTCTTTCTAACCCTGGGTGCACCAATACCCAGGTGTCTTCTCCCAGGTAACAAGCGGCAGGACAAGAGGAAATGGCCTCAAGTTGCACTGGAGGAGGTTTAGATTGAATATTGGGAATAATTTCTTCCTGGAAAGAGTTGTTGGGCATTAGAACAGGCTGCCCAGGACAGTGGTGGAGTCACCATCCCCTGAGGGGTTTAACAGATATGGAGATGAGGTTCTTAGGGATATG
Source organism: Streptopelia decaocto (assembly GCF_964273445.1). Lineage (NCBI taxonomy): Eukaryota > Metazoa > Chordata > Aves > Columbiformes > Columbidae > Streptopelia > Streptopelia decaocto. The sequence goes on from NC_138658.1 coordinate 29,105,137, forward strand.
GGTTAGTGCTAGGGTTGGGTTAACGGTTGAACTTGAAGGTCTTTTCCAACCAAAATGATTCTGTGATTTTCCAGGTGTTACCACTAAACTTATCAGAAAAAACTCTCTATTTTCCTTGACCTTGCAATATGCTTTTGTAGGTTTGCTCTTCCTCTTTTTCCCAGGAATTACTTTTCTTTTTTTTCTTTTTTTTTTTTAAGTATTTTCACAAGTTCTGGGTGTTTCTGCCTTCAGAAGCTGGATTTTGTTAAAGGCAGGCTCTTGGCACCTTTGGATCAGGTATGATAAATTCTGAATGGTGTAAAAGCAACTTGCACTGAAGTAGGGGAATAAGATTGTATTTTCTATTCCAGGCTTTGCATTTCTTTCTCCCCCAGTTTCATTTCCTTGACCTTTGTGCAGCTGCTCTTGATGCCTACCCCTGCGAGAACAGAATTTCTCTTTTTCTCTCTCATTTGAGTTTTGAGATGCTAAGGAGCAATTCAGAGACTAGGCTGGGAACTTTTAGTACCTTTACTCCTGAGATACAGCTGCCTGTGAATGGTCATGGTTTCTTAACTGCTAATAGGAAAAGAATCTCTTGCAGTTAATTAACACAGCTATAGATTTATCATTATTTCAGCTGGATAGCCTTAGGATGAATTTAACCCCTTGCTCTTCTGGAAGTGGTTTAAATTACTTCGCCTCGTTCGAGTGCGTAGGCTGAGTTTTTGGCTGAGTTTTTTGAAGGTGGTGGAGGCTGCTGTTCCGGTGCCCCTGAAATTCAAGAGAATTTTGGTATTACTGATCCCTGGGGTCAGACTCTGATTATTGCAGTAATGGGTAGCAATTACCAGGCTTGCAGTAAGTTGCAGAGGTCTGTCATTTGAGAGTCTTGATTGCCCAGAGCAAGTACAAATTGCATTTTTTGACCCATTAGTGATCTCCAATTTTATGCAAAGTATTGCTGCTTAATTCATTTATTGAGGTTAATATTGAAAAGCTTTGCTTGCTTTGAATACTTCTCCTCTTAACATTTGCAATTAACAATGGCGCAGTAGGGAGAAATGAAAGATCAATAAAGCCTCTCTCATCGTTTAATATCCACCTTGTCAGGCGAATTTCTGTTTCCCTAAAAGGGCTGCAGTGTTGGGTTCGTTCTGGAGATGGAATTTTTATTTTTTTTTTTTCACCCTCCGGGATGCCACTTGTGAACTTTCCATCATTTGTATGTCAGATTTGCTTGCTAACTCCTACCTGTGTCAAAGGTTAATGGAGGACTGTTATGTGTGTAATAGTGCCTCACCAAGGAAAGGGGTCAAATAGATTTAGAGGGATGAATCACTATTGATTGCTAGGAGTATTTAAAATAATTGGACTCGGGCAATCAGATTATACAGTTATGATTATGAGATGGGGCTACATGAGCCATCTTACATGCTTGACACAGATTGTGTCTGATCCATGTTCCTTTTGTCTTTAATATGCTGAGTTTTTACTTGTTTCCTTGTTAAAACTGGGACTAAGTTTTAGGCAGTGGTACTTACAATTCACTAGAAATTCTTACAATAATATGTAGCTCCCAGTGAATGCATGGAGAAATGTGCCTTCCCTTACATGACTTCTGAATGAGGGAATAAATTGGGTGTTAAGGATGGATGTTAATGAGGTCAGACAGTATTGCAACAAGAATTCATGTATCTCTCTGAGATACCTGCAAAGTGTGCATCGCTCTCCTGTCCTCATAACTATCTACTGGTGGGGTGTCAAAAAAAAAAAAAAAAGTGGGGTGGGAAGGAATGAGTAATCAGCAAGCAAAACCTGCTTGCTCTGCATTAATAGTCAGCGAGGAAATTCATCTTGCTAAACTTTCAAGCAAACACTTGAATTGTTTATTAAACGTGGAAGGAGGGGCTGGCCATTTGGGAAGAATATAAAGCTGATGTCAGAGGATGTAGGGAGGCAACTAGGAAAGCTAAGGCCTCCTTAGAATTAAACCAGGTGAGAGGGGTCAAGGACAACGGAAAGAGCTTTTTCAAATACATGGCAGATAAAACTAACACTAGAGGCAATGTAGGCCCACTGATGAACAGGGTGGGTGCCCTGATGACAGAAGATAAAGAGGAGGCAGAGTTACTGAATGCCTTCTTTATCTCTGTCTACTCTGCCTGTCCTGAGAAGCCCCGTACCCCTGAGGCCCCAGAGGAAGGCAGGACAATGGAGGAGTTTGCCTTGGTTGATGAGGACTGGGTTAGGGAGCAATTAGGCAATCTGGACATCCATACATCCATGGGTCCAGATGGGATGCACCTGTGGGTGCTGAGAGAGCTGGCTGAGGTCACTGCTATGCCACTCTCTATCATTTTTGCCAAGTCTTGGGAAACGGGAGAGGTGCCTGAGGACTTGAGGAAAGCAAATGTTACTCCAGTCTTCAAAAAGGGCAAGGAGGAGGACCTGGGCAACTATAGACTGGTCAGCCTCACCTCCATCCCTGGGAAGGTGGTGGAACAACTTATCCTTGGTGCAATCTCAAGGCATGTTAGGGATAAGAGGGTCATTAGGGGCAGTCAACATGGCTTCACCAAGGGGAAGTCGTGCTTGACCAACCTCATTGACTTTTATGAGGACATGAGCAGGTGGAGAGATGATGGTAAAGCAGTGGATGGGGTCTATGTTGATTTCAGCAAAGCATTTGACACAGTTTCCCACAGCATCCTCACAGCTAAACTGAGGAGGTGTGGACTGGATGACCAGGTAGTGAGGTGGACTGTGAACTGGACGAAGGAAAGAAGCCAGAGAGTCATGGTCAATGGGACAGAGTCTAGTTGTAGGCCTGTATCTAGTGGAGTGCCTCAAGGGTCGATACTGGGACCAGTACGATTCAGTACGTTTGTCAACGACTTAGATGAGAGAATAGAGTGCACTGTCATCAAGTTTGCTGATGACACAAAGCTGGGAGGAGTGGCTGACACGCCAGAAAGCTGTGCTGCCATCCAGCGAGACCTGGACAGGGTGGAAAGTTGGGCAGGGAAAAATTTACTGAAACAGAACAAGGGCAAGTGTAGAGTCTTGCATCTGGGCAGGAACAACCCCAGGTTCCAGTATAAGTTGGGGAATGACCTATTAGAGAGCAGTGTAGGGGAAAGGGACCTGGCGATCCTGGTGGACAGCAGTCTGACCATGAGCCAGCACTGTGCCCTTGTGGCCAGGAAGGCCAGTGGCATCCTGGGGTGGATTAGAAGGGGGGTGGTTAGCAGGTCGAGAGATGTTCTCCTTCCCCTCTGCTCTGCCCTGGTGAGACCACACCTGGAATATTGTGTCCAGTTCTGGGCCCCTCAGTTCCAGAAGGACAGGGAACTGCTGGAGAGAGTCCAGCACAGGGCAATGAAGATGATTAAGGGCATGGAGCATCTCCCTTATGAGGAAAGGCTGGGGGAGCTGGCTTCTTCAGCTTGGAGGAGACTTAGGGGTGACCTCATGAATGTTTATAAATATGTAAAGGGTGAGTGTCATGAGGATGGAGCCAAGCTCTTCTGCTGTCCTGAGGAGCCCCGTACTGCTAAGGCCCCAGAGGAAGGCAGGACAATGGAGGACTTTGCCTCAGTTGATGAGGACTGGGTTAGGGAGCAGTGAGGCAATCTGGACATCCATACATCCATGGGTCCAGATGGGATGCAACCGCGGGTGCAGAGGGAGCTAGCTGACGTCATTGCTGGACCGCTCTCCATCATCTTTGCCAAGTCTTGGGAAATGGGAGAGGTGTCTGAGGACTAGAGGAAAGCAAATGTTACTCCAGTCTTGAAAAAGGGCAAGAAGGAGGACCTGGGTAACTATAGACTGGTCAGCCTCACCTCCATCCCTGGGAAGCTGATGGAACAACTTATCCTTGGTGCCATCTGTGTACACATACACAGGCACGTCGCAAGAAGAGCCAGAGGCCACAAATGCATTGCAAAGAGCAAATTTTATTTTAGTTACCTCTCTACTGGGGGATCTCTGAAGCCACACCTGAGCTCTCAGGCAGAGGTGACACAAGCGGGGATGCAGGCGCTGGTCAGTTCAGCCCTGCTGGAAGATCACTGGGCCTGCTGAGCTCGCCTGTATTTCAAGGCTTCAGACAGGCGCAGCCTCCCGCTCTCTCTCACAACAGAGCAGGAATCTCAGACATAGTGATAAGGTGCCTTGAGTTTCTCACAGGCCTATGTTATCTAACACAGAGGTTCTACTCATCAAGCATACAAGGCCAGTAAAACAGTTAGTGTGATGTATGTGATTTTTCTACAGACAGGTGCAAGTCACTTGAGCGTATTTACATTTAACTAACCTCGCCAAATCTTCCACTATATCCCCATACATTCCACCCCCTCGCTCATGTGACTTGCTTCTGCTGGGCCCAACAAAGCCAGAGTTGTTCATTTGGGCTTGTGAGGTGTAGCACAGAGCAATTTACAGGGGCACACAATAAACACATACAGAAAAAGGAAAAAACATATTTCTACAATAATCAGGTGTCCCATTAATCTTGTCAAGGAATTAAACGAGTCATTCAGCCAGGCATTAGTTCCAAAGATGCAAGATGTTGTCTTCCACGCTGGATAGTTCATCATCTGTGTTGAAGCAACACGTGACTTCAAAATCAAAGCAGCATTTGCAGCTACTACCTACTCAGAGAAACACCAATAAGAAACATGAATGTTAAAATCTCTTAGCATAGCACAATTCTGTAACACAGCTATGGGGGTTGTCACCTTCCAGTTATACATACGCTGCTGCTGCAGGTCCTTCAGCTGGTATCACCCTGGGTGTAACAACCTGTTGTGGGCTAATTGCCTACACAGACTGGAAAGTTGTGGCCTGCACTTCTTCAGATTGGACTTCAGTTGGATGTTGAGTCTGTGACACCAATAACATTGTTCCAGTGGTGTCTCCTCTAGATAAAACACAGGTGTTCACTGAAGATACCTGAAATACAAGAACTCGAGAATCTGATATTAGTAAAGGATGTAACATAAGAGGAGAAATCAGGGTACAAAACCATACAGCATTCTCTGGAGTCATATGAATTTTTACATGTAGATCAATAGGCTGCAGTCCCACTTCACAATCCATTGGTGTGAATAATTTCATTTCCTCTGTAGTTAGTGCTGACACTGTATCCACAGAAGTGTATACATATTGCCACCCCCTAGATGGGGGTATGGGGCCAATATAATCAACCTGACAGGTATTCAAGGCCCACTGACTCTGTTTTACTTTTCCCCATGCTCTTAAATGTAGCTGTGTACAAGCAGCACAATGATGCGAGCATGTTTTACAAGTATATAACAGCAAAGGGGTTTGATTGAGACCAGTGTGCCATGTATGTGCAGCATAAGCTGATCCATGTCCACAAGCTATATGCACATTTAGAGCTTGAGCATGCAGCTCAGCAGAGGTCACATTATCTGCTTGCTTACTGTTTTGAGACTCAAATGAGTCAACTTTATTGTGCTCTGCTATTAACCCTTCACAAGGGGAATCCTCCTCCACAGAAGATGTAGGGGTGAAAACTCCCCAATGCCCTGAAAATCCTAAAAACACATGTAATTGTTTTATTGCAGCTAGTACAGAAAACTGCTGGACTGTGTGCTGTACTTTATCTGGTGTTTCTCTAAGCTGCCTATGCCAAAATATTTCTAAAAATAGTACAGTAGCACAAGGGCCCTGTGTTTTCATCAGAGTAATTGCCCAGCCTTGGTCCTGCAAATGCACCTTCAAAAATTCAGCAGCTGCTTCAGTTTCTTATTGCGACACTGCCATAATCAACAGATTATCAGTATCATGGCAATCAGTACCTGACCATAGTGCTATATCAGCTACTATCATTTGGTGGCAAACAGAGGGACTGTGTTTGTATCTCTGAGACAATACTCGGCAAGTATATTGCTTTTGTTGCCAGGCAAAGGCAAACTGGTCTTGCACTGAGGTGGCAGGTGGGGTGGAGGGTGGGTGCAGTGTTGGCAGGGGGCCTAGGGCTGGTTGGCTTTTCTGCATAAGCATTAACTTTTGCAAGCAGCAAAAAATTTGTGATGGTATGATCCCGCATATTTCTGATTGGGGGATACCAGCTTGTACTAAATCATTGCACATTAGTGTTCTCATCACCTGTGCTGTAACTCTTTTCAGTTTTGCCAGATTTCCATTATCCACCACCCAAACAGAGGGTCCTGAAATTACAGCCCCAGTTCCCCTCAAGGCATTTGCTAGAGCACCTGCATTACCTGTAGCACTTGTCACTGCTACCCTGTCTGAATCGGATCCCATAATCAATGCATACACCACCCCCATGTGCTGCACTAAATCAATACTTTCCTCCATTGTGCACCAATTTCCACGGGACAACACAGATTCAACAGGTTCAGCATATGCTGTTAAAACTGCTGCACAACAACATTGATACAGCATAGGTGCAATAATATCTTGCCTGTCCGGACCTCTGACAGTTTGCAGCTGAGCATATTGTTGTTGTATCTGATCATCATAGGCTATAGGGCTTAAGAAATCTTTTTCATCTGCTAATAAATGGATAGACAGAGCTCCACTATCTCAAGCTGGCAAAATCTGTGCCGGAATTCCTTCCCCGCTTGTCTGCTGAGAGATCTCTGAAAATGCCATTAACTCCTTTGGAGAGTGAGTATATGCGATCTGCCCCGCCTGATCTGCTTGTTCCTGCTGCAGCATCATTTGTATGGGGGGTTGTGTTCCCGCCACTTCCCTGCCATTTAAGTCAGGATTAAATTCAGACTCAATATTGGAGTCTGAGGATTCACTACAAGTATTTCCATCCCATTCCTTGGGATTCCAAAAGTGTTTTGTGGTAAAAGCACAAACCTGAGAACACAAAAACTCACTTTTGGAATATTTTTCCTTTTATCCCTTAGCAATACATGCTAGCAACCGGTCTACATTATCTTGCAGCTCATAGCACCGCTCTGCTTGAACAATAATTACTTCTTGTGCGATCGCCTTTGCATCCTGTAAAATCTCAACTCCTTTTCCAATTCTTTTATTTTACTCTTCAATGCAACAATGTCACAATCAAAACCTTTAAGACCGGTAACAAATAACCATCCCAATCTCCCTGCTAATTTGTGAGAAGAAGTTGATGCCGCTCTCCATGGAAACTTTAGCATAGCTGCTTGAATTACTTGCGGGGTCATCGCTGCCCCATCATCAAGCTGAGGCCATGCCTCCGGCGGAGCGAATTCAGGCAGGGGAGGCCTAAAGGGAGCCCAGCGCTCTGTACTGGGCCATCCCGGAATTTGGGGAGTCACCCGTGAGGCCTCCCCTGTCCCTGTTTATTTTGCAAACCACAGCATGGCTGGTTCTAGTGACTGCCGACTAATGCCAAATGTGTACACATACGCAGGCACGTCACAAGAAGAGCCAGAGGCCACAAATGCATTGCAAAGAGCAAATTTTATTTTAGTTACCTCTCTACTGGGGGATCTCTGAAGCCACACCTGAGCTCTCAGGCAGAGGTGACACAAGCGGGGATGCAGGCGCTGGTCAGTTCAGCCCTGCTGGAAGATCACTGGGCCTGCTGAGCTCGCCTGTATTTCAAGGCTTCAGACAGGCGCAGCCTCCCGCTCTCTCTCACAACAGAGCAGGAATCTCAGACATAGTGATAAGGTGCCTAGAGTTTCTCACAGGCCTATGTTATCTAACACAGAGGTTCTACTCATCAAGCATACAAGGCCAGTAAAACAGTTAGTGTGATGTATGTGCTTTTTCTACAGACAGGTGCAAGTCACTTGAGCATATTTACATTTAACTAACCTCCTCAACAAATCTTCTGCTATATCCCCATACACCATCTCAAGGCATATTAGGGATAAGGGAGTCATTAGGGGCAGTCAACATGGCTTCACCAAAGGGAAGTCGTGCTTAACCAACCTCATTGACTTTTACAAGGACATAACAAGATGGATGGATGATGGCAGAGCGGTGGACGTGGTCTACCTTGACTTGAGTAAGGCATTTGACACAGTCTCCCACAGCATCCTCACAGCTAAATTGAGGGAGTGCGGTCTGGATGAATGGGTAGTGAGGTGGACTGCGAACTGGCTGAAGGGAAGAAGCCAGAGAGTTGTGGTGAATGGGGTGGAGTCTAGTTGAGGCCTGTATCTAGTGGAGTGCATCAAGGGGCAGTACTGGGACCAGTACTATTCAATATATTCATCAATGATTTGGATGAGGGAACAGAGTGTACTATCATCAAGTTTGCTGATGACACAAAGCTGGGAGGAGTGGCTGATACACCAGAAGGCTATGCTGCCATCCAGCGAGACCTGGACAGGCTGGAGAGCTGGGCAGGGAAAAATTTAATGAAATAGAACAAGAGCAAGTGTAGAGTCTTGCATCTGGACAGGAACAACCCCAGGTTCCAGTATAAGTTGGGGAATGACCTGTTAGAGAGCAGTGTAGGGGAAAGGGACCTGGGGATCCTGGTGGACAGCAGTCTGACCATGAGCCAGCACTGTGCCCTTGTGGCCAGGAAGGCCAATGGCATCCTGGGGTGGATTAGAAGGGGGGTGGTTAGTAGGTCGAGAGAGGTTCTCCTTCCCCTCTACTCTGCCCTGGTGAGACCACATCTGGAATATTGTGTCCAGTTCTGGGCCCCTCAGTTCAAGAAGGACAGGGAACTGCTGGAGAGAGTCCAGCACCGAGCCACAAAGATGATTAAGGGCGTGGAGCATCTCCCTTATGAGGAAAGGCTGAGGGAGCTGGGTCTCTTTAGCTCGGAGAAGAGGAGACTGAGGGGTGACCTCATTAATGTTTACAAATATATAAAGGGTGAGTGTCACGAGGATGGAGCCAGGCTCTTCTTGGTGACAGCCAATGATATGACAAGGGGTAATGGCTTCAAACTGGAACTCAAGAGGTTCCACTTAAATTTGAGAAGAAACTTCTTCTCAGTGAGGGTGACAGAACACTGGAACAGCCTGCCCAGGGGGGTTGTGGAGTCTCCTACTCTGGAGGCATTCAAGACCTGCCTGGACACCTTCCTGTGTAACCTCATCTAGGTGCTCCTGCTCCAGCAGGGGGATTGGACTAGATGATCTTTCGAGGTCCCTTCCAATCCCTGACATTTTGTGATTCTGCGATACAACCAATGATAAGACAAGGGGCAATGGGTATAAACTGGAACACAGGAGGTTCCACTTAAATTTGAGAAGAAACTTCTTCACTGTGAGGGTGATGGAACACTGGGACAGGCTGCCCAGGGAGGTTGTGGAGTCTCCTACTCTGGAGAAATTAAAAAACCCGCCTGAACGCCTTCTTGTGTAACCTCATCTAGGTGTTCCTGCTCTGGCAGGGGGATTGGACTAGATGATCTTTTGAGGTCACTTCCAATCCCTAACATTCTGTGATTCTGTAAACTGTTTTTGTGCTTAAGGATCCCAAATTCACCTTACTTTGCAGGTTACACTAGGAGGAACACTTACACTTGTGAGCTTCTGACAAGCTGCAGCCATGTAGTGCAATAATCCAAGACATTGTGAACTAGCAAATGTACTCAGTTAGTTAAAGCAAAGGGAAAAAATAACCCTTTGAGGAGCTGCTTTCATTGCCACACAAAGTTTTGTAAAAAGAATGTAGAAAAACCTCACAAATGTGGCTGTGAGCCAGAATCAGAGTTCATCGCTATCAAAAGAAAGCATCAAGCAGTGTGGGCTTTTTGGGTCAGGAAAGGGGAAGAACAAGCTTTGTGTTGTTTTTTGGGTTTTTTTCAGTTTGCATTACTATAATCGGCTTCACCAGTATGATTTGGAGGTGAATAGCTTGCTTATCCCTGCCATCCAAGCACTTTTTTTCGTAGTCCAGAACCCCACAGTTAATTGTAGTGTGACATCCTTTTGAATGCACGGTGCACCAAAGGAAATTGCAGTAACTGCAAGCTGTAAGCAAGAGAGTGGGATGTTCTGCCTCAGCAAATGGTACTGAAAACGGTTAAGGCTGTTGACACTTCACTGTTACTAGTTACATTTTAGAAACTTTACAGGCTGTTATGCTGGAGGAGGGTAGAAAGTTCCTATGTCTCTTAGCATGGTTATTTCAGCCTCACAACAGACACAGAAAGTTGGTATTTCATACTGAAGTATTTTGGTAGTCAGAAACGCTTTCCTCGAGTGAAAGTTTGGCTGCTGGAACAACTGGAATATCCATGGGGAGATCTCAGCAATATTCAGGCTTCCCCTCATACCCCCCAGTTACCACCAGCCCTGCACGCACCCCCTTTAACACAATTCTAAAAGCTACTTTGGGGTAAGGAAAACCACTTTTTATTTTTTATCTGTATCACTCTCCTTTCTGTCGCTTGTGAAATGTTTTATCAACATTTGTAGATTACATTGTTCGTCTAGTAAATGTGTAAGTGCTGGGTTTGGGTGAATAAAGAGCCGTGGAAGGACACTTGCAGATTTGCTTTACCCCTGAAAAGAGGGCTCTGTCCCTGAAGAGCTGAAAACCTTCACTGGTAGTTTCTCAGTGAAAGCACTTTTTCTTGCACAATATCTCAAGTTTTTTGTCTGAGAAGCAATTGAGGTCACACCTGCACTGGCAATTAGGAACTGATCTTCAAATCATCTGTGAGCAGGGCCTTGCCAAGCCTTGTTAGCATGGCCATTACCAGCACTGCTGAGCTCCTTGGTTTCCGGGTGGCCTGTTTGTCCCTATGCTCTGAAACTATCCACCTGCATCATCTCTGGAGCTAATGAGGGATGGAGGCTCGACTTCTGCCACCAAGCTGGCTGGTAGGCACCTTAAAATGCATTTTTCTTCCAGCATTACCTTTGCATAAAGGCAACCTGTGGGACAAGATGTGCTGTGCACAGAATGGTTCCTTGAAGGCCTCTATGAAAAAGCCTCAGATGTGACCTAATGTTGCATTAAAGGGAGCATGGTAGGGGAGAGAAGACCCCAAAAAACCCTAAAAACTGAGCACAACAACTGGTTTTGAAGAGAGCCATGGGATGGTTGAAGGGTCACAGGCCTCTTTACATAGATGCTGCACCTGAAGGAGACCTTCCTGTTGACAAGCAAGGTGAGACAAGGTTTTGCGGTCATCTTATGGCTCAATCTGTGCTTGCAAAGATGCCACTTGCAAGCACTCGTGGCTTGGGTTGACAAGCCAGTATTTTTTTAATTAAGGAATATCCCTTTATTCCTTCCACAGGATGGCTTGGTGAGGGAGGGTAAAGCCAAATTGCTGATGAACTGAATGAGGCCTGTGAGACTCTTTTCTCCACTTTGTAGTAGGAAGTGTGATTTATAAGTTATATTAGGTCAGACCGTGGACATTTGCTTTATTACTTCAGAGCTGGTCAAAGATATCTTCTCCAGAAGCCAGTTTTCCTGGGAAAAGTTGCTTTTTCATAAGGACAATCTGAACAGTAGCTACTATCTAACAGATTTGAGGCAATTTGAAGGATAATAATATAGAAAGTGTAGGCAGAAGAACAACATGATGATTTTGTCTGGGGAAAAAAGTCTCCTTTTTTCCTCTGAAATAATGGAGGTTTAAAAAAGAAAAATTGAAATTTATTCTGAAAGTTATCCCATCAAAAGGCTTCCGTTCCTCAGAAATGTCCACAAAGATTTCCTCATAGGTGCATGTTACCCTTCATCTTCAGTGTTGGTGCTTGGAGCACCCGTTGTAGGGCAGGACCTCTGTCTGCGAAGTGCTTGTTCAAAGGCGTTCAAATGGTGTTTAAATCCCACACTCCTAGTCTTAATCTTGCTTGGTATATTGAGTCCTGTGGCAACTTTTGTGACACTGGTGGTGTTGAGTCATGCAAGACACTGTATTAATGGCTAATATGTTTTGCTTTCCAGTTGCAGCGTGTGAGTAATCTGCTACTTACAAATACCTGCTCTCTAGAGAGAAAATAAATCACAGATTTTTTTTGAACCAGTGCTTATTCAATACTTAGGAAATGCATTTGGTAATAATATTGGCTGTAATCCTCCTGAGAGAAATTAATTCTAAACATGTAGCAAGGTCATCAGGGAGGTCACGTCAGCAAGGTCATTCTTGCTGTGACATTGAGCAAAGAACACCAAAGCGAGCAGAAGGGTGGATTGAATTAGAACTCAAGTGTGTCATGTTTCCAGAGGCCATGTGGTGTGCTGGGAGATGTCAGTGCATGGGGGAAAAGGCAAGTTGGCTTGCACAAAATAAGGATTTCTAATGTGATGTTATTATAACATGATGGCTGATGTGCTGGCCCAAAGATAGAGACTGCTTCTGATAAGGTGGTGGATGCTGTTCTTCAGTGAGGATGTGCCAGAGGAAAAAAAAACAAAAACAAAACCAATCTTTTCTGCTTTTATCCCTGTTGCTTTATTTTGATGTTGTGTTCAGTTTCTGGTTTTGTGGGGAGTTTTTTGGTTTGTTTTTTTTTATTAGCAGCTGAACCTGTTCAAATGTCTGGAATATTAGATTAGACATTAATGGGCTAAGCACAGGGGAGGTGGTTAAAACTACAGGAGAAAAGCAGTGACCTAAGTTGCTTTCTGCAGCATTTAAGCCCTGTCTTAAAGCTTCCAACTCTGGTTTTAGTGAGGACCAGGTGGTTTATAAAGATATTGTCCAGCTCTTTGTGCCCTCAGTCTTTATATGACTCTTCTTTTGCCTCTTCCTTTGCCATCTCACCTTTGGGCAGTTACATCTTTTGTGAGATTTGAAGTATGTTGGAGAAAGAAAAGCAGTTCAAAGAGAAGCAAAAAATATGAAAATCAGGATACTGCCACTGTTTTTCAAGAAATGACAACGTTGCCATTTTTTCCCCTTTCAGCTTTAACCTCTTAAAAATAAAGCACGGATGATGCAAAGACTTGTGTTCATTTAGCTTTCCCAAGTAGTCACATTGACATAATTTGAATCATTTCAACTCAACATACCTGTGATTTTTAAATAGATCATAGTTCTTCAGGAAAAATCATCCCATCTTGCATAGTTCATTCTTCCAGCTATCTGTAGTGGTGGTCCTTTTTTTTTTTTTTTTTTTTAAATCACGGAATGAAAATTCAAGGCTAAAATCCGTCAAGAAATGTGATTTGCTATGGCTGAATAGCTGGCTTCTAAGAAGATGTCTCCTTTCATGTCTGAGGTCAGTAATTTGTTAACACATGCCAGAAAGTACGTGCTCCTTGGAGGCTGGAAAAAACCCAAGGTTTGTGTTCAAGGTACAAGAGTAAAAATTGGTGCTGGTGTTGCAAGATTCCAGTCTCTTACCTTTTAATTTAGCAGAGTCTGCAGGTTGCCAGGTCTCCCTGAAGGTCTGACATTGTCTGCTCTTCTATTTAAAAACATCTGGATGGAAGGAAATCCCTTAAAACTTTGCTTTCTCCTTCTTTGCTGTAGCTCCAAGCTGAAGCCCCCCAGGCAGCTTGTTTGGGTCTGACATGCTGGGCTGACAGCTAACTGAAGCATGCCAAGATGCTGGAGCTGCTGGGATGTTGGTGCGTTCATTATTATTAGTTTTGTATCCCCACGAGCCTGCTTCCCCTCAATATTTGATAGTGCCAGAGCTTTATCTATATGGCATTTCTTGCATGGCCCTGCTCTCTCTCTGTCTCCATGTGATTTCTATCCTTCAGCCATGACACTCAGACAGATTCCCTCTTTTTACCTGTGTGGTTAATTCAGAGGAGGCGGAAAAATAAAAGGAAGCGGTTTCTATTATTCATCACAGGTGAAAGGCTGTATGTACTCTGAGCAAATCCAAGGGGGAAGCTTTCTTGTATTTTACGATTGTATGTGCATCATTACGGGAACCAATTACCCAGGAACGGGGTTCTGAACACCTAGATGGCCTGTTTATGCTTCAGTGGGTTTTTCCAGTTTAGACACAGGAGTTGAGTTAGGCTGGGAAACCCTTCAAGGAGAAATAAGCTTATTCAGCCGGGGACTCACTAGCCAGTGCCGATTAAAGTTTGCCTGGATAGAGCACATGAAGCTTGCAAAGGAGTTTTGCAGGGGTAATCATCTCTGGTTTAGGGTGGAAAACTTGGCTCTGCTCAACTTTCTGTACCTCTGTCACATGCGAACCAAGCCTGAGAGAGCCCTAATAGTGCCTGCATGAGGTGGTGGACAAAACCTGGTGGCTTTGGGATGTTGCAGCCTGTAGAAGTTACTGTCCTTTGGGCAAAGTAGGCAGAACTTGCTTCAACCCAGGGGCTGGTGCAGCAGCTGACATCCTTGCAAAGTGGATTTGTGTTACTGATGGATTAGCACAGCTCCTCTACTGACATTTCAGGTGGGTTTTCTAGGCTTCAACCCTGACTTGGAATTTGTAATCTTGTTCAGTCTCTGTCCATGACTTGACAGCCATTTATACACATGAATGATCTCTATTACTGATATCGGGGGAAAAAAAAAATATTTTGGTATTGCTTATGTAAATGAGGAAGTTGAGGCAGAAACTTGTTGGAACGATAAAGGACTGAGCATTCCAATTCAATGTGAATCACGCAAAGCCATTTATTACAGAAACAAGCCTCCTTATATACGCAACTATGTTCTAATCACGCGTCCACGCTCCAAGCATGGATTCACTAAATGAGTATCATGGGCTGTCCATGCGCTGGAGTCTCACTGATGATACGCCCGATGATTCACGCCACGCCAGGACCCCACTGATTGAGGAACGCCCCTCTTTCTCACAGCAGATTCTGTTCTCAGCTTCTCTAAGCGGCCTTGAGATTCCTTTGAGCCAGACTAATTCAGCAACAAATCTTTATCTATCAAAACCCCTTCACAGTTCCCCCTTTCTGTTCTTGAATTAGTCAGGCCCCTTTAACTGCACAGTGAATAATTTTTGAAATATACTGCAACATAGAACACGTGATTAACAACATAATTACAATTACATATAATGCAGTTAAACCTTACTTAATAAGATCAAACAACTACCTGCTTACTATGACAACCTTATTAACACAGTATTTTAATAGATTCAAAATAACCAGACAAGTTAATACAATATTTTCTCTTGAATTCCTAAAAGATTTATAACTGCACAGTTTATAGGGTAACATACTTAATACCATCAGCATATATTAATAACTGAATTAATATCTTAAAAGTTATCTTAACCTATTTAAAAGATCAACAGCTTAACCTTAATATCCCTTCTAAAACTTTATCAGTTGCTAAACTTAGATTACTATGGTAGGGATATCTCATAATTTTACCTTATCTATGCATTAACTATCTAATCATAATATCACCATTTTGGATCTTCTGCTGATTGTTCAAATTGCCATTCTCCACAGAAGGTACACCACCTGCTTGCTAATAGGCTTCTAGACCACCAGGTCTGCGAGCATCTGTAACACTGAATTAGGATCCATGGTTTATATCTGAAACAGTCCTCACAACTTATCTCCCTCCTGAGCATCCGTTGAATCTTTGTTGAATCCACTTCAATCCTCGGCCTGTAATGACACAAACATAACCTTTTCCCCAGGTTATCAATTGATGTGGCCTTTTTCATTGACTAGCGATTTGACCATAACTAATGTTCTTTCTGATTTAGCATGGTTTTTGGTCATACTTGCAAAGTATTTCATCACATACAATGCTTTTGACAATTGGTTTTGTGGTGTTTCCCCTACTTCCCCCCGCCCCTTAAAAAAAAAAACAAACAAACAAAAAAAAAACAAACAAACAAAAAAAAAACAAACAAAAAAAAACCCCCAAAACAACAACAACAACAACAAAAAAAACACAAACCAAAAAAACAACCAACCAAACAAAAAAAGTTCAGAACCAGATACATGCGTTGGATCTTGACTACGTACTCAAAATCACAAATCAAATTTAGAGGTTCCTCCTTAAAAAGCTCTAAGTAATTTAAAGCTGTGCCAAGTTCTGCTAATTGGGTTGAACCTTCAATAATTTTTACAGAATGATGCCAATTGTTATCTTCACACCAAACCACTACAGCTTTATGAGACTTCCCAGAACCATCAACAAAAACTTTGCAAGTATGTAGGATCAGACCAAATACAAGTATGGCCTATGACCTGATGTTAAAGACTTGCAGGTTCTGCAGCAATTTACATTTATGCATGCCAAAAGCTGTGCTGTTAAGAAAAACAGCTAGTGGAATTTACAAAGACATAGATTACAAATAAAAAAAATCAGAATTAAATTTCACAAATGGTACATATATGACAAAAGTATCATGGCCTATTAAGACTTAAATTCATTCCCTGCATTTTCTTGATTAGAGTGACAATTGATATATAACAGTCGGTATATCAGTTTGCTAGCAATCTCATCATACTGTCTCACAATAGCCACAGGTTGTTTCATAGATAAATCTGCAAGTCCAATCGAATGCAGTCAGCCTGTAAGGTTTTCATAAATTTATTCCTCAAAGTTTCTAACTCCATTTTGGCTGTCATATTTATTGGATATTTTTTTCCCTTACCGGATCGAAGTCCTGTTTCAGATCTATCAGTGTAGTATTTGCTTTATCGAAACATTGGCTGTTAATACTACTGGAAATACAGCATTCGAAATTTTCTTGGAGATTTCTCACTTGCAGCAAGCAGATCTGCACCATCCAAGCAGCTTCTTGTAGGCCATGCAACTAAACAGAATTCTCAGAAAATGTTATTTGAGCTTACAATTTACTTAACAAATCTTAACCTAAGAGAGGTATAGGACTTTCTGGCAACTATAAGAATTCATGTACTAAAACTTTGTTCCAAATTTGGCATTCCATTGGTCTCAAAAAACGGCCTTTCTGTCGTTCTCTCCTATGACCTCAAAAACTAACATGCTGAATTTACTAAGAAGTCTCTTACAACTAATTACCACAGAATAAGTCTATTAACAAATTTTTGGTTTAATTTTCCAGTTTCATTAGAACTATGGGTCTGCTAAGGATGCCTTTAAACTTCACCCTCGGACTGCTCCATTCAGTATTACATCGCTGCAGTGGAGGGGGAGAGGAAATCCCCCCTTTTACCACTTTAAAAGCGGGCAGCCAGGTTTTTCTATTTTTTTCTTCTTTCTTTCTCTTCTTGCTGCAGTTTAGATATAACCAAGGTCACGCAGCTGGCATAATGGCTGGTACGAAGTGGTAGGCTCTGGGAAACTTCTCAGTTACAATGAGCTGCACACAGGCCTGGGATATTTTGCTCTTTTGTTTTCCCATTTCATTCCAACCATAATACACTTTATATGCAATTCCAAGTAGCTCAGCAATAGTTACATTCCTTAGCTCCATTTACCTTTTACAATTTACAGATGTCAAAAACCAGTATAATAAACATAAATCCATTATTCTATTTTCCTAGATCCAAATCAGTGAATATTCTAGCAACTTTTAAATACAACCTCTTCCAAATTCACATCTATCATAGCATTTAGGTGGTGGGGTTTTTTTTGTTGGTTTTTTTGTTTGTTTGTTTGTTTGTTTTTTCAGAGCAGAGTTTAACAATTTAAATTCTTTTCTGGTCTCAACATTACTAGATAACAACATAAGCAGTTATTCTAATGTATAAGGATGCATCCTAAGGGGGAGCAAGGTGTAATTTTAGCAGTGGAAACGGTTCCCATTTTGTAATTATCTCCCCAAACAAGATTCTTTTGGTACCAAATATAAATATGCAAACTAAAACACTGAGCTTAGATATGAAAACCAAACACCAAGTTCAAATATGCAGATGGATCACAGTGACACAGTAATTTAAGACAATATCTCAATTTTTGCATTGCACCTTTGGGCCACTTACTGCTCAGCCAGGTGGAGGTGCCTCTGGGTCTCCTTGACAAAATAGGTCAGTGCACGCTGGAGCCCCAACCGACACCCGCCCCCCCGCCGTCGCAGTGAGCTGGATTGGGCAAGGCTTGCTTTTTTTTTTTTTTTAAAAAAAAAAAAAGTTTTAGTGTCTCATCTGGTGCGCTACAGCTGTTATTCCAAACCCAGGATTCTTTACATGGTGTGCATATGGAAAAGCCAAATCCACCACACCGAGATGAGACACAGACTGTCACAGAGTTGCGCAAGTCTGAATGCTGGATTAAAGGTAGCATGCTGGAGAGAAAAATAACAGCTACTGTAATAAATTTTGACTCGAAATTAACTTGAATAACAGAAATTTATTCCCGATGGATTTCAACGCAATAAGCAAAAAAAACCAGCGCTGGGTGACCGGGGAGTCTCGGCTCCTCCAGTGGCGCACGCGGGAAAAACTTCTTCCGAACTTCTTTAAGGCCGACAGTCCCGGGTTCCTTGCTCAGGGTGCCACGTCACTTGTTCTTTCTGCGCATGTGTTCTCTGTTGTCAGGCGGTTAATCTCCTATCTTCTCACCTACCCCTGCCCCCCCACCTTTAGAGGATCGAACATTTAAGGCAATTGCATAACAAAGGGCAGGGGCTTCCCGTGTTGCACAAAAACCCCTGAGTGTTTCCTTTTAAGAAGCTTTAATGAACAAACATCTCTAACTTTTAGAATTGTTTATTACAACTCCCCCCTTTTCTTTTTTCTACTTATTTTGTTCATTAAAGCGTGTAGTTCTTGACTACTTAATACAAATAACTCAGTATCATCTTGATTGGGTAACTGCTCATACTTTGCTTTAACTAATAATAAATGTGCTGCTTCTAGCCTGCTTCTCACAATAGCTATTACTTTATTAAAAATACATGGTCCAAACATCAGCACTAGCATTAAGAGAATCAATGGCCCTGCTATAGTAGAGAGGAGGGTTGTAAGCCAAAGTGATTGTCTAAACCAGGTTTCATACCAACTCTGCCGAGATTCATATTCCCTTTTTCGTTTTTCTATATTTTCTCGTAGCTTACTCATGGTATTTCTTACTAGACCTGTGTGGTCTGCATATACACAGCATTCCTCCTTTAAAGCTGCGCAAAGGCCTCCTTCTTTGAAGAACAATAGATGTAATCCTCGCCGGTTTTGCAAGACCACTTCTGACAAGGATCTGACTGATTTTTCTAGTGCAGTAATAGATTGCTCTATTCTTAGCAGATCCTCATCGACGGCTACTCTCAATGCCGTGAATTCTTGGTTTTGGTTGACTATTGAGGCAATTCCTGTTCCTGCACCTGCTACACTGAGGGCCATTATCATACCTAAGGTCAGAGCAGTGATCGGTTCCCTTTTCGTTAATCGGTGTGTAAAGACAGTTTCTAACGGATATTCATATTCTTTTGGGTGATAAGTAATTTTAGGGATTACGACCACTTGTATACAAAATTCTTTCATGGTTTTTAGATAATTCATAGAAACACAAGGTGTAAGTCCGGTTTTTGAACATATCCACTTAGAATTATTGGTGGGTATTACCCAATCACCAGGCCTATTAGCTTTAAGGGTGCCATTTATACATAGATACCGTTTTCCAGCGGGTATTCGACCTATACATATTCCTTGCCCCTGGACTTGTTGCAACGATATTCCTTGAGTATTATTTTCCCACCTACAAGACCCAGGATTTGATCCATTAGCAAGCTTTGGCATATTTCTTAGTCCAATATCTTCGAAATATGGTGGTTTGGTGTTTAAGCATAACCAGCATTCTGCTGTTAAATTTGGGTGTGTTTTGTTAATCACCTGATAGCTCGCATTTATTAGAGTCCAAAGTGGGTTTACTTCTTCCGGTTGTGTAAATGCATCTATATCAGAGCTATCTGTCATTGTTATATTAAGTATCTTAGAAGTTTTATTTATCTCTAATTTCCCCGTTATTATTGCATTAGGGCCTATTGATTGGGATTTCCCTTCTGGGGCAGGTTCTTTTTGTATCTTTATAAGTGTCCCTCAATCAGTCCTAGTCTCCCAGATCCTTATACCCCAAGTTTTGCCAATTGACCACCCCTAGTCTTGCGGTTGCAAGACTGTAATTTCTAATGTTTTGCAATTCCCTAGGTCAGAACTACCATAAAGCGATGGGAGAGATTGTCGACAATCTCTAGGCCGCCAGTTGACTTGGAGGTATTTATCCGGATTGGCAACGCTCCACGCTGTGGATATTGTCTCACAACCCCAATAAGCACAATAATATTGATTAGGATAGCTGCAATATCCCTTTCCTGGATTGGAGCTAGGGCACCAATAAGTTGATACTGCACTTCCCCTTTTATGTGGAGGTTTGCAGTGATCAAAATTCCAGTCTTCCCCAGAACCTAAATGTCCTAATAAATCACAAATGGTTACGTTAAATGAGGGTGCACCTATGGTTACATTTTCTTCAATCACACGACTTTCCTCTGCTTGAATTAAAGTCCACTTATACGGTCTATGCACTGTTTCTCCATAGCTCAGCAATAATAGCAACATCAACATAGTGTACCAGATTGGGCTGCATTAACTCTGGCTCATTCCTCCTTGCTTTTTAGTTAGTGCCTGGGTGTGCCGCTTAACATTGGGGTAGCTCGGCCAATATTTTGGCATAGTTCCACTCAGGCTCTTGTTTCCACCGTTTCTTAATCCTCTGCCTCGCCCGTCGACTCGGTTGCTTTGAGCCATGGGGTAAACCATCTTCTCGGCAGCAAGAATATTCTTCAGGAAACCCTGAATGCTTTTGCTCTCCATGCCTTTGTTTATACGCTTCCCAATTATAGTCTTTGACTATAGGAGAGTGGCACAGTATTTTCTTTATGGTAGTTCTACAGCACACCCTTGTTATTTGTATTTTAGAGGGGTTGGTTCATTAGGGTGAGAGCAAAACCTCTCAGGCTATATTTCGTAGGTGTATATACACCACCAGTCAGGACTGTCGGATCTCTTTTTCGTGTGACTTTTGATTTCAAGGCCAAATCTGTAATTTCTAATTCTATATTATAACATTGATTGCATATTCCTCTAGGGGAATACCGTCTATACAATGCAACCACCAATTGTTTCGGCACACTCTGGTGGCAATTACAGAAACATGGTGGGACAGTTCACATGACTGGAATGTGGTCATGGATGGCTATGCCCTTTTCAGGAAAGACAGGCCAGCCAGGCGTGGTGGTGGAGTTGCTCTCTATGTGAGAGAGCAACTACAGTGTACTAAATTCTGCCCAGGAGTGGATGACGAGCGAGTTGAGAGTGTATGGGTCAGGATCAAGGGGCAGGCTGGCAGGGCTGACACTGTTGTGGGTGTCTGTTACAGGTCACCAGATCAGGCTGAGGAAGTTGATGAGGCCTTCTATGGGCAGCTGAGAGTGGCCTCACAGTCACAGGCCATGGTTGTTGTGGGTGATTTTAACTTCCCTGATGTTTGCTGGAAGGACCATTCAGCCAGCCAGCCGCAGTCCAGGAGGTTCCTCCAGTGCATTGATGATAACTTCCTCATGCAGATGGTGGAGGAGCCGACTAGGAGAGGTGCACTGCTGGATCTCATCCTCACTAACAAGGACGGTCTGGTCGAAGCAGTAAAGGTTGAGGGCTGCCTGGGTTGCAGTGACCACGAGATCGTGGAGTTCAGCATCTTGTGTGGCAGGAACAGCAAGTAGAATTGCAACCCTGGACTTCAGCAGGGCTAACTTTGGCCTTTTCAAGCAATTGCTGGGGGAAATCCCATGGGCAAGACTGCTTGAAGGAAAAGGGGCCCAAGATAGCTGGGTGGCATTCAGAGGTTGCTTCTTCCATGCTCAGGATCAGAGCATCCCCACATGCAGGAAGTCAAGGAAGGGAGCCAGGAGGCCTGCGTGGTTGAATAGGGATCTGTTGGGTATGCTCAAGCAGAAGAGGAGAGTTTACAGGTCATGGAAGCAGGGGCTGGCCACTTGGGAGGAATATAAGGCTGCTGTTAGAGGATGTAGGAAGGCAGCTAGGATAGCCAAGTCCTCCTTAGAATTACAGCTGGCGAGAGGGGTCAAGGACAGCAAAAAGAACTTTTTCAAATACATAGCAGATAAAACTAATACCAGAGGCAATGTAGGCCCACTGATGAACAAGGTGGGTGCCCTGGTGGCAGAAGATACAGAGAAGGCAGAATTACTGAATGCCTTCTTTGTCTCTGTCTACTCTGCTGGAGGCTGTCCTGGGGAGCCCTGTACCCCTGAGACCCCGGATGAAGTCAGGTCAATGGAGGAGTTTGCTTTAGTCGATGAGGACTGGGTTAGGGAGCAATTAAATAGTCTGGACATCCATAAATCCATGGGTCCAGATGGGATGCATCCGCGGGTGCTGAGGGAGCTCGCTGAAGTCATTGCTGGACCGCTTTCCATCATCTTTGCCAAGTCTTGGGAAACGGGAGAGGTGCCCGAGGATTGGAGGAAAAGCAAATGTCACTCCAGTCTTCAAAAAGGGCAAGAAGGAGGACCCGGGTAATTATAGACCGGTCAGCCTCACCTCCGTCCCTGGGAAAGTAACGGAACAGCTTGTCCTTGGTGCCATCTCAAGGCATATCAAGGATAAGAGGGTTATTAGGGGCAGTCAGCATGGCTTTACCAAGGGTAGGTCATGCTTGACCAACCTCATAGCCTTTTATGAGAAGGTAACAAGGTGGATGGATGATGGCAGAGCGGTGGATGTGGTCTACCTTGACTTCAGTAAAGCCTTTGACACAGTCTCCCACAGCATCCTCACAGCTAAGTTGAGGAGGTGTGGTCTAGACAATAGAGTAGTGAGGTGGGTTGCAAACTGGCTTAGGGAGAGAAGCCAGAGAGTGGTGGTCAATGGTGCGGAGTCTAGTTGGAGGCCAGTATCTAGTGGAGTGCCTCAGGGGTCAGTGCTGGGGCCAATATTATTCAATATATTCATTAACGATTTGGACGAGGGAATTGAGTGTACTATCAGCAAGTTTGCTGATGACACCAAGCTGGGAGGAGTGGCTGACATGCCAGAAGGCTGTGCTGCCATCCAGCAGGACCTGGACAGGCTGGAGAGTTGGGCGGGGAATAACCTAATGAAATAGAACAAGGGCAAGTGTAGAGTCCTGCATCTGGGCAGGAACAACCCCAGGTTCCAGTATAGGTTGGGAGATTACATATTAGAGAGCAGTGTAGGGGAAAGGGACCTGGTGGTCCTCGTGGACAACAGGATGACCATGAGCCAGCACTGTGCCCTTGTGGCCAGGAAGGCCAATGGCATCCTGGGGTGTATTAGAAGGGGGGTGGTTAGTAGATCGAGAGAGGTCCTCCTTCCCCTCTACTCCGCCCTGGTGAGACCACATCTGGAATATTGTGTCCAGTTCTGGGCCCCTCAGTTCAAGAAGGACAGGGAACTGCTGGACAGGGTCCAGCGTAGGGCAACGAAGATGATTAAGGGAGTGGAGCACCTCCCTTATGAAGAAAGGCTGGGGCAGCTGGGTCTCTTTAGTTTGGAGAAGAGGAGACTAAGGGGGGACCTTATTAATGTTTATAAATATATAAAGGGTGAGTGCCATGAGGATGGAGCCAGGCTCTTCTCGGTGGCAAACAATGATAGGACAAGGGGTAATGGGATCAAGCTGGAACACAAAAGGTTCCACTTAAATTTGAGAAGAAACTTCTTCTCAGTAAGGGTGACAGAGCACTGGAACAGGCTGCCCAGGGAAGTTGTGGAGTCTCCTTCACTGGAGACATTCAAAACCCGCCTGGACATGTTCCTGTGCGACCTCACCTAGGTGTTCCTGCTCCAGCAGGGGGATTGGACTAGATGATCTTTTGAGGTCCCTTCCAGTCCCAAACATACTGTGATACTATGCACCTAAAGCATATAAAAAGGATAACAATTACAACTTATATTAATACATCTAACTCTTATGATTTTTACAAATGGGATATTCATAAACAACTTTATCATTTTTCTGTACTTGCATGATATGATTCAACAAGCCCAAGTCCATTTATTGTTTCTGTAGTTTAACTTTCAGAGGGTCGTCTGTGGGCTCTGCAGTCCAGGCGTTAGTCTTGACTGGACTTTTAACTCGGCTGGCGTGTGTCCGCCCCTTTTCGGCAGTTCGGATGGCTGTTTCTGTAGTGAGTAAAACAACATATGGTCCCTCCCATCGAGGGGTTAATGATGTTTCTTTCCATGTTTTTATGAGTACCTTATCTCCAGGTTCTAGGGTATGTATTTTTATGTCCAGCCCATTCTTGTGCCAAGACCCTGTATGCAGTCCCTGCATCTATATTAGTGAACAAATAAAATGGTTTCCATACATCTGGCAAGCTCAACACAGGGGCACTTATCAGCTCTTTCTTTATGCAATCAAATTGTTCCTCATCTTGTTCCGTCCATTGTACCAGTTTTTCCTGTGTTAATTTTTCATACAAAAATTTTACCTTCTTTGTATAATTTTCGATCCATTTGTCTACAGTATCCAGTTAGTCCTAATATTTGTCTTATCTGTCGTTTAGACTTTGGGGCTGGCAATAACAAGATCCCATTTACTCTTTCAGGGTCCAGATGTTTGGTCCCCCTGCTTAAATAGTGTCCTAGATATTTCACTTCTTGCTCAACAAACTGGAGTTTGGTCTTTGACACTTCGAGCCCCTGTAGACTAAGGAAATTTAATAATTTAATACTTTCTTGTCTAACCACTTCTTCGTCTTGCCCTGCTAACAAGACATCATCTACATATTGCACTTAATACCACTTCTGGACTGCGCTCATATTTCTGCAGAATTTGTTCTAAAGCTTGCCCAAACAAGTTAGGTGACTCCGTAAACCCCTGGGGAAGCACAGTCCCTCGCAATTGTTGTTTTCTATGTGTATCTGGGTCCTCCCACTCAAAGGCAAAATAGTCTCTGCTCTCTTCATCAAGCGGGCAAGCCCAAAAGGCATCCTTTAAATCTATAACACTATACCATTGATCATTCAGACCTAATTGACTCAGGAGGGTATACGGCTTGGCCACTACAGGGAATCGACTCACGGTTCTTTTATTCACCTCCCTCAGGACATGTACTAGTCTCCATTTTCCATCTTTCTTTCTTACGGGTAAAATGGGGGTATTAAAGGGAGACATGCAGGGCTCGAGTAGGCCTTTTTCTATTTCTGGTTTTAATCCCCTTCGGCCCTCTTCGGATACTGGATATTGTTTTACACAAATGGGTATTTCTGGACTAGAAATTTTAACTTTAAAGGGTGTTATGTCCAGCTTCCCTACTGAGTCTTCTGTATACCATAATTCAGGATTAATTTTATTTTCATCTTCTGCCCTGAGAGGACATAATCTTATCCGAATTTCTTTCCCCGTTACTTCTAAATTAACACCCAATTCAATTATTAAATCCCGTCCCAAGAGATTATATTCAGCTTCAGGAACTAAAAGTAAATTTCCCACTCCTATTTTGGAATCGGTTTCAATAACTACTTCTTTTATAACAGGGACCCAAAATGGCTCTCCCTTTGCCCCAATTACTTGCATAGTGTCGGAAGATATCTCACATCCCTCGGGTAAAGTTTGTATGGTAGATCGTTCTGCTCCAGAATCTACAAGAAATTCAATTTCTTGCTGCTGGGGACCCACTTCTAGTTTTATCAAGGGCTCCGTTCCTTTTTGGATCCCCAGCAAAAAGAGCCCCTGACACCCCTATTCCGCTTTAAACATTTTCTCATCCGCCATTTTCTTCCTACAGTTCCACTTTATGTGCCCTTTCTTTCCACAGTAAAAACATTCTATCGGCTCACCCTGTTTCATTGCAGTCTCATCATTAAGGGGTCTTGCCTTAGGACTAGGCCCCTTTTACTGTGCCCTTCAGTTTCTGGATTTCCATTGCTGTTGGGCTGTACCTTCTCTGACTGCTGCAGCCATCATTCGTACAGTCCTCCGCTCTTTCTCATCCTCTCTCCTAACATACACTTTCTGAGCTTCCCTCAATAGTTCATCTAACCCACGATTTTCCCAATCTCCTAATTTTTCTAGCTTTTTCCTAATATCTATCCAAGATCTAGCTACAAATTGTGTTTTTAACAGCGCCTCTCCCACAAGGGTACTAGATTCTAACCCCAAACACAATTGTAAGTTTTTCCTGAGCCGTTCTAACCACTCTGTAGGTGTTTCATCTTTCTTTTGGTGTTCACTAAATACCTTGCCAATGTCCTGACCCCTTGGAACAGACTCTCTAATGCCTTGGACTAATATAGTCCGTAGGTCTTGCATATGACCCCTATGTAATGGATCCTGATTGTTCCAGTCAGGTCTTGGCAGCGGCCATTTTGTGTCGGCTGCAGGACCTTGCTGGTGCTGTTCATCCCAAATCCACATACCGGCCCTACGGATCATTCCCCTCTCTTCTGCAGTTAACAATATTCCTATTATCGATTGCAACTCATCCCACGTGTATACGTTGGGCCCTAAAAATTGGTCAACCCGCTCCGCTACTCCCAACAGGTCCTCTAGCAAACTCCCCATTTCCTTTTTAAAATCTCTAACATCCCCGGAATTAAGAGGTACCGCCACATATCCCATCCCCACCTGAGGCCCTCCCATTGCGATCTCTCGCAGTGGATATAGTTGCCCTGGTGTTTGCTGTTGCTGTTGCCCAGTCTTGCTACGCGTGACAGGCCCCGTGGACTGGTTATCATCCGAACCCTCTGGGTTCGGTGCCGAAGGGGGTGGACTAGGGACTGGGCTAGGAACTGGTACCGGGGGTGGCGGTGGTGGTACATAAGGTGGGGGTGTCATTGGGATCTCTTCCTCATGCCGCTTATTTCCCTGGCGGCCATGTTTATCACCCCCTTTTTCTTTTAACGGGTATAGATTAACCCTAGTCTCTGATCTTATCCATAAGAATGCATATTCGCTTTCTTCTGAACTAAAAGGCTCCTTTGAATTAACATAAATGTTTAAAGCCTGACAGATCCAGTCCTCAAATGATCCGAAAACTGGCCAATATAGGTGGTCTCTACGGATCTCTTTACCACCCTAAACTTCCATACAATAATGTATCATTTTCATTTTGCTTTTACCCAGCCTAGAGGGGTAATTATCCCAATACTTAATCATTAATCCTAACGAACTATCTGGGGGAATCGGGGGAAGCCTTTCCTGCGGTTCCCCTCCCATGGGAACAGAATGCCTACTTTTCTTCTGTCCCATCTTCTGAGATACCCTCCGCTGTATCTCAGGAATCCCAGCCCCAACCGAGTGGATAGCCGGCCTATACTCACGCGTCCTGCGTCTTCACTCGGGTCTTCGTGCACAAAGTTTAAGGGGCTGCCGGGATTTACTTTGCTTATTGCAATTTAGAATGTTCGTCGGTGAAGGATCCGGTGACAAGAGTCCCACAAGGGCCGCTTAAAAAAAGAAGCGGGGCGCCTTCTTTAGAGGGGTTGCCACCGAATATCCTTCATCCGAGTCACGGCACCAAATTGTAATAAATTTTGACTCAAAATTAACTTGAATAACAGAAATTTATTCCCAATGGATTTCAACGCAATAAGCAAAAACAGCGCTGGGCGGCCGGGGAGTCTCGGCTCCTCCAGTAGCACGCGCAGGAAAAACTTCTTCCGAACTTTTTATAGGGCCGACAGTCCCGGGTTCCTTGCTCAGGGTGCCACGTCACTCGTTCTTTCTGCGAATGTGTTCTCTGTTGTCAGGCGGTTAATCTCCTATCTTCTCACCTACCCCTGCCCCCCCACCTTTAGAGGGTCGAACATTTAAGGCAATTGCATAACAAAGGGCAGGGGCTTCCCGTGTTGCACAAAAACCCCTGAGTGTTTCCTTTTAAGAAGCTTTAATGAACAAACATCTCTAACTCTTAGAATTGTTTATTACAGCTACTACACGCAAAATTTTACCATCACATTCACGCAGTAAAGAACTAAATTATTCATGATCTTCTGTATTATCACAAAATGCACATTTTGAGTCAACGGATTCTCATGATTTAACAGATTGTGAACTTATCGTACCATATAGCAAAGACCTACCAAAATTGCCACATGCTTAAACAGATACCCACAAAGAAAACAGGTTAATAAGGAAAGCATCTTGCAGACTTTAACAAGTTTTCTGACCTGTGTGTTATCAGTTAATTCTCTCTCAGCTTGTTGAAGTTCAAATCACCCCGCCTGTAAAACTGTAGAGATTTATTTTGTCCTGCTCTTCTGGCCTTAAAAACAACATTAATCGCAACAAAGTGTTATACTTCAAGATTCTATTCTCCAGACACTTTTCCCAATCATTTCACTTATACAGCAGCCAACACTGATTTAAATATTTAACAAGATCTTCCTTCCTATAATTCCGAGTGCTTTCGTAAGTTTTAAAACACCTCCCAATACTGATTTTTTAGCAACACAACTGAAAACAATCATTCTTGACCCCATCTTGCAAGTAAAAACCTTGAGAAGAGAGGGGGAGGGAGGGGGAGGAAGGCACAGGGTTGCTTGCAGCGTGAATGAGAAAAGCAGGGAGAAGGTTTTACGGTGCACTTAAAAACAACTAGTAAAACAATTAACTCACATTCCTGACAAGCTGCTTGATTTTCAGAGACGCAATACACAGGAACACATAATATGTACTGTAAAACTCGCAAATAACATGGTGAAAGCAAACATTAGCATTCTCTACTGCTAATTTCAACACCCGTGCTTCCTTAACTTCTAAGTTTTCAACCTGCTTATTGATGGCCTCTTGAAGATGGTCAATAAAGTGCATGTAATTCTCATTGGGACCCTGACTAATAGTTGCAAATGATTTGGCTGCTCTGTTGGTTTCAGGCACCTTTCTCATAGCTTGATATGCAAGATCTGTTGACTGCCTCAGGATTTCAGAAACTAATCGTGCCTGTAGTTGTGGTGTGTCAATTAGTGTGTCTTCCAAGAGTTGGGGGATACCTGCCCCTTTCAACAAATCCCCATCGTTCCGTCCTAAATGATCTATAGCTGTTACATTGCATAGGTCTAATTTTGCTTGAGTCTTTCATGGTTCTTATCTGATCTTGGGGCAACTCGTACACATACTTAACTTTTCAAGAAAAATGCTTCAAACCCTCATCCTCTTCCGAGTCATCAGATAACACGGACTTGAACGGTGTTGGAGAATCATTAGTAACACGGGGGTGCGGAACAGTGCACATTCTCGGCAATACTTTCTAGCATCTTAATTATTCATATAACCTGAGTCCCCAAGCGCATCCCCTTTCCCATCACGATCAGCATGACCGCGTTGCTGACTGTTGGATTCACTCGCTAATAGCTGATCTGATCTTTCACACAGTTCTTTTGCCCAGTTCTTATCCGGCAACTCCTTCTGCTCTCTCGTAGTAGTTAGAGGGGTAGAAGGCGGTAAAGGCGGACACAAATCAGTAAAAGGACTGATATTACACTTATTTATGACTTTAGCCTTCTCAGCTTTCACCGGTTCTTTTGACAAATTGTCTGATTCCAGTCCTTTGGACTTCTTGATCTCTCTAGAGTCGGGTAATGGTGTAGGAGTCCATCCACTTGGTAGTTTTCGTCCCTCCGCCCCAGACTGCTGTATCATCGCGGGTGCCAACGGCACAACAGGGGATGGAGCGGGGAGGGGGTCGAAAGACACGATCCGGGTAACTTCACAGTCATTTTTAGGTTTGTTATCAGGCTGCAACCCTGGAAAAATTCCGGCAACGGCAGCCTGTTCAGCCTTAAAGTCTTTTAAGGTGGAAATTATAAGCTTCCATGTAGTCGCTAAAGATTTAGTTTCTTTATCATCTCCATTGCTGACCTTATTCCATAATTTCTGCTCTTTATCGTCCCAAAGTTAACGTTTAGAAGCCTTCTTGTTTTCTCTCGGGTAGCCGTTAATTCTACACCAAATTAATAGTCTACATATGTTACTTTTTTCCTATTTAAGTCCTCTCATAGAGAGAATATGCAGGAGGAACTTAACTGCAGCTTGTGCTTCAGAGAACACATTCTGCCCCATAACTTTACTCTTCCCTCCTCCTGCTCCCAGCCGCTCACCTTTTTCCTTTGCTGCGTCGACGACTTTATACCCGGGGCATCCTTACGCCTCCGTCCGGTCTTCAGTCCAGCTGAAGCCGCTCCCAGCTGGGCCGCTCCAGGCTTTTCCCCGATCGTAGTGGTACGCCATTCAGAGTATCACGTTGGGGTCACCATTTGTTGGAACGATAAAGGACTCAGCATTCCGATTCAATGTGAATGACACAAAGCCATTTATTACAGAAACAAGCCTCCTTATATACGCAACTATGTTCTAATCACGTCCACGCTCCAAGCATGGATTCGCTAAACGAGTATCATGGGCTGTCCATGCGCTGGAGTCTCACTAATGATATGTCCGATGATTCACGCCACACCAGGACCCCACTGATTGAGGAACGCCCCTCTTTCTCACAGCAGATTCTGTTCTCAGCTTCTCTAAGCGGCCTTGAGATTCCTTTGAGCCAGACTAATTCAGCAACAAATCTTTATCTATCAAAACCCCTTCACAGAGGCTGATAATTCAGACCAGACAAATGAATTCTCCTATCCTTAAAAATGTTATTTTTTGGTGCAGCTTCAGAACACAACACAAACTTGGTCAAAACTATTCCAGTATTTCCTTGTCCTGTTGTCTGAGATCTTGAAAACTCCTGGAGTAAAAAATCCTTCTTCCATGTGGTGTATCAGGTGCTTCTTGGCTCCCTGTGGTGCCAGCCTTGTTCTCTGCTTCCCTCTGGTTATTTACACAGGGTAATGAAGGAAGAAAATATTTTCTGCTCTCTTGGGAGATGTAGTACAGAGTTGACCAAGTGCCAATGCCTGCCTAGGCTACCTGGTAAATCTGTGTTAAAAATTAGGAACAGGCTTATGTAAGTTAGATAATGGGAAAGTGGTTCAGAGATTTCATGTAATAATTCTTCTCTCACATCCTTGTCCTCCTTAAACCAGCTATAACCACATCTGCGTCTCTTTTTAACCTTCTCTGGGGAAATAGGGTGTGTTGGCACACTGCAGCTGCTGCACATGAGGCATCACTGGTGCACTAGTACCCACAAAAAACACTGGGAGATAAAGATATAAGATAAGTCATTTTGCAATTACCACTGATTTTTCTTTCCCCACCATCAGGTGCATAAGGCAGAAGATATTGGGTACAGGCTCCTAATAAACTATGATAGTTTTAATAAATTTAACATGCTCAGTAGATTTTTTCCCTAAGGGAATTACTCATAAGGAGTAAAGATGATTAATATGAGGATTTAGCTGGACAAAACAGGTGGTGCAGCAAAAAAGGCTCAAAGTGTTTCACATGCTTCAAAACTGCTCTTATTTGGTGCTAATGAAGAGACTGCTGTCTCCTTGTGTGTTAACTCTCCGCTGATTCTGCAGCGTCCTTTTGTGCCCTACTTTTCCCCTTCCTTCCCCTCACTAGGAAAAGTGCCATCCCCAGAGCATGCTAGCTGCTGTATGATAAACAGACAAGTAAAACAAGATATTGTACAGATTTTAATAGACGCTATCTGCTGGTGTGCAGAAATCTTGACCTGCCTTGTCTTCACTAATGTGGCTTTAGCACTTGAACAGCAGCCACTTTCTAAAACCAAATTCTCAGCTTGCTAGGATCACAGCTGGTTGGATATGGAAGGGACCTCTGGAGATCATCTAGTCCAACCCACCTGCTAAAGCAGGTTCACCAGAGCAAATTGCACAGGAATGCATCCAGGTGGGTTTTGAATGTCTCCAGAGAAGGAGACTCCACAACATCCCTAGGCAGCCTGTTCAGTGCTCTGGCACCCTCAAGGAAAGAAGTTTCTCCTCATGTTCAAATGGAACTTCCTATGTTTGTCTGTGCCCATTGCCTCTCATCCTGTTGCTGGGCACTATCATGTCTGAGATAATCCTTGTCTTTTCTGCCCTGCCTCATGTCTTTTCCTCATGCACCAGGCATGTATCAAGCCCTCTGTTCCTGGTGTAAAAACAAGTCTTGTTATTTGTTATCACTTTTAAACAGATCTGGCTCATGCCTGTGCCTGCTGTCTAAAAAAGCACAAGGATGGCCCCATGAGAAGAGCTGTGTGCTAAAGAGGGAGGAGCAACCCCAGTGGACTGGGTTGCTCAAAATTAGCTTTGGATCTTCACAATGTTGACCTGACACAATCAAGACGATACAACTAAGCACTTATTGATTTTTTATGTATGTGGGGGGCTCAGATATGCTTGGCATGCCCCGGTCTCTGGGAAGGGAGTGAAGATTTTTACTGGTGGTTTCAGGAGAGAGCAGCAAAAAGTGCCCTTGAAAATCCTACTTTCAGTTTGCTTTTCAATGCTAACATAAAAAAGATGTACTTCCTGTATCAGCTAGAGTTTTGTGAAGGATGATAGATGATACCGAGATCAGATGTTGGGCTTTACAAAGACTTTGGGTTGTTTTCTTTCTTTCTGCACAATTACTCATTGCAAGCTATCCACACTGGGGAGCAATGAATTAATTTTTCCTTCAAAGTTCATACTGAACTAAATAAAAACCAATTAAGTACCAGATGACACTGACAAGGCTGGATTTTATTTTTTTTTCTGACCAATATTTGAACACTAGAAAGAACTGCTGGAGAAAAGAACTATTCAATTCCGAAGTGTCCTCGTTTCTAGTATTTAATTAAGTGATGATCTAAATGATATCCTATCTTTACAGCAGAATAGGACAAGGGGGGAAAAGCTTTACTCACTGCTTTAAAGATCTCTGCTAATTAGAGGAACAGTACTTTTATGTAGCAAGTATTATCTTGTGTTGTAGGAAGTCTTCCCTGTCTGGCGAGATGGGGAAGAAATGGCAGGAACAGACACAGAGGATCTGCTGCTGTTTATTTTTATTCAAAAAGCATCACCCCATCCTACAACTAAACCCAGATGCTATCTCTGAATGCTCATACATAGGCACTAGAGTTTCCCAGTGACGTGATGTCCAAGCAGTGGTGGTGTGTGGGGTGGGGTTTTTGTTTGTTTTGTTTTTGTTTTAAGATTTCTGAGATGGTGATAACATAGAAAGGGTGAAAAAGCTAATGCTTTTTCAGGCTGCTGCAAACTGAAGGGCAAAAATGGGCTTCTGTGTGGGGGAAATCTCAAATGAGTTGCTGTTCAAAACTCCTTGAAAGCAGCAGATACAGAACAAAATAGATAAGCTGGGAGGGTCAGGCAGAGCTGGGGACATGGCATGTGCAATACTGAGCCACTTGTGATGGAGTTTTGGTAATAGGGTCGGGTCTTAGATGTAAACTGGACCCAGAGGCAAGTCAGGCAGTTGTTTGAAAAGCTGACAGAGTGTCAAGGTTTTGATTGCAGGGTGGCAATAAAACCATGACAGATGTATTGTTGACCCCCTTTAGCCCCTCCCTCTCCCCCCTTCCCACTAAGGACAGGCAATTGGGAGGGAAAGAAGGACTGAGAGAAGAGAGCTGGAAAAATTAAAAATGTTTTACTAGTGCTACTAATAAAATAGAGAAAATAATACGAAATATACAAAACCAATCTTGAAAGTCCGGCAACTGCTCCAGCAGATGTGGGGCTGGCACCCAGAAGTCCTGGACTGGACTCTACAGCCAACCAGAACTGGATTCAGTCTGTCACTAGCCCTCAGTGAGAGGGATGACTCACAAGGTGCTCTCCTAATGTTGGCCATAAGGAAAAGGGATGAGATCCTCGTGATCTCCCACTTTTATATGAAGTATCACATGAATGGGATGGAATACTTAGTTGGTCAGTTTCAGTTCACTACTTCTCCTTGCCCCTCTCGTGGGATGTACATCCATCCTTATCAGTGACCTTGCATTCCATTGCTATGTCTACCAAAACATGTATCTAGCTTTTGAGGAAAATGCAGTTATAAGAAGACTTTAGCTGACAGAGAAGTTCACTAAAAGAGAAAACTTGTTTTTAACAAAATCAGGACACAGAGGTGCATCTACCCGCTGCTCCGTTTAATCACTCGTGCAAAACTCCCCAATGTTATTGTGAAATTTTATGTGACTCGTTTACATTCATAAATTGCTCTTGACCACGGTCGTTTGCCAGCAAGAAGACACTTGGCCTGATGTCACCCCTTTCTGCACTCTTGATATAATTTTCCCCAGATCCAACGTGTTTCCTTCAACCAACCAGACACCTCTAAATGTCACTTGGTCAGATGAGTTTTCTCAGCGTCAAGAGCTGAGATTGCTGCACAGGAGAGAAGGCACAGGGATGCAAGAAATCTTGTTTCCTTGATTTTTCAGGGAGGGCTGATAGTTTGGTGTAAAGTTGTTGTCCCACTTTTTTTGCCCAAGAATGTTTGTCAAGGGCATCCAAAATTGTTGTCAAACTGGAACCTAAAAAAAAAAGGTAATAATGAAAGGGATTATGCAGACAGTAGTTGTTCTTTGCTCATGCTGTATGAAAACTTTCTGCTCCATGGTATAAGATTATTTTTGATTTTTTAAAGTGCAAAGCAGATGCTCCACTGTAGTGAGAGGAAACAGAAATGGAAAATGAGGAGGCTCATACTTAAACAAATGAACAGATGCCAGGAGTGGAAAAAACAAGGTAAAAGAAAATGAATACTTTGAGTAAACAACCTAAAACAAATAGAAAACAAAACAAAACAAACAAAAAAACCAAAAAACCCACAAAAACAACAGAAAGCAACCAATACACACAGCCAGCCTGCACCAGTCTGGAGCTGGGATTAATCAGCTCCTCAAAGTTTTTTGCTTTTTTTTTTTTTTTCTTAATAAATGGAAATTGAAAATGAACTTTTCTTTGCAGTTTTGCAGTATACCTGCATGTGGATGGCATGTGGGCTGAAGTTGTGATGCAGAGTCCCCAGAAGAGCCAGAACAGGGATTTAGCATCTTTTGGATGCTCTGTTGATTCCTTAAAAAAATGCAGCTTTACTGCTGATCTTCAGAGTGATTCAGGATTGACATGAGGAGGAAAGTTTTTACACTGATGGTGGTACACTACTAACCCAGGTTGCCCAGCGGGGTGGTGGATTTGGCATGGGACAACCTTTCTCCCCACATCAGCTGGTGCAAATTGCTTTTTCCAGCCTCTCGTTGTTCTTCCGTCCTGTCTCTGCTCAAATGTGCATCTGCACAGAGAGGAGCTCGATGCGAGGCTTTCTCAGATCTGCATTTCTGCAGACCCACCCTCCTGGCTAGCAGGTGCTGCTCTGTTCTTCTCTGTAAAGGGGCTTTGCGTAGCACACAGACACTATTTAGGGAAAACAAACCCCAAACACAGCTGCTGGTGTGTCTGAAAGAGGGATCAGTGTTGAGCAGCATGCTACCAACTCTGCTTTCTTTTTCCTTGCCGCTGCCCAGTGTTTCTCCATGCAAAGCTGGCATCCACCCTGGGCAGGGGAGATGGCACAGCTGCATTCTCTGCCTTGGTGGTACCTGTGCTGGCAGCAAGCAGGGAGGAAGAGAACAGTGAGCGCTAATTCACGCTGCAGCAGGAGACCAGCTGTTGGCTGAACCTGGGGCTGTGTGGCCTTTTCAGCTAGAAAATCCTTGAGTAAAGAGCACGTGTTCTAAGTCACTGATGAATTTTGCTCCCTGACGTTTCTGTGATAAGGAAAATACAAGACAGGCAGCACCTAATTTCTGAAAAACATTAAGACATTTTTGCAAGCTCTTACATATTTTTAACTCAGTACCTTATTACCTGCTTTTGAATAAGGTTGTTATTCATTCTTTATAAGATCTCCTCCCCTCTTTCTGTCATCATTTATCCTTCTTAATTAACAAAGGGCATCAATTAAAATGTCAAATATACTCTGCCCAGAACATGCCAAAGCCACGCTCCATCATAACATCCCTGCGTGGCTTGGCAGGGACAAGGATAGAAAACCTTGTCTGAAACGCAATTACTGCAATCCCTGTCTGTAAGTAAGGATGGCATTTGTCTTGCACAGAGGAGCAGACCTGACAGCCGCAAAGCTTTCTTCTGAAGATCTGCCTGGTTTAGACAGTTGGCTGCTTGGGGCAGAAAAAAGCTCATTGCGTGGGATTTATCTGAAATTATTTTAGCCACCTGGCCCTGGGGGTTGGTCAGTGCTGGGTATCTGGGCTCCCTTGAGAATCATCAAGAGCTGAGGAGGAGAGAGGAGTGTTACTGGAGCGTGATGCAAATCCCTAGTTTGTGTGCCTATATTAGGATAGGATGAATGGCCTCCTGCACAGAGGCAGGTAGCTCCAGGGGCAGTAAAACCTTGCCTGAGCCCCAAATCTCCTCCCAGCTCAGCGTACCCAGCATGCTGGGACTAGGTAGTTATTTTTTTGACAGCTGAAATGAGGTGAGGTGTTCTCACAGTGTTTTGTGCAGCAGGAATGCAGGCTGACTCTTCATCGTGGGCTCTTCAGGATGCTTAATCAAAACATATCACAGCGAAGGGTGTTTAGAGGACATGACCATCATTTTCTAGGAACAAATGGTACTTATCCACTAGGCCCTAATGATATGAGCCCTTTGCTGTGAATACTGTGCTAATTTTGGGTCTCTTGTCTAAAACAAACTGTAATTTTGTCTCATGCAGATAGAGGAGAAATGCAATTTATATAGCCCACAAGAAGCTGGTAATGTTCTTCCAACACTGATTTACAAGGTGATTCTAAGCAAGTCCCTGTATCTGTGCCCCTGCTTTCCAAGGCAGTTTGCACAATAAGCTTTAGCAGCTTGGCAGGGACCTGCATATTATCTATTAGGTCTTTGGATGACAATTTTTACGTTTTTTTAGTCAGTGACTCAAAGCTTGTAAAAGCTTTTCATGTCTTGGGCACCGTAAGAAGACCCAGAAGAAATAGTTCCCTGGTAAAACACAAGCTGTCAGAGCAAATGACTCTTGCTTCTCCCAACAAAACGCAGGGCAGCATTCAGGCTTTAAACTGACTTAGCAGAGACAATCTGAAACTCAATAATGACTTTTTTTCAAAACCGTAAATGCAGTTAAACTGATGGGCACACACCTCAAGGGGCTCCCATGGTATTAAGCCAAGGTTAGAGCACCTTTTCTGAAGAGAGACCGATGTTTTATCTTGATTCACGTTTCGCAATGGGTGTACCTGTGGTTTGCCACTACTGCCTTTATTTTTGAGACACCCCCCCCCAAATCTGTGTCTCTTGTTTAGTCAAGTTTCACTCGGATGAGGCTGAGAAGGTGTAGGACAAAATAAAACAGCATTTGCACTTGCTGGCATAAAATAATTCTGAGGGGCAATTGCAGTGTCTTGTTCATTTAAGCCATGAGTATGCTCAACCCATTTCCAGTAGGTGAAAGCCTCGGATTGGGAAATCTGGGTTTGTTTGATTAATTTGCTCAATAAAAGCTTTGTTTGAGAAGGCATTTCCACTCAGCAAAATATTGACGTTTATATTGAAATTCAAGCAAATGCTGAAATCCTGCTGAAGATAAAAGGATTTTTAAGGTGTGTAATGGTAGCAATGTGCTTAAATATTTAGTTAACAAGAGTGGTACTAAGCAGATGCTTGCTTGACTTTCTTGAATAGAAACCTGAGAGGGTTTTACAGTAGGGAATATCCAGAATCCAGGTTGATAAGATGTTTGGAGCGCTGGGTGGATGCATCTGTCTGTTTGCAAGTGGCTTCTGGTACATATTGGGCAGGGAAGTATCTGCCACACATGACTTTTTGCCAGTTGGGGTGACTCAAAGCCTTTTAATTTTATTTTTTTTTTTTCACCCAGAATGTAAAATACACACTGGAAACAACAGCCCTGCTAGGGGTAAATGTTTACATGTGTAGTTATGGGCTCTAAAGTGACTGCTGCCAGTAAGGAAAGAGGTCTTGGAGCTTCAGCGTCTGCTCAGTCCTTGTTAGCGGTTATGCTAAAAATTGTTAGGGAAAGAGAAAATACCCCCAGGTTGCTGTTTAAATGTGTGGTGTTTTTACATCTTGAGCGCAGCATGCAATTCCAGTTTGTTGAACTCAAAAATGATCGAGCAGAGCTGGGCAAGGTCCAAAGTGAGGCAATAAGGATTATAAGCAGTACGGAACTGCTTTCCATAAGGGCTGCTTAGATGGCCTAAGGCTCTTTGGTGTGGCCAAAAAAGGTGTCTGGAGGGATGTACGAGAGAAATCTATAGAAATATGAGTTCGGTGGAGAGGAGGAAGTCAATTGTTCTTCTAACTGGGGAGCCAGGAACACCAAACGAAATTGAGTGGCAGATTCAGCACAAAAACTTCCTAAGATGATCTTTCTCAGTTCGCAAGGACTAAATTTGCTATCACAGAAAGCAAGTCTTGTGATCTTTCCCATAGATTTAAGAGATCTCCCTATTAAAAGAAGTGAATATTTTCCTCGCCTACTGTTCTGGCTGGAAATCTGTCATTGACAGACAGGACCCATCTTCTAATTGCCAGCCTTAATTGAGTCATGACTTAAATACATTTGTTCTTGTATCAGCCTTAATCCTGAGCTTAAGGGGTTTTTCTTTCTCCCTGGTGTTTATTACGCTCATATATATTTTGTAAAATTGCAGAAAAACAGCATTGCAGGGAACCATTTATGGTTAAGTAGTCCCTATCCTCGCCTCAAAGCCAGCCCAGT
Source organism: Streptopelia decaocto (assembly GCF_964273445.1). Classification (NCBI taxonomy): domain Eukaryota; kingdom Metazoa; phylum Chordata; class Aves; order Columbiformes; family Columbidae; genus Streptopelia; species Streptopelia decaocto. The sequence continues at coordinate 29,143,592 of NC_138658.1, forward strand.
CATCCTAATAAAAAACCCGATTGATATTTGTGTAACCTGGTTGCAAAGGCATCGAGCAGTGGAAGCATCCACACTGTTTTGCTTCTCCACCTTCGCATCCAGGAATGGGAAAATGGTTTAATTTTTAACTGCAAAAGGGGTAATTAAAGAAGAATAAAGAAGAATGAAAAAGCTTATTGTCTAGCCATCTAGGCAAGCCAAACAGGAGTAAGGAGTTGGACTCAATGATCCTTTTGGGTCCCAACTCAGGACATACTGTGATTCTATAAATACACAAAAGGAGCAGTCAAAAGAGTCAAATTCTTGGATTATAGCTTGAATCCTTTCAGAATAATACACTAGAAGCTCAGAGTAAATGTGTATTACCTATCAGAAAAAAAAATACTACAATCAAACAGTGTAGTAAAGGAAGCCACTAAGGAAAGACAGAAATTCTGTTTCAGAAAACCCAGATACACCCCCCTTACCACACATACACTCTAGCCCCAAATTCTGAAAAATTAAACGCTAAACCCTAATAAGAGGAGCAGGAGGGGGAAAAAAAATCTGCATTTGCTAAATGCAAAAGAATATTTAAAGAATACTTTCTACCCCCCAAATGTATCAGAAATGGGGATGTTGCCATCTGCCCCGTTGGTATAATAAATGATTGCAGCACAGTTGGGGGCACTCAGAGAAGAACAGGCTTCATAATAAAAAGCCATTAAAAAATTCATTCTGATGGAACTGAGGGAGCTTTCCCAATTGTAACATCTCTTTCTGGGGTGCTTTTCTGACAATTTATTTCAAATTCAATTACTGATAGAAGAGGTTTCCAAGTAAATAGACAAAATGGATAGTAACCAGTTGGAAAAGCTAGCTAATATACACACAAGAAGTGTAAAGGAATTCAAATATGAAAGTATCTTGCCTGTACTCCTTAAATAGCCCTTGGTACCAGGAGAATGGAAGGTGGCAAATGTAATGTATATTTTTGATGTGAAATCTGAGAACATCTGGTGTAAACTGGAATTAAGAATTGAATGAGTAGACATTTGGATAAATATATCTATAGCAATATATATATATATTAACAAGGATAATCCAATCAATATGGAGCACTGGATTTCAAAAATCTGTTGACAGAGTCTTTCACCAAAGTTTTCTAAAGCTATCATGGGAAAAGTGAAAAGGTTAATGATAATAAATATACTATTCCTATCTATTAATCACTTGTAAATAATTTATTGCTAATACAAGGGTTTTTTCCTCTGTTAAAAGACAAGTACTGAAGGGAAGAATAAGTGGACATCCAGTAGTGATTAGTACTATGACCTGGTATGGTCTGCATAGCCACAGGTGATTGCAAAAGGGTTGATAGGGAAGCAACAAAATTCTCTGGTAGTTATACGCCTATTCTAGAAACACAAAACTAAAATTGTCAGTGAAGTGTTGAGGACGCTGAGTGACTGGCTGATAAAATAGCGGACAAAATTCAGTGTCAATAAATGCAGAGTAATACAGTGGAGAATGGTGCTAAGTATTTGTACATAACAAGAGGTTTAAATGAACTATTTTCCAGTAAAGAGATGCTGAAATTATTGTGGTTAGTTCTACGAATAAAACAGCTAATGCCTTTCTTTCCTTCCCTTTTCCTCTTAGAAGAAATATTATGATATCTTTCTTGAGAAAGCTATTGATCTAGCCAGGGCTCGAGCTCCTTCCTCCAATTTCCTCCCCTTCATAAACGTGCTGACCTCTGGCAGATTTAGTGTCTTTGATGCAAAGATGCTTCCCTAATTCAAACCCCTGAGCTCTCCAATCCCCCTGGCTTCCACAATTATTTTTCCCCAGTTTATCAAAATGTGCCCTGCTGATCCAGACCTGGAAAGAGAAAACTGGAAAAGTTAAGAGCAAATGCTCCATCTGGGCCCTGGAAATAATGAACCACAGGAAGAGATTGCCCAAAGGTGATGGAGAATTGTGCTTCACATCAAGTTTTCCTGGTGAGACTGAACCTCTCCTGCTCTCTACTGTACATGTACTTCTCCCTGACAAAACACCACACCAAACGCATTACATTTACTAATTAGAATGCAGTTACTAATTAAGTTTAAATTCCAACATACTAATGAAATTTTATTTCCTAATTGTGCTACATTATCGCTAATTAGAATAGCAGTTTTTACTTAATGGATTATATTTAAATTAAGATGTCTCCATCCAATGTTTTTTCCTACTTACATTTTAACTAATTGATGCTGCAATTATTAAGTTGCTTTTAAATTGAAATATATCAGGCTGGTAGGGAATGATATGATAGCTTGCTTACGTCTGTATGATACTAGTACCAATGATTAAGATACAGTCCAGCTAATTCGTTCTGGAATCAAAATAATTTCATAAGTGTTTGAATAAGGAGTGAGTGTATGCCACTCCCTTGCCACACTGTTAAGGAGGAGCTTATTATGGGCTCAGTAGATATTTAACATGGTTATTGATACTAATCAGCTCAGATTCAATCTGCAAATATTTAGGCCCAGGTTCAGAAGGGCATTTAAACAGGTACGTATGTTTAAGCATGTCCTTAATGGTCCCCTCACATTTTTGAATCAAAAACTTTGGGTTCCTGCTTGTCAACACTTTAAATATTTTTGTGTTAGCAAATAGAAAAAGTCCTTTGAAGATTTATTTACCCTGCTTCACCCTATTGTGGAATGCCATCCAACCAGATGCTGATGACGCTACACAAAACCAAAGATAAATGCCAAGCGCTAGTGATTAGCAAAGAAGTAGGCAGCAGCCTTAAATCACAGATGCAGCACGGAGGCTTCCTACCAAGCTGTTGTAACAACCTTCCTCATAACAGGTGATATTGAAAAGAAACCAGCTACATAAAATAAATAAACACATGAGGTAAAATGAGGGTTTAATTAAGAGGAAGGGTTACTGGTGCTTCCCAGACATGAAAAATCAGATTAAGGTATGAAGTTTTGAATAGGTGAAACTTTAAAAATATTTCAACAATATTGCCTCATCTCTTTGTAAGTAAATGAGAGGGCAAATTTAAAAAATGGTACAGTTTCATTAGTGTCTTTTCCCCTGTGCCCGTGCTTCTAATTTTTACAGGTGCAGAACTGAACTCCAGAGAAATCCATCTCCATTAAGGGAGCATCTGAGTCCTTTCAAAAATGCTCCACAATTTAAGGATTAGTGCAAAAGGAAGGATACCAGAAAAATCAGGTTGTCTTCATATTAAACAAGATGCATGTTTTGGAAGTCCCATAACAGCCAATATCATCAAAAACTCCTGCAGCATTGAAAAAGAACAGAAAAAGTCAATGGAAAACTACTTAACTGAAGCAGAAGGGTCAGCTTGAGAGGCTGGAGAAGATAGGCCATGTATGTTTGAGCAACTGAGTGTCATTACAATGCAGCTATAGACAGGAAGGCAGATGCTGTATGATTATTCTTTAACAGTGAATTATAAGGGGATTTTATCTGTTTCCTTTCTAATTTACTCTGACTTTGTAAAACCATGTTCCTCCAAGCTCTGCTCCCTGTTCCAGAACACTAAGAACTCCCCTCTGTACATGATAAAAGCCCTGAGCTGTACTTTTCCTTCTGCATAACTTATTTTAAGGCAGAACATGGTGCCTTTTCCCCAATAAACTTTGGCAGCTTTTAGACCATTGTTGCTTTTGACTGAATATTGATGCTTATAAGAGGTGCCTTCAGCTAAACCATATGGAGACCAGTAGGAATATTTATGATTGAGTCAGTGTCAGCCAGAATATGATGTCATGTCACACCATAACTTTTGGGAGCTATGTATTGCTTTTAGTGAAGTTTCCACAGCTTTCTGTTTTCTTAAACTCCTGGGATTCAGCATGCTAGTCTTGGATGTAAAACAAAAAATGTTTTAAAAATGCAGATCCAGACTCTTGCCCTCTGAGTCACAGTCATCCAGGGTAAAAAATTGCCTGTATTCAGACTAAGGAACAGAAAGAAGACTTTGTGCAGCTGAGATTAATGCTGTGGCCATAAGGCTGCATGCAGGAAAAACTTAAATTTTATTTCAGGCAAGAGGAAAAAAAATCAACCCCAAAAACCTATGGAATTCAGTTTTTGCAAAAGTATCAAGTGGGATTCGGTTATGTTCCACACTGTGGTTCAAAGCTGCCAGAGCTGCAATGAAAAAGAAAGAGACTGGTCTGGTCAGCTCTATATTAATAGTCTTATCTAAATCTAGTGTACAATACTTCACATATATTCTTCCATAAACACATAGATGGTACAACTGAGTATTAAATCATTAGAGGTAATTGGTGGGAAACATTACTGTACAAGGTACTGATTGCAGACTCTGGAATTTAAGGTACTATTTTTGTTCTCAGTAATTTAAAATGTAAATATATATACCTACACATGTATATATACACAAAGCACCATGTGTGTGCATAACTGTGACAAACTAGTTAACAAAACTGAGGAGCTGGTATTTGTTAAGTTAGACAGCTCAGGTTTATACAAAATTTTATTTAGTTGTCATTCTGATGGAGAAATGTCTTATTATCACTCTCTGAAATCTCTCCATCACAGCCCCTTCTCCCTCACAGATGGAAATTCATTTGCTAAAAGGAGAGTTGGCAGCAAAACCCATCCTGAGCTCTGTGAGCTGTGTCTCTTCAGAAGATGGGATTATTGCAAATGCTCCCTCTGCACTAAGATATTTAAACAGTCTTCCCAGCAATGTTAAAAAGGTAAGGTGTGCATGATTATGAAATATAACTCTACGATGATTTTCAGATTTTAGAAAGCAACAGAATGTTTTCCAGCTGTGGCCATCTCTGTGTGATATCACTCTGAGTGTTTTTTTTTCTGAAGACAAAAATATTCCTGCTTCCCTTGCTTCCTCTCCAAAGCCTTCTCCTCCACCCTGATGGGCTCTGTTGTTTGAGGCAAGTACCTTCATTGCCTATTAGCTTCTCAAACTTGCTGAGAAATCCAGACCTAGCACTTGTGAAAATCTTCCCTTTGCCTTCATGGAGACAAGACACCTTTGCAGGTATCCCACACACCTGTATGACTTTTAATTAGAGTTACGTAGTGTGCACCGTTACTATAATCTGAGTTTCCTGGCTAAACCCAAATGATAGATAAAACCATATGAAAGGTGTAATCTAGACCAAAATCTTCAGTGCAGTTTCGCTGAAGATAAAATAAATATTCCTCATACAAACACAGCAAACACCTGCCAACTTCCTGACAGAGCAGCAGGTCATAAAGCAAGCACAACTCAGAAAAGCGGAGGTGTACATAACATCGAAATGAGAGGTGAGAGATAAAAACAGCTTTTGTTTTTGAATAAAAGAAACTAAATATGAGTGCCAGCATGGTTCGCTGCCCAACAAAATGCAAAGCCACATGTGTGGAGCACAAGAAAATAGCCTCACTGATTTCTAGAGCTGGAAGAAAAGCCAATGGGAGAAGGGAAGGAAGGTGAGTAGGGAGCAACAGCTGCTGGATGCTGCTCAGCTCTTCCAGACCAGAAAGGCTATGGGAAGAGTGCCTCGTGGTATGTTTGCCTGCAGGCAAACCCGAGAAGAACAGCAACATCATTCTGTGGATTGAAATTCAACCACAGCAATGCAGCCTGGCCCGGATGGGTCAGTTCCTTTGCTGTCATGGACAACAGATGTTCTGTCCAAAGGCTGCGAGAAGCCACCTGCTTGTGCCCTGATCTACGAAACCCTAAGGCTTGAGAAAGCAAGGAACCTGGGAGCCGAAAATGTAATCTTCTATGTCCATTAGAAGTGTGAGGCAAGTCAAGAGCTGGGAGCAATGTCTCTTGGTTTGAGCTGCATTTCTGTAGATCCCTCATCATTCTTGCCTTTTGCTGCTGAAGACTTGTTCTCTCTGTGACTGGCTTACCTGTCTCTTAGTTTGGACTCAATTATATTTTATCCTCCATGGTTTCTTTCCACCTAGACTTGCTTCTGAGTGCATGTTTGCCTTGCTCCTTGCCTGAATATTCCTAACCATCGGCCTACCTTTTCAGCCATCCTTCTTGCTCAGACTCCTTGGTCAACATACTGGCTTCTCTCTGGTTAGAAAGTCCATATGATACACAAAGATGCATTCCCCTCTTCCTTCTAACTGTCATATTTGTGTAACTGAGTCCCAGCAGCCAAAAACCTGAGCATTTTTCCATGTCATCCTCTGCTTGTTGTTGCAATCAGTGTGCTTTGAAAGTTATGATTAAGCTAAGAAAAACATTCTGTGAGCCTGTCAGACTTTCAGGATTAGCTTGCTCCCTTGCGCATGCCTTTCCCGTATGTACAGTTTGGCACCTTCCAAAGCATTGTTTTAATCTGTGTTTATTTTAAACTGAGCTTAAAGAAATGCACAGACAGTCACAGGGGGAAAAAGGAACCAGTTATTTATAGTATGAAGCAGTTAAGCTTTCAGGATGGTTGTAAGTATGTTTTGTAGCAAGCAGCACCCTAATTCTTGGTTTCAGGCCAAGGTCACATTTGAAAAGATACTTGTGCTCAGAATAGATGTGTGAGTTATGAGCCTGGGCTCAACCATGGCTGGATGTACCTCTGGACCATCTGAGAACCATCTGGGCCTAAGAAAAAATTAACACAGGCTTTTTATAGCAAGTGCTCATTAATTTACCAGATTAGTTAAGTTCTAGCCACCAGGTTTTCTTTTCCTGTTGTGGTTTTTTTTTTTTTTCCCTCTGTTATTCTCCCTTCCAATACAAATTTGTCTCTTTCTTTTGTTGCGAAATGTTTTGCTAGAATGATTTTCAGCAGCTCTACACACTTGTGCTGAAGGGGAGTTACTGTACAACTAATAATTTTAGTGCTCTGAAGAAATAACAATGCTGACAGACACTTTGATATGCTAAACTAAATCCCAACAGGCACAGGTACCAAGAAGAGCCCTGCAAAGCCATGTCAGGCAGATAGTCATAATTAGCAAGACTTTTTATTGCAGCAAATCAATATTTGATTAGCGACAAATATTTCCTCTGATCTCTCTCTTGCTTCATAAGCCTGAAAACAAAGGTAGGATGGGATTTGTCCAAGCTGAGTGCACTAGACTCATTAATCTTTTTTTTGACTTGATGATAAAGTAACCTGCAACATCAGTGGGAGGTGAGTTATACCAACAGTAAGTGTATTTTAAAGTCTATTGGTTGTAGGTGCTAGCACAACATAGGACTCCAAGCTAGGTTTTACCAGAGGGTATCAGTTGTGGCTTAATTTCACAGTGCCAGGGAAGTTGGGTTGATAAAATATTTGAGAAATGCTGAGTCAGCTTTAGGAAGCACTTTTAACAGGATGGCAGAGTGAAAGATCTTTTCAGCTTTTCACAACATTTAATTATGCATTCGTGTCACATTTTGGTTCATGCAAAGGGCTAGGGATGTTCATTGTTGGATGAAGCAGCTGTTTCAACATTCCATACTTGCCGCGCAACCATATCACAAGCTTGTGATCAGTCCCATAACGGACACATCCATCAGATGGGTTTTCCTGCAGCGTGGCTTTAAAGGATCAGACCCCAGACACACCTTGGGGCTTTTATTTTTTTTTATTCCGTTTCAGCTTTGTTAGATATGGAGCTACAACTGTGGCATTTTAAAGGAGAAAATTCAATAGATGGGGTTTACAAAAATATTTCTGCTTTGTATAGAAGGACCCCCCTTGCAGAGGGTTTCCTTTCTGACTGGCAACTTCATGTTGCTTTCTTGTTTTTATTGTCATTGTGTGTGTTTGGTGGGGTTTTTTTTTGTCTTTTTGTTGTTGTTTTTGTTTTGTACTTTGTGCTAGGTTGTATGGTGCACCTTTTCTTCCCTCTCTAGACAGATGCCATTTTTTGAGTTCAGAAAAGGTTTTAAATATGTGATCACACAATGCATCTGTCACAAATACTTGCAGTTGCAAAATATTTGCAGAATTTTTTACTTCTTCTGATGTGCTGCAGAAGAACTTATCTCTTACCTTAATAAGTCCTGGGCACAAAAGTTTTGGAAACAAATTCAGAGATTTATTCCAGCAAGTATTAGCCTGTTCTCTCTGCCTCTCTGTCTCTTTTTTTCTTTTTTTCTTTTTTTTTTTTTTTAAATCTCCCCCTTCAAATCCTAACCACAACTTCCCAAGACGAAGCAGGATTATTATAAAATAATTAAAAGTTTCTGCCTTTGCATGACTTCTATTGACACCACATCTGCTTAAGCGTGGTAGGAACTAGCTCCAAGCCAATTAAAAGGAGGTGGGTGCATCGTGCAGCTCCCTTCTCTCTTCGTAAACTTTTGACCAAGAGGGCACTGTATTGATTAATTTTATTTCTTCCTAATCTGCTTGTACTCCGCTTGATTGCTTGGAGCTTTGCTCTCTTCTGTTTCAGTACAATGACCCTGCTCTTGAGAAAGTGGCGAGTTTGAAGCAAAGCAAAGATTTCAAGTTATTACGAGATGTTGAACACATGAATCTCTTCTTAGCTATCTGCAAGATGTCACCTGGAAGTTGAGGAGGGCTCTCACCCCACAGAAGAAATAGTAAAGCATTATTTCACAGCTTTTGAGGCAGTAACAAAGAAACAGTTTCACTCAGAACTACATAGCTGAACAGGCTCAGTCCTTCAGGGTGAGTATATGGGAAGGAACAAACTAGCTACACTCAGGGGTTCCTTGCTATTATGTGAGCCAGACAAAATTTATTTGCTTTTTGGCCTTGCTGTCAAATAATAGTTTTGGTCAACAGGCAGTGTTGGCCTCAAATTTACGTTTCTTGGACATTAGGGAGATGTTTCTTGCCTGCTTTTCCTAGTACCTGGGTGCTAGATGTTAATTAAAATATGCAAGAATAGAACAGCACCCCAGATGTCATCTTGTGAACAGAAGATGGTGCTGAGAGGACAGCAGTTCACATCTCTTCCAGGAGAAAACAAGAGCAACAAAAACTGATCTTCTCATGCAGAGCTACAAGGAAAATCCTGACACCCACATCTTCATGTTGGAAAAGTCCTTTGCCATTCAGAGACTGTTCAGGATCTAAGTGACAGGTGGAAGTAATGTTCTGAAAACAGTACAACATGAATTTTCATTTCCTTAGGAATTTAATATTTATAAAGTGGCTTAGCTTTGAATTGCTATGACAGTATCACAGCATTCAAATCTTGGCTGTCCTGATAATATAAACATAACTGCTCTTCCCAAGAGGATTTTGACTAGTACCTGTTCCAGTCTGGTTTAATATGTGTTTCATCACATACAGAGCATGTCTTTGTGGCATGGAAAGGAAGTAAGCATGACCTTTATCAAATAAATGCATTGCTACTGCAACAACGAGTAAGTGTAGATGAAATACAGATACTTGTATTTACGCGACATCTGGAAGACAAATACTGACCAGATCTTTCTATCACTACTGCAGCACTCCAAGTTAATTGGAAAGACGGACATCACAGAATCTCATCAAAGGGATTTAGAGATGTCAGTCTGAGTTTCTAAACTTACAGTGAATTCGGCACCTAATTTTTTTTTTTTTACCTAGTCTTTTGGAGGTTCAAGATAATGGAAAAGGAATAATGGAATGGATAGGATAATTTAGGAAGAAATTGTGTTTGAAACCATATTATCAAATAAATCACCGTCTGTGGGAGAAAACAATAGACTGGGACCTCGACTTTAACAACTGGATAAAGATAAGTATTCAAAGTGAGACAAGGAAAGCTTAGGAAGATAATAGCTTGTCCATCAGGGGCAATACTGCCAATTAGTGTTAATAGCAGCATATAGATCTCCTCAGCATTGCCATTGGGCATGCCAGGAATATCGTTAACACCAGCCTGCCCATCTCTCATTAAGGAACTGGAGAGGCAAAAGGAAATAAGAAAGAGTAACAGAGAGGAAGGATCAACCTCTTGCTGAAGACAAAATGGTTTCCTCTTATTTAATTAAGCAGGATTTTTTCAGGTCTGGAACAGAACAAGTGTGTCCACATTTACTTACTTCACAAGTGTGCTGGTTTTTGAAACCCAGGAACAGAAAAGCATCATTTATGCTCCTTACTAAACATTGCTCAAATAGTTTCTTAATGTTACTATGTCTTCCTTGTAACTCCCTTTGTATTTCAGATAACAATAACCATCTTTTCCTTGCCTGGACATCTACATAAAAGGAAAAAAACAGATAATGACATGGAGGCTGCGATTTCGGGAAAGCTTACCATTATCTCAACTTATCTGTTTAAAACTAAAGGAAAAACATGTTCAACAACATCATTCATTCTAGGTAAGGGATGGTTGTGCCCAGAGCTATTTACTAGGAGTGATTGAAAAAGTGTATGTCTTTTTTTTTTTTTTTTTTTTTTTTTTTAAAGCAGAGATTATTTTTCCCCCTGAGGAAATCTGTTAGAATATTCTAGTGGAAAACAGAAATATTTCAGCTTAAATACAGAAAGACTTTATTTTCAAAATACTTCTATTTTCCCTTATGGAAATTGCATTTTTGGCTAATTTATTTATGGCTCAGTCCAGTTATGCCACCTTTAATGACTCTGGGGCGGGGGTGGAAGTGGTGTTGGGAGTCCTGACCTTGATGCATCATAAAAAGTGGCTTAGAACCTTTTCTGCAGAAGAGGATGACAACCTGCAGCATCCAAACCATGTGGTGCCAAAAACCATACCAAAGTCATGGCTGAATACACACATTTTATGGTTTCATTAGTTTTCACTGCCTACTTTCTCTTAAAAAAAAAAAAAAAAAAAAAAATCAGGGCAAACCAGCTACTGTTTATGAGCAATAACACCTACTTCAGTTATTCAAGTGATACACATAGGTGCTCTTGCATTTTTTATTATCTGATCAAGGTAGAAATACCAAGGCAAGACTAATAAAACATGCTTTGTAGCGGCTGCAACGGTATTGTTAAAGCAGGCGAGTGTTTGAGAGCACCGTCAATACAGTCTTTTCATCTCAAGCCTGGGCTGCTGGAGACCTTCTGACTTGTACAGCAATTTTCTCAAAAGGCATCTCCAAAATAAGACTTGGAATTCATGTTTTCTTGAAGAATTCATATAGTTCCTGGTTTCAGACCCCTCCCAAAATCAAGGTTAACAACTGAAAAGGATTCCAGCTAAGAAATTTGAAGCACTCAGTGGTCTGGTGAAAATAAGCAAGCAGAGATTGTTATAAATGAAGACAAGTTTCTAAGCCAATTAATCAATTTTATTGAGCAAGCGAATTTAAAGCAAGCAGTAATTAGGCAAAACAGCCCTGGGTGACCGGGGGAAGCTCGGTTCCGCCACGGGCACACCCTCCAGTCTTCGTGGGTGCTTATATACGTTTTTACACGTGTTCATGCATTGGTTGATGCTGTTCGCGGGCTTCCAGCAGCTCTCCGGATTGGTGGAAGGTGTTGCTATGGTAGAATTTGCTGTGGAAAATGTAAAATGTTGCCTTTTGAGCCACTGGATGTTGCTGGTTTCTGGCTTGAAAAAGCTGAGTCACTGGGGGGGGTGCTTGTCCTCTGCACCCCCACAGTGGGTGCACCTGAAGCCTCCAAACATCCCCCACACTGGCCGCAGGCATCCAGTGGCTCAGTGGCGCCTCGGCACTCCCTTCTCCTAATGGCCCTGGCCAGGGTGCTCTGGGGCCAAACAAAAGAAGCTGTTAGCCTCAAGTACCAGAGAAAGAAGGAGATGCGCCCACTCCTTACAAACTGAAGGGGGGGGAAGGGGAAAGAGGGGGGTTCCATCCAGGCATTCAGGCCTTGGTTTTAACTGTCACTACAAAGTTCTACAAAACAGAATCAAACTTGTACAAGCACAGTTACTGCTTACAACAATATGCATAATATAACTGAGTTCCACTAGATTTGTTCAACAATAACAATTTTGACCATCACTTATTACAGAGATAAAACGGTATGTATTCCAATCCACAAAGGTAAATGCGTTGGCCTGACAGAGTAATGGTGAGAGATGCTCTCGCTTCCAGCTTGCATTTCAGTGTCTGCTCCTGGCCTTCAGCCTCCAAAAATCGTGACTTGTTAGGGGCAGCTGGAATGTGCTAATTTTAGGGTAGTAAAACACTGGCCCGAGTTGCCCAGAGAGGAGGTGGGTGCCCCATCCCTGGAGGCATCCCAGGCCAGGCTGGACAGGGCTCTGAGCAACCTGATCTGGGTGAAGATGTCCCTGCTTATGCAGGGGGTTGGACTGGATGAGCTTTGAAGGTCCCTTCCAACCCAAACTATTCTATGATTCTATTATTCAATGCCCTTTTTAAAAAATCTTAAAATCCTTATTGCAGGGTGCTGACCACAAGCATGGGAACATAGGGCATGTCTGATCACACCTCTAATGTGGGCAGTGCTAATCAATGCCATGGCTAATTGTCTTCCCAGCCTTCCTGGTAAGTAAAGTTCTTCTCCACCCTCCTGCCATTACCTTGTTCTGAATTTCATTTCTCAGCTCTCTGGTTTGCAAACAAGGATTGCATAATTTTATCATAACAACAGTTAATTGGGAATGAAACCTCCCCAAATCAATTACAACAATGCAAATTACTCTTAAGACAAAAACATGGCAGTGAATATTGCGGTAAAATATATGCGAAACACCTCTTGACAGTTCAGTATTTATAGTGGCCAGCAGCCACTGTAAATTCCTGAGTGTAACAGGAAACAAACAGCACCTGTGAAATGATCTCATTTCTTCAGGGTGCTGATTTTATGAGCAGTTCTACTGGTGCTTATCTTCAGACCTGGAGATAGATCCTGTGAACATAATGTTTGTCAGTTCCTGAGACAGCAGGAAGAAAATAACTCTGCATAAAGGCAGAGAGGAAAAAAGCCCAACAGGTATTTTAAGAGAGAATGAAAGATCAAAGATCTTTTTGGTTTGTTGGGGTTCTTTGTTGGGTTTTGGCTTTTTTTTTCTTCCCCATTGTGAATGTAATGTACTGGTCTGTACTATTTTTGAGAACCAGGGTCTGTGATGACAGAGGAGACACAGAGATGATAGAAACGATGGGAATGCACCACCACTGCCTTGAGCCATCAGGATTGATGGGCACAGTTAATAGGACAGCATGTCATGTGATCCAAGGTTGGTGCTCAAAGCAATGCATGGTATGAGGTACGGGTGGTACAGATGCCCACTGTTTAAATCCCTTGTAGGCTTTTTACCCACACAGAAGGATAACCACTTGGTGGTAAAAACAAAAAAAAAGTTAATTTAACCTACTTTACAGGTCTTTAAGGGTGAAAAACTCCAACAATTACCCATTTTCAAGCCTATCGGGTTGCTCTTTGGGGTTTATACCTGCAGCTATAATGGGCAAAAGAAAAATGGGTTGCGTTACTGCAGGGAATTTCCAAAGGTTTTTACCAGAAGTGTGTTCTCTGCAGCGCTGAAAATACAACTACAGTGGAGCAGATGACAGCAAGCATAAATCAACTGAAGGCAACTAATTAACGCCAGTGAGGGATGGGGTCCAGTATTTCAGCTGTTGTAAGGTGCTGGGGTTGTTCTAGTTGAGGGGATTGAGACTTGGTGATGAATCAACACTCTTTTAAAGGTTTCTTTGCTTTCCTTAGGATGTCTGCTGGGATGGGCTGGGCTGACAGACTCACTGAAGAGTCTGTGTAAGGCTGTGTAACGGTATGGCGGGAAAATAATCTTTCCCTGGAGAGATGGATTCTGAAAAAGACTTTGTAAAGCCTGTGTGTTAAGGATATGAGGCTGGTACGCAATTGCTTTTTCTGTCTGACTCCCACTCCCTCCTGTCTTTCCCCAAGGAAGTCTGTACAAACTGGCCTGTTTCAGACAAAGGTCTCATTTATTTTTCATTTTAATTACTATTTAAACTTTGGATAGCTGCATTTTTCAGAAAATATAGCGCATCCTTTTAGGAAATGCATCTGTGGAGGACAGGTCGGTTTACAGGCTTAGTTTTGTTGTTTGTTTTTTTTTTTTTTAGTGAGATATGGAAGAGCAGTGTCCAGAGGATGAAACATGCTGGGGATTTTAAAGAACAGTCGGACTGAGTGCCAGCAATGCTAACAAGTGCAGTCTCCAAATGTACACAAATGATTGTGGAAGAACTTCAGACTAATTAACACAAACTGCTTGTTTGTTTCTTTTTGGTAAAAAACATTGAGGAACATTAATGTGATTGGGAAAAATAAGGAGATGAATACTTTGCTGCAGTAAATGGATTTTGTCAGCTTTAATGTATGTGCCAGTGACACTTCAGGTATAAATGAGGACTTGAGAAGCTCTTAAATCTGAAGATGGAAGCTGATGAAACGTGATATTCTTCCTGTATTCAAATTAGGCTTAGTAACTACTAGGTGATCACTTAAACCCTACTTGAGCCATCATTTCTATGATTTGTTAGTCCTTAATTTCTCCAGCTATTTTGAAAGAATTGATTGTTACTGTCCTGTTAATTATTTTTGAGTCACTGAATTATTTTTGGGTCAGCATTGTTAGCTTTGGATGCAGGTACAAATCAAGATGTATGCATGAAACAATTACCATATTTTGCAGACAACAAATAGAGAGAAGACTCATTTTCAGCATAAATGTTTAAAAGTAATTTGATAATAGTTCTGCTAAACAAACAAGCCAACTCAAAACATTGTATTACATGCATGTTGCCTCTGCATGAGAGCTTTATGGAGAGCTGGTTACTGAAGATTTTCCAGGCTTGCTCTGTTAAGTTCAGTTTGGGTTTGACTGATTTTGTTTTTCAAAGCTATTTTCTTTGCATTCATGTCTTTGAGAAGAGATGGGGAGGGGGTAGATAAGTGGTACTACCTAAATGACAGCACTGTTTGGTACTGAATAAAAACCTGAAGATTTTCAGCATGCATGGAATAGATCAATGTGTGTTAGGAGCAGAAGGGGCCTCCCTGGTTCTCCAGCCTCAACCCTGCAGGCTGTAAGTTGTGATTCAATTAACCTGTGCTTGTGGTTGGCTTTATTTTTCCCCTCTCGCAATTAAGCCCGGGTTCAGGACTGTTTTCTCTGCTTTGTAAGCTGAATGAGGATGTCTTGGGGAGCCTCCTCAGGCTGCAGATGCTGTACAGGGAGCACAGTCTACCCAGTGGAATGCCCATCTGGACATCACTGTATCCTCTGACCTGCCTCAAGCAAAAGAAATATGATTGGGAAAGGGTGGCTTACTGAAATCTGGCTTGAGTACAGTTCTGAGTTTAGCTGGGACAGGCTAGGGAGTACTCCTGTGAGATGAGTGGCTCACTCGGCAGATCTTAGAATCATTTTGATTGGAAGAGACCCTCAAGATAGAGTCCAGTCATAACCTAACTCTGCCTCTAAACCATGTCCCTAAGAACTCAGGCAACTGTTTAGGTCTGAAGCATTTATTATCAGGCCTTTTAATCTGGATATGAAAATGGGGCTGCCCATTTAGGAACTGCAGACTCTTTGACTTTGAATGTCCACCTTTTACGAGAAAGAAAGAATTGCTTCCCCTCACTCACCAGCTCTCTGATCCCTGGATCTCGCTGCCTTCTAGGATAAGTGGCTGAAAATAAGGTCAGGATTAGTTCCGCTGCTTGGCCCAGGCTGTGGGTTTCTGTCCGATTTATGCTTCTTGCTCCCAAAGGAAGTCACAGCAGATATCCCATGTCTCTGTGATTGAGATGTGAAAGAGCCAAGATGCTCTTGGGACCAGTTGCATGCAAAATTAACTGAGGATTTTCACCTTCAGCTCTCTACACAGCTCTCCTGATGCTGTAGAGAGAGCTTAAAGCCAGGCTAGATGAACTGGGCTTTGGGAGAGCCAAGATTTCAGGCTGAGCCCAGCATAGGATGCATGAGCACCATGTTCTTTGCTCTGTAGCCTGCTGCTAATTACCAGAGCTATTCACTCCTTCTAAGCTACTTATTAAAATAATTAGCATAGACCTCCTGTGTTACAAACTAGACTCTGTTACAGACTAGTTGCTTAACATTAACGAACAAATTGCCTGTCCCTGGTCTTTGCGCTAATAATCTAATGACAAGGACAGCATTTGCTACAAACTTGTTCTGAGCTGGTTGCTTTCAGTAAGACTTTTAACAGATGAAAAGATGAAATTAGTGTTTGCTCTGTCAGCGGGAATGGGTAACAGAAACTGGCCTATAAACAATGAACAATTATGCTGGGAATTAACTCCCAAGGAGAGGACAGACTCTTTCAGAGTATAACCAGACAGAGATTATGTAAGGTTTCTCGCAACCACGTCCAAGTCAACCAGAATGCTTGGTTTCCCTTGTCCACTTTGCAGTTGAAGTAGAGGTTTCTGCTTCTCTTCCAGCAACATTTTGATGTGTCAAATCCCTTCTCAGTAAAAGCACATGGATTTTATGGCCTTCATAGTACTGCTGTTGGTTTTTTATTTTATTTTACTGTATTTTTTTAAGAGTGGAGGAAAAAGGAAAACTGAGAAAAAAGGAGCCTAATTAGAGAAAATGAGCTTAATTTGGAAGCCACGGGTACGTCTTTAATAAGGTTTTGTTGAGCTTTTGCCCACAGTAAATTTATACAAGCTTTGGATAGATGGTAGATCTGTGTTTACTGTGGCCTGCTTTAAATGGGGAGCTTTCAGCACTACTTTGCCAAAAGCTAAGGGTACTGATGAGGTAATGAAACCAACAAGTCCTGGGAAATGCCCACTCAGCTAGGAGGAACCTTTCATTGGGTCCCTTGGTTGTTGAGGTCTATGTAAAATAGTATTTGTTTCAGTAAGATGCTTGCTAGCTACATCACTGTGGATTTAATATCTTTTATGAGGCTTGATTCCTCAGTTCTTTGCTGCCTTCTGTCTTGCTGGTCAGACTTTTTGGAGCTCTTCCAAAAAGACTGGCATTTATTATCACAATTTCATCTCTTAGGTTCTGGCCAGCCTGCTTCTGGAAGTTTGCATGTGAGAGTGCAACCTTCAAGAATGCTGATTGGACTGAACCACCCTGAATTGAATGAAGCAGGAGATGTATGCACCTGCCAGTTGGATGGGAGTCACTTAGGTGAGTTGCTATTAAAAAAAAAAAATAAAGCAATGCAATTACATTTACAAGTTGTGCTTGACCAGAATGTGGTGGTGTGGCCCTGAGCAAACCCTGACAGCCCCATCATCTGAAATTCCACAGCAGGCACAGAGCTGGTTAGGCAGCAGAGCTGCGTGTTTTACAGACTGAGGAGCTTTTTGCTTATGTGAACATTGGTCTCAGGATTAGTGCAGATCTTTTACTGTGTTATACAGCAGAGTAAGGGCCATTCAGTATTTTCTCCTGACACTGGGATAAGTACAAATGTCTTTGAGGCTTGTAATCTAGTTACACTTCTGAAGTCATCCTGTCCATCTCACCCAATACTATTGCTGAATTTCCTGCATGGGAAAGGGAGAGAAGTTTTGAGTCCAGCACTCCCAGGTTTCAATAAAGCTCACAGCTGCCTGGTTCATCCTCTAAAGTAAAGGAGAGGAACACGCAGCTATTTCACATGTTTGACACCCGCTGATGACCAGTAAGATCAGGTGAAGCCTTCAGTAGGGGCAATTCGCTAGCTGAATCATCACCTTTGCCAAATAACTTGGCATTATAACAGGGGTCTGGAAGGGAGCTTAACATATTTATATTGCAGGGCAGCCTGAGAGGAGGGAAGAAAATAATAGGAAACACAGTTTCATCAGTTCTACTACTTGCAAAACTGTTTATTCCAAGTTGTACATCCACAAACAAGAATTTCAGTGGGAGGCCTGATGAGCCTTGTTATTTGGACAACTCTAGGCAAAGAGCTCTGCAAGAGGTACCCATTTCCTTAAGGACTCTATTTGTTTGATTTTGAGTTGAAATTACCTGAAATTAATTTAGTTTTCACATTATTGAAAATCCTTACTTTGTATTCCAAGAGGAAATTGTGCTGGTTTGGGGATGAGACTCTGGATCTTCCAGGCACACCAAAAAGATGAGCTGTAGTCTTTGGGAACAGAGCACAACTGAAAACGCAGCAGCGTTCTCAGCCTCCATGCTTGTCCCTGCCTGCCTTTGCTCACAGCTCCGCCAAGAAACTTCAGACTTGCTCAAAATCACATCAAGTGGTTGTTGTTTTTTTTTTTTCCTTCCACCTTCTACTTTTAATTCATTAATTTTATTCAACTTGTTTTGTTACATGTGGTTTATTTATTTCATTCCTGCCACCCCTCATTGGGTGAATTTCTTCCAAAAGTAAAGCATTATCAGTGTTTCATCGGGAAGGGGAAATTTTAATGGCTCTTGCAGTGGTTCCCAGATCATACTGCTCAAAACCCAGCGGCGGTATTTCTGTTAACAATAATAAAACTCAATGGGAAAAGTTAGCTATTCCATTAACAGAAATAGAACAACATGATTTTGGCATCACTAGAACAGAACTATGGCTAAAAAGCTTATCTACGTAAAGAGCAGGAATGTTATGGAATTACCTCATTGCCATTATGGAGTTGAATTTCACACCATGTTGGCTGCTGCACCCAGAGATTAACTATTCAAGCTGAACCTCTTAGGAGTTTTACAAGGAAACATAAGAAACCTTTATTTCCAGTTTATTAGAAAATATGAATAAATCTAGTTAGAACAATAAATGCAACTAGAAATAATAGCAGTTGCTGAGAGCTGGACATGATTAAAAAGTAGAACTCTTGATTAAAAAGTAGAACTTCAGTTATATTTGTTACCTGAGCTAGACCTAAAAACAAAGGGAAAATTACTGTAAGACCACAGGGAGGATAAAACCAGCATCCCAGTAGCAGGTGATGTTCACATACCACTATTTTCCATCAAGCTGTCCCATGCACATGGGCATAACGGGCATAAAAATGGCTCCAGCAGAAACTCAAGATTAGAAACACATGCCCTGGTGTCAATATGGAAAAGAGCCATCTCACTGCGTCTAAAATTGAGTTTATCCACAAGTGGGTGACCCCCATAAAACCCTGAGCTGGGTCTAAACTCAGCCTCATGCTTCTAAAATTCATTTTGGCTTCCAAAACTGCTGGATTTTGATCTCCCACTTCCCTGAGTGGCTTCAATAACAGCTATCCAGAGATACTGAAGTCCAATTCTAATGCATTCTACTTTATGTGAGGGCAACAAGTTAAAGCCATTTTTTGTTTGTTTGATTGTAGCTTTTAACATTGTAGAGGCATGTAGCAATTACATTTGCGAGTTCTACTTCAGTGCACACAGCTGGTATGTTAAAACATCATCAGTGGGGAAAAAATTATTACTTCTGAATTAAGATAACATGATTTTGATTTCAGTGAGAAAAATAAGACAACAGAAAATCTGGTTCTAAATGGTGCAATGTGACTGTGACCTCTGAGGTAACAGTGGCCCTTCCCAGAATAATTACTTTCCACTCTCTAGGGAAAAGTAATTTATTTATGGTACATTATCAATAGGGTTCTAGCATATTTTTTTTGTACTATTATATATATATTACATACATATACTATTTTATGTTGTGAGTACTTAGCAAACCTATATGGCAACTTTGTGCTCAGCAGTTAAACTATCACTACACATGCAAAATAGCAAAATTATCCTAGGAGGCAAAGGTGAACCATCAGGTAAGACAAGGGAGCTGCTATTAGTTTTCATGGTAGAAAAACACTTCTTTCCACTAGTACATTTGATTTTTTTCAATTAAGATAGGAAATTCCTCCTTGGAAACCACTGCTGACAGTAATCCTTCTAATTAAGCAGTATCCACAATCTCATAATTTCTGTGTTCTGCACCTTGAATCATCTGTACTGTGTTTCTTGCACAGTTTTTTTACATTCTGGGTTGATGCTTTGAAAGCATTAATACATGAGGAGCACTATCCCAAGAAGTGGGACAGGTAATGCTTTAAGTTCAGTCTTCAAGCCAGAGCAGGGAATGAATTTAGCATCCACTGTGTCAACGGAGGGCTGTATTTTATGTGTATGTAGGAGATGAACGTGTGCTATTTTACTACTAGATCTCATTACTGATTTTATGAGGATCATTTTGCAGGTTTTCAGAGGGGAGGGCTCTTTTTTCTAGTATTCAGCGCCTTCAAGTAGCTGATAGAGGGAGCTTTTATCACAAAATGTCAAATGCCAGTAACAGGGGACAGCGTCCATTATGTTTCTCTCTCACTTCCACTACAGGACAGAGGTACATCAAGGAACACATGAAGTCTGGACCACACTGTTGGTGGCTTGGAAATCCACCTGCCACTTTGGCATCAGCTTACAGTATGCCTGGTATCCAGCTTTACTTCCACTGGCTTAGGTGTGATCTCTTACTTGCCTAGATTATTATTTCCATCTCAGCTACTAAAGATAAGAAACTGCCTTGTCTTCTCCTTCTCCATCTTCATCACATCCCCGTTATTGTTTTGAGATGTCATTAAAAATAGAGGGAACTCTACTGTCAGAGTTATGGTTTCAGGCTGTCTGAAATCTTGGGAAGAAATAATTAACTTACATGCATGCTATTTTATTTTGAGGTTTCCAGCACAGACATGAGAGCTGGAAACTTACTGTATCTCCTCAAAGTCCAACAGAAACAGCAGTATAATCCTGTGACTCCAGAAGCTGGGACTATATACATCAAATTTAGGCCTGAACCTTGGGGTGTAGGCATGGCTCAGGATTCACATTTTCACAAACCAGCTTATGGCAAATACACAATTAAAAAAAGCAAGGGGTGAAGGATAAGCTTTGCGCATCGGTTGCTCAATGAGGAAAGTGTAAATTGCTGCTCTACCAGAAATTTCAAGGCGGCGGGGGGTCAGCATTCACTCACTAGCCCCAGGAAATGGCCAAAAGCTGACAAATATCATCCTCCCATTGCTCTGCTGAGGCTGAGAGTCAAAACAGACAGCAAGTAGGAGGGCATATCTTGATTAATATTAAATTACACTAACACCTTGGTTAGAATTCCCTTGATGGGCAATGACCAGGCAGTGATTAAAAGACCTCAGTCATATGTAACTATCACACAGAGTAATAATCTCATTGTAAAAGGCAATCAGACACTTGTTTGCTCTTCTTTTCTCCACATTTGTAGTTGCTAAGAAAGGATCTGCCTTTGATCATCTTTTCCTGAGCTGCCCTTTCACTCATTTCATTAAAGGGCCAAAGTTTCCTGGATTAATGGCCATTTGTCATTTCTTCAAATCAATTTTGCCTCCAGTCTGTTGAGACCTTACAAACATTTCCTCAAATGCTTTTCAGAATTACAGTAGTTACAATGTTGCACTGAGATGAAGATATTTTATTAAAAAACAAAACAAAACAAAACACAAAAAAACCTCACGACCACCAGAACAGCTTTTTTTTGCGCATTTTTTTTTTTTAATGTATGGGACTCTTAATTGAATTTCTTCATTTTAGAAAAAGAAAGAGAAGTATTGATTGACTCTAGTTTTGTCTGCATCTCCAGGAAGTCTTCATTAGTTCAACCGGATTATTTATCTCAAATTGCCTCCAGAGGGCTCAGCCCATCTGTTATTGTTGAGCTCTTCACTATCTCCATTTCATTTATCTGTCTACCACACTTACTTTTCAGGCTCAAGCCTGACCTGTAGACTTTTTTGAAAGACCACAGCATTTCAATATAAGTGCCATGGTTAAATTTCTTTCTTCATGGGAACCTCCATTGTCTGTGGGGAGCACAGCTGTTCTGGCTGTTCATAAAGGTGTTTATTTGGGTGGGTTGTTTGTGTGTTTTGGGTTTTTTTCCAAACAGAAACAGTTTCACATGTGTACAAGGCCAAATTAATTCAGTGGGAAAAGCCAAGCAGAGCTGTGTTTAGGGTAAGAACGAGAGGTTTGCATAGATGAGACTAGGAATATGCACACCTCCTGGTTAAGGATGGAGCATCGCTTTAAGAGCTTGGGTACAATGTTATTTTAAGTACTTAAAGTGATATTGTATAAGTGAGAGGGCAAAGGGGCACTTAATTGTCTTACTTTATCTTTGGATGCTACAATATAGTAGCTGGATATATCCTAGAAACTTATAAGTAAAGGTCTCTGCAGAATATATGAAGGTTCTGCTTGAGCTTCCTGCATAATTCTCAGTATAGGAGGGAAAAATTCCTTTGAAAATACATGAGGCGGTGAATCTGTCCTCTCTGTGTGCTAGAGATCCAGCAGAGCTGCCAAGACCCAACGTTGTTGAAGGGATGTAATACTTGAAGTACAGCTTTGTGCTTGCTTGCTTGCTTGCTTGCCACCAGGAAAGCAAATGCATAAAGTACAGTGAGCAAAAAGTGTACCTTCTCCAGGTGCTAACGGCTTATGGTTTGGGTTTCTCCCCACCACGCTCCCCAAGTTTGCGGCTTAAAAAGAATCACCTCTATTTTGTAGTTCCTTTTGCTCTGGTGAGCCTTCTTGTCCACAAGCCTTTCTGGACCAGAATTTTGTCTTTGATCTTCAACAGAAACTGGCTAGATTAATTAACATCTCAAAACCAATGGACTTCCTTTTTTTTTCACCCAAGTCAGCTACTTGGAGCTTTTCCAGAAGCAGAAGCTCCTCCAGTTACTACTTCTTTTCATGATGATCAAGGTTTCCGATCTTTGTGTAGTAGGATGCAGAGCTGGCAATAGAAGATCGTTCCTACCAATTTCTGTTTGATCTTCACTGCCATTAAAAGTCTTTCACAATCACTGCAGCTGGCTACAGTATAAAGTCACTTGTTGCTCCTTGTTGCTCACAGTCCTCTCCTGTTCTTTCCCAGTAGTTCTACCTTTTTTTTTTTTTCCCCTAGAGACTCAGCCATGAGTCAATTTTGTTCTGCCCAGGAAGTTGTTGGGCTGTAGAAATAGACTCCATCCCATAAGGACATAGAGGATAGGGATATTTCTTGCCAAGCTTTTCATTTTTTCTGTCTTTACCCAAGTAGATGGCAAAGCACAAAATTTCGCACCCTGTTCCCATACCGAGTGTTTTTTTCTGGAGCACACCAACAGGCGTTAGCCTGGGAAAAGCTTAGACAAAAAAGAAGACAAGCTGCTGTAAACTGCCACAGTCATCCATTAGGGTCGCTGGCTCACAGGATTTTATGATGTTTCAATAGTCGAGGTCAGCTCAGTGTCTTGTCTTCTTAAGACAGATGTTCCAGCGAGGCTCTGAGCTTTCATGATTAAAACAAGACACCCCTCTCAACTCCATATTTCCTGACCTGCTGGCTGTGTAAGAAGTGGTAAAACACATTTTCCTGGTACCAAACGACTTCAAAACTGCAGGGCATTTTTAAATCATGTGCTCCTGATCCTCTTTTACCAAGTGAAATAGCACTTCCCCACTTTGTAGACAATGGGAGCCTTATCACTGCTGTGTTAAAAGCAGAGTTACGCTGAAGCTGAGCTGTTTTGAAAAATCTCTCCTTGAGCTCCCAAACTTTAATCTTCTGCTCTTGCAAGTAATGCCCCATACATCCCTTCAGCCCCTCTCTTGCTTTATAAGAAGTGATCCTTTTTGAGTAAACTTGTGCCTCAAACATGAAATGATTTGGGGATGAGTGAGGAGGGCTTACACGGGCTCGGGACTCACCCTTTTTTCACTGTATTGTCATAGTAACAACAACCTACCCTTCACGTAGTCAGAAACAATCACTATGTGCCAGCTATACTATACAGAGAAGGATGTCACGTTGTTTCTCTGGAAGAATGACAAGGCATGAGAAATACTCACAGTGACTTGACAAAGCACAAGCATAATTTTGTGCCATTTCTGGTTTGCACTGCACTGTGTACCAGTGGCAGGAAAAACAACATGTAATTAGTGCCATAAAACATGGACTTCCAATCCCTGAGAAGCACAATAGCTCCTTATAGAGGTTTTAGTTGACATGGTGATATTTAAAAGCAGCAATATAGGATCCTGGAAGCCATGGTAATTTACTTTACAGAGATACTAGAATGTAAAGCACCCCGTGGTGGCTGAAAGACAGCAGGTCTCAAATCTACAGCCTTTGGCTATAAAAGCTACAGGCTCGGTGGCTAAAATAAGTGTTCTGTTAAACAAGAAGATGCATGAGCCTCTACATGTTGCCTAGTACAGGCAGGCTCTGCTTAGAATGAGGGCAATATTTTATGCCTCTAAGGCGGCCATAGACTACTCCTATCCCTCGGCTTTCAAATGAGATGTCAGCTCTGTCAGCTTTCAGAGAAACTGAGATAATAGAGAGGATGTGTGGTGATATTGGAGCTGCCCTGCTGGGAAGCACTCGCAATGTGAAAGGCTGTCAGGGGCAGATGGTATCAGCTACCTGACTGTGTGTTTCTGTGCACATGAGAATTACCTGTGTTGCCCAATGCTGCCCTTCTGCAAAGCTGCTATCGCAGGGGTCAGTCTATTGACATACCAGCTACATCTTATGGAGAAAGGTGGTGCGCCAGGCTATGCATCAGAGTGCAAATCCTGTTGCTCTGTGCCAAGCTCTCCTAGAGGCTTATGGTGCTGGTTGGCTTTGTGTCTCTGCTTGGGTCATAATTGTATCCTAGCTCCACTGAAATGGGTCAGCTTTCAGCCAGTGAGGTTTTCAGCTGGAATTCTGTCTCAGAGTGCTGTGCAAAAATTAATTGGGACACTGTGCAGATGCACTCTCCCCCCTGCCACCCCGAGAGCAACAGAAACTTCTAGGCTGATGGACCGCTATGGTCATGTATATGCTCCTTGGTCAACAGACAGGGCTTTTGACCAGTGAGATGCCTTGGGTGAGAGAAGTTTCTGGCCAACTACCAAAAGTGACCACAGCTCAGATTCAACTAGGGTATGAATGGAGCCACCAGAGACACCCTTTGATTTGGTCTCCTCAGGGCAGCGGGTCAAGAGTTGAAGACTCTCCTCCTTAGACTGCCCATCTAAGGAGCATTCTCCAGGGACTGAGACACTTTACTGACCTGGTAAGCAATCTGCACATTTGGAATCATTACTCCAGAGTTCAGGGATCTGATCCCCTTGAGTTTGAGTCGGTTGTTTAGTAATTGAACTAACCAGTATCTGAACATGTGTTGTGTAATGTTATCAGAGTCATGAATAATTTTGGATAATCCCCGTTTGTAGTTGGTTTCTGTTAAACAGCTCTGGTTAGAATGAAATCTCTTCAGAACTTGTTGCCTGCCTTTGGGGTGCCTCCGTGACAGGCACTGATCTTGCCTGGAGCTCCTAGATGCTAAAGCACTATAAAGATTAGTAATAATAACTCATTACAGACAGAGTAGCAAAGCTGTTCATACAGAGAGTGCTAGAAGAAGCCCTCTCTGAGGTGAATACATCAGTGATTTGTTTAGGGCCCTTGAAGGCTGTCAGGCTGTGCTGAGACTTCACAGATGTCTTTCGGTAGCCTGAGGGGAAAACTGCATTGTCCCAGTTGCTGGTCGTGTGGCTACCCTGCCAAAGGTGGCTTTTGTTTTCTCCGACAGGGCTGGAATGAAGCTGAACAGCATTAGTCGTATTTGTCTTTTTTTTTTGGCAGCAGATGATGGTGAATAGAAAAATGCAGTAATTCCAGATGTTAAGGCTTATACCAGGCTGAAGCTATAATGGCAATACTAAAACCATCGATAGTTTTCCAACTTCAGAGAGAAACAACAGCTTAGTATTGCTGCATAGTTTTTTATGTTTGCTTGTTTTAGACATGCCAAAAATGGTTACATGTTCTCCACAAATGAAAATCAAACCCATAGTGGTGGTCAAGTTCATACTGGTGATCCAGTGACTGAAGAGATCCATGCTGTAAACCTTATAGGGGATTTTTTTTTGCCTTAATTCATCTCTTAAAGTGCGTATTTTACTGTGCAGATAATTTGTATTTGTGTGCTGTTGTCATGGTTGCATAGATAGAAACTTTCCATTCTGAAAGAGAGAAAGTTAACAGCACATCACTGAGCTGGTACAATCACATAGGGATATGTGCCTGCTAACACAATGGGGACCTGTTCTTCCTCTTTTCTCTTCCCCAGCCCCCTTTCCTCCAGTTCTGCACTCTGATTTTAATCTGTGTTGCACATTCACTGTGAGGAGTTCCTGAACTATTTATCATTGACCTACTTGTTGATATCAGTAAAAGTATTGTCACTAAGAGAAACAGAAGAGCCAGACCAGTGCACAGAGATTTTTGACAATCCACCTTGCATCTCCCCACTCCATGTAAGTATAAATCTGTACATGGCTTTCCCAGTTTCTGTCTTTGTGCCACTTCTTACCCATCTCCTTTTCTTCTGCAATATTTATCTCCTTGAATCTTTAGACTTTCTTGTTTCTCTTCTGTATGCCAGGGCTCTTTACTTATTCCTTCATTTCATTATGTCCCTGTACACTTTTATGCGGGAGATTGGGTCAGGCAGCATAGGCTAGTTCCGAACAAGAAGGAGAAGGATTAGAGGACGACTGAGGATCTGTGAGGGTCCTAGGCTGACCCTAAACCTCTAGAGCTACAGATACCACTTCTGTCCTCATGATCCTGGATGGTCTTGACCAAACACCCAAGGGGCAGTAAACTAGCCATCACCATCTATAACAGGGATGAAACTGTGCGGTGAGGCACTTGGTGCAGAACAGGGCTGGCAGTGCTTTCTCTGTCTGGACCCTTTTGGTGGTTATGTTTTAATTCTCTTTAATAAAATGGGTGTGACTAAGCAGGACCGAGCAAATGTGTTATCCTGCACTGACAGGTGTGAGGACACCAGCAAGGATACCATCAGCCAGGGTACAAATGTGTATTTTGGTTGCCTAAGACAGCTGCCATGGTGCAGCTAGCCAGCAAGGCACTTCCTGCTGTAAGAGACAACAAACTGGTTCTGCTCTGTGGGCATGTGAGCTTATGACACCGCAGTGAAGGAGCAAGAGATTCCTGTGTAACCTCATTTAGGTGTTCCTGCTTTGGCAGGGGGATTGGACTAGGTGATCTTTCGAGGTCCTTTCCAACCCCTAACATTCTGTGATTCTGTGATTTAGAGCAAGCGTTGAAAACCTTCCCAGTTTCCCTCGTAAATCCGCACCTGGCTAATGTACCAAAGCCCACCTTGCTACTATTGTTTTCCTGCTGTATCTCTCCAGGCAGGACAGGGAGGTTTGCTGCCAAGGTGCTGCTTTTTTTGCTGTGTAAATACATTCCTGTTGTCTCTGGGGATGTATCACTTTATAGGGCCTGGTTTTCTTTGGGTTGGCAAAGCAAGTACTGGGAGTAGCTGTGTCCTGCTGAGAGTCTGAAGGGAATGGAGAGAGACAGAAAGCAATTATTCAAGTTAGAATGTGCACAGAGCACTTTTATTATTGTTATTTATTGTTTTATGGTCATATAAGTTGTGCTGCGCTTGGGAGAAGGCAGAGCATGCCAGTGGCACGACTCGTGTAAATCACTGCAGTGCCGTGACACTGTGGGATTGATGCCAGTTGCTTCTGCTATGTCATGGCCCTTGGCTTTGGCCTCAAAAGATTGACATGTGCATTTTAAACGTGAAAAATCAGGACAGTAGGTGTGATGAGCAATACAGAGAGGACAGGAAGGAAGAAACCAGGCCTTATGCAAGAAGAGTTGCTGGGTGCATTGGCAGAGCAAAGAGATCATCTCCTGTCTTTTTCTCGTTTGGCATCTGAAAAGCTTTGGTAAACATTTTGACAGTGTTCTGACCAATTCTTACATTGTGAGAAGGAGGTGGGAATGTTTTAAAAGGTTTGTGGTGAAAACAACTTGTTTGCATCAAAATAAGGTAGTTTTTCTTCTCTGCCAGCTTCAGGACTAGGTATTTCATGTCTTTTATTTGAAGGAGAGGCTCAATAGAGTGGGCAGAAGTCTCTTTTTTTCTTCTTTTTTTTTTTTTTTTAATTTTTACATGTCCACTGTTGCAAGATGTGGCCCAAGTATCCTCTTGTTCCGCTCTACAGAAATGGCAGCTGTTGCAATGTGTGGGGGTTCAAAGCAAAGCCACTAACCTGTTGGCTTTAGCCAGAAATGCTTTAGAAATGAGTACAGGGCAGCCCATATTTAATATTTCCCATGTGCCTTTACAAACTGGGTGAGATTTGGGTAGCCAGGGAGCCTTTTTTGTTGTTGTTTTTGCCTGCTTGCATCTTGATGTGAAGTGCAAGAACAAAAAAAAATCATGCATGTGGTACGCCAAGAAGGGTGAGTAAAAACATTGTTTCTGGGAGGGATGTGTGTGAGGATTTAATGATTTATTAATTAAGTATTTTTATGATTTACTTTTTACTTGGCGGGGGGGGGGGGGGAGGAGGGGGGGGCAGCGGGAGGGGGTTGCCAGAAGCTTCTCTGCGGCAGCTGCTGATTATTGCCCTGAGGGGTCGCTGTCGACAAAAGGCGGGGGCGGAACCATTTTCATGGTTTTAAAAACAGGTTAACCTTTATGCTGAGCAAATCAAGGCTTTTAATAATGTTCATCCCAGAGAAAAGGGACTTTTGAAAAAAACCCCACCAATCTTAATCTTGTTTCTTTATATATTCTATGCTAACTTCTTTTACATAACTTCTTTTTTCGTAAACAATAATTGGTGATGTGCCCTGCTACACCATTGGGCAGCTTTTTCTAATGAGGCTTTTGTGCAAAATATTTCTCTGACATCACCAGTACTGCTGTGACTGTGTGGCTATAAATCACCTTTGGGTGGTTATCAGTGTGTTCACTGCCAAATCAAATCTGGCAAACCTTCTAACCAACCCAGTCTAACAAGCTGTTTTATCTGTAATTTCTACTCTTGCTGTTACCATAACACTGTAATTTGTTCATTTAACTCGGTCATTATAACTTGTGCATTTAAGCATGAGATACGTCTGTATCTCTGCAGGCTTCAGAGCTAAAAATGGCCTACTTGCATTTTTAGAAAGGAAAAGTCATAACTCTTTCAAGCCTAATCTGCAGTTTAGCTATGCAAAGTTGTGAAGAGCTGTAGGGAAAGAAAAGGAAACATTGATCCTTCTCCAAAGAAAATCTCATTGATCTGAATGCAGAAATTTTAGTTCCAGCTTTCTTTTTTTTCCCAAAGTAGAAACTTCACCTTTTCAAAGTCTATCAAAAACTGGAGAAAATATTGTTAGGTAAAACAGTGAAGGGAGAGGGAAAATAATGCATTTCACCAAAACCAAAAAGCAAATACTTCTCAGAAAGAGAAAAATTTTGAGAAGAAATGTCAAAATACTCAATTTTTAAGTGGCTTGTTTGACCATTTCTACTGCTATCAGAGTTAGCCAAAGGAAACAGAAAGGCACATACAGAGCATATAACTGGTTCTGAAACCAAGCTACAAACCTTATGCTTGGTAAATGCAGTTGTGTGACACAAGGAGCTGGATGCCAGCGGGTGTGTGGGGAGGCTGAGAAGGTTGTAATTCTAGCGTTGCATGTGGATACCTCATGAGTGGGTGGGAAACTCTCACAATTCCGTTTTGATTGGAAAGTTAAATCAGTTATTAGAGAAAGACTGCTATTGTAAAACTGCTTTGCTCCTTCTTGTGTCCCATAGTATGAGTAAGGGTCCCCACTGATTGAGAGAAAAATACAGAGTTGGATTTTCTGGTATTAGAAGCTCCCTGAAGCTGTCAGCACTTCAGGGCCCTGATGCCAGCAGGGCTTCCAAATTGATTTAGAATCAAATTAAATAGTGGGAAGGAGAGAAGGAGGCATAAATATTTTTCCCTTGCTAATTTATTTTCCCCTTTCATGTATGAACTGATACGATGGAAAGCAATGCAGCTAAAATGAGTGTGTTTGTTGGGAGCCGTGTGCTGTGCCATGCGGAGTTACAGGTGGAAATTGTGCACTGGACTGTTGGGCCAGCCTGTTCTTCCCTCTGTATGATGAGGGAATGTCATGGTTTAACCCAAGCTAGCAATACAACCACGATAGCCACTCGCTCAACCATCCCCCACCGCCTCCAACAGGGGAGAGAATCAGAAGGGAAGGGAGAAACTTAGATTGAGATAAACACAGTTTAATAAAATAACAAAATACTAATACACTACTAGTAAATATATATATATAACAATAGAAGTAAAAGATACTCAAGGCAATTCCTCATGAACTCTGTCCACAACTGAGCAGCCAGTCCCAGCAAGCCACACCTGGTCCTAAAGCAAATCACAGAGAGAGAAAGGAAAGGAAAAAGGCATAAAAGCCCAGAGGCCTCTGCCAAATGGCAAAAGCCTGACTAAACATCAAGTACTCAAGACTCCCCTGGCTTCAATAGCAAGAGCAAGCAAGCAAGAAGGAAAACAACGCGCACAAGAGCAAGTGCCCGAGAAGCCACACAGGTAGTGGAAGAACCCAAATCAGAAGGCCCCACTGTTGATGCTAATGGGATGGAACACTCTCATTGATCAGTCTGTATGTCAGTCAAGCTCTGTCCCATCTCTGCCCCCCTTCCTCGACACCTCTAAGCAGGGTGCTCAGAATGTCCTTGGCTCTCAGACCAGAGCAATTAAAGACATTAGCCCTGTGCTGGGGTGTTACCTGCTTGTTCTCAAATTAAGTTCAAATAATGAGCATGCTAGCTATGAAAAAGTTTCAAACTGCACAAAGAAAATTAACCCATTTTCAGTCAAAGCAGCACAGGGAGGCAGCCCCTGGGATGTCTAATGGAGGTGGTAGACTAACAAATGCCAGTCTACTCAGTGCACAGAGCAAGGGCCCGACTTTGTTTTTGCCATCTGTGCTGCACCTTTTCCTCATTTCTGGTGTGTTACCATGCGTTTCTTTTTAAGTTAAAAGCAATATTGTGATGCAGTTCTAGCTGTTAATTGCCTTGTATTTTCCCATGGTGCACTGCTCCTGCAGAGACTTTCTCCCTGGCTTGCATGTTCTGAATGAAACTCCTATTTTGATGCATCTTCCATCTGCTTAAGTGTTGGCCATAAATAACAACATATTACAAAATTGCCTTCTTGTCAACACACAGATTGTTTATGCGTCATTTCCTCTATCCTTTGTGTTGCTGTGACTTCCTAGGGAAGGAGAATTTATTGGTGTAGCAACATTTGGGAATGAAACCAAAGCCTATCGGGCTATGAAATAAATATCGTCAATTTTTGGTACTACATTTTTATTTACTTCGTACAACGTCTTCTTTCCTTGACAGCTTTGTATCTCACCATGTGGCATCTACTAAGTTTGTACTATCGTCTGTTATTTAAGGTCTTATATTTCCAGAGTATGTTTGCAAGCCAAATGTAGAACTGTGAACTGCAATCCCACAGTATTTTCAACTGAGAACTAATCTTGAATTTCCACTTACTGTAAGCTAATCTTCAGTTCCCCCAGCCTCATTTTGGTGTCGAGGTCTCGAAAGGTCTCTATCAATTTAAAAGACAGGTGCAAGATAGGTCAAAAGTCATGTTAGGAAAGAAACAGAAGTTCTGTTGTCTAATTTTTTGAAATCAAGTAGGCTATAAATAAGTACCCTTGACTTAAGTACTGCATTTCCTGTGGCAGTAAATTGCTAGAGCCCTTCTATTCAGCAGGTAGTGTGCTTTTTGGTATGAATGCTTCCTCTGTTAGTGGCTGACTGGACCTGGCTATTTGGGACCAGCTGATGCTGGCCATTCTTAAAAGCTTGAGTGCAGATTTTCACAAGAGCTCACAGTTCTCATGTTGGACGCACGTTATTCTATTGTTTGAGATGCCGAAATATCGTTATTCAGTTGAGCACCTGTATGGCTGTAGTAATAAGGGCTCTTGTCCCAAAGAGTTTTACTATACATGTAACATACACAGTGTGGGTATAGCCTTGGACCATCAGGACAGTAAAGATTCTGGAGAGCTGGGTCTCATGGTCTGCTCCTTGTGATCCTGGGCCAGCAGTAACAGAGCTGCCCCTTGATGCAAGATTGTGCTTTTCCACTGTTCATTTTGTAAAAGCAAACTTTCTTTACTTATTAAGGATAAGTATATGTGTGCTAAAGCTTATGCTACATATGCAAATGCATTTCCAAGCAGTTACTTGGAAACTGAAATGCTTGTCTTTCGCGATCTTTCTCCCTTTAGTATGAGGGTATTATTGTTCTGGCACCAAGAGGAGTGGGATTGTGCTAAACGGGCCAGGCATGTACTTTTTGGAGAAAGTAACTCATCTGAACAAGGAATGCTCCAGACTACTGAGTTGGAACAGGAGAATTTTTATGATAATTCAAGAGCAAAAACTTTGCTGAGCAAGCCCTGCTGCCATTTCTGTGTAGACGTAAGTCAACTCTGAGACATACTGCTAGCTGTTTTACAACACCATATGTGACAGATTCTCAGAATCTGCTGCCCTAAGTCTTCCAGTGGGACAGGATTTTGACTGCTTGTTTGCCTTCAGGTTTATTAGATCCTTTGGAGAATTGACAGTGCAGATAGATTTTCCTTTAAAAATTGTTTCCTTAATCTTCACTGAGCTTTTTTGGCTTTAGCGATGCTCTGTTTTGCAATTATCACTGCTGAATTTTGTGATGTAGAGAGCACTGGCTTAACTCTCTTGCTGTTCAGATCTGCAGTAAACTTCCCAGCAAATCCCACTCTTCATTTCCCTTAACCTTGAGTCAGAGCTTGCTTATACAAATGTGTACATAGATTTACTTTTTCTTGCATGCATGACTTAGTCCCTTAAAAAGGAGTTGACACTTGTCTTACTTTAAGAGAAGGCTAGAAGGCTTCAGGCTGCTGGGAAGGTGGAGGGTCACTATCGGGCTCTGGAGAGGGCAGGGAGGGAATGCACAATTTGGCCTCTGCTATGACAGGTGGACACACCGTAGGGACCACAGGGTCACAGGTCATTTGCCGAAAGCCCTGGAGGTGTGGCTGAAACTCTGTGTGGACAAAATGTAGTGAAGTCAAAGCAGGCAGTGGGATTATGATCTTCTGTTTCTCTTCAGATTTTTTGAAAGCTTTTTATTCCTTCAAATGAGGAAGTTGACTGGCTCTGCTTATTTCTGATGAAAATTTGGCTTTTGAGATTTAAAGATCTCTTTAAATATCTAAAGATGTTTTGTCTTTTTTGGTGTGTTTGTTGCTGAAATCAGAACAAAAACTTTTAGTTGTGGTATGTTTTTAACATAGAATGGCTCTGTTTTATTCCTAGTATAAATTTATCTTTGTCTTAAGTAAATTAATTTCATAATTGAATTTCTGCTGACCAGAAAGTAAGTATGAGTAACTGTAAGAAACAAAACCCTGATGGACAAATGTCTCTGTTAACAATAACAAAAATATTGTAGTTGTAAATAATTAGCGTGGGGGATGTTTTTGTTTTTCTCTCCCCAAAACAACATTATTATTTCAATGACCTCTTAATCTTGCACTGGGATTCTAGGAAGATGTATTGCCATATCTGTTCATATTTCTTCATTTTAAGGTTAGTGATGATCAGCAGAAAGTATATCAACATATTTGAAATAAGCTGCTGTGGCAGTTGCACACCCCTCTCTTCCCCACCCCCCCGCTGCCCCGCCTTTCCTTCGATGTCGGAGGTGCAGGCACATCCCCCTCTTCCCCAGCACCTCCTCACTCTCCTACAATGGGGCAGTTAATAGCTTCTTTTGTTTGACCCCAGAGCCCATTGGCCAGGGTTGTTAAGAGAGAGGAGGAGGGTGCAGAGGCGCCCAGGTGCTGGGAAGTTTCTGGGCGCCCACAGCCAGACTTGGGAGGGGGTGCCAAGAAGTTTCGAGGCGCCCCATAGCCAGAGTGGGGGTGCAGAGAAGCTTCTGCAGATCTGACAGCCAGATCTGACAAGACTACAAAAAACGGGGATCCTGCCGAGGCATCTCTTTGTGTGTGTCCTCTCGGAGCAGCAGGCCAAATGCAGCTGAGTGACACTCCCCTTAGGCCGGATCACCACCTAAGGTAACCTCCTTGGATTGGGAGTGCCTCACCACACCGTGTGAGTGAGTGATAATAATTCCTTGCTAAAATAAGCAAGTGTATTTCCTAGCCAGATAAGCGAATGTATTAAATAATTCCTTGCTTTAATACAAGAAAGCGTTTTCCTCGCAGGACTTGCGGGTGTTTTCCTCACTAGACAAAGTGAGTGTATTTTCCTGGAGTCAGGGACGGCTCTGGCATTGTTTTTTTGTGAGCCACATGTACGCACACTGTGGATCTCCATTTTTATTATTTGCTGCACCCCAGTAATTTCCTCAACTGATATTTGGACCTGAATTTATGTTACTGATTGCATAAACCCCATTTCTTACCGGTTAATTTGCTGCACCTTTTGGACCAGAATAAAAGTTTGTTTTGGACCTTGTTGTCTGCCTAAAACTAACTTTGGGGTGTCTTCGTGACAGCTTC
Organism: Streptopelia decaocto; assembly: GCF_964273445.1. Taxonomy (NCBI): domain Eukaryota; kingdom Metazoa; phylum Chordata; class Aves; order Columbiformes; family Columbidae; genus Streptopelia; species Streptopelia decaocto. Next base: position 29,177,898 of record NC_138658.1, read on the forward strand.
TGTTTAAAAAGAGGAGGAAAACCTCCAACTATAATCCATGTTTGTAGAGGATGGCACAGAAATTTGTAGGCTTAAATTTCTGGAAGAAAAAGTTAAAGAAAAGCTTTTCAACAGAAAAGGACAGTGGATTAGACTTTCTGGTCAGGACTTGAAGCCTCCATGGTTGATCTCTAATCTGAGGTCAGCCAAACAAAGATCAGGAATGACACAGGCAAAACTGAGCTTGCTTTGAGGTGGGAGTTGGCCTTGTAACTACTCGAAGTCCCTTTCATCCCTGTGGGTATGTGGTAGTTACGTATACTGAGTACATTTCTTCCTACCAGTTGATCTGTCTTATTGGATACATGTGATTTTTGTCTGCCTATACAAAGAATGAGCTGTGTGTTTTATAAACTGAGGACCCATTTAAGGAAGAGGAAAAAACAAAAAAACCCCAACTTCCTAAATAAAATACTGAATAATTATAAAGCTTTCTGATTGTGGACAGGTTTATGTTGATCATTTGTCCCTTTCTGCATATATCTTCTCATAGGGGTTTAGCTAGACAATCATGTTTTGTGTGTTTTTCCATATAGAATCCGTCTCAGTCCAAGCAGAGGGTGGCAGTCCTTGCAGAATTGGTAGCTGTTTACTGTTGGTTATTCTTCACACTCAGAATCAGTCCCTGTACGTTTTCTGCTGCACACTGTATCTTGATCTGAAGGTAAGGAGTAAGGATTTTCCAGTCAATATTTCAAGTGTTGCTTCCTACAGTTATATGGAATATTCTGTTAATGAAATCATCACTGTGTACCTCACTGTTTTCAGCTTCATCCTGTAGGTGAGATGTAGTCACAGAGGGGACAAGCTAGAATCAGTATAAATGTCCATTTATTGTCTCGATTCAGTTATTTGGCTGTGTAAATTCTTGTTTTCTCCTGTGGTGTCAAACTGCGGTCTCTAGACATAAGCAGCAGTTTCAAGTACTTGCTGCTCTTTCACAGGGTGGTTCAGCCTGGATTCTCAGAAAATGAGAGACACACTGTTAAAGATCACACAAAACTTGATGGTTGCCCAATATGATAAAGGTGCAAATTTAGTGTCCTGAGTCAGTGACTACATGCTGGGAAAGGGTAGTATTGCTGTGTACTATGTCTTGGGTGGATATTTATAGCCCACCCACATCAGTACAGCAAAGTTACAGATTCTGAAGCAAAGCTTGGGGAATAAATTTGAAATTTTTCCTGGTGTTACTAGTTTTCAATGCAACTAGCATTACACTTGCTGACAAGTCTCTGCCCAGTGTTTGCTGTGGGTTTTGTTGTTGTTAGCTACCCTCTGTTAGGTGTTTGACTCTACAGGAAACAGTGGTATAAGTGTAGAGCCTTGTCCTGTGTAATTCGTGAAAGAGTGCCCTTTCTGATGTGAGACTGCAGCTTCTCTTACTGCTAGGACTAGGTTCTGCTCACCTATCTCCTTGAGCAGAACTTTTTTCCACAAGCCGTTGATTTGTGCTTAGTTTCCTGTGTTCTGTTTGTTGCAATCTCTTTGTGTTTTCATGGGTGGTGAGAGCTTGGTGCTCCTGCTCCTGCAGTTTGAGTTCCTGCATGATGATGGAAAACAACCTAATTGCATTTTTTTCTGCCTTGGGATAGAGGCAGAGACACTGTTCTCTGAGGTCTCTTTTGAACATGTTTTATGTACCACTGTGAAACCTGGGCTGCTAAGAACAGTGGAACCATCCCCAGTGTAGCAACTAACAATTTTAACTGGGCAATTCCTGTAAAACTGTGAGTTACCACAGATTTTGACCTGTATGTATATTTTAAATTGTTTTTGTCTTGGAAAAAAGCTATATATAAGAGCCATCTCCTTTACATTTGCACACACAGCTCTTACCATGATGCACATCGTACTGTTCCATAGTGCAAAGTGTGTCGCATTCGTAGATTGGTGCATTCAATAAAGCTCCTGCTTTATTGGAGTCTATTTAGACCTTTGTAGTCTATTGCTGTTATGCATTTGTGTTACTGACAGAACCTGGTGCTTGCTAACAGATTCTCTCTTGTGTCTGCATGCCATGCTGTCTTCCTACTAAGTGAAATTATGTTTCTGTATGATACAGCAATGATAATATTTCACATATGGTGTTTTTCATCAGTGTGTGCCAGACTGCTTTACAAGAGAAGTCTGAGCCCTTGTTCCTCTCTGTTGTATGGAAAGATGAAGCACCAGGCTGTGAAATACTTACTACTTTAACAAACAGCTTGCCAGACAATGTCTCTGGAATATTTTGCATGAATTTCTTGGCCTTTTAACAGTCTTGGTTATACACAGTGCAAATAAGTTCCCTGCTGTTCTTAATATCTGGCAACTAAGGAGATTGATTACTGCTTTCTTCTATTATTCTATATCGATGTGAAAGTGGCATCTTTTAGGAACACATTGTCTTTGTTCTTGTAAATAAAGCAGAGAGTGGAGGACCTGGAGCCAAGGCGGGTTACACAGAGTACAAAGTGAACGTGAGCAAAACCAGGCTTCTCTGGTACATCTGTTTCCAGATAGCCAAACAATTGACTTCAGGCCTTCAGAAAACTGTTGTTGTTGTCTTCTGACACTTCAGAAATGGCTTCACAAGAGACATTATCATTCAAGCACTTGATAGAGGTATGATCTTCACTTATGGACTACTGATGTGTTCAATATGAAAGATGAATTTTCTGCTCAGCCACTCCCCAGCTTATTGTAGTAGAAAATGGTTCTTGGCATTACATTGTTTCTTTTGCTGTACATTATGTGTTATATTTCCAGTGCTTGAATTAGGGTTACAAATTTCCAGAGTTATGCGATGACAGCATAACCTTGGAATTATTTTCAGATAGTGTGGCAGGTAATAGAGGCCTCAAATTTATATTTGGTAATAAAAGAAACCCCTCTATAAAATTTAATATGGACATAGAAATATTATTATGACTTTGCAAATCATTGTAATGGAAAAATTCACTTGCAAGGCTTTATGTCCAAAGGCAACACTTAGCAGTGGTGGTGTCCTCATGCAGGTTAAATGTGCCAATGTAGTCTTCTGTCTTACTGGGTGATGGTAAAGGAAGGAAGAAGTAAAAAAATAAAAAAAAAATTTGAGTTTTATTATTGGCTTAGTTTCAATAATCTAGGAAGTTATTAATAATTGCAACAGCTTGCATAATTTATAAGATGCATCTCGGTGTTTTTTCACATTAATTATTTTATCATTTCCCCTGCCTATTGTTGTTTATAATTGCAGTAGTGCCTTGAGGATCAAATTAAGATGAGGGTCTCTTACTCTATATGCAAAGTAAATAGTTGTAGTTCTTTCCTAAAGAAAGTGCATTTTAAGTTGCTGTGATAAAGAGAGGAGAAAGAAGATAAGTGGTTTGCTCGGGGTCATAGTGACTTCTGTGACAGAGATGAGTTGCCATCTTTTTGGAGTCCTACCCCAACCCATTCTCTATTGTGCCATAATTTATCTGTCTATGGTGGTGTTCTCTCTCATTCACTTCAAGTATATGATATAAACTATTGTGTATCTTTGCTTCTGCTTCATCTACACCCATAGTCCAGCAAGGACAGGGAGCTCACATGTGCCCCAGTCTTTAGTGCTGAAATGACGGGACCTTAATACCCAAAATGGTAGTACTTAATGATACTGAGAAGTCTAGAAGGAGAAAGAAAATACAGTTTCTGACAAAGGAATGAGCATGAGTATTAATCTGCAAAGTCTAGGAAGTGAGGGTTATTTTAACAGCTTTTCCTGAAGCACTTATCCTCTGTCACATCTTGAGCCCAAAGCCTGGACCAGAGATCTCTGGCTCTGTCATGCAAGGTGGTTCTTAGGCTGAATGTGACAAAACTCAGTGTAGTTTTCAGATTTGTCTGGGCGCTTTCCGTTGCCCTGACAAGAACAGCTGTTGAAACAGTATAATTACATTTTTGTGGTTTTATATTACTTACTGTAATTTGTTATCTTGATGTAGCTTATGTACAGTGTTTGCCATTGTAGCTGGAGTTTGAGAATTCAATAAATTATGAGATTGACTTATTCCCATTTAAAAAGTAATTTCAAAATAAGATTGCTCCTCTGTAGTGCTGCAATCGAAGACTGAAATGTAATGAAAGCAAGTGATTGTTCTTCTGTGGATTTCAACATTCTATTAAAAACAAAGAAAAAATAAAACCTTGATGAAAACGACAAACTCTCTCTCCCCATTTTAGTTCAGTAACAAATACAGAAAAACAGCCACTCACCAAAATGTAGACAAGCTAATTCAGTTGTGTTTAAGACCAAAGAAATAGAATTGAATTAAAATATTTTAAGAAAATGGTAATTTTGTTGAAGATATGCCTGTTAGCGTTATAAGTGGTTTCCAGCTGCCTGTTGACTCAGCCAGTTTTTTAGAAGGATTCATCATGCTTAGAGTTACGTTTTGGTCTAAACCAGTGAACCAGATTTGCTAGAAGTCTTTGGGCAGAGATAAGTGCCAGTGGCTGGTTCAACGTGCGTGTTTTAGAAGGCAGCGAATGAACTGAACTTTGGAGTAGCTTCTTTTTCTCCATTAAACTAGAAAGTTAATCCTCAGGATATGAACCCTTCAGACTGAGATGTCTTATATTTGAGTTTTAGGAAAGCAAAGTAGAATTTTGGGGGAAATATATATTGTCCATCTCCTAAGTATTTTTTAAATTTTGTAAAAATGAATCTCAGTGGCCAGGTACTTCACTCCTCTGACCTGAGAAAGATGTATTTGTGATTTTTTGACATTTGTTTGTTTTGTTTTTTGTCTCATGCCCATTTGTTTGGAAAGTTCCTAAAAACCCACTAGTAACAGATTCCATATCCCGGGAGCAATCTGTTTCACTGTTTCAGTAGACTGACACCTTGAAGTTCCTGTTGCAATTAGGAGGATGGTCTTGATACTAAAAAGTTAACTTTCCCTTTTTGTGCAGACGTGCCAAGTTTTACTATTTGGAGAGGAACCACTGGGCATGTATGCTGTAAGGGATTACTGGAAGTGATTTGCTGGCACAAAAAGATTTGCTGTATGTAACAAGGAAGTAGATGGTCTCATTCTTCTGAATATATCTCAGTGCTTGGGGAATTAAAGCTCTAGTGTGTTGTGTGGGTGGGTTGTTTGTTTTGGTTTTTTTTAAAACATTCTGACATTTGGCCATTTCCTGGCATGTGGCCAAGGTTTCCATGCTGCCTGTGGAGGAGGGAAGTGGATGTGAAGGCATAGTGCTTTTGAGGGCAGTAGTTCCCTAATTTTGGGCAGCAGTGGAGTCTTGTGTGCCTCTGTCCAGAATGGTTTGGCAGGGGTGGGCGTGTAATTAGTAGGAATGCAAGAGGTGCCTTGGATGCTTTAAAACATACAATATTAGAGCTGTGCCAGAATAAATAGCAGCTTTCTGCTGCAGACCTGGAATTTGATCATCAGCCCTTGCAACAAAAGCACTCCACTGAGCCTAAGCCTTTATGGCACCTGGGTTCTATCCCATTAGGTTTCATTGCTTTTGTCTGTCACACCTTTTCACTCTGCTTAGTTGAACAGGTATGTTTTCCATCACCCAGAGGGAAACTGGGCAGTCTGGGGCTATGTTAATGAGTGATGTAATTATGAAAGTCACTTAGCACTTTGGCAGTATATCAGGACATATGTGACTTTGGATTATTCCCAGGTTACCAATGTTTTAGGTCTGTTTATTTTCAGTAAAACATTACTAGTGCGTGAAATTACTGCTAGGATCTCAAGAGGTTTCAGAGGAGAATGTTAATGTTGTTAGAATCTAGCACATTGAAAAGGAAACTGGGAAAAGGTACATAAAGGTAGGGAGGTGGGGGCTAATTACAAGCTCAATTAAAATATCTGAAGGAATACAAAGCCTAGTCTAAGAGGTAACATAGACACAACAGAAATCAAATCCTTCTCTGGACTGTGGCCTCTGTGACAGAAAACAGGTTCTGCTCTGGTTTTACAAGGGTATTGAGATTCCTTAATGAGAGTACTTGGGAAAAGAGAAGGATATAAAGTAATCCCATTATAGAAGGATTTTGTGTAATAATCAGCTGAGTGGTGCTGGAGTTGCATGCACATAGCAGGAGCATCAAGGCTGGTTTCTAACCCCCCAGGCCTCCCCCCTGTTCCACTCTGTAGGTCAGCAGGTCTTTCCCATACTTACTCTTTTTTACTAGAGTCAGTTTTATATTATATGTATATATATGTATATATATATATATATTTAATAGATGTGTAGGACCACAATTGTTAGCTCAGCCACTTCAGCTAAGGGATAGAACCGAAGATCAGAGTTAACAGCAGCGATGGTGTCAGACATGTTTTAAATGGATTAAATGCGGCAGAAGCTGTTTATACATCTCAGCGGGTCAGGCTGAATTTTAACAAATTCTTTAATACAAACGCTTAAATCCATTCCTCTTCCACAGAGCAATGGTCGTCCATCCTAAGCTGTAAGAATATTCGGTGTAATGAGACATCAGTGTAAGTGCTGTGCAGTTTGCTGACTGTTTACCATGCTGGTTTAAATTCATAGAATCTTAGGTTGGTTTGGGTGGGAAGGGACCTTTCAAGCTCATCCAGCCCAACCCCCTGCCATGAGCAGGGACATCTTCACCCAGATCAGGTTGCTCAGAGCCCCGTCCAGCCTGGCCTGGGATGTCTCAAGGGATGGGGCATCCACCACCGCTCTGGGCAACCTGGTTAAGTGGTGGCAGCAATGAAAATATTAAAATGTTGCCTGTGACTGAAAAGTTTGCTGCCTTTAACAGTGTATAGATACAGACAGGTGCTTCACAGCTGAATCTGAGAGTTAACTGATCCTTTTCTGTTTGGAAAGGTTATTCAGCTAAACTGTTCCTTGAAGCTAGACCTGGTGAGTTGCTCAGTTTACTTCTGTGAATGTCATAGAGAATCATGTATTCACACAGGGATCCTTGCATTTTCTTGTTCTCTCAGAAGAATTGCTTTTAAACTTTGATCCAAGTATTAGTGTTAAAGGTGGTATTGCAGTCACCTGTGTTTTCATTCATTCATTTATTCATATGTACAGCATAATGCAATACATATCCTTTCAGCTCTGTAGGGGAGACTTCTGGACTAGAATGGAAGTTGTTCTTAACGCTGCTTTCATGGAGACAAAGTTTTTTTCCCCAGAGCTTTTTTTTTTTTTTTTTTTGGTTCTCCTTGTCCTCAGCTTTAGCTACTTTGTAGCAGATTTCACAGAGGAAAATTAAGTTGTGGACCAGCAATTGCTTGTGCAAAAAAGTCAGCTTATGGACAGAGTGGGTTAATTTCAAGGAAGTAAGGAAAAGGGGAAAGGAGGGCTTGAGTGCAGGAAAAGATGGGAGAGATGTTTCCTCAGGAAAGGAAGGTGGTAAATGAGGCTGTTCTACTGGATCAGTAGTCTACAACCATGTCTTCCAGAACTGCCAGCTACATTTGGGAAGTGGCATGTTCTACATAAGGTTCTGTCTGTCTGGGTGAACATGCACCTTTTTAGGTGTGTCCTGGCATTCTTTGGTCTTGGCCAGTTATAAGAGCTGAACATTCAGTTGCTCTGAGGTTCATGTGGAGAGCTATAACACCTAACATGTCTACCATAAACTCAAACATGCTTGTGAGGGAAACTACTCCACCTGCATGAAATAGATATATAGATTTGCATGGCTGAATAGAGGTTGTATCTCTTGGACTCTTGGAGTCATGTGATTGCAAGACCATAATTTATAATAATTAGTAGCTCTTAAGCTCTCAGGAAGCAACCGTAGGATGCTCCTGTGCATCTGTATACAGTACAATTCCTCTGTCAGAGAGCTCTGGGAAGCAAAAGTGCATATGCTCAAAGGTATTGTTCGATGTGTGAAAATCAAGAGGTTCTTCCTAAGTTCAATGAACCAACATGTTTTAGATAAAGTATAATGCCCTGTCCAGCAGACTGTTGCTTCCACAGCTCTTCAAATTCCCATGTAACCTGTTAGTAAGAATGAATTACAGATATTCCCTGGTTGATTTTGCATAGGAATCTGTTATGGTCTCAGCTAAAAGATTACTTTTATGCTTTCCATCCAAGGTGTCCTGAGCAGACCCCTAGTTTCCATTAATCGATGTAGCAGTGGCTGTGTGGAAATAATTGAGCATTTAAAGTTTGGCATGATGTGTTCAGTGCTTAGTCAGCATGCCATCACATCTCCAGCTGTACTGCCTCGCTATGGCAGACTGGAATGAAAGTGCCGAGCACTGATGCTTTTTACAGGATTGTGTGAGAGAAATGGAGTGAGAACCCTACTACAGGGGTGATGAGACACAGCATGACTTATCAAATGCTTTCATTGAATCTCTGATGCCGGACATCTTTTAATCCCTACTGGATGTTTTTCTATTATACAAGATTTCCTCATTCAAATAGGTTTTAATTCAGGAGAATCATTTGCCACAAGTGAGGCACAGTAATTATTGATGTATTTCATGGTTTTGTTTACATTTCTGTGGGCACTTAAGTAAACAGTTTCTGGGTATGTCAAACACAAAATAGACATAATGACAAGATGCTTTGTGCTGAATGAAGTCCAGATTGAAAACTAGTGAAGCACAATTCTCCCATAATAACAGTTCTATGTACCTGACAGCATAAAGTATTTATGTAGCAACCATGTTGTCTCAGCTTCTCAGCTGTGAAAAAAATGTAGACTTTTTTTCAAGAGTAAAATTTAGTTTGCAAATTGAAAGGCAAGAGATGGTTTCCACGCCTAAACTCCACTAAAATGCCCTAAAATCTACATTGTATGTAAACAGATGACCTTGGCATAAAGCCTATGGCATAATCAACCCTGAAACAGGTGGGAGGAAAGTGATTCAGGAATTACAGGACATTTTGAAAGGATATGAGAGTGTGTCTGTATTTTTCAAGATAAGTCAAAGTTTTCTGGTAACTGTTAAGTGTGTATAACAGCTTCGTATAAAAACAGTCGGAGGTAATGCCTTGATTTATGAGATTTTTTTTTTCAAAACCAAAACAAAACCTTAACAAAACCTCAAGCTATTAGCTGCTGTCTAGTACCCTCCTAAAATCCAAGACGGCCCACCAAACAAAAATAAGCAACAGTCCTTCTCTTGCTCTTGTACTTGGGCTGAGCTGGTAGTGCAAGTTTTAAGAAACGCAGCGCTTATCTTTTTTTCAGGCTTTTGAAAGCTTAAATTTACAATTACATGTGAGTATTGATAAAACTTGACAAACTGCTTTATAAAGTGTTCTGTCAGATTTTATCAATAGCAACTTGAGCGGGGTCTCAATATAGATCTCTAAAATAGTTTTCCATGATGCATTTGCCAGGGCTGCAGATCATTACATTCCCCTAGAAATTCTTATATTTCAAATGTATGAGATGTTTTGGTGTCAATCCCAAATGCTCGGCCTTCCAGCAATGGCTGGTTGCTCATTATGTGACAGTGTGACGTGGAGCTGTGGAGCCTTTGTAGTTGGAGGAAGGTGGATCTGGTGCTAGTTGATGCTGTTTAATTATCTTCCTACTTCTGCCAGTTCTGTTGATCCTTTTCCACTTAAAATTGGTTTGATGTTTCCTTTGAGAACTCCTGGGTGAAAAGAACTTTTCCCGGAGTGTGTTTTTACAACAGTAGGATCCTCATTTGCTTCTGCTTCCCATGATACCTCTTCAATGAAAACAGTAGTATAATTGAAGTTAAAGTTGATGTTTTTAAAGAACAGGCGCCTTGATTACATGCAGGTATCGAGCACACAATGGATAGATAATGTTATCTGTGTGATATCATCAACTCTAGCTCTAAAAGAGAAGGGCAGAGAGATCCCTTTTTGGAATCCCTCACAGAACACATGGGTCTGCCTTGGGAGTTGACATGTTTTATTTTATGAAACAGTTCAATAGTGAATATAAAGTGCACTCCACTTGCATTTAAAATGCAGATTGAAACCAGCAACATATCTTTAAGAGAAAAATAATTGCTGTGTTGAAAATGAGTGTTCTGATAGGCTATGCATTGAGCTTGGCATTGACAATTTGTGATACTAGCCCAGCTAATTTGAGTCACAGTTTTGTATCTGGCGTTATGTGCTGGCCATCTGCATTGCTGGGTGTTATGCTGTCTGAACTCCCTACTCAGGTCTGCTTGAGCACCGATGTTCTGAACAACCAGAGAAAAAGTGCTGAAGCAGCAGCAGGGAATCTTACTCTGTGGCGAGTGGGAAGCCCTGGGCTTTCTGACCTTCTTCCTCCGTTTTTCCACCAGCTACCTGTACTATTAACCTGTCTTTGATAGTGACGGGTGCTCTTTAAGTGAAAAAGAAACCCAGCTTCCTAAGCATTTGGCAAATCATATCCATTTAAAGGAGTTCAGTTTATGCTGTGATGCAGAATGGCTAATAACCCAGGTCACTGTTTATAACTCCCAGAGCTGCAGCTTTTAATGGGAATGACAAGAAGAACTTGGCCCAGCACTCTACAATGTCTCTGATGAACATGGGTTCATTTATGGGGAGACTTAAAAATGCCTGTGTTGAAATTACAGTGGAGAATGACTCTATTGTAAACTTTCTGAACAGTCAGCCCAGGCAGCAGATGGCCCTTAAGAAGATCTTTAGCTTTTATTGAAAACAGTAGCTAAAAATGCCCTGACTGGGTTGACAGAGAAGAGGTTAAGAGCTGGTACTGGTTGCAGCTACAGGCAGCAAATAACCCCAGTAGTCCTGTCTGCTTGACCATAGAGTGACAGTGAGATTGAATGCTGGACACTCCCATACCAGGTGTGGGAATGACAGGTTTGTTTTCTTTCTTCATTCCCAGCTCTTCCTCTGTTTTTTGATATGGTATGCACATACCCTTTGGGAATGCATACTGCTCCATCCATGCATCAGGCACAGAGTTATTAAAATCTAATAATGTATTTTCAACAGTCCTGTAAGTTTTTCAACATACAATTTTACTGATTTGTTATTGCAGTGTGTGCTTTTTATTTTACTATACACTGATTTAGTGACATCTTTCTTCTCCTGGCAAGGAGATGAAGGGAGATAATTTGTTATCAAGTGTACTGTATGCCATGTAACTTAAGAGCAATCGGCGATCAGAAATGATAGGTTATGAAGGACTCTGCTTGATGACTTGCTGATGTTTAAGTTTGCCTTTGCACAGGCAGGATTTTTTTTTCCTTTTTCTCTTGCTGTTTCCTCTCTGCACCCCTACACATACTTCAGCATCCTTTATCTATGAGAACTAGAAGGCACTGGTTCTTTCTGTTATCATACTTCCAGAAACTCAGAGCGTGAAGAAAACAGTCTAATCACTGCTGAAATAGGTCAGATTAGATATCCAACCTACCTGTTCTATACTCCTACCTGCGAGACAACCACATGTATTGACAAGCAATAATAAAACCTCTTATGTTAGAAGAATTATGGATGAAATAATGATTGATATTCTGCGTCTGCTGTGAACTAAAGAATTCAAGTGCTTTACGATGGACCAGTGTTTGTCCATGTGGTCATGTCCTGTTGGTAACAATGACCTGAGACTGGTGGCGCTGGGTAGATCAAGGCATGATTCTATGTTGGTGTACTCTGTTAGATGTAATTACCATTGTTCATTATTATAACCTTATTATTACAGTAATGCCTTTGGAAACCTTGTGTAGGATTTGTTGTGGTGATAATTATGCTTTCCCTGGACAGATTTCTGCATGGCCGTTGTGTTGGGCAGTGAATTTCTGTATATGAAATATCTTCCATTCGTTCTCAATTTAGTTAAAACCAAAGCACTGCTGAAGTGATGTAAAAAAATCATTCTTAGTGAGGTGATATTCAGGGGTCTAAAGGCTGTAAAATGAACAGGACTCTTGTTCCATTGTCTGTTGACTTGAGCAAGTGTTGAAAATACTAACTTGCCTCCTTTTAGATCCCACAGTGGCAATGAGGTCTGTTCTATGTGGAGGTGGATCTGATTCCAGTCCATCTGATACCAGGAGCTCCTGCAGCAGGCTTTCTTGTGTGTTTAGGCACAACCTGACACAAAGCACAAGTACATAAATGGATTAGCAACAGAAACACACCCATGAGTACTTAGCACTTTTGTGTCCAGTCCTTCAAATCCAGTTCTCTAAGCTTTGCTACCAGTACTAGTCATTAGCAAGTTATAGGCTATGATACTTGGAGCTCCTATGTTGAACTTGATCATAATTTGTTCATTCCTCTCGACTAGTCCACACAGAAATAGCATTCCATCTACTTCATGTAGTAGGAGCAGGCCCATGTCCACAGTAAGCTTCCCTTAAGTATAGTCTATCAAATTTAAGCCTTGATTTACCTTTCCCTCTTAAGGAATTTGCACAGCACATGATGTCTGATCTTTCTACTCCCATCCATATAAATTAAGCCTTGTAAATGTATCTATAACTACAAGCCTTCTATCTGTGAATTTTATTTACCGTGGAAATAAGAGGCTTCAGGAGGTGAAACTGCTGTCACTTGAGCCATATTCAGCTGCCTAGAGCAGCACACAGAGAGTATCCTGGTCAAGAGGCAGCCTTGCTCTTGGAATTGACTTACAAATAAACTTCCAGGGTGTGAACCTTCTGCATGTTGAGTAAATTGGCATAACCTTGAGCTGCACTGTAAGGTGGTGATACAGGGAATTGACAATTAACTAATTAACACTTAAAGAACTAACCCTACCCCACTTATTGTACGAAAAACAGGACTTCACTGATGCCTTGCAAAAATAATAATCCTTGGGTGCATCCTTGGTGCATCCTTGGGTGAACTAGATTAGAGAAACTTGGGCATAGGACAGGAGATATGCCGGTTTTAACCAACTCAGCAGTCTGAGACGTAACCAACTCATCACACTGGACCAAAGGTGATGGTGTACAGAGAAAGAGGACCCGGGTTCACGATCACTGCGCAGCTGCAACCAGGAGGAGCCAGAGGTGGAGACTATGGAAATGGTCTCCCTAACTCATTGTAATAAGAACCGCCTTCTCGGGGACAGACAGGTTATGAATATGTATAGGCTTTCCTAAAACTTTTATGAATATGTAACATTTTACTGCATTTAACCAAGTTCACAGCTACTGTAATTTTACACACGTATTAGGTGGAATGAGTCCCCATGTGTCCGGCGTCGTAAATAAATACATACCTTCTTTATAAACTCAAGGGTTGTAAGGTCATTCCGCACCTCATTTTGGCAAGCCATGCAGGAGGGTGTTCTGCTTGCCTCTTTGAACAATTGGGAAGGGATGTCTTAGGCGCGCCCCGAAGATTTTTTTCGGAAATACCTCCAGTCCCTGTTGTTCATTGCAGGAGCAGACAAAAGACCTCTGGCCACAATAGCAGATAAGGTATGTTGTAATAAATTTAATTTAAATGCATTTAACTGCATTTGGTGGCGAGCCAGTAAGGCATGGAGAGATGTCTCATGCGTGGCCAGAGTTCCGCAGTGGGAAGATGTACCTGGGAAATGGGGGGAAATTGCTGTCTGTTTGTGGGTACAGCCACTAGCGATCTTGGGGGTAGATTGAGCATCCCCACGATTTCTGCGTCTCGATTCCGAGAGCCAGGATGGACTTTTGCTAAGGACTAATTTAGCAGGAGTGAAGGGTAATGCAGAAATCTTTTTTTCAGCTGCTGAAAAAGGTAATAGTGAAAAGGGAATAATTGTTCTACAACTGTGTGTTATCTTTTGTAAGTGCCCAGGCATTCCATGCGTTCCATTCTAAATCGTAAATTAACTCGTAAATCGTAAGACCAACCAGCCGTGTTTGTGTGAGCTGTGTGTGTGCTACTTACAGTAATTGCTGTTTATGGTGGTATGCTTTAGCATGTGATCTGTATAAAGCAGAAGATGAGCTTAAAACACCTTGATTTAAGTCATGTGACATACGAGTTAAAACTACAGTGCGCACGATGTAAGAAAGTATATGCAGATATGTTTTTCACCCTCCAAAATCAGGGACATAATAACAAAATGGGAACCGCTTCTGTTAAAATACTAAAATACCATCTTGCTGTTCTTAGGATGCATCCTTACACATTGGAGTAACTTAGTGGGGAAAACTGATAAAAGAAAGTTTGAAACAATATTGTATTCACTTGTGGTTTGAATGTGGGGCTATATCAATTAGTGGCAATTAAATGTTGTTCTGCAGAACTTGGAAAATAGGATGAGATACAGTACTTTAAGGTAATTTGCTTTTATTGTTTTCTAATAATTTTGAGACCAGGAAAGGATTAAAGTTGTTAAACTCTGATCCGTATTGAATTTATGTGCTAGTTGGAGTTATGGAAAAAGAACAAACTAAATCTTATGTGATTGTATTTGAAAGTGGTTTGTAAGTGGCTAGAATATGAACCGAATTGGATCTAGGAAAATAGAAATAATGGACTTAAGTTTAATATGTTGTTTTTCTGACATCTGCAAAAGGTAAATGGGACTGGGGAAGGTAACTATCGCTGAGCTAATTGGAATTGCATATGAAGTGTATTATGACTGGAATTAAATGGAAAAACAAGAAAGCAAAATATCCCAGGCCTGTGTTGTAACATAAATCACAAGACTGTTCTAAGCTGTAAGATAAACTCAACCTCCCCCGTCCGTGTGGCCTTGCCTGTGTCTAAACTGCAGCAAGGAGAGAAAGAAAAAATATAGAGAAGCAGCAGAGGGGGAAGGAGTGGGGGGAGGACAAGCCGTATGCCTCTCAGGGTAGCCTGACACCTGAAATGGTGCGAGGTCCCCTAGAGAAGTTATAGAAACTGAGGGCAACAGAAAGTAGAAATTTGGAAATGTTGTTAGATGAAGCTTTGAGAGTATTCAGTAACAGGGAAAAGGAAGATTGTTGAAAGGATAAGAAAGTATGAAACTGAAGAGGTTGGAAGGCTTTGGAAACCTTTAGAGAGAGGTCAGTATATATATTGGGAAAATGAATGTTGGGGAAGGTACAGAGGAAGTAGGCAGAGAGAGAAACGGACAGTAGCAAGTTTTGAAAAGACTGATGGGAACCTGGAATGAACAGAAACAGGTGGAATTTTTGGTGGATTGACAATAAGTAACAATTACATAGTAGGTAAAGGGAGTCACTGGCCAAAGTGAAAGGGCATATTTTTGTGAACCTTTGAAATACAAATTGGGTAAACAAGTAGGTATTGATAAATTTCTGTATATGTCTAATTCCTTGAAACCTTTTTGGGAGAAATTTGTTGGAACGAATGGATGCAGTAATCGGATTCAAAAAAGGAGAAATTACTCTGGAGGTAAATGATCAGCAATATAAGAAAATAATGGGCTTGCTTTCAGCAACTGTTCCCACAGAAGGCAAGATTAATGAAGAAGTCGTGAACCAAGTGTATCCCGGGATATAGACTACTGATGTACCTAGAAGGGCAAAAATGCTGTACCCATCAAGGTAAAAATCGAAGGAGAAAAGCCGGTAAGGATAAAATAATGCCCTTAGAAAAGGGAGGACAGGGAAGGAATTCGGCCAGTAACAGAGAAATTCATACAAATCAGGTTATAAACAGAATAACAAAGGACCTCTATCCAGTGGTAGCAAACACCTTTCTGATTGTATTAACTCTAACTTGCTTTGGTTTACTGTTTTAGATTTAAAAGATGCCTTTTTGCCTCTCTCTCCGTGAAGCCAGCCAGACAATATTTATGTAAAACCCAGCTCACGTGGACAGTGTTGCCACAAGGATTTAAAAACAGCCCGACAGTATTTGGAAATCAGCTCGCTAAAGATCTTGAATCTTGGGAAGCCCAATCTGATGAAGGACAGATGCAACAATATGTGGATGATCGCTACCAGGACACAGAAGACACGCATAACCTGAACCGTAAGTTTGTTGAACTTTTTGGGGCTCCAAGGATATGGGTATCACAGAAGAAAGCCCAGATGATACAGCAACAAGTAACTTATTTGGGCTATGAAATTAGTGTAGGGCAGAGGACCCTGGGGCAGGCTCGAAAGGAGGCTGTATGCCAAACTCCAAAGCCTCAAACTGTAAAAGAATTATGGACCCTATTTGGGCATGACAAGGTAGTGCTGGTTGTGGATTTATAATTATAATTTGTCAAGCCATTGTATGTACTAGCAGTCACAGATGAACACCTGCAATGAAATAAAGGAACTACACAAGCCTCTGAAGAACTTGCTGAGGCTTTCATGACAGCGCCTGCTTTAGGACTCCCAAATGTGAGTGAACCATTTTTTCTATTCTCTCACAAGAAGCAGGGAATAGCCTTGGGTATACTGGCACAGGATCTTGGCCGGTACCGACGAGCAGTGGCCTATTTCTCCAAACAATTAGATGCAACTGCAAAAGGGTGGCCTGGATGCCTGCAGGCAGTTGCAACAGTGGTACTGAACATACAGGAGGCCCGGAAATTTACCATGGGTCAGAAAATAACTGTGCTAGTATCCTACAGGGTGTCTACAGTTCTAAAAGAAAAAGGGGGACATGGGCTTTCCCCACAAAGATTTCTCAAATATCAAGCTAAATCATCGTCACTAACATTGTCAATCCAGCTTCTTTCCTCAGTGATAACATTGGAAAACCAGTTCATCATAATTGGCTGGAAACTATCGAAGCAACATACTCCAGCCGACCAGATCTAAAGGACAATAGAGAACACTGAGAACTGTTTAATGGACGAAAGCAGCAATATCCTGAACGGTAAAAGGCATGCTGGTTATGCTATAACTACTAGCCATGAAGTGATGGAATCTGGACCTCTGTCTAAAAGTACTTCAGCACAAAAGGCAGAAATAATCGCCCTTACTTGTGCTCCAGAACTAGCTGAAGGTAAAACTGTGAACATTTATATGGACTCTAAGTATGCTTTCAAGGTCCTGCATGCGCACAGAACAATTTGGAAAGAAGGACTCTTGAACTCTCAAGGCAAACATATCAAACATGCAGAAGAAATATTGGCAGCTCAACTTCCTAAGAAGGTGGCAATCATGCATATCAAGGCGCACCAGAAAGTGATCTCGGAATTGGAAAAAGAAAATGAGGTGGTGGACAGAGAGGCAAAACTGGTGCCTAAGCAAAGGTAAAAGTGGAAAGTGCCCTAGTCCCCGATGGGCAGGTTATTTTAGAAGGTAAGCCAGAATATACTAAGGAAGACCAGAAACTTATTATAGATTTAGAGGAATCATATAATGAGGAAGGGTGGGCTCACACCCCACAAGAGAAAACTTATTGTTACCTCCTATTTAGTTTGGCCTTTAGTAGCAGAAGCATTATATAAACATTTGATCAAAAATAGTAACTACAAATTTGTACACTACTGTAAGACAGGTGACACAGCAATGTGATCTTTGCCTCCAGACTAATCCTCACCTGGAACTCTCTTACCTTTTGCCAGCGTCCCACACTGCTGACGACCATGGTCACCTCTAGAAAAAGAGCTTGTGTCAAAAAGACTGTGGCAACGCAGACTGAGGTTTTGCCCCGAACTGTGGCTGTTCAGGTCTCCGGCTGCAGGGAGTGCCAGAGCCTGCTGCTGCCGGGGGAGGGAGGGCAGCATTCCACCTGCATGAGGTGTGAGCAGGTGCAAGATCTGCTCAGCATGGTGGTGAAACTTAAGGAGGAGGTCGAGAGATTGAGGACCATCAGGGAGTGCGAAAGGGAGATCGACTGGTGGAGTAACACCCTGACGTGCCAGTCGGAAAGGTCCCAGGGAGGTACTCCCCAAAAGGAGATGGACCTCCTGCCCCCTTGGGCAGAGGGGGAAGTCCCGAAACAGCCCCTACCCTGTCACTGTTGGGCAGAGGTAGGGGACCAAAAAGACTATGAGGGATGGAAGCGTATTCCAGTTCGGCGTCACGGGCAGCCCCCCTCCCTGCCTGCTTTGCCTCCCCAGGTGCCCCTACATAATAGGTTTGAGGCCCTGGATCTTGAAGAAGAGGTAGGTGAGGAGGTGGTGCCAGACCTGCCTACAAGGTCACTTAGGAAGAGGCAGTTGACTCCACAACTCAAGACTGCTTGCGATAAGAAAGAAAGAAGGGTAATTGTAATAGGAAATTCCCTCCTGAGAGGAACGGAGGGCCCAATATGCAGGTTTGACCCTCATCATAGGGAAGTTTGCAGTCTACCTGGTGCCCGGATCAAGGATATCGCTAGAGAGCTCCCCAAACTGGTGCACCCGACAGACTACTACCCGCTGCTGGTCTTCCAGACAGATGGGGAGGAAGCTGCTTCCTGTAGTCTGAGGGGGATGAAGAAAGATTTCAAGGCCTTGGGAAGGATGGTGAAGGACTCTGGGGCTGAAGTGATCTTCTGTTCACTCCTTCCATCTTTGAATGATGATGTGGGATGGAACAGGAAAATTCAGACTGTAAATGATTGGCTCCAAGGCTGGTGCTACAGGCAGGGCTTTGGATTTTTTGATAATGGCTGGTTTTATAAGACTCCAGTCCAGACAGTGATACGCGGGAAAGGCTTATCTCGCAGGGGCAAAAGGAGGCTGGGACAGGAATTAGCTGGGCTCATTTGGAGAGCTTTAAACTAGGCTCGAAGGGAGATGGGGTTGAAGCTGGGCTTGTCCCAGTGGGGCAGCATTCTAGAACCGATGAGGACAAGGTGGCCTCCTGTACCCCTAGGGAGAAATCGGTGTGCTCGGCATGCTCCCTGAAATGCCTGTACACCAATGCACACAGCATGGGGAATAAGCAGGGGGAGTTAGAAACCTGTGTTCGATCAGAAGGTTACGATTTAGTAGCAATTACAGAAACATGGTAGGACAGCTCACATGACTGGAATGTGGTCATGGATGGCTACATCCTTTTCAGGAAAGACAGGCCAGCCAGGCATGGTGGTGGAGTTGCTCTCTATGTGAGAGAGCAGCTACAATGTACTAAATTCTGCCCAGGAGTGGATGAGGAGCGAGTTGAGAGTGTATGGGTCAGAATCAAGGGGCAGGCTGGCAGGGGTGATACTGTTGTAGGTGTCTATTACAGGCCACCGGATCAGGCTGAGGAAGTTGGGCAACAATGATTAAGGGAGTGGAGCACCTCCCTTATGAAGAAAGGCTGAGGGAGCTGAGTCTCTTTAGTTTGGAGAAGAGGAGGCTAAGGGGGGACCTGATTAATGTTTATAAATATATAAAGGGTGAGTGCCATGAGGATGGAGACAGGTTCTTCTCAATGGCAAACAATGATAGGACAAGGGGTAATGGGATCAAGCTGGAACACAAGAGGTTCCATTTAAATTTGAAAAAAAACTTCTTCTCAGTGAGGGTGACAGAGCACTGGAACAGGCTGCCCAGAGGGGTTGTGGAGTCTCCTTCGCTGGAGACACTCAAAACCCGCCTGGACATGTTCCTGTGCAACCTCACCTAGGTGTTCCTGCTCCAGCAGGGGGATTGGATTAGATGATCTTCTGAGGTCCCTTCCAATTCCAAACATACTGTGATACTGTGATGAGGCCTTCTATGGGCAGCTGAGAGTGGCCTCACAGTCTCAGGCCCTGGTTGTTGTGGGGGATTTTAACTTCCCTGATGTTTGTTGGAAGGACTACTCAGCCAGCCAGCCACAGTCCAGGAGGTTCCTCCAGTGCATTGACAATAGCTTTCTCATGCAAATGGTGGAGGAGCCGACGAGGAGAGGAGTGCTACTCAATCTCATCCTCACTAAGAAGGAGGGTCTGGTCGAAGTGGTAAAGGTTGAGGGCTGCTTGGGTTGCAGTGACCATGAGATGGTGGAGTTCAGCATCTTGTGTGGTAGGACCAGGGCAATAAGTAGAATTGCAACCCTGGACTTTAGGAGGGCTAACTTTGGCCTTTTCAGGCAATTGCTGGGGGAAATCCCCTGGGCAAGACTGCTTGAAGCTAAAGGGGCCCAAGATAGCTGGGTGGCATTCAGGGATTGCTTCTTCCACGCTCAGGATCAGAGCATCCCCACACGCAGGAAGTCAAGGAAGGAAGCCAGGAGACCTACGTGGTTAAATAGGGGTCTGTTGGGTATGCTCAAGCAGAAGAGGCGAGTTTACAGGTCGTGGAAGCAGGGGCTGGCCACTTGAGAGGAATATAAGGCTGCTGTTAGAGGATGTAGGAAGGCAGCTAGGATAGCCAAGGCCTCCTTAGAATTAAACCTGGCGAAAGGGGTCAAGGACAGCAAAAAGAGCTTTTTCAAATACATAGCAGATAAAACTAACACCAGAGACAATGTAGGCCCCCTGATGAACAAGGTGGGTGCCCTGGTGACAGAAGATACAGAGAAGGCAGAAATACTGAATGCCTTCTTTGTCTCTGTCTACTCTGCCAGAGGCTGTCCTGGGGAGCCCTGTACCCCTGAGACCCCGGATGAAGGCAGGACAATGGAGGAGTTTGCTTTAGTCGATGAGGACTGGGTTAGGGAGCAATTAAATAGTCTGGACATCCATAAATCCATGGGTCCAGATGGGATGCACCCACGGGTGCTGAGGGAGCTGGCTGAAGTCATTGCTGGACCGCTCTCCATCATCCTTGCCAAGTCTTGGGAAACGGGAGAGGTGCCCGAGGATTGGAGGAAAGCAAATGTCACTCCAG
This sequence comes from Streptopelia decaocto, assembly GCF_964273445.1. Taxonomy (NCBI): domain Eukaryota; kingdom Metazoa; phylum Chordata; class Aves; order Columbiformes; family Columbidae; genus Streptopelia; species Streptopelia decaocto. The sequence continues at coordinate 29,198,482 of NC_138658.1, forward strand.
TGTTTAAAAAGTGCAAGAAGGAGGACCTGGCTAATTATAGACCGGTCAGCCTCACCTCTGTCCCTGGGAAAGTAATGGAACGGCTTGTCCTTGGTGCCATCTCAAGGCATATTAGGAATAAGAGGGTCATTAGGGGCAGTCAACATGGCTTTACCAAGGGTAAGTCATGCTTGACCAACCTCATAGCCTTTTATGAGAAGGTAACAAGGTGGATGGATGATGGCAGAGCGGTGGATGTGGTCTACCTTGGCTTCAGCAAAGCATTTGACACAGTCTCCCATAGCATCCTAGTTGCTAAGTTGAGGAGGTGTGGTCTGGGCAATAGAGTAGTGAGGTGGGTTGCAAACTGGCTTAGGGAGAGAAGCCAGAGAGTGGTGGTCAATGGTGCGGAGTCTAGTTGGAGGCCAGTATCTAGTGGAGTGCCTCAGGGGTCAGTACTGGCGCCAATATTATTCAATATATTCATTAACGATTTAGACGAGGGAATAGAGTGCACTATCAGCAAGTTTGCTGATGACACTAAGCTGGGAGGAGTGGCTGACATGCCAGAAGGCTGTGCTGCCATCCAGCGGGATCTGGACAGGCTGGAGAGTTGGGTGGGGAATAACCTGATGAAATTTAACATGGGAAAGTGTAGAGTCCTGCATCTGGGCAGGAACAACCCCAGGTTCCAGTATAGGCTGGGGAATGACCTATTAGAAAGCAGTGTAAGGGAAAGGGACCTGGGGATCCTGGTGGACATCAGGATGACCATGAGCCAGCACTGTGCCCTTGTGGCCAGGAAGGCCAATGGCATCCTGGGGTGTATTAGAAGGGGGGTGGTTAGTAGATCAAGAGAGGTTCTCCTTCCCCTCTACTCCGCCCTGGTGAGACCACATCTGGAGTATTGTGTCCAGTTTTGGGCCCCTTAGTTCAAGAAGGACAGGGAACTGCTGGAGAGAGTCCAGTGCAGAGCCATGAAGATGATTAAGGGAGTGGAGCACCTCCCTTATGAGGAAAGGCTGAGGTAGCTGGGTCTCTTTAGCTTGGAGAAGAGGAGGCTAAGGGGGGACCTTATTAATGTCTATAAGTATATAAAAGGTGAGTGCCACGAGGATGGAGCCAGGCTCTTCTCGGTGGCAAACAATGATAGGACAAGGGGTAATGGGATCAAGCTGGAACACAAGAGGTTCCACTTAAATTTGAAAAAAAACTTCTTCTCAGTGAGGGTGACAGAGCACTGGAACAGGCTGCCCAGGGGGGTTGTGGAGTCTCCTTCCCCTGAGACATTCAAAACCCGCCTGGACATGTTCCTGTGCAACCTCACCTAGGCGTTTCTGCTCCAGCAGGGGGATTGGACTAGATGATCTTCTGAGGTCCCTTCCAATCCCAAACATACTGTGATACTGTGAAATTGGGAAAGGAAATGGACCTGGGCAATAATGGCAAATTGATTTTTCGGAACTCCCAAGAAAAGGGGGGTGCTGATATTGGTTGGTAATGACAGATACCTTTTCAGGTTGGCCAGAAGCACTCCCTAACAGAACAGCAAAAGTTCGGGAGGTAACTAAAACATTAGTACAAGAAATAATACCAAGGTTTAGAGTTCCAGCTGATATATCCTCTGATAAAGGGCCACATTTTATTTCAAAGATTGTACAGCAAATCAGTCAGTACTTGGGAATAGACTGGCAACTACATACCCCTTATCATTCTTAATCCAGTGGTCAGGTAGAAAGAAATAAAAAAATGAAATGAACCATCTAATCAAGCAACAAATTGTAAAATTGGGGCAGGAGGCAAATTTGGCCTGGTCTCAATCTTCGCCTTTGGCCCTCTTGCATATGAACAAGGCCAAGGGCAAAGGGAGGGCTAAATCCTTTTGAAATCCTGTATGGGAGACCCTATAGTGTACAGAAGGGGATGTCTGCACAAGAAGGGGGTGAAATTATGACTTGTTATATGGTAGTATTGGGTAAACAACTTAACAAAATTGGGAAACGTGTTTGGAACTTGGAGTAGGGGTCTGGATGGGCCAGTACATAACATCAAATTGGGAGATTATGTGTATGTGAAGTCTCTTGGAGAAAAGGACTTTGGAACCACAATAGGAAGGTCCATTTCAAGTCCTCCTGACATCCTTCACTGCTATCGAGATTAAAGAACGGAACGCCCGGATCCATCATTCTAGAGTGAAGAAAGTCTGCAAAGCACCATGGAGTGTAACCCAGGCAGAACCTGGAAAATGGTGTTTCTTACAGTCATAACCTTAGCACACGGGTGGCATGAAAACTGGATTGAGCAAGATCTGAATAAAAACATGGGGGGACGCTTTAAATTGGTGCTTTGGAATCAAGACAATCAGAGTATATATATTACATTGCCCACTTCTGCAGTAGAGAGCTTTAAATTTGTAGTAATTAACCAAAACCTTTCTGAAATTCTATCAAATAAATTAGGTTATGTCCACCTTGACATGTTTTGGTCCTTCTGGACATTCTGGGTAACCTTTTGGTCCCTTTGGTCCTTTTGGTCCTTCTGGGTGACTGGCCGGGGCGGCACTTACTACCTCAGCAAGAAGAAACCTAAAAGGGAAGACAAATGCTACAACTGCAGTGAGCGGGGTCACCACACCAAAGAATGTAAGCTCCCGTCGCAGCCCAGAAGATGCCATTTCTGTCGGAGCACCAGCCATATGCTTGTCAGCTGCCCCAAAAGAGCTCAGCAGTGCAGTAGGCAAACACCAGGAGCCTGACTTTTGCATTAACATTAAAAATCTGTTTAAGGATAGAGATGGGTTTTCTCAGGTAGAAGTAGCCTTCTTACCTGTGGCCAGAGAAAACATAGATAAAGAATCATCACATTAGTAAAAGAATTTACTAACCTTTTAGAAAAGGGGGGAATGATACAGGGAATTGACAATTAACTAATTAACACTTAAAGAACTAACCCTACCCCACATCACTATTGCCTAGCCTTGCTTAACTCTGTGTAACTTATTGTACGAAAAACAGGACTTCACTGATGCCTTGCAAAAATAATAATCCTTGGGTGCATCCTTGGTGCATCCTTGGGTGAACTAGATTAGAGAAACCTGGGCACAGGACAGGAGAAATGCCAGTTTTAACCAACTCAGCAGTCTGAGTCCTAACCAACTCATCACACTGGACCAAAGGTGATGGTGTACAGAGAAAGAGGATCCAGGGTCACGATCACTGCACAGCTGCAACCAGGAGGAGCCAGAGGTGGAGACTATGGAAATGATCTCCCGGAACTCATTGTAATAAGAACCGCCTTCTCTGGGACAGGTTATGAATATGTATAAGCTTTCCTAAAACTTTCATGAAAATATAACACTTTACTGCATTTAACCAAGCTCACAGCTACTGTAATTTTACAAACATATTAGGTGAAATGATTCCCTGTGTGTCCGGCATCGTAAATACATACCTTCTTTATAAACTCAAGGGTTGTAAGGTCATTCCGCGCCTCAGTGGCCTAGTGGTTATAGCCTTTCCTTGGGATACTGGCATTTGCCCTTGCTTTCCCATGGATTTCCTATGACTGTGTAGGCACATTGCTTGGGCTTTGCATGGGGAACTGTCAAATAGTGATGTGTGAGGAGCTGAGGAGTGAACGACTCTGTGTTAATTCTGCTGCAGAGAAGCTACAGCCTATGACAACGTTTGGTTTCTATGTCACCTCCCATTCCACATTGGATTTAAAGGTTAATTTTCCATTCCTGCTTTATCCTAACAGTTTTTCATGTGAATGTGTCCTTTATCTTTTGTCTCATTACCGCAGAATAAGAAAGGGCTAATAGCGCTCAGTTGCTTCACAGGGCAGATACATGAAAGGCTGTTGCTGGTAGGAGTCATACCTGGTACAGAAAGATGTGAGTGAATTTGGACAGATAAAGTTGTTCAGCCTTGCAGGATCCTGGGCCAAGGTTTGCTGTAGAGTTAGGTTCCAGCTCTCTGTAATGTTTCTTCTGTGAGGTGGAAACTTGAGAAGGTTGTGGCTGGGAAAAGGTAATACTTTGGTCTGTAACAGCCCCTGCTTCTAGAGCATCCTTCCTTTAAGCTGTGGTGAAACTGGGAGCATGGTGGTTCATGCTCTGACAAGGCTCCAATTGCTAAATTCTGAGTGGAGTAATGTAAGGTTGGACTGGACTTGGGGCAGAGCTGATTTCCTGCAGCTCATCTAGCTCCAAAGGGTGACAGGGCAGAGACTTCCAGATTACTGAATCTAGTTTGTCACTGGAAGCTGGTAACATTTTGTTCAAAAGGTCAAATTATATGTTTTATCTTTAAATAAAGAATGTGTATGTGTGTTGTTGATATATTGAAAAATCTCATTGGTTTTAAAAACCTAGATGAAATGATGAATGCATTCTTCAGAATAAGGAGAAACAGTTGTGGATGGTTTTTCAGCACTTGACAGCTTCCTAGCCAGTTTCCTTGCCCTCAGCAGAATAAATGGAGCTAGCCTGTCTCTAGCATGACTGTCGGCTATTTCACGCAGCTACCTTGACTGTTCTTTAAATGGAGCCCGCGGAGAAATTGTTGCAATGAGGAAGAAGGGGCTGAATGTGTAGGGGGCTAATTAAATTGCAAACATGAGGATTGTGAAGCCCTGGTTTTGTCTCAGACAGCTAACTGAACTGTGTGTAGAGAACAGATTAGTGAACACATTTCCTGAGATCTGCTTCCATGCATTGGGTGAACATATGGCAGATGGAAGAAGTGGTTAGGTAACTTGTCTGGTAGCTCTGGATCCTGTCTGGGGTGTGTTAACAGGAGTGAATTATCTTAGGCAGGAGAGGTAGTTGTTAGTCTACTCTATTTGACAAAAATGAGAGCATTCCTGTGAGCACTGCAGAAAGGTGTAGATTTGTCTTAGAGTCCCATGGTGACTTCTTATCATTTTTGCCAAGACTGATAAGCTGTAAATGTTACTGAATGTTACCTTTAAGAAAAGGAACTGCTTGTTCAATCTGAAAATGAGATCTCTTCCAGTGTATAAAGTACTCACAAGAGAAGGGCAATGAACAATTGTCTTTTCACCTCTCTTTGAGATTAAGCCAAGAAGTAATTAATCTAATTGGAAGCAACAGAGATCTTAGTTTGATACTAGGAAAAGCTTCTTAACTTTAAACACTGAAAGTACATTGCCCACATGGCAGTGGAACTCTGCTAGAGGAGTTGAGTATGCTACAAACAAGCAGATACCCTTAGGGAAGGCACAGACCCTCCTTTTATAAAACGTAAAATTAGATGCACGGGACATTTCTGGAAAAAAAAAAAAAGGCAAAACCTGTTTATTAGATTGAACTACACAATAAAATATGAACAACCAAATTAAATGCTGTTTGCCACATAGGAGGTGGGAGTGGTGACTTGCCTACTTCCCATCCAGCTCTGTGATTCCCCTTGTGGATGAGGTATGAGTTGGAATGTTATGCATCCTGTTTGGACATGTAGCAATCTTGCTAGTCACTTTTACTGTATTCATCAAAACGATCCTGGCTGAGAAAACACAGCAGTACACCGCAGCGTGTAGCTTATAGATGGGCTGTTAGATGTGTGAGGTTGCACACTCCATAGTTCTGGACAAATGTAGTGCATGCCTTAAAGACAAAGTGCAGGGCCCATGAACCTGTGCCTGTACAGAGTAAATAGGATGCAGCTTCTAGTCTCTGTGAGACACTGGCTAAAAAAATTGCTGTGCTGTCAGTGGATGAGAACTACCTTATGCGTGTTCTCTAGCGTTAAAGAGCTGCAAAGGATAAATAGCATTTCACACTTCCTTTTTAATTTTGACAGATGAAAAAAACAGCAAACAAATTTAAAAAGCCCAACAAAACCAGTCAAGCCTTCTTATGTGTTTTTCTCAGGTACAGGTGGAAGGGAGTAGTGAAGATTTATATGCTATCATGGGAACTTAGTTTATCCATGAGCCAGCACCATGCCCTTGTGGCCAGAAAGGCCAATGGCATACTGGGGTGAATTAGAAGGGGGTGGTTAGTAGATCGAGAGAGGTCCTCCTTCCCCTCTACTCTGCCCTGGTGAGACCCCATCTGCAATATTGTGTCCAGTTCTGGGCCCCTCAGTTCAAGAAGGACAGGGAACTGCTGGAGAGAGTCCAGTGCAGAGCCACGAAGATGATTAAGGGAGTGGAGCATCTCCCTTATGAGGAAAGGCTGAGGGAGCTGGGTCTCTTTAGCTTGGAGGAGGCTGAGGGGTGACCTCATTAATGTCTATAAATATGTAAAGGGTCAGTGTCACGAGGGTGGAGCCAGGCTCTTCTCTGTGACAACCAATGATAGGACAAGGGTACAAACTGGAACACAGGAGGTTCCACTTAAATTTGAGAAGAAACTCTCAGTGGGGGTGACAGAACACTGGAACAGGCTGCTCAGGAAGGTTGTGGAGTCTCCTTCTCTGGAGGCATTCAAAACCTGCCTGGACACATTCCTGTGTAGCCTCGTGGAGGTGTTCCTGCTCCGACAGGAGGATTGGACTAGATGATCTTTTGAGGTCACTTCCAATCCCAAACATTCTGTGATTGCAGATGACAATAGTTTTCTAATAGGAAGATAATAAACTACTCCTCTGCGTAGTTAGGTAACTTATATCTAGCTGTGCTCTGATTTATGTTTGGCGCTAACCCATCCTACATGTACTTACCCATTGCTTGACTTGCTATGCAAAAAAAAAAAAAGCACAGTAGTTGTCCTCTTGTGTAGGTCTGAGCTCATGTGTACACTGTGTAGTTCAGTGGGAGCTTCCACATACAAGGGCTTTCAGAGGAAACTTTTCAAAATGATTCTGTAGAAAAGTTTTGTCCCTTTTCAGGAGGTGACTCCCAGCCATTTCCCCTGCTTCTAATCCCAAAGCCTTAACCAAGCCTATCAAAATAGTTTTGTCCCGAAGTAATATACCCAAGGTCGTATTGTATTCACTAGGTACTTTGTGCTAGTGGAAGTGTATATGGGAAAGGCTGATGGAGAGAAGGATCATCAGAGATCCCTAGGAATTGTACAGTGTGCTCCACAATTGAAAACTCTTTCTTTTTTTCCCAGTGTACCATTTTGTTCTTTAATAAATGGCATGGTTACTAGAAGTACTGTGGGAGAAGGGAGTGGTGTGGCAGATGTGTGCCTGTGCACAATTCTGGTTTCTTGATCAAGGAAGGTGGACTCCAGAACTGGGGCAAAATGTTGAAGGGAACTAGGAAAGGTGGCTTACTAACCAACAATATTGTGAACTGGAGACAAAATAGGCTTGTGTCTAAACATGTTAGGAAAATAAGTTAACTACTCAAGTCCTATGACAGTCCCTGATGGGGGGAGGGGAGGAAAGGCCATGACTGACTGCAAATTTAGCTTAGACCAGAAACTGATAGAGATTTTGGTATAGGAGAGGGAGGGCAGTGATATTCTGGAACAGCTTCCCAGTGAGTATGTGTGTGTATGATGGGGGCAATGGCATTGCTTAATTGCTTTGAGATTGAGCTAAATCACTTAATAGTTATGATTGTATCCCACCGTGTTTACAGGGTTAGAAGACTGGATTTGATGAGTTAGGAGAGGAGGTGCGTGCAGAAACTGTTCCACCTCCAAACTACCATAGAAACATTAACTGATTTAATTCTTAGATCTCTTCAGGAGGCAGTAACATCTAAGTGCATTTTGCAAGGTTCGCACCTGATGCTGTGGCTTAGGGCCTGCTACCATTGAAGTTCTGCTGCAATTGAACATAAATCATACAGTATGTGAATGTTACCTGGTTGAGTTGTCATTCCTAATGCATCTCTAAACTTCTGTTTGTTCAGGTGATTTGGACAGTTGTTAAGCTACTTTTTTATCCTAGTGCTGGGAGTCTATGTCATGGGCAGGCTGAGTAACAAGCTGTGTCACATACCTAGCTGTAGATGGCTAGGTTTGTCCAGTGTGCTCCATTTCATTGCAAGGTGTGCTCCTGTCAAAGTGCTGACCTGCTGGTTGCAAGGTATAGTTTTTCAGGGCCTGGTGAGAAAGGTTTCTGGTCCTCAAGATAATGTCTGCTCTATATGACTGATTAAACACTCACTTGCAGTGGGATTGAGAGGCAGGTGGGTTCTTTGCAGCACCTGGCTGGGCATTTTCTTTTTCCTCAGCTTAACAAGTAGTTAAGAAGTACTTTATTTCAGCTGTCACTGCTTCCAGAGGATGGGTGAGCTAGTTGATCTAAACCAAATGCACACATATTTTGGTTAGTCAAAACCAGAAGCATTTCCTTTCCCCTTCTGTCTTCTGCTTATCTGACCTTCAATGGATGTTGTTTATTGTAAGAATACTTGAGGCTATCATGGCTGTGAACTGGTCTGTCATATTGATTTACGAAACTAAAATGAGGTACTGTTTTCCACCTCATTTTTTTTCCATGGAAATGGGTGTCTGTGCATATAAAATATTCAAATCTTTGCTTTTTCATCATGGATAAGAATTAGTTCAGGCTTCAGCAAGGTGACTTTGAGGTTGACCGTGTACAGGTGTCTCTTTGGAATTCACACAGCCACATTACATATTCTGAAAACAGCTAGACTTGTCAGAGAAGGAAGATGTGGGATTTCAGGTCTGCAGTAGGTTAGAAGGAAGATGCTAGGCATGAGGATATGGTCATACTCTGCTGTCGGTTACTACACCGTGAGCCTGTGATGATGCTTAATGCCACTGTAGTATCTAATTCCATTAAAAGTCTTGTGAAATTCAGCCATCATCTCTACTTTCTGAAGCTGATATTTCCACTGGAGATAGTTGTACAGATTTGTCAGCACTTCCGGTGGAACGAGATAAAGGCATCGCATTTTCCTCAGCAGCCATGTGTGTTGGCAGGTCACTGTTGTATGTCAGTATGTTTTTATGTCACAGGCAATTTAGTGCCCTGCGTATCTTCTGATAATGGTCCGTAAGGGAGGCCTATGTAAAACCCTGTGGCAACAGGATGGAGAAGAACTTTCCGGTGTCAAGAGGTCAGAGATCGTGTTTTGTGGCAATGTTTAACGTGATTTGCTGCTGCCCAATTTATGAACTTGATGGGTGAACTGGGAATTGGGATGGCTTCATGAGCAGACTTAACATCCCGGAGACTAAACAGCACCTACCAGCATTATCTGTCACTTCTCATAAGCACAAAATCCATCACAAAGAGAACAAGCAATTTCTGATGCTTTTTTAATGAACTGTCTCCAAGAGGGAGTGAGACCAAAATGTGTTTGTTCCTGAGTTAAATAGTAAAAAGTTGGATATTGAAAGCTCTGGATTTCTTTTATGCTTGCTTCATGGTATGCGATATCACTGGGATTGCAGTCTGAGCCTCTGTAGCTAATACTACAGGTTCTTAAACACAAACACTGAATTTGGAAGCAGTTTTATTGCAATTGCTCAGAGAGCAAAGAAGATAAACACAAGGAAATTGTTTCAGTATTTTGACAATCAGGTTTGGGAGCTTTTACATGTTAACTCTTGACAGTTCGTGATGTCAGGATACTGGAAGTGAAGGGTAGTGACAAGGAGAAGCAAACAAACTAGGAATCTAACCCCTCTCCCCCAGCAAAATGACAATTAAAAATTGGAGCATACAGGAAAGCCGTGATTTTTCCAGGTGCTGAAACAAGAATACCAGATCTTAGTTTGTGTTGTCAGGGCACACATGGGGCTTCATTAGGACTTTTATGACTGCTGCTATTAACAAACCAATGATGTATCTACTAAAACTCAACATCAGTTGTAGAGTATCAACATGGGAGCTATGAAAGCATAATGCTAATTTATCTACATCTGTCTTTTCTTCTTTGCATATAATCCCTAATTGCAATCTCTGGTTTTGGGTGGGATTTTCTGAGTGGTGACCTTCAGTTAGGTCAAGGTCAATTTGCTCACCTGATGAGCAAAGTACATTAAAGTCTGAGAAGTCATCGTTCCTAAGAACTTCAATTATAACATCATCAGATGAAATATTGAAGCAATAACAATCCTCAGTAGTTTTTCCTTCTCTGATACCAGTTTACTTACTTTCTCCCAGAGGACACTTCCACTGCTCTCCCTCTGTACCTCACTTACATAATAAGGAAATTATGTTTTCTTATTGTACAGTGTTCTGATTATATTCCATATATCAATGTGTGATGCCAGGTTATTCTCATGGTAGAAAAAGAGAGATTTTGGGGGAGGACACCACCTCCCCCAAATGAGGACGTGTTAACTGAGGTTAAATTGTTGAAACTCTTGGTTCCTGTGTGCACACAAAGTATGAGCAAGCATCTTTTTGGAGTGTTTTGCCCAGTGCTAAGGTTAAATTTACAGCATGCGGGGTGAATCTCTATGTCTCACCTATGGTTCTCAATGCGGACCTCTGTGTGGAAAAACAGTTTTTTCTCTTGATATTGTAGAACTGGCTCTTAACGTGAGTTCTGTGCCTTTACAAGAGCTGAGTGCTGTTTGTGTGACGGTCATCTTTGTAACAAGATTTCCTCTTCCATTTCTCATTGTGTGGGAAGAGAGCTGTGTGCTGTACTGATTGTGAAATGAAGATTGTGAATGTACTGCTCAGAATGCTGCTGCTGTTAGAAGCAGTGACAAAATAGGCACTTCAATGTGATGTCAAGAGTTTCAGTTAGTCATGCTGGTACCGTATTTGCCAGAAGGTGCCGTTCAGTGGCTTTTATAGAAGTGGGTTGCTTATAGATGGGTGAGTCACGCTCAATATGAAGTGTTGTATAGTGGGCTTGTATGTCAGGCCTTGAAAACTGAGATACATAGGGTAAATTTTGATGATGCCTGCTTGTTCATGTGAGGCCTTCAGCTCACAGATCACCTTGGAAACCACAGTACCTTAGACCCACCAGCTCGCAGGGAGCATAACAGCACAGCAAGTCGTCCTGATGCTTGTACTGGTGGCTTGCAACATTCCTGAGCTGGAGAAGCTTAGTTCCAGAGGACAGATCTCTTTCTGTGCCTTCATTATAAGGGTTTCTTGTTGTGCAATGATAGCGTATTACTGTGCTTTTTGAGTCTTCTGAATCTAAGTACTATTGCTGATCTTAACCTATTCAGTGAATGAGACCATACCATGAAGTGAGCGTGAAAGTAGTGGAACCCATTATACCCACCGTAGAAAAGAAAAGCTGTGACGGTAAAGGCCTAATTCTGTAAGTGATCGTCTGAGAATGCGACAGAAGAATCCCAAAGGCTTGGCAGAGGGAGTTGTTGCAGAGTATTGCCTGCACATTTGTGTGTCCTGTCATCTGCATATTACAACAATTAGTTGGGGGTCCTAAGAAAGAGATGCTGCTTTGGATATATATCATCTCTCACTGGAACCTCCACAAAGGTTTTATATGGAAGTGTGATGCGTTGCTTTGTTGTGTTTTTTTTTTTGGTTTCCATTACCAATCAAGCATTTGAGCACCATAAAAGTGAGGTAATGTATGTTGGTTAGCTATAATGCAGCGTTCTGCACCTGGCTCCTACTCTCTCTCTTGTGCTTTATCCTTTTATAGTAACAGCAGAGGAGTTCTGTGCTTCTTACTTCAGCAAAAATCCACCAAGTTTGTTGCTTTGAAATACAACTGAGAAATATTACTTTAAAAATGTAGCTATGTCCTCAGAATAGATTAAGAGTCTGAAGTTTCTAATAATAATAAATTAGCAAGACAGTACATTTTCTGCTTGGTAACTTTCTGGAAGGAACAAGATTACTTACAGTGTTTAGTTTCAAATATTAGTTTTCTCTTCCTTAAATTGCATTAGTTACATCTAATTATAGGTACAGTTTGTGGTAATCAGTTTGAAGCATAACGATGTGAGTTACTTCTCTCTATAAAAAATATATTTTGACTTAGAACATTAGAGGTATTTGGATTGCTGTGTGATTTTCATTTATGATTTGATTACACAGGTAATTGAAATGTGACAGACATTTTGTTGGAACAAATAACATTTTGTTGGAACAAATTGTTGAGTTCAGCCTGTTTCTCAGATTTTTTTGGCCTTAATAATGGCAAAAGAAATGCGTTTTCATTTGCTTGCCATACAGATATTTATGAAGCATTTAATCTTTTTGCACTGGACCTTAATTTTCTTTCCATTGTGATGTCCATTGGAAGAAAAAATCCAAACAAACCTCCCTCCCCAGGCCAATAAACGTAGCAACAAAGCTATCACTGCCCAATGATGGTAAAACAGACTTAAGTGTACTTTGGCACACAGAAAATTGCGATTTTGTTGTAGATTATAATGAACTTGTGTCAACTCAAAAATCTGCCATTGCAATTATCATATGTTAGTATTCACAATTACGTTATCTAGTAATTGAATTACTACTTGTTTATGATGAAGTGCAAAAACTATGCAGCCACTTAAAGACTCCATAGTTGCCCAATATTAGGTAAACATCTGTAAATGCTGCTACAGTTTTTTCTTTGTGAGGAAACTGAATGACCCACCTAATGAGAAATTTTTACTTCTTTCTTGCTATACGTCTGTGGAAAAACTGACTGGGCCACTGCACAGAAGTCAGCACTCAAAAACCTTATTCAGAAATAAACTATTCAAATACATCAAATACTGTATATGTAGATGCTATTACATGTGATTAGATTGTATATAGCCATTTTTTTTTGTCTGAGTGACTTTATTTTAGACTCCAGTCATGCAGATGTACACACGTAGATTTACTTATGACTAGATTCATTAACTGTGGCAGCTTGTTCATTTACAGTGAACTAAAGTGTGTGTATAAATTCTCTCAGCTTAAATAAGTAGTGATAAATTGTTTGGTTAGAGTGGATAGAAACAATCAAAACCAGGGTAACCAGAAACTGTTTTTGTTACTTTGGAGAATCTGTGGAAGGATGGATGGCTGAAGAGTAAAATGAGAACTGTCTTTTACCAACCAGAAGACAAACTTGGCTCTGAAGCTTCCCACACAGTACAAATTTCCAATAAGTTAACTCGTGACTGCTGATCCATATTGTTACAGATGCTATTGGAATGTTTTATTGGGAAGTGTCTAAGAGTTAATTTAAATAATGTATTGATAATTTTGTGCATTGTTATGTGTGTAAATACACACATATGGCTGCACAATACAAGTACGGTGCCCTGCCATATGTAGTAATGTAAGTATTCGTCTTATACTCTCTTTTGCAATTTTTCTTCTTTCCTCTACTGTTAGTAGATTGCTAAAATTTCTCCATGGGAAATGTGGATCCCTGTGCATTAGATTTAAGTTCACTAAAAGCAAGCTTTCTTGTCGTGGTGATTTTAGAAATTGTCACAGATTTATATAGAGTCATAAGGTTAACAACAGCTTTAAACTAAGTTTGAATGCATTGCTAGTTGCTTTTTTCTTTTCAGTTCATTATCAGCAGTGTTTAAAAAAATAGCAAAGTGGGCCTTCTGATGATTCATTGTGTGAAAATGATGTGATCTAAGCTAACTTGGTGCTTCCTAGTGTTTCCTCATGTTTAAAATCAAACCCAAAAGGACTCTTTGTTATTTGATATACATGTTTTGTGTGCGTAGATACGCTGCCTTCAGTCACATATGGAAGCAGGTGAACCATGGGCTGGCACTTGGTTTTCCATATGCAAATCGATTCTCACCACCTTTCCCTGGGGCAGAAGTTTGCTTGGATCTTTCCAAAGCATGTCATTCCAGTGCCACCTCTTGGTAAGTTCACACACTGATGTAGCTGTAGAGTTAATTTGCATGGGGAGTGAGGTAAGCATACCCCTAAACCAGAAAGAGCCTTCTGGCCCATTAGCTGCCCTCTGGGCGAGCATTGACCTCAGCTACTATCAGTGGATAGCGTGACTCCACATTTATTTATGGATGTGGACTCCACATTTATTTGTTGAAAATACAGTGACCCTTATTGAAACCAGAAGCTCGTTGATGCACCGCTGCTAGGTTGAGAGCTGTTGCTACAAAGGTTTGCATGCATTTGGATTTAGCACAATAAATAAAAAGCTGAAATGTAATATTTTCAGCAGATTTTTGTTAATCTGATGTGCCTAGTAGCCTGGATTATAATGCTAAGTGGTCAGTAGTTGTGAAAGCTGATGTGAAAGTAGTTGTGCTTTGGGTATATAAAAGGTTGCATAATTTTATCCGCTCTGAGGAGTAAAATCAAGGAGCAAGTCCTTGCAGAACTTCCTTCTTTTCCCAAGATATCCATACTCCTTCAGATTTTAGGGAGGAATATTTTTGGGTGGATAATGACAGTACACATTCAGCTTCCTGCAATAGGATCCAAGAACAAAAGGCCAAAGTGAGGTGGGTACCTTATACCCCTTCTTTGGATGTTTCATATTCTTCATGGTGTCTTCATTTGAACCTTTTGTTCATTTGTTTGTTTTGGGTTTTTTTTTAAGCTGCTTCTTAAGATTTTTCTATTAATTTCCAAAGCAGTGCAACTGTTAAATCTGCAGGTGAATGCCATTTGCTCAACAGCCATTTCATAGACGTACACTTTTAGGCACCACAGAGCCAGTACTGTCAATTTTGACCTTTGGTCAGTTTGTTGTGTTAACATCTCTTCTTTATGGAGATGGTATTGGTGGTCATAATGCTATAATCAATAGCTCCCTTACCCTATACTTTGTTATGGATTATGCCTGAAAGTGCTGAGAAAAGCTAGAGATGAAGAAATAGCTTCAGACAATAGTCCATAAAGATACTCATCTAATCTAATAATATAGACTGAACAGATGAAAAGGAATTGAAAAGTGCTATTCAAATGCCAGACAATAGCAAAGAAATCATCCTGCAAAAGTGTTTTACAAGGATAATTAGGAAAGAAAACCACCTCTAACCGTACATACTTAGATGGAAACTAGGAGCTGAAAAGCTTTTATTATGTCAGTGGAGGAGGTGAAAAGCTTAATTTTTCTTTCAGGTTTACTCCTAATGAAGCTGTGGATTCATGGCTGACAATTGAGCCCAAAGCCCTGCTACCAGTCTCAGGAGGGCCATTTCAACATCAGATACTTAATGTTTAATTGCTTTAGTGTTTCTGGTGGTTTTCCCCCATGTGTTTGAAATCCAATCCCTTCATAATGCTTTTTGAAGCACATACAAAAGCATCATTGCTTGCTTTTGGGCAGGTCCCCTGGCAAGGCATGGATCTCTAGGTGCATAGAAAAGAATGAGTTTTCTCTATAGTTTACCTTAAAAACTGAGAGATACAGAGGTGTCTAAAATTCTTTTTTGTGTGTGTTTGGTGTTTATTTGTGACCTGATTAGACAGTTGCTCAAAAAGAATTAAAACAATAGCATCTTGCTCTGGCAAGAGAATTGACCCATTTCAGAAGCAGTGGAACTACTCAGAAGAGATCAGACTTCTTAATGCAGAATTGTAAACTGCTCTTAAAGATTCCTTTTTAATTTTGTTTATTTCTGAGGTGGCTCAAACAAAGTTTGTTCAATCCAAAATCTTGATTTTTTGGAAATTGTAGAAATCTCATCATTGGTTTGGCACCATTCCCCAGATTGTGGTGGAAAATCTGTCCTCTTTGATGCCTGAACATCAAATAGCTTAGGAGTTGGGATGCTTCTTGGCACTGTGTGAGGCTGGGTTTAGGGCTCCAGTTTACATGGTTCAGAGCCAGAGCTAGGTTTTTATCCTTCTTTCTCGTCCCTCTTCAAAATCAGTGTACAAGATTATGCTATGTGAATTTCTTGGCTGCCTGTCCTTTAAAAAAATTACTAAGTTTTGTGTAAATGTTACTGGGCCAGACCTGCTTTATATTGCTGCATTATATAGTAGCTTTATAGCCATCCTGTATTTATTCCTACTCATTTTAGATATTCTGAGTACAGGGAAGTGCTTCTGAAGTACCCAAATCCAAGCCGAATGTGTTTATGACAAGGCTTGTATTCTGAGATGCAACCTGTTCAATATGTGATTGCAACCTTGGCCCAGCTGAAGCTGATGCAAATACTCGTCTTCTCCCCTGAAGCCAGCTTTTCCTGCCTTTCAGTGGTGTCCAGACTGTCAGTGTATACGTGTGTACAGTAGTTAATGCTTTACTGTTATGATTACTTGCATTAAAATAATGAGACCAAACCCAGACTTTGATTCTACTGTCACAATCAAAGTATGAAGAGAACTGATTTGGTCTGGGAAAGTTTCTGATTAGGATTTAAGGAGAATATTTTTGTGTCTCTTAGTGCCATCTGTTTTGCCTTTCATGTAGACCTGCATCTTTGATGTGGACAGTTGCCTATGCTTGTTGTAAAATGAACCTGCCAAGTCTGGAATCCGTGGTGCTTTTTTGTGAAACTACATTTTTCTCTATGAAACATAGCAGAGCAGATTTTGGTAGCATGTGATGGTCTCTCCCACAGCGTATTTTATAGGCAAGTGATTACAACAGAAGTTTTAATTGGGCACAGAGTTCCTCAAGGCCTCCTTCAGCACAGGCATGCTTACTGACATGTGTCTTCATTTTTGGGAGATCTTTTTCCAAGATTCTCTTTCTCTGGTTTGATTAATGGGTGTGGGGAAGAGAAAGGTGGATGGAGTGGTTGGAGGTGTTGCAGAGCTGCATCCCATGCTTGTGGCATAGGGGAAAGCTACTATGGAAGAGCTGAGTTTTCTGAATGAAATATAGCACATTTTAGAGTTAAGTTTCAAATAAGATTAAGTCATTAGGTTTGATATTGTGATGCACTGGGAACTTGGCAATGAGACTGGAACAAGACTTAGTGAACTCACATGGCATTCCTGATGTGAGCTGACTCTGCAACTGTGAAAGCACATGAAAAAACATGATTAATGCAAATGGTACCACTGATTTTAGGCACAGTCAAAGTAGTGGGGTATTTTAACAACTTTCAGGATAAGTGGAGCAATGCAGAGGGCATTTCCTCCCAGTCTATGTCCCAGAGTCACAGCAAGGTGTCTTGAAGAACAGCTTGCAGAAGGATGCAGTGCATGTGAAGAGATGCTTCTTTCTTCTTTGCCCTCGGAAGAGGCCCATCAATTTTCTGCTGTGGTGACAGCAGAATAATCCAGAATGTCCCAGTTGATACCGTGGGAACCTCCAAGAGCATTTTCAGTGGCCAAGAGTGAAACTGAGCTCTCCCAGTATTAGGCATATCATTTAGATGTGCAAGATACATCTAAAGTGGGTGAAATTTATTGCCTTTTGGCAATGCCTTTCTTGGTCCCTAATGGGAGGCTTGTTTGACTGGTCTAGACTGGGTAGCTGACTTCCAGTTGGCTGAAGTTAGGTAATCCCTGCCAAATTACAGTTTATTCCCTGAGAGCAGTCTTAGGAAAGACTCAGTTTGGCCGAAGATTGACATCCTGGTGAACTGGCTGAACCTTTCTGATCATACAAACAGGTATTATGTTCTGGCATCTGATCGATGCTTTTCTCGCTTAGTGAGACCACAACCCCTGTAGCCTCTGTGCTGAAATGAGAAGGGAGGGGTAGATAATGGAAGGCAGAGAAAAGCAAGGGAAAACCTGTGGGTTGTGCTGTTTTGTTTTATTCACTGTATCAAATGGAGTATTTTATTGTCCAAAAGCAGGAAGAAGTTACTGAAGATGTGGTATTTGAGAGAAGCTTTCTCATCTCCCACAATATCTGAATTAAATGAGGTAATTGGAATCAAGCAATTTGTCAATTAAATTTCGCACCAAATAAAGCTGGCAAGTAGCACTCTGCTCATACACTTTTCAGATTATTTTAGGAGATATGCCGATTGCAGAGAATAACAGAAGATACTTCATGCTGTGATTCTTTTGCAAGATCTGCCTACTGGCAACACACAATTTGGAAAGCTATAACTAAGGAATGGATTCTTACTTCAGTACCCAACCTAGGAGAAATGAGAAAGATAATATTGAAGAATTATTGCCCTGCTCAATCTTGCATTCTCTGAGCCTGGACCTGTTTTTAAGTGTCAGTGGGAGTTGACACTTAATCCCATTTTCAAAGGCTTTTGAATGTGTGAGCCCACAGTTCATCTGAGTGAGAGGTAGACAGTGGCGTTAACAACCCAAATCTTACCATACATTTGAGTCCTTAACTCTTAATAATGTTCAGCTGGAAACTGGGGTTTCTTAGCAGTTTATGAACTTCTGAAAAGTTTACCTCTTCTATATGTAGCAGGAGGGGTTTGGGTAATAAAGTGCAGTCAGGTGGTTCCCTGTCTGAAGCACGTGTCAGTATATCAAAGAGAACTGTTTGTCACAGCAGTTACTGGGGAGAGGTGAAGAATAATAGTGGGTGAATTAAATAACAGCTAACTGAATAATGCATTTGCTTAGTTTCCTGAGAACTTGTTTGCTCTCTCCTTTTGCTTTTATATGTCACCTGAGAATTGAGCACTATTTACTGCTTATTCAATGCTGAATTATTTCATCTGCTCATAATTCCAAATAAGAACTTTCTGTAAGTCTCTATTGCAAGTGAAGAAATCTAAATAAATTAAGCACATCTGCAAACAGAGCTGCTGCTGTATTTCTTATGAACAAATAGACAAATGGCAGGAAAAATATTCTCAGCTGGCTGCTGTGTCAATGTGTCAAACCTCATCAGGATTAACTTCAGCCTCTGGGTGTCTGTGTGTATATCTTCCCAAATATTTATGATTTCTTGGTGCTGGTCACCTAGGCCATACCAACAGAGAGACTTTTATGCTGAGATGAGTTAGACATATTTGGCAGAAACATTAGCACAGCAGTTTGAATGATTGATACGTGCAGTGCCTTGTCCACAAAGCTAGTTTGTTTGCTGCTTTTTGACATGGCAATTTAACCATAGAAAATTGTGGATAGTGATCAAAACAGATTACAGTGTAGAGATGGTGGGATATTCAAATGGAATTTAAGTTCTGTAAGCCTGCTAGTTCTGCCAAAGTACATGTATCTTAAATTCCCAGGTTCCTCAATGACTCAAATGCTTTGGAAAGATTGGGGCATCAGAGAATCACAAGACCTAGACTTCATTTAATTCGCTCAAGGTAAACTTTTGAAAAATTACTGAAGTAGGGATGGGGGTTGTGTATTTATATATCTGTCCTGGTTTTGTTAAAAACAAGACCAGTTTCTCTTTTAGTGAGTTCTCCTTTCAGCTAAGTTCTTCTAAGTAACTACACTTTTCTGAAGTTGGATACATGTTTTGGTGGACATAGCAACGGAATGCAAGGTTGCTGATAAGAATGCACGTCCTGTAAGAGAGAGGGGCAAGGAGGAGTGAACTGAACAGGTGACTAAAACTGGCCAAGTATTCCATCCCTTCCATGTCATGACACCATATAAAAGGGTCTCGCTCTCTCTTCAACCATGGCCAGTATCTGGAGAGGACTCTGTCTGCTGTCCCTGTGACCTGAGGCCTAGTGACGGACCCTGCATCCTTGAATCCAGTTCTGGTTTGCTGTAGGGTCCAACCCAGGACTTCCAGCTGCCTGCCCTGCAGCTGCTGGGGCAGTGCAGAGCTGGGAAATTCAAGATTGGTTTTGTATATTTTGTATTATTTTCTCTATTTTATTAGTAGCATTAGTAAAACATTTTAAACTTTTTCCAACTTGCAAGTCCTCTCTCTCTTTGCCTCTCTTTGCCCTCCTATTGCCTTTCCCTAGTGGGGAGGGGGTGCTGAAGTGGGGCAAGGGGACGGGTTTAACAAGCATCTGCCACGGTATATTGTTGCCCTGCAATTAAACGATGACAATATCTTTGAAGACTGGCTGTAAAACTTTAAAGTAGACTCTGAAGTCACATACAAATGCTTTGGTATTGTACCTTAATATTTGTTTAAATCCATAGATTTTCTAGCTAAAGAATGTCGCGCTGTGTGCTAGATTGAAAATTTCCTTCTAAATATCACTGGGTATTCCATATATTAGTTCTGAGCTGTGTGTAATCTCTGTGCTGTTCTGATGATCTGTAATGGCTGTAAATCCAGTGGAAGTCTTCACCTGATGTGTATTTCCTTCTGCCATGTTTTCTATATTCTGTTATTTCCTCGTATTATGTGTAATGGCCCTAAAAGAGCATGAAAAGTTCATAATAGCCTCAGTACCTGGCACTTCTACATTTTCTTCAGCTATGCTGGGTTTCTGTCAACAAATGACTATTTTGTTGTTTTTCAGCTTCAGGTCACTCCCATGATCTCATCTTGCATGAGAAGGAAAAATCAAATTTGTTTCTCAAGAAATCTGAATTGGAGAAATCCAGTTTATGACATCAGTCTGGCTTCCTTAGAGGAGCAGCTCTCTTATCAGGATCACAGCCTGAGGAGCTCTACAGCTCTTTTGTTTTTATGGTAATCAGATTATTTCATCCCAGAATCCAAAATGCTGTTGGAGCATATTGAATATTCTAGCCCCTCCATGTGTCAAACAAGCATTCAGGCTGTATCTAAGCTGGAAAACAAAATAAAATGCATTTTCCTGTTCTTACGTGTGCCTGGCAGGTTGGTGAAGGGGTTTTCTTGAGCCCAAACACTGCAGGGAAAGGTGAAGTTATGTCTCACCAGTCACAGAAAAATCTTAACTTTTTGTTAGTGATGGCAGAGACACTACAAAACAACTAAGGGGAGCAGCAGATCCTGAATGTTGCCTTATGATTGATGAAGATATGGGAGGTGCTGGTGGAATTTTCCAAAGCATCCAGGATTGACTGTGCCCTTCTTGCCGTATGTTACTCTGCAAGGCTTCCGTTGCAAAGTGGTTTAAAAAACTAGGCTGGTTATAGAAGAGGAACTCTGCATGTCAAGTACTGATTTGTTGCCCAAAGCAAGATGGTCTTATGCGATATGGTACAATATGTACCTGTCTTTTACAGACCTAATTACAAGTGCAATGAATATATATTTTTTTTTTTGGAAACTCACCTAAAAACTGTCTTTAGAATCATAGCCCTCCTTGTTCACCTAACAAGATAAGAGACAATGTGCAGACAATATGCTGTAGATTATTTTACTAGGTGATAATGAAAAGCAAGATGTTCATAAGACATATTACTTAATTTTAAAAAAGGTAGTTAAACATATAAATCTTTCCTTATAATTCTTCCTGAATGGACCTAGTTGGGAATTTATCGTGTAGAAGTGTTTTAGTTTCACAATTCATTTTTTCCTACTTTACATCTTTAAGTTGTAGATTGATGCCTGATTAAAACATCTCTCCCACACCAGCAAATTTTCCAATTAAAAAAAAAATCCTTAGCAAACAGGAACATGTCAAGTTAGAAAAATCACAGCTACTTGCTCTGTGGATTTTCCAAAAGATATTGACACCTGAGCTCTTGGTAGAGTACAAGAATAGTTATAGTCCATTTGCATAGGCTGGTGCTGAGTTCTTGTAAAATAAATGCAGGAAAGGATTAGCATGCTTATTCACAGACCTTGCATATTATGCACTGGATTTTTGAAATAATTGTCTCCTCTTCCAGTCCCGATTTTATTGTTTTATAATGTTTTCTAGCTTGAAAGTTTTAGATATAAAATTACTTTCAAACTAAATATATTGGAATTTGTAGGGGAAACCAAGTAGAAACAAAAAATTCAGACAGAGCCAATATTTATGTAATAAGCTGAAGCTTTGTAAGAACAAGACTAGTAAGAGTTTGGGCTGCCTGCATATTTTGCAGAGTGTCAAGCAGTGGTAAGAAAAGTCTGGACATGCTTTCACAGAGGACAGGGGGTGGCTTAGGCAGTCTTTTAAGGTGCTTCTCAGTCCTGTGTCTCTGCCTTTCTTGAGTCTTCAGGGAGAAGATTGTTTCAGAGAATTAAAATGTCATTTCATTATGATTGTTCATTATTTATTTGTTTATTGTTTGTGGACAGAGCACTAACAGAAGCACAGAAGGGCAGCTTGTGTTTTCTTCCCAGTTTTACTGCTAACCTGCTGCATAACTTCATAACCTTGCCCCTCTGAGAGACTCCAAGAACCTTTTGGTGTGACTTTATTACAGGGACAGGATGCTGCACAGTTCCTTCCAATGTTAGAAATGCACCTGGCTTTTCATGGTGAGCACTGCTTTTGGTGACCAATTGCAGTGCTTAAAAGGACTTCTGCAGCCTATGTACTGCATTGCAGAAAAAATGTTTATTTTGTTAAACTTTTCTTTTTAATTAGAGTGTGTACTGTCTTCCTTTTATTGTAATTTATTTCTGGGCACTAAAGCTGCACATTAACACGGGTAGCGAGATCCTTGTTTGCTTACGAGTCAATAAGACTTAAAATAAATAAATGAATATTTACCCAGCATTCGTGTAAATTACACTTCTTTTGGTTGTAAAGCTATGCATTGTGAAAGTTATTTGTGATCCTGCAAGTTGAAGGAGTTTTGAGATTATAGGCTAGGCTTTTGAAAGCCTCATAACTGCCCTCACTGAGAACAACAGAGAAGAGATTCCCCATGGAGAACAAAGGGAGCTGCGAGGTGCTGAGCATGTTTAAAACTTCATCCATACAGCTTTGAACTATGCATTTGCTTAAGGATATTCTCTGAAGGTTCCAATATAAATACTTGATTTCAGGAGGCAGTAGCACTGAGGGATTTGCGTTGGTGATTATTTTTCCTCAGTTGGGCAAGCCAGGGCATACCGGAAAATACGATTCCAAGAGTCCAGGCTCAGAAGAACAGTTGTGTTTCCAGCCTGAAAAATTTCCACTGCTGCTTAGTACAGGACTGCTGCATTCACACCTGGTTTTAAGCCTTAGCCCTCCACGTGTTTAGTATTTCTCCCTCAGTGTTTGTACTCACTTCCCTCTGAGAAGACAAGGTCTTTGCCCACTTTTGTGACAGTGAACCTACCTTCAGTTTTCCTTGGTCTCTCTTTCTTCACAGAAGCCTTTGGGGCCAACTTTTTCTGAAATATCCATCTCTTCACTCTGCTTTACCTCCAGTAAAGTCTTGTGCTAAAGCAGAAAGTGTTTTTCAATGCTTACTTTCCTGTGAGAAAGCTGATGGATGTGATTTAAAAACAGATATCTGCATTTCTTTGTTGCCTGTTAATGTCACAGTATCAAAGTGCTTCAGTACAGATTCCCATATCTCTACGAAGCAGGAAAGTACTTTTATATCCGTTTTGCAGAAGAGATGTAGCAGTACAAAGCTAGTATTGGATGACATTTTACTTAAGAGGCAGAAATAAGCAAAATCAGTATCATCCATATTAAACAAACTGTAATAGTAAATCTAGAATCATTGTAGCTGTACATGTGTGCGTAGTAGGAACCTGGAGGGGTAGGTCCTTGGCTCTGCCTGTATGACATTTTCATCAAACCAACCTAAAATCATTACTGATAAAATCCATAGATCACATTAAGGCTAAAGAAGTAGCAAATAATACAGAAGTTGTTGAAATTCTTGCAGTCTGTATGCAGCTTAGCTTCCATGAATCCCAAATACTTCAGGAGCAATGTACAATCTTACAGTGGTTATGTTGTGCTTCGCTGCTGTTATGGCTGCTACTGGAATGCATCTTCAATGTCTAGTTACAGGTGTCCAGCTATCAAGCAAAGGCACAGCAACATACAGTGACTAAAAGTTTGAAAGTGCAGCTTCATTTTGAATGATCAGGGTAATTAATGACTGGAATTTTGAAGTGTCATTGTGGATCCATAGTTGTGGCTTTATCATCTGAGTCTTGGGGCAGTACTTAACTCCAAGGCTGGGACTACTTGATTTTTATTTTATTTATTTATTTTAAGCCTCCTGGGTGTAAGATGCAATGTTGTTTCCAGCTCTACAAAACTGATTGTGTCCTAGTTAGTGCCCTCGAGACTAGAAACTTTAAAGGCCTGCTGCATCTGCTCCCTAAAAACACTGGGAGACCAGTAGGAAATACGGGAGCTCTGGCAGGGAACTAGGAGGCAAAGCATTTCTGCAGTGTTACCCAATTTACTTGTATATTAGATTTAGGCAATAGCTTGCTGCTTGAGTAGCTCAGTACCATCCTCTTTCTTACTCACTCACATCTGCTGTTCTAAAAATTCATTCAAACTTGAAGAGTAAAATGTCATCTTTAATACTTATTTTATTAAATCTAGCACTGAATCCACTGCTTTCAATAAAATATATCTAGAAGGGCACTGTGTCATTTTCCTGAACGTTGCAGGAGACATGTTAAAATGTATATGCTAATTGAATGCAGGAAAGCAGGATTTGAAGGTTATGAGCTCTCTTGCTTTTCCTAGCTATTCTGTGTTGCCCTTATTTTCATGTCACTTCCCTGACAACTTCTTTTCTGTATGAAGTAATCATATTCAGGATTAGGTTATAGGATAGCAATAATAAAAAAGAACTTTTTATATTTTAAACAGCATAGCATGTACCCATGCTCAACAAATTCTTTTACTATGGCTGGTATCTCGTTTCCTTCCCGTTCTTTCGCCATCACACATGCAACGATGGGAGGGGTAGTCGTTGCCAAGTCCTGAATCATGTGAGGTCCACGGGGTATTTTCACTTCTCAGCGGCTGAGCCTAAGTGCTCATTGCAGCCACGGTAAAGTCCAATAATGTGCACATGGATGAGAAAACTGCAGAGTGAACAGCAGTTTGGCAGCCTTTTGTGTTTGAGATTCAGGAGGCACACAAATCTGAAAGCACCTCTTCTGCTTTGACATTATCTGCAGGTTCAATCTACAATATGCTGATTCTATCATAATACAGAAAATTGCTTAATTCCCTCTGGAAAATTATAATAAAAATAATTCTCCCCTTGAACTGCTCTTGCTTCTTCCTTTGATTGGATGATGCTATCACCTTTATTCTTAAGCAGGGAGACAAAGAGAGCATTTTTATAGCCAAGTATGTGCATTTATAGAAAATCTGCACACTTTATGTGCATACTTCTACACTTTCTCTTTAAATGTTGGCAAGTGAAGATAATTAGTCAAGCACATTTCTAAGTTGCCAGGACCTGTGCAAAACTTCATGTGCAAATGGTTATCAAATATCTTGAAATTTCCTCCCCCTTTATGAATAATTTTGCCTTCCCCAAGCCTTGACTTGAGCATTGTCCTCAGCTGAGGTGTCCAGCTCAGCACTGGAATGACAGGTCACAGTATTGGCTGATATGGTGATTTTGCTTTCCTGATAGAAGCAGTTTGACTAGTTAATTCATCCACCTACAGAAGGTGAGAAAGCTAGGCAACAGCAGAAAACTCTAATTAAAAATTTACAGACTAAATAAAAATAACATGTTTGCCAAAGACATATCATTTGTATAGTCAGGAACTTAGGTTTGATATTGGTTCAAGTTTAGCAAAAGTGCAAGGAAGGAGGGCCAGTGCTGGCTGGAGACAGAGTACATAAAAGAATTGCCAAAGGCTTTGCATTATCTTCCAAGCTTATTCTAGATTTTTGGGAAAACCATGCTAATGGTCCCTGCCAGAGCAAAGGTGGAGTATTTATTTTTCCATAGAAGGAAAGGGATTTTTTCTGAGGTGGCTAAAGAGCTAATCTGGTAAGGTAAAATGTAGGAAAAAATTCAGAAAATAAATATCCTTGTTGTTTTGGTTTGGGTTTTTTTTTGTAATTTAAAAAAGTATTGAGACAGAGCAAAGCTTTCAGAAGCAGTTTAAGAGTCTTAAGGAAAACACAATTTAGTTTAGCATCAAACTCTTTATGTACATCCAAATGAAAAATATTATTTTTAATATTTCATAAATATTAAATACTATTCGGTTGCAAATTATTTTCCTTTTCCACATTTGGATTTTTTTATTATTATTATTATTATTAAGCAACTAAGCCACCTCTCAGTTATTCATACAGAAAGCTACCTGTAAGAGCTCTATAATACCTTTGCCTGTAAAGTGGCTTGCCATCATTTGGTATAACCCATTCCAGACAAACAGTTTGTTACCAGCCAAATGAGTTTATGATGAACTGTTCAGTTCAAGTATTGTTCTTGTTTTTGAACCAGTCCTGCAATATATTACAGGAATAGTGAGCTGCGGCATTATCTGCCATGAAAACACACCTCACAAATAGCCACACCTTTAATTCTGCATTTCTGTTCCCTTGTGATTATATAATAATGATGCACTTTCTGTTTTGTATTAGAATATTAGCATATATAATGGCTTTCAGGATTGGTAGGTTTTTCTTTTTTGAGAGAGAAAGCATAGTCATAATGGTTTTCTTAAAATTGTAAACACTTAGGAAGTTCTAGGGTGTGGAAGGACTTATTTTGAATTTCTACTTTCTATTATGACAGAGGAAAGGCGAGAAGATGTTTGTTTGTTTGTTTGTTTGTTTGTTTTGAATGAAGGTGAAATTTAGAGTCCTGAGAGGTGATGCCCACTGCAAAATAACACAGTAGCCACTTGTTTGCCCAACATCCCAAAAAAACATGAATTGGAAAGAAGACTGTATTTCTTTGACTACCTAGCATTTTGGGGAGGAAAGTATTGAAAAAAAAAACCAAACTGCTGTGTTTTGAGACTTGCATGCATCTGAGTGGAGTTTACTAATTTTCCCCAGCAAAATGAGAAAACCAGTACTGCTCCTCTCTTTCTTCTGCTCGTCCACAAAGCAGTGGAAATTAAAAAAATGTAGAAAGAAACAGCATGAAAAAGCCCTGTATGTCTGTGTGGTGCTGATGAACCCTGAAGACACAATTTTGGTAAACTGGTGCCAGTGCCACCAGCAATAATACCTCTTAGTGATTAAATATCCTTCTTAACATTGGCAATAATTACTGTGTACACTTAACCAATAAACTAATCCCTGATTCCAATCCCTTATAATTATGCTTAATGAACTAAGTTGTCTTTAGTGTCAGATAGGCCCAAACATTGCCTAAAATCTAAAACAAGAAGCTTTTGCAGGGATAATCCAAGGATATTGTGACATCATTTTTTTTAAAAATAGAAATATCTGCAATTGACCAAAACAGATATTTATTGAAGGAAATATATAAATGAAATGGTGCACTTGCAGTTTTGGCCTGTTGTCTCCCTCTGCTCCCTGGTTATAAAGGCTTGTTTGAAAACTTTCAGAATTCCAACAAATATTTTGATGGTGTTTTTATACTCTCTTCAGCTCACTTTCTCATATTATTTCTGAAACACTCATAATGGGAAAGAAACTGGATGAATCAAGTAGTCATTACTGAGCTGCATTTTCAAAGTTCTCAGTAACTGGCTAATACTGTTCATTGTTTGACATGAGAAGCAGCAGTATTACAGCCAACAGAAGGCTCCAAAGTAATATTGCTATTTGAGCTGTTTTAAGGACTGGAAAACAACTTTCTTGTCATTTAGTTTTGCAGACTTGTAAAAAATGAAATAATTAAAATATTCTAGATAGGATCTCATGGCAAAAAAGTTACATTACTCTAAATCATGGCTTGTATTCGGTTGATCCCCAGCATTACAGACAGTCAATGGAAGAAAGATGCATTTGATGCAATCCAGACAGGTTCCTACATGAGTGTAGTATAAGCAGTTGCTGAAAGTGGTTGAGGCATGGAGAGGGATGATGGATCGATCATGTATTTTATTTTTCTGCTATTAGGACCTGCTGTAAGGAGGAAGAAATGCAGAGAGACTATGGTTCTGCCTCCATGGCTTTGATGGAATTTAGATGGCTCTTGGGCTGCCTTTAAAAAAAAAAAATCTGACCCGAACCCCTTAAGCAATCCTCATTAAGTGAAAATGTTCAGTCATTTGAATCTCGATGGGAGATCTTTGTCCAAGGCAGGATTTAATGTGGTGCTCATTCACGTCTGTAGGAATATATTTAAAAAAATCAGAATGACCCAATGTACTAAAATGAAGCATATAAATCATATTTTGTCGTTAATCAAATTGCCATATGTACTTGCCAGCCTCTGCTTAATTTGACTAGGATATATCAAAACATAATGCATCAAGTAAAAGGTATTTCTAAAAGGGATGAAAGTAGCATGTACTCCATTACCATTTCTTTTTTTTTTTTTGTTAATGATCAAATGGGAAAAAGCTCATTTACAGTGGTGATGACTTTGACAGTAGTGTTTTTGTGTTCTTTGTGAAATAAATGTGAAACTGTGTGTGCCTCAGAAGTGGCAGAGATTTGTGTCCATACATTGATGCGTGCACATATTCACATAATTTGCATAATCCCATTTAAGGTCCTTCTAAAAATGGGGTAATGGAAAATACCTTGAATGACACTTCCCTGGATATCCTCTGCACTTTCAGGGCAGTGAAATTATGTAAAGGTCCAGTGAATCAAGTATTTTATAAGGAGAAGTGCATCTGATTTTTCCATCCTTTAGGCATATGGGACTGAATGTGTAGTTTTCCTGACTCAGACAGAAAGCAATCACCACATAAATTCACCAGCCACAGCATGGATTGCAACTGGCTGTATGGTTTTAAAGGTCTTTTTATATGGCTTTCCCTTTTCCATTCTGTGCAATGCTTAGTCTGATGAAGATTTGGCTGCTGTATCACCATTCTCATTAGAATTTATCTCTCTTTTATTTTTAAAGAATGTTTTCGAAAGGAATCATCTCATTGTAGTTTTTACTTCTTTCTGAGCTTGACATTCATAATCATGAAAACCTAAAAATGTCAGCACCACTACTGTGCTGGAAATTGATATAATGCATGCTAATGAAGTCTTCGAAGGAGGAACTGTTTTTATTATTTTAGTTTAAAAATGACAGATATGTTTTCTTGAGTTAACCTAAAAAGCACATTTGAGGTGGATCATTTCAGAGAAGTAGCAGAAGGAGATAATGATTCACAAGATGAGCAAGGCTGTTTCTTGTCATCATTCTTTTAGTGAGCATTTGAACTCTGGCAACTTCAGTCTCCTTTTTGTGGAGCTCATGTGGACCGCTTGGAAGTTTCTGTAGCTGGTTGTACACTATCTCTTTCTGTCTTCATGTTTTATGGAATTTGGATTGGAAATATGGAAAATGCCAACATTGTAAAGAAAACACAAGCTCTCACTAGAATGTAAATATGAACTTCTAAGTTTAGTGACAATGGTAATAAAAGCTCCAGCTGTGAGATGAAAGATAGTTATAGATACACTTTAGTCTCTGCCTCAAAATTGTTGTGGTGATGTTTGAGAAGCTGAAATAAAATGGAGGGGTTTTTTTTGCCTGAAATCCCTGTCATCACTCTGCTTGATTTGAGATGACATTTCCTTTTACTACAGTTCATTGCTGCCAATGCTTTTGATATTACTACTTGAGAAGCCCATTTTCTATGTATGCAACTCAGTAAGAGGATGTGCTGGTTCATAGGGAAGTCCCCTCTCTTTCTGGTTCAGCTTAAGCTTTTCTTCTGGGAGATGGCAGCTGAGAAAGTGAATGAGAAATAATGAGGAAACAGGTAAGTAATGTGTAAATGCAGAAGTTTTATCCTCTGAAAATTACTGTGGCATCAATGTCCCCAGATGAGGAAAAACAAAGCATCAACATTTCATCACAGACTCTCATCAAAACTTCAAATAGAATTTTTACATCCATACACTATCATGAAGTATTTATAAGTATTGTGCCAGAAAATCTAGCTGATGATTCTCAGAAATCAAAGGATTAGAAATAAAAGAAACATAAATTAATAAATAATTAGAGATTCTCTCTGTGCATTCTCTAAACCTAGAGTGTGAAAGTTTTCTCTAGTGGGGGTTGACTAACGTTTTCAGTTGTGCTCCCTAGGAGAGAAATTCATAATGTGCTAGTGGAGGAGGGCAGGCTTTACAGTACAGAGCTCCTAGTGAAATCAGTAGGAGTGAGTAGGAGTGCTAGCTATGTAGCTTAATATCTATGCCCTGGTAGTTTGGGCGGGGAAGAGGGTGTTTGGTGGTGTGTTGTGGTTTGTGGATTTTTTTTTGGAAAGTGCCATATCTTATACTTACATGTGCATTGCCTGGGATGTGGTTAAAAGAAGCTCAGTTTGCAGAAAATAGAAATTATCTCAAAATGGACAGCTGGTGGAGGGACAAGAGGGACCAAAAGAAAAAAAAAAAACAAAACCAGGAGCACTTCAGAATCCTGGGCATGCCTGGATAGCTTGATTTAGGGAGTTGCTTTTCCCTACTAGAGTTCAGTTTTATAGGAGAAGAATCCACAATATTTTAAGGTCTAGCACAGCAGCGTTTTATCTTAACTTATGCATTTTTCAGCTTTTGGTGACAGTCTTGTGTGTATTCAGTTGTTCTACTCCCACTGCAAAGCTGAATCAATCTTATTGCCACAGTTAAATACTGGATGATTTAGTGTGCCATCAAAAACTGCATAAACTACCTGTTAGAAATGTATAAAACTTTCAGAAGGAAATTGACTGTTCACATATCTCCTTGTAGTTAAGAATACCTAGATAATATAGTAGTCATTACCCAAATTATCTAAACTTAGCTAATTGCACGACGATACAAAGATGATTTTGTGACTGATGATTTTGATTAATAGAATGCAAGAATAAAGTATGACAAAGATTCTTGAAAAGATGGGACTGGGTTTCCCTGAGCAAATGACAGGGGAATTTTTGCAGTGCTCTTCCTTAATTCCCTTCCTGACCAGGATCTAGACCTATGACCTTTTCTACAGCAGGTAGTTCTCAGTTCTAGTCGTCGCAATTCCAATGGCTAAAATACTGGAAGAATATGTACTTAACCTCTAGAATGAGGTTAATGAGTCCAAAGAAGTGGTGAGGAAAAAAGTTCTGTTCATTGAAAGATGCCTTGGGGATACTCTTAATCATTCATACTTTGGATGAGGCCATCAATAGTAAGGCCAGAATGAATGTTGTCATCACACGTAGGGTTTGTAGGAAACTGTGCGGAGCCTTTTTATTTGAGCATCATTATTCCCCTGTAAGTCTGCCTGCATTTTCAGAGTATTTCTGTGCTTTCACTTTGAAAATGTGGAGCACTTGAAAAACAGAAGAATTGAGAATGGGAAACATGCCTTGAGTTCAAGTCAGGTCTCCTCCCGATGCTGGTCATCTTGTCAGAATGCAAGGATATTTTTGGACAAGGTTGCTGTGATAGTGCTACATGGTAGGCAAAAACTGGACATATGTCTCTCTTCTTTTTCTGTCTCTGTACTACTCAGGCTTTTGCACCATCAGAGGAAAAAAATGTTTAACTTTTAAACATGCTGTTGAAATATTAAACAAAGTTTTTTCCCACTGATTGTTAATGCTGTATCAAAGCAGGTTTGAAACTACTTCATAATCTCTTACATAATGCTGTCATGCTGTTCATGTCACTGATGCTGTTTCATCCTGATAGCTGCCACCAATAGGAGTCTCAGAAATGTGATTGTAACCATTCTCAAATGCATTTTAAATGTATTTCACAGTTTATTCTTGGCGAGATGCACTTTCTTACATGACATTTTTTTAGATGGAAACCAAATGGAATGCTCCATTAAATCAGTCTCCTTTTTGGTGTGTTGCAACACAGATATTCCCCCTCTCTCCCCCAAAAAAGTGGATCATGTTTAAAACAGTTGCCTTTTGCTGGAGTAGGGTTAAGGGGGTAGAACACAAACTCTTCCCATCTATTCATCTCTTGCATATAAGTGGTTCAAGGATTTGATCCTGTGTGGTATCTTCCATTGCAGCTAACTCTGCAAAATAATCCCCTTGTACCCAGAGAGATACTGTGATTGAAATTGAGGAGCACCCCCCTCACCATCCCCTCTCCCTCCCATTGCTAGGAGCTGATGAAGTGATTGATTTATGTGGGATCAGGAGATCCTGCTTCATCTGAGTGAGATCAATAGCCTGAATAACATCTTTCCACTTGAGTGGCCATCTCAGTGTGTGAGTGTACCTGGATATAAGAAGAAAGAGGAAGAAGCAACAGAATAGGTACCCTCCTTCTCCCCATATCCAATGTGAAAGTTCATTTAAAATTCAACAAAAGACTATAAACCCTGAGATATTTGTGCTGCTGTTTAATCAAGAAATTACAATTGCTGTGCCTCAAGGCAAGGTCAGCCTCTTTGAGAAAATGCTGTTGTGTTTCTTGAAAATCAGTCATCTTATTACCTTAATCAAAACCTGAACAAACTGTTTTAAAGTAGTAATGGGCATCTGGAAAGAGAAATGTTCCAGTTTGGGCTGTTGTGGGAAATTTAGCTGTACAAAATAAATCCAAATCCTGCGGTCTGAAAGTAGAAGTGCCAGAAGGGAGGTTCAGAGGAATTCTGTGAATGCAACAGCAGCCAAGGAGGAGGATGGCTGAGGTGCTGAGAATCTGTGTGTGTAGCTGGACTAATCAAAACTGTCTCCCTAGGATCATGATATAGACATTTCTGTCAGAGCCCTTATCGGAAAGCTTTGGCATTTGCATCTTTATCAACACTT
Organism: Streptopelia decaocto; assembly: GCF_964273445.1. Lineage (NCBI taxonomy): Eukaryota > Metazoa > Chordata > Aves > Columbiformes > Columbidae > Streptopelia > Streptopelia decaocto. The sequence continues at coordinate 29,230,801 of NC_138658.1, forward strand.
ACTCATTGTGGCGGGCTGTTTTGATCCAGTGACTCAGCTGTACTAGACATCTCCCTGAGTATGGAATAATTAGTCAACGAAATTCAAAGTTGAATCTGCTGTCCACTAAATTCAATAGGAAGACTTCCTTCTGACTTTGTAAGATGCTGGAATATGTTCTAGCCAGCCAAGGATTCTTAAAGGCTGTGTCTGAACAGTTTGCTGAGCATACATAAGATCTTTTCAGACTCCTGTCCCATTGCTTGGGTGCTTCTCTTTTCTGTATTTTCTCTTTTCCTTTGATATAGTATTTTCCCTGAATTGTTAGTGCTGCATTGATGGAAGTACACTCCGCTTTTGCAGTGTAAATCCTTGTACCTACTGGGATTCCAGGGGTCTGAGGAAGAGAGGGGTATATTTGCCCTATAGGGATGCAAGGGAAATTGGATTATCAAGTGTCCTACGGCATGCAGAAGCACTGTTTGTAAGCTTACCATTATGTGTGTGAATTCAGCTTTATAGGATCAGAGCCTCAGGACTTGAAGAGCGCTTTGGAAGCTTTTCATCACAGCTAATTGTTCTTGGTAACAACAGATCTCGTTTACATTAATAATAGGGAGCTGACAATCTGCATATTTCTGTTCATGTTGCTTAAGGACAAAAAAATCAGGATCTCTAAAACTACCAGTGAATTTTAAAGTATTTTAAATATTGAATAGATTATTCCAGCTGTCACTATAGTTCAGAGCCTGGCACTTGTTAATGATTTTCAGTCTTTGATTCAGCTTTTGCAGAGGAAATTCACAGCAGAGTTTAACTGATTATTAAAGGTTAGGGTGGTCTTTCCAGCTCAGGCAGAATAATGTTTCACTGTTAGTCCACGGCTGATAACCAGTGCCAGCCTCACAACTGACTCACACACAAGGAAAGGCTTGTTCCAGCTATGCCTATAAATCTATCTGGAAAGGATTCTTCCCCTTCAGCAATCCTGGTGATTAATTAGCTAGCACGAGTCTTTGCAATAGCTCAATCACATCGAACAAGTGGTGTCACATTCCCTTCCTAAATGTGATTATTGCAAAAGTCTCTGACATAGCAGCAGGTTCCTTCAGTGAGATCTTTTACCGCTGCAGAGATTACAGAACATTTGCTGCTTTCATTTACTACCAGGCAGCAGAACATCTCAAATAATTTCAGCTGTAAAGCCAGGGAATGCATTTATAGTTTTAGGATGTATTGGAAACTTTATCTGCACCATTAAGAATCACAAAATCAAATATATGCAGAATCAAACTGGACTTACAAGGTGGATATTTTAGAGAATATGTTTTATGACTGATAATTCAGACTTCTTGAAAGTGTGATGCTACTGCTTATTCTTGTCTGCCACTGCTTGCTGCAAGCCCCAGCCTCTCCTCATGCAGCTGAATTGTTTGGCTTCAGTTCCACAGGGCAAGTATTCCCCATAGATACTCCTCATTGCCCCCCGCCTGCCCCCCTTTTGGCACAGCTGAACCCTGCCTCGCATCTAATTCTCCAAATGCTCATCTCTGGGGAGGAAAGACAATCCAAGACAATCCTGTCCAAGAACCTGTGAACTCAGAAAGCTGGGGTTAATTATTGAGCAAAACAATTAAACTATTAGCTCATAGTAATGCCACTGGTATTTCTGCCTGAATTCTGAACTGGCTGGCAATGCTCCGTATTGTAATTTCAGTACATGCTGAGTCTCGGCAGGATCATCCCAATGTCACCATTAACAAAGGAAGTTGCCCTTAAAACCTTGGGAGTGGTGCTGGCACTTTAAAAAAAGGAGTTTAGTGCAGACATTTGTGTGTCCCGCTACTGCCTGACTGGATGTAACTGGTTGAGCACAGGAGCAAACCCTTCCTCTTGCTTTTCTGATGTTGTGGTTTTCTGGTGTTATGTCTCCATGATGCTGGTAAACTGATGCTGTACTTGATCATAAGCCCCCTGGCAATCCCCTGCTTAAATATTAATAATTGCAATAATACAGAGGCCTATACTAGAGGAAAGGGAGACAAAGAAAATGTGTCACCCCAAGACAATCGTTATTCTGGGACCAAAGCTGGGAAGAGAGCTGGGGTCCTGTGTATTCTAACCCAGTATTCTTCTGAGGAAACTGTGCTGCAAAAGTGCACCTCTCTTGTCTGACAGAGCAAGAAAACAAATGCTTGATTTTCTGTGTTACAGTAAAAACCTTTCTAGATGTGTTTCTTGGGTTATGTTCTGTTGTGTGCAGGCTTTTTTTACGCTGTGGTCTATAGTGAAGATGCTCAGTTTTGGAATCTTCTCAGCCTTTTGTGACATTTATCATTCTTCCTTTTGTTGATTTTAAAGAAAGTTTCAAATACATTTTCTGGTAATGCTGTTTCCATCCTGGAATTGTTATTTGGCTCTACAGATATTTGAGAGGTATGGTGTTCTGGCATAGACATCACCTGAGAATTATAGTCTCCTCTTGTATTCTTAACTGTTAAACTGAATTGCTGTGCAACCTCGGGCAAGACATTTTCCTTCTCGTCTCCTTTTTCAAACCTTGAATACTGCACACCGCTTGGATTTGTTTATGTTGCTAGATGTGGAGTGGATGTGATGCTTTTAGCTGTTTACTCACCAAAGATGCCTTTAGAGTCAAGAGGAAGGGAACTTCTGGGGGAGAAAGGAATTCAGCTCTTATGCTCTATGTATCTCTTTGCATTGGCAAGAGAGAGCCTGACCACGAGGAGCAACAGCATTTTCCAGGAGATATCTAAACACTGTGGGCCAGGGCAGCTAAGGAAACACTGTAATTTACCTTCCAGATGACTACCTGTATCTTGAGGAATTTCAAGCATCCTTACAGAAATCGGACTGTAAAATGATTTAGTTTTCTAAAATGCTGTTTCAGAAGTGAACTAGACATTTAGTCTTGTTAGGGGTAGACCAAAAGCCAGGGGGATCATGCTGTTTAAGTGCCTCTTCCTTTTGTGAATGCTACCAGTAATGCCTTGGCCTCCATTTCCACAGCTGAAAAAAGACTGTGATACACTAATGCTCACCTTCTTCCTGTGAGAACTTGGCTTTGCTGTGGCTAACTCATTTCTGTGTTCAAAGCACAGTGGGTTTCAAAATTATTATTATTAAAGCCAGCTATTAGAGATTGTTGTCTGCTTTGAGAATATTGATTTAATCACATCTCTGTGTATTTAAAGTCTGAAGTGATATGATGTGCAAAGATCAATTTATTCTGTGTTTGTATCTAATGAATAATTATGAAGTCTTCTCTGTTCTTTCTGTAATGAGTAAAAATGTTTTTAGTCAGGAAAAATGAGAATGTGCCTGACAAAGGAAACCCACCAGACCATGCTGCATCAGCTTCTAATTTTCTCTTCCTTTTCCAAATGTACCTTTTTCCTTCTTTCAAACAAACAAAAAAAAAAACCAACAAACTCCAAACAAAAACAAACACCCCCTCCAAAACCAAACAAAACCAAGAGAAAACACAACCCCCTCAAATGAACAAAAAACAAACAAAGGGAGAAGTTTGAGTTCGATTTGGACTGAAACCAAATTTAAAAAGAAACAGAAACCCACTATCTCTACCTCCCAACCCCAGGCCCTTCACATTTCCTAGACTGCCAATGCTGTTTTTGCCAGCTTTCCTAACAACAATTTTGATCCATCCTTGAAGAAAAGATTTGAAGGATTGAAGTGCTCCTTTGGGAAATGAAAAATACTTTCAGGTCCAGTGAGAGCTGATTTGCTTTTATTAGACTCATTTCTCTGTTGAGATAAACTAGGGGACGATGTTTCAAATTGCATGTTATGGTATTACCACCAATAATGTCAACACTGTTAATATAATGCCCGTAATTCACTGCATTGTGCCTCATTATTTCATCTCTGTAGATTCTTGTTGCGAGTGTAATAGTTTTTATGTTGTATTAAATTAACTAAGAGGTCCAGGACTCTGTTATATTCCCCCAAAACAGAAGATACTAAGATATGCACTGCTTCAAAGATGTTACATTTTTATTGTGAAGTGAAAGATTATCTATTGGAATACTTTTTATTATATCAGTGGAAGGATATGAGAAAAATCTTGCCTTTAAAATATGTCCATGGTGTCACAATGGCTCTCAGATCTGCTGCTTTTGGGTAGGACACTGTAATTGTGTTTTCGTCCAAGTAGTAGTTTCTTTGTATCTTACCAATTATCTGAAGTCCTTTTTACTTTTGCAGCCTGCTGGGTTTGTGTTAGCAAACTTGCTTGCTTTTCATAGATATACAGATACGACCTGAAATACAGTTTTGGCTCCACTTTTTAATACTGGATGATTTTTTTTTTTTTTTTACCTGCTGTATGTGTATTAGTGCATTTAGCCTTTATTTCAAACTCATTTCTTATACAAGGCAGGTGAGGTGTGTATTGTGAGTACATGTTAAAGTTGCTGCTGGGATGTTTGCACCTTAGCCAGATGCACTGAGTATATTTTTAATTCTGCAGTGGCAATATAAGACAGGTTCTATTATTCTATCCTTGGGAAGCTTTGGAACCAGCTAGTCTGGATGTAGCTTAATGATATTCTGTGGCACCTTCTTGAAAATACAAATAGAGTCCATCCTTCAAAGATTCTGGCCTACAGAGCTCTTTAATTTGGAGGTGGAGTTAAGGCTGAAGTTTGGAACAAACTGTACTATTTTGTTGCATTTATTTAATTTGAAATAGATTTGTGTGTGGTGGTGTATGTTATCATCATTGTACCAAGGTGATGCAATTGGTGAGGTCCTTTGGTTTAGATTGGTCAGATCTGTGGTTTTGAAGGCCCACCGGCAATGTAGTTGAAATTCTTCTAGAGGACATGCATCTTCAACCTTTTCCCCATGCTCCTTAGGTGTACTCACTGTTTTCCCAGGAGATTATTTTTTATTATTCTCATTTTCCTGTTATTATATTATTCTCATTTCCCCATTAAACCATTTGGGCTGCACCTAAAACATTTGCCATTGCATTTTTGGTTTGAAAGTAGGTAATTTTCTCTTTTAGATTTTACTGCATCTTTTCCAAAGTGGGAAGAACTATTAATTTTGCTGGATCAGGCCCAAATTATATAAGATTATATATACTGAAGTGGCAAGGTTTTATGAAAACAGAAACATTATGTATATTCTGTTGAAAAAAGGGCACCTCGAAACATTGCATCTTAAACTGAACATGGAGTTTCAACAGGACATGGCTTCCTAAGAGCTAGACAAGTCTTTGGTTGTTGACTTGGTTCTGATTTGAAGCATAAGGCAGTCTTTTCCCTTTTATCCAGGTGAGTGACAAACCTTTGAGCTTGTAAGATTTGAAGCTTATGCAAAAGCAAAATGGAAAATGTATGACCCCTTTAAGTGTGTAGATTACCCAAAAGCCTGAACTTAATAATAGGTTCCTTTGCATTATATATACTCCTCCTCAAGTGCAAGTTTCTTTTTAAAGATATAAAAGTCACTGTGCAAACCTGCTACAAGAGCTTTTAAACCATCAGAAGTGTATAAAAGTCTGTTTTGAGAAGGGCAAGTGACAAATCAGGTGATTTAATTCGAATCTTCTGAGAATGGCAGTAGCATACCTGGCAAACAGGAGAGAACAGCCTGCAACAATTAGTGTTTGTAATAACAGCCTTTGGGTTCTAAGACGTCAGTGTGACCGTTCTCTTCTACGGAAACTAAGTAGTTGAAGTTGCGTTTACCAACTTCAGGTAATAATGAAACTTCCTGCAGTGTCTTTAACAAGCACAAAACTTGTAGCATGGAGGAGAGAAAATGAGCATTCAACCATCTAAAATTACTTTTTCTATGGAATTAAAGTTGGAGCCAGGAAGAATTTTTTATTTACTGCTCATTATTGTCTATGTATACTGCATTTTGGTATGTAAAACAAGCAGTCGAAGTTTTCTGAATAGTCTTTGTCATCACTGAATGCTTGCAGGAAAAAGAGTATAACTTAATTCACTTGAACAAATAGAGTAACTGTGGAATCCATCACAAATACCTGAAATTGTTGTTTCTTTTAAAATAGCAAGTACTGATTTTAGAAATAAATAGCATGGTAACCAAAGAGAAGTTTTGAGTTAATCACTTCTTCTCAGAGCTGAGTTTTTTCGTGTTTGAGTTTGATTGCAACTGAGGCAAGAACAAGAAATGCTGATGACTTGCTGCACATTGGGAATATGGCAAGAAGTCCTCATTTGCAGGCAACAATGACTCATACAGGAAATGCCATGATGCAAGGGATTTTTCTTTTTTTCATTTATGGTTTGATTTCTGTCATCATTATTTGTAGCTGGACACCACTCAGGCTTTAAAAACAAAGGGAAGTGAGCCTGAAGCAAATTGCCTTGCACACCAGGAGGGTTCAGAACTGACTGCTCACCAGGCTTACTTTTCCTTTTGGATGTGACTGGAGAATACAGTTTCCCTCCCAGGGAAAACTAAATGTTTTGAGACTTCCTTTCAGCATACATTAGGATGAAAGCAAATCCCGTGGCTCTACTTGTTCCCCCTCCTCACCAGCCGTGCTGTTTTCTATCTCCCTTCACTGCTTCTCTACTTCACTCACTGTCTTTTCCCTTTGCTTTCAAACATGTTAATGTGTCTCTCATGTTACCTTATGAAACATCCCACACATCCCATCTGCTTCCATCACTGTTGCTTCTTCTCTTGTTTCTGCCTCCCTTGGTGTTTCAGCTCCTCAAGCACATGTGCCGTGGCACACTTTTAGCTGTTCATTTCCATGAGTACGTTGCATTTATTCTCTACTTGTTGTGTGGGCGTCCTGCTCAACACTGAGCAAGTCCTGAGCCCAGACTGCCTGAAGCTCTGCGATAAAGGCCATGTGTCACAGCTTCTTACTAAGAGGATGGAGTTTCTGTTGAGCAGAGATGGAGTTTACATCTGAGAGTGCCAAGTTAATACCCCCACCTTTCTCCCTCCTACACAGATCCAGGGATTAAGAAATGCCTCTAAAACTCTTCACTTTTTCTCCCATTGCAAAGGCTCGTCTCTCTTACGTGATTGTCCCAGATACACACAAGGCACAGAAGACCTTAAATATATCTAATAAGACTTTTATAGACTTGTTTACCAATTGCATGGCATAGGTGCCACCCTTCACTGTTCCTGCTTATTTCTTCAGGAATGTTGTCTGTGTTGTGGCTTTTGGTATTTTGTACTGAAGGTCTGTACAAAAAATGCTGGGAAGGTTGTTGGCTTGTCAGGTGCTCTGTGACATGTTGAGTGGGGTTTTCAGGCTCCTCCTGGCTGTGTGTTCCATGGTGGAGAGTCTTTAAAAGAAAAAGACATGAATGATTCAAGTAAATTGTTCCCTAAATTGCAGTCCCTATATTCCCAGGTAACAATTGCCTTTTCCAGGAGGAACTTCAGTTTTCTCATTGAAATAGTTGTCCTTGAAGACTCTGCCATCTCGTGGTGGTCTTCTCTGTTGACTGCTCCTTTCCTGGCAGTTACCCCTTTGGCAGGATAAACCCAAACTGTGTTGTTATATGTGAATGCCACATGCAGAATGTAACACCTAACAAACTAGGAGTTGGAGAAAGTTTGTATTATTCTCTCCACATTGCAGCTCAACTTCAGGATGTGAAATAATGTGCCTGTCTCTGCACAATGAGCACTGACCAGGGAAGTGGACACAACTGCCTCTTTTCAGCTCTAAGTTGTAGCTTCTATTGTGTTTTCTCTCCCTCTGTCTAACAGCTCTGCTTATTTTCATAAAGAAGGAAATATTTTCTGCAGTGTTGCAATAATACATATTGGAAATTTGAAGAAAGCCCATACCTAGCTTTTCCTGCCTGATATTCTGGGCATTATGACATCATAACCTTGTGTATCCTGTCACTAAAACAAATGTACAAAACAGTTCCACTTCTCCTCTTTAATTGGAACTAGCTTGTTTCAAGGAGCTGAAGAGGCAGACTACTCACAAAGGTTAGAGCAGAGAAATATATCATTGTCTTGCAGGATGTTCTAAGTGGGTCTCTTGAGTATCAAGGTCAGAGTTTATTTAGCAGCACGTTCTACTGGTATGAATCATCAACAGTGGTTCTTACACAATTTTTCAATCTCTGGCAATTATACTTTATTCTCCAAAGAAAGTCTGTACTTTTTCTCAGAAAATGGTGCATATTTTTAACCCTTCCTTGTAAATTCCAAGTATAATTCTCAGTCTCTTTAATGCACAATAATGGATATGAGGTAGCACTGTGTAGTGTTGAGGAGCTTTTAGGTTAAAACTTAGTTCTGTATCAAAACTAGGGCTTCTTCTGAAGCAAAGCTGATTGAGACAGAATTAATTTCTGTTTTTCTTTATTTTCTGTGCTTTAAAAAAGCATGATCTTGGGGCAACAGTTATTTAAGTTGTAATAGTTTTTTACATTCCTAATAAGAGAAAAAACCACCTTATTTTACACTGGCAAATGAAATAATTTCTTTAGTAGCTTAAATCCATGCTTCAGTGAAATTGGTGAACTAGATATTTCTGAAAATTCATGCCATTTTTTATCAGTTTGGTGAATGAAGTCAGAAGAATGGACCTCTGTTAACTGCCAGACTAAATGTGGCTGGGCTGTCTTGGCTAAAATGGCTCTGAAATTCCAGCTGCTGGCACCTGCTGTCTCTATAAGTGTTCTAAAGTAAGTGCCAAACATGGGCAGTAAATCATTAACTGCAGCCCACTGAGTAGCCAAGAGGTTTTTCACAGTTAAAGGAGGACTGAAAAATAGAGGGTAGTAAAATTACAGTCAGCATGTTGCACATCTGTAATTGCTTTTAGACTATAACTTACCAGCTCTCTAAAAAAGCCCCTATGAGATGATCAAGGAATCAGAAAATGTTCAGGATTAGAAGTGACCTCAAAAGATCATCTAGTCCAATCCCCCTGCTGGAGCAGGAACACCCAGATGAGGTTACACAGGAAGGCACCCAAATGGGTTTTGAATTTCGCCAGAGGAGGAGAGTCCACAACCTCCCTGGGCAGCCTGTTCCAGTGTTCTGTCACCCTCACTGAGAAGTTTCTTCTCATATTTAAGTGGCACCTCCTGTGTTCCAGTTTGTACCCAATGCCCCTTGTCCTATCATTGGTTGTCACTGAGAAGAGCTTGGCTCCATCCTCATCACACTCACCCTTTACATATTTATAAACATTAATGGCGTCACCCCTCTATCTCCTCCAAGCTAAAGAGACCCAGCTCCCTCAGCCTTTCCTCATAAGGGAGATGCTTCACTCCCTTAATCATCTTTGTTGCCCTGTGCTGGACTCTCTCCAGCAGTTCCCTGTCCTTCTGGAACTGAGGGGCCCAGAACTGGACACAATATTCCAGGTGTGGTCTCACCAGGGCAGAGTAGAGGGGTAGGAGAACCTCTCAACCTACTAACCACTCCCCTTCTAATAATCCCCAGGATGCCATTGGCCTTTCTGGCCACAAGGGCACAGTGCTGGCTCATGGTCATCCTGCTGTCCGCCAGGACCCCAAGGTCCCTTTCCCCTACACTGCTTTCTAATAGCTCATTCCCCAACTTATACTGGAACCTGGGGTTGTTCCTGTCCAGTTGCAAGACTCTACACTTGCCCTTTTTCTATTTAATTAAATTTTTCCCTGCCCAACTCTCCAGCCTGTCCAGATCTCGCTGGATGGCAGCACAGCCTTCTGGCGTATCAGCCACTCCTCCCAGCTTGGTGTCATCAGCAAACTTGCTGATAGTGCACTCTATTCCCTCATCCAAATCGTTGATTAATACATTGAATAGTACCAGTCCGAGTACTGACCTTTGAGGCACTCCACTAGATACAGGCCTCCAACTAGACTCTGTCCCATTGACCATGACTCTCTGGCTTATTTCCTTCATCCAGTTCACAGTCCACCTCACTACCCGGTCATCCAGTCCATACTTCCTAAGTTTAGCTGTGAGGATGCTTTGTCAAATGCTTTACTGAGGTCAAGACAGACCCCATCCACTGCTTTGACGTCATCTGTCCACCTGGTTACATCGTCATAAAAGGCTATGAGGTTGGTCAAGCACAACTTCCGCTTGCTGAAGCCATGTTGACTGCCCCTAATAACCCTCTTATCCTTGATATGCCTTGAGATGGCACCAAGGATAAGTTGTTCCATCACTTTCCCAGGGAGGGAGGTAAGGCTGACTGGTTTATAGTTACCTGGGTCCTTCTTCTTGCCCTTTTTTAAGACTGGAGTGACATTTGCTTTCCTCCAGTCCTCGGGCACTTCCATTTCCCAAGACTTGTCAAAGATGATGGAGAGTAGCCTAGCAATGACCTCAGCCAGCTCCCTCAGCACCCGCTGGTGCATCCCATCTGGACCCATGGATTTATGGATGTCTAGATTGCCTAATTGCTCCCTAACCCAGTCCTCATCAACCAAGGCAAACTCCTCCAATGTCCTGACTTCCTCTGGGCCTTCAGGGGTACGGGGCTCCCCAGGACAGCCTCTGGCAGAGCAGACAGAGACAAAGAAGGCATTCAGTAACTCTGCCTTCTCTGTATCTTCTGTCACCAGGACGATGCTGCTAGACAAACTCCTGTGCATTGGTGGGGTGCTCTGACCTAAAGCACTAACCAGCTGCAAACTCATCCCCCACCAAACCACTTTATTTATTTATCTCCCTGCTGACATTCAAGTTTTAGAAAGTGTCTTCAAGCATTTCCCTGCAGTTAGGGCAGACTCATTATTTCCTTTTTGGGAAAAGCTCAGGTTTCCATGTAACTGAATTCCAGGAGCTTGGTCTTCAGCACAAATACTAAAGATCATAAGATTCTCCTCCATTGTGCACAGTGTTTTTTCCAAGCTGTGCCTTGAGCTATGACTGAAATTTCCCCAGCTGTATGTGGAGATGAGGAATGCTGCAGGTTAGATTGTGTCTCTGCATGTGACTGTACTCTCCTAGTTATGCAGTGGGGAAATTTGTTTCTGTTATAAACCATCAGGAAATAATAATCTCACTGGAGCAAGAGGAAGGGGGGAGAGAGCTGAGATGCAGGAGTCCTGGGATCTGTACATCTCCCTTATGTAGTCATTTCACTGAAGTCAGCACAGGAGTATGTCTGCCGGTGTATTTTGGTCAAAAGTGGCTAGTTCCAGCTTAGAAGTCACATACTTGGAGCTGATTTGTGAACTGTGCCTGGACATCCACTTATTTTTTGCACCCACTTGAATGAACAATGTAGTATTTCATCAGCAGTGAAATCAAACTGGTATGACTGAGTGTGTGTTGGCAGGTACTGGACATGTCTTCTCTGTGCACAAGTTGTGAAGCAGAAATAAGGAGTTAGATTTGACAAACCTATCACCAAGTCAGCATAACCACCTCAGCATAGCATTAAACCTGGTGTAATTAGCTTGGCCAAGAGGCAGCTTTTATTTTCTTTGGCTCCATGCCATGCTGTCAAGGCAGTATGGAGCTAGCATCTTCTCAGGGACTGTGTTGAGCAAATGTGTGTGTGCAAGATGAGAGTTCAGTGGTGTAGGAGGATGTTTTGTAGCTTTTTTGGGTTGTGTTGTTATTGGAGTTTTAGTTTGATTTGGTTTTTTTAAGTGTGCTGTGGTCAGTAAAGCACTAGGAAGAGTCTTCTCACTGTTCTTAGCTTCAGAGCTTGCTATGGATCTTGTTTTGTTCATCAGAACAGGCTAGTATGTTCAGGCCACGATAAGACCTAAGATGCGTTGAATTTTTGGGGAGACCTTTATGAGAAATGTGAAATTAATGCTTTTAACTTTCATATGAGCCAATAAGGCTGTACACGTGAGAAAAAACTTTTGAGAGGAAGAAGAAAGAGCTGCGCCTTTTGAGGAAATCAAAGGATGTTTCAAATGGAAGTGGAAAAATTTGTTCTTCTAGAATGCTCCAGATAGACTGTGTAATACCCCAGTCTCCAAAGTGGGAGGGTCATGAGGTTTTGTGCAGAGAACGTCTCCTCCCAGATCGTCCTGCAAGCTTTTTTTTGTAGGAAAAAATATTATCGTTCGAAGAGAAACTGTATTACTTAGTGGAAAATGTAATTTTTCCTTTACCTGGTTATGAATTATTGAGGCAGATAGTTGCCTTCCATACCTGGTTTCACCAGCACCTACAGTAGCAGAAGGAGTGTAGACTTGGTTTTTGTTTATTTTTGCTGGATACTCTTAGAAAATATGTACAGCAGTCAGAGCTGTGAAAGTACTGAGAGAGGCTTAAATGGTACGTTGAACAGGTAGAAATAACACTGCTGGGGAAGTAGCAATATAAACTGGTGGTGGATCAGGTGAATAATGAACAGTGGAAAGGAACAGAGGGAATCTTCCCAGTCTCCGAGCTTCTTATTGATCAAATTTTCTCCCAGACTACTAGTAACTGTGTTCCTACTTAATACTGCTCTATAAAACTTCCTCACTTGACTCAGCTGTGGGGTCATAAAAATTTAATGAGCTCTGAGTTCTAGAGAAAATAAATTATTTGGGCAAATGTTTAATTGCAATGAAAAGTCAGTGTAAATGCAATTCATGGGCATTTAGAAGAACCTGTTTACTTCTTTTGCACAAAATTTTACCTCTCTAACGTATTCTGTGGACAAGCCATTCCCATAAGAGTTTACATAGAAATGACAACATGCAGTGATGGATGTGGTACATACATAGTACATTCTCTTCGTGTCCCAACTTCCATATCAAAGAGTTTGGAGATATCACAGTATGGTCTTGGTAGAGAATACAGAACTTCTGCCCTTTTCTACCACTAAATCTCTAAGCTTGCTCACTTACCTTATTCTTTTCTATTTTCACTTTCCTTTTTAACCAGAGACATTTATAGACATTGCTTCCCTCTTTCCTTCAATACTGTTTTGTGAGATGGCTGGTAACACAAAATCCTCACTGAGGAGCCAGATTTTTCTGTTCATAGTGCCCTTGGTCTGGGGTGGAGTACAACTTCAAGGAATGTCACCTGTCCCATTTCTTAAGTGGAAGCTGGGAGCTTAGTCCTGTTTTTTTTTTTTTGTTTTTTGTTTTTTGTTTTTTTTCAGGCATGCCTTTCATCACAGACCTTGAAAATCTGTTTCTCTCTGCAACCTCGCTCAGATCTTGTTTAATACATCCTATGGGCTGCAAAGTTATTTGTGGAAGTAGCAGCATATACTGTGATTGTATACTCCTGTCCTGGTTTTGTTAAAAACAAGACCAGTTCTCTTTTAGTGATTTTTCTTTCAGCTAAGTTCTTCTAGGTGGCTGTACTTTTCTGAGTTTTAGCCTGAATATTTTTCCTAGGATGCTGTACTTGGCAATGATAAGACCACCAACGGAGTGCTGAAGAAGCTCATGTTTAGATTTATTACTATGGTAGCCAAGAAAGACTGATAAGTTTTCCCACATTCTGTTGTGAGAGGGGTGTGTTGGAGGAGGTGTTATAAATGAAGACGAGTTTTTGAGCTAATCAGTTAATTTTATTAAGCAAGCGAATTTAAAGCAAGCGGTAATTAGGCAAAACAGCGCTGGGTGACCGGGGGAACTCGGTTCCGCCAACGGCACACAAACTCAACTTTTCGTGTGTGCTTATATTTGTTATGCACTCATTCACGCACTGGGACACCCTGACGAATTAGTTCCTGGTTGGCTAGTCGACAATGTCCACACGCTACCGGGCGCTTTGTTATCTGATGCACCATCTGGGCGCTCTGTCATCCGGTGCACTATCCAGGTGCTCTGTCATCCGCTGCAACATCCGGGCGTTCTGTTATTCGGTTTCCTCCAGATGTTGACCTAATTACTATTACAAAGTTCTACAAAACATCATCAATCCTGCACAAGCGTAGTTATTGCTTACAACAATATGCATAATATAACACAACATACATAATACAACTGAGTTCCACTTGATTTGATCAACAATAACAATTTTGATCATTTACTTATTACAATCCCCCCTTTCCTTTTTACTCATTTATTTGTTGATCAAATCGAGTTACCGCTTCTCGGGCTAGTAAGGTAATTTCAGCTTCTTTATCAGTACCATGTTTCTGTAGCAGTATAAGGTGTACCTGCTCTACACGGCTTTTAACTAGTCCAATAAGTCGATTTAGGATACATCACATCTTCTGGATGATATAATATCTTTGGAATAATGGTAACTGACATGCAATACTCTCGGGAACTGTTAAACACCTTTGAAGACACACATGGAGTAAGTTCCGTCCTGGAACATATGCATTTTGTTCCATTCGGGGGAATAACATATCCTGTGGTTTCATTAAGGCTCGGTATGATATTCCCACAAAGTGACCTCTTGGAATTTGGTACTTTACCTATACAAGTCCCTATCCCAGTTACATGTTGCATAGTTATCCCTCTTTTCTGCTTTTCCCAAAGACACTGAATAGGTGCATACTCCTGCAGGTCCCCATCCGACCTTTAAAAACTTATCAGTATTTGCTGGAGGAATTGGCCAGTTTGAGGCAATTGTTTCACACCCCCAGTAAGCGCGGTAATAGTGTCCTGGGGTATTACAATATGAGGGCCCTGTGCTAGGGCACATATAAAACCCTATTTTGTTAAGGCATGGCTCAACCTGAACTAATTGGCATAAGGTTGGAGTAGAAGAGGGTGACCCTGATGTGGTCTGTTGTTGTATTATCGTTTGGTCCTCCCATCGATAGAGGGTCCATTTAAAAGGTTGGTGGGAACTCTCCTGATTTATTGTTATTATTACCGGTAAGGTAGGGAGGATTAGGGAGAGCGACCCAGCCCCTGGCTGGCTGAAAATCAGCCAGTGGAGGTTCATTTTGTTGAGGGTTGTTTGCTTAATGGAGCTGCTTTATTTTAGAAGTTTTCGGAGGCACTTGCCAACCCCCACAAGGATACCCCTCTGCCTTACCCTGGGCCTATTCTGTTGCTTCAGAATAGCCGGGTAGGTTATCTTCTCGGCAGCAGTTGTAGTCTTCAGGGGACTGCCTCCTGAATTCTCTCCTTGTTCTGCCACAACCCACTTTCCAATACTCAACCCAATAGGGCTATTTTCAAATACAAGGTTTCGGCCACTATCCCGAATCCTCGCAGGTTTTGGAACACTTCCTGTATCTTTTCTTACCAACACGCTTCTTTACACTTCCTTTTGGTTATTTCCCAAATGTCTGGACTTACGGTTCATACAGAAAGTACTGAATATTTGTACTACACTCTATGTTCTTAACTATAAGTTCCTCTCTTAACTGTGCAACAGTTTTGTACCAATCTCTTCTATAATGTCCGTATCTAGGCCAATCCTCCCGTCTAGTAATTCTCAATATTTCCACAGTCCTTATGGTTTCTCCCAAACACTCATCACACTATCATTTAACCTGAGAAAAGCTTTTTCCACTGCTGTACCCCGCACCCTCTACACACACGACATACTCAAGGATCACATTGTTTGCATACAGGACACGCGATATGTGACTTCCGTAATTCCTTACAGTTGTCCATACGAAGCTTAGTGTCTATGGTTATACGTCACGTGTCTGTTTCCTCCTGAAGGTCAACTTTAACTCGTCCGGGTTCCCGGCGACTTCCCAGTCTGTATGCAGGATAGGACCTTTTACTCAGCTAGCGTGTGTCCATCCTCTTTCCGCGGTGTGGACTGCGGTATCTGTGGTGAGTAAAACAAGGAAAGGTCCCTCCCAGCGAGGGGTTAACGATGATTCTTTCTAGGTTTTTACGAGCACTTGATCTCCTGGTTTAATTCTATGTATTGCTATATCTAAAGGTGGTCTTTGAACCACCAGGCCTCGCTTTAACAGTTCTTGCCTCCTTTTCATGAGTTCTATAAGATATTCTTGTAACATCTTTTCTTCCACTTTAGGGTGTTCGATTGGTTTCTCCAAATCATAGGGCATTCCATATAACATTTCAAAGGAGGAAAGTCCTGTATCAGCCCTTGGTTGTGTCCTTATGTTCAAGAGGGCTAAGGGGAGGCACTTCACCCAGTTCATTTTGGTTTCTATCATTAATTTGGTCAGGTGCTTTTTAATTTCTCCATTCATCCTTTCAACTTTTCCTGAACTTTGGGGGTGCCAAGGAGTGTGATACTCCCATTTAGTTCCCAGAGCTTCTAACATTTCTCTAATTATTATGGAAGTGAAATGGGGCCCTCTGTCCGAATCGATAGCTAACATGATCCCATATCTAGGTATGATATGCTCTAATAATATTTTTACTACTGTCCTTGCAGTGGCCCGAGCTACCGGAAAGGCTTCAACAAAGTGAGTTAGGTGGTCTACCATAACTAGAAGGTATTTATATCTGCCCACCTTTGGTAGCTCCGTAAAGTCTACCTGAATCCTTTCGAATGGCTTCTTGGCTATTTGCCTCCCCCCCAGGGACTCTTTCTCTAAGACGCTGTTTATTTATTCTTTGACATGTTAAACATTCTCCAACAATTCTTTTTGCTAAATCGTATACCCCCAGGGTCATGTATTTATTAGCGAACTGATCTACCAGAGCTTGTACTCCCCAATGGGTTTGCCTATGAAACTCTCTCAAAACTCGCTAAGCTACTCCTTTCAGGAGCATTTCCCTCTCATCAGGTAGCCACTACTTTCCTTCTCGTTCAACTACTCCCATTTGTTCCAATTTTCTTTTTTTCCTGATTTGTAAATCTCATAGCATACTTAGTTTGTACAGGATCTTGTTCCACTGCTTTTATTACCAGTAACGCAGCTTTCTTAGCTTCCTCATCTGCTAAATTATTTCCTCTTATTTGCGTGGAGGTTCCCTTCCGATGGCCCTTTACATAAACTACCGCGATTTGTTTGGGCCCTCTTAATGCCTCCAAAGTTTGCTTTATTAAGGTCTCATGTATTAATCCCTTACCTTGAGAATTCATTAGGCCCCTCTCTTCTCAAATTTTTCCGAACGTGTGAACTACCCCAAATGCATATTTAGAATCCGTAAATATTGTTCCTCTCTTATCTTTTAACAATTGTAATGCCCTCAATACTGCGAACAGCTCACAAGCCTGCGCCGACCATCCTGAGCTAAGGGAACCCGACTCCTTAGTTGTCCAGCTGTTTCCTTCTATTATGGCATATCCTGATTCCCTTTTTCCGTCCACTACCCGCGATGATCCATCTACAAACAGTTTTTCTCCACATAGCAACTCTTCTTCCTCTAAATCCTCCCTTATCTTGGTTTGATATTCTATTACCCTGATACAGTCATGGGAAAGGGGTTCGCTCGGTTCTCCATACAGAAATTGAGCTGGGTTCTGCAAATTAGTAGTTTTAAGCTCTAACTTGGGAGAGTGCAACAGGATTCCTTCATATTTCAGTAACTTAGCATCCGTAATCCATTTATCAGCTTTCTGCTGTAATACCTCGTATATTATGAGGGGTGTACACTTTTAACTCTCCTCCCATAGTTATTTTCCCAGCTTCTTCGACTAGGAGGGCAGTAGCAACTATAGCCTGTAAACAGGTAGGCCAACCGCAACTGACTGGATCTAATAACTTGGAATAATACCCCACGGGTTTCTTTTTTTTTTTTTTTTTTTTCCATTCTTGCATTAGGACCCCGAAGGCTGTTCCACCCTCCGTGTTAACAAATAGATAGAAAGGCCTCCGGGTATTCACTAGACTCAGTACTGGGGCATTTACTAAATCAGTTTTTAAGTTTTCTAATTGCTCGTCATCCTCTGTACTCCATTTCATCAGACCTTCCCCCACTAGCTTCTGATATAAGAACTTAATCTTGTTGCTATAATTTCCAATCCACTGTCTACAGTAGCCGAAAAGACCTAAAAGTTATCGCACTTGCCTTTTATTCTTGGGAGGCTGGAGGGACAAAATAGCGTTTACTCGTTCTGGATCTAGTCTCTTTGTCCCTTTACTCAGCTAGTGCCCTAGATATTTTACTTCTTCCTCAGTAAATTGCAGTTTAGATTTTGATACCTTTAAACCCTTTAGGCTCAAGAAATTTAATAACTTAATGCTGGTGCTTCGCACACTATCTTGGCTTTTGCCAGATATTAATAGGTCATCTACATATTGTACCAAAACTACTCCAGGTTCCAGTTCAAAATCTTCCAGGACTTGTTCTAGGGCCTGCCCAAAGAGGTTTGGCGATTCAGTAAATCCCTGTGGAAGAACTGTCCATCTAAGTTGTTGCTTCTAATGGGTATCAGGGTTCTCCCACTCAAAGGCAAAATAGTCCCGACATTCTTCTCTCAAGGGACAGGCCCAGAAGGCATCCTTTAGGTCTATTACACTATACCAGGTCAATTCCGGGGACACTTGGCTTAATAGGTTATAAGGGTTGGCCACTACCGGAAATCTAGTTACCGTTCTTTTATTTACTTCACGGAGGTCTTGTACTAGACGATAGGACCCATCCGATTTCTTTACGGGCAATATGGGGGTATTATGGGGCGACATGCATGGTTCTAGCAACCTCTGCTGTAATAATCGATCAACTACCGGTTGCAGCCCGTGTCTCCCATCCTGTGATATAGGGTATTGTTTAACACGTATTGGTACTTCTGGATCCATTATTGTCACTGTAATCGGTGGAATATCTAATTTTCCAACCGACTCGGGAGTGTACCATACTTTAGGATTGATCTTAACTTCGTCTTCGGTTGTTAAAGCGTACAGTTTTACCTTCAATTCTTGATCTTTTACCTCTAAATTAATTCCCAATTCAACGATTAAATCCCTTCCTAATAGGTTATATTCGGCTTCAGGTACTAATAAAAAGGACCCTACCCCTGTCCGGGATGGGGATTCTATTTCTACTCCTCTCATTACGGGTACAAAAAAAAAGGTTCTCCTTTTGCCCCTATTACTTGTATTTTCTCCGAGGAGGGGGTGCATCCCCGGGGCACAGTTTGGACAGTAGATCTTTCTGCCCCTGAATCCACCAGGAATTCTATTTCCTGACGCTGGGGACCTAACTTCAATTTTATCAAGGGCTCTGTTGTTTTAGAAGTCCCCAGCAGATAGAGCCCCTGACACCTCTACTCCACGTGATACATCTTTTCATCCTGTATACGTTTCCTACAATTCATACGCATATGTCCCTTCCTCTGGCAGTAAAAACATTCTATTTCTCTCAAATCCTTCGGTCCGACTTGGCTCCCCTGAGGCGGCCCGTTCCCACCTAGGCGTGGTGGCCCCCCCCTTCTGTGGAGCCGTCCTCTGTCCCTCTCGAACTGCCGCTACTAGAATTTTAGCTTGTCTCCTCTGGGTCTCTTCCTCTCTTCTCACATAAACCTTCTGCGCTTCCCTTAGCAACTCGTCCAACCCTTTCTCTTGCCAGTCTTCCAACTTCTCTAACTTCTTTCTAATATCCGGCCATGACTTCGCCACGAACTGAGTTTTTAGAAGAGCTTGCCCGACCGGTGTCGCAGGGTCTATCCCGGAGTAAAGCTGCAAGCTCTTTCCTAATCTTTCTAACCATTCTGTGGGAGTCTCATCTTTCTTTTGTTGTTCATTAAAAACTTTATTTATATTCTGCCCCCGAGGGACCGATTCTTTAATCCCTTGTACGATTATAGTGCGGAGATCTCCCATATGGCCCCTGTGTTCCGGGTTTTGATTGTCCCAATTACGGCGCTGCTGGGGCCACTTAATGTCAGCACCCGGCCCTTGCTGGTGTTTCTGGTCCCAGACTCTCATTCCTGCCCTCCTGATCATTTCCCGCTCTTACTGGCGGGGGATCATAGGGAGGGGGAGGGGGTGGAGGTTCCTCAAGGACCCTCTTTTTGCGGCTAGATTTCTTTCCGCCTAAGGCGAAAATCCCAGCGCGAGTGGCAGAAGGTAGCCAACAGCGCGCATACTCGCTCTCTTCAGGATTAAAGGGCTCCTTATCATTTACATAAAGATTTAGGGCCTGACAAATCCAATCTTCAAATGAAACAAAAATTGGCCAAAATAAATGATCTGGTCTAATCTGCTGGTTATCCCAGACATACATATAATAATATACCATTTTCTCTTTACTCTTATTTCTCGTGCAAGATGCACCTTCCCAATTTTTGAGCATAAAGCCCATTGGGGAATCCCGGGGAATATCTGGAAACCTCTCCTTGGGTCCCTTCCCCATGAGATCAGAGGGCTTGCTATTCCTCTGTCCCATCTTCCGGAGTGCCTTCTTTCACACACACACACGCACCCCTCGTTCGTGGCTCACGCCCTCGCGGGCAATGAGAACCGCACTACTAGAAGGTCCCGCTCTGCCTTACGGCAGAGTCCACACTCGCTTCGCTTCCCCCCCACAAGGGGGGGGGGCGTCTCGTTCAAGCACACTCCAGGAAACCCACCCCAACCGAACGGAATCACTTTCTATACTTACCCTCCCTCGGGTCTTCGTCCGGCTCTTTGTGCACAAAATTTACGGGGTTTTTATTCTTTTGCCTAATTACCTGAATTTAGGGTTCGGAGGTTAAGGTTTCAGGGCGAGCCTTCGTCCACTCCAGGGCCGTCTAAAAACGGGACGGGGCGCCTCCCCGAAGTTTAGAAGGCCCTCCTAGAAGTCCTTAATCCGAGTCACGGCACCAAAATTTGTTATAAATGAAGACGAGTTTTTGAGCTAATCAGTTAATTTTATTAAGCAAGCGAATTTAAAGCAAGCGGTAATTAGGCAAAACAGCGCTGGGTGACCGGGGGAACTCGGTTCCGCCAACGGCACACAAACTCAACTTTTCGTGTGTGCTTATATTTGTTATGCACTCATTCACGCACTGGGACACCCTGACGAATTAGTTCCTGGTTGGCTAGTCGACAATGTCCACACGCTACCGGGCGCTTTGTTATCTGATGCACCATCTGGGCGCTCTGTCATCCGGTGCACTATCCAGGTGCTCTGTCATCCGCTGCAACATCCGGGCGTTCTGTTATTCGGTTTCCTCCAGATGTTGACCTAATTACTATTACAAAGTTCTACAAAACATCATCAATCCTGCACAAGCGTAGTTATTGCTTACAACAATATGCATAATATAACACAACATACATAATACAACTGAGTTCCACTTGATTTGATCAACAATAACAATTTTGATCATTTACTTATTACAGAGGGGTGGATGGAACAGGTGACTAGAACTGGCCAACTGAGGATCAACTGTGTATTGCATCCCATAATCGTCATACCCCAGTAGCCTCGTGATCACCCTCTTATATAATCTTTCTGACTTATTTTCAAATAAATACTTTTAAACATTAGTAACTCGTCTAATAATGGAATCTAACTCACATCTTCCCCACCCTATGTGGTTTTGGTATCTGCAAAGCAAGGCACAGCAAGCTGCTTCTGTGTTGCTGCTCAGCAGGCAATGTGCAGGCTTGCCCAAGAGAGCTGCAACTGCAGCACTGCTGAACCAGTGCTGTGAAATCTCCACAATAAGGGAAAGAGCAAAGCCTGACAGAGAAGGAACTGCAAAAAACAGCCTGTGCAGGTATTTTCATCTGTTCTAAGGCTTGCTGTCTCCTGGAAACTAAGGAAAATGTCGTCTCAGTCCTAACCAGGAATCTGCTGAACTATTTCAAACTCCCTCCTTAATGCAGGTGAGGTCCCTGTCCCCATAAGTCGGGTCCATTTGTTCTGTTCTTTCTTAAGCTTGGCCTAAGAGCAGTGTGACATAGGAAAGTAGTCTCTTCCACTCTCTGTGTGCAGCATTCTTTACTAGCCTTCTGCCATGTTTATTGGAGGATATTTTATCTGGAGCTGTTGTATTTCCTTCTTGGGTGCTTCCTCTGTGCCAGTGCTGTATGTGTCCTTCTTGGCATCCACATGCTGTGACCATGCCAAATCCTGCTTCTCGTGGACCCCTGCTGTGAATAGGTGCTTTAACCTGGATAATTTCCATCTGAATTCCAGACAGTTGGCAATTGTGAAACATTAAGCATCATGATTTCTCTAAAGATACAGCCTAAGTAGTTATATAGTGCAAGTAAATTGCTCTGAAGATAGTGAAGAGAAATGTCAAGGCAGAGGATGCTATTGTCACCTGCTAAGCTAGTGATACTTTGCAGCTCATCATGTTGATTCCATCAAGATTCCGCAGTAGACTTTGCTTATCTGTAACAATGGTTGGTATCAGCCTCTCCTGTAATGCGACATAAATCAGTAATACCTCTCCCTTTCAGGGAAAATGTGCAACAGTTTATTGCCTTGTAGAAGGAAAAATAAATTAACAGTGCTGACTGTAACTACAGTGAAACACAAGGGAAATCAGTTTGCGATGAAAACATCTGTAAAGGAATTATCTTGCTGAGAATTAGGTATAAGAATTGCCACTTTAGTACATGACTAGCTTAGATGAAAAGCTGAATTGCTGAGCAGCATTTCTCATACTGTGAAGTAATATAATTCTAATGCAAACACATGAGCTGAGGGCCAACTTTATGATTCCTGCAGTCCTGATTCTTGGATGCTTGCCTAAGCAGAGCTGAGCTTACCACACACATGACAAAACTCCAAGCCTTGTGGTTATTAAGAAGACTTGGACTCTTCCTAAAAAAGTCCAAATGAGGGGGACCTTTTATACTTGAGGATCAGTGGGATTGTCTGATTTGAAGGAGGAGCACAAAAAAGAATAGCTTGCAATGCGGGAAAAAGGCCAGGCTTGGGCAGATTTCTCCTGTTTGTGCCGTTGCTATGGAAACAGATATTATGTTTTTTAAACCAGTGGACCAAGTAGGTGTGTGTAGACCTTTGACCTTGGTTCATTTTACCTTTTTAAGCTACTGCAGGAATGGGAGAAAACAAAAGATGTATTGGAGGAGGTAATAAATAGCATATTGCTACCCAGGACTCTGGTGAAAATGAAAAGTTGATTTGCACAAATGGACTGATTATTTTGAGTGTGCTGCAGCTTCCTATATGAAGTATTATTAAAGCCCTGTAGTTTTTGTTTCCCTTCCCCCACCTTCCTGGGAATAATTACATATTGATACCACATGGAAAAGAGGGAACACCCATCCACCCTAGTGCTCTTATGCAAGCTTATAAAGCTCTAGGGTGCTGTAAGCTCACATTTAAATCAGATGGAAGGTTTCTCTGTAACATGGAGCCTGGTTCATTTCTTCAATTAGTTTAGTATTTCTGTCTTACAAAGTCCATGGTATGAAAAGGATTTTAGGGTTTCCCAGTCTTTCTTCTGTCTGTGCCACATTCTAAATTTTGAGGTCTTGGTGTGTTTCATACTGAAGGGCTTAAAATTTTTATGTATCATGTTAGAGAGAGCTTTTTCTGGCTTGTGAGGTTTGGACAGGAAGGATGGCACCGATTTTTTGATTGTGGGTCCGTTAGGTTGTATTATGTGGCTGCTTATAAAGAACTGGGCTTGATGTGTTAGGTCTGACAATTTTATGCTCCTCTGAAAGTAATCCTGTTTGTGTATAAACCTATTAAATGCAGAATGACATTTCTGCTTAGAAAGCATGTATGTCCTTTCTCTATGATGTGGCTATGCAGAGTTCCTCAATGTGAACTCTTAGACTTAATGGGTAGAAGTATGACTTTGCATAAGGCTTTTTGATGGGAAATTATCTTTTAAATTCTCTCTGAAGTCATCACTTGTTAAAATAATTTTAAGTAGTCATTAAGTGCTTCATTAGAGTGTTTTCTTCTTAAGATGCTTAGTTCAATTAAAACTTAATTGCGCCTATTTCTTATTATCCTTTTTTACCTTCCTTTTTCCTAAATGGACTTTGGCTCATGTATTTTTGAGGTTTAATATCAGTTGAACTGAATACTGTTGAGTTCCTGAATTGATTCAATCATTTTCTCTTAATGACCATGAAGAGTTTTGTTAAGCTAGAGTGCCATTAAACTCAAGCGCTGTAGTATTTAGAGCCAGCAATCACTGGGGGAAGGCCCATAGGTAGAAAATAGGATTGGAAATTGAAGAGAACGTGATGGGTTCATTTGCTGTGAATCCAGTGATAATCACCTGAAAGCTACCTGGTCAAAGGTGATCAAAAATCAGTAGTTTGAAGGGAGAAAGCAATCATTCTTTTAGGATATGCTTTCTAGTGGTATCTGTGCTTTTGACCTGGGCTCAGCTCTGCATTTTCCTCTTGAAGTCTGATTAATACTTCATCATGTGTTGCAAATAAATATATTTTATGTTGTGAATAATTTTTACATAGCTGCTGTTTAACTAAAGAAAGCTCAAGTGCCCTTCTCTTCCTACTGATAATGGGGTAAAAAAAATCCCAGACAGTTTCTTTTATTGTTACATCTGTACCCATCAAAAAATAAGCTGTGAATTGGATGAAAGGGGAGAGGGGTATTGTTTTCAGAAAAAATGGCATTTTGTCTTAAGATGACCTAAAGTTAAATTATTTAAAGAGATTAAAAAAAAAAGGAAAGGGTGTTTGAAATGAAAAGACTTTGAATTCTTAAGTTATTTCTTTATTTTATTAGTTTTTCTTAAGTTTGTCACTCAAATTCATCAAAATTATTTTCCGTTCATCTTTTGCTCAAACACATCTCTAAGCATTTTGTCAATATTTTAACATATTAACTTAATTCTTTTTTAATTATGCTAGCTCAAGATGTAGTCCGTGGTTTATGTGAACTAAGGAGGGAATGTTCCCAGGTTGTACTAAAAATGAGTAGCAGGGGGCATCATAAGAGTTGAGTGCAGTATGAAAGGTGCTGGATTACCTTAATCACAATAAACAATTTTGTATGTATTTGGATCAGGTAAGATTTTCAGATGTTGGCCTTGGACTTGCTTTCCTGTCCTGTGAGTTGTTGGGATTAGCAGCCTTGACAGGCTGGTGCTGTGGCAAAGAAAGGATGTTGTTAATTCAAGCTAATGGACATCAGTTAAAATGTTGGTCATGCCTGAACAGTTTTTAATCTTCTCATGGATTAGCAGGGTGAGTTAAAAATGAATGAATGAGTTTACCTTCACAGCTAACACTTGTGAAAATTGTGAATTGCTTTGCCTTTTAAATATTGGGTATCTGTCTGGAGTTTAGAAGACCTTGGTTTGTGAGGGGCGGGTGGGGTGTGTGTTTGGGTGTGGAGGTTTTTGGTTTTATTTTTTTGGGCGGGGGGTTATTTTTAGGTTTTTTTTGTTTGTTTTTATAGTGATAGTATGGCTTTTGCCCTTTAGGCTAAAAACATGTTCATGGTTTTAGGGTCTTACTTGCTCCCCCAGGACTCTCAGTTTTCAGGTTCTCTACCTGCTGCCCCACTCTCTCTCATAGCACTTTCCTGGCTAATACATCTCACCCAGAAGGTGTTTCTTTGAATATCTGCTCTAAAGTAGGCATTTGTTCAATTGCTCATCTTCTCTTGCAGATTATTGATCCTTTCTCAGCACAGACTTTTGACTTCTTCCTCCCTTCTCTATTACTGCATGTTTCCTTTTCTCTGAAAGTGTGATCTGCTGCTGACTGGCCTTGTACACACATAACGGAACCATTAAGAACGTGTTTGCCTGCTCTCTTCCACTTGTAAAGACGTGTGTTAAATTTTGCCCTACTCTAAACCTGTGATTCCCATGGAAGTAAATAAACAACTTCATTTTATGTAACATTTATTGTTATGTGAGGCTTACTCATTGCTTCTGAATGTGACCAGTCCCTATGATAGCTCTTACGTGGGAATGGGGAGAATTTGAGGGAGGAGCTAACTCAAAATTTGTAAGGGCTGCTGGTGTAGAGTCCATTGACCGAGTCACATGAGAGCCTTCCTCACACCATCAGTGTGAAAACTTTTTGCCAATAAATTGATCACAGACTTGGCTAGTAGAGATACAGAACTTTCTGAGCTGTTATTTAGCATCTTTTCCTTATGAGCTTTAAAAAAGGCATAGCACCCCCTTCTTCTTTCTTAACTGACAAGTATATCTTAATAAAATGCAGGGTGAGAGCTACTTCAGCAAAGATTGCCCATGCTTAACAAACTGCTGTGCACTTACCAAGTATACTTCAGCTGCCTTGGAGAGTTTTGAAGTAGTAGAATGAGTTGCTTCAGGTTGGACAGTTCTACATCACTGCAGCATGTTAGTACAGCATGAATGCTATTTATCTCATATTAGAATAGATTCTAAACTTATTATATAAAACTGGCAGGAGCTGTGTATCTTCATGTACTTTAAAAGTAAAGCAAATGCTCTGCTGCCTGTAAAAGATACCAAGCTATATCTTTTGGGGTTAGGAAGAGACTGTGCATAGTATGGGAAAAAACTTTTTTGCTATAAAGGCCCCAGGAGCTGTGCATCTCTGACTCAAACCATGTGGGACTGAGGGAAAGTTCTAGCAAGAAACAATATCTAGAACTGGGGTACCTCGAACTAGCAGTTGTGTTTTGCAGTTCCAGTGGAAAACTGGTTGCAGTAGGTTTCACTTGCCTCCTGCTTTTCCAGACAAACTCTACAGTCTCCTGAGAGGCTTTTCACCAGGCTCTTGGCACCTCGTGACAGGTCTCATCTTCCTCACTTTCCATCAATATCCATGAACACAGCGATGCCAGCCTGTGGTTTGCTGTGGAACAAATTGCTATGTGAACACAGCACTAGTAAATTCGTTTCCATGGAATCAGTGAGTCAGACATACAGGTGTTGTGCAGATAGCTGAACTCAGTGCATGGGCAGCAACACCCATTAAAAATAGTTGCTACCTTTAATTTATAAATACAACAGCAAAAGCTGAAAAAAATGATTACAATGTTTGAAATGTAAAGGGTTAAATAAGGCATATTCAGCCAATATTGCTCCCTCACTTTTTTTTTTTTTTTACTTAGGAATTGTTGAGGGGAAGGATCCTTTTGAAGCCTTTGTTGGAATTGAAAGATTGAAAAAGAGCACAAAATAGGTGAAATAGACTAAAACCATGGGAGTTCTTGTTCTTGAAGTATGATCATGTTTCCTTGAAAGGAATTAGAAATAAATGCCTCTTAAAGCACTAAGATAACAACAGCAAAGTAACCAGACTGTGTTTCTGCATCTGATGTTGACTGTTGCCAGTAACCTTGGTACTATAGAAATGGGCAAAGCTCATCGTCCATCATTCAAACAAAGATCCAGTGAGCTTGTAGTATCTTGTTCTGGGATGTTTAGGGCTTTGCTTTTCACTGTTTTTAGCTGTTTGTTCATAGCAATGCTGCAAAAGCTTCCACCTTGTTTGGACACGCCATACCCTTAATGCGCAAAGGAAAAAGGAGAGTGGTAAGAAAGAGAAGAAATGCAGGGGGAATAAAAGGACCTAGAAAAGAGTGAAGAGTGAGAGCAGAAGTGAAGAAAATACTGCAGCTTGACTGCAATTTTTATGTGAGCTGTTGTCTCTGCTTATTTCATGTATTTACGTGACAAGATCAGGGAAATAATCTTGTCTGAACATAAGCAAATAGTCACAGAGGCAGTAGCTATCCAGATAAGGTTGTGCTTTCATGTGTCATGGGACGTGAAATGTCCCCTGCTTCATGCTCATGGATGGAAAGGTTCTGTGAGATTTCAAACATTGCACTTCTCAAAAAATTACAGGCCGCCTTAATAATGCCAGGCTTAAGCAAAATATTAATTAAAAAGTGTAGCAAGTGACAACTGGTTTTAGGTGGGATCTGGACTAGAATCTGCATATAAGGTTTTCTTCTTGAGAATGCTGAGAGCGAAGAAAAAATGGCCCTTTTCAAAAGGTGATGTGGGTTTTATCAGCATTGTGGCTCAATTTCAGTATAATGCAGTTAATTGCCTCTTTGTCAATGCATAAACTTAGAGAAAGTAATTTTGAGCATCACCTGATCTTGTTTCAGGCAGAGCTCTGTGCATATTGCTTACATCTGTGCATCCAGATTAAATCCCTGTGTTTTGCTGCAAAGTTTTGAGGTCAAAGTCACAATCTGGTGCCCCATGAGAAGAATACAGAAAGGGATCTTTCTCCAGGCAATGTAAGCAGCAGTTGAAGATAATCTCACAGATTGAGCAGCCTGGGTTGTTTTTTTAGTGAAATAGAAAATTATTGCTTTGCTACAAATGATACTTTGTTTCAGTACTTTGTCGATGTTTTTGAGGGACAAAGTTTTCTGAAGTTTAGGGCTGTCAAACTTCAGGCACCTGCAGAATATCAGACACCCTGATAGGCTGGCCTGGGATTAGGGAGATGCAAATTCTGAATCGAGCATAACAGGGAACTGAGCCTGGGACATATCCAATCTGTGTGAGTCCTTGAAGCAGCTGGCTCTCTTAAATAAGAGTGTTTTGTTGGTATTTCTTGTCAGAGTTCATCTGCTTTGGATGACTGCAAGTCCCTGCGTTAGGAGGCCTGGATTTGTTTTTCGATGGTAGAGCACCCAACTGGGATGCGGGAACCTGGCAGTGGCCCCTTAGCCACTTGGCCCCTCTCATATACAGCTGCCATAGGTCAGAGCTGGGAAAACTCTGGTTTAAATGACTGGAACACCTTTTTGCTGCATTTCGTGTGCATAGATCACCCAGCAGAATTCAGACCTTCAAGAAGGTGATGATGGGCTCTCCTTTGGCGGCAGCTCTGTGAAGTTTCTCAGCCTGTTTTCTGCAGAAGAGTTTCCAGATCACTAGACTTCTGCTCAAAGGCAGTGATATCTTTTTGCTAGAGCTAAGCAGGTGGAGGAAAAATGCTGTGCTTGGAGAAGAATCAAATACCATTCTAATAGCTAATTAAAAATAAATGGTGTTTTGCTTTCATCACCTTTAGAAAGACACTGAGCCCTTAACCAGGTCACTGTTTCCAACCTTTGTACTAAATGATGTGATCCTGTGTTGTCTAAGAGATTGAATACATGACCTGTTCATTTGTTTCTGTCAGCCCAGTTAGAAAAAAAAAACAAACCCTCTGTATTGCATCTTCACTAAGAATTTTCTTACCTAGGTGTAGACCTCACCTAAAGTCATGGTACATACCTTTAAAACTAGGAAGTTAATACAATTTCTGTTACAAACTGGACATAAGCTCTTTTTAGTAGTTTTGTAGAACCTGGGCAGTAGAAGGAAAATTCTCTGCATCAGTTAATTTCTGGTCTAGTTACATCCAATTTCATTGCTCTGAACCACTTAAATACTGTTACCTTTCTCACTGTACTTATTCAGGGCTTTTAACTAAGCACTTTAAAGTAGTGTAAGTGTTCCTCTTGGTGTGCTTAATCTAGCAAATGTTGCTGACAAGTTTGTTTCCTTGTGTTTTGTTGCCTGTCCATTTCCTACCAAATAGATGACATGTGGGACAGGCCATTTCCATCCCCATGATGACTTCTTAGCTCACAGAAATTCTTATCCAGGAGTGAGGATTAAAAGCAGTATGCTAGTGCAAACTAAATGAGATATCTAAACAGATTTTATTTTCTGACTTTACCTTCAGAGGCTCATTTTGAAAATCATTAAGTGAGAAGAAATCTCATATTTATTCTCCCCATGACTCAGAGGGAATAATAAAAATTCATACTGAAAATTATTAGTCCCATTCAATATTGCTAATGTGTCAGCTGAATGCCAGTGCAAATTTTTTATATATATATATATATATATATATATATATATATATATATATAAAATAGTATCTGAGCTTGCTTGTTGATATTGCTGGAGCATTTACGTTTAACAACTCTCCTGCTGCTTTGGAGACCTCAACATTTGTGGAGTTTTGACCTCTTTCACTCGCTCTCTGCTGAGTGCTGTTGTTTTTGAGGCCTTGCTTGTATGTGTGAAAAGGTCGCATGTTGGAAGTGTGAGCCTCCCTAGACTCAGTAATGCATCTTGTGGCGCTGATGACAGTTTTCCTACCATTGCTTTTGCCATTTCTGTTATCCCGGGTTCCTCCCATGTCCAAAAGCAGAAGTTCTGGAACCCTTTAAGTGATGTTACTGGTGCTTCTGAGAGCTCTTCCCTCAGGAGACCCTTGGGAAGATCCTGTAGCTCTTTGCAAGAGAAGTGGAACTTTCCAAACTGCCTGTGTGTGTCTGACCATTCTGATAATGAGCTTTTATTTCTTCTCTGGAGCTGAAGAGGCCTTCCGATGTGCTTTGGAGAGGGCTGATCCTCTCTTTCATTTGGCAGTGATGCCAAGGGCACTGGCTGATCCCAAGGGGACTGTTTGCAAATGACTGGCCACTGCAGAGCTGTATTCTGGCAAGGATTCAGTGACATTTCAGCCACTTGTGTTTCGTGGAAACCAAAGGCGCATTTTTTTTTCTCACTTCCTAAGTTTGCAGGTGGGTAAGGACTGCAAATACCTTAGTAGAAATCCTGTTCAGAAAAAATCAGTCAGGAAAAGTCTGTTTCTGAAATGAAGTGGGCAGAGCTGCCCCATCCCTGGAGGGCACTTGTTCTTCTGGACCAGCAGAGACTAGTTTTGATTTTCTTTCTGGAGTGATCAATACAGGGCAGATACGTTCTCCCATCACTAGTGGGTATTTATGAGCTGGGAAAGGGAAATTATGGGTTAAACCGGCAGTGTTCACTCCCACTGCCTTTAAGGGCAAAAGCCAGAAGCGTTTTACAAAAGGGATAATAAGCCTGTCAGGGTGGAATCTTGGAAACATGACAGCCTACAGATTGTCCTTCAACCATACTGTCCTTGTTTCAATAATTCAAGTGGTTTACTTATGTTTGGAAAGCATCAGTAGATTCTTGTGGTTGTTTTAAAAAGCATCTAAAGTTATTGATCATGACTTGTCTGCTTCTCTTGCCTGCTGAAACTCACATGGCAGTAACACCTGAAGCATGACAAGCTAAACTGTGCGTTGGAAAGGCCTGGTTTTAACTATTAAGCTCCCAACTATCAGCAGGGGCTTATGGAGTACTGGCTCATTGAATGACATTTTGCAAATGTTTGTTTTGCTATTCCTAATTAGTATTAGCATATTATTGGCAGTCAGCCCTCAGTAACATTTGGAGCATGATCACATAACTTCCCTTTGGTGTTTTGTTGTGCATCATGTGTGGGAGATCTGCCAGGAAAACCAGCGGTCTGAATTGAGAGCCAGTGTCTAATGTCTGCCTTTCATTAGCTCAACTTGATAATTTCTCTGGGTGTGGGTTTTTTTTTCTGATGTCATTTAGTCAAGTCCATCCAACAGAGGTGTAAAGCCAACTTGTAATACTGCCAGTAGAAGCACTGGTTACTGGGCTGATGGGCACAGTTTCTGTATAAGCAAGTAATACAGACAGCATTCAGTACTGTTTTATCAGTGCTCATGGGCTTAATTCAAAATGTTGCCCTGCCTTTTTTTTTTTTAAAACATTCTATCCCAGATCTGAGAAAAAAACCTTGTGGGACTAACATATGGAAAGTTGGCAGTGTCATCCCTGTCAATTTGGTGTTAATCCTTGGCATGTACTCTGTGTGCATGTATGTGTAGGCAAGGTAAATCAGAAAAGTCTCTGTTCTTTTGGGGAAAGGTTAGCAATTTTTGGACATTTTGCTAGATCTTGTGATGCTCAGTGTGTTCAGAAACAACTTTGAAAAAATGGTAGAGCCTTAAAGTGATGAACCTGGTTGATGTATGCAGTTATTTGGGTTTGCAAGGACAAAGGCTTGACTGTAGGTCTACAGAATGATCTTATAAAACTGAGTGAATGAGCATTAAAATGACAGATAAAATTCAGTGTTGACAAGACCAAAATGACACACTGTGAAAAATCAATGCCATATATGCAATGATGGCCTCTGAGTGAACCATTGCTGTCAAGCAATAGTCTTGTAGCTATGAAAGATAACTGTTTGAAAACATCAACTCAGCTGACAAGTGGCAGGAGAAGTTGGGTATTATGAGGAAAGAAGTTGAGAACAACACAGGATTGTGCTACACCTTGAGAAACACATGCTGATTTTGTCCCCTAATCTCAGAAACAATTTTGGAGAGCTAGGAAAGTTACAGAGAAAGACAGCAGAAATGAGAGAGGGATGGAATTCTGAATAAGGAATGGCTTACAAAGTATTTCTGGAAAATTTTCTGGAATATATAGGAGAGATGTGTAATCCTGATTAGTTTAAGGGTGGATACAGATGCTCCTCATTGTTTCTTTAACTGAAAGAAGGGGTCTGTCAAGTGGAGCTGGTAGTGGCACTAGATTCAAACAAGAGAAGTGGCTTCATGCAGTGCCAAAGGATGTTGTGGATGCAAGAAGTTTGCAAGGGTTGGGGAGACTTGGATGAGCATTTGAAAAAGACATCCTTTGATTTTTACTGAGTTGAGGAAATGACTCCAAGTCAGGAAGAACACCAAACCAAAATCAGCTGGTGGCTGAGGAACTATTTGGGGGAATGTATCTTTCACTGTTTTCTAAATCCTGCTAGTCTACCTCTTGATTGTGTGGTTGGTTTGTGTGGGAGATTTGAGGGATTTTCTTGAGTCTGTTGTGTGGATCGGCTTCTGTTAGATGGAGATTTATTTCTGAACTATCCAGGCTCAAAGGAATTTCAAGGCCAGCTCGAAAGCTGAAAACAGGACCTGCTGTGGGAGTGAGGCAGTTCTACAATAACAGGGCCTCAACAAGACGTAAATCAACAGGCCTATTAGCAGTGAGACTCGGGCGTGTGGACAGCTCGTGAACATGGACAATAGCCAAGCAGCTAATGCATGCTTGGAGCGTGGACGCGTGATCAGGAAATAACCGCATACATAAGGAGGCTTGTTTCTGTAATAAATGGCTTTGCTTGAATTCATATTGAATTGTGTGGATTCCATGAGTTTTCGCCCTTGCAAGTGGCGACCCCGATGTGATCCATAAGGAGAATTTATGGAAGGTGGACAATTGCTGTGGGGAGCGAGCCCCAGCTGGAACGTCTCGGCTGGACTGTGACCGAGATGCAGTCTGCAGGCTGTGTGATCGCTACAGAAGCGACAGAGGAGGGATAAAGGATCCAATATCGTTGCAACGGACACCCAAAGAGGTGAGCAGCTGGGGGCAAGAGGAGATGGGGCAGAATATTTTTAAAGAAGAAGAAGAAATACTGCGGCTCCTCTCGCATATTCTCTCTAAGAGAGGCATGAAGTACGAGGAGAGTAACCTCAAAAGACTATTAATTTGGTGCAGAGGCAATGGGTTTCCTGCTGACCTGTTAGGAGTTTTTCAAATAGAAACTTGGGAAAAAGTGGGAACGGTGTTGTGGAAGGCAATCAGTCACAGTGAAAAAGATATTCTCGGCCTCGTAACCGCCTGGAAACTGATAATTACTACACTGAAGCAATTAAAACCTGAAAAGACTGTTATGAGCATTAGTGACTCAAAACTTAAACTTGAACTTTGGGACAACACAGGGCAGAAATTATGGGATAAAGTCAGCAATGGACACAAAGAAGCCAAATCATTAGCAACTACATGGAAGCTTATAATTACCACCTTAAAAGATCTTAAGGCTGAACAGTCTGCTGCTGCTGGGATTTTTGCAGCATTGCAGCCTGATAAGTATCCTCAAAGTCGCTGTGAAGTTTACCTGGTTTGTGTCTTTGATACCCTCCCTATTCCATCCCCTGCTGTGCCTTTGGCACCCCCGATGTTTCAGCAGTCTGGGGCGGGGGGAGGAAAAATGCCAAGCAGGTGGCCTTCTGTACCGTTGCCCAACCCTGGTGAGAACAACAAGTCCAAAGGATTGGAGTCAGACAATTTGCCCAAAGAACCTGTGAAAGCTGAGAATATTGAGGTCATAAACAAGTGTACTATCTGTCCTTTTACCAATTTGTACCTGCCTTTACCGCCTTTTAACCCTCTAACTTCCACGAGAGAGCAGAAGGAGTCACTGGATAAGAACTGGACAACAGAACTGTGTGACAGATTAGATCAGCTAATAGCGAGTGAATCCAGCAGTCAGCAATGCAATCATGCTGATCGTGACAGGAAAGGGGGTGCTCCTGGGGACTCAGGTTATATGAATAATTATGATGCTAGAAAGTATTGGTGAGAATGTGCACTGTTCTGAACGCCCCTGTTACTAATGATTCTCCAGCACCGTTCAAGTCCGCGTTATCTGATGACTCGGATGAGGATGAGAGTCTGCAGCATTTTTTTTGTTTGAAAAGTTAAAGGGAAAAAGAGTATGTGTACATGTTGCCCCGAGATCAGATAAAAACCATGAAAGACTCAAGCAAAATTAGACCTCTGCAATGTAACAGCTATAGATCATTTAGGACGGAACGATGGGGAATCGTTGAAAGGGGCAGGTATCCCACAACTCTTGGAACAGACACTAATTGGCACACCACAATTACAGGCACTGTTAGTTTCTGAAATCCTGAGGCAGTCAACAGATCTTGCATATTAAGCTATGATAAAGGTGCCTGAAACCAACAGAGCAGCCAAATCATTTACAACTATTAATCGGGGTCTCAATGAGAATTACATGCACTTTATTGACCATCTTCAAGAGGCCACCAATAAGCAGGTTGAAAACTTAGAAGTTTAGGAAGTACTGGTGTTGAAATTAGCAGTAGAGAATGCTAATGTTTGCTATCAATGTGTTATCTGCGAGTTTTGCAGTACATATTACGTGCTTCTGTGTATTGCCTCTCTGAAAATCAAGCAGCTTGTCAGGAATGTGAGTTAATTTACATCTGTAAATTGTAAAAGGTATATGGGGCTGAGGAATGTAATGACTGTTAAGCGAATTGGAATTGCATATAAAGTGTATTATGGTTGGAATGAGGTGGGAGAACAAAAAGGAAAACATCCCAGGCCTGTGCCTGAACATGGATTTTGGGCCTGTGTCAAGCTGCAAGATAAACTCAGCTCATTGTAACTGAGGAGTTTGCCAGAGCCTCCCACTTCGTACCAGCGATTACACCAACTGCATGGCCTTGGCTACATCTAAACTGCAGCAAGAAGAGAAATAAAGAAAAAAAGAAAGAAAAGAAAAAAAAAAAAGGAAACCTGTTTGCCTGCTGCTAAGCAGAGAAAGGGTTGGGCTTTACTCCCCCCACTCTGTCTCTCTCTTTTTTTTTTTTTTTTTTTTTTCTTTTCTTTTCTTTCCTGGAGCATTGTCATCCATCCTTGTTGTGGCACTGTGTTGCTTCTCGGCTTTGAATCACGGGTTGTTGGTGCTGTTTCTTTTTGCTTCTATCTTGTCTCCTAGGTTTTGGCACATCTGGGGAGAGAGCTCATCATTTTACCTCCGTGCTGAAGTCAGTCTTTTCACACTGGTCAGCTTTGGGGGGTCAGAGTGCTCAGTGCTTCTCTGGGTCAGAGTGGTACTAATTTGGGTGTGGAGAGGAGCCAGGTTGGTTTGATGTGGAGTTTGAACTGATTTGTTTTCATGCTGGGCTGGAGATCCTGCCATCTCAGATGGGGGCGAGAGGGAGGTTTTATTCCCCCCCAGCAATGTTACTGCTAGAGAACTGTAATACTGCAGGAAGGAGTCTGAGGGCTTAAATCTAAAGGCATTGCCAGTGGATCCATAGTTCTAATGAAGCTGGGAAATTAAACCAAATTTTTTTTTTATTTTAATAGACTTATTCTGTGGTAACTGGTTGTAAGAGACTTCTCAGTAAATTCGCCATGCTAGTTTTTGAGGTCATGGGAGAGAACAAAAGAAAGGCTGTTTTTTGAGACCAATGGAACACCAAATTTGGAACAAAGTTTAAATACATGAATTCTTGTTCTTGCCAGAGAGTCCTATACCTCTCTTGGGTCAAGATTTGTTAAGTAAATTGTAAGCTCAAATAACGTTTTCTGAGAATTCTGTTTAGCTGCATGTCCTACAAGAAGCTGCTTGGATGGTGCAGATCTGCTTGCTGCAAGTGAGAAATCTCCAAGGAAATTTCGAATGCTGTATTTCCAGTAGTATTAACAGCCAATGTTTCGATAAAGCAAACACTACACTAATCTGAAACAGGACTTTGATCCGGTAAGGGAAAACAATATCCAGTAAATATGACAGCCAAAATGAAGTTAGAAACTTTGAGGAATAAATTTATGACAACCTTACAGGCTGACTGCATTCAATTGGATTTGCAGATTTGTCTGTTCATAGCTACAACATAGAAACAACCTGTTGCTGTGTGGGACACTATGATGAGAATGCTAACAGACCGATATACCGATAGTTACTCTTATCAAGAAATGCAGGGAATTAATTTAATAGGCTATGATCCTATTGTGAAATTTAATTTTGATTTTTTTATTTGCAATCTACATCCTTGTAAATTGCACTAGCTGATTTTCTTAACAGCACAGCTTTTGGCATGCCTAAATGTAAATTTCTGCAGAACCTGCAAGTCTTTAACATCAGGTCACAGACCATACTTGTATCTGGTCTGATCCTACATACTTGCACAGTTTTTGTTGATGGTTCTGGGAAGTCTCATAAAGCTGTAGTGGTCTGGTGTGAAGATAACAATTGGCATTATTCTGTAAAAATTATTGAAGGTTCAACCCAATTAGCAGAACTTGGGGCAGCTTTACATTACTTAGAGCTTTTTAAGGAGGAACCTCTAAATTTGGTTTGTGATTCTGAGTACGTAGTCAAGGTCCAACGCACGTATCTGATTCTGAACTGTTTTGTTTTTGGTTTTTTAAACCAAAAGTGGGGAGAAGTAGGGAAAACACCACAAAACCAATTGTCAAAAGCATTGTATGTGATGAATCACTTATATCTATGTGGTGCAGCCTAAATTTGCCCTGTGATGAAACGCTTTGCAAGTATGACCCAAACCCATGCTAAATCAGAAAGAACCTACATTAGTTACGGTCAAATCACTAGTTAATGGTCAATGGAAAAGGCCACATCAATTGATAACCTGGGGAAAATGTTACATTTGTGTCATTACAGGCCAAGGATCGAAGTGGATTCCCGCAAAATGGGTTAAACCATGGCTGAATAAAGACAACAAAGACTTAACAGATGCAGATGGACAGGAGGGAGATAAGTTGTGAGGACTGTTTCAGATGTAAACCATGGATCCTAATTCAGTGTTATAGATGCTCACAGACCTGGTGGTCTAGAAGCCTATTAGCAAGCAGGTGGTGTACCTTCTATGGAGAATGGCAATTTGAACAAACAGCAGGAGAGTCAAAAGGGTGATATTACACTTAGTCAATGCAAAAATGAGGTAAAATTATGAGACATTCCTACCATAGTATCTACTGCACTCTTTCTCCCTAGTCTAGCAGCTGGTAAAGCTTTAGGAGACATATCAAAGTCAAGCTATTGGTGTTTTAAACAGGCTAATCTAACTTCTGAGATACTAACTCAATTAATAGTAGTTGTTGATGGTATTAGGCATGTTACACTTCAAAATCATGTTGCTATAGATTTTTGTTGTTATCGTAAGGACATGGTTGTGATGAATTTAAGAGAAAGATGTATTAATTTGTCTGATCCTTCTGAATCTATTCATAGTTCTTTAGACAAACTAAACTAGCATGTAAATAAGATTGTCATAGTAGAATTAAGGTTTGACAAATGGTTTAAAAGCTTGGAAATAGGTGGGTAGTTGTTTGATCTTATTATGTAAGGCTTAGCTATATTATATGTAACTGTAATCATTGTTGTTAATCATATGTTGTATGCTGCAGTGTATTTCAAAGATGATTCAGCGCATTGTAAACAAGGCCTGGCTGGTTCAAAAACAAAAAGGGAGAATTGTGGGAGATTTGAGGGATTTTCTTGAGGCTGTTGTGTGGATGGGTTTCTATTAGATGGAGATTTATTTCTGAACTAGCCAGGCCCAAAGGAATTTCAAGGCCAGCTCGAAAGCTGAAAACAGGACCTGCTGTGGGAGTGAGGCAGTTCTACAATAACAGGGCCTCAACAAGACGTAAATCAACAGACCTATTAGCAGTGAGACTCGGGTGCGTGGACAGCTCATGAACATGAACAATAGCCAATCAGCCAATGCATGCTTGGAGCGTGGACGCGTGATCAGGAAATAACTGCATATATAAGGAGGCTTGTTTCTGTAATAAATGGCTTCGCTTGAATTCATATTGGATTGTGTGGAGTCCATGAGTTTTCACCCTCGCAGGTTTGTTTGTTTCTTAGTAAATTAATTTCATAATTTCACATACAAGAAATGTACATCTTGGGAAAGATTCAGCTTCTGTTTTTTGATCTGGAAAACTAGGCTGAATACTGGGAAGAATGGTTGTTAAAGGAAATTTGGCGAGGACAAAATGTTCCAAGGGACATGGAGGAACTCAGAGTGGCCACTGCAGGGTCTATGTGCACATGTAGATGGCACATGGAACTTCTTCCAACAGATTTCTCCATGGCCAGAGAAGTCCCAACACAGTAGGAGAGCTCCTATTTTTTGTTGTGATGAGAAAATCTGAAGAAACAGAGTAGATGCCTAGATCAGAGTTCTAGACCTGGTTCTTCAAATCCTCTTCATCAGTGATCTGATTTTGTTAGCCCTCGATTTTTCAGGTCTCTTTGCATGACATGTGAAGAGAGGCTGTGTTATAAGAAATGTAGATTAAAGACCTCATTCATCATTAATATAGCCAGCATATGGGCAGCTGCAAATGTAGCAGTGATGTAGAAGAGTGTCCCATTAATTTCTGCTGCTGATTCAGTATCTGTCATTAAATCAGTGTTAAAACACGTTTATGTAGAATGTAGTGTTCAGAACTGACTTTATTGTCTTGCCTGTTTGTTGAACTCATTTGGGGTGTCAGTGGACCAAGGCCCAAACCTCGCTGGAAATAAAGCAAGAAGTGCAAGAAGAATTAAGAAAAGCAGTGCTTTCCAGTCCGTGCCTAAGTGATCCTCCCCAGTTATAGCTCAGTAATGAGTTTATTAAAAAAAGATGGATGAGAGCAGTAAGTAGTGAGATAGCAATTGTTTTTCAGAGCTGACCTTAGCTATATGTAATTTGAATAGACATAACTTTAACTTGGAGAATTTAATTTCGGTTGGGATAATCATGATTTGAGCATTCCATGCTGTCTTAATTCAAGATACTAATATATTCCATATTCTCTTAGAGGCCTTGTACATGAAGTTTTGCTAACAGATGTGCAACAGATTGAGGTGGGAACAATCTAAGAGTAGTCAGAAGAGTGGCTTTGGTTGTAATTTCTAACAGGCATATAGTTTCAAATTTAAAAATGTATAAGACTGTCTGACTTCTAGTGCTTGTGATTCACAGGCAGTTACCGCCAGTTCCCATTAATAGAAAATTATGATGATTTACATAATGCTAATATCTATTCATTATTCAAATCCTTAATTATGTGTGCAGCCGTGTGATGCAGTAAAATAATAATAGGATAATAAATGCAGAAGTAATGATTCTTTCAAGCAAGTTAGAAGTCAGATGTTCATTACTTTAAAAGAAAAAAAGATAAAAATCACAGTTGTATCACCTCTTGTGGTCCTGGGATGGGTATTGGAAAAGGGAGGACTTTTGTTAGTGTTGCATTAAGATTTGGATCCCGGTTCTACTGCTGACTTTTGCAATATAGCTTCAGATCTCCATTTTATTTCTTATGTTTGATATGAAAACTCTCTCAATCCCATATGAAAACTGCATGTTTCTCAGAAAATCAAATCCTAACTTGTTCTTCCCCTGTTAGAAATGCTTACTTATTTTAATCTTAGTTCATAGCTATGCTGAATTTTCATGGTTTTTCTGGTGTCTTTGCTTTTGGTTGTTTTTGTGGTTTTTGTGGTGGTGTTTTTTGTTTTGTGTGGGTTTTCTTGTGGTTTTTGTTTGTTTTTTGGCAAGCAAGCATATTTCTGAGAATGATTGCTGAGATATTGATCTCACGCTAGATGAGTACGGGGGTGCTCTTTCATTATAAGAAACAGGAGGCAGGAGGTTGGATGGTGGAAGAAGAGTTCTCTTAGTTGAAGAAGGAGATAGCTCAAAAGTTACCTGTCAATATTTAACACTTCCATTTAACTCCAAAACAGAATAGTTAGACGTCTGTGCTTGTCAAATATTAATGATTGTCATCCTGTCCTCAGACACAAAACTACTGTTGCAGTTAAGTAGATGAACAGCTTCCAGGTTGTTAATGATACACAAAAGGGCTGTGCATCCCGTACTGCCTTTAAAATTTGAGAGTCGGCTCTGTCACTAGTGTTAAATGGATAACTGCCATTTGCATTCCTGTGATGGAATCATTACCTTCTTCTCTTGCTGCACAACCGAGAAAGATGGGTATTTGCCATTTTGCATGTTGGTCAAGCAGTTACTTCTATTGACTTTGTCTAAACTGGTAGTTGCTTCTGGGGTTGGTTCCTCTCTGGTTCTGGAATAATACATGTTGTATCAGGAAGCAGGGGAAGGTCTTACGGCATCCTTTTGGTACCTGAGTACAGTCTCCTGTCCAGGTTGTTGCTCTCTTGAGGATTCTTTTGTGGGCATTGAGCAGCACAAAAGAAGATGAGGCTTTGCTAGATCATTCAGAAGAACAAAGTTTCAAAAAACTAATTTGCATAGGCAGCCCCAAAGAGACAAAGTTTTGGCCTTCAGTGGGAGGGGTTATCTCAGAAGGCTGTCTTTATATGAAATGATTAATCTGGGCAGGGACATTTGATTATTTGCATGCAAGGAATGCTTGCTTTGGTACACTGTGATTTGGGAGCACATGCTGAAGAGGAAGGACCACGTCTGTTACAGGGTTAGCTGGCGCTGCTGGTGCACAACTAAATCCTGCCTTACTCATTTTAGATAATCCACTGATTTACTGTATATAATCATATTCTGTATATGGTGTGTGCCTCAAGCAGCAGCGATGCAGAGACTGTGTTTTGGCCTGTATTTCTTTCAAAGCTAGCAGAGTATGTTACTTTTCTAGAGCTGAGTTTCTGGGTGCCGTTGTCTTGTTAACAGCGTTGGTGGTGCTGAATGGGAGTACACCATCCCTGGAAGTTTTTGAGAGTGTGATAGGTAAAGAGGAACTGAAATTTATATGAATTTAGCTTGTTATACCTCAGTGAAAGAGGCAGAAAGACATCTCTAGAAGTCTCTCCCAGTCTGACACCTTTATGGGTCTGTGCTTCTGATGGGGCTGCATGAATAACCTGTGAATTGACCCTGAAGCTGACTGGCAAGTACAGGATAAAGAACATACGTGATGGATGTGCAGTGCCTCTGTACAATGGATAATGCAGGTGTGCTGCAGTTGAGAGGCAGCTGAATGCTGCAGCAGAACCCCCTACATTACTGTGATTTATCTTTTTCTGCCATGGCTGGTATGTATTACATTTTTTTGAGTAATTTCAGAGTCATCTGGAGAAATAGATGCTATAGATGGTGTCCATTGGTTTGCTCACATCTTGGTAGGAAACTGAAAGCACTGGGCATTTCTCACTAGAAAATGATCTAGGAGTCTGTAAGCTTGCCTGTTAAAAATGGGGCTTTACAGTGAGAAAAAGGGGAACAAAGACTACCTTACTGCTCTGAAATTGTCTTCTGTGAAGGTGAAAAAAAACCCTGTGCATGTATCTCTGATGAAGTCTCATTAGAGAAGCCTGCTTACAACTGGCTTGGCTGAAGCAAATTTCTAGTGTACTTGCACATAGCCCTCTCCTTTATTGTGGCTCCACTGGCTGCCAGCAAGTTTGACAGCAAATTTGATGACTGATATTTCTGTTTTATTAAGACATTTTGTTCGCTCCAATCAGCTGTTGAGGAATGGATTAAGATTCAAGCACCACGGGATTGCTTGGATGGAAAAAGGAGTTCAATAAATGTCATTTTTTGTGGCACTGAATTGACTGTTTAAAGGCCTTTGGTTCAGCCCTTCATTGAACTTTGGGTTCTGCTGATTGAAACCTTTGCTAAGGACTTGGTACAGAGAACATACATAGTGGCTAAAACTTTGCCTAGGGTGATTTAGAAGCCTGTGCTCTATTTGGAAAAGCGATTTTGACACCAGGTACTCTGAAGTCCTGATGTCCTTCACAGAGACTTGAGGTGCTTTATGTCACAGAAATAGTCTCCTAATATGTTCAGGTGCTGAAAGCAAAACTTCATGGCAATTCAGGGATCAAAGCCTCTAAAATGTCATTAGGAAAAGCTTCCTGCTATATGCAAGCACCAAAGGTGTTGCCTCTTCTAGTGGCAGGTTTTTGTTTATTTTTTTTTCCTTAAAGCCTTCAGGGAAGTAGAGCTGGGACTAATGTCCAGGACTGACCTGCTTCAATAACTGCCATTGCTTCACACTTTTCTCGTAGAATCTTTCTGACTTCCCTTAGGGTTTCATGTACAGAGCACTCAATAGGTGATTGGGGAGCTAGTCAATTCTTCCTCAGCTTGAGGGGGATTTAAAAATCCCTGTTTTTGCCATTCTGGAAAATGCTTGATGAATAAATGATTGTCTGAAGACTTTATCTTCTGTGAAGGAAGTTTGAAATACTCTCAATCCAAGCCCAGCCCACTCAAAATATTTCCCCCAATTTTTTGTGGTGCTTTGGGGGAGTCCACCTCAAACCTACTGACAGACCAATTCTTTGTCCCAGCTTCCCCACAAATTTCTGCATTCCTTTTTCCCTTCTATTCCCTTTACCACAGTGGACTTTTTAGAAGTTGAGGCCAGAGGATTCTTGGCTTTGCCCTGAGATATCATGCCTATTCTGCTGCAGCGTAAGATGAATTTTAAGGTCACTTCACCATGATGCTGTGGCCTGCATTTTGCTCTAGGCTTAAAGATAGGGCATAAACAGTGAAGTTTATTTGCAACTAAAGTTTACAGGGTTCTTTACCTTGTGGATGAGAGAAAAGGATGCTAAGACTGCTGGCTGCAGATGTCAGAGAAGCTCCCTTTTCATAAGGAGATATGGCTTTCCCTAGAATTAACCCCAAAGAGGAATTTTTATCATTTGTACTTAATTTTTCACAGCTATTTACTGCAGCAGTGGAGAAAATGAGAAGGGATTGACTTAATGGAATACTTCCCTGCGTCTCAGCTCTTGAGTTGTGGAAAAGAAAAATATGTTGAGCCACTATCATATACTGTGGTTAGTCTGAGAATGTAAGTCTTTCCATTAATATCTTGATCCTTTATTTTTCCCCTGAGCTCTAAGGTTGATACTTTTGAGCTATGTAGACCCTGCTGCTTAAGTCCTTTGCGCCGATGTGGTAAATTTGACGTAGGTGCTTTGAGGTAAGCAGAGTGTAGCAGTGCATTATATCTTACTGGGGTGCCTGTGGAGGATTGGGCAGTGAGCTGAGCCTTATCCCATCCATTGCTGCATACTTAACTGGGAGTGCTTTAGCTATTATAGCAGTGGGAATGCTTCTGCATCACTCCTCTCATCTATTATTAACAGAGAAACAGGACATGGAAAGCAATTCAAATCTCTGGCCTCTCCAGA
Source organism: Streptopelia decaocto (assembly GCF_964273445.1). NCBI lineage: Eukaryota > Metazoa > Chordata > Aves > Columbiformes > Columbidae > Streptopelia > Streptopelia decaocto. Next base: position 29,274,053 of record NC_138658.1, read on the forward strand.
GAGTGATTCAGCACACCTTTTCCTCTCTTTCTCTGCATTGAGTCTCATTTAAGTGTTTTTAATTAAGCAGCTGAAGTTTGATGTGACAAGCACAGGTCTGAGTGTCTTCCCTTTTCATGGGACCTTTGCACAGGCTGCTTACACAAACAGTCCTTGCGATTCTGGCGCCTTCCATGCAACATCTTGCAGAGGCTTGTGCCCTTCCCTCCCAAGTCCTAATCTCTGCTCTCAGGCTTATATTTCTTGCAAATTATATTTTCTACTGAGCAGTGCTTCTTTTACCTGTTGGTACAAGGATTGTTCAGAATTGCCTAAAAATATTTGGCACCCTGATGATCAAAATTTGTAAAGAGATTACTGCTTCCACAGACAAGCTGCTGTTAGATCACTTCCCAAGATCTTGCACAGTCTTCACAGAACATAGCGAAGTCAGGGCAGCCAACTGGAATAACAGAACTGCCTGGATGAATATTCCCTTCTACTGGCAAATCTGAAACTAGAGTGTTTTATCAAAGTACTGAGAAGGAAAACATATTGTGTGTAGTGGAGAAGCAGAAGCAGGAACTTAAAGCAAAGAAAAATTTTGGCCAGGATTTTTGCAAGTGAAATGACGTTGCCTCCCCCCACAAGCTCCTCTTGCTGTTCTGGCTGGGATCTGGGAGCAGAGCCAGTGGGATTGACAGTTGGCTACTGTAAGATGCTGCCTGCTTGGTTTACTGGAGAATATCAGCAACAAAACCATCCTCCACCCGTTCCTTGTCATTCATTATTTACTGATAGATCAGTTCTTGGACACCAGGCTACAGAATTTAACTAGGGCTGTGGAACAGGCAGGCATGAGTTGAAGAAAGCAAGTATAGTTTGTTCTTCTGCCTAAATTGACTTTTTGGGTGCCTCTGTGTCAATGTACCTTTGAGAAAAACAGAATAGCACTTAAAATCCAACCAAGTTAAAATGTGGAAGAACTGGTTCATCATTCACATTACTCAAAGCTGTGTCTAAAAGAGGTTGTCAAAAGCTCCTGTGCAAGCTAATAATACAATGAAAGCAGTGAGTGAATGTTGGAAAATGTAGCAGGATGTATTTTTAGGGTGAGAAATGGACTGCTGTATGTGTTGGAAGGCTTAATTTGAGGTTCTATATTAATTATAATCACCTGAAGATAGACCTTGTTCATTTTCTCTAATGAAAGATGCCTAGATGGTAGGCTTTTAAGTTCTTATTTAGGTGCTTAAATATATAATATGAAAACTGGTGCAAAATTGGAGAAGATGCAGGAAACAGCCATAAAAAATGGACTGAGGGCTGGAGAAAATGCATGGTAGTGAGAGATTCAAAGAACTCCATCTTATAAGAAAAGACTGAAGGTGACCAGGTTGGAGTCAAAGGACCTAGAAAAATCCTCAGGGAGGGCAGCGACTAGTCGCTGCCCACCTGGTGTAGGGAGGAGCAACCGGCTTGTGTAGCGGGTGAGTCCCACCCACACTGTGCTGTAGCAGCGGGTGTGGTAGCTTGTGCAGCAGGGTGCAGAGAGCACTTATTGCTTGTCAGCCCCCCTAACTTATTGCCAGCGTCCCAGACTGCTGACAACCATGGTCGCCTCCAGAAGGAGAGCTTGCCTCAAACAGACTGTGGCTACACAGACTGAGGCTCTGTCCCGAACGGTGGCTGTTCAGGTCTCCGGCTGCAGGGAGTGCCAGAGCCTGCTGCTGCCGGGGCAGGGAGGCCAGCACTCCACCTGTGTGAGGTGTGAGCAGGTGCAAGATCTGCTCAGCATGGTCGTCAAACTTAAGGAGGAGGTTGAGAAGCTGAGGACCATCAGGGAGTGCGAAAGGGAGATCGACTGGTGGAGTAACACCCTGACGTGCCAGTCGGAAAGGTCCCAGGGAGGTACCCCCCAAAAGGAGATGGACCTCCTGCCCTCTCGGACAGAGGCAGAAGTCCTGAGACGGCCCCACCCTTGTTGCTCTCGGGCAGAGGTAGGGGACCAAAAAGACGACAAGGGTTGGAAGCGTATTCCGGTTTGGCGTCACGGGCAGCCCCCCTCCCTGCCTGCTTTGTCTCCCCAGGTGCCCCTCCGTAATAGGTTTGAGGCCCTGGATCTTGAAGAAGAGGTAGGTGAGGAGGTGGTGCCAAGCCTGCCCACAAGATCACGTAGAAAGAGGCAGTCGACTTCACAACTTAAGACTGCCTCTGATAAGAAAGAAAGAAGGGTGATTGTAATAGGAAATTCCCTTCTGAAAGGAACAGAGGGCCCAATATGCAGAGTTGACCCCCATCTTAGGGAAGTTTGTAGTCTCCCTGGAGCCCGGATCAAGGACATTGCTAGAGAGCTCCCCAAACTGGTGCACCCGACGGACTACTACCCGCTGCTGGTCTTCCAGACAGATGGGGAGGAAGCTGCTTCCCGTAGTCTGAGGGGGATGAAGAATGATTTCAAGGTCTTGGGAAGGAGGGTGAAAGACTCAGGGGCTCAAGTGATCTTCTCTTCACTCCTTCCATCTTCAAGTGACGATGTGGGATGGAATAGGAAAATTCACTCTCTAAATGGTTGGCTCCAAGACTGGTGCTACAGGCAGGGCTTTGGATTTTTTGATAATGGCTGGTTTTATAAGACACCAGTCCGGACACTGTCACGTGGGAAAGGTTTATCTCGCAGGGGCAAAAGGATGCTGGGGCAGGAATTAGCTGGGCTCATTTGGAGAGCTTTAAACTAGGCTCGAAGGGGGATGGGGTTGTAGCTGGGCTTGTCCCAGTGGGGCTGCATTCTAAAACTGATGAGGACCGGGTGGCCTCCTATGCCCCTAGGGAGAAACTGGTGTGCTCTGCTCGCTCCCTGAAATGCCTGTACACCAATGCACGCAGCATGGGGAATAAGCAGGAGGAGCTAGAATCCTATGTTCGGTCGGGAGATTATGATCTGGTGGCAATTACAGAAACATGGTGGGACAGTTCACATGACTGGAATGTGGTCATGGATGGCTATGCCCTTTTCAGGAAAGACAGGCCAGCCAGGCGTGGTGGTGGAGTTGCTCTCTATGTGAGAGAGCAACTACAATGTACTAAATTCTGCCCAGGAGCGGATGACGAGCGAGTTGAGAGTGTATGGGTCAGGATCAAGGGGCAGGCTGGCAGGGCTGACACTGTTGTGGGCGTCTGTTACAGGCCACCAGATCAGGCTGAGGAAGTTGATGAGGCCTTCTACGGGCAGCTGAGAGTGGCCTCACAGTCACAGGCCATGGTTGTTGTGGGTGATTTTAACTTCCCTGATGTTTGCTGGAAGGACCATTCAGCCAGCCAGCCACAGTCCAGGAGGTTCCTCCAGTGCATTGATGATAACTTCCTCATGCAGATGGTGGAGGAGCCGACTAGGAGAGGTGCACTGCTGGATCTCATCTTCACTAACAAGGAGGGTCTGGTCGAAGCAGTAAAGGTTGAGGGCTGCCTGGGTTGCAGTGACCACGAGATGGTGGAGTTCAGCATCTTGTGTGGCAGGAACAGAATAGCAAGTAGAATTGCAACCCTGGACTTCAGCAGGGCTAACTTTGGCCTTTTCAAGCAATTGCTGGGGGAAATCCCATGGGCAAGACTGCTTGAAGGAAAAGGGGCCCAAGATAGCTGGGTGGCATTCAGAGATTGCTTCTTCCACGCTCAGGATCAGAGCATCTCCACACGTAGGAAGTCAAGGAAGGGAGCCAGGAGGCCTGCGTGGTTGAACAGGGATCTGTTGGGTATGCTCAAGCAGAAGAGGAGAGTTTACAGGTCATGGAAGCAGGGGCTGGCCACTTGGGAGGAATATAAGGCTGCTGTTAGAGGATGTAGGAAGGCAGCTAGGATAGCCAAGGCCTCCTTAGAATTACAGCTGGCGAGAGGGGTCAAGGACAGCAAAAAGAACTTTTTCAAATACATAGCAGATAAAACTAATACCAGAGGCAATGTAGGCCCACTGATGAACAAGGTGGGTGCCCTGGTGGCAGAAGATACAGAGAAGGCAGAATTACTGAATGCCTCCTTTGTCTCTGTCTACTCTGCTGGAGGCTGTCCTGGGGAGCCCTGTACCCCTGAGACCCTGGATGAAGCCAGGTCAATGGAGGAGTTTGCTTTAGTTGATGAGGACTGGGTTAGGGAGCAATTAAATAGTCTGGACATTCATAAATCCATGGGTCCAGATGGGATGCATCCGCGGGTGCTGAGGGAGCTGGCTGAAGTCATTGCTAGACCGCTCTCCATCATCTTTGCCAAGTCTTGGGAAACGGGAGAGGTGCCCGAGGATTGGAGGAAAGCAAATGTCACTCCAGTCTTCAAAAAGGGCAAGAAGGAGGACCCGGGTAATTATAGACCGGTCAGCCTCACCTCTGTCCCTGGGAAAGTAATGGAACAGCTTGTCCTTGGTGCCATCTCAAGGCATATCAAGGATAAGAGGGTTATTAGGGGCAGTCAGCATGGCTTTACCAAGGGTAGGTCATGCTTGACCAACCTCATAGCCTTTTATGAGAATGTAACAAGGTGGATGGATGATGGCAGAGCGGTGGATGTGGTCTACCTTGACTTCAGTAAAGTCTTTGACACAGTCTCCCACAGCATCCTCACAGCTAAGTTGAGGAGGTGTGGTCTAGACAATAGAGTAGTGAGGTGGGTTGCAAACTGGCTTAGGGAGAGAAGCCAGAGAGTGGTAGTCAATGGTGCGGAGTCTAGTTGGAGGCCTGTATCTAGTGGAGTGCTCCAGGGGTCAGTGCTGGGGCCAATATTATTCAATATATTCATTAACGACTTGGACGAGGGAATTGAGTGTACTATCAGCAAGTTTGTTGATGACACTAAGCTGGGAGGAGTGGCTGACACACCGGAGGGCTGTACTGCCATCCAGCGGGACCTGGACAGGCTGGAGAGTTGGTCGGGGAATAACCTAATGAAATTTAACAAGGGCAAGTGTAGAGTCCTGCATCTGGGCAGGAACAACCCCAGGTTCCAGTATAGGTTGGGAGATTACATATTAGAGAGCAGTGTAGGGGAAAGGGACCTGGGGGTCCTGGTGGACAACAGGATGACCATGAGCCAGCACTGTGCCCTTGTGGCCAGGAAGGCCAATGGCATCCTGGGGATTATTAGAAGGGGGGTGGTTAGTAGATCGAGAGAGGTCCTCCTTCCCCTCTACTCCACCCTGGTGAGACCACATCTGGAATATTGTGTCCAGTTCTGGGCCCCTCAGTTCAAGAAGGACAGGGAACTGCTGGAGAGGGTCCAGTGTAGGGCAACGAAGATGATTAAGGGAGTGGAGCACCTCCCTTATGAAGAAAGGCTGAGGGAGCTGGGTCTCTTTAGTTTGGAGAAGAGGAGGCTAAGGGGGGACCTTATTTATGTTTATAAATATATAAAGGGTGAGTGCCATGAGGATGGAGCCAGGCTCTTCTCGGTGGCAAACAATGATAGGACAAGGGGTAATGGGATCAAGCTGGAACACAAGAGGTTCCACTTAAATTTGAGAAGAAACTTCTTCTCAGTGAGGGTGACAGAACACTGGAACAGGCTGCCCAGGGAAGTTGTGGAGTCTCCTTCTCTGGAGACATTCAAAACCCGCCTGGACATGTTCCTGTGCGACCTCACCTAGGTGTTCCTGCTCCAGCAGGGGGATTGGACTAGATGATCTTTTGAGGTCCCTTCCAATCCCAAACATACTGTGATACTGTGATACTGTGACCTCTATGGGAAGAAGAAACCAGGCAGTAAGAGGACTCTCTGATCTCACAGAACTTATCTCAATAATATCTACATCATGCCTTCCTCAGACCACTAAGTGGTAGAATTGCAACTGACAGGGAATTTCCTAATGAGATGGTTTTGAATTGAAACCAAAAAGTACCAGTTTTGAAAATTATGGGAAAGGTTTCTCAAACTTTGAATAGTGTTTGAAGCCAAAACTACTGAGTCTTTGGGAAGAAGTAAGGTAATTGTGTGGGGTGTGGAAAGCGAAGTTATGCTGTCAGAGAACATGATTCATAGGAGTTTTCCTACTGCCTTACAGAAGGGAGTGTGTCATCAGCTGGGCTACCTGCTGCTCTGGGAAATAGCTCTTTTTTTCCCCTTTTTCCCTTTTACTTCCCCCCCTCCTTCTCTCTCAATACCTTTTTTGCAAAACAGGTTTTCCCAAAACAAAAGCACCCTTTCAAAAATACCCTTGCTGTCCAGATACAGGATAGAAAATCCCTCAATTCAAGAGGATCCCAATACTTTCACTACAATGTAAATAAGGCATATTTTCTTTGTAAATAAAATACTGATTGATCTAACAGGAATGATTTGGGTATATATCACATACTAGCTCCAACTAAGAACAGAATGTCCATTGACAGCAGAAATAAAAATTACATAGTATTTATATAAAAAAGAAAGGTGCGATATTCTGTGAAGAGTAAAGACCACCCTTGGGAGAAGACTGTCAGCAAGTCTGGTTATTTAATGTATAAAACACTGCATGCGAAACAGAACTGATTTGAATCTAAATACCAACTTAATGTCATTTCAGGAGGGTTTTGAGCAATAAGGCTTGGCATCTGTAAGCTAACAGCTATCATGGGATGATAATTTTTTATGAGAATTTATGAATTATGAATTTTGTCTTTTGATACTATGAGTTAGAATAGATTAATGCTGTTTCTTACTGCAGTAAACAAATAATATTTATTTTTCAACTTCACAGGTTCTGCTGGTATATTGTAACTTTCTTCTCCCAGTGGAAAGATTCCCCAAAAGGAAATGTTGTTTGTTTAGAGTACCCCAAAATGAAGGAACGCTGTGCTGTGTTTATAGTTGTGTTCTTGAAACCCTGTGCATTAAAACACAGTGAATATCTACATTTTCACCACTTATCTGGTGAAGCTAAAGTAGCTGTGAAAAGTCCTGTTGTGTTTGTTCAGCTTGTACAAGTTAATTTTGTCCATCTGATTGCTGAGTTTTCTGGTTTTTCCCTGTATAAGTCCTTTGTTGCATGTATTTCCAATTTATAGCATCTGCAACCCTTGCTGCTGAAAAATTTGTAAAACCAAGTCCCTAACACACTGAGTTCCTTGGGTCTCTGCAATGTTTTGGGAAAAGGTTTGGCCTGATTGATAAATGTCAGTTTGCATCCTTGACATTGTCTGGGAGACCTCAGCACCTCTTTCAAAAGAGTGTTAGTCAGGAATATGACTGCCTTGGCAAATCTGGCTTTACCACAGAAACATGTTTTCCTCCAAAGTGCCACTTCAAAGCATCCTGTTTAAATTACACATGATTAAAGTGTATATAAGAAACAGAGTATGAGGCAGTGTAAATTGATTCAGCTCCACTGCCTTTGTAAATGTGTCTGTTTATCTTAAATAAGAATCTAGCTCATGGTTTGTAGCAGAACAATAGGATAGTTTCTTGTTTGCTATTTGTTTTCACAGCAACATAGTTTTGGAAAGCATTCAGAAATAAATACCCTTTGCATAATCATAACTTCTGCATTTCGAATAAGTGTTAAAATAAATTTGCTCTGAGATCATGGAACAGTTTAAAGAGTTTTGCGAGTGAAGCAAAAATCTCTGGAGCTTTTTTTTTTTTAATTAGACTCCAATTTTACTTAAGAAAGAAATAATATACTTAAAAGAGGATGAGTGCTTGGGGTCTAGTCCTACCAGAATCATCCCTGGTATTTTTCCTTCCTTGATTAAGCTTTATTTTGCTTTGTTATATACACTCTGAAAGAATTTAAAGATGATTTCTCTCAGCATTGATGATTATTTTTTTTTTCCTCCCCTTGGGAGTGTAGCTTTAAGGTGTGGCAAGAAATTTTCGTTATGCATTAGCAACACCTAGTTGCCTGTAGCCTCTTCTTTTATTCTCATCTTGCTGTGGAAAGCTGCTGGTTTCATTTTGGTTGCTTCTAAGTAGCCTTCCTTCTTAATGTCCAAACTCGCCTCCTATCAAAGTTCGTCAACTTTTTTTTAAAGTAGTTGTCTCTGGAATTTCAGTGTTATTACAAAAAAAAGTTCCAATAAAACTTTTTCAAATATCTTTGAACAATAGTTTAGTAAAAATGTCCTAAGGGGAGGCCAGATTTTATTTTCCTTCTCTGTCTATTTATGTCATTTGCCTGATCAGAACAGGCTAAATGTTAAGAACAAATGTTGATAGTGTCAATGGCTGTATTACAGTGAGCATTTACTGAAATACTTAAAAATAGTCTACAAGGCTTTTATGAGAGAGGATTTCTGCGCGCACCCCTCCTCCCCCTCCCCGCCTTGAATATCATGTTTTCCTGCATTCTCTTCTGGAAGGGGTTTCCTTGGACTGGCCTTTTGTGACCTCTGATAACATCCCATCCCTAAGATGTACAGATTCTTCTGTCTGTGCTGTTTCAAGCTGACCTGCATGTGTTCAGGATGGTATGTTTATTAATACAAGCGACACTGTGCCTTAATCTGGGGCAGATTGTGGTGTAACAGTTGAGCATGGAGACTGTTTATTTTAGAGTGTGAGAAAATGACTCTGCAATGACAACGGGTTAAATTTGCATCCACTTGAGCTGGCACTGCTTCTAATAACCTGTACTCAGAGTTCACAGCTTTTTAAAACCAAAAGCAGCTTGAGATTTCAAAGCTTGATACATTAATATGTCCATGACTTTCTATTCAGTCCCACCTTCTTTGAATTCACAAATGAGTAGCCAAATTACATTCTGGTTTTGTGTGGTGAGAGAAAGGGAAGTCAACAGTTATTTGTTTAGTGCTAGTGGAGGCTGCCTGTATATGTTTTATTTCTTTGCTGGTTGGCAATTATCTTTATTGCACAAGGCTTCTCTCCAACTGCGAGACACAATCCAAGCAAGGAAAATGGGGTATGATTCCTCATGGTGTGTTGGCTGTTTGCTTCCTTTCCAGTAGTGTGCTGTTTTCTGTGAAGAATTCTGTATTCGTGCAGACCTGTTTTTAATACTAAACCAAAGCTGCATGTTCTCTAAGCTCCTTTCTGCATAAGCCAATTTAACTATTTTCATTGTTGGCAGCTGCACATTGTGTATTTGGAACACATCTAACCCATTAGAGTAGTGGCATTGCTGACGGGTGTCTGGAGGAATTCGGAACAGTCTTTTCTTGAAATCTGAAGCTTTTGAAATGTACTGGGAAGCTTCATAATGAAGTATTTTAATATGACAGGACTTCTAGTGTGCATTTACTTACATTATGGCTTCTCTGATTTCCAAATGCTGGTGATAGTCCAAGGCATAAAGCCAAGTTTATAAAAGCACTTATTCGGCTTTTCAGACATTCAGTAAGACTTGGTGCAGGGATCAGTCAGCTTAGGGACAGCAGGAAATAAATTCTATGAGTGTAACCCACAAGAAACAGTGAATATTTTGAATGTGCTTTTTTAATGTATGCTTTTAATCAGCTTTAGTGAATTTAGCTAAGTGCTTAATTTCTACAGATTGAGGTACGTGCAACATTATGCCTATGAAGTCTTGAGCAGCAGGTAGAAGACGGAAGACAGGCAACAACATTACGAGCTCAGTTCTATTTGCATTCCATCTCAAGCTCTGAATATCTGAGCATTTGATCTATCCCATGGCATTGCTATCAGTTGCTGAACAAGTCATACTGTATTTTTAATGAATGTCATATTGTACATGTACATAAGCAATAGTAAAAACCCAAAAATGCTACTTGGGGAGAGAGATTTAGGTTGGTTAACACATAAAGTGGACAGCCTCTTGTTTGTATGGGCCATTGGCACGGTATAGATACTTTTTTTTTCTTTATTCATGGAAATACAACTTTTGTCCCTCTGTAAGATGTTGTTTTGGGTCCTTATCTTATAAAATATGAAAGCAGCAGAGGTATGTAATGAAGCAGGAGGAATGTGTCAATAGCAGGAGGTGAGATGAACTGGATAAAAACTTGTTAATGGGGAAATGCTGATATTCTGAGAGGCTGAAAAAGAAGGGTGAGAAATTTAAAGCTTCTTTCACATTACGTGGTAACTTGTAAATATGATTGAATTTCCTTTTTAAAGGCTCATAGAGTCTTTCTAACCCAAGGCTTCTAAAGATGGCACAGGGAGTTCCTAACTTTTGGGCAGTTAGTCTAGACTTGGGATAAGACTTGTGTACAATAAATGGGATTGCACTGAGTAAGAAGAGTGTGCCTTTGATATTAGAACTCTAAAATGCTTTGTGTTTATGAACTTTAAAAATACTGAGATATTTAAAGTATGAGAAGTATGATGTATGTTTTGTCTCTTGGAAATGCGTTGTTAAGGAACTGGAATGATTTGTTTTTAGCAGCATCTTTTTATATATATATATATATTTTTATTATTATTATTATTTTTTTTTTTGGCTGAAATATTGGATTTAAGCTTCACTGTGGCAGGATCATTTTGGGTACAGCAGAGCATTTGTACTTGGTTGCACTGCCACACGCTTTCCTCATTGGTTGCTGTCTATTTCCAAATGTCTTTGCACAAGTCTTACAGAGAATGTAGGGTGACCTTGGCACTACCCCCTGCTTTTGAATTAAAGCTGGTTTAGAATACCAGCAGTTTCCAGAGGACTTATTTTTAAACTTCTGCATTTTATTGGTGTTTTTCTCTAAACGTCAGGCAAGGCAGTAACTTTTAATTTTCAGAACAATTTTTGGTACATTTTTTGTTTGTTTGTTTTAGCTGCTAAGAAAAAGGTAAAACCAGAAAAATCTGAAAAGCTATTAGGCTGGGATCATTTTAATACCAAGCTTGATCATTGTTTTCTTCCTGTACTTTCATTAAGTACATAAGGCCCATTTCCCAACTTAATTATAGTCTAGTGTGGTAGTGACTGTTCTGCAATGTAAAGGATGCAGAATCTTTGCTGTGTAGCGTAAATATCATGTAGCCATTTTTAGGTAAACCCCAGATAATTGCTGGGTCTATTTAAGATCTGCATTTTAAGTGTCATTGTAATAGCTAGGGAAGAGGAGAGCAGCCTGAGTTAGCATAACTTTGTGGCAAGGGTGTTCTACTATTGCAGAAAAATTAAGTAAAATAGTCTCACTTGTGTATCGCTGCTATAAGAAGAATACCATTAGGTGCTGTCATTCATTCAGAAGTGTTTCTGCAATGAGTTCTTTAACAAAGGTTGCAGAAGTGGCTAAAGGAAAATAAAATAACCCTTTGTTCCACTTAGGAAATTGCAGACAGTTACTTCCGTGATGCTAGTGAAACAATAATACTCTATCAGAAAAGTAAGTCTATCTCAGACTAGAGGGCTATAAAAAAATATAATAAACAAAAATGTTGGGGAGTGTGTAATTTATTATGTGTACCTGTACCACAGGTATGTGAGGAACCATAATACCAGCTCATTATTAATCTCAGTGGGAGCAAATTCATTACTGCATGTTTTGTAAATGCTGTCTAAATATGTTAAGAGTTCAGTGGCTGAATGCCAAAGCTATATAGAGTTAGAAATGGTATGTGCAAAGGAATAACTTACCTAGGAACACAGTTCCTATCACCCACATCTTTTGATCAGGATGAGGGGGGTATTCTGAAAAAGAAGCTGTTGTCCAGTGTAAAAAAAAAAAAAAAAAAAATAAATAAAATTGGGTCAGCCCAAGTACTCAAGGCACCAAATTAAGTGGCCATAAATGTATGCGCTATTCTTCCTTTGCTTATCTCCCTTAAACTGCTTTTCTAATATTATAACAAGTATCAATTTGGCCAGAGGCGTTGAAGGAAAAACTTGTTCATCAGTTACTGTGGGGGTTTGTCAGACCTGCATATGTATAACAGTTCTTGGGACCTACTGTATCACTTGGTGGATGAGTCCTATTTTCTTCCATACCCTCTTGATCAACTCAGATATATTTCTTGGTCTGAGAGCAAGATGAGTAATGCCCTGTCACAGCCCCCACGCTGAAAACACCAGCAGATTCCTACTAAAAAAATGCAGTTGGTTCTTTCTTGAATGAATACTATTCAGTAGTCTAGTTCATTTTTTGTCCTGTTATCAGCAGCATCAATGGGGATATAATAGCCTGACTACTTCCAATTTTGGTATGAAAGAATGGCCTCAAAATTTTAACCTCATGAAATTAAAAAGCAGGTATGTGGTTTCCATTCAGGTACTCAGGAGACACCTGATTAACTGTTACTACTATCATTTTCACTTGCTAATAGTTTTTACTGTAGCTAGACAGTGATGCTGACTCTTGAGACTTTGAATATGATTTCCATTTTCACTGGAATTTGAGCAGAACCTTTGAAAAGGCTTTTTGGGAGACAGAGTTTTGGCCAAATGTTTTGGAATGGAAGTCTGGATTTCACCCCGGGTACTGATTAGGTAAGCTGAACCTTAACGTACATTATGCTGAACCCTGAACTTCCTCAGTCTTTTCGGGGTGATATTTGCCTAACTTCTTACTTCCTTGGATACTTCTGATTAAGTTGGAATCTAATATCTCTGGACATGCTTCATTGAAAATTTTGTGTTCTGCTGCTTACCCCAAAATTAAATGAAAGTTGCAATGGTTTCAAACCAATTCTTACTGTAACTAGCTCATAGAAGATCACCTGACAATTGTAGCCCATGTACTTAGTCACAGTAGTTTTTGCAGAAGGAACCTCTTAAACTAGGTAGAGTCTTCATCCATGGCGGCTCTAATTCATGACAATAACCAAATGCTCTCATAAATGCGTCATTTTATTGCACAGACTATGGCAAAACTGTTACTGTTCAGCTGTATTGTTCCATTAAGCCAGAACTACTGAAGATACAAAGCAAGCAAAGCATGAGGTAAGGCAAAGCCATTTTTTAACACTCCACAAGTTTCTGTTAATAAAAAGATAAGTACATTCCCTTATATTTGCCATGGTTTAAAAATATCACAGTTACATTTGATATTAAGGGCCCATTTATAAATATTTTATTGTGGTTCAATAATTGATGAAGTGATTTACAGCCACCTTGATAATACATTAATGCAGGCAGAGTACATTATGCTAACCATATTATGCTGAAAATATGTTTTGTAATTGTAGTGGTTTGTCAGTGGATCATCTGTTAAGCTTTTATTGCCAAAGCCTTTTAATTGTTTCTTTGGTTTGTTATTTGAAATGGCTAACTTATTTATCTGCAGAAAGTCTGGCCTATCTGGCTGCTTTTTTTGTTTGTTTGTTGGTTGGTATGCGTATGATAAAGGTGCTCCTAATAAATGCAAAGTAGCAAGCTGTTACAACCTTTCCATGGTCCAGCCTCACAGGGTTGGTTATGCATGAAAACATCTTTGTAAAAAGCCTCCTTCAGGCCTGGTGAATTCTGAAATTGCTCAGTCTCAGCTTCTTCCAAGGTCAAAAGGCCCCCTAAATGACTATCACAGCTGGATTTTTGTCTTTTCATAGGCTTGTCATTGCCCCAGGAGGATGGTATGTGAAACTCATTTCCTCACAAAGTTGTTGGGCAAAAAATCTTAACAGAATTAATGATAAACAGAGTTATTATAGGGGTAACTAGGTTGCGGACTGGCGAGAGAAAATATTAAACAAAGGAGGCTTTTGGTAGAGTGCAATTGAATTTTTAAATTATTCTTTATCGTGTTCAGGCTGAACAGCTTTTTGTAAAGCAAATCTAAAACAATAGCAGCTATTTTTTCTCTATCACACTCATTTCAATTCTTCTTAACCAACTTTAGTCAACACCTTGACAGGGGAAAAAAAAAGGCCTTCACACAACTCACAGACTGTTTCATTTTTGATGGTGTTTGGGTGTATTAGTGTGTGGAGAAGTTTTGTGTGGGCTGGATAATGTGTGTTTTAGGAGAGGTCTCTACACTGCAGTTTCTACTGAGAATGCTGAGTAAATAAAGTGACAGAACTTTCAGATTTCGCTTTTCTGGCTTTCCAGGAGATCAGCTGGGAGCTGAGCTTGTTTGAAGAGCTGATCCTTTGTAAAGTTTGATCTGGTCTAATTTTAGGCATGCCTGCTGGGAAACTTGTTTCCTTTGTGAAATCGTTGCATGGCATTAGTTTTCAACTGTGATATTCAGCTTACATTTTCACTTCCATAATATAATCTGTTATTTGCACTGAAAGACTGTTACACTAAATCTTTCCTGTAGCTGTCTGGCATTCCTACCTTTCAAAGAGTGCTGTGGTTTGTCATGTCATGTAATTTTGTCTTTCCTTTTAAGTTGGAAATGGTCATTTCTATGAGCATCGTCTTATTTGTGACTTTCTTGGGGCTCTTCTGAGAACTCTTTCAGTTTGAGACAGTGGAGGTAAATGCTGTGCATACAGAGATGTCCTAAGGGTCACCTGAATGTTTGCCTCAGTCACACCTCTGAAAGCAAAGCACAGGGGAGTCTTGTCATGTCTGTTTGCAAAGAGTTCTAGAAACTTCTCTTTGATATATGATGTACTTGGCATTGTTGTAAAGCTGCAGTTGCTGATTTTGTAAGGTCAGGAAGATTTCCTCTTATCTCCTAAAGCCGTTGTTAAAATGTTTGTCGTTTTACATGTTGGTTTGAGAAATGTGTGTCATGTGTTTCCAGTAAAGCTAATCTGAAGTGCTTGTTCTAGAGACCTCTTGCTGATAGAAGAGCTTGCGTTTTTTTGGAGAAGTGTATTTGACTCTAGAACTGTCTCATCACTGGAATTTGATGGTCTTCAAGGCATACTGGCAATACCTTTCCAGGAATGACTTAATGAGAAAGGACAAAAATCCTAGTTTGGAATGGATTTTGGAATGTAAACATATAGACATTGGTCAAGTTCCTACACTTTTAATAGAGTAGAACAGAAAGGAGTAGGTTAACCTAAAACATTCAGAAGTGCTGGAGCACACTACGACACAGCTGGTGAGAAACTTGGAAATCCTAATGTGTTCTGCTGCAAAATGTGTTCCTGGCTTTATACTAAGGTTTTAGTTTCTTATTTGTCACTGGAAAAATTAATATGACTCACTTTTATGATTATCAAAGATTCTAGAGGAGCGTTTGAGGTATGTAACAAAGATAGTTTATGTTATATGAACAGGCTTTATTACCCAGAAAGGTGCAGGTTCCCCATAGGTTTGGTGTTATGTTTGTCAGTTGTGTGTAGGTGTCCTTGGCACCTAGGTTGTGTTAAGGTGACAAACACCCACCTTAAGCAACTTGGGTCACCCCACTAAATGACACTAAGACTTAAATTTCTTCTAGTGCTCTGGGTGCAATATTCTTGGATTAAAATTATCAGTAGATTTCAAGGTAGGGAGGAGGAAACTAGAAACTCTTTGAGGGTGTTAAAATTACATTAGTAGCAACACAGTAGTGTTCAGTTTACAAACCTGTACCTCTGAAGGTGTAAATGAACATCTGGTGCTGGTGCTAATTACAGTGATCTGAAGTAGGTGACTGTGATTTTGGGAAGGAGAGATTAGCAGGATGCTGCAGTGATGCTACTGAAGTCTGAAAGGGGTAATTTTAGAAGTGTTCCTGCTTATATGCAAAGACTTTTTGTGTCTGTTAATGTTTAAATCACCAGTTTATTTGTATGCTATGCCTGCTCTCTTACTGTTGACATGGCTTTGGTGTTTAAAATCTTCATTGCTGGAGGGACTACTGATTTTGGGTTCATGTATTTTTTTGATTGGCCAGCCTGAGAAACCATAAAGACAATGATCCCAAATTTTTGAAAACTGAGTGCCCCCTTTGGGAAAATTAGATCAAGTGCATTTACCATCTGAGGGCTATTCAAATATGACCAAAATAGTTCCTTTTCTTTAGGCCCTGTATGATCTGATTCCATCCACCATGTTAGCTAGTATCTCAGGCTTCATAATAGTGTGTATTTTTTTGTTATGCACCATCTTACTGCAGACCAGTTAATTCTACTCTTTTAGTGAATAAAGAAGATCAGGTTAAAATTTCATTGAACACCTTTCTGGTGAAACAAATGTTTGTCTGTCCGAAGAACCCAACCCCACACCCCCCTCTGAAGTTGATCTTACATTAACTGATCCATTATGTGATTCCAAATTTAATTTATGATTTTTATAATTTTTATAAAATGAAAATATTAGTGGAGATGTGACAGACTTCAAAAGCTCTCTCTTCTTTGGAGAGACCCTGCAGATTTAAAAGTAGCTGGTATTACTTGGGCATGTTACACTTTGCAGGGGAATTGCAGTCATGCCTGAGAGACTGAACAGAGCAGTTGTAAAACCAAAGCGGCAAAGCTGAAGGGGGTCTAGTTTTTGGTATCACCATTGGCAAGACTATTTTGAATAAAGAAGGTAAAGGGGCTATTGATTTCAAAGTAAACAGATGTGTGGTTGTTGCCTCTGCAACCCTGTATTATTCAAGCAATATTTATGTCCTTTTGAAATACAGCAGGGAGCACAGATTTGATTACTCTGTTGCTATGGAGACCACAAATGTATGTGAAATTTTCACTTCAGTTCTATTTTCAAGGCCATGTGACATCCCTTCAAAGTGAAGGTCTTAGCAAGGGCAGCACCAGTGCAGGAACAAAACCCTGTAGAGGGAGGAATCAGGCCTGGTGGCATGTGGAGAAGTAGCAGGACCTGACAGAGACATCTCATTAAAGATGAAAGGGATAAACTGTGGTTTTTCTATCTACCCAGTTCCAGTGAAGCTACTGAGTGCTGGGGATGATGTCCTGATATCCCCAAGTAATATGCACACATGCCCAGGGACATACAGGTCTCAGCTCTTGGAAGGAAATAGGTTATTGAACTGGGAATTTGTCTATAAGGGCTGCAGTAATCAGGGTGTTTGATGCCAGTGTGAGCTGTGCAAGGACTAACCTGGTACACGTGTGAGCATGACAGACATGGCCTTTATGTCATATTGTAGTGGAGCTGCTACTTGTAGAATCATAGAATCATTTTAGTTGGAAGAGACCTTCAAGATCATTGAGTCTAACCATTAACCCAACCTTGGCACTAACCCATGTCCCTGAGACTATCATCTCAGTGTCTGTTCAACATCTCCAGGGATGGTGACTCCACCACTGCCCTGGGCAGCCTGTTCCAATGCTTGACAGCCCTTTCCAGGAAGAAATTGTTCCCAGTATCCAATCTAAACCTCCTCTGGCGCAACCAGACAGTGTGAACCAAAAAACACAGGAGCCAAAGCACTGGAAACTCCCATTTAGGGGAGAAAACTGAAATCCAGCCTACAGCTCCGAATCAAGAGCTGATCTACCCTCAGTGAACAGAACCCATGGCTAAGCTTCTACACCAGCACAGCATTTGATGATTACTGTTTTGTGGGGTTTGTTTAAGGTAACACAGTACTTTCAGGACCAGCACTATCAACCTGGAGCTCTGTTTCTCAGCCCTGACACTGAGGAGCACTAGATGCGGGTAGGTCTCAGCTGTCAGCATGGGGACAACCCAGGTATCCCTGCCCTGCCTGGCATTTGGACACACAGCAGCATGGGGACTGGGGGCTGACTGGCTGGCAAGAAGCACTCCCCCTCCTGAGGAAGCCATACCAGCCTTCCTGGCTTTGCCAAACCACTGGGCAGCACACTCAGGCTTAGCTAGGCCCAAGTCTGATGCAGAGCATGGTAGGCCTGCTGCCAGGCCTGGCTCTCAGCACAGGCAGGGCAGGCTCTCCACTCTGCCACGCTGCACTCTCCTCATGTGTGTAAGATCTGAGATAGTAGATTTGAGACAAGAGTCTGTGTGATAGCATTCTCTGACATGTCACCAGTGTCACATGCAGGGATGGAGCTGGGGAATCTCAGGTCATGGCTGAAAAGAAAACAGTATAGGGGAAAGACATAATATCCATTCAAAAACTGGATAAAAATTGGAATGGGTGGAGGTTGTATGGGGAGAAAGCAGATTTGAAACCAGCCAGGCAGTGCTTGAAATTGAGAGGAAAAAAAACAAGTCTAAAGGAGTTTTAAAACCAAATGTGAGGGTAAGCTAAGAAACATAGATTTGTTGAGGGGAGATGTTGATGGGAGAAACATCCTTTCAGGCAGAAGTTAAGAAACTATTATTCTAGACAAAACTAGGACACAAGTTGGTAAGACTGAGAGGGAATAGCAGAAAAAGAGTTCAAAAAGTTGAAGTCTCCATTTATCAGGATGTGGAAACACTACCAGCCTGAGTGCAAATATATGTGGCCTTCACGAGAAGACAAGGAAGTAGCCAGGACAGGTTGGAGTGTCTGTTATAATTGAAGGTGCTGATCTAACAGCTATTTTAGAAACCTGGTGAAACATTTTAAAAATGGGACACTGTCTATCTTTAGGTATGAGGTCTATAGAAATTAGAGAGATGGTAATTATTTGAAAGTGGAGTGATGTGCTAAGGAAAGCATGCACTGCAGGAAGATAGCTATCAATATGTGTATTTCTGATTTAAAATACTCTTTGAGAGTGGGGAGAAATCCTTGTAAAGCCATTGTATCAACTGCTCAGTTTGGCTAGTCAGAGTAGCTGTGAGATACATACATCAAAGCGTCTGTGAGGGAAGAAATACCATGGTAAAGGGAACCTCTGTGGGATACATGGGGGAATAGTAGCATGACAGCATTTTTAGACTCAGTTAATAACTATCTGAAGCAACTATTCTGCTGGATGTGGAGAAGACTCGATATAGCCCATGTAAAGCACAGAATCTTCTTCAGATGATGATCAGCCAGAGCTTTATCTTGCAGTAATGCTCAATAATGCACACTTGAAGGCATCATCCTGCAGTGGCCATTTGTTCTTGGAAAAAAAATCCCACACAAACTAACCCAAAAAATCCACCGGTCTAGTGTTTAGCTTTTAAACAGAAATGAGAGAGCTCATTAGGAGGGAACTTTCAGAGACTGTCTCAAAGGTGCTGTGTCTAGGTGTGGGACCAAGGAATAGCACCAGATGTGAAGTATGAAGTTTTTTGCTGTTTGTATTATCAATACTGTTTAGGAGACTTGTGACAAGGATGCCTTTTAGTAGGCACTGCAGTTAAATACATGATAAAAAGACAGTGTCCATCTATTGTAAAATGATAATTCAAGTTGAGAGTATTAGGGCATGAAGTATTTTTTTTAAGGAACTTTTTTTTTGTAAGTGATGAACACATGTACATCTTGGCAAAACTGGAACTTGTACAGTGTTCTGTTAAGGTGGAATATATCTATCATAGGAAATACATCCTCTAAAAATAACAGAGTTGCTAAGAACAGTAATGCTTGTCACCTTTGCTTTGTGAAGAATAAGTTCCACAAAACTTTGTAAATTGTATATACATTATAAATTGAACTTGTATGAGAAAGATCATGTTCGGAAGTCGTTGTGCTACACTTGCTGTCTCATGTTATAGCTTATAATGCTCTATTTGGTGTGAAACAAACCTGATAAATTGTGCCTTACAAAGAAAGGACAAAAGACTTGAGGAAAAGGAACCTGTAAAATGGAAGGGACTGACTAATTTTGTAGATGTTTGTTCTTCCCATGCTAATTGGGATGACACAGCTATTCCAATCCACTACTGTCCATTCAGATGTCATGATCCCCTTTTTGCTAAATAACCTGGAAGAGCTACAGGCTCTTCTGTTCATGGTAGCTTTTTCTATCTAACTATTTTCTCAAACAAAATATTTTGTATGGTTAAATAGTTTTGTTTTCAGAGGATGTGTATGTGTATCTTATTGCAGTCCCACACAGGTTATTCAGATATCTCTTGCAATGGAAGTTGCTGTGCAGGTGAATTACGCTTGTTTTCACGTGCAAATCGCCCTGCACAGTGAGACACCCCAGTGTGCTACCAGGACCTCGGGCAAGGAAGGAACATGGTTCCTTGCGGATTCTGAGCTGCTGGTGAGGACGGAGGTTGGGCGATCTCAAGCTACAGTCAGACTCATGCTGTGCTTTCGCCTGAAATGACTTGTGTTTCGGTTTTAGGGTTGATTTTGTGTGTATGAGTGTATCTTTGCCAGAGGTCAACTTTCCTCTGAAAAAAAGTGTTTCTAAAATGAAATTCAAGAGTTCAATGTGGAGGAAAGGTCAAGAATTTGTTTTGGGGCTGTGCTGAGGCAAAGTAACTCAGAGAAATAGGCTGAAAGAGAATTAAAGAAAATGTCAAGTAAGGTTCCCGAACAATGAGGTTCATTAGTCTCTCCAAGGAATGACAGAAACCCTCCTTTAGACTAGAAGACAAAGCATTTGGTCAGTGCTGCTTTCTATGCTTTCAGTATTATTTGGCCCCGTTCGCTGAACTTAATTCAGTATGCAAAGAGAAAACCTGCCTTCTTTTCATACTAAGGACTCCTTTAAAGGGCTGAACTTGCGCGGCTCTGGCCGCAGAGAACAGGAAATAACACGACCCTGTCCGTGTGGAGTGATATCTCTATTTTGTCTCCAGTCATCATTTTAAAGTATAAGTTTCCCATATGGAAGAACAGGAGCCCTTAGAGGTGGCAAAACAGCAAATTAAAATAAGATTACACATAGGCAGTTTAACATTGAAGATGACAAAAATCATTACAGGTTCTGCAAATGCGATTAGCAAGCATGCAATGTTAAAGTATGTATTTCTGGCACTGCTAAGCTGCCTGGATATAGCACAGCTGTATTCTTTGCGTTTTCCACAGGACTTGGAACGTGCACTGTTTGCCATGTTGGCCATGCCTTAAGTTTCGTGGTTGGTTGAGGAACCAACCTGAGGATCTTCAGCGTGTGCAGCAGAACACTGGTGCAAAAATACAGGTAGTATGGCCAGTAAGGACATATGTTATTTTTATTATCTTTTTTCCCCCCATCTTGAGATGCATGCTTTGCATGGAAATTCTCACTTGGAATCCAAAGAGCAACTTAATCTTACCTGCTGTGCCTTTTTTTTTTTTTTTTTTATAACTCTAATCTCCTTATGTTGACAAGCGAGTTTGAAGAAGACAATGTTGAGGTTTTAGTAAATGCAGTAAAGAAGTTGCTACAGCTCTATCCAGAGCTCATTTGTTGGGATTTATATATGGAATAAGTGCACAGAACCATCCTCCGATGAGGCCCACTGGCTAATAACAGGTTACTGCTGCTTGACCTCTAGTGGAACTGTTAAGAGATTACTGCAAAAGAAGCAGAAATAATTACATTTTTGGAGTGAGGTCACTTCTTGGGCTGTTTGCTTATAGGATGTTTATGTAGGTGAAGGGAGAACATTGTACAATAGCAAATACAAACAGCATTTTATCCTTGTGTTGGCTTGAGATGTGGAGTGGATGTAAACTGGCAAAATGTCCTCAAAAGTCAGTGAAAACAAGCTGATTTACATCTGTGGAGAGTATAATCTGAAACGTGTATCCAGATTTTATGTTTGTTTTTTTTTTTTTTGAGAGGGAGGAAAGGAACCTTGAAGACTGCCCCAAATGTTTCTGTGTTGCTTTTCTTCTGCATGCTTTACAACATGATGCAACTAGGATTATGCCTTTGTGCTCTGGTACCCCCTTGTGAATGATGCCACATGGCTCCTAGATGATTGAAAGAAATTCTACAAATTCTGTTCTGAAGTGTCAAACATGGTTACAGATCTGTAATAATTCAGCTTTTGCCCCTCAGTGAAGTAATTAACATCTTGTTATAGAAGAGCTTTAGCAGCTGAGGGCTTACCCAGCTGTGATTTTTCTGATCATGATGAAGTAGGTGATTAATACCTGTTGTATGTAAAGGAATGACCCTTAAACAACAAATGCTACCAGACTTATGAGAAGTCTGCACCCTTAAAAGAGGATGCAGTGATCTGGATTGTTTTTCCAGGCATGCTTTTGTGTAAGGAAAAAATAAAAGCTGGAAGTAAAAACAGTGGTTTTAATCTCTCTCTCATGGAGTAAAAACTTGATGCTACTGAACAGATTATATCTGAATTGTAACTGTAGCTGTTCATTCACTGAAAAAACATTTTAAGAGCTAGCAAAGCAATGAAGAATTATCTTTAGATACTGCATTGGATGTTATGTGGAACTCCTGATTTTTCACTATATCCCTTTTTCTCGTAACCAAGTGAGAAAGAAGACTGAGGTCTGAAAGCTGGGGGTCATATTTAGGTAGCATTATTACCTTTGGTCAGCGGAGGAAGCTCACTGCCCTTCTGGGCTTCAAAAGAGGGATTCTTAGGATATAAATAAGGTACTGAGCAAAAAGGAGCTTGGAGCTGGCCTACAGCAACCTTTCTAGAAAATTATGTATAATCTAAGTAAATCCCTCAGGGTTCCAGTTTGGATCCTGATGACTTACTCATACTTTCTAAATAAGCAAACCTTATTTTTTTGAGATTTTGAACATTTAAAAAGAATTTTTTGTGTGTGTGAAAATCTTTTATATAGGGAAAGTAAATGTAACGTGTGAAAGAATGACCCCTATGTCTGTCTTGTGATTCAGAGCATTGCTTGAATTACTCCTTGGTCTTCTGGATTTTTCAGTGTCTAGAAAAATATTACCTCAATCATATAATTGTGTATAGCACTATCATTGCTGAAAAGTAGAGTCTGAAGTGCCCATATGCCATGTAGCTAAAATTATGCTATATGTTTATTAGCATGCCAGAATTTATGCCCCGTGTTCTGCAAAATGTTATATGTATGCCAGTACTACTCATTTGTGTACTAATATTTCAAAACTCTGCAGTCCTTGGGAAGGGCTGGGTGCTCATTAGTAAAATGAAGTGTGAAGGAGATGAGGTTAACGAAGCAAGTGTTGTCTGAACTGGCAAATAGAATCGCCGCATGCTCAGATGTAGGCATTTGTTCCCCGGCTAATGCAAAGAACAGATGCAGAAGGAAGCAGTAATCCTGGAATAAGCCCTGTGTTTATTCCAAACTAAGAGCTCGCCATCACAAATCAAGCTTAATCAAGTGGGGACTGTAGGCTGAAACTCATGCCTTCATTTCCTAACCTTAGACAGATTGTGTTAGCAAAAAAATGAACATTTGTCAAAGAAAAGATGGAAAATAATGTTGGGCATGTTTCATGGACACTTTCCTGCTTTATTTGCGGTACAGGAGTTCAGAAAAATTACTGATCAACAGGAGAACAGTGGAACTGCAATAACGTATGCAATCAGGAAAGTTGTCGTAATGGAGTGATTAGTACTGAAATGTTGCATATGACAGAAAACAGTACTAAAACTAGAAAATACCATATATAATCTTGTTCTGATTAGCCAGCCATTCAAATAAGGCCCAGCAAACCAGACTGGGCATTCTGAGACAGCTTCTTTCTAGCCGACTATTTGTGTTTCCCCAGAATTACTCAGTTTGTGGTGGATGTGGTGAAAAGATTGTTCCCTTTGCAGGAACCTTTTGTGTGTATTTAACAACCTTTTGTGCTTTACAGTTTCTTCCAGCCTTTGCTTACCTGTAGTGTTTGCCTGTAGAGAAATGAAGAAGCCAAACAACAGTTTTTGAGCCTTTCATGGATGTCTAAAAATTGGTCTTCAACTTGCAAACTTTTTTGTATTTTGACTCTCTTTGCATCTTTGGGGAAAAAAAAAAAAACTTATAAGATGTTTACTCACATTTCCATCCTTAAATTTACCCTTGGAAAGTAGTTTGAAGTAATTCCTGAAAGTGGAATTTATTTTCCTAAATAATTTGTGTGTCTTGTCACGTTTTATAAAGGTAGTTTAATCATTAATACCAAGGCAGATCCAATATGCAATCTTTCAAAACAACAAAGGAGATAAATATTTGATACAAACTAATTTACTAATTTTTGTTGAAATTCCTGTAATATACATCATTGCAATTAATGGACTCAACCATCAGTGTGCTTAAGTCTCCAGGAAAGATATATTTTCCCTGTCACTCAGATACGCCACACTGATGAGAACAACAAGTAACAAAAGGAATGCTTTATGGAAAATACTTATTTTTCACTGAACTGGAAAAAACCTTATTTTTGTATAATTGTGTAAAACTGAAGTGATCTTTTGTGCTTTGCTGAAAATTTTTTTCAACGTGTGTTTCTGTATTTGTATATGTTTGTTTTGGAAAGCAGAACATAAGCACAAAACGTAGCATCAAGCTTAGCTGCTACTACATAATTCTTCCAGAATTATAAGTCTAAATAGTCTTTACCAAATTATGAAGGACGGAACATTTGACTGTGAATTTAGTCTTGATATCCTAGGAGAGATAAGAAAAAAACAGTCCTTTCAACGGGCTACCTAATTTCACATATCATCTTTCACATTAGTGACTGGCTTGAAATGAAGGAACATTAATTATATGAAAGTTAAAAACCATGGAGAGTTTCAAAGTAGAGGAGTCTCTACGGAATGTTAAGTTGTGGTCTATTCCTTACCAGAAGCCCTAAAGCTATGCTGAACACTGTTAATTAAAAAAAAAAAAAAGAGAAGTAAAAATGTGTCCTCTGTGAGTCTTCCAAACACCAGGGAGAAAAGTAACCTGTTTTCACAAAAGAAAATTATGACGTTCATAGAATATAATCCAAATTGGATCAGAAAGTTTTGCTTGCTGGCTTTACTTTCATGTGCACCAGACTTCTTCAGCTTTCTTTTCTTAATGTCAAGTTTTCTGAATATAAAAACAGGGAGGTTTCTTACATGTCCATTTTAATTAAAAATTGCCTCTCGTCAACCACGGTAGAAAAATGCAGCCATGTTATACAGTTATCAATGATTTTATGATAATAAATACTTATCTGCTTTAAAAATGTTTTAAAGGTTTTTGAAATGTTGAACTAACAGTCTAAAATTCCCTGCTATTGCTCTTGCAGTTGAGAGGAAAGGAAGTTTTATCCATTTAATTAAGTTTCTG
Organism: Streptopelia decaocto; assembly: GCF_964273445.1. NCBI lineage: Eukaryota > Metazoa > Chordata > Aves > Columbiformes > Columbidae > Streptopelia > Streptopelia decaocto. Next base: position 29,298,826 of record NC_138658.1, read on the forward strand.
AAGGAGGGCAAGGGTTTGAGTGGAGTTCCCATCTTCATAATCTCCTTAAAGGGCTTAATTTTAGAGCCTGGCATATTTGAGTCAGATAATTTGGAAGTGTAGGAGGCAACCTTATACATCTGTACTGTGATTTTTTTGGCCCTGCTCTACTAATAATTCTCATCTGTAATATATCTCCCATCTTTCTGCCCTGTTAGTGATTTTTGAGGTCCCAAGCAATAAGCAGTGTTTGTCTTATGGGAAGATGTTTCTGCACCCTATACAGAGGAGAAAAAGGCCAAGAGAAAATTTATTTTTTAAGTTGACCATTCTGCATTAGTTAGATAAACATTTATGCATCTGACTAAGGAACACATTTGATAAAGAAATTTAGGAATTCTACAGCTTGATATACTTCTACTAATTTTTCAATACCTGTTCAAGATCCAGCGTGTCTTGAGTCTTGGTAATATTCACATAAGCCCCACACTTTATCAATCCCTTTTCTTATTTTGTAGGCTCACTACTTACTTTTAATATGCTTTAATCTGCTCAATGCTGCACCCTAGTCCTACAGATTTTCTGGTTTGTGTGAGAGGCATCTTAACAGAGACGAACTCCTTCACATTTCAGTCCTTGTCCTTGTGCTCATCAATCCCGTTGACTTCACCAGTCCATTTTGTTAATTTTTTTTTTTAAGTTGAAAGCCTTTATTGCTCTTTTTTTTTTTTTTTTTTACTTTTTCCATTGAATTTAAACTAAATTACCAGGTGCTTAATTGTATGTCTTTATAGAATGCTGCATTTTCTTCTATAAATCAAGCTATTTATAACCTCAAATATGAAAGGAGGGGTGGTAGTAGAGCCTACAGAAGCTAGTTAGGCAATATTTAGCTTAAAATGACATTACTTTTAGCCTAGAAATGTAATCTTCCTAAGCTATACTTATCTGAGATTTTTTTTTCCCCCCTATCTCTGCATCAGATTTGTTCCAAAATGAAATTTTTCATCATGTGTATTGATTTTTGTAGGAATGCACTGTCAAACAGGACATCCATATTTACTGATGCTGCCTTGGTTGAGCTGTTTTGGTTCTTATTTAAACATGGGATCCCCATGACAATGATTGTTCTCAGGCTTTGTCTGTTCATGTCTTACTCATTTTTTTTCCAGCTTTTTTTACTCTTAGGCCTGGGAATAATAGCACCTCAGTGTTAAGTAGCCTGAAATACAGAGTTAAATAGTCTAAAAATCAGGGTGTAAAAATATCAGATATAATGAAACCCAAAATGGAATTTCTGGTTAACTTTGTAGAGAAGACCATAATCAAGTAGAGGTTCAGTTCCACAGATCCCCTTCTTGTATTTTCCTATGTTGTGAGTGAAATTACTAAGCTAAATTCTATCTTTTGTGGAAAATAAACATGAAAATAAGTATTCTAATGGTATCATGTAGTGGTTGAGGTTGGAAGGGACCCCTGGTTTCCCAAAACACCATCCAGATGGCTTTTGAGTATCTCCAAGGATGGAGACACCGTAACTTCTCTGAACAACCTGTGCCAGTGCTCAGTCACCCTCTCAGTGAAAAAGTGTTTCCTGATGTTCAAATGGAACCTCCTCAGCCAAACAGGAATCTGAGCTATGTAGTGCTTGATTTTGTCTTAGAAGGTAGAAATAATTCATCCTACATAAAGCTGTTGCAAATATTCTCCTTGGAAGATGATTTTTAAAGGAAAATAAATGAGTAAACAAATGTTAATGATTAAGTTTGTTCTGCTCTTTTCTGGAGACTGTTCTTATTTAATGTGATGTTGAATATTACTATTTCTACAAACTGCAAGAATTCTATGGGAAAGGTTTCAACTCATTAGTTGACCATAAATTGAAAAGTTAAGGGAAAAAAAATCTTGATTGACATTTGAGCTGGTTTCTGGGTCTTACTCAATGATACGGCAGAGATTTGTAGTCCAGCTCACAGGCTGGCACTTTTGCCTTTCAGGACTTTCTCACTGTCTCCGAGCTCCCAGACATGAAGCATGTTTTGCATCTGGCACTGTTGTGGATGCAATAACCTCCTGAGGAAGCTCCCTGAAGTTGGAACCAGGCAAAGCAACATGATCTTGGTGGGCTCTTTCTTTTTGGAGCGGCGACAAGGAGGGACCCAGGTTGGTTTCTCCATCAGCTGCTCTTACAGGTATGTTATTTTCTTGTTACATAAAGCCTGTTTTAGATGCAAAATACTTCTGTATCACCCAGATCAGTTTGGCTGCTCAGCCTACTAGAACAGGGCTTTATGAATAACTTTTGGAGAGATTTGTCTCAGTTTTTTTCCTACACTGGTGTTTTTTCTAGACTTGATTTTTTAGCCCTCTCAGTTTGCAGATCTCTGGAAGATTTCTAGTGCAGGTGTGGACCCCAGTTGAGTAAATTTCAGCCTTCTGATAATGGGCTTTCTTTTCTTCATTACCTCTGCTGCCATAATTAAGTATTTTAGCTTGGTAGAAATGAAGAACCCTAAATGTTTGCATAGTTTCCAGCACCAGCAATGATTAATTCAGCTTTCATGTGTGGTGCTGAGAACTGTCTTAGTGTGTGCTGTCCTTCAAAAGACAAAAGATTTGTATTTTGTTTCCAGTGACAGGATCTCCCCCTTTCAAACTGGAAAATGCCTTCTCAGAGAAGCTGTGAGACCTGATGAACTGGGGTTTGGTTGTGAGTTTATTTCCTTTTGTAGTTCAATGGCTGTTGTAAGGACAACCATGCCAATAGGTGTTTAAAAAAAAAAAAATATATATATGCAAACACTTCTTTCCAGAAATTTTTGCTAGGGATGTGGGCAGAGCAGAGCTAGGGAGTTCATTTGCAGCTGTGTCTGATTGACACTACTTGTTTCCACATCTGGGTGTGCTCAGCTTGGGGCAAGTACCTCTTGATGCTGCAGCCATCCCAGCTGGGTGAGAGCTGGAAGAAAGCTCGGCAGCACTTTGCACTTCTCCACACATTGCACCTGATTCAGCCTCTCAACTGCTCCTTGGATCCCTTGTCAGCCTGAAATGATTAAAGGATCACCTGGGTATTTTCATGTTGTCTGGCCCTAGGAAATAGGTGATATATTTAGTTTCGCTGGCTTTCTGCAAAAAGTGTTTTATAGTTTCTGTGATCTGTTTTGATGGGTATCTCGAGTTTATTGTAGGGTAGTGGGTGGTATGTTCTCTAGCCTGTGTCATGTGGATTTATACAAGGAATATGTTTTGAGGACTCTCGGGGGTGAAGCGTCCATGCCAACGTTGTCTGCAGTAACTGAGGCAATCCTCCTTGTCTTATGCCTGTTTTTTATTGTTCTTTTTCTTGCTTGGCAGTAATTCTAGCTTTGACACAGCCATGTTTCCCAAGCATACCCCCTGTTGTCACTGCCCAGATACAAGCTGGAGAGTGCAGAAATGCTTGTCTGCTTTTACTTTAAGACTTGGCTCTTCAAGGACTGGACAATCATAGTTACATGCTTGTTAGTTCTGAGAATCAGTGTCTTGCTGAGAAATATGATTTCAGAAATAAGTATATTCGCTGGGGAAAGCTCAAAAGCGTGTTTGTGTGTCATTTCCTCAGATTTGTTTATTATGATTTTTTGTAGCACTATAAAATAGCTGAAATTCTACAGTGCAGTGTCACACAGACATTGCATGCTGGATGAGCAGCACAGACCTGTCAGAGCTGAGGAACGGGGAGACTCTGGAAAAGCAGACCAAATTCCTGGTTCTGGAGAAGCTGGGAATTCTTTCAAGCAATTCTTGCAAACTAGTGCATTTTTTTGACAGCAGTCTTTACTCCTGTCCCTTGATTTCTCCTTATTACCCTGAGAGTGTTGTTCAGTTCACCCATTTTTCTGCTCTGTTGAGTCTAAACAGCTGATTGCACACCAGATTTCCTGGAGATTCTCATCTTGCTTTAGTCTCTGCAAATGTCTTCTCTTCCTCTCTTCAGGTCCCAGTCCCTTGCTATAGCCTGTCCTGGTTCCAGCTCTGCCCTCAAACAACCTCCTGTACTTCTCATGAGTTAATCCCACTGCCAGTTCATCTGTTTCACAGTATGCTGCTACTCAGCTGCTGATTTCCTAGAAGACTTAACCAAGCACATTGCATCACAGGACTTTTTTTCCTGTGAAATGAAAACTTCATCTCTTCAAAATGACCCCTGCAAAACTGTGAGGTCCAGTTCCATAACATTATTGCTACTCTGTGAAAAAAGTTGTTTGAATCTGATTTGCTTATTTATTTTTTAAAGGGAGAAACAAATCTGTTTTCTGTAATCTGTTTCCAATTTTCAAAAACAATGGAACTTTTTGTTTTCTGAATCTCCACTCCCCCCAAAAAAACAAACCAGAACAAACCCCAGCCTGAGGTACACACCTACCAAATGCAATTGCTGGTAAACTAGTTAATTTGGCAAAGCTGTAAGTAACTGAAAGCAAGGTCATATAATGAGACATGTCAGACAAGTTTAAATGTTGGTATTACTGCCAGTTCCATCTATATTATCCAGCATTCTTTTCATGCTGTTCTGACCTTGTTCCTTTCTAATGAATCCAGATTGTTACCTTTTGTACTGGCAGAGCTTTTGATTTCAGTGTCAAAGAATGAAAGATATTTTGAAAAGCATTTGGTTGCCCCTGACAAACATCCTTTCAAAAAAAATAAATGTCATGGCTAAATCATAATGTAAACAGAACCAGTTGGTACCATACGGCTTAGCTTTTGTTTAGATGTGATAAACACATGGAAATCGCTATACAACAAAAGCCCGTTGCCAAAATGTGCAGATAAAAACCTCACTCTGATTTTACAAACAGAACAAATGCTTCCCCATGTCTTTGTGGGCAGAGACTTAGGGCTAGATGTGAAACAAATTTTCCGAAAGCAGTTGCTTGACTTGTGCTTCAAGTTCCTTTTGTTACGTAGCAGTAAGGAGAATATTTTCTTTATTTTCTTTTATTTCCATGAATGCTCTTTTCATCTTAGGAAACTGTTTACCAGATTAGTGCTCCATTAATATTTTAATACTGTCAGATTACTTCATGCTCTTTCAAAAGACTTTGCATTTGTATGGGTAATAGGACTATTTTGATTTGTGTTCTGAAGGTATTTTTCATATTCTTGAAGAGGGTTTGGGGATTTTTGCTCTCCCTGATTGTGCTGGAAGAAGACATGTTTAGAGACACACTCTCTGTAGGTGGAGAAAGCAGTTGACAATGGGTGGTTCAGAAGATATAACTTATTTTCCTGCTCGCAAACCGCAGGAAAAATAAAAAATCCTATGATGCAAACGCCCTTTGCTTTCCCTCATTGGTAGCATAGACTGAACTGAATTTTGTTGCTGCTTTAAGAAGGACTAAGAAGAGGCAATACATAAGAGTGAGTTTGCTGCATCTTCCTCTGAAGCATTTTCCCATGGTATTTATCAGATGTAAGTCGGCCTGATGTAGTGCAGGGATCTTGTGCCTTGAACAATGGATTTGTATTGTGCATGTGCCCTTCATTATTGGAATTCATGTTTGGAGATTACTTCAACACTTCCAGATAAAGATAAAGAATTTTCCTAAGCCTGTACTGTCAGCTTGGGTTGTTTAACAGTCACTTCATCAGATAATGCAGATATAAGACCGGAGACTGAGATAGGAAGCCCACACGGCAAATGCACTTTTTTCAGATTATCTAATCTCTTGTATAAAGAAAGAGTATTGATTTGAGAGTGGGTATGCCTGGCAGCCTCTCTGCTGAGCCTTTGTTCCATGGTGTGTGTTTGTTGGCCCAGTGCTTACTGGTATCATCCTTCTGATAATAGTGTGCAGGCGCAGTGTCTGAAAGGTCTCTTGAAGGGTACTTTTGCATCCTGCCATTTCGGTGACCATTCCCATGGGTAAACTGCTATGGCAGGGATCCAGTGGACTGTTTTTGAGAGTCTTTTGCTGTCCCAAGCTCAAACAGATGTTTAAAGCAGCACTTTCCTCATGTCAGAGCAGAAGAGTAGGTGGCACCCAGATATAGACTTAATTGAGCTGTATTGGTGTGTTTGGGAGTTTGGGAGAATAACCTCAACAAGCCACAGTCATAATTTTAATACAGAGAAGGTGACTTTTTCCAGTGCTGGTAGGAAATCCTGGCCTTTGTGTCTGCATTACCTTATGCCTGAGTTTCAACAGATGGTCTTTGTGTTTCAAAGATGTTCTTTGCTCAGAGATATAGCTTCATGCAGAGCCTATATACAGCCTATGCTCCTCTTTTCAGGAGTTACATTTTTGAGATGCTGCTGTTCCTCTGCCTCTCATGTCCAAACCTGGTTCTTTAAGATATGTTTCATAAGATGAATATTCCCATCAATAGAGAGGAACCAGATGCTTGGAGAGACTTCACTATCTCTGCAAGAGTGGTGAGAAATAAACAGATATTTTTAATGTCAGGAGGTGTTATGAGGAAGCTATATTGCTGGTCAAGAAGACTGTTAGGCCACAGCATGATAGTTAGCATGGATTTGAGAAATGAATCAACCCTGTCATGTCAGGGAACCCTTTTGGGCAACTGTCAAGTTTTATCACCTGTGTGTATACACTTTCAATTCCAGCGGGAAAAAGACTTTTGTTAAAGTGCAGTCAAAATTTTTTTCTGTTTGGGTTCTGTTGGGTATAGATTCTCCTGTTTCATGAAATCAAAATATAAACTATATGAGTGAGCTGGGTTTAGGCAGCTATGTATTGCCTTCAGCAAGCTGACAAGCCCCTCTGAGCAATATGGTCACAAGCAGTGGCAACTTGAAATCCTCAGCTATGAATCATCTGAAGATTTGTTCTGAACTGCAGGCAGCATCTGCTCCAAGGTTTCTGAAATTTGGGATGGAATACCTGGAAGAAGGGTATCTCAGTGGATCCATCAACAATCTTAATTTTTTCCTTGCATGTCACTCTGTGGCACTCTGCATGCCTCTGCTGGTAATCAGATGAACTTTCAAAAAAAAAACTTTTTAAAAAAATGAAGTACTTCTCCCATCTCTGAGCTGCATGAAACATTTGTCAAGCACAGAATGTAAGTAACATTCAATGCCTGAAGTGAAAACAGATTTTGGTGACGTCCTCTGGTGTGAGAGTAATTGAGTATGGCTGCATGTGACTTGTGACCGCACAGTTCTTCCCTTTGGAATCTTTATCTTGCAAATTCTTCGTTAGTGGAGCAGTCTAAACTCATATGAATAATCCCTTTTCTGCTGGTGTGGTGCTGGGAGCTGCTGCAATCACTTGCTTCTTCCCTTAGGAAATGCAGATGACCTTAGGGAGAAACTCAAAGCTGTTATGCAAACACCAGCTGAAATTCTAGAGGGGCTTGAAAGGGACTATATATACTGGTGTTGAAATACAGTGATGGTTAATTGAGAAAAGAGGAAGATTTTGTGCAGCTCTGTGGGCTTTGAGCTACTCTTCCCTTCTCCACTGAAGAGAGAAATTGTCTTTTTGTGGGACAAAGGAATAAAGTGAGTGTAAAGTTTAATCAACAAGAGTTTTGGGTTTTTTGGAAAAGATAAATCAAATGTTTTTCCTGAAAGACTGAAACCAGCTTTGCAGCTAAACAGTTATTTTTGCAGAGCCCCTCGTTTAGTGTTTGCTGGTTTGAGCTTTGTGTATGCTAGACATCTCTCATAGTATTTTAGTCTCTAATTGTGATTTTCTTGGAAATTCTTTTTTTGAATAATAAAACAAAGCAGAATTGTCATTGTTGTCTTCACACTGTGTGCAGCAATGCCTTGATTTCAGGCTTTTAATGTCACCTTCAAAACAGTGCTGTTGCATAAGACTCATTTCTGAGCGATTCATAATATACATGACTAGTTGGAGATACAAATGACCTCCAGTTAATTAGCTGGCCATAGGTCATGAGTGCTGGCTGTATCAGTATATTTTTGAGTTGGTGTATTTATCAAAAGACATACAAAGTCACATACTTCTGTAAAATCTGCTTGCTTTTTCCTACTTAATGTGAATTATCCAAATTCTGAATCTCTGATGTGAGCAAGCCTGCGATTAAAAACAGTGGAACTGTGGATGGACTCTCCGAAAATGAAACTGCTTCCTGGGATATCGGCTTAGAGAATTGGACCATTAAGTCCAGGCACCTAAATTGGAAGCGCTCTATAGCCATGGTCAAAAATGTGACAGTAACTCTAAGCTGTAGCTTTTATTAGTGTTATGACAGCTTTAGGAATATTGTGGCACAAATAGAAGAGAACTAGGCCCAGGAGACCTAATTGAGGCACTTTGTTGCTTGGCAAAAATAAATTAATTACGTGTATGTATTTTAGATGTAGCAGTTTGCCATTTGATCCAGAAAAGTAGCCCCTCTGTTAACTGGGAAATAAAAAAATGTAAAGACTTGTTAAGCTAAAGTACATGTAGTCTGAGTTTTAAAGATTGCTGCTTTCCTAAGGCATTTGCAAAGTTGGGTTATGATGTCACTATATGACACTGCAGTACTGCCACAGAAGTGATGCGTGGCATTCATTTGTAGAGGAAGGATACAAAAATGTAGTTCCAAGGAATGTTTAGTATGTGGCTTGGAAAAGGTTATGTCTGACTTTCTTGCCTTTTTTCACTTTCAGATTATTTGCTCGTCTCTTCCTTCTGTGTCTCTTGCATGTGTTCTTGTCCAAGGTTTTTCACATACTGGTTTGAATCTCAGGGGGGCAAGACATGGTTGGCATGTTGTTTATAACAGTGCTATTTTGTAGCCTTTGTTTGCTTGAGCCTCTTTTACAGCCAACCAAATTTACTACCTCCTCCTTGTTGCTATTTTCTTCTTTATTGGATTCCCTTCCTGCCCAGCCCTTCCCCTATGGCTCTCCATTTTCCATTGTCTTTGTTTTTATTTCTCCCCTAAGATCCTGAAACAGCTCTGGGAAGATGAAGCATTCAGTCTTATTTTCTATCTCCAGCTAGTGCTTTATTAATAACCCATATTTATTTAGCATCCAGAGCCTGCCAAACACACACATTCATACACACAAAGCCAGTCACCAGCGTTTGTTGTCAGGCTAATGTCTTCCTGGAGGCTTAGCTCCTTCTGCCAAGCCCAGCTAAATGCCTCTTTGTGGAAATGAAAGGCTGCTCTTGTCCAATGATGCTTATGCTCCAGTATCTCCCTGAAGAAAAATGCACATGGATCAGAAGTCATCCTGGGCCCTACAATTCCTGCAGTGGTGTGTGCTGGTGAGACCATTGTAAGTGTGAGCTGAAGAGATGAGTTAGGGCTGGCTGCAGAGCTGAGATTGCGGGGTTTGGGGACATGGGCAGAGGCAGCAAAATGTCCCGGCATGGTTTCTGGGCCTGATTTGATGTCCCTGCTGTTAAATAAACCAGGCTGTGTTATATTCCCTAGCCATAAGGGTAAAGCAGAGCGGCGTGGCTCGAATCACATCTATTTTTCTAAATCCTTCTCTCTGCAGATTTGAAGGCCTAATCCAATCTATGAAATGGGAACAGGTCCTGATAATCTCCTAGTTGTGTCCTAATACTATTTGGGACAGCCCTAACTGGCCTGGCTAAATCTCTTGTCCCTCCTTTGTAGGCCATGCCTGCTCCACGGAGAAGTCTCTGTGTGTTTATGGATCTATAAAAAAAACAAACTCTAATCTCATGTTCTGTTTGACCATCTTCCAGTAATCCACCTAGATCCCACTGGCTTCAACAGATTTTAGATAGTAGAGTGCAAAGCTGGTTGGTTTGTGAAGTTGAATCCTTGTTATTTTCCGAATGTCACTGAATATGTTGTCTTTGCTGCCAGTTACTGTTCAGAAATTTGGGTTGGAAATGTTTTCAGTCTTGCCAAGGGGTTAGGCTTCCCATTCCCTTTATTCCCTGCACCCCTTTCCCCCCTTCCCCCCCCCCCATATTTTTTTGAGTTAGACCATAGGAATGGAATTCTGCTTTGTTATTTTTTGATTGTAAGTAGCCTTAAGAGGGAGGCAAAAAAAAAAAAAAAGGTGGGGAGAGGGAGGGAAATCAAACCTTGATGGGCAGTGAGAAGCGCAAGGGAGGCTTCTTCCAAGCAACCCTGGTGACTCAATGATCAGGCTGATCCCCATCTTAAATGGGATCTGTATCTCAGCAGGAGTGAACATGAGCAGTTAGCCTCAGTTAAAAAATTCACTGGACATCTGATGCAGGTAGGCTTAAATTCCTTGTCAAGGACCTAGAAACCTGCTAGTGGAAACTTTTTCTCTTAAAAGTACATTGGGTGTCCCCGGCGAGCAGTAAGGGTCAAATCAGCAGAAAATAAGATGAATTTAATTAACAGTGCTGGTTTGTACATAGTTTACAATATCAGAAAACAAAAATTCTGTACAGGTATAACATGTTAGTGTTCTGTAGTACATTCACATCTCTTTAGTGCTTGCAAGCATCTTGTTGCTTGTACTCCACGGAAATGCAGGCACAGTACTGGGGAGAAAAAAAAAAATCAGTTAATCTCTGCATTGTATTTTTTTTTTTTCTGCTTTTGTCTCGGTATGGTGTACTGTTACAGAAGGGAATTGTTAGAAAGACAGCCAAAATGATGTAGAACTTGGGAATGAATCAAACTGCAAACAATTAAGCCAGCTTAGAAAATTGTATACAAACCTTACTAGAGTGACTGACTGTTTTGGAGGACAGTGTCAGTAAGAGTTATGCTAATGAAACTGTTGCATCCAATCTAACAGTTTTTATAATGACATTGGTGTCACCTGCCATTTTCTATTGTTCTGGGTCTCTCTCTGCAGACTGTAGTTTTTCTGCCTTCTGAGATCCTGAAGCCCATGGCTTTAAGCGTTTTAAGTACATTGAGCTGTTTCTGTTTTTCTTGTCAATCACATAGATAATTTAACCAAGATGACCTTCGTAAGATTTCCAGCGGTGGCATGGCAATTTAAAAAAATGTAACAATTACTTCAAGGACTATCTAAATTCAGTGTTACTGGTGGACTTGCAGAGAGTCCATATAAGGTTGGTGGTAGGAAAAATGTTTCATGATACACCCAAACAAAAAAACCACCTGTTTTTTAGCAAGTGGGACAAGTGCTCTTGGATTTCCCTGCAAACAAATAAACTTTCCTATTAAAGAAAACATCTGGAGATTCTATGATTCCTTCCAGTTTTCAGCCAAAGGGGTAGCTATATTTAACACCAGAATGACTGTTAACAAGTTTCTTGAATGCTTTCAGGTATATGTTCTGATGGGGTGCTGGACCCCTAAACATGTGCATAGGAATCATGCAGCTGTGATTTCCAGGCTGTTTTACAGACACTTATAATAACCTGAGTTTGGGTTGTTTTTTTTTTTTTTTTTCCCCCCCAGAAACAGGTATTTTATTAGAGGTATTTAATTTTGAAGACAATACAAACATAATGTAAGAGACAACAATGAAGGGAAATAGATAATCACCATTGACCATCCAAGGATCCCTGAACAATCAGCAATTGAATTTTTCCTCAACAAACTGCCTGCAGTAAATCCAAATATAAACAAATGTACAGTCTGGTACATGTTTAAGCTGTTGTGATCTAATTAATGTTTGCTCTTTCAGTATGCCAGAGTTCAATGTGTTTTGCATCAGTCCAGTTTCTGGTCCATTACCAGTTTTTTCTAGACACAGCCTGAGGGGAGGAGCTATCAGTTGCTGCTTGCTTTAACCCAGAGCTTTCCCAAAATTAGAATTAGAGAGGAGGTCAGTATGACCTGGTAGTATGAGAGTAACTAAGATAATGAACACTTGTGTGTTATAAATTCAGCAAGAGCAGCATTTTGCCCCTTTACAGTGTTTTTGCTGCTTTTGTTTCTCATCCTTGGCCAAAACTCAAACCAGAAAAAGGATTGTGAGAGTGAACAATGCTGATGAAACCAATTTGCCCTAGTTTTGTGAAAATCATAATAAACTCAGGCTGTGTTTAATTGGCAGTTTGGACAAAGTTTTTTTAGAAACCTATTCAGCTCTTCCTAATTAGAGTGTAATCTTTGTGTGAGTAGATTATCGTTGATAATAGCTTTTTGGGAGAGAGGGGATGAGTTTGGACTTGTACAAAGGAGATGTATGTGTTTCTTATGTGTTTATTTAAATACAAGATGGCATATCAGTGAGACAGGCAAGGGAATATATTTTATGCGCTCGTTTAGGGAGCAAGGGTAGAAAATAAAGTCTTGCAAAACAGCTGCAGCAAGATTGGATTTGCAAAAATAGATGCCTGTTCAAACTGCAGATTTTTTTTCCTTCCAAAGTTTTTGTGATGAATGTCCGTAGGTGGATTGGCAGTCAAGTAGGTCTGTCCATGCACCAGAACATGGGGCAGCAGAAAATTAAAAATTTTCAAGTGTTTGGTTGCAATTTGTTATCATTTTACCTTGAAATAATATACTTTCTGAAAACCAATGACATATTGGTTTGGGGGACTCTTGTTTTACACATGAAAATGCAAAACTTCTTGAAAAAACAGCCTTATTTAGCCTTCAGAACAAGGAAATGTGCCTTTCAACACCTCAGCTTCTGGAGACGGAGCGCTGGTTTAGATCATCACTGTCTTCATTGTAGAGAGACACTCAAGACTGAAATTTATAGCAGAAATGGGATTTCACATCTAGTACCTGAAGCTGCTGGAGTTTGCCTCCAGACTCGGACATCCTTTGATTGTAAATACCTGGGTGCAGTTCTCCTAAAACCTGCTTCACAGTATGTGGGTGTGTTTCTTTCTGCTCCAAAATCTTAGTATACAAGTTGCTGAAATTGGTTTTCTTCTGGGTTGATGAGTAAAATATAGTGCCTGCTAAAAATCTGAGCTCATAGACAGTTTTCCCCTCACAGTCAAAGAGGTTTTATGTCTTTGAGGTTTTTGAAAGTGTATTTTTCCTTTTTACTAGCACTTTTGCTACTTTTGATCAGCTGTATGACCAGCTGATAAAAAAGCTTTCCTGAACATCTCTGCTTTTGCTTTTTGGTACGCTAACATCTGCTGACAGAAACCTCAACTGTGTTTTATAATACCTTTACGTCAGTATGCCCCTGTATAATGAGGAATTGCTTTTTTTTCTGGTTGAGGATGTGAGCTTGCTTTCCTCTTGCCTCATACCTGAACTCCAATGAGACTGTCTTAAAACCTTTCTGCCTATTTAGTTACCATCTCTGTTTTATCAGAAAATTGTTTGCTTCCATATTATGAAGTTGGCAGATATTCACCAAGTTTTTTCCTAGTGTATGCAGTGTCTAGTTTAAAACGAAAACAAAAAACTGTCCAGAGGAATTCAAGCCCAAAGTCAAGAGGTTTTCATCTTCATGCTCATTTTTGTTACAGTATGATCATATACCTCACTTCTCAATCACATGTGAAAAGGAGACATGATTTGACAGTTTAATGCAGCATACTGGTAATTAAGCAAAAAATGTTTAATTCCTTAATCTACTGTAAATCTCCAGTGTGACTCTTGGCAAATCAAATCTATCTTGTCTATATTTAGGATGTGCTTTGTGTAGCTATATCAATTTGTGCCACTCCAGAAGACAGTGTGAACTCTAAGTATATTAATTTAGAAAGGTACCATTGACATTGGAATACAATGGTTGTACAAGTTGTCACCAGAAGTAGAGGCAATCCCAATGTAGATGTGGCTTTTCCTTCTTTCATTTCAGTTTCTTCAGTGCAAATTAAAATGTTATGAATGATTAAACAAATTAACAGTAGAAAAATCCATTGAGTACTTTTAGACATAGGTACAACATCTGGCTTGGGAAGTTCATGGATGGCTGATAGCTGGAAAGTGGGAAGGTAAATGGTAGGAAGGACCACCAAAAAACTTGTGCTCGTGCTAGTGTCCTCTTGTGTATCTTCTGCCCATCACTGCCACATACAGAAAACTGAGGTTGATTAATCTTTGGTATGTTGCTATGAATATTGCATCTACTTACAAGGATAGCTTTTGAGGGTGGAGTTTGGCTGTTGTTACCCCACCTTCTCCTCCCCCACCTTCTCCTCCCCCACCTTCTCCTCCCCCACCTTCTCCTCCCCCACCTTCTCCTCCCCCACCTTCTCCTCCCCCACCTTCTCCTCCCCCACCTTCTCCTCCCCCACCTTCTCCTCCCCCACCTTCTCCTCCCCCACCTTCTCCCTTCCCCCGTCCCCCTTCTCCCCCTTCTCCCTTCCCCCGTCCCCCTTCTCCCTTCCCCCGTCCCCCTTCTCCCTTCCCCCGTCCCCCTTCTCCGTCCCCCCAATGGTACTTAAAGTGATTTGTTGCCATTTTTCCAAGGTCTTGCAGACCTGATCAGAGCAGCCTGCCAGGGCACAGGGCAGCCTAGAGAGTCTAATCCTTGCATCTTCCCAAGAGCATACTTCTTTGACAATATGGGAAAGCTCATTTATTCCTGTAAAAATATTCTAAGAGTATGAGGGGGGAATCATCTGTTCCTCAGGTATGCTGTTTGCAGCACCTCCAGTCACAGAAAGCATTATCAAGAAATAGTATTTTCATGCATTTTTGTCTGACTTTCCATTTTTTTCAGTTGGTTGGGCCTCTGTCTAAATACATTTGATTCCTTTTGTAGAAGGAAAGATTGCAGACATGAAAACCTGTCACTGAAATGGGTAGCATGTGACAGTTTCATCCTTCTAGCCTATTGTTTTATGATGTAACTATCTTTAATAACAGTTCTTCACAGGCCCATAACCCTTGGTGTGATTTACTGTGGTTATCCTGCATGCCACCTGTGTGTGGTATTAATTAAGACCTGGGGAGACAGTGCTATAAAGCTGAAAAGTTCACTTTGCCAAAAGGTAGTGCAATGAACACTAGCAAAACTCCCATGTGTAGCCCTTTGAAAGTTCTTCCAAAATTGGTTTATGGCTCTTTTCTCAAGAATGTGGAGGAATATGGCATCTCAAAGATAAACTTACAGGTTCAATTACCTGCTCAGATGTACAATCATGCATTTTTGTCCACTTGAATTAAATGTGCCTAAGGGACTGAGTTTTTCAGCAGCGGTTTTGGCACACTATTGAAATAAACAGCATGGTCCTAGCAACATAGCATGCTAGCTATTAATCCAGTAAGTACCCTATTAGTACCTGTCACTTTGGATTAGCAATGAGTTTATGTTCATCGTGTGTTTAAGTATACAGACTTTTGGGTGGATTAAATCTCTCTTATGCAACTAATTCCCAGAAAGCATCCATCTGGAGAACTTTATGCCTTAGAAGTCTATTTCTCAGCAATAAGTCCAAATAAGATGGGTTTTATCATCCCAGAGAGTCACTCAGGATGAGGTAATGGGAATAATAATTGGTTTATAGGGCTTTACGTTTTTGCTGCTAGAAACCTGCTCATACGTAAATAGAGAGATATTTCTGTCAAGCATGTAAATTGTTCAGCAGTTGATTAAATGTCAGGCAACCTAATAATTAGTATACCTGCGTGTCGTTTAGAATGTAAACTCCCTGGGTGGGGATTTTTCTTTTTCCTTCTCTCTGTATAATCACCATCTCACGTCTCACAGTGCATGATTTGGGCTCTTTAACTGCTGTCATAAAAGAAATAATAATGTCTGCAAAACTCCCCAAACTTATACCATATTCTCTAGTCATAATCTAATCGCTAAATCTCTGAGGCGTGTCACTGTGCTATTTTGGGATGGTGCTTAAAAGGGACAGCTTGGGCTATTATGCCATTAATTTTTGCATTAGTTGTGAGGACAATGCAATAGCAAAAGAAAGATGGGGAAATGTGTGGGCCAGCGGTTCAGCTCTTGGTCTTTGCTGCAGCCGAAACTATTGAAATGGATTTTGATATTATTGGTAAGAGATATCCACCAATTTTATTGATCAACATCGAAGAGCCATTTAACAGAAATCTCTGTGATTTGAAATGTTCATGAGTCCCTGAAACTCTGTTGAATCACAAGCAATTAATTCAGGATTTTGGACTTTTGGCAAGGAATCCTTATCTGGACAATAAAACCAAGGGAAGAAGGACGAATATGTGGCCACTGTCCTCCCTATTCAAATTTTTTGCAGCTTCTCAGTGGAAAGTCCTGGCGTTTGTTTTATGATTGGAATTAGTGTGAACAGGAAAATCTATTTTGCTGATCATTTAAAAGATCTTAGGGAGCTTCTGCTTACTACTTTTTGTTGTTGTTGTTGTTGTTGTTAAATTTTATGCTTCCGGGAGGATACTGAAATTATTTTTTTCCAAATTAGCTCTAACACCTAATCAAATTTAATTAAGGGATTAAATTTTGTCAGTAACCTGAAGGCTTAAGAAAACTGCAAAAAAGTCCACTTGTGTATTCAGATTTCCTTGTGGAATCTCCATGGATTGTTTTTGTTTGCTGCTTACATGACTGCTATGTCTGCATCAATTTTGGGTTGCAAGTTTGAGGGTGCTCGGAACTGATGTATCAAAACAAGCCTTTTCTCCCCTAGCTCTTGTTTGCAATTTTCTATCATTTACTCTTTCTAGTCAAGCTAACATATGAACTTGTAAATACTGCATTTTGGAAGATAATTTGCTATATATACTTTCTCAGGCTCCAGCAGAATCAGCTTTCAACCAATCTGAAAGCTCATTCCTCCTTCTAAAACACCGCAAATGCAATATATTCTGCTCTAGGCAGCATAAATTTCTGCCCTGTAGCTACCCTTTTTGTTAGGATGGTAATAATTTCACACTTGCTCAGTTGCTTAGCACAAGTGCTCAATTTCTTTTTCAGTTTTTATGTAGAAAAGAATATATTTGGAAAAAACATCCTTTCTTAGATTTGCGTGTCCTATGTGCTTTTCATGTCCTGTCACTGTTTATATTCCATTTTTCTTCCTGTATGCTCTTCTCACAAGTTACCTGGAAGTCTTTGGTTTTGATCAGTAGTGAACTTCATAGTAGAGGCTGAGAGTGGGAGTTTTAAAGATACCTAAAGATAAAAAGAGTCCGGCAAATGTAGTTCCAGTTGAGGTCCCATGTCTCCTGCTTGTGTTCTCTCAAGGGCCATACCCTTCTTGTTTCTATTTTATGATCTGCTCCAGAACAGAATTTCATTATGTTGAATTATTACATTTTCTTTCTGTTTTCAGCAACTCTTTTCTGGAACTCACCTTATTCTCAGACCTGTAGATCCAACTCTGGAGAAAGCTGCAGAAATAGTTGTTGTCAATATATGGTTGCAGAAGGAAGGACGGAAGGAAGGTTCCCATCACAATTAATTTCTCCCCAGCAATCAGTAATATAATCTAGACATAACCTAATAAATCTTCCCTCATGGGGCACTATTCTGTTTTTCCATTAAGTCTCTAAAAGGTTATTAATTTATGCAATCCTTTGTTTAGTCCTGAAACAGCTTGAATAAGAGCTGCCTTGGGAAGCTGGGGATATGGCTTTATTTTTTGTTTTGTGGCTATATTGGGTACTTGTTCGGGTTTGTGTGTGTGTGTGGTTTTCTGTTTTGTTTTGGTGGGTTTGGTTTTTTGTTTGTCTGGTTGGTTAGTGGGGGGGCGGGGAGGGTTTGTACTGGGATCTCTAGGTACTATGATATCAAAAATGTTTCGGTATGTGCTTCTTTCAGCCTAGTCACTTGGAAAGCTCCAAGCCCCTTTTGCCACCTTGTTAATAAGAATCACTAGTAAAGCTGCATCAATATGTAGCAGCAACAACAATCTCGCTCCTGCAAGGCTTGATCTTTCTTTGCAGGACTGCAAATATTTGATAGCTGTAATAGCTACACAGAAGGAATTGACTACAGTAATGGTGTTTTGATTTTTCTGCACTGTTTTTCTAAAGCAAAAGAATACTAGTCCTTCCCCACCCGAAACAAACAAACAAAAAAAAGATAACCTGTGGCAAACAGATAATAAAATCTTAACTTGAATTATGTACAATTCTGTATTTTAACACAATCTACTACAGTATGGCCTGCTCTGGATGAGGAATTTTGGAACAGTAAACTGAATCCTAATATATGATATATGCCTTACTGAGGCAGCAGTGATGTTTTAATTTTCCAAATAGAAATCAAATAACACTGGGTAACAGAAGCAGTGCGTTTCATTTCTTAAATATGTTTTCCAGCAGAAGATGGAGTTTTACTGTCGTTGTATAGGTTAACTTTAAAATATTTTAATTGTTTTGAGATTTTTAAGCAATAAAATTATTTTTTTTTTCAAACATTAATAAGTAATTGTTGTGAAGCGTAAGATATTTCAGCTTCAGGAAAAAATCAGACGGCTTAGTTCTAGGAAGAGCAAGTACTGACTAAACACCAAACTGAAATCATTTAACATGAGGGACCATGTCAGAAATTAGCCTTTCCGTTGAGACTTGTCAGCACCGTTCATGAACAACAGGGATGCTCCTATCAAATCTTCCAAGATCTGGTATTTGTCACATGCTTATTGCTGATGATATTTTGATAATGATTTTTGCGCCCTAGATACTTATGCACCTTATTGGTCTTTCTGATGCTCATGTGTTTCCCATTTTAACACAGATTTATGAGAATCTAAATCATAATTCAGTTACCAAGACTATACCTTTATGTTAGCTCTGAGATGACAGAAATGAAGATTTCACAGAACTCATTAAATGTTTACATGGCTGAAAGAGTATGAATCAAACATGCTTTGCAGACAGAATAGTTTGCTTTTTCCCCTTAAGTTTTTTAGGAGCATTTTATTATTTTTCCAACAATCCTAATCCTTTCTGGGGTGGTGTTCTCCAAGGCTCATAGTGACATTTGGGCTTAAGTTTCTCCTTGAAAGACCATGGGAGCTGGCCAAGAGTCTAATTTCTGCAGCTGCTTAAGAAAGCCTAGCTTTTATTGTTTTGTCTCAATTAAACATACTGAGTTTGATGCACTAGGTAGAGCCTGCATGTCCTTCATGTCTCTTCTGACTTGTTCATTGCTGATTTTTCCTGGGATTTTTAAAGAACCAATGGCACTGATGTGACAGGAATTAGCTGCAGGTGTAGAAGTACCCTAACAACTCGTATTTTATAAATTGCACTTTGCCTATGATGCAGAGTATCTTTCAGTGCAATGAAATACCTTCCTTATTGGTCTGTGAGTCATTAAATAATTCCTCGAACTCAGTTTATGTCTTTCTGTTGCCAACTTGGAGACTTACATTGCTTTCTCAGTTAAATCATTGGCTCCTAATGATCCAGCTGATTTTTTATGCCCAACCTATTCGCCAGGAGACTTTTATATACACTGTAAAAATACTGTTTTCTTGGGCGCTGGCAGTTAACTGTTCCAGCACCTTGTTTTAGTGTCTTTGATACATTTCTCAGAAAGAAAGTGCTTGGCTATTTATGAGAAATCAGAATGGCAGTTGTGTTAAGGCTGCAAAGACAAAGCATGTGCTCAGCTTTACTTAGATGATTCAGACTTTACCTGAAATTAAAATTTACCCCTGTACTGGCCAGGTTATATCTCTCTTGCTGTTATTGCTGCATTACTGATGTCATTAGTGCAAGTAGAATGGGTGAAGGGATTGGGAGTCTGTCTGTCCTTTGCTGCTCCATCTCCTAAATTGCTTATTAGAGAGTCTGAGATCATCTTAGAGGCTAAATCTCTCTTTTGAAGGCTGAATTCTCATGCAGCAACTCAAGTGAGTGTGCCCACAATTTTGAGGTGTTAGAGTAAGGTATTAAGTGAGGAAGATGGGAAAGTTTTAGGGTGTCGTGTTTTCTTCCAGGATAGGAATGCATGTGTTGCGTGCATGTGAAATAGTAGTAATTGGTGCTCTCTGCATGCAGCAGGATGGAGATTTCCACAGATAATTTAAATTTATTCTTAAAACTCCTTACGTCCCCTTTCCATGTGTTACAGTCTGCACTCTTCATTGACTTGGTAGAGTTCCTTGGTGTTTTCAGAACTGCTGTGTAAATAATAACCTAATGATTCCTATTCATCAAGTCTTGTTCATGCTGTTTGAGATCATTAGGTGGACACTGGCCCACCTTCTACCTGTGTCAAATTGCTGTGTGACTTCTAAATAATGATTTTGTGTCATATAACTTAGAAATTCCTGGACTATAACACTAATACTTCGTATTTAGTATTATAAACACGTGTCAGAAAGCCTGTATTTTGTAGCGCAGTCTCTCTCATATTAGATTTGCAGATCTCAGATTTGTAATCGCTGTAGTACAACATCCAGGATGAGATTTGCCCAGCATCAGTGTTGTGCTAGTTCCCATTAAAATCAAAGGGAATTTTTCCAGAGGCTGCAATTAAAGCAGCTGGGCAGCACTGAGCCTTAGAGTCAGAGGCACATCCTTCCAATCTCAGGTAACTCCATCCAACCCCTCGGTACTCTGGTTTGTTTGCTTTGGAAGTGATTATTCAGATACCTACTGGTGAACTTTTCATATTTAATGGGGATGGGAAGGAAAGGACTTGCCCGATAGGGGAAAACTTGAAAAATAAGGGCTTTTAAAAAGCTTTTTGAGCTCTCCTTTCTTGGCAATTGCCAATCTTAACTCGTGGGCACAGAAACAGCATTTCAGTGAAAAACAGGTTGCTATAACTATGAGCTCTTCTGTTTGAAAATGCCTTAAGTTGACTTCTGCTAGGTTAATGGATGAACTCAACGATCTTAAAGGTCTTTTCCAAACAATTCTGTGATTCTATACATGCAGTTTCATGCCTGAAGCTGTAGGAGACAAATCAGATGTGGGCTTGTATCCTTTTCAAAAGCATGAGCCGCACTGTTTCCCAAAAAGCACTGGCAGCATTTTGCTGTCACCGTCTGATCCAGCCTTCAATGAATGCTTGGTTGTGCTGTCACCCAGTATTATAGATATGGAGAGTGTTGTTTTTTTTCTCCCAAGTAACAAGTGATAGGACAAGAACAAATGGCCTCAAGCTGTGCCAGGGGAGGTTTAGATTGGATACTGGGACCAGTTTCTTCTTGGAAAGGGTTGTCAGGGATTGAAACAGGCTGCCCAGGGCAGTGGTGGAGTCACCGTCCCTGGAGAGGTTGAATAGGTTTGGGATTGAGGTTCTTAGGGACACAGGTTAGTGCTGGAGTTGGGTTAACGGTTCATAGAATCATAGAATGCTAGGGATTGGAAGGGACCTCGAAAGATCATCTAGTCCAATCCCCCTGCCAGAGCAGGAACACCTAGATGAGGCTACACAGGAACGTGACCAGGCAGTTTTTGAATGTCTCCAGAGTAGGAGACTCTACAACCTCCCTGGGCAGCCTGTTCCAGTGTTCTGTTACCCTCACTGAGAAGAAGTTTCTTCTCAAATTTGAGTGGAACCTCTTGTGTTCTAGTTTGAACCCATTACTCCTTGTCCTACCATTGTTTGTCACCAAGAAGAGCCTGGCTCCATCCTCGTGACACTCACCCTTTATAAATTTATAAACATTAATAAGGTCACTCCTCATTCTCCTCTTCTCCAAACTAAAGAGACCCAGCTCCCTCAGCCTTTCCTCATAAGGGAGGTGCTCCACTCCCTTAATCACCTTCATTGCCCTGTGCTGGACACTCTCCAGCAGTTCCCTGTCCTTCTTGAACTGAGGAGCCCAGAACTGGACACAATATTCCAGGTGTGGTCTCACCAGGGCAGAGTAGAGAGGAAGGAGAACCTCTCTCTACCTACTAACCACCCCCCTTCTAATACACCCCAGGATGCCATTGGCCCTCTTGGCCACAAGGGCACAGTACTGGCTCATGGTCATCCTGCTGTCCACCAGGAACCCCAGGTCCCTCTCCCCTACACTGCTCTCTAATGGATCATTCCCAACTTATACTGGAACCTGGGGTTTTTCCTGCCCAGATGTAGTACTCTACATTTGCCCTTGTTATATTTCATTAAATTTTCCCCTGCCCAGCTCTCCAGCCTGTCCAGGTCACGCTGGATGGCAGCACAGCCTTCTGGTGTGTCAGCCACTCCTCCCAGCCTGGTGTCATCAGCAAACTTGCTGATAGTACACTCTAGTCCCTCATCCAAGTCATTGATGAATATATTGAACAGCACTGGCCCCAGCACCGACCCTTGAGGCACTCCACTAGATACAGGTCTCCAACCGGACTCTGCCCCATTGACCATGACTCTCTGGCTTCTTTCCTTCAGCTAGTTCGCAGTCCACCTCACTACCCGATCGTCCAGACCACACTTCCTCAGTTTAGCTATGAGAATGCTGTGGGGAGACTGTGTCAAATGTGTTACTGAAGTCAAGGTAGACCACATCCACCGCCCTGCCATCATCTATCCACCTCGTTATATCTTCATAAAAGGCTGTGAGGTTGGTCAAGCATGACTTCCCCTTGGTGAAGCCATGCTGACTGCCCCTAATGACCCTCTTATCCTTGATATGCCTTGAGATGGCACCAAGGATAAGTTGTTCCATCACTTTCCCAGGGATAGAGGTGAGGCTGACCAGTCTATAATTACCCGGGTCTTCCTTCTTGCCCTTTTTGAAAACTGGGGTGACGTTAGCTTTCCTCCAGTCCTTAGGGACCTCTCCCATCTCCCAAGACTTGGCAAAGATGATGGAGAGTGGTCCAGCAACGACTTCAGCCAGCTCCCTCAGCACCCGCGGGTGCATCCCATCTGGGCCCATGGATTTGTGGATGTTCAGATTGCCTAATTGTTCCTTAACCCAGTCCTCATCAACCAAGGCAAATTCTTGCACCATCCTAACTTCCTCTGGGGCCTCAGGGGTACGGGGCTCCTCAGGACAGCCTCCGGCAGAGTACACAGAAACAAAGAAGGCATTCAGTAACTCTGCCTTCTCTGTATCTCTGTCACCAGGGCACCCACCTTGTTCATCAGTGGGCCTACATTGCCTCTGGTGTTAGTTTTATCTGCCATGTATTTGAAAAAGCTCTTTCTGTTGTCCTTGACCCCTCGTGACAGCTTTAATTCTAACAAGGCCTTAGCTTTCCTAGTTGCCTCCCTACATCCCCTGACAACAGCCTTATATTCTTCCCAAGTGGCCAGCCCCTCCTTCCATGATCCGTAAACTCTCCTCTTCCACCTGAGCTTACCCAGCAGTTCCCTGTTTAACCACGCAGGTCTCCTGGCTCCCTTCCTTGACTTCCTACGTGTCGGGATCTTGTGCCCGGTAGAAAGAGTCCCTGAACACTAACCAACTATCTTGGGTCCCTTTACCTTCAAGCAGCCTTGCCCATGGGATTTTCCCTAGCAATTGCCTGAAAAGGCCAACCTTTGCCCTGCTGAAGTCCAGGGTTGCAGTTCTGCTTGCTACTCTGTTCCTGCCACACAAGATCCTGAACTCCACCATCTCATGGTCACTGCAACCAAAGCAGCCCTCAACCTTTATTGCTTCAACCAGACCCTCCTTGTTAGTGAGGATGAGGTCCAGCAGTGCACCTCTCCTGGTCGGCACCTCCACCATTTGCATAAGAAAGTTATCGTCAGTGCACTGGAGGAACCTCCTGGGCTGTGGCTGGCTGGCTGAGTAGCCCTTCCAGCAGACATCAGGGAAGTTAAAATCCCCCACCACAACCAGGGCCTGTGACTGTGAGGCTGCTCTCAGCTGCCTGTAGAACGGTTGGACTCGATGATCTTGAGAGTCTTTTCCAACCAGAACGATTCTATGAAAGCCGAAGGTGCAGCAGAGCCCTAAACTGCTGCCCAAGCAGAAGACAGCAGGTTTGAAGGGAGAGCAGCTATGCCTACCAAAGGGTGGCAGGTCCTTCAGCCATAATTAAAAGCAATTTCCCAAGGCTATGAGGCTGGACAGGCTGTTTGCTTCTCTGCTCCCTCAACAAGCATTTAAATTTGCTTCACACTTAGAACCAAAGTTAGCTGAAGGGCAGGGATTGTAAAATAAAATGTGCCTAAAACATACCTGAGAGCTTGTGATGGAGGTGCAGGAGAATTACATGCAAATTGATGCTTCCATGGCCGAGGAGAGGACAGCAGGAGCCTGGCTACTTTAATTAGGCACTGGAGAATCGGTATGGGAGTTCTGCAGGAGAGCACGCTGCGGAGTTCACAGTCTGCGTGTTACTAACAGGGCAGCCTGCAGAGAAAGTTTGTTTGTCATGCAGCACATTCTCCCACTCTGCTGCAAAGGAAGTCTGGACGGGGCTTAGAAATCAGGTTTAACTCTTTGCTGGGGCCAGTCAAAGCTCAAAACAAAACACAGAATCACTCTTATGGCTTTTCCTGGTCTCTGACCTGAAAATTGTTTCCTATGTGTTGTGTGGGTCATGTACCCCCCTATGAATAATGCAGTTGGATTTGTGAGAACAAACCAGCTCATTTTACTCAGGAACTTTAGGCTCGGATGACATGGGGCAGCAAAATCTCCCTGTAGATAAAAGATCCTCCTGCCTTGAGGTTTTACGGCTGTTTATTTACATATAAATACATAGCAAGAGAAATAGAGATTTGAATGCACAGAGGGTAATCAGTCATGCAGGCTCCTCTGATCCTTTTGGATGCAAGAAAATTAATCTCTGTGTTTCTCTGAGAGGGAGTGGTGGTAATTATTTGGCAGGTGTGTGGACACGCTCTTGCCGAAGCATACAGTAAAACAAAGCATAACAAATCTGTATTTACAAATCTGAGGAAGCCTGCACTGCAGTCAATATATTAAAGTTAGTTCAGCAGCTCGAGAGATGATTTGCATTGAGTGCCTCAGCCCAGGTTTACTGAGAGCAAGGTGCAATATGCAGGGGACTGATTTCCACCCATTGAAGTCTTAAGTTTACAGTCTCTTATTCACAAATTTAACTAGATGGAGAAGATCAGTATCAGAACTCTGCTAGCAGTGGCAGCTTTGTGCTCTGGCTACTCATAACATCATTTTGCAAAACCCTTTAGGAGAAGTTAGGAGCTGGACTTCAAAGAGCTCTTTATTCAGTGAAGGTTATACCATTTAAGGCTTAGAGAGCACTGCTTAGCAGAAAGAGGTAATTAGAAAGCTGAAGTAAATGCCACCACTCTGGCAGTATGGAAAAATGTAAAAACCATCGCTGCGTGCGGCAGGCTGCAAAATGAGGGAACCTGTACGGGAAATAAAGGTTCAGAAAATCGCTGTGTTAAGGAATAATGGAAGGGAGGGCTGCTCCACCCTCTCATTGCTGCTGCTGCTTTTTTTTTTTTTTTTTTTTTTTCCCCTGAGGTCAGTGATAAGAAAGGTGAAAGGGGGGAAGTGGTTAAAAACCCCTTTGAGGTGGGAGGCTGTAGGAGGAAAGCAGAGCATATCTCTACATTCTTCTTCTGCTTAGCTGCTTCCTTTTCCCTGGAACCTCTGCATTTAATCTTTGAGCTGTGGTTGGATATTTTCTGGAAGATGTGCATCTGCATGACTCACCTGGCCAAAAAGCCACCAGGCCTCTGAGGCTTGTGTTCAGCTCCAGCTCCCTAAACTAGTCATTTCTAGCAAGAAAAATGTCAGCTTTTGCAAGGTGAGTCACTGCTTTCCCTGCATTCAACACCAGAATGTGTAATAAGTGACAATGAAGCTGACGGGAGTGCATATGCTGTCCTGTGTTGCTAGTAAGTGATGCTGTTTGCAGTCACTTTTGGATTAGTCAGAGGAAACATGATCTGGACAAGGGATTGGGCACTTGTCTTACATCCTCATGCTCCTTCCCACCATTCCTAAGGCCTCTGTGTTATGCAAGAAAGGTAGGTACTGCTTATATTTTTTCCTCACACAGTGAAAAATCAGATTGCCCTGGTGCCCTTGTGGTTTCCAGGTTTAACTAGACTTTTATCAGGAAGGTAAGACAGCCAAGTTTAGTGACTTCTGAGAGCTCCTCCATCCAGACAGCCTTCTGAAGAAGCTCTTTTTATGTGTCAGGGTTTGTGTGACCTATCTTGCTCTTTGAATCCTTCATCTTTAAAGACCCTACATCAAAAGCTAATGTGAAGGTTATTGAGTACCATCTTGTGTGGCTTAATTTATTTGTTTTATTTTGGTCTAAGTTTAAATGTTTGCAGTTTTTAAGTTGCTTCAACTTTGACCCCATCTCTTGCTGTGGTTCCCATGCAAATGCTTTGGCTACACAGGTGACAAAATAGTCCAGCTCAGCTCTACCTCCTTTGGTTTTCTAAACCTAGATGTCACTGCTGAGTCACTTGAAAGTACTAAAGGGTGATGATTTTTCCCAGGTTCCCCTCTCTCCAGTGAGGCTTCATAGCTTTTGTGGTTCCTTTTGAGCACTACATATTTATTGAAGTCCCTTTTCTTTCCTTTTGCACAGAGTACCACAGCTTTCAATTGCACAATCACAGGTGACAACTGTATGTGATTCAATTCTAGGGCAATGTAAATAAACCTCAATATAATTCTACTGAGGGAAAGATACTGGGACTCCTACGTGACTTGTAATTATAGACTTGCATTCAGTTTGCCTGAGGCCCTTGCAGGATTTGGCTTTCAAAAAAATCTTTCTGTAAAACATACAGGCTGTCATGTTTGGTTTTTGAGGGATTTTTCTTCTCATTTCTTCAGTCAGACATAAGTGGGTTGTCCTGATGCACCAGGAAACAACCTCTGAGAGGGACATTTGTAGTGAAGCCTGAAAATACCTACACCTTCCCTGTTCAGAAAAGGGAAATATAATTTTAAGTCATCCTGAGCCCCAGCCCAGCACTGTAAGCCCAAGTGTAGGCACCAGCTCTTGGGAGACCAGAGTTAGATGTTAAATTCAGCCAGCAGCCCCGACAAAATGGTAGAGTAGCACAATTATAATAATGTTTTAAACTGTTCCTGTATTGCTTGGATGGATTGTTTTCATCTTGCGCTTTGAGAATAACCTCTGATCTTCTGTGGAAATGCACCTAGTGTTTAAATGGAACCTGCATGTTTCCCTCAGACATACAGTTTTGGCTCAGGCTTTCTAAAGAAAAGTAAAAATCAGATAAAAGACCCTTATCCTGTGATAATGGTTCTGTTTCAGTGGTATCTTTTAATTATGCTAGCTGGCTGTGTAACTTAGTAGCATTAGTGGCTAATTATCTGATCAGGAAATGCTTGGCTGTAATAGCTTATTATAGTGAATTGACTATGTATGCATGTGATTTTTACTTTTTTTTAGCTCTTACCTCGAATTGTTAACTCTCTCAGATGCTTTCTGCCTTTTTTTTAAATTATCTTTTTAGTCTAATATGTGAAGAATGAAGACATCTCTCTTGGTCTTGAATGGTTGCAGATATTTTGCTGTTTTTGCCTACCTGTAAGAGAGAACATCTTTTTCACCTGTGTTTGTTGTGGGAAGCCCAGAGGCAGAGAAATACTGCTAGAAAGAAAGGGCTAAGTTATTATACAAGTTACTGCTCAGGCTTTGAAGGGCTTGCAGAGAGCAATTAGGATCTGGAAAGCAAAGGTCTATCCTGCTTTAGTTGCAGCCCCTGCTGCCAGGTGCTACATGTAAAGGCAGGTGCTGCCATTTCATATTTAATTGCTGTTGGGTGAATAAGGCTTTAGGTTATTTTTTTCCTTGTTGACACCTTCAGTGTCTGCAGGTGGAAGAGCCAGAAGAAACAGCTTCAGAAGCCCATAACATGAGAGCCCTGCGGGGCTGGTGATAAGAATTAATCTCAGGCATAGTTATTTTTCTTCTGCTGTCTTTGGAGAGGGGAAGAAATAAAGGGAAAGATGTGTGAAGATACTGTTAGACACAGACTCTTCTGCCTTTTTTTTTTTGGTTTGTTTTGCCTAAAGGATTAGTGTGGATATTAGCTGTCTGATGGGATAAAGAATATAAATGATGGGGGAGGAATTACTGTGAATGTATTTCTTTTAGAAGAAAAAGAAAAACAAAAATATTTAATGGTTCTTTGTCATTTACTCTTGGATCTTTTTCAAGGTGCCATCTATAGTCAAGATTATGCAGCCTGTTTAAAGAGTGTTTTTCTAATTAAAACAAACAAACCCCAAATTCCTTTCCGCGGTGCTTTACCAAGATTGCAAATTGTACAACATAAGCACGTAATGACAACTAAGTGTAGGTCCTGGCTGTGCAGTAGGTGGCCAGTAAACTTTAATTTGCTGTTTGGATTTGCGTGGCTGTGTTGAATATTATTTCCATCTTCAGAGATGCAGTTATGATGACTGTTCCCCTTGCCAGTATCTGCTAGCATTAATGCCAAGATTAACTTTCTCTTTTCCTTCCCAACAACAACAAAAAAAAAAATGATGTAAGAGAAAGCAAATTAATATAGGCTGCTAAATTAAATAGGAATAGCCGGCTACAAATATCCAGAGCATTTTCTGTTAAATACAGTTTTGAGGTTTAACTTGAGATATTCTGGTTTTCTTTTTAAAATATTAAAAAACTGACACTGATGGGCTGGAAAAGAATCTTAAGAGAACTGCTGCTGCTTTTTCATTAATTTAAGGCATGGTTTGTTTGTTTGTTTGTTTTTTCCAGTATATGATTTTCAGAGTTTAAACATTCAGGAATTTACATTCCATGGAGCCTGTGATACATAGCCTCTCACACTCATGAGCTGTCAGTGAAAAACCTGCCTAAAAGCTGTTTGTGAAAGAGTAGTTATAGCCAGTGCGAAGATAGTAGTTTTAGAAGATGCAGATGCTGAAAATACCATTAATCATGTAAAAATAGATTGGAAATTTGCATGCTATGAAAACTGCAGATCTAATTTGTTCCCAGAGGATATATTTCAGTATAGCTCCATTGGCTTTAATAGAGCTACTTGACACTTCGGAGTAGTGTCGGTAAGAGGACAATTGAACTCAATTTCCTTAGAGTAAGCAAGTGCAGCAGAATTTATGAATCAGCTTTTTTTTTTTTTTTTTTCCAGATTTCAGTTATGAAGTTGCAGTTTCACATATCCATCTCAAACATATCTTTTGAAACTTATTTTTTATTTCTTTTTGACTTTATGGTGAAAGGCAATGAAAACGGAAGATGTTTTGAGTTCCAGAGGGATTGTGTTGGGATTCACGCTGACACTCATTAAGCTAGTCATTCTCCAATATATTCATAAATGAGCTGGAAAAAGGCAAATTAGTATTAAGGATGTGAATTAGTGCCATCAGTAAACAGTATTCACAAGAGTAAAGATGAAGGCTGGCTGGGAATTAGGGAAGGACCTTCTGAGACTCAGTGGCTGGGCAAAGATGAGCAGATGCAATTATGTTAAGTGATGCACAGAGGGAAACAACCATGTATTATGTGATATGAAGTAGAGTCTCTTTTATTGAAAGAACTCTGAGCCTTTGCTTTTGAAAGCAGTCAGGAAACCACCATGGTGTTTTAGCCTCTCTTGGAACACTGTGGAGTGTTTAATTGTATATATTATTTGCATGTGGCTGCTATCCTTGGATCTGCAGGAGTCCCTGGACAGAGCTCTGTAGATGTTTTTACACCTTCATGTAGAGGAAAAAAATGTTGAGGGCTATTTCTTCTGGCAGTGACTCAGAAGGAAGGTAGTGGGGACAAAGGGCAACCTCATATTTTTAATGAGATTTAACACAAGTGGTAGTGAATTGTTAGGTTTTAATTTGTACTCTTTTAATTAAAATCCTTAACCTCAGAATCCTGATGCTCATTCAAAGAACCCCATGGGAGAAACTGCAGTGGAATTCTGTCTCTGCTTGCTTTTTGTTTATGACAAGGCATCTAAAACAGTGGGATCTGGGTAGAATGCTTCTTCCTGCCTTTGAGGTTGGCTTTATCTGGCTTGTAGGTTAAAGCAGAGGCCTTCAGGGGTAGCTTGAAATGTATTTTAGACCTGGAACACACAGTAAAGAGCTCTGCTCTAGCTGTGTTGTCTCTGCAGACTTTGATGCCATTATGACAACCTTCCTATCTGATTTTTGTCTATGATTACATCAAAATTGCCCTCCTGGTAAAGTGATCTATAAACTTTAATTGAATTCTGCAAAGCTCATCACGCTCTCAAAGGCAGGAGAAGACTGTAATGGATTTTTGTGTGCAATGTAGTTACTTCTGTTTTCTGAATGCATTTGGAAAGTTTGCAGATGTCGAGAGAAAGGACAGAATAACAGAACCTGCCCATGTGGTGGACTCCTCTTAAGCCACTTGCGTATAAATTGTATCCTCCAACATGGTGTCTTTAGATCTTTGATTTGAAAAAGTGCAGGTACCTTCTTGCTATGCCTAAAGCCATGAACCACTCTAAAAGAATAAGAAAATATATGAGCATTACATCTTCTCTTTGTGCTATTTGTGAAGTTGGTGGTGTTTTTTGTGTGTTGTGGTATGGGGGAGGGTTTGTTTGTTTTTTGTTTTTTTTTTAAAGGAAGGTGTTAAACTAACTGCAGGAATGATTTTCCTCCGCTTTGATTCTGAACTTTTGTTTTGGTTTCTAAAGTGCCATTGCTGTTGGCAGAAGCTGCTGGGGCTTTGCTCTCTCACATGTATTCAGTCTACCTAATTCCAGAAATCTCTGCTATATGCAGCATCTCATTTAGCAATGTAGCATAAATAGTTACTAATTTGCATAATTGATGTTTCCCTTGTTTCCCATGCAGTTTCTTGATTACATTAACAAAATAATACTTTTACTTTGTCACCTTTGGAGTTCTTGCATTGGAAGCTGAGTATATCTGCTTTGTTAATTCAAAGTAGATCACAGCAGAAATGGGCCATGGCCCTTAGTGCACTGATTACAGGCAGATAAAACAGCCAGTTTCTCATTAATATGAACATAATCAGTTTATTATTATGGTAGGGTCTGCAGTCTGCAATGAAACAGGGCTCCCTAGTGCCAATTGCTGTATTTATCTAGAAAAAGAGCAGCCTCGGAGATCAAATGAACTGAAGACAACAAAAAAACAGGCAGAGAATTGGATGGGAGAGAGGTCATGTTCCTGCCATTAGTGAAGTTCTGATCATAGCTGAGGTCTCCTTGGTGCGGTGCTTCTTCTCCAGGCCAGGCTTCCCCTTTGTTTGTTTGTTTATTAAACAAAAGTTCTACCTACCATTTCTTTGTAATCTCAATCCCCAGATTGATCAACAGGCTTTAAGTTAGAACTGAGTAAAGACTTTAATTGGCATTTGGGATTTTTGCATCCTAAGTTTTATTTCTCCTCTCTAACTTTACTTGGGTGATTTTGTTGCATGCTTTGTTCAGATTGTGTGCCACAGCTGACTGATGTGGTCCAGAGCTAGATGATAGAATCATTTCGGTTGGAAGAGACCATTAAGATGGAGTCCAACCATAAGATAATTGAGTCTAACCGTTGTCTGGTCTACCCTGCATCTCACATAGTGACCCCGCTCTGGTGGGACATGCTAAATGGTATTTATTGCCTGTCTCCTTTCAGGAGTCCTGTGGGGACTCTGCATTCAAATTTAACCTGTCTCCTTGAAAACAAACTTATTTTTAATTTGTTCATGAGCCTGTAGGAGCAATGCCCCAACAAATTACGGGCTGTCTTTTGAGTTTGGAAATAGATTCCGTTCTCATTTGGTCTATTAATTCCCTTTAAAATGAGGAGCTGATTGTCCCATTTGGGTACATCCGTGTCCTCATTTTGGGGTGAAATCTCTGCCTAAAAATAGTTGAAATTCTGACGTGATGAAATGTAACTGATACAGCCAAGTGGAGCAACTGTGCATTGCAGGTAATTGAATCTTGATTCTCACAGATAGGGGATGTAGGTGAGCACAGTGATAACATGGTTTGCCTTTCCAAATCTACAGTATTAAGGAAGGCCGAGTACACTAAAAACTACTGGGCAGTTGTCTTACAGGTTGGCTGTTGAAAGCAGGGCTCAACTGTGCATGCTTTAATGATTTTATATTGAGAGTGAACAAGCTTGCAACAGAAAAGACAAATGTTTTCTCCATGGTCATCTCTATCTTTATCTTAGTATGAGGTATTAGAGGTAATCCTCATAAAGCTTAAAGGACAGGCAGATAATTGCACTCGGTTTAGCTATCTAAAAAGGTAGACTGGGGAGTATTACCCAGGGAAAGGCAAGCAAATAAACCAAATCTTGAAAGTCACAGTTCCTCTTTATTTTTGATACCTCTCACTTGGACCTTGTTCCATATTTCTGGAAATATTTGAACATTATTTATTGTCTTCCCAGAAGTGTGTGCCAAAATGCTTACTTGTGTGTTGTGCTGCAGAAGGAGATTCTTGCATCCCAATCTAGTGCACCTAATTTAGTTTTCTTGCACACAAATTAGGCTAATCTTTTTCCATTGACTGTAAAGGGAGACTTGGGAAACATGCACTGTATTACTTTTTGCAGAAATCTTTCTCTACTGACCATGTAGGAAGCCCAGGGAGTCTCAGTTCCTAAACCTGCTGTTTGAGGTGTTGGATGCTTGGCAGCATTTGTACTGTTTGTCCCCTCCTCCTAGTATAGAATAATCTGTTATTTCAAGGCTCTAGGTGAAGAAAGGCTCTACAATATATGTAATGCTAAAATACCCTTAATTTCGTGCTCAAGGGTTGTTGTCCCAAACAGTTATGTACTGTATTAAGTAACGTATCTAATATTGCTCACTTATGGATCATCCTTTCCTTGAACAGAATTTTGCGTACAGGGGCTTTATTTAGGATACTTTCATCCTCTTAAAAAGGATGAGGGTTTGTAGGAGGACCATGCTGAGTCTCCAGCCAGCCAGAGTCCCCTCATAGTTACTTGGCCCCAATGACCCAGTGGTCCAAGCAGAGTTTTGAAGAGCTCAGGCCCTGCACAGAGTTCTTTTGGGGTAGGAATCTGCAGCAAAGCAAGAAATTAAAACTGCCAGCCTATCGAAAGCTTCACTGCACCATCTATCTCCTTAACTGACATAACTGCACAGCCAATGCTCTGGATGTAGCATTTCTTCTCACAACTGAGAAAATACCTTTTCCTGTGTTCCTTGTTGATCTCTCTGCTGTAAGATATATGGAGATTATAAGGTATTCAGTGATTAACAGGAAAAAAATCTTATCCTGAAACACACATTAGATCTTTTGCCCTAACTCTGTCTTACAGAATTGCAGATCGTGATTAATGTTTAAATCTCTAAAGCAAGTTAAATTTGAAAAAATTTTGACAGGAGAAATAAAATTCATTGGGGTCTCTTATTTCTGTCTATCCTGTGGCTGTATATGGCTTTTGATGTAATTTCAGCTTTGAATTGGTTTCTCTGTTCTTACTAAAATATACCATAGGGTATAAACCTGGATGAGTAGAATTAAGAAGCAATATTAGGAATAAAGGCTGTCTTTGCTTGGTATATATTCCGTGGACCATGCTAGAAACTGCAGGAACTGAAAAACAGGAATGATTGAGGTCCGAGAGTCCAAATAATTAAAAAAATCAGCGAAGGGTAATATTTTGCTATAAAGGATGTATGAGTTCTTTTAAAGTTAGTGGAATAGCCTCTATGGTAACACTTCCAAGATTTTCTTTGGAACTGGGGGGCTACAAATACAGTTACATAAAAAGAACACTCCTTCCCCTGCCATGATTCTTGTCTATCATATGGATTATCTTGCCTGGGTTCCCATGGAACTCTTACCTCCACATGAATTCTTGAATCTTTACATGACTTTTGAAACAACTAGAGAAATTTATGGGGCTAATATAAGCACTTGTGACTCAGGAAGATGGAATCGAAGATCCCAGAAGAGTGTTTTCTGGGGAACGTGGCCAGGGAAGAGCATGAGCCACGTCAGAGTTAATCTTGAAGGGAAATGATGCTTCCAGAAGCTTCTAGAAAGATGCGTTGGAAATGAAAGCCTCCTTTCGTTCCCAGCACGCAGAGTACACTGTCTGCTTCCCTGTGTGGTTAATACCTCTAGGGATAGTTTTCTTTATTGAACTCACAGTAATTTTGATCAGTAGGTTTGGGGCAAAGTTTACCAGTTGAGTTTAATTGTGATAAATGAATGACATTTTAGCAAGATGGACCATTACCCTATTCTAGTTAGCAGGTTTCACTGACAAAACCAAAAGGAATGTTTTTAGGACAGCTCGTAGCTATCAGAAGGATTTTTCCAGTGTTTTGGCCAAAGTGTGAACCCAGACTATAATTTCAGAAGATGCCAATTATAAGTCTGAGTGCCCACTTTATTCCTTTTTGCTCGGGGGATGTTTTTCCTCCAAGATAGCTTTGTATTTGGCAGCCTTCCTGAAAATGCTGTGCTGCCACACTATGAATGTGTCTGCATGCTCTGTTTTTTAAATAGAGCTTTTTAAGGCAGTCTCTTGCTGGTGTTTGCTGTGGAACACAGATGCCCAGGCTCTGCTCTGGTTGCTGTAATCATATTCTTTATTAATCCTTTTTCATCTTGAATGATAAAGCTGTATTCCATGTTGGGATCTCAAAGATTCACAGAAACCAGGACTGCAAGGAGCTGCAAGTTTTCCTCTGGTCTTTTCACTGATATGATGCAGGGCCAGCTGAATCTCTTGTCCTTTGTAGCTGAAAAGAACAGGGGAGCTTTATTGGAAACCATAGACATAGATATTTTGATCGGTAACTGTAAAATTTACCATATTCTTGTACCCTTAGCCCACTACAGCAACATTATTGTGATGTTTGTAATGGCTGATGACCCCGAAGACCCCCTAGGTCAGGAGGTGCTAAAAACAATCTATTCTGTTGCAGAACTCAGCTCTTGGAGACACCATAACTGCTCTTACAACTTTGAGTGTTGCCAGCAACACTCACAGCTTCTTTTCTGCAATTAAGACAATAAAGTGATACATTTTGAGTACCACTCACTTTTACAGGCACAGATAAATACTTATAGTGGTAAGTATAGGAAGATGTTTAACGCAAGGGGAGAAAACCTCAGCATAAATCACAGTAGCTTTGCTGTTTTTTGTTGATTGCATTCTCTTGGGTTGTCTGGAAATCTGGCCTTGTATGCACGACTACTGAATATGTTTCTGGAGAATCAGTCTTCACAAATAAGGTATTTTTCCCAGAGTGCAGATGCAGGGTTTTAATTTTACTAGAGGTCACCCCCTCTTTCAGAAACTTCTGTTTCCCACTGGGCCATTTCAGAAATGGACTTATTTTGGCTACAAAGTTTTGTCAATGCTGTGCTTGTAAGGATAGCTCTGCTGATGCACGTCATACTTTTGTCATCCCACAGATTAATACAGCGTGCTCTGCACAGAACACATAGGGTCTGTGTATATCATGCTGATAGACAGTGTTTGCAAAAGTTGTAATTCACGCCGGTGGAGTCACAGCAATGAGTTAGTGCTTTTGGCATTTGGGAAAGAAAGCCCATTTAAAATCCAGCTGCTTGCCAGCTGCGGCTATTCATAGCAATTATTACATTGGCTGCTTTTTTTCACTCTAACTTTTCATTTAAAAAGTGTAATGAATGATTTTATTGCTGTCTTAAAAGTCTATTTATAATCCATTCATCACAAGATGAATGTGGGTATCTGATTCTCAACCTCTCTTTAATAATGTACAAAGCAGTGTTGCTTAGTTTAAACTTTTCTTGGCACAAATGTGAAACAATCACGTTTCTTAACAGCTTGAGTGACCTTAACTGTTCATCCTGTGCTTCTAATTCGTGAGTTATAATGAGTGTTTAATATTTCTTGTTAAGGTTTCCCCCCCGCCCTCCCTGCATGTTTTAGCCATCCCTACCTTTCACGTGTCTTGGCCTGCAATATCTGGGGAATGAACAGAAATGCTCAGAAGTTTTGCAACATGGGCAGAATCTTTCTAATTCATTATTCAAGGTACCCACTGTGGCTTTTGGTACTGTGGCAGAATGCAAACCCCCCTCTCTTCCCCTTCCTCATGGAAGGAGTAGACACATCTCCCTCTCTCTCTGCTACTTGAGGCTAACAGCTTCTTTTGTTTGGCCTTAAGAGCCCCCTGGCCGGGGCCCTTAAGAGAAAGGAGAAGGGAGTGCCGAGGAGCCAGGGAGCCGCTGGGCGCCCGCGGCCAGTGTGGGGGATGTTTGGAAGTTTCAGGGGCACCTCACAGCCAGTGTGGGGGTGCAGAGAAGCTTCTGGAATGCCTACAGTCAGATCTGATCAGCCAATAAAAAATGTGACTCTCGTTGAGACTCCGCCTTTTTTGTCGTGGATCTCTTGGAGCACGAGCCAGATGCTGCCGCCGAGACGCCCAGCCGCCCGGCATGGAGACTGCTCCTGCAATGCCACCACGGGTGTGAGTAAAATTTCTCCTCGCAGGATTGTGAGTGTATTTACTTTACATGCGCATTTGCACACGTACTTTCTGTGCTCAATATGAGCATGTGTAAAATTAATCCTCGCACAATCGCGGGTTTATTTTCCTCCCGTGTGTCCACATGAGCACGTGTAACTTTCCGTGCACATTTGCACGCGTACTTTCCGTGCTTAATACAAGCACGTGTAAAATTAACCCTCGCAGGATTGCGAGTGTATCTACTTTCTGTGCACATTTGCATGTGTACTTTCTGTGCTCAATACGAGCACGTGTATAAACTAACCATCGCAGAATCGCGAGTGTATTTTCCTTCCATGGTTCCACATAAGCACGTGTAATATTCCGTGCACATTTACATGTGTATTTCTCCTCGCAGGATTGCAAGTGTATTATAAATTTACCCTCGCAGAATCGCGAGCCTACACTTTCCGTACTCACTACGAGTACGTGTATCCCTTTAAAATAATCCCACACCGTGTTCAGGCAAGTGTGTACCCTTCCCGAACTCAGGGACGGCTCCGGCATTGTTTTTGGTGATGCCACGTGTATGCACACTATGGACCTCCTGAATTATTAGTTGCTGCCCCTAAATAATTTTCCTCAACTGATATCCGAACCTGTATTCAAGTCACTTTTGGAGTGCTAAAACCCTGTTTCTCACCGGTTTAATTAAAGTTGTTTTGGACCCTGTTGTCCCTTAAACTAACTTCGGGGTGCCTCAGTGACAGGTACCTAGGTGCATATATCAATAGACATCTGACTACTGTCTTAAACTCCACAATCTCACATTTTTCAGCTTGTATTCTGGTCTGTGCTGCTGCGATATAGTTAACAGTGCCTCCAGTTTTGAAAATTTCCTTTGTCATCATTGCCTACCTAAGTAATAAGAGAATTGCTGTGATTGAAGGGGACAAGAAAGAAAATTAAGCAAAAGGATTTATGACAAGGGGACGTTTGAACTCCGAGAAAAGAATCTTAATCGCAGAAATCCAGGCACATATCAAGGCCTTGTGCAGAGGCAAGTGATTCTGAGGGGAAGATGTTAATGCAAAGCTGACCTGACAGCTGAGCCCTGGTATGTACTAGAAGATCTAGAAAAACGTGGCATGTGTTCAGTTCTTCTCTCTTTGCTCCTTAATTTCTTCCCATTTAGAGCTGGGCTTGTACAGAGTCTGTCTTTATGGTCGGGGCGGGGGGGGCGGGGGGAGGGCAGGGGTAAGTCTTTGCCCTTCCTCCCTTCCTTTGTCTGTCTCTTTTCCATAGCAGAGTGTGAAGCACCAAGGGCATCTTTGGAGGCACCAAAATTCAAAGAATGTTGCACATCCTTGTTCCTTTATTCATCACGAAAAGCAAAGCAGACTCAAATACACATCTTCTCTGTTAAACATAAGATGCAGGTGATGGGATCACAAACTCTTTGCACAACTAAATCCTCCTGCATCAATCTTCTCTTTAGCTTCTTTCTGCTCTTGCTTGCTGGATGTCACACTTCACTGTTGTGATATATTTGGTAGAGTAAGCTCTGAGCTTTCCAAAATGTCATCGGAATTGTACTTGATAGCTTTTTTTTTTTCTAATCTATTGCTAGCTAAGAAGGAGAAATGGCCTGCATTAGGGCTAAGAAATGGAAAAAGTAGAAGATAATTACTTGCATGTGACTTAGAAAGGAGCTAATGGATTGGAAAAAGAGGTGCAAATGCTTCAAGTGTGTAAATACTAGTAGTGAAACAAAGAGCAGCTGCTTGAGTTCCTACTTGAGTTGAATGTGATGTAGGGCAGTTGAAGTCATTAACTAAACGAAGAGCTACTTGCGGTATTACTTATCACTCCTTCTGTAATTCTCCTTTAGTTCTTCTGTGTCCTTGATACTTGGCTTCATCCTGCACAGGTTGGTGCACCCTCTGATGAGGAGTAATGGGATATTATTCTGTGTATTCTGGT
Organism: Streptopelia decaocto; assembly: GCF_964273445.1. Taxonomy (NCBI): domain Eukaryota; kingdom Metazoa; phylum Chordata; class Aves; order Columbiformes; family Columbidae; genus Streptopelia; species Streptopelia decaocto. The sequence continues at coordinate 29,336,887 of NC_138658.1, forward strand.
TAAAGGCAGAAATAAATCTTGGTTTAATGGACCGCTTAGGTTCCACTTTCCTTAAACTGAGTTCAAAACCACACAGGTTACCCTTTGTCCAAACTTGGTTCCCAGTGTGAATGCTATTTTTTGTCTTGAACTGAGATCGTCTAACCTGACTGGAATCAAGTTTTTATTTATTTACTATTCTCCGTTTCATTTTTTAAAGGGTTTTAAATACTGTAGTTCTTAAAACCTATTACCTAATTTTATGGATTTCCAATGTAGGGGTTGATTTTTGCAGATAGTTCTGGGTCTTGGGGACCTAATACACATGGCTAAAAATTCCAGCCTCTCCAGACAGACATCTTCATGGAGATTTAATCTCTTGTGATATTTTTATCCCAAGGTGCTGCTCAGTATTTAAGAAATCGGGTTGTGGGATTTAAGAATAATACTGTTTGGAAGGACCTTTACACCTTGGAAAGTTTTCTGGATAATTATGGTAAAATGACTGTATGAGTTAGGAATGTTTTTACTTTCTGATATGTAAAACAGATAATGAAATTAATATTCAGACACAGTAGAGTAATTCTTTTACTTAAATGGGCTTAATTTGAGTTAGAGCATTTTTAAATGGCATACTAGCAGCACTTTATAAATTAGGTATGCATTCTTATGAATAATACAGCCATTATCCAATTCTCCTTCTTCCTGATTTCATTTTCCTCCTTAAAAGAAGTTAAAGCTTTGTCAGCTACTTAATACAACTGAAATTTTCCTCTTAGGAAGGAAACAGTGGGAGGATAAATGGCACCAAACTGTAAGACAACAGCAGAAAGTCACTAGGAGCAGCGGTGCAGGTCTTTTGCGGTAAAATGTCCCTCGTATTTGTCTGTGGTTTCAGCATGAGAGACTGTAATATGCCATGACCTGCTGCGTTTAGCAAATGATGGCAACATTTGGAATCAGCAGTATTTTCCACTTTATTATCCTTCAATACTAGAAACAATTATTTTAAAATAGGAAATTTCCCTTAAAAACTTCTAATTCCTTTAAAAATGCTTTTCAGAAAACAGGTATCTGGAACAACGGGACGCTTTAACTTTTAATTTGTATTAAGTATTTTACCTAGCTTCTCAAGAAGCAGGGGAAGATTTTAGGACCCAAATGAGAATTAGGTTTGCAAAGCCTCTCAGCTTTCCCTGGAACTTCGAATGCTTCTGTCTTTGAACCCTTTAAATATCCTCACATAACAAACATGCTGAGTCAGTGTATTCTTTCAGCTCGATTGAGAGCCAGATTTTTAGGGTCAGAGTTATTTCTTTTTTATGGTCATTTTAGCATTTTTGGTTCTTTCTGCGCTCTCTGAATATTTATCTTGCTTCCTTCTCCTATTACTTGCTGCGCTTTTTATGGGCTTAATTTTTCCTTCGGTATTTACGATACGTTCAGTTCTGAGTAGTAGTTGTAGTAGACTTAATGCAGTTTTTTGATGGTGAATATAGATGGATTAAAATAAAACATTTTATCATATCGTTTTCCAAAACTAACCAGTGGTATTAATTGTACCATTAGCAATTCAGAACAGCAAACTGAATTTTTAGGTTGTATAGTTTGTATAAGAGCTAAGTAAATAATTGATAGAAAAGAAATGAATAAAGTACCTGATATTTTACCTCATGCCCTATATGGCAACATTTGTTTTCTTTCTTATATTAAATTGAACTTGTTCATACATACTCTTTCCTGTATACATTTGAAGTTGTTCACAAGTATTTTTAATGAATATTTCTCAGAGTATTTTCTTGATCAGTGAGTTTTTCTGAGCAGTTGATTGCAAGTAATTGGCAATCAAAATGCAAGCTGTGCTGATTCATTTCTGTTAGACACATCACTTACAACAAGGTATTGTTTCTCTCTCCAGATGGAGGTTCCAGTTTATGAAAATATTAAAACAGAGATTTCAAAAGGACTTCAGAAGATCCTTAAAGGAAGGGATGCTCCTCAGTACTTTAAGGCCAGACTGTAGTGAAAGTAATTTTTAAAAGACAGTTTCTGATCTGCATAGTTGTGTTTGTGAGTTTTAAAATCTGCTTTCTGTTTGTGTTCTCCAGTGTTAAATTGCAACTTGCTGCTTCCATTAACATCTCTGCCAGGAAATTCACTTGCCAGGAGTATCTGTACAGACGGAGCGGAAAAAGAATGGGAATGCAACCACAGCAAATGCTGGCTTTGAGTGAATAGTCAGGGGAAAAGGGTGTGCAATTCCAATCTAATTACAGTCTAAACAATATATTTCATCCATGGAACTAAAGGATTTAGAATAAAGACTTTTAAATGTACATTATCTAGCCACCCAAATACGAAATGAATTTGACCACTCTTCTGTGTGGTGGTGGTTGTTGTTGTTGTTTTTTCTTTTTTTTCTTTTCTGCAAATAGTCATACAAGCCAAACAGATGTATACAGTCCTGGATTCTTCTCCTTGCTATCAGTACAAGAGATTTTACAAAGTGGTGGGATTGAATCAAATGTACATACACATATTGACAGATAAAGCCATCTCCCTTCCATGCTTTCTGGCTTTGTCATGTAATCTAGGGCATGTAGTCCATACCACTGACAATTTCATTTAGAATATTTCTAAAAAAACTTTAATTTCAATAATTGCACATATGCATGGTTTCAGTGAGCTTTAATATAACTGATACCATGTGTTAGTGTATTAGAAATCTAGTCTTAATTTGGGTGGTTTTCTCAGTTACCACTGGACAGTGAATTTTTGTTCTCAATTGTCTGGTTAATGTGTGTACAGTATGAGAATGATATGTATTTTCATAAAAGGTGATGTATTTGCAAGAGTGTGAAGTTTCACTTGCAGAGTTAGAAATTGTAATCAACAAGCTGTTCCTTAATATAGACAAAGAAACCATACCAAACACAAATATTAATCATTTTATCTTCAGTGATACTTTAATGCAGTAACAAAAGATTTGAAGGTAAATCACCAAAGCTATAAAACCAGTGTATGCATGTTCCATGCTGATTGTAACGCAGCTTGTTTACTAAGGAAAAGGGAAATCTTGCGTACTTGACAGAAAGAATGGAAAAATAATTTAACAGGTAGGTCTGTGTAGCCTTTATAAGCACAAACACATGAAGTATATCCAGATAGTAGGTTTGCTTTCTGGTCAGTGTTATCTGATAGAAATACAAGGGTGGATTTTGAGTTATCATGTTACGAAAACTTCAGGCATACCTACTTCAGTGAAAAGTGTGGTGGTTGGGTACACAAATAGCTGTTACTTGCAAAGATACCTAAATACAGATTAATGTGAAACACTAGGAGGACTTTACAGGTTGTTGGCTGCAAGGATGGGAAGAAGAGGAAGAAAAGTTGGTGTGAGTGCCGATGGTTTGTTGCTAGGAAAGGGCTGGGAGACAGTGGGCATAGCATTTTCTCTTTAATTTGGTTGAATCAGTCACAGCACCTTAGGGTCACAATGAGACAGTAAGCTCAGTCAGTCCCTGCGGGTGCCTTCTGAAATGAGAATCTCGGAAAGCACCTTTCCGCTGTGGTGTGGGGTAGGTAAGAGTTAATCTGCACCATCACCTGCCGTTTTCTGCATGTTCCTTCTGTGAAATACGACCCACATCATAAGTAAGAATAAAAAGGCCTTCAACTCTCCCTGGGTTCTGGATTTATTAACAAAGTAGTTCTGAATAACAGTTTTCAGACCCAAGGATAGGTAAATTTCTTCTTTGTGACTGTTTTGCCCACATTCTGTATTCCCGCATCTAGACAATGGTCACAGCTGTCTATGCATCAGGGCAGAGCAACCAGATGTTTACTTCCAAGTCAGTGAAGTCTGTATACCTCAAGAATGGTTCACAAATGTTACTCCTCTGCCTAGTTCCCTCTGCATTTATTTAGACCTTTCAGTGCAGCTGGGTGTGATAAATGATTATACATTTAAGGAATAGGCATGTGTATTAAGAAATCTTTAAGAAGCTTTTTTTTTTTTGGAGGGAGGGGTAGGGGGTGGTGGAAAGGGTTGCAGAGAAGGGTTTTAAAGTTACCTGGAAGTCAATGTGGGGCTTCACAGGTAGTGAAACAAGACTTTTTTCCCTGAAAACAGTAGGTGTTTAAGGAGCATAGTGACTTTTGAACCTGTTCATCTGTAAGCATGGCTGACAGGGTTATGAGACATTAACCAAGAAGTCCATAGTTCTTGTTTGCTAACAGATGATGTTTCAGGGATTGTTAATATTTCCTGTGCTTTTCACACGGAGCAGTTCATGACAGAAGGGGACAGATCCTCCAAATTGTCTCAGCAGCAGTCATAAAATAGCAGTCCAAAGCTAATTTATCCTGGGAGACTGAATTTGAAAGCCCATGTCAATTGTTGGTGCTGTGCCGGTCCCTTTGGTATTGCAGCACAATGCTGACCCAGGAGTTGGTGGCACGATGACATGTAGTTGACCTTCCAGCAGCATCAATACTCTGCACAGCTTTAAAAGTGATTGTTCAGCAGCAGCAAATGAAGATGGTCACAGCCAGCAACTTGGCTACGCACACACAAATTATCACAATAATTGCTATTTATCTCTGGAAACCTATCAAGTTGCCCAGCAAATGGCTTTTGCAGAGGGCTTGGAGGGCTGTAATCCAGCCTGCTTGAGACAGCTTTTGTAACTGACCCTGGTTAGGTCAACAGCAGGACTTGAACTGTGAAAAGGGCAAGGGTTGTTACTCTGTAGCAGAAACAGAGTCATAAGTGACTCAGGTCAGCCAAGCAGTAGAGGAGGAGGGAAACCATGGTTTCTGTGATGTGGGTCACAAAATATTAATAAAGCTGTGGGAAATGAGTGGGAGACCTTTCCCGCTTCACAGGGTGCCCTGCTGTCACCAAAATTCCTCCCTCGGTCACAAGGGAGATGGCCCTTTGTCAGGGATCTGCAGAAGTCACCTCTCCACACCAGTCAACCCATTCATTCTTCAGCAGTCAGACTGTGATTTTGGTGAGGTGGGCTTTAGCCTGTGAAACACTTGCAAATAACTGCTATTAATGTATTAACCCAGCTGACCATGTGGTGAAAGACTCTATACTGTGCTGAATTCACTGAAAAGGGACTAATTTGATTAGGACTCCCTAGCTGGGGAGAGAAATGACAGCAAGGGGATTACAGGATAAATTTATGGGGGCTATGTCAATCTGTGACCAGTAAACACTGAGGTCGTTACGTAACCTTCTGCTGAAAAGATTTTTAAACTGTGTGTGGCCATTTTTAGGAGAAATAACTCACTTAAACACAGTCTGCATTCCTAAGCAGCATTGCAGGCTGTTGTCAGAGATGGGATCCTGGGTGGAATGCTTGGTCAGAATCTATATAGTTACTTCCCTGCTTTTAAGCAGTTTTTGATCCATCTATGAATTAAGACATGGGTTTTGTAGGTTAAAGCTATCAGTACAGAACTCTCTAATGGGGTTAACTTCTCTGCCAGTAGACTGGCTGTAGGCTTATGGGTGAAGAGTGGGACAAGTGATCTAAAATAAATTATCCTAGAACTGTCGTCTCTGATTTCCAATGTGTACATCCTGTTGCTATTGCAGCAGGCTCTTCATGTGAAAATGAAAATACGGAATATCATCTAAAGCTTTCGTTCTCCCAGAGTACTTGAAAGCAGACATTATTTTATATTCACAACACAAAAATCTGATCCATTCAGTATTTCATTTGAGCGTGTCATTTATTTTCAATCTCCCTCTGAGTAGAGAAAGGTACTACGATAATAAATGAAAACATAAATTCCGTTGAATTGCTGTTCTTCCCTTGCTTTTTTATATTGCTGCTGAGTTTTTTGCTAGCCTTGGTTTTTCTTCCTGACCACAAAATCACAGAATGTTAGGGATTAGAAGGGACCTCGAAAGATCCTTTTGGTCTATCCAGTGACATTTCTTAATGGTTCCAGTCCATGTTGAGAATAGAAAATCTTCCTCCAATTTCTTCATACAACTGAGAAGCCCCTTGAGAGACAGCTCACAGTTGTACATTCTGCTTATAAATTTTAATCGACCTTTACTTCCATAGATGTTGATTTCTACTAGGTCAACATATACTTAGGAAACAGTAAGAGGCCTCTATACAGTATGTTGCCTTACGCAATATTTTGATTTAGTACATAATTTCAATTACTGTCAATCTGGCTTTATCAAAAAGCTCTTCTAAATATTTATCTTCCCCCCCCCCCACCCCAGCAAAGTAGCATTGGAATTTTCATACCATAAAGTATTACTTGCAGAAAAGTACCACCATAAAAAAGCAGGGAGACAGAAATGTGTACACCAACGGCCAGATTTAAGACAGGAGAGTATCTACATGTCTTATAGGCATGTAAATCCTTCTCAGTGAGCCAAACTCACTCAGTCTTTTAAAAAGTCATTGGCTTAAGGCCAATGACTTAAGGGCAGATTTTCAGCAGTATTTGTAAAGGAGTGTTGGGGGACTGTGAGCTTTGGTCAATTCAGCATTAAGCTCTTCAAGATACAGATATCCAGCTAGTCAGATTTTCAGAGGATTTTCATAATATTAGGTACTTAAACATTTTTAAAAATTCTGCTACTGTCTGCATTTTTAAGCCATTAAATACTTCTATAAATCCTAACATCTTCAGCCTGCTTCTGAATGTTAGATTTCAGCATTAAAATTTTCGTGGTGAAACAAAGTAAAGGTCCTGCTTCTTGGAAGTCAGCAGGAGCAAGTCAGAACTTCTGAAGGTCAGACTTACACTACTAATGTGGTTTTGTTTGTTACTTCAGGTTTGTTAATAAGTCTGTGAATAAAGCATACAATATTCTGGTTTATAGTGATAAAGGGGTATGAGATTCGGGTGCATGTTAAACTTTTGGAGAAAAATTATGTGATTTTTCTTCTTCTTGATAGTAGGAGTGTGGTGGTAAGCCCCAAGGGATCATACTGTTCGTTCTCTGATAGCAGCATCCAAGATCCTCCCCCTGCTCTGGGGGCATTTCATTTCAGAGATATAAGGATAGTAATAAAATCTCCCTCCTCCCAAAGCAATTCCTCAGCTCATAGCTGCCTGTCCATAGCTATGTCAGTAATATTCCAGTATTCAGTCCAATAAAAATTTTGTCAAGGGGGCATAAAGTTTGTCAGATCTTTTCCATTAAAAATAATTTTTGTAGCAGGGAGCAGTAACAGGCACACAGCTATAGAGCAAAAGTGTGAAACGATGAGAAATTTGGACAGTGTTATCATCCAATGGGGACTCAGTTGCAAGCCACTTTGAATGCCTCCAGTGTACGGAGCTTGACAACCAGAATATTTTTCACAACAGATTATAATGTAAGAAATTTATTACAGATCTCAGAGGGGAATAGCCCACACCACTGATTCTAGTCCTTCCTCCCAGGGGGTGTATAGCATTTGATTTGTCTGGTAACTACACAGCCATAGCTGGTTGTGAACTGATTGGAAACAGGAGATTCAACCATGACCAGAACTTGCAGATCTGATCGTAGAAAGCTACTGTCGTCCATCTGTACTTTTGCTCCATCACATCAGTGGACTTACTGCTTGAAAGTGGGGCTGAGGCTTCAAACTACAATTGTTTTTTTCGTGTCCTCTTCCAAAGGAAGGTTTGAAAAAAAAGGTTTATTTTTACTGTAGATTGTGGTGTTTGATGTTACATCCTGATCTATTGATGGTTTCAAGACTTGAAGTTCTTGATTTACTTGTTTGACCTGAATCATGACCTTAATGTGATCATCACATTGTCCCATCTTTAATTAGCTTGGTAAAATTGTAGTGTCTTAGCTCAGTGATGTGTTAATTTAAATGCCTCTTTGCTTACTCATCCTCTTAAAGAAAATTCATTTTAACAAGTCAACGGAACAGGTTTTATTTGCCAGATTTTGCAGCATGGACTTTGCATTTAGTGATTTTTTTTTTTTTTTTTTTAAATGAGCGCGTATATGTAAAAACATTGAAATTTTGAATGATTGCTTTTTATAGTTATGGAAAATGCATGTGCCAACATAACTTTCAGGTTTGTACCAAAATACTTGTGCAGATGATCTCACTGACAGTGATGTGTTGTATTTTTCAACACAAGTTTTCCACATGATAATTTTCATAACTTATTCTCAGTTCCTTGATATTGGTAAGTAGCTTTCTTTTGCAGTATGGTACCTAAAAGTAGATGCGAATGTGGAGCAAAGCAGAAGGTTAATGTTTGATACTGTATAGAAATGTCTATTTTTTCTGTCTTAGAAATTTGCCTGTTCACAATAGCATTTTGCCATTGACGTGCTCAACTTGTGAGCTAATCTGTACCTATTAGAACCTTTTCCAATATTTAGAATTTGAAGTTATTTATCTGAAGTGGATTTTTTGTACAGCAGTCACTCTCCAGTCCAGATTTTGAATCCATCACTCCAACAATAAATCATATGTTCACAGAATTGGAAAATTCGAATAGGTACCTGCTGTCTAATGGAAAAAGTTTTTAATTCCTGCTCTTAACCGCATAGTTTGTAGCTTTTCCACAACTCGGAGTGAATAAGCTCAAGCTCTATTAAAGCCTTAGCAGACTTTAAGTAACTAAGTGGCTTAGATTTTTTTGTTAAACTTCATTTCAATGCTTATGCATTTTTTCTGCGATATTAAAGAGACCATTTAATGAATTTTTATTAGTAGTGCAGCCTGAAGCCTCATTACTTGAAAGCTTTATAGCTACCAGAAGTGTGTGTTTTCAGGCTCCAATGGAGAAAAACAGACTTTCTGGTTTAAGGCTGGTGTTTCCAAACAATAGATAAATAAATGGTTTCATCTTTCTTCTTTTTTCCATTCCCCCTTTTTTATTTTGCCTGTCCTACATATTTAGTATGAAAGTTGTTTAAAGCATAATAGTTTAGCAAAGGAGGATTATTTGCTGCTTTCTAAGCAAAAGGAGAAAGGTGTTGGAAGGAAAGGAGTGTGATGTCTGCTATTCAGTACCACGGGAATGCTGCTGCTTTTTTTTTTTAGCTCTGTTTGAAAGCATCCAGTGGTACCCATAGTCAAGGCTGCCTCTTGGGAGGGAAGAAGTGGTCTTAATTAGGATGATGCCAGGAAGAATATAGCAATGTTGCAGATACAGTGTCTCTGTGACTTAAAATTGCTATAAAATTGCCCTTCAGTGGTGTGTTAGGTGTCTGAGAAAAGCTTTAGTAGAACTGATGGTGTTGAAGAGAATGACTACTGCAAAGCAGCTTTTCTTTTACTGAAGAACTTGGGTTTTGTGTTGTGCTTTCAAAAGCACCAGTTACCTATTTTCTGAATCTGTGCAACAAAAAGCTTCTTGGCCTGAAAACTGAAAGCACCTTGCCAAGATGTTGTGTGGCTGTAGTGTAGCGCCTGGCTTCCTGCTGAGGAGAGCTAGAGGTCATCAGGGTGTGCTGCAGTTGGCTGATGAACACATGTAATTCAAAACTTACAGTGCTCCCCTTTGTTTTTAGAAGCCTGAGTTGCTTCGGACGTGTTTTGTGTATAGGAGAGGCTTATTCTGCAAGTTGCCACTATCTCCCTAGAACAGCAGTTGTGCAGGTTCTTCCTTCAGCCCAACCTTCTGTGTGTCTCCAAGGCTCATGGACCAGAGCCATCTCCTGCTACCCCAATGGATCACGGGATTGCCTGGACAAAACAGGTCCATGGATGCTGCTGGGAGATCCTGTTTAAGTGATGTGGGGTCTCACCAAGGGTGAACACATCTGGCTGCCTTCTAACAGATGTTCTGCATGTGTTACCACCCTTCTACGTGTCCTTGGGTGTCAGCTCACCTGCCCTGGCTCTTCAGATACTCAGGTGGAGAAGCTGGGAAATTGGCCGCAGCTCTAATGGAATATCAAACAGAAGGTATATTTTTTTGGTATTAATTTAGCAAATATATTTAGTGAAACAGGAGCCATATCAATGTAATCATCACTAGAAGGTTCCCCCTTTTTTTGTTTTTATGTTGGTTGTTTGTTTGTTTTTTTTAATATATGAAGTTTGTTTCATGCTGCTAAGGTTTATTTCCTGTGCAGAGCAGCAGATTTCTGTGCAACACTGGTGCAGTTTGAAAGGACGGTAGGGGCAGAGCCTGAGCAAGAGGCAGGTAGATCTTCTAGCAGTTGGGAAAGGCAGGATGTGATCAGGCAATTTGTCATCCAGAGTTAGAGTAAAAAGTTTTATTCAGAAAAGGAGATAACTTGCATTTATTTTTGTGGCATCTGGAACTGGTGAGCTTTTTAGCTGATTGCATCAGCAGATAAAAACCGAAGTCCTCTGACCAAGCTCTGTAAGGAAAATTTGTCTTGCTGCTTCCCTTGATTAGGAGAAAGTAGTATTTCTGCTTTGCAAAAATGTTTGACGTTTAAAGGGCTGTATCAAAAACTCCATTATAGAGTAAAATAAAACAAGGGCTTTACAGAGTTTTTCACCAAGAATAACCAGTACTAGGACAGACTGAGGGACTTGTTCGACTGATGGAGGCCCCAGGCTCAAGCCCCTGTTAGAACAAGGGACGTGGAACTCAGGCTTAGACAGATTCCCAGATCACACGGTTATTTTTCAGTGGGGTCTTACTCCCTCATGAGTTCAGTGCCCATCCACTCACTGCAGGCCCTTGAGAATCATGTTGGCAGCAGCTCTCCTCAGAAAAGAATTTGGCATTTTTCTGCTGGGGAAGTATATTTCCTAAAAAACCTCCATCTGTCTTGAGCGCACACTTTATTTGAACATCCAAAACATTGAAATAAGAAGCTGTTCACAGAACAATCGCCTTATCATAAAACACACCGTGCTAAGAACATGATTTTTGTTTCCATTTAATGTGAGGCAGGGCTCCTCGTTATTCTCCCTGCACACCGAGCATTATCTAAATCAATTGAACTGAAAAGGACAATAGTGCCATTGATTTCTAGTACTAAAAATAATGCATAATAACCTCACTGTACTGTCATATCTGTTCGGTGAAGGAAATTGCTATCACAGAAGATGTATCATTATTCATCAGCTTCATTATCCTTACCAAGCAGGCTGGTATCTTCATTCAGGTAATTTCTATGGAACTTGACTTGAGCAAGAAGTGACAACATGAGCCCTACTTCTTGGTCACCCATGTGTGTCCAGGAGGTGTTCAAATATCCTCATTCACATGAGGTAATTCGCTGCTAAATGTGTTATGGAGGATGGTAGGTGTGGAAAACCACAGTTTCCCTGAGAGGAAGACTTAGGAGAGGATTTGGGGTAACTTTTTGTGGATTTCTTATTTTAAACAAAAAACCGCCAACAACAATTCTCTTGCATGTATTCTTCTCTTCCCACCCAAACTCTTGTTTTTCCTGAACTGCTGATTAATTTGGGTCAGGAGACATTTTCTCCCTGTGTATTTGTGGAGAGTCAAGTGTTCATTATGAAGAGTTTTCCATCTCACTGGGACCTACTGCAGAAGGCAAGAAAAAGAAGGTTTAGGTAAATCCAGCCTTCAAACTTACTTCAGGCTGACTGGTGAGGAAGTTTACACAAGGTTGAAGCTTGATTACCATGTAATCTGGACATTCAGAAAAAAATTACTCCTTTTGCCCAAGGACTTTCCTGCTTTCTGCTCCCCACCTCTGCTCAGAGTCTTGCTAGAATCCGGCTGAAATTTCTGACATAAAACCCACTCATTTCTCTCATGCTCTTCTTCCGAAGCCCTCCTGTTCTTACTTGAAACCCTGAAATATATTTTTGTTTTTGTTTGCTTGCGGATATTCGGTTGAACCTTTCCTACTGTCAGGGATTTCTGAAACCTTAATTGCTTTTCTGTCTTAATTGCCCCTGGAATGAGCTCAGGAATTAGCTTTTTGCTAATAGGGAAATATTTGAGCTGTTACGGCTCTGAAGTTGTTATTTTTAGACCTAAATTAAGATGGGGAAATAAGACACAGATAACAATCAAGTTTTTGCTATTATATGAGAATGCACTAGGAATTACAGGATTAAATACAGCCTGAAATGAGTCCAAGAACCTGTTCAGAATGAGTTAGAGCAGTCTTGAGATGAAATGCCCAGGATGTTTTCCCAACTACATGCTATCTTGATATTATTGATCCTTGTTTTAATGCAAAGATCTCATTGATAGGCCTTGTTTCATTAATAATTTCACTGCATCTATATGCTGAAAGGACTGGTTTTATTGGGATCATATGGGGAACTTCCAAGATTTGTATTTTTCTTTCATTTTAAAGAAAAATTGAGAAATTGAATAATGACCTAATTGGTTTTAGTAGCTGCTCTGCCAACATGTGGAGAATTCATGCAGTATGGCTTGTCATTGGTCGACCCGAACAATTTTTGAGCACTTTAAAGCTCTCAGAAGTCATGCAGTAATACCTTGTGGTACTTCTGAGGCATATGCAAAATACAGGTTTCATCAGACACAGCTTAAAGCACAGCAGTTGAGAGGGTGAAAACTCAAGCGTAGCAAATTAGCAGTTTTATTTTCTACCCAAGTCGTTACTCAAAGATGGAAAACTATGTGAGAAAAACACAGCATGTGATAAAAAAGAACGTTACTTTTATTCCTAGGAAGAAACTTTAATCGTATTGTTACTAGTGTTGCAATTCTCATTACTTACTGATTTGTTTAAAGGACTCTTCTCAAATGTAATGGTCCCTCTGACAAGGCAAATGACAAAAAAACCCCAAACAGATCCATTAGTCAAAAATCTTTCAGTCAAAGCTAATAATTCTGCTTATGTAGGTCCCTCAATCAGCTTTATATCAAGACGTTTCAATTTGTGGGGCTTACGTAAGCTAATAGTTTGTAGAAATGTAACATATGGTTCTTTAATTAAAGGCTGTCAAAACGCATATGTGCAATGGGACCTAACTAAGATGTCATGGGGAAAAAAAAAAAATCACTTAAACCTGAATGAAAACAAGTGTTGTTTGTTTTGGTGAAACAAATGGAACATTCCCCACTGGCCCATCTCTGGATCTTGTCTTGGTTTTCTTTTCCTCTCTTGAGGAGAGAAATGAATGGGGCTGTTTCCTGCTAGAGACTACAATGGTTCTTCAAACCTCCTGGGAGATGAGATGGGAGAGTTAACCGGACCATCCTGGGACAAACGGGTGAATCTGGAGCCCTGTTCGTTCTTTTGGGTGAGAGGGTATGGAAGGAAATGAACGGCCAGCTGTTTGGTTGAATCAAAACTTTCAGCCATGCTCACCCTTGCCCTTCGTGGTTCCAGGTGAAGCAGTCAGAGGTCCACTCCCCTCTGTGCTGGGTGTGGCTGTTCCTGCCCCGTCTGCCTGTCACCATTTTCCCACATGCTGTGCAAAACCAGCATTAGCCATCTCAGGGTCTATAATGAGATGCTGGTGGCACTGGCTGTTCTGTCTTAAATAGCTCTGACAGGGGAAATCAGATTTATATGATTTTCTGACAGACAGTTAGGCTTAAAGCTGTACAAACGAGAAATACTGTCAAGTAAAGCCCAAGGTTTTATGAGGCAAGACACAAAGCTCTCTTCTTACAAAGATGCTGCTGCTTCTTTCTCCCGTCTTTTCAGTAGCTCTCAGGAGTCATGCTGCCCTCAAGCAAGATCCTCACACACATAAATCTGATCCCTATTAATGGTAATAAAAGAGCATTTTAATGAGGAGAGGTTTAGACTCGACTTTACCCTGACTTATGGGTTTCCATATTTATTTGACGAAAGGCAACACCAGTTCCCCTCCTTGGCTATAGTTAGAACAATGAGTATGTTTTAAGTGTAGATGAGATTCTTAGGGACATGAGTTAGTGCCAGTGTTGGTTAACGGTTGAACTCGATCTTGAGGGTCTCTTCCAACTAAAATAATTATATTCTATATTCTAAGCTCACTAAGGCAGGGCAGATGATCTTAAATGAGGTTCTCCAGCCACTGCAATGCCCCAGAGGTCTCCAGAATTATGATGACACCCAATGTGCTTGTTAATATTTTTTTGTTGTGTTATTTTTTTTCCTCTCCTGGAGGTTTCTAATTAGAAGAGAGCTTCTGGAGGTGAACAGGGTTTGTCACCCAAGTATTGGTGCAGGAATTATTCATAACAAGCTACAGTTGTCCTAGATGTCCCTTCTGGCTCTTGATAGTGTATATTCCTAAGTTCAAGGGACGTACTAATTTCTCCTCCTGTTTGTGGCATAGGATCGAGGACAAAAGATTGAAGGGTAGAGCCTCTGTCTGTGTGAAGAATGCAAATAATTATGTTTTTATTTAAAAACTAGAAAGTGAACCTGCTCTGAGTTGCACAGCTTGCACTCCAACTGTAATTCGGTAGAAAATTGTGCTACTTCAGGATCTTTTTGCTGGAGGCAGGCCTTAAATCTGATTTTCCCCCTTTTTATTGTTACAAAATAATTGTACCTGCTTATTCTACAGTCAAATCGCCCTTCAGTGTAAGGATTTAGCTAGGAATGAGTGTTGCAAAGTCTTGTTAAAAAATGACAGGTATCTTTTCCCCTTGCAAACACCATCTTCTTTAAAATGAAGTCATTTTGAAACCTGAATGCCTTAACATTTCTTTCTTTTACATACTGTGCTAAAGAAAATAAACAAGTAGGTAGGAAATCAGCAAAGGAGGTGGTAAAAGGAGGAAGGAGGCAGCATTAGATTATTTTAAAGTATTTAATTTTTTTTTTCTGCCTTCAGATATTCCACATGCTTAGCCCCTGTTTATCCATCCAACAGGGATTGATGGGAACTCATAATTTTGGAGGTTTGTCCATTTGAGTTAGGTGTTGAGTATTGAGGCACTGAAGCTAAATAGGTTCCTGTAGAGAAAAAAAAGAAGTTCCCAGAATTGTGATGCACTTCTAGCAGACTCTTTAGGGGTAACAGCCAAAAAAACAAACCCCCAAGAGATTGCAGGAGGAAAATGAGCAGGGCTTTCCTACAAAAAGATGTAGTGTTAGTGGAGCTACATAAGCTTAAATCAGAGGACACTTTTCCTTTGATCCAAGTGGATCTGTTGCCTTAGAGGAATTTCTGGTCAGATCTTTTTATCCATACAGTTTCTGTTTACTATTGATTTTGTTATATATCCCTCTGTTTATAATCTGCTTGCTTTGTTTTTATGGGTATTTTAATAATTCCTTTTGATTTTCTATCTTGTACAAATAATTCATAATTCCATTTCCATCATGCGGTTATTGGGCATTTTTACCTCTAACGTACATACGGTCTCCATGGGTTTCTCCAGAAATTACAGGAGGTCATAAGTTTAAATATAGCCCAATCTTAGAGATGAGCCTGAGTGTTACGAAGTAACTGTTCTTTTGGACCCATGTTGTTCATAATAATTATAAGCTTGCTCCCTGTAAATAAGATTACCCAGAAAATCCAGGCTCCCAAAGTCCAAATCCAGATATTAATGATGTAAGTTGGTCTTTTCCTGAAACTTGTGCCCTTCAGTGATTACTTGATGAGACTCCCCATATGAACCTGGCATGAGTGGATGTAACACTTCCTTTTTCTAATTACCAGTATTCTGCAACGTGTAAAAAACAGTCCAGAGGCTTTGGCCCGGTGTGCCCTACAGTATGTTAAGCCTTGTTTAGGCTTATTGCAGCACTGCAATCAGAGTTCTTGTAGCCTGAGGGAATTTTCTCACCTTTCTTAATTTAATTAAACATTTCCCATTAAGTTTAATTATATGTTAAGATGGAGAATTCCATGTAGTTCCGTATAGTTCTCAAAGAATTTCTTCTGGGACATCATCTTGTTTGATAGAGCGAATAATTTAACAGAGGTTTTAATATTTTGAGTTTTTGCAAAGTCTGTTTCTGTTTCTCTCCACCTAACTCATTTGAAGCAAACAAGACAGGTCTCCACAATGAAATCATTGTTATTTTCCCATTTTTACATGAGGGTGACTGAAATTGTGGCTTTCTCATGGAATGTTTGGGCAGAAGCTATTTCTGACTGTTCTTCAAATCTTCGTGTCTCTTAGGGGTTTTGTGTGCTATAAAGAGTTTGCTATTTAAAGGAGGAAAAAAAAATGCAACACAAGAACTGTACATACCACATGCTAAACACAAACATGCTGAAGGAATTTCATGAAGGCTGTTTCTCTAGTCTCACAGCTGGTTTATGATAGCACAACATGAAATTCTAGGAAGAGCAGAGTCCCATCAACATCACATCTGTTCAGATTGCTTTCTTTTTAGCTCCCCTTCTGAAGTTCATACATATGAAAGGGAAGAAAGCTCATGGTTCTGTCTGACATGTGACACATTTTATGGTGTAAAAATTTACTCTTAACTATTTTAGTCAAATAAATTATTCTGGCATGACCTGGATATAAACACAGTAATTTTACCTTTTAAATAAACAGTTTTGACATTAAAAAAGGTTTAGTTTACAGTATTTATATGCGCAGAAAAAAACTTTTATTAAAGGTAGGCTCCTGGCTGTGTTGATTTTAGTGGCTTATAAAATCATTATTGCCTTGACATCTTTATATATAGGATATATATGATTATATTTCAGCAGGAGACTGAGCTCGGACCTGATTGTCTCTGCAGCATCATTTAGGGTTGAAAATGTTGTAGGTGAGAAATACCAGACCAAATCCTTTGCTTTGGAAAGTTATCCTAGCTCAAGTGAGTAACTTTCTATGATTCTATGCTTCTCTTTTTACAGGCCACATCACAGGAGCAGGTTTGCTTTACGTTGAAAGGTACTTGCTTGGTGCCAGATACATTAATACAGTTTTCAGGATCAGCAGATCAGAACCTCTTTGGGTCTACACTGCTCTGGGAGCAGCGTTCCCATCTCCTCCAAATTTATCATGGTCCTATTCCTTTGCAGTTTTGTGTGTGTGAACAGTCACTTAATTTTGCAGCCTGACTTGTAATTTTGAAATAGTTATATTTAGCAGCACAGGGATGGATAGAAAAAAAAAAAAAAGGCGTTCATGTGATTCCAGGAAAGAACAGACTCTAGTTCATTCCAGGGGAGCTGTGCCTATAGTTCAGAGAATACTGTTGAAAAATGCATAAGAAAATGAGCAGGTGTGTCTGAATACACAAAGTGAACTCCTCTGAATCAGAAGATCCTGATTTTATGCAATCATTTTTCAAGGCAAATGCTCCTTAAATACTTTTGCATTTCTGCCTTTAACTCCTGTGCTTCGCAAGAATAAACAATGACTCGTGCCTGTTGATGTTTTGATTTGTAGTTTAAGAACCACTGATAATGAGAAATGAAGCCTTTTTTCTCCTGGTCAGCAGAAGAGCAAATGCTACATTGTTACACATTATATATGTCTCTTGATTGAAAGTAAAGAAGACAATGATTTAAGTCAGTGTCAAGCACCTAGTAAGTTCTTGACTTAAAAATATAAAATAAGACATGGCATCAGTGATCTGTTTGCCTTTTTAATAAAACTTTTGTTTGGATGCATTTAGAATAGCTTTCCAGTTCCAATTTTTTCCTAATATGCCATGAACATCAGCATACTTTGTATTTGAACTAGGGATTGTCATATGTTCTTAAGCATCAGGAAGGTACTCCAGTGGCACTATCATAGTTTACTCATTAGATACCAGGACAGGTTAGTTATTTTGTCCTCATTTATGCTAAATTCAGCTGACTTACTGGCACCAGACCAAAATTTCTTTATCAGCATTCAGCCCTGCTCCTGAAGCATAAGAGAAAGGAGATGCTGAAACAGTCTGCTGTTGGCTGTGATTTTTCAACCCGTGACACAGAACTTTTCTGAGAAAGGGAGCCTTGGAATCTGTTTGAAAATTGGTTTTGCAAACCTGTAGGAGCAAGAAGTGAAGGGTTTACTTGAAAATGCTGAAATCAAATTAGCAACCCAGTTTGTCTGGGATTTTCAAGGGGAGGAGCGGGGAAGGCACTCTTATTTTTGTCTGTGATCACTACCTTGAAGATAAATGACTTTGCTCCTTTCTGCAGGCCAGTATACATAGCCTTAGACACTATCTAGCATTTTTTTGTTTTGTAATTGATTTTTTTATTAGAAATTTTCAGAACAATTTCAAACTCAAGTATTTTCCATCTGCCCTTTTTATTTCTTACTTGATCCTTGGCTGATTCAGCTGTCATTGTAGTGCACTGACAAATAAATCATTGTCAGGGCTCTGTTTCCCCAGTGCAGAAGTCACGAATCCAAAACTAACCCCGCAGTCATGCGAAGGTCCTTTCTTCATCGCTTTATCAAAGCTCACTGACTTCACAGCATCCCATAGGGAAGGCAAACAGATGGCATAAAAGACAATATCTTCTGTATCCAAGAAAAGACGAGAAACAAAGGTGCCGTACAAATATACAATATTTAACACAGGCAATGCAACTTTTTTGCAAAGCTCAGAAATACAAACCTGTTTTGTAAGGGTAGACTAAAACCAGCAAAGCCTCAGTTTTAATCATATGCTAGAAAAGCATATGAGCATTTGGGAATTTTGTGTGATGCTGTTTCAGCTTAAGCATGCAAGTGCTGATTTTTCTGGGGTCTCTGAGTTCCTGTGCACTGTAATCATGGAAAGTTTTTAACTTCTTGCTGTACTGAAGGCATTTGTAGTGAGCAGAAGGCATCAGATGTAGGATAGTGAACTTTTGAACTGCTACTGAAGCAAAATGTGGTAAACCATAGAGTGAAAGGTGATGCCACAAGCAGCCTTGGAAATTTCACTTGATTTAGTTTTTCAAGGATAAGAAACAGCCAAGAGAACCTCCCCCCCCCGCCCCGTGAAGTTACTTTGCTCACTGAAAAAAATAGTAAATCTACCTTTCAAGACAAATTACAGATGAGTTCTAGCTAGTGATTGGGCCAAGGAAGGCTGAAGAACAGACACATGGACATTAAAAGTGTAGAAAAAGTACACTAATTTAAGTACAAAGATAATAAAGCAAGAGGGGGATAAGAGAGGCTGCAAAGAAGTGAAAAGACAAGCAACCTCCAGAGAGTCCTTCTAACAGATACGGTGCTTACATTGGTAAAAATGGGGAAACCAATCTTTGTCCGCATGTTATCAGAAAATGAGAATTTTGATAATAAATTATCTATATGATTGTTATTTTCTTTCTCTTTGCAAGGAGAACAGCTGTAAAAAGAAAAGAAATATTGCTGTAAGGAAGGCGTTTTGCTAGTGGAAAGCAAACACAATCAAGCCTGAATGTATTAGTTTCTTTAGTTTTGTGAGGTGTTGGATATCTGTGGGTGGTTGGGGTTTTTTTCTGGGAAGGGAGGGGACATAGGAGCAGCTGAGTGTTGAGGGTTTAGATTGCGGGGTGACAATAAAACCCTGGCAGATGTATTGTTAACATCCTCTTCCCCCCACCGCCACTTCCCCTTTTTGCCCCTCCGTCTCCCCCCTTCCCACTAAGAACAGGCGATCGGGAGGGAAAGAAGGACAGAGAGAAGAGAGTTGGAAAAATTAAAGATGTTTTACTAATGCTACTAATAAGAATAGAGAAAATAATACAAAATATACAAAACCAATCTTGAAAGTCTCAGCAACTGCAGAGCCGGCACCCGAAGTCCTGGATTGGACTCTGCAGCCAACCGGAGCTGGATTCAGTCTCTCACTAGGCCTCGGTTCGCAGGGACGACTAGCAAGGTCCTCTCCTAATGTCGGCCATAAGGAAAAGGGAAAACGGACAAGGGACGAGATCCTCGTGATCTCCCACTTTTATATGAAGTATTCACATGAATGGAATGTTACACACAGTTGGTCAGTTTCTTGGTCACTTGTTTCTCGTTGCCCCTCTTGCGAGATGTCCATCCATGCTTATCAGTAAGTTTTCATTCCATTGCTAGGAATGTATCTGGTTCTCCAGGAAAATGCAGCTAATATGAAGGCTTTAGCTGTCAGGCAAATTCACTAAAAGAGAAACTTGTTTCTTAACAAAACCAGGACATTGAGCTCTCTTGTTGCCTGTCACCTAGGCCCCTCCAATATTGAGCACCATTCCCTTGCGTCCCTGTGGGGAGGGAGGGATGAGCAGACATGTAAATGATCCTTCCCCAACTCTTGCGCAGGATTTCATAGTCTGTCACAGAGGAGCAATTGTCTGTCACATTAATATGGTTCTTATTACAGTATTTATGTCAAAACCCCTGTCTTTCATCATTTTCATTAGCATGAAAAGTAAGGTTTTAACAACTATGGTAATAGGTAATAATGTAGCATTAGCACATAAATCTAGTGACAATATGGATACCCATGAAATGACAGGGAGATGTTCTAATTTGTTTCCAGCCCTTATTTTGGGGACAGATTTGTGTATGTGGCTTACTTTTAGGAAGTAATTATCACCGTAATTATCAGAATTAACAGGAAGGCTTGGCAAAGAGGTACACGTTCCCATCCTAATTCTGACTGATAAAGGTTATATTTATAGGAGGGTCCATTGCCGAAATCTGTGACTTCGGTAGGGGAAGAACACTTTAAAAACAGCGTGTGCTTTTTCACAGGCCCAGGTGTGCTAAACTTGAACCAGATCTTTAGGTTAAATACTTGGCTAGAATATGCTGAATAAGTTTGGCCACTGTCCTGGGGAATTTAGGCTCCGTCTCAGTGCGCTGAACTGAGCTTAGCAACGAGGTGCATTTGTCACCCGCAGCCCCTTTTTCCCCCCTTGTGAGTTAATCAGTTACTGTAACTTGTTTAATTGAGCTGGTTGTTACTGGGGTTGAATTGTAATATAGAACTTTTTGTCTGTAGAGATCAGAGTGATCTGCAGATGAAGGTGAGTGCTCTTATCCTCATTTAACTGATGGGTAAATAGCAATGAAATGCAATTTCTGAAAAGCAGCTGAGCTGATAGTTAGCCATTGAGAATAAAATCCTGTCTCTTACCATCCCAACGGATGCTTCAGAAATTTCAAGTGTGCATAATGTGCAGTTTAAGACATGTTTTGATATATATCGTTTTGACAGACAAATGATAACCTTTGTGTTGCCAGACAGGATGAGCCTGATTCTTAAAATGAGATTTCTAGTGTGAATATTCATGTTTGCAAAACTAAATTATATTTTAAGTATTCTGCAGTAGCCATTGGTTTAAGCACATTCTCTTGCTTGGTATTTTGCTCACTGCAGCATTCACATAGAGAGTTTGCAACCTGGAATTGAATACAGTCAAAGTAAATTCATTTGAAGTAGATAAATAATTATAGCAATGCTGCTTGATGATTCAGGAGCTCTAAGAGTTATCCCAAGATGATGATTTTTACATTGAAAGTAGATTAATGGAAGTTGACAGCCTTGTGTCCATCCAAACACAGTGTGAAGTGATAATAAGTGTAGAATTGCTCGTCGATAGGGTCCCATGTAACATACTCAGACTAGATAAATGATGAATATGTAATGAAATTAGATAGAATTGAGACAGATGGCTCGAGCTTTTGATAAATGCATATATCTTCACAATCAGATAATAATGTCAATGTGTGGAAGATCAATAGGGATATAACAGCTTTGAAAAGGAAAATAGTTTCTCTGCTTTCCCTTTAAGATGTGCATTTAATCAAGCTTAATTTAATTCAAATTTTTTTTCCATCATGGAATTAAACAAGAAGAAAAGAATCCCCAGGAAAAAATACAGGGACATTTTCATCTTATTTTGCTTTGAACTGTAGTTATTTATCCTACTGCATAATGAAATACCATTGCCAAAAAGAACAGACAATTATTTTCTCCCCAATAAATGTTAGGCTAGATTGATGGTCCCCTCTATAAAAAGAACTAAATGAAATTCTTGACACCCTTTCAAGAAGATGTCATTTCATTCCTAAGAACTCCAGTTGTGAGGAAGCTTATAACATGGTCCACCTGTTATTGATAGGGATGTTTAATATTTTAGTGACTCTTTGAGGTGCAAAGTCCTTGAGATAAATCAACCTCTCCTTCTCTTGCTTGATTCTACTATTTTACTTCAGGTATATCTTTCAGAGAATTGATATGATTGTCTAGGGACATGGCATAAAAATTATCCTTTGAAATAATGTCATTACTGAAAAGTAAAGATTTTAGAGAACAAAATAATTATGAAGCTCATTAAATTCACAGTTTCTGCATATTGCAGATTAGTGAAAGAGCAATGGAAGCAACTCAGCACATAATTTTGCGCAGTGGTTGTGTATTATTTGAATTACTGTCACTTCTCAAGTGACAGGTGATGCTAAATTTTGTGTACTTTCCTGAAGCCTCGCAAATGCAGCGGGAACCCTGCTTTTAATTTTGTCAGGAGGAAATGACCTCAAGTTGTGCCAGACGAGGTTTAGATTGGATATGAGGAAAAATTTCTTTGCTGAAAGGATTGTCAGGCATTGGAACAGGCTGCCCAGAGCAGGGGTGGAGTCACCATCCCTGGAAGTATTTAAAAGACGCATAGTTGTGGTGCTTGGGGACATGGTTTAATTGTGTAAGGTTAACGGTTGGACTTGATGATCTTAAAAGTTTTTTCCAGCCTAAGCGACTCTATGGTTCTATGATTCTGCTGCTGTGCATGGACAATCCCAAGAGAAACCTTGGTTGGTGTAATAATTATTTTTGCTGCACAGGGTGGCAGCTGCAGAGCAATCACAACAGGAGCGCATCTCCTCCCAAAGTTTGTCGCTTCCTCTGGGCTTCCAAAAATGACTTGCGGCTTTCTCAAGCCAAATGCCTAAAGCTGATAACACTTAAGCACCTTAGGACTCTCTGAACAGGAATTCTTTGCATTTATCTTTCAAGTGGCAAGATCACTAAGTGTCTGGAGCATTTCTAGTGGTTTCAGTGTTTGCTTTCAGGCTGCATTCACGTGGAGAATCTGGGATGAGATCTTAAAAGAGCCTATTGCTTTGTGATATTGCCTTAGGAGAAAATTTTTCTGTGCGTTGTATCTGTGATAGTTTATTGATCAGAATGAGCCAACTTTCACAGCAGAAGATAGCGCCATGCATTTTATTTACGCTGCTTGTGCAGCTACTGCACGGCAGTGAGCAAACTCCTTGGCTGTGTTCTCAAAATGTCACATCTTTCACTTTCTGCTGAAGAACTTTAGAAACGAGACATTGTTTTCCATCAGGGCAAGTCCTCATCTGCATTGGAAGCCAGCGAGGATGGAGAATTCCTGGTCCATGGCCCAAGTGTGGCCTGCAAACCACTTTCATGTGGCCTGTAATGGTTTAGTTTTCTACACTTAAGCAGGTTAAAAAATATTAGAGGCTATAAAATGTGATTGCCCAAAGGTTAGAACTCTTGGCTCTCAGTAAGGAAAAAAATTGCTGTCTCTGGTGTAGCAAGAAGTAAAAATGTAAAGCAAAATCCTTTTTTTTGATACTTCCACTAGAGTATAGAAAAGCATGTTGTTGTTTTGTTTGTTTTGTTTTGGTTTTTTTTAATAGAAAAGGAGTTGCTCTTCTGACCACAGATTATGGTGCTATACGCATTAGCAGAAGGCACGGTGGTGTTGTCTTTTTTTTGTGTGCTTACTTTATAGTTGCAGGCAAGCATCCCTATACATTGGGGCTAGTGAGGGTGCATTGTATCATAAGGGTTGCTGCATCTCTTTGCAATGCAAAATGTGGTGTGGGTTTGGTTTTGTGGTTTGTTGTTGTTGGGGTTTGTTTGGTTAGTTGGTTTGGTTTTCTTTATTTCTCACCCCATCTTAGCTCCAGCTCTAAAGCTGTTAAAATTCAAAGAAAGGAATATGCTAGAATTGGAAATATAAATGTAAGGCCAAAATCCCTCACATTCCACTGGATTATTTCCCTCCTGATGTGGATTCTGGATTTGCCTGTGAAAGCAAAGCAAAAGCTTTCTTTGGTGCATTGTCATTAAAACAGTTAGAGTCTGCAAATCCTGTACAGTCAAGACAATGGCAGGATTATGTTTGAATCATAAGAATCAGCAATGTGTTCTGCTTAATTACAGAAGTTACAGAGAAAAAGGATTTATAGACGGCCTTGTCCATCTCCCCTCCAGGGCAGGATTGTTCTGTTCCGTTTTTTTTTTCTGTGCAGTGCTACATGTGCCTCGTGACAGGTCATCCAATGGTTTACTGGGGTTCTTGCAGTTCTTACTGGGTTCAAGGGTGTGGTAGGACCCACTAGTTTTAAAGCAAAGTGTTCGTAACTGCTGGTTTCTTAGTCTTTCCTAATGGTTTGTTGATGTGGAACAGTGCTTCTCTTTAATCACACTTCAGGTGGTAGGAAATTTCCTGTTGAAATAACTGTGTTTTGGAAAGCCCATTGCAGAAAGCATTGGAATTCTTTAAAAAAAACAAACACAAAAAAGCATTTTATTTTTTTTCAGAAAACTGAAAACTTTGTCTCTAATTTAGAGCGTGGAGGTTTTATGGGTAGTATTTCTGTTCTCTATACATTAAGTCTAGACTCTTGCTATTGTCCACCCAAGGTCTGGCTCATTATTTTTTCTTTCAAGTTTTTATATTTCCCATATGTTATAAATGTTTGATTACTTTTCCTCGAGCATTCACTCCATGAAGTCAACATATTTCTGACAGTGGAGTTTTAGTGGCTTCCCCCCTGCAAACAAAAATTGTAATGAAACGCTATTGAGCTATGGAAGTGTTTTTCTCACAAGTTTTTTGGTCTTCCAGTTTTCAAAACCTGCAAACTCTTCCAGTTTTTGTGTAATGCAAAATGAAGAAAATTCCTAATTTGAGGAAAGCAAAGCCAACTCCTCTCCTCAAAAGCACTGACCCCCTTACCCGTGAGTAGAAAAATCTACGTCTTTAATATATTCCAAGAAAAAAAGCTGAAATTATCTGAACAATTTATGCATCATTCCAGCTGACTCAGATTTTGATCACATGTTCCTCTGCTCCCTTCTCTCCATGTAAAGACAACTACTATATTTTTGCTCCTTTACATTCAAAGTGTCCCTGACATTCACATTGAATTCTGCCTGTAAAATACTATTTGCAGAATGCTTATTCTATT
Organism: Streptopelia decaocto; assembly: GCF_964273445.1. Lineage (NCBI taxonomy): Eukaryota > Metazoa > Chordata > Aves > Columbiformes > Columbidae > Streptopelia > Streptopelia decaocto. The sequence continues at coordinate 29,361,853 of NC_138658.1, forward strand.
TCAAAGTTGCTCCAAATGTAGAAATAGGAACATTTAGAGTTTCGCTTCTTAAAAGCAAGATTCTTAAAAACTGACGACTGAAATGGGAAGCCTTATGCAAAGTAGTACTGCTTTTGTTACTCTGTAAGGGTAGTCAGATACCCATTTTAGAGTTATCTCTCTTTACAGTGGTGCTCTAAGCTATCTAGGAAGAGAGAAGATTTAATCACCCTTCTAGATTATATTTTCACATCCCACTAGGAAAAAAAAACAGAAGTCGTGAGACAGTTCTTTATGACACCATTTGCCATGACAGGGGGAGTCTTCAAAATTATTAGAGAGCCATTTGCTCCAGTGATCAGTCAATAAGGAGGGGGAGAAGTTAACTTTATCAGTAGCCTGGAGTATAATTCTAGAGGTGTGGAAGAAAATAAAATGCTGGTGTAACAATCCATGGAAGTAGTTGGGATCACAGAGCAACTATCTTTTTTATAAACTGGATTAGCCAGAGGCAAAATGCTTTCGTCAGTCACTGATTGCCAGACCTAGATTTTTTGTGTGTGTGTATTCCAAAAGCTTTAGAAGTTGATAAAGAGAAACTGTCTGCTTCAAAGTGTTCAAATATCAGTTCCTGCAGGCACTCTCTGGGGATTAGAGTAATGTTTAGTGACTCTCCAGTTGGGGAAATTTGAAACTTACAGCCACGGGACTGCGGTTGTGCTAAAAAGTAGTTACTGCTGTTGGCAAGGCAGCAGCAGTTCCTGGGCCAAGTTTCTTTGACTTTGTAAGTGGGCCAGGACACATTTAGAGAAATGATGTCTTGGATTTGGACTATAGAAAGCATCAGTATGGATATGGAGATTGAAGATTTAAGTCATTGCTAGTGATGGGAAAGTGGTTTTAAATAAGTTTATTTGCTCTATATAAAAATTACACCTTTGAAAATAACCTGTATATTATGTTATGGCACACAGCAAAGCAGACGCTTTCTTTTCTTGGTAATCTGTCACACATTTTTATGGTTTCTGTCACCTCTTTGCAGGCTTGGAGATTGAAAAACAGGACAGCAAATCTGTTAGCTGGGTCTGTGTTTCCAGTCTTCTGTCTCATTTCAAATGTGGGCACTTCTGCTGCTATATCTTATATACACAGTAAATAGTGACTGTTCTCACTGGTGTAAATTGTTCCAGTGCAACTGAAGAGCTTTAGTCCCATTACACATAAGTTGCAAACAGTATGGTCACTTTGAGTAGGAGAGATTCAATCAAAATAGGTGACAACTCACAGGCTAAATTCGCTCGTAATTCCAGTCTGACTCAGGGTGCTACCACCAACTCTTTAAAACTAATTCTAACATTTCAAATCTTTGGGCAACTCAAATAATTTTTTCATTTTAGTGTTTTTATTCATTTCCAATTAAAACTCCAGAAATTAACCCATATCAGTTTAGCAGAAAAGCATATTCTTTCTTCATCAAGACTCACAAAGGTTAGAGCCTTGGGTTATTTAGTGAAAAGCATAATTATTTGAAATCCTAGTTTGGATTCAGTAAGGCAAGTATGACAACTTGGTTCCTGAGAAAAGAAAAAGAAAAAGAAAAAGAAAAAGAAAAAGAAAAAGAAAAAGAAAAAGAAAAAGAAAAAGAAAAAGAAAACCACAACAAAAAACCAAACACAAATAACAATAACAACAACAACAAAAAACCCCAAACAAGGGGAAAAAAAAAAAAACCAAAACACAACACTAAACCCAAAACCAAAAAAAGCCCCAAAACAAAACATAATCTGGTATGTGACAGGTCTGCAGTTTCAGAAATGGGAGTTTTATGCTTCTGGGAAGCCACAATCCCATAGTTACAGCCATCCCCACATAAAGTATTCCTGTCTTTTCAAGGAAGCTTTGAAAGGAACAAATACTATTTAATTAGGATCTTGAAAAACTATTAGTCATTTTTTGCGTATGCTTTAAATAACGTAGAGAAGTCATGTTATATGATGGCCTGGCAATTAAAGGGCTGTAATCTTTGTGAAACTGCCTTGCTGGTGTCTCTCTAGCTGCCAGGAGTTTTTTCGTGTTGCACAGAATTTGCCCACAGTCAAAATCCCGTCATTTATTCCATACTATAGACAGGACAAAGAGCGTGTTCCAAGTCATGCTGTCCCTTTTTTAAGGCATCTTCCAAAAATGAGGGCAGCAGAGCTGAGCCTCCTGCACATGGTACGTGTGTTCATTCTGAAAGGCTGAAGGCCGGTTGCTGCCATTTGGCAAGCTGTGCTGCAGGGGCAGGGACATGGATTTTTGCCACACACACATTTCTCTGGTGTTTCACTGTATTTCCAAAGCAAAACAGTTGAGGAAAATGAAAGCAAACACCATTGCTATTATGATTTGAGATGTGTAGGCAGTGATTATAAAACCTTCCATTCCACATGCCACCTTCTTCTCAGCAAGAGTCAAATATGAGATGGAAAATTGCAGTCTTGTATAAGTTATTTCCTGAAAGGAAACTCTCTGTTGGGTAAGTAGTGTCTTGAGGTCCTCTTCATTATTTGGTGGATCTATATACGGTTGCTGTATGCCACTGATTCTTGTGTTTGCTGATATTTTCTGATTTTTTTTTTTTTTTGTTATTTTTTTAATGTAAAGAGTTCTCTAAAGCAGACCTGCCTTGGATAACTGTAACAAAGGATTTCAGTGACTGTTGTTAGACTGTCTCTCTCTCTTCTCCATAATAATGCTCAGCCCTTTTCAGGTAGCAACAATACATTGTGCGCAAGAAATCACAATAAGAGGAAATATTGAAATGGTTGCTCTTAATCATTGGGGAATTCTAGCCTTAGGGAAGCACTTAAATAACGTTTTTAAGGTCTTATTTAGAACCTAACTATGAGATTTTTCTCCTTTCAGAGGTCATGTACAGGTTATGAACTCAAAATGGGAATATGTTACTAGTGCACTGTGAGAGGAGCCTTGGTAGGGATTCCAAGAAGTTCCTTGCTAGTGTACGATTCCGGTAGCACTGGGGACCAGGAGGTCCAAATGCCCCAGAGAGTCTCCAGAACGCCTGGAATATCACACTACCCAAGTAGATGTACCTGTCAGTATTGACCAAACAGGACAAATACATGTTGGCTTGTTCCAGACCAGCAAGCTGAGACTTGTCTTCATGTAACCTGATGTCACTGGTTGTCTCTGGCATGTAGAAATCTCAGCAAATGTCACTTAGATTGCAGCTGGATGACCTGGAGAGGTGGGATGGAGCTACAAGGCTGCTTAATCTCCTTAATATTATACCTTAGTGGAATCTTGCCTTGAGTGATGAAAACTTTCCCATTCCTAATGACCACCTTCCTTTCAAATCCCTATGTCCTTCAGACTTCTCTGCACCTTTGAGTGTTGGTTTTCAAACATTAAGGACCTTGTACCGTTCTGTAGGTGATTCATTCCTTCCCTGTCACTTCTTTCCTGACATTTGAAATTGGATTTTGCAGAGGTACCACTTGCCTCTCACTGATAAGAAACGTTTGTTGCTGGCAAGATGGATTTTCTGTCATGCTCGTCTCTCCCTTTATCTGCCCCTTTTTGCCTTGTTCTTGCTGTTCTTTGTCTTTCTTTTTGTCTTATTTCTCCCCCCATGCCTTTCCTGTCTACTTTTTCTCTACTTTCTCCTCTGTTCTTCACATGTCCCTTCAGTTGCCTTTCACAGACAATTCTGCTGTTCAACCTACCTACTTGCCTGAATCCCTCAACCTGGAGTTGATGCACTATATAAACTGAAAAGAAGGAAGTCCAACTCCCTCCTGCCAACTCTCGGTTTCTTTTCCGGAAGCATGTTGGTTTTATTGGCTTTTTCAGTAGGAATTTGTTTGGGTTTTTTTTTCAGTGAAAAATTGGTTTGATTGGTTCGGTTGTGGTTTAAGAGATCCTGGTTCAAGCTGTTGCCTTCCAATTACCTGACTGGACTTATGCCCTAGTCATTATTTCTCATTAGAGGTTCATTTTGTATAAATAATTAAAGATTAGTTGAAGCCAAACAAATTGTAGGTTAGGCATTCACCTGGAACAAGGCGATCATAGGGGCAAGAATGAATTAGACACTGGGCTACCTGCTACTATATAGTCTTTTGCTGATTTATTTTCTAAATGAAATTTGGAGAAGTTGTGGCTGCCCCATCCCTGGGGGTGTTCAAGGCCAGACTGGATGGGTCTTTGAGCAACCTGGTCTAGTGGAAGGTGTCTCTGCTCATGGCAGGGGTTTGGACTGGCTGAGTTTTAAGGCCCCTTCCAACCCAAACCTTTTTGAAATCTGTTTTCTGTTACACCTTTTCTTCTCTTCCCAAAGTGCAGGAGAGATAAATACTCTGTTCTGGACTGAAGAGTTCTGTTCACCTGGGTAGAGGTGTGAGTTTTTTGGGAAGGACCAGATACAGATTAGCCCAAGCTCTGGGGAACACAATGATCTTTGCTCTGTCCTACATGAGTCTAATGCTTTTCCAGTGGGAATAGGAGGGAGATTCCTACTGAGAGTGGAGTAAAGCAGAGCTGGAGGCTGAAAGCCTTGCATCAGTCTCACTTGAAGAAGGCGTTGGATGGGTTTAGGTTGGATATTAGGAAAAATTTCTTCCTGAAAGGCTTTTCAGGCATTGGAACAGGTTTCCCAGGGCAGTGGAGTCACTAACCCTGGAGGGGCTGAACAGACACAGAGATCAGGTTTTTCATGGGATGTGGGTTAGTGCCAGGGTTGGGTTAACAGTTGGACTTGACCTCCAACCAAGATGATTCTGTGGTTAGAACAGAAGCCCGGATTGTGAGACTGAATAGGGCAGAGAGAAATGGAGCTGCGTCGACTGCTGCTGTTGTTAGATGGGCTTGTTGGGCTCATGCTGGCGTCTGTCAGAGCCCAGAGATCTGAACTGTGGGGTTCCTTTGTTTGGTGGGAATCACAGGGACAAAACGAAGAGCAGCAGTACTGAAAAGCAACCCCCCGTCACCTTCCTCTTTCATATCATCTTTTCTTCTGTGTGTGTGCTTGACTGTGACTCTCAAAGGATAATTCATTTAAAAAAATATCTTAGAAAATGTAGCCGCATGAAGTGACTTGCAATCTCACTGCTGTCATTGTACTGTTCATTCAGGATGAGAGAAAATTTTATCAAGTCTTTAATTTATCTCAGAGCTTTCTTCCATCGTTGCTCAATTTTGTAATTCAATTTTTTATAATAACGAGACTTTCTTTTATTTACATTGGTGAAGCCTTGAATTCATAAACTGTCAGAGTGATTTTAATGTAGAATAAGGCTCTATCACTGCATATAAATATATTTAGCCTGAGATTTAATCTGAGTAACCTTTTGTGGGCTCAGAATAAATGTAACACTTTTTATGTGTGCATACCACTAGATTTAAAATGAGATTTATGACATTCATTGCCATTGTTAGAGAATGGGGGGAAGTATAGGGAATACTTTGCCAGTGTTTAAGGCTGCACCGCTTTGAAATAATAAACCATTCTGTCCTACTTCAAAGTAATTCTACAGACGTATTTAAAGAACACCGAGAGTTTGTCTACTGCATTTGTAAGTTTTATACTCAGCCACAAAAAGACACTTTGTAAAATGTTACTTTATTCATTTTTTTTGTATTAAAATGCCATCTGTGGACCATGACCAGCATCAAAGCCCTGCCGTGCACTCTGTGTTGAATGTCGCTGGGTGAGGGATAGTTTGTGACAGAGAAGGTACAGTTGGATATTCCAGACAGAAAACAATTTTCTCTTTCTTCCGTGTTTTTGCAAGTGGCATATTGTCATACACAGACATAGACATAGAGAGAGCTTAGCCAAAGTCACAAAGGATGTTCACAGCAGACGTAGGAATTGGATACAGATGCTGACCAACTCCAACATAACGACTGACTTGGCCAAAACTTGTTGAGTATCTGGATTTTTCCTTCAGCTTGTACAATTTATTGGCAAACTTGTTTGGTCCCCTTCTCAAGAGATATTGCTGATGCTACCCTTTCTCTTGGAAAAGTTTGGAGAAGTTGTCTCTGGTGCTATCAGCTCTGTACGAAGTGTTCATATCGAATGATCAATTGTGCTGTAAAATGAACTGTGCCACTGTTGTTTTTTTATTGGAGAAGTGACACTGACAAATTTGGTCACAAGATTGGCTCTATTGCTGTTTCACCAGGAACTAGGAGTGCCTTTCGTGTGAGAGCACCTCTCAGTTATGGATATCTTGTCATCTTTTTAGTTTTCGTGTCACAAAAATATATGGTAACTACCAGCTTACATGGAATTGTTAGTGGCCGAGCCTTTCTGACCTACATGGAAGAATAACAGAAAGGGCTGAGGGACACACATTTTCTATAGACAATACTTGATCTTTTTCATTATTATGGAGACAGGATTACAGGGGAGACTGTTATGGACCTTTTTGGGTCAGACCTTGTCATGATAAATAGTGGTGTTCCCTCAAAGTCAATGTACTGGCACTGATTTACGGTTTGACCTCTTCTTGCCCATATTCTTTTGTGGATCTGATTCTCCTGTGAATGTATTCCACTAACTGTCGGCTAGATATATTGGAATAGGTTACCAATTAACTTACTTCATGGCTGCTTTTAGAAAAGGATGCATTTCTTAGACTATTTTTGATTACCTTTGTTTTCACCTTTCTGGCAGATTGTGTTTTTGATGTGTTTGTAATAATGTCTTATTCCTTCAAGGAAGTGCTTGCAATCTCCTTTCATGTCTAAGGCAAGCTGTCAGCTCTAGGGCTGGTACCAGTTTAGCACTCTTGCTTTGCCTAGTTTTAATTTAATTTTATTCTTCCTTTTTTGGGGGGTGGTATGGGGGTTGTTTTCATTGTTTTTCCTTTTTTCTTTTTTTGAACCACACTCCCTTAAGTGCAAGAGCTTGCTCATTACCCATTGCATGTGGATGCATTTCATAGCATTATAAAAAGATTTTTATTTTGCCTGGGTAAAAAGAGTCAGTAATTGAATTCACGCTAAAATATTTATTTTCTTACCTATCCTGTCCAACACTAGCAGAGGGCTGATAGGCACGTGGTGTGTAAAACTTTGAGATTTGTATCAATATTTAAAAAAAGAACTCCCCAGTTGGGAGTGTTATGGTAATTTCAACAGATGACTTGAAGGCCACAGAATTTTATCCAGAGATTCATGTCTTGCTGCATGTTTCAGGTTTGATGTGGCATCACTGAGTTTTGCTGCAGGCCACCTGGATGGCTTCTTGATGCTTGAGCACATATAGGCCATGTATTTCAGGGGCTTCTTGCCATTAGTAACCAAAACAACCAGTATAAATATGGTTTGTGAAGGACTAAGGCCATTTCCATTTTTATTATGGAAAGTGTTTAAGGCAGGGGTAAGTAGTTTAAACGGGAAGTGGGACCTTCTCATCTCTGGTTCTCAGTACCACAGGATCCCACCAAAATCTCCTCTGTGGTGCAGTGGGTTCAAGTGTCCTGCTAATTCTGTCTGAAGATTGATTTTTATGACCTAGTTTAAAGTATAGAATTGGTATTTTTGCAACGTTTGGCAGACCCAAAATCATGCCTTCTGCAAACAGTGGTGGGAACCAGCTCTGGAGCGGAGTTTTGGCCGGCGGCTGCGGATGTAACACAGGGATATGCAGCAGCTGTGTCAGATCAGTCCAAAAACCTGTCTCGTCTAGAACTGTCTCCACAGCAAGGGCCCCTTGTAGATGCTCGAGGAGAGAGTTTGTAGCAAAAATAACATGTTTTGGATGCCCCGTGACTTAGATGGCTTCCGGGTTTCTGGCAGTTGCTGGCTCAGAGGTGGCCTAGATCAGGGGTCGCAACCGGGTTGCTGCATTTAGTAGCACTCGAGAGACCTGAACTCCAGGAATTTGGCTAAATCCCTTTTTTAATCCGCTTATTCTTCAGCTTGTTGCAATATCCCATTGTGCTGTACGGAAGGAGGAGTACCTCTTGTTTCTGTTGCATAGTCATTTCCCTGGTTGCCCCATCTCACCAACAGTAAAGCAGTAAATAAGTTTCATATCCGTCTTTCCCACTACAAGTAAACGCATCCCTCAGTATTTTTCCACAGAAGGAACATGGACGTCAGCAATAACCATCCCTGTTTTAAAAATAAATCCTCCCTGTGGCTGCTTGCAGAGCTGATAGGTCATCTTGAGGGATTTACAATATGATTTTTTTCTACCGTAGGTATAGAAATCTTAGGTGTACAAAATGAACAATATTTTGAACTGCCTTTGAATTCCCTGTACTCAAAATAAGAAGCCCAAAAAATATTAAATGCTTGAGTCAGTTATTAGGGAGAGCATTTTTATCTGCCAGATCTTGATTTAAATTGAACATGTCATGTGGCATTAAACAAAATGTGAGTTGTATCTTGAAAGACAGCACAACTCATAAATAGTGTAGCCATAAGCCGGTTGATGGCTTACTTATAACCCAGCAAATCTAATATCCTGCTTAGCTGTAGGGTATGTGATTTTTCTGTCCGTACCCCACGCTCCTATAGTTCTTTGTTGTAGGGGATGGTGAATTTGCTGGTTGCTATGAGCTCATTTCTTGCCTTAATGCAGTTAAAATAAATATATTTTTAAAGATTCTTTGAAATGCCACGCATCTTTTAAGTTTTCTGAATATAATCTTCCAATGACAGAGAAAATCTGTGAAGAAAATGTCTACAGGCCAAAATATTTATTGAATTACAGACTTTATCACCGAGTTTATTTTAAAAGATCTGTTTGAGGCTTCAGATAGTTGGCCCGTCTCAGAAAGATATACAACTAGATATGAAATTTCTTGCAAAATAAACTACCTCATAAAAAATGGCTTTATTGAAGTTTGTTTAGAAAGCTTTAAATGTGAAGTGCCAGGAAAAATTATATTGTAACCATAGTCTGGCTTCTCTGTTGGAGAGGAGACAAAAAGTGTATTTCAGATGCAGTTGCAAAGATTAATTTGAAAAATAACATTATATGTATGCATATATATATATATATTTGAACTGAATACGAAATGCTCGTTCAATCAAGAAATAAAAAAAATGTGTAACTTCCAGTTGTTTGACACACATCTCAACAAAACAATGGATATTGTGGAAATAATTCCTTGAAATAAAAATAATAGTAACATTATAGTTTCTAATACTTCTGAATAACAAACCTGAAAATATTCTGGTCAGTTCATAGGCCTTTCATAAGCACCAGTATTTGCTGACATGAGAAACAATAACTGTTTTGCCGAAGCAGCTCCAAATCAAACCGAACTGTTTTACCTGGGAATGCCTATTCATCCTTGCTCCCTGATGAATGGCACATTTCCCTTTGATTTATACCCATGCCTGCATTCAGGTGTCATCAGAATAGGAAAGGGAAAAAAACAATATACATATCAGAGTCAGGTTTATTAATAAGGAGGAAACTGTATAGTTGCTTGTTGGCTTTTACTCAGATTCCCCAAAACACTACCAGCATAAGAAGCAAAGTATGTCCAAAAGGCCAAATATAGGCTTAGCACTGGCCGACTGTCTGATAAATCTTCCCTATATTTATTTATCCTGTATTTATGGTGGTGTTGGCATCACTGATCTCAGTTATACTAGGCAATATCTTGAAGCTCCAGAGGTGAATACAATGCAGTAACCACTCTGACCTGTGTTCCTTCCTATTTGAACATTACTCAGACTCTGAAACTATTTTAACATGAAATAAGTCTTTTTATCATCTGTGAATTCATTGTATGAAGGAAGTTTGTGCCTTAAATTTCCATCTTAATTTGTTTACTCATTTTCTTAAGATGCTACTTGAGATCTGCAAAGGAACAAAGAAGGACACATGCCAGAAGTTTGAATTAAACACTTTTTTAGTTGGTGTTGATTTTTGAGCCATTATTCAAGAAGTTGGCCACGTCAGGAGGGTTGAAGCTGCTTCTGTGCCACTTGCATTCCAAAGCTGCAGCAAAGGAGGAGAAGTCTGCAAATTATTAAGCATTTGGCAGTTGTCTCAGGCTATAATCGCATCAGTTGCGTGATTAAGAAGTGGTGACAGGTAAGCAAAATGAGAATGAAAGGCTCATGCTATTAACAGCAAATGTCACCCTGTTGTACATACTGTACACATACACCAGTGCTCACTCTAAATGTATGCCCAAGAGAAAGCAAATATGAGAGAGGCGTAACATCTCTGTATTGGTTGGTAGGTGTTTATGCCGTTTGTGTGTTGTATACATCAATGTTTACCTCAGGTATGTGTTTCTGCGTATGGAAACCATCGAATTGTGGCAGACAGAGGTAGGAACAGTGTGCTGGAGATGGAGCCTTCCTATGGCCCTCTGGCTTGTTTACTGGCTTGAAGTTTTCTGTACAGGCATTTTTATCTTTTTTTCCTTGGAAAGGTATTTATCAAACTTTTTAAAAGGTTTGCTTCGCAGTTTTCTTACAACTTCTGAGCAAATCTAAGTAAAACATGAAGGATAAATACCAAGAGTAGAAATAACTGCCAGATTTTGCGCATGGGGACATGGCAACCCTGGCTGTACATACAGACTTGCGGATAAGATGCTGGAAAGCAGCTCTGCAGAGAGGGATCTGGGGGTTCTGGTCAACGGCAAGTTGAACGTGAGCCAACAGTGTGCCCTGGCAGCCAAGAGGCCCAACCGTGTCGTGGGGTGCATCAAGCACAACACTGCCAGCCAGGCAGGGAGGTGATTGTCCTGCTCTGCTCTGCACTGGTACGGCCTCACCTGGAGCACTGTGTGCAGTTCTGGGTGCCACAGGATGAAAAGGATATTAAGCTACTGGAGGGTGTCCAGAAGAGGGCTACAAAGTTGGTGAAGGGTTTGGAGAGGAAGCTGTATGAGGAGTGGCTAAAGTCACTTGGTTTGTTCAGCCTGGAGGAGACTGAGGAGAGACCTCATGGCGGCTACAGCTTCCTCACAAGGGGAGGAGTAAGGGCAGGTGCTGATCTCTTCTCTTTAGCGACCAATGACAGAACCTGAGGGAATGGCAGGAAGATGTGCCAGGGGAGGTTTAGGTTGGACATTAGGAACAGGTTCTTCACCCAGAGGGTGGTGGAGCACTGGAACAGGCTCCCCAGGGAGGTGTCACAGCCCCAAGCCTGACAGTGTTCAAGAAGAGACTGGACAACACCCTCAGACACATGGTGTGAACTGTGGGGTTGTCATATCCAGGGACAGGAGCTGGACTCGGTGATCATTGTGGGTCCCTTCCAACTCAGGACATTCTGTGAATTACAGATTTGTTTTCTAAATGACTGTGCTTATGTATGTTGCATCGTTTATAACAACATTTTTTTAAATTACAAGTTTACAACTAAGTGAGAAAGCTTTCACAAATACACAAGGAGTGCATTGATAGATGTTGGTTTCCTGCTTGTGTCCTTCCTTCCATATCTTGGGGTTTTAATTAACCAGCAGAAGACGAGGAGGACTGTGACACTGCCTGTCACTGGACAGGGACATGACACATCTGAAATTCTTGAGTGTCACCTGCAGGTTTGGCTGGTCCAACATCAACATCAGTGTGGTCCCAGGTAACGGTGTTTGGGGTTGCAAGGAGAGTTCAGTTTATATTTTAAAAATATCAGAACTTTTACGTATATAAATGTGCATCCGTATACACCATATATGAATAGAAGTGAAAACATGAAAAAGCAGAGATGGCAAGTTGGGCATTGAAAGTAAGGCAATGTTCAGGAGGTAAGATCACCAAGTAACATGAGTTCCCCTGACCATTTCTAACCAGTACTTTCATGCACTATTAATGATTGCAGTCACAGAAGAAGGAGTGTGCTGTAATACTGGGGATTAACAGGAGATGCTTTTATAAATCCTAAAGAAGAGTGGAATTCTGCATCCTTGAGATGCCTGAGTTAAGTACATTTAGAAAATACATAAACTAACTTGACCTCATCTCATTGTATTTCCACAGGTATGAAATGAAAAGGCCATTCAGCTTTCCTGCTACCATATGTAAAAGTTAAATCTATATATATCATTCACTCATAGACCCTTTGGAAGGAGGTTTCTTGTGTCCTTAAGAGCAGTCAAAAGCTTTATGGTGCTGCTGAATAGGGTGTCTTAATTTCTGCATATTTACAGTAGTGAAATCACAAAAAGAGCCAACACCTCCCATTTTGCAAGTATTCAATGTGTGTGCAAATACTGGAGAAAGGGCTGTTGCTTTTATTTCACTTCCAAAAAATTACCTCCTTAGAAGTTTTCTTTTTGTGTTTTCTAATCATGTGATCAGAAACTCAAGCCTGATGAAAACTCAAGTGGCCAAAGAGAAAAGCCTTCATTTCCCTAAAACGAAACTGCGAATGTTTTTTATTGGCAGACCTGCTTGTGAATGGTTGGAGCTGGCTCGGGTGCCTGACGCCTAGGCACTGGAGCTGCTCAGGATACATTTCTGATATCAGTTGAAGTTTAGCTGAGCTTCTCTTCATTTCACTGGAACCAGTATTTCGCAGAGGTGTCTGACTCTGCAGCTTTGTATCTTGGGATACTGCATTGATTAATATTGTACAAGAGATGTGTATCTTTTTTCTAGCAAGCGTACCTGTACAAGTCAAATATTAATGCCTAAGGTATTCTGCAAATAGCATTCATAATCCTGCTCTGAAGCAACTTTCTGTGAAGCCATTTTCCATGCTGTTTCTTAGAGAAAAACAAATAGTAACAGAACTCTGCAACTGCTTTCCAATATTTCATTTGCTGGCTTTCAAGTGTCATCCTGGGAGCAATGAGACAAGAAAAGAGTCTTCCTTCAAGGTCTGCAGTGAACGGTGTAAAGCCACGAACAATGGATTTGGAAGAAGCTTTATATATTATGACAAGCGAGTGTATCTCCAGGGTGCTCTGCTGTTGTCAAACGCAGTTAGAAGCCAGATCATCCATTAAGTCACTGAATGTGGTAAAAATTGGACTAGATGATCTTTTGAGGTCCCTTCCAATTCCTAACATTCTGTGATTCTGTGATTCCTAGAGATGAAAAGCAGATGAAGAAACATCTATGACTTGAGTCTTACTGAATACAATGAAGTGAGATCTTCAGCCTAAATTTTCACTATTAATTAACTGTAATATTGCAGTGAGAGCCTCTGTGAATCCATGGAGCTTTGGGACTGTTGGGTGGAAGGAGTCTCACCATTTTAAGGTCATGTACTCAAACTGATCCAGCTCGGGGAAGGGGGAAGGATATGTACTCTTTGATCCTGGGGAGGTGTTCACATAGTTAGGAAATGCGTGATTATGGTACTCTTTCTACCCAGAGAGAGATTTTATTTTTTTTTCTTTTTTTTTTGGTTCTGTTTTGTTCCCCCGCCCCGTTTTCTTCCTCCACTGTCTCATAGATTCTCTTTTCTTACTAAGGCTTGAAATTCTTCCTTTCAAAATTTGCCATGCTAACCAAAGGAGGGGCTGGCTCTGTGGCGATATTATTTCTATCATGCTGAAAATTATTTAATGTTGATATATTAATACCTGCACTGATATACATCCATACCTTCACCTTAACTTCTAGTATTGTTTAAAAAATTGATGGATGCATTTTGAAAATGAGGCAAATGAGCTACCTTCTCAATCAGAGGTTAGTACTGCTACCAGTACTGGTATTTGCAATGCCTGCCATCCAAGGGATAGTAAATATCTTCTTTAATATTTTTTTAATTTGCTGTCAGCGTGTGCATACTCATCTGGGTACTTTTCATACCTGTCATCTGCTGCTTAGATTATGCCTTTGACTTCAGAAGTTGTATTTTGTTAAGCAGCTTCCACAGGAAACGGATACATTTAATAAAAAAAGAGATTGCAAAGTTAATTAAGGATGAGAAGCAAAATAAAAAAAGTGCAGCAGCCTACTTAGAAGACAGAAAGTGGATGCGGGGTGATCCCCAGCGTGTCTCCTCTCACGTTGCTGCAAGACACCATCTCCAGCAGTAAAATGCCTGTAACTTGCTTCATCTGACATCCAATTTTGCAAGGTCCAGTGACAAGCACAGAATTAACTTGAGCTGCTGCCATAAGGATGCCTGGGAGCTGCTGCCCAGTTCCAGCAACACGCCAAGTTATTTGCCCCATCTTTTGAGAAAGAGAAATAGCCGTCAGCAATGGTATTTTAAAGAGCAATGATAAATTCAGGCAGAAACTGAACAGACATTTTGGTAGTTTCCATTTTATCCGAAGTTAAATATGACTTAGTTTTGTTTTTTTTTTTTATTAAACCTGGGTCCCTGAAGACAGAGAGGAAATACATAAGATTTTAATTATATTTGTTACGGTACTCTTTAAAATAACACAAACCAAACAATCTCATGTGTTTCTGTAGTGAGGTGTTTCTATTGCCTTTGAAATTCTAGTGGTAGCATTTAATTCTATTAAAGACCATGATGTGACTCAGAAGTCCTATGAAATTATTTTGTTTTCAGTTTTACAGGACTGTTCTGTAAAAAGGATTACATCTAAGAGATACATCCTTTGGAGAAGATCCTATCCTCAAGTAACTGTTCCTGTAGGTGCAATTCCTGTACATCACCCAAATATAATTTGCTCTTACGATCTAGGCTTTTTTTTTTTAAACAAAAAAGTCAAGCCTCTTATCCTACAGAATAGGGGAAAGTAATCCAAAAGAAGACCTCATAATACTCGTGCATCCACCCTGATGAATCCTCATTAGGACTCTGTGCTGTGATGTTATTCTGATTGACAGGAAATTGGTGAAGGAAATCACCAATTTTCAATCAACATAATTGGTTGCTCAGGAGGTTTGAAATCTAGAGAAATTGCATTGCATCTTCTGCAGCTGTGTTAACAGAATTTTCTGGACTAGCAAAATAAATTGTTGTCAAGAATTGCATGTTTCCAAAAATATTTACACTTCTGCTTCAAATTCTCTTTCCTTAAATCAGCTGAGGCACAGAATGGCCATGCTAGACCTGGGCATAAAATACTTCTGCATTGCTGTGCTTCCCAACACTTATCACCTTGAGTTGTCCACTCAAGTGTGAAGAGAAGTTTCACTCCTCACCTTCTAAAATTATAGTTTCTATCTATTAAAAGGAAGAGGCTCAAAATCCTTTTGAGAGGGTAAATAGCACAGAATGCTTTGATTAGTATCTACGTGCTGGAAATTTCACACATCAAGTAAAATACCATGAATACACCATTATTTTCACAGCTGTGTGGAAAAGGAGGCAAGAAGATCATGTTGCATAGAGTTAATTTCTGCAATTTCACAGCTTTGTGTTTTGCAAAAGAATCAAATCTTACCATCAGAGAAGAGCCCATGGTAAACTGAAAGGCAAAGCGGAGATGCTGTAGAAGGGCTGTCAAATCTCCTTTTGGAGACTGGAACGCTTAGAGTTCAAGGATTCCCCAGCCAGAGCTCCTGTGTCTCACACCTTCTCAGAATTTCGGCACTTCTCCAGCTGTAAGGGGTGGGTCACAGAAGGGGAGAAGCGACTGTAGCCAGAACAGAGTTTCCCACGAGAAGGGATTTTTCCCCTCTCCCATAGAATGACTCCAGGACCTGAGCCCTCACCGAAAAAAGGTATATATGCATATATTTGTTTAGGGTTGTTAACATAACCACCTTCTTCACCTTTTGCTCTCAGTTGCCTTAATTTCCTGTTGTCGTTGATCTTAGCCAATTTAGGATTGTAGCAAGCATGTCCTTTCTTGAGGAGTAGAAATTTGACTTTGTTTAAACTTTGGCATTGGCTTCAAAATTCCCAGAATGTCAGTGAGGGTATTTCAGTATTTCTGCCTCTGTGGCCAGCAGAACACAAAAATTGCAAGGATAATGCAAAATTATAATTAAAACTAAAAGAGAACTGAAATTTAGTCAAAGCTCAAAAAGTTTGTATTTTTATGGGCTTATTTCGTACAAATCCATTTTCTTTTTTCCTGTCACATCTCAAGGCTTTTTTATAAGGAATCACCATCTCTTTTCCCCCTAATTTAAATTCTGCTCTACCTGTTTGGAATATTAGGTATGGCTTAGCAGTGAAATTATTTTAATGATGTGTCTGAGTGCTCATATCTATTCAGGCAAGCAAACATAAAATGGTCATTCTTTATATTAAAGGTCTAGAGTTTAGAAAAGGCAATAAATGATAGATTGAAGGCATAGGTGGCTGCAGCAGTGGGGGGCTGTATTACAGAGGTTATTAGCTCATCAGTTGAAGGTGGTAGAACAGCTGCAAGCCGAACTTACAAGCAACCTTCAGAATGACTGGACTGCATAATAACTGATTAACTATGTGTTAACATGCAGATTAACTCTTTATCAACTCTTCATGAAATACATATGAATGGTACTCAAATAGGAAGTGCATCTGTAAAAGGAGACATGAAATTTCCTAGAGAATGGCACTTTGTCTCTTTCTTTAAATCTCAGATATGATTTGCAAGGGTGCTTGTACTGCCTAAGATTTAAGTACTGTTTTCAGAAGTGGCGTTGTGTGGTGTTTGTCTCATTTCCAGTCAGGATTAAGCTCCTTAATCTCTTGGAATATGTTGCTGTGATTTTTAATGTGTCATTAGACAGTGTCCGTTTGAAGCTCATGGCTTTTTCAAGGAGATATCTAATGTACTAGCCAAGTATCTGAGCCACAGGAGGTGTCTAGGAAGCAGCAAGGAACACAGTGGGAGAGCAAGAACCCTGCTTGTCTTGGGTGGGAGAACATGACCAGACTGTGGACGCATTGGCAGTTGTGGAAGGGAATTGCTTGAAAGTCTGGAGAGGCCATGGAGCTCCCACTGCAAGGAGCTAATGCTGTATTTTTGCAACCACATTTTGTTCTTCTTGAGAGGTGAGAGTAATCCCCAGACTCAGTTATACCAAAGCTTTGTTGAATAATTTGCCAGGGCAAATTATTGTGGTTTTTGTTAGGGGTAGTTTATTCCTCACAACTTTTGATCCATGTCCCCAAGAACTTCATCTCTGCATCTTTGAAACCCCTCCAGGCATGGTGACTCCACCAATGCCCTGAGCAGCCTGTTCCAATGCCTGACAATGCTTTCGAGGAATAAATTGTTGCTAATATTCAATCTAAACCTCTTCTGGTGCAACTTGAGGCATTTCCTCTCGTTCTATCACTTGCTACTTGGGAGAAGAGGCCAACACCTTCCATGCTCCAACCTCCTTTCAGGCAGTTGCAGAGAGCAGTAAGGTCTCCCCTCAGCCTCCTTTTCTCCAGCTGAACCCCCCAGGTCCCTCATCCGCTCCCCACCATACTTGTGCTCCAGACCCCTCACCAGCTCTGTTCCCTTCTCTGAACTTGCTCCAGCATCTCAAGGTCTTTCTTGTAGTGATGATACCATAAAATTGGCAAAGAAACGGACTCTTAAGACCACATTTTAGGGTTTTAAAGAAAGCATTTCTTATGCAGCACTGGGGCTGGACTGGGGGTGTCCCTCCATAGGTCCACTGCCAACCAGTTGGTTATACATGGCTTTGACAGAAAAAATTACATATTCCTTACAGTTCTTGACAACCATTAACATATTCCACATCTATTCTAACACAAGCTATCTTTTAAGCAGTGCTAAGCAGCATTCGCATGTTTCTCAGTTACTTCTCAGTTACCATTCGCATATTTCTCAGTTACATGTTTTAAAATGTCGTAAATCTACATCAATTTTAAGAATAGGGTATGATTACTAAGTACAAAGATTCTATGGTTACAAGGTCTGCTTATGCACAGATTCTATGCTTACAAGGTTGGTTAATCTTTAACGGTTGCTCTGTTAATATGAACCATGAGTTCTATAATTCCTTAAAATACAGTCTAATAATTAGAAATACAGATAGCAGTGGGGTGATCCTGCCAACAGTCTTCCTGCCATTTTAAGCCCCGAGGTGAGGTGCCTAAAACTTGACCCCAGGATCTGAGGTTTGGTCTCACCAGTGCCTAGTACAGAGGGATGGTTGCTGCCCTAGTCCTGCTGGCCACACTATTCCTGATACAAACCAGGATGCTGGTGGCCTATTTGGCCACCTGGGCACTAATGCTAATAACTGCCAAGATCAAAGTCAGAGTGAAAGGTGTAGGGCTAAGAAAATACAGTAGATGTTTTCTCATCCCTTACCTTAGGCTTTGGTGGGAGGATTTGTGGGTTTCTCATCTTGTAGCTAGTTGCTGCACTTTAGAAAAATGGGCATGAAACATTTTTTTTTTCTTGTGAAATAAGAGTGTTTCTTGTTGTGACTTAAACCTGTGATTTTTATCCTCACCACCCTGGAAGTGGAGAACAGATTACTCCCTTTCTTTTTTTCTGCAACCTTTTATGTACTTGATTACTGTTATATCTCCCCTTAGTCTTCTGTCTGCTTTTAGTAGTTGTCCATGTTTCATGGCTTCATTTTTTCCAGTCATGAAGAAAATTCCCTTACATTAAGCAGCTTTGGATCAGGCCCTTGCTCAATAAACTCTGTACTGAAAACATCATTTTAGTAGTTCAGATGTTGTATATTAGGGTGGCAAGCAGGCGTGATTTAAAATCATGCTTAATGGGCAAAAGTGCCATTTGGAATAAAGAAGGTTATATCCAGGCTGTTTAGAATCCTTGTTTCTCTTCAGTTACCCAGTCTTATTTTCTCTATCAGTGTACCACTATTTATGGTTCTTCAGCAACCAACACTGTAACCTTTTTAAAATTATCATAAATAAAAGCATTCAGTCCATGAGGTCAGCTGATCGGAGCCAGCGCCGCTGGAGCCGTGTTGGCAGATCCTTGTGAGAGAGCAGATGATGTGGCGTGAGCATTACCACAGTGTCGGTGATCACACCCCTCACCTTGAAAAAGCCTCAGAGAGGGCAGCGAGGCATTGCTGCCTGCCAGGTGCTGGGAGGTGAGACCAGCGTGTGAAGCGAGTGAGTACCACCCACACTGTGGTGCAGCAGGGTGCAGAGGTTGTCATCCTTGCTTGTTAGACCATCTCAGCTATTGCCAGTGTCCCAGACTGCTGCTCACCATGGTCTCCTCCAGAAAGAGCTTGTCACAAAAATACCGTGGCAACCCATACAGAGAGCCTACCCTGAAACATGGCTATTCAGGTCTCTGGCTGCAGAGAGTGCCAGAGCCTGCTGCTGCCGGGGAAGGGAGACCAGCATTCCACCTGAGTGAGGTGTTAGCAGGTGCAAGATCTGCTCAGGATGATGGTGGAATTCAAGGAGGAGTTTGAGAGACTGAGGACCACCAGAGAGTGTGAGAAGGAGATTGACTTGTGGAGAAACTCTCTGGTGTGCCAGTCAGAAAGGCCCCAGAGGATGGAGCCAGGCTCTTCTCTGTGACATCCAGTGATAGGACAAGGGGCAGTGGGTACAAACTGGAACACAGGAGGTTCCACTTAAATATGAGAAGAAACTTCTTCATGGTGAGGGTCATGGAACACTGGAACAGGCTGCCCAGGGGGGTTGTGGAGTCTCCTTCTCTGGAGACATTCAAAACCCACCTGGACGCCTTCCTGTGTAACCTCATCTGGCTGTTCCTGCTCTGTCGGGGATTGGACTAGATGATCTTTTGAAATCCCTTCCAATCCCTAACATTCTGTGATTCTGTGAAATTAACCTTTTATTGACCTGGGATAGCAAAGCCCGCATAAGACTGCCAATGCTGAAGGCTACAGTGTTAAGACTTGGGTTTTTTTGCTAACAGAGTTGTTTATCATCAGATGCTTCCAATAATGGCTCTAGAAAGCATTGATTAGTCTTCTGCCTTCGCTTCAATTTATAAATTTAGTTTACTAGAGAGTGAGAAAGAACAAAGCAAAGGTATGGCAGGGTCTAAATGGCAATAAGGAGTTTTACTGATTTGTTTTACTTAGGGGTCTCCTACTTCATGTATGATTACATTTTGAAAAAAGAAATCCAAATAAGTGCAAAACCAGTCCAGTTTCTTAATTTCTTTTTCTAATTTCATCACAACACAGAGAAAAGAGAATAAATTCACAGTTATGTAAATCTTGGCACAGGACTGGGTGAGATATTATGTGGCAGAAGAATTGGAGTGTCCTTGTGGCTCCTGACCACCTTTGTGTTGGCACGGCTGTGTCAACGTTATTTTGAGTGAGCATATATATAGGCATTTTCTCAATAGAACTACTGCCTTTTTTTGCAAAGGGGGAAAATCACACTCCTTCTAGATGACAGTCCTCGGACTCTGAATGCTCAGGAGAATGTGAGGCTGAGTAAGCTTATGCGCACAAGCTGCGCATGAGTACATGTTGCAAAGGCAGCAAAGAAGGAGGATTCTGAGAAGTGGAGTAAAAGTAATAAAAATTGTTATTTTGGTTGGAGTCCGTGGTTCTTCTGTGGGAAAAGTTTAGCACTTCAGTTTCCCATTGTCTTTTTGGTGCTGAGAGTAGATTAATTTCTCCAGTACCAGGCTCAAGCTGCTTTGGGATAAGCAGTTGCAGGAGAGATTGCTAATCCCCCCCCTGCCAGAGTTAGCTTTTTGCCTGTGGATTTTTAGAAATTCTCATAAGCATAGATCTCTGAGAAAAAACTCTCATGATACAGGTTGCCAAGTTGTGTCTGTGGCCACTTAATTTTCAGAGTTTTATTTCTCCCTGTAGCAAAGGTGATTTGCACAAAATCTGTGACACGCAAGTTGTATTAGATAAACAGAGAAGATCCCACTTGTGAATTGTGGGTCAGGTTACAAGTATTTTGCTTAAACTTGACGTTTCTCTGTATTTGCTCATCAACAGTAATAAAGTATGTAGTAAAGTAGTTCAACAGGTGCTGGATCTGAAGCTAAGTATCCTGCAGGTGTCTTGCCTTGTGGCTAACTTTGAGCAGTGACTTGGGAACATCCATATAGATACCTGATGCTTTTGGGCCTCTTCAGTCCATGAAGATAATCAGCACAATGCTGGCTATATTGAGTCCAGTTTAATTTTGTGTAACTTAGGCTGTCTCTGAGACTTCTCCCACTTGGCTGGATTTGATTGTAGTTGATAGAGCTTTAAAAAGCTACAACAGGCTAAAAGTGTTAGGCTTGTCATCTTTTATACCTGTGTTGTCTTTACTGTGGTGTAGCAGAGGAGTACCTGCATGCTGATGAAGTGAGAATCAGTCCTATTGTATGTTAAAACCTCAATGATATAGGAGCATTTGGAAGTTATTAGCTTAAGTTTGCCTTGTATATTCACTTTCTTCCGTCCAGATCGAACCTGAAATAATTTGGCATATCTTGCTGATTCTCCACCACTTAGTGACACATGTGCATGATGTTTTGAGCAAGAGAAATGGATACTTGAGTCCTTTTAGAGGCTTTGACTTTGGATTTTTTTTCCAGAAATGTAGTCTTGTCTGTTGTTCACATCTGGAATATTATTTCCCATGCGGTATGTCACGAGGTCCTGGTGCTGTTTATTCAGAATACCCTTTGCTGTGGCCTGCAACTTCTCTGTGAGCACTGAGAGAGGGAGCGCTTGGAGAGGCTTTCCACCTCTTTGCACAAATTTCCAGGTAGAGTGTGAAAAACATGCTGAATGAGAGCTTTAAAGAAGTGTGCTCACAGGGGGGAGCAATATTGCCCTTTCTTAAACATGAAAGCTGCAATTATGTCTAACTGGAGGGAGTCCTGCTGGGTCTCCACTAAAATCAACTGATCTTTATCTGGCTGTTGATGACTCTTGTGCCATATTTGTTATTTATTTAATGAAACATCCCAGTAAAATAGAACAGCCATTCATAAGGCACTGACAACAAACAATCATGAAAATTGCCTTTGAATTTCCCTAATTTGCTTGCAAGAGTCAGAACAATGGGAGAGAACAATTGCAGTTATTAAAAGAACTTGCCGCAGGCAAAATATAACCCGTTTTAAAAATCCAAATCCAGGAAAACAGAAAGGAGGGTGGTAAAAAGGAGAGCTACCCGGTAAGATGTCTCTTGCTTCCTGCCTCCTTAAGTCTGTGTAATGAGAGAGTTCCCCTAGCTCTTTTCTCAAGCACTGTTATTTACGGGGGAAAATCAAAGCATTTAGTATCAGCATAGTCAAGCTGTGTGCCGGCAGCGCCTCGCCTGGCAAAGCTGTTGGAAAGCTGTTTTCTTCCAATCTCCTTCATGCCAATGCGAAACTACCCTACTCCAGTGGAACTAAGTGTATTGGAAAAATGGGAGGAAAACTCACTTTAGCATTAACTGCTGTCCAGAGAGGACTTGAACTTCTTCCTGGGCATGATCTAGATTGCTTGTGAAATGAAGAAGCCTGTAGTTGTTTTTCAAAATAACACAACTGGCTTTTAGTGTCACATCACCCCAAATGAGATCCGTTTTCCTCAGTAAATTAAATCCAGGTTTAAAGAATTTGTGTTACTAAAGATGTGTCTGCAGAGCCTTGGGGATTCCCGCTGGTCCAGACCTAGCTGACCGTGCACACGGAGAAGTGTGATGAACCACTTGGCCATACAGAAAACCTGTAAGCGAAGGCAGAAACAAATTGACTTTTGTGTGCTGGACTTCCTTATCAAAGCAGGAGTCAAGCTCCTGAACTAAGCAAAGTGATGCTGAAGTACTTGCAAAACTCATGCCTCAGAAACCAGGTGGCATTACAGGAAAAATCTGTACTTAACTGTGCGCTTTTGTCCCGGCCAATTCAATAGAACTTTGTTTGATATAACTGAGCACAGGGGTAACTCTTGTCTCTCAGTACGAATGAAATGTATTCGGCTGTCCCACTATTTTATAAAGAGATAACAGATCAAAGGATCATTGCAGTTTAAGGGCACGAACCCTAATTTTCTCTTCAGTCCACCTGAATAGAAAACAATTTATTGTTGGCCTGTGATCTTCTCTTCTGCAAGTCAAAGCCCTTTGAGTGCCTGCTGCTGGTAATGGCTGTTTACTCGCAATTTTTCAGCTGCATGCGATACCTTAAATTGGCCACCTTGTTACAAGGAAAAGCAGCCTGCCAAGGCAGAGGTCTTCCCAAAGAAACCTGGAAATATATATATGTGTTCCTGCATGGCTATTTCACTTCATACTTCACTACAGGAGCAAAACAAGGAAGCAGAGACCATTGTCAAGTGTTTAACAGAATGTGACTTTTTGACAAAAATGATTGTCAGACAATGACTGTATCAAAATGTTAGCAGGAGGTATAGTGAGTTCTCTTGGTTGATTGTTGTTTGTTTGTTTTGGGTTTTTTTTTTGTTGTTGTTGTTAGGGGTTTTGTTGGTTTTTGTTTGTTTGTGGTTTTTGTTGTTGTTGGTTGTTTGTTTGCTTTTGTTCAGGCAGCTGGCAGTCTTAATTGCCCTTAAGAAAAAGAAGCAGAAACAGAAGAAACAGAAATTCCTTTTCTTCTCGTGGTATTTGGGGATATAAATCATGCAGTGCTTTAACTCTGTGTTTGCCTGCCTAATTTTCTCTTATCAAAGTAAAGATGGATGGAACTTGCTCTCAGTTGCCTTGCTGTAGACATTGACTAGATCCGCTAAATATCTCTGGTTTGCATTGATTTCATGTGGGTAGAATTTAACCTATATTCGACATCAAGTACCTGAAGTCATTTTCCCAGCTAAACACAGAATATTGAGTAGTCAGTTCGATTAGCGTTATTTGAGGGAAGCTGAGAAATTCATATTCATAAGAATTTCACCTGCCGTTTATTTATTTATTTATTTTCTTCTGGCTGTAGAACTGAACTCTATTCTGCTGTCTGAAGAGAACTCAGCAAAGGGGCTGTGTTAAGAAGAACTTGATTGCATTGCAAAAAAAAATTTATAATACCTCCTAGGATTTAAAAGTGCAACAGGGGTAAATGTGTCAGCTTAACTGTTTTAAAATATTCCAAGGTATTCCTTCCTCTCTGAGTCAGATCTTTTCACTGCAATTTTGTCTCATGAGGGATTTTCATGATATTTAATAATTTCCTTCAACGTGTTGGCATATGTGACTTGACACAGGGAGTACGCTCAACAAATCACCAATCAAATGTTCCTCTTGTCTCTATAATTCCTGTAGCTATGCAGAAAAAAACAGAGCGATGAAGGTCGTGTGTTTGAGCAACTGTATTTTAGTTTGTAACTTCTACCTTCCTTTCTTTGTACTCTGGAGTGGTATTTCTAGAGTTATTGGAGAAAAACACATTAAAATTGAACAACAGTATATAATGGAAGAACAATCTCAGGGAGAAAGATTCTCCTGTCATTCTTTCTGTTTTTAGAGGAACCTTTGCTGATTTACTGTTGATTTTAGGGGCTGCTTCTGGACACGTGAACAAGTTATGGACACCTTGGAAATTCTACAAAGTGGTCCCTTCTATAAAAGAAACTGACATATTTTACAGCAAATAAAAGCAGTAACAAAGCAAATGTAGCTCTCTGTATCTCCGCATACTAATGGATTTACTCTCTTCAAAACTGCAGCGTAATGCATGTTACTGCATCCACTGCACCTCAGCTGCCATGAGTTACAGCTTCTGGCCTTTAAACATTAGGGAATAATAAAATACATTATTAACAAGTAGTCAATTAGCAAATAAATGCCCCTCTGGTAAATTTTTAAAATAATGTTTTAAAATACTGCCACCTTCTGATAAGTTTGGAATGGAGAACTGAGTTATAAGGAATTTGTCAAAGTTTTTATCAAAGGTAGCAGTTCAGTTCTGGATTTTATAGTGTTAATGTGATGTTGCACCATGGGTTTTGATAAGGCCAGTTTTTGCCAGATGTGAGACTATGTATGCAGTCATATAAAGAGATGAAGAAAATGCAGTATGATTTCTTACAATATGCAGGCAAACTTGTTCGAAGAAGAAGCACTTGCATACTTTGTGGGTGAGTTTAGAGATTTACAAGCACAAAACCTATGTTTTAGGTTAAGTGTTAAATGCATTACAGAATTGTGGCTAAAATGTTAGTGTGACTTGCGGATGTGCTTGGGCAGAGGAGAGGTATGTGTGCTTTCAATCTCTCGTGTCTCTGACATGAATGTGTCCATGAAGGGTTAATTCCTTTTACCATTTTTACTTCGCTAACATTCAGATGATAAGTGTCCACGTCCCACCTTTGTGTATATTTTAATTATCCAGATGGTGTTTTATGTGTCCAGCCGCATACCATTACTATGTTACTTAAACTTGGCAGTGATGCTTAGAAATAACTTTCCCCAAGCTGGCTTTTTCTTGCAAAGTTCATCCAATTTCAGCTTTCCAAATGTCCTTTGTTCTGTGACAGTATATATTGTGTACCTAAATAGCTCACATATCATTTAAATTCCCTTGATATAAGGAAAGTCGATTTGGCAAAACCAACAAGCATTTAAAAGTAGCAGAAATTAATACAATTAAAATCTAAGCCAATGGGACCTTAAACTTACCATTTCAGACTCTCAGAATGGAGGCAATTCAAAGGTTCCTAATTCACTTGAATTTCCCTGTGCCATGCTCCCACCTGTGGGGTTGTTAGGGACCAGGCTGATGCCATGTTTTTCCCAAGAATTGCAGCCTAGGGGTGCTTGTACTGTAGGCACAGTGGTCTCAGCAAAAAGGGTATTTTGAGACAGTGGCTGAGAAAGCAGATTCCTCCTCAAAGGGTTATTTGGGATACGAACAGGACTTACAGCAGCAAAGAATGACTCGTTTTGAAGCCGTAGCGTTCCTTTTCTGTGAATCTACCCAAATCGTAACTCTTCACCCTACCCGGAGTATTCTCCTTTTTGTGTAATTACTTGTGCCTTGGTTTTGATAACTCGAAAGCAGGTAAACTTCATCTCTTGAGTTTCAAATAATGGACTATCCATAGGAGAGTTCTAGGACTTCACGGACTCTGCTAGATGCAAATGCCAAGCTACACAGCCAGATTTGATAGCAATCTCCAAGTGTTTTTAAAAGAGATCTTAACCATATGTAGAGTATTCCAGTTAGTATAACGTTAGTAATGTTAGTATAATGTTAGTAATGCTGTTGTATATTGACGTCAGATGAAAGGCAAGTAACAACATAATTGTCAAAAAAGGAAACATTTTAAACCTTTAAAAATGAAGAGGGATGTAATGAGAGCTCTGGAAGGAAGAGGCTAAAAGAAGAAAAATTGTCAGGGAACATTAACATATACTTTTAGGAAGTCTTTTCACTGAAAGAAGAATGACCCAGAGGTTTGAATGTTGTAGTCCTTTTTTCAGTGAAAAGATTTTTTTATGTGCTGCTGTGTAGGAGAGAAATACTTATTTCCCCTGTGTTATTTACATTTCAGTTTGGAAGAGCAAGAGTAAGCTTTATTGAATCCAACCCCACAGTAATACAGTGTGTAAAACTTGCAAGAAGTGAAAGGCATACTGAGTTCACATTTCAGGATAACTCCCTGGCTGTTATAACCGTATGTCGTGCTAGACATGAATTATTAGAAATGATTTATTTCAGCCTGCATTCATATTACCCTCCCAGGGACCTTTCAGATTGGATTTATGGAGAGAGATGTTCCCTGAATGTTTCTTTTTAAAGAAGCTTCAGATTGCAGGACAAATCAAGTTTTGATGAAATCAGGACTCTGGATTTGAAGGGTTGACGGATACCTCAGAGTTAAAGAGTGTACCCTCTGGGGACAATTAGGGATAAGTATCTGCAGAGATGGTTGTATCTTGCAGCAATTGCTGATGGAAGTGGAAGGATTATTGTTTGCTTCATGATAGAGGCAGATGCCACTGAGCAGCAGGCACTTCTCCAGTTCCTCTCCTGCAGGTTTCTCGTGGAGACGTGGAAAAAGAGACTTAAAAGATCTTCCATTCAAGTGAGCTGAAAGCTGTGAATCAAAATTGTCTTTAGGTAAGGTCAGGTGTTGGTTTCCTGGGGACTTAGTGGTTTAATATAATACAAACCTGTGAAATTATAAGCAAGTAGCACATTATTTGTGGTGGTTGTAGTTGTGTGCATCGAGGTTCTGTGCTACACGACAAGTTGTTTCCAGCTTTTCTTTGCCTGTTCTGTAAAGTGTTCTTCATCCCTTCCCTTTTCCTGTGTCTGTAACATGATGCTGCATGAATTGTACACAATAGAACCCCTTTGTCTATGAGATGTAAGCGTCTTGCTCTGAATATTGTAAATTTTGCCATCACTTGTCCTTTCTTTTCAAAATTGTCCTTGCCCTTTGAAAAATCTTGCCTCAATCTAGAAATTACATCCATCCCATGTCTTCTTGCCCAAATCCTAAGAACTTACCTGCCCCAGGTGGGCACAGGTGACCAGTTCTGACCCCACATACCTTAAGACAGCTTGAATCACAGATAAGCCTGTGAATACAGGGAATGCAGAGCAGTGATTATGGAGATTTCCACCTTTAGGCCTGTGAAGGTTGGCCCAGGATAAGTGAGTGGACTGAAAAATGTGGTGCAGGAAGAGGTGATGGTATCTGGGCTGTGCCTTCCTGCAGCATCTCCATGCCTGGAGATTCCTTTTCCAACTCTTTTTACAAGAAGAGATGGAAGAAGGTAGATGGCAGCGAGTGATTCAGAAGTTGATTCAGAAATGGGTCATACTCTGCACATCTGGTTTTACCAAAGCAGCCAAACTGTCTCTGGCAGTTGCTGCCACCCAGATCTGTCAGTGTGGCATGCAACGGCCAGGAAAGGCTGAGTCTGGGGCAGACTGTTTTTAGACCGAAGACCTGGTTAATACACGTCCTGACCACTTTGTAAATTCCACTGTGGCCAGCTTGTTTGGGGAGTGTTTTAGTGGCCTCTAAATGTTCAGGCAAGCAAAAGCCAATGGTTTTGTTTTCAAGGCACTGATTAAAATACTCCACTATTCTGAGCTTTGAGCAGAGGTTGTTCCCAAAGCTTTTTCTCAATTACCAGCTCACCATAAAATCCATCATTGCCCACTTTTAATCCTGACCATCAGAACCGTTTGTCTCTGCACATTGCCAAGTGAACAGCTACAGATGTTGTTCATTGTGCTGCACACAGTGAGACGCGCTAACAAATTTACTTTAACAAGAGGCGACCCATTACAGTAAGAGAAGACTTTGTGCTCTGAAACAAATATCTTTAGACTTTAGCCTGAAATACAGCCTGCTGTTGTGTTTTGTGCACAGCTAGCCATTTTACTGTACGATATAACAAATCTCAGTGCAAAATAGCTGGATTTTATTCTCTACTGAAAAATTGGACCTGCTGCAACATAGTGTGTGGAAATTGGACTGAAGGAGTGGGCTCTTCCCAGTGATTGGGTTTTCATGGAGCTCTACAGATAGAGCTTTTGATACCTTTTTATTCTCCACAGAGTCATCAGGTTTACGAAGCTAAGCCATGCTACTTGTACTGGATGTGTACTGCCATAAAACAAAAGCCATGGGACAAGTTCTTAGCTGGTATGAAGAAGTCCAATACCAGGCATGACACTTTAGGTAGTTCTTTGCTGTCTGAAAGATTCATCCCACTTGGACTTCATATAAGATCCTTCATTTCTAGATGCCATTGGCCTCTGCCTAGCCAGCCCTGTCTCCCTCTGCTCTCCCATCTCATCAGAACATCTTAATTAGTCTTTGCCTAGTTTTCTTCATATATTCTGCTGTTTCGTTTCAACTGTTGACTCTTAGCACCTAGCTGAAATTCTGGTGGATTTTTTTTCCTGTGTTCTGGGAATAATATTCATCTGTGGGGGAAAAAAAAAAAAAAAATTGCTATTCCTGTGTGGCTACTGCAGCCTGGTAACATTTTCTGACAGTGAGTTCACCCAATTACATGCTTAGGGTGTCCCCAGAAAGCAGATGTTTCAAAATTGATATATTTTTCTCTTCATGGCTGTCACACAGCAATGAGTTTGATTCCAGGTGGGCATATTATATCAGACTTTCCTTATCATGGATTGTGGTGGGAAACACGCTCTATGTAGATGCAGTTTACTAAATGTAAATCCGTAGGTAGTAACTTGGAGCAGGCTGCATATCTGACCCAGCTGGGAATAGAGCCAGTTGAAGGGCTGATGTGTTCAGCATAATAGATAATCTGTCTCATTTAGCAGACAACCTGTCTGAGCTTGTATGTGATATATCTGACTTGGTGACTGGCATGTCTGACTCAGCAGCTGAATAATGTTACTCCTTCTGGAATATATTTTCTTGAATAGAAAATATATATATATCTGCGCACACACACACACGCACACTTTTTTACTTCTTCTAGTCTACTGTGTTTGATTTTTTTTTTTTTTATGCTTTAGTCTGGATAGAATAAAAGTGCATGCAAGTGTGTGACTGGCAAAACCAATTTACAGGCGTTCTGGGTTCTCAGTGCAGGGAAAGTTCACAGCCCCTCACAGAAGTAATTGTAGCTGTTTTCTCACCAGTGCGTACTCTGCCATGCCTGCTGTAACTTTGTCTTCCAGTCAGGGCTTAGCATGCAGTCTTCAACTCTTGCAGAATGACATATTTTTTTGTCAAAGTGCAAGATATTTGCAGAGTTCAGGAGGCTGGCAGTGCAGTTCTGCGGTGCTCAGTACCGTGGCTGGTTTCAGCATTTCCAGGACTGCACTCGAGACCACGGATTAGCAAGAATATCGAAATGTGGCTCCAAGGGCAAGCAGGGCTGCCTCCCAGGTTGAGCTGGCATTCCTAGAGGAAGGATAGGAGAGTGAATGCCTGTCTGTTGAGTTAGCAGAATGCCTAATAGGAAGGGAAACAGATCATCTGATTAGCATTGGCATACTCTTCTTCAGCAGCAGGTTGCCTCAGGCGATGGGCGCGGAACCAGTTTTGTGTAGTTCTGCTCCATTTAGCTTCCGCTTTGATTTGCTTCTCTTATTTCTCATGTGGTGGAAGATAAAATCAATAAACCTTTAGTACAAGTTGCTCAGCAGAAGGCTGCTCTATTTTTTTTATTCTTTGTGGGCATGCATAACTATACACCTGTGCTATTATCAGGTTTGCTATTAATGTTATGCTGCTTTTGATATCAATGGGAATGTCAATGGGAATGCTCTCAGTGCTGCTGTTCATTTTTTTTTTTTATTATTTTTTAAGAGATGTGTCCCCACTGTATGAATATCTGAATGCACTTCCTGTTGATGAAGCCACATGAGTAGCTGGTCAAAATGCTGTGGGTGGCAGAGCCATTAGTACAGCACAGAGAATCTCAAGTCTTGGTTTATGTTACTCAGCCATTGTGCTCCAATTTCCTATTTTTCTCGTGTGATAAATGTTGTAGACTTTTTTCTGATTACCACGTTAAAAAAAATCACTCAAAAGGACAAGCGAAATGTTGCCTTAAACACTGTTTTGCCTGTTTGCTCTTGCAAAAACCTTCATTGCAGCTGCTAAGGAATGTTTCAGTTCTGTTTAGCGTACATCCATTCCCAAAGAGAAGACGCCTGTGCTTTCTCGGCTGGTTTTTGGAACTAGGAATGGAAACCTCGCCTCCACCTTTCTTGAGAGTCCTGATATAGAATCCACTGTGTGGTGAGCAAATACTGTGAACAGTGTGATAATGCTGGTTGTGGGCCTTTCTTTAAAACCTCTTTGAGTATTTGAAGCAAATCAGAATGATGATTCCAGAGCCCCTCTGGGCCCCTGTGCCAGTGTTGATCAGCCTTCACTCAGAATATCTGCTCTGTGTTACAGTTTTAGGAGCAGAGGAAGCAAACCTGGTTACAGATACAGGCATTTCCACGATGCTAAGTACGTAACTGAAACGCATGCCAGCTTTTCAAATGGTTGCAGAAGAATTTATTTGGGACTGAGCACACAGGGGAGGCTTGCCCTGTCCTTATAATTCTCCCTTGAGTTATTGTTTTTGGCCACTTTGAATTTGCATGTTTAGTCCAAGTTTTATTGGAACTATAGAAAAAAAACCATAGTAGTCAGGTACCAGCATGTATTATGCTGAAACAGTGTCTAGCAATAAGGGTTTAGGGCATTTATTTTATAGTATCTGCAAACAAACTGTGGATTGCTTCATCTAAAGGTGGGATTCAAAGAAATGATGACACTGTTTTCAAATAGTTCATTAATCGGGATGATACCTTGTCTTTTAATGTTTGTGTTGCCCTTTCATTAAAATAATCAGAGTAAAACTGTGTACAACTTTAGTCGCGCCACTCCCAGCAGTCATTGATTTAAGCCATAATTTTGAAGATATTAACGATGTGGGTTGCTGATTTGCATACCTGCCAACGTGCCCAATTTCCAGAGAAAAGTTGATCATACGCCTTCGGTAAATCATGTCCATATAAGTTGAAATACTGACTTTTGTAACTTTGATTTCCCTTTATACCAGCAGATCTTTTAAAGGGAAAATGAATTATTTCCTTAAATCTGACCAAATATTGCAGTATCAGTTACAATTGTCTACAGAGGTAAACTATCGTAGTATAGACATTTAGCATGTGAGAGTTTGCTGCAGCACAGAATTAGGGCTGAAAATGGTTATGCCCACCCTCTCTTTCAGTGTTGATGTGAATCAAGCTTGGTATAATTAATTTGCATGTGGAAAACTGTCTCTCTGCCAAGAGAGAAAGAAAATTATTTTAACACGATTATGTCATAAAGCCCAGTTCTTCCAAAGTAGATGTCTTCGTAGTGCATATTCAGTGTGTGCCCCTTTTGTGGTTTCCACGCTGTAGCTGCAATAACCGATAGCTGAAAACATCATTGCAAGGCTCTCAAATGTGCTGTTTGCATAACCGGTGATAATCTAACTATTCTTCAGCCTCACATATCAAACTGCTGGGAACTGATGCTTTGACGCTTGTTATTGGGAACAGGAGGTGGAACTGAGTACTGTGGTTTTCATGTCAGAGGCCTGTGTTGCTGACAGGAATATTAACTGTAAATCAAACTGGAGTGAGTTCAGAGAAGGGTAACGGAGCTGGTGAGGGGGCTGGAGCACAGGTATGATGGGGAGCGGCTGAGGGACCTGGGGGGTTCAGCCTGGAGAAAAGGAGGCTGAGGGGAGATCTGATTGCTCTCTGCAACTACCTGAAAGGAGGTTGGAGCATGGAGGGTGTTGGCCTGTTCTCCCAAGTAGCAAGTGGTAGGATGAGAAGAAACAGCCTCAAGTTGCACCACGGGAGGTTTAGGATGGATATTGGGCGCAGTTTTTTCCTGGAAAGGGTTGTCGGGCATTGGAACAGGCTGCTCAGGGCATTGGTGGAGTCACCATCCCTGGAGGGGTTTAAAATACACGGAGATGGGGTTCTTAGGGACATAGCTTAGTGCTAGATTAAGGTTATGGTTGGACTCAATGATCTTGAGGGTCTCTTCCAAATGAAATGATTCTATGGTTCTATGATTGTGGCTGCTCTTAGCACCATGGTGAACTGAGCAGGGGAAGCTGCCTGACTCCAGCCTCCTTGTTAGCCAGCAAACCAAATTACTGTGACTTCTTGATGAGAGGATTGCAAGGCAATGTGTGGGTACCTCGTGCAGTCAGCTTGCTGTCTGTCAACTTCAACGGTTTATGATCCTTCTAGATGCTGCCACCATATATCCTGTTGCCTTTAGTGACTCCTCTAGCACAGTTTCTCCAGTGACAGGCTTGATGAACTCTTTTTTCATAAATAGGTCCTAGATTATCGCAAATTTTGTGTGCTCTTGAAGGATTGTGTGGTTGATTTATTCACTGTGCTAAATGGAGACAATGCAAAAAGAGCAAGCAGTGCTGAGTTGTGGGGTAGAAACCTGACTCAGGTTAACTCTACCTGCAACACCTTTGGGGAAGGGCTCTGCAAATTTTTTTTGCAATTATGTGGAGTTTCTCAGCAGGGAGTTGGCTAACAATATCCAGAGCAACCCAGCAAGCAAGAAGCCTAAAGTCAGAAGCTAAGCAAAATACAGAGATTTCATTATAAATTAGCATTGGAAATTAGAGCAAGGCTGTGGAATAACTGTAATTAAAATTCAGAGAGCAGAGAAGAAAAAGCTTACCTAGTGAGCGCAGGGTTAGAGAAGAAACTCTGCTGCTTTAGTATTCTGGCATAACTTGCATATTACTGAAATTGTCAGGAATTTAAAGGAAAACCAAGGGACTGATTCTTAACTGATGAAAATCAGCATAACCCAGGTGATATCAAGGCAGCTAAACTGATCTAGAAGAGCTAAAAAAGATGGAGAAAATGAAGCAGCTCTTATTTTCTGGCAAGTCTCTGTGATGATCCTGAACTGTATTTGTCTAGTGAATGAGTATGAGGTGTTTAGAAATAGAGACAATGATTTCAGTGTTAACTCTGGAGGGAGAGAAATAGATCCATAACAAATAAGATCTGTACAAGGGGTGTTTTTTTGACAACTGTTTGAGTTGCCTTCATTCAATTTATTTTACTAATATGAAATCAAATTCTTTCCAGTTCAGGTTTCTTAGAAACATTAAAACCCTAAAATACCAAATCAACAACAAAAAAATACCAGGATTCTAACACAAGATGTCCCTGGAAATGAATTCAAAGGCAGCCAAATAAAACAAGATATTAAAATATACAAAATACTGCAGTTTAAAAGAAAATCACTGAATTATTGAAACTCCATGGAAGAGATGTCACAGCAGTCCTTCTAATCAGCCTGATTAAAAAAACCCACACTATTCTTTTTCTTCCCTCCTCCTGTGATGTCAAGAAGTGTATTGTAAAGTTAAAGTGATGGGTGTAGTTCAGTCAGATTGATCTACGAAGTTCAAAGATATTGTCATTTTCTGAGCATTTACACTTGATCCTGTGTGGTAGAAAGTATGTTGCATCTATACGCAGTGTAATTCTTTCAATACTCTAGGACTGCAAAAAAACCCCACTCTTCTGCAGAGAGGAAAAAATAAGCAGCATGTTTCAGAAGGCAAAAGGGTTGTCATTTCCCTAACATTGACAAAAAGCCTAGGTTTTCCGTGCAGTAGAGGCTCCATAATGTGGAAATAGATGCTTTTTGCCTTTGCGGGGAATTCTCAGCTACACTTCTGGCCAGTGAACCCATTTTAGTGACTTAGTGATAGCAAATCGAGGTTGTAGGCTGTGCTGGGGCAAGTACCTCTGGAAATTACTTGCCCATTGGGAGTGTTAGGCTTGCCAGAGTCTGGAACCCCTGTCCTAAAAATTCTTCGTTTAAGTAAAGGACATGGTAAAACACCATCATTCCCCTTTTACAGAAGAAAAATCGAGTTGTAGACCAAAGGAGTGCTTTAAAGCCCAGTGAAGTAGCTGGAAAGGCAGCATGGAGTTGTGGCAGGCTTTAAAAAGTTGCTTTGGGATTTTTTGTCTATGCAAAGGGCTGATCTCAGTGCTGCCAGAAAGAGATTCAGAGCCCTGCCTCCAGTACAAAGCTGAATTTAAAAACAATTTTAAAGGACTTAAATCTTACAGATCTTCCTCTTAATTATTTGTCATTTTTTTAGGCAGGATTTATTTAGATATTTTTTTCCCCAGAAAAAAATGAGATATTTTAATTCAGCATCTTTTTATGGAAACTAGCGGTGTATTTTGGCATTTCTGCAGAGCAGTGGCCTGTTCAACAGCCTGCACAAGGGACCTTACACTTGCTCAAGGCCTGTCGCAGGGAATAAACCCAGACAGCATAATTGAAGCTACATCTATTTACAGCAGGTGAAAGATGTGACCCCTGATCTTTGATTACAGAGTGGTGTAATGCAGGGTTTTTTTAGCAGTCCTACAGCTGGCCACCTACAAGTTACAAAGGCTGTAAACAAGGGGAAATTGGGATAGCAAACCGATCAATTACAGAATATTGAAAAGATCAAGGAAGTGACAGCAATGCTGCTAAAGCTGATATGGAAAAGCCTTTCTTGTTACAATCTCTGTGACAAGAAGGATGTTATTGGACAAGATGGAAAATGGCACAAGCAGAATGCACTCTGGTGGCAATGATTGCTGTGAGAATTGGGACTTGTTCGTACTTCACCCACTCCGTCTGTCTTTCCTAGATGCTGTATCCCAGGCAACCCAGGCAGAAGGTGTTATATTTATGATGTCCCCATCGCTTTTTATCTCTTCTAGTGAAACCCAACATTCAATTCTCTTTCCAGCCTCCGCTCTTTTAAACAAGCAAAAAAGATGGCAGTGTTACCTTCGCTCAATCTCCTGATTAGCCCAGCGTAATATATTTCTTTCTTCGCTTTCTGAGAAGGTCTGTGCCATGAGTCTCTAAGGTAGGTGCACAGCAGGTTCAAGGCCTTAAAAAGGTCTCTAAAGTGGGTGCAAAGCAGATTTAAGGCCTAAAATGATGTGAGGTCTGGAGACTGTACATAAAGCTTGAGAGGTGGCCTGTCTATATAGGGTCTGCTAAAGGCCCTGTACTTAAAAAATACATATCAATAAAAGAAATTTCAGCACGTTGCTGGATTTCTATGTGCAGCTCATGAAATACTTTTTTTTGTCTGTATTGAAAAGGCTTCTTTGAGCCATTGAAAATGCTCTTTGTATCCCAGACGGTTGTTAACGGCAGGAGGTATGGAGGGAGAATCCAGCTTTGGCAGTCATGGGATCAGACTCGCCAGGTCAGAGCTGTATTATTTTTGGTACATTAGCACATGTTAAGGTCACCTGGGTAGCATCACTGTCAGCAAAGAGGTGACAGCTGCCTTTGAACAAAGCTTGTGGTGCAGCTCTGCTCTCTCCACGCCAAGTTTGACATGTGAGCATCAACCGCTGCTGCTGTGGGGGCTGTTTCACCTGAAAAACGGGTTTAGAGTTTGCCCCTGTGCAACTTTCTGCTGCCAGCTTCCAGATGAGATGTGCTCCCCAAGTACATCTTGTCTATTTGAAGGGCATGGTCAGCTTGAATACTGGAGTAGATTTTGTGCCCCTCCCCTCAGGGCTCAAAATGGCAGCACCAGGGGTGGCAGGATCACCTCAGCACACAAAATGGCTACACTGGGGGCATCAGTATCACCTCAGGACTCAAGAAAGACCTTGAGGTGCTGCAGTGAGTTCAAAGAAGGGTAACGGAGCTGGTGAGGGGGCTGGAGCATGAGTGTGATGGGGAGTATCTGAGGGACCTGGGGGGTTCAGCTGGAGAAAAGGAGGCCGAGGGGAGACCTTCTCGCTCTCTGCACCTACCAGAAAGGAGGTTGGGGTGAACAGGGGTCAGTCTCTTCTCCCAAGTGACAAGGATGAAAGGAAATGGCCTCAAGTTGCACCACGGGAGGTTTAGGTTGGATATTGGGCACAATTTCTTCCCATAAGGGGTTGTCAAGCATAGGAACAGGCTGCCCAGGGTAGTTGTGGTGTTACCATCCCTGGAGGGGTTTAAAATACATGGAGATGAGGGTCTTAGGGATGTGGTTTAGTGCCAGAGTTGGGTTATGTTTGGACTCTGTGATTTTGATGGTCTTTTCCAATCAAAATGATTTTATGATTCTGTGTACCCAGCAAGGGTGTAAGCCCTGGTAGGGTCACAGTGAAGTGAAGTAACTCTCTTACAGACTGTTCCTAACCCCAAGATATATTATGCCTAGTGAGACCAAGTTTTTTTTGTTTCAGCAATCACTGCCACCTGTGTGATGCTGTTGTTTTGCCTTCTCTTCTCCTTAGTGAATTCCTCCATACCCCTTAGCAAACCAAGGGTCAGGACTTCAAATGGTGCTTATTGATCCTCACCCATGCCCAGAGAACCACTCTTACCACAGAGCTGGGAAAGTCCTCATTAAGCATCTAGTGAAGAAAGAAATTCTGTCATTGTGATGAGGGAGAAATGTTTCCTCCTGCGTATCATTCTGGTTGTCTTCAGCCTTACCAGCCTCAGGTTGGTCTGTCACCCTCATTGTGGGTGCTCATTCGTTTGCAGAAGGATGGTTCAAAAGTCACAGCTGCTGTTTGAGAGCCCTTTGAAAGTTTATCTGTCCCAGTTATTCTGCAGCTAGGCCAAGACAACAGCTTATTAATGTTTAAATGAGCCTGTTTGTATTTTTGCATGAAATTCTCAGTCATGTAAGCCTTCTGCGTTGTCACTGTAGTGTTCTGATCTCCTCTCTAATTCAAAGCTTTGCTTTTAAGCCTAACTAGAGTGTAACACTGTTAGGTGATCATTGCATCTCAAAAGGGAGATAATTCTGAACCTAACTTGCCATTTCTGGGTGTGGTGTTGAGGTTTTTTTTACCCTTTTTTTCCCACTGTTCCTACTAGAGAATGATGTGCAGGATTTTGCTTTTTCCCTTTTTATTTTTTGGGGGGCATTGAAGGTGTTTTGCCAGTGTTGTCTGCATTAGAGCTTACTGGTACTTTATGCTAACTAACAGTATGTGTGTCATAAAATTGCTAGCTTATGTGCAAGCCCTAGCAATCATTGGATTGTATTTTTGTAACTGACTTGAATCCAAGATTTGCATATTTTAAATAAACCCACTTTGGCAGAGATTCCACACACAGACAAGTTCCTGCCACCAGTTTGCTAAGTGACTGACTCTTCCCCTAAGAACACTCTCTTGATCTCCTTAGAGACTCACTCATCTTTGGCTTCAGGGCAGAAAATGACAGAACACTCCCCAGAATATCTCCCCTCCTTTCCTTTAACAGAAAAAAATTGAACTTGTTTTTATTCTGGAAGGGCTTCTGTTGCTCTCAAGCTGTATCTCCTAGTAGGTTTCTTAGAGAAGCATTTTCCTCTATGCAAGTAATTTAAGCCTTACATGCCCTCAAGTTATTTTTTAATTAAAAGAAAAATAGGAAATTCTTGTCCCAAGTAGGGGGCTTATGCTATTGATTGACTACATTAAGGAATTTCGTAGGAATTTTGAGTTCTGCACTGCTGGGTACGAAATCAGCCCTATACGTATGACCCTGACCTGAGGCTGGGATTTTTAAAATGAGTTTCTTAATAAGAAAGGGAAGAAATAAATTCAACTTTGAATGAGCATAATGCAATTTCCCTTCACACAAATTACTCCTTTATTATAGCACAGATATTCACATTTATCCATCTAAATACTTAGGTCTTATGCAGCTTCATTTTGCTGGATTCAGCTCAGTCCTGCCTAAGAGGGAACCTGTTCCTAGAGCAGTTTAATTCCTGTTCATGCTGCCATAAGCCACCAAACTGGTCACTGAGGTAGAAAAAGGCCTGAGATCAGAATTGTTTCACTTGTCTGTTTTCCCATATCTTCCTTTCTTTAAAAAAAAATATTCTATTTGTTAAGGCTGACTTTCTTAGTTGAGAGCAGCCTAAGTATGTCCAAAGCAACTCAGCATCTGGTGAAGAGAAAGCCAGGGCTGCCAGAAAATGCCAAGCAGAGGTATTTTTGCAGGTTGACATGAAGGAGAAGAGCCACATTTGGATTAAAAAAAAGTGAGGAAAAGAAATGGCAGAAGCTTCAGCCTGTATAAATGGCCAAGCAAAGGAAGTACAGTAGACTGATTACAAGTCAGGCAGGACCATGTTTAAAAAAAAAATATCCAAGTTTAAGGCAGGAATCTACAAAAATCTAACACTAACCCTTTGCCTCTTCATCAGTCTGTTTTCCTGATGCTTGAAACACTGTTTTTTTCCACTAACCTCTACTCCCACTGCTTTCAAATACCTAGAAAAAGGGGTAAGAGAGAAATGATTTTGCACATCTAGAGTGACGCTAGTATACATGAACTGGTGAACCCCCAGGTTTTGCCTTCCCAAAGTTGTACATTCCTCTTTTTTTCTGTGCTGGAAACCTTACGTGAAATACATTTTCAGAGATTTTATCCCTTGGAGAGAGGTGGCACTGGAGTCTCTGCCCATCGTGTGAGATGGAGAGATCAAGCGGGATGCTTGGCCAAGAGGCCAGAGCAGTGGGATCTCAGAGAAGAAAAAACTTAGTTTTCTTTTGAAGCACTGCAGCAGCAAAATACTGGAGAGATTTCCCAACTGGGGCATTGGGTTTTTTTCAGTGGAAAAATGAGTGCTTTTTTTTCCTATTTAATCAAAAGGCCGGTTTGCCTCAGCAGTTTTGATGGAAAATTTTCACACAGGTCTTTGTTGTAAAATACCAACACATCAGAATTATCCCTTTATCTCACTAGATGCGCTTTCCAGATGAGGGAACATGTCAGGTGATGAAAAACACATCAGCTTTGCTGCCTCGACTCAGGTTTTTTGATAATAGAGAATTTTGTCTAAACAGACTCTTTCCATTAAAACCAAAATGCTATGTGGACAGGTCTTGCTTTTTGCTCAAGTTTTTACCGCTAATTTTTTTGCTACATAGTGATGTGCAGTGCTTCATTGTGCCTTCTGTAGCGACAGTGTGTGCAATGCTGCGCGATCAAGTCGCTGTTTTGCCCTGATTTAAACTAGTTTGACCTGAAATGGTGCAGATGAAGCCAATTCATGATATAAAAGACTCTTGTTTCTGAGGCTGAGAAACGTATTAGACTGTTTGCATCTCCCATCTGAAATTAGGAGGTGATATTTGACCTAGAAAGAAGAATTTTGGCCTGATTCTGATTTTGCAGGATCCTTTATGGTTCTTCCTTCCTGAGGACCAGAGGAGCCTGCAGAGCTACCCCAGAACAAACAACACCTTCCACAGTGGGAAAGTCTTGCCTTCTTGATGATATCTTTTTTTCTTTTTCTTTTTTGATATCTTAAAATACAAAAACCAGACTCTTAAGGGATGTGAGGACATGTAAGCTAACACATTTAACAAAACCCAAGAAGGCGTGGGAAAGGTTGAAAGCCTTGCCCAGGGTCTTGTGGTCCCTGGCATGGTGCTAGATGTGCCATGAGTTCCAACCTAGTGCTGTAGCCACCATGCAGTCTCTGCTACTTAAGGTTGTGAGGTGAAATGCCCTTACAACATATCCTACTCTCCCCTCCTGTCTGCTAAAACTGCCTGGCACGGCATTCACAGTCAGAGTTCAAGCTACTCCTAAAAAAAAAAGGAAGTATTTTTAAAGAGAGTCTTTAAATCTGTCTGCTGGCTCACTGGCTGCTGATTTAAAATCTATATCTTTGCTTTTCTGATCTGTTAGGTTGGGCTGGCTAAATGTAGTGACCCTGCACCCTTTGAAATCTTCAGTTGATACAGCTGGTACATACTAGGTGTTCAGTCATAAGAGTTTTCATTTTCTTTTGAGGAACTGTATAGTACCATTTCACACAAATTTCAGCTGCAGAGGGGCACATCCAAGTACCACTGCAAGGCGCATCTGCTTGCATATGCTAGCAAATGTCGTGATCCTCAGGGTTCAGCTGGTACTGGGACCAGTGGCACCTCCCTGGTCAGCAACAAAAACATTGTGCAAGCTGTTCGTTTCTCACATCATGGTTTCTAGAAGGTCCCAGGGATGCAACAAATGGAAAATGTATATATAGCAATGGCTGTGTGAAGGAAGTTGAAAAGAGGATTTACTTTGCTTAGACCAAAGCCTTTCCTCACATTTTCAGTCATATGTATGGCAGCTTTAACAAACAGGAAAAGAAGATAAATATGAGTCACAGACTGACAAGAAACTCAATTGGAAAAGAAGAAAAAGTTCTTTTGGAAGCGATGCTGTAAGTTGTTTCCCATTTTAGCGGCTTCCCTGATAATATGCTCAGTCTGAGGAAGGCAACTTTCTATGCTGTAAGACTTCTGCAGATCTCTGAAAAATGCCAGCTGAAGGGTTTCAGGGGGAAGAAATTGAAGGTTTAATTGCTGGGATAGAATTGAATCCATATTCCACCCAGTTAAGACTGGGAGAATTTCCTGTCAGCTCTTCTCTCTCTGGCCTCTTGGCTCACAGCCTTCAATGATCTCCTGCAAATCCCCAACCAAAAAGAAGAAGTTTGCAAGCTGATCTTTTTAATACAGGGGAATAAAACCAATTTTATAGGTCACACATAGGTGGGGAAAGAGCCGAGCACAGTTTGTTCTACAATTTACACAGTGGAAGCTGTTGATTCATTACTTATTTAGGAATATCACTTATGCTTATCATATCATTATCCTGCTATGCAGAATTCAGACTGAAGGCAGAAAACATACGCAGCGGTCATGACAGATGATGGCTCTATATTACTATGTCCTCCCTTAGCAGGGTCATAAAATATTGATAATTAATATATAATCATTGATAGTGACAACTCTTAGCGTTCTCTTGGACAGGTAGGCCTGTTGGCTGTTTAAAGCATTTCTGTGTCTTAGAGGATTTCTATGTTTATAGGATTTATGTTCTTAACCCCGGGAATCTGTGTGCTGCTTGATCTTTTCTGATGCATCTCAGGTTTGGATCATGTTTCAACAGACAGTTTTTCTCCTGAGTTAATAACTACGAAAGTATTTCATCTTGAAACAAGATGGTTAGTTGAGTTTCAGCAAGGCTCAGTGCAGAACTGCGTTGTCAAATGGTATTTCATTATCTGTAACAATAATAACTACAAGAGAAACCACTGTAGGGACTAGAATCACAGAATGTTAGGGATTGGAAGGGTCCTTGAAAGATGATCTAGTCCAATGCCCCTGACAGAGCAGGAACAGCCAGATAAGGTTACACAGGAAGGCATCCAGGCGGGTTTTGAATGTCTCCGGAGTAGGGGACTCCACAAGCCCCCTGGGCAGCCTGTTCCAGTGCTCTGTCACCCTCACTGTGAAGAAGTTTCTTCTCAAATCTAAGTGGAACATTTTGTGTTCCAGTTTGAACCCATTACCCCTTGTCCTGTCATTGGTTGTCACCGAGAAGAGCCTGGCTCCATCCTCGTGACACTCATCCTTTATATATCTGTAAACATTAATGAGGTCACCCCTCAGTCTCCTCCAAGCTAAAGACACCCAGCTCCCTCAGCCTTTCCTCATAAAGGAGGTGCTCCACTCCCTTAGTCATCTTCATTGCCCTGTGCTGGACTCTCTCCAACAGGTCCCTGTCCTTCTTTAACTGAGGAGTACAGAACTGGACACAGTATTCCAGATGTGGACTCACCAGGGCAGAGTAGAGGGGAAGGAGAACCTCTCTCGACCTACTAACCACCCCCCTTCTAATACACCCCAGGATGCCATTGGCCTTCCTGGCCACAAGGGCACAGTGCTGGCTCATGGTCATCCTGTTGTCCACCAGGACCCCCAGGTCCCTTTCCCTTACACTGCTCTCTAATAGGTCATTCTCCAACTTATACTGGAACCTGGGGTTTTTCCTGCCCAGATGCAAGACTCTACACTTGCCCTTGTTATATTTCATTAAATTTTTCCCCACCCAACCCTCCAGCCTGTCCAGGTCTCGCTGGATGGCAGCACAGCCTTCTGGCGTGTCAGCCCCTCCTTCCAGCTTGGTGTCATCAGCAAACTTGCTGACAGTACACTCTATTCCCTCGTCCAAATCATTGGTGAGTATATTGAATAATACCGGCCCCAGTACTGACCCTTGAAGCACTCCACTAGATACGGGCTCCAACTAGACTCCACCGCATTGACCACGACTCTCTGGCTTCTCTCCTTCAGCCAGTTCACAGTCCACCTCACTACCCAGTCATCCAGACCGCGCTCCCTCAGTTTAGCTATAAGGATGCTGTGGGAGACTGTGTCAAATGCCTTACTCAAGTCAAGGTAGATCATGTCCACCGCTCTGCCATCATCTTGTTATGTCCTCATAAAAGGCTATGAGATTGGTCAAGCATGACTTCCCTTTGGTGAAGCCATGTTGATTGCCCCTAATGACCCTCTTATCCTTGATATGCCTTGAGATGGCACCAAGGATAAGTCATTCCATCAGTTTCCCAGGGATGGAGGTGAGGCTGACCGGTCTATAGTTACCCGGGTCCTCCTTTTTGCCCTTTTTGAAGACTGGTGTGACATTTCCTTTCCTCCAGTCCTCAGGCACCTCTCCCATTTCCCAAGACTTGGCAAAGATGATGGAGAGTGGTCTAGCAATGACCTCAGCCAGCTGCCTCAGCACCCACAGGTGCATCCCATCCAGACCCATGGATTTATGGATGTCCAGATTGCTTAACTGCTCCCTAACCCAGTCCTCATCAACTGAGGCAAACTCCTCCATTGTCCTGACTTCCTCTGGGGCCTCAGTGGTACGGGGTTCCTCAGGACAGCTTTTGGCAAAGTAGACAGAGACAAAGAAGGCGTTCAGTAACTGCCTTCTCTGTATCTTCTGTCACCAGGGCACTCACCTTGTTCATCAGTAGGCTTCCATTGCCTCTGTTGTTAGTTTTCCCTGCCACGTATTAGAAAAAGCTCTTTCTGTTGTCCTTGACCCCTCTTGCCAGGTTTAATTCTAAGTAGGCCTTAGATTTCCTAGTTGCCTTCCTACATCCTCTGACAACAGCCTTATATTCTCCCCAAGTGGCCAGCCCCTCCTTCCACGATCTGTAAACTCTCCTAGAATTTGGTAACATTATCTCTGCAGTTGACTGAAGCATGACAAAACCCACTATGTTTAGCATTGTAATTGAAGTTGCATGTGACTTTTTTTTTTTTTGAAGGGACACTGTGGTGTGTCTGAGGATTCGCCCTCCATCCTCTTTGAGAAGCATTTAAACATAAGCTCTCCTTATTCCCTACACCAGCCACAGGCAATTCTGGCCATTTGACATTCCTGAACCCTTGGAGGCAAGATGACATTTTGTGACCACGGGACTGTGGTGACAGCATGAAAGTACAATGGTTATTGGTTCTGAGGGAGAATAAAATTATGGTGGCAATGAATCCAGCAGCTCCAAAACCAACTCACAAAATAGAAGAAAATACATTTATTCTGAATCAGAGAGCTTGAGCATTTAGTAAGGTTCTAAGACAAATGATAAGGCCAGGCACTACTTCTCTTTTATCATTGTTTAAAGACAGGTTTTTGCAAATTGCTGGTCCACTCCCCCATGATAGGTAGGTAGATAGACAGAAAGAAAATCATTGTGGAAAATAAATTCTGCCACAGTAGCATATAATTATGTGACAAAAAATACATCAGGCTGTGCTGCAGGCAAGACATTGTGTCTCATTAGTGTTTGGTGGACTTGATCACAAATAACACATTTCAAAACTGTCAACTCCCTCTAATTCTTCTTCTCTGCTTATACTTGCACAGAACCACGCTCAAAATTAGCCCGTCTGTGCCTTGATGCTGATATGTTGAGAGCCATTTCTAAGAAAAGTGGACAATCTGTGCGTACAAGCTGCTTTTTAACTTTTTTTTTTGTTTCATCCTCTGCTGCAGCTGATAACTGACCTCTTTTTTTTTTTTTTTTTGTTTGGTACTAGGATTGAAGTGTGTGGGCAAAGGGACTGTGATGGAATCCTCGCTGTTTCAGTTCCCTTCATGAGTTTTGCATTTGCCATATTGTTGAAATAAATGTGTCTGTCACT
Organism: Streptopelia decaocto; assembly: GCF_964273445.1. Classification (NCBI taxonomy): domain Eukaryota; kingdom Metazoa; phylum Chordata; class Aves; order Columbiformes; family Columbidae; genus Streptopelia; species Streptopelia decaocto. The sequence continues at coordinate 29,406,069 of NC_138658.1, forward strand.
TAGTCCCTCTCCGAGTTCCCATCCGTCAAGGCAACAAGGAGGAAGCAGAGGTTTGTTTCTCAGTATGCTTTCAAGATACACCCAATCCAATAATTTTTAGTAAAGTCTATACCTGCCGATTGATTTCTCATATGCTTTAGAGATTGTTTCTGTTTTTGAAGGATCAGTATATTAATTTTAACATGCTGTATACTCGGTGACAGGCAATAGTAAAGCATACCATTTTAACCTTTTCAGTTCCCTGCACTTCAATTTACGGACTGTTCTCATTCCCCTTTATTTATGGCCCCTCAATATAACTGGCAAGGAGAAAGTAGAATGGAGAGCTAGTGAAAATGCATATTATTTAAAAGGTCCAAGCTTGGCATTATCATTGTGTTAAAAGTTTATGGTCTTTTGTGGGTGATATTTGGCATTAAAATGATGATAGCCCATTCTTAGCTCTAGAAAACATAGTGTTACAATATCTTCTATACACAAGAAACACAAAGTGGCAGAAATTCAACTTCATATGAAGTGGTTTATGGGCCAGCATTGAGTTTGGACAATGGTGGTATAAATCTGGAGTAAGTCTTGTAGGAGTTAAAGAATTTTCTCTGAGTTTTGTGAATGAGCCCATATGATGTGTTTGAAATCGGCTGTGTGGGTGCTCGCCTGTCCACTGCTCCAGCTCCAAACTGCTTATGAGTAGGAAATCAGAGGAAAAATTTGAATTTGCTTTGTCTGTTTTGATTTCAGACTTACTATATATTCTTATTTTTTATGTCTCTCTAGGATTGCAATTAAAAATTACAACAACTAGGGGAAAGAAGAAGGCCAGCCAAAGGTTGATTACAGTCTGTTGCTTATTGTGTAGATTTGTAGATTGTGAAGGCAGAAGGATCTGTGATGATCTTCTAAACTGACCCACATACTTTAAATTTTACCCACTGAGTCCTGCACCAAGCCTAACAGCTCTGTCAAAGTTCTTAAAGTATCTGTTCAGTATTGATTTAGAAACTGAAAGATTTTAAAAGATCAATGGATCTTTAACATTTAGAGAAAAGATCTATGGATCTTTAACATTTAAAGAGATGGAGAACTTCCTCCAGATGTTCTCAGAGAACATCTTCCAACACCTCCAGATAATCTTCAGACAGTTAGGAACTCCTTTTGAAGAAAAAGCAAATGGAAACATGTCTCTTTCAATATTCTGAGTTTAATTACAGCTTGTCAAGGTAGGAAAGATGTACCTGGTAGACTGAAGAGTCTTAAAAGCACTAGAAATGCTCTTTCTGCTTAAATAAATCAAAGCAGTGGTAAATTACTAACCTTTCCGTTTCATTCTGAGGAAGCAAAGAGGAAACCAAGAGGATGTGTAGAGCCCAGCATCATCCCAGGATGCCATGGCTTGAACATTGCTGTTTTGCGAAGCATTAGAGCAAGTTAAAAATGTCAGAATGAAGGGATGGGAATATTTGGTAGAACTGGCTGAAAATTTTCCATCCTAGTTCCTTCCTGCTGAAAACTGTGGTTTTTGACTAGAGCATTTCCTTAAGCAAAATTTGTTGTGCAGAACTTGAATGTATAATTTTCATTTGGGCTTTGAAATGTTTTGGTTCTATTTGGGGGCAGGCAGAATGAAACATCGCTCTGCATTAAGTCAGAGCTCAACAACAAACTTGAATAACTTCAGACATAAGCCATATTTCTACAGAAAGAGATAAATCTAATTTCCAGTTATCTTTATTTACCCTTTTTATCAGCCAGTTCTAGTTTCCTTAAAATATATCAGGGATTTGTGGGTATTATCTAAAGAACTGGGCCAAAAAATGAGAATTCAGACTGTGAGTTGTTCTTGAAATATTTGATACTATACTAAAGTAAGAGTGAGCACAGAGTATGGTGTCACAAATATAGACATTTGTCCCAGTTTTCTCCAGCAACATAAACGAGATCTTTTGCAGTTGTGGGATCAAACTGCTAGCTGATATGAATCAGAGCAACTCTGTTGCTCTGAGTCAAATTTACATCTGGAATAAAATGACACAGCTCTCTTCATGAAGTCAGATGGACCAGATCTGCAGGGCTATAAACCTAAATTAAGTTAACTGATGCAGGTCAGTTACAGATTTGACCTATTTCATTGCTGGGAAGCTCTCACCAGAGTTCAATAACAGAGTAGCTCTGAGCAGGATGGTTTGATCAGGTGCTTCTAAATTCAGTTTTCGGACATGTTAACACTGTTAATGCTGTTCTGTGTAGAATAGCTGAAAAGGGAAGAGAAAGGAATGGTGCTTGTTGATCACACAAATTGTAGTGAGGGGAAGATGTTTTAAGATTTGGCTTTATTTTTCATTACCCCACTCTAATTCAATTGGTAATAAATTAAATTAATTTCGCCAAGTTGAGTGTGTTTTGTCCATGACCGTAATAGGTGAGTGATCTCCTCCTGTCCTTATCTCAAAAGAAAATTATTTTACCAGAAAAGTTTTGTTTGTCTTTTTGTTTTGGTTTTCTGTTTTTTGTTTTTTAAACCTTCTTCCCAGTCATCTGACATTAATAGAAGTGTTTACCTCACCTAGAAAGCTATACAATATTCCAAATTTATTGTGACTGTAAACAACAACTCTGCTTGCTTTATAGCTTTCCCAGGCTCCAACAGTAAAACACAATTTCTCTATCTGGTTGGAATTATATGTTATAACAGTTTTATGGTGGGGGGGTAAAGCTCCGATAAAGATAAAATAGAGTTTTGCTTTTTTGTGTGACCTTGTCATTTGAAAAAGCATTGCACTCTAACAAGATGTAATTTAAAAGACCTCTGGGAGCAAATCGAGTTTACTGAGATATTTCTAGAGTAATTACTTACTGCGAGTTGTCAGTTCGCTCTGTTACAGTTCCTTTCCTAGCAAATGTAGATATCTGGGATTGTGTAGAATGGATTAGAGCTCCTACCATTAATGTTTAATGTGAGACAGTAGTGAAAAAGATGGATGCTCGTATAACTGACATTTCCTGCATTTATGGCCATAGACTAAAATGCCAGGCACATAATTTCAAGTAAAATGGCAGACCCAACTCAATAATATTTAATGATGTCGTAGACCTTGGTGAGGAGAATAGCTAACGGAAGTCATTGCACTGCATTTATTGAATTGTTAAAATGAGTCGAATAATAATTGTGTTTGCAGGAGTTTTGTTTTAGAAATTTATTACCATGATCTGGTACTCTGAAAATGAATTATTTATCATTCCAGTCAACACAAAATATAGGAAAGACTTTGAGCTAAGTTAACTGAGGGCAAGATTTTTACACCGACTTTGTCCTGGTGTTTACAGTGTAGAAATGTACTCAGTAGCTCAGGAAACAGTTTTGAAGATGGGATGATTTAAATTACCTTCCAGAAGAATCTCCTTTGTGTAGTTGACTCTTCACAAAGTTGGACCTTTCTGTCTCTTTCTAGGAATGTCAGGATTTAGATTCTGCGAAGCTTATATCATGGAGACACTTGCATGTCAGGACTATGATGATGTTAGCAAGTGGAACATTAACTACTTCAGTACCCTTCTGCTAATGTTTTAGAAAGCCTGGCATAAGCAGGAAGGACTCGGGCTGATGGAGAACATTGGGCTGATGGAGAACCTCGAGCAGATGGAGAACCTGCAGCTGATGGAGGTCTGTAGGTGCCTTGATTCCAGGTCTGTGGCTACAGGGTTTCTCCACATGGAAGGCACAGAACAAAGCTGGACTGGAAGAAGTTTGTACACCTTTCCATTTGTGAGTCTGTAGGATTTCCATTGATAAGGCAATAATAATAATTTTATATATAGTATAATATGATAAGTATGTAAAGGTAGATCTTCCAGCCAGAGCCAGGTAATTTTACAGGCTTTTCAGAAGTTTACAAACACAAAATGGCCAGTATGTGTGTTCACGTTCAGCAACAACAAAAAAAACCCTCAAATTTTTACTTTTAGAAAGAGAATTGCAAAAGCATTTACTCTCTACCAAAATCCAAGCATCTTGTTCTGAGTATTCTATCTATAAAAAGGAAAATTTGGAATTGGAAAGAAATAGAAGAGCTCAATTTTTCAAATGCCAGCATCAAGTCTTGAATTTTTCCAGTTAAACCAGAACCAGATACGCTAGGTAAATAGAACAGTGAATCGGTATGTACACCTGTCAGTATGTATCAGCCTCTTTTAATTGTATATGGAAGAGTCATCAAGTTGCACCTCATTACCCTTAATTAAGACTTCAGGAGGCTCAGCAGTGGAGGACACAAAGGAGGTAGTAGGAGAGGTATCCAAAAGCTGCCTTCTTTCAGTGAAATTAATGCTTCGTTTTGGTTTTCTGAGCCTGTACAACTCCTGCATTAGAGCAAATGGTAGTTATAAGTGTAAATTCCTATCAATGGCAAAATTCCCTCTCCCTTCAACAGGGCCAGGATTTTCCTGTAGTGCAAAGTTTGTAAATTTCAACTAAACCTCTTTTTTTTTCAGAACTGCTTAAAAACAACCCCAAAGGACTTGGAAATTCCCCTCTGGACAGAGTAATCAGGCACTCAGAAGACATGACCAGGGTCACTTAATTCTTCGGATCCTACCCAACTTCTGTCAAAGTTAATTGAAAAAACTCCCACTGACTTGAAGAGGTTTTGGATCCGGCTCAAACGGCTCTTGGTGGCAGCAGATTGGGAGAAGGAACCTCGCTGCAGAATTCCAGCCATCTGCCTACGGGTAAGCATTTGATGATACAAATGTATTTGCTTCAAACATGTCATGAGGCACTTGGCTTCTAATTAGGCAGTATTTCAGACCAAAGGAGATCTCCTTCTCACCTGAGGCCTTTGTCAGAGACCTGTTCTGAGCCGGTGATCTTTAAAGTAGCAAAACATGCTCATGCACAGCAATGTCACAATTTCTTGTCTCCATTCTGCGTACGTAAAAGATAACCAAGCGTGATGTTAAGCTGCTGTTTGGATTCCTGCCTCACTGCAGGCTAGCTGTAGCATGAGACAAGACAAAATGTCATCATTACCACCTCAAACTTGTGCTCAGTGATACCATTGTCATTACCAATTTTTTACTATATCAACTGTGGGGTTAGATAAAAGAACTCTTTCAGAAACAAAGCAGAGAAGTGCAGTATGTAAGGACTCTTAATTAGCACACACAACTTCACGTTGCCCTTTTCATCTAAAACTGGTAAAGAAAGGGAATGATGTGTGCAGAAAGCATATTTGAAGGATGGTTGTCTTTAGCAGTATTGCAACATACCAGAGAACCAAATGAGTTTTGATGTAAAACACAGCCAGTGCCCGGGTAAATTGCCCTAGCTGATTAGAAAACAGCAGAGCTTTTATCGTCCTGGAACGTGATGGGTGTAACAAAAATCGCTCAATGGTGTGAATTTGGAGGAGAGCAACTGAGCAGCCTGATTGTATGCCAGGTCTCAGTGGTGTCCTGTGCCTGCTTTAATCATCAATTACTGTAATGCTGGGGCAACCCACCAATGCCTTAATTATTGTCTGGAGCTCCAGCCGTAGGTGGCTCCTCCAGGCTACGTAAAGCAAATCCACCAGTCTGTGTCCTGGAAGGGACTGTGCTGCAGCATCTTTCTTAGGGCACAGGTGCTCCTTGAGCTTGTGCTGGAACATCTCAAGGTCTTGCTCAGAGCTTCTCCAACCAGGTGTTTCTCTGCCTTCAGACATGAGAGTCTGCTTCTAATCTCCTTTCTCTGCTGGGCTAGATTGTGTACTTGATAGGAATTTCCAATATGGATAACACAGAGCTTTTGTTACTTGTGGGTTTTTGGTTATATTGGTCGGAAACGTATTCAACATCCATGGATTTGACCAACAGACATTTCAATAAACGTGTATAAGCAAGAAACTTATTGCAGAGAGCACCTTGAGCCCAGCTGTGAAAAATGATTGTGATCATGAAGCCAATAATATGATAGTTTCATTTTTTCTTTGCTCTGCAGTTGCCTTACAGTACCAGGGCTCAGAGGTCATAGGTGGGTGTCACGTAGCCTCTGCATGTGGCATGTAGGAGGTTGTTTTGCAGAGAAGTGTAGCAAACGACAGAAAACTAAGAGTTAATATGCAGGCCAGCAAGTCTGAAGTTATGACAATTCCCTTCAAAATAATAGATTGGAAGAGCTTGCCCATTGTGCTAAAATGCGTGGTTAATTGGAGAGCCAAGCAGATGGGAAGTTTTGAGAGAGATGAGGAGATGACACAATCTGCAGTTACAGACACGAGATCTGCTCTGAAATAACAGCCCTCTATGTAAATGATTTTCAGGATATTGCCCATATTCTTCCCAAACATGCATCTTGGCTGCAGTGTTGTCGATTTCACAGAATCACAGAATCACAGAATCGACTGGGTTGGAAAAGACCTCAGAGATCATCGAGTCCAACCCTTGGTCCAACTCTAGTCAGTTTATTAGATCATGGCACTAAGTGCCATGTCCAATCTCAGTTTAAAAACCTCCAGGGACGGCGAATCCACCACCTCCCTGGGCAGGCCATTCCAATGCCTGACCACTCTCTCTGTAAAGAATTTCTTTCTAATATCCAGCCTAAATTTCCCCTGGCAGAGTTTAAGCCCATGCCCCCTTGTCCTATTGCTAACTGCCTGGGAGAAGAGACCAATCCCCACCTGGCTATAACTTCCCTTCAGGTAGTTATAGAGAGTGATGAGGTCACCTCTAAGCCTCCTCTTCTCTAGACTAAACAACCCCAGCTCCCTCAGCCTCTCCCCATAGGTCTTATGCTCAAGTCCCTTCACCAGTCTTGTTGCTCTTCTCTGGACTCGCTCCAGCACTTCAATGTCTTTCCTGAACTGAGGGGCCCAGAACTGAACACAATACTCCAGGTGTGGCCTCACCAATGCAGAGTACAGGGGAAGGATCACTTCCCTTGTCCTGCTGACCACGCTGTTTTTGATACAGGACAGGATACCATTGGCCTTTTTGGCCACCTGGGCACACTGATGGCTCCTGTTGAGCTTCCTGTCAATTAGTACCCCCAGGTCCCTTTCTGTCTGACTGCTCTCCAGCCACTCTGCGCCTAGCCTGTAGCGCTGCAGGGGGTTGTTGTGACCAAAGTGCAGCACCCGGCACTTGGCCTTGTTGAACTTCATCCCATTGGAATCAGCCCATTTTTCCAGTCTGTCCAGATCCCTCTGCAGAGCCCTCCTGCCTTCCAGCAGGTCGACACTCCCTCCCAACTTGGTGTCATCAGCAAATTTGCTGATGATGGTCTCAATCCCTTCATCTAAATCGTCAATAAAGATGTTAAATAGGACTGGACCCAACACTGACCCCTGGAGAACACCACTAGTGACTGGCCGCCAGCTAGATGCAGCCCCATTCACCAGCACTCTCTGGGCCCGGCCCTCCAGCCAGTTCCTAACCCAGCGTAGAGTACTCTTGTCCAAGCCATGGGCTACCAGCTTTTGAAGGAGTATATTATGGGAGACAGTGTCAAAGGCCTTGCTGAAGTCCAGATAGACCACATCCACGGCTTTCCCCTCATCCACCAGGTGAGTTACCTGATCATAAAAGGAGATCAGGTTGGTCAGACAGGACCTGCCTCTCCTAAACCCGTGCTGGCTGGGTCTGATCCCTTGTCCATCCTGAAGGTGCTGTGTGATTCCATTCAGGATGATCTGCTCCATAACCCTGCCAGGCACTGAGGTCAGGCTGACAGGCCTGTAGTTGCCAGGGTCAGCTTTGCAGCCCTTTTTGTGGACTGGGGTAACATTGGCCAACTTCCAATCATATGGGACCTCCCCAGTGAGCCAGGACTGTTGGAAGATGATGGAGAGAGGCTTGGCAAGTTCTTCTGCTAGCTCCTTCATCACCCTAGGATGGATCCCATCTGGTCCCATAGACTTGTGAGGATCCAGATGGCTCAGTAAATCACCAACTATTTCCTCTTGGAATACAAGGGGCCTATTTGGGTTCCTATCTCTGTCAACCACCTCCAGACATGAGTTGTCCTGAGGGCCACCTGTCTTACTGGTAAAAACTGAGGCAAAGTAGTTATTAAGTACCTCAGCTTCCTCCTCATCTTTGTTAACTATATTTCCCTCAGAGTCCAACAGAGAATGGAGGTTTTCCTTGCCCCTCCTTTTGTTGTTAACATATTTGAAGAAGGACTTTTTATTATCCCTGACAGAATTGGCCAAATTAACTTCAAATTGCACTTTTGTTTCCCTGATTTTTTTTCTGCATGATCTAGCTATTTCCATAAATTCTTCATAAGTAGCCAGCCCTTTTTTCCACAGTCGGTAAAGTCTCTTTTTATTTCTGATTTCATTCAGAATCTCCCTGTTTAGCCAAGCCGGTTGTCTTCCCCACCGGCTAGCCTTTCGGCACACTGGTATAGCCTGTTCCTGTGCACTCAAAACCATCCTTAAATCTGTCACATCTTTTGTGCTGTATTTGAGGGGGGTTTCAAATGCAGAGCTGGGCAAGCAGCAAGATGAATTTCAATATGAAACATAGAATGATAAAATAGTTTGTATTGGAAGGGATATTCAAAGCTCTTCTAGTCCAAGCCCCTGCCATGAGCAGGGACATCTTCACCCAGATCAGGTTGCTCAGAGCCCCGTCCAGCCTGGCCTGGGATGTCTCCAGGGATGGGGCATCCACCACCTCTCTGGGTAACCTGGGCCAGTGTCTCACCACCCTCAGGGTCAAAAATTTCTTCCTCGTGTCCAGCCTGAATCTCCCCTCCTGTAGTTTAAAACCATCACCTCCTGCCCTATTTCAACAGGCCCTGATAAAAAGTCTGTCCCCATCTTTCCTGTAGACAATTTGTGGCACTTTAAGAACTTATTTAGCTGTTCTTCCATCCTTAAAATCACTCAGGGATAGTATCTCATCTTCTGTCCCCATGTTCAGTTGAGGGTTTGTGTCTTTCCCCCACCCCCTCTCAATTCTGTATACATGCTCCTCACGTTCAAAAGCAAAGGAAAATGAATGCTTTTGTGTGGACCCCCTCAAATGCTGCAGGAATACAAAAACATTAAAGCAGCTTTAGAAGGCATATGTTTTCTTCACATGGGGGAAAGGCAATGCAACATCTTTTGCAATGTGCTCTTTCGAAACGCCGTACAAGTCTTCATAGCTGTGAATGGGGAGGTAGTGTCATTAACCTCACTGTTCTGGGTGGCTGGATGATAAAATATCAAATCAAGTTCAATGTAGAAAAAAAGAAAAAGTAGTGCACGTTGAGGAAAAAAATCAATCCAGACTCTACACTTGGCAGTGGGTCACCAGCTACCTGTTAGCCTTTCAAGAGAAAGATGTTTGGGTTAAAATAGTTCTGCCACAATATTGGCTTAATGATCTGTAGCAGTTCTAAATGCAGGTGGAAGGTTAGAAATTATTATGAAGGAACAGTCCACAGGGTAGAAGTCATTATTATAGCACTGTATAAATCCATGACTCCCACATCTTGAGCCCTCTATATTTCTAGCAGCCTTATGTTTGACAAACGTTACCGTAAAACTGGAAAAGATCCAGAGGACGTATCAAGGGCTTTCAAAGTATGAAAGAGCTTCAACACAAGGAGTGATCAAGCAGCTTGGGACTTTTCAAGCTGGAAAAGCAATGGCCGGAGGAGTGTCAAATGAGTTCATGGTAGAGAACAGTTGCTCAGTGTTTCTTCCAGGACTCAAAAGTTCAGCAAGGAAAACCTATTACACAAAGGCTTAAAGCAATTTAAGGAAGCATTTCTTTACAGATCATATAGTTCAGCCATAGAAACTCTTGATGCAGAACATTGTAACTGCTGAAAGTTTACAAGCATTAAAAAAAAAAAAAAAAAAAGCCAACATTGGAAAAATCTGCAGGAGATAAGTGCAAAGGAAACTGTTGAAATAATGATGAAACTTCTCTATTTGAGGTATCCTGAGCTTCAAATATATCTGTGCAGGGAGGGAGTGTTGTTGAAGCCTGTAGCTTCTGGCTGAATTTCATTTGAACCTTTTCTTTTATCCTTGCTCAGGTCTGTAAGAGAGCTTTCACAGCATCATGGAGAGATGGCTCAACTGGTCTCTTCCCTCTGGGCAGGTCTATGTGAGGACTATCTTGCAGACAAGAACCATGACCTTCTGTTTGCCAGGTGGATGCTGATTTCTTTACTTTGTGAAGGACTTTCTGTCTTGAAATCATGTCCTACAGTTCATAATGTGTGAAATCGGTCTTTTCTGAAAAGGTGTTTTTTCCTAGGGTTCTTGCGTCTTTTAAAGGAAAGTCAAGAAGAAAATTACAAGAGGTCACAAAACACTTATTACTCACAGTATGATTCAGCAAGAAAAGAAAGTAAAATAGAGATCTCTCAAGAAGGGGGTGAGGAGAGGGGCTAGGAAAGAAGACTCGTGTCTTGCAGGGAGGCCGGAATCTCTCACCTGTTTATTGATCTTACTAGAACCTGGAAGGGTGAACTGCAAAGTTGGAAGCAACAAATGCCCAAGGATGCTTTGCAAGTTTATCAGATCCACCTCATATCACACAGCTTGGCACTGAATGGAGGCTCTTTCAGACTAAGAGAGTTGCAAACTACTCATTGACAATAGTGGCTGGTCTCCTTCGAGTAGATTACAGCTTCATTCCCTCTTCTATCTTGGATGAGTTCTCTTAGATGCTTCATAGTGGTAACGGGGTATAATTAGGTTCCTGCCTGCTTTTTAGGCTGGTCTGGTTAGTAAAACCCTGGGCTAGGACTCAAGAGACCTGATTTATATGCTGGGTTCTGCTGCCAAGAGCCCAGCTCATGGCTGTGGCTCAGTTTCACCAGCTGTTAAACAGAAAAGATAATGCAAAGGAGAAGAGCTGATGAAACACAAAGCTGAAATTCACTGATGCTTCCAAATAAACCCGCGAAGCTGTGGAAGCTCAGGTCTGTTCCTCCCTTATTCAAAAATCCAAACATCTGGGGACAGTGGTGGGTTCAAACCTGGGAGAAGTCTTGCACAAGTTGTCCATATTGATGGGCATGCATGTTATTTCTTCAAGCCTGGTAGGTTCAGTGAATTATTATTGTATCTGTGCTATTTATAGAAGTTCTTTTTCCAGGATTAGAGCTTCCTTATTTTTTTTTTTCTACGCAATTGTCTTTGTACCTCCACGTCTCAGAGCTCTTGTTATTGAGAAGGGTAACTGAGACAGAGGCTAAGCAGCTTGGTAGTATTCTGTACAAAATACAGTTTTCAAACATACTCTTCTAAACCTTATACAGACAAACACCCACCAAGCTGTCTCTGTGAGAGAAAGAAATTCCCGCTGAGAAGGGATGAGAAAAGATTCTTGGAAAGAGATGGACTGAGTAGAATGTGGCAGGACACAGGAGCATGCTCATTGTTCCTCATTAGTGGAGGAATTTGTATGGCACATCACAGCACACATGGGATCCTGCAACACCTCCTGCACCCCCACGCTATCATACAGTCAAGCTGGGAGGACACAAAGGTGAGAAATTTGCCTTTATTCTCCTAATATTGTTTTCAGCAGGTTTTAACTTAGGCAGTCTTCAGAATATACTGACAATGGCTTTCAGTAATAGAATTTTAAGTGGGACCAAGTTGCTTTGTGTGGGAAGATTTTGTGGCTACGTTTTCAAGTCAGAGTGTTAAAAATCCAAAGCTGAAAAGCATTTCTTTCCAAACTATCTATTTTAATGTAAAAAAAAACCCAAACAACAAACAAACTCAACTCTCATCTCTCCTTTCTACCAAAAGTGATAAATACTTGATTTGAGCTAGTATTTTTTGGTGAGATTCAGGAGCAATTTTTTCATTTATGGGAAAATACAAAGCTGCTGTTCTTTACAGAAAAAACAAATGTTTTTAGTAGAATTGTAAATATTTGTGTTTGGAACTGTGTCCAGTAAAGACTGTAAAGCATTGATACATATGCCAAAGGAAGAAAAGAATACAGGTTTACACACTGGATGGAATAGCTGGTGAGAAGCTTGTAAAGGGTTATGCAGAGTATACATTTAACCTTAGTAAATGCATAACTAAAAATGCAATAAGAAAATACAGGAAGACTAAAACATGTACATCTTGTCTGCTATGTTGCCATGGACCTTTATCAGAAACACATCAACCTGTATGTCTTTATCACAGATTCCAGCTTTTATTGACTTCCTTGGTAACAAGGACGATTCCTTAAAATAGTTGTCATCTTTCCAGTAAAATCCAGAGGGGCTTCACCTTTGCAAGACAGATACACAGCTTATGGAGGCTCTAAGAAAGTTGGTTTATTGTGAAATAGTGGAATAAGAGAAAAGTAGGCTGAAGTGAAGTGTGCTGCAGTTCCTTAAAGTCAGTAAGATTCACCCTGAGTGGTAGATTTGTCTCTGTGTTCCATGCTTGAAAAAAGTGGGATTTCTTTACCTAGACTATGTACTTCGATCACTCAGAGAAACACAGGTTTTTAGTAGTTGTATTGGCAAATATTAACATAAAAATAGCCTCTCTGGTCCTATTTTCCCACCAAATACAGGTACAGCAGGATGTAAAGGTGCAAAGGTCTCAGGCTAATCGGAAGTCTTGTCCGAAGTAGGGGCTTGGTTGGCTTGGGTTTGTTTTATTTAACTTCAACATAGATGATTGTAAGTATCGTTTTTGTGAAACTGAATTTTGAAGGGTCTCAGCCCACTGAAGTCAAGGAGTTGGTTACCACAGACAAGCGAAGGATGGCCCATGGCCCAAAGGGCCACAGCCTGGAAATTACTACTCAAAACTCTTGCCCAGAGAAATGCGCTAATCAAAAAATAGTCACAGCTGTGTCTCACTAATGCCCCTCTGTGAGCACCAAGTCAGAAAGCCCTCCTCATTTTTATTGTTAAAGCTTGTCTTGGATCAGGAGGTGACAGCTCTGCTGCCATAAAGCTGAGAAACCTCAGTGCCGTACATATTTATCTTCCTACAAATGGAAGCAACTACAGTGGAGTCATGTTTTCCCATATATAGGTGGCTATCAAGGTTTCCAAAGCATAGCGGAGCATGAACATGATGCATTGAAGTTCCAGAGTTGAAGGTTAGTGAGACGCGACTCAGGCAGGAACAGAGGAGTGAGCACATTCCCAAGCAGAAAAAAAGAACTCCAGCATCACGCCTCATAAATAGGCTGTCACAGGCCTTTGTGTGTGATAGTCTCAATGGCCAATTAATGGGAATCTAAGCTCATATAATAAAAAAAAAATAAAAATCAAACCCTTATAAGATTTTGATGCTGTAACTCAAATATTTTCTTCCTCATTGTTTTTTACTTCCATTTTGTCTTTGAAGTGTGAAACTGAAATCTGTTTTCTAACACCCTCCTGAAAAAAAATCCCCAGAACAATAAACCCCTAAACAAAACAAAAATCTCTCCATGTCTCAAAAAAGTAGTTTACTTTGTGTTCTCTTAAGGCTGCTGCATGAGTTGGGACCTGATCCAGTGCCCTGGATTTTAACACTGAAATGTCCTGCCATTCATTTTGATAGACTTTTGGATTAGGCTCCCAGATGAAGACTTTCAGATAGTTTTCACTGCTGGAGCTCAACCATTACACATTGAGAAACTCCACTGTGCTATTAGCTGTGAGACTAGAATGCCTGATCTACGGCTGCATGGTTATGAGGATAAATTAGCCCGTTGAGATCTATACTTGAGAAAAAAAGGAAATCAAGGATTTGGCGGGTGACCTGACAGTTCCAGAAAAGGAGAGAGAAAAGGAAAAAAGCCCTGAAATAAATATTCATATGTTTTCTATCTTGCTTCTCCCTGACATATAGATTTTGCCAAAGCTCACGTTGAACTACTGTGTTTTGAATACGATTTCTGAAATATTTAAAAAGAAGAAAATTTTGAGGATAGTTTCAAGTGAGTAACTGTTTCAAAAGGAAAAATTGAAATGTTTTGTCACAGGCTCTAGACAGATTCAAAGCAAGTAGTCTGGTTCCTGGTAAGGATCTGTGATGTGCCTGCTGATACTGTGAAATCTGCAGTCTTGGGGTAGAAAAAAAACTTTCCTTGGCTTGACTGGGAACAGAAGCACCCTGATTTCTTGTCACTAAAGACAGGAGCATATTATTTTGTTTGCTGTGTCTGTTAATGATGCATGCACAGAGGTCTTGGCAGGTGTGTTTTTATTAGAGTATTTCTGTTACTTCCACATAGAGTTAGATTTAGACACAAGCATCCCAATATCTTGCCAAACTTGTAGGTTGGTGCTGGAGTAATTTATTATTAATTAATAATTAACCTGGGCTACTTTCCTGCCTGCTGGAAGGGTTTAGGGTCATATGCTGGCTTAGCTTCAGTCTCTTTGCATCCCACGTTAGGCTGCAGACAGTATAATGTGTTACTGCACAAAATCTATAAAAATGAAGCTCCTGTACACATTTTCCCCTGAGGTACGATATATGAATGTGTTTGAAAAGTTGGGGTGTAGGGACGTATCTTCTGCAAACAACTAATTTTGTTAATTTTTAAAAAAAATTTAATGACAGTTTTGCTTTAATCTCAAATTTTGAAAATCAGCACTGGCAGATGTTGCACTAGGTGTCAATAGTACATCAAAGTCTCTTGTGATTGCTCAGGTTTCACAGTTGTTTGGTTTATTGGCAGAAAGGGAGAGAAGGTAAAGTATTTGATGGTTTTCCGGTGTGCTGTTATGATGTCGAACCTACTGCAAGAAAACAGGGACTGGAAATGAGATTGTAATGACAGCATAGGATCACAAAATTGAGGAATTAATTCTTATTGGACTTAGCAGATATGGAGCTATCCCCTGAAGATGACAATTATTTTTAGCTGAAGTGTTTGGACTGGGTTGGTTTAATTACAGGGTTTTCTACTAAGCAAACTTAATGGGTTTAGGCCTAACATCTGTCATAGTCTTTGGCACTTGAGTTAATTCCCCACTAATTCTTGGCTCTGCCCCAACACTGACATCTGGGGGGAATTCCTTCGGTCGCAGAGGAACAACAGTGCTGGTATTGGTTTCAATTTTCCTGTTTCCATACTGGTACAAAAACAGCTCCCATTAAACTGATTAAGCTTTTAACAATTTATTCAGCATACTGAAAGGTTACCCAGTGTAGTTACTTATTAGTCACTTTTCAAATCATTAACAAGCTATTTATGACACCTTCACGTGCAGGTACAAAGCCTTCTGGAGGATTCCTCCAATTTAATTGCTCTAGTTTAATGCCGAATGGAGAGAACAAAGGCAAAGCTCACAGTCGCTAATTAAGAGGATGAAGGAAGGCAGAGGGGATGCTGACAAGAGGTCATGGGCTCGTTAAAAAGAAAAAACTATATCCTGAGGATGGGGAGATATTACAGACAATTCTTGGAGGCTTGCTGAAGTGCAGAATGAATCCGTGTGTATCTTACTACCCCTTTTTGTTAAAAACTGCTTTGTCCTTAACTGTTTACTTAATACTGCACAAAAGCAGCTTATAGTATCACATCTGAAATAATACTGAATAGAAATTCTGATTTTCTTTGCCAAAGAACTTTGGTAGGACATGTAGTCCCTTGATTACCAAATGTTTCATGAGAAGCTCTTGAAGGAACCCGGCTGGAAAACAGGATTTCATCAGTTCCATGAGCTGCTGACAGAGGTTGGCATACCATGTGCATCGAAGTCTCAGTGAACCTGCCTGTTCAAGTGGCCCGAGTGTTACAGAATGTTAGAATCATTTTGGTCGGAAGAGACCCTTAAGATCATAGTTAAGAGAAGTGCCAAATTAGTGTATACTGTGATTAAGGTATAAAGGTCATAATATTAACCAATTGACATGAGATAAATGCTTCCTGACCACCTGCAAAATGAGGGGAATATCCCCTCATTTATCCCCAAGTTTTAGATCCTTCTTCATGACAAGAGGGAGACAGAAGACTAAGTAATACATTGTTCAGAAGCGAAGTGCTTAGTTTGTATTTAATAATTAATAGATGTATTGTAAGAAAGAAACTAAACAATTATAACTAACATCATCTATTATTTCTTAGTATAGATGTATGTCAAAATTTTCAAAAATTGTAATGCATATATAGTAATTATGTGAATATAAACAATGCAAGAGCATCCAGTCTTTGGAGCACTTATGGAGGATGATCCCCAGTGTTCGCCAGCGCTGATAAAATAAAGAATGCTGCTTAACAGTATAATCGAGTCTACTGTTAAGTTTATTTCTCCGTTTCAGTAGGGTCCAACCATAACCTAAATCATGTCCCTAAATAACCTCATCTCCGTGTCTGTTCAGCCCTCCAGGGATGGCTGCCCTGGGCAGCCTGTTGCAATGCCTGACAACCTTTTCTGGGAAGAAATTGTTCCCAGTATCGAACCTAAACCTCCCCTGGTGTGACTTGAGGCCGTTTCCTCTCATCACTTGTTACTCATGAGAAGAGGCCAACACCTTCCATGTTCCAACGTCCTTTCAGACAGTTGCAGAGAGTGAGAAGGTCTCCCCTCAGCCTCCTTTTCTCCAGCTGAACCCCTGAGATCCCTCAGCTGCTCTCCATCAGACTTGTGCTCCAGCTCCTTCACCACCTCTGTTGCCCTTCTCTGAACTCATTCCAGCACCTCAAGGTCTTTCTTGAGCCCTGGAGTGATTTTGATGCCCCTGGCACCGCCATTTTGAGCCCTGAGGTGATCTTGGTGCTACCATTTTGAGCTCTGAGGTGAGGTGCCCAAAACTAACCCCAGGATTTGAGGTTTGGCCTCACCAGTGCTCAATACAGGGGAATAGTTACTGCCTTGGTCCTGTTGGTCACAGTATTCTTGATGTATCCTGGCCAAGTCCTCTAGCAGTGAGAGATTTCATCAGAGCAGTGTTGGCCATGAGACAACTTTGCTTTGTGGGGCAAAGATGGGCTTTTCTGTCAGTGCCCAGGGCCTTGCTGGTGTCAAGGGCAGGAAGACAGGAGGAATTTCTGTGGTTTGGGCAAAACTTCTTACCAGTGTGGTGTCACCTTCTCACCTTCTAATTTAAAAAGCCCCAATTAAAAAAAATATTAAACAGCCCCAACCCCATCCCTGTAAAAAAAAAATAAAGGGAAAGTCACCAATTATTCACCTTGGCATAAACTCATTGCCAGTCTTTCTGTTGTCATCAACTGCTGTTCATGTTCTCTGTAGTTACCTGGCCTCTTCATTTGCAGTTTTCCATCCTTCGTTTTGCTTCTCCTTTACTCCTCTTGGGTTTTGTAAAATATTAAGTTGCTTGGGTTTGTGCAGCTGTGATCTTCAGCAAAAGAATAATAAGTCAAGAGAACAATTATCCCCTCTGGAGCCTCATGAGGGACTCACCAGGGACTTTGCAGCCATGTTGCAAACGTATATTCTTCAATTTCCTTTTCCTCCTGTTGTCCTTGTTGCCTCAGCCCTGTGGCCATGATGACTTTGGTGTCATCACCTACACAAATTGCTTGAAGGACCCAGGCCCTGCTTGGGAGGCTGAAGGGTCCATGTCCCAATCTCTGCCATTTTGGTGGCACTTAGGCCTTCCTGGAATAGTTGGTAGAACAAGACACACCTTGACTGCTTGGTTGCAGCTTTTCTTACTTCCACTTGTTAAATGTAAATTAAAATGATATTTTGTCAAGCTACAAAAAGCACAAGGATAGTTGTTCTTGTTCCTATAATGCTTCTAACTGGTTCACACTCCCGGGGAAGGAAGAAATTAAGAGCTGAAGTAGGGAAGCTTGAGGTCCACCAAAGTGCTGGTTTGTGGCGCTTGAGATGGATGGGAGCCTTGTCTGAATAGGGCTCATTTCTAAAGCTGCCTCTTTCTTTGCTGGTTTCTAAAAAAAAAGAAATTATTAATGCCATAACTGTTGCATTAGCATGCTGATTAGCTGCAGAATGTCTCTGCTGTCAAAGACACATAAAGGACAAGCTCTTAACAGAAAAGGGGCAATCAAGGGGAAGCAACTGGTTGCAGCATGCGTAGCTGATTGTTAAATGTTCTTACACCATCTTATTGTATTTACTCATGTACAGGAACAGCAAATAGTACAAACAGCTGAGCAAAGAGTTCTGGGAAGTACATCTGCTTCTGAACATCGCCAGGCCGGGGAAAAAAACACAACTGGGAGAACAAAAGATGGCACAGACTGAGAGATCCTTCTCATTCAGCAGGATTTTTTGGGTTCAGTATGATTTTACTTTTTTACAGCTTTTGAGTCATCAAAACAGAAATTTTCAATTTTATTTTTTTACAACAGCAGCTAATACCTAATTTTCCCATTTTGCTGGCACTGCAGTTTTGAAAATCCTTTGTATTTTTCTCAGGAAAATCAACTTTGAAAAGTTGTTCATTTCAAATTAGTTTAATCTTCATTTTCCAAAACTGAAATTAAATAATAATTTTGGCCAGAGGCTATATTACACTAATTTCAATTTTTCATGGTAGAATAACATGTTCTAAAATGATACTGCTTATTTCTGTTACAGAATGAAGGCCAAATTCTCCATCCACCCATCTCTGTGGTGTTCTGGCATCAGAGCTAATGCTCTTCCTCTTCAGTGCCTCTTGCTTTCATTATCTATTCAATCTTTTTTTTAACACAATAACTGACTTTTCTTGTGGGTGATTAATGTCTTCAAACAGGTATAGCTATCAACTGGCATGTATGGGCTAGAGGTGTTACATGAATTATGCAGACTGCTGGATGAAGTTGGCATTTGAATACAATTCTCTTTGTAAAAATTGTTCTCGTTTTCTCCCCAATCAGTCATTCGTACTCTACTTTTTTTTTTTTTCCCCACTTTGATCCTTCTTTTCTAATTAACTCTTTCATCCTCTTCCGAGAGCTTGACTAGAGGCAGATTTGCTAAGAGAGCCTCTCTACACCTGTCACCAATAATAATTCTAAACCAGAAATCTGTATTAAGAATATGATAAATGGGGGAATTAAACATTAAACAAGCTGCGCACTGTGAGCTGAAGTGCTGTTGTTGTTGGGGGTGATTTTCTTAGCTGTTTTGCACTGGTGTAAGTGACCCCAAGGCAGTGATCAAGACACTCGAGAGCTGGAAAGGTTGTAGATGTTCAATGATGAAAGGACACTTTGTGTTTGCAGCAAAGAGGTATTTAATGCTATGTACTTAATACTAGTGAAAAAAACTTGTTCTTTGAGCAGTTGCAGTATTTTCTACGCCAAAGAAATGCCAGGATGTTTGTTTTCTGTGAAGTGGTGGGTATTGTTTATTTGAAAGCTGTCCAAAACAAATTGTCTATGCTCATATTTAAAACTAATGTGATCACAGTACTTGCAGTGTGATTTAGTTACAAGATAAACACCTAATTATACTTTTTCTTATTTCTAATTTACTGTTAATAGTATATCCAAACATTTGCCTACGTGGTCTGTAAGAATTGTAAGTATACTTAGCTATTAGCTATATATCTCTTAGTTTGTCAAAACGGTGGTATATACAATGTTGTTACAACTTTCAACTACATGTAGATCACCTTTAATCACGCGATGAAAAGGAAATCTTCACAACAGAACAAGTCTGTAGTTATGTAAATATTACTGAAAAGTACGATTGTGGATCTATTAATATCCATAGCTAATCTTTACTTTCAGCTGATACAAACCCCAGTGTATCTCTAGTGACTGCTCTGGAGTGTGGGTGTAAGGTAATAAGCTCCTTTGCACTAAGTGATAATCACTATGAGGTCCTGCCCTAAATTGCCTCTCAGCACTATCAGATTATGAAATGTGAAATAAATGCATATAATGGGAGGAGAACGAGAACCCCGGGGTTAAAATGAGACATGCTTATAGCAATGAATAGTTATGTTGTGTTTAAAGCAGATTAAAATGCATCTTAATAGATTTCGTTGTTCTTGTATCTTTCTCTGCATAAAGTCGTCTGTAGCTGGAAGTAGGGTATGTACTGTGAGCCTGGGTCATACAGAAGTAACCTTGTACTCTTAATTCTCTGCCGCCTTCTCCATTTTTCCTTTTTTAGAGTCAATTATTCTCCCACTTGCTCCGTTTTTGCAGGCACAGGAGGAGGTGTGTTAGGGAGTGGCTTAAAGATAAAGGACATGAATCCATGGAGCAGTTGCACGATCAGAGTTTGTTCTAATAAGAGTTTGTTCTAATAAGAGTTGTGTTCTAATGTTTGTTCTAATAAGAGTTGTGTTCTGATAAGTTAATGGTTTCACATGTTTTAGGAGCTTAGCATAACTAGGCCTCAATGCCTCAATAGGCCTCAGCAGAGACTGCTGATCATGAGGGAACAGCAAGGACACTGTGACCTTGACATGACTTGTAAACAACTCCAGGGAGGGGGAGTTGAAAAGGCGCGAAACTCAGGCCGCAGGTAGGAGGGTCAAGGCAAATGTAACCTTTGGACTTAAGCCAATCAGCAGGTGACAAGTATGCATAATTACTGTAAGCTCTATAAATATGTTTCGTTAAGAGCAATAAAGTTGAACAATGCGTTATCACCCACATTGGGTTGGCCTAGCTTGTTCCCCCGCCGCTCGCAGAGGTGAGGATCTGCTCTGGCATTTCTCTGTTCCCCAGCTCTAAAGAGAGAGTACTGTCCTCATACTGATTATTTTTTTAAATTTTTTTGTGCAAAGATAAACTTGTGACTGTTTGTGAGGCTCTTATTTATTACGATAATGAAGGCTGCAGTACTTAGGGTAAGTGGAAGATGAGGGGACACATCTGGAGGGAAGTGTCTCACATCACAGGGGAGCTCTGATTAGAAGTTCTGGACGAAGGAATGCATTTTACTATAATAGTATTCTGACCCCGCTAAGATTACTGATGTGCGCTATTTAATATCCCTACACAAGATAATTGGATATAATTAAAGTGGGCACACTTCTCAAGTCAAGATCCTCTTCTCAAAGGGTGAATCTAGCTGAGTAATCATTGCTGTTTAGTGCTCTTCGAAATGAAATAGAAATATGGTGCTAGAAAACTTAAAAATTCTTCGAGTTTATAACCTTTTTAAGTCCAGATTTTCAAATGTGCCTGAGGTTTTAGGTGGTTGAATTTTAGCAGACTAATTTAAAGAAGGTGTTTACTTTGTGCTTTTTTATCAGAGCCCTTTAAAATAACTCTGTTTTGAGGGCAAAAATGGAAACAGCCGAAATCGCAAGTCAATGCTGAACTGCCTGTCCATTTATTAGGGTTAATTTGTAACAGTGACACAAGTTATGCCATTTGTAGAGACAGGATGCTCTTGGTTCTCATGAAAACAGCAGTGCTTAATTTTTGTTTGCTTGTGAATATTTATGGCAGCTTTGGACACTTGTTGTCCCACCTCCCTTCACAGTGCTTGGTGTTTGTCAGATGCTGGTATCTGTCAATAAGGCATTTCTTTTTGAAAACCACACAGTTAATTTCCAAAGGGTTCTTTCATTGACATGACGTAAGTGTGATTAAATATACTATAGTTAAGTTACAGAATCCCGGAGCTTTTAATCTCAGTAAACCTGAAAAGTTAAAAAAAACCTCATATTGCTTTCAGAGCTTTATTCCTTATTGAAGAAACCATCTTGATTTCTTCAAATTAATCCTCCTGTGATTACCTTCAGTCCAATTAAAAAGAACATGTAGGCAGCTGCACAGGTCTGATTACATGTGGACATGATAATAGGGCTTCTCACAGGGGAACCAGAATAAGGGTCAGTATGTTAGTCGAGAAGAAATATTTCAAATTCTGGTGTCCTGACACAACATGCAATACATAACAGTACCATACCTGCTAGCTACAAAGCTCCTTGCAGTCAAGGAACACCAAGGTTTTCGCGCCTATATATAATCATTCCACATCCCTCAGAAAATGCTGTGAGACTGAACATTTATATCTGTAGTAAGGTCTTAAGATACGTCTGTCTTTAGCACAGAGGGCCACAGGTGACAGGCATTCCCCTGCTGCATTTCCGTCAGCCTGTGACAAATTGCATCTTCCTTGTTTATTCTCGGTGAAAATCCCAAAGCCACAGGGATTTGGGAACCTAAGAGTTTCATCTTAAAGACATCTTTGAAGGACCTGACTGTGGTGTGACCAAACCTGAAAGCCAACCCAAGAAACCCAATTATAAGGCAGAGCAGAGCACTTTCAAATAACGAGTCCAGCATTACAAATTAAGACTGAAAGTTTTTATGATTGAATTGGTAGCATTCCAACCTAGGCAATTGCTGCTTTTCTGTGATTGGAATAGTTTTGTTTTTTTAATTAAGGCTGTTTATATTCCATAGCTTGTCATTTGTGGTTAAACAATAATTTGTAGCAGCACAAAATTATTCCATTTGATGTCACTGCAGCTCCTTTTTCAACTTCTCTCCTTCATTCCCTCCCTCTCTCTTTTTTTTTTTTTAACTAAAAAAAAAAAAGAAATGGTGGAGAAGACCATTACCACACTGATTTACACAGATGCAGCCCTAATTCAGACTGGTGTTCCAGCAGTCACATAAAAATGATTGAACACCAAGTTGTTTGTGTGTTTAATAGCTTCTGAGATGGAAGGAATCCTCTTCCCTGTCAGGCCACCTCTGAAGGACTAGAAATGCTGCAGATTTTTCAGCAGAGCTGCACCGAATACCAGAATGATGAATCAGTGACAGCAAGACCTTCTAATTCAATTAAAGTTCTGCACCAAAGAACTACAGCTGTCAACGTTAGCAACCAGGTAGGGATCCTGTTGACCTGAGTATTTAAGATGATCCTCAGAGATTTTGAGAACAGGTGGCCAATGTCCACCTACTAGTGATCCAGTGTTATGCCATGCAGAAAATACAAAACTATTTGTTATCTGATTAAATCTGATGATTACTAAGAAAGCCAGAATATGCTATTTATTAGTCTAGAATATTTTTTTTTTTCCCACTATACTTTTGTGTGACTCTCTTTCACGTGTCATAACCTTTGTTCTCTGGGTCATTTCTGTGTACAAGGAGACTGTGAACAGCATATACAAAAAGGAAAAATGTAAAGCATTCTTTATAGACTAACACACAAAATAAAACTGATCAGCTAACAGGCTGAGCATTAACACACTACCCCAATGAAATATTCAGTCTTTACTGACCATCAGATTGTTCCTGGGTGCTCATAGGAGAAGGAAATGGGTGATCGGAGCTCTGCCACTGTCCGTTTCCAGAATAATTTGTGCTGCCTCGTGTACACCATCAGCCTGGAGACATCTCTGTTATCTTAGAATACGGAATAATAATTTTTCTCTGTGGAAATCGACCTTTCTCTCCACCAACAGTGCCTTTGTAGGGATATATTTCAGCATGGGGAGGTTTGTATATAGAAGCTTAAATAGCCAGATTTCCTAAAGAAATGAGCAATAACATCAGAAGAGGAGAGTTTACAGGTCATGGAAGCAGGGGCTGGCCACTTGGGAGGAATATAAGGCTGCTGTTAGATGATGTAGGAAGGCAGCTAGGATAGCCAAGGCCTCCTTAGAATTACAACTGGTGAGAGGGATCAAGGACGGCAAAAAGAACTCTTTCAAATACATAGCAGATAAAACTAACACCAGAGGCAATGTAGGCCCACTGATGAACAAGGTGGGTGCCCTGGTGGCAGAAGATACAGAGAAGGCAGAATTACTGAATGCCTTCTTTGTCTCTGTCTACTCTGCCGGAGGTTGTCCTGGGGAGCCCTGTACCCCTGAGACCCTGGATGAAGCCAGGTCAATGGAGGAGTTTGCTTTAGTCGATGAGGACTGGGTTAGGGAGCAATTAAATAGTCTGGACATCCATAAATCCATGGGTCCAGATGGGATGCATTCACGGGTGCTGAGGGAGCTCGCTGAAGTCATTGCTGGGCCGCTCTCCATCATCTTTGCCAAGTCTTGGGAAACGGGAGAGGTGCCCGAGGATTGGAGGAAAAGCAAATGTCACTCCAGTCTTCAAAAAGGGCAGGAGGGAGGACCTGGGTAATTATAGTCCGGTCAGCCTCACTTCTGTCCATGGGAAAGTAATGGAACAGCTTATCCTTGGTGCCATCTCAAGGCATATCAAGGATAAGGGGGTTATTAGGGGCAGTCAGCATGGCTTTACCAAGGGTAGGTCATGCTTGACCAACCTCATAGCCTTTTATGAGAAGGTAACAAGGTGGATGGATGATGGCAGAGCGGTGGATGTGGTCTACCTTGACTTCAGTAAAGCCTTTGACACAGTCTCCCACAGCATCCTCACAGCTAAACTGAAGAGGTGTGGTCTAGACAATAGAGTAGTGAAGTGGGTTGCAAACTGGCTTAAGGAGAGAAGCCAGAGAGTGGTAGTCAATGGTGCGGAGTCTAGTTGGAGGCCAGTATCTAGTGGAGTGCCTCAGGGGTCAGTACTGGGGCCAATATTATTCAATATATTAATTAACGATTTGGACGAGGGAATTGAGTGTAGTATCAGCAAGTTTGCTGATGACACCAAGCTGGGAGGAGTGGCTGACACGCCAGAAGGCTGTGCTGCCATCCAGCGAGACCTGGACAGGCTGGAGAGTTGGGTGGGGAATAACCTGATGAAATTTAACAAGGGCAAGTGTAGAGTCCTGCATCTGGGCAGGAACAACCCCAGGTTCCAGTATAGGTTGGGAGATTACATATTAGAGAGCAGTGTAGGGGAAAGGGACCTGGGGGTCCTGGTGGACAACAGGATGACCATGAGCCAGCACTGTGCCATTGTGTCCAGGAAGGCCAGTGGCATCCTAGGGTATATTAGAAGGGGGATGGTTAGTAAATCGAGAGAGGTTCTCCTTCCCCTCTACTCTGCCCTGTTGAGACCCCATCTAGAATATTGTGTCCAGTTCTGGGCCCCTCAGTTCAAGAAGGACAGGGAACTGCTGGAGAGGGTCCAGCGTAGGGCAACAAAGATGATTAAGGGAGTGGAGCATCTCCCTTATGAAGAAAGGCTGAGGGAGCTGTGTCTCTTTAGCTTGGAGAAGAGGAGAATGAAGGGTGACCTTATTAATGTTTATAAATATTTAAAGGGTGAGTGCCATGAGGATGGAGCCAGGCTCTTCTCGGTGGCAGACAATGATAGGACAAGGGGTAATGGGATCAAGCTGGAACACAAGAGGTTCCACTTAAATTTGAGAAGAAACTTCTTCTCAGTGAGGGTGACAGAGCACTGGAACAGGCTGCCCAGGGAGGTTGTGGAGTCTCCTTCGCTGGATACATTCAAAACCCGCCTGAACATGTTCCTTTGCGACCTCATCTAGGTGTTCCTGCTCCAGCAGCGGGATTGGACTAGATGATCTTCTGAGGTCCCTTCCAATCCCAAACATACTGTGATACTGTGATCAGCTGAAATCCCTTAAGTAAAGATGATAAAAGAGACCAGAGATATTGCAGTATTTTTGGGTTGGTTTATGGGTTTGGTGGTTTTTTGTGTATGTGTGTTTTTTTTTGTTTGTTTCACTCTCAGCTGCTTTAATTGGGAGATACTGGCTGGTTAACATTTGTAATAAGAACAATCTGGAGAAGCATCTGTCCTTCACAATGGCTCTACTCAATATTCTACACATATTCTCTTAAAGTCCCTTCCAGCGCTGTTTCCTAAGATTTTTCTGAAGGCTTTTCTAACAGCTCTTGTAATCACAAAGAAAACAGTTGTTGTGGTCACTTATTTCTGTGAGAAATTAATAATCTGTGATGTCGGGTAGCAAGGTTTGTCACCCCACAGAAGGCTAGAAAGTTCTAGTGACTTACAACTGGCATTGAAAATAATGTCTATGTGGATCAATGTTTCCCCCTAAAGAGACAATGAAGTGAACAGGGATCTTTAACCTCACACAGGGTCTTTGCTGAAGAGGTCCAAGAAATGCTTTGCTGGGTTTTTTTGAAAGATAAGGAAGGATATTTTGCAAGTATCGTGTATAAAACTCCTCCAGCACCTGTCTGGCAGAACTGGTTTTAATATCTGACTTACTAGGAGGTTATCAGCAACCAGTGGCATTCTTCTTGGGGGTGCAATGATCCCAAGCAAAGGCATATAAAACGAAGAGAAAGCAAGTGTTTGTTAGCTAAGGAAAACATTTTCTGATCCTGTCAGTCATGTGCTCAGAAAGAGAGATACGAAGTGAAGGCATTGGACATGCAGCTCAGCTTGATTTTTCAATTTTATAAACAGTAGGAGGCTCAAGAAGAAACAATGAAGAAAAACAGGGCTATAGAATCAGCAAATAGAGTCAACTTTTGATTCTTACGCCATTTAAATCCAAATTATAGTAATTTACTCAGTCCAGAGAGCCTGAGTTTTCACCGTTTTCCAATTTAGGCAGCTGTGACAGCAGACTCCACGAAAAAGTCCTGCTTCAAATTTAATTGGTAAATTCACACCTCCTCCCCTCCCCCCCCTTCATATGCAAATATAATCTCATGTAGTTACTTGTGTTCGAATCAGTGTAATGATGTTTGCAGTTAGCAGGATAAAAGACATATCATTAGTAAATTCTTAGCCCCAAATTCCCATCCTGCTAGACCTCACATATCAACATTGCCAGGATGCAAACTTTGCTTGGAGTCCTGGTTCCTGGAATAGTTTTCAAAGATAACTACTGTAATAATGGTAATTACTTCTAATCAGATGCTTCAGTCTGAAAAGAAATATTTCATTTTTTTCCTCTATTTTAAAAATTTCTTCCAAAAAGAGGACATTTCCTATATTTAAGAAACACTGCTTTATTTATCAAATGGTGAAGCCCGTAGATTTGTTCTATTTAACATCCAACTAAAGCAATTAATACAAAATTGGGGAAAAAAAAAAAGCTTTGCTTGACCAAAGTCCTTGGGCAGTTCAGTATTTTTGGCAATTAGAACACAATATTTTGTCTAAATGAGTTAAGCACAAATTACCTAATTCAGATCCCTCAAGATCCCCGTGCTTGGTGTTTTCTGTGGGCTGGCTGGGGACCTCTTTGCTGTTAGGACACAGGGATTTGGGTGGAATTGTAGCCATTTATACCTAAAGTCTGGAAGGCAGACTCCCACTTTTTAAAGAATTTTGTCTTGTGGATTTCCCTGTATTTAAATTTTGTGTGTGCGTGGTGTGGTGTGTTTGTTTTTGTGTGGTTTGCTGTTTTTGTGGTTGTGGTGGTGGTGGTGTTGGTTTTTTGTTGGTGGTTTGGTTTGGTAGTGTTCTGGATTTTGGTTTTTTGTGGGTTTTTTGGGGTTCTTTTGTTGTTTTGTTGTTGTTGTTGTTTTAATAGCTAGATGAAAATCCCCTTGGAAATTTTAAAATACCACGGTTACCGGGGCATATTTGGTGTCCAGCACCCCTTCTGGTTATTTTGGAGCACCCTCTCCTGGCTCTCGGCTATTTGCACATTAATCGTCTCCTGAAATGGGTTCTCTGGGATAAACTGCAGTGCCCATTTTAGTTTAGGAGGATGCCTTTTCAGATAATGTGAGTTGCTGCTCTCCTTTAAGCCTACTTGATGTTTTTTAACAGCCTAGTTGATTTACAGCTGAGAAATCCTTCTAGTGGCAAAATTCCTCTGTGAGGATTTTTTTTCTTTCCTCTAATGTTGCTTGTAATTGCTTCCAGAAAAGCACTTGCAGACCAGGGAATACAATGTACCAGGCGTAATCTGATAAAGGGATTATGCCCAGTTGATAAAAGGTTGCTTATGGGGTGATGGAGCTTACATTCGCGTCTCTCAATGGATCTTATCTTTCTGTTAATACCTCTGGAGGCCCAAAGCTGAGTCTGAGGATGAATCAGTGTGTCATACAGCAAGTTTATTTGCAGAGATTATGGCAATAAGCAGCAGCTACAATGAAAATAGGAGGTGAAGTTTGGGTGATTACCACTCCATTCAGAGTTACGATGTGAGAAACAGTCATCCAGTTTTTGAATCTCATAATAAATAGTATTGGGGCATGTGAAAGTTCTCTTGCATTTCCGTGACTGCAGTACTAAATTCTTTGCCCTAGTCATAGCAGGAAGGGCAAAATCTTCACTCTTTATTTCTCTCCTGTTACTTCAGAGTTGTGCAACATTTTTGCTAAATTTAACAGTTCCCAAGCACCAAGTCTGGTGCTTCAAAACAGCATCGTAGTCGGTTCCACAAGTGCTGACAACTTTAAACATGCACGTTAAGTGCTTCCAGACTGTCTTGAAGTTGTAACATCGCCCAAATTCTCTGAGATATTTGTTCTAAAAGCTTGATTGAGCAAGCAGTTTCTAACATCAGTCTCATCTTATTCTCAGGCACCATTCTTCCTCAACCCGAGGCATTCTCAGAGGAAAAGGACATTTCTGAGTGCTGGGAACATCATTGCAGAGCATGCTCCAAACAGCAGGAAGCTAATTTGCAGTAACCAAGGACTGCACTACATCACCTTTTTATTGCCTTGTGCTCAGTGGGTTTGTACTCCTACACTGCGAGTATGACCCTGGCTTTTACGGAGGAAAACCATCCTCCTCTCCTAGATGCTATCGTGGGACTGTTTGGTGTAAGTAAAGATCTGCTATTCAGCTCTCTGATTTCAGCCTGCTAGCCAGCTTTCATTTTGTATTATCCTCAATTAGAAGGGACTTTGAATTTTTCTGCTGTTTTATTGGAGAATGAGAATAAAGAAGCAGGTAGAAACAAAGAGAATACAGAAGTATTTTTGGGTCATTGTGGAATCAGAGCAGAGGTGTTACTGAATTTGAGTGGGTGTGAACAGGGCTGTTTCAATTTGTGTGTTACTTTGATACCAGCAAAGAGACCAGTGTCTTATGATATTTAAGTCAGGAGGCTCAAAGAAAAAATTTACTGCAGCTGAGATCTGAAGCAAAATACTTTGTTTATTTTCTTTGTATGTGTGAGAGTACGCCTTTTAAACTGCCGGAGAAACTCCCTAATTTGCAATAAGGAGATTACCTGAAAGAGAAAGAACAGCGCAAGAAGAGACATCATATCACAAGATATTCGTATTTACTTATTGGACACTGAAAATCATCATCCCAGCTTTCCTTTGATTTCTAATCACCAGTCCAGAGTTTCATCAGGAATAAATGCACATCATTCACAGAACTTATCCCTGTTTCACGCTGTCACGAGTAAGCAAAAAATTAATAATATGGGGCCTCGCTGTAGATGTGACTTTGCTAGACAATGCTTAGTGTTAGTGATTATCATTTTTGTCATATAAGAGAAGCAAGTGGAAGCCATAGCAGGTGTGGAGTAAAGACAGAAGGCTTTTGAGGTGATGGGGACGTTGGGCATAGACTTTAGGAATGACTCTGTAATTTGTTTTGGCTGCAGTGTTCCTGGCCAGGGCTCCCCACAAACACCCATGACATCCAGCATGAGTGTCACAGCCAGACCCTCATGTGGAGCAACTTGGCAGCACTCCACAGGGTCAACAGACCACAGCTGAACTGCAGCAGCCCAGAGCCCGGCTCTGCCTCTTGAAGTAAGTGAATTTTCTTGGCTAATTTCATGCAAGTGCTCCCTCTGAGCACCTGTAAAGTGTTGAGCTTAATAGGGTGGCAGCTGTTGCTGGCTGCCTTGGAACGTAGTTGAGAGATGAGAGCAGCACCTTGCAGCGTGATTATCTTTTTCTCCATTTCCCCTCAATTTCATTGTCATCATCTTCTCTCTTAAGAGCGCTTAAAAGCATTTGTTGCTTCTTAAAACACCCACAGGAGCTGTTGTGAAGTGCACTTTTTTGTGCTTAAGGTTTCAAAGCTTAAAATCTCTGACCTTAAGAGCTATAGAAAGTGGCTTTGTGTGCAGACACCTGCAAAACCCTGAGCTGAAGCTGGCACAGCTGGCGGGAAGGCTGGCTCATAATGATGGGTGGTTATATTGCTGCGTTTCAGTGCTCTCCTTCCCCTGCAGGAATTAGAGCTTGGGAAGCTGCAATTTTTGGTTGGATCTGGCCTTTGGATTTGAGAGCTTCATGCCCGTAGCAGGGTTGTAGCTTTTGTGAACCCTAGCAGAAGAACGTAGAGTAACCCATAATGGTTTATTTTTTTAGTTGATAAATTCAGAGCTTTGTGTATGAGTTGCTGTAAATAACCTGTCCGTATAGTGAAAGGAATTGGCATCTTTGGCTGTGGGATTTACCTGGCAGGAGTAACCCTCAATCTGCAGATGGCAGAAGGAACTGAATCTTTCGATGCAGGTACCTCCATCAGTTCCCAAAGTTGGGAGAAATCTTCCTTGTGATGCGTTACAGGCAACCAGGAAGGACTCTGACAGGAGGTGTTCTGCTCTAAAGCCTAGCTGGGCTTTTCACAACCCCTTTCCCTGCTCCCAAAGCAGGTCAGGATTGTTTGCTCTGCAGTTCTAATAGTTGAGTGCAGGCGAGAGTTAATTCAGCTACCTTCCTTAAGAGTTAGGATGCTTTGGACTTTCTAGTCTACCTGTTTTTGTAGGATGGAAACCTGTGTGTGTGCCTGCAGTCCTCCAGCAAGCGTTGCTTTCACATGTAGCTTCATATGCCATGTCTCTTCTGTTCCAGGTTGTAAAGCATGTGTTGGCCCAGGCGCCTTTAGTTGTGTTGCAATTGCACTTGGGTATGTGACCTACACATATAAATGAGCATCAAGGTGTATGTGGGAGATCCCCTTGTATAGAAGTCTTCCTTCAGAAACATTAATTTTTGTGTTACTGCGCTGCTGGTAACAGAGAAACTCCTGACGCTGAGAAGTTCGAGCAGTCCTCAGCCAGGGAGGATTTGGTCCTCCCAGGAATAACCAGGCAGAGCAGGAACAGTTCTGTTTCCCAGTGCCAGCAGTGTTTCAAATCCAACAGATGAAATAAAAAAGGTACGGTAGATCTCATCCCCCTATCTGACACCAAAATAAGCTGGCAACCAAAGGAAACACCCAGGCTGGTGAGCTTTTGAAAACCTGGCCATCAGTTTTGGGACTGAATTTCTTTTTTTTCTCTCCTTTGTTTGTTCTTACACTTGCTGAATGGCAAGGGACTCCTCTCTTTTTCTGACCACATATTGACTTTCTTTGGCTTCAAAGAGGGGTTAAATCTAACTGGTATGTTAATAAAAGGACAAAGCCTGACATGATTAATAGTCACGTGAAATCATGTGTGAAGAGCATTTAGTTAAAGCCATCCTCAGGAGAGAAGAGTTTCAAAAATATCTTTAACAGAAAGAAGAAAAAGGGACAATTTGTCTTTTTCCCCAAGCGTTTCTGCTGCAAATCTGGCCTCCTTGCTGTCCTTTACTTTTTGACTTCAAATCCAGAGTTGGCTTTGACATCAGTTAGCTCAGGCGGGAGACACTGCTTGAAGCAAACCCAGGAGACAAGAGTTGTTTTGCACACAAACAGCACCTAGTAAAGAATATTGCTGCCTGCCAAGAGAGTTTAGGGGACAACTGGCAGTGAAAGGGTAAAAAAAGTTTGTGAAACATTGAAAAAAAAGTTTGTCTTACTGCTAAAACTTGGAGTGGTGCTCCACTGAGAGCTCTTTTAGCCCAGGGGCCATTTGCTGTTTGAAATCATTAATAGCCAGCTCAATTTCATCCAGTGTGATTGGTTGAGCCAATATATTCCTATTAATTTGACTGAGCTTGGAGACAGAGGGGAAATATAAAAACCTCTTCAAGTTGCTGGTACCTTCTGGGATCTCAGGCTTATAGAGGTCTTGAGAAATCTTGACAAATTCAGACTTGGGGGTATATTTTCCAAGTGGTTTTCAGGGTTTTAGCTGCATATTAATGAGCAGAGATGATTTAAACCCACCCTAGAAAAGGCACATCGATGATACAGCATGTATACTGCACATAAAGGGCTGGTATGTACAGGGTTTAGCTGTCTACCATAAGGAACTAGCTCTAGAGAGGACACACACATATATATATATATGTGTGTGTGTGTGAGAGAGTCAGTTAATCAGCAAGGTGTGCAAAAAATTGCCGTATGTGAAATATGTACTTTGATCAGCAAATTATCTGCTTGGACATTAAATTATGCATCATGATCTCTGAGGTGTATTAAATATTGAAATCGGAGATTTTAGCATTAACGGAAACCTAATGAACAACAACAACATTATGTGCCTGGGTTGACTTGTGTCAGAAGCAACTCATTGTAGCTGTTAGGTGACTTTCATG
Source organism: Streptopelia decaocto (assembly GCF_964273445.1). Taxonomy (NCBI): domain Eukaryota; kingdom Metazoa; phylum Chordata; class Aves; order Columbiformes; family Columbidae; genus Streptopelia; species Streptopelia decaocto. The sequence continues at coordinate 29,438,135 of NC_138658.1, forward strand.
AGCCTTTGGTGGTAAAATGCCAATTATTTCAGTTATCAATGACTCTGGAGGCTCCAAATGACTTCCACAGATGTTTTACTGCAGACTGTGTAATGAATAGGGTTTCTTAGTATGTAGACAAAAGCCAATTTGAATGGACTGGAGGAAAGAGAGACCAGTTTTTACTTTGCAAATTTATAGCTAAAGGCATTCTACCAGCTTCTTTCATCGTATGAGGTGGCTTTTAGGATATGTGTTTTCTTTGGACTTGGGGTAATAAAAGCACAACAAGGTGATGCCTTCATTGGCGGTTAATGTGTAGGCACCTAAATTAGAATATATACATATGCAATGCAAGAAGTGCCTGAGGATGACTCCAGGTAGTTCCATCTGTGAGACTTTTATTATTGGGATTATTGAGCCATCAGAAATCTCAGTCAAGATCAAAGCCATGGTCTCTCCCATCCTTGCTCTACAGTTTGAACAGAGGGGTAGGAAAGCAATGTGACTTTTTCAAGGTCACTCCCCTTGTCAGTGACAGACCAGGAGCTAAATGGGAATTTTCTGCTGTTTGGTTTATGTTGCGATACAGGCTATAATGCATTTATGCCCAAGTTAGCTTTAAACTAGCAGTATGAGCTTCACTTCCTTTAAGGGGTGTTGGGGTGGGCTTGTTGAAACCCATGTCACTGCTGTCCCCCCAAGTACTCTGTCCTTTTAAAGTGACTCACTATGTCCCCATCATCCCTGTTTGCATCACAAAGCCTCGCACAAATAAAGCTGGAGCCTTTACAAAATGCTGTCCCTGATGAACCAGCCCGCTCGCTTTCTGTTCAAGTGCATAATTCGAAGCCAGATTTGGATGCAACTGTACTTGTTGATGGCATGGCAGATGTCAGGGTCTCACAGCAAGCGCCAGTTTCTGGTCTCTGTTCCTCAGCTCGTGTGGAAACCATTTGCAGGGCTTGGACATGTCTCACTTTTACACCCTGTCCCATCGCTGCACACGCTATTTGACTCCTTTGTCTTTTATGTAGGTCCTAAATTGCTACGGAAAACAGTATTGTTTTCTGCTGGCTTAACTATTGCAATCCTCAAGTCTTGTTTGTCAATGCTACACTTTACTGCCTGTTAACTTAACTGGATTTTTATCTGCTCTGCCTCTGACTGTCTGCTGTAAAATCCCACAGTAAGCCACAGCTTGCCCAGAGGAATATTCCTGGAGAGGAAAGGAAGCAATAATAATGCAGCCCTGTTGCAAAATAACACTTCAAAAACATTTAGGCATGAAAGAATGGTTCCCCCCACCCTGCCTTGATATCTACTTACAGCATAAAGGAAATAGCTCCCCAGGGACCTGGAAGAGATTGCAGATCTAGTTTGTCCTCTGTAGACGCACATGCAGCTTGCAGGTATCAATATCTTTGAGCTGTGTGTTAATGGGAGTGTTATCTTCTGTGTTGTTCCTTTCCCCTTTGTCCCCAGATACTGGGTTATATTCCAATATATTCCCTTGGGTGTGATACATGCCCTTGCCTGTGTTGAGGTAGGAATCTGCTCCCTCATGTTCTTGGTTGCCTAACAAATGGTCTGTGGGCAAATGTCATTGCCCACTCCCTGTCTTGTAGAGAATGGAGCTGAAATGCAAAATTGGGCATTTGATGCCCTGGCCTAGTGCTTCATCCCCCTCAACTGAGCGATAATGGGCTATGCTGCTCCCTTGTTGGCTGTAGTTTGCTTAAAGACTTTGCTAACTTAACCTTGAAATATGTTCCTACAGACTATTGGTGCTATTCTGAGCCAGACTACTCTTTACAAGACTTCTTGAACCAGAGGCAGGGATTCTGAGAGATATCTATATAGATCATCAGGGTCTTGTAATAATTTGAATAATTCGGAGCAGTGAGTGTTGAACAAGCTGAAGTTGGCCATGGTGAAGCTAAGGGCACTGGAAAGCTGTTTCTGTAATTTTTTTGGCTTAACGTGGCTGCAGATTTTAATTTTCTCTGATCAGAAATGACTTGTGAGTCAATGGTGAGGGCTGATCCAAGCAGCAGGAAGCTTGAAGAGAGGTGATGGTGAGATGTGGTTGTTGGTTGCCCTACAGCATATGTTTGGTCATCGGCTGGACAATTAATGTGTACAGAAATAAATGGATTCTGGTACCCTGAAATTTAGGTAACAGACACAAGTATTACTGGTGCTCTCATCTTATTGTTACAGGAGTGGGAAGGATTCATTGCTTTGTAGAGCAAACGATATATTATTTGATGGAACAAGTAATAAATGATGAGGAGAGAGAAAGATCTTTAAATATCAATGGACTGTGTTCATGGTCAAATCATATCACATGGAAGAAGACAGAAATCACAGGAGGAGTTCCAGGAAGATTCAAGTATGTAAAAATTCAGTGATGGGTTCCAAGGAGAGTCCTAAACCAAGGCCAGATCTCAAATTAATGTTCCTAGCAGTGTGGAGGGGCTATCGTGGTATTTTGTTCTATTCTGCTTCTGACAGAAGGACAAGACTTACTGCAGGAAGGAAAAGGCAATTTATATTGCCAAATGCCATCTCTCAAGTAGTAGGATTGAGACATAAATCCTAAGATTTCTTCTTTGATTTTGTGTATTTGATAATTTCTAATCCTTTAGCACCAGTTTGCTTTGTGTGTTTCAGTTTTTAATTGCAGCTCTGAGTTAGTTACATAAAGATGATTAAAAAAGAAAACTGAAATTATCTGATAATCATGAAAGTTAAGGGTTCCTAGAAAAAAATATTGTGAACCTTGCAATGAAGATAATTGAGAACAAGGTCACTGCTGATCCTCGTTCATTGTTTTGGTTCAAAGAAGTAATGAGGAGCAAGATTGCACTGGCTGACCACATGCTGTTGAAATCTTGCATGTGTAAGACTTTGGGCTTGTTATTCAGGGCCAGGAAAGTGCCTTTCCACTGTGTAAAGGGGCTGTAATTACATTTAAGCAAGTTAAAATATTTATTCAGCAGGTATGTGCCTTTGGATACCAAACTACTTCCTGGAAAGGAGCAAGCAATAGCTGATAACATTCCAAATGTTTCTTTTCAAACATCAAGAGCCAGATGTGTGTTAGTTCAGCAATACCCTGACAGGTTACTTTTACTCTCAGAGTGGGGTGGTAACAGATGGGGTCCAGTTAAGCTGAGCTGTCCATTCCCATCCTGTCTTCTCCAACTTGGCAACTGTGATAATAAGATATCTCCTGAATTTAAATAGACTGGGACTTTGGATCTCATCACACGTTTCCTGCCATTCAGTCTGCTCTTGGATGAAGTATTTTGCATCTTTAATTCTGAAAAAATCTTACTTCTATTACATTTTGAAACTGTTAATAAAAAATATTAGTGTGAGACTTTTCTGTTTATTCCAGATCTTTTTCTGTACAGAAGCCTTCCTTCTTCAATTAAAAAAAAATAATCTTTGATTGGTGATGAGCAAAACATCCAGGTGACAGACTCTTCTCATTTTTGTTTGAAGGTCTATGATTGTATGAATGTTGGCATTATGGGAATGCAGTGAAAACCCAGGAAGCCTCAGAAAATAAAAGCTGCTTTTTTCTCTGCAGAGCAAATTCATTCACCAGCTAGCTGGGAAGAGGACACACCGCCCTTGGACTTGCTGCCGCGTGGAGGACATCAAGCTGGCCAGATTCCAGCTAGGACAAAAATTGTTGATTTGAGAGCTGTTTTTTGGAGCACCTTGTAAGATATGGGATGTTATGCCTTCCCCTGACGCTGAGGCTTGTAAGTCAATTTAGTGCCTTTAAAATTGTGGTGATTCATGGTAATACAAATGTAGCACCAGCCTGAGGATGTGGGATGCCTCTGTCTCTCCATTGACTCTAGAGGGGGCCTAGGCAGATGTCTGAGGCTCAGTGTCGGATTTTTAGATTCAAGATAATTTCAGAAACTCCCCTGCATTGTCTTTTTGTACCGCTGAAAACTAGGGATTGGGTAGACTGACCCAAAAGAGCTCAGGAAGGCAGCAAAGATCTGAACGTGCTCTTCCCTGTGTGCCAACTCAATCTCCTCACATCCTGCAAAGTGAGTAAAAGACATATTTTCTTTGCCAGCTGTCAAATGAATTTATTTTTTAGTCACAAGTTCTACTCAATTGCTGAAAAAAAGAGCAGAATACTCGCCACCCACCAAAGCGAGTCCTGTCCCCAACCATGCTGGTGGCAGGTTGCACATTTTTAGTCTTGTGCTTCAACTTCTTTCCAGCTTCACCACTCCACCCTGATCACGTGGCCAGGCTTCCTGTCTTCTGTGAGGTAGTGGGGCTCAGCTTGCCTCTTCCTGTTGATTTGATGAAAAGCTGGATAGCTGGTGTTGTCATCAAGTAGTGGTAGAAGAAAAAATTATTCGTAGGCTGGTAAGAAGTACCAGACATGAGTGTTTTGTGCCATATTGCAACTGGAAAGGGGTGTTTGAACTGACAAAATGAGCTTCACTTGGTGCTACTGATGACTTCAGTGTCCTCGAAATTTAGGGCTGCTTCCTTGAAGTTTTTTATACTAATTTACGACAAGCCTGCAATGTTGTCTCCATGAAGAAATGCATTATCCTCTTTGTGTGTGAAATGGTGTCACCTACCGTGCCATGCGGAGCAAGCAGGCCATAACATGGCCTTTCTAGGAAACGCTAAGCCCAATTGAAAAACAAATGGAAACAAGGGGGGGTTTATTTATTTTTTTTTTCCTAGACTACAGAATGCACAGAGATAATATACAAGTTCTGTAGCTGCAAGTAAACCCTAGGGCAAGGTCAAATGCAAACATTTTGGTGACGTTTTGGATAACCTGCAATGGCCTTTTCCACCTTCCAGCATCTAAGAGTCATCAGGCCACTGGTGAGAGTACTGACTTGTGCTCAGAGCACATGTTATTCCTTCTCTTAGGCTAGGTATTGTGCTTTGTGGTTATTCTACTATGAAGGTCAAGCTGCTCAGGCAGTAAATGCAGCCCAGCTTTTCCTATATTAGCTATTTTTTCTCTTTTGGTCCATTTCCTCATTGTTTGTGCAGTTACAAAAATCCATACTTCAGAAGCGGGTGAAACACCTTAACCTACCCTCATTCTGTCTATATTTTTTTTTACCTTTGGTTTTACAAACTGGTTCCTGTGTTGCATAAAACAGTACATTCTACATATCCTGTAGTCTGCTTCAAGGTTTTGTGATGTGGGAGGAGAGTTACAGCATCATAGTTAGGTTATAACCTTATGATTAAGTTAAATTAAAACCTTGCGATTTGCTCAGAGGTTGTCTTTCAAAGACCAGGTTCTCAGCAGGAGCAGAGGTAATATGGCAGAAAATGCAATTATTTGCTAGTGGGGGCTTGGTTTGGGCGGCTTTTTTTGGAAGGACATGAGAGTTGGAAAACAACATTTAATGTGGGAGGTGATGCTGTTGGGATCTTGGAGTAACTTTGGTACCACCCAGCAAGGCCAGGCTGTGGTCATTGACATGTGTGCCAAGCAAGACCCTTTTTTGAGATCAACTTCATTTTCTGTACCATGGGAAGATTAAAATTATTAAGGTAATGAGGGTTATATTAGGGGGTTATATTTTCCTATGTTCTGTGGAAATTATACGTGAAGATCATCCTTCTCTTTTCCTGCTATCAAGCCAGGGTAAGAGGAGAAAAGCTGTTAAATTATTTCCCCGTACACGTTTTCTGGCTCATCAAGGCAGACTCACGCATACAGTGCTGAGCTCTCCACCTTTAATCTCCTGATTAGCCATAGCAGGATTGCTTGTACTTTTATTTACTATTCAAAGCTTTTAAGACTGAGTAGCAAAATTTCTTCTGCCTTGAGTCCTGATTCTGCAAACAGTTCTGCTCAAAAGGGGATTTTGTGCAGGTCAGGCCCTTGATCTGCTTTTCTGTCTTTGAGTATAACCCTGAAAACTGCCATGATGCTTCTGGCCTTGTGGTACAGCAAAGTGCAGCAAGCTGGGTGTTTTTTGGGTTGGTTGTTGTTTTATCTTTCAGTTTGGCTCGTTCTCTAGAAGCTAGTAGCCCAAAATGGTTGGGGAATTGCTAAACTTCAGTGCTCTATTTGCTTTGAATAACAAAAATAAGGTCACAGTATCTCTCTGTGCCTCAGTTTCTCCCAAAATAAAGGGAAAACTATTATGTATTGATTAATGTGGTCTTTTGGTTGGATTTACCCCACATAATGCAGGAGTTAATTATCTGGCAGTCTCTCTGCAGGAAATAGAGCCTAAAGAACCTCTAGAGAGCAAATGAGCCCAGCTGAGATCTGAATTGCTCTCTGGAATGTCATCTGTGTCCAGTAGTTGGAGAAGACAGTTCAGACAACTGCACATCCCTTCTCAGCATCTTGATTAAAAGCCCACAGCATAGTGGAATGAATCAAGAACCTGAGATCTACAGATAGTAGTGAATTTACACCACCTGGAATATTTCCCTCATCTGTGTGGCGTTTTGCAAGTGTAATGTGCAAAACCCCCTTTTCTTGCAGGCATCTGGAGTGAGTGCCATCAGCATGGTTAATTTCTCCCAGTATCCTATTGCTTCTGGAGGCTTATGCTAAAATTGTCATAAAGAAGAGAATTTTTTTTCTACTAACATGCAACCAGAATTGTATTTCCAAGTGCTTGGTGTCATCTGGGGTCATTAAACAGCTTTTCTGTTGCAAACTTGGGGAAGATTGTGCCTGACCTCATGCACAACTGGGGCTGGCATGTTAGAAATCATAATTCATAATTAAGCAGTGCCCTGAGCACTGCAGTTAATTGTAAGGTGTTTTTATGGGGGGGGGGCGGGGGCGGGCAGGAGGGTAGGATAGGGGGGAGTGTTATTGTTGTTTTGGTTTTTGTTTCAAGAGTCTGAAGTCTATTTCTTTCTGGAAGGCTTGCCTAAGCACTTTCTAGCCATTATAATGTCATTATATGTGAGATTCATTACATTAGAGACATTAGGGGAGATTAAAAAGGATCTATTGGAGGCATTGGCTGAAAAATAAATGATAAAGACTAGTTGCAGTTTGGGCTTTTATTACATGGCTTGAAACAAATGCTGAAATATTGTATTTAAACTGACTGTGTGTGTTGGAGGAAGCATTAGGAGGGAAAGCAAAGCAGCAACCACCACTCTCACCATTAAAGAAAGAAATCACAATGGTTAGGAACAGTGTGTTAATTAGCAAACTAATTTCCTTGTACTTTAAGTGCATAACAAGTTTTAAATGCCTTCTGAATGGCATGGTATCAGTTGGGTTTTGTTCTTTGAATGTAATTGTTTCCATAGTAATGCAGAGTTCTGCTATACATGGATTATGTCTGTTAAGCCTTCCAGTCATTTATGGGAGGTCTGTATTAGGTTAGCAGCTGACCTGTATTCAGGATATATTTTATTTAAAAAAAAAAAAGAAAAGACACTGGGAATGGGCCGGATCCTCAGGCCATCCCATTTGGCTTCAACAGTCATGAAGTTCCGTGTTCAAAAATACCCTGTCTACCTCAGGAAGAAAGGCCAAATACCTCCATGGAGATACCGAAGGTCTGAATTCAAGTCCTAGCCCTGGCACAGGCTACTTCTCTAGCCTTAGACAGATTAGATTGTCTCATAGCCTTGATTCCCATTGTGAAGAAACAATAATTTTTCATTTCCAGCAACATTTATCAGTCCATTCTAGTCCAATGGGGACCAATTGTTTTCCACTCTGTGGTGATGCAGCACTTAATAGAAAAGAGCTGGAGATCTTAAAACTGTGCCTCTCACCAGGGGAGAAAAAAAAAAAATCTGTCTTGGCATTTCATTTACTCATTTCATAATTTACAGGCTTCCTGAAAGATTCAGTCTCCCTAAACTGGCACCAACTGGACACTGTGATGTCTACCATATATTGGCTTTCTCTTTTTCATCTGGGAATGTAAGGTGGTTGGATTCATGCATTTGTTTATGTAGTTATAAAAGATTAAATAGAGGAAATACATAGCAAACTCAGGGAACAAATATAAATGTTTATAGAGAAAGCTCAGCAGCTTCTAGTTTGGTGAATGTTTTCTCTTTCACATTTACCTTTCTTTGCTCAAGACAAAGACATCAAACAAAATGCTGATCTTGAAGAAAGCCCAGTGTGTGTGCAACAGCATTCAGGAGAAATGTACCCTCTTAAAAAAGAAGTGTTGCATAAATGCCTGTGTCAGAGAGCAATCAAACTCTGGGAGTGGAGGAGATGATAAGAGAAACTCAGTTTTACCTTTGCACCTTGTAGCTCCTGCAGCACTATGCCTCCTCACATGAATAGCCTTCAGTCTTTATTTGCATTCAGTTTTTCTTGCTGTACTTTGTTTTATTTGTCTTTTATTAAGACCCAGGTGCTTATGTTTGTGACTCAGTTCTACACGAGATGAGGCACAAAAGACAGTCCCTGGTCTCAAACATCTGCTAATGATAAGCAAAATAGAAGGAAACAAAACTAAAAGTTCTCTCTTTTTTGTATTTATACGGCCAGACTCCAGTTACCTATGCTTAGTGTCAAGACAAATGAGAGTTAGTATTGTCTACGAGCATCACCCTGGTCTGTCTAGCTCAACACTGGCCCAGTTATCTTAACTTTTCTAGTACCTGGTCCTGGGAAGGGTTCATGGTCTGACAGACAGTGAAGAGCTCTTGGGGAAATGGGGTTTTGGCTCAGCATTTAAAATGGTTGTCCCAGACAATTTGTTTTGTTCTTTCAGGAGAAGGGAGAAATTAAAAAAAAAATATGTATTGGTCTAAAGATTTTATTTGATGGGAGTTCCTCTGCATGGAATCTAATTTCACATACTGGCCTGTAGTGTTTTACTCACCATGGTCTCTTCTTTCTTGTCTTTCCTGCAGGTACCAGCGAGAAGCTGCAGCATTCACTTCTCCATCGCTCCCCGTGGGGTTCACCCGTCCAAACTTTCCTCTAGCAATGGCAATAAGGAGCTATCAGATAACCTAATGAGGTGTCAGTTGTTATGACATCTGCTCTGTAGATTAAAGCCGCCATAAAGTTTAAGGCACCTTTTACCCAGGTTAGTACATTAATGCTTCTGCCTGGTTGTGTCAAAGCCCTCTGGCTCTCTAGCATCCCCCAAGTATCCTGTAGACTCCTTCCCTAATGATCTGCGGGATGAATCCCATTCTGAAAGAATGTGATTTCATTCAGGAAACTTTATGAACTCTATTCAGGATGTTTCAGGCTTCACAACTGAGAAATCTTAGATCCACAAGTAGAAACGTGGAACATTTCAAGCTCCTGATAGTGATGACCTTAGGTGTTAATGTATGAGAAACTGTGATGAGTTGGGAGCACCTGTTCTGAATTCCTTTGAATTTTAATCTGGGGCAGATGAGAAGGAAAAAAAAAAAAAGGATTTAAAAATAGCCCTGTGCCTTCTGCAGTCAATTAACTCTGTGGGAAATCTGAATAATATTCAGGAAATACTATAATTCCCAGAAAATCCTGTTGTTTCTAAGCAGAGCCAGTCTGGTCTTATCCACACTGAGGAACAAATGGGATTGACAAGCATGGAGCAGAATTGAGACAGAAAGTGTGAAACAGTGTTTGAAAGCAGAGAGGAGCTTAGAGACAACCTTATTTCAGTGTGATTGAGAAAAGCGAAAATTCTCTTAAAGGAATTGGGTCTGCATTTGGAAAAGGCGAATTCATCACTGGCTTGAAGTAGGACACGACTTGACTGAAAATTAAAGGTTGAGTATCCAAAACTGCTTTGCGTGGTGGCGGGACCTTGTCCGGGCACATGCGTTTCACTGACATTTCACAGAATCACAGAATCGACTGGGTTGGAAAAGACCTCAGAGATCTTCGAGTCCAACCCTTGGACCAATTCTAGTCCGTTTATTAGATCATGGCACTAAGTGCCATGTCCAATCTCAGTTTAAAAACCTCCAGGGACGGCGAGTCCACCACCTCCCTGGGCAGGCCATTCCAATGCCTGACCGCTCTCTCTGTAAAGAATTTCTTTCTAATATCCAGCCTAAATTTCCCCTGGCAGAGTTTAAGCCCATGCCCCCTTGTCCTATTGCTAACTGCCTGGGAGAAGAGACCAATCCCCACCTGGCTATAACTTCCCTTCAGGTAGTTATAGAGAGTGATGAGGTCACCTCTAAGCCTCCTCTTCTCTAGACTAAACAACCCCAGCTCCCTCAGCCTCTCCCCATAGGTCTTATGCTCAAGTCCCTTCACCAGTCTTGTTGCTCTTCTCTGGACTCGCTCCAGCACTTCAATGTCTTTCCTGAACTGAGGGGCCCAGAACTGAACACAATACTCCAGGTGTGGCCTCACCAATGCAGAGTACAGGGGAAGGATCACTTCCCTTGTCCTGCTGACCATGCTATTTTTGATACAGGACAGGATACCATTGGCCTTTTTGGCCACCTGGGCACACTGATGGCTCCTGTTGAGCTTCCTGTCAATTAGTACCCCCAGGTCCCTTTCTGTCTGGCTGCTCTCCAGCCACTCTGCGCCCAGCCTGTAGCGCTGCAGGGGGTTGTTGTGACCAAAGTGCAGCACCCGGCACTTGGCCTTATTGAACTTCATCCCATTGGAATCAGCCCATTTTTCCAGTCTGTCCAGATCCCTCTGCAGAGCCCTCCTGCCTTCCAGCAGGTCGACACTCCCTCCCAACTTGGTGTCATCAGCAAATTTGCTGATGATGGTCTCAATCCCTTCATCTAAATCGTCAACAAAGATGTTAAACAGGACTGGACCCAACACTGACCCCTGGGGAACACCACTAGTGACTGGCCGCCAGCTAGATGCAGCCCCATTCACCAGCACTCTCTGGGCCCAGCCCTCCAGCCAGTTCTTAACCCAGCAGAGAGTGCACTTGTCCAAGCCATGGGCTACCAGCTTTTGAAGGAGTATATTATGGGAGACAGTGTCAAAGGCCTTGCTGAAGTCCAGATAGACCACATCCACGGCTTTCCCCTCATCCACCAGGTGAGTTACCTGATCATAAAAGGAGATCAGGTTGGTCAGACAGGACCTGCCTCTCCTAAACCCGTGCTGGCTGGGTCTGATCCCTTGTCCATCCTGAAGGTGCTGTGTGATTCCATTCAGGATGATCTGCTCCATAACCCTGCCAGGCACCGAGGTCAGGCTGACAGGCCTGTAGTTGCCAGGGTCAGCTTTGCAGCCCTTTTTGTGGACTGGGGTAACATTGGCCAATTTCCAATCATATGGGACCTCCCCAGTGAGCCAGGACTGTTGGAAGATGATGGAGAGAGGCTTGGCAAGTTCTTCTGCTAGCTCCCTCATCACCCTAGGATGGATCCCATCTGGTCCCATAGACTTGTGAGGATCCAGATGGCTCAGTAAATCACCAACTATTTCCTCCTGGAATACAAGGGGCCTATTTGGGTTCCTATCTCTGTCAACCACCTTCAGAGATGAGTTGTCCTGAGGGCCACCTGTCTTACTGGTAAAAACTGAGGCAAAGTAGGTATTAAGTACCTCAGCTTTCTCCTCATCTTTGTTAACTATATTTCCCTCAAAGTCCAACAGAGAATGGAGGTTTTCCTTGCCCCTCCTTTTGTTGTTAACATATTTGAAGAAGGACTTTTTATTATCCCTGACAGAATTGGCCAAATTAACTTCAAATTGTACTTTTGTTTCCCTGATTTTTTTTCTGCATGATCTAGCTATTTCCATAAATTCTTCATAAGTAGCCAGCCGTTTTTTCCACAGTCGGTAAAGTCTCTTTTTATTTCTGATTTCATTCAGAAACAATTTGTGGCTCCATTTTGGTCTCCTGGGTTTGAGGGGCTTTTGAGGAGTTTTTTAGTGGTTTGTTTTTAAAAGCTACAACAAAATTTGCATGTTTGCTTGTCCTGCAGTGGGATTTTTATCAGTCTGATTTTTTTTTTTCTTTTTGTGATTTCTAGGAAAGGAAAAAGCCACCTTTGTTATGAAGCTATACCCTCTTCTTGCAGAGAAGTGCAAGGAATTTTGCTTTCAGGAAACTTTCAGAAACCTAAATACTGCTCCAGGCAAGTTTCATAGAAAGAGATGGAAAAATTAGGTAGTTTTGTCAGATATGAGTAATTTGGTGCCTTTTCAAGCAGCTCTGCAGTGGTAGCACTGGCTGTGCCTGCAGAGCTTGTCATGCTTGAGCTGGAGCTGCAGCATGTGCTCAGCTCCAAACAACACCTGTAAGGTTTTTTTTTTTTTTTAGAGCTGAAAGATGAATTTTCAGGGCTATGGCCTACTCCTTCATTCCTTCCATCATCCCCAAGGCTAAAAATACCACTTCTAGCTGTGTACACTTCCCTAGTCCCCTCTGAGAAATGCCACCGGCACCCCAGAATTTGCTATATTCTTCCTGCCTGTAGCTGGGCATCTCTTTTTGCTCAGGATTTAACAGGCAGTATTGGAAAACAGGAATTTGTGAAAATCCCACAAAATGTGCCATCAGTCTTTCTTCTGCTAAAAAAACCCAAACTGAAACAAAAAAACTCACCAAACAGCAACAACAAAAAACACACAAAACCCCAAAACACACCCACAAACAAAACAAAAAAGAACTCACTCCAAGTGTTTGTTATTTTTCAACTTGGTTATTCTCTTGATTTAAGTGTACTCAGGACAAAAAGACAGAAGCAAATAATTAAGCAGACCAGTTTCATTCCACAAATACCAAATAACTCAGATGAAGCATTTAGAGATAATTCATAGGCTAAAAGTAATTTTTCATGACCAGTGGGTGCCCGTGAAGAATATATGCACTTTGCAAGCGAATGGGGTGGATCATGAATAATATGCAAACCAGAAATAAGGTATTAAATCTGGAAAAGGACTCTTTGAGATTATTCTCACGTTGCTGTGTCAGTCTAAAAGTTTAAGTAGACCTGTAGGTAATCTCAGGTAGTCAGCAGAGAGGTCTGGACACTTATTATCAGATTTTAAAAGTTATTTGTTCATAATTTATTAATATAATAAGTTTTATTTATTTATTGAAAAATATTTAATTATATTATTTATTAATACATAATGCTTATTAATAAATTAGTTGCCTCTTGCTGTGGAGATGCTGTCTTTTCCCATTGCTTCTGGAAGGAGCCCACACCCCAGGGCTATTATAAACAATTGACTTCAAACTGGGTAAAACTCAGGGGAAAAGTGCTGCTCACAGGGTGAATTCCCAGGTCTGTTACAATCAAAGGCAATTTTGCCATTGTTCAGTATTTTCTATACAAGAGTCTTCCCATTTAGGAAGCAACCTCCCTCAGAAAATTAAAGTAAATGTACAAAATTACAGAGTAGGGTGAGTGCTAAACATTAAACTTAGAAACAAGCAAAAAGGGCAACACCAGAAATATTTTTGTGTCTTCCCAAAAGCCTTGTTTTTGGTTGTTGTTTTTGTTTTTTTCCCATCCTTAGCACTTCTGGAGCTACGCAGCAGTTTGCAGTATATCAGACATTATCAGCTGCCGAGCAAAATGGTTTTATCAACTTTATAGTGGATGTACTTGGACAGGTATTCAAACTGAAAGATCAGTTTACATTTTCTGAAAGGAAAGAATAAGCAGTAGATTAGTTTTCAAATGGTTTTTAGTACAAAGAATGAAACTATACTTACATTGGTGATTTTCTAAGGTTACATTTGGTTTTGCTGTATTTTTTCTCTCCTTTTCTAGATGCAATCCCTATTTGCTAAGGATTCTGAGCATTATATTAGAATAAGGAAGACTTGGAGAGCAATTTTAGAAAAATAGATATCCAAATCACTACCATAATCCTTTTGGCACTTTGAAAATGAAAAGTAGAGTGTTTCAGAGAGCTGTTTATTGGAAAGATTAGTTTTATCATGAAATTATTACTTCGGCACATGGTTTGAGATTGGCCATTACCTTAGAAAGTTCACAGATGAAAACACAGAATTGCCAGCAAAAGACTTAATGACTGAATGAGCCTCGTATGCTTCATTTTTCCCCTATAGCTGTGTATTTGCTGCACCTGGGAGAAGTAAACAATCTGTTAAAAAAGCCAAGGATGAAAAATGTAAGTTAAAGCTCTACTGTAAATTTTGTAAATAATCTGATTTGTCTGGGCATAACTGGTTTGTTTCTTTATTAGTAGTGCTAGGTAAATTTTGAAAAAAAACCACAAATATTTATGAACAAGGGACTTTTTTTAAAAGTAATTAAATTCTTTCTTCAGGATCAATCTGGCTATAAAACTCCTGATAATCCACAGTGGTGGACCTTGAATAAACACCTGGATGGACGTGTACTCATGTCCAGCCTTGATGCAGAAACACATATTTTGGAAGAAGACTTCTACTTTCATTGTGCTTTCTCATTCACTCTTGTTCTATTTTAACTTGATTTTGGCTAGTGGAGGAATTTTCTGGAGTGAAATCTAAATACCTCCATCAGGAACCGCTCCCCGTGTGTTAGTTTTGAGGTTCAGAGTCATATAGTTAGTTTTCATGTGTTTTCATGATGAGAGGAAGGGAGTACCTTTGAAACTTCATCAGAAGAAGGAGGTCAGTGTCCATTTAAAAGTCTCACTTTGCATTAAAACAGGGTTACATCTGTCTCAGGATGTCAAGGTTTTATTTATAAAAAATAATTCTTCCAGAAAACATCCAAAACTGGCATGATGTTGTTGAGTGCTAATGGCTACATGAGCAGTTAGCTGTGGTTGCACATATGTCCATCCATCTGCTTTATGGCTTTGCATCTGAGGAAGGTGCCATGCATTAGCTGCTCTGTGTAAGAGTCTGTTTTTAATGTGTATAAATAAAAGAATTATAGGCTGTGATGATACATTGGGATAAAACAACTCATTGGTGGCCAGGTTAAGCCCTTTGCTGTGGACGCACTTGTCCCTGGGTGAGAGGAATTAAGACCAGGCCATAAAATTGATTTAATGGAAGTATTGACCTGTCCTTTTTTTTTTTTTTTCCTCAGTTCTAAAATTTTAATTGGTAAGTAGAACACCTTTTAAATTGCCGAAGAATGCTTTTCTTACGCTGGGCTATTTGTCTTGCAGGAGGCACTGGAGCATTCTCACTGGAGAGGGTCAAATGCTGCAAAATGGCATTTAGATATTCTCATCACAGTTAATTGCAGTCATTTTGCCTACACCCGGGCTGCTTTTCACTTGCCACAGATAAAAGTTTGCATTTTGGCCACCAGCCAGTGCAGGATGATGCAGATTCAGAACTTAGTGAGACTTTGCGCCAAGTCTTTGCACGAGGCTAAAATTTATAATAAAAGACATGCGGCTGTAATGGGAGGAGGGATTACTCTCATGGGAACATGTCGTTTATTCATTTTTTACTATTTCTCTGTTTAGGAAGTTTCAGTCTTCCAGTTAGAGAGAAGAGATACAGACATGTGAGACAGATGCAACTTCACTGTAACACATTGTGAGTAGCAAATGACTCCTTTGAAACCATCTCAAATTCTATGTTGTGTAAAGAACCTTCCTTATAGCCATCTGACAAGCGTGCATGGAATTGCGCTGGCAAATATATTCTGATTTCCAGTGGTCAGTGTGAGAAAGGAGATATATTTACAGTGAATGTTATTTTCCATAAATAATTCAAGCTTGTTTATACCAACTAGTGTTTGTTTCAGGAGCCCGAGAATCCACACATGTGAGCCAGTTAGTGGTGGTGTATTTGCATGAGGTTTTTGTATAATATATACATTCTGATTTAGCTTCAGCTCTGCAGTCCTCTTTAGGAGAACATCTGAGCTGCAGCAATTGGGCAGTCATTACTATCCAGGAAAAACTCCCCTTATGCCTCGTGGTTTTTTGAAACATAAAGCTACTAAGGGCAGGGAGAAAAAAAGCAGAAGCTAAAAGAAAACGATCTGGTGGGTTTGTTTTGTTTTGTTTTGTTTTGTTTTGTTTTCACCTCTTCTTCTTACTTAACTGCTTCTTCCAATTTGTTGTAAAGCTCTTGTAGAAAGAGGAAGAAAATTTCATGTGATGGAATGGACGTTGCTAAATATAGTGCTAAATTTAGTACAGCTGCTAAATGTACCGATGCCTTCCAGTAAAAATCAGTGGATTTCTTGATGGGAACAGACATTTTCTGACTCTGGCCACAAGAAGATGTCTGATACTTGTAACACTGAGTCCTTTCTTCTCTCAGATCAATTCAAAATCAATTATCTGAATCTAAGGAAAATCTAATCTAACAGGCAAGCTGGAGAGAAAATGTTAAATAAGTATGCGGGATCATTGGGTGTGGCACTTAAATATCTCAATATCACAAATAGCACTTAAATATCACAAATATTTCCACCGCCTCATCTCCACAATGAAATATTTATCTAGAATACTGTAAGAATGGATTCCCCCCTCCCAATCCTAAATGTATTGAGGCTTTTCTTTTCATTTACCTGCAGTTTGAACCAGTTAAAGCTTTTTTAATTCTAAATTCTTCACCTGGTTGTTAAGGAAGGTCTTGATGGAAAGCAGAGGGAGCTGTGTTGGAGGAATTGGGTGTCTCTCCTACTTCTCAGGGGAGCTTTTTAAAAAGTGCTGTGTTTCACACAATATAGAGCAGGAAGGAAAAACTTACAAAAACTCTCCAAAACCAGAATGATTGTTTGCTGTTCAGCATTAATTAGGTTAAAGAATAATAATAATTTCAAATTATTTTATGTGCGTACTTGTGCACATAAGTTGAAATATATTTCCTGCCAACACTTCTGGTAAGATTTCAGAACTTGCATCTTTTGAGAGTGAAATCATGTCCAGAATGAATTGATTTAAATGTTCAGATGTGCAATTGTAACAGTTTTTCTGCATTATTTGCCCTTAATGAGAACAAACTGTCATGGGCACCGTTTCCAGGCAACTACCAAGGAATTCTTAACCTTACGTCGGGGTCTCACAAATGGCACATGATACCAGGTAAAGGATGTCTTTGCAATGAAACTAGCTTGAGAGATCATGTAGAAAAGTGTTTATTTAATCTTATTCTTAATTAGCATTTTGCCTGATTTTCTGGGCAATTATTTTTTTGTCCAAGACTTGCTTTGCTTAGCTAGTAGTATCAAGTAAAATATTATATTTTTCACATTCCAGTTATATTTAATAAGCCAAGAACTACTCTAGGCTACAGTAGAGACATTTGGAAAGATTTTGACAGTTTTTGACAGAGTTCCCTCATAATGAAAATGGGAAGAGCCAGTAGGCAAAGTATGGTGGGCAATTTTAGAGGCTTCCATAGAGACTGGAGCCTCATTCTGTGTACTGCAAATGGCCATCTCTTTTAACAGACCTCAGCCAAAATAAATAAGAGATTGATGGAGAAATGAGGGTATGGTAATGAGTGACACAACTTGCAACAGGCTCCTCTCGTCCCAAGTCTCAAACAGCATCTCATGAACTGAGGGAAGCTTCAAAAATTAATCCACTTTGGAAGTGACTGAAATTACTTTCCATTTACTTAAAGAAAAAAACATATATGTGGTATTGAACGTTACTGTGCTTTGTGTTTGGCAGCAACTTAAATCAACTTTTGTGATTTTATTAGAATTTGATCACCAACATGTTTTCTAGCCACCCTTCTAAACGGCACTTGATGACTAAATTGGCAAATAACTCACGCCTTTCTTTGGCAATTCCCTCAAGTTTACATTTTCTCATCCTGCCACTATTCACTTTGAAAGCTCTTATTACTTGGCATAAAGAGCTGATAAAACGATAAAACGGCATGTGGTGAACAAACCCTACTTGCTTTTTACAACCAGGGTCTAAGGATGATTCACCCAACCCTGCCCAGGGTGCTTGAAGCCTTAGTGCAGATCCACCAGGGAGTCTTTTTGTGGGTACTAGGTTTGAAAGCATGGTAGACAGGAATATTTAATATTCAATATTCCAAAGCGGAAATCACTACCAGCACTGGCAAAAGCTTCAGTATGTTTTCTTACCAGCTCCCTCAGCCTCAAGGGGATGCAAAGGAAAAGCAGATAAAGGTTCAAGATAAGATAGTCTCGTGACAGTCATCGTTAAGTTATACTAGTTGACATGCTTTTCCAGCAAGAGAAAATTTTCTAATGGCAACAAGCCCCCCAAAACCTGAAGGCAGAGCAGCTTTGCTCTCTTGATCTCTGCAGAGTTGGGCTTTGCTGTCTTACTTTTGTCAATACACAGACATGATGTCTTTTTCCTGTTAGCAAAATAAATTCTTCTAAAGACCTGCACAGTGTAACCTGAAGTGAGAGAGAGGTTTGTCATTTTTTGACAATAATTCACACAGACTCCAAAAACAAATGTACTTCTGAACAGTGACTCTGGGAACAATAAAGCAAACACTCTCTACTACCTATCAGCCCATCCATCTTTTTAAATCATGTCAGCAGACTTCAAATTGTTCACCAAGTTTTATTGTTTCATAGAGAAAGAAATAATTTGTGGTGAAATACGCCGAGCCATTGAACTCAGTCTTGATTTCTTGCACATTGCCGCCTCATCATTTAGGCGTCATTTGTTTTGGACGACATGGTTTATCTTCTTTTCATAGCCATCTAGACTACATAGGTAAATTTGTAAGTTGAACTGCATAGCCTTGTCACTTGTAATACCATCCACATACTGTCCATAAAATTTGCAGTGGTGCCACATGTGTGATTTCCTTGTAGGTTGGGTGCAAATTCTTAGCCTTCTGTCAAGAAAAACACATTGATGCAGCCTGGTGTGAAGTATTCTGGCAAGGAGATGCATCAAGCTTTTGTTTGACCAGAAAGGCTGATGAACAGAGTTTTTTAGAAAGTGAGGAGTTGCGGACAGCGTAGCAGATGGGTTTGAAGCGGTCAGTGTGGCTTTGTGCCATAAGCAACAGCTTATTGGGGTAAGAACTGCTTGGATCCAGGTCGTTTCTGTGTCTGAGCTAAGTCTGCTGTTATTTCTCCCATGTTGTTCTTGCTGTTATAAATGAGTGCCCTAATTAGAACCGAGGGAATTTATGGGCAGATATGAAAATGTGGTTACTATAGTTACCAGGTGCTCCAGCTCAGGCAGGAAATGTCGTGAGTATAACAGTAGCCCAGGGGTGATCGCGTGAGGTAAGTGATGAACAAAGCCTCCCAGCTCTGGGAGAGAATCTATTTCATCGCACTTTGGTTAGTGCCTTGCTTGGCAAACTCGCATCTGCCACTACAGTTCCTTTTCTGTCCTTCCCTTGCTTTCAACAGACTGGTTGGGTTAGACATAAGGGTAAAAAAAATCGCAAAAATGAAGTAGCGTTGAGAGCAAGGGTGAAGATCTATTTACCTGTATTTCAAAGCTCTCTAATAAAATCCCTCCCCACTCCTGTGTCTAGGCTAGACAGCAAGACAGACTACGTATATATTCACGAATAGAACTTTTCTCATGTTTGTGCTTTTTCTCTCCTGACCCTAATTCCCACAGGTGACCCTTGTTGCCCATTTCAACCTTTGGACGGGGAAAGAGAAGAAGGAGCAGGGACCATGCCAGCTTACCCCACACATCCCTGGGCTAAGATGGGGAGCATCTGGGCATCCTGCTGCTCTGGTCCAACTGCTAACATTGGCTGGCAGGTGAGAAAAATAGCATTTCAGGGTGATCTAACCCCACAGATGAAGCTGGAGCGGCCTCTTGCTTGGTGTTGGATCTATGTAGGTTATTTCATTTGTTACAGAGAAAGGAAGAATTGTGGAGTCAGATTAATTCCTGCTCAAATTTCTCTGAAGTCAATGAGGTGACACTACTGATTGCTTTGACATAGATTTTTCAGTCCTGAGTAATTACCTGGCCTTTTAGAAAAAATAAGGGAGGAGACAGAACATCAGAACAGCTGCTGCTAAGGAACCTGATTCCCACCACCTTAAAGAGCACTGACTGTGAGTTGCTCTCTGGTTTTGGAGGAGGTGTGCAAGAGGAGAAAGAAGCCCGAGACATTTATTATCCTGCTCAACCAGAGATAAACTATTTAGCAGTATCCAGCACCTTGCCTCCTGCTACTTATTGGTGGAGACTGCAAAATTTGTCTTTTCTGGACCCGTTTTTTTTTTTTAATTTGATCTTTTTATAGCTTAGAAACCAGCATGAGAATCCCATCCTACCAGCTTGTGCATCTCTTCTGTGAACCTCCTATCCCATTGTTGTAGTAGCCAGGTGCTTCACAGCTTCTATGCACATTTGAGTTTTAGCCAGGTTTAAAAATGATTTTCCCCAAGCCCAGGGTAAAGGAAATTTGAGTCTAGTTGTTTCCTTTGGGTTTTGATTTTTGCAGATTTTAAAATGCACACTGAGTAGTTAATTTTACCAAAGAAATGTTATTTCAATCTTTAAAAAAAAACACAACAAAACCACAGAAAAAAAACAAACAAACAAAAAACCAAAAACCAAACAGTGCTTTCTTTTGCAAAATCTTAATGTTGATTCTTTTGAACTTCTTGAATTTTAAATCTGAATGAGTGCAGCAGCACTGATGCGTGTATTTTGTGGAAGGCTTAGCGAGGGGGAGAATTTAATTTAAAATGTTCAAATATTAATAGAGAAATTGTGCTTGGCCACAGGAATCCTCAACGATCCCTACCCTCGTGACAGCACTGGAGAGATCCCATCTTCCTCACCTCATAAAGACCAATGGCAACTGCTGTGTGCTAAATCTCTGAAAGAACGTGAAACCTGGAGTTTCAGCCCTTCCTTTCTTTCCTAAGTTGATTGCACAGATTCCCCCTCTCCCCCAAATAAATACCGTGTTGTAGATACTCTAATCACAACGCTGGTTTCCCTCCTGCTTTGAGAATACAGCGCGTGGCCTTTGCCTGGTGGTGTCTCCCGAATTGTGTAGGGTAGTTCCACTGTTTGAATTTTGGAGCCAATTTTTTATGCTTTGGGATTTTAGTGAAATCCAGCTGCCAGCCAGTGGCTGAGCTGTGAAAACACTCTTCTGTAGAGCTTGGCTGTTTGTCTTTGCCACATCTGTAATGCCAAACTAGTCCAGGGGCATCTAGTTTTCCCGAGGTCTTTCAGCATAGAAATCGTGCTGTGGCTCAGACTGAAGACTCAACAGAAGCAATTTTTCTTCATACAGTTTCCGTACATCTCGCTTTTGCAGAATTTTTGGAAGTGCGGTTTCCACGACAGCTTTAGCAGCAGTCTCTGTCTGTTTTCTGTCTTTGGATGACAAATTCAAGAACTCTTCAGTCCTTCAGGACCCAGAAAATGAGTTTTTGCTCTGATAGCTGAACTGGTATTATAATACTGTGAACAAGGGCTATTATTAGAAGACAATAAGGCAGATTTTGCAGGCTGCCAGGTTTTCTGGGTTAGCATGCAGTACAGGCTGACAAGCCTGATCACTAAGATGGGATAAGTACACACCTCAATTTCACACCTCCTGTTAGCACCAGAATAAACAACCTGGATTTTGAAAAACAATAAAGTAAGCTGGGAAATTATCTCCTAGCTCTAAAAACATTCAGGACGTCATGCTTTGTCACTTAGATCTCAGCTGGAGTGAAGGATGCTGCAAAGTCCTCCCTTACATAAAATCATCATAGAATCATAGAACAGTTTGGGTTGGAAGGGACCTTCCGAGCTCATCCAGTCCAACCCCTGCCATGAGCAGGGACATCTTCACCCAGATCAGGTTGCTCAGAGCCCCATCCAGCCTGGCCTGGGGTGTCTCCAGGGGTGGGGCATCTACCACCTTTCTGGGCAACCTGGGCCAGTGTCTCACCACCCTCAGTGTTAAAAAAATAATAAATTAAGCTCTTATGAGAAGGCTGGTCAGGCATCAGAGGGTGAGATAACCCGTATTGCTCCCACCAAAAGGATGCCACTGATGGCGGCAAAACAGCATTGTACAAGAGAGTCCTGCCAGTAAAAATACACATCTTATTAGACATTAGTGAAGCCACAGCAAAAGTATTCAGGAATGCAGATTTTAAGTGATGCTGCTTCTCATTGAATGACCTGCTTTCAGAAGAGATAATTTAAAACAAGAAAAAATATCTTAAATAAAATAACAGATGTCACTTGCGACAATACAGTAAGTATAAAGTAATATACTCTAAAAACAGTCACTGCACTGAACTATGAAACCAGGCATTCACTTAGGAATGCATCATAGGATTTCTTCTGAAACAGATTATTTTTTTTCTTTTTTAAAGGTAAATGCTGTTTTATAAAGAACTTGAGAGGTTTGTAGGAACATCCTCAGCATGCATGTCACTCTGCTTAATTCCTTTTCTGAAGGACCTATTTGCCAGTGGAATAAACTTGTAGATTTATTGCTACGAGATGTATGGCTTTTTCTATTCCTTGAATATTTAATATATTTTTTCTGATGGTGATCCTGTGTACGCCATGCTGACTGTCACTTATCTGGCATATAATTAGCTTGTGGATCCACAGGAATTGTAATGAATATCATGAACTCAGCAGAAAGATGTGTCTTATCCACATACTTCTGATGTCCTATACGGTCTGATCCAAAAACTGGTCTTGACTTCCTCTTTCTTACCTGTACCACCCTTCAAAGTGCACCTCTGTGTCTTGTGAAATGGAGGTTAAACATACCAAATATTTCACATCATCTTTGTTAGGATTACTGACTACTTAGGGTCTTCTGCAGCAGTGTCTGACTGTATCAAGTTGTGTGGTTACTCCTTGGGATTACGAACCTGTAAACTTTCCTCCTGTGTGTGCAAATTGGATTAAAATACAGCAATATAGAGGCATCTAGATGAGGACGATAGTAAATGAAACAGCAGCAAAGTTTCTAATGTTCCCGACCTTGTTTGGAAAAGGGAGGAAAAATTAGGGTTCTGGTTTGGGGTGGTTTTGTATATGTGTTGGAGAGGTAGGACACTATGGAACGGTGATCTTTAAAGCATGGGACATCTTTTAAAGGATTCACATTGGAGAAGGTAAATGGCAGATGGCATCTGAGGGAGTGAGACCTGACAGAGCTCCTGTCAGCTGTGGGCTACATCCGCGTGAGTAAATAAAACAGTAACAGAGATTTTGTCTGTCAGACCAGCTGGCAGAACTTGACCTTGGCCATAAGGGTCTCCTGTTAAGCTCCTTCAGCTGAGCTGGAAACTGCCTGTTGGATGTCATTCCTGGGCTGTGCTAAGGCCAGATTTTGGGAAATGCCTTGTTGGCCCAGGAGGAGCCATTCTGCAGATGTAGCAGAGCCAACCGTCGGGCTCCAGTGTCCAGAAGTGGTTTCTGGCGCTGTGTTTTTGACTTCTGCAGCTTCAACTTGGCTGTCTGCCTCTGGCTACTTCTGTTAACTCAACCGGTCTGTTATTTCAGAGTTCAGAATTATCACACATGCAGAAATTTGGGGTGGTGCAAGAAGCATTTAGCATTTGAAAGCACCTTGAACTCTTCCTGGACTTTCCGAACATGACTTAGGCAAATCCCCATTAGCTCTCTTAATGGCATGAGTGAGAAAGTTGGTTTGCGATAGTGACAGCTTCTGTTTCTGCGAGTCTGACTTGTGCCACTGAGCTGTGGCAGCTGGCAGCTCCTTTGCCATTGAGAGAGGAAAGAGCGCAGGTAGCGTGGAAGAGCAATCATCGAGCAGCCGGTTTCTGGTCACCCAGTCAAACAGTTGTCTTTCAGGACGTGTTCTAGATTTTAACCTGTCGAAGAAGAACACAGCAAATCAAATGGAAAATGCATGGTTCACTGCTCTCGGTTCTAATAGCATCAGGAAGGTCAATCAAAGATTAATGGGTGTAACTGATTTCCAAGCCTATCTATAATGGTTTTAGCTCAGTTTCCAAAGGAAACGGGGCATGTGTAGTAATCCTCTTCTGTATTTTTTCCCTTCCCAGTAATTCTTACTCCGACCAAATCTCACAAGCATGTTGATTCTTACAAGTTTTGTCTAGCCAAGTGCAGGAGAGAGTTTCTGTCAGTGTCCTGGGTGAGAAAAGATGGTGTTTAAGCTCAGCAAAAGACAAGCAGAGACTGTACAAGAGCCCTCCTAGAAACTCCACAGCTGAAGGAAGAGCTTTGTCTTGAGTTGGCTCCTTCATCAAAAGAGATCTGTAAGAAAGCAAGGCTGCAACTTGCTCACAGTGGTAACAGGCACGAAGAAGTGTGCTTTGTCCAGGTCAGTAGATTAAGACCCCATTTTTAAATGTCTCTTGTCATTTCTATGATTTCCCATGTTTCCTTTTAGAATAACAGCTAAAGTGCAAGGCCAAGTTAACAGTGCTGCATACAAAATCTCAGATAGGTTTTGGGAAGGGAGAAAGCAGTACTCAGAGGTATGGCTTGTCTTCAGATTTTTTTTGTAAATTTTCACTTCCTTTGTTCTTTTCTGCATGTGTCTCCAAACTATCTGCCATTTCTCTCTTTCTGTGGACTCCTTTGCTTCTCACTTCATATTTTTGCTCCTCTCTTTTTCTCCCCATTATTTCATTATTCCAAGTAAATCTCATCTATCTGATTTAAGCCTTTTGGCTTCATTTAACTCTTTCCTGAGAAATTTCCTTTTTTTTTTTTTTTCCCTCTCTGAATTTTTTTCACCTTTGTCTCTGCTAATGCTGCCTTAATTCAAACACAGTGACTCAGGTGAACAGCTGACTT
Organism: Streptopelia decaocto; assembly: GCF_964273445.1. Classification (NCBI taxonomy): domain Eukaryota; kingdom Metazoa; phylum Chordata; class Aves; order Columbiformes; family Columbidae; genus Streptopelia; species Streptopelia decaocto. The sequence goes on from NC_138658.1 coordinate 29,462,721, forward strand.
CCCTGGGTTCTGAAGAGATGCTTCATTTGACTGAGATTGACAAAAGACCAAGCCTGAGCATCTATATTCTAATTAAAACAATGTTGTGTCCTTCCCTGATCACTGCTTGACTTTTTTGCAGGCCTGAGGGGTTTGGAGAATTGGGTGCCATTAAGACCACTTGTCTCTAACTGGAATGAAGAGCTGAACTCTGGCAGAGCAGAACTATGGCTACCCAGTGCCATTTGACTGACGTATATTGGATTTTCAGGACAGCGGACCCATGAATGCTAATGGTTCTGACATCCAAGAGACACAGTGAAAATGAGCACTTGCTTTTGGCTATTGCAGTTTGCTGTTACTTTGGACCATTGACTATGAATGAAGTTCAAGCCAAATTGAACACAAATCACCTACAACTGCGTATAAAAGGTTGCAGATAAAATTAGCAGTAGAGCCGCTCGCCTTGTGCAGCTGAATTTGAGCCATCATTGTGTATCTGCCCCTAAATGTCAACATCATTCTCTTGCTTTATGTTTGAGAGCAATGCTTGATTGCTGCTGTATGCTCAGATGTATGGATTGCTTTCCCATGTGGCATTTGGTGAGCACGCCATGACCACTGGAGGTTAATAGGACTTGTGACAGTGGGGACCGATGTTGGTTCTGTCTCTGGCAGCACAGATGTAGTGATGGGGATGCTCTTCTGTCCTGTAAGTGACCTTTCTCCTTACCTCAGGCTGCTTGTCAGCAATGTAGTAGGGCTCTGAAATTACAGACATCAACCCCTGTGTCTCTAATTGTCCCTCTAATTTTCTTTAATAGAGGAAATGGCTCTTTTTGTGGAGGTTCCTCTCTGTTGGGCAGGTTGACACTACCAAAAGCTGCTTTGGGTGTCTTGTGGAGTGCTGGAATGAACAGAAGTGTTGCTGGCTACCCAGCATTTATTCCTTGCATCCTCCTTGAGAGGGAGGTCAGTGTATCATGTCATGATTAAGGGCAACAGAATCTTGCCTTAAATCAGAGAAAGCTTAGGAAGAAATTAAAATTTACTTCCTCAGGCTACATATATTTGTTTTCTTTCCACTGTCATTCCCTCATCACACAACTCAAGCATTGCTGGCACGTACAATCTAATGGGTACAACAGAGCCAGTGGTGTGATGAATTTTAATGTCACAGAGAGAGTGCTGAGTGAAGCACATAGAAAAAAAAAAAAAGATCCTTGGATTTCATTGCTCAAATAAACGTCAGAATGAAACAGGTCCGGCATGACTTCAGCTCCCTGCTACCCGATGTCAATCACACAGAAATGCTCATATAAGGAATAAATACTGTACTGCTCTGGCATGGGTGAAACCCAGGCTCTTGAACAAACCTTGTTGACATCTTAAATGCCATTTAAAATTGAGAACAGGTTTAGGAGCCCTTCAGTAGTGTCTGGGACTTTCCACCCAGACTTTTAGCAAGGGTAACCAGTACTGCAGACTAGCAGGCCTAGGTTGGAGGGGTGGGGCTGATGCTGGGCTGTGGGACCCCAACTGAGGTTCACTTATATTAAAATAAGGTTTTTCTTATTTTAAAAAATAATGATAATAAGCTGAAAGCAAGCACTGACCTTCTGTAACCCGGCAGGTGCACAGACAGTAAAGTGGCTTTATATGTGCCCCTCTCTTAGACTTCCTTCAAAGCATCAGAAGAGGAAGGCAATAAAACCAAGAACTTTACAGCACAGTAACCCCCGAATCGCACTGTTTCAAATGAGTAGCCATATAGTTTAACACAATGTGGTGGTACTGGTTCCCTCACTGACATCAGGCTGAAGTGTAAGGTGGGGGCTCTGTCCTGTACGTAGCTTTTGAAATGTAGTTTATTTAATGGGGTACAGATGTCTGGAGTTACTGGTATGGCCATGCCCTTAGGGGTTGTTTCACTTAAAATACTACAGTATAGTATCTAGTCATTAGCCGTTTGGGATGGAAATCCCAGCTCTTAAATAGTTCATTATTACAGAACTTTAATGTAGAACAGAACTGTATGAAAACCATGGGGTTTTGTTCAAAAATAAGAAAGAATGGAATTGAAAACTCTGGTTGTCCTCACTGAAAGAAAAAAGAACCCAGCATGTTGAAATAATTTTATTTGATCTAAATCACTGAAATTTTGAGTTTCAAACATAACTTTTCTCTTGTAATTTAAATTCTATTTGCAGCAATAAAAAGTATTGAGAAGAACAGTCTCTTGGCTCTTTTAAAATGTTCATCAATGACTTGGATGAGGGAACAGAGTGCACTGTGAGCAAGTTTGCTGATGACACCAAGCTGGGAGGAGTGGCTGACACGCCAGAAGGCTGTGCTGCCATCCAGCGAGACCGGGACAGGCTGGAGAATTGGGCAGGGAAAAATTTAATGAAATAGAACAAGGGCAAGTGTAGAGTCTTACATCTGGGCAGGAACAACCCCAGGTTCCAGGATAAGTCGGGGCATGACCTGTTAGAGAGCAGTGTAAGGGAAAGGGACTTGGGGGTTCTGGTGGACAGCAGGATGACCATGAGCCAGCACTGTGCCCTTGTGGCCAGGAAGGCCAATGCCATCTTGGGGTGTATTAGAAGGGGGATGGTCAGTAGGTCCAGAGAGGTTCTCCTCCCCCTCTGCCCTGGTGAGACCACATCTGGAATATGTGTCCAGTTCTGGGCCCTTCAGTTCAAGACAGACAGGGAACTGCTGGAGAGAGTCCAGCGCAGGGCAACAAAGATGATTAAGGGAGTGGAGCATCTCCCTTTGAAGAAAGGCTGAGGGAGCTGGGTCTCTTTAGCTTGGAGGAGACAGAGGAGTGACCTCATTAATGTTTACAGATATATAAAGGGTGAGTGTCATGAGAATGGAGCCAGGCTCTTCTCAGTGACAACTAATGATAGGACAAGGGGCAGTGGGTACAAACTGGAACACAGGAGGTTCCACTTAGATATGAGAAGACAGTTCTTCTCAGTGAGGGTGACGCAACACTGGAACAGGCTGCCCAGGGAGGTTGTGGAGTCTCCTCCTCTGGCGAAATTCAAAACCCGTTTGGGTGCCTTCCTGTGTAACCTCATCTAGGTGTTCCTGCTCTGGCAGCAGGATTGGACTAGATGATCTTTCAAGGTCCCTTCCAATCCCTAGCATTCTGTGGTTCTGTGATATCCAAACTAACTGTGTGCTTGCATTACTCACCCATTCCTCTTTTCCTCCCATTGCTCTTGTTTCTGTCAGCATTGTCATGAGTTTGCCAAGTCAGCTGTATGGGGCACCCATGAGAAGCTGGGTCTTTTTCGGTAAAGCATGGTATGTCTCAGATATACTGCTGCCATTCCTGACCAGTGGAGAAACTTTCAGGCTTGATTTTTTTTTTTTTTAATTTTTTTTTTTTTTTAACTGAATTTGGGCAAAAATTTTTAATCTGAATTTTGCTGTTACACTCTGGCATAAACATCGACCTGGAAGGAGTGCGCGTGGTTATTATTATTATTATTATAAGAATAATAATAATATATATATATAATATATTATTATAAGAATTCTTTTAGTCGAGATTTCAGCTGCTTCTGTGGCAAAAATGAGAAACTTAGGATGTGGCAGTGCTTGTTGTGCCCAGGTGGGTTTTAAAGGAGATGTGATGGAGTGCTGGTGTCTGTCTTTGGCATGTGTCTGTGGAACAGATTGCTTCTTCAACCAGATCATTTCATTTACTTGCTTTCAGTCCATGTTCTCGTCTCTTTGAAATGGGTACCATTATGTTGTCTCATTATGCACAGGCTTGATGGGCGAGGTTCAGCAATCATTATGAAAAGGTCAGATGCTTCTGTGAAGGGCACCTTATTTATAAGTCTATAAATAAATAGTCTGGAAGGCTTTAGGAGAGGCTAACAACTTATTTATGTTTTATTCTACTGCTTGCAGGGGTTGTATGAAAGCACTAGCATACTGCTAATTAGTTTAATATTCAGATTTTGGTTTTTGGGCACCAAGATGCCACTGGGTGAAGCAATGGGCTTGATACTAGACCAGCGCTGAGCTCATACTGATGCTGAACATAGCTTGATGAGATCGATACTAAGCCTTGCCAGGGACCGCAGGTCTTAACCGGGAAACATGAGATGTTGCTAGCTGCAAAATAGATCCTCAGCAGCAATGTGGCACCATGGTTTTTTCCCCACCTGGCTTAGAGGAGAAGAGGGAGTGTTAGTGACGCTTTTTATTGACTGGTCTGAGTGCTGCTGTGTGTTCGGGTTTGTTGTTCAACAGCATCAGGTCTGGGTTTGAAACACTCAGCTGTCGAGCAGGAAGCTGCTTTCGTTCCACACTCTAGTGGGCTGGAATTGAGGTGGTTTGAGGCAAGTAGTGAGAAACACCTCATTTGCTTTGAGGCCATTCTGCTTTTAATGGGGGGGAGACACTCCCAGTCTTCCTGAATACCAGCAGGATGGTTACCTTCCTTTGCCACCTCCCTGTGCTTAGGTCTCTGACTCGTCCCTGTGTCACACCGTTTATTGTCAGATAAATAGAGAAGTCTCCTGAAAGAATTCAGCCAGACTTGATGCTTATTTTTGACTGGGTTTAAATAACTGAGTTAAAAGAGTGGCCTCTTTCCTTGACAGCCTTATCCTACCTAGGTTTGTTTTTATCACTGGTCTGAAAGAGGGCGCAAACCTTCAGGCAGTCTTGTTTCTACCTGCTGGGCCTGCATGAGGTGGTACGGGGTGTTACAGGATTTTAATGATTGCAACCTTTCTTCTATTGCAGAAGAAAATCCTGAAGGCCCTTCCTTTCCCAGGAGTGGGAAACACATGTGTCTGGCCATGAAGAGACAGAGCACGGGCTGCTTGAAAAAGGAGACACACAGATGCACAAGGAAAAGGAAAAGGGAAGCTGCAGAGTTTGTTCCTCACTGCAAGATGACCCTGATTTGGTAAGCGGCTTATTTCGTCTTCATTCCACTGTCTTTTATTCTGTCTCAGAACACGAAATGTTCTCCCCCTTTAGCATTTGCACCACTTGGATCAGCCTGGAGAGAGCTGCAGGGCAACCCTTTTCTCTGATGGGGCAATGAAATATTTCAGCTCAAGAAGTGGGAGAAAACTCTCTCCAAAATGGAGGAGACAATAGGAGGAAGAAGAGCTGAAGGAAGGAGGAAGAGCTGAAGAGTGACTGAGTTGAGGAGGTTCCCACCCTGGTGCAAAGTTACGAAGAGCAGTATTGGATGTTCCTTGAAAGGAAATAGTACATTTTTGCAAGCAAAGAAACAAAGTGTCCTGATGACCACTGAAACAGACTCTTACAGTTCAAGCAGAGACAAATTTTTTGCCAAGCTGAGGCTGCTTGTTTTGCTTTGGAATCTCTGATAATGGGGCTTATAGTCATTGCTAGCTGAAAGGTTGTAGTCCTCCTGGCCCTGTTTGCAGGCATTAGTGTGTGTGTAAATGAGAGTTCCAGACCAAGGCTCACATAGAATAAAACTGTACAAAGCTGGGGCTAGACGGGACATCACATTAGCTGGACTTTCATTCACAGTGTTTTACAGTTGTTGGGATCACTCATTCAAGCCCCAGGTTTTGATTTTTTTTAATTACTGCCCAGGTGCTCTCCTGGAAAATTTTCACCTAAAACTTTTACCTAAAAAACTGGGGTTTTTGTGGTGCTGATTTTTTTTTGTTCTCCCTCCCCGTAAGCTAGTGAAACAGAAGCCATTTCCTCAGCATCTTCTGTCTCATTATTCATAGACTTTTGGAGGATTAATTAAGTAATAATTGTGAAAATCCAGATTTCTTATTTAAAGTTTCCATATCAACAAGGCAGTGAATAAATAGGACAAACAGATGTAGCCAAGGCTTACAGTGTATTAACTTCATCTCATTTCTCATTAGTTTGGTATCGAGCTTGTCTTGTAGTCTGCTGGAGTCACACTGTAAATAAAAATCTGCTCTCAGAATAAGGTTGGTAGTTTCTGGGATTTATAAATATTGATGACTGGATGTGGCTCCTACTTGCATCATGACATTTCATGCTGGAAAAGAAGAAAGGTGCAGCAGCTGTGCAGCATCCCAAGATTCCTTGTCAGCAGCCTTTTTTCCTCCACTGTTCAGCCTTTCTTTTCTGCCTTACTGAGGACTGAGACTTTTTTTTTCATGAGCTTGAACCTAGGTTGGTGCAAAAGTAATTGTGGTTTTGGACCATCATTATAACTAGGCTCAAACATATCTTTGTTAATCAAAATAGGAACCATTACAATCAACACAGTTTTGTCAATGAGAAATAAGTTTGCTTATTCCTGTAGCGTGAAAATCCATGCTTCGGGATTTGACGGACTCTTGGAAAGTATTTTCTGAATCCTGCTGGTTGTGGAAGTGTTTTCCCTACAAAAAGTTGTCAAGATGCTTGAAGATGCGGCAGTCAGTTGATGAGAGATCAGGTGAATATGGCGGATGAGACAAAGCTTCCTAGCCTGGTTTGTTCCACTTCTGAAGTGTCAGTTGTGTGAAGTGTGGTTGGGCATTGTTGAGGAGAAGAATTGAGCCCTTTCTGGTGAACGATGCCAGCTGCAGGCGTTGCAGTTTTCAGTGCATCTCATCAATTTGCTGAGCAGACTTCTCAGAGATGACAGTTTTGCTGGGATTCAGAAAGCTGGAGTGGATCAGATCATCAGCAGACCACCAAACAGTGAACGTGACCTTTTTCTGGTGCAAGTTTGGCTTTAGGAAGTGCTTTGGAAGTTCTTCTCGGTCCAACCACTGAGCTGATCGTCACCAGTTGTCATATAAAATCCACTTTTCATCGCACGTCACAATCCAATCAAGAAATGGTTCATTGTTGTTGTGTAGAATAAGAGAAGGTGACACTTGAAAATGACGATCTTTAAACTTTTCTGTCAGCTCATGAGGCACCCACTTATCGAGCTTTTTCACCTTTCCAATTTGCTTCAAATGCTGAACGACCATATGTTGAGTCAATGTTGAGTTCTTTGGCAACTTCTCATGTGGTTGTAAGGGGATCAGCTTTGATGCTCACCCTCAGCTGGTCATTGTCACCTTTTGATGGCCCTCACTCTGCTTCTCATCTCGAAGGCTCTCGTCTCTTTTGTGGAACTTCTTGAACTGCTCTGCATCCTCTCTGGAAAAATCACTGAATCACTGAACTGAAAAAGGTTATATTCTTTTTTTTCCTTTTTTTTTTTTTTTTTTTTTTTTTCCCCCTTGACCACTGGACCACCAGAGAAACCCAATATTTGGGAGATTTTCCCAAAATGTATTGACACAATCTGCTGTTTGTCTGCCAATGTCCGCAGCTGCTGTACTGGGAAAGGAAAGCGAACTGCTTGGTATCCAGGGATGCTTTGTTGCAAGCTTTCCCTTCTTCACTTAACTCATTTATTTCTCTAAGGAGAAAACAATCCTTTTAGGCAGATATGAAGGGGGTACAATAGGGATAATTCTTTTCTCAAGGCAATTCAACCCTTACTGCAAGAAATATAGCTTCATATGGGTGGATGGGAAGAGCAGCGCATGTTTTCCTGCTGTTCATAGGGGAAGCCATTTCACTATCTCTGATTATTTTTGCATTCAGCTTTTCATGCTGGCTAAAGCAGGCACTGCTTGTTTTGGGGGAGGAATTAGATCCCAGGTAGCCCCATGGCTTTTCAAATCTGCTGTTACACTAAATACCTGCACTGGTACCAGACTCTAGCAACTGTTTATATCACACTGTCTTTCCTAGATACAACTGGAACTTCAGAGTTCAGCCCAGAAAGCAGGAAAATGTGATTATCTGGTTCCCTTTATTTCAGGAAACTGTTTTTATACATATTAGTATATTCGCAGGTGTATCTCAATCTGTTGCGTACATGGGCAGTGGGCTTAGCATCTGTAGCTGGTTTCTCTTCTTGGGTGCACTCAAAGTTTTTTTTTTTCTCTCTTCCCTTTGAAGAAGCTTGCAGTTGTCAAAGTTGCTGGAAGAGGTAACCCCCTCTGATCTGCAGTGGGCAGTGTTCGTATAATATTATCCCAGAAAAAAAATGTCTCTTGATATAACTCTACTAGAAGAAAATGCCACTGTGGAATTTTGTGTGCGATCCAGGCATCAGCAAGTGTGTTTTGTCCAGTAATGACCCATGTTCTAATCTTAGCCTTTTCTGCTCCATCCCAAAGGGATCTGAGGGATGTGAAAATCGCCCTGTAGAAAGCCATGCTTCTGCAGCGAGCTGCATCATGGTAGGTCCTTTGCCTGTTACACGTGAAAATGCAATCCTATCTTCTGTGCATTTTTTTTGCCAGCCCATCATGTATTTTTTAGTCTTACTGATTCTCAAAACGATGAATTACACATGACACACTTTTTCAAGCCCAGTGTTTGCAAAGTCACAGGAGCTTTGTTGCTCCAGATCTCCTTCACCAAGGCAGAAGGTACTTGTATCAGTGGCCGTAAGATGCCAGGACAGTGCAGTGACAACTGCCAGCTGCCGACAGCGTGCACAGGCATTTGGTTTGCAGGTCCTAGCAGGAAAACTAGGATTGTAGTCATTGATTTTACCTAAATAAAGCAGAAGTTTTTTTATTTAGTGTAGCCCCCTCCCAATCACCAAGCCAAGGCAGAAAATAAAAGGGATTTAGATTGCATGTTAAACACATTTCCTGTTCCTCCGGCATCTGATGGAATTATATTTGGTAGTGTCCACCTGGGCTCCACACCTCAGGTGTGTTTTCTTCTCTTTTTGGAAGAATGCTCTTCTTCCATGAAAGGAAGCTAGAGAAAAGGACTTGAGGAAATGTCAGGTTTTGCATACTCTTACAAGAACACATCCTGTGTTCAGTAGCTCATGCTTTTCTGCATCCATGCTTGAGGTGAATGCACACATATCCTTCATTTTCTCCATTTAATCAATAAAAAATAGCAGTCCTTTTACTGAGATGAATCCTTTTGGCTGCTATATGTTTTCCATCAGGCAAATTCCTTTATAGAGGAATTGTATCACCCTTATTTGTAAGATTTATCTGGGATACACTTGACATTCTTTAACGTTCAGTGTTTCCCTTTGCTGTAGAGATCTTCTGTAGTGTGAGGTGCAGTGTTTCAGGGTGATCTGCATGAGCAAAACTGGAAATGCTGCCTCCATCTCTGCCCTGTCCCGTAGCTGCCCAGGGAGCAGCCTGGAACAAAGATAATTTGGTAATTTTTTTCTGATGACTTCAGCTCCCCTTAATGACCTTTCAAATTGATTTGCTTCATTTGCTTGGGTTTTAAGAGATTATGCTTAAGTAATGCTTTGCTGCATTTAATGTTTTGTTGTATTTTAATTTGCTGTGTAATGACTCTCTATATTAAGTAATAGAAGCAACATCTGAAATTATTAATCAGCAAAAGATGACAGGTAATGCATATTAAATTCTCTCTGTATTTTGAGTCATTTCTCTCTTAGGTAACATAAGAAAAATGTTAAATCATACTGAAACACATTTCTCAGCTGGTGTAAATGTACAGCAGCTGAATTTCTGGCCCATTATGTTTTTCCATGAAAGATGTCCTTGCCTTCAGAGTATTAATTATCCATGATTCTTTTACTTTCCTTATTTTCTGCCTTTACAGGTGCTACCAATTTCCCGCCCCCGCCCCGGCTCTTTTTTTTTTTCCAGAAATGGAAATATTGATCTGTATTAGGAAATGTGTTCTTCCTTTCTTCAGTAAAAGCTGCATTTTCATTTTTGTTATCCATATTTAAATCCCAGTGCGCATACATACGTGAATGATGTGGAGTTTACTGCTGACAGTTTTAAATCAGCCGCATAGACAGCTTAACCCCTTTGTGACTCCAGCAGAAGACTGTAGGTTTTCTGCAAGAAAATACTATGGGATGGTTTGTCAGACATTGCATAGAGATCTCTGTCAGCAAACAGTCTTCATCTTGAAGTCCCCAGAAATCAATTAATACAGATAATAAATGGGCACCATATCCTGTGGGTGCAGCCTGGCCAGAACTGGAGAGAGGATTAATTCTCCTGTCGCTACTAGATTTTAATTGGAAGGGAATCTGTCTTTGACTTAATTTCCTCTCTTGTCTTAGCTGAAGTCAAGTAGATCAAATGAAATGCAAATTGAAAGAATATTTTTGATGTGCCTGATTTTAAGGTTGGATATGACTAATCTTTTATGCTTCTGACTTAATGTCTCTACAATTTTTCTCACAGAAGTCTTGAAAAAACTAATATTTCCCTGTGTGACAAAAATAATTTCTTTTCATCAAGAGAGGAAACATGAATGGTGCTGTCACAGTATTAAAATGTATCTGTTAAGTGCCTCATGTTATTAAAGCCGACATTATCCTGCACATTAAAATCCTGCGTGTTTTATTTTGTAATGAGAGGGCAAAGCCCCATTTCCTCCAGAGCCGCAAGGTAGTGTTTGTGGGCTGCCATTATATAGCAGGGGTTATTCACAAAAAAATTACATCAGCTGATTATCAGATTATTGGCCAATGCAATTTAATATAAAATCTTTATTTTCCCTCTCTATTTTTTTCCTTTTCCTTTCTTTCCTTGTTATTTTGAATTACGGCACTAGGAAAGTATTTTTCAAGTGGTGATCTTGAGTTTGCCTTCTGATATCTCTTTATTTGGGAAGAAATTAATTCCGTGTTCAGTTTTATTTTTAGTGCTTGTGAAAATGAAGGATAGTTGTGCCTGCACAACAAGAAGGGTGATTTAGGTAAGTGTCTCTGAGGCAGCTGTAGTCAATTTACCTTAGACTTGCCCTGAAATTCTCTCCTGCTTTGCTGCAAACCTTCCTGAGAGAAAATATTTACTCTTGCTGAGCTGTATTGGAGAAGAGGGTGGATGTGCTGGTGTCCTACATTATGGCTGAATAAAAGATGAGAGTAAAATGCTATGTTGGTGGAACCACAAAAGGGAGGAGAAAATATTTATTTGGTATTTTTTTGTACACATATTCCATTCAGGAATGGATATTGGTTCTGTCATCTGCCAAATTCATATCAGATTCAGCCAAGAAATCTATAAGGATTTTTTATTCCAGGTCTCCTTATTGCTGGTTTTCCGAGAATTCCTTGTTTTCAAAGTGCACACAAGAGATTTTTCTGTGATCGCTTGTCATAGAGCATTGTGCCATGTTGGTGGACATGTTGGTCACATAAATGCCCAGCACCTCTGCCCACTTGTATCGGTGGAAAAAAATAAACAAGCTTTTCTGCCACACCATTGTGAGCCCTGTGGGAGGTGCAGGAAGGCCAAGCCCTGAGCTGAAACAACAGGAAAAAGTGCAAGGGCAGATGCTGTTTTTCCTACTCCAATTTCTCCTCTTTTAAATTTATTTCTGCGCTCCTCTTGTCGCTGAATCTTTCATGCTCTGGAGAAGAGCACTGCTGTTGTCCAGTGGCTAAAAGCAAAACCACATAAAGGGCGAAGAGAAAGGATAATAAACCGAAGATGTCTCATATTCCCCGCTTGATAACAAAAGCAGCAAGCGATCGCTTTGACACAGCAGGTAGTGCCCTGGGCTGGCACAGTGCCCGTCCATGCCATCTGCTGGCTTTCAACCTTCTTTGCCTTCCCATCCTGTAGCCAGGTGCTGCTTTTCTGCTGAAATCGCTGCAGCACACAGCCCAAATTAGCAGTTTGCTTGCATTTGACAAAAAAAAAAGAGGGAAGGAGGTTGTGTTACATAGGGGAAGGTTCATAAATACTTGGTATTTGTGCAGTTATAATCTCTGTTATGGTGTTTGTGAATATAATGGGATATTTCTCCAGCTATTTACAACAGGTGGAGGCAAGAGCCACATGCCATCTCACTGGAAATGTCGATGTTTGGCTATTTTTGTTGCTGAATCAAACTTTAGATGGAGGGTAGTGAAAGAGCCACATTGGAATCACTGATAGGATTAGTGGGTTGAAGGAGAAAAATAAATAAAGGTATGTTATATATATGGTGAGATGCACGACTCAGAAATGATTGGCAGTCATATAAAAGTGAGAATGAAATAGGAAATTGAGACCAAAAAATAGGCAGTAATAAAAGGCTCAGTATTTTATTCCATGTCAGATGGTTTCTGTTCTATCTGAACTGGCATATTTCCTAAAACAATATCATTTAAGGAAACAGCTGGTCTGTCAGAACATTTTCCCTCTGCTGCATGTCATCTGTCCAGCACTGTGCTCCAATCAAAAAGGTAAAAAGCCACAAACACAGAGTGAGGACTAAAGGAAAAATAATCCCGTGTCTCTAAATAACAATGCAGCAACTACATGCAAAGTCATCGCAGTAAAAGAGAAGTTCACTGATAAATCAAGCGTTGACATTTTCAGCAGGAGAAAATATGTCCCAGCTCTCAGAATTCATGTTTTCTGAGGCTAAATCATCAGTACTTCCAATTAGTAAAAATGCAATAATAGTGTCTGAGATTATTGTAAACCCGTTTCATATTCCACAGCATGAGAGATTTTCAAGAAATTTTGTGAAGTTAATAAATAGCATATCTAAAAGTCTTCCACATGAACAGAATTGTGTTGATCTAAAAATTGCAGATACAGGATCTGGTACAAGATATTTTGAAATGTAACATGACTCTCCACTTGGGTCAGAAAAAGCCTATTTAGGGTGGGGACGTTAGGGTTTAGTTCAACTTCTACTGATCTGTGTTAAAGAGGAGTTTGATTTAGGAGCCCTCCTGGCTAAAAAAAAAAAATTGAAAAAACCTTGTTGGCTTTGTGCTGCTTGTGAAGTTGGGAAGCTTGGAGACATATCAAAAGCAAGGTGAACAAAAGAGGTGTTTTGCCAGGAATAGTACAAATTTTACCTGATAGTGCATTTAGAGCGCTTTGATATGAACCTGAACAAGGCAGACTTGCCAAGTTTTGTCAGCGGTCATCTGGAAATCAAACCACCTTTTGGAGAGTGGAAATGCCGGAACTCGAGTATCTCAGGGCTGTGGGCTCTTTGTAAAACCTCGCATCTGTACTGCCATCTCTGCTCAAAAGCCGTGACACTGTTGGAAAACACAACTCTAAATGTGGATGCTGAGCATTTAAATTAGCTTTTGGTTCTTTTTGGAAACACAGGTCTACAGCTTGTCTGGCTAAAGGTAAGCTAACCCTGCATCTCTTAAAATGTACCTGCTCAGTGCAGGTAGATGGGGAAAAAATGCCATGTAGGCTTGCATTGAGACTTTAATTGCATTTGACTAAAGCTGAAGTATTTTGGCTAAAATTATGTCTTCCCCAAAAAAATTTTTAAAATGTCAAAATTAATTCTTTTATTTTGCTTAAAAGTATAGTTCAATGCTTTTACATTTAAAACCATAATCTTGGGTCCAAGACATTTGTTTGAGGCTGTAAACAAAAATACAGAATAGCTATATTACACAGGCACAGGAAAGAAACTCTCTTTTCCCTCAAAATACACAGAAAAGCCATAGTTTCTAGTCTTGTTACAGTCGATTTATCCTGGTTTGACCTTGGCAATCTGAAGTTGTGTGCAGAGGCTTATATTGCTTTATTTTTACTAAAACCTCTGTTCAGTCACTACCAAGTGTTGCAGGCTGCTTGTTTGAGGGTTACTACTGGAGGCTGTGCCCTTTTCAAGGCACAATTTTCTTTTTCAACACCGTAGCACACAGTGTTCTAGCATGTCTGATTTTGCCTGCCTCTTGCCTAGGCAAAACTGCTTATTGGAAAACCAGAATTTGCTGTTTCCGTCTGCCACAAGCTCGACCTTGGGCAGGAGAGGTAGCTGCTGGTGGCCACTCACTGAAGGAGCACGGGATTTAGGATTGACCTGCACCTCAGTACCAAGAGTTCATTTACATCTTTCTGGTAAGTACGTGTAACATGGACACACCTATAGCTTCGGTGTAGCTTCTACCAACCTCCTTTTGCTGAACATCTACAGGTCTTCTGCAGAGGCTCCCTTGAGGCTACGTGTTGGGTGAATTCGTCCAGTAACAGTCGCGGTACATGCTGGAAATGGTCATATAGTAAAAACTGCTTGAGTTTTCTCCTAGTGGTGCTGGACACATTGCCGAGAGGTAAATGGTGTTGTGGAGAGTGTGCAGCCCCAGCAGGGTTGTGTGGGGACTGACCTGTTCTGTTGGGGTTGAATTTTAGCCTCAGAGCTAATAAAATGCAGTGGAGTGCAGGGCTCCGTTTCCTGAACTCTGGAAATCCCTCTTGAGAGAGACAGGGAAGCTAGAATTGCTGCGTAGCCATATGTATTGATACAACATCATTTCTAACATTTAAACAACACTTGAATTTTTCTGGGGAGAAAATATCTGTAAAATTTCTGGGGAGAAAGCAAAGCAAACCTTCAGAAAAGTACAGATGGAAAGTTTGCATTTATGTAAAATGGAAGCATGATGCAAATCATTGGAGAAAAACCTGTATTTTCTTGTCAATTATAACAATATTAGGTAGCAGTGAATGTTTCCAAGGCAACCTGGCCACAGGTACATTTATTTGGAGTGTATGTGACTACGTGCTTTGTCAAGCCAACAGATGGATGTCAGGAGCTGGTATGTGGGGCGGGCGGGGAAGAAATTGTATCATTTAGTCAATCTATGCTGGGGATGCTTTTTAAAAGCAGAGTTGGGTTTTTTGTGAACACATCTGATGGCACCAAGTATCTTGCCGCTATGGGAGCTCTCCTGGCCTCTCCAGCCTTCCTGTGAAGCACAGAAAGTGCAACACACAGTGTAGTCTCCCAGATGTTCTTCTTCAAGCTGTCACACTTGTTCCCTCTGAAAAATATTGTGCGAGGACCCCCGCTGTTGATCTCCAGGGAATTCACTGCCTTGTCTTCGACCTTTTGTAAACTTCCAAGAGTTGGAGATGCAGTTGGTTTAGGAAAAAAAAAAAAAAAAAAAAAAATCAGAGCTGCAGAATACCTGAACCAGGCGTCAGGAAAATAAAAATACACCGTCAGCCACCCAAGGGAACTGAGAAAGGAGTGTGGGTCACATTCGACGGTAGGCGCAGCTGACAGAAGAGCTTGCAGGTCTGTGCTGCCATTGCAGCTGTGCAGGTCACCAGGAGACGCAGCTGTAGGCTGAGATCTGGCTGAGTGTATCCACTGTTCTTCAATAGCAACCCCATTTCCAAATTAGTTTTGCTTGCGAAAAAGGCAAGGGGGATTCCCAATTACCTTTCTCTACATGAGAACTATTATAGTGCTGAGCTCACTGAAACTTTGCAGCTTCCCTTGGGAATTAACTAGTCACAAGAGGTGTTGAACAGAGCGGTTATTCAGGTATTTTCACTACCTGTGCAATTCCTTTCTTCTCTGGCATGAAGGATCCAGCAGCATTGAAACTCAGGTAATGTGGGTGGCTGCTGTGTGTGATGAATGTTTGTCACACCCTGAGCTCCCAGAACACAGCTGGAGTACAAAATAAAGATTCTGGGATTTGGGGTTTAAATTATTTTTCTGAACCACTGCTTTTTTTAATTGTGGATTGCAAAAAGTCCTCTGTGCATGCAAAAACTCATGGTTTTGTGCTTCCAGCTGTGGTGTTGATGTGCACCCTGCCGGCGCCATGTCCCCCTCTATGTGCCAATGTCTACCCTGCCATCCAAAGGTGCTGTTGTGATAGGACAAGGGGTGATGGTTTTTAAAAGTGGGGGAGATTCAGGCCAGACGTGAGGAAGAAACTGTTTACACTGAGGGTAGTGAGACACTGGCCCAGGTTGCCCAGGAAGGTGGTGTTTGTCCCATCCCTGGAGACATGCCAGGCCAGGCTGGATGGGGCTCTGAGCAACCTGATCTGGGTGAAGATGTCCCTGCTCATGGCAGGGGGTTGGGCTGGATGAGCTTGGAAGGTCCCTTCCAACCCAAACTATTCTGTGATTCTATGATTTTGGGTTCGAGAACAAGGTGTATCAAGCTCTTGTTTCTGGAGGCAAAAATCAAACACTGGCTTGAATTGCATTTCCTTTGTACAATATGGGACACTTGACAGAGCCATAGAAATCCCATTTGAAAAATGATAGCTGTTGATTTTCTGCTTGTTGAGAATTATTAGTATTTTTCTAGCCTGCAAAACCAGCCATTAAATCAGCAAAATGCTTTGGCATTAGAGCCATTTGGAATGTAAAAAATACTGCTGCTTCTTTGTGAGCTGCAAACATTCAGTTACAAAGTTAAGGGAAAGTCTAAAAGGGTGAATAATGATCTTAATTTGAAAGACATTTTACAGGTAAACATGCTGCAGTTGTAGCTACAAAGCAGATAATTGCTGAACATTTTAAAACCCAGTAGTATGAAATTAAAAACAGGAACATCAAATTTAAATGCAAACAAATAACAAGGGAATTCTAAGTAGAAAGTTCAGATTCTTCTTTTTTTTTTTTTTTTTTTTTTTATGGACCATTTCTTTATCTTGGCAACCTCAAATATTGCACAGTGGTCTCTATTTAATCATGCAGGTTATATTTAAATGAGCAGGTACTTTAACATAAAATGGTTTACAGTCTGTGTTCCTATTACTGTATAAGAAATGTACCCATGAAACGTAAAAAGGTCAACCACTTCAATGGAATAACTTTTTAAAATAATACAGTTTTACAGCCATACATAAATATATGAATTCTATTATGTCAAAGAATATGAAATAATATGGGTCACCATTAAGCTGTAACTTTTGCAAGGATACATTAGCTTTAAACTGGGATAAATGATCATTGAAATATATTTATTTCTGCTTTGGGCTTTACATTTCCCAGTAAAAGGTTTTTCTTCTCCCTGCTTCCCATCTCTGGCTATTTTTTTTCCCCATTTGTAAGGATTTACCTATCCAAGTACTAATGCATCTTGTCACACTGTGTTGGACGAAGGTACAGTTGGGAACTGGGGGCTGTGCAGGCTCTGTGGCCAGCTCTGCCATGCTGGGACAGCCTGCCTGCTCTGCCCTGTGTTTCAGGAGGTTTTAGGGAATATGGGGGGAAAGGAACTTCTCTAATAATTGAGGAGCAAAGCTGAGGTGCAGCTGTGGTGTGGGTGCTAGCAAGGCTCTGGATGTCCCCCCGAGGTGGGATGGGACTTGTCAGGAGTAAGATGCAAGGAGACAAGGCACGTGGTGGAAAACCATTCATCAGAACTTACTGAGAAGGTAGAAAGAAGGGGAGAGAGACCACAAAATATACTGTGTCCAGGTATCTGCTTCTCCTGACTACCTATGACAAAGTGTGGCCCAGTCTAAGAATTTCCAAATCCCTGGGTGGATTCTGCAGCTTCTGGCAAATCTGGAGTAGCTCAGATATATCTGTTCTTCTGTACAGCCTCCCAGCGTGTCCCACCGGACTGTGGGAACCCAGGAATACAGATTCCTAGAGTTACGCACAATTAACTAACATCTCTAGGCCATACCTGACCTAAATTTTATGCAAGTAATTAAAAGGGTGAGTTTATTTGTGAGGAATGGTATGGTATTTGTAACAGAAGCAGGATGTACATCCTTGTTCTGAAGTAGAGTGTGTGCATCAGGACTTCGCAGCCACAGAAAGAAAGTCTTATAATCCTTCAACACTTTATTTCTAAGTTGGATTTTGTTTGTGGTGGGGTTGCTCATACTTTCGAAGTTAAGAATGTTCTTAAGAGTTCAGTTCAGGTCAAAGTGCTAGGTGACAGAGCTGAGAGAATTTTTCGTAGCAAACATCTTTGTGAGAAATGCTATGGGTGTGTCAGTACCAGAATGGTTTGTGGTCACATTCTTTTTTTGTTTCGATGCCTTCAAACATCCGAACATTTAGCTTAAAATAGCTCCTCGTGTAATTTTTTTTTCAGTTGAGGAGCTTAAAAGCAAAACATTTTGCTTGATGTTTGGTTTGGTGGTTTGAGTTTGTTTGTTTTGTTTCACTATGACGGAAGGGGGTATTTAGTTTGGAGGAGAGAACAAATTGGATTACTTAGTCTAAAGGTGATAACATGTTGGAGGACAACTCTGCAAATAAATAGAAGGCTGCTGCAGTGAGAAGGGCAATAAATCTGCTCTCCATGTTCATGGCAGATACAAGAAAAAGTAATGGCACTCCAACTGCAAATTAAAAAAAAATCAAGCTAACCATCATGAAAACTTCTTACAGGTAAGGTTCTGACTGGAGACCTCCACCCTGTTCTTGAGCACAAACACCGTCAGGGTAACAGAAAGGATGTGGTCTGCACAGGCACAGATGGGGCTGGCAGAGGCAAAATGTTCGTTTTAATCCTACTAAGAAATTACAAATTAAGATGTGATTATAGAACCGTTAAAAAGGAATTACCACGGAGGAATTTCCAGATGGTCATGCAGAATAACTGCGGAAGAGTGAACAGAAAGTTTGAGCTATTTATCCAGGTACGGTTCTCTTTTCTCTTTGTTTCCAGTTGGTAAGTCCTGTTGTGTCTGCCAGCTCATGTAATAATTTCTTTTCCAGCCCTGTTTTAAAAATATTTTTTCAGGAAAATAGAATGCATGGGATTCGTTTGTCTAGATGGTCCTCTGGGACATGATGCATCCCAGGGATGGAGGACAATGTCAGCTCAATGGGAATATTCTTGTTGCTGTCACTCCTTTGGCTCAGGCCCTTAGAAACTGGTCAGAAATCAAAATCCTTGAAGAACATGGAATTTCTTGCTGCTGAGGACTGGACTGAATTGCAGTGTTACTAAGGGAGCTTTCCCAAGGTATTTTACAGGAACTAGATCCACATTCCTATTGAGTTTTTTGCTGGAAATTAGGTTTTGCTACTTCTGAAAAATCTTGCCTTAACTGGGTGTTCTAGTCCAAAAAGGCACGCTGCTAACACAGCATCAGGTTTTCCCAGGTTAAAAATAAAATGAGAGCAATGAAATAATACATGTAACAGCAAGGCTGAGCACATTCTTGTTGACAACTTCACTGACAAGTCATCTTAAATACGAAATCTATGGAAGGAACGTGTATTAGCTATTTCATAAAAATGCTGATTTTTTGCTTTATAGTCTGTGAGTCTTTCCTTTCCTTCCTCATCACTTCCAAGGCTGGTAGTGTGCTGCTAGTTAATATCGGGGAAAGTGATTTTTCCTCAGTCCTTCTCCATCAGGTACTTGGACCTGCAGTCTAAGCCTAGCTTTGGAGCTGGATTCTATGCCTAGCTTATAGGCTTTAAAGTTAACCTGAAGCATCCATGAAAGAAACTTATTGCAAATATAACAGTGGTCTCTCTGAAACTCTCCTTTATAATTTAAAACTTGAACTATTTTTAAAATGAGGATTTAAAACAAAATATGCTTTGAAGTCATAAAATCCGCCTCTGCGAAAAAAGGCACGTGGCCCAAAATATACATTGACAGAGCAATGAAATGCTCTTAACAGTCCTTCCCATGCAGAATGACTTGGCAGCTCATAAAAATGAGCGGATAGGGTTCAGTAAAATGCAGGATTTCTGATCAGTTACCATTTCCATAGAAATGACAAGGATTTCGCTACTCGGGTGATTTCTGTGTATCCTTTGTGTCACTCCTGTATATTCTTCTCTTTCAGCTGTACTTGTGTGAAAGATTTTACTGGCTGGAAATCGTGATTTCTTGTTTGAGTAAGGTTTCTGTAGAGAATGTCTGCTCGTGCTGATCACATCTTGGCTTAGTACAGCTCTATTATTAAATCTAGATCTTTGCCTTGCTTACATGTTAGGCCAGGGTTGAGAATACATACCTATAAAGGATAATTTTGCATTATAATCTGATGGGGAAAAGGGATGGGGAAAAGATGGGAGTCTGGCATTCAGCAGTAAAGTAGGAATATCCTTAATTTGCAATGAAAACTAACATTGCCTTTACGCAGAAGTACGTGCAGTATATACTATATTATCAGTATGATATACACAGTGAGCTGTCTTCAGAGGGGTGACCTGTAGAGAAACTGTGCAGTGATGAGTATTTGATAGCGGCTAAAACTCACTGAGCAGTCTAATCCAATGAAGACATGTTAGAAATCAGCTGTGCTACAGGAGAGAGAGCTGTACAAAATTAATGATGCCTTCCTTCAGTTTAATAAATATTTTTTAACAGAACAGGGAGAAGATGGTGCTGCACAAAGACCGATTTTTTGTTGCTTTTGTCTTTTAATGAGAGCATAGCAACTACCTCTCCTGAGTAAGAAGCGCTTTCTTTGATGTAAGTGCTGGTTGTTGCATAAAATGAAACCCACTGATGCATATAATGGTAGCAGTGGGCCGGCTGAGCACAGTGTATGCTTCAAAATTAATGTCTGCACAAATCAACAAGCACACACACACTCTCCCGTGTTGACAAGACTGACATACTTCGTTAGGAGAAGCCAAACTGGCAAAGCCTGGCAGCTGGATTTTGCAAGCTTGTCATTCTGTTATTAACTCTGTAGGCCTTTGGGAAGGGGTAATGGAGGAGATGGTCCGGTCCCATGAGGTCCGTTCCAGACCTTTTTGGTTTGGTTTCATGGTTTCTAACCAAGCAAGCAATAAACAAAACCATTTTCTGAAATGAGCAGAGGGAAAGGGATGTCTATTAATTATGCAAGATGCTCTGTCGGCTTTGAAGCCATGTTTCAAACTATCTATTTCTATCGGGTTTGAAGCTCCAGGAAGAGTTGAGCCAAGGGCAGGTGAAAAAGAGGTACGAGGATGGTGTTTCCCCTGTGACCTTGAGTTTTGCTGAACGTACCTTGAGGATGAAGCATGGGAACAGGTTTTGAGGGTGTGAGTTTGGGCAGAAGGGAAAACCTCTACAAAGACACCACCAGATTTTGCCAACAGGGCTCATCAAAATCTCGTTTCTTTCCAGCAAGAAAATGTGGCATTTTACAGCAACATTCAAAACGCTCAACCCAACACTGGAAAGACCAGAGATTTGAATCACGACAGCACAAAACTTCGTGGATGTCTTTGTTGCTGACTAGTGCGTCGTGACCCTTTAGAGAGCCAGGGCTGGAGAGAGAGGCTGAGCTCTGACTCACAGCAAGGCCAGCACTATGTCCAGGTGGGTTTGCTGGGGGCTTTGTCTATCGGGACATGAAAACCCCTGTGATCTGAGACCCCACAGCCTCTCTGTGCCCTCCTGCAGACCTTTTGGTGCATTCATCCTGGAGAAAAGGAGTCTGAGGGGAGACCTTCTCGCTCTCTCCAACTACCTGACAGGAGGTTGTAGCATGGAGGGTGGTCTGTTCTCTGGAGTAGCAACTGATAGGACAAGAGGAAATGGCCTCAAGTTTCCCCAGGGGAGGTTTAGGTTGGCTCTTGGGAACAATTTCTTCCTGGAAAGGGATGGGTATTGGAACAGTGCCCAGGGCAATGGTGGAGTCACCATCCCTGGAGGGGTTTATCAGGGATTTAATGCTTGTCACATTATGGGCTTTATTCAGATGAGGTGCAAAGGAAAGAATGAGCTGATAACACTGTCATTACCTGAAGGAAAAATCTCCAACCTGTCTGGTTACCACCAAGAAGAATTCTCTTCTGTAAGTCTGCTTCTAGATTTTGTGAACATAAATGATAGGCAGGACATAAAATGGAAAAATAAATTATACTCACACAAGTAAAAGATCAGTGAGGCAATGTACTGAGACATCTTTAGGGCTGATGAATCACCATTATCATCACAAAAATAACATATAATGCTTCAAATCCAGCATCACGGTTGACTTCCTTACTGATAAATATGTATGTGTTTTCTTTTGTTTCTTTGTGTGTCTAACAGGTGCCAAGCTACGTTTAATAGACAAATTGCATCTCTGTGAACTGTCACAGCCTTGTCCTTGTTTTTTCTAGCAAACTGAAGTTAAATAGGAAAATGAAATAAATAAGCAGAGGTCAGAAGCCCCATCTCCCTACAAGATTCAATCAACTGATAAATAATCTGTGGAAGGATTCAATTCAGATCAGAGAAGGAATTAAAGTTAAATCTCCTTTACTTGAAATGAACAGTTTGCTTTTCTGCACTCTGAGGAGCATGAATTATTTAACCAACATGTATGTCATAATCTAATTAGTCACTTACCACTACTAAATTTCTCAATACTCCTTGTGCCTGTGCTCCTTACCTGAAGTGCAGGATGGGAGAATTATTATAAATGTATGAGTTTCATTAGCAAATAAAGCTTTTAACCAAATAAAAAATTACAAGGAGGAAAATAAAGATGGTTAGATAATGGTATTTGTGGGCACAAAAGCTGAGGTCAACACCATTTACTGCCTTTTTTCAAGTGGTAATCAGTTAATTTAGTATCTTAGTATAATGTTGTTCTAAAGCAAACTTTTATCTTAGTATTTATGGTAGGTGATTTGTGTGTGTGTGTGTGTATGTTTGTGTCAGGAACCTCCAAATGTGCAGGACTATTGATTTGCTTTGCAAGCTTTCTGTAGAAGAGAGAATCGATGGTGTCCTGTCACCCAAACAGCTCTGAAGTAGAATTTATAGATTTGAGGAAATGGT
This sequence comes from Streptopelia decaocto, assembly GCF_964273445.1. NCBI lineage: Eukaryota > Metazoa > Chordata > Aves > Columbiformes > Columbidae > Streptopelia > Streptopelia decaocto. The sequence goes on from NC_138658.1 coordinate 29,485,149, forward strand.
TTAATTGCTGGAATGATGCTTGCAGCTAAGCCCAGCCCCTTCAGCTTGTGCAGCTACTCTACATTATCTAAAGTAACCAGGCATAAAATATATAACTGTATATAAAAGTAACTGGAAAATAATATGAGCACTTCTGGAATGTCACCTGTCTCTTGAGGTCTTACACTGATGCTCACATAATGTTCCAATCTCTGAAGTTTCTGTCTCATTGTATCTTCAATGGCCTTGGGTCTCTTGACATCTTTTGGGGGGTACAAGGCTTCCCACAACTAACTTGGGCTGTTAAAAAGCAGAATTTAAAAAATTTAAGTCATTTAAAACCCATGCCATGATTTTCTCCTGCTTCAGTACTACCTGTTTCTGCCTGTTTTCATGTGGAAAGCCTTCAACTTATATGTGAAGAATGTGGGATTTGGTAGCAAATCACAGGGCTAAACACATAGAATCATAGAATCTTTCTGAGAAGAATTTAGCTTGGCAAAGCAATACATTGGTAAAGATCATGTGCCTACTTCGATATGTAGAAACCCGCACCAAAGTTGATTCTCCCCCATCAGCTTGACTGTTCCAGTGTCTCTTTTTTCAACATAGGCAGTTGCACATTGATACAATTCCTGCTGGTCATTGTGGCTACTTATGTCTGGTTGTGCAACCCCAAATATATCATGCAGATGACTGAGCAGTATCAGGTATCACATATTAATACATCTTTTTTGAGTGTCGTTCCTCTTTCTGATAGAGGGCCAGACAGAAGTGCCTCTTGTTTCAGGTCAAGATGTGTTTAGTCAGAATTGAGTGTTGTATGCTTGCCAAAATCCCATAGCAAAATTGCGTAGCTGCTCTACATCTTTTGGCTGCTTTGCCTGGGAATTTTTAGTATTTTCACAGAAATCATCACCTGCCATAGCTGCCTATACATACAGAAGGTATTGTCCAGCAGTGCCTTTGCTGAGGGCTCCAGCAATGTGTAACCCCGTGCCTTTAGCTAGAACTCCTGAAGAAAACATGAGGCATAGAATTAGATGAGAGTTTTTACAGGGAAGTCTCTTCACACCCCTGCATGGTTCTGTCTTTGGCCAGTAGCTCTTTGAATGGCAATATAAAGTCGTTTCATTCGCTTGCTTGATCATTTTCTAATTGGGTTATAATGAAGTGATGTGCAATAGCTGCATACACCCGCTCTACCGCTGCTCGGTTATTGCTGACGTCTCTGATGAGATCAGGACCGTTTCATACGTGCAGAGCTCTCTGTGCAGCTGCCAATTGCACCCAGATCATCAGATTTTGCTGCTATTTCGGCCTGGTTATATTTTGGTTCACTCCTTCGATTGACACTTCACATTTGGCTCTGCAAGTATGACACAAGTGTATTGACCTGTGGCCTGTCAGTATGGATTACATGTACATATAACACCTTTTGCTAAAAATCAGCCGTGCATTAATGGATGGCGTTTCTATTTAAAACAGCAAGCATGGTCTGGACCTGAGATTCACTGTGACCAGGTTGCCTAGGCAACAAAATTCCTTGAATTGGGAAGGTCTGTAACAGATGTTTTGATAGCCTTAATTTGGGGGCAGGGCTTCTAAAAATCTTCATTGAGTCCTTTCAAATGTATATTTTATTTCGTGGTAATACTATGTTTCACGTATCAACTAGTATAGCTTCAGCTACTGTATCTCTGCTGCAAATTATAGGTATAAAGCATATAAAATAGAGACAAAGGTTAAAGGGTAACTGATTCCACCATTTGGCAAGTGCCTTGGATAAGGGAAATTTGAGAGCACAAGGCTCCCTGCGAGGCCATGGGACTGCACCACACAATTCCTTGAGGGAGAAGGTTGGGAGTTGCCTTCCCAAAGACACGTAGAGTAGAAAATATCTCTCTGAACAAGGATTTATTTTTTTTTTCATTGTGTTTCTCCTTTCTGCTCACCTGGATTAAACTGATATGCACTTAATGCAGATATAGGACTGGGAATCAATAGTATATAAGCAGCTGTTGCTGTCTGGATTCCTTGGTCTTTTTCTGGTTTAAGGGAAGGGTTGTATGGTTTTGTGAATCTCTGGGAAGGAAGCATTTGGTGTGCGACGGCTCTGAATAGCAGAAAACTCATGCAGATGATGGCGATATTCATCTTTTTTGCCTTCCCCTCCAAAACTGAATTTGTTGCCTTTCCCAAACTAATACTGATGTCACCAGTGTAGACTGATGTTTCTCAGCACTTTGTTTCCTGAGCAGATATTTTTGTTTTTCCATTTTTAAAAACCTCTGGGAGTTGTATTTTGAATACAACACATGGAAAGAGTCGTGTGCGTTTGCGTCTTCATACAATAGAAATAAAACTAGTTTGACACTGATTTGAGGAACTCTGGTGAAAATGATCTGTCAAATGTTACCAAATGCAGACAATGAAACATTTTCTGCTGAACTGAGCCTGGCTCATCCTCTTTGGACCGAACACCCATGTGCTCCCTTCTCTAGAGTGCAAGATCTTTCTCCCTTTCATTAGGCTTCCCTGAAAATTCAGACAGTGTTGTTTGTTCTTCTCTACTGACAGGTTTTAGCCTTTTGAAGCGCAGTCTTGCTGTATGATTATGAAAGCTCTACTGAACACTGTGATTCTGTATTTTCATTCTTGATTGCCCATCCATTTTTTGCATCTGAAAATCTCAGTCACTTAGACAAGAGACGTCAGATGCAACTCGAAGGAAGGGGCGTGATAGCAGGTCTGTTAGTAGGATTTCTCAGTAACTCAAAACAAGAGGTTTTGCTCCTCACCTTGCTTTTGTGTGCAACTTTGAACATTTATTGTGAGGGGTCCAGCCTAGACAGATGTGTGTCACATGTCCTGTCTTGTTCTTCATTTCATGAAACTCTAGTGCATACAATGAAATCAGTGTATTTCCTACCAAAAATATACATAATGGTGTAAAAAGGACAGAAAATAAAAATGGCAATACTGGGTTGTACTAATAACTCTTTCGGGTCATCTGTTTCACCCAGTATTCCCCATAGCAGGCAAAAGTCAATGTGTAGGGAAGAGTATACCCTACATAGTTGCCCCAAATGTTTCTGTATCCTTTGAGACTTAGAGGCTTCTGAACAAAAACCAGTTCCTTTGGTTTGTTTTTGTGAATCTGCTTTCTTTTAGTTTTAGATGGTACTCCTTAAACTCTCAGAAAAGAGAATGAAAAAACAGCCCCTACAAATCTACTCCATGCTACTAAGGACACAAAAGTAAGAAAATCTCTGTTTCGGGTTAATGCAAAATAAACACAAAATACAAATTTTTAGTCAACTACAATCTTTTAGAGCAAACTTTCCCTGGTTTTTTGTTTTGTTTTGTTTCTTTGTTGTTGTTGTTTTTAATTAATTTTTTAAAATTATTTGTTTGGGTTTTGACTGAGGTTTTAACACATTTTAAGATGGAGATAAACTTCTGGAAATAAGTCACTTGGCATTGAATGGGAAAAGTACTTGTTTAGAAACAAACAAAACCCAGCGTACCAACCTGAGATGTCTAGATCATTACCATCTTGTATCTCATTTCTTCTTCAGCCCCTCACTGGCATGACAAAAGTGGAGGTAAACTGGAAGGTTCTAAAAAATACTGTAGTATTACCAGATCACTATTTATTTTCCCCAAAGCATTCTTTGAAAGAAAAAAAAAAGAGTTGCAGGTGAGCACAAGGAAGACTACAGATCTTCTGCTATCAGCAAAAAACAGCCTTAGACTTAGCTCTGTGCTGGAATTGCTGAAATCCTCTTCAACTGAAGGCAGCAGCAGCACAGTCCTTTAGCAGAAAACACAAGCAAGCTGAACCCAATCTGTGGGGCATTTATTAAATCATGGAGCCAGAATTCATGCGTATGGTGCTTAAGTCAGTAAAATCTGCTTGTGGGAAATATATTTGGAAGCAAAAGTACTTAGGATTTCTTAGCATCATTTGACTTCACTTTATTCTTCAAGTTAGATTTGGAACAGCTTAACATTTTTCTAGAATGTGGTTGTATTAGAATCTAAAAACTGGAGAATGGCAAGAAAACTAGAAATGTAGGTAAGAAGTGTATGTAAGTGCCTTACTCCCAGAAAATACCTTCTCTTACTTCACTCTAGGAGACCAAGGCAATTATTGGGAATTTTAAAGAAGGGTGCCTACAGGCTGATGGGCTGCAGTGGCCCCAGCACAACATGAAAAGGAAGCAAGAAGGTTGTGAAGATCCTTGAAATGAGGTGAAGAACCCAGTTTTGTTAATCTGTGCTGGAATCACCTGAATCATCTGTGAAGTCGCCTGCAGAATGGTTTAGAAATAATCTCCTGTGGTAAATATTTAGCCCGTAGGAACTGCTTGCAGGAGGGGAACCACTTAAGAAACTTGGTGGTCAAGATAAAGTTAGCCCTGACTTACTAGAGGGGGGTCTTTGAACCAAGGGAAGTGGCTGTGGTTCAGGCAGGTAAGTCAGATCAAATGCTCCTTGAGAGAACTGGGTTGGGAAGCATAGCTCAAGGCAGTGGATCTGAGAATGTTTACAGTGTTGAGCTGTCTGCTGAAGAGGCACACTTGACTCTTGCATTTCCAGATGTTTATTCTGCATTTCTCAAAGCTGTCTGAATCCTCTGAGGGCTAAGGTCACTTCATCATGCTCAGCAGGACAGGGGATAGGGTTTTCCAATGTCTCCTGCCCCTGGTGGCATCTGTCCTTTTTCTTTGTAATAATTTTTGCTTTCTTTCTCTATGGCAACTTTTGTCAACGTCCCCTCTATTATGCAGTTTGGCATAATAGAAAAATAAAAACCATTAAATTTTCAACAGGGTGAGCTGTCAGAGCTTTTTAGAATGAAAGTGAAGATTTGGCTTGTACTGCTCATCTTGGCAAAAGACAGGTTAGAACAAGGCTTTTGCTTCTCATCTCACTTTAATAAGAAGAATCCAGAGCTGCCCAACCACCCTCTCCCCTTGCTCACTATCAGCACCTCAGTCCTGCACAGAACACTGCAACAGCAAAACTCAGTATTCACAGGGCAGGTGTTACACTCCTCTGTTCCTCAGCAATTACCACAATATGCGTGGTGAGCCACCCAGGCAGTCACTGCATAGGTATGAATGACAATATTTAGCAAAGATCTTGTAAAAGTTGTTGGCATGGTGGTTGGTTCTTCTTCATCACGTTAAGAGAAGCTGCAGGTGCCAGATACTCTTGAAGAGCTGGACTCCTTGGTATAGGACTAAAATATTCATGGGGATCTTCCAGAAAACTGACTTTCAGTATTTCTGCCTCTCTAGAAAGAGTCACTGACATTGTATGTGTAGTCAGGAAAGAATGAAAGAAACCCCTCCTATACACCAAGCATGTGAATGAGATAAATAGGACTTGGAGACGAGAACTTAACTGGAATTGGGAGAAGAATGAGTACCAGCTGGTTTTAAAACTTCACATGCATCAGATGCAGACCAGCTGTTGCGCAAGATAGCACAGTTATCACTGATACACTTAATTTATTTTTGTCTTCTGCCCTAGAAAATGGTGTGCTAAGCGAATGTACTGGAGAGGCTGAGCCATGAGGACACCTTAAAACAAGGAGCTTTCCTCAGATGAATGGAGGAACAAGCACATGAGTTATCCACATGTTGTTCATCAGCCTCAAAGCACCAAGAGGTGACTGATGGACTAAGATCTCAACCAGGCCTCCCCAGGGATGGGAATTATGCCCACCTCTGGGGCATTCCCAGCAGGAGATGGCAACACGTGTTCCCAACCGACCACCCTGCAAAGCAGAGGGGCTGCACTGGCATCTCCTTTGCAGCTGCATGGGCCAGGATGATGGTGGTTGGAAGGAAACGGCAATACGGCAGGTATTATTTGGAAGCAATCCCTCCCCTCCTTTGCTTTGAGGAAAGCAGAGCAGCTGTCAGGAGGAATATCCCTACTCCATATGGCTGCTTCATGTAAATATAGCACTGTAAACAAAGACCTGCCTAGGAATTAATACCAGGCTGACTCAAAATATGTGGGCATGCTTTTGTTGGCTCTTCTGCCACTGAACACAGCATGCGTTCCAGTCATAGCTGATAGATATTTCCATTAATGTGTGCACAAGCAACTCAAATAGTTGCTGTTAGCAGAGCAGACCAGGTCAGTTCCCAGCTGGGCTGTTTCGTTCTCACGGGGAAGCAGTGTTTGCCATGGGTCTAGAAGCTGCGAGGATGTTGTTTGCTGCGGGTCTGGTCGAGGCAATCACATGCCACGGTCGCAGGGCTGGAGGCCATCCTGCTTCCCCAACTAGCCAGTCCTCAGGGGTGGCTGCTCCCTGACTTTTTCGTCCATCATTTTTTCCCCCAAAGAGCTCATGGGAAGGGAAATGAGGAATAGAGATCCATTCATTTATTTCAGAGAGATTCATTTTCATTTATATTTTGCATGAAAGCTTTCAATTTTTTTGCAAAAAACCTCCTTTCACCTTCCCTTTTGAAATCACAACCATATGCCACTGCTTGTAGAGAAAGTCTGCATTTAAAAAAATTGCAGTGCTTTAAAATTAACTTTGTATTCAAATGACCCCTTCCTTAATCAGGAACTCTTGAGTCTTTGCAAACTAGAGAGAACTCAAGTGTATTGGCATGTGCATTTCTCCAAAATGGCCCACAGGGCAGATTTGGAAGCATTTATGAGCTGTTTTGATAAGCCCTCTGCTGAACAACTTTATAACTCTGGGTTCCAAAATACCTCTCTGACTCTGCCCCGGGTCACTTCAAAAATGGAATTTAGCATTCATTAGGAGAAAGAATTCCTACCAATAATGTAACTCTTGAGAATATGACTCCCTGTCCTTGGCTGGTAGCCCCTCTAGAAAGAGCAGAGCAGCTCTCATTTTACACCCAAAAGAGAACGTCCCTGCCAGCAGCTGATGAGAGAAGGCTCATTATTTTAAGCTAGTATAATTAAGTAAAGAAGTCTTGCTGCAGTTGGTTTGGCCCATAGAGAGCTATCATGAAGACAGGGTGATGTATGTGTTTGACAGAATGGCTATTTCAGCTGCTTCTTGGAGTTGAAATACTAGTCCTAAACATGTTTGAAAGAAGTCTGACTGACTACAGTGGCATGAGAACTGAGAAGTCCATTTGGGCATTCCACCTAAAAATGTTATTTTCTCCCCTATAAAATTTTCCCTAAACTCAAGTATTAGTTGTCCGAGGTTCTCCAAACCAAGTATGGGAGCAGCTCACCCTAAACTTCTCATTTTCAGTCTGACAGGCTGTGCCTATGTCCACTGCTCCATCTGCTCAACCTTCTTAGGAAGCTGGTGTTCATCTTCAGTCTCCAGTGGATGATTTTTATTGTTTCAAGATAAAAATCTGGCACAGTAGCACTCACTGAGCTGCCAAACAAAAATAGAATTCAAAAATGTTGGCAATTTCTCTAATAACCAGCAGGCTGCTTTGAAACACTCTTGATGCTTTTTTTCTCAAATTAACTAGAGAAAACATTTTTATATGCAGAATCTTTAAGAGGTTTTCCTGACTCAGAGTTTAAAAGTTGTCCTTTGTATGCAGAAAGCTGGAGGGAGCTCCTGAGAAAGCAGTCTAGAGAAATTCTCAGTTTGGTGCTTTTGTCATATCCAAAATAAGCATTATGGAGGTGAAAGCTTTTTGATTCGTTTCCCTTGGTTTTGTTGCAGTTTGCTTATAGTTCATCTGCACTCTACAGGAAAACTCCTTCGGCCCCAAATACTGCTTCAGTTCATTGGACACTACCTGCTGCTAATCCTGGTAATTTGACCATGGCATGAGGAAGCTCAGTTTGATTCATGTGGGGTTTTTGATCAGATCCAGATTCACTCTCACCATGCTTTAGGGGAAAGGTTTAAATTCACTGTTTACTAGCCTAAGCCAGACATACTGAAGCTCCTCCAACGACATCACCCAGACTTTATACTTCTTAGAAAAAGAGAGGGATGTATTCACAAACCATACTTAAACACATGCTTTTGAAGAGATCTTCATAAGCTGAAAGCCTGGCTTTTGAACAGCATCCTAGTTCCATCAGGCCCTGCTTAATTTCCCTACGCGTTTCTCTCACCTACCCCACTAACATTGTCTTCATCAGCAGAGAGACTGCAGCACTAATTGGCCATTAAAGTTTGTGCAGGTCTGTTACTGCAAAGTACTTACTGGCTACCTAAGTGACTATTAGCTACTAGTCTGGTTTCTAAGCAGAGTATAGGGGGGGGGGGGGGAGGGGACTGGCTATCTTAGCTCAAAGGATTTTAAAATAAAAAGAGCAGCTAGCATTCAGAAAAGGAATTTAGTGGGTTTTTTTATTTTTTACAATTACTTGTTTAGTCAGATGATAACTCTTCCCCATTAAGTTATGTGCCTACCCGTTATAGATTTCATTTTTGACATCTCTAATTAAAGAAGCTCTTGTATCTGCCAAGTACTACTTTTAACCTGTTTTTACCTACTCCTTTTTACCTATTCAAGGACCATTAATTTCTGTAATGGTTTTCTGAAAGACACAAAAGTGTTGTTCTCACTTCTGAAGTTGCAGAGATAGCTTAATGATAACAAATTATACTTTACCAGATTGCATGTGGGAAACATTTGGACTTAATTGAATCACTTGTTTCTTCCAACTCAAGTATCATTTGCAAATACGTATAATTACATCTACACAGACTTACACACACTTCAGTTTGTACATAAATATATTCATTACCAGGTCATTCTGATTATATTTACCAGTAGAAGGGAAACAGGGTTTCTCTTGCTTGGACTCTGAGACACCCTTGAATTTGCACCACTTGGGTTCCTTATTTTCTTCCTTCCTATACTGGGCTCATGGCCATAAGTCTTGCATCTTTGCCTCCTCATATACATACATGATAGTAGAAAATGGTAAAAGCAAAATTAGGCACCAAGTGGTTATCAATATCTATGGGGTGGACTGAGCTACTTGTTCTTGTGTGATACTTATGGAAGAAATTTTTTTAAAACGTCAAAATGGTGTTAATGATTATCTTAATTACCCAGGCTGGAACATCTTCCTCCATAGGAGTCAGATGTTAATAGCCCTAGTCACTAGATTTTTTTTTCTTCTTTTGTTCAGTTTATTAGCAGTTATTCTTAAACATCTGTTCACCAGATTGTTTGTGCTTGTTATTTCTTGGTTCCATTTCTTGCCTATGAAAAGTAGTTTATACTTTAAAGTTGCAGTTGCTACATTTAGCCATCATTTTTTACAATATTTTTTCCTTTACAGGAAAGTTTTAACCCATGACTAGTAACTGTGTCCCATAATGTCAGCCTCAGGAAGCATGAAGTGCAACATTTAATCCTCAGTTATTAAACAAGTATGATTATCCTATACTCTTTTATTGGTTTTGCCTGGGGTAGAGTTAATTTTTTTTCATAGTAGCTTATATGGGGCTGTGTTTCAGATTTGTGCTGGAAATGGTGTTGATAACATAGGGATGTTTTAGTCATTGCTGAGCAGTGCTGGCACAGGGTCAAAAGTCTTTTCTGCTCCTCACACCACTCACCAGCAAGTGGGCTGGGGATGCACAAGGAGTTGGGAGGGGACAAAGCCAGGACAGCTGACCCCAACTGACTCAAGGGATATTCCATACCATATGACATCACACTCAGCAGTAAACTCTGGAGGATTTTTATCCTGTCAGTTTCCTCCTCCATCCCACTGCACAGGGACAGTGAGCAAGTGGCTGTGTGGGGCTCAGTGGCTGGCCTGGGTAAAGCTATAACCATTTTCTTTCAACATTGCTTCTGTTCTGGAAAAATCAACATTTTACTATTCATTATTCTCCCTTCTGAGACTTCTGTACTGACACACAGTTCCTTGAAAGAAAACGACTGGAGTCAGTAGCTCCAGCATTTTGTTCACCTGCATTTTTAAGCCGTCATCTTATAGAGGATCAGCCTGTACCAGGACCGGGGAGCCCCACCAAGGCTATGAAGGTCCTTGGGTTTGGAGCCTCTTCCCAGCAGCTAGTGGGGATTTGTGCAATCACTTTTTAACACCCTCTATTCCTGAAGTATGAACTCTTTAGCAGTGTCCTAATTTGCTTCATGATTTGAACAGCCCCCTCTTGTTCCTTTTGGTTTATAGTAGGTTTTGGGGGGTGGTTTTTACTTGATTGTAAGCACCATAGTTTAATATTGAGTGTGTGTTGAATAATCCATTTACAAGTATTTAAATAATCATAAACTGGTAGTTTACAAATATTGCCTGATTATTAAGCATTTAATACTTAGTTAATAAGTAGGGCATTTATTGTGCAACATGGCAACTGTTGCCCCACAGCACTGTCCCTGCCCCAGGGTCCCCAGGCTTGGGAACGGCAGTTCGGCCGTTGGCCCCACACGTACCACAACTGCCTCACAGAAGCACTAGTGGCCAGTGGCCACGTTGGTGGCAGCCAGTTCCTCAGCCCACACAAGGCTGACAGAAACATATGCTGCTGTCCTTTGCGATGGCCTCAAACCCACCAGCAGCAGGAGAAAACCCGCATTCCTCCAGCAGCTTCCGTGCTGGGAACCTAATGGCTCTTCTAGCCAACATTTCCTAAAGAAAATCTTCCAGGGAATGTTGGCTGGGCTGCCATCGCCTGCCCTCAAGGAGCAGGAACATGGGCAGAGCACAGCCCTGTGAGGAGGCTATGTACTGGGGACAGATAATTTAAGAGCTTTGCAGGTGGTGTAGGGGGCTGTTACCAGGTTGCAGCTGTGAAGGCTTCTGTGGTGCTGCCTGCACCCCAAAACTTGCCTCTCCTGCCTCTGATTTCTTTCTAGACTGTGAAGACTTCCCTCTACCAAGGACAGGCCACAGACTTGGTGACCACTGTCCTGCACAACTTGTGTGTCGGACGCCTGGGTGTGTGGTGATTGGATGGTCACGTTTCTGGTAGAATGAAGAAGTGAAGCACTCCAGGAGGGAAGAGGTACCTTTTTTTTCCTTGTTGACTCTGTTTTGTTGGGTTTTTTTTGTTGTTGTTGTTGTTTGTTTTTGTTTTGCGTTGGTTTTTTGATATTTTTGTTTGTTTCCTTGTTTGGTTGGTTGGTTTTTTGTTTGGTTTTTGGTGGGTTGTTTTTGTTTGTTGGGTTGGTTTTTTGGTTTGGTTTGGTGTTTGTTTTTTGTTTGGGGGGATTTTTTTTTGGTTGATTGGTTGTTTTTTTCTTTCCTGCTGATAAAAAGCTGTTACTCACATGGGGTGGCATGGCTTGTAAAACTCAAGGGGTGCGGAAGACGTGGGCAACTTGCTTTATTGAAACTGTTCTTCTGACCTCAGGTGAGTTAGGCAGACAAAGTAATGGAAACAAGTTTTAAGTGGTTCTTTCCAGTGGTCCAGGAGGCCAGTTCTGCTTTTGAGAACTACTTCTGCAATTCCTAATGTGCAAAGTCTTGTTATGGGAGCAGCTAGGACTTTTGGTATCCTTGGCCAAGTTGGGGAAGGTTTGTGTGGTGCAACCAGGCGCTGAACTGATGATGAGAGTGTGGGATTTCAATCCCTCAGCGGGGGAAGGGCTTTTATGAGCACGCAGTGCTGGTAGCCTGTTCACTGTCACAGAACCTTGTCTGAGGAGAAGGTAGCAGCACACTTCTTCAAAAAGTCACCCGTGACCTGTGTTTTTTTCCTCTTCTACTGAGACAGTGCAATAGTGTGGCTACTGAAGCTTTAGAGCAGTGAGGCTTTCAAAGACACGACATGTGCACGGACCAAAAGCCCTGTCGGTGATTTCACAATTAAGATATGGCATGTGTTTGAGATGACACAAGCATAGAGCTTTGCCAGCAGCAAAGCTTACATTTTGATTCTTAAGATGAAATCCCTTTAACTTTCAAATGACTGGTGTAACTTGCACTAGAGAGTTTAGTATCTAGCAGAGGCTCTTGCAAAACCTTTAAGGTGACCTATACTGAAAAACCAAATTGCAGTTCTGTTGTTGAAAATAATCTGATCAGTTAAGAGGTCCGTTTCTTGCTTCATTTCCTACCTGCCCCTTTGTCCTTAAAGAAAACCCTGCTTCCAACAAGAGAAGAAATCTTTTCTACCTTTAAAACCAAAAGGCGCAAGTATAATTTAATATGTACTTTGAAGGTAATGCTTAGCACAAGCTGTGTTCTCAGAGCTTTAAAATGGGACAGGAAGTACCGTGTCTCCCCATGAGTGAGAAATAGCGCCATGCTAAACAGCTCATATCTGAACAGACACAACCAGTGTGATGGTAAAGGAACAGCTGAAGAGACTAAGGGAAGAAATGTGATTATTGGTGCTTGTCAGCATTAATGACATTCCAACCCAGTGGTCTCTCAGATATACCTGGAAGTATGATGCCAAATGCCCCTATTATCCTGGATGTGTCAGGTGAGAATGCAGGCATGGAAGAGGTGAACCACCATTTACTTGATGTTACACCACTGGCTGGTTCCTGGCTCTCTGGCCTACCTGTGGAATATTTATACTTTCCTGTCTCTGAAATTGCAATATTAAACTTGGTGTGGACAACTGATAATTTAGAGTGTAATTTTTAGTGTTTTCACATCCCCTTAGTTTTAGTTTTATATAAAATGTCGTGTTTATTTTCCTGATTGTTCATTTCAGCTGTACATATGATTAAAAATAATGAATGGTTATTAATTTTCATCGTTACTACTATCATTACACCTACTAATATCCTTCAATATTATTGCTAAAATTATCTTTAATAGTTTTAATAGGAGCTATTCCCTCATGCTAATGAGGATATAAATCAAAGTCTTAAACAAGACAGAAAGTACAGCTTTTGGACTGTGTTCTGATGCTGAATGCCCTCTGCAGAGTTTTGCTCAGAATAATAATGAAGTATGATGCATGTCTTTTCCATGTACTGACAGAGTGAAGCCTAGCAAGGCTGTGGCACTGGCAGTGGATCAGAAAGTCAGTCTGGCTTCCTGTGCTTTCTTCTTTTATTGGGTGTTTCACCCAGCTCTAGTCAAAATGCCATTAATTTTTGTGAGGGTGGTTTTGTTTTTTTTTTTTTTTAGTGTGAATATTAAACTGAAGCTCACTTCATACAGCACAATGCTCTTGCCAAAATGAGCAAAAGCAATATAGCAGGCTAATACTTTGGCATGCTTTCTGTATTCCTGAAATGTTCCTGTCAAGATCCTTGCTTTAAGAGGATTGCAGACTATTTGCTACAGATCCTGCATATGAAAGATCTTCAGAGATCCAGTTTAAGCTAACTGTTGTTCATCTTGTCACAATTTTTGAGGCCAAGGATGTTGCTGTGCTGCGTGGGGGAATCTGTTAATGTATTGTATGAAGCTGCTTGAAACAAAAGGAGTGCAAAGAAAAGAGAATTGTACACTTAGCCCATTGCTGGCCAAATACTCCGTGGGGTTTAGTGACTTTACTTGGAGTCTGCTGGCTGCATCTCTGAGGTGTTGGCCTTCTTCTGCACAAATGAAGTCATTGGGTGGAGGGTCTAAACCAGATTTTTTTTATTCATAGTGCTTAATTAACCCGTGGACCTCACTGCTGGAGAATGCTCTGGAGTGTATTGGTAAAATAGGTTTAGTTAAGTTGGTGAACATGTTGAGTCTCCAGGTATGGAGTTAATTATGCAGTTAATGTTCTAGATAAAATAATTATTGGGAACACTTGTCTTTCACGTGTCAAACTGGAAGAATGTAGTGATCTCAAGATCTGCATTGACTCTTGCTTTTTATAATTGCTTGAAAAAATAAGTCAGTGAGCTGGACTTCAGTCCTCATAGTTTCTTGTTCCTATGCTTTGAGGACAACTTGGGCCATATTTTTCTTTCACAATTTAGGTGCTAGACTTCAGCTGGGCCACTGAGAAAGCTTCAACCTGGAGAGCTGGACCTGGGTTCTACCTAAAACTCCAACCGGCCATGCTGGGAAACTAGAGGCTGTTGCAGGGAGGATGATGGGAGTGAAGTGACTTGGCTGGGGTGATGTCACAAACCTGCAGCCATCACCGTGAACCTGGACCCATCATGTCCTGAGGTCCTTTCACCCACTCTTGGTGCATGGTAAGTGTTCCCTTTACACTGCTGTTAGTTACAACTGGGGATAAAGGCTTTCAAATCTGCTTGGCTTTGATAATGGACTGTAATTGAGGCAGGCTCGAAAAGCTTATGTTATGTAACACTTCTGTATTACTGCTGGTGCATTTTTGCAAGAGATGATGGAAAGTATACAAGCAAAAGGGGGGAATTACAGATGCATTTTCTCTTTGACCTTAGTAAATGAGGGTTCTGGTGCCCATCATTGTTCAGACTACTTGATCATATATCATTCCGTGTGTCTGTTCGAGAGCATCTCTGGTTTGAATAGCAGTGGCTCTCTCTGTCTACCTTGAGTAAACAATGGGCTGTTGCACAGAGATCCGTGATGCTGTTTTCTTGCTTGCTGCCCAGTGAGATTCATGCTTTCTAGCCTCAATGGATTAATTTTGATATTATTTTAGATTTTTTTAAATATATTTTTGAGAGTGGTTGTAAAATTCTTTGCTATTACTGCAACTTTCAGTTTATGAATGGTACTGTTTCTTTTTAAAAAAAAAGGGAGGAAGGGGGCTTGCAAGGGACTATTTTCTGTTGAAAGGGAGCTTTAAACACCCTGTGGATTACTGTTGCATTGAACATGTCTCTGGAGATTTGAAAGTTTTATACTCTCTTCCAAAGTGCTGCTATTGTCTGTATCATAAATGTGAACTGTTCTGTTAAAAGTAAGTCATGCACACTTAAGAATATAATAGTAGCTCAGCGTTAACAGTTATTGTAGACCACCTGAAACTCTAGAAGCAGTTTTCCTTGTGATGAAGAGCCTGTGTGTGATTAAACACATGCTATTAATGTTTCTTAGCTCTTTTTTCATTTTGACATTTGTCCTGCATTAGGGTTTTTGACACAATCTCAGCAGTGGAATTTACTATATGTAGTGCTTGAAGGTGTCACAAAGCTGCCTCTAAAGGGTACATCATATGTCATCTGCAGTAGGTAAAGGAAAAACTGGTTGGGTTTTGTTTGGACTTAAAATATTTTGCCCAAGAACTTCCTTGCTCTGTTAACTTTGGTGGTTTGTTTTGGTTTTATTTGTTTGTGTTTGTTTTTTGGTTGGTTGGTTTGGTATGTGTGTAGGGTTTTTTGTTGGTTTGTTTGGTTTTATATGATAATAGCAAGGGTTCCAGCTTCAAAGTACAACACAGGTTGTAGCTTGATGCAGCTCTGCAACTAGGAAGGTGTTTGGAATGCATTAGGATGCAGGTTGTATTTGGATGACAAGCCAAAAATTGTTATTTTCCACTGCAGGAAGGCAGCTTGTGGGGGTTTGTGGTAACTGTAGTCTGGGCAGGGTGGGATGTATAATATTTTAGAGTCATGTAACTTGTGGGCTCACAAGTTCTTATAGTGTATACCACTAGATACTGACTTAACTGTTTTAGCACCCAAGTCTTTCCTGGGAGGTGACAGTCCCACAATGGAGTGTGACAGGAGTAATCTTAGGGATTTCGCTTTGTCCCTCAAATGAGGTAATCAGTTTTGAAATGATTTTATGAAATGGAGTTCCAGAAAGAAACTTTGTAGGCTTCTTTGATGTCCCCTCTGGATTTAACTCCTACACTAAAAACTCTAGATAGATAGATAGATAATCACTTCACATTTAAAAGGTCGCTTCAAATTCAGGATGCACTTTTTCTGCTAATAAAATACTAAGTTCTTTCATAAGATGAAATATTTCATTTTTTTTCTTTTGCTTCAGTAAATGTTGCCAGGTCCAACAAACATTCTGGAATGAAGACCAGTACCTTTTGGGCAGAAAACAACTGGAGCTGTACTTGCTCACTGACAGTCCACTCGCTTAGCCCCAGGGTACCTGGCTACATTATTAATTCAGTCATTGCTGACTGTTCAGTCAATGGCAAATGCCCAGCCCTTCAAGTGCCACAGTTCTGATTATTTTGATTTTTTTTTTTTTTTCTGAAAACTCTTCTGTATCTGTAGAGAGCTTGTTTCAATGAAATGACGCTTGCTTTAATTTTTTTTTTTTTAATATATACACACATAAGGTACTCCTAACTACTCTTACTTAGAAAGAGAAGTGTTATGGTCTTAAAATAATTCTGTACCTATGAAATTCAGTTAGGTTTCACTCTAATAGAAGTTGTAAACTTGCCCAAAGGAAAAGGCAATATTTGGAGTTAGGCATCCTAGTATCACAGAAAATTGGAGGACCAATTACAATCAGTTAGCTATCGTCTCTCTGAAAATCCCATCTTTAGTCAAAATTAAGGCCTCATAAAAACATCTTTGCAAAGTGAGAAAGAATAGAAAGATGATCTGGAAAAAAAGTCCAGGCTGCCTTTTCCTTTTGCACAGATTTGCTTATGCAAAGTCTCTCCCAGAAATCAAACAAAAATAAATGAGTGTCAATAACAGGGGACCGCTAAAGACTCCTGATGACATTGGTAAGCTTGAGGTTGTGTCCTTAAAATGAGTGTGAGGAGTCAGTCACAGCCTTGAGACCTCCCAGTTTAGAGTTTCTTTTAATAGGACACAGTAGCCAGATTGGAAGAAGACAACTCTATAAATAGTACAAGTGTAGGCAGGATGGTTGAGATATAAAATGAGGCTTTGTAGACAAATAAGGCCACAATAAAGATGTGGTTTAGTTCTTGGGTTTGGGGTGGGGTTTATTTTGTTTTGTTTCTCCAGTTAACACTACTTCATTTTTCTGGATTTATGAAAACAACCTGCATCATGCCAGGCACCCAAGATCAGCCTAAACTGTAAGTTGTGGCTGGCTATGCAGGACTTCCCATACCAGTTTTTACATTATTCCCCTCTACCATCACAGTTTAAACTCTTGTCACTGTCCAAGGTAGAGAAAACTTTGTTGGACTCAGGTTTCAGTGCATAATGTGACCTTCACAGTCCAAAAGAAGCGGGGAGAAATCAAAGGCTTGACATGAAGTGATTTGATTCTGCAAATAGCAATGCAGTTGGTTCTTCCTTTGTAGAGGCTGTATTGCCTTTAGGATTTACTGCAATCAAGACAGCCACTTGCTAGATACTGATAATTTAGCTGCTCCCACTCTGGAAAAGGTAATTCACTGTATAACAATTTTCACAGAAGCTGTTCCCCAGCTGGCTACATGCATTTCTTAAAGGGCTTTTTCTTTCGGTTTTACATATGCTAATATATATTATATTTCTTTTTGCATAAGATCCCCAACAGCAAGCGGAGTTCTTATGCTGGAAAGCAGTATTTCCATTAAATAGCCATTTCTATGCCAGGTGTATCACTGCATATGTCAGATCATCTCTGGATTCCAGTTATGTCAGCTGTAATCCTGTTCCCCAGGTTCAGTGGTAAGTGCTGGCCCTGCAGCATCCAAGTTTACAACTCAAACAAGAACCAACTGTTAGAACTGGGCTGTCTAGTCTGGCAAGTCCAGTTAATCCTGGCCCTAAGGGGCCTTGTTGGCCATGCTTATTTTAAAGCATTTCTTGTATATATTCTAGTAGCTTCAGTGGTAAGTGGGAGGAATAGAAAAGTGGACTCCTCACTCTGAGATGTGCTGTGGTGGAATCCTCAGTTGTAAATCATTTATACTTTCCCAGTCCTGTGCTTTCCAGACCTCGAGAATTTCACCATTCCAGTTGAACAGGAGTTTTACCTTGTTGAAATGGGGGAGCAGCAGTCTTTTATCCTGTCCTTCTCATTTTCTGCCAGACCCATAATGAGGGATTAATCTCAGTGTGTTGCAAAGGGTGCAACTGCCTGCTCTGGCAGGGGGATTAGACTAGGTGATCTTTTGAGGTCCCTTGCAATCCCTAACATTCTGTGATTCTGTGATTCTGCCTGTAATAAAATATATACTGTTTGATCTTATTGTGCAGCATCTGTATTTGGATTTTTTTCCCCCACATTTCATCTGTTTTCTACTGAAAACACACCTAAAGAGCTGTACTGTAACTCTGGAAAACATAATTTTCCCCCTATTACCCCTCTTTATGCTCAAAGAAATTATTTCATTATTTCTAATACTTGTGTGCCTTTACCACCCATCCATGCTAAGACTCGAGTTTATTGATTCTAAATATACAGTCCACTAGTCTTCATGCTAGGTACATCTCTGGTCTACAAGCCCAGCTTTTCATGGAGATAACACTTTAAAAATCAAATCTCTCTTCTTTATTCATGGTCTAGAGCAGATCCTCCATGGGTATAAATTGCTACAGCTCCATGGGGTTATTCAAACAGGCACCGGCAGGGGCTGTGATCTTCCAGAGCAGCACATTTTCTGACATCTCTACACTGGAATCATGCAAGTCGAACAGCACTTAAATAATTCAAGAGCACGGAAATACTGGGCCCATTGATTTGTCCTCTTTCTTGAAGTTATTTATACTACATTTTTCTTCCAGTGTTCTTTTTGGGTTGAAGTACGGAAAGCACAGTGAGATGGAAAATGAGTTGTACTAAAACATTGTCACAGGAGGTTTGATTGCTGTCACGCCAAGAGCAGCTATCTTAATTGACTTCAAAATCGCCCTGTAATTTTTATGTTGTCAATTCAATATTTGCTATTTAATATTGTGTAAACTCCATTGCTAGTTCTCAGGACTGAACTTACCATAATAGCTTTATCCAATATAAAGCTTGGAGAGCTTGAAAGTCTAATGGATTTCTTGCAGCAGCTTAGGAGGCACATTGTTGACTGACTTAATTGTGGCAGTGTGGTTTGTCAGAGATAACTCTTCAGATAACTGGGGGTCTGACTTTACAAGTGGCTCTGAAAAGCCCAGGAACTATGTAAACGTAATTCTGCATCTCACTTGAATCTTTAGGAACGCACAGCTGATGAAATGCAGAGCCAATGCACCATTTTCCGTCACTTCTGTTCAGATAGTATGGATGACCTCAGAGGTATCTATTCATTTTATGGGCTCCCTACCTTTGAAATCATTAGTGCTCGATTTTTGCTGCCGCTTGCACCCAACGGCAATGTTAGTAGTGGCTTCATGAATTACTAATGTAGTGCTTAAAGGTGAAAAGTAAAGACCTCATCAAATTCTGGATATTTGCATATACGTTGCAGATAATTAAGTATCTGAGAGGCAGTGCTTTTCTTCTTTTCCCCCTTTCCTTCCCCTTTCAGTATGTGAGTTCACTTGATATTTTTTGCAGCTGAGGATTAACCTTCGTTTAATGCTGGCTGGTCCTATATGGTATTGTATCCTATGCTACATTAACCCTCATTTGCAAAGCAGCTTCTTGGGTTCCGTTGTGTTTACTCTGGCAAGCTCCAAGAGGTAATTACAGAGCTCTGTTGTTAGAAATTAATCAGTGCAGATGAAGTCTTGTCCCGTAAATCAGGAATCACATATACAGTTCAATTTAAGAACTTGGGGAGGCCATCTTTTTCTTTTCTCTCTGAAATTCTTCTCCATCAAACCAAAAGCAGGGATTCAAATGACTGAAGTGTAGACTTAGCCTTACACTCTTGAATTCAATAAAACACTTCTACCTTTGCTAAACAGGCCTGCCTTTAAACAAAGCACTTAAACACATGTTTAAATAGCTCTTGAGACAAGAGATGTGCTGTATACATACAGTTAGCATTTTTAAAAGGGGGATTTTTTCCCCCTTATAGATGACCTCTTCAAAGCAGGAAACATGCTTGAGTAATGGCTTCTTTTTCAACAGCATTTCAATTCATTGTAGTTTAAAATGATTTTTTAAAAATGAGTCACAGGTTTAACTGCCTGTTTTGCCCAATCCCTTTTGAAACTCAGTTCAAACATAGCAGCTTCTTTGAAATAAATAATGGTACAAGAAGCTATGTTCATCAGGAAACCGTTTTTAGTATCACCTGCTTAAACCAAATCACAGATGCTTCAATCAAGGATGTTGTGTGTTTTTTTTTAAAGAAAGGCTTTAAATTGCTTACTCTCCAGTATCACCTGCTTGCCTGTAATGTAGAGCCTTATCCAAGGGAGTGTCACAGGGATTAGCTGCTTCTGGAATGATTAGAAGATTAAAAATCCATATACAGTTCCCTGTTTTTTTTACAGCACACAAAACACATCTGAAAAAACATTTGAATTCTCAAAATTCTGATAATTGTTCAGGTGTCAATGTAACTAAACCAGACTGCTTCTTGTTTTAACTCTACTTCACGCTGTCTGGTTTGGCAGGGATAGTGTACAACTTCACTGTGATGTGTTCTCTGCTGTTCATGGCCAGTGTCACAGGCCAAGACAGCCCATACCCTCTATAAATAATAAAAGTTTAGGTGTGACGGTTCAGATATTAAACGAGGCTTTGTAGACAAATAAGGCGCATGTTTAGGTAGTGAAGAATAAGCTTTTTCGTTATGCAGAAGGAGGTAGATTAACACAGCAACTGCAGCAACTGGAAGAACCATATTGAGGGCACTTCTGTTGGTTCTGGGGTCACTTAGGACAAGAGGAAGTGTCTCAAGTTGCGCGAGGGAAGGTTTGGATTGGATATTGGGAAAATTTCTTCACAGAAGGGATTGTCAGACATTGTAACAGGCTGCACAGGACAGTGGTGGAGTCACAATCCCTGGAGGGGTTGAAGAGACAGGGAGATGAGGTTCTTAGGGACATGGGTGCCAGGATTGAGTTAACAGTTGGACTCAATCATCTTGAGGGTCTCTTCCAACCAAAATGATTCTGTAAATCTTTGATTAACAACTTCAGTGGTGTGTCAGTGAATGGACTTGGGCTTTGTGAATTCAAGAGTGGGTGTCCTTACCAGAACTGTTGGGGAAACTGGTGGATAGCTGTCTTGGTTTGCCACAGAGGTTTGCCACAGAGTGGAGGTTCAGGACACTGTTTCTACAGATGGTGCTACTCTGCCTGTCCTATTGCTGATATTAGTCATCAGTTTACAACTGAGGGACGTGCAAAAGTTTTTCAAGTCACTGCAGACCTATTTGTAAAGTCCACGTGTAGGGGACTACGTGTGGACATTACAGTCACCATTCATGGGTTCTAAAGCTGTGGTGAAAAGCTGTTGGGAATGAGACCGTTACATCCTGAGTAAAACTGGTTGTTCAGAGCTTCACTGGAAACTGGTTCTGACCCCCGACCTGCATTTATTCATAACAGATGCTAGAGAGAAAATTCTTGTATGCAGGTACACGCTCGCCTGACTGGACTTGTTTATATAGAGGCTGAATCATGTTCTCCTGAATCCGTGACAGTGAAGCTCAGACTTGATCACAGGAAATTTAGGGGCATTGGCTGCCAGCTGTTGCGCAGACATCACACTTCATTTGGAAGCGCTTCACCCTCTGACTCATTTTACTGTGACTAAACCACCAGTGAGAGCCATAGGGGGCTTGAATGCCCTTTTTATCTGGTTAAAAAGTCAGCCTGGCAATAAATTCTGCTGCAGATCTGCAATGGCTGCTGGTGGAGGAACAAATGCAGTGATACTGAGAGTGTAAGCTCCATCAAATGTAGAGGTATTTGTGCTTCTATGTATTAATAGTCACACCTAGCTAACAGCCACAAAGCTCCACTGCTCTTCCAAAGATACAATACATGAGCATTTTAGTTGTTGTAAGGGACACAAATATCAGTGTGCATTGAAGACAAATCACTGAAAGAAGTAATTGGCTGGAAGCATTTCACACTTATGTAGAAGTTCTCTTAACAACTTCATAATTAAGTGAATGCCTAACTATTAATTTCCCTCCTTCCAATATATGTAGAAGTTCCTAAGGTACCCTCTGTTTTGAAGCAGAAGGGATTATGTTTGCTGTGTCACGTGGTTTTCTCTCTCTAATGTGGGGATACGTGTCTGTGGCAAGACTTTCTGTTGTGGTATATGAAAATATCAAGGCAATTCATTCCTATGCAAAGATTATGTTTGGGAAATAGCAGTTGGCTGTGCTTTCCTTTCATGTTCTTCCCTTCCCCAGAATAGCTCTTACTTGCAGATGCAGAGATGACCTACCACCTCTTTGTAGGAGGCTGCAAAATCTTCAGTCACCACCATATCTGCACCTCTTGCAACATCACTGGGAAACCAAGGAGTGCTGTTATCCTAAATAAATTGTCCAAAATTGCAGAGGAGTTGGGTGCAGAGCGAGATTTGATCCCAGCACTCTACTCTCTCTGCCACATTGCTGCCTTCTGTTTAATGACAAAACCTTTAGAGTGCTGCTTTGCTGTAGAGGATCTGTCTATCGTCCAGCATGCATATATTCAGCACTAAGCCACCCACTTGTGCACAAAGCCACAAAACTAAAATGTTCTTGATTGTAAATATGTTGTAAGCAGTGAACCCAATTGACTGTGATCACCTCTTCAGTGGTAAGCACATACTTAAATGTAGCCTTGCACAGGAGTGAACAGTGGCAAAAGGGTTCTGGTGTTGTATTTGACAGCAAGAAGTTTAAATATCAGGAGGAATCAACAGATTTCTTGTTTATAGATGTGGCTGTGCTGTGGCATCAGGGAATATGTTGTGAAGGTATCCTCAACAAGGCCTCTTTGCTCGGATAATGAACTTGTTAATTCAGTCTTGGGAGGTTTAAGCCTGTTGCTTTAATGTGAAATCCACATAAACCCCTGTGTGGGAGGACGTTGGAAGGGGAGGAATAGGCAAGAGAAAGGAACATCACATCTCCAATGTTATTTTACAAGAGATGTGTCAGCACCTAAGAAGTTTTTCTATCATTTTCAAGTTGATGGTCGTTATCCACCTTGCAGTAAACATCTGACGTTCACTAGGCAATCATGATATAATTTGATGCTTAACCAGTGTGCTGTAACCTACAGGCATCTAGGCACCTGAGCTTTACAAAACCAGCTGTAAAGCAAGAGCTCCCCTCATTTAATAGCCAGCAAATAAAGGTGTGAAACTAAGGACATGCAGTAGCAAGAGAGATAAGAAATGTGCCTCTTCCACTGCATCTGTCTTTAGTAAGAGGATGGCTAAGAGCTTCAGCTTTCTGTTATCTTGCACAAAGCTTTATCAGAACAAGTGGTACTAAGCCTTTAATACTGTAGCTTTACTTATACAAAAATGCTAATTTTTATTTCCATTTTCACTTAGCCCGATTTGAAAAAATTCTATGTGAAATAGCATTCTTTCATTTTGGAAGTTGGGTTTTTGGGGTTTTTTTGAGATGTCAAACAGTACTGATTGTATCAATGGAGCACATTTTTTTTCTCCTATTTGCACTGTACACCCAGTAAGCATGATATTTGACATTATTTATTTTGTTTCTCTCTTCATCCCCAAATTTTTGTGGAAATAATCAGAATTCCATTGAAACCAGCATCAGAACTTCATTGTGACAAACCTGTGCTTGTTCAATCTGATGCAAAATGTACAATGTGCAACTTAAAGCCTTTGTCTGACTTTAGGGTCTATTCATGCCAATGCTAACTACTATGTAAGTCAGACACCTAAGAAAAGATGCAAATTTTAAATTGAATTTGCTTTTCTTTACTGGAGAGAAAAGAAAAGAAAAACAAATGCAATACCACAAACCAAAACAAAAACACCACAACACAAGCAATAAATTAATGGGTTCTGCATTGCACAGAGAGAACGATTAATCTCCTGCATACCGGAGCATCTGTCTACTATTCCTGCTTGAATTCCTCAAAAGGCTAGGAGTGTTTCTAATGGTCATTTAAATAATAAATGCCACCACACTTGTTAGGAGTGTATCAGTCGTTCTTTTTCTCCTCTCGTGCTTGTTGTATTCTATTATTATTTATTGAATCCAAGGAAATTCATCCTGAGCTAGTGGTCTACATTTCTTTTCAAGGTCACCAAATATAAATATTTTATTTATCTAATTTAGAAAAACTACATTAGATGTGATGCTGCAAACATGACAAGAGTATGAATTAGTGGAAAGCTTCCCTCGGGAAATGTATCCAGGTGCCAGTAATGGAAAATTAGAAGTCTGATAGCTTCTCTGCTAGCAGGTAATAAAGATACATAATGGCAATACAAAAAGTGTGCATATGGTGACAGTGAGTAGTAAAATAGACTATTTACTGCAAGGCTAGTGGGAGCATACGGATCTTTTTCTGGTATTTGGGCCCTAAGTCAGCTTATTAGGGCTTCAGCTTCAAAATTGAACATGGCCAAGCAGGCGGCCTGTATAGCAGGTCTTCAACAGCCCTTTGGAAATGATTGTGTAGCCCAGGAAAATCCTATTTCTTTCCTACCAGGAACCAAGTGAAGTTGCGTATTCAACTTTTGCACACTCTCAGCTTGTTGTCTTTGTGTTCTCTGGAGGTGTAGAAATTATTCTCTTTCAATGATTTCATTTTGAGAAAGCATCATCTTTTCTTTACACTCATCGTGCCCACCCCAAAAAGAAGGGGAGATGATGATGATGGCCTGTATTTTAGAAATGAATAATAGCATTCTTGCAAATGCTGGCTATAAGACAACATTGCTTCAAAAAGGAAAAAGCCAGTAATTTGTGTTTACCTCCTCAAAATGTGTTTCCCCCACACACTGAGTTTTGAGCTGTCAAAAATCAAAGAAAACAAATGAAGTGCCACTTAATTGAAAATTCTGCTTGTGGGTTTTTGTGTCTGCATTCAATTTTTAGCGCATTGTAGTGTTTTGCTAAGGTTAAAATGAAGTGTTTATTGCTATTGTCTAGGAATATCACAGACAAAGCACAGGCTCTAAAGAAGTGAGTATTGAATAACTTGTGTCTTCGCGGCATTTAAATAATAAACATGCAGTATCTAAAGGAAGATGAGAATTGGCTCTATAAAGGAAAGGTAATAACTCTGGAGCTCTTACTTAAGCTTTGTGTGACCCGACTTTCCATGTATGCGATCCTAAGGCCTGTTCTGACCTATAGAACTGGAGATTTTGTTGCCCTGTTCGCATTACTGTTATCAAGATCTGCTAATATACCACTAATTGGCAGTTCATTGATACTCTCAATGCCAAGGCCTTGATGAGAACAGGTATGGGGAATAAATCACTCCCGTCTTGCGAAGCTGGCTTGGCTTTGTGGGGAGCAGGTCTGATCTGCTGGTAGAAACCATCTTGGATGGAGTCTGTGGAGGAAGAGGAGAAATAAGGCCCTTGTATAGTCTGATAAAATGTTAAAAGAACGGAGGATTTTAGGGGGCAACAGCATCATGAGATTCTTGGAGAGAGGAAAGGCTGAGAAAGCAGAGGAAAAGTGGAACTAAATTGCAGAAGCAGATGTATAATCAAATGTGAGGTCAGTGACAAGTGGGCCTTTGTCATGAACAAAATACACAGGGAGAGGGAGGAGAGGTAAAAAGTCATAGGAAAGCTTGGAGTTCATCATGTGCTTGAGCTGAGCAAAAATAGTCATGGTGCTTTCATTGCTGCTCTTCCCTAGCATTATATCACAAATGATGTCTGCTGTATTAATGTATGTTTGTTTGAGACTCCACATCATCCTCTTATTTCAAACCGAAGTGGAAATATGCACGGCAAAAATATCTTTGGCAGCGAGCTAAACAGAGTTTGGCATGGTAAGATTCTGAGTAAATACTGAACAGTTGCTAATTAAAGTTAAGTGCATAGTCCCTGATTTTTCAATTAACAGGCTCAATATATAGTGATGCCTTAATTATTTTTGTGTCTAAATATACTTAAAAGAGATCTGTAAGTCTGGAGGTGAACTTCACAAGGCAGATGGCTCTCTCTTGTCAGGTGGTAGGCTGGAGGTAGTTGTAAGGGAAGCTCTTATGGAAATGTAGCATTGGCTGAAAAACTTTGGCCTTGGATAACCTCAGCTCTTCCCATCATCTTCCATGAATCATAGAATCACTTTGGTTGGAAAAGACCTTTAAGATCATCGAAACTGTTAACCCAGTGCTGCCAAGTCCACCACTGAACCACGTCCCCAAGTGCCACATCTACACGTTATCTTCACTTAAGTCTCAAATGAGTCTTTCCTGAGCAATTACTTGTCTACTTAAACAGGTCACATAATGATCAGATATATGTGTGATGTACCTAGGCTTAGCTTTTTGGTCTGGACTTGCAAAGACCTAACAATCACTCGCTGCTGGTCCATTCTGATGGCAGCACCCATGATGGCCAGCTGTGTAAAAACTGCTAAAAATATCCACCTGGACAACTTGGAGATAATGGTTTAAATCACACAGTACTGGAATTTTTCAGAAGCGCTTAGCATTACAGCTTTTCAGGATTTTTCACAAATATTTTTAATCAGAAAATGCCAGCTGATTGAAAGACAAAGACTGGGCACAAAAGTCTGTTTTCAAGTTGACTACAATTTTTTTTAATTCCAGAGTTAAGGTGTTTTCATGGCAACATGTGCTGACTGAAGAGTTCCTGTCTTCTAGCCTAAAATGGATTTGAAAAACGTGTTACTTTGGTGATTTTTATTTTGATTACTGATCAAATTTAGAACAAAACAAATCAAGTAATATGAAGTATTAGATTGACTTGACCTGACACTGTGCATTTAGTTTAGGGTGTGTTTTTGCAATTTCAGTATTAGTGTCAACTGGAAATGGGGAATGTTTTTTTCATGTTTTGTATATTCTCCCAGGCAGGTAAAATAATGTCCTATGTATCTCTATTGAGTGCTGATCTAAATGTGTTCCATTTTAGTAAAATGGTGGGGTTTTTTGAGGCCCAGCAGGAAAAAATGTTAGGAAAATTCAGAATGCTTTTGAAAAACCTTTCTTATATTTCGTAATTGTATTACTACTACATTTAGGAAGTGTATTTCCCTTTAAAATGAGGTTTTCTTCACTTTGGAGGGACGAGGGAAATGGGGGCATGTCTTAGAGGATGATATTGGTTTCTACATCTAAGAAATGCAGAGTGCCACTAAGCTGTGAAATTTGAACTTCAAACCAAAGTAATTGGGCTGAAAATTGCTCAAGCAGTTGGCTGCTAATTCTGGAAAATAATCTACCACCTGTTGTTTAGTCTGTAGGATTAAAGGAGGTTTAATGTTTGAGGCAAGAGAAATTTATTGCTCCAGGTGGAGCACAATTTTTAACAAAGTCCATGGGCAAAGATCAGTATTCAGTGTAGTAGTCTACTGCTTTTAGGAAGGCAGCTTGGTACAAGCCACGGCACTTTTTACAGCAATCTACAGATAGTTTTCCAAAGTCAGAAATTCTTTTCTCTATTTGAAAGTCATCACAGGTGAGCTAATCACAGTTCTTGAACAGATAGGGTGTGCAATTGTCTCTTTTTTTTTCCCCTGTGTACATCAACAGGTTTTAAAAAGAGGCGATAATTTTATCGTCCCACTGAGAATGTAATCAAAGATGTGTTTGATACACAGGATAAATAGTTGCTGGAGATGGAAATGTGAAAATTCAAGGGTTATTTTGTTTGTTTGCTATTTATGACCATCTGGAAGCGGGAAACACTGGCAATGAGAGACTTCGGGAAATCAGCGGTATGAGATAGATGAGAAGACAGGGTAAGGTAAATCTGTCGGCTGAACAGACCGATTTTGCTGGGAATATTTCTGCTCAGCAAAAAGTAGATAATGCTTTTGATTTATAACATTTTGTGGAAAAAGTGTTTTCGGGAAATATTTTCCATTTTGGAGAGGAGGAGGATGGGTTGGATACTTTCTGGTAGGGCTATAAGAGGGGCCTTTACTCTGGAGATCGTAGTATCATAGAACCATTTTGGTTGGAAGAGACCCTTAAGATCATCGAGTCCAGCCATAACCTAAATGTAGCACTAAACCATGTCCCTAAGACTGTCTTTCCCTCTCCTTGGCTTCAGTCTTCTCCTCCTTGCTTTTTCCCCTCTTTGGCACTAAAATTCTCAGGACAGTTGGATGAAGTAAATTAAACCTCACCATAGACTTTACCTACAATTTTCAAGAATTCCATTTAAAGGGTCTATTTTTTCATCACTAGCATTTTGCCTTTCAGTGGCTATAAATA
Organism: Streptopelia decaocto; assembly: GCF_964273445.1. NCBI lineage: Eukaryota > Metazoa > Chordata > Aves > Columbiformes > Columbidae > Streptopelia > Streptopelia decaocto. The sequence continues at coordinate 29,513,132 of NC_138658.1, forward strand.
GTCAAAGGTCCCAAGACATGAAGAAATCCTATGGATGTTGTAAGTCTCCCTTATTTTTCTTTACCGCAGACATGAACATTAGTATAACTGGTTGAGAAGCAATAAGTGAAATCATTAAGCCAAAGTACTTTTGTTTACTAAACCTCACTTCAGCTCCAGTCTTTTAATTCTACATTTATTGTAATGGCAAGTGTTATTCTTTGTGTAGATGAATGTGTTGTGTTTTGTTTTTAATGACTAAACTGATTGATAAACATACAACAGTATTTCAGGTAAATGGAAGCAAACTCTACCTTAGAAAATCAGTAAATGCTAACCTATGTGAAGGGCCAAATGTTAAGAATTTTCTCCCTGATGGAGCTGGGTGGAAGATCGAAAACCTGAAATAAAACCTGAGCCAATAGTATGTATAATTGTTGTGCTGCTGCATTTTATCCCTCAAGGACAATTCCGTTATATGCTCCACAATATTAACATGTTCCGTGTTTTCATCTTGATATTTAGTTCATAGCTAATTTCACTCTGGAGACCAAAAATCCTCTTAAATTCTTCAAATGAATAGTGTGTGATACAGGTAGTGTGCAGGGAAAATGCCAGATGTCTCCTTTTAGCATCCATAGGCTCCCAGGTGTGTTTAAAATCTGGTACCTCACCCATAGTGCTGCCATAATAGGATTGGTTCCCTAAAGATATATCTTCCTTTTTTTTTTTTTCCCCCCTCCTTACTATGATATCCCAAGGTTTTTAACCTTACTCTTTATCTTCTTAAACTGAGGCGAGTATATCAAGGTTGGCTACACTTCAGCTTCCACAGTAACAGATCTTTTTCCGACATCACAAGAAGATGCAAATTATTTTAATGCGACAGGTGTTTCAACTGAATACCTTGGGATCAAACTAATATTTAATAAGTGCCTTGAATCATGGCTTTATGTACGCGGTGGGCATTGCCCAGGGGGATGTAATGCATCAGCAGACAGAGATGCTTAGAAAACAAAAAAGGAGAATAACAAATTGTAAATCAACAAACTCAGTTGTATTAAACATGCTGCCCAGGGATACTTTCCTCTGGCAAGATAATATTCAGATGCAAACTTAGGAGTTTAAAAAAATAAACCAACTCTAATTAGATCACAGTTGTTTGGTAACAAATGGTAGTAGTCAGGACCCTGAGCTCCATTTCAGATACCTGCCTGTCATTTCCTTGGCCCTCGGAGTGATTGTTATTCCTGTTCAATTAAACAGAATTGGGTATGACAGAATCTTACCAAATACTGTCCTCTGAGAGGGTTGTTCTTGCTAAAATTTGAATAACATGCTATTATGAATGATGGCATTTTAAATTAGTAAGGACACTAAAAGAAGTAAAAATAGGGCATTGCGAGATTTCCCAGCAGCTGAAGGGTTTGGCCTATCATTATATGGCTGAGTTCATTTGAAAAGACACAGGAGTTTCAAGGAGTCTTAAATGTAGTGCCAAATAAATAATAAAAAATAAAATAAAAAATATGGGAACTCAGTAATTCCTGTTGTGGACCCTCTGATTTCTGAGCTTGAAGCACTGGGACACTTCTTATTCTGGGAAGCTCAGTGTGGCTTACACTTACTTTGTGCCTCAATTAAAACTCTGCAGGGTGAATTAAAGTTAATAGTAAAACTCTGTTTAATAGCTCTGCCATTCCCCACTTTTTCAGGTGGCTTTCCCACCTGTTAAATCCCATAGTTTCTGTCACAACAAAGCCTGTATTCAGAACGTCTCATTCTTAACTGAGCATCTTTCAACTCTTTATTTTCTTTTTTTCATTTCTCAGCTCCTTTAATGCCGTCTTAATAGTAGTTTTCTCTGAAGACTTCTTTTCAGGACTTCTTTTCAAATAAATTGGTGTTGAAATTATCAAAACATAGCTTCTCTCTCTCTCTTTTTTTTTTTTTTTTTTTTTTTTTAACACACAACATTATCTCAATTGGTATTAAGCTCAGGGAGTCACAAGGCCAAATGTGCCTTCATAAATCTGAGATGACTTCACTCAAGTCTTAAAATTTACAGTCTCTTAACAGAGAGCACAAGTTGACCCCAGAGCCTGCAATATTAGCTCTAATGGGAAATTTAGAATTTTCTGGTACATGGAACTCAGTGACACATTGGTAGGATTATTTGAGGGTGGAAAGCAAATGTTAGCTGTACTCCAGCATTTCCTTCTCCTCTGTACACACCCCTGCTCTCTTTGAATGGTGAGTTGAGATTTTTCTGGAGGGATTTTTTTTAACTCTTTCCAGTGGAGGTGCTGCCCAGGGTTTGGGTTTATTTTATTCTTGGTTCTCCTTTAACATTAGGCTCCCTGAGGGCTTGTCTGTGGCTGCAGCACTGTCCAGTATCTTGTCACTGTCACGGCCGCTTCCCACAACGTGACCTGTCTGATTACCTGTCAGTAAGGGGTAAATAAGAGTAAGAACCCGGGCCATTAATTACAGGATGCATGGGGTAGTGCTGTGTAGAGTATTTGGACTTGCATGGTGGTAGTTGGGTTACCAGTACTAATCTTGTGCTCAGCTTTTTTACTTAGACTTTGGCTTTCAGATTGCAATGTTATTACCTTGTAAATGACATGGGGGTTTTTAGGTAAAAGTGCTTTCTTTTGACTTGCTGACTTCTTCACAAATGGTATTCTGCCATCTGCAATGCCCCAGCTCTTGTTTGTTTATAATGTTGATCACATCTTTTCTTTTATTTTATCTTAGGGCTGTGTGTGTGTTTGTACTCTTCTGTTGGTGATAATCAAGGATCTGATCAAAGCTACATTTCTTCTTTGTGACTTTATGGAGGTTGGTGATCAATGTGGCTGGTATAACAGAGAGAATTCAGTACAAAGGCTGATCATTTCATAGAATAGTTTGTGTTAGAAGAGACCTTCACAGCTCATCCAGTCCAAGCCCCTGCCATGAGCAGGGGACATCTTCACCCAAATCAGGTTGCTCAGAGCCCCGTCCAGCCTGGGCTGGGGTGCCTCCAGGGATGGGGCATTTGCTGGGGTCTGTACAGACAATGTGATATGTTATATAAACATCAATCCAGTTCTGATGGTGTTATCATCCATGTCACCAATTCAGTGATAACCACATTGTAGTAATCTGCAAATATTTAAATTATATGTGATTGGCTTGTCAGTTTTGTCACATATATTTATATACAAACAGATCTTATGACTGGCACTTCCAAAAGTCACTGGGAACGTGTCAGTGCTGAACACCCAAGTTTTGTTGGTTGGGTCAGACCTGAATGTTAATCATGCTTTTCCTTAGATGAGCACTAAATCTCTTCTGCTTCTGGAAACCAACATCAAAATTCAAATATTTAATTTGCTCGTTGACATTTATTAAAATAGCTTTGTGCTTGCATATCAAGTTAAGGCAGTATCAGCTAATTTTGTTAGTCTAGGTGATGCTGGAAGTAAATTTAAATGTGATCAAGAAGTATTTGATACTCACTAAGAAAAGGAGGGAATGAAAGGTCAATGGCATAAAATGTTGATATCCTGAAATCTTCAAACACAGCAGAGCTTAAGTAAGGTTTGGCTTTTGAAGTAACTGAATGAAGCCTCAAGAACAGTTGCAATATTTCAAAAGGTTAGGACAGGGTTCTTCTAATGCTTCCCAAAATACATCTTACTGTCCTAAGAAAGAGACCTCCTTTTGCCTCTAGATGAAGTAAGGGGTCTTGGAAGCCTCTCAGACCATTTATTTTTAAGTCTGATTCTTCAGCTTGAAAATTCTTGGTTTGGGAAGTGAAATATGCATGCCTATATGCACAGATATTGTAGAAAGGCTTTGTTTTATAAAGGTCCTTTAACTTCCAAATAATATGAGGAAAGGTATTGAGAAGTATAGATGTGAAGGAAAGGCTACATTTTTCAGGTAGGTTGAAAATACAAGAAGGATGGACAAGAATACTTGTTACGTCTTTAATCATGGCTTCAAGTAACTAGTTGGTCTCCTGCTTGTTGATACAATTACAGTTTTACACCACTTGCTTATGAGATTGCTTGTCCTGTTGCCCTGGAACACTGAATTTTGTATTTATTGTTAAATTCCTTTTCATTGTGAAACCATGCGGCTGTAACTGAGTGAAATGTGTTTAATCCCCTAGGAGTAGGGGTCAACTAGAAGCATATATGTGCAAAGGATTGTTTTTTCACTTTTTAAGAAAAGCTTTCTGTGTATTTACAGATCAGTAGATTGGTACATATTTATCCAGTAAATTATGAAGGACTAGTCCTTTTTGCAAATGGTGTGAGGTTTGTTTTGAGAATTTCTGTTCTGTTTTTTTTTTTTTTTTTTTTATCACATTTCTCTAGAAATTGACCCTTTTGAGGGGGTTTTGCTGTTTCCTTAACCTTGGCTGTCATGCTGAGCCTGCAATGATCTGCTGAAGAGGAGGTTAGTAATAAGTGAAACTATCTTAAAATCTGATCATATTGAAGAATGCAGATGGGGACATATTTGGTGACAATTGGTTTGTTAAATGCCTGCCCGAGGAAAAAGTGACCACGCTGTTTCACAAGCAATGAAAACACAGACACCAATCCTAGAGTGCTATGTGAATGACATCTGTTGCTCATTTTTTTGGCAGACATAGCTTTTCTCTGAGGGCTTGGAATTCTGTGTACAGAGTCTGGGGTCAGAAAAAACTTCTGTTGATAACATTATTTTGGTAAAGGTGCCTTGAAGCTCTTGAAGCAACTTTATAGATCAATATGGCTTTCCAGAGAGTAATTTTGTTCATTTATTTGTTCATAAGTGTATGGCAAGGTACAGTGATGCTTTACTGTCTCTCTCACTCTCAGTTTAATTGAAAGAACACCAAACAATTTATTATTTTGTATAACAGGAGCTCCTGAGCATTTTGTGTACTTTAGGCCAGGCAGAACCTAGAGAGTTTCCGGGCTTTGCTAGATGAATAATCAGACTTGTTGGATCAGTGATCCTGGCAGCGTGGGGATTTGAGATGAATTGGCTTGTGCTGAAGCAGGCAAAAATCATCCCTGAAATGAGCATTTCCAGGCTTCCCGTGTTCTGTGCTAGGTGCCAAAGTGTGCGTGAAATTGTATATGGACTGTGGCTTTTCTTTATGTAGAAGATGTCAGAGTTTGGGACTGGAAGAAACCTCATATTAAAAAAATAAAATAAAATAAACCCACACATTTTCTTAGGAAATCATGTTTATCTTTTGTCTATAGCTCTGTCCAGGGTACCAGAAATTAAGCCTTTGTAGTTTGAGGCTGGATGCAAAACAGGGACCTGTCAATCTGTCTGTATCCTCCTCTGAGCACGATCATGTTCTATGTGAATACTCTTCTCTATTTTGCTCCCTCTTAGTTTATTTTTAAGGATTTGGATTGGGGGATAGCCTGTATTTTTAGCTCTTAATTTGTAGTTTGAGAGAGGTTGGAAATGAGCCGTTCATTTTTCTGGAGCATGTTGAAGCTCATGACCTTTCTAGCAAACTTCAGCAGGGAGTTTCATAGGTAAACTGCCAAGAAAGCTCTTTACAGCAAGTCTCTGTCCTAACAACAGCCAGTGCATGAAGAATTAGTGTCACCTTCTTTAGGTGACACTCCTGCTCTGGTCATACAGGGAAAAGTAGAGCCTCTGGAAGACTGCTAGGACTACTGCTTTCGCTGTCTTGAGTAAAAAGCCACTGCAAGCAAGTCAAAAGAAGAAAGACTTAACCTGTATTGTTAAATTTTGAAGATGTTTTGAGCCCACATGGTTCGCTGAAGCTTGTATACCCTATTTTCAAATAGCAGGGCAAAAAAAACTTGCTCAGTTCTTCCCAGATTGTTCACCGTGACCTGTGTCTGGGCACCTTTGCTGTAGGAAGGTGTTGCTTCCAGCAGCTAGGAAGAAAGAACCATTGAAAAAGTCTTTATTTACAAATTTATTTTAGATAATAAGTGGGCAGATTTTTCTTGCCTGCCTGTATTTGAAGGTGGGTGTGATATCTTGTTCCTCTGTTGGTGGGAGAAGGGCTCCCTAGTAAAGAGCCCAGAAAGCAGTTTCTAGTGATAAGAGGAGATAGAAGCATGATAGCTGGTGATACGTGGTGAAAGCAAGCCTTTTAAAGTTATTTCAGGGTCCTCCTTCTGTCCTGCTTCCTTGTTGTTTCGCCAGCCATGTCCAGGTTTAGATTTATCCAGGTTTTCTCCATCAAAATACTTGCATTTCCCAAGGACTGGCACAGCTAGGAGCTAATGCTGTTTGTATTTGATATAACAGAGATACAGAGCAGCAAGACCTGATGTTTCTGCCAGCTGGGCATAAGCCGCCTCGCTATCTATCTTTGCAGCTGCATGTAGATGCCAGGCGGGATAGAGGAGATTTGCTCATTTTTATGATGCATTGTTATACGTTTATCAGCTTTAGCAAGAGAAGGAAAATTTACTAGAAGTGGGTACTTTCATGAACAGTAGGCAAGATCTTGGCATCACATTGTGTTTTTTTCCCCCACTGTTAGTTAAACTCTCATGACTGTCCAACCCTTTTGCCTTTGGGACAATCTTGGAGATGCAGGCTTAAACATGAGCTAAATCCTTCGTATAAACTCCATGAGAATCACAGGGCCATGGACAGCATACTCCATGTATATTGAAAAACAAGTCTGAGCTGACTGAAGCTATTGTATTTCACATACTTCCATGGTTCAAAAGAGATCTTCATGTTTAGGGAGAGAAACTGATTTATATGCACTTCATTTTTATTCTTGCAATAGCTGTGCTCTGCCAGTTATGCTACAAAACAACTGGTGTGGAGGAAGGTAGTATATAGTATGTTCCTGGCTGTAGTGGGAACGATGTGGTTACAGTGTCAGAGTGTTTTGGGGGTTACCGTTTGTTTCAGAAGCTGCTCAGGGAACATAATTGACATACCTGCATGCCTGCAGCACTTGGAGTATACAGTAGGAGAGCAGATTTCATGGTTTTAAAGCCACATGCAGTGTTTTGGAAACTCATCTCTGTCTGTTCAGCCTCTGCAAATGGGCATAAGCAAGAACCTGATCGATTGTTTTACCAGAAGCCAACTCTCATAGATTGGCATGTCAGGCTGTATTCAGTTTCCCTAAATTTCTGCTTTCAACCAACATACACACAAAAAAATGCTGTACAGATAAACCCTACCCCTCCAAGGGCAAGGGAATATAAACTTTTGCCTGCAAGGAATCTGAAGGAAAAGATTTGTAAATAAAGGCTGCAAATACATGGCTGAAGGGTTATATGGAAACAAAGTTGGTCAGATGCTTTGGCACATCCCACTATACACTCAGCTGCTGTGCTCACCCAAGGCCCGTGTTTCAAATGCTCCCTGAAATTAGAAAGCAATGTTTTAATGTCTTATTTTTATCCCTCCCCACTCTAACTGGATTTTTCCCCCAACCTCAAATGCAATCACACACACACACACAAGCTGTATTTAATAAAAATTTTTGACTTGTTTATTTTGTTCAGATACTTTATTCTCTTCCATAAGAGAATGCTACTACAGCTATTGTTTGCTAAATGCATGCATTTTTATTTTTCCTGTTGCACGCTTCAAAATATATTTTACTCTTCTGAAAGGGCAAGTAGTTTTTCACTCCAGAAGAGCTTCTGTGTTCAAAATCAGAAACAAATGGAAGCTTTCACATTGTAACAGCAATGAAAAGGCATGACTGTAGAATAAAAATTCCTCTAGAAGTATATGTGTATGTGTATTAATAGACGGTAGGTTGATTTGTGGAGGATGATGGTTGCTTGTAGGTTCTCAGGTAGCTGGTATCTAGGTCTTTAGTCCTGTTTTGGGTTTTTTTTAGCTGTTTTCCATGAAAGATACTCAGGCAATTACATGGTTAGGTGATTCCTTCAATAATTTAAAAATCTTTTGGCCCAGCTGTAAAGAGGGATGTTTAAGGTCATTTTGTTCCTACGTGATTCACGTTTTGTTTGCCATGCAACTTCAACAAGCACCAAATTATTTTGATAACAGTAAATAACACTGTTGAAAGTATTAATGGGATTCACTTGCAAGAGCTGTGGTTTTTAACTTTCTTTTCCATTAAAGTGGGGTTTTAGTAAAAAATGTACTGTGCACTGAATGCACGAAACCCAGCTCTGGAGTACAGCCTTTAATCTCTCAAAATCACCACGATTTCTTGAATATCTTAGAATAAAGTTGGAAATCCTTAATGCGGAGGCAAAAGGTGGCACTTTTAGGTGAGATACACATCCTTAAAGAAGTGTCGGGATTTAGCCAATGTAATCCCACTGGATGTCTTCTTGAGGAGGCTTCCTCCATGCTTCTGGTTACTGTTCATTTTGTTTAGCTGTAACTACAGGATTTTTTACCAAATGTTTGGCTGCTTTATTCAAGCGTGGTTTGGGATAGCGCCATATTCTATGCAGCTTAGCTTGCTGCTTCTCTTGTTCAGTGGAGCATTAAGCCGTTTCAGATTCGTGGGTATGGTTTTTCACTCCTGTTAATAGCAAGTCGTGCCACCACCTTGAAATCTTACTCCCTCTGTTTTATGAAGTGCCAAGTCTATTCCTAGAAGCATTAATAATGTATGTACTTTGCAATCTCGATATTCAAATACTGAAGACACCTTGTATGTGAGAACCTATTTAAGTAGATAAGGCAAAGCTAGGTGAATAGGATTATCTGTTTCCTAAGTGTGCTGAATACAATGGCATATATAACTTATACCTGCAATGCTCTTTATGAAAATACCTTAGAAAGTGCTTTAGTCCCCACTTGCAAATACTAGAATTGGCATTAAAAAGCGCAGCATTCCTAAATTAAGAAGGGTATTAATGGTAGTCCTGTTAGACATCTAGGTTTCCAACATCTTTTTGGCAGAGGTGAGCACAGCACATGGAAAACAGCATGGAAAGAGTGCAAAAGATAGAGTGAGAAAGTTGACTTTTTTAAAAAACAAACAAACAAAACCAAACTGGCATACAAATCCTTCCTGCAGATTGGGAAGTGATGTGTCTGAGTCTCTGTGTACCTCAAATGCCACCTGATCCAAGTGGGCTTTCTCAGAAGTCTTTGCAATCACATCGTGTCTCATTTAAGGTTCAGCAAGATATATAAGCATGCACCCTTATGGCTTGGAATAATCCCATTATTCTCAATGGGCTTGCTCATATGTGTTAGTGCTCCTAGAAAAGACAACATCTTAAGTATTCCAATCCAAATTAAAACACTGTTGGTGCTTGCAGTTGCTGGATAGGAAAGAGTAGAGAAGCAATAAGATGCTCAAAGGCATGATTCCTGCAGATGTCAACAGGAAAACTCTTGTCTACTTCACAGCAGCCTGGCCTTGCCCTCTTTTCAATACCTTGCAAAGGAAGCAAACGTGAATCCCTGAGCACGGCTATTCAGGAAATGCAAGGTACAGAGGTTTTTAAAGTCAATACTTACGTTTTCTGTGAAAAGCACAGCAGGGTAGATGATCTTCGGCTTGTACACAGCTGTAGATTTAGCTTCTTAAGCCCTTACCTGGCTCATGCCTTGTCCTGTGTGTGGTTAACTCCTGAAACCTGGCTCTCCACTCTGCAATGTCATGATCCAAGGCAGATGCTTTACAACATTGCCTGTAAGCTGGTTTTTACAAAAATACACAATGATGCACTTTTTTCAGTACCTGTGACTGAACAAGCATTGATTCAGTATCTCCCAAGCGACTGTTAGTCATTGCCTCTTTAAAATCTTAGGTCTGATTTAAAGACAATTCCTTATCTCAGGCTAAAACTTTCAGCATCAATTAGAATAATAATTTAGTAAATAAAGGTCAGAACTTTTTTACTGCTTTACATAAGGCATAAGAAAACTTAATCTCAGGATTGTAAACAGTGTTGCTGTTAGATGGAAAACACTTCCAGCTGGAGTCTCTGAAATGTAAATGAGCCCATTTTATCCCTTGATCTTCACAAACTTCTCACCATGTTCCCACTACAGAAGAGGAGAAAAATAATCCTAGTATCATTTCCAAAGAGTCCATGTGTTTATTGAAATCAGCCTAGAGTACTGGCACGCTGTTTAGTGCAATTTGTAGCGTTGTTTTTAATAGGGATTCACCATACATGGTAGCTTGCAGCAAAATCTGGTTTTGTACTGACTCGAATGGAATCATAATGGGTCTGAGCTGCTACTTGCGTAAGGATGCTTCACCATGGTGTTGACACAACTGCTAAATGTGCACCTCCCGAAGCTGCTGTTAGCACATGTGTAGATACTGAGTAAGCAGAACACAGCTCTGAACTGACCTCCTTGTGAATGTGGAGAGTAAACCCAGGAAACAGCTGAGCAGCCCAACTGATACCACCAAGTCTTGCAGACCCCTAGGAGGAATCACAGAATCATTTATATTGCAAAAGTCCTTAAAGATCATTGAATCCAAGAATATACCTTAGGATCTCAAAATGTCATTTGATTGACAGCTTACTCCTGGGTAGATCCCTTAGTTGTGGTGCAAAGTGGAAGAGCAAGGCAAGAACATGGACCTTTGTGGGCAGATCAATGAAAAGGAGAGCTACACAAGTTGAACTGGACTGTAGAGCAAGGAAGAGAAGTTGAATAATCCTGATGGTTTTGCAGGACAAGTGAAGAGTCTACTCAAGATCTGGAGCTACTTCAAAGGGCTTAGAGGTGCAAGGAGCCAGTGAGGAGCCTGGAGAAGAGGTGATGTCTTGAGGAACAGTGGGGAGCTCAGGATTTTTAAGAGGAGGAAACACATTTTTGCCTTTTTCCCACTGGAGGATAGAATCTCCTGTGACTTGCAGCAGTTATGGAACCACTGTCTCACAAACCCTCCAGATACCTCCACATTTGGAAGCTAAATTATCCTCCACCACTTCCACCTGATGGATTTGAGACTGGGACTTTGAGTGGCAACCGAGATGCAACTTCATTGAGGGGAACTGTAGCTGCTATGTGATAATCAAATTTGGTTTGCTTGACACATAATGGGATTATTGATTAGGCACCCGCAGCTTGCCATTTCAAATCACATCTCCTCTTCATTTCCAAGGGATGATTGACGTAGCCTAACATGCTCAGCATCATTAAATGGAAACAGTTATTTACAGTGTTGCATCAGAATTTATCACTAATTCCCAGATCTGACAGAAAAGATTCACTCTGTGCAAGGCATTTTTAGCTTACCATTAAAAATGTGTATCAAAAGCTTTAGATAAGAACTGAAGCTGAATTTCCTTCCTAGTCTATATCCAGATAATCTTACCTGCAAAACTGAAGCAGGGAATGGCAGGGCATGTCTTAAACACAGCTCCTGCTCCTTCAGTAACTTCTGGCACATGGTGGCTGCACCAGATGTGGACCTTGAGTCAGAGTGTGCTTGTGCTGAACATCAGCTTTGTGAAGTTCTCTTAAACAGCTCTTCGGGGTAAAAGTATATTTGGTATTTTTTTGTGAGCAGCCTACTTGATGCCAGTACCTCTATGTTTATGAGGTGCCACCAGCCCCACACTTGGACTCTTCTGAAACCGGTTTGTAATACTGAGCCCCGTTCTAGATTTCATACTTCCAGAAGTGTTGGGAGGCAGAAGGATGTTTGAAGAAAACACACATGGTTACATGGGCTGTAAAAACACACATTATACAGAGAGACTGCAGGAGCTCTCTGTATTTATCTCATCAAAGCAAAGATAAATGAGCAACTTCCTCACAGGCTATAATTACCTCTAAGGGGAAGAAAAACAATGATAATTGACAGCTTTAAGCTTGACCCTAGGAAATAACAAAATCCAGTAGTTGGACATTGAAATTTGGAGTGGAAATCAGATACAAAACTTTAACCCTGTGGTTAACTAACTGTCAGAGCAATGAAGTCAAAGTCGTGTGATCAGTGATTGTAAATCTAGATTGTGGGTTTGTGTGTGGTATTTTTGTTGTTTGGTTGCTGTATTGGTTTTGTTTGGTTTTGTTTTTTCTTAAAACATACACTCTTCTTCAAGTAAAAGTTTAAGTCTTTGGCCTGTATTCTCTTGAAGAAGGGGCCAAGAGGTTTGAAGAGCTCAACTTTTGTTTTAGCAAACAGATGCTGTGCAGGTGATAATCCTGTTTGAAAGGCATCCTTCATCTTTAAGCTTCTTAAAGGGGTGAGGTCCACAATTCTGAAAGCCCGGTCTCAACCGTGGGATTTCAGACTTCAAAGGATTGAGGCCATAAAGCTGAAGAGCAAATCCATTTCTCTCTCTTATCCATCAGAATTGTAATGGGTGTGGAGCAAGTTCAGTTTCCTTTACTCTACGTGTCCCTCCCCACAGGTTGGTCAGGTTGATGTGGGGTATTTTGGGTTTTTTTGTTATTGTGGGGCGCTTTTTTGGGGGGGGAGGGGTGCAGGTAATAACTCATTGGGCAAAAAGGGTTCCTCTCCGCCTTTGGTCTGGGTTTCTCAACATCCATGTGCCTACACGAGGCGCAGCTAAATTCATATTTTGCATTTGTTCCCCAACTGTAGCCCACCTCACTCTTCACTCACCTTTTTTTTTAAAAAATGGAGCCTTTATTTATTTAACAAGCTTCCTACTTTCTCTATAGCATAAACCCAAAGTGGGACCATGGCATGCAGTTAATCTTCCTCTGTTTATGAATCCAAAATTCATTATAATAATTCATAATAATAATTACAATATCCCACCAATATTTATAACTGTCAAATTTTAATCCCCCTGCACCCCTTTTTACCTAATAGTGTGAGAAAAATCTCCTGTACATATCTCAATTGTAAACCTCCTGTAATAAGAAGCATCTGCATAACTTGTGACAAACATTTTGTAACAAAGATAAAAAATGAACTTTTATTAGAACACCTCACTTAAAGTGTGATATGATTTAAAGTGGAAACTCTGAAATCTCTGAAGGTACATGGAATGTGTTACTGAAATCAAACCCTAGACTTATTTTTAGGGAAACAGGGAAGATTTCAATGCCCTAAACAGTGAATTCTGGTTCTCAAAAAATGGAAACAAATTTTGCTGAGTTTTGCAAGTGAGCTTGTTCTGTCACAAAAAGAGATTTTAAATGGTCATCTGATTCCTTGAAAGAAAAAAACACAGCATTTAAAAATGTCTAATTACATTTCAATAGGAGGGGAGAAAAGTATGTTGAAAACAGTTTGTGACAAGTGAAAATCCCCAATTTCACTGGCTTTTAGTTGTAAAAAATAATTGGAGAAATATGTCCATTGGGGGGTAGGAATCAAAGGAGATACTTGCTACGGTTCCATTTCAGCACTCACTCAGGTATCAAGTGGCCTTGCCTGTACTTTTGGTAAGACGGAAGTCTTACCTCCTTACCATATTTGACAGAGGTAAGACCTTATTTTTTTCTTGCTCGACAAATACAACTGTACTGTGGGATTTTTGCTGTGAGGACAGGGTGTGCTTATCAATTCTTGCACATCTGCAGAGGGCTCCCCCTTCCACCTTTTTCCACAACTTTTTAGTTACTGTAAATAACATGCAAGACAAGGGAGAGTAGTATTTTAGAATTTGAAACTCATTTTTGTGAGGATACCAAATAGGTTCTTGTTGTTACTGGTCAGAAGTAAAGGTTTATTTTTTTTTTTTTTTTTAAGAAGGGGTTTGCTAAGGGGGTTTTTTGCCTTTCGTATAGATTTCTTAAAATGTAGGCTTCTGACCTTGATCTTGTCGGCCCTCTTTTCAAAGGGCTATAAAAGAGAAAAAAATGTCTGCAAGAAACCTGACTGTCCAGCCAACCTTGGCCATGGGAGCAGTTGAGTGAGACCATCTTCATCAGGAAGGGTTTTGTTCAGTAATGCCAACGTGCAGCTTGTCATGGCCACAGACACTTGGTCATCTGGCTCCATCTTCTGGGAGAAGACAGCAGTAACAGAAGCCACTGGAGCTGACATTTCACAAGTCCTGTCACACATCGTTTATTGGTCTTTTATTACTCTTCATTAATGCTCCCACGCAAACTCACAATGGACGCAAACTCTATAGGAAACCTTTTGCTTTTCTGGAGGCTTTTTAATGGAAGCAAGAAGTCAGCACACACACAAAGTGCTCAAAATCAATAGCTTTTTTGTTTTCCAAGGCTAAGAAAGGACAGTTAGCGAATGTTTGACTTGCAGTTGTAACAGTGATAGAAAACAGCAGAGCTCAGGTAAATGGCTTTTTGATTCCTGTGCAGTTTTGCAGAATTAGCTCTGACTCTGGTTCAGGAAGCACACTATTTGTTCTTCGTTGCCAGAGCTTTAAATGGGAAAAAGGGATGTGGCATTATTGCTATAGCAACCCTCAAGTCAGTGCTGGAGATGGTCAAAATGCATTATTTGTTTGGAATAGAGGTTTTGACCATCACAGTCCTCCCATGTGGCATCCAGAACTGTGGGCCAGGCGGCTGGGCTGTAGTTACGTTTATGTATTTGGAGGACTGTTTTCAATTTTCTATTCAGTCTTTTTGAGTTTCTCCACTGTTCCAAAAATAACCAAGCCTAAAAATCTCTTCAACCAGATCTTTTAAGACTTTCTGTGTTTTATGTCTGTTGGGTGGTAGCTGGCATTGGTGGCTTTCCCCATGGGGTTTTGGGGCCCTTGGTGACAACCGTGGATACAGTTTGGGTGCAAGCCCTAAGGCTGAGCCCAAGGAAGCAGAGGCAAGGTTTAGCTGAATCTCCAATGCGTGTGGCTTTTCCAACGGCATTTGAGGGACATTTGCAGTGGCATAAGTGGGAAGCATCAGCCAATTTTGTCTCCAGCTTTGCAGAACACAAGTAGAGCTTTCTGTGAATTTACCCTAGACAATCTGAGCAGTGGTCATAACAATTGCCGTGTGTTTCTTGTGAAAGAATGTTGGAAGGCATGTGTAAGGAAAAATGAGTTTAATTCCAAAAGCAACTCAGGTGGGGAGGAAGCAGGTCAGTGGCCACTCCCCTGGGCCAGTGCACATGGGGGCTTTCAGGTGTCTTCAATTAGTGGGAGGCCAGGGAAAGCTCATTAGGAGTAATCAGGGTACCTGTGGGCTCTGTCAGTGCCCAGCACAAAGGGACAAAATGGCAGCTCTTTAGAGAGCTGCTTAGAGGGAACACAAGCAGACTGCTTTGACCCTGGAAAAGCGGCAGCAGCATCATCTAGGTAAGGGAAACATGCTTCTTGTTATTCATGGTTCTATTATGTTTTAATTCTTGTGTGATGCCTAAATAATATTTGTCTTTTGAGACTGTGCAGATGGTGACTTGCTGCTGGCACTGAGGGGCCTGGGCAGGAGTAGTGCTTTGTTTTCTTAGGTGTTTATCAGTAGTGGGCTGCTGGTTATTGGTGCGTCAAGGGTAGTTCACTTCAAAGCAAGCTTGCAAAAAAAAGAAATTAAGTGTTAAGTCAGACCTCTGTTTTGACAAAAATTCATTGATGCTTTACACTTTGCTTCTGTTCTGTGTAGATTATGAGAAGTAACTAAATGGTTGGTGTGGTCTTTGAGAAACTGGTTTGACATGGGTTGCCCAAGATGTTTATATTCATGTATATATGATATCTACTTCTCAGGTAACATACTTAGAGCATTTCCTGTGTATTTACTGTATCTTTATGAGTTGGTTTTAGCAGAAGTCCTGGCATAAAAGGGAATGCACCTCTTTTTTTTTTTTTTTTTTTTTTTTTTTTTTTTTTTTTGTCTTATGTGGAAGGTGAATTTTGTTGAAAATTTGTGTTATTGATTTGAAAATCACATCCTAATGTCTGAGATGAAGCTTGTTAATGAAATAGCCTGCACTTCAGTCATAAGAATTTGTAATTTTGTAACTCAAGCTTGTTCTGTCTGAGAAACCTGTAATTTTGAGTAACTGAATTACCCTGTAGAGGAAAAGGAGGGGCTTGTGCAGCTGCCTCAGTGATGGCAGCAAATGGCAGCTCCTCCCTTCAGCTGTGTAGTTTCTTGGAGGCCTTGCAGGTCAGGTCCCTTGAGAACTAGAGCTGGAGATTATAATGAGCAGTGTTGGGCTGCTAGAGACTTTAGGCTTGTCTAGAGTTAAAGCTTTAGGTACAAACGTAATTTTGGAGGGAAAAATGTGTGTTTGCAGATTTCAAGCCCCTTCTGCATTAGGCAGCAGTTGATGCAGGACGGTGTGGTTTGGTATTTCTAGGTATAGTTTGGGGCTTTTAGATGAGATGTAACCATCTAAGTCTCTTGGTGGGGTTTGCCTTCTCCAACCCTTTGCACTAAAAGATGACTTGATGCTTTGCACCCTGTGAACTCTGGTCGTCTCTATCAGGCTGTTGAAAAAAAAAAAAAGAAACAACCCTTTTTTTCATGAACCTAGAACTTAAACATTGAAGATCTTTCACTCTTTAACCTCATCAATCTCCACACCCCTATGCATTTTGCTTTGATGATCGCTTGTGCCACAGGAAGTCAAGGTGATCTGTATTTATAAATAATAGTATTAACCAGAAAGACATAGGCAACTGAAAGTATAGCAGCTATGTTCTCCTTTGTCTTTTCTCAGTCTTCTCAAAGTTAAGCTAGCTTAGAAGGCTCTTCAGTCAGGTCTTAGAAGATTTCTCTCAATTTATCGTGGGTTATGCCTGGAGGCACCTGAGGGAGCTGACACCTAATCGTGAGGAAAAAAGTCCCTTTTCCCTGGCAGGGAGCTGTGTGGATGATGCAGGGAGTGTGGGTCTGCCCCAGAGGAACATCAACCCTTTGGTAAGAGGGGACACACTTGGAATCACTTTTCGCTGTTCCCTTTTCTACTCTACTTTAATTCCTGTGCAAACCCTAAATAACACTGGCTTTTGCGAATGTGAACAGCAAATGGCTCTTGGCAGTGAGCTCCCAGAGGAGAGGTCTGCTTGTACCTGACTGGCTCCGAACGGATTTGTCACAGGGCACTGGCTTCCGGTGCAATAACTGTCTGCTTTTGCAGTGCATCCTTTGACTAAGCCTAAATGAATTTCAGCTGTTATTCTGAAAACAAAGAGAAAGAGTGAAAGAATTCCTAAAAAAAGCCCCAGAGAACAAACCCCAACACACACTTCTTGCATGAGATAACCTTTGTTGTAGAACAGTACTAAGTTTTGTTAACATAAACAACAGTATAAAGCAAAAAGGCTTAGGCAACCTCAAATATAATTGTTACTTCCGGTGATACGCACAGGCATAAACATGTAAATGTGGAAAGGAAACTGAGCAGTTTTGCTATTGAAACATAGCATTTGGACTCAACAACCTAGAAAACCTGGCATGGGATGTGCTTACAATGCAGCCTCCATCCAAAAATGTGCCAGGGTACACGCTGCAATTTCTGCAGAGGACAGGAGTTTTCTGTCCCAAGGTGGTTTTGCTTTACCAGCTCTCTCTGTTGGGGACTAGAGCAGTTTATGATTCCCTCATGCCTATGGATATGAGAGGGGTTTCCTTCCAAAAGAAGCCAAGGGACATGTGACCCTTGTACTGGTATGCCCCAAAAACAAGGTACCTGCTGTAGACACAGCCAGCTGATGTGTGTCATTGGGTTCCCTTTTATCTCCTGTTGAGTTGTTGTTGTGTTTTAATACTGAATGACACATCAGGAGAGATGGAACAGATGAGTCTTGCCTTTAGTTTTCGCATATGCCTCTTGACAACGAGGGGCGGGGGGGGGGACGGGAAGAGAAGCCAATTTGGCAGTGGCAGTCAAATACCTAACCCTAGTGTGAGCTGAAGTGGATGAGACAGTAGCCGAGTTTTCTCTGGTGGTTCCATTGCACCGTGTGGACATATCAAATCAGACAAAACTCACCAGCAGTGAGCGCTTGACATACTTGGTTTGCTTCAGGCGACCTTAAATAATAGTTTTGTGCGCTTCTGTGCAGCATTTCAAATTCCCAGGACAAACCCCTTATCCACATTGCATTCTATGAAATGGTAAAATATCTGCAGATAGTTAAAAATAAAGGTAAAGGGTTGGAAAAATTGTTGAAGTTTTTGATCAGATGTAGTGAGAATTTCTAAATGCCATCTGGAAAAGCAAATAAAGTCACAGAATGTTAGTAGCTTAAATTGAATAACAAAAGCACGAGTTATTTTGCAGCTGCTTTAATAACTGATTTGTAAAGTGTCTGCCAGTAAATAACAAATAATAGTTGTTGGAAATATGACTAAGTTACTGGTAATTATGGAACTCTAGAAGACTATTGAAGAAAGTGAGTAGAAATAACTTATTAGCTGAACTCAGTAACACTGTTTATTAGCTGGTGAATTATAATGAATCATCAATTACCTGGTTGTTACTCAATATAAATTATTTATACCTGGAGTTGAAATACAAAGTTTCTGGGAAAGAACACTTTTGTGGCCGGTCCAGAAAGACCTGGACACCAAACTGCTTTTAATCCTGTTGGCTTCAGTGAAGCTAATAGCTGAGGCTTCTACTTCTACAGCGTTTTTTGGAGATCTGGGGAGAGGCTGAACCTGCAAGTAGTATTCAAAAGTTAGGGTCACTTTGGATTTGTATGGACGTTTTCTGTTTTGTTCTCTGCCTATTCTCACCTAGTAATTTCTAGCATTTCGTCTCTCTTTGACTGCCACTGATTACCGATCGAATAGAAGTCTCTTAATGAAGTTTCTCTTTTAATTCTGAAATCACTTTCCTCGGAGGTAATAGTTTGTTCAGACTCCATTGTTGTGAATATGAAGTTAGGATTGCTTTTTGGCAAATGTATCACTTTACATTTCTTCAGCCTTAACTTCATCTGCCGCTTTTATTGTCCATTCACTCAGTATCATGAAATCTTTCTGCAACTCTTTGCAGTGAGCTTTTGGCTTTTGTTGTTGTTTGTTCGTGTTTTGTTTGTTTTGTTTTTTTTTTTTCCCTGAATAGCTCACATTCTTTCACCTTTGTGTTTACATCTATTTAGAAAATGTGCAACAGCCTTTTGCAATGTGCTACCTCTTCACCTGCTGTTCTAGGACGAAATAGCATTCTAGGACGAAATAGCATTCACTGATATTAAGTAGGTTGCTTATTTTGGTGTATGGCTGGACTCTGAAACCATATCACAAGGCAAAAAGAACGTTGCCTCATATTATTTCTTCAGACTTTTCTCCACACCTTAGTCCTCCTCCAAATTTTTGTGTTTACTGTAAATAACATATCGTGTGTATAAAAAAAAATTATTGGTGAAAATTTGTATTGCTTCTGTTTCTCTAGGGATATATATCATGAGTATATAGGCAATTCTAACACTTAAGGGCCTGGATAGGTATAAGTGATTGTACCTTTAGACGCAGGAACATTCTTTTAAAGAAAGCAACATAATTTTTTTTTTTATAAACCCACTGCGGCATTTTTAAAATAGCCGTATCCATATTTCTTAGGCTGATTTCTGTTAGTATGAATTACAGCAAAATGTTACTAGCATAATGTGGATAGATAGGTATTTGAATGTTGGGAGAGGAGAATAAGTTAAACTTTGTGTATATAGTGATATATTCTGCACTGGTTGCTACCCAGGAATTGTTTGATGTTGTAGTATTAATTGATAGGGATACCAAAAAACAACATCTGAAGTGCATAGTCCGCTTACATTTTTGACCATGTGCTCTGGTCCTCTGGCTCAAAAGGGCTGTAGAAGGAAAGTGTGGGAGAGCTGCTGTCTTGGTGCTCATCAGCCTGAACAATAAGGGAGGCTGTGACAGGGGTCTGTGAAACCTTGAGTGGGGCTCAGGGGGTAAATGAGTATTGTTTTGCTATTTCTGGGTTAGGAAAAAAAAAATACAGCTTGGGGCAACCAGTGAAACTAGTGTCAGGTTGAAAACAGGGCAAAAGCTTTTCACATTTTTGCAGATAAGAAAAGTTTGCATGAGTTCCAGGGGTGATTTAGTCAGAGATGCCTCTCAGAGGACTATTAAACCAAAAACAAACAAAACCCCAAAACCACTATCTCTAAATTGGGAGTATCTGAACCCTGACTTGGGTATCTGCAAAAATCCTTCTGCTGTATAGTATGTCCTTAACTTAAACTCTGCTTTAAGTATTTGGTTTTGCCTATTTCAGAGACAGGCTGGATCTGTCACCTGACCAACTGGACTTACTGGACTTGAGCTCTGAGCAGAAAGCCATCCCAGTAATATATTGGTCACCTAAAACCTAGATTCTTTGTCATTCTGGTGGGTTGGTTGTTTTTCTTGGTTGTTGCTGGGTTTTTTTGTTGTTTGTGTTTGTTTGTGGGGGTTTTGTTTTGTTTTGGGTTTTTTGGTGTTTGGTTTGTGGGGGTTGTTGTTGTTGTTGTTGTTGGGGGGGGGGGGGTGGTTTTTGTTTTGTTTTGGATTTTTTTTAGGACCAAGTTGCTAGCAAATAGCATTCCCTATCTGTAGATCTGAAAAAAATAAACACACTTTTTAAAAACCAGTACAGCTTTACACCAGTGCAAGTGACCTGCTGTGGTGGTGTGCACTCTGTCTTTTTTTTTCCTGAGGGTTTGTTGTTTTAAAATGCTTTGCATATGCATGCCTGTATTTAATTTTTTCCACTCTAGGGGGGCATCAAGGAGACTTCAAGGCAAATTACTGGTGTGATGGAAAGGGAAAGCAAAGAATAGAATGACTTACCTGATTAAGTGCTCCTGTTTCCCAACAACTGCATAGCCAAGTCCTGGGATTAGAAGGCCTGTGTGAAAGAAATCACAGATTTCTGCCTTGGTTTTTGGCATAATTTGTTATTCACCATCTTCCTTGGGACCTTGTAATGCCCTTTGGGTGCCCAAGTGATGAGGATGGGAAGAGAACCTGAACAGAAGGTTTTATGGGTCACTTGACATTGGCATCAGGCTTCAGTATACTTCACTCCACTTGTGGCTTACTCATTTCAAACTAATTTCTTAGGCTCTGATGGAATGGAAAATCACTCTTTTAGTTTTTAATTTAAAAGTTTATGAGAAGGAAATCCAGTAAGTGAAGAAGGAAATAGAGTGGTGACATTTTGGACTGATGATTAACTGCAGTGGAGCAGCTGACATTTTCTTACAGTGTTACCTGGGAGACATGCCAGTGTGGAATTAAAATAGTCTCTGAACTGGCAAGATCTGTGGTCTGGTGTCTGCAAGAGAGAAAAGATTCAGATTGTAGATAAAGCCTTTATCACCTAATTCCAGTGTAAATCAGAAGATGAACAGAAGTCCTTTCATGAGGACCAACTAGTTTTCTGCCAGCTAACACTGGAATTATTGTCACAAGCTTTACAAGTACCATTATGAGTATTTCCATTTTTCCAGTAGTGACGCAGTTACCAGAACTGGTTTTAAGAATCTAATCCTGGAAGTATCACAAATGCTGAAGCAACAAAGGTGTTAGGTGTGCAGGGAGAGCAGAGAATCTGATCCTTACATAATTAGAACTGACTGTTTTTAGATGGTGCTGTCACAGAAATATCAAAATTCCAGAAGTGCGAAGTAAAAATGGGATCTGAAAATAGTGGAACCTGGGGGGGCATCAAACTTCTCAGCAATTTTTCATTGCATGCAGTAAGAGCAAAGTGATCCAAATACTGACCCAGTCTAAGTGCTAAAGGAGGGAAATTGATAAGGAAAAATTGGTTCTTGGTAGGATCATGTCCCTTTTAGGATTATAAAAATCACAGTGAAGCTTCGAAACATGAACTGGAATTGCAGTGAGTGTTAAGGGAGGTGCAGGTTATCAGGGAGTCACTGTGGGGTTTTTGGTTACTATTCTAAGGCTTTAGGACAAGAAATGTGTCATTTCAAGGTGAGGGTCCTTTGGAGAATGACAAGATTGCAAGTGAAATCGATCAGCCTGCCAATGGGCGATGCTCTGTAGGCAATGGGGTCCTTTGGGTTTAGAGTGGGTTTCTGTAAAGAGAATTTTCCAAAGGAATTATTGCATTTGAAATGGGAAGAAAAATGTAAAACACAAGTTGGTGATATGGCAGGTTAGAATGAGTTAAATGGCTATAGATGCCCAGATATGCAAATAGACTGGGAAGTGAGGTTTGTTACCAGGGATGGCATAAATGACTCTTCTTTTCACTCTTCTTTCACTGCTTTTCATGGAATAGTCTGATTTTTCTCCCTTTGTATTCTGAGAATAAAAACATTTCAGGTTTGAGCTTCAGTAAAATTAGTTTTTGAAACTTTTTTTCTATGGATATAATGACATTTCTCTTCCTGTGTGTCTTTGATTTCATCAAAAGCAGTGATTTCTTTGTGTCTTCTTGTTGCTTTGTTTCTTAGGAGGAGAAAAAAATAAAATCAGTGTTGAAGTAGGTGGTTCAGGTTGGCAAGTGAGTCACAATCACAGAACACCTGAGATTGGGAGGTATATCTAGAAGTGGCATTTGTAGGTACCAAAACCAGGCTTATCAGCCACTCAGATGTCAAAACTGGAATTTGAGAGAATATATCAGTAAACTATAAATTGGTAAATTGCTGCCTTCTCTAAATCCTGCTGCACAGATGGAAATTTCTTATGCCTTTTCAATAACACAGCTCCTACATGACACCTGACAAATTTCTCAAGGGAGGGAGAAGGGGTAGAAAAATAATAAAAAAGCCAAACCTGACCCCAAACTATATTTTTATGAATGCATTACCTTAATTATCACTTACTGCAGTACTGAAGTAGTAGTATGGAGTCCTTGCTTTGATATTTTCAGAATCTTAAAAGCTGGACTGCTAGATAATACTACTAGAGCTACATAGCTGATAATATGTTCACTTGTGGAAAATATTACTCCTTGAGCACATGAGCTACACTAATATTGAAACACTGGAGCTGAAGATTGGATTCTGAAAATTGTGCAGCTTCCAGCGATTGCTATAAACAACACCATTTAAAAGAAAAAAAGGCACACTTTTGGAGGCATGGAAGTGAGAGCTAAGCTTTATTGAATGTTTATTCCAGATGAATTCATTATTCGAAAAGGGAGAAAAGCTGGTAATGATTTTACATTAACTAGACAATATAAGCAAAATACAAATATTTGGATAGAATTTGAACATAAAATTCCCTTGAATTTCTCCATGAGCTGTCGGGAAGCTGGAAAGTACTGTCTGAAAATCCCTTTGTAAAATGTGTTCCAGATGCAATGTCAGGTTCCCCGACATATAAAGCTCCTTCTTTCACAAAGTACCCTCCCATTTAATCTCATTTCCCTTCCCTGTCCAAACGGTTTGAGGGTTTGATTTTTTTTTTTCCCTTTGTACATTTGTTGCTCACAAAATGTGCAGAATCAATTGCTCAAACCTCTGATCCACCAAGTGCACAGGCCATTCCTCCCACACTGAGAAGTATATCCAGAAAATTATTGGTGGGGGAAGTACAATTTGTGTTGAGCTGATTAGAGCTTGAAGCCCAGGAGGAACAGGTTCTACTGTAATGCTTGAAGGCAGTAGACAGAAGTTTCTAGACCTCAAGAAAAGTACTGATATTTTTGACAAAATGTTTTATATTTTTTTAATACATATTTTAAGGTAGACTGATACAATAGGTCTTCAGCCAAGATTGGCTCTAATCTATTACCTAAAAAAAAAATGCCCCCAGGCTACAGCTCACAATTCTTTTGGTAAATCCTGTGTTTTACAGAAGTTACAGGTGCTTGTGTTTCTTGAGTAGCTTCAAGGGCTTGCAGGCTGTTACAGGAAGGAGAGGAAAGCATTAGTAGTGAAAGCAGTTACTTCTGTGATTCAGCCAAGTTTCTTTCCAGAAAATGAAAGTGCTGAGCTTGAATAGAGGAAGAATCAAACAGCAGGAGAAAAAAATCAAATGGTAGCAATGTCAAAGGTCCAAGACTTTTTTTTTTTTTTTTTTTATTCCTCACAGGCAGCACTCAAAGATTTTCACCTTAGGAATTCCTCGAGGCTCTTTGTTTGTTTGTTTGTGGTTGTTCTTCTTGCACCCTTGACCACACAGGGCATTTTCACCTAAATTGATGAGTTCCAGGAAGATTTTAGTCAAGTTTTAAGTGTATTTCCCCTCAAAGTTTTTGGCTTTCTGTAACACAGAGGTTTGCTAGTAATGTCACACTCAAGAAAAGCTTCATGTACTTAATTTTTAACCAGTCGCAGGAAACTATTTCCACTATCAACATGGTACAGGAAATTAAGTAACATATAAAATGTTTAAAACATCTTGGATATGTATTGTGATGCTTTTTTCCCAATGAATTCTTGTCACCTTCTATAACAGTGACTTCTGCATATTTTGGGCAGGTTGGTCATTCCTTGTTTTGAACAGTGAAGTTCATCTGTATCCTACTGCCTGAATTAGCCAAAGATAGAAATGTTCAGTTAAAGAGCTGTGGGGAGAGCTAACCTGGGCTCAGGCCAGGCCCAGTGAATGCAGAGGCTTAGCTAGGCTGGCTTTGGGATCAAGTTATCATCATTACTTGTTTTGTTGCTAAATGTACCTGCAAGTACTGTATAAAGACTTTGCTATTCTGAGTTGACTTCCTTTTTGCCCTCTATCATTGGTATATACAGATGGTTTTGAAGGAATGAGATGATGTAAAATTGAGAGGTGTGTTGGTTTTTTGGAGTTTGTTTTCTTCCTTTTGGTGAACGAATCACATTGGAGATTCGGCCTGCATTATGTGATTCTTTGACATTTTTCCAAACAAAATAACTTTCTGCCCTGTTCAGACATGTCTGTGTGTCTCATTCTTGGGAGCTGTGTTTGCTGTTTAGGCTGGTAGCTAGGTATTTGCTAGCAATTTTGCAGCTATATAAATCCTAAATCAAAGTCATTGGGGTGATTCATGGAGGGAATATCTCCCTCTGTGTAGATACAAGGAGATTATTTCTGCTTAGCTGGCATGTCTTCATTTTTGTGTCTCAGGAACGTATTGTTCAGGTCCAAAGTAAAGCAGCTGCTAATTGTTATACTTGGAATTAAAATGCACAGTGTATTAAAGTTTATGTTCCCATTAGTAGCACAGAACACAGCAATGTCACAAATGTGCTTACATTGATGCAGGGAATTGACAATTAACTAATTAACGCTTAAAGAACTGACACTTGAGAACTAACCCTACCCCACATCACTAAACACACTTAGAGAGCTAACCCTTTAACCCACATCACTATTGCCTAGCCTTGCTTAACTCTGTGTAACTTATTGTATGAAAAATAGGACTTCACTGATGCCTTGCAAAAATAATAATCCTTGGGTGCATCCTTGGTGCATCCTTGGGTGAACTAGATTAGAGAAACTTGGGCACAGGACAGGAGAAATGCCAGTTTTAACCAACTCAGCAGTCTGAGACGTAACCAACTCATCACACTGGACCAAAGGTGACCATGTACAGAGAAAGAGGACCTGGGTTCACGATCACTGCGCAGCTGCAACCAGGAGGAGCCAGAGGTGGAGACTATGGAAATGATCTCCCGGAACTCATTGTAATAAGAACCACCTCCTCGGGGACAGGTTATGAATATGTATAGGCTTTCCTAAAGCTTTCATGAATATGTAACACTTTACTGCATTTATCCAAGCTCACAGCTACTGTAGTTTCACACGTATTAGGCGAAATGATTCCCTGTGTGTCCGGCATTGTAAATAAATGCATACCTTCTTTATAACCTCAAGGTTTGTAAGGTCATTCCGTGCCTCAGCCTTAAGTGAGAGAGTTAGGGTGCAAGAAAACCCAGCTTTTTAAGTGTCGCCTGGATGCAGGTAACTTTTGCTGTGTACGGTTGTGTTATCCAACCATCCAGAAGGGATTTCTTTGGAAAGCGTGTGCTACACAGGACTGTGGAGAATTTCCTGAAAATGCGTGAATTAATTAATTGGAAATTTGCCTGTTCTTCTTTTCCTTACGTGAAACCCTTTACAGGTGCCTTGCAAAAAGCCAAACACTATGGAAGGCGATGCTTAGGTCGCATTCATTTGCTGCTCAGAAACTCTGTGCACGTTCATATTTAATTTTCCGCAAGGAGAATGTCTTCAGCTCCTAGAGCAGTGGTTCTTTCTGACATATACCTCATCCTGTGGTGGCCAGAGGAGAAAGCAAAAGCCCTTTATTGTTTGTAGTACTGCTCCACAGAGGGTTAAATGATCTTTTTTCTTTGCACCTGGAAAGCCTTTTATTTTCAGTGAGTATGTTAAGTAATAGTTTGGCTTTCAATCAGAGGACACCTCTAGGTGAAAATAGAATAATCTAGCTTGCAACTGGGATGTGGTGGTGCAGTCTAAATGCTGGGCTTAAATATATTGAAATCATTCAGTATTTTAGACTTTTTGTTGCCTCAGACAGGCAAACCGTGAACAATGTGTTGCCACAGCAACAGGAGTCCAGTGCTTTTTGGGATTCAGCAGACAGTGTTTGGAATACTATTTTCCACTAAGTGCATGTAAAATAACTGCAGTTTGTAAAAGCTGTAATAACTACGTTTAAATGCATTTATGCCTGAAGAGAATTTTTGATACATATATATTCCTTTAAACTGATCCAAGAAGTTAAGGAAATTGTTTTAAAATGCTCATTACCAACATATCTAGACTATTTCAGTGGTTAAAAAGTATCAAAATAATCTTTCAGCAGTCTTTAGTTTTATTTATTCTTTGCCTAACATCATGTACTTAAAGTAATCTTCATTCATTTTTAACTACTGATTAAAAGGTACCAGAAAATGAGAACTGTTAATCATCTTCTGTGAAAAGTACTTTTAAACCTCACTTCAGTCACATGTAAGGAATCAATTATGTGCCATTTGCACAGGGCAGTTTGGCACCCATACCTACTATGGAGGCAAAAATACATCACAAATACAACATCCTCATTCCTAATCAAATTATTTATTTGAACGTATTAGCTCACTGCGGAGCTGATGATCTCCCTGATGGTTTCTACATGTGCAGCGTGTTACAAATGGTGTGAATGCCTTTTAAGCTGCAATAAAATTGTCTCTCGCCAGAGAGGGGAAAAAAAGCCTAATTTTTAATATTCTAATATGAAAGAAACTGGGTTTCTTCAGTGTACTCAAAGGCTCACTTTATTTTTAGATCTGCATTTGACTGAGCAAGGAGTGAAGTTTAATAATGTACAGTGTTGGTTTAAGGTCGAGCATCTCTGCGTTCCAGAAGCAGAAGATGCAGGTGCAGATACCCAAAGGAGCTGAGATCCCTTTCCTTGACAAACTTTAAGCAGACCAGAACTTACTGAGTCTGGAGAATGTTGCTGGGGTCATCCTCTGGGATGCTTGAGCAAGGCACTGTAGTATCGAAGTGAGATGGGGGCAGATTAATATTTCCTTATTTGACTAATTTTGTAGCTGTGTGGAGCTGAAAGTGCAGCTTACTATGGGCTATTTTAGTGCTAAGTTGGACTTACTGGAGTTTGTGGCAGAAGACCCCAACTATAGAAATTACACAAGTCATTGTTTTAGGATATGGTTTCAAACAAGCAATTAGTGTTCTTGCAAGAAAATACGGTCTCATTTTCTCTGCGCTATGTTCTAACAGCAGTACTGCTTGAGAAAAACTGGCAGACAAGATTGTCCACAGCAAAGGGAATTACAGCAAATAGATTTTATTTCTGTTTTTAAGATGGGAGCCCTCTGGGTCCACAGTACCTTATGATATATGTCACAGCAAGGCACTAATGCACTTGTTCAAGGAGGTTGGTGTTTGAGCTGTAGGAGCAGCTCAGGCTTTTAACAAACACATCTCGTTCTTGAAATGTGACAAAAGTAAGAAGCAGTGTAACATGTTACAAAAGGCAGTATTTCCATGTAAGCAGGAATGGAGCAAAACTTAGTGTTTTCTCTCATTTTCTGTGTCTTTCTGAAATCGTTTGCTGCTTTTCCCTCAATTAACTTGCTTGGAAGTTCAGAGATAGAACCATTCCTTGGAATGTCTGTTGCCATGAATAATCAAGGATGAGGTCTGCTTTGCATTGTTCTAGGTTGATGTTGAAATAATTGCATTAATGTTGATGCCTGTGGAAATGGGATGAGGCAAAAGATACTCATAGGTTCATAAATCCATGTTTACTTCAAAGCTAGCCCTTTTTAACGGTTACAGTTTTCTTTCCTGATCCTTATGCTGGCCTCTGATTTTTAAATCATTATCACAAAAACAAGTCATCCTTCAAAAGTACAGAAGCTTTTGTTTTTTGAAGAAGAAAATGTCCAATTGAAACTTCAAAGGGGATAACTGTAGGGAACTGATTGAGTTCCTAATGCTCGAAAATACATCAAAGACTCCTGAACTTATAATCTTCATATTTTATTCATGAGCTCCTTAAAAGGCAGTGCATCAGTATCAGTGAATTTATTACACAAACAAGGTGCAAAGGAGGAGCTTTTGGAAAAGAAACCTCTTTTAATGAAGGAATGGAAAAAACACTGTAATCCTCACTGATTTAGGGAGAGTGAAGTAGTTTAACTCAGCACGATGAACAGCAAGCCCATGGCTGTGTGATGAGTCAGCTGGCAAGGCTCCGATGCACTTTGATGCACTTTTTTTTTTTTTTCCCCCCTTCTACTGCAAGGACATCCACAGCACAAAACAACTGCTTTTTGTGGGTCTTGACTCAGGTGCTGATAGAGTTTGGAGGCTAATTTTTTCTTTCAACCTGAAGAAGTGTGTTAGCACATCCTTGGTCTGATTCTGACATGATTTCTGACCTAAACCATTTATGGATTGATACGTTGATCCTGGTTTGAGATCGCTACCTGGCACTTGAGACCTCTTCTCACACTGCAGTTTGTGTGAAGTTGCACAAGTCCTAGTATTCAATTTGCACACTAGGGATATTAATATTTGAATTTGTAGCTTGAAAACTTGAAGATTCACATGTTTGACTCTTGTAGAAAGGAGGCTTTAGGATGATGTTATTAAAAGGTCACCTAGACAAGTCTTCTAAGGCAGGGTGAGCTACTCCTTTTTCTCAGCAAGCATGTCTGATCTGTTACAGATAATGCTGCTTGGTGCTGGAAGCAAAAAGCTTTCTAACTTGAAATGGACTGGATCTGCCACAAGGAAACCCTTAATATCTTATCTGCTGCTCACTGAGAGATGACACTTGACTGTTCTAAAATCTGTTAGCAGAAGTAAATTATAAAAAGGGAAATAATTTGTATTTTTTCCTCCTTTTTTTCCCCAAGTTTGGATAACTGTCACCCTGGGCAATTTTACTGGAGAGCCTGTCTCTAATTTTAGTCACTCAGTTTGTTTTTTAGGTTGTTTTGGGCTTTTTTTTCTACCCACTCCCAGGTCTTTTCTCCTACAGCAACGTTTTAAAAATATGGAACCACGAAATTAACGTCTGCTTACTTTCATGCCCCCAAGGAAGAACAAAAAATCAAGATGTAAAAGCAAGTCTTTATGCTTTTGTTCTTCCACATTTGTTCTGCAGCACAGAGAAACTGAGATGGTAATGGGCAGGGCAGCAATCCAGATATGTGCGTAACACAGAAGTTTTGTGCTGCAAGTTCATGTGATTTTATGCCTGCATTTTCATTTTAACTTAATGTCTAAGGAAGGACACTTTGTTTTTCTGGAAGCATAGCTGATTGATTGAAAAACTTGACTGTGAATAAAATAACTTTTAAATCTTGCAATCTTAGCCATGATCTTTACCCTTTGTCTTTAATGCTTGGAGAATGCAGCCTCTCTAAGATTAACATCTTTCAAAATATCAGGCATTTCTAAAGCTGGCTATTCTAATTGTTTAGGGAATCTAGTAGTCTTCAATTGTGCATTTGTATAATGGAATAAAGCTCTTGCAGGTCTCAGGGAAAAGAAGAAAAGGTTAAAATTGGAGCAGCTGAAAATTGTTGAGAGGACAGCATCTTTCTTCTTTGCAAAGCATTTTGGATAGGAAAATGTTCAGTGAAACCTCTGCCTCCTATCAGATTAGGGAGAGCTGTTATAGTTAGGATCACCAATTGGAATCTTGGCTTATGTTTTCTTATATTTGTACAATACTTTGAGGTAGATAAATGAAAGTAGTTTTGATAGTAATATAATTTCTGGGCAATCTCTTTTTGCATTGCCTTAAGGTTTATTAACAGGTTCTCACTAAACTTTGGACCTTTTGATTTGATGTCACAGTTGACTCAATTTGCCTACACGTGATTTTTTCAGAGGTGTTAGCATCTGTAGACTTAGTGAGGACCCTGACATTGCTGGAACATTAAGCAGTATTTATTGGTTGGCTGTTCAATATTGCTGGTGGAAGCTCTGCCTGTAGCTTTCTCCTGCTTTTCTAGTGCTTCAACCCAATTCCGTTGAGCATGTTTTCATTCTACTTGGAAAGAAACCTTAGAAGGCTTTAGACATTTCATAGAATCACAGAATGGTTTGGGTTGGAAGGGACCTTCCAAGCTCATTCAGTCCAAGCCCCTGGCATGAGCAGGGACATCTTCACCCAGATCAGGTTGCTCAGAGCCCTGTCCAGCCTGGCCTGGGATGTCTCTGGGGATGGGGCATCCACCACCTCTCTGGGCAACCTGGGCCAGGGTCTCACCACCCTCAGGGTCAAAAATTATTCCTCATGTCCAACCTGAATCTTCCCTCCTTTAGTTTAAAACCATCACCCCTTGTCCTGTCACTACAGGCACTGCTGAAAAGTTTCTCCATATCTTATTTCAGTTTTGACAAGGAGCACATATTGGTTTTTCTCCTTTGTCATTTTTTACCTCTACCAGCTAAGTGTGGCAAGTGAACAGATGGGATAAAAACAGAGATAAACTGTCCTATCTCTCCCAGCCTGCCTTATATCTGTTTCCTCTAGTCCTACTTGTCTGTCTTCTCATCTCCTTTG
The DNA here is from genome assembly GCF_964273445.1 of Streptopelia decaocto. Classification (NCBI taxonomy): domain Eukaryota; kingdom Metazoa; phylum Chordata; class Aves; order Columbiformes; family Columbidae; genus Streptopelia; species Streptopelia decaocto. Next base: position 29,543,910 of record NC_138658.1, read on the forward strand.
AAAGGAGTCCATTGACTGATGTTGGGAAGTTCCATGTAGTCCAATATAGTAACTTAATACATCAAGATCTGTATCACTTTTTCCCTCAAGAGGCATGCCAGCTTGGTTGGTTGAAGTGTTTGTGGCTTGTTCTTGGATGGTTATAAGCAATCTTTATGTTGTTCTTGTGTCGCCTTCCTTCCCAAGTTACTCAAGGTGACATGTCATTTTCCATCCCCTTAAAATACACCTATTTTTGTTTACAATATGTACTTTAATTAACCCACAACAGAAACCTGTATTGTCTAGCCTTGTGGTTTTAATGATTACCTGTCTGTATGAATAGTGGAACAACCAAACAAGACTCCTAAACTCTTATTTTGCCATAGGAGCTGCTTCTAACCATTCCGATAGTTTGATGAATGATTTTAGTGATAGCTGTAGAGGAAAACTTTGTTTCTGTAGCACAGTGCATTTCAAGAAGGGATCTGATCCAAAACTCATGTGGCTGTTCTGTGTAAAAAATGAAACCCATGTAGCCAACCATTTCCCCAAAAACTGCAAACTTTCAGTGTGGCCATTTCAGAGCTATTACCTAGGGTCAGAGCTGCACCATTATATGGTTCTTAATGCTGCCATTAATTGGAGAAATTGTGATTACATGGAAGAGCTTCTAGGACATCTTAAAAAGATTTGACAAAGTCATCTCCTAGTTTCAGTTTGCATGAAACTTCAGTGGCACATTTCACTTTAGACTTCCTAGTAACGGGATTTTCTTTGTCACAAAACATGATTTCTCTTTTGCCTTGGCTCAAAACAGTTCCAGCTGGTGCTGGGTAGCGGAGTAGGTGCAATGTTACTGTAGCCTGGTGCTAGATCTGTTTTTCTGTACGGATTTCATGGGAATGGAGTGTCTGAAATATATGCCGACTTGGTTCTTCTCTTTTCCTGTTCCCTTACTTTCAATTAAAAGTACAAATTTTCCATCAACTGTGAAATCCTGTGTAAAATTTAAAATTGTACATCTGTGAAGGTGATGAATCCATCTTTAGTGCAGTTTTTAAAAGAAGTTCTGTTAAAGTAGCTAGCTAAGTGGATTTAGTGTACCTATGTGATGCTGATATGCTCTTAATACTGTATTTTAGTGATGCAAAATGTCTGCTTGTCTGTGAATAAGGCTGACCATGGTGTTGATATTGAGGTCAAGGCCTTCAAAAGCCTTAGACTGCAAATGATTCAGGATATGATTAATGTTATTTCTTGTAGACACACCGTTGAATCCGTTGTAGCAGAATGTAGTCAGTACTTGTACATGGCCATGTATCTAGAATAGGAAAATCAACAACCACAAAATCCAATTCACATAGACATCTAGCTTGGAAATATCTGGCTGCAGCCATTGACTTTATTCCATACCAGATGCTGACTTCAAAGAGGAAAACACTGCAGAAGATTTGCAGGGGAGCAGAGAAAGAGGAATTAATCTATTGCATAAGGTGAGTGGAGGGAAGGCTCATGAAGGTTGCTTGGTGCTCTGTAAGTAGGTATTTGCAGTAATTATTCTAGGTTTATTTTGGTTTGAGACTGAATTTTATCTGCTTCCTTTAGGAGGTGTAGGAAGCTTAACATATCTGGTACTTGATATCAGGAAAGTGTCATAGGGTATTGAGGAATTAACAAGGTGTCTTAACAATTGGAAGTGTAATAATGGTTTTAATTACTTTGCCCCATTATTTAAAATGATTGGAGCAATCCAGGCTTTAACAACTCTCACATTTTGATGGGATTAGGTGTCTAAAGCAATTTTGCAGGTGGTTGTTGCAGGTGTTAATTAATGTGAGAATGACCAAGCCTTGCCTGTGTACTCGGCAGAAGCCTGAGCTTGGATCAAGATGCGTTAGAAAAAGCTGGCTCAAGGCTAGTACGTCCAGCTTTACAGGAGTCTGCCCATCTGCAGCTCAGGCCTGAGGCATCCAAACTATATTATAAAAACCCAAAAAGTAGTAAAAGTTAGTCACCGGTACAAACATTGGATTGGGTGCGTTTGTTTTGCTGTCAAAACTCCTTGCATTGCAGTGCAGGTGATGTGTGCAGCTTTGTCATCATTGCATTTCTCACTACCAGGGCCAGTAACTTGAATTCCTGCTTGGTCTCCCATTTTCTCTGTTTAGTCTCTAATCTAGAAACACTCCTATTTACTCAATAAACTACATCGGGGATAGGTACAGCCCTTCTTAAGGCAAGTCTTGGGTAGGAAGCCTCTTGAGAACTCCCAACCATGGATCTTACCCAGGCAGCATCTGAAGCCTCTGCCCATCAGCAGAGCTGTTGTTGCTTTGGCACACTGATCCCTCTTCTTTTAAGCAAGAATGAACAAGAAGAGGTAATTGATAGCTGGGTAAGTTGCTCTGAATAATTGTTTGTATGGAAGAGAGAAAGAAGGATGGGTTCAGTGCAAGAAGGTTGGCAGAAGTATCCTTCAGTCAAGATGCCAGCAGCACATGAAATCCCTGCTGGCCTGTGGGTTTTACAGGAGCCAAAGGATGTGAAGATCCCCTGAAGTCCTAAGGAGAGGTTATCAGTGCAGAAGAACATGGAGAGGACTGTGGATGATCTGAGAGATGGATGTATGGCCTTTAATGTAATAACCCAGACTTGCAGATCTTGGCTGCTGGTTTACTTCTAGAGGAGGTTAAGGGGGAGGTTTCAGGCTCAGCAGTTTGTCCTGCAACGCAACAATGATATTCTTGATAACAGTGTAAAATCTCAGTAGCCAGATTTCAAAGGCGGATTTTATTATCCTCTTATTCTGAGAAATTAGGAGAAAATACGATTTTTGTCCTGAGCTGTGTGAGAGTAATTGTAGTTGAAAGGACCTGGGAGTTCCCGTCTTTTTCCCAGGTTGTCTTTTTCCTGCCAGGCTTCACTAATCCAAATCCCTATTCAGCTGGGAGCCTTGGTGGCTTATACTGTCCTGACTTATGTGAACTGGAATCTCATCTGTGGTGGTTTATAGCTCCAGGCAGCTTGGACAGCAGTCCGAAGTGGATGTGGGATAGATAAATCATGGGTTTGGGGGGAAAAAATAGGTACATGACTGCAGGTCAGAGGTTGCTTGTGTTGCAGTTTGTTGCCAGTAGTTTCTGGCTGTCTCTTTGCAGTTATAAATGACTATGTGGAAAGCTGCTGTAGTGCAGCAATCCATCTTTATTATATGGCTTCCCCATGACTAATAAATAAAGGATGCAAGCCTAGTACATGTTTGTGGATGGTGATATTGCAGACTATCATGACTCTTGCTTGTTTCCCTGGATATACATATGTGGCCTCAGTCAGCTTCTGGGGTGGTTTTTTTTTGTTGTTGTTTGTGGTTTGGTTTTTTAATGTCTATCACCACTTCTAAATTTTGTTTCTATTACATTAAAATGTCCACCTGTCTTGTTTTAAAGATGCTTGACCGAAAGGTCCATTACTTCAGGTGTAGAATAGTGACTGGAAGAAGCTGAAAATGAGCATTTACTCTATATGTACCATTTGTTGTTGGTAGTGCAGCTTCCTGAGCAGGGTGCTCAGCCCTTAGGATAGTGCAAATAGAAATGTATGAATTGATGCATATCACCAAAAGGACTCAGGTCCGGTCAGGGTTTGGAAAGCTTTGGTTTAATTTGGGGATTTAGCAAGAGCTTTGCCCAGGTCCCCACAATACAGCCTGGCATAACAGTTTATGCCAGTGCAGGTCTCTAATCTCAATCTGTGTTATTGCTCTGCAACCTTTCCCAATGAACCTGTGACTGTTGTGTTTGAATTTGTATGTGGTATATGTACCTTGCACTGTGCTTTTTCTAAAGGATTATCAAGAACAGCTGTAAGAGTGCTTAGATAATACGTATACAAAATATGTACCTATGGGTACGAATGTAAACGGTAGCCATCTGAATTAAGAGGCCTTCTTCCTTGCATGAAAAAGTACATTTACCTAATTGAATATTGAAAAATCCGTATTATTGTCATTGAAACTCCATGATGGATTTCTTGGTCTTCAGCTTCACTAAAGAAATATATGCCGACAATTAACTCTACCTTTTATTGTACTGTAATATTTCTTAGATAAATTCCATTGATATAGGGCTTATTTTTGTACCAGTAAAGTAATAAAGTCATAAATGTTCTCACAAAACCACTGTCTCAGGTTAGTAAACATCATTTATTCCCTCAAAAGAGATGTTGTGGTTTACTTTAATGGAGCAACATCTGTTCTTTCAGAATTAAATGAGTTCCCTGAACAATAATTAATAAAAATATTGCCACTAAATACAGCTGGCATATTGTTTATAATAATACTATAAAAACCATACAACTGCTGGAAACAAGAACACAGTAAGAGCCCTTGTCTACTTTCCCTCCTCCCCCACTTCCCCATGGGTCTCTCAGCAATGAACTTCATTAGATGGTTGAGTTGTTGGTCTGAATGCTTCAACACAGTTTATTTTGCTGGGAAGAGTTGCTATATTTCTGAGAGCAATAACTGCACAAAGATTTCCAGTTCTTCTGATTGTGTGATGCTTTGGAGTTAACAATCTGAAAGCATTATAAAAAAGGTGCTCCAGAGTCTGAGCATGCAAAAAAATAATCCTAACGTGGGTTTTTTGTTTTGTTCTCTCCTCAACAGAATTCACTAGTCATGACAGCGTGGCACTGGCCTTTCATGCATCAGTATGCAGTGGTTCCTTGTTCTTTAGAGTAGATTTTGAGAGCTGCAACTAGAAATTAAATTAAAGTGTGACAGGAAGAGAATGGTGAGTGTGCTCCATTTTTTTCTTTTATAATTCTAAAAATATTAAGATGCATTTCATTCATGGTGGACACCAAATGTAGAGTGTTCTTAAGGTGGGTAGCCATTTCTACTGTAACTTTGCTCCTGGTCATTCATTGCAAAGCAGTTTACCATCTCACATGACAGCTAAACAGAACGAGTTAACGTACTGATGGTAGAGTTTAAAAATCTAAGAAAGGTATGTTTTAGATAAACAATTGAATAGTGTATCTGTGTTACATAATTATGTTGGAATATCTTTTCCTCTGTTGGTAACTAAGGAGATTTCCAAGTTGGTCTTTGTCCTTTTTGTTTTTTCCACTGATGTAGTTACTCTGTAGAAGGCCACTAGATTGGTCAGGCAGGCCATGCCCTTGGTGAAGCCATGCTGGATGTCTAAAATCACCTCCCTGTCCTCCGTGTGCCTTTTTAGGAGGATCCCTTCCATGATCTTCCAGGCACAGATGTGAGGCTGCCCTGCTTTAACAATGGTGCTCAGTTGCCACTGGGAGAGGATGGTTTGGATCTGATGATACTGCTAGTAAGCGATAGTTCCATGACATATAACTGTGAGGCTTCAAGACTATTTTTGAATGCCAAAAAGTAACAACTTAGCTTGGAAATTGGTACCATAATATTCCATGTCAAGTATGATTTGTAAGCACATTCTTGAAGTTCAGGCTCAACATTATAGCTGGATGAGCTTTTTGGGGACTGAATTACTACAGCAAAGTGGTGAGGGTATCAGCAAGTTAAGGCATGATTGGCCAAATGTGTTGTAGCAAATTTAGGAGCATTCAAAGCAGTTTGATGGAAGAAGGCTAAGCACACTTGGTAGTTTCACATGTAGTAGCTTGTTGCTCCTTTATAACTGATTTGTGTGTCTGAGCCCATGGTGAGAGAAGACTTGTAGGTGAAGGTGAAACTGCAAATAGAAGAACATAAAATATCCCACGTGAAACCCAACTTACAAATGGATTCAAGTTATGAATCCCTAAAGAAATTATAGGTGAAGGAATGAAAGAGAACCACACTTGATATAAATTAACTGATATTCTTGATATAAATTAACTCAGTCTCCTTGCACTCAATGGAGTTCCTTTAGACTCTTTCCTCCTGAGGGATGGTGCCCTCCTGCATGCTCTACATCTTAGGCTGGCTTTATGCTCTTGGAAGAGGACCCTAGCTCCTATACCTGACAATTTGTAATCCTCCAGGGCTTTGATTCAGTCGTCCTAGTTTTCCTTCCAAAATGCCTTTACCTTTGAGTTATTCAGGAAATATACTTTTAGCTTCTGCTGGTAAAAGGACTCTTTTATTTATTTGAAGATGCAGGTGCTACTTTCGCAGACTGGATGACATGTCCTGTCTTGGGCAAATTAGGAAGTTGTGAAGAATTGGGCAACAGAGGTTTACAGCAAATAAAATCTTGGGGTGCAGTACTGCTTCTCATTTTTATGCTGCAAACCAGAGCTGTTGTTTCCAAGGCTATGAAGCATCTGCCAGTTAAAAGCTATAAACTGTATTTCATTAACCCTTTATCTTCTTGAAGTGTGTATCTAAGGAAATATCTCAGCAGAAGGAAGTAGTATTGACTCATTGTCTAGTGGATCTACAATGAAAAACACTGCTCTAAAGAGAGCAGTCTAGGGGCTGTGTCCCAAAACCAACAAGTAATAGCTGAAGTTAATCATTGCCAGCGAGGGAATGAATCTGTGCCAGGAATTACTGCGGTACGGGGTGGGGGGTGTGAATGGACAGAACAAATAATTCCTTAAAGAGGGCTGCGTGGCTTTCTGCTTGCGAACGGTGAAGTTCAGTTTAAGTTTGTGGAGGGGGATATTTCTGTAAAATCTCTCTTGATGGAATTCAGGTCCTTAATTTAAAAAAGGCTGTCTTACTGTCTGTGATCTATTTATCAAAATAGGATGGAAGACACTTCAAATGTGTAACCTTGTCAGCTTATAAACATAGAAATAAACTGAAGCAGGAAGTGTTGTGGTGTTTGTTGTTTTTAACTGGTGTCTTTCTGGAAAAGACCTGTATCTCTGTTTACTTGTCTCATTATTGTGACAGCAGTTCTCTGACAGCAGGGTGCTGCCACCCCTTGTTAGAGAGGCAATGCATGGGTGCTTTTGGGGGGCCTGCTCTTGGATGGACTTTGTCCTCTGTTTTCCCAAATTGCTACTCATGGACTGCTGCAACTGAGCACCAGGGACCTCTCTTGATTTCAAAGATGAGAGTCTTGCACTTGGGGCTTCAGTTTTCAGCTGTCGGAAAACCCCTGTAATGTTTCATCTACCCCAAAAGTGTGAGATGAGATCTCTGCATAATAACTTCTCAATGTTTAATCTGGACTGCTGACTGGAGCCCTCTTTGCAATCAGTGAACCACCTTTGGAAACTAATCAGTCTGGTTCTATCACAGTGGTTGTAAAGTGACTGGCTCAGATGTTTAGACTTAGGTCAAAGCAGCATCATTCATTTTTCATTAGACCAGGTGTAGGGGACCAGTTGTTCAGAGGAGCTCAGCTCTCATGTTAGGCACTTAAATGAGGTTGGGTTTTTACCTTTGTTACTCTCGACAGAAACTAGAAGGTGCTTAGCAGGGCTGCAAAGTGCGGTTTTGAAATCTCAGCTCAATGTCAAAACTAAAGTGATGGAAAAAGGATCTGGAACTGATGTATCAGAAAATGGGCAGCATTTCAGCACCATTGATTGTAAGTTGGGGAAAGAGCTGAAATGCTTCAACAAAAAGTTCACAGAGCACAGAGGTCTTTTACTTCATTATTTTGTAGTGATAACGGAATATGTCACCATTTATTAATTGTGCTGTTGGTTTTGTTTGTCTCTTACCAGTTGCAAGGTCCATATGGGGATGTAGTTCCAGAATATTTTGTGCCCCTTTATCCTCCATTTCTTAGAGTACTTTCTGCTCATTGTGGCAATTATCACATGCAATGCAATTTATTTTGTCTGTGGTGCTTCTCTACCTTCTCTGGCCCAAAGCAAATGCAGAACTGGCCCTTCAGAGCACAAGAACAGACAAAAAAAGAGAGATAAGAGAAAAAAAAATGTTCAATTTAATTCATACCTTAGACTAACAAATGATCCACTTGCTGGAAAACAAGCTAAGTGGGATTAGCTATAAATAAATAATTGCTAGTGCTTGTATGGCAAGTTTGGAAGATTGTCTTAGCACCTGGTTTTTATTAAGCTGCTCTTTGTGAGTGTTTGATACATGCCCTGTCTTGTACAAGCACAACATTTATGTGTGGTTTTTTCCTCCAAACAAGCAAGGCAACACACATAAAAAGCTAGAGCCTTTTAAAAGAGTGGGTGGATGCTGGGTGTAGCACAAGGTCTGTGGTTCTAGCTTTTTCACTTAGGAAAAGTAAGCAATTGTTCCCATAAAAAGCAATGTTTTGTTTTAAATTTCTGTAGACTAAACATAATTTGTGTCACTAGACAGCTAAACTATATCAAATGTATGTAGATCCAGTTTGTAGTTTTGCCTATTAAGGTGATCTAGCGAATAATTTTTAAAGATATTTCACATTAGTAGTTTGCTTCTCTTTTCCACAACATATTTTTGTTTGATTTTTGTGTTGTTTCCTTGAGCAGTAATAAAAATTGGTTTAGGCAATAAACTTTGTGGTGGCAATCTAATAAAGAAGAGAGACCTCGTAAAGCAGTCTCAAAATAGGAGACTTATTGCGAATCACAACCAGCTCCCTATGCTATTAAGTATAGCACAAAGTGCTTTGGCACGAATCTGTCATTCAGCCTAAATTTATGTTAGAGTTATGTTATGTATGAGTTTTGGGAAACTGAGGTACTGTACTTTTTCTCTTCTCTTTTTCTGTTAATGATGGCAGGGAACTAGGATACCCTGGAAGGGTGCGAACGAAAGAGCTGTAGTACCAAAAAAAAGGTGTTGAAATGCCTTCAGTCTGGAGCTCCTTGAGATCCTCAAACAAGGCAGAAAAGAAGAAAAATTAAATATAAGTAAGCAATTAGGCAGTGACATTTAAACCTTAACTGCTGACTCTTATAGGGAAGGCTATTTCATGTGGTGCTGTGCTAAGGTGTTGGTTTAGTCCAAATGCATGGTGTCTGTGCTATGTGTTGTGAAGGGCAAAGTGAAAGGATTGTGACCATGTTGCAAAGAGTCCAGACTGAGTACAAGACTGGGCTGCAGAGGGACAAACAGGGCCAAGTGAGAGAGATTTGGTCAGTAGGGTAGGTAGTGGCCCATCCTTTACCTTCATCACGTCCAGCCTGAATCTCCCCTGCTTTAGTTTAAAACTAAACTAAACCTGGTCCTGTTGCAACAGGGCCTGCTAAAAGTCTGTCCCCATCTTTCTTATCAGCCCCTTTTAAGTGTGGAAGGACCACAATAAGGTCTCCTTGGAGCCTTCTCTTCTCCAGGCTGAACACCCGCAACTCTCAGCCTGTCCTCACAGCAGAGCTGTTCCAGCTTTGCATCATTTCTGTGGCTTCTCTGGCCCCTCTCCAACAGGTTTCATTCCAAATGGGTGGAATTTCCCTTTATTCTCCACTTTTTTGCGTGGTAATTTTTTTCTTCTCCAATAGAAAAATCATTCTTTCTTTATAGGAATAAGTCTAAGGGGTGTTTTTCCTGATGAAACTCTGACAGTAGGGATAATAAACAGTGATTTGCATACATGGAGGTGAGCACTGGTTCTGTCACTAGTTAAAGCAATATAGACAACTCTGTGTTACCAGGAGAGATATGTCTTCATCTTAAAAGACTGTTCAAACTTTCTGACATCTGAAGAGCCTGTCAAGATTTGTCATCGTGTACTACACCTTCCAGATCAATGCTTTAAAATTCATCAGACTGCTGTCCCAGTGCACTGTGACACATGTGTGAAGGTGAAGTGCTCCCTGCTCTGTTGTGAGGCTGGTCCTGTTTAGCATGACTTGCTGGATTTTAGTTTTCTGTGGTGCATAAGTGGAAAATGTGAAATTTGAGGTAGACAAAAGGGTTACAGGGAAAAAATTGTCAATATCTGAGAACATTAGTTGTAAGACATGAATATAAAAACTGCGAATTTCATCTGCTTTTTGGCTACTTTGGCTTTTTTTGGCTTTTTTCTCATTCCTCTTCCTTCTTTTGTTTTTCTTTTCTTCCACTCCTCCCCCCACATTTCTGCTTTCCCCCCCCCCTTTTTTTTTTTTTTTTTAAACAAACTGAAACGATTATTGGGAATATTTAGATGACCAGTGCTTGCTGTGAGTGGCATAATATTGCACAGTGCCCTGATAGACCCTGGTATGTCACCAAGAGTCTTTCAAGAAGATGTCCTGGAACCCCTGTCCCCTACTAACCCACATAGATCCTCCCTGTCCAGCAGCAGCTTCCATGTCTGTATGTGTTGGCTCTTGGGTGACACTTTGCATATTGGGCAGGTGAAATGCCTGGAGATGTCAAGAAGAAATGAAGAACCACTCTAGTTGAAAGACTTGTTCATGCCCTTTGACTTCTCCCCAGCTCCTCGAGCTGCTGTAGCAGCTGGTTTTGCTTGTTTCCCAATGTGTTGCTGAGTGTCTAGAGGGTGGAAAGTCAGGGATTTTGAGGATGTCACTTTACACAAAATATATTCTAGGAGAGAAATGCAAATGGGTCTGTTTTGTAAAGTTCAGAGAGATCTTCTTGGCCATTTTACAAGGAACATTTTGAGCTCCCTGCCTCTTTTTATAATTGTTTTCCTTAACTTCTTAAAAAGATTATTTTTGGACTCTCAACTGAAAGTCAGACTTACTGTTTTGTCAAAAAAAAAAAAAAAAAAGTCTTTAAAAAAAATAGCGGGCCTTTAGCTTTTGGCTCCCTCCTTTCTCCCCTGACTTTCACATGTTATTTGAGGACTGACTTTGAACTCCCAGGACTTCATAAGAGCTTTCGGTTATCCATAATGAGAAATATATGCTTGAAAATATAATGGGTAGCAACCCAAAAGAGAATTTTCAATTTGCTATGCTTTTTGATAACACTCTGTTTTTTGAGATGGACTTAGTGGGTTTTGACCTGGCAGAACATGGTGATGTTTTTAAAAATACATATATATATATAGCGCCTGGGCAGGGTAACCGTAGTGGGCGATGAGCTCTCAAGACTCTGACTGTGCAAGGCTGAGTATAAATGAAAGGAGAAGTTGGATGTAAGGGAGCCGTGGGAGTGGAGGAGGTGGGCATACCCACAACTCTAAAGCCAGAAGTGCAGACTTTTCATTCTGTTTCTTTGCTGGTAAAGCAGCTCATCACATTGTAAATGCTTCAGGAGGAAGAAACAGGACTAGGAAGATTCCTGCTCCCACAACCAGCATGTTAGTAGACCCAGCTGAGCATCTATTCTCTGCTTTCCTCTGGGCCCCAGCACATTTGTAGAGAGCCCTTTACAGATGCTGTTGCAGCTGCACAGATGTGAGGCAACAAAAGCCACTTGGCCTCAGGTGATGTGGGTGTCTGCAACTCATGAGCTGTTTGTTGCATGTGGTGTCAAGTCAACAGCACAGATGGAGTTGGTCTCATTTGTGTTTCTCAAGAGCAATAACCTCCTCTTGTTTCCTGACCAAATGACTCTCGGGCTGTGGTCTGAATTAGAAAGCCATGATTCCTGGCATGTGCGGAGCTCTGGTACAGGGTGGATAATTATTCCATTGTCTATACTAAAATATCTGCTGAGTTCCCTGCTGTAGCCAATTCAGAAGGCAGAAATTTCTCTCAGAAGTTCCATCCCTGATCCTGTCTCTCGCACTTTTGATGTCTTGGCTGTTCTGCAGCTGAACTGTGGTCGTTGCCTTTGCCAGCTGCAGCCGGGATTGCTGGAAGCTGAATGCTGTCGAGATGATTTCTACTTAACTGGGTGCTTTTTGGATATGTTCAACTGAATCAAGAGAGAGATATATTAAAAAATAGAACTGGGAATTAGAGCCTTTTAAAATGTAAAATGAAACCCCTGTTCAGAAAGGGCTGGAGTTAACATAACTTCATAACCAAATCCCAAAAGGTAGATTTTTTTTAATTTTTTTTTTTTTCTTTTTTTGTCTTCCCCGCTTTTTTTCTGTTTAGGCTGTTCTCTTGCTTCCTTACAAGAGAGATGGTATTTGTGCTCCACAAGAGAGAGCTTTTGTCTGCTGCAATGTTCAAGAGCTTAAATACTCTTAACATTAGACAACATGGTGTGTGAAGGGGCCTGTTATTTCTCTTGGGTCCTCTTAGATAATTTTTGCTTCGTTCTTTGCACATCTTATCTCCTGCTTGTTTTAGCTGAGAATATCTCGTGCAGCCCTGTTTAAGTCAATATTTGAACCTGCTCCAGAGAGCACAGGAAAATGCCAGAATTTACTTGGTTGAACTTGAGTCATTATTGCTAGGAGATGTTATTGACATCTCTTTTTGCTCTTTGTTATGGAGGAGACTTCTGGATACTTTCAATGGCATTTTTGAAAGGAGGAGAATCATCTGAAGGATGAGATGGTGTGAGATGGTGCAGTAGTGTGTGTTACCACAGAAAAGTCATCATATCTGGATGTCAATGGAGTTTTACTGCTGTGTCATCCACAGGTGGATCAATTAAACTTTGCAGTACTTTGTTTTTCTGAAAGGCTCCAGAAACTGGAATTTGATATGGGACTGGCAGCTTTCATTGCAAATGTCATGGCAGGTTTCTAACTGTAGCTCTCTTCCTATCTATTGGTAGAAGAAAGGAGTGATGAGCAAAGCATGGAGGAAAAAAAAAAAGGCAACTAAAACAAGCATCCCATCACTTTTTTTTGAATATTTCAAATATTTGCTTTTTAAGCCCGCTGTTTGTATTCTTGAAAGCAGAGCTGGGTGTTGGCAGCACTGCTGCTGCTGTCCTGCTATGTGCATTGTCCCACATTCTGTCCCTTTTCATCTGATATGCCAATTTTTAAGGCCAAAAGGATCGTTATCATCACCTGCAGATCACAAATGGAAGAACCTCACTCAGTAATTCCTGCAATTTGTACTAAATGTGTAACGGAAGGGCAATTAATATACAGGTGAAATACAGACAGTGACTGGGATTAGGGTAAGAAAAGAGCAAATATTCTAGATATATGTATATAACTGTTTCCTGTTTCTATTTGTGTGAGCCCAATATAACTATTAGAATGTGTTTTGACTGGAAAGTGTTTTTCCTAGAGCTGTAAAATGCCATATAAAATAGGATTGTATCACATAAATGGAAACATTAGGAGGCTCAGAAAGCCATTTGGCAAGCAGATGTGTGGAGTTCTCTTTCATAGATCTCTCCAATACTATTAGGAAACTGACATCTAAAAAAAACTTAATTCCATAATGTTAAAATACTCATTTGCCAGGGCAGAAGACTGGAGGGAAGCACTTCTGGTCACCAGGCAACCCAGCGCTGCATCCCTGTGTTAGTGCAAATGAGACATCATGGGCTGAGTGCAGATGAAATATTGTGATTATGGGGTAGCTTTCAGCTGGAAGAAATTATCACATGCAGATAAAATGGGGAAAAGACAGCAACGAGCACATTATTAATGTGATATGGGAAAGGAAGCCTGTGGCACACACAACTCTCCAAAGCTGCAAACTTCTCACCAGGGACCAAAGGTTTTGCTGGTGAGAAACAGAACCACAGAACCATTTTGATTGGAAAATACCTTTATTATCATTAAGTCCAACAGTTAAAAATCTTGATATACAGCTGCTGGAAGGATGATGCCTGATCTCAACAGAAAATGGTGGCTTTTGTCTAGAAAGCTTTTAATAACATTCCACACAAATTTAAGTTTGATGCTAGCACGTCCACTAGTATGAAATTTTAGAGCCCCTATTATGTAGGATATTTAAATTGCTTTTAACTTCATAATGCCGAGAGCGTTTAGAAGCAAGTATATTCATTAACATGAACTTCAGCATAGGTGAAACTACCACATTTATCCACATTTAAGTTGCAGTTAAAGAAATTAGTAAAAGAGATTAATAGGGGCTTCATGCTAACAGTACAATCCTGATCCAGGCATTGGGCTGAGGGTTTTATTTTTTGTTATTATGAATACAGTGTAGTGAAAAACATTAACTACTTAAATAGGAGTATTTTTGGGTTTTTTTCCACTTAGAAGCACCCTTTTCATTTATCCAGTGCTTTCCCACCCTACCAAGGGCTGCTGTAAGAGTGTGCTGCTTTGCAGGTGGAAAGATCCAAACCTCTTAGTCTGGTTAAAAAAGATCTTCCATGATGTGTGGTCTGTCAAGAATAAGCAACCATACAATACAGTATAAAGAGTTCATTACAGTCCTGTAGATGTCTGCAACTTCTGGAGTTTGTGGCTCATTCTTAACGTTGTTAAAGGTAATACTCAACTTGATATATACTACTTAGTGTATTGTTTTGACAATCAGATAGTGATAGCAGGTTTTCTGTAACAGCAAAATGTCAATATTTTTGTGTTTATATTTACAAATACATCCTGGTCTGTGAAGAAAAATGCCTGTGAATTATCTTCTTTGGTTGTAAATGCTACAGTAGTTGGTAATTTAAAACACTATCTCCTAAGTTAAATTTCTGTTGAGCAGAAGCATTATTTACTGGCTTTTAAATTTCATCGTGCCATTTTCATAGAGTCTTCACTCAGTTTACATGTATTTGCATTGGTGCTAAAAAATCTATTTTGGAGATGCACAGTGTTTACTGACATACCTTTAGCTTACAGGATTATTATTTTTCTTCTTTCCTCCAACCATATGTCTAATCTCACCACCTATGCTGGGGATCCAGCATTTGACAAATAAGAGGCAAGTTCAGTGATGTATTTGTTTAATTCTGCGGGAAGGATGCAGGATCTGAGCGTTTAAAACATTTTTACCAGCAGTATCCATGCAGTATCTGATAGGGGATGTCTCCTACAGGTTTGGAGTTTTTTAAGGAAGGTTGAACTATTAATTTCTTATTCCAGAGGAAAATGTGCATGTGTACAGTGCAGATCTCCAGTGGCAGGGGCTCAGGGCTGCAGCAAGCCAGGAGCCATACGGGGACATGATTCCAGGTTTGGTCTGGAATCATGTGCATCTTGGTGTTGCTTTGCATTACATTTTTAGCCTTCCTGTTTCGTGGAGGTATGTGGTTTTAGATCATGAGGAACAGTTAACTCTAGCATTATGCAAAACTTGCTAATGTTGACCACCATAAAAGCTCACTGTTGTTTCTGCTTGAATTATGATAATTTTAATTTGATCAGAAATTAGACAACTTTTTTTCTTGAGGGCATACTTTTTGTGGAAGAAGCTAAAGTGCTATGGAACACACCAGGTACCTAAGCAAGCTGTTCTCATAGTTGTGTCCCCACACCATTGCTTGGCACTGTAATTCCAGTCTAAACTGTCCAGCTTCACCCATCAGTCTTGTGGTCTGCCAGGTAAAAGAAAGGGTAAAAGAAAGAACCTTGTTAGAAACCTTCTACCTTAACTTAGCATTAGAAAGTACATTTAGAAGTATTTCCAGGTAGTTTCAAGTGGTGTAAAGGGTTGACAGAGCTTAGGAATAGAAGAAAGCTTCGTAGTTAATATCCTTAGCTGAAGAGATGCCAGGTGATTGATCTGAGCTGCCACTGTCTGATTAGCTTTACACTGAAAATAAAAAATAAAGCTCAAACCTGCCTGTCAGGCAGAAATCCCAGGTCTAGGAAGAAAACAGATCAGAAGATCGAGATCTTTGGAACTGGGCACATATGATGGAAGAGTATGCGTTTGCAGGGCAACCACTACCATGCTGGGCACTGGGGGCATAAAAGCTGCCTTGACTTTATGGATAATGAGAACATGATTACCTGTGTGACTGCTCATCACCTGGGAGGGGAGAAGCTTTGGGAGGGAGGCTGGAAGTGCCACAGAGATGCATCCCACATAAATGGATTATTCTGTGTTGTCAATCACATTTTATGCTTTGTCTGTGCTGCTGTAGCTCGGTTCAGGACATTTGACAAGTGTAGAACAGGTTTAATGTATTCTGGCAGTTCCTGTGTTGAAAAGCATGTGAGCCATCTAGAAAACTAAGCTACATCATGTAATTATGGGCATTATTACAGTTTCAACAAAACAGAGGTAACTCACTCAACATGCAATTCAAATACAGGATAAATGTTTCAAAACTTTCAAATACTTGATAATCCAGTCTCTAATCCTTTCACTCATTAATTTACAACTATTTTGAAGTTTGGACATTCAGGAAACTGATTTGTGTCATACTCAGTGGCAGAGACTTCTGGGGAAGTCCTGACACTCCTATTTCAAATCTAGGCTCTGCAAATGATGATAAAACTTCCTTAAAGCTCCCTGGGCCTCAGACTTTACCCCCTCAGCCCAGGCCCCTCCAGGAACCACATTTCATTGAAAGTTGTCTGTTCTTGCTGGGCTTATTGGAGGATCAAGATTTAATTTCAAGAAATGTGTGTTTTTCATTTGCTTTATGATATGGAAAGGGGCCAGATACATTCCAAATGCCATTGAAAATCCTGTTCAAATGATCTCCTGCTTGGACAGCTCTACAAGCTCACCATTTGTAACACAAATTCAGAACTTTTTCGAGATTGAAAGCTGCTGCCCTGCTCTGCTGATCCTTTAATCACTGAGCAGAGGACATCTGACCACTGTTTCCCAGCCATTAATTAGAACTAAAGAGCAAAACTCTCAGATCCCCCTGAGACTTGTATCTGTGGATGTGAAACCATCACCAACCCCTTGGTAAATATATTCTGAATTATTAGATTCCTTTCTCCTTGTACATGACCTGAAAAGTGATATAGTTCAGTATCTTTGCTTGCTGTTTTCAAGATCTCAGTTACTCAGCACTAAGGTTTCTAATATTAATCAATCCCCCTTAGCAGCTTCTCCCTTTTTGGTCCTACTACATATTTCCTGTTTGGGAAATGATTCCTCTCCTGATTTTATTTCGTTGAACCGTCTTTTTCCAGTTGGTCATGCAATAGAAGCTGCTGTATGTTTGGTTTACTGTGGTGTCTCTAGGTAACATTATTAGCAAGTACTTTGATGTTGCTGTTTATATCAAATGGGGGGGGGGGGAATTGATCCAGAAAAAGGCTTGTTTTCTTATAAAACTTCTTTTGATGTAATGGTGTTGGGTCAAAAAATGCAGATAGCAAGGATCATCCATCCCACAGATTTTATGACTGGTCAGGGGGGGAAAAAAACAGCTACTACTAAATTATTGTTGTCTTCTCACTTATGGAATTGTTGAAAGATTAAAAGCTTCTGGCAGCATATGGCTCCTTGTGTGTCCGTGCAGGAGGCTTCTGCGTCCTGCATCAGAGAATGGGCTGTGGGACTACTAACTGGACCCTGGAATGCTGCTGCCCTTCATCTTCTTGTTAATCTCTTCATTTTGTTATGCTTCATGAAAACAGCTCAGACATTAAGCTGCTCTTCCCAAAGCAAGATTTAGTTTTTTTAGTGGACTAGAGGAAGGAGGAGGAGTGGCTCTGTAGTTCAGGGATGTTCATGCTGAAAGAAAATTGTTGTTCCACTCCATGCTGACTGTGGATTTCTCTGTTTCCCCCAAAACTGATGCGGTCCGTGCAGCCTCCTCACTCATCCATTTGCAATTCAGAGTCAGCTCCATGTGCCTCTATGTCTCTCTGTCCATTAAGTGGATGTAGATGGTAAGGAGGGATTGCCATTACTCCATCTGTGGGTTTCTGTCCTTTGCTAATTGGAGATGATTTCTTCAGTGATGTGCTGATACTCATTCCTCTAGAAAATGTCATAGCTGCTCAGGTGTGAATTTAGGAGTTTAATTTGGGGTTTAGGAAGTCCATTGCTCATTAAAATAGCTGTAAAATGTTGACTGTGCAAGTAGTGCACTTTTGGAACGAGAATTTTTATTTTGAATTGCTGTCTTGGTCGTGGGTGATACTAGTTCCAGTAACAAGTGCACAAAGCCTTTCTTTTTTGGGAAGGTTGCCACAGTATAATGAATTGTAGAATTATGAAGTTTTGGTTAGAAGACACCCTCAAGATCGAGTCCATCTGTTAACCCAACCCTGGCACTAACCCATGTCCCTGAGAAAATCATCTCTGTTAAACCCCTCCAGGGACTGTGACTTCA
The DNA here is from genome assembly GCF_964273445.1 of Streptopelia decaocto. Taxonomy (NCBI): domain Eukaryota; kingdom Metazoa; phylum Chordata; class Aves; order Columbiformes; family Columbidae; genus Streptopelia; species Streptopelia decaocto. Next base: position 29,561,842 of record NC_138658.1, read on the forward strand.
CCACTGCCATGGGCAGCCTGTTCCAGTGCCCAACAACCCTTTCCAGGAAGAGTTTTTTCCTAATATTCAATCTAAACCTTGCTTGGTGCAACTTGAGGTGTTTCCTCTTGTCCTATCACTTGCTACCTGGGAGAAGAGACCAACGCCTTCCATGCTCCAGCGTCCTTTCAGGCAGTTGCAGAGAGCGATAAGGTCTCCCCTCAGCCTCCTTTTCTCCAGCTGAACCCCCCAGGTCCCTCAGACACTCCCTATCACACTTGTGCTCCTGCCCCTTCACCAGCTCTGTTCCCTTCTCTGAACTCGCTCCTGCACCTCAAGGTCTTTCTTGTCGTGAAGGTCCCAAAACTGAACCCAGGATTTGAGGTGCAGCCTCACCCATCAATCCAGCTAGTCCAGATCCCTCTGTAGAGCCTCGTACCCTCCAGCAGATCAATACTCCCACCCAACTTGGTGTAATCTGCAAACTTACTGAGGGTGCACTTCTCAGAGTGTCTTAGAAAAAACAACCTCATCTGTGGGTGCTGTCTGCACCTGCTTTTGTAGTCTGCTGTTAGTGAGCATCTTGGGTGAGAACACTTTCTGCCCTCAATTTTTTCAGGGAATGCTTAATAATTTGCAAGGGGTAAGGTACAGGGGAGATCAGTTATTACATTCAGCAGGCAGTGTACAGTCCATGAGTTGAAGGTTTGAATCCTAATGGCGAGCAGTGTGAGCTTGATGTGGTTCACACAGTGGGCTCTTGGTTTTCTGCCTCAACAGCTCAAGGCTGTAAATTGTAGGTGACTGGAATGAGAGTCTTAAGGATAAAGTGTTTAGGCAATTGCCTGCATATCCTGAAGTACCATCTCAGCTGTATCATGTCTGTGCTCTTCATTCAGATCTTGCGTGTTCCTGCACATCACCTGGAACTTTATTGTGGGTGTGTGAAAATATACTGCAGTCTTGACACATGAATTGTATATTCGGTGCTTCATGTAATGGTGTGAGCATTGCAACATGACATGTTTATCCTCATTAACATTTGTTCCTCAGTGTATCTCCAAAGCAAGGGGTTTAAATATTTATCCTGCATTTTGAGCTGCTTCAGTAAAAGTAACTTGAAGGAAACTGAGCAAAGCCAAGCAATTCAAAACCATCAAACTGTTGTTCAGTGTGGCAGCCAATGAGCATATTCTCAGTTTGGGTGCCAATGGAAGTTATTCACTGCTCCTAAGTGTTGTATTCTGCAATTTGTGCCCTTTGCAGGATAGTTGGCCTTTGTTTCTTTGTGTGCCGGAGGCTGGGCATGGGGAAAGGTACCATTTAGTTTGGCGAGTAATGTATGTTATCCTCTCTGAGATCTCAGAAATGAAAGTGCAAGATGCTAATGAGAAATTACGATGTTAGATACAGACAGAATTTAAGAGGTGTTATGGACTGTGAGGCCAGAACGCTACGGAGCCATGTGGAATAGCCATATAAGAAACAGATGTGGTTGTAGTTTCATACCCTGCATGTGGTTTGAACAGCCTGTGCATGGCTAGAGCCAAAATTGAGTGGAAGCAGTTGTATGGGCAGGCTCTCTTACATGGGGGAAAAGGGGCTGTATGGTCAAACGTCCTTTCCCTTGAGCAGCAACAGCATTAAAACCTGTAGCTCAACCTGCTTCTGCTGCCGAGAAAGTTAACTTGGATAGGAAATGTGTAGAAGAGATTTGCCCAGTCCTTGTCTACCTCTGCCAGGCAAGGAGCCACCAGCCAGTGTTCTGTCAAAACAAACCAACTCCCCTCCCCCGAGCCCTCACCTCAACAAATTTGAGAAAGAGGTGTATAGTTTATGTTGTTACTCCTTTTTGCAGATATAATAGAAGAAATACCTCTTCAGTCTCTCTAGGACCTGTTTTTTTGGGTCAGAGGAGTGTCTTGGGAAGAGGGTGGTAGAGGCAGATTTGAAATTTCTGTTAAAAAAGAATTGCTGGGTATGCTACATCCAGTTTTAAATCATAGAATCACAGATTGGAAGGGACCACAAGGATCATCTGGTCCAACTTTTCTCAGCTAAAGCAGGGTCTAGAAAAGCTGGCCCAGCCTCATGTCCAGCTGAATCTTAAACGTGTCCAATGTTGGGGAATTCACTACGTCCCTGGGGAGATTATTCCAATGGTTGATAGTTCTCATTGGGAAAAATTTCTCTTGTGTCCAATCAGAATCTCTCCAGGAGTAACTTATAACCATTGCCCCTCATCTTTTCCATGGGACTCCTTGTAGAAAGGGGGAGTCTCCATCTTCTTTGTAGCTACCCTTTGAATACCGGAACACAGTGATGAGGTCTTCCCTGAGACACCTTTTCTCAAGGCTTTGTGTTAGGCTTAGTAAATAAAATACACAGTGAGTTGTAGTGAGAATTATTTGCAGAATTTTCATTCTCTGAAGACAGAATGACCCTGAAATCACCTACTGTGGTGTGCTCAAATTCGTGTTTTGAGCGAAAAGTTAACATACATATTTTGCTACCTGTTGACTCTTATTCAGCACTGTCAATGCTGCACTGGCTCTCTTGTGTTTTGGTGTTGTGTTTTTTTTTTTTAATTTAATGCAGTATAAATAACTTCAAATGAGATGAAATGGTGGGATCTTATTTTCCAGGTGGTATGCAGAGTAAAAGAGATCTATTAATACCATCACGAGATAGCATCTCTCTCCTGAACAGCAGTCGGAAGGAACAGCTGCGTGTTATTTCTGCCTCGGGTTGGAGCTCATTTCAATAAGCCGAGATTGGCTGCATTTTCCAAGGCTCTGCTCGTTTGTAACAGCCATTCTTCTGAGCTCTCGCATCTGTCAAAGCTCATCCAAATCCCCCCCTTGAGGAAGCAGATGTTAGAAAGTTATAATTTAGATGTTTGTTTTGCCTCTTAAAAGAATTCTGGACAGCAATCACTGTGGTCTGTTAAACATTGTTAGCAAATGCAAATTGTTAATGAATCTGGATTGGTTTGTGAGTGATTTTCGTAATGACTCTTCACCTCAAGGATTAGACCTAGGGGAGTAAAAAGGTAATCTTCTGTTACAAACATCTAGAACTCTATGATCTATAGATTCATGTGCAGAGTTTGGGGAATCTGGCTGAATTATAATGCTATAAATACATTGATGGAGTCATGAGTAGCATAGACCAAGTGGAGATATCCAGACAGTTCTCTCACTGGTGTTACGTATGTGAGCACTTCCCAGAGATGACCTTTCCTTCCCTTCTTTATTCGTGTTGGCTTTTTGGCAGCTTTTTGGCAGGCTGGTGCTTACTTTAGGGGTTAGTGGAGAGCAATGAGGCCATTCTCCTGCAACTGTCAGATTTCCTAGAAGATCAAATCCTGAAGAGAAATGTGAAATGCAAGAGAGGGTTGCATCAATTTTGTCCTCTGGCAAATGTAGCCCACTGTTAGGAACTTTCGTAAATGGCAAAATGCATTGAAGCAGCACACTCCTGCTCCGGTGGCAGCAAAATATGTGCGGTGTAGATTCACCCATTCACCCAATTATTACCTTACCTCTGCACTTCAGGCTCAGTGTACTGAGGTAGGGGCACAGGGCAGATTTTAATGAACTAACCAAAAATGATTTCTTTTTACTCATCTCTCCTAAAATAACATACAGCTGTTGAATTTCATCTTCTCTTGCTTGCTTTTAATATCTTCAGAAAACAGATTTATCCAAAACCACTAACTGTATTGTTTTCTGAAAAGGATGATAAAATGTTCTTTCTGTTCACATGCTGAATTATCACAGCTATTTTTCCAAAAGTATTATGATCTGTGGAACACTTCATTCTTAATTAATAAGAAGAACAAAAAAGAGTTGCTGCTATTAACTGCCAACACATTTTGATGTGGGAGAAATTGATTATGCATGCTACAGGAGCTGAACAGGTCAAATTATCAGCTGAGATAAGGTTTCACAACTCTAGCTGTCACTCTTGTCCCTACTTTAGTCTTTATATAAAAATAATTTTACAAGAACATTTTGTTGAGAAATGTTTCCCTGATTCAGTGGATGAGAAGTGAAGCTAAACGTGAATTGGGAAGAATCTGCCCTGTTTTGCTCCATTGCATAAGCCTGAACAAGCCACCTCAACCAGGATTTTCCCCCTGCACCTAATCCTCTAATTAGGTAGAACTCCTTTAGACAGAATTTAAGGTGGGTTTTATAGGGTGCTCTGGCACACCCCATCCCACATGGCAGCTACCTAGTCATCAGCAGTGCCTCAAGCTGGGGTTGATGACAGTAATTCTAGACATGGGTATTTGTGTCCCTGGGGAGATGGATGAAGCTGAACGGGGGCTGACTAGAAGAAGCAGAAGGTCAATTGTGCATCCTCTGTATGAGGACAGGTGACAGGTTTGGGAGGATACAGGACTCAGTAAGGCACTGAACCAGCCTCAGATATGGTGAGATGATCATAAACTGCAGCTGAAGTCACACACTGGGTGTCCCGCACCAGTGTCATTGTCCTACTGAGCTGTCTGAAGCTTTTCTAGTCACTGCCTACCACACGGAGCAACAGCTGTTTGAAACCGTAACCCCACCCAAACCATTCCTCTATGCTGCTTCTGAAGATTAATTGTCCCTTCTGCTAAATATATGTACCTAAAGTTACAGATATGCACCTAAAATTGACCTTGTTTTACTTTCTGTTCTTATCACTTAAGTTCCATTTATTGGATCGTGTTATGACTTTCCTGAGGGATTAAAAAACCTCTTCTACTTCAGGATTTGCTTGTTGTATTGGCACTCTGGCATCATGATCAACTAACTTCACATACTATCTGGTATTTTAACCGTTTATTATTCCTGAAATGTTCTTGATGAAGAGAACTGCCGATATAGGGTGTCTATTTGCAGAATGAATTGATGAACCTTTTAATAGTTTGCAGAGTCTGTCTCTGTTGCCTGCTGGCAGAATTAATTTCCTTTCAGGTATCTCTTGTAGGTGCATATTGCACTCTGCAGCATTCCAAAGCTTTAGATTAGTGTGGGAGTGAGTTCTAGAAGATTATCTCCTTTTTTAATATTTCTTTTAAATGGAGAATATTAAATGATAGTACTTTCTTAAACCTCTGTATCTTGTGTGTTTGTGTTTTGTTGTGTGTGTGGGTTTTTTTTGTTTGTTTGGTTTTTTTTTAATACAGAGCAGAGTGTTCTTCTGTGTTATTAAAGATCAACAGGTCCCAGAGACTCCCTTGGATCATGCGGCAGGGCTGGATACACTTTTGTTCTCAAGACTGAGATGTATAACATAACATCTTCCACGGCTGGTGAGGGGAGAGAGAAGCAGAAGAGACTGGTGAATACTAAAAATGAAGTGGTGCTTCCCAGAGGAATTAAGTTAAGAAAGGCTTAAAGTAAAAAGGTGCAAAGACATAAGAAGGAGATAAATGTGATTAGATCAATCTCTGACACACATCTCAAGGTAGATTGGATCCTTTCAGATCTCAGTATGCCAGTTCTGCCTTGTTTTCTGTATAGGCACATTTGAGCTCATAGAGATGCATCCAAACTTGTTTTAAACTCTGTTTGGGAAGAGATGGGAAGAGACAGCATATGACCTTGGGAATTCCAGCTTACTTAGAGCCTTGCCAGCTCTGTGCATAAAGGGACTCTGGCATCTGCATTAACACACTGTGTTGGCTTGTGTGTGTTCCTACACCTGCACAACAGCTTGTCTGGCTACACAGATTCCCCTGATCTTCTTTATTCCAAACTGAATGTAATCTGCAGTGGACACTGCAGCAAAATCAGTATTTTTCCTCAGTTTTGCTTCTGTACACATTGACCAAAAGATTGAATCACAAGGCTTGAGAAAACTTGACTGCATAAAATGGGAATTGTTTAGCTAGAACCAGAAGGAAATAGCCTGTCCCTAACATTAAGCTTTTCTCAATCATTTAAGCATGTTGGGTTTAGGAAGCAATTTTCACCTTGATTGAATGTGCCAGTCAAAGAGGAAATTGCAGGTGATAAGTGCTGATATTGTCAGGCTTAAGTGTGTGACTGAATTGGGGTCCAGGTCTCTATTTCATTACTTGGTTCTCAGTTTGCTGAGTGTGTGTTCCTCCATTTAGAGTATAGCTTTATTATTTATATGTATTAAACAATATGCACATCAGCTTTCCCTCCCAGTAAAAAAGGTCACAGAATGCATGATTTAGTTATAAGCTGCATACATCCCAGGCTCTCTAAAAGTCCAGACCCTTTAGCATGTCTTTAAGCAAAAGTGTATTTTTTTTGTGTGTGTGTTTGTTTTCAAAATGTCTGTCTGGAATGATGTGAGAAGTAAGGTTCAATGAGAAAATACCCAGTCGCCACACACAGGAGGAATTCCCTGCAGCAGGACAAGTGCAGTTGAGCCAGCCGTGTTAATGGTGCTTACAGTTTCTTTGTGAAACAGCAGAAATTTTCCACTGAGATCCAGAACAGTCATGGTACTTGTTGTTTATCGTTAAATTGTGATTACAGTAAAAAGAGCAACTGCATCAAGTGGAATCAGCTTAATGAATGTGTTCCTTCTGTGTTTCTGGTTGCTGACAGAGAATGTCTTCCCGGCCCCAGAAGCCTCACGTAGCAGCTCTTATTTATTCTGATTATTGCTGATAGGATTTATTTAAAGTGTAGGAGCTGGCAGCTCCAATCCATATCAAGGCCCTCTCACACTATGGATTGTATGCCAAGTTAATAACACTTGTTAGGACTTTGCCCAGATCTCACTAGTAAAAAATGTGTTCAATTTGTTGCTTAATGTTTTCCAAATAACATGGTTGCTACCAAAAAGTAAAGATAAAGAAACCGTGAGCCTGGTCTTCAAATGCATTCTGATATTCAGGTCTTCGTAGGGTAAATTAAATCAATAAATGACCATGTCAATGAATTTAGATGGAAATAATGTTTTGACTTTGTCAGCTGAGAATTTTTCAGCAAGAAGTGTCATTTTTGTGGGACTTAATTTGAGACAAGTTGTGATGAGACTTTCTTTTATTCCAAAAAATGTCAAGTCTCCCCAGAGTGAAAGGCTGCATCATGTTTATTTTCTGACAAGAAAGGCAGAGAGGGAGTGTCTTGTGAAGCCGATTAATAAATTTTAAATTATTATTAATTACCTGATTATTACATGCATATCTGGGACACATCCTCACTAGTTTGTACTGCTGCCAGCAGGCTTTTTTTCAGCAAGTAGACCTATTTAGGTCCTTCTGAGAGTAAGACTTCGCAAAATCTGGTGTCAGCACTTTAATAAATGAAGTCCCACAAACAAAAATATGCTTCATACTTGCAGGTAACTGATCCTACATACCAGATCCATGTCAGTGGGGAAATATGCTTGTCATCAAAGAAATGTTCTAGTCAGCAAAGTACAAGGATTAATGATAGAAAATACGAGATGAATGAGTATTATAAAAGCTGCCAAAGCTCACACTCCCAGATCAGTTACATTTTTACCTTATGCGTCCCCTTGGTGTAGGGGTAAATTACTAATGCTGAAAACTGCTATTTCATTCGTGAATAATTCAATATGACACTCAATTGGGTGATGGGGAGAACATAGGAAGAAAGGCAGCAACTCCTATTATAACTGTGGCATTTCCTTATCCCAGGAAATTGTCCCAAACCCTAGTTGGGCCTCTTAACCCCATATGCACTAAAATGAATTAGGGCTATTTTGAGAGTCGTAGTTGGAAGCAGTTATCAGATGTTAAGTAAGCAACACTATGCCCCGCTCCCTGAGCTCTTCTGCATGTCGTTTAACACTGAAAATGAGTCTATCTCTGAGGATGCAAAGCTCCACTTAAAATGCATGTATTTGGATCATGTACTTCTGCATATCTTGGCACAAAAGTGGTGTTAAGGGCTGTCACCTGCTGCCACTTTCCAGTTTAGTCCCCAGGATAGGGCATTGGTTTAAGTTTTGAAGCTTGGGTCATCTTTTTAGATATGGCACAAAAGCACAGAGTAAGTTATTATACCATGTTGCTGTAGTGAGGTGTCTATGTACATGTTTTACAGCTAGGGGGATGGAAATGCCAAAGCATTGGGGGACAAAGGAAGGTTTCTTGCCGATTAATTAGTTTTAGGGCTGTGTGTGTTTAACATATTGGAAGAAAACAGGGAAAAGAAGGATTCACCACCATTTTTTTTTCTTACTTGTGCAGTTACTGACAGCTGGGCAAAATCTGCATTTGAAGAACCAGGAGCCTGACTTGCACATGCGGTGGATTTTTAGGGTGATTTCAGAGGAAATAGGAGCCCCAACTCACCTTCTCCTTGCGTAAAATGTGACCCTACCATGCGTATGTGGGGAGAAGAAAGAGGGGAACTGCCTCCTTGAGTGAGGAAAAGGTAGCTAAAATGCAGCTTAGTGTCATCTTCTATCCTGCTATTCACTCAGTATTTCTACCTCCCTACTTCTGTTTCTTCTGCACATTTCTTTATCCTGTGCTTATTAATATTGAGTAATGTTCAAATCAATTTTCTGTTGCCTTCAACCAGGAAAGGACTTCTTCCCTTAATTTTAATATCAAGGCAGCAATCCCATGATTCTAGTACTGGAGAATATTATTTTGATACTCTTAAGTTGATTTGGCAGCATTTATACCTTCCCATTCTGGGAAGTTAATTCCCAGCTTTGGGAATATTACTTATCCTAATGAAGGGGACGCATTTTACTTAACTAATACTGTTGCTAGTACAAGATGCCGTTTTCTGTAAGTGACTGTAAGCCACAGAGATAGACTAATAAACAAGAGGCAGATGAGAAAACTAGCTGATGCCTTTTTTTGTTTTGGGCTTTGGTGGTTTTTTTCCTGTGTTTTTTGGGGTTTGTTTTGTTTGTTTGTTTTTCTATTTATTTCATTGCACCCTTACAGAATTCTAATATCTAATCCCAGTAGTCTGCTTACCTGAACCTGAACTATTGTGGTCTCCATCTGCCTGATAATTATAATAAAAGCCTCATGCGAGCCAAAGAGCTGCAACTGCCTCGGGCTGTGATTCTCTTGCTAACGTGGCTTGTGGACAACAGAAGTACCCCGATTTAATCTTTGGAATTGCTTACCATATTTGTAAAGGGTAGTTAAGTTCACTGTCATGGATTTTATGAAATGTTTGATTGGAATGGTAATTTGTGTGTGTTAATTAGCAATCGTGTTGCAGCATGTGTGACCTAGTTAGCAGGATAATTTGCATGCAGAGGCCTCTGCATTCAGTAGTGCTGTAAACGTAATGATTTTAGACACAGCAGTAATAAAATTATAGTATGTTCTCTATGATATTTTTCCCTCTTTCATATTTTCTCCTCTTTGGAAATACAATCAAAACTTTTACTGATGCAGAAAAAAATCTGAAAATTACCAGCACAACTCTGTGACAATTACATTGTTTAGACTGTTGCCAGCTTAATCCACGTGTGGATAGGCATAGGCTTGTTTTTATTAATAAACATGACACCACATTTTGAGGACAGGAATCTCCCATCCACCACCTTTCCCTTCTTTTTGTCATAAATATCCTAGGTCAAACAGTATTAATTCTGATGCAGCACCTTCTTGAACCACCCTCCACCACAATTAAAAAGTCTTTATTTTATGTCCTGAAATAGACTCAAGAGTGTTTGCACCACCCACCATCTGATAGGTGGGATTCAGAGAAAGTCTCTTGTGTTAGTTTTCCTGGAGTGGAAATAAAATTAAAAACACGCAAGGGCTTGATGCAACTGTTTTGTTACCTTTTGATGATGCCTTGAAGTCTTGAGCCCTCATTACTGTTTTCAGCACCTGTTTGTAAGTATTAAGCAGGCAAATCTGCTACTGATTCTTTTATTTCAGTAATCAGTAAAGTAGCGCTGCTATACAATCAGGATATTGAGAAAACAAGGCTCAAAGCCTGAATGGTGCTGCAACAAATTAATTTACATTTCTACTGGCAAGACCCAAAAGGGGCCTTGTGCTTTGACTGCACAAGACTCCTACTTTTTCATTTGTCCTTTTACTGAGAACTAAATAAAGCCAAGCCAAAGTCCTGATTCATAGAAAGAACAGTTGTTTTTAGAAAATGTTAATATCTTGTGGTAAAGCAGCCATTTCCATTTTATGATACCTGACAGAAATTACTGAGTTTCTTTGATTGCATACAATTAAATGGTGTTATCAACCTATTAGGCTAGATACATTTCACAGTATGAAAATAAAACCTAATGTTTACTTATTGATATTTAAATAAATAGTAATTAGCATTCCATGACAGTCTTGTACTACTGTAATTAAGCTTTAAAACAAAGGAAAATTGGAATTAAGAGGGCTTATCTACATTACATTTAGAACTTATTGTTGAAGTTACCTGTGGTAATGTGCAATAACTGAGAAAACAACATTACCCGTTTCTGCCCTGGAGTAAGTGCAAGGATGCTGGCATTCTAGGAAAAAAAAATTGTGTACACCTCTGTCACAGAGTGTACAACTCCTGCCCCACCAGCTGGTGGAGGTGAAGTCACCCTGCCCTGGGGTAGGGGAGGATGTGACTGTCAGCACCTTGGTACCACCCTAGGTGTGTACATGGGGACTGGCACAGTGGGGCACAAAAGGTGCTAAAGAGCCATCAACTGCCACATCAAAGGCTCTGGATCTCAGGGGGATGTGCAGCTGCCACAACCTCAGTGAGGAGGAATGACAGGTTTAGAGGAACTTCCTCACACTCTTGGGAATATTTTGTATCAACAAGTGAAAGCAGTTATTGGTGTACACCAGTCATTTGTTTGAAGCTGTTTATCTGTTTATTTTGGTAGATTTATTTGGTAGTCTGGTTTCTTTCATTACATTTCTCTATATCAGGAGTCCAAATTGCCTAATGAAAGACAATATTTGTCTCCAGCCTGGGCAGGTGTTACAGTTGGTTTTAATTGCCCGGATTGGTGTTGTATTTTGTCTGCTTTATCATTGGTAGGTACTAGTAATTCTTATGTGCCCATATTAATTTTAAGGAGATGCTTTACTCTAGATTTAAGACGTATTTTTTAATTTTGTAGTGGTCTTTGGAATATTTTTAGGAAGCTGAGTCTATAAACATCTGAAGCACTCCAGTCTGAAACTCAAAAAGGAGTTTATTTTTTAAAAAAATGTTTTGAGGATTGTGGGGTTTTAGTGTTAAGCTTTTGGAAAAAGTCAAAGCTGAATCAGAGATTATTTTTTGTTTTGAAGTGGAGTGTTCAACGTGAAGGATTTGGATTGAAGCTCATCTTCAGCTTAAATGTAATTTAATAATTCAGAGGGAAGGCACATACAGACATTCAGGACTAGCAACTATGTAAGCCTGAAAATTAATTAGGGAACAAATCAAGCTAGAAGATCTTATTAGTTATGCAGTACTGCTATGTAATGATTCTTTTTGTAAGGAAAATAACCACATGAAACTATTAGTCAGCTATGGTAAATCAGATTTCTTCCTACTACTATGTGGATTTATATAAGCTGTAGATTTTGTTACTCTTACTTTTGGGTGGCATGATTCAAAATCATTCCTTTTTCATTACCTTGAGACTTTTTCAATTTTTACATGATACTTTAGAGGATCTTCTAATGTATAGATAGCAGAATTCTACATTTGATACAGTTGACATTTTGGTGCAATGGACCATAAATTAATGCTGGTGTGAGCTATAAAAGGAAGGACATTAGAATAATTAGGTGACTACAGAAGTAGCTGAGTGTGTGAGTGACTGTGGCACACAATTTTTCGATTAGTTCACTTTTATGAGCCTTGTCTGTTCTCTTTGTCTATATCCAACATACCTGAATTTCATTTTCTCTGGAAAGTGACTCAAGGGATTGCTGAACATCTCAAGCTATGAGATTTTTGTGTCAACAGAAATTTAATTACTTCAGTGAAATGAGTCACTGTAACTCATCTATAATAAATCTCCAGAATATAATATTCTCATTAAGGCCTGGACTTGTTTTTGTGGACTGTTTTCCGTGGCATGAGCATCGTAAGGAATTAAGGAGGAGGAAGGAAAATCAGATGAAGTGACCTGTGTCCATTTAAAATTGGTAATTCAAACTGAGTTCTGTGTCATAACAAGATAAAGGTTATGTTTTCTATCTACTGAGGGAAATAATTTATTTCTCGGGGTTAAAAATTCTCAGTCACTAAAACCATCTGAGCAACAGAATTTTTTTTTTTTTTTTTTTTCCCCCTTAATCAGAGCTTAAAATTGCAGATAACTCTTAATCTAATGCTGGGAGCTGAGGGTTGCTCCTTGTTAGTAACTTGATAATGACTGAGCAGATTCCCTTGCAACTCAAAAAGGGGAAAAATGGCTTAGACAGTAGATGTGAAAGCTTCAGTCCCCACACTAGTTCCTAAAGAAGACTGTAACTGGGAAAAAAGGGAAGAAAAAAAAAATACTTGCTGTCTGCATCTTTAAGTACATGGAGAACAGATTATTCCCATCCCCTTGGTGTGTTCTGCATTTGGATGTTTTACATTTAACACTGTTACACATCCCCTCAAGGCCTTTTCTTTTAGTCTGAACCTTAAGCTCATTCTGTCCTGTTGGTAGGTGCTATTTTCCAGACTTCAGTTATTTTGTTCCCTTCTGGGTTTTTTGTCCAGCTGCTTTATGTTGGTTGTGTTTGGGTTTTTTGTGTGTTTTTTTGAGTGTGTGTGGTGGTGTTTTTTTTTTTTTTTTTTAATCTGTCATCTAGTATGCCCAATTTGTCAGGATCATTTTGGACTCAAATGCTGCTTTTCAATGTGCTTTATCTCCCTGCTAGCTCCCTATGATCCTCAGCTGTAAGTTTTTCTCGCTCTTCTATCACTCAGGTTGTTTAATGAAACTGTTCTCCTAGAACAAACCCTGTGTGAATAAGCATAAAAATATCAGCCTCTAAGGAAGGAATGGAGTTAGCTGCTTCTGTTTATCTCTGGATGGATGTTACGCCTCTTCAAAATTGTGCAACTTAGTTAGAAGTTAGCGTTTTTTTATTTTATCCTCCCACCTTCTTCCTATGCGTGTCAGTGCTTATGCTTCCATAGAAATGGTTCCTAACAATTGCCAATCAATTAGTCTTCAACCCAGCAAAGTAAAAATGCTACTGAAGAAGCTCAAACTTGCTTCTCAGCTCTTAAATAGGACTGTTCATTATTGCTATTCCTGATCACATCAAAACATCTAGTGCACCTACAATGCACACAGAGAATAAAAACATTCCTATTTTGATCCAAGAATAAGCAAAAAAAAATCCACAGACAAGGAGGGGTGACCTCATTAATCTTTATAAATATGTAAAGGGTGAGTGTCAGGAGGATGGAGCCAGGCTCTTCTCAGTGACAACCAATGATAGGACAAGGGGTAATGGGTACAAACTGGAACACAGGAGGTTCCACTTAAATTTGGGAAGAAACTTCTTCACAGTGAGGGTGACAGAGCACTGGAACAGGCTGCCCAGGTGGGTTGTGGAGTCTCCTGCTCTGGAGACATTCAAAACCTGTCTGGGTGCGTTCCTGTGTAACCTCATCTAGGTGTTCCTGCTCTGGCAGGGGGACTGGACTAGATGATCTTTTGAGATCCCTTCGAATTCCTAACATTCTGTGATTCTGTGAGGTGAACACAGAGGGTCATAACATATCATAAGAATGTTCTACTCTGAGAGGGGACTACAAAATCTGCTGTTATAAACCAAGGCCTCCCTTGCTGTAAATCACTGAAATTAATAGAGCAATGCCCATTTCTCCAAGCTGCACAGAAATGGTGAAAATATAATTTTCCAACAGAAACTGCTTATTCAACAAGATCAAAACATCCTGTGAAACATATAGACTTCAATCAAATGCCATTTATAAAAGAAACCAGAGTGAAGTAGCTTTTTACCTCATTAAAAGATAGCTTTTTGATTATTTTTTTTTTTTTTTTTACTTTGAAATTTAGATGAGAAATTACAATATGATATTTTGAAAGATGTTTTAAGTGATGAAATCTTGGCAGAGGTATATACTTTAAGGGATATCTCAAATGTTGGCAGTTCATTTTAATTCTGAATCAAGTGCAGGAATAAGTGCAAATTCCTATGTGGCTGACAACTTCTGCCGGGCATTTGGGTATCCAGATCAGAAGCCGTTATCACTGTTAGCTACTTGGTATTCTCCAGTGTAGCCTTGGAATGATTGAGAGTGGAGGAACAATTTATCCATAAGGTAGGAATGGTCCCTGTGGGCTCTTATCATGAGGAACATGTAGGGAAGTTTGCATTGCATATGGGCATATTTGTATAGTCCTATGTAAATGGCATTGAATGAAAATGCTGAGAGATTCTTTCCAGATTTATTTCTATATCATATAAACACGCGGCACGATAATCATCCCTGTAAGTGTAGCTAATGAAATTTTACTAGCCAGTGATAGCTACGTCAATAAAAACGTGAAGGATGTGCAGCTGTTGTGAAATCAGCTTTGAATTTGGAGTTATTGACATCTTTGCTGTCTACAAAATTAAGGAGTGAATGCTCTAGTGTTGATCAATGCTTGAATCCCGTATACTATAGATGATTTGTGCATTATGAATAACTAATCACATGTACAGGTATTCGAAAACGTTACTTAATGGAATGGATGAGTAACAATTTGATAGTATTTATAAGCTTGGACAGTGCTATTCCCACAGGGTTCAGGTCCATTTTGGTGTGTATAGATGTGACTGCACAAGTTTCCAGGCTCTTGTTTTCTAGTTGCATACTGGTCATTAGTGTGGGATGGGCATTTCAGAAAGGCCTGGTGCTACTTCTGCCATTTATAGTACAACAATATACATTGCTGTAGTTGCACGCAGTTTTCCGTCCATATTGTTAGTGTAGTTGACAGCAGCAAAGGATCCAACCCAAAATGTAAGCAACACCTGAGTGTAATAAGATGCTTTGGATGAATTTCAAATTATCTAAGGCTGAGTCATACTCACACATAAGCCTAGCTCAAACTGGTTACGCTGAGAACTGAGAAATGCAAGAAAATCTGATGCTGTTTATTTCAGTGCTGAGTTTAAATATCAGCATTTCCAGTGTTTGGTTTTTTTTCCAGGAAGGAATTAAAATGCTGTCAGAATATATTTGCACACATGTTTGCAGTTGCATTCTTTTACTTTTATAGTCACTTTAGAATTCAAGGTTTGCAATAGCAACCTGTGCTGCAAAACATGAAAGTATTGGAAGCAAAACAAATTACTCAGGAGACTCTTCTCTGCAGGGGATTTTTCTTCCTGAAGAGAACAAATCTGTTTTCTTTCCAAGTACAAATTAAAGAAAAGGGCTCACGTTACTGTTAGCAGATGAAAAGATGGCTTTTTCTTTGCTGTGCAATGATCAGGGTTTAGAATCTGAAAATTAAGTTACATCAATTGTTTCAACACAATTCCTAGACAGGGCAGATTTTTTCTACTAGGTTAGAGCTTTTTCTTGACAGAGTAAAGTGTCTGCTTTATGATTTAACTTTCTTCAGTGTTCAGATATGGGGAAGATAAGTGACTTTTTAGAAAGTTCCTTAGAGTTGGTAAGCAGCATACAAACCCATTACTTCAGCTTTCATTTATAGCCGGGTATACTGGTATACCTCTGGATACTATTCCCAGTTGTTCAGTGATTTGGAATATTTAGGCACATATTTGCATTTTTTCTGTCACTTCAGGTTATAGTATTCATCAAAAACAAGTACATTAACTTAGTACTGTCCACAGTTTCTTTCAAATTGGTAGCACTAATATTAAAAGTTATCAGTTATTGTTTTTTTTTTTTCCGAAATACTTTGTTAGCTCTGTACAAACCAAGCACTTCAATTGCAGCTCTTAATCTTTTCAAGTGCTTTGCAAAGATGAATTGGTTAATCATCATAACACCCTCGTTGAGCAGGTACGGTTGTATTGGGTAAAACTTGAAGGACCCTGTGCTTGCACCCCAGCACCTGGTTAGCTCCCACATGGGTGCTGTTTTGGGAATACATCAGAGGATTTCAGGCAATTGGGTTCTCACATGGACCAGCCCCAGGGATTGAGAGGTTCACCTAGGTATCAAAATCAATTTACATCAGCAAAAGCAATTTCCCTTCCTTCTCAGCAGCACCTGTAGTCTGCTGTGGGGAGCCTGCTGCATGAAATGCTATTTTTTGGTTAAAACAGCAAATTGGAAGCAGTCCTGTGTCATATAAATCTCTGACTAAAAAGATAGGTTGTCAATTTTATCAAAGTTGCATTGCAGAATAGCCCTAAGCAGGAGTCTCTCAAACTTTATTTCACATTCTACAGATGAGGATGAATTATAAGCCTCCTTGCTCTGTATTTCTGAAATATTATGTACCTCTGTCTGTAACACAAGCTATAAAATGGAAATGAGATAGCCAGTACTCCGGTGTTTTTCTGATGTACAGAGGTTATTCTGGTAATATATCTTAAAAACCTTCAGCAATATTTTAAAAGATCAGCAATGTCAATTTGCATAATTTGGTGTATAATTTTTTCCTGAGGGCTCAGAAATGGTGCATAAAACTTTGCACTATTCTCAATAAGAACAAATAATGTGTGGAAATGCAGCTGTTACCACTTATGCAAGAACTGAAGTGAATATACATGTGACATTCAGCAACCCATCAAAATGATTATGGGCTTATACATTGTACCTATAGCAGAGTTATAACTGGAAATCATTAAGTTACCTCTTTTGTCAAACTGAATAGATGTTGCAGTTTTATGTGTTGACCTTTGATCTTTTGGTAGCTTGGAATTAATTAGAATCAGCATTTAATGGAGTACTTAGCTTGGATTGTCGCTGTGGTGGATGTATGCAACTTCTTTGTAATAAATTCTGGGTGCTAAATGCAAGGTATTTTCTAACTAGATCTTCACAGGATGAAATCTGTTGAGTTACACATTTTTTTCTGACCGACATGTTTGGATTAAAAAATTACAATTGTTATTCTGTGAAAGGAGCTTTATGAAAGATATTTTCTTTTTGTTATGGGGTGAGAATTGAGTATTTGCAAAAGAATGCAAATTTCAAAAAGAGTTGGTACCAACCCCAAATTCAATATTATGTTTTCTGAGAGGGTGGGAAATAATTTCTTTCATTTCGAATTGGAATTTAACTGATTTGGGGGCAAAAAATAGAAAATGTTATTGTGAAGTTAAAAGTCAATAGCTCCATCTGAAAACATGGAGACAAACTTCTGGCTTGGCCTAAACTTTTGACCTAAATTCTTGTTTTTCTGTTAATATTCCAGCTGTCAGGAAACTCTCATCAGCCTCACAACCAGATGAAGCTTTCATGTTGAGTGTAGCTGTGTTTGACCTATTGACATAACAGACTGTGCAATCCACAGATATGTTATCCATCTACCTCTCTGGAAATATTTGATCAGCAAGTTAAACTTATTAACTGATTTTTTTTTTTTTTTTTTTTTTTTCCCCCCAGCTCTTGAAAACTGACCAATTCCTTGGACTCAAAGTATATAAGTTCTCTCTCGTAGATCATCCTATCATCTTGCCAATACCAATATTAGAACTTCCTTCTATGTGTATTATATTTTATTGAGGGCTGTGTGGAAACAGAACAGACCAGTTTCAATGGCAGGGTTGTATTTAGTGTAGTTTTGCTTGTGTTTTTTTGAGAATCTTCAGATTCTGCCCAAATAAGACCCTCACAGCCAACTCTGCAAACACATTTTCTACAGGACTGTGTTTATTCTTGCATAGTCACAGATTGGGAAACAATACCCATCCCCTCTCTTTATACAGAGTCCTCTAATTCCTGGTTTATAAGGATATTGCAATTTTCTTCTTTTCCCAAAAGATCATTTTCGCAAACAGAGTCATGCCTAGGAAGATCTATCTTGGATATCTCTAGCACAAATGAATACAGAATGTAGTATATTTCTCCAGCTAACTAGTTTGATAAAACCATATCGGTTCCATAATGAAAAGTTTTGGTGACTCTATTTATCCTTAAAAAAATAATCTGCCTAACTATTTTAATACATTTATTATTTTGTCTAGCACAGAATTTATGTGAATGCTGAAATGCAAAGGATGTGCTCGTGTTTGATCTGTGTTGAAAAGTGTATTAGGATGGGATTCGTGCAGTTAAAGCTTATTTTCTTTCTACTTAAAGCCAGAGATTTTGGCAAGTCTGTGTTCTAAGGCCCAACAAAGGAGTGAGCTAAGACTGAAGGATCTTACTGCATCAACAAAATATCACCTGGATATTTAATGTGGGCTGTTCACTGCACAGTCACTACTTATTTCTTCAGCACCATAAGTAACTCTCTGTGTATCCATGGTGTTTGCTTCTAGCTTCTGTCCTCAGATGATGGATGTGGAAAACAGTTTTCTACTTCATCAAGACCTGTGGCTTCAAGATGGACACTGGACTTGGTGGCAGCAGGTGGGGTCAGGATCGGTGCTGATTTTTGTGTTTGGTGGGGTTTTTTGGGGTTTTTTTTGGTTTTTTTTTTTTTGTTTTGTTTTGTTTGGTTTTTTTTTTTTTTTTTTAATATACCCTTCTTGACGCTACCTGTGTAGAAGGAAGAGCCCCTAACTGAGGTGAAACACCTGTAATGTTGCTTCTAATAGATGATGTGGTTTGACTGGAAACGGGATGACATCTTTATCTCTTCTATTTCAGACCTGGTTCCTTGAAAATTCCTCAAGACTAGAATGTGGTGTGCTTTTTGCTTTTTTTTAAGTCGTGTTTGGTTGGTTTTGGTTTGGGCGTGTTTTTTTTTTTTTTTCCTTCTTTTAGCTTTCGCAGTCCACTGTAATGAAAACTTTTACTACATCATTGCTATGCAGACAGTATCTTTGGTGTTGAGGGCATGATATCATAGAATCATTTTGGTTGGAAGAGACCCACAAGATCACTGAGTCCAGCCATAACCCAACTCTGGCAGTAAACCATGTCCCTAAGGACCTCATCTATGCACCTTTTTAACACCTCTAGGGATGGTAATATGTTATTGCGTGTTGTGTTAATAGTTCACAATACACTGAAATGACAATGAGTTTGGGTGTAAAGTGTTTTCCATACAATTTATTCTGATCAAATACTCTTTTTCCATTTAGCTAAATCCAAAAGTTTCAGTTGTCTGGCTTAGAGATGAGTGAGTCTGGGGGTGACCAGCTTTCCAGAACTTCTAAGCCGCATGTCAGAATATTTACGTGCCTGAGATCCAGCTAATTTCTGGTGTGCACTGGGAAAGGAACTGAACATTGGGTTGGTGGGATGTCCATGACACCGGCTTCCTAGAGATCCTAACTCCCTGTTGTGGGAACATGCTGGTCTGTTAGTAGATTCTGGAGGACGCTGGATGCTGCTTCACTAGCCGCTCCTAACTCAGAACTTCACTTGAGAGCAGCTTTCCAAGAGCTGTCACAAGCCTTGGCCATATCAAACCCAAGAGAAAAAGATTCTGAAGCACTGGAAGGTTTGCAAAGTTCTCTGTTAACGAAGAGGTGGTTTCTGGAGGTGCAGCACAGATCTGAGCACTTCAGACGTGTTTTGTTGGAGGTCTCAAAAGGGAGGGGAAGCGCAGAAAGTGGATCCTGGCAAATTACCTAAGCCAAGTTAGCAAAGCCTGATGTTGGAGGGGTTTGGGAAGGCTCACGTCCAGCACAGATGTCCTTGCTCTGTATGAGGTTGCAACCATTAGTGCAATGTGTAGATCCAGGGAGAAGAAGGTAGTGCTGTTCTTTGAGGGGTTATCAGAGAATGGGATGGTGGGCCAGGACATGACAAATGAGCTGTCAGCCCAAAAGTAAAGGGACACTTATTAGTTTGAAGTTGGACGCAGGTTCAGAAGCCAGTGTAGTGCCAGAAACAGTAGTGTTAGTGCTGCAGAAGAAACCACAGATGGTTGAGGGTAAACCAAGTCCTTCATTACATGTGGAAAATGCTGCTTTTTGACACAGCATAGTGGAGGTATATATGTATATATCCCTTTGAAAATGTACCCAGATGCTTTCCCTCAACCTTTCTGCACCCCGTCAGAGCCTGAGCTTGCCTGGGGATCACAGTGTGTTTGAACTCAGAGGGATCCTGGGATGCCTTGCCACAATGTGCAGAAGGTAACTGCTTTTTTTTTTTTTTTCCTTCCCCTCCTCATTAATCATAGCCTGCCCCATACCACCAGGATGCTGTAGTTCTAGACTAGGAAATACTTCCAGAGGCAGGTAACCACCCAGGAACACTCTTCCCCACTTTACAATGGGAGTTAAATGAGTAATGTTGTGCAAAGATTGAACAGTCACCAGACTGAACAGTCACCTGTGACTTGTATGAAGATCAGTGTCTCATTCAACTTTGCTTTTTATTAACATGCTTTTTGGTTGTTTAATTGTTCCAAGTAAATATTTGGGGCAGCTAAGTAGCCATTGAAAAGAAAGCTATATAGATGGACTGACTCTTTTGCAGAATCATACTCTTTCTTGGCATTTGGTGAAAAAAAGCATTTAATTGAAGAACCAGCCAGTAGTTACAGATTCCTCATTTTGCTTCTGGACACTTTAATCAACCTGCCTGCATGTTGGGATCAATCAGTTTCAGCAGTTGTGTTCATTCATCTTTGTTCTGCCATTCATCTCGTGGGAGCAAGGAGAACACTGTGTAATCGAATTTAGCTGAAATCTAATACAAGGACGCACTCTGACAAGCCAGCTATAATCAGCTTGATTCTGAATTTTCAGAAAAGGCATTGGCTTTGTATTTCTAGAAGGAACATATCAAGGGTCCCACAGAGCTTTAGGGAGAAAGCTGGCAAATAAGGTGGAAAACTAGAGATATCAAAGTTGGTTTTGATTTGGTGGTTAGTTGGGGTTTTTTTTCCCATTTAGAGTCAGTTAAGAAAGAAATTATACCTTGTTTGCTTTCACTCAGCATCTGAAGTGTTTGCTTAATATAGGAGTGAAATCCACAACTTGGTCTCCTGTATAAAATGTCTAAAATTACATTTTGTGTTGTATGTGTTGTTTTAGTTTTTGTCTTTTAAGGCTAATGTGATAATCCATAGAGATGGGATCTCAAAATATTTTTACGGAAGCAGGTGTAGGACTAGATTTTCAATTTTTCTAAACTGCTCAGCTTTTGATCCACATTTCCACATGAGATGAAATGAGATGGATGAGATTCTATGTAGCTTCATCTAGGTGTTCCTGCTTGGGCAGGGGGATTGGACTAGATGATCTTTTGAGGTCCCTTCCAATCCCTGACATTCTGTGATTCTGTGAGATCCCTCAGAATTAACTGCAGTAGTTTCACATTCATGGTGTTAATGCTTTTTTTAAAAACTGGGATATTAACTGGTTGGATTTAACATGCTGTAAGTTGTGTATTTTGCCTTCAGAGTTTCAGCTAATCTGACCTGAGTATTCCCATGGAGATGTGACTTTCGTAAGGCTTTTAATGTTGCAAATCTTTCTGACAGAATTAGAGGACTTTGCTGTAAACAGCAACCAACTTAAGAATACCCAAAGAATTTCCCACTTTCTGCAAATTCTTAATTTTAACTAGCAGTTTATATATATGAATCACAGAATGTGTTTGTAATCTAAAATGAAGGAACTAAAATTTGGGGAGAAGAGGATTCTAAATACACACACAAGTGAAGAAATTGCAAAATAGTCCATGAAGGACATTATTGCAAGGGCTTTTGATGTTTTCCTCAAATATGATTTTTAATAAGATGTATTTTTCTTTGGAATGTTGTTACAATACATTCCCAAGCTCTTCAAGCAGGGACTCCTGGAAAGTGCACGTCAGACCTTTTTTCAGACCAGATGTGGTGATAGGACTGTGTATCAGGAAACAATTCTGATTTTTCCAGCTATAACAGCTAGACCCTGCAAACCTCACTCTCCTTTCAATGTGTAGCGAAAAACATTTACGGTCATAAGGTTGTTGGTGTATGTCGTGTGTCCTGCTTTCATGTATATGGTTAATGCAAAGTCCTTCAAAAATACTGTCAGTTGGGGGAGAGCAGTAATAAGTCTGTTCTTCATGTACTGTTGTAAGAAACTGGAGTATTTAACCCTCTGGCAATGCACAAGTTTGTTTTTTGTTTGTGGTTTGTTTGTTGGTTTTTTTTTTTTTTTTTCCACCATGCTGGACTGGCAAGAGGCTGCTTTCAAAATATTTCAGTACAAATGAGTTTGAAAGAAAATGTAGATAATCACATCAAAATACCATTTCTATATGTTAAAGCACTTTTTAAACTGTCTGTGCCCAACTGACCAGTCGTGCCAGGCTACAGGAAAGAAAGCAACAGACAGCTCTGTGTACAGCTATTTTTCATGGGAAAATCAGGAAAGCACATAGACATGGATATGTGCTGGCAGACTTGTGTTCACTCTGTTTGTTTTTTTTTTTTTTTAATTGGCTGGAGACAAAGGAGTTTTGGACTAAGGCTATGCCCAAGATGATAAACCTCATTCAGCCTCTCATCCAATTACCTGAATTGCCCAGCTCTCACAGCCTCTCTGTCCATGGGACATCTTTGTAGCAGTTGGCCACTTCAGGTAACAGGCAACTCATTTCTTTATCCAAAAAATGAGACTTCAGTTTTTTGAATTAACTGTGTTTTTAAAAACAAACACCAAAACTTTCTTAAATAGCACTACAGGCACAATACTTTAATTTTTGCTAAAACAAGACAAAATTAAGTTAATCTTAACTTGACCACTGGTTATACTTATTTCTCTGCTCTTTGAGGTAAGGTCTTGAGAAACCAACCCAAGCAAAAAGGATCTCAGACCCAAAGCCTGTAACTTTATTGTTAAGCAACAGTGGCAGCGTATTGCAGGGTGGGCAGTGGGGAGTGTCCAGGCTCCTAATGAGGTCAGTGTAATTAGCGCAGTGGGCCCTGGCCAAACCATAGCAGTTGTGTTCGCTGTTGCCAAGAAGTCTAACACATTTTTTTCCTAACATCTGAAAATCTGTGGCAGGTGCCTAAGCAGAAACATGGCTTTCTTTTGCTTTTTATCTGAAATGGTTTATATTTCTTCACCTTAGTAAATAATCTTTAATTACAATGTTCTCCTATGTACTCTCCTTGCTGCTTTCTATTAATGTACTTTTGAAATCAGTGGGATGAGAGGAAATTAATCAAACAGAACATCCAGGATGTTTTCATAGCTAGAGGTATTATGAGGCTGCTAAATCTTATTTATCCACAAAATTGGAAACAATATGAGACAACATAATTTAGGGGGGATGTAACTCCTCCCATTATGTCTCCATTAGCCAGTAGCATAAGCTACTTCCCGCATGTGGACGCTTTGAGAAAAATAGGCTCTGGTGTTGTATGTGTGAGATGCTTTTCATGGTAGTGATTAATTCGTGTAGTTTCTGAGGTATTCTGACTGTGTACTTGACCTGCACTGTCTCAAGCATTACAAGTACCTACTTCTCTTTCCTGATAACTCACTATAGCAAATTCAGATTTCAGTCTCTCTTTGGGTAACAGAGTTGTCCTCCAGCAGCTACAGGTATAATTGATACCTGGTGAGAGTAGGCCACTCAAAAAGAGACCATATTCATTAAAACAAAAAGGCTTTTTATACAGTAAGGTTTAATGTGCTGGAAGAGGTAAGGGAAAAAGGGAAGGGGAGGAACCAAGGTACTTTTTAAAAAACCTTTTGAATTAAATTAACTGGGTACATCTGGCTGGTTCAGCCTATTTGAAAAATTCCTTAATAAAATATGTTTTGTTTTGGCTTTTTTAAGCATGATTTTTGAAAAAATAAATCCTTCCAGGTTGATTACACCACTGTAGTGTTTCATATCTTGTAAAATTCATCACATTTTACAAGGGCTATTACAGTGTTTCTAGAGGCTTCTGCTGACATTAGTGGATTTTACCCTTCACTTTTTGAGTGCTTTTTGCCAAATTTTACTAATTATGAGACGTTTCAAACCTTGAAAGGATTCTTTCATTATTGCCATGAGGCAGCTGTATGTTATTTCCCTGTCCCTGCCTGCCTTAATGCCATGTACAAGGTAGAAAGGAACTTGATGGACTGGAGATGCCAACACCCAAAATGGCACCCCAGGGCCTTCCACTTGCCTTTTTTCCAACCTTTGAGTCACCTGAGCTCATTAGACACATCCTTATTTGACCTCAAAGCTTTGGAGAAGCTCTCACAGATACTCCCTGGGAGCCAAAAATTTGGTGGAAGAGGGACTCAATGGGCTTCACCAGGTAAATGTGTTCAGAATATGCCTCATCCATGACAATGGTTTGAGGGCCTCATGAGAGGCAGTAGGGCTTCACCAAGGAGAACAAGGCCTTGTGAGAGCAGGCTGCTGTCCTTCCCCCCCGCTCAGTGATTTTTTTAAAAATTTTTTTAATTATTATTTTTTTCAAGCTGATGGCCAGTGTCAGCCAGATTCAACAGCACTGTGGAGATGTCAAAGGACATGACTTCTCTGAGAGTTTGGGAGCTCTATTTGAACCCCAGTTCCCTTCCTGAAGGGGAAAGTTCAACCTAAATCTGTTGGCTCCTAGGGCAGTAGCACTGTCACCATCCCTGAAGGGGTTTAAAAGCTGTGTAGATGTGGCACTTACAGACATTGTTTAGTGGGGCTTGGCAGTGTTAGGTTAGTGGTTGGACTTGATGAAAGGTCTTTTCCAACCTGAACAATTCTGTGATTGTCTCCTGGGCCATGTGGCAATTTTTCTAGGCCTGGGGAGGTGTTGGAAGAGTGGGGTCCTTGATCCTGGTTTTCTTTTGCTCTCTACCTGTGTGCTTTACACTAGCTGGTGGTTTTCTTAAATCCGTACAGCAGAAAGGAATACGGAAGATAATGTGGGGTTTCTCCCCCTCTCAAAGGCTGCATTTCATACTAGCCGCTGCTCATAGTATGTTGTGTGGAGAAGAAATTTGAGTCCAGAGAGTTGGTGGGAGTTTAGCATCTTGCTCTAAACAGGGCAAGATTTTGTTCTGTCTCTTATGGTTTAATTTACTGTAAACAGCAAAAGCATTCCTCACTTTTTTTTATGTGGGAAGGTCTATATCATTGTAAGTCAGTGCAAACAGAGGAAAACTTTATATGCAGCCTGTCAACAGCAAATGTCAACGGAAGAGCATTAGTAATAAATGTCATGGTGTCCTCTAATTGCCTCCTACAGCTCTGCTCCTTTAGGGCAGATGTTCTATCCCATTGAGGTCATGCTGTGGTACATGTTAATTAAATCTCATCAATGTTATCTGCTGTTTCTGGAAGGCAGCAAACATCATGTGCAAAATAGTGGTTTATCTGGAAAGAAAATAACACATCCCAAATCAAGGAAATATCTTTATCTTTCAAAACAGATATAATCTATTATTAAAGAAAAAAAAAAGAAAGACTGCCTGCCAGATATTCTGCTCTTGTTAATAGCATGGCTTAGAATGAAATATCAACTAGGAAGAGGAAAGGGAAATATGCCCAGACATGAAAGCACAAGTGCTATAGTTGAGTAACTATGTGTTTGTGTTAAAATTATGACCTTGCAGAATCAGTGGCCAGTAAGGAGAGGCTTCAGCAAGTGTTGGAAAGAAATGCAGCTATGAGCAGCTCCTTGACCTCTGCATGGAGAGATTCTGTTGTGTCTGATGGAGACACAAGTTGTGCCAATTTAAAGCCTGCTGAAGTCAGTTGGTGGAAACTTCTGAGGCTTTCCCTTTGTGCATGTGTCTGGATCAAGTTTCTGATGGCTGTTGTCATGTATATTAACATTACCTAATCATTTTTGACAAAAACATCTCTAACAGCTACTTCTGCATCTTTATTTCAGCTGCAGAAATGTATATCTGTGCAGGTAAAACCACTATTTGTCAGTAAAGAAACAGGATCACTACTCAATGACACAGTAGAAAGTGTCAATTTTTGCAACGTGTCTGAGAACAGCGAGAATATACTTTGGGTTTGAGGCAGCTTGCACTCTTAGGTCTCTTAGATTCTGCCAAAATGTTCCTTAATTTTTCAGAGGGCCTTCGGAATCACTGAAGAGCAACTTTCAGGCTCAAGGAGTTGATTTGAAGTGTGTTAGAACCCATTATGCTTAATTAATGAATTGAGTATATTCCAAGAAAAGTAAGTCAGAAGCACTACAGTCCTCTTCCTTTGGCTATCTAATCTGTTGTGCCTTGCTGATGAATTGGGGTGAATGCCTCCGGCAAGCAAATAAATGGGTATTTCCATCACAGTCATAATGCTCATATAAATCATTAAACACATCTTTTACAAAAGTAGATTTGCTTGGCTTTTTTGGATTATGCTTGTAATACAAACACTGGAGGACATATATTTAGATCATCTCAGAATCTGTATGAAAACATAATTCCCAGGAAATTTTGGGAGCAAGCAGGTGCTGTTATTCCTAGATGTGCACAACTACGTCAAAACCTGGCTACTACTTTAAGTTTTTGAGGGACTAATCATTTTGTGTTTTCATTATCTGACCTGCTCTTTTGGATGCAGCATCTGGTGAGATACAGAAGTCCTGCTCAGTTGATAGCATGAATATAACTCTCATATTTACAGAATTCTGGGTCAAGCCTGGGCTGGGTTAAGCCTAGAAAATACATCTTAACTCTTCTGTTTGCACCAGGGGCTGGGGATTGGCAATGTCCTTCCTCAGCAGGTGTGAGGGGAAAAGGTCACAGTAAGGAGCTAAACAGAAAACCTGCTTTGTGTTTTCAAGTGTGAATGTATAAAGTCTTCCTCCACTGCACCCAGGGCAAAGGTATGTTACAGGCAATTGAAGCTTTGCATCTGTTACATTATACCTGACCATCTACAGTGGTGGTTTTCTGCTGATTGGATATGCTCATTAAAAAATTATTTTAATTACCTAAAATAAATGGATCTTCTCTTATCAGTACCCAGCTCTAGCTGTCTGAATGTTCAAGTCCTTTTCCATTAACGTGAGGTATTAGCAATATGCGAGAGTATCACTAAAAAAGACATTTATGCCACTAATGATGTTGCAGCTGTCCAAAGGCATCTGTTCCTTTTATTACTGTACATCTTTTAATGATGTGACAAATGATACAGCTGAGATCATGGCACAGAAAGATAACCTGGATGGCAGCTTGCACAAAGGTGAGAGCTACTTTCTGCCAACAGTTTGTTAGAAAGTCAGGGAGCACATGCAGCTGTGCACAAATGTACAATTTACAAATCCAAGGCAATCAAGGGAGCATGGTTCTTGAGCCATTCATGTTTGCAGCACTGAATCAGTCCACACTTAAGTTAGTAAAATATGGAGGCAGCTAACTGATCTGCTTCTGTCTTCTAAAAACCCAACTTCCTGAAAGCTCCTGCTAATTTCAAGAGTGTACATTTCCAGAAATGCCATAGAAAAATGAATGCAAAATTCTTCCTGAATATCAGGTTGACTTTAGGTATTGTGTTTTGGAAAAATCACTTCAGCTTTGCTCTGTATGCAACCATTCAGTGAGTTTCTTAGTTACATTACACCAGTTGTGTTGATGCCATTAAGTTTTTCACAATCTCCCTGCCCTTCCATTTTGCTAAGTATTGATTATGCATTTTTCCAGTTGGAGAAAGGGAGAGGTCAGTATTTTAAAAAATTGAGATATATTCAGACTACTTTGGAAAATTGTCACTTGTGAAAAATTGTAAACTTTGATGCTTGTGTCTCTTATTATTTAGCAGAGTAATAATAATTACAGAAGAGCAGCAAAACAAATTCATAAAAATTGCTATTTTCCTTCTTTCACAGAGTACAAATTGTTGCTTTTGTAAAAAGGAGGATCTTTTGTACTGGGCACTGTGGTTCTGATACATGAGTAATAAAGGTGCAGAATTTTTCCTTTTAAATCTGTGCTTCCAGCAGATTTAGGGTGGAACAGAGAGCTCCATTTGATTCTGCTCTAAATTTTGGGCATGAAAAGTTTAAGATAAAGTCTAAAATTCTTTTGAAGGGAGAGTCCAAAGTAGTTGAAAAGATAATTTTGAAGGGGCTATGGCTTAAAACCCTATTTGTTTGAGAGTTAGGAGCTCTGCTATGAATCTTGTGCTTTTCATGAGGGCACTAACGTAGTTTTCCTGATCTCGAGAGCAGCCAAATATTCACCACTGCTTTCAGGTAAGTGGTTTATGATATAGTTGTGGCTTTAAATAAGACAGTTTGACTTCTCTCCCAGATCTTCCCTGTCAAAACCAGTCATTGCCAGGCTTAAGCAACCCACAATATATTTCTTTATTGGCTACCTTTTGGATTAGATTTTACTACAACTGGTTTTGTTATCTCCCTGTCAACCTTCATAGTTTAGTAATGTTAAAAAACAGCAACGTTTTAAAGGAGAGACCTGTAAATCTGGCTGGTTGGTTGTGCTGTGTCTTTCTGCTTGTTTTATGGCTGTTGAGGAACAACGATGCAGATAAATATATTTTTAAGCCACACTTTAAAGGCAGCATCTCCTGCCAAAACATTTTCTTTAATGCCATTTATTGAAAATGACTGATTGTACCATCTGTGTGTGCATGTTTGGAAAGACTGTGGCATACTCAGATGATGAAAACAGTTTAGTGTACCTCTGCATGCTAAGGGTTGCAGCACATGTGAAAAAGTAAGACCTGTTCTGTAACACTGATTTTCTTTTTTTTTTTTTTTTTTTTTTTTTTTTTTTTTTTTTTAAGCAGTCAATATCCAAGTATGCTTACAGTCACTCCCAAGTCCTTTTGAGTTCTGGTGGAAAACCATGACTTCAAACAACCATAAAAGTTGAGGGCTAAATGTTTTTGCTTGAGGTAGATATGAGTCTGTGGAGCCAAGTTCTGTTCTCAGATCAGAGTCACGCAGAATTACAGAATGTTAGGGATTGGAAGCGACTTCAGAAGATCATCTAGTCCAATCTACCCACTGGAGCAGGAACCACCTAGATGAGGTTGCACAGAAATATGTCCAGGCGGGTTTTGAATGTCTCCAGAGAAGGAGACTGCACAACCCCCCTGGGCAGCCTGTTCCAGTGTTCTGTCACCCTCACCATGAAGAAGCTTCTTCTCATATTTAAGTGGAACCTCCTGTGTTCCATTTTGTGCCCATTACCCCTTGTCCTATCATTGTTTGTCGCCGAGAAGAGCCTGGCTCCATCCTCCTGACACTCACCCTTTACATATTTATAAACATTAATAAGGTCACCCCTCAGTCTCCTCCAAACTAAAGAGACCCAGCTCCCTCAGCCTTTCCTCACCCGTCTTCATGGCTCTGCACTGGAGCCTCTCCAGCAGTTCCCTGTCCTTCTTGAACTGAGGGGCCCAGAACTGGACACCATATTCCAGATGTGGTCTTACCAGGGCAGAGTAGAGGGGAAGGAGAACCTCTCTTGACCTACTAACCACCTCCCTTCTAATA
Source organism: Streptopelia decaocto (assembly GCF_964273445.1). Lineage (NCBI taxonomy): Eukaryota > Metazoa > Chordata > Aves > Columbiformes > Columbidae > Streptopelia > Streptopelia decaocto. Next base: position 29,591,248 of record NC_138658.1, read on the forward strand.
CACCCCAGGATGTCACTGGCCTTCCTGGCCACAATGGCACAGTGCTGGCTCATGGTCAGACTGCTGTCCACCAGGACCCCCAGGTCCCTTTCCCCTACACTGCTCTCTAATATGTAATTTCCCAACCTATGCTGGAACCTGGGGTTGTTCCTGCCCAGATGTAAGACTCTACACTTGCCCTTGTTATATTTCAGTAAATTTTTCCCCGCCCAACTCTCCAGCCTGTCCAGGTCTTGCTGGATGGCAGCACAGCCTTCTGGCATGTCAGCCACTCCTCCCAGCTTGGTGTCATCAGCAAAATTGCTGACAGTGCACTCTAGTCCCTTATCCCAGTTGTTGATGAATATATTGAATATTACTGGTCCCAGTACTGACCCTTGAGGCACTCCACTAGATACAGGCCTCCAACTAGGCTCTTGTCTCATTGACCACGACTCTGGCTTCTTTCCTTCATCCAGTTCACAGTCCACCTCACTACCTGATCATCCAAACCACAATTTCTTAGTTTAGCTGTGAGGATGCTATGGGAGACTGTGTCAAATGCTTTACTGAAATGAAGATAGACCCCATCCACTGCTTTACCATCATCTCTCCACCTGGTTATGTCCTCATAAAAGGCTATGAGGTTGGTCAAGCATGACTTCCCCTTGATGAAGCCATGTTGACTGCCCCTAATTGACCCTGTTATCCTTGATATGTCTTGAGATGGATGCTTAAGTGCTGTTCACACTGGAGTCCAGAAATTCCCTGCCTGGGAATGCAAAGCAAATTTTGGCATGAGGATTAGGACATTAAGAACTGGCACTTGTGTTATTACTGTTTTTTTGTTTTTTTTTTTTTTTTAAAGTACAAGAGTGGGAGGAAATGAAGTAGAATCATAGAATCATTTCAGCTGGAAGAGACTCTCAGGATCATCAAGTCCAACCATAATCTAACTCTAGCACTAAAGTATGCACATAAGAACCTTGTCTAAACACCTTTTAAACCCCTCCAGGGATGGTGACTCTACCACTTCCCTGGGCAGCCTGTTCCAATGCCTGACAACCCCTTCTGTGAAGAATTTTTTCCTAATATCCAATCTAAACCACCCCTGGCACAACTTGAGGTCATTTTATCTTGTCCTATCACTTGCTACTTGGGAGAAGAGACCAACAACCTCCATGCTACAACCTCCTTTTAGGTAGTTGTAGACAGTGAGAAGGTCTCCCCTCAGCCTCCTTTTCTCTGATGCTGAACAGCCCCAGTTTACTCAACTGCTCCTCATAAGACTCGTGCTCCAGACCCCTCACCAGCTTCCTCACCGTCTTCTGCACACTCTCTTGTATTTCAGTGTCCTCCTTATGATGAGGGGCCCAAAACTGAACACATTGTTCAAAGTGGGGCCTCACTGGTGCCGAGTACAGTGGCACAATCACTTCCCTAGTCCTACTGGCCAGACTATTCCTGCTACAAGCCAGGATGCGGTTGGCCTTTTTGGCCACCGGGGCACACTGCTGGCTCATGTTCAGCCAGCTGTCACTCAACACGCCCAGATCCCTCTATGCCAGACAGCTTTCCAGCCACTCTTCCCCGAGCCTGTGACACTGTCTGGGGTTTTGTGACCCAAGTGCAGGACCCGGCACTTGGCCCTCGTGAGGGCAAAAACTCATGGACTCCACACACTTCAGTATGAATTCAAGCGAAGCCATTTATTACAGAAACAAGCCTCCTTATATATGCAGTTATTTCCTGATCACGCGTCCACGCTCCAAGCATGCATTAGCTGATTGGCTATTGTCCATGTTCACGAGCTGTCCACGCGCCCGAGTCTCACTGCTAATAGGTCTGTTGATTTACGTCTTGTTGAGGCCCTGTTATTGTAGAACTGCCTCACTCCCACAGCAGGTCCTGTTTTCAGCTTTTGAGCTGGCCTTGAAATTCCTTTGAGCCTGGATAGTTCAGAAATAAATCTCCATCTACTAGAAACCCATCCACACAACAACCTCAAGAAAATTCCTCAAATCTCCCACAGGCCCTGTTGAACCTCATACAATTGGCCTCAGCCCAACAATCCAGCTGGTCCAGATCCCTCTGTATGGCCATCCTACCCTCCAGCAGATCAACACTCCCACCCCATTTTGTGTCTTCTGCAAACTTACTGAGAGTGCCTTTGATCCCTTCATCCAGGTATTTGATTAAGAGATTAAACAGAACTGGCCCCAGTACTGAGCCCTGGGGAACACCACTCGTGACTGGCCACCAACTGCATTTGGCTCCGTTCACCTAATAACTTCTGTGATGCTTAATTGTTGCTTTACTTTTCACAGGGCAGAGATTGTATGTTGGGGAGATTTTTAAAATCTGCATTTACATTTTAGAATAAGTGGCCTGAATTTCAGATATGTTGAAATATATATTGCTTTTGAAAGTCTTGTACTTCACTTTCCTGCTGGAAACTTTGCCATTCTTTGCTGTCCACACGGTATTAACTTAGCTCCATGAACACAATGATCCAATGCCACTTATAGGAGGCTGCAGAAACATTATAGGAACAGCATGTTTCTATAATGATAGGCTTTAAAAAGATTTTTATAGGGTATTTGTATGGGATGGCGTAAAACTAAATAGAACTGTTCAGAGTATTTTCCACAAAATTTGCTGTAAACCTCTAATAGGGCAAAGCTCATTGCAGACTAATTAAAGGGATCCTGCTAAAATGAAATTTGCCTTTATTAATCTCACTTGAATACCTTTTAATACAGCAGTATAAGCAGACCATAAGACTTTTAAGGTATAATAGAATAATTTCATAATATTTCCTGTTATTTACCTAACAAAACAGCCATGTACAAGTTTAAATTGTCAAAGGTCGTCTTTCCAAGCTGATCCAATATTTTGAAACAAATGGTGGGTGCTGTTAGGCTTTGAACACATTGCACATGATGTCTAAAGCTGCAGCAGGCCAGAGAAGAGATCTTCATAACTTCATTGGGCTCTTCTCTGTGTGGGTTGGGGTTGGTTTATTTTGTTTGTTTTGGGGGGGTTGTTTTGTTTGCTTGTTTGGGGTTTTTTTAATTTTTCGTCTTACATCCCTAAACTTGGAAGAACTAAAAATTCTGTATAGTAGAGATTTTTTTTTTTTTTTTAAACGTGTGATAATTGCAGTGTCTGTCCTGGTGTTGCGTGTACTTTATTAGATGCCGATAAGATGCTTCAATAGATGCTGATTCAGAGCACAGACATCTGATGTCTTAGTTGAAAGAAATGGAAAAGTTTGAGAACTGTTTTGTGCTGAATTCTGATGTGGAAATTACAAACAATTTCTCTTCTCGATATATAATGATGATTTTCGTGCTGAAATGCTCTACCTGTGAAATTTCACCCAGGACTGCATTTTAATAGCTGAGTTTCCAAATTAAAATATATAGTGGAAATAATGGTAGAGTGAAATTCCGCCCTTAATTTGTACTGCATTAGAAAGCCCAGGTATAACATTATTCTGTTACTTTTTGCTTTTTTGCAAATGAGTATGTATTTGTGTCTCTTGGATTCACACATATTCAGACACCGTTTAACATCCCTTACTCAGGTGAGATATTATGTGGATCATCTGCTTCATTTATCTTCAGCAGTGCAACTTATATTTGGTATCGTTCACCAGTGGGACCTGTTAGATAGGAATGGGTGACTTACTAGCACTAATGTTTTTGGTTTGTTTGGTTTTTTTTTTCAGTTGTACTAAATGCTGAAAACTGTTAGACACAATATACCCTAAACTAAGCCAGGCTTTGTCATGTGCAAATGGTGACGTTTTGGTTGTAGGTCAGGTAGTAAATGGGGAAAAAGCAGAGCCCAAGTGCCCTTCTTCAGGTAAAAGCAGCACATGGGTTGGAGACTTGTACAGACTTGTATAGCAAAGAGTTTAATTTAGCTACTTTGGCCTTCTCTGTCAGGTTTTTGTTTTGACTGTGAAACTATTTATATATTCTTTTATCTACCAGTAAGTGGCAATGGAAAGGGAAAAGCAGGTTTCAAATCCTCCTCAGCGGAGATGAGAAATTGCCACTTTCTTTTTTTTGTAAGGACTTCCCGTAGTTTTAGGTCAGGAGATGGCTACTAAGTCTTCCAGATTACTGCAGAATGTTGTTAGGCTTAACTTTAAACTTAAGGACAGTCAGTGCTTTACACCACCTGATGCAGGAGCACTTGATTTAGGCTGTTCCCTGCCATCCTGAAAAGAAGATGTTGGCTGTGTCCCTGTGTAAGGAAAATATCCTTTTGACGTAAATGTCTCATCAACCTGGTTTGGCAGCCTATCTTTTTGGAAAAAAATTATTTTCTTCCTTCCCTCCCTGATAGATTTATTGATGGATCATCCTTTGTTTTGGGCTCTACCATGAAAAATGATTTCGGAAGTATCACCTCCAGAAATTCTTTAGTGTTTTTCTCTTTAAATTATGAATCTTTTGCAGCAAGAAAAATACTTTACAGAAGCAGTCTAGAGGAACGGAAACTTATATATCAGTAGCATTAACTGAGCCATAAGCCTCCTTTAGGGTACATCTGTGTGGCCCAGTGCTGTGCAGGACAGAGCTACCCATGCTGGCACAGAACCAGCTGCAATAATCCAAAATTGTGAGCTGGTATATCTTCCCTTTAAGTATGTATATACCTGATGGATACAGGGTGGGACTGATCACAAAACTTCAGTACCTGGGCTGTAGGTGTCAGGTCTGGCTTGTGTGTTATAGCTTAGCAGTGAGCTAAGTCAGGTAGAAGAAAAAAATAAATAATTTTATATATATACATAGATATACATATATATACATACATATATATATATATATATACATATAGGTGTGCCTTAGTCTTCTAGGAGACTTAGAAAATGTGAGCTTAATAAAGACAGAAGTGAATGCTAATACTGAAGTGGGAAAAACTGGTCCCTGTTGGTCTGTTACAGTCTCTGTATAGTATGTAGTATATGTACAAATCAGAAAAGCTTACCTGGTCATGGTTCTGAAGAACTTTACATAGATCCTTCATGAGGCCCTAATACCTGCTGCTAATTTCCTCAGCTTGGAGACCTCCCAGGGAAATGAAAGATCTTGCCGGTGTTTGGATCTGCAGCTCTGTTGTGCTTCTTGAGTGTAATTTGGGCTGTTCCCGGTCCCCAGAGGTGACGTGGCAGTGGGAGCATTCCCTACAAGGGTGGTGAGACACAGGCCAAGGTTGCCCAGAGAGGTAGTAGATGCCACATCCCTGCAGACATCCCAGGCAAGGCTGGATGGGGCTGTGAGCAACCTGATCTGAGTGAAGGTGTATATAAAATTCAGTTGATCCGTTATGGAGAGCTTGAAGAATACACACTCTACAGCAAACACAATTCTTAGGAACACTGCACGGATATTGGATATCCGCTCATGATAATAGTGGCAAATAAAGGTAAGCCTTGAATACCTGCTATTAGATATTACACTATTTTTGTTACAGTATATTATCTCCATACATGTGCTAGAGAGTATTTTGTTTATCTGTCAAGCATGAATTGTCCCAAGAGAGAGGCAAGCTAGTCTGCTCGAATTAGCTAGAAATTAGCTAATATTAATTACTGTGAAAATTGATGTTTAACTACTCCCTTTTGTTTCTTACAGTACAGAATGCTCGTGTCCAAATGATTGTAGATTAATTCAGTTGTGCGTGAATACTGCCAAATGCTGTTACAATAAAACAATGTTATTTGGCATTTACACACCATTGTGCATATTCAAAGCATTTAAAAATAAAAAAGTTTAGATTATGATCCACTACAACTAATATCAGCCCCACTTCAGCCACGAGTTGCTGGGCAGCACAGCACAAACATTTCCTTCCCTGCGTTAAAATTCTGGTTTGCCACGTAAGTGGGGAAACTATCATCAAACAGCGTTTATAGGTCTCTAGGGCTGCATGTGCTTGGAATATCACAAGCCTGACTGTTGTATTCAAGAGTCAAGCCTGTTCACACAAAATGTGAAGTGTGGTTCTTATTTAAAATCTAATTGAAGAAGAAATGGGGCGAACTTTTCCCAATGATATTTGATTGGAAATGTGTGTCTGAATGTCTTCTGCCCATTGAAAATCCAACCTAGATGCTTTATTTTAGGAACTATAATCCATTAAACTTGGGGGTAGGAGCATGTATTAATAGTTTCAGATGTACCATTTTAAGTAGGACTATAGAGGCTGCTATACTACACAGTTCTGCAAGCAACTTGACGTGGTGATAAGCTCCTTCTCTCAAGTACTCTATAGGTTAATGGTATTTTAATATCACCTCTGTAACAGGAGTGTAAACGTGATGCTTGCTAATTTTTCCTTCTAATGGCAATTTATTTCTGCTTGTTGTCTCAAAATCAAATTTCTGTCACTAAGGTAACGTGACCTTAGTGCTTTTGGGGCTAGAAAAACAACTGTTAGAGGAGTCACTTTTTTCTTCAAAGCTGAGGTTTTGTAAGAAAATAATGAATTAAAAAGCTAACCCCAAACTCTGAATTCATGTCCTTGATTTTCTGGCAAGCTTTCTGCTAACACAGGATAACTTCCCCTTCCAAAAATAACCCTGTCCTGTGTAACTGCTTCAGGTTTGCCCCAGTTCTGACATGTCTGAGGCAGGGTACTTGTTAATGTGTGAGCAAGCTTATACGAGTGGAATATATACAAAGAAAATTATGAAGACTACCAGTGCCAAATTTGTGAATTGCATTATCAATACTGCATGTGCAGAAAGAGACATGAATCACATTACAAAATAAAGAATGAATTTTCCCCCTCTGCCGTTGGAAAAAAAAATATATATATATGATCTAAGGTCTTAGCTTTGATCTTTCTCTCTTCTGTTCTCCTTCTCAAAGCTTTCTTATAACCACTAAAATTCAAAGATTTGCCATATCTTATTCAGTGAGAAGGCAACTAATATGCTACGTTGGCACCAAGTGAAAGAAATTGATTTAGAAGATGACAGCAGCGGGCCCATGCTGAAATGTGTATAGCCAGGCAGTGTCATACTTCTTTTGAAAGCATTCAAATCAATTTCTCGTGGAAATGTCTTCCTGAGCAGTTGTGTTGGACAAAAAAAGCTTCCCGGGGAAGCTCTGGTCCATCCCATGGGCTCCCACTGGAGCCCTACTGCAGTGGATTTACTGGATTAAATGTGCTTTGATGTTGCTCTGGTATGGTAGTGCCATCTGCCTGAGATAGCAGGTTAGGCTGGAGCCCAGGACAGTGCTGATCTAGGCTTAACTCCTGATTTGTCACTTGGTCACGGGCAAGATGCATCATTTTTAATATGCTCCAGTTTTTCTGCCTGCAAAATGGAAATGCTGAATCCTTTCGCTTAGGGCTTGGACGAAGTGTTACCTGACAAAGAAGGGATAGAACAGCTAGCAGAATTACTATGCATATCAAGCATATCTGATGTAGATATCAGTATTTAAGACCCGAATAGACTAGATACACTTGTCTGTTCATTGCTGTATTGTCGGCCATCTAACTTAAGACTTACACAATAAGGATCAAATTTCTGAGGGAATTTGGGGGATTTGTGGATTTCAGTATGAACAACCCACAACCATTTACTTTTCAATATTGGCATCACCAGCAACAAGAAGTCCCTATTAATGTATTTGAGATCATTGACTGGGCTACAAGAATTTGTGGAAGTTGATCAGGATGGTTTTGCAGGAGTTCAGGGCTCAATGCTTTGAGCAATCCAGTCTAGTGGAAGTTGTCCCTGCCCATGGCAGGGCATTGGAACTAGGTGATCTTCAAGGTGCCTTCCAACCCAAACCATTCTATGATGATATGATTTTATTATTCAGACAGATAAGCAATACCTAGAGACATAGAGATTATATCTATAGAGATGGGTAGTGGGATGACACTGTTCAGAAATTTGCCCTTTTAAGAAATATTGGCTGCAGGTTTCATCCTCCCAGGGAGTGAGATTGCATGCACACCACGATGCAAAGCAGTAATGATAATGTAAAACAGAAACAGAGCAGATGAGCAAGAAGGTTTTCTGTTTGCTGCTCTTCCCATCCTCCCCTGAATCACAGAGTCTGTTATTTTCCCTGGCAGCTCAAGTTTAGGAAGTTGCTAACTTAGAGGTTGTAAGTCTTTTGCAGCTTCTTAGGAAAGATCATAATAATTCCTCATATGGATGAACTGCTGCTGCACTCCCTGCTACTTTGGAGATCGTTATTTGGGGGATTAATTTTCTGTTCAACTTAATGGTTTTGCCTGTGTGGTTTTATTTAGTTGGGGTTTTTGTTTGGTGTTGTGTGTTTTTTGTGTTCTTTTGGTTATTTTGTGTGGTTTTTTTGTTTGTTTGTTTGTTGGTTTTTTTTTTTTTTGTGGTGGTGGTGGTTTGTTTTGGTTTTGTTGTTTATTTGGAGGGGTTTTTGTTTGTTTTGGTTTTGTTTGTTTGTTCGTTTCCCTCTCTATTTGTTCTCAGGGAAACAACCCTTTACTAATCCAACTGTAACCCTTACTCTTTCCCCTAATAGTCTCCTGCCTTTATTGTGGAAACTCTGAGAGCTGAGCTGATGTATTAGAAGATGGGGTTTGCTCACCAGCCTTCCTGTTAGAATTTTTTTCCATATCCTCTGCAAGCACATTTTGTATGTGGCTTATGTGTGAGTGCATTTGGAGCAGCTGAAGGCACTGCATTAGTTGATTCAGTTTTAATTGAAAGAGAAATGAAGCTCTTAATAGGGCCTTTTGAAAAAGTGGGTGGAGCTGTTGTGGAAAAAAGCACAAGCACTATGAAAAAAGGTTTCAGATCGTTGTGCTTTTTCATTGTTTCTTTGAGGGAATGAATTGAAAATGGTTGTTTTAGAGTTAAATAGAAATGTCTCGTTTTCATTTAGATGCTTTTTTAAAAGGACTTGAAATGTTTTGTTTTTTTCCCCCTGAGACTGTTGTTCCTTGAGTCTAATTTTTTTTTCTCATTTCTCAATCCACTTTCATGATGATAAAAAGGAGAGGACAGGGAAAAGAAGAAAAAAGGAGGGGAAGAGTAAAAACTGATAACCTAGTGTATGTGCTTAGATTTGTATTGACATAGAATTTCTTTTAGTTTGAAACATTTTGCTAAAATTACACAAATCTTGGGGTCACTGGGTTCTGGCTGGGCTCTCCTGTGCATCACCTTGGGACCCGAGAGGCCATTACAGCTCTAAGCCCCATTAGAGACAACCCCCTGTCAAGACTAGGATATTAATTAATTTTCATACACCTTGGAACATGCAGTATGCATGAAAATGCTGTTTTCCAAAGCAGTACGTTGCAAAGTAAACAATAGCGGGTACTTCAGAGAACTAGCTCTGTGTGGTAAAGTACCTCTTCCTGCATGTATTTTTGAAAAAAAAAACCTCTTCAAATCAGACTTTTTCATTTGTTGATTTCTACTCAGCAATTCTGCTTGCACCCTGCACTATCATTACTTAAAACAAGAATTGTATTTTGGGAAGATAATCTACCATTTGGCAGTCTGGTTTGATATACTCACGCTCCCCTGGGGGGTGCTTTGCAGAGGGTAATGGGTTAAATGCTTGACCATAAAAAAGACTGGAGTGAAAGATATCTAAACATCTGTGGCATCAAATATGGTCATTCACAGACTCATCTTGTCCTAGGCAGAAGGTAGAACCCACCAGTGGGTTACCACCACTTTCCTCTAAATCATCTTGGACCATGTGAACATGCCCCGGATACCTGTGAAGATCCAGCTAATTAGGCCTGTTCATTTATTTCTCTTGACTAATGGGCACGATGGTGGCTGTTTTAGACTGCACTGCTCATGAAACTCAGGTTTTATGAGGGTTTTTTTGAGTTCCTGTCTTCTAGTGCAGAATAGCAGTGTGTCCTCAGCATCCCCTTGTCACTGCAGCAGAGCAGTCAATACCATTTGGGGTGGTCAGATCAGCCTCCCCTTCGCTCTGGTGCTGTGTGATGTATGACATCAGACATGAATGAATTGCATATTTTATTTAACAAAGACTAAAGTAAATTAATTAACAATGTACTGCCTGGCCTGAACACCCAGTAAGCACTGATGCTTTTCATTATCCCTGAAGAAATCATTGACTATTTCATGTGATGCAGTAATGTATTATTCATAGGCAATTTCATTGGGAGTGTTATTGCCGATTCTCAGTGTAACAGGAATGTACATAAAGCCATGAAATTCTTTGGAAGAAAAAGATGGGTGATCTTCCATAAAAATGAGACTATATGTGCATATGCATACAAACAGAGGACTGCAGGTCTTTGTGGAGTCAAGAAAATACCTTTTAATTGTGGCGGTGAGCCTTATTCTTAAACTGTGTCTGCTGCTGCTCCTTATACTGTAATAACTGGATATTGGGAAAAATTATTCCCAGAAAGTGTTGTTGGGCGTTGGAACAGGCTGCCCAAGGCAGTGGTGGAGTCACCATCCCTGGAGGGGTTTTAAAGATGCATAGATGAGGTTCTTAGGGACATGGGCTAGTGCCAGAGTTAGGTTATAGTTGGACTTTATGATCTTGAGGATCTCTTCCAACCAAAATGACTCTATGATTCTATAATCCCTCTCAGTTTATTAATGATAAACTTTAAATATTGGGCTGAAATGTTGTTCTCTGCCTGAAGCTGAATATTTTCAATCTCATTGTTCATGATTTGCCTGTCTGTCTTCATTACATGGATGGATATCTGCATTTCCAGCCAGTTTACTCACCAGATGTGATAGGTAAACCCAAATACTCACCTGGACAAAACCCATCTGCGTCATGCCAGTTCCCACCTTCTGTAGTCACAAGACACTCTGCATAAAATTGCACACTCCACTGGCATTCGGGGCAAAGGACCCAATTTCATACTGTCCCTTTGGCAACATAAAGTCACAGTGGTCATGAGAGACTTGCACAGCCTCTCCCTGGTGCAAAAAGGCATCAGGGAGCTTCAATTATCATAATTTCAGGCTGTATCATCAGCCATAACTCAGCCTCAACGTTGCCAACTCATGACTTTTGAATACACACACTGGCACATGACCCTGTATCCTGACTCTTACCCTTAATTTGTTGTCTGCTCTGCCTCTTCACACAAGTAGAGTATACACCAGCTATACCATGGTTTATTGAATGGTAGACAGCTGGGATATACAGAAGACCCTTTGTATTAAAGCAGCTATGAAACTGGGAAAACTGCCAGTTCATCTCATATGAAGAATGCAAATGAAGTGATGGATCTTGAGCTCTGCAGTTCTCATCCACCTCATGGTCAAGGTGTGGAGAAAAAAGAATGAAGCCATCTCTTAGAAACCCAAGTTGAGACTAGGATGGCTCTTAACTCTCCTTTCAGATAGCTGACCTGTTCCCAAAGGCCCACGTTAGTAGCATAGAGGGTATTCCATCCTGAATTTACAGCTAAGCAGTGAGACTGCACACTGTGGTTTTGCTGAAGGCCTTAGAAATATTAGCTTAATTCTGGTCTTTCATAGCCTTTCATAAACAGTTCTTTCTCAAGTCAGGAAAAGACAAAGCTTATCTACAGTGGTGATGATGGGAAAGTAACTAAAAACGTTAAGTAACTTTTCTCCTGGAAGCACATCCTTTTATGTGGAACATGAGGGTGTCAAGGGTTTTGATTGCGGGGTGACAATAAAACCCTGGCAGATGTATTGCTAACCTCCTTTCCCCCCCTCTTCCCACTTTGCCCCCTCCCCCGTTCCCACTCAGGACAGGCAATCGGGAGGAAAAAGAAGGACAGAGAGAAGAGAGTTGGAAAAATTAAAAATGTTTTACCAATGCTACTAATAAGAATAGAGAAAAATAATACAAAATATACAAAACCAATCTTGAAAGTCTCAGCAACTGCAGAGCCGGCACCTGAAGTCCTGGATTGGACTCTGCAGCCAACTGGAGCTGGATTCAGTCTCTGACTAGGCCTCAGTTCGCAGGGACGACTAGCAAGGTCCTCTCCTAATGTCGGCCATAAGGAAAAGGGACGAGATCCTCGTGATGTCCCACTTCTATATGAAGTATTCACGTGAATGGGATATTATACTCCGTTGGTCAGTTTCTTGGTCACCTGTTTCTTTTTGCCCCTCTCGCGAGACCTTTATCCATTCGTTATCAATAACTTCACATTCCATTGCTATGTTTACCAAAGCATGTATCTGGTTCTCCAGGAAAACGCAGCTAATATGAAGGCTTTAGCTGACAGGCAAATTCACTAAAAGAGAAACTTGGTTTTTAACAAAATCAGGAGAGAGGGGAAGAACTCATTTCAAAAGCAGGTTCTGTTGTGCCGCACAGGAGTGAGCCTCCAGCCCAGAAGGGGAATTGCACATCAGCTTTGGAGGCTAAGAAGGGCATGACCTGCTTGCCTAAGACAAGAAAGACTTCCCAGGTGATGCTGTTCCCTGCTGGCTGTTTTATGTTTTTCCAGTCCCAGGCCACAGATCTGGCGCTCCTTTGTCATCAGTTGTCACCCCAGCACCGGCTGCAGGAGGAAGCAGGTCTGGCTGAACCTGGGACTCTGGGTGAGTGATTGGTAAAGACTTCCCAGGCAAAGAGGTCAGGGAGAAAATCAGCTACTGCCAAGGAAGTCTGGGACATGGGGATTGTGATCAGAGAACTCTGAGAGGCGGGACGTGCGTGGTGAGCCCGGTATTAATTTCAGTGTTGTCACAATCCAAATACTTCCTGAAAGTGAATTGATGTCTGTGCTGCTATTTTGGAAGGAACAGGGGACGAAAAGCTTGAACTATGACAAAAGATCCCGTTTTCACTCTGGGGAGTCTCATTTTTTTTTTTTCTTAATGGCACCATCTTTAAGTTAGAATGCAGTGTGTAAATGCAATCTAAATTATTTCGTAGTACAATGTTAGCTCAATCCAAAGCAATTCTGTTTCTCTGAGAATGTCATGTTTAATTTTGCTTCTTAATGAATTCAGGCTTGGAAATATCAAAGCTGTTGATGAAACCAAATGTTCGGGTTTTTTGGGCGGTTCTCTTTGGGTGCTCTACGTTTGGCTGTGGTAGAGCTGCTCCGTAACACAGACTGCGTTGTCTTCTTCCTATCCCAAATCTTTTCTCGTTTGAGTGAAATCCCTTTGGGAAAGAACTGCTTTTCCTATGTAAACTGTGAAGCAGAAAGGAGCAGTAACTGTCACCAAGTTTTCCAGGGTCTACTATAGTACTTATTCTGGCCATATTTCTTGTAGGAGACATTAACAACTGTATATATACTAAGTTGCACACATTTGAGTTCTAACAACCTTAAACTCCAGGGATTCAAGTCAATGCCATTAAAAGGGTGGGAGAAAATGTCATTTTAAGTGGTGTCGGCATATATACTCCTTTTGACTTGAATCGCTGACTGTTGTCCCAGTGATTTAGTCTGGATCTTCCCTATATATATGGGAAAAGCTTATATATTCTCATATTCAAAGTATGTAAGCCCAGTTTTTGGTGCTGGAGTCTCTTAAGTGTTTTACATCTTGGTTGCTTAGGCTGAAATAATCCTGATATCTGTATGTGTATATTCATCTGCTTAGTCTAATGGTTTTTTAAGCTACTGGCAATTTCAGTTATATTTGGAAGAGAAGTAGATGTGTCCAAGGTGCCACACTCCTGCAAGTTTGTGAGTATTAGTGGCTTGTAGAGGAGCTGCAGTCAAGAAGAGCAAACCCCTTATTAGACACCACAAGAGAGACTTGTGAACCTGGTTTACTAGTTCCTGTGGCTTATTTGAATTACTTGTTTAAACCTTAAATACACCTAATTTATAGAGAGTGCAGCGTGTGTCTATGTAAGTTTGTCTGCATATTATACGCATGTGTATTGTTCACTGAAATCCTTCCAGAAATTAATTGGGCTCCCCCTTGTAAAAAGCATAACCCCAGCTCCACCTGGTGGCTCTGCGGATTAATAAGACAAAACTGCTGCAATGTATCTTGTTTGTGGTTTTGCTTTTTGTCTAGTAAAAAAAAAAAAAGTATAGCACAGGTGTGTGTCAGCTCCCTCAAGATACTTATGGATCTGTATAAAAGACTGGCTTTATTTTTTGATTTGTGGTTTTGGGGGTTCATATTTTCTGGACTTATGCCTTCAGAGGTAAGTCTTCATTCCTCAGTCATGAGAGAAAAAAAACTATTTTAATGTTATATTTATATATATGTATAAAATATAACGAATTTCCTTCTACCTCACCACTTTACATCTTGAGAGCAGGAGGTAGAGCTTTATGAGAAAGGGCAAATATTTTATCTGAATCGTGCTGCCTTCCTGATTTATAACTCTCCAAATGTGAGGCTTGAACAAAGCTTCAAGCCAGCTCTAAAACTAGAAGGACTCATTTACTGTCCCATGCAGCTGATTCTTCACTGATATTGTCAGTGAAGTCAAGTACTAAGTCAAGTACTAAAAGTCAAGTACTAAGAACAGATATATTTTTTTCTTTGTTTTTTTTTTCTGCCTATACTAGCGAGGCATTTGGTGTAGATTTTTGTTGTTGTTATGCAAGCTGTTATGTAGTCAGAAATTATTTTTATTCCAAGCGGGACAACAAAAAGAATTCTTAAACAAATTTTTCATCAAAAATTTGTGTTAGATCTGGCAGAGTTTTTGTTTGGTTTTGATCATCTTTTAAAAAAGCCAAAATTAGGTCAATGCTCTAATAAAATAAAAAACGAAGCTCAGGCGGTGCAAGCCTGGCTTCACATTATCAGCAAAATGAGTGATGCAAACAGGTGAAACAGCTTTGTGGTGAAAAATGAAATGGCTTATGGCCATGGAAAACCATGAACATGTAAGGTGCTGATCAGAGTTGGAAATTGTGCTTACAAAGTGCAGGTGAACTTTCTGTGGCATTTATTAAAAAAAAAAAAAAAAAAAAAGTCAGTAAGGATACATTATATTGAAAATATTTGTTTTAGAAGGAAGACCATCTTGCCCTGCTGACCTGTAAGGAGGATGACTTAAGAGGTAAATAAACTCATAGCATATGCCGCTCACCCCTTACAGCTATTGGAACACTTTTTGGGGTAGGGAAGCCTCTTTCTTTTTGGTTGGGTTTTGCCGTTGTTGTTGCTTTGCTTGTTGCAAGCAGCGAAACAGGTATAAAAAGCCAGGAGTGCATCTTTTTGGCATCACCAAGTATTTTGCAGAGATTGCAATACTTTATATTACTCCTTTGCAGGACCTCACAGGGAATTATTGGCTACGGATCGTGAGGGTTACGTGGCAGTGGAAGAAGTATTCACCTTCTTGTATAGTAGTTAGCTAAAACCTGACCTTTTAATTTTTTTTTTTAATCAAATAGAGCAAAATTAAGCATAAAAAGGAATATGCATTGCCAAATTCAAGTGCATTTCCTAATTGCAGACTTTTCAGCAGCAACAGGTTTCAACATGCTTGATGTGATTTTGACATAAAGCAATTTGGTCTGCGAAGTTTTAATGATTTTGGATTTATTTTGCTCCTTTGCCATTTTTCGTAGTCATCTGCTATGGCATTTGAATCTACAGACATAAGATGAAGTGTCACTCAATCTCGCCATGGTTGCAGCATCCCAGCTGCTCTCCTTTGATGTTAAAGCCTACAGAGACACGGTTCCCAGCTTAAGCATCTGCAGAGAGCTGCTCACCACAGGCTGTGGGATTGTCCCTTCGCTGCCCCTTGTCACCTCTTGTGAGACTTGCTTAAAGTCAAGTACATGTGTGGCTTAATTACAGCATGTTTAGAGGAATCATTAGCTTGGATTTGGTGGATTTCAGATTGGGAGTGTCTCTGAATACCTTAACAGGTATTAATGATATTAATAATATTACTTAATGTTGTAGCTTTCCATGGTTATGGACCTTTCCATCCCAGCTGTGCATCTTCAGCAGGGCCTGTTAGAAACAAAGGCACAAGGACCTGATTAAAATCAGAGATCACATTACAGTAACACTCTCTTTGCTTTGTAGGGATGGCACTTTGCAGTCCATAGAAATGTCATTCATTTCTCAGGATCACAGACATACTAATTTGGGGACTGGCAGAAGGTAGAACATTTTTTGCAATAGTGAAAATTCACCATGCTTTGCCTAGCATTTATTTAATTGAAATATCAGACACACGCAGTTTATGATTTGACCATGTCTTTGGAAAATTTTGGGATGACCCCAAAGAAAGCTTTGGCCAGGGAAGATAGACCAGACAGTCAAATTCACCTAAAACTGAGCTTTTGAGTAACTTGTATTTGCACTGTGCTGAGCTTTTACCATCCTTCCCTAGATCAGGTGGTTCTTCTTGACATCTCTTGTTATTGTCAATAATCGATCACTTTGCCTGGTCTATCCTGTATAGCTCTAAGGAGCTGCTTGGGAGATGGGACTTGGTGCCCAGTTGAGTTGCAACACCAGAGACTCCTCCTCAAGGAGTTCCCAATTAAGACCATGAGGCAAAGTGCTGCTTAATTTAAGGAAAGCTATTTTGCTCAAGGATGATGTATTTGGTTGCAGCTTAATTGAAATCAAATAGCATGTAGAAAGGCAAGAGAGACAGCAGCCAGAAGGTTAAGCAGAGCACCTTGTATCCAATGTGGAACTGAGGATTAGCTAATGATTGTGGAGCAGAAGTAAAAAATCAAGTTTTATTGTGTGCCCTGCACACAATACCATATTGTGTTCAAAATTAAATCTGAAAAGCAGGCACTTGTTTATCTCTGTACGTTACCGCAGCATGTGTGACAAGAAAATAAAGAAGTCATGAAATAGCATTAGTGTTTTCTTTTTGTTGATTACTGAGTTTCTTTAGCTGCAGGAAACACTGGCTAAAATTTATGGCTCCAACCTTTAGTTAAAAATTAATGTAATTGCTAAGTCTTAGAATTATGAATGACTGCTTGTTGAACAGTAACAAGAAGATAACCTTTACAAAAACCACCTAATAAGTCTGCCTGCATCAGGGAACTTTTGCAGTTTAAGAAGAGCTGAGCAGCAAGAGTAGCAATATGCTTTAAAAGGGGAATGTAGATGCTGGTAAATAAGAACGACTGTTGAAACTGGCATTGCAAGGCGCATTATGAAGCTGTTTCAAGGAGATTTGCAGTAAATACAGCTTTTTTTTTTTTTTCTGCTCCTAAGGCATCTTTCTTCTGATGATTAGCATTTGGTAAACCTTGATTATTTAGCCTTCTCAGTAGTCTCAGTGTATTTTGAGAAATAAGTTTTGCATAGCTCATGTTTGAAAGTCTTTGAGGTGAGAAGTAGCAGATACTTGACAGCACAGTGCCAGGTGGCAGAACAGACTGTGGTCAGGCTTCAAGAGAAGTAATGTTCCCATGAAGGCTGTCAGTTTTGGCCATTAGCTGATTGTAATGGCAACAGTTCTGCTGGGAAACAGCTAACCAGTGTTACCTATAATGCTCAGAGGTGTTTGGACATTTTTATTTCATGCTAAGGAATAGCCCGAAGAATATAATCAATCGGGAAAACTGAATGAGTGCCCAGTCTCTGCAGGATTGAAGGACCAGGTATGACTGCAGGATTAACAAATACCCATCTAGCTAGTCACCTTGTAGTCACCTCTGCATCTTCCCATTAGCCAGCAATTTTAGCTTATTTTTCCACCAGTGCATTTTTTTGTTTCAAACCAGGTGGTAAACACGGGACCTGATCTAGCTGGGTACACAAGAGGTATTTTGAGACATTTTCCCTTCCAAAGCCCCTTGTCTTAGTTTCCTGGCTTGGAAAGCTCTGCAGGTGCTTTGGGTGGATTCAGCATAGTCTGCCAAGCCCATTGCCTTTGTGTTCATCTGGCATCTCCTTTTTGCAGTCTCATTTAAGGTGAATCCGAAAGATGTTTGCAGTTTCAGGAGTGGCATCTGTTTGAATCTTTTACTTGAGTTTGGGAAAGCAGAAGCAGCAGCTAAGCAGAAAAATCTGGAAAAGGGCAAAATGTCACTTTGGGTCTAAGGCAAGCCTTGTTGCAAAGGGAGAGAGGTCTGAGGTTTTTTTGGACATTTTGCTGGACTCTTGTTGGAGGAGCTTTTCCTCCAGCCCACATCTCACAAGGCTCTGAGGCCACAGCAGCCTTGGAGAGGGGAGAAGCTTTCAGCATCTCATGGAAAATGTCCACTGTGGAGCCCCTGACTTGGAGAAACTGTTCCTGAGAAAAATGCTTTTCTAAATTTTTTTCAAGCCTTTGTCTCCATCTTTTGTACTATTAAACCTTGGTGCTAAACAGTGTGAGAAGGATGAACTCTGCCTGCCTGACCACATTAACCTCCCCTCCTTGACCTTCTGGATTAAGACTTTGAACTGTCACCTGTAGCAGATTTCATAATGGTTGTTAATAATACTTAAAATTACATGTGTACTAAGAATCAAGCGCTCTCTTTTAGTCAACTGAACAGCTGCATTATATCTGTATTATCTGGGCAGAGGGGACTATTTTCCCTTTAAACCATGGCTTTTTTTTTTTTTTTTTTTTGCTGGCTTGTTGAGTGAATTGACTGAGATTACATCAGGTGTGACTTAGAAGGCATTAGACCAATGAAATACAGTGACTTATACCATATTGTGCCATTCAAAAGTTGTTTGAACAGCGGGTCAATAGTTTTTAATAGTTTGCAATGTGAGATCAGGTTGTGATCTTTGCTATGTTTTTTTAACTTGAACCCTACTGAGATCACAGTGTGTATGTCTGCAGTCCCATCTTCTATTTTAAGTTATAACCAAGCTGCGGGAAATAAAACCTCCCCACTGAGTAAATTATTAGAATACTTTAATTTACTCGATCTTACCCAGCAAGCTAAAATAAACGTGGGTCCTTAGATGTATCAGTAATTCATGTAACGTCTTAATTACTCAGTGTGCAGTCATTTCATTTCCAGTAGCACTCATTACTCCAACAGCTCTCAAGTGTTCCTGCAGCAACATATGGCTTGTAGCTATAATGATACTATCTCACAAGGTTCTGAAAGCGGTTTTATTTTTTTTAACTCCAACTTGCACCGATTGTGTTTTGTTTACCTTTTTGCCACTGCTATTGTTTATTACCAAGAGCTTATCAATTAGCTCAGTCAAGATCCCAAGGAAAACTACTGTTTCACTCACTAAAAATCAATAAGGAAATTCAATAACTCCTTCCAAAATCCAATAAAGAAGCAGCAATTAAAGTGTTCAAAGCAAGTATGTGCACAGAGCTTTGGTTGAATAGTTTATTTGATGAAAATATGCTGGTTTTTGTTAACTGTAACTACCTGCTGAATGCAGCTTGAATTTGCAAATAATTTGTTCCTGCCTTGCCCTTTTTCTTAAAAATACTGAAATAAAGGTGACATTTTCAAAGATAAAATATTTTGATTGTTTAGAAGTCGTATCTTGAGATAAACCTTACGGCATGTGAATGACTACTGGTTTTGGAGGTTAAAACTGTGCTAAAACCAAACCACAGTGTTATGTGGAGGGATGGGAAGGAAGGATTTTAAGGTGCTGTCTGGCTCAAGACCAAAGCAACTACTTTGTGCTTCCACCTCCTGTGGACTTTGTAGTTGTCATTTTGACCATGGTGGACATCCATTTCTCATGTTTAAATGGAAGTCCATCTGGAGTGTGTGTGTTGGGACACGGCTTGAAGCTCATTTGTTCTCTTTTATGTAGCAGCCTTCATAGCAGAAAGCGAGAAGAAATTACTATGTGTTGTAGCCTGGGGTGAAAAATTCAAGAGGAATATATCTGATGATCAGCTAACTAATTCTAATGTGGTAGGGTTTTTCAGCAGAGTTACAGCGTGATTACTTTTTGAATACCATTTAGATACGGCCAGTAATTCTTACTCTTTATATGACTGTAGCTGCTAGGGACTAGTAGCTCAGTCCAGATTTGGTATGTTGTGTGATGCTGTATTGTTTGTGCAGACAGTGCAAGACATTTCCATCCCAGAAGACATGCTAAGATAAGCAGATAAGACAAAAATACTGAGGGAAAGAAAATATTTCTGATTTTTTTGCTCAGTCAACCAATGAAGAATTGATGAGGAGATACTCCCTGGTTACCCATGGATTTGCAGGCACAGCCCCGAGGCAAACACTAGTACCGTGGTTGCCAGTAGGATACTTTAATCTTGTGATTATCCTTCATGTGCACAGGTAACACAGTAATGGGGAAACATTGCATTTCTCACATTTCAAAATGGTCCAGAGTAAGCAGCCGTTTTTTGCATAACAAAAACACTTAATACTTGTCAACAATTAACAGAAGGGAAAAGATGTATTTTTAAAATCTGCTCCACTCCCATCAGAAATTAGGAAAAGCTATCAAGGCAGTTAAAGGAAAATATAGAAGGATTGCAGCTGTTCTCAGAATAATGGAAAAATAATTATCAGTGTGCTAGCCGATTGCGTGTTGTCCCTGCTGGATGCCAGAGGAGAAACATCTATTTTCAGAACGCTCATCAGGCCTCATACTCACACAACAAAGGGAAATAAAATGTGTTGAAATATGTGACAACCAAAGATTGCGGCATTTAATAACAATTCAGTAATGCAGTTGCTGCCATGTTTCCAGTGATTGTTTGCTGTTTTGGAAGAGTGTCTCCTTGGCGGTGCTTGTGCTTTTGTGTCCATTGGTGGTCAGAAATCGCCACAAAGCAGCTCAGCTCCTGAGGGAAAGTCCTCTTGGCGTTGCCGAGGAGCGGGTTGAGGTTATTTATAGAGAGACTTTGAACCTTTGTCCTCCTGCTCTCCATAAGCAACTCCTAGAAAAGAGTATAGAAGATAAACCAGGATTATGGGGGTGGCTGTCTTCAAAGGCCCCTACAAGCATCCAGGACCCTCCTGCTGTGAGCATTCTTGGGCCTTTAGAAGTACCAGCCAAGGGGGAGGACTTTCTTAATTGACCTCATCGGCGATCTGGCTTGGGAAGGTCTTTAGCAAGGTGTATTGTTTTCTTCATCTTTTGCCTGAGATGGGTAATTAATTATAGTTTATCCATTTGTCAGAATGATTAAAGCAGCTCCACTTTATAGCTTGACCTTCAGGTAACTGGAATACTCCTTTCACTTAATGCTGCCTACCGTTCATGAAATTTGTGCAGCCTTTTGCACATAATATTTTCCTCCATGTTTTTCTGAACATTTGTGTTCTTCTACTAGGTCTTTTTTGACTGGAAAGTACATGGAACCATTCCTTTTAGGGTTGGAAGAATTTCTGGGGCCCATGAGAAAGTTCATGTTGAATATTCTGGGCACCTTTTGTAAGATTATTAGCTTCTGTACAGATCTGCAATGGTTGTACTGAAGCTAATGTATCAAATTCTCCGTTTCTCCTTCCAAATCATGTCTTTTAGGCAGCTTCAGCAGATGCTCCACTTTCTGTCTCAGGAAGGGCTTTTGATCTGGGACCCTAAACCAAAGCAGTACACAACTGGCATGGAGAACAGCAAGACTGGAGCTTGGCTGCCTTCCCTCTTGTGCATTCTTGAGAAGTGGCCGCTTTTTATTCCCTAGTGACTTGTCTTCCATTTTGTGCTAGTTCACTGCATTTCAAAGGATATGGTTCTAATTTAAAATACAATAACACTGGGTGTTGATACTGTAATTGCGTATTCATATTCAGAGATTACTTCCAAACAGTTTGCTACTTGCTAAAGTCAAAAAATTGTGAGCGAGGATTGCGTAAGTCATGAGATTGCCTTAAAATCGTGATAGCTCTGTGTATTTCTCTTGGGTATTTCTTTAGGGTTTACGTTTTTGAGCTTTCCTCTGCCAGCTGAAAGGCAAGTCACTTGTGAATAAAAGAAAAGCTGAGCGTTTCTTTCATGTTCCAGAGGGCTTCAGGAGCCACAACTTGAGCATGAAATGTCACTGGATTTGTAATGAAATCATTGGAGCTGGCAAGACTGCCAAGTACTGTCCTCTACCTACTCCTTAAACACCAAGCCCTGGAAAATTGAACTCATGTTCCTGGAAAAATAAAGAATACTACCCTTTAATATATTTCTCCTGTTCTGTGGACTCATGGTTAATTACTTTTCATTAAACACATGGTTAGCAGGAGAGCAGAGGTGTTTAATACCGATAAATAACTGAGTATTTAATGTATATCATAGTCCCATTAAAGTGAGCCCACCTCTTTTTTTTTCCTTTCCTTTTGTTATTATTTTTAAATGACTGTTACACATCTGCAATAAAACTGTAGTAAATACTTAGAGGAGACTTCTACATTATTCCTTCCAAAAATATTTTTCTCCGCATTCCAAACTTTTCTAATTTAAAACCAAACTTATGCATTGTCCATACGTTTCAAGAGGCAGCTGGATTAAAACCTTTTGGATGAGATTTTAATGAATGACTGTGTTCTCTCATTGAATCAGTGCAGGGAGTAAATTTTTAATGACTCATTAACAAAGTTAATAGTTTTGAAAATCATTATAGTGCAATTCCATTATTTTGTTTCTTTTTTTGCAGTGCGACTAATGCTCCATGCATCATAGTAATGTTGTTCTTTTGGCTCTTCCAGCAGAAACTTGTTTTGACTCAGAGCTTCCTCTAGGAAATCCGTTATGAAAATGGCAATTTAGAAATATTCTGAGATGTTCTTCTTAATGATTTAGGAGAACTATAGACCTTCTCAAGGGCCAGACAACCCAATGTATACAGGTTGAGACCAGATAAACACCTAATACAATTTTCAAAAGAATTTGGGTAGCCTGACATCTTGATCCCATGCTGAATTAGAGGCCAAATCTCGATAGGCACCCTGTATAACTCTATAAACTGCCTTGTTTAGTTTTCCTAATTTTTCCTAGTTTTTTATTTGAAATGTTGTGGATGGTCTTGGGTCTGCGTTCAGGGGCTGCTGACCAGCAACCCTGTGCCTGGCATAGCAAGAGCTTTATACAACATCCACATTCCCTTCTGTCTGCAGGCAGTGCTTTCTATGAACTATTTTTTATGTACAGACATACCTTTTATAGGAGCCTTTTTGCTACAGCTGTTGCCATGAAAATCATCCTGTTGCATTTGATTCAGGTTGACTGCGCCTAGTGGATAAAAAATACTTAAAATTATCTGCTGCAGTTTGTCTCTTAGTCAAATGTTTGGATAGTCCATTGCCCCCTGAATGAAGAATATTTATAATAAACGTTAGCTAACAAGCTTCTTCCTTGCTAACTAAGACATTAAATTCATTGACAAATGTTGTCATGAGTTGGGTTTGTGAAAAAATAAATGAAGTTCTGAGGTAAGGAGAAGAAATATGAGGTCACAGAAAGGGGCCTGGAGACATTTTGAAAGCTGTAGTGCTTGTAAGCCTTAGGGAAGACTTTTATCCTGACAAAAACATACAGGACCAAGTTTTATAAAGTGACTAACAGAAGAGATAGGATGTGTCACTGCACCCATACTGAAAGGTATGTAGGTGTTCAGAGACACCAAAAGAAGCAAGTTTAAAACAATGATTCCCATTGATTATCTTTCTGAAAGATGCTAAATTGTAATTTCTTGTCTCTGTTTTACACATTTCCTGCTGCTTTGCTGCTGCACTTTTTTTTTTTCTTTGCCGTGTATAAGCTGCTTCTGTGTCACGATGGGGATTGCCATCCAGGAGATATTTATGGATGAGATTTCCTTTGTCTGCAGGAGAAAGACCGGGCAATATTCTCAGTTTTGCAGAGACTGAAGCCTGCCGTCAATAACAGCCAATTGACTTACTAGCAGAAATGAATTTGGAGTGCTTTCATGGACAGGACTACAGGGAATCAAGGTTTTATGAAATGTGTAAATAGGGATTTGTAAGAAATACTGCATTCGCTTGCTTTTACCTACTGATAATAAAAATGTGTTTCTTCGGCTGCAGGCATATTGCTTGTCAGTTATAGGCGATACTTCCATAACTGCCGTATTTAAGGTTGCCATTCATGATCAGTACTTGTGTTCTCCTTTTAAGAGCTGTGTGGGGACAGAACATCTTCTCAGGGTGTTCTGGGGGGCTTTGGGTAGACGTGGGATGTGCAAAAACATTTTTACAAACATAGTTTTACACTGGAAGCATCCCCTGATGCTAAGGACTAAAGCGAAATCCATCTTTGGTTAGACATGGCTGGAGAACATGGACACGGAAGAAAGAGAACCCACGTTTTTGGGCACCAGCCTGCAACCTGCTTCTGCAAGTGCCCTGTAGTTACTTAACAGGTAATTACTGTATCATTGGAGTTGCTGATCCAAACTATTGAAACATTTATAAGATTTGCACGTGTGCATGCACATTGAAGTCAATGCAGAGTGAGAGCAAGCAACGCTTGGAAGGGAGGCTGCTTAGTATGTTACTGGACATTTAACTCAAGGGGAAATTCAGTGTGCTTTGTCCTCAGAAGAAAAC
Source organism: Streptopelia decaocto (assembly GCF_964273445.1). Taxonomy (NCBI): domain Eukaryota; kingdom Metazoa; phylum Chordata; class Aves; order Columbiformes; family Columbidae; genus Streptopelia; species Streptopelia decaocto. The sequence goes on from NC_138658.1 coordinate 29,615,623, forward strand.
TACACTGTGTACTAAAAATTCTGTCTAGAGCTCTTAGAAATGGCAGTGCTTGAAAAATAAAGTAGACCGATAGCATTGGCGCATTCAGCATTTCAGTATTTTTAAGAGCACTTACTGCTAATATATAGATTCTACTTGGTAATTCACACTTTCAATTATCATACATTTAGTTACAGCAAACAGTCCCCTCGTTCCTTAAATGTAAATAAATTACCATGAGCATGTGTTTAATGGCCTCTTTCATATTTCCTTTTCACAAACACTACTTCTACTTGAGCTAAGCACCTCCATATTTTGTGGCTGTTTACTTATCTGTCCTTCTTCTGGGAGTATCACATTCAAGATAAATAGATTGGCATCGTCTTGGTACTTGGGTGATTAATGTGAAAGCTATTTCTAAACTATTTGTTGTACATGGCATTTTACCTCTGTATAGGGAAAAAATGCATGAAGTGTAGATGCTAACGATAGATTAAGCAAACATGATTTATTTTAAAATACAATAAGCCTTGGAGAGGGGATTGCCTCCATAGGTAATGTCCTCACTGCTAAGTGCTCAGTGTGTCAAATATCTGCAATTTAAACCCACTTTTATGTATTAGTTTGAGTTGTTTGTCCAAGTAATAATGCACTTCAGAAACACTGATTTGCGCTTTGTTTTAAAAAAAAAAATCCAACCACCATCTCTCAAAACGCATCTTTTTTGAAATGTACGCGTTACTCCTGCGTATTCCTAGCATCTGAGGGCACTGCATTATTCGATAATTCAAATTCTGGTATAAGGTTTTGTATACCTCACTTTTGAGTGAAGATGTTTTATCCCCAGTAGTCATTGTTAACACTTTTCATCTAACGAAAGCTGAAGGCTGTCCTTCAATGCTTTTTTTTGTTTGTTTTCACTGATTTAAATTACATACATGGGTTTATGTCTGTAGAGGCTTAGGTTTGGGTCCCATAGGACCTTCAGTTTGACAAGCAGCAATTTGTACTGAAAGCAGCAAAATTTCCAGCCAGTTCATGAAGAGGAAATTCCAGTTCATGAGGAACAAATTCCATATTGTGAAGAGGGAATTCCAATTTGTGAGGAGCAAATTTCAGCCCTGAGTGTGTCACTGATCAGTAGGTGTCACAATGATGAGCTAAGAGCAGCACATGTTGAAAAACTTTTGGGAGAGAGTGATTCTGACTGATCAAAATATAATACAGAAACACAGTCCCTATTTGCAATATGTCATCTGAACTTGCAGAGCAATAAAGTAGGGAGATGACCTGAACTACCTTTGGCAGGGAAGGATGGTCAATAGCATGATATTAATGAGATCTGTGGTATACATTTCCATTTGTGGCTACAGAGCTGCTGATAGACAAGAAGTACCGACAGAGATGTCTCTAATGATGGTTAGATCTCATGTGCTGTCTATTTAAACCCTGGGTTTGTGCCTCAAATCAGTTCTTGGTAGCTACAAAGTTATCCAACAATCAAAAGAGACAGAGATGTCTGTAGTCCTTGATTAGATGGGAAATCAAACTTACAGAACTAGTTGGGGTGATGTTCACGGCAAACCAATGCCGTGGTTTGGAACAGCACAATGTATTCTGGCTTCTACCCTTAAATATTACTTTTTTCCTTCCATTTTGTGTTGACAAAATATTTTAAAAGTTCACTCTTTGGAGAGCAGTGTTGGTTGTCCTGCCTATTATGTTTCTACAAGGTTTGCATATACTGACCTCCTGTGGACTTGGACTGTTTAAAGAATTCAATGACTGCAGAAATACTTCAGTGTTCCCTTGTCTGTAATGTGGCATTTCATGTCTTAGTAACCAATAAGATAGTTCTTCAATTGAACAGAAAATAGTTTTGGCAAATTGAGAGCTTGTGAGAATGGAAATTTAACACAGGAAGACAGAAGACAGCATGATAGAATTAATAGATTAATCTGTTCATCAATTACTCTTCAAAGAATGTGTCAAGCTCTTTTCTTTTGATTTGTATCTGATTAATCAAAATTACTTCCAGGCATAAAGTCATGGTCTTTTTGTTCTTCTTTCTTCCCCTCTTTTCCTGTCTGGGAAACAAAATCGATGCTTATATCTTTCTTAATTTTTACTGTTCCAATGTAAAACCTATTTTAAAAATACTTTTAGCTGAGACTTAATGCACAAAACTTTTTTTTTTTCTTTTAACATCAGCTTGAAGACTGACTCTCCTTTTCCCTCTGATCCTTCCAGCGTGCCAGTGAATAAGGAACAGTCACTGGGCTAAAATATACGGGGAAAATAATGGAGATTAACAGGGAGTGTGCATGGTGATGTGGGCCTAGTATTTATTCCCAGATTCAACAGTTGAAAAATAAACAAGATGGTTCTATTCTGATCTTCAGTATTACTCATAAATCTGCAGAGAACCTGTAGTTTTGGCAGAGATGCCGCCTTTCATAAAAGGAGATACTGGATCCTTGTTTAAATGCTTCAGGTGGCAAAGAATCCCATCTCATCCCTTAATTTGGTTATGACTGTGAATTATATTCTCTACTAAATACTAGCATGGAGTTCTTTCCAGCATGTATCCAGCTCACTGTTCAGCCAGGTGATCCCAGTGTAGGGTTAATGGCTACATGGAGAAAAAGGAAAAGAAGGAAAGGGAAAGAGGAGCTGCAACATGACTTGGTGGTTGTGAGGAGCCTTGGCTTCAGGCAGAGCTGTCAATTTGGCAGTATTCAGTAAATAACAAAAGCATTTTCCTTTTTTGATGATTCTTTTTGCATCTTTAATACAGACCACAGGAGTCATATAACCAAACACAGGCTTGTGATCATCTTCTGGTACCTGCTGGGACAAAAGTGAAGATATTGCATCACCTGTTTCTTGCTGTATCAAATCCTTACTAACAGATGACAGTGTTATTGAAAGATGTTTTCTTATTTTTTGACTAATTTCTTTTTTTTTCTTTTTTTTTTCTTTTTTTTCTTTTTTTTTCTTTTTTTTTTTCTTTTTTTTTTCTTTTTTTTTTTTTTTTTTTTTTCCCCTAGAGCTGCTTGTGGAGCCATGTTTTCTGGTGTAGCAGGAGCTGTCAGACTTACACAACCCATTCTGTCTCACCATGGAAAACACATGCTTCACATAGTGGTGTCAGCAAGTAGGACAAAAAGGGCCCAGTAAGTCCATGGCCACATAACCTGCAATGGTGAGTCATTCACACGATTTAAAGCACACCTGTGGATAGTCAGATAAACACTGCCACCTAGATATGGGAATATTTTTTTGAATGAACCTCTGGATTGGCAGAGGACACGTTACTTACTAATCATAAGTATTGAAGTCTCTGTGTGAAAGAGCTGGAAATGTTTGCAGATCTCAAAAGTATAGCGCATTTTAGCATGAATTGTGTTGCCTGCATCTTCAGTGTCCACGTGTTCCTTACTGTTTTTCTTTAAAATCTGGAGAATCTGTTCCTCAAAATGTTGCAGCAGGTACTTGTTGAAGGGACAGACTGCATTCTGAGGGCACAAGCTACAGAAAAAGAAACAAAGATGCTATGATGAGTATTACAGCACAGATCAGCAACAAAGCAAAGTATAGAGCCATGGTTTCTTTTCAGTTTATCAAAAAGCAGCTCTCAATGGGGCTTTGTAAAATTTCTTCATTGTTTTTGCTTATTTAAAATGTGATAGTCACATGCAATGCCCCAAAGTTTAGATAATCAACCACATGGACAGGCAGCAGCAAACGTCTGATGGGAAATGTCTATTCTATTGAAAACCTTTCTCACATTTTTTCAGAAACAAGAAAATAAGCAGAGGGATATCAGGTTTACTAATCAAGAGAGATAATGTTTGTATTGATTAATACTTGTAGTAAATTTCCAGCACATTTACCTAAACTGTGTAGCACACATCTACTGCAGGTCATCTTTTACATTGTCTCTAAAGAGGAAGTAATATATATATATATATATATATATTTTTTTTTTTTTCCTGAGCTGATGGCATACTTGTTACAGACAAAAGATTATTACAGTAGATATCTTCTCTTAGGTGTGCTTCCGTTCTGAGATTATTTTGAAAGCCATGCTCATACTGATAGTTACTCCCACAAGCAAATCTGTTGACTTCAAAGCTAGAATTTTTCCTGCTTAGAGTGATTCTCATTATATTTATATTGCCATAGTTTTAACATTTTTATCAGATGTGGTTTAGAAATTTAGTTTCAAAAATAATTTCCATTTTCACTGATTTGGTTTTCTGTTAAATGCTAGGGTTTCCATTGACAAACTGACAACTGAAACATATTTCTCTCTTCCCATGTATTCCTGCCTTTGTCGGGAATTATAGAATGGTTTGAATTGGAACGGACATTCAGAGATCATCTGCTTCAAACCCTCCTGCCATGGGTAGGGACATCTTTCCCGAGATCAGGTTGCTCAGAGTCCCATCCAACCTGACTTCAAACATTTCCAGTGATGGGGCATCCAGAATTTCTCTGGACAGCCTGTTCCAGTGCCTCACCACCCTCACAGTAAAAAAGTATCTCCCTTGTATGAGTCTAATTATACCTTCTCTCAGACATGGAAGATTTGAATCTTCAGATTTGCATTGCAAACTTGAACACATTTAATTAACAGAAGAAAAAAATCATACTAGTATTTCCAGTGTCATTTCTTTCAAACCCTTTTGGATTGATAGACTTTGAGCAGCTATAATTTCCATGAGACACTACTGAATAGTGGTTGTCTGGGCTGTTGCACCTAACGAGGCAGCTGCTGCAGGATGTGGTGGATGTGAGCTGGAGCACAGGTGATAGTTTCCCTTGGTAAACAAAACGTGAACCATGCGTCTGCCTTGTCTGGCCAGCTCAGTGCCCTGTTGTTACTCCTCTCTTTAATTATCACAAGGGCAGATACCCAGGCAATTATCTTTGCTGGCCAATGTCTCAAGAGCCCAATATAAACTCATTTCAGACATTTACATGATTCAAGTAATGAGAAGCAGTACTCATATCTTTCTATGTCCCCAGGGATTGACCACTTGGCTGGCAACTTAAAACTTTACAAATGTCCATTCCAGGGCAAAATGTGTAAGACCAGCTCCTGAATAAGACACTGATGAACACACGCTGTAGCTGAGCCACATTTGGGCAGCAGATTTATACACGTACGCAAGTGCTTTCCCCAATATGGGTGTTCTTGTGAGTTAATGCATAAAATCTGCTCCCTGACTGGGAGAAGCTGTGCAGGTGGTGACTTGTAGCAAAATGGAGGAGACGGTATCGTTGGTGTAGGATCCTGTTGGGGAGGAGGAAATCAATTTGAAGAATGTGCATTTACTGCATGGCAGAATAAAAAAGAGGAAATAAGAAATGAGAGAGCACAAATATCTGCATATGTACACTGACATCTATCTCCAGAACTACTGGACTCTTTGTGGTCAAGATTTGGGTATTCGGGGGATCTAGGAAACATCATCTGTGTCCCAACTGTGAGTCAACCTGTGTTCATTGCACCTCCCCAGCAGAGAGCTTGACCTATCAACCTTCAGACTCAGTTGCTTTTTCCATAATCCCTCTAATTACAGCTGTTGCACTTTAAATGCATCATTAAATGTTCCTTAGAACAGAGAGAGCCTGTTGCTCTCTGGCACATCAGGTCGTTCCTAATTCATGCCAGTTTGGGAGAATTTGCCTGAAAAGGGACCACAAGGATATGTGAATTCTCTAGACACTTGACTGTGTGAATGGGTTGCTTGCTGTCTTGTGTTGCATTAATATTTGAAGTTTTTCCTTAGGCTCAGTTCCTGCTCCAGATTTTCCTCAGTGTAAATGAAACAGGAGTTACTTCAAAGTTGTATTGTTTCTAGTTAAGATCTGCTGTTTGTAGGGGTTGTATCTTAGATGTGAATTACTTGGAAAAAGCAAGATTGTGACAGTACACTTAACGGTTGACCGTCAGACTGGAGTGAATGAGGGCCCATACGTGTTTTTTTTTTATTTAATAAGGTAACACTTAACTGCAAATCCAGTACAGACTGTGCTGTCAGGTTTTGCTCTAGAGTCTGGGCAGACTCAGTTTTATGTCTATGTGTGTGTCTTTTCAGGAGTCAGGTCAGCTGTGTCTCGGGTTTCATTCCAGCTCATGTTCCAACAATCTTCAAAACACTTACATGTAGCTCTAGGCCAAGAAAAATGGGAAACTTGAAGCAGTTTTCATTTCAAATTTGATCTTTTTGGTGCCTGTGGATATGTGACATGGTTTGTATTATTTTATGTGGGCTGGTCAGAGAAGTGATGTGTCCTTTTCTGTCCTTCATGGACAGGACACTTAGCAAAACAAAAAGATAAAAATATGGAACATTTTTAGAAATGCATGTTTTTTATCAAGATTATGATGAAATACATATTTAACAGTGTTTTCTTGCTCAATTTGCAAAGACTGATGAGGTCATTTCAGTGTGAATGGCTTTCAAACAGACAACAAAATGAAAACAAGTCAGGTTTACAGGAGATTTATGACTTCAGAAGTAATTATAAGGAGTGGCACTAAGACAGAGCACCTGAAACAATGCAACCGAATTATCTCAATAGATGCATATAACAAATCCTGTCAAGAGTAATTAACATCACCAAACACCTTAAATTGAAAAATCTCACATGGGAAAAAACAGGAAGGTTCTTTAATCATTAATTCCATTTTAAACTTGAAAAATCTTATAGAAATGAACCCAACAGGAGAGCATATTAGAAAGAATGGGAATGAGTTACCCACAAGGCACAAAAGTTGTAACACAGAGTTTGAAATGTCTGGTTTGGTGTCACTTTTGTGACTGTTGGAATGAACTTTTTCTACTCTTACCACAGCAGAAACCTCTTTATGAGAACTGAATATTCAGCTATTATTATTGCCTTTAAAGAGACAACACTTGTCAGTGAAAATTCAGTGTCATGCTATTTGTCATCTCTGTTTGTAGGGCATATCCTCACTTGGTTGCTTAGCTATAAATATTAATAGGCCAGAATACTTGACTTGGTGACCTAATTAACTCAAGAGTTCACTACTGATAACATTAAAATGTGCACTCCTTTAAAAGATTGACCTTTTAATCACACACCATTTTGCCGGTTAAATAGTAATCTTTGGATGGGTAGGAGAGACTTGGCATGATCTAGATTTTAAAATTCCAAGTGGTGTCTTCAGTGGCATTTTTCTTTTCATCCGACTTAGCAGATCCTCATCTGCCCTCGCTGACAAAGAAATCCTTTTGCCAAATGAGAGGACATCAGTGAGGTACTTGGATTTTTCTACTGGAATAGTGCAGTTTGATGGGCGCTTTTACATTTTGATGCCACGATCAGTGGGAAGGTGTGGAGGCAAATAGCTTGAAGTAATGCTGAATTGCTTGTTCAAGTGAGTTAAAACATTTAATTTGCAGGTTATTTCATTTAATTCAATTGAGAATTCTATACCATAACATCATTTTACTCTAAAATGTGCTTTATTTTCTTCTATACTGCTTAAAGGTTGATTTTAAAAATCCTAAAAAGACTTCAACATTATCAAAACACAGCATTTTGGTATTTCCCAATTTTTAAGTTTCACAAGAAATCTCAGCTCTTGTGCTATTTCACAAATGCATTTCAAAATCTCAGGGCATCCCACTGAACGGAAAAATTTTCATCGCAGTTCTAGTGAATAAATTGTTTTGGGCTGTTATACGTACTGACAGAATGTATTATTACTGTGGGTGATATTTCTTCAGTATGCCTTCAGTCTGAGTTCTGTCTAGAAAGAGTTTAAGTCAATGTCATATTGGTCTTGTCTCTTTTTTTAAAGAAAAGAGGAACTTTAGTCAGTGTTCAGGCAATTGTGGCTTCACAACAGATACAAAGGAAGTGGTCCATGACCTTCCAAAAAGGTGTTTTATGCAATTACTATTCAGGTTTTCATAGCATAGCACTCATTGCTGGTCATTTTTTGGGGTTGTTTTGTTGGTTGGTTTAGGGGGGCGGAGGGAGGTGTGGGTTTTTTGGTGTTTAGTTATTTTCTTTTTTCTGGGTGGTAGATTATTATTTCTAATCACAAACCAAACTGATATTAATCACCCAGCTGGGTTTTCTGTTTGGTTCTTAGTGCTAAGGACAGTCTGTCTGTTGGCAACATGAGTAGCTGGATGAGACTTACCCACTGAGTTGTAGGTTGCTTTAAGTATCAGGATGAACTCTTGTGATGGCGATTGGTTTATTGGTTTTGGTCTAGAATTTATCTTACACTGTATTGTTTGGAGTGATACACAGCCTTCATTTGTGAGCGATGTTTGTTCTTCCCCTGAGGACATGACTCTCAATTTCCAGTTTGCTTCTACTGCAAACCTTTCGCCTTTGTGAATCCCACTTTGGCCATAACTTGGTCTTGGCATGACCAAGGCTAGAGCCAGAAAAGTACAGTTTACTGGGGCTGCTTACACAGGACTTTTTGACGGTGGGATTTTATTTGTCCTAAACTTAAAGTAATATGATCAACGAGGCTTTTAGTGAAGTGTTAGCAAAAGTTTGTTGAGATTGCCCTTTCCGTGTATTCCTGTTGTGAACTCGTCCCTAAACCTCCGTTGTGGAATGACAGGGCATAGAAGAAGGAAGGAAAGTTCTTGTGAATTTATAACTATAATAACTGCTATCCCTGCATAACAGAGAATTTGCAGCTCACCTCTCTGCTGTCAAAAGTCAACTGCCAGGGATATTACACTCCTTGGTTACTGGGAATTAACTTTCCCATTCATTGAATGCCCTAAGAGCTCTTAGGACCGTATCAGTCCTCTGCATTAAAGAGGAAGACTAAGGAAAGATATGTTTTTGTTTTTTTTTTTCTCTGACTTGTCTCCCCTGCTAATAAAACATGCAAAAAAAAGGGCAATAGCTTGTACAACCAAGTCCAGGGAACACTGTGCCTTTTACTCCTGAGTTTCAGCACAGGAGCAAAACCAAGGGTTAAAAAAAAAATAGAATGATAAGCATTTTTAATGGCAGTGTTAAGGGACTATTTGGTGTCACAGTGACACTCCATCAGCAGCTTTGAAATAGGTGATGGATTCCTTGGCCATGCTGGTCCAGATTTTTTCTGGCACATTTTCCATTGCAGATGGTCACATGGGGGCAGCCAGGACAAAGCAAAAAAAGAAATGTGCTGCCCCCCACATTATCGTTCCCACAGTGACAAAACTGCGAAATAAAATCAAAGGCCTGACTGTCATTTGGTGACACTGAAAATGTTTTTCTAAGTGTTCCAGTAAAGATGATACAGTAATGGTGTCACATTGTGCATTTACATGTCACAGTGCTTTTTACAGTAGCTATAGACTTGCAGATGCACTCCTTGATAATCCTGCAATTTTATCATCAGGGACTGATAAGCTCTCCCATATGAAAGTTGATGTCAGCATCTTCTGCCACTTTGATCTCCATGAGTTGATGCCTTGAAAATTAATGAGAATGCTACATGTGAAATCAAAATCAATCTGCTGTGGATTTTTTTTCCTCTCTCCGCTTTTCTGCGAGAGCTGGGAAGCGGGATGGGTGGGAGATGTACATTATCAGATTTGGAGCATGGCAAAGTATAAAGGCTGTAATCTCATCTCAGGATTCTTATGGCTTTAATAAACTCTTCATGCTTCATTCTTGCAGTTTACTGCATCATAGGGACCCCTCTACAAAATTGCAGCCATTCATTTTCCCTTCTGCCAGACAGGTTTTATTCCCTTGCTTTAGTATATATGTCATCCTCCTTTCAACAGAATCGAGACATGACAAAACTGGTTAAATATTTGTATTATCTTTTCAAAATATATAGAACTGCAATTTCTTTGATGGAGGGAAAGAAGGCAAAAGTGTTGCTGGGTACAATTAAGGGGTACTTACAAAAGGAAAATTAAAACTCAACTCTCAGGATGAAAACTCCTTGTCACTTGATCAAGATGGGCAAAATATCTTTATTGCCACTGGCATTTGGCAAAAGGTATTAGTCAATCATCCAGAAAAGCATTATTGTCCTGCCATCTGCTCCCACATCTGCTGAAGTCCTGATGGCTCCCAAGAAGCTGCCATTAGCAGTGATCCCTAAAAATAAAGTTCTTTTTACTCTGGATAAGTGAGCTAAGTAGACTACGTTCTCCCTTAAGATGATCGTCTGGCTGTGATGGCACATTAATTATGGTTTGGGCTGGCAGCTGTAAATTGCACTAATTGTTTGCCAACTTCTCCTGGAGGAATTTCTGGGGTGGAGCCTATTCCAATCCCTCCCATTATAATAGGTAATTTTGGACAAACCTAGCTGCCTTTTGAACAAAACAGGCCGTTAGTAGATAAACATATGTATCATCCTCCTCCTCTTAAAGAAAACCTGAATTAAAATGTGGGACATCCTGTTTTTCTTGATGTTGCCATGATGTTGAGGAAGAAGAGCAGCACTTGATCATGAATGGCAAGACATGAGTTGAGACTAAAATCAGTCTGACGAAATGACAGCCACTGGAATGTGTTTCTGTCCTCAAAGAAGTTCCTTATTGACGTGTTGAATGTCAGGAGAAAGGAGGGAACCAGCCTACCTAAAAATTTAGGAGATTTGAAGGGGAAATAATTGAATTTCTGACTGTAGTCTTAAAAAATTTGTTGTTGTATACACCAGATGGAAATGGTACTTACAGCAAGAAGTAATTTTTATGTGTTTTATCTTTGGAAACTGTTTTGAGCAGTCATATCAGCATTGAAATGGAGTGACAGTGTCACATGAGTAACACTTTTGCTTTGTAGTGTTTTGACCACTAGGAAATGAAGTAATCCAGCCTTTTGTGGTTTATCTGAGATGATCAAAGGAACTTGTTAATAGATGTCAAGGTTTGATTGCAGGGTGACAATAAACTGTTCTTCCCTTTAGCCGCCCCCCACTCCCTCCTTCCCACTAAGGACAGGTGATTGGGAGGGAAAGAAGGACAGAGAGAAGAGAGTTGGAAAAAAATAAAAAATCTTTTACTAATGCTACTAATAAAATAGAGAAAATAATACAAAATATACACAACCAATCTTGAAAGTCTCAGCAACTGCAGAGCTGGCAACCAAAGTCCTGGATTGGGCTCTGCAGCCAACCGGAGCTGGATTCAGTCTCCTCACTAGGCCTCAGTTCGGAGGGACAGTTCGCAAGGTCCTTTCCTAATGTTGGCCATAAGAAAAAGGGATGAGATCCTCATGATCTCCCACTTTTATATGAAGTATCATGTGAATGGGATGGAATACTTAGCTGGTCAGTTTTTGGTCACCAGTTTCAGTTCACTGCTCTCGTGGGATGTGCATCCTTATCAGCGACCTAGCATGCCATTGCTATGTCTATCAAAACGTGTATCTAGCTTTCAGAAAAGTGTAGTTAGTAAGGAGACTTTAACTGACAGGAAAATTCACTAAAAGAGAAACTTGTTTTTTAACAAGACCAGGACAATGGATAAAGACATAAAGAGCTTCAACTCTATCTTCCTAAAATTCTCAAGAAAAAGTAGGATGCTTCCATTACAAAAAAATGCTTAGTACTAAAACTTGAGAGTGGAAGCATTCTCCTTGCTTTTCTTTTGTTTCGGAGACTTGTGTTCATATTAATTATGACATAATATATTGCAGGCTCTTCTACTGATAATGAAAAATAAGCTCAAATAACCACGGTGCCTTGCTATAAATGTCACGAGGTTTGAAAATGCAAGTCTGGAGTATCAAAACTCAAAGGTCTTCAAATTAAGAACCAATTTTAAATTTGCAGCTATCACGCTGGTTTCAGCAGGGAGTGCCTCTGAAAGGATGTAGTACGTGAATTGAAAAAGCAGTTAAGATTTATATGTCTGCACTACCTTTGCCAAAAGAACTTATTCTTTTTTTGGGGGGCGTGGAGGGGGCTCATATTAAGTCCATAGATTCCTAAGGAAGGGGTTTAACCCCAGAATAGGCAGCTCAGCAGTTAGCTTTATACATTCATGTGTATTCATGGTTTTCCTAGAACCTCTGTCCTTCCATAAAGAAAAGGGAATTTTTCAACTGAGTTGTTTGGTTTTTTGTTTTAATGACTTCCCCAGTTCATTATTTTCCTGCCATTAGCTTGTAGGAGAATTTGAGGCATACAGTTTTCTATTATGACTTTGCTCAGCTCTTTATGTTCAATAAGAGGTTATGGTCTCATCTGCACAGGGTCTCCTGCAGTACTGGTATTTCCAAATAGACACTCTGCTAAAATATATGTAATCAAACTGTACCTGCTACCATACTTAGGGAAGACGTACTTCGTACTAGGGGCTTGAGATATAACTAGGGCAAAGAACTACAACTTCCACCACTTGGAGATTTCAAAGGAGGATGCAACCACTGTAGACTTTTTCTGCCAGTTTGAGCCAGATGAGGACTACATTCATTCACCTCCCCATCACATTGCAAGGTCTGTTTGTTCAAGACTTTCCTCAAAGGAGAGAGGTTATACGCTGAACTGATTTGACAATAAAAAAGCATCGATGTCAGTTCTGCAACCCTTTTTGAAGTCATCATGTTTTAAATTGAAATACATTTGTTGAGTAACTGCCATGGGTATACAGCCATCAGAGAAGAAAACAAAGTATCATGCTATTTCTGATGCACCAGCAGTTGTACAGAGCATCAGAAGCAGCTGTTCTGTCAAATGTGCTACTTAACCAGGTGGAACAGAGAAAACACAAGTTTATATCCAGTATATATCCTCAATTCCTTCCACTGTCCTGCTGTGCTGTTTTCTGCGTTCCCAAGACACTGGAGACCTCCAGAGCCAAGGGCAGGACGCAGGTTTGGTAGCAGCAGTTGACCAAGTGACAGGGATAACGTGGGGCAATAACTTGGCATTTGCCAGTTTCCTTGCCCATTATGACTGTTCTGCTACTTAATCTGTTCTCATAACAAAGCTACAAGAAACAGGTTAAGCTCCATATTAATGTTTTGGTGCAACGCTGCAATTTGATAACAATAAACAGAAGCTTTTATGAGGCTGTAAATGTCTCTTCCATTTATAAATATTGTACTGTAACTGCAGGCTCTGGGGTTATCAGGCAGTTAAACCTTTCATCAAAGCCACATAGTTCCTAAAGTACCAATTTAAAAATTTTTTGCAGGCATTAATGTTTCATTAGTTCTCTCAAATGAGTCTCCTGGGGAATCTGTATAGCAAGTAAAAATCTAGCTCAAACCCATGGAAAAATTAACTGCATTTTAAATTCATTTCTTCAGAATTTACTCCACATAGCTTTTGGTGGTACATAGCTGGTATTCCAAATGTACTTGGGTTCAAGGGTAGCAGTAAAATTAATAACATATGTACAAATGTACTCACCCTCCAGCCAGGTTTCTCATTTGTGTGCCCATCCAGCTTTTCATCTACCATTGCTTTTCCCAGGAGAGGGGTTGCATCTACCCTGAGTAGGTGTGTACTCAGCGGAGTGTATTGCAAAGCCTGCTGAAGCTCCGAGTACACTGGCATTGCTGTGCAGCACCCTGCAGGGATAGTCCATATCATCTTGAAAAGTGTTGGTACTGCCATCAAGTCTGAAAATCTTTCTATAGTGTTTCTGCTGCTGCTTCCAAATCGGTCTCATTTTGCCCTGCCTACGTTGCGTAGGGTGTGTGCGCAGCCAGGTCCCATGTATTGAAGTTGCACCCGCAGTGCAATAACCAAAGCAGCACTGGGCAGGTATTTGGTTGATTGATTCATGTATTTTCAGATCAGCAGGGACCACGGCAGCTGCCACAACTACTCCTATTACATTGCTAAAGCAAGCTGTGCCAGTAACGCACTGGGCCAGCCTGTGTATTCACCATTCCAATTTTTGTTGTTGATTTGTTTTCATTTTTTTTGTAAAATATATATCCTTAATTCCTGCCTAGCGTTTAAATATGAGTAACCTGTTGTTATGCACAGTGGTGTGGAGCTTTATGATTGGTGTGAAAGAAACTGATTTTGGCTTCTGTAGTGACTTTGTTTTCTCCAGTTCCTATGTGGTCTTAAGTGGTGCTTAATTTTGTGTAGCTTACTCAACAGACATTTAATATCAAGTAAAGGCAGATTGTAACCAGGTGAGATTGAACCTGCATCTTTCATTTAACAAGTGACTGACAGTTTATCTTCTCTCTGGGCAGGACTTCAGGGTCAGTCAAGACCTGAACTGACCAGTAGATGTGCTTTTTGTCTGAGGTCTTATAAAGTGTTTACCAATAGTTACACAAAAGCATTAGCAAACAGGAAGTTGGCAACAAAAGGGTCACAGATCTGACTGGTACCCCAGGAACCTGTTTGGACTGATCTTGGAGACTTCATTTTCTGTTCCTGTGGTCTGCAAGATACTGTCCAGACTTTGCTGAAAAAAAAAAAAAAATAGAATTAGTAGAGTGAAAAATAGCAATAGGGATAATCAAGTTATATGGAGCAAGATTGCTTCACTTGAACTATATTTTTAGCACACTCAGCAAACGATTATGTACCCAGAAACACATATTGTAGTTCATGTTGACTAGGTGGCCATGAGTGTCTCAGAAAATGGTGTCTAAGGAAGGGAATTGAGTGTCGCAAGAGAAGTTATCAACAGAACGTGATTTGGTGACTCCTGCAAAACCTGCCTGTGCTAGGGATGCTGTATGTGCTGAAGGTATTTGTCCTGCGATATCACAGAATTCACTCCCCAAGTTTCCCCTCTTTCTTTCTCTCACCCTTTATAAAATCGCTGTCTGTGGCAGTGACAAGACAACACGTAAATGCCTTGCAGAAGAGTTTACTCATCATTAATGCAGGCAGTTTGAAGGCATAAGCTAACAGCGTTTGGCAGGAAAAACTTTTTAATGACAATGGCAGTAAGGAATTCAGTTTTGAAACAGTGAAGAGATTCTTTGCACATGCCTCTGGCTTCTCAACCTTCCACTTCTTTTCCTATCTGCTAGAGATTTTAAAAAAGGCAATTTTGCGTTCATTTTCCCAGATTCTGGCCTTCATTGATTTCACACGATGTCTTTGCCACCCAGCTTCTCAAAAACAGGAACCACAGAAGGGCTTTAGAGTTAGGGGAAGTGCAGCAGGGATTTTTGGTACTAGAAATGTTTAGGGGGAAAAAAAAATTCATTAAGATAATTGTCTGGAAAAATGAAGCTGGCCAAAATGAGTCTATAAATAAAGCAGAAATGTTTAACAAGGAAGGAGTAACTAACCTCAAGTTGGGGTGAATGATCCATCTGTTCCCATGACATCTCTCTAAAGCAACTGCTAGTGCTCGGTCAGGAATTATGGGGTCGATGCAGAGATTACTTGGTATTGATCTTTGGCCTGACTGCCTTGCATAGCAGAAATCTGTTTAAATTACAGTGGTCCTTGCAAATTTATTAAAATGGCTTAAAAATTATTATTAAATTTATTATTCCATCTGTCCTTCCCTAACTGCACTGGGCTGCCAGCACCCCCAAATCAACATCATATCCCCCCATCAACAATTAATTCTCATTAGTGAGGCACTGCTGCAAATCATTACAAGGGTATTCAAATCAATTATTAGTATCAGAATCAAAATATGCCAGTGGTGAGAAATGTGAGACATTAGGGAAAGCCACAGGTGTGCATCACTGATGCGGGGATGCTCCTATCTACACAGAAATAATGGCTGTGCTGTTGTATCCCATTGCTCCCAGTAAAGGAGGAGATCACTGTTGTACATATTTTCTGACAGAATGAGGTTGTTGACATATTATCCCTGATCAGTTGAATAGTGGTCATGACAGATTCTTCCTTGTCTTACCTTAGAAATGACAGTCTCATTTCCCAACCTGGATGGCCTTCTTTTTCTTAAAGGGAACAATACTCGTGAAAAAATGGCAGAAGCTAAGATGGAGGGTTGGAATTTTTTCCTTCTCCTTTGTGAAAGGATAATGGGAAGAAAAGGAGAAGAAATTTTAGGGACTACTGCAGGAATTTGGGCCTTCTTATTTCAGATAAGTTTAGCAATATTTCCATGCAACTTTGAATTAAACTGGAGAAGGCATGTTAATACTAAAATGAGAGTTTAAGTTCAGGCTTTATTCATTTTCATAAATTTTCAGGCCAGGAGGACACATTCAACCATCTGCTTTGACCTCTGTAGCATCTCACCTCCATGCCCTGGCGCTGAGCACAATAACATGACTAAAGCTCCTCTTAACATTTAACAGCCTCATTAATTTTCAGTCAATGCATTACTCAGATGAAGGGATTTTTGCACGCTTCACCTTGGGCATCTACCACATAAAATATCGGATTATGTTTTTGCAGCTCTCTTGTATGCGTTCGGTTCTTTTGGTGCTGGGAGGACAGAGGGTTATGAGCAACTCAGTCAGCCAAGATAAAAAACACTTAAACTTTTCTGGCATAGACAAGGCTAGAGGCGCAGGAGAAATTCAGTGTCCTTGTCTCATTTAACAAGTCTGCCAGCTTGAAAGTGTTATTGAACATTCAGAAAACAGAATGTGACACATTTAGAGAAAGTTTGTGGGAAGTACCTTATTTTATTTTTTTTTAAATTCCTGTCAATTTTTTCTTTAAAAATGAGAACTGGGAGTGGAATTCTCTTTTTTTTTTGGTGCCTTACAGTACATTGAACTGAATGTGGACTAGTTTCTTTTCCTCTTCATTCATTTAGGCAGCAAATGAAAAACAGATTTTGCTCAGAAATCTTTAGGGAGTGCAGGGAAATTATGTTATGCTAACTAACCACTACATTAGAGGAGGTAATATCAATGACGTTCAGATTTTCTGTGGAACATCTCTTGAATTTGACCTGAAATGCAACGAACAGCTAAAATTAAACTGCCAGCCTAACATTAAAACCACACACAGAAAGGCAAAATAGTATTTTCCAAGGTTCTTATCAGGGAAAGTTAATAGAGCTCTAATGAATATTAATTTACACCCAGATAGATTGCTAACTTCTGTGCTTTTGCTGACATGGCAAGCAGTCAGTATTGAAATGTCTAGTATTTCTTTTGATTTGCCACAATTAATGTTTCATGTAATGTATGTGAGTTTATAAATTAAAAAATTTAATTAGAAGTTGTCACTCTTGCTTTTTTGTAAAGACTGAATGGCAGGGCCATAAAACCACGTTGTACTCAGAATCGGGATGCTGGCGTAAATACAGGTAGATGATGCTAATGACTCTGAGTTATTTCTTTTTAATCTACTCATACTTTGAATGGAAACATGGCTTTAAATGAATATGCTCGTTTTACAAATTAGATGGATGTTATTACTAAGCGCATTAATCTTTCATTTTCTCCAGATGTTCACTTTACAAATGTAATTATTTTTAATCTTACTGGTTCCACTAAATTAGAGTTTTGTTTATTGTATAAGTTTTGTAGAGGTTTGGTTTTTATACACTCAAATTCAAGGCCTTTGTGTTTTAAATCACATTATTTTTTATAGATTATTTATTTCCATTTTACTTCAAAAGCACCTAATAAAATTTCAGTAAATGTGATTACATAGCACAGAAAAGTTGCCATGATATTTTTTCTTCCTTTCAGCATCATAAAATAGCTTTTATTGCAGGTTTGTAGCTTCACAAGGGTGTGAATGTGTAATTAATCTGATTCCTAAATGTGTGTATCAAAAATATATTTTCTTGCAGTTCAGTGACTTACTTGGAAGTCTCACAACATACTTAGTGTGGACCATGTTGTCACCTGAAAAGCCACCAAGATTTCTATCCCGTGCTTAAAAAAAATCCCCAATCCTTAAACCCACTGGTGGTTTTGTCCCCTGGCAGTTGGCAGCAGAAAAAGCAACACAACATGTTGTGTTATCAGCTGCCATCTGGCCAGATTTCTTTATTGGAGCTTTTCACCTGCTTTATGAGGAACAAGAGTTAAACTCCACGCTGAAGCCTTGCAACCAGATCCAGTCATTCTCAATGCTGTCTCTCTGTTAATGTGTGTAGTTAATACAGACTTTGAGACATTAAGCAATAAATTCTGTAATTGGAAGATATTTCACGTGCAGTCCATCTGCCACCTTCTTTGTGCAGTACTGTGGTTTATTTTAGAAAAAGAAGGAAAACCCTGACATATTTCCTGTTTGCAAAGACCATACATGCTCCCAAGAGAAGCTTTGCCTTTGCTGGAAAGGTAGTTCAGCTGCAAGTGGAAATTCACATTCTCTGTGCACATTTGCTACAGCGATTTTCCTAATGTGTTAAGGAATAGTACTTCGGGAAGATTCTGCTTCACAAAAAAAACCCAAAACAAAACAGAACAAACAAACCACACAACAAAAAAAGAAACCCAGCACTTCCCAAACTGATGCTGCCCCACCAAGCTTGCACGATCTCCATCTTTTTTTTCACCAAGCTCCTTTTGTCCCTGCGCCCTGACTTTGATGTTGGTCTTTGCCTCTCCACAATTTGTCTACAAAAGGAATTGTGCCCAAATGCAGAGGAAGGCAAGAGATTACTTGAGGGTGTTTTGTAATCTGAGATAAAGCAGAGATGTTCTGTGAATATCTGTGATAAAGAGAACAGGAACATTTGTAAACATTTAAAAGGGAGCATCCATTCAAAAACCCTTGTGTGAGAAAACACTGTGTTAGCAGTTGAATGCACTTAGAAAATTGCATGAAAAATGTGTCCATCTATTCTGGAGCAAGTTGCTGCTGTGGAGTGTGATGTTATAGCATTAGTGATTCATTGTTTCAAAGTGTTTTTGAAAACTGGCAAAATATCTCTGCAGGTTTGTAAAAGTGAGCAAACATCTGCCAAAAAAGAAGGAGCGGGGCGGAAAAAAGGTATTAAAGCCGTTAGACAAGAGAGGGGCCCGTTGGTCAGGTGTTAGGTGCAGTGGCTGCTTGTCACCAGCAGGATGGATGTACGAGAGCAGCAGGTGACCTGCTGTTAGGAATTTACTGACTTTGAGATCCCTGCCTTTTTGTCAAATTTGATGGAAATATTTGAGTTTGCTGGGGAGGATGATGGTGGAGATGTATGTATACATACAGCACAATTACTTAGATGTTATTTCCTTAGGGAAGCCAGGTAAAACATGCCCCACTGCATCCCCAGTCCCCAGCAGTGTGCACTGGTGAAGCTGTCTTTCGTAAAATGCATTTAATTATGGTACAATTTGACAAGAGAATGAGCGATGTGAGTTTTACCTAGTTTAAAGTAAATGGGCTGGTATTTCTTTTCACCCTTCAGAATCCTTGACGTATAAACTTTTGCATATATAAACCACTTCAGCTGTTCATTCATAGGTTTAACTATGCTGAAGACTATCCTGTGGAAAGAAATCTTATTATCTCCAGCTTAGTGTTTCATTATCTGGCATAATATGAGGATACTAGATTTTGATTGCTGATTCTCTTCAGAGACGACAGCACTCAAGTCCTTATTTGTATCTTAATTTTAAATGTTATCTTTTTTTTTCTTTTTTCTCTCTCTCTTTTTTTTTTTAACTGGTCACATTCATGTTACATTAAATCTTGTCTTTCAAGTCTTCAGGGTAAAAAGTTTAGGTGAGAAATGTTCTAATTAGTTTTGGCTTAAGCTGCCCAGATTATTCTGATGTTCATCCACCCATTTTATGTGCTAACAAAATATAGACAAAATAATGGACATCACGCCATCGCATTCGCCATTTGCTGCACACCAACATCACATGTCTGACAAAAAACATCCCTTCAAGAACAATATGATGATGACCTGACGCACCTATGGATCTTACAGAACTATTATGACAATGTCACCCAAAGTTACAGAAAATAAGTTACCAAAGTAGTTTTCTGGGTGACAGTAATGCACCTGTTTGGAATCTGTTGTACTCAGAAAGGCATATTCATTTCCTGTAAATCTATCTTCAATATCTCTGAATAATTTTATTATTTTTTGCACAGTATAAAATTGCCATTTTTATGGCCTGGTTTGATGTACGACATGACTGAAGAAACATAGGAGTTAATTAAAGAATAAAGGGCTCTCCTTTCTACTGTAGGTTTCTGTTTCTCTGGGGACCACTGGTTTGTACAGGTGGAGATTTAGCTGTGGTAGACAGATGCTCAGACGGTGCAGGAACATCTGGTTTGGTCCAAAATCCAGAGGCTTTGTATCACCAAGGCAAGCATCCACACTCCAGGGGCATCCACGTGTCTTTGAAAGCATAAAATAACATCCCAAACTGCAAAGCAGAGTAATTTCTGTCAATGGTAATCCCACCAAAACAATAAACGTGGAAAACACGCCTTAAATCTCCTTTATGTTTGCTTTTTGTTGCTTTTTTTGTTGTTTATTTTTGCTTTCTCTACCTCCGCTGGAAGTCTGTTCCAGGCAATCGCCCCTCAAATAGCTAGAAATCACGCTCGGCTTTCCAGCCAAAATTTATTCGTGTCAATTAATGCTCATTTGTTCTTGTGCCAACATTGTTCTTCAGCTTGAATTGCTCTTCTGGCTCCCTGATGCTCACCCCAATGTATTTATAGAGCCCAGTCTCAGCCTCCACTTTGCTAAGCTAAGTAAGATAAACACTCTTATTCACTCTTAAGAGACAAATTCATCATTTTTGATCATCCTGCACCTCTGCCCCATTGGGTTCATATTTTTGCCCAGAGATGGTGAGAAATGTCCCTTGAGCTTCAGCCAAGGTCTACCCAGGTTTTTTGTGAGGATTGATGCTCTTCTCTCCTGGGAGGAGGGAACAGGAGTCACCAAAGTGCCCCATTTTGCTTCAGTTTTCAGAAGTGAATGTATGAACCTCAACGCCTGCCTCTGAACTTCACCCTGGCCATGTATTTCCTGGTCAGCAGCTCTTCTCTCATACCAGAGATCAGCAAAAACCCTACAGCCAGGGAACACAGTAAAATTGGATATTTTCCCTTTGAATCCTGCCTGCCGTGGGTTAAATAATGTGGGAGTTCCCATGAGCGCTTTCCTTTTTATCAAAGAGTATTATTTAGACAGCCCAAAGGAAGGCAGTTGTAGCAGAGAGAAAAGAATCCCTCCTTGTATTTACATTTTAGAAAGCACTAAATTCTGTTTAGCTTGCTCATCATTATCCAGCATGAGCCAAGAAAGTGTGCTCTTCAAAACAGATTTAAAAGAGAAAATATTCTAATTGCTCTGAAGTATAGAATGATTGGGCTCTTTTTCTTCATATCCGTCTCAGAGGAAATAGCAGGAAAGCATCAGGAACGGTAACTCATCATTTTTCCACATAATGGAATCATGTGCTTTAATTTCGAAGCCCACATCCAATAACACAAGTTCACTTTTAACAGCATCTTTAATAAAACACCTTTCCTTTGCACAGCCTTTTTATTGCTGGGCTCTTTTGGTCATATTTTTTCTTCACATAAATGAGATTATATGTGCATATTCTTAATATCCACGGTTACCTATTTTTTTTCCTTGTGATCATTTTGTTCTAGGAAAAAAGTTACAGCCTTTAGTGTCAGTTACAGACAGACGCAGCATCTCATTCCCACGGGGCACTGGTTTGCTGCAAACCAGTTAGAAAAGCAAGACATACAGTTCAAGAAATGCACAGCAGATGACAAAAGAGCATAAGAAAGATTTTGAATGCCATGCAGGATGGAGGGCTTTAAAAGGCACATGGCTCTGTCATATTCCTTCCTGGAACTCAATTTTGTCTGCACAAATACACCATATAACATTTCCCTCACATACTGGGCATACCATCTCCTTGCCCTTTACAGCCTTCCTCATGTCCTCCGCTAGCTCTAATAAAATTTAATCTGGGTGAAAAGACTCCAAAGACCAAGCTGACCAAGCTCAATTAGTTCTCTGATTAACTTTATAATTGAGCAATAAGCCAGAGCGCCAGAGCTTCCCTGACTGAAAGGGATAGCACTTGCCTGCTTCTTGTTTCAGCACTGTTGTAGTTATATCATGGTCTCTTACACCTTAGAGCATTTTTTCTTGTTACCCAGAACTTCTTGTGCATTTGTTCTGTGCAGCTCTGTAATGTGTAACGTGGATTTTTGTTAGGAGCACCCAAAGGTGAGTGGCCGGAACGAGACATTAATTTTTAAACTTGTGTAAGAAAGTGCACTGCTGGAATGTTGTCTTTTTGATGCAGCTCTGCCCAGATGTGTTGTGTTAGAGAGGGTGGGAAAGGCAAGGATCTGGGCTGCAAGGCAGTAGAGAAGAAAACAGGAAGGTTCTGAGAAGGGTTCCTGCAATGCACCAGGATTTGGGAGCAAAATCCGGGTGCCTGGCAATGCAGGGAGAAATCTGGGGTAGCAAAACGTGTCTGATAAGTCTTGGCTGGTCAGGATACTGTCCAGGAAACACTTCAAATCAGACTGTGTCCCCTCCCTGGCACAGCGCACAGTAGGTGCTGTTTCCCGTACGCATTTCTGTAACAAGATATGTGTATGTACAAGACACTATAGGCGTTTAGAGGAGAAGACACGGGAGGAATACGTTTTTTAAGGGCTCTGCAAACAACTCAGGTTGGTTTTCAGAAGTTTCCTTCTACAATTGAATATTCAAAAAAGGCTCTCAAAATTAAGTGTATTACCCATTTATGATATTCCCTAGCAGCTTGCTTTATGATGCTGGAGACAGACCTCTAATCTCAGCGGGTGCATTCTCAGGGAAGAAATAGACCTATAAAAGGTAATGGGTAATTAATATAATCAAAAATTCCTCAGTAAAGGCTGGGGATATGAGAATTTGGCTCATATTTCCTTTCAGAACCATGGAAATGAAGTTTTATACTTTCTGGCAAAAAGGCTGATCTTTCTTTTCAGAGTACTTTTATTGCAAAATGTCCACACAAGAGCAGATAATACACTTCCTATTTCTGCACTGTTCTTACTGGAATTTGATCTCTCCCTTTACTAGCAAAGGAAGGAAGATCTGAAACACCTTCAAAGTCTAATTAGATGCTAATGTGCTAGGAAAAGCCTTTGAATGAGCTTGCTCTAGTCATAATATTGCAAACTTGTTAATTCCGAGACCTTCAATGACACTAAAAACGCTCATTGACAAATGTCTCATTTTCTCTTAATAACACTTGCTTTAACGTTGCTGTAAATGATAACAGCTTTGCTGTAACGATACAGCATTAGCAGTTAAAACCTACCTTCAGTGATTATTTATATTTTAAATTGCACATTTTCATTTGATCCCATATGCTTTTGACAACCCTGGATTGATTTAAACCCTGGTGATTACAGAACATTGAATTAAAGCAGAATCCCAGGTACATTACGAAGGCAAGGGGGCAGCTGGATTCTAGGCAACACCTGAGCTAATGTCTCTTTTCTAACTGAGTGATAGGCAGGCAGTCTGCAGTGCCAGCAAGCGTGGTTAAATCAAATTGACTTTTAGCGTTAGCCCAGTGGTGCTAATAGGCTGGGCTCACTGTGGATGCCTATGGAAAGACAAATACATTAAAAGCAGAGGTCGTTCTTATCTTTTGCCTTTGGCAGCACAGACTTAACTGTATAAAGTTAATTTCTCCTCCACGAAATTATTGTTCTTGCAGTTTATCTCAAATGAGTTTGGTAATGAAAATCTAGAAGGGTTTTTTTTTTTTCCTCTGTAACTCAAGCCCTAGTACCTGGTTGTATTTGTTGCCTCCCCTCATGCTCAGGTGGAAGCAGGGGTTGGTTTCCTTTTTATTTTGCTTGCAGTATCTAGCACAACGATGCCTTGATCTTTGCTTCTGGTGTTAATGTTGATTCATATGGGGCTTGGGATTTGCTTAGAGTTATGCATCACTGAATTGCAGTGATTCTACCATGATGCAAGGAAACATTTTAACACAATGAAAACTTTACTTTTTATTCAAACATTTTGACAGTCACAAGGACTAAATTTTGGTATGGTCATTTTGTGGTTTCACTGTAGACCAGGCTTGAATTTCTGTTCCATTATTTTGAGTGTGCAAGAAATTTTTCTTGCTTGATTTAGGTAGGACAGAATAACAAGCAAGCTGCATAGCAAAAATCTGGAGCTTCTTGCAAGTTGAAAATTCAATGTTTTGTTTCCCTCTAATACCAAGAGAGAAAAGGTTACTTTGGAAGATACACATTCACAAAATCTGGTCTCCACAAGGCCGTGAAATCCTTAATTTGTTTATTTCTCCCAGAAGAATATCAATCACTGTTGCATTCCCCCAAATGTTTGTGAGTTTATCAAAAAGAACATTTATTCAGCATTCATTCCACTCTGTCATTAAATCCTCTGGATTATATGGCTGTTGTGGCCTTTTAAATTCCTGGTAAATATGTTGCTGACAACCGGCTGTTCTTTTCAAAGCATCAGAACCAAGTGTCCCGGAGTAGATAATAATAAGTCTGCTCACATCCATCAGCTTTATTTCTGTCACTCGGGAAGATCACAGTGGCCATCAGCATCTGTGGGCAGCTTTCCTGGTGGAGGCATGTGCTCTGGCACTGTCAAGGACAGCGGGACATGAGGGACAGGGCAGAGCTTCAAGGATATTGGGGTCAGTGGGTCTGCTCTGCTCCATCAGCTTCCTCCTGAGGCCAGGGCAGCAGCCAACTCCATCACATGAGCTGGTGGTGAGGAGAGGTGCAGCCTGTTCTCCCACATCCATCCTATGGATGGAATGAGCTGGATGATGGCCCCGCATCCACACACCCACTTCAAGTTGCCCATTTTCAGAGCAAAAATTTGGGTACACTTCCAGTATTGGTTACGGTCCAGCTGCCTTCCCCTCATACTCTTACCCACCATTTCTAAAGAAAAGGTCAGAGCTTTCTAGATGCATTTGTTTTCCCCGTGGCAGCACGTGGATGTGTCTGCTGCTGCTTTGGACATCTTGGTGGTCTGAAACATCAGGTGTTTGGGCCACTTGCCATTCAGACTATGCCAGACTGCCATGTATAGAGTGGTCCAAAGACAGGCTGAGAGATTTGGTTTGTTCAGGCTGGAAAGGAGAAGGCTCTGGGGAGACCTTCTGTCAGCCTCCAGTGCCTAAGGGGGACCTACAGGAAAGCTGGAGAGGGACTTTTTACAAGGACAAGGGGTGATGGCTTCAAACTGAAAGAGGGTGGATTTCAATTAGATATAAGGAAGAAATTCTTCCCCATGAGGGTGGTGACACCCTGGCCCAGATTGCCCAGAGAGGTGGGGAATGCTCCACTCCTGGAACCCAGGACTGGTCTGAGATGGGGGCATTTGGACCCTGCTCGCTCTGAGTGTTTCATCCTTCTCCCTTTCAGGACAGCAGCAGGAGAAGCCCTGGATGCAGACATTTGTCATGGTTGACGAAACTCTTGTTGAGCCCACCTGGCTTAACCTTTTTAACTGTCCTTCAGTCTGCCTCTTAATGTGACCATTTTGTTGACAATTGCAGTTAAAATGGAAGTCAGTTTAGCCAGTCCTGTCTGCTGCTGCTTGAAATTTTTATGTATCTTGACCTTGTTTGTGTCCTTAATTTCTGCTGGAGATGCTCATCTCCTTACATTGTAACCAATGAATCAATTTTATTTTCTCTGCTGAAGGGGGAGATGACGACAAAGTTTCTCCCGGTACTCCTTATCTCCAATAAGAAAACTCCTGCAGTTTTTCTCTCTTTGTAACTGCCTATTGATTGTATATGTCAACGGTACATTTGTGGGCACTGAAGGATTTAGTTTTATTTCTACTTGCTCGATAGCTGAAAAATGACTGCTCGAAGGGCTGCTGAGAAGTGCGGGTCTCTTCAACATGTTTTATGACACATTATTCACGTAGAATGGCAAGATGACAATGTGATTACA
The DNA here is from genome assembly GCF_964273445.1 of Streptopelia decaocto. Classification (NCBI taxonomy): domain Eukaryota; kingdom Metazoa; phylum Chordata; class Aves; order Columbiformes; family Columbidae; genus Streptopelia; species Streptopelia decaocto. The sequence goes on from NC_138658.1 coordinate 29,641,412, forward strand.
GGAGATATTCCCTTTTGCTTGCTTAGATGATCCCTTCAGATGATACATGCACCTGCAGTCTGAGGCTACGGAACTGCAGCAGGCGCAATTGCCCCATACTGCCTGTTGCACATGCCCAGATTTAGTGCTCTTACATAAATGGTTTGCCAGTAAATAAAAACAGTCATTTTTCTAGGTGTTTGATGGCAGTGCCTGCTGTGCTCACCTTTGCAGCTCTGTGCAGTTCTCTGCCACTGTGACAGAGTCAAAAATGTGCCTCAGCGGAGCCTGGGCTGGGAGGCTACAAGAGCTGCCCCAGGGGATGAGAAGCAAACATGAACCATGTGTTCAAGGATGAAAAACTGAAATAGAGGTGAGGAAGCACAGATGCGAGGTACCAGACTTGTACTGACACAAGCAGTGCTCATCCACAGGAATGGCTGTCTTCACTTGAAATAATTTACAGGACCATACTTTTAATTTATTTATTTTTTTTAAATTTCATATGCAAATGTCTTTTACTCAGTAAAAGAGGAGAGGGGAAAGAATGGAGGAACAGGAAATGCGTGTGCTCAGCAACTGACCCAAGAACAGAAAAAGTGGTTTGAGAGTCAGGATGGGAAACCATTGTGGGGCTGAGAAATCATTACTGGGAAACCATCATCAGGATGGGAAGCCATCATTCATGCCAGGCCAGGCAATCATCAGCAGGACAGGAAATCACTGAGATGGGAAGCTATGGTATGAAAACTCAACCCCTCACAACGCTGAGGCAGGTGCTGGCAGAATCATGGCCACAGGGATGGAGGTGGTTGGCCCCAATGAAACCCACACTGACCAACCACCAAGGCAGGTACAGCAGCTCCTCCTCCTCCTCCTGCTCTCCAGGTTACCCCCAACTGGCTCTGTCCACCAGTATCTAACCCCACCATGCTGCTATGCTTCCCCCAACAGAGAGGTTCCCTCTCCAGCTGCCAATGGCATTGCAGGTGCCAAGCGTGACCTTCGCTGCCCCGGCCATGACACCACCGCTCACTGCCTGTGTGCTGCCCTCTGTCCCAAAGCTGCTGGTGTTGTTCCAGGCTGCCCAGGTCCATCCTGTCACCTACTGGCTGACACAGACCAGTGTCTGGCATGGGGTGCTGGGGACCCTGGAGCAGCTTCCCCACGGGGTGCAGGTCTCCCAAGGGGTGCAGCTTCCCCAAGGGATGCAGCTCCCTCATATCCCTGCTCCTTGTCCCCCATCCTACGGTGGGGGACAGCAGGTGATAACAGGTATGCTGGTGCCACACCAGCCAATGGGACTGGGGCGGTGGCCCAGGTGCAGCCCCTGTAACCCCACAGACTCCTGCCAGCTGTCAGTCCCTGCCCGCCCTGGCCCCCCACCACCCCATGGCCACACAGCTCAGAGGTGCAGGGCCCTCATGTGCTGCGTACCCTGCTCGGCAGCACCCAGGAGCCATTAGAGACATCCAACAAGGCTGGAGTGGCTATCGAGGTCAGTGTTTCTGCTGCCACCCTGGCTCCACCAGCTGGCAGAACCACTGTGAAGCCCACAGGTGAATTTTTGGGGTGGGAGAGCCCATGGGTGGGTGGCCAAGCTGAGGACAGCTTGCATCACTCTGGGCTGGGTTGGCTTTGTTTGCTTTGTCAGCAGTGGTGATCACCCAGGCAGCCTTGGGGAGGCCAGTGGATCTGCCCAGCGGGGACCAGCTCCCTGTCTCGACACCATGGACTGTGAGGACGCTCCCTGATGTCCCCAGCAGCCCGAGCTTGGCCACCTTCCTCAATGAGCTTCCTGACCTCTGAGTACGTGGCAGAGGGCAGCTGCCCAAAGCAGAAAGCTGTGCCAATGGGGCTGGGGGACAGTGAGGACACCAGCCCTGATGTCCCTGACACCCCCAACTTGACCACTTGCCTCAACAAGCTCCCCGACCTCTCTGAGTACACGGCAGAGGACACCAGTCCCATGTGGTGGTGGTGAGGCTGGAGGACAGTGAGGTCGTCAGTGATGTCCCCAACTCTCCCAACTTCATCAGCCAGCTCCCTGACCTCTCTGAGTAAGTGGTGGAGGGTGGCTGCCCCAAAGACTGCCCCAAAGCCCAGACTGGGAAAGGCAGGTGGCACCAAGACCAAGGTGGGGCTGGGGGACAGCAAGGACACCATCCCTGATGTCCTTAATTTCCACAACAGCCTCAATATGCTCCACAATCTCTTGGAGGAAGTGGCAGAGAGCACCTGCCTCCAGGACCAAGTGCTGGTGGGATGGCTAGGGGACAGCAAGGATACCAGCTTGAGCACCAGTGGCACCAGTTTGACTGCTGAGGTCCTCACTGAGCTCCCTGATCTCTCCAATCACATGGCAGAGGGCAGCTGTCCCAAGGAGCTAGTGGTGGCGGTGGGGCTGACGAATGGTGAGGACGACATCCCCAATGTCCACAGCATCCCCGACTTGAGCAAAGCTTTCCAGAGGGCTCTGAGGAGACATCAGTGGACAGTCCTGCAGTGAGTCCCTGGAAGGATCCCCTGAAGTACCCTCTGAAGAGTCCTCTGCTCAGCCCCTGCACATCCCACCCCTGAGTCTCCTGGCCAGGCCCCTGGCTGCCCCCCAGTGTCATCCACCCCCCATGACCCAACTTGGGGAGGAGGTGCAGCGCAGGCAGCTCCGGATGCTTCTGATCTCCTTGTCACTGCTGCTGGGCATCATCTTCTGACGGGTGCTGCCCAGATTGGGAAAGGCAGGTGGCACCAAGGCCAGGCCCCCTGTGCCAGCCAGCATCCCCAAGATTAGTGAGACCTTTCCCCAAGACAACATTCCGCCAAAGAGAAGAAGATGATGGTGCACCAGGTGGCCCAACCAACTGCTCCAGTATGTGGGAGCCCCCTCTGCCTGCCATGACAACCCCAGGCCTGCCAAGCATCACTTCTGGTTCTGCTGCCTTCACCTGGCAATCCTGCCAGCCCCAGCCCAGGGGAAGAGGCCATGGCCCTGCCTGGAACCTTGCAGTTAACTAAAGGAACCACCGCCCTGGAAACAGCATTGCCCTGACCTGGAACCAACACCCTTAGGACCGCCATCTCTACACCATTCTGCTGCTGACAGCCCCAGCACTGGCATGCCCACCACCTGCCAGTTGACCCAAAACCCGCCCAGGTGGGATTCAATACCATGTAAGGCCATGCTCAGTTACAAAGGAGGTTGGGTGGGGAGCAGCCTCGCTCTCTCTGGCTGCCGGGAGTGGAGCAGTCCAGGACAGTCTCAGTTCTCTCTGGACCACGTGGTTCAGTGCTTTTGTGTCTCGGGTGTGAGCTGCTGTCTGGGATGAGGTCCAGGTATCAGCGTGGGCTGCGGTCGGGAATCCACTTGCTGCTTTGGAGGAGGCGAGCTGCAACTTCGCAACTGCCACATGGCGAGATTGCGTATCCATCGCTTTGTACATTCATTACTGTTGTCATTATTGTTTGTTCATTTTTTCTTTGCTGTTCCATTAAACTGCTCTTATCCCAACCCACGAGTTTTGCCTCGTCAGGACTTGGGCAGCGCGGTGGATTGCAATTCACTGCTTTGAGCTGGAGCTCTGTGCTCTGTAGCTGGGTGAAGGTCAGGGTTTGGCACATCTCTGAACAAGGCATTATGCTTCATAGGGCTGTTGGAAGTGTGTCTAAACACAGCATCAAAATCATCAGGTGTGTGTGGGGCAACAGGGCTGAAATCGATCAACAGTCCACAAAGAGATTCTTCTTCCTTGGTGTTTTGAAATCAACAGTTGGTTTCCCTCTGGCATCGGTCTGTATATCAGAGCTCTAACAGATAAGTAAGAGTTCGAATGAAAGGTGTGCAAGTCCAAACATGAAGAGATGATATCAGCCAGATGGTAGAAGAACACAATGTCTGTTCCTGTGACAAATTTTGCCTGTTGGTTCAAGAATAGGCACTTTGTTTTTCATGAGATACAACATTGGAGGTGTGTCATCTCCAATCCATTTCTGTCAAGCTCAGTTGTCAGAAAGAGTGAAATTTCTTTCCAAAAAGACATAGCTGCTCATTCCTAAAAGCACGCTGTGCCCACATTCTATTTCTCTCTTTCTAATCAGTGTTTCTTTCTGCAAGGATGCCACTGAACCTGGGAAATAGCCTATTAACAGAAGTCCTAGACAAAAAGTGTGGTTTTTTTTTTTCTTTTCTGGTCTTGAGGAGGGGAATGTTTTAAATATTTGTTCGTTTTGTTAACTTAGTGTCACAGTGTTTCACCAGTCACCTGAAAACTCATCCACTTTTCACTGTGAATAAGAACGATGGTTGATGTGGCATGTTTTATCTGGAGCCAGTCCTGTGGTGCTTTAGAAGAGCCCCCATGTAGTGAAACCTGTAATTTTAAAACAAAAGCCTTCCTTACTGAGTATGGTCAGGTACCTGGAATAGTACCAGGGACTGCTGGTAGAGCTGTATTACTTATTCACAGGAATAATACTGGCTAACAATCAGATTTGACGAAAGATGTGAAGTTTGCTTTTTTAAATAAGGAATTAATTAGTATTGTTGAATACTTTTATCATATTTAACTATATATGATTTCTTCTTACTTGGTTTCTCCATCTTCAAAGGCTTTAGAAGTCAGATAAAAGCAGATCTACATTAGAAGCCTGGGTACTGTGGAGGTGTTCATATGCAGTAGACTGCAGCAGGCATAGAGTGTATTTCTCTAAAAGCTTTCCTGAATTTTAATGACAGGGAATATAGCTTGAAGACAAAACTTGGGCCTAGGAAAATACAGAAAAGGGAAGCTCATGAAGCAACATGTGGAAAATAGTAGCTCGCTGGAAAACTCTTTTATGGTTTGAATTAATTTTTACTTCAGCAGCACTTGTTAAAACTATAAATAGATAAATAGTCTCTTGCTTTCCTATTGCTTTCTTCCTCTTATAGTGTGCTTTAGAAGTCTTCCTATTCCGTGATTTTTATTTTATTATGTTTAGCTATCACTGCAGGCTCTGAAGAGAACAACTTTGTTATCAGGCTGCTTTGTCTCAATTCCTAGTGTGATAAAAGCCACTAACTTTATTCAAAACAATAGCAAGTATAAGATATGTTGATGATTAGAACATCTTCAAAAAAGGACCGCCATCTGCCTTGATTCACTTCTCCCACTTCCAGTGTCCTTTCCCTATGGAAAGATGAAATCACTGAGATTATTTTTAGTCCTGTCTGCTGAGATGATGTGGTACCATCTTATAAGACACGTATGTGGCTGGGTCTTAAGGGGATTCAGACTGGGTCTTAAGGGGATAAAACTGGGGAACCAGATAGCGGGGGGTGACTACCTGAGCTCCAGGTGAGAGCTCATGTTGGATGTCAGCTCCTTCCCCTTGACCCAGAGCCATGGTGATGTTCTGGGAGGGCCTCGCTCGCGCATTCCATCCACTGACAACTCTGAAAAGCTAGTGCTGTGCTTAAGAGAAAATATTGCCAAAGGGATTTTTAATTTGTTATTTTTTTAAAAAAATTTCTCAGCAGGCCAAATAAAAAAAATACTGGCATATTTAGGGCTTGATAAGGCATTTTTTTTCTCAGGTAATTAGCAGAGTCATGGCAAACTTTCCAATAAAAATGTTTGGTGACAATTCTTTGGGGTTCAAAAGGTGTATGATGCTTGTGGTGATGATCACAGCTTTTTATAACGATGCTTCTCCCTCCTCCCCCCTTTGTTTTAATCTCTGCGAAACATTTATCAAAACAAAGACTGACCATTTTTATACACTTTTCGTTCTGAAGCAAAGCATGCCCCTCATGCCGGGAAGTTAACTGACCTGTTCTAATCACACAGAGGACAGATTAATGCAGAAAAATCTGTGAAGTTGCACGAAACTGGATTTATTGCTATTTTTTAAGCCATTGTTTGCTGTTCAGAGGAGTTTTAGCTACTCAACACCCTGTTGGTGAATTCCAAAATTACCTGCTTTGCTTATTCGAGACAGCCTTCTGTAAGAGATCTTTATTTGTTCTTAGTGTTTGCTCTCACCCCTGTTGTAAAACTTTAGTCATTTACTACAGGAGCCAAGCCCCTTCTTCCCCCCTCTCAACCTCCCCATGGACTGAATGACCAATTAATAATCAGGGAGAGAAACAATTCCTAAGCGCCTACTTTGAAGTAGGAACCTGCTCCTAGCAGTTGGAATCACTCTGGAAACATGCCATGGACAGACTTAAAGCTGCAGCCCTTACAATCAAGTGACTAACAGCTAAGTGAGTAATTTTGGCAAACTACACTCCCACATGAACTATTTTAAACTTGACGATTGCTAAAAATGAGACATTTAATAAACCTGAATCAAAACTTAATTAGCAGTCTGGGTAGAGAGAATTGAGTGTTCACTGTGACTCAGGTTTTCTACTGAGAGGAATAAGAAATTCTAGGTGTTCACAGGTTCCAAGTGGAAAAATAAGGAAAGCAATTGATTCACATTCCCAAGATGAAACAGATTAACTGCAGCTAAAAGGATAAGTATTGTGAGTTAAACATTAGAGGGGGGAATATGAACCCAATTTACTGGTCAAAATAACTCTGTTAGAACACTTGAGCTGGCACAAAGATAGCAGTGCCTTTAGGAGACAGAAGCTGCCTGCCTTGCTGGTGTACTCTGATGTTCCTCTAATGATCAAAGGTCTTCAGACAAGCTTTTTCATCAATACACGTGCAAGAGAAACAGAATGAACACTGGACTTAATGTCTGAACTCTCAATATCTTAATACCTGCTAAAGCAGTTCTGGTACTTTTGCTCTCTGTAACTGAAATTCCTAAAAATTTTACTTCAGCATGACATGAGTGCTGCCCGTTTGCAAATGGGGCTAAATAGAGTTTTCAGGACTGGAATAACAAGGCCAGAGAATCCCTTAAATAATAATGTCCTGGAAAGCAGAGAAGCAGATGGGGCAGTGTTCATCTGAAATTATTCTGGCAGGATTCCTCTCCTTTTTGAGAAGGAGCTGTGCTCTGCTTCACCTCGCGCCCAAGGATGTCACAGTTCTTGGTACAAGTCAGGCAAATGGCGTCTGGATGCAGTCAGGCACTGAACAAGGGGATCTTAACACACTTGTTAGTCCAGGAAGTCCCATGCTATTTCCAGAAGTGTTCAGTGTCCAAAAGGGGGGGACTTTAAATGAGGTACCTGAGGTCATGCTGTAAATTAGTGGCAAGATGGCAGGCACTTCACAAACAGGCCCCTCCTGGGACCACGGGGATGATCTGCCTACCTGAAAATGAAAGTGAGCCAGAACCTATCTGCAGTGATCGATTTCAGACAATTTGTGTTAAACAACTTGATATCAGATTCAATTAAAAAAAAAAAAAAAAGAAAGAAAGAAAAACCTTGTAAAGCTGAACTAAACTATGTTAACAGTATAGTGGTCTGTCTTTGATGTGATGCTTTAGAGGAGCCGAGGCAAAACTTGCTGGTTCTATGCAGTTTAATAAAAATAAGTCCATGAAACATCTTCTGATGCAAAAATCCAAGACTTGTCAGCGTCTAACACTGAACCTTAAAATCACCAGGCCTGAACACATGCAGATGAGCTCTATTCTGGTAATTTCAAAAGCATCTGTCCCCACTTACACTAGCTAAATATCTAGCCTAAAATTCAATGTAAGCAATTTTCTTGTCCGTTCCCCATTATCTCCTTTAAAGAAAATCTAATTAAATCATATCTTGTAGCAGAAACAAAGAATCTGAAAGCTACGTTTTTTCACTTAATTAAAAACTCTTTGTTTTGAACTGTTTATTTTCTGAAAAAGATATTCAGTCGCTCTTCCTCAGATCCACGTGGTTACTGAGTGAAAATGGCTCATTTACTCTGAGTCAGCTGTTGAACTTCAGCTGCAACTCTTGTGCAGAGCTTAGAAGATAACGGGAATCATGGCTGCTTTTCTCCGCACTTCAGGATAAAATCTCTTCAGGTACAGCTTATGCTTCTTGCGGGCCCACAGAGACATCTGGATGACCATCAGGAAAGCAAAAATGCCAACTACCAAGAAAACAAGAAAAAAAAGATCATGTGTCTTCCTTCAGTGTCAGCCCTACAACATCCCCAAACTTTCTGGTCATTTCCAAACCAGGGCCTAATGACCAAAAATGTTTTCTCTTTTCAAACAAAATTAGAAGTTTAATTTAATTTTTTGCATGATGCAGTTTATTCAACTTTTGAAATTCCTTTATTTTTCATTTGTAAACCATATGGGTTTTGCATGTAGTTTTTATAGGTTTCTGTTTTGGAATGGCAAAATAATGAAGAAGTGAATATCTTGAAAATCTCAGTTCCAGGAACCACATTTGTGTACTCAGGTTTCTAAGAGTGCAGGAAAGGACTGAGCAAGAGTTGCAAATGCTGCTGAGCTGGCTGCTGTTATGAGCTGCTTGCCCAATATAATCAAGTGGGGAGATGCTACCAGGAGCATGTGTCTTCACTCTTTCAAAGTACTAAGTACATCTGTTTTCCTATCCCTATTGGCAGTATTATTCCAGTTTTACAATGAAAAGAAATTTTCCTAGATCAGAAAAAATTGACTGTAAATGAAGAATACTGACTTCTTTTTTTTTTTTTTTTTTTTTTTTTAATTTCAAAGTCTTTTTTTCACTGTGGAAACAGAAAAAACAACAATGCCTAACAAAAAGCGGAGAGCGGGTTTTGCTGAAAAGAGGTTAACTGGAGGTGGTGCAGCAAGGCTTGTGCTCTGCCCAGTCTTCTGAGGGTTGCACTTCAAAAGTTCATACAGTCACATCACAAGGGGAATTTGATGGCAATATTTCATATGCTACATATTTTTTGGCAAATTTTAGATTTACGGAATTCACCTCTGCAAACCACACTTTAGAGGCTATCTTCATTCTGTTTCAAACTCACCTGGGAGAGTTTGTGTCATCACTGTAAAACTAATCCAGGACCCAACCTGTTACAAAGAAGGAGGCACTGTTAATGCTGCCCTTTATGTAAAATTGTTCATGCTATAGGTTATGTAAAACAAAAGAGCAAGTTTTCAAAAGCAACCCCTTCCCTGAGAGCTCCTTGTGGAAGAAGAGTGTGATACACTGGAAACAGGAGAGGAAAAATTACTAAAAGGACATGTAGGGGTGAAGTGACACGTGGTAAACCCTGGGATCACTGAGGGGTCTATGCTGGAGTGAAACACACAGAGCCATGATACTGATGTGGAGGAAGAGAAGGTCTGGTGGAAAAACAGAACACAGTGGCTGATGTGCAGAGGGAACCGTGCGGAGCAACTGCAGATCTGCTGTGGGGCAAAGGCTGAGCCACCATAACCACCTGCCCTTTGCATGTAAGCAGGAGAAAGTCACGTACCTCATATGTATAGTTGGGACAGGACACCAGCAAGAAGAGCCACGTGAATGGGTTGTAGGTTGGACTTGGAAAACAGGCTTTGCCTCCTTTATGAAAGGAAAAAAAAAAGAAAAAAAAAAGAAAAAAAAAAAGAAAAGAAAAAATCCAGAACAACTCCAGAGCCAAGAGCACAGGTTTCTACAGCCACCCGTAACACTCACACAAAACGCCACATATGCAAGATGTTATGTTCTGGCAATGATACTCGTAGATGTTGATACTGGAGAATGTTGATAAAATATTTGGCTCACGCTGCTTTTAAATTGTATTAGGCCCCTTCCAGCAAACAGCATAAGTGCCTGCCCAGAGCACATCAGAGGCTTTCTGGAATGGAAACTCATTTCAGTGTGCAAGCTGATCATACCGTGGTTCAGTATTTTCTGGAATTGGGTGTTCCAGTGGAGAATTATACTATTATTATCTGAAAATATATTTTACTTTCTAAGTGTATAACTCTTTTATGTAACACATATACATGGATGTCTGTGTAAGTATTCATGAGTCTGTCTTTGTGCACTTGTGTGTGCGCATGGATCTCTGCATGAGATACACGTATCTAAAAACTCTACAACCTAATTTAAAAGTTTTTGCAACTTGTTTAAGATGGAGTCCTCCACTGTCAATCAACAGGATGCTGTAGAGAACTTCCATGCTTAAATCCGTATTTAAAGTGCAGTTCTGTATAATTAGGATTAATTTGCTGCAAGCTTTGGAACAACAGTATTGTGAACGTTTCCCTGTCACCACATTTATTTTGAAGACGTTATAGCAATAGCATGGTACCTACTTCATCTTTATTCCGTGGATACATAAATTACTGTATAACATCAGAAGATGGATCAGTTAAGCACGCTTCCATCTCAAATAGACAAACAAGAAACAAAGACAGACCTGAATGATTTTGGTGAGCCAAAGTTACGTTGATAAAGTGATTTCCAGCTTCACATATCTGCAAGACATTAAAAAGATCTTTTCAGCTGTATGCCTGTATGCATTTAAATCTCGGACTGGGCTGAACTTCGTTATTCATTTCTGGGTTCTAATGCTGATTTCTCCTCAAATTGAAAAAATGCAGTGTCAAAAAGTTCTTAAAAAGTTTTCTTATATCGTTTGTAATTCTAAATTTTGCAAAGCTGAGGAAAAAAATAAGAAATTGGAATAAAAAAGGAAGAGTGCTAAAACCTAGAGACTTTAAAAGTGTAAAGTCACTAAATTAATATGGAAAAAAAGAAACATGATTGTACCTTTTTAAAGCCAATTCTGAAAGTCAGCTGTAACAAACTTCAACGAAAACGAATTGAAAGGAATATGTAACTTCATTTTATATTGCAATGTGCCATTATCTGACAGAATATTGTAGATAGCATTGCTGAAGAATTTTACCCTTTTTGGCAGAGAGTTTACTGTGTGTTTTGTTAGGAAAGTTTAAATTATATTAGCAAAGCTGTTATTCTGTGTGAATATGCAGTCATGGGTCAAATCCTGCAGTCCTTTTATGTTTTTTAATTACAACTAACTGGCTGTCACCTATCATAAACACCAGATGCAAAACACTAAATAGCCAGAAAAGGAGATTCTATTGTAAAATACCATAACAGAAGCTACAATTCTAGCCATAACAACAGATGTAATTTTAATTTATGTATTTCCAATTACGAGGTAGGAACATGATTGTTTCTGATTACTATTATTTTAAAGAAAAAGTCTCCAAATTAAAAGTGGTTTTATGAAATGCTATACGTACCAAGATGTGTGATGCCAACACCATTGTGGAGCAAAAGAGTTTCACATGTTGTAGTTAATACCTACTAATTGTATAATCAATTCAAAGTAAATCAAGCAAAGGGCATTTCTGCAGGGATTTTTATTAGTTTACCCTTGATTCTGCAGCTGCATTTAGCTGTAATTAGCTGTTATGCCCCTCTATAGAAATATTGCTAAGTACTGCTAAATGCAAGCCAGTCATCGTCCAGCACTATGAAATGTGGGGCAGTGGAGAACTGCAGAAAAAAAGGCCTACCGTATTTCTGATGATAAATATTGAAGTCTACATACTGTTCGCCCTCTTTGTATTCCATGTGTACCCTATGAGAAAAACATCCCTGCAAAGCTTAGAGTAATTTCTCTAAAAATGACAGTATTTCCGAAGGGCCTTGCTGACACTTTTCAAATTACTGAGTACTGTTGTTTACAGCAGCTGCAGATGTATACACTTAAATCGGGATGTGTAATAAGCCTTAAAGAGAAGAAAAAAAATCTTCCAAATACTTCATTCATATGTTTTAGAAACCTGTGAAAACAGCTTCAAATTATTTTCTTGTGTATGTTACTCTTTTAAATTCATAGTCTGGGAACCTGCCAGAACAAGGTCTGGAAGGGAAAAGGTGTTTTAAGTTTCCATGGTCAGGAAGTTCTCAGAATTCAGAGCACAAAGCAGGTGCTGGTGCAGATCTGAAGGGTGTGATATATTTTATAGCAAACACCCCAACAGAACTCAGCTCTGCTTGATGCCCGAACAGGTGAACTGATACATTTTCCTCTTTTCCCAGCAAACCACATGCTTACCCACCACGGAACTCCCAGGGCTTTAATTCTCTGAAAAAGTGGCATTTCTAGCTGTAGCTCCATAAAGACAAGGTTAAACTGGCTGAAAAACAAATGCCAGCCATCCTGCTTCACCTGTGCTTTTTCCTTTGGCTTCCTCCACTTTGCAGGCATTTTTTTAATATATAATAATAATTTTTGGTGTTAATAGCTGTCAAGGATAAGTTATTCAGGGCACACAGTACTATTGCAAAGTCTGCTTAGGATAGAATTCTTCAGTGTTTTAAAAATTGCAATTTGTCTAAGTGTTAGCAACTTTACACAATTGCGAGTAGTAATACTGCTAATGATGTTCTTAATGGCTTTCAGGGACAATGCTTTGCATTAAGCTCTGTATAGGTAAATAGTACTAGGTGAATTTAAGGCTTAGACTTAGTAAATAATTGCTACATCCAGTCAAAGGACACAGGGTTGTGGGAGTAAACATACATATACACAAATGCAGAGCAGCATTAAAGCATTTTTGCAAATTACAAGTAGTTCCTATTGTGCAATCCTTCATAAAACTTGTATTTTTTGTACATACCAGAAAAGCAAGGGCAGCAAAAGCAACTTGTCTGTGGCCAAATGCTGGAAAACAGAAGAAAATAATAAATTGCATTTTACAGTATGCACATGGTTTGCAATGGGTGAAATTAATCTAGTGCTGAGGAGCAGAAATACTTCTTTCCTGACAGGCTCTGCAGGAAGAATGGATATTATCACACACAATGCAAATAGTAACAGCACTCTAGAAATGCCAGTCTCCTCACCACCAATCTCAAGGCAGCTTTCACCTGACTTTTTCTAATATTTGTCAGCTCCATCATATTCATCTCCAAAGGTCAACAGTTCTCCTGTAAACCTGGGTTGCGGCTTAGGGACACAAACCACGTGTCTGCACCTCACTTCACTGATCTGAAACAGATTTTTTTTTGTGCTACTTCAAAAGCTACTTTTTAGGAAAGCAAGTTCCGTGTGGAAGAAATTTTTGATTTAAAAGAATTAGAAATTTAACTGAGTGTAATTAAAAGTGGTGAAGAAAACCCTTTATTCCCCAAAGTTCACTGACCAGTATGAGACCTCTTGATTTTGGAGGACTTTAGGTTGCACACCAAAACCTTTCCAATGATACGTACATGGTGGTGTGTACCGCGGATGGTTGATGTAGTATGCGATCCAGGATGTGAATCCCCAGTAAAAGGCACAGCCCTGAAATGGACAGAAGAGACATTTATTTTTTGTTAGAAAGGGAGATAAGCAAGTACAAACTGTAACTTCATAAATTCTGGTAAATGCAAAACCTTGAAGCCACTTTGCAGTGGCTTTCTGAGTTACAGAATATAGAGCTTTTAAGATGCTATGAAGCCACTAGGATAAAAACAAAAAGGACACATAGTGTAGATATATTTTTTTTTTAATTGTGCTGAATGTGGTTTATGCCTCTTGTAGGGATTGATGTTTGTTTCCTCCTTATTTCATTCTGCTGCTGAAGGGCACGTTTCTCTGAGTTGAACTATTAAAAGTCTCGGACTGGTTAAAACAGCTGAGCTGGTACTAGACCATAAATATGTGATATAAAAGAAAAGAGAGCCTATGAGTAATGACACACATTCGAAGCTTGGGAAACTTCGGGAGACAAAGGCTTTTGACCAGCTCAGTATCTTCCTTCCCAAGGCCTCAATTTAGTTTTTTTTTCTACTCATAATTTGATTTTAGCTTCCTAATACAAGGCCTGTCTCTCACTCTGTATTTATATTGCACCGAGGAAGAAGAGTGTGATTTCTGTCAGGATTGCTAGATGTTGCAGCAGCTTATCTCATCATAAAATAGCATTCAGTCTGAAAAATATCCTGGACATTACAGTCAGCTCTTCGGGTAGATGAGTCAGTTGACATGCAGGAGCTAAAATGGATATTGATTTAAATTCACATCCTTGGGGACATGGTCCTGAAATTCTTCCTACATTTGTATTTTGACCAATCATAATTCCCGAAGCTAGAAAATGGATTATTTTTTGTTCTTTCAAGGACTGCTTTAATATGAGGGTATTCTCTCTTAGACAAAATTATAAACATATTGTCACCTTTATCATATTTTTTAGAGGAGTGTGCCCTCCTGAAAACTTGTGAACAAATAACGTCTCCAGAAGATGCCTGATGTAGTGTAAACAATGGCAGAAGCAGGCCAAGCTGAAAGGAAAAGAAAAAAAAAGGAAAATAACATAAGTGAAAGATTGCTTTTTAAGACTTCACAGCTTAATGTCACAAAATGAATAAAGACTAATGTTCCGAAACTGCCGAGTCACATTGAAATTGTGGGATTTAAGATTTTGTCTTAATTGAAGCACCTGGAACCAAAGATTAATGGAGTAATTTTCAGTGTTGTACAAAGTTGCTTTCATTTTGCAGGGAAGAAACTGATTTTTCTTAGCCTTGAATGAAAAAGAACTCCTAGAGTTCTGGGTATGATGCACAGCCCTGACAAACCATTAAACCAGGACAGCTGTGTATCCAAGTAGACATCTGCCATGCTTTTCCGAAAGCTATCTCCCATGTTTTCAGGCTACCTTAATGCTCCCATGGGATGTGCCTGACATTTAAAAATGTTTGGAATGGTTTCCTTGGCCTTTGCCAACAGAAGTAACTACATGGAGGTAGTTTGTATTTCATTACCCTGGGGATGCAAAATGAGATTTTATTGCAAAGTTATTCCATTCTGATGGCTTTTTTGTCCCCCGTTTTGTTCCCCATGACAAAGAAATGAGATAATTGTGGTAGAAATTATTACACTGATTCTCTTTTGAGGAAGATTATGAACCAATAAGAGGCGTTGCTGATTTGCTTCTGAGAATGAGTTGCACGTCACAGAGATTTGAGTTTCAGAAACAAATGTCAAGAGTGATTCCTGGTGGCATTTTATCTTGTTACATTTACCATACTGCCAGTGCCTGTCTCATTGCAAACAATTATAAGGCATAAATGAAGAGTGCTTTTCAGCACGTGAAATCTCAAATATTTTTATTATGCAACTCGTATGATAGCCAAAGATTAAACAATTTTGAAGTAATTAAACCAGAAAGAATTTAGCTAAGGAAATTTCAAACAGTTAACGATTTATCCAAAGGCTAGAGCAAACTTCCAGCTTTGCTGGGAATTAAAAATTAATTTGGCTCAGGATGGGGACCTCAGATGAACCCATTAAGGAGAGGCCACTGGAAGGGTTCTACACACCCCTTACCCAGCTAAAAGAAATTAAAGGTACTGCTGGCTCCTCTGTGCTACCAGAAACTCTCTCCTTTTATAAGCAAAAGAAGGCAGGCAGGTGCCTTGCAGCTCTGGGTTTGAATTCAACTGTTCTGTGTTCTTCACTCTTCTGTAATAGCAGCTAAGCTCTTACTTCTGTTTGTCACCTAAGTGCTTTACTTCCTAATGCTCTTTCAGAACTCACATATCTTGTGTATCTGAATTCTGTGGTTGTGTGTGTGGCCCTGGGGAACAATTAGAATTTGAAGAGGGTAGTTTTGAAATTCAGATTACCAGTTCTGAATTCTTAGGGTGGTTCTTTTGAGTTTCTCTCTAGTTCTTGACCTGACTTATGACACGCAGACTTCGCAGAATTAATTCCTCCTTGTTGTTGCCTACAGGAGAGCTGCCAGTGGGTGGAGCATTTATCTTCTGTGCTGGACGTGGATGCTACTTATGAGTGGGAATGTGCTGTGAAGAGACTGGGAGTGGGACACCCGAAGTCTTGTCCTCTTTTCTCAAGATTCTGGGTGACTACCCGCTGTGTTTATTATGTCATCTTCTGTTCAGGATGCACGTCTAGAGTGCAAACCACTTGGGTCAAATACAACACAGAGGCACAGAGGCACAAAGACCACTGAACTGAGATCTCATTTTTGGTCAGGCTTATGAGTGCTGCTATTGATAAGAATAATCTGAGACCCCTGGAACCTCCTCTGCCCTGGCAATACAGTTTCTGTCCCTCCAGGAAACAGGTCCCACAACCCTCACTTACTGTACCACTGGGTGGCGGAAGTTCTTCGTACTTTCCACTTTATCATAAATACTCGAGAGGCGAATGTAAAAGAGCAGATATATTAGAAGAGGCCCAGTGTATTCGGTTAGAAAAAACTAGAAATGAGAAAGAAAATAGCTGTATCAGAGGAGAAAATTTTACCAATAAAGGCATGAGAAAAAGAATAACCCTATCCACAACACATTTTCATCCTTTAAATGTCATTTTGGCTTTATTTTGAGGACTTAAATTACGTGTAGTTGTTTTCCTGCTGTCTCTTTAGGAGTAAAATCCATCTAGAAGATGAGAGAGGTTTCTGTGCAGAACACAAACCCAGTCAGGAAGGCTTTGTGGAAGGTGGTCAAAATCAGTTATCTCCTCTTTATACTTTTGTCTGTGCCATCAGGTGCCTATTTGGAATCTAAATAACACTAAAAATCAATGTCCAGAAGCAGAAGGCAGCTTGCTTTCCGCCAGTGTTTTTTGCACATCAGTTAAAAGCCAACAAACGTAGCTTTGAATCCTGGTGGTGAGCAGAATTGTCTGGAGGGGAGGGATCATGGCCTAAAATGTGGCAGTGGGAGGAAGATCACAACCTGTCTGCTTGGTGTTTGGGGCTTTGAGCCTTTGTTCAGGGACAGAGGGAGACTCCTCCAAGGGCAGAAATAGCCTGTGGTGGGTAGATGGGACAAGTTACCCTGTAAAACAGAAATAATGTCACCTCCCCACCACGATCCTTGTGAGCCACAGACTGCCGAAAGCCATCCTCAGGTCGAAGTTCTGGCTTTGGTTTGGTACTTTTGTCAGGATACACTCTGAAGCTACAAACAGCCGGAAGAAGTAAAATGTGGTTAAGAGTGACATGAGGTCTGGATTTGATCACTGGAATGAAATCTCAGAATAAAATGGAAATGGCTTACAAGGGCCAGCAAGTGGCAACTTGTAATTCAAATGCATAGTGTTACTTAAGGGATAAAGATTCATTAGTAATGGACTGGTTGACTTTAAGGTGGCTATTTGCACTGCTATAGAACTGTAATGGATAAATACGTGTGGCTTAAGGAGGTAACGTTGAATTTAGACTACAATTTTCAAAAGTGGTATGTGGCAGGCACTTCAAGCCTCAGTGTGCTGGTCCTCTAAAGAAGGAAGCTTTGAAACAAAGGTTTTCCTGCAGAAATATTCCATCATTAGGCTTCCCTCTTTTGGAACCACCCCTGTAGTATTTATTTTTGTCTGTTACAGGGAGAAACATTGGAAATTTCAACCTTTCATAGCAGGACTGTCTCCAAAGGAGAGAGACTTTGGTGTTCTCTATCAGGGAAATGTCAGGTTCTCTTTTGTTTCCCATGACACCATGATTTCTGTGCTCCATTTAGACCCTGCATGATCCCAAAAGCAGTCGTGCCTCTGTGTATGGAAACATTTGATTGAGGAGTGTTTAAGAGCCCACGTGGTTGTGAAACACACTGCAGCCAAGAGATTATCAGAGTTCTGTCCTCGAAGCAGTTGTGTGGGTCTGTTCCTAACTGTTTGTGAGCCCGCTGTGTTGGGCACTCTGGAAACTCTGTATGACATGACCCCTGCTATTCTATTAAAAGCAATACACTAAATATAGACAATGATGGGACAGGAAACAGAGGTGCAGAGAACATGCCCTGGACAGGTCAGTATAAGAGCATGGAATGAGCTGTTTGCTTTGGTGTAGCTTTTCCTCCCAGTCACACCCAGTAACCGCCAGCTTTTCTCACCTGTTTGGCATGAATATAGGACAAAGCTGCCAAGAAAAGTTTGGCAGGACTTGGCACCAAGTTGTGATTACTTGTCACTGCACCAAGTGCTCCCCTTTTGCCCCCAGCTGATTTCAGATGCTGAAAGGAGAAGCTTCAGGACATAGTAAAGAAAAATAAAAAGTAATCTGGTCTCTATTTAGCAGCCAAAGCTGACACCTGAATCCCTTTGCCTGGATGAGGAGGTTTGATTTGCTGCCATGCTTTTTGTGACATTTTGGGTGAGTTTTGGTCTGTGTCCCCCTGTTGCATCTCCCATGCTCAAACCTCTGCTCTCCTCCTCTGGCCCACCAGCTTTAAATGTACCAGAAATGAGAAAGGCAGAGAAATGCTGCTGAAAATCTCACAGGTTCACGCAGCTGCAGGGGAAAGTAGTCTTAAATTAACAAAAAATTACAATTGGTTCTAATCATCAGCTAAGGCAAGCACTATGGATTCTCGATGAATATATGCAATTAAGCCTACCATCTTCATAACTCATCCTACAGCTGACTGTTTCCTAGGCCTGGGAAATGGTGTTAAGGATCAGTTCAACTTCTTATTTTTACAGATACTCAAAAAACCTACAAAATTACTAAGATACTAGTTTCTGCTGACATATCCTGAAAAAAAAAATAATCAAAACTTAAACAAAACCCTAAAAATAATAACATTGTAGCTTGTAGCTTCTGGACAAAAGAAATATAATTTTGTAAAAAAAAAAACAAAAAAAGTGGTTGTTTAAAACACAGAGCATTTATCTTCAGAAATGTCAAAAACATCCAATATTTAGAAGAAAATTGCTTTTTATTTACCATCTTGTGGGCCTACCTAGATTTGGTGCAGCCAGATGTGGCAGATATGGCCACAGTAAATATAATTTTTTTTTTTTTTCCTGGAGGAGCATTGCATCTCTTACAATGTGCACAGCTCAACAGAATTTAATCTCTGTTCATATTATGATGCCAGTAACACTTCGCTGAACTGAGTAACAACCAGGTCAGGAATTATAATCCCAGACCTCAGGAGGCAGAGTGTCTATTCAGGGAGACAGGAATTCCCCAGAGGTGAAACAAACTCTTTACAGTTATCTGTTGTTGGTAACTCTAAGGGACAGGACGTGAATTTTCTGGCTGGTAGGGGCAGCTGATGTGCTTGACACTATCCCAGCAGGGCCGAGACAGGGAATGGAAGGTTTCTGACGTGTGTCCTGGTTGGGAAAAGGCATAAAAGGATAGAAGGAAGCTATGATCAGAGTGTGGAGTGAGGAAGCCTGAAAAAAGTTCATCAGGACCTTTAAAAACAAACATTGCCCAAATTAGCAATATCTTTACATGAGGGCATCAGCTCATTCCTCTCTCCAGCATTCAGGACATGCCCTTTCAGTAATACCACACTGCCACCCTCTCTGGGATCATGTTGCCTTTTGGCACAGCCTCACGCCATATCTCACTGAGGGCAAGCTGCAGAGCAGAGGCCGTACAGCCTTTTCCAGGCTGATCCCAGCCCACAGTGATTTCCATGCCATGTAGGGGCAGTTCCCTGGTTCCTCAGTGCTGGTTGCGATGGCTTCCCTTCTGCCAGCAGGATGGCTGAGTTGAATCTGGGAAAAGATAATACCTGCAGATGGGACAACAACACTGGATTTCTGCCAGATGCTCTCAGCTCAGCAAGAGACACAAAATAGCGCAAGTGTGTCCTGGGTAACTCGAACAGAAAAAACAGCTGCAGTATATAAATTATCTAATGGATAGAGCTCTGTTTCTCTGATAAATGTGAGGCAAAGGAAGTAGATGCAGGACAAACGGAGGATGTGCTGATACCAGACACGTTGCTGTGTGCGAGGGGACAGAAAACAGCTGGGGTTTCTGGGACACCCTGGAGAAACAGGCAGCTGAATCATCCCTGAGTCCCCACATCACACTGAATATAGCATCTAGCTACCTTAGACTCCTTTTACAATCCCAGACCTAATTACTCTTGAGCTAATGATCATTAAGAAACATCATTAATTTCTGGACTAATTCCTACTTCATATGCTTTGCTACCTCATTAAAGGCCATATAGTTACCTAGGGATGATAATGGCATCATCTTAGCAGCATCTTTGAATCTTCACTTTTTAAATATTTTTTTTTGTATTTTCATGTTTGCAAAAATCCTCAGCAGCAGTTTTGCATCGGGTGGTAAAATTCTTAATGGCTCCTTGAATATTCAATGATTTTTGTTCAAGTTCTCATGGAATTGGTTGATCCAGTCTATAAAACTTAAATAGAGTACAGAGGGGGCACCTGAAAGTCCCCTGTCTGGGCAGATTTTGCAGTGACTCGGAGTTTTTCAGTGTATTTCAGGCTGCATCTCAATATTTACTGCAAACACCAGAGAAAGGGATGGATTTGCTGTAGGATTTTATAGGCAAATTCCAGCTGACTCAGGCCTGCTCTTGCAGCCAGGGAGCAAACAGTGATGGATGCTGCTTCTCCCCCAGCCAGGCCAGAGAGAAAAAGGAGGGGAAATCCCAGTTTTCCTCCTGTCTCTTCTTTTGAGACTGAGCTAACACAACGGGTTTGGATTCAGACCTCTTCATACCCTGAGAGCACGAGCCTTTGCGTGTTCATATTCAAAATGTTAAATTACTGCAAATTAACAAATGCTCTCATACACACACGTGTGCATGCTATATATATTTGTACCTATGCACACTCAGTGAAGCCCTTAAGTTCTGTTTGTAACCAAAGACCAAGGTGAGTTCACATTTGCTGCCAAATCTTTACAGGGCTTTGACAGCATTTTGCAATCTGTGCTATAATATGTATCATTTTAAAATGTATATCCACCACCTGCTCTGCAGATACCTAAATGAAGTCATGCTTTTAAACACCTGACTATTACTAATAACCTCAACCAGCTCTTCCACAGCACTTTTTGTCTAGAAGCCTCAAAGCACTTTGCAAAAGAGGAAAATACTCTTATTTTCTTGCTCCAAACCTGGAAACTGAGATATGTCAAACTCACCAGACAAGGTGGGCAAAGAACCTCACTCTCCCAAACACTGATTCACTCTCTTCTCTGTGCTCTTCTTACCCCAAATATGGGGTTGGGCAAAAATTCCCCATAGAAAATAATTTTGCTAGGCTCATGCATTCTAGAGGGACTAAAACTTCTCCAATTTGCCTAGACTGACAAATTGTCGATCTCCCTAGATACCATGAATACAAACAGGAAAGGTTCTACGCTTATCAGCACCATACTTTGAGTAGCTATTTGTTCTGTAAGTAGCAGGACTGGTTTAAAGATAAATTTGTGTATAACTGAAAGAAAGAGCTTGCTCTGGTTATTGAATTCTCTCTACCTTCTTTTTGCTCTTGAAGCATTAAAAACTCAAGGGTGTTACTGTAAACACTTATGCATAGGTTGTGCAGCCTGTACTGTGCTAAACAGCAACTAGAACATTCACTCATTGGAATTATTTTTCCTAGTAGCTCCCTAAATCCCGCTGACACCTGAAAAATTGACATGCTGGCATGGTTCATCCTGAGCTTGTGGCATTTGTTGCTGAGACCAAGAGGAATTATTATACCACTGTCTGCCTCATGAGAAGCAGTGTCTGAGGGATCCCAAGCAGCCAGTTGGGCAGTTTCTGAGGGCTCCGCATCCCTTATCACTTGACTTCATGCTGCCACTAGGCAGAAACAAAAAGCCAAGAATATGTGTGGCCCAAGGAAAGGCACAAACAATGTAATGAAATCAGGCAAATGGAAGCTCTTCTCTTCTGATAACTCTGGAGATTGAGAACTGTTAGACTTAATTAAATGAAAATTAAGACAAATCTTGCGTGTGTGGTTTGCCTTTGTGAAAAGTCAGAGCGTTCTGAGGGTTCCCATCCTGTGACTGGTATCAGCTTAAGCCTTGAGGCCAGTTGTACCAAGGCAGAGTGACACTTTCTGTGTATAACATTACGTGTTCAGGCAGAAACCTCTGCCAAATACAAACCCTTAGCTGTAAAATGGAGGTGCTTTGTGTTACAAATAACTATAGCTGGAAAAGGGCCTGTAGAGGCAACTGACTTTTTTTGTTTCCTGGAGATCCTATTCTATGATCAAATTATCCAAGAAATGTAGCAATGAAAATATGTTTGGGGATTTCTCTCTGGCATCTGTGTTGTAGTCATCCTTAAGCCACTCATGAGTTACACAGAATCACACATTCTGTTTCTTTGGCACTGCTGCAAAATTTTCAAGGTACCCACAACTCCCTGAAAGCATCATTCAATTTGGAGGGTCCTGTCCCACAACTAATTGTGTTTGAACTGGCAAGCTCTGATATGTATCCACTAAGAAATATATTCAGTGACATTCTCCACTGATACATTCTACAGATCCTCAGCTCACTCTCACACCTTGTTCTCACATTCCTTCCCAAGTAATCACAGAATCACAGAGTAACAGAATCACAGAATGTTAGGGATTGGAAGGGACCTCAAGAGATCATCTAGTCCAGCCCCCCTGCCGGAGCAGGAACACTTAGATGAGGCTACACAGGAATGTGTCCAGGCGGGATTTGAATGTCTCCAGAGTAGGAGACTCCACAACCCGCCTGGGCAGCCTGTTCCAGTGCTCTGTCACCCTCACTGAGAAGAAGTTTCTTCTCAAATTTAAGTGGAACCTCTTGTGTTCCAGTTTGAACCCATTACCCCTTGTCCTACCATTGGTTGTCACCGAGAAGAGCCTGGCTCCATCCTCGTGACAATCACCCTTTATATATCTGTAAACATTAATGAGGTTACCCCTCAGTCTCCTCTTCTCCAAGCTAAAGAGACCCAGCTCCCTCAGCCTTTCCTCATAAGGGAGATTCTCCACTGCTTTAATCATCTTCATTGCCCTGTGCTGGACTCTCTCCAGCAGTTCCCTGTCCTTCTTGAACTGAGGGGCCCAGAACCGGACACAGTATTCCAGATGCAGTCTCACCAGGGCAGAGTAGAGGGGAAGGAGAACCTCTCTCGACGTACTAACCACCCCCCTTCTAATCCACCCCAGGATGCCATTGGCCTTCCTGGCCACAAGGGCACAGTGCTGGCTCATGGTCATCCTGCTGTCCACCAGGGCCCCCAGGTCTCTTTCCCCTACGCTGCTCTCTAATAGGTCATTTCCCAACTTATATTGGAACCTGGGGTTGTTCCTACCCAGATGCAAGACTCTACACTTGCCTTTGTTATATTTCATTAAATTTTTCCCCACCCAACTCTCCAGCCTGTCCAGGTCTCACTGGATGGCAGCACAGCCTTCTGGTGTGTCAGCCACTCCTCCCAGCTTGGTGTCATCAGCAAACTTGCTGATAGTACACTCTATTCCTCATCTAAGTCATTGATGAATATATTGAATAATACTGGCCCCAGTACTGACCCCTGAGGCACTCCACTAGATACAGGCCTCCAACTGGACTCCACCCATTAACCACGACTCTCTGGCTTCTTTCCTTCAGCCAGTTCACAGTCCACCTCACTACCCGATTGTCCAGACCACACTTCCTCAGTTTAGCTGTGAGGATGCTGTGGGAGACTGTGGGAGACTGTGTCAAAACATAACTTTTCTTAACTGACCCACTAGTTTGCTGAGACTCCCAGCCCTCTCACTCCTCCAAATTGTTCAGATCTTGTCTTTGCTCATTTGAAATTGTTCCAGAAAAATTATATATAATAAAATCTTACATCTATTAAATATAGTTCCATTTTTTCAGCCAGCTCTGATTTACACCACCAGAAGTCTATTGTAGCCATAAGTCAGATCACAGACTATCAAAGGTTTTCTCTGTGATTATTTGTTTGTATTACAGAGCTGTGTGGAATCAGAGTCATATAGGAAGGGTTTATATTGGGGGGGGCTGTACAAACACAAAGCAAAAAAAAAAAGTACAACGTAAGGAAATGGAGCAGTTCTGCTGCCAGTCTCAGTATTTTAAGGCTCTCACAAGTCAAAGTATTTGAGCAGTCCCTAATTTACCTCACAGTTACAGAAAATATTTACTGAAGCACTGTGTTTCAAGGCTTATATTCAAAATTCAGAGACTTGGAGGTAAAATGTACTTTTCACAGTTCAACACTGTTTTTCCAGTTCTATTTTTATCCTTCTGCTAGCCTGCCTGGATAGCAACTAGATAGCAGAAGCTGATAAATCAGAAATTGCAATCACTTCTCAGAAGAGGAAAGCTTTAACAGAAGTCTGGACTTGTGCAGGAAGAATGGTTTTCCTTTCGACTACAGCAGCAGTACATGTTCTTAGCAGTAAAATGCCAACCACGTTTCAAAAAGTCACATGCTGCACTACCATATCTAAAAAGAGGTCTCTATCAAACATGCTTAGGCCCAAAATTGGACCTAGATTAAAAATAAAACACTATCCCTTCAGTGGTGGGTATTTCAAACATCCCTGGAGGCACAATCTTTGCAGGAAGAATATAGTAAATATCTGTAAGCTCAACTCCCATTGGTATCTCTGCAGCACCAGTCAGCGAACCTCAAGTACCTCCCCCCCCCCCAGATATAGGGTAAAGGAATTGGTAAATCTCGCCCAGAAGTAAATTATGTGTTTCAGGTAATATTGTTTTATAAAAAAGAAGGCAGAGTTATAACAAAATCCCTGATGCTAAGAAACAGGTTTTGTTTTCTCCCTCAGTTGTTTCCTGGAGATGAGCCTTGAGGACCTCCATTCTTTCAGAAGAGTCAGCTGAGGTTGGATTTCTACCCATGTTATCCCAGGAAAAGGCCTCATTCTCAAAAGAGTTCTCAAAAGCTCACTGCTCCAGTGGAGGACAACTGCAAATCCCTCAACCCAGTTTGTCCTTCCTTCTCCAGAGCAAGCCAACCTCTAGAATTTGTTGAAATCCAGGCAACCAAACTCATAGCTGTGGTACAACCTGAGCCTAGGGGATACCTGCTCATAACAGCACAAACCCCCAAACCAGGGTTCACTGGGAACCATGTTGTAAGAAGGCTGAGGAGACATCTTTCCTACAAAGAAGGACTGAGTAGGCAACAGGAGCAGACAAACTCTTGAGCTACCAAGGTGCAATCTGACAAGGACTGTAAATCAGAGACGACACATGCACCAAATGGGAAGCTGAGGTTTCTCAATTCAGAAATATGCTTCTAGACTTAGGGACCCAAATGGTTTATTTGGGAACAGACAAAAGCATAGTATTTTATTTTACAATGTACCTGGAGGGGGTACTGCTCCCAGGCAGCAGAGTGGGTACCACTTTCCCTTTTCAAACAGCCATGAGTTTCTTTTCTTGGTGGAAATCCTCAGGATTGCAGATCTCAGTGGTTTTGGTCCTCAAGAGAGGTAAAGAAGCTCCAGATGACCCACCTCTGTGCTTAGTTTTCCCGTAGACAGATCCACACCTAAGAGATTGACCTTTGGAGAACCAACAGATCTCCATGTGCCTTCATGTTTATTTTTGGAGTCTAGACCTTAATGTGGCCCTTTGTACCTCAGCTATCACTTTGCTGACGAGATTGGAATATTTTTATTCTGTGCCGGGTTTATTTAAATGTCAGCTCTATAAATCAGAAGCGTCTCTCACTGTGCATAAATCTGATAGAGCATCGAGGGCGTTTGAATGGAAGCTCTATGCACAGTAAAAATGGCAGTAAAACAATATTTCCTGTGTACAAATACTTTCTTAATTGCTGTCGTTAGAATACTATCTTCTAAAAACTTTTTCTCTATTGCTACAGACTGGCTATAATATAAAAATCTCTTGACTCTCAGTGAGAACGGAGACAGTTCAGAATATGGAACAGAATGGGATACGATGAGTATTTAGAAACTCATGGAATCCATTTTCTGCACACACAGATTAAATCATTAAAAAATGACACTGTCTGCAGTATCAATGCCTAGTCGTAACTGCACTATTTATAATGGGATATTAAGCTTTAGTTATGTTACTGTCTTAGGCTACATAAACCACCAGAAAAGGAGAAAATAAATAAGGTTCTTGCAGATTACTTAGTTGTAGCAAACAGGAGGCTTCACTGCTCAAAATGTTGCTTTCTGAAGCAATTCCACGGTTAAGAAGTTGTGGGATGGGTTGGGCGGAAACAGAAGCCCAACTCGCATTAACCAGTAAGACAGATATAGGTCATGTTCTTGTTCATAGGGGCTAAAATGTCCCCAAGTTTGTGCTGCTTCCGAATGGGGAATGTACGTGAGCTCGAGCAGGTCAGATGGATATGTGACCTGACGGTGCTATCACACACTCTTCCCAAAGTCAGCAGCAGCTCTGGCAGTAACATCCACCTTGAGCGTACTGTTTAAGAGAGAAAGGGCTATAAAATAGCAACTTTGTTCTAGGCATCTCATAGTAAAGCCTCCTAGCCTGTGAGCTGCTGGAAAGAGGAACCAGTACCATGAGCTGAAAGCTCACAAGCTCCATCCATAGAGGCACAGCCAAGGAAGGCTAGTGGCTTGTCTGTGGGCCTTGTGGTTGCCCCACGGGAGCAGCGAGGGATCTGTGGGCTGCCTGAGGCCAGAATCTAATTAATAACTTGCCCTACAGCCAACAATGACAATTAACAAAAATTCATTTGCCTTATTAAAAGAATTGCAGGCAATTGACTGTTTTCCATTGCTATGAACAGTTTCATTGCAGCCTTTATGGCACGCCTCTCCTGCACCACCTGGGCCTTCCAACAAGTGCTTACAGGAAATAACCAGTTGAACCAAGACTAGCAGTAAAAACAGACGATGGTTCTACCAACACCGTAATACAGGTATTGTTGCTCATGATGAATGCTTTTGTTTTACAAAGAGATTTTAAAGTTTTGTGACTCCTAAGTCTGGCTGGGCATCTTCTGCCCAGAATCCTTGGCTGTGCCACACTCCTGGAACTGTTCTTTAGGTGAACAAAGTTTAACTAATTCCCATCCAACAACTTTTCTGCTTTAGTGACAGCATTAGCAGAAAAACATTTTTTTTTTCTCTTTTAATATCCTTCCACTTGCAAAGCTGAGGAGCCTTGCAGCAAATGGATGTATTTGAGTACAGCTCCTGCATATGCATATAAACCCTACATTAGCTAAAACTGCTTTTAAAAATATTTTCTTTTCTCAGGCAATATTGCTATGTCCACCTTCTAACCTTTAACTGGATGTCAGAGTTAGCATGTTGGTAACTTGGCTCACCATCAATTTAATTCTGTTTTGACTGCTGATAAAGGAATAACACCATTTGACATGTAGAAGGACAGGCTGAGGAAGTTGCAAGACCTTGAGTACATTAAGATGTATCACGTTAATTGTTACAAGAACATACTTACTGTGGTCCAGCCAACCTGCTGACCCAGGTCTGTGAAATACAGTGTGATGATGGAGGAAACGGCCAGACTTTGAATGTTAATGGAATCCTTCAAATAGGGCCCATCTGTAAGAACAAAAAGAATAAATGGCATGAACAACAGGCATCCTTGCAGAGGCTCAGCATAGGCTGCTCAGGTTAGCAGCTCAAAACCTTTCTACAAGAGGAGTTTTCCTCTCATTTGAACAAAAAGCATGTGGCTGACATGATGCTGAGCAGCAATGTGCCACAGCTCCCACTATGCTCTCTGTTCACCTATGCTCTCAGAGACACATCATGCAATCACACAGATGGTGTCATAGAGCACTTTTTTATTCTGTCTTGCAAGACTAATGGTAAAGTCGATGTTATGTCTTCCTCTCTGGTAACTTTTGCTGAAGCATTTACATTCTCAGGCTATTTTACAGCAGGTGGCACCATCAGGATGAATGCAACTTCTTGGGCAAAGGCCCACAATCAGGATTTTTTTGTAAGCTTGTGTGACCTAGCCAGCCTCGGTCTATCTCAGTATTACTCTGCTTCCAGTCCTGATGAACCTGGAGCGTACAAGCAGAAATATAAAATGTCAGTATCTGGTTCTCTTTTATTTTGTAGAGACAGTGAGATGGACATTAGGAAACCCCAGCAGCCACTGGCATGGGGTGCTGCTGTGGCTGCAATGCTTTTCTCTTTTCGACTTTATGTATTGTGTCTCCCAATAAACATTTATTGACTGTTTAAGTCTGTGAGGGTGCTAAATTCCACCAGGTGCTGAGCCTTCATTTTCTAGGGCTCTGCAATGCTGCGTGTCCACAGACCAAATGTGACACGACCAGTAGCAGCTGCATCTCCCACTTGCCATGTCCACCAAGAACTGGTGTACTGGCCCCGCCTCAAAAAAAGAGGTTGTCTCCTGCAGCCAGTTGTATCTTCTGAGGAGGCTGTGAGCAAGTATTACAACTGATAATGCAGTGAGTGAGGGGAGTGAATGGTTTTAAAACTGTCTTGTCTTCATTATTTGATCATATACTGTGTTCTGAAACATTTTTCTGCAATGGCTATGAAAACCATTAGATTCCTTTATTAATGAGAAAGCTAGTAAGTTAAGCTTTGATGTCAATTAATGAGAAAGTGCTAACAGTTCACCCAATAACACATATAGAGAGAGCAATGCTGTTAAGAGGAGAACTTGCCAAAGGCTTAGGAATATGTTAGGTGCCTGTACTCAACCCTGTGAATACTCACTACGTTCTAGTTGCAGGCCAACACGGGAAGGGTACCACTGGGGACCTGTTGAAATCCAAAAACATGGCTGTTTAATTTCATAGTGGAGAATCTAAATTTCTCATTCTGTTATTGACAGTATTCTAAAAGATGATAGCTACAAATGTGAGGGGAAAATATCCTCTCTTTAGGTCTCAGCTATACAAGGAGAATATAAGTGAGCTAGAAGAAGCATGCACTACATGTATTAGAGCAGAAATCCCTTTTCCCCACTTGAGTGCTGGAAGGGCCAACTTCACTGCTGAAAGTTCCACCAGTGCACAAAAAATGGCAGCGTGTGTACCACTGGGAATTATGAAGAGGACCCTGTTTACTACTGTATTTGTCAAACCTCCATATTAAATGTATCTGTCTTGCCCTTCCCTCCAAAATGATGCCTGTTCTGCAGTCTGGTTCAAAGGGATTGTTTTTTCCCCATTCAGGAATATAAAATCTGACTCAGGACATGCAGCGAGCACAGAAATCCCATTAGTCAGGTAGAGATACAAAAAGCAGAGGCATCTGGGTAGCTAATACAGGGCTACGTATGACTGTTATTTCAAACAGGTACAAGTCTCCAGCTCTATTTGTTTCTCCCAGTGTCAGAGCAATTGGGTCAGTGCCACAAAGCCTGCAGAAGGGCTGGTGGCTGTTCCATTTGTCACCTTGTCCAGCTCTCTGTAGAGACTGCACGTAGGAGGCTGTGCCACCACAGCTCTGCTGGCTGCCTTGCTGCTATGAGCACTGCAAAACCACATAATTTAGCTGCTTTACTGCTGAAAGCTTTTGGGGCTGACCTGGCACATTTGTCATTGGAGCAGCTTGAGGAGACCTCACACAGTCCATGGTGTTGGTGGAGTTTAGGTGCAGCAAAGTCTGATAAATGAAGACAAGGGAACAGCTGCACCCCCAGCCATCACTACCGCATTTATTTCCTTTGACACACCTCAGGATAGTAAGTAGCCTGAAAGAGATTTGCTTTGTCTTTTCAATTCAAAGTCTGGGTGAAATTGGTCAAATATAGCCTTTAGACCTGTCTTACAATTGTTAGTATTCCTGTTTTTAAGATACCAGTACCTTAAGCAAGCAGAAAAAAATTCTTCACAATGACTGTGATCAAACATGGGAAAGAAACTCTGGGATTGACTTCCCTGGAGACAGACAGACTGCAGCTAGGAAAGATCCTGAAAGATCTCACATCACTTGAAAGCTGGCCCTGCTCCGTGCAGAAGCCTGGCCCATATGAACTCCAGAGGTGGCTTCCACCTGAACTGTAGTTTAGGATGAGCAGCAGAGCTTCTCCACCCCAGCAGCTGCTACTGGGTGCGGAAGGGGAACTGTACCTGGTGTGCACTTCACCCACCATGCAGGGGGACCTGGCACACCCTCATTCCCAAAGTACTTGGTCCAAGTTTGAGTTCTGTAGGCAAGAACAAGCATTAGATGAACACAGGAACCAGGGCTAATAGCAGGAGGTGAGACATCCATCAAGTAAGTGGCAAACTTTTTTTCAAGGTACCACAATCATCCCCGGCTATTAAAGATAACAAAAGGAAGATAGAGAAAGAGCAGCTGTCTGACTTGTCAAGGAAGATATGATTTGCTCCAGGACAGCAGATATCAATACTTATTTGGGAGCCTAAAATGCAATGTCTGTGGGTTAAATTGGAATCTTCCTCCCAAGCACTCCCCCGTCTCGCATTACAGAATGTTTCAATAAAAGCCAATTTATGTGATCCTGTGGCAATGCGCTTTTGGGTATGGCTCATCATCTTTGCAAGGGCAAACAGAGGTTGTGCCTTTAAGCATGTCATCCCACATTTCCAGTCCTGTAGCCTCAATATGCTGTAATGTTTAACATACTCAAAGATTTAGACAGATGGAAGCGTGCCCTTGCTGCAGTGACCCTGATATCACCCTGATGTGAGTGGCTCTGTTTTCCAGCCCATACATGGGGTGCTGTGTGTATTTTGTGGAGGGACCTGAAATTAGCTGTTGGGATGTTCCTCCCCAGCTCTTAATATCTAGTGGAGGGCCACTAGATAATGTCAAGTGGAAATGTGATGCAAAGGGAGTGCGGGACAAAGTCCAAACGCATCTCTACTTGTAAGTAGGTTGGTTTTAGACTAAATCTTAAGGGTCTGTATATAGATCCCAGACCAGTTTTGACTTGATAAAGCAGAGATAGGCTGACCAAAAAATAAAATGGTTCAAACCACAGGTCTGTTTAGCCAATATTACATTCTCTGATATTTAGCCAATATTGTGGTTCCACAGTCACATTTCTCAGATTTCTAGCATTTGTGTAGAGCAAGTTTGGTTCCGTTCTTTGCAGCGCATTTGAACAGCTATAGAAATGTCTTCCTGGTTTCCCATTGTCACCGTTTACTGCAGGGCGACAATAAACCATGGTAGATGCTCTCTGTTAATGCCCCACCCTCCCCACTAAGGAAAGTTAATAGGAGGAAACGGGAGAGAGACTTGCAAGTTGGAAAAGTTAAAAATGCTTTACTAATACTACTAATAAATACAGAAAATTATACAAAATATACAAAACCAATCCTGAATTTCCTGGGGCAGCTGGCAGGGCTCCAGCAGCTGCAGGGCAGGCACCCAGAAGTCCTGGGCTGGACCTTACAGTTAACCGGAACTGGATTCAGGGATGCAGGGTCTGGAACCAGGCCTTGTATCACAGCCATGACAGGCAGGGTCCTCTTCAGATGCTGGCTATGGTCGAAGAGAGTGAGACCCTTGTGATCTCCCACTTTTATAGGGTGCATGACGTGTATAGGATGGAATACTCAGTTGGTCAATTTTAGTCACCTGTTCTGTTTGCCCCTCCTTGCAAATATGCCCCTCTCACTTACGGGACGTGCGAAATTTTATCAGTAACCTTGGCTGCCATATAGCAATAAATCTAGACCTGGGCCTCTTCTGCCATACCATTGCTACCCTTATCAGCTCCGGAACAAAAAACGTGCAGCCAAATTCAGAAAAATGCAGTTACTTAGAAGAATTTAGCTGAAAGGAAAATTCACTAAAAGACAAAATGGTTTTGTTTTTAACAAAACCAGGACACCCATCTCCTGTTTGATTATTTCTGCCCTCCTGACTTACCTTTCTCTGGAAGGATGTTTGTCTTGATCTTTAAAACCATCTCCCCCAGCTGCAGGCACATGGGCACCCGGCAGCTTTTCCCCTTCCTTAGCTGAAAGAATATTTGCAAGTTCCTTGATTTTAAGTGTCGTCAACATCATTGACAATACTGCAATGCAAAGATGCACAGAAAACCAAGTTCTACTGGTCCCATTGCTCACATGGTTTGTTTCTTCACTGCATTTATTAGAACTTCAGGAAGTCAATCAGCTGACAATCGCAGGAACTGAGGACAGTTTTAAAAGCCCATAAGCAGTTTTAAAAGCATCCACGAGTTTTCTTTATCCACAAGATTCAAACTGAGCTTAATATGTGCTCCACCACTTATGTATTGCGAGAGGTTTTGAAAATTTAACAACTACGAAATACAAGTACTAGGTACTTTTCCAATAGTTATGAAAGTGAAGGGGTCAGTCTAATTTTTTAAAGTTTCATAAAGATCCTTCCATAAAAAAATCTCTAGTGTGCTGCCTGTTCTGCAGTGAATTACACAATGAAATGCCTATTTTTCCCGAAGTATTTATGGGGTTACGTGGACCTACATGAGAGCAAAGATACACCATGACGAAGAACTCTTGCTGGGGAAATTCAGTGCGTTCCTTAGAACACAGCCCTGTGTGCCACTGGGGAGCAAGGAGTCCAACAAATGCACAACAGAGCTGACGGACACCGTCTGGAGATAATTAGCAGACTGACTTTCCATGAACAGCTAATTTTTATTATCATTTAACTTATTTGTTTCTCATTGGATTTCACCACCCACACATCTCTAATAACAAATAGGCTTAATAATTGCAAGCAATACCTGCTGTGATATGAATAGGATGATATGAACAACAAAATTGCTATCATCAATCAACAGCAGCACATTGTTTAAATTTGCAGAAATACAGGAAATTCTGGGGACCACCAATACTTCTTACATGATCACAAAATGTTACATGTTAGCTGAGAATTGTAACAGCACCTACCTGAACTGAGCACAGCTGAAAGGCATTCTATTACCAGTGTCCCTCCACATGGTCCCACTCAAAATGTCCTCTTTGGCCACAAACCAAAGGATGTTTTGTTGCTTTGACGTGCTAAATGCAGGCACAATCACATCTGGGTCTTCTATGTTTTGGGGGGCTATTGCAGAGGGACCGGCTCTAGCCATGCCTGCTGTGCTGGCCCAGCACCGTGCTGAGCTCCTGAGCCCAGCTGGGCTTGCAGGGCCCAGTCCTGGCCTTGGGATGGTTCAGCTAGACCATGGTTTTCCTTGTAAAAACACCTTCAGCATGATATATCAGAATATTAAAAGTAGATCTGTGTTTTTATGTGGAGTCAGTGGAAAGAGCAGACCCAGTGTGCCCTCTTCAGGAAAATCTCAGCTGGTACTGAAATGGGCGTTGTGTTTAATGGCTGTGTAGCCAAGGATAAATCCCTTTTCTTGCTTTTTTTTCTTTGAGTATTTTCTCTACTTTATTTAACTTGTGAGATTTCCAGGGAAGATGTTTGGCCATGTATTTTACAAAGGCACCTTAACCTCTAGTTGCTATAGGGACACAAATAACCACTTTTTTCATGACACATGGAATTTGAAAAAGAAGCAATTTGACCATAAGCATCCCCCCACTTCTTTTTCCCTGAAAAAAACCAATCTCATACTTCAGCTATATTCTGATTGAGCAATAGCAGACATATTTCTTAAGAGTCAGCATAGTTTTTCTTAATGAAGATCAATTGTTATTAGTGGTAAACAGGTTATTATTCATCATTTAAAGATCAATTTATGTCACTAGCAGATTAAGCTTCCACTTTTCCTTCTTCAACAGCTAGACATGGAAAGCAGCTGTGGAGATTCAAAGAAGCAAAGCATCAGAAATTAAAAGCAAGCAAATATGGGCATTTTAATATTTTTGCTACATTGTTTCTCCCTTCTACTTAAAAAAAAAAAAAAGAGAAAAAGGAAAAAGAAAATCCAGTCCTGTGCATTTCAGTTTTCCCTGTAGCCTGCTGCAGAAAGTGTGAATAATTTTGATCTTTCTGTGTGGATTTGTATTTAAATTCATGTGCATGGGGAGGGGAGGGGAGGGGAGGGGAAGGGAAGGGAAGGGAAGGGAAGGGAAGGGAAGGGAAGGGAAGGGAAGGGAAGGGAAGGGAAGGGAAGGGAAGGGAAGGGAAGGGAAGGGAAGGGAAGGGAAGGGAAGGGAAGGGAAGGGAAGGGAAGGGAAGGGAAGGGAAGGGAAGGGAAGGGAAGGGAAGGGAAGGGAAGGGAATGCAGCTCACCTTTTATTTCATTAATAACAACCACAGAGCAGAATCCAGAGAAACAGGGAAACCAATACCCTGACAATCTTGGAGCTGCAAGCGATGTCAGGGGAGTGCGAGGAGTTGAGCAGGTGCTGGATGCAACATCTGCAGACACTTGTGTCCTGGCTCTGAAATGCCAACCTCAATTAAAAGAGCAATGCAGTATTTTAAGCTGATTTGGGATCTGCATTCTGGCAATTAGCTTTGATTCTCCTGTCTTTACAAGTTTGGAAAGGGTAACAAAGATAGCTGCCGAGATATCAGGGGGATGTAAGAACTCAAGCAGGATTCTCTTCCTTAATATAAACTCTATCAGTGAAGCCTTCATACAAAGGGCGACCCAACCATGAGAAACTGCATATATGTTTTACAGTGTATTTCAGGGACCTAAAATATCCTTCGTTCTCTTGCTGCCTGTCTATATTCTAACATGGAATTTCAAAAAATGCAGCTTTATGTTTGGTGGCCTATGAAATCAGTTGCTATCTGAATCCTTAACTGCTCAAACACTGGGTAGAGTCCTACCCCAGCCTTCTTTCTTTAAAAGCATTCCTTACTCAATAACCTAATGAAATATGCTAATGAAGCACAATTTTCTTTCAATATTTGACTGTTTGGGGGTTTGTTTGTTTGTTTGTTTTGTTTTTTGTTGTTGTTTGTTTGTTTGTTTGTTTTAATCTAATGGCTATACCAATGGCAGCAATTAACTGACCACATTTGAATTTACATGCTTTCTTCCTTAGTGCCAATTAAATTCTCACTGGAGAGTTTAAACCAGAGCAACACAGATTGTTCAAAGCAAATAAACCACCAACATCCTGTGCGTTCCATTTCTGTGCCATTAGGTAACAGTTTTTTGAGCTGACCTTCCCATTTGCAGGCAGAATTAGGTCAAAGTGTTCAAAAATATTTTTGCTGTTGTTAAAGCACGGCTTTTGTTCCAAGAATTCAGCTTTTCATGGAGAAAGTCAGGTTTTCTATTTCAAACCCAGAAAAAAAACCCCGATCTCATATTTGATGACTGGCTTACTGGTTCTTTTTCAGTGTCTGATTTGCCATGTACAGTTCTCTTTTTCCTCTTTCTACCTCCAGATTTTTTTTTTCTAACCACATTTATGGAATAATTTAGACCATACATTTATTTTTCTTTGTCTAAAGTTTTAGTAACTTCTGGTTGGTAATTATGAAGTTAGGTTTGCCTGTCTTGAGGAGAACATCCAGTCTCTTTAACTGCTGCTAGGCACAACTTAGCTTTCTGTGGCAAAATCTTGATTGGAAAACACGGTGCCTCCTACATTCATTATGATGGGAAATAAAAAGTATGAGCCGTATTACCCAGAAAGCAAGTCAGAATGCACGTGTGCACTGAAAACAGGCAAGTGTCTAGATTGCGGCATGAAACCCACAGCAAATATACATCATAGTACCAGCAACAACTAGATATGGTGAGGTGTTTGGGTCCTTCACAGAAAAATTTGAGACTAACTGGTGGGGATAGGAATTAGTTTCAATCAGATTTTGATGGGTAGAGTACAGAGTATCTTGAATTCCTTGAATGAACATTAAGCTCACATGAATCTGGTGGTGAAGGCCAGGTTAACACTGGAATTCTATCTGTTCTTCAGACAAATAATAATACCTGAGTTTAAATTGATGTAGGAGCTGTTTAAAACCAATAACTACCTTGTCATCTGCTGTTAACAGTTCAGTAGGCTTCACTTCTTTGTTTTATCTGAAACTAGATATTCTCCAGGGCTTGGATTACTTCTACAGGGCCTCACACTGTCCTTTTCTCAGTAGAGCCACAGGCACTAATATTAGACTCATTGTAACTAATAACAGGTAATTCTGATAAACAAATTCTGTTGTTTCTCAACTAGGTCTGTCAATTAAATCTACTGCAAAGGCAAGGAAAGTAACGACTCTAGCTATGACATTTCATTTTCTCAATGAGGCATTTAAACAGCATCTCACATTTGTTCTCTGATTGTTTACATAGTATGTCATTTGTGATGCATTGTTAGAGACCCAGAAATCTCAGCTGGGAACAATATCCCAGAAAGCAGAGGGCCAGTTCTGCTTCAAGCTACATCTCAATAGATTCACTGCCTTTCCGTTTATTATATTACTCATCTGAAATGATATCTGTAATCCTCTTAATGAAATGCAATAACATCAGATGTAGCAGCTGCCAAAAAAAAGAGAAATAATGTGACTTTCCGTTAAAGTTTTTGAGTTGATCTTCACTTTTTCTATTGCTGGCTTAAATATTCCTGTTTTTTCCTGAAGGTCATCTTATTCCTCTGAGCATTTAATGGATAGCCTGGCTTTTGTGTTGTAGACATCTCACTCCCTCCGGTTCAATAGGTCATTAGGGATACATTTAAGTCATTCTTTGTCCCAAATGTTTCTTATGGGATCACAGCCAAAACAGACAAAAGATCACAAGGTGGATGAAAGGCAGGTTAATTATTCTTACTTCATAGATGAGAAAATGCTGCTCAAAAGGAAGAAAGTGTCTAGCACACAACTCACCCGGGTCAGTAGCACAGCTCCCACTGGCTCTGAATCAAGTCTCAACGACTGAAGTCTTGAACTTCACATTCATTTCCATGTGAACTGGGAGACTTCAAAAATCCCAGTTAGCCATCTGGCTTTTATTGCTATCTTCTAGTGCTTTAAAAATCTGACCCTAAAAGTGTTTTTTAAGGTCCTATGTTGCTAAGTGAACTGCTTCTAGGTGAGTCAAGCCTCAGCCATAATTTCCTAATTCAGTACACAATGAAAATATTCTTTACTACCACATGTACACTTCCAAAACCAAAACTCCAGGGTTATCTGATCAGATGCTTTTCAGGCTGATCTAGTATCTTTCTCCACACTACTGAATGAGATTCAAGTGCTCAGCAAAAGTGAACTGCAGGGCCAGAATTGGTTTTCTGTTGTTCCAACATGGGGGGAGCAAGCAAAGAGAGTTTGGGGTCTAAGTATAAGGTAAATTTTTAGTCACTTTGAAGATGATGTTAGCAGCAGCTTTAACTAGGAATTTGCAAGTAAAAGATAAAGATTGGAAGGGGAAAAACCACAGAGGATTTAGACTGAAGTTGGTGATAAAAGTAAAAGAATGGGAGAAAAAATATAATATAATATAATATAATATAATATAATATAATATAATATAATATAATATAATATAATATAATATAATATAATATAATATAATATAATATAATATAATATAATATAATATAATATAATATAATATAATATAATATAATATAATATAATATAATATAATATAATATAATATTTAGTAAAGCAGGAGGTCATGATGTCGAGCTTTTACTAGAAATGGAAGCTACCCTGTCCCTTTTATATTTCACCCTAAAAAGAGCTTAGACCGAAGATACAGTTGTAATAAACAAGGTAGCAGGAGAAAGGAGAGAGAATTATTAATAAACACCTATTTGTGGCTATAGGAATTAAAAGTGTATGGGGAAGGTTTATATTAGTGGAAGATTCCCCAGGTTATTTATTAGAGAGAAATCTTTTACAGGCTTTGGGTGCAGAAACACAGTTACTGCCTGGGGGGTGACAAGGAGAAAATATGAAAGCTATTATATTACCTGGAAGTTTGTGTTGGTTTTGGCTGGGGTGGAGTTAATTTTCTTTATGGTAGCTAGTATGGGACTATGTTTTGGATTTATACTAAAAACAGTGTTGATAATACAGAGATGTTTTTGTTATTGTCAAACAATGCTTGCACAGAGTGGCCTGTTCTGCCCCTCACACTGCCCCACCAGCAAGTGGGCTGGGGGAAGCAACAACCAGTGGCACACTTATCTAAGCTCTTAGACACAGTGTCTCGAGGTTGGCCAGAGTGTGTGCAGGCTGCAGCAGCAACTGCTCTTCTGGTGGAAGAAAGCAGGAAATTAAACGCTGCTGCTTTCCTATGGAGAGGTGACAATGGGTCTTCAAAGGCAATTCAGGGGAGAAGGCACAACGGGTATGCCATCATTGAAGGTGTGAGTGGTGAAATAAGGGAAATGCGAAGGTTGCCTAATAACTGGTCAGCTTAGACACGCAAGCTATATGCTCTCAATCAGGCACTGTGAATGTTAAAAGGAAAAGAAGGTACCATTTATACTGATTCTAGATATGCATTTGGAGTAGTGCACATCTTTGGGACAATCTGGGAATAAAGGGGTCTAATTAATAGCAAAGGGAAAGAATTGATTCATGAAGAAATAGTTGGACAAATGTTATGTAATCTGCTGTAACCAATAGAGGTGGCTGTAGTACATGTTAATGGACATCAGAGGGGAAACTCCTTTTGTGTCAAGGGAAATTGGTTAGCAGATGAAATGGCCTGAAAAGCAGCCTTAAAACTTGAAGCAATAAGTTATCTCATGCCCAAGGTCCTGGCCCTGCAAGAAATTCCAGTTTTCAATGAAAAATAAAAAGAAGTCTTCCAAGAATTAGGAGCCAGGGAACAGAATGGGAAATGGGTACTCCCAGATGGTAGAGAAATGTTAAATAAGCAAACCATGAGGGAGGTATTCGCAATTTTACATCAGGAGAGTTAGTGGGGAACACAAGCCATGTGTGACAGTATTACGAAAATACAGGTGTGCTGGAATTTATACTATAGCCAAGCAAATTTGTGAAAGATGTGTGGTTTGTAAAAAAGTAAATAAAAAGGCACTTAGAAAGCAGCCTGCGGTAGGGCGGAGTCCAAGTTTATGACCCTTTCAAAATATTCAGGTTGATTTCACAGAATTACATGCTGTTGGCTGAATTAAAAACTTAACTAGTGTTTGATCATCTTACTGGGTGGGGAGAAGCTTTCCCTCTGAGCACTGCCACAGTAGCAGTGGTAGCAAAAGCGATTCTACAACAAATTAAATAATGGATGGACCCTCACAGTTTGAAACTAAGGATATGTTTCTCAAAAACTGTATACTTGGGTTGTCTTCTTTTCTATCTTCTCTCAGGCACCAAGGGCTTGTAGCACAAAGTCTGCCTTTAGAGTCTGCAGATCATAAGTCTCAACCTGGAAACCGGGTCCTGGTCAAATCCTGGAAAGAAACTAAGCTTGAGCCAGTTTGGGAAGGAGCATTTCACGTTCTGCTGATCACCAAGACAGCAGCACTACGGCCAGCTGAGAAAGGGTGTACTCATTACACATAGATTAAAGAGCCAGTCGAACCTCCAAAGGACAATGACGAGTGGCAAGTACTGACAATTAACAACCCCCTTCAACTAAAGATACAGAGATGAAAATGAAATGAAACTTTGGGGGATTATTAATCCTGTGTTATGTAGAATTTACAAATGGGTTACTTAACATTAACATCACTGAAGCTGAAGGTTCCCTAACAATTTGAGTAGATGCTTGTCAGATCCTTAAGTGTGAGGATGTACAGAGCTAAAGAGAATTGAGTTATGAAAACAAACATACGTGTCCAAAGGGACTGAGTCTAAGTATGATTTAAATAAGTGCATAGTTTTTGTTGCTGTCTCTCCTTGCCCCTCCTGGTACAGTGTTATCTGGACCACAGAGTTTAGGGGATGGACAGCGAGCAATGAACGGTTACAGAGTTGAAAAGAAAAATTATCCTATCCAAAGGACAATTTCTCCCAGGATGTGAGTCCCTGCAGTGCAACCCTTTGCTAATTACAATACAGGGAGCAGATGATTCAGTAAGTGGGGTTTATGGATCACGAACAGACATTAGTAGAAAGATGCCCTGGGAAGGTTCAAAATATAACTGTTAAATATCAGATTTAAGAGAAACCTTTGAAGTAGAAACAGGGTATGGAGATACAAATGCCTGGGTAGAATGGATCAAATATATGGTGCAAAGCCTAAATGAGAGCAATTGCTATGCCTGTGCACCAGGAAGGCCTGTGGCCCAAGTGGTGCCCCTCCCTCTGGCATGGAGTAAAGACTGACAGGGGATGGAGTGCATCTTAGCCTTATACCAAGACTCTACGGCATGGGGAAATAAGTCGTGTCATACTCTCTCCCTACTATTTCCAGCCTTGCAGAAAAAAATACCAAAATTCCCCCGGCATTTTCAGGAATAATTGGAAATCACACTGCCTGTCTCTCATGATGGGGCAGGAATGATACCAAGTTCTGAGGAACATGAGTAGGTGTGTAGAGACATGGGAATTTGGTCCTCATACATCTTCAAATGCTTCTTGAGTGGATCTTTGGTGGTACTGTGGGAAGATGACACTTCATTCCATTTTACCCCCCACTGGGGGGTACCTGTGACATTGTTCAATTGGCAGTTCCTTTTACCCTGGCATTTGAACACTGTAATTCATCAGGGCAACAGAAAAAGGAGTTCAGGGTTTTCCTTTGATGACAGAATTTATCTCGATTTGATTGGGGTCCCCAGAGGGATCCCAAATGAACACAAAGCAAGGAATCAAGTAGTTGCGGGTTTTGAGTACTTTTTGTTTTGGTGGGTAACTGTAAACAAGAATGTTGACAGGATAAGTGATATTTATTATAACCAACAACAATTTATAAATTATACTAGACAAGCAATTAAAGGAATTGCTGAACAATTAGATGCTACTAGTAGACTGGCATGGGAAAATAGGATGGTCCTAGATATGATGCTGGCAGAAAAAGGTGGTGCATGTGTAATGTTAGGAGATATAGGTGTTGTACCTTTATCCCTGACGGCACTATAACCAGAGCACTGCAAAGACTCACAATTTTAGCAGAAGAATTGGCTGAGAATTCAGGAATAGATAGTTCGCTCACGGGATGGTTAGAATCTTGGTTTGGAAAATTGAAAGAAGTTATTGCATCTACCTTTACTTCTTTAATTGTAGTAGCAGGGGTGTTAACTGCAATAGGATGCTGCATCATTCCATGTGTCCAAGGACTTGTTCAACGCCTTATTGAGGCAGCTCTATCAAAGCAAATGCCTTTAGGGCCACCGCCGTACTCTGATAAAATGATGCTGCTAAAAGAACAAGAAGAAAGAAACAATGCTGAATGCATAACTCCTGAAGAAAAATGTGAAATTATGTTGTCTCAGCTTGAAGCCACCTACTAGTCTGTATCATAAGATAATGCAAAAACAACAAAAGTAAAAGAAAAAGAGGGGGAAAATTGTAAGGAACGAAATGTTGTTTTTACATAACTGAGGACCTGGTGCCTGACCCTAGCAGGGGGGAAGGACCAAGAGACATTGGACTATGAATCCTTAATGTAAAACACAGTCTTTTCCCAGAATATGTACTGATACCTGTGTACATACTGATACCCGTATTTACAAGTTAATTTAGGTGGAAGGACCGAGAGACATTGGACTATGAATCCTTAATGTAAAACACAGTCTCTTCCTGGAATATACACTGATACCTGTATACATACTGATACCTGTATTTACAAGTTAATATAGGAGGAAGGGTATTATATGTAAACTGAGGCAAGTGTCGGGATAGTCTATAAACCCTGAAGTACCCAACCAATGGGGAACAGGGGAGGGAAATTGTGGCCGGGATATTGGGGGGATATAAGCAGGGGCTTTTTGCCCTATTATGTGTGCCTACCTCTAGGTAGAACACCTGGTGTTGCAATATCGTTATTAAAAAAATTGCTTTGCTGAGAGATCCTGCCTGAGCCTATTATATTTGCAAAATAATTATTTCCTACAATGACAATGATGAGGCTAACTCAGCTTGGTGTCTTCTGTCTTTTACATGTGTTAGGTCAGTGATGCCATTCCTGGCTGGCTATTGCAAAAGAAATTTAAGTATTCCCAGGTCTCGTAGGTGCGCTTCAACTATTTTGGCAGCTAAGCTGTAAATTCAAGTTACACAAAACTACCAGCAGACAGACTCTTGTATTTTGTATAGAGAGATTGGCACAGATGTGCCACAGGGAAGCTGAGAGGAGGTCATCCTCCTGAAACTTGTTCCTGTGTGTATCAGACGTGAAGGCTCCTGGAGAGGCTGGCCTCATGGCCGAAGCAGCGTGCAAAGGCAAGGATTTAGCTCTCTTCTGGCATGTGTGCTCTGGAGAGGCAGGAAGCAACTTAACTCATGGATTAGATCTCCAACTATGAGGTGGGCAAGAAGATGGTAGCAACCGGTTTGAGTTTTGTAGCAGGAGCTTTGCTTAGCCTTGCAAAATAAGAAGTAAAGATTTTAAGTATATATGAGCCTCACTGCGTCAGTAATAAGGAATTCAAGGAGCTCCTAGTAAACTGAAATGTGTTGACAGGCATAGAGGAGTCAAAAGAGCTTAGAACTGCCATTTGAGGGATACTGAAATTCATCATACACTTCTATTGCTATCTGCTCTGAGACTAAAACAAAAGAAAAATAAATTATAAATATAATAGGAAATAAATCTCTTTGTGTTTCCATCTAATCTAGTCATTTTCATTTACAAAGTCAACACAGATGAATGAGTGATTTACCCAGATGAAATCACTGTACTTCATAGCACCCATTTGCAATAACTGCCCGCCCCCAGTGATTCGCCTTCACTGTTCACTTCCAATTGATTTGTTATGAAAGCAGAAAGGGGAAATTTATTGAAAACAATTGCTGGATGTGACTGTCAAGCCAATGCGCTCTGCATGTTTGCACTGGGAATGTAAAACTGGGCCAATGAGCTCTGCAGTCAGCCAGCCTGGACAGCGGTTTGCTGCCTGTTCCTTTGAAAACATAGATGAAAACATGTATGAAAACTTCATATGTGGATTTGAGCTGTGACTGTGGGCTAGCCTGAACTGCCCAGGATAAGAACAGGGAGGAAGGAGACTGAGATTTGTCAAAAAACATACGCTTTGCAGCTGCCTTTCTGTCTGGGGAGTGCATCCAGCTCAAGGCGACTCATTCCAGGATCAGATCGTGACCCTCTTTCCAATATTTTGGCTTTTTCAAAGACTGATCTCCTACTATAGGGCAGAAAAAGGACCCCTCTGGAAGGCTCTGTGCCCTAGATATAACTTCTTTGTGTCTCTTCAGTGTGTGAAACACATGAACGGCTCCTGGTTGATTGACAGGAAAATACTAGGAGGTCAGCTTGGGAGAGCCATAAATAGCATAATTCAGCTTCTCTGAGTCCCCAGCAGGTGTGTTCATCAGGCATACGAGTCTCTCTCCAGGCATCAAAACTGACAGATTTCATTAACTTTCTTCAACCTGAGAATCCAGCTGTAATAGACACTGTGGAAAAATCAGAGCGAACTGCTGTTTCTCAGCGAGACTGTGTCATCAGACAGTCCTGATGATACAGGTGAGGCACTGGCTAAGCAGTCACTGTTATCCCTGGTACTGTTCTTAATGACTAATCCCCACAGCATCGTTTCTCACCTCTCTGAGCCTTGCAGTTTAACATCACAGGCAGCCTCTGAGAGGGAATGACGTGATGCAGTAAGAACAGTCATCCTTTCCAGCAACAGCTATGCATCGAGCTTTTCTTGCAAAATATGGAGTTATTCCTTAAAGCCTTGTTCTTGTAGT
Organism: Streptopelia decaocto; assembly: GCF_964273445.1. Lineage (NCBI taxonomy): Eukaryota > Metazoa > Chordata > Aves > Columbiformes > Columbidae > Streptopelia > Streptopelia decaocto. Next base: position 29,684,704 of record NC_138658.1, read on the forward strand.
CATGCTACTAGCTCTGAGATGCCATTAAAAAGAGGCAAACTGCAGATTCAGAGCAGGCTTTTTTGAAAGGAGAAAACAAAAGAGGACCTCCTCTGCCAGAGGATTAATTTCAGTACCTCGTGCTCCTCTCACAAGTCCTGCCTTGTGATTTCTAAGCAATGCAAGATTCTTTTCCTTGCTCTTCACTGGGCCAGCTTGGCTTCCACTGCTCTGTGTTCTGAAGATCTGCTTCAGGGCTTTGGGTGCACCTGTTGGGTTTAAAATGCTGCTGTCCTTCCAGCTGCTCAACACTGTCTGACCTGAGCATGACTGAGAGACAGCAGGGGAAGAGGAGAGCTGGAGGCAGTCACAGCTCATTTGGAGACGGGAAGGAGCGGGACCACGCACAGGCCTCCCCATGCAGCTGGAGAAGAGTTGTGTGATCTGGTACTTGTGCTTACATTTGTCCTCTCGGACGGTATGGGATCTCACTTGGAAGTTCAGGGCAAGTGTTTGATAGTCTTGGTGAAATGGCGTGTTGGAAGGGGCTGCACAGGAGCCCTCGATGCTGCTTTTGCACATGGTGTTGGTCAGGATACGCTCTGACCAGGAGGTGACAGCGTCGATGGGGCTGCCTGTTCTGCTGTGGCTTCTAGGGAACGAGCGGGAGGAAGAGCAGTAGGTGAAAGCTGGCAGATGAATGCACTCCAACACGCTGCCCTGCAGCCAGGAAGGAGGAGGTGACAAGAGAGATTGGTCCCCACTGAGAAGAAGGAATTGCACTGTTTTTCTCCTCTCCCTAGAGGAAAGCAACAGAAAATATCTGAGTGGTTTTCCAGGGAACATGGCTCTTAGAATAGCCTTAGAACTACCTGTAAGAAGCAGTTGTAAGATCATATAGCAGACTTCTGAGGTTGCACAGTGTCGAGAAATTATGCTGTTTATTCTTGAGTGCCATCTACTGACAATTTCTTAATTATTTACTTTCATTGACATTACTTATTTTAAATACCCTATGTAACATCTGTTAGCTTAGATGGGGTGGGCTACAGTTTTGGAGCTGAAGGATTAGGAGATAATATTTTATTGGGACAGCTGGCAGCTTGTAATGTTCCTTGGGTATCTCATTCCCCTCTGCAGACCGGGATACTCTGCATATGAAGTTCTCAGTTCTCTCTTCAACTTTCCTTTTTCCTTCCACCCATTGCCAGGCTTCCTCCCATCTGTCCTTCCTTCCCCACCTGCTCCTTCTGCATAAAGGGCAATTTCTGGCCTCCCTAGGCTTTCCTTTCTGACTTCAAATAGTAGTTCTAGTCATGCTACCTCCTTGTGCAGGAGGTTGCATCCAGGAGTTTGTTACCATATTGCTGAGATCTTATTATGCCTCCACCTTCTGTTCTAGATTTTTCAGCTACTCTTGTGCAGTAACCTTGAAAATATTTAATGATCACTGACTCCACTGTATTACCTGCTCTAGAGGTATTTTATTTTAGTTATGTGATACTTGAATTAGCATTATTATTACAGCTTTTCATTTTTTATCAGTAAGATTTCTTCCCCACCAGTCCAATACATTTTGCAAAGATAAAAATAAATTAAATTGAAGAGTTATTGCCAAGGACAAAAGCTCGCAAAGTTTAGCCTAAAATGTATTTCTTTCCTCATTGAAACCCTCATCTTTATATAAAGAAAATGCCAAGTACCTAACTCATTATAAGCAACTGAGAAAATGAGACAAGAGGCTTCCTGTTTATACAGTGTTTTTATCTTGGTTTCACCTCTGCCAGCAAGCCGACGGAAGGAGGAAAATAGTAGTAAAGTCACCTAGTGCAGGGACAGTGGCTACAGTGGCCACGAGCTGATTCCAAACATCCATCTTCAATCTGGAGAAAGCCCTTAATTTCAAAGGAAATGGCAGTTTGTCCTCAATGGTTATTCTTCACTAAGAGCTCACAGATCCCTGGATCTCCAGTGATAAAACTGGGACTGCCCCCCTGAACTCAGTGCCATAAAAAACACAGGGTTAGGCTTTGCTGGGATTGTTTCAGTAGAGACAGTTTTGCTGCAGTGAGGGCTGAAGAGTATTTCGGCATTTGTTCCTGGACTTCTACACCCACGTTCTGCCTTTTGTATAAACACAGATGCAAACTAGTGTTTGAGTGACTTAGATACTACTGAGCAGTAACATGTTACATGCAACCCATTTATTTTATTTTAATGATTACCAGCCTCCTGTGCTGCAATTCATAATTCAATCTTTTTCCTCCTTTCTTGAATCAGGCAGCAAAAACAGATCAGTGACAGAGATGATGGTTGTGGAATTGCTGCACAGGGGTTCCTCTCACTGAAGGGCTGACAAGATACCAGCTGAGGAGAAAGCTTAATTGCATGGGTGATCAAAAGAGAATGGATGTAGACAGGGAGAGTGTAAGCTGGTGTGTGTGGGAGTGTGTTTTAGCATGAGATTATAGGGAACCTGTGAGGCTGGCACACAGAAAATGACAGAAATGAATTCATGAGCTAGTATGGAATAGCATGCTAACCAAAGGCACCCACAGATCAGCTTCAGTCCCTTCTCAGCTCTTGCCTAAAAGAACTGGATTCTGTAAGCTGTCATCCTGCAAACTATATGAAGAGAGAAAAAATAAGGTTAGTTCTTTGCAAGAGGGAAAGGAGGAGGAGGGGGGAACCTTAAGAGGCAACAACATCCAGGTGGAACTGGAAAAGAAACGGAATGGGAAAAAAGGACACAAGCCACTGACATGGTGTGCTCCCAGGAATGATGGAATTGAACTGAGAACTGAAAAAGCACTGAAGGCACATGACAACCCTTCCACGTGCTGTAAAGCTCCATACTGTCAGAGTTTCCATTCAGGATTTGTATGGTGCTTTGTTGTATTTTACTGTCTGCCTTTATAGTCAGCTCCACTGGCATCGCTGGGAGTACCTGTGGAGCAGTGAGGTACCTCTAAATATGAAAACTGGTGCCATTAAAATGGCTTATACACAGACTCACACCATTGTAGCCCAAATCCATTTAAAACCTCATTACAGTTAAATTGGCATAAATCTCTGTGCCAGTGATCTTCAAGCTGCATCAATATAAACCCAGTTTAAATTGATTTAAGAGAGTCTAGGCAGAAATGCACTGCATTTCACAAACTGATGGGAGGACATACTCTTATTGAAATATTAAGTCTTATGCACTCAGGCCTTTTCATATTCAGCTGTGCAGTTTTTGGACTTTACCCTTCTGCATTTTACAAGCCCATACAGGGAGTGAAAACAAATAGTTTTGGAGCAGTCAACAGCCTTTTGCTTCATCAACTGAGCCTTTGTGCAACCACAGGAGCCTCAAGCTTTAGAGTTTTATAAAATTTTAAGGACAGAGGAGAAGCATAATACTTCTTTTCCTTACCCTACTCTGAGCTCTGTCTCTTGACTAAAGCTTTTTTTTTAAAAAAAAAAAAAAAAAAGGTTGAATGTAACCTTTTTTTGTAAAAATAATGAAAGCCCATCATCTAAGATGCTTACTCCAACAGTAAACCATCCTGCCTCTTGGAACCAAATACCTCATTCCTAATTTGAGTTTCTGTGGCCTTCACTTCCAGCCCTCAGTTCTTTTGGCACATTTTCTACTCAACTAAATCAGTTCTAAGAAGTCCAGCTCAAGTTAACAGGCCTTTCACAGACCTGCACATCTCAAACATGAGTGACGCTCAAGGTCCCAGTCCTCAGCACAAGTAGCAATGTACTTCCCAGAGGTAGGAGTGGGAAAAACATTTCTCAGTGTAGGAGCAAGGGTGGCACAGTTAGACTCTGTATAAACCAGATACAGCAGCATTTTAGCGTTTCACACTATACATACATAAACATCTTGAAGGTTTGACCCAGCAATCAGTGGATAAAAGTAAATGCCACCAAACTTTGGTGCTCGCTACCTTCATCACTTTTTCTCCCAGCTTTCCATCCAGCTCCCTGTAAGAAGGGGCTGGAGGCATGTGGCCAGGATGAAACAGAAAGGAAGAATCCAGCAAAATGGCTCTGTTCTCTGGCAGCAAGAGGGATTTTCAAGTATGATTGCTCTCATCTCATGTACAAAGTCCATATCTGTGGTCTATATGTGCAAAAATTACCTTCCCCCTCATTTTCTTCCCTCCTCACGAATAAAAAAAAAGAAAAAAAAAAAGCAGTACTAGAAGAAAGGGAGGTTGCCCCAAACATTAGGGAACTGGACATGGCCGAGTCAGTCGAGAAGTCCATCCAAGTGCCTGCATGACCCAGATATGTCATTCAATCACTCTGCGCCTGAGGTCCCCACTACAGTAGTTGCCTGGTCTGTTTATGGTCAGTTTGAAGCCATCTAATGTTATCGAAGCTTATCTCATATAACACTGGAAGGGCGAATGCAGTCGTGGTCTTGAATTGACACTGTGATGTTAAAAAGAGGATAGAAAAGTCTTGCTCCTCATGGGCTGGCAAATTATGCAGTCCTCTCCTTCCAGCCTCTTGCATCTGTGATAGCTACAGTAGAACCTTACTCCAAATACTGCTCTAATTTAACAGTGGAGCTGTCAAGCCACTCAACTTTTGTGCGAGATTTAATGAAAAATAAATTTGACAATTTCTCTAAGCTGAAAGGCCTCTAACTATGCCTTCAGCCTGCTATCCGTAGTACTTACAGGCTTTGTGAAATTTGTGTTTCACATCAAGAAGGGTAGATGATGGAGGTACCTGGAAAAGAAAATAAAATGCATGCAGGTTAGTTTTTCTATCATCTTCAGTCTGGGAACCCTTCTCTCCTCTATGGAGAAATGATTCAATTAGTCTGAAAGTTCCTTAGGCAATAATGAAGCAAATCAGCCAATTTGCCCTCACATGTTGATATGTTATTAAGCATTGTCTGTATTTGATTTACACATGACCTGGGCCACCTCTGCTTGGTCACTGGAAGACTAAAATCCCAAGGGTCAAGAGGGAAAGTTCTGGCCCTGCTTGAGGCAGTAGCTGCCTCCAAGATCATACCAATGGGACAACATAAAGGGGTAGCTCTAAAGTCAGGTTCGAGCATTAGGTGTCTCTTGTAAAAAGAATTGAAGGTGTCTTCCTTGAGGGGCCAGTCATAAAGGTAGCAGGTTCTGTCTTTTCTGTCTGAAATGAGTTGGCTTATGTATGCTGTTGTTCATGTGCACCGAAGCAATTCGGGTGTCACAGTGTTAGATGGCAGTCTGGAGGCCTGTTAGGCTCTATTTTATTATGTATATTGATTTCTTAATACACTTTGTACAAAGTGCCTGAAAAATACTGAAGTTACTACAGTGAAAGACTTAGAAGGACCTTGCATTTACAAGGAAAGGGAATGGACAACCTCAGGATGTAGTATGTTCATCTAGAGATGGAGGTGTCAAGAGGCAAGGGTCTGGTCTTAACAAGATCATGCCTTCACAGTTGACACTGAGTTAATATTCTATATTGTTCATTTAAGCACAGAGACTGAGAAGTAAATTGAACTGTGTCTTAACCATGGGCATCTGCTTTGACTCTAGCGAGAGACCTCATTGCTGCAGTCAAGACAGCAGAATGCAGAAAACCACCTTCCCTGGAGACTTTAGGCACCAGTGCAACGTAAGTGGTGGAGGTTGAGGTTGAGGACCAGCAGCAGAATTTTTTTGGTAGAGAATTTCTGAGGTAGAGAAACAGACAAGGCACCATTTTCCCTGGCTGGGCCCTCCTCACCTGGCTCACCCCATTTCCAGCTTCCCCCAGTCTAACCAGAACACGGCAGGTTCCTGATGGAGCCTCCTCGGCAGTTACACAGGAACCCAACAGTTCTCCTCTGCAAAAGCTTGTCACTCTTTTCCCACCTAAACAATACAATTACTTTTTCACTGCATTAGCTAGAGCTCATACACTGAAGCATTAATCAGCTTACTCAGCCTTGCTTTGATCTTTGCACCATCTTCAGCCCCACTTCTTCAAAATGTGATAAATGATAGTTATCTATTTGTTTATTTTACTTACTTGTCATATTAGAGAACTGTGACAATAATCATGCATAAAAAATAGAGAACAATCAAGGAAATTCTGCTAGTAGAGATCAGTCAGAACTTTAACATAGGTTGTTTTGCTGAAAAGACTGAGTCTGGAAAAACTCTGATATAAGGAAATAAAATTGCTGACTCAAAAGCAACAAATCAGTACAGAAAGAAAACTTTTGCTCTTATATAATTTGACACCCCACACAAATACACAATATACATGCCATTAGTGCATAGGAGTAAGCCAGCTTCTTTCTGATAATAATATGAACAGGCACAGAGGTCAATACAGTTTTCAGTGATTTAAAGCTATAAAATGATACCTGTGCTAAGCAGTACATGAAGTTCAGATTTTAAGCCATTCCATGCAACTTCCAGTAGAACAGCACATCTCCCATAGTCTACATGTGCCTTTTCTTGTGATGTATATGAGCACTGTGGAGTTGAGTAGGGGAATGGGAGGGTTTTATGTTTTCAAAACCTCTAAAAATATCTGAAATTGCTTTCTCCCATCTGTGAGGTCTGTAGCCCAGAATCAGATATAGATGCAAGTGCTGTTAGGTAGCAACAACCCTACAGCATGCAAGACTGCAAATCAAAATCTGTCACGTCTCCTAGCGTAGGGCAGACATGCAGGTTTTCACAGGATCACAGAATGTTAGGGATTGGAAGCGACCTCAAAAGATCATCTAGTCCAATCCCCCTGCCGGAGCAGGAACACCTTGATGAGGTTACAAAGGAATGTGTCCAGGTGGGTTTTGAATTGTCTCCAGAGTAGGAGACTCCACAACGTCCCTGGGCAGCCTATTCCAGTGTTCTGTTACCTTCACTGAGAAGAAGTTTCTTCTCAAATTTAAGTGGAACCTCTTGTGTTCCAGTTTGAACCCATTACCCCTTGTCCTATCATTGGTTGTCACCGAGAAGAGCCTGGCTCCATCCTCATGACACTCACCCTTTATATATCTGTAAACATTAATGAGGTCACCCCTCAGTCTCCTCTTCTCCAAGCTAAAGAGACCCAGCTCCCTCAGCCTTTCCTCATAAGGGAGATGCTCCACTCCCTTAAACATCTTCATTGCCCTGTGCTGGACTCTCTCCAGCAGTTCCCTGTCCTTCTTGAACTGAGGGGCCCAGAACTGGACACAATATTCCAGATGTGGTCTCACCAGGGCAGAGTAGAGGGGAAGGAGAACCTCTCTCGATCTACTAACCACCCCAGGATCTAATACACCCCAGGATGCCATTGGCCTTCCTGGCCACAAGGGCACAGTGCTGGCTCATGGTCAGACTGCTGTCCACCAGCACCCCCAGGTCCCTTTCCCCTGCACTGCTCTCTGACAGGTCATTCCCCAACTTATACTGGAACCTGGGCTTGTTCCTGCCCAGACTCTACACTTTCCCTTGTTCTATTTCATTAAATTTCTCCCCACCCAACTCTCCAGCCTGTCCAGGTCTTGCTGGATGGCAGCACAGCCTTCTGGCGTGTCAGCCACTCCTCCCAGCTTGGTGTCATCAGCAAACTTGCTGAATACACTCTATTCCCTCATCTAAGTCATTGATGAATATATTGAATAATACTGGCCCCAGTACTGACCCTTGAGGCACTCCACTAGATACAGGCCTCCAACAAGATGCTGCCCCATTGACCATGACTCTCTGGCTTCTTTCCTTCATCCAGTTCACAGTCCACCTGACCACCCGATCATCCAAACCACACTTCCTCAGTTTAGCTGTGAGGATGCTGTGGGAGACTGTGTCAAATGCTTTACTGAAGTCAAGGTAGATCACATCCACCGCTCTGCCATCATCTATCCACCTTGTTATGTCCTCATAAAAGGCTATGAGGTTGGTCAAGCATGACTTCCCCTTGGTGAAGCCATGTTGACTGCCCCTAATGACCCTCTTATCCTTGATATGCCTTGAAATGGCACCAAGGATAAGTTATTACATCACTTTCCTAGGGATGGAGGTGAGGCTGACCAGTCTATAGTTACCCGAGTCCTCCTTCTTGCCCTTTTTGAAGGCAGGAGTCACCTTTGCTTTCGTCCAGTCCTCAGGCACCTCTCCCATTTCCCAAGACTTGGCAAAGATTATGGAGAGATTATATCCAGATTGCCTAATTGCTCCCTAACCCAGTCCTCATCGACTAAGGCAAACTCCTCCTCCACTTCCTCTGGGCCTCAGGGGTACAGGGCTCCTCAGGACAGCCTCTGGCAGAGTAGACAGAGACAAAGGCGGCAATTAGTAACTCTGCCTTCTCTGTATCTTCTGTCATCAGGGCACTCACCTTGATCATCAATGGGCCTACATTGCCTGTGGTATTAATCTGCCATGTATTTGAAAAAGATCTTTCTGTTGTCCTTGACCCCACTTGCCGGGTTTAATTCTAAGGAAGCCTTAGCTTTCCTATTTGCTTCCCTACATCCTCTGACAGCAGCCTTATATTCTTCCCAAGTGGCCAACCCCTCCTTCCATGATCGATAAACTCTCCTCTTCCACTTGAGCTTACCCAGGAGTTCCCTGCTTAACCACACAGGTCTCCTGGCTCCCTTCCTTGACTTCCTACGTGTCGGGATGCTCTGATCTGGAGCTTGGTAGAAGCAGTCCCTGAATGCTACCTTTGGCCCCTTTACCTTCAAGCAGCCTTGCCCATGGGATTTCCCCTAGCAATAGTCTGGAAAGGCCAAAGTTTGCCTGCTGAAGTCCAGGGTTGTGATTCTGCTTGCTATTCTCTTCCTGCCACACAAGATCCTGAACTCCACCATTTCATGGTTGCTGCGACCAAGACAGCCCTCAACCTTTACTGCTTCAACCAGACCTTCCTTGTTAGTGAGGATGAGGTCCAGCAGTGCACCTCTCCTAGTCGGTTTCTCCACCAGTTGCATCAGAAAGTTATCGTCGATGCACTGGAGGAACCTCCTGGACTGTGGACTGCTGGCAGAGTAGTCCTCCCAGCAAACATCAGGGAAGTTAAAATCTCCCACGACAGTCATGGCCTGTGACTGTGAGGCTGCTCTCAGCTGTCTGTAGGAGGCCTCATCAACTTCCTTTCCCTGATCTGGTGGCCTGTAATAGACACTCACAACTGTATCGCCCCTGCCAGCCTGCCCCTTAATTCTCACCCATAGACTCTCAACTTGTTCCTCATCCGTGCCTGGACAGTACTCCACACATTGTAGTTGCTCTCTCACGTAAAGAGCAACTCAACCACCACGCCTGGCTGGCCTGTCTTTCCTGAAAAGGACATAGCCATCCATGACCACATTCCAGTCCTGTGATCTGTCCCACCATGTCTCTGTAACTGCCAGCAGATCATAATCTCCTGCCCGAACACAGGTTTCTAACTCCTCCTGCTTATTCCCCATGCTGCATGCATCGGTGTACAGGCATTTCAGGGAGTGAGCTGAGCACAGAGATTTCACCCTAAGGGTATGGGAAGCCTCCCAGTCTTCAATTCTAGAGTGCTGGCCCACTGATGCACGCCCAGCTAAAACCCCATCCCCCTTCAAATCTAGTTTAAAGCTCTCAAATGAGCCCTGCTAATTCCTGTCCGAGCATCTTTTTGCCCCTGCGAGATAAACCTATCCCACGTATCACTGTCCGCACTGGTATCTTATAAAACCATCTCTTATCAAAGAATCAAAAGCCCTGCCTGTAGCACCGGTCTTGTATTCAATCATTTATGGACTGAATTTTTCTATTCCCGTTGTCATCCAAAACTGGAAGGAGGGAAGAGAAAATCACTTGAGCTCCAGACTCTTTCACCATCCATCCCAAGGCCTTGAAATCTTTCTTCAGTCCCCTCAGACTGCGGGACACAGCTTCGTCCCCATATGTCTGGAAGATCAGCAGTGCATAGTAGTCTGTTGGGTGCACCAGAGCTGGCATTGCTGGCTCGAGGAAGGGGCTAGTCTTTTCCAATGTGATGGAGGACCCTCTGGACTTTTAAATGCAGTAAGCCACATAACTGCAGCGCCTGCATCCCCACAGGGGATCAACATTTTACCATGTCAGGTTATGGGAAAGAGCAGCCAGGGCCAGCCCCTGCCCTGGAGAGCTGATCAGCTGAGTCAGTCAGGTGGAGCTGAAAGACTGCTAAGCTGAGCACACTTACAGAGCTGATCTAGCTCAAAACTGAGCCCATGGTCTCCACCATCTGCACCAGCTATGTGCCAGGTTCAGGGCAGAGCTGCATTCATTCAGTGCAGAATTTCTAGTCCAGCCTTTCTTAGCAACTTTACCTTTACATCCCTCATTTTTCAGCTTGAGGCTTCCAGTGCTTGCTGCCCTCCAAACCCTGCTATACCAGCCATGGGGTTCATATTGCCTAACTTTAGCCTAATATTAGCCTAAACTTGTGGTTTTGCTCTACTCATAGAACAATTCACATGCCTTAGCTGTTTAAAAGTTACAAAGTGCCTGCCAGGTTCTGTGCTCCCAGCAGACGAACCCAATTTGTTCAGCCTAGAGAAAACGAGGCTGAGGGGAGACCTCACTCTCTACAACTGCCCGAAAAGAGGCTGGAGCATGTAGGGTGTTGGTCTCTTCTCCAAAGAGGCAAGCAATAGGACAAGAGGAAATGGCCTTGAGTTGCACCAAAGATGGTTCAGATTGGATATTAGGAAAAATGTATTTGCAGAAAGGGTCATGAAGCAGTGGAACAGGCTGTCCAGGGCAGTGGTGGATTCACCATCCAAATGATTCTATGATTCTATGAACCCATGATCATGTCCATGCGGTGTGACATGAACCATCACATATTCTCTGCCCTACATCCCAAGCCAGTGCTGAGACCACATAGCTGCAGCTGGACTGTGCTCCACAGGACACCTATGAGAAGCCTCTCTCAGTAGCTCAATTGCCAGACCACTGCTGTGCCTGAGGATAGTCCAGCTAGTTGAGGCTAGAACTGGTTTAAATGGTTTTCTTGGGTGGTTAGTCACAGCCTGGCAGCTCTGTTTGGCACCAGGAGCGCAGGCTCAGCCAGGAGGGCAGATACTTGTTTTATCGGCTAGCTGGCTTGAGACACACTCCAGAGACAGCAAGTTGAAAAATTACACAAATATCTTCCTCTTCAGACAGGGCTGTGACACAGAGGAGTCGCAGTGTCCCTTCCCAGGCAGAATAACGAGACTATAGTCACAAAAGAATGAAATAAATTTTCTTATGTTCTTGGTAATTCTGTGTCACTTTTTTAAAGACCTCATAAAACAACCGATGAAGTTATGGATTCTAATATCGATCAATGTGAAGATGGATGCTGAGACATCAGCTTACTACTAAGACTGTCCTCTTTGTAGACCATTAATTATCTTTTGTTCTTTTCATTGTACATCAATAAGAGCTAAAGAATTGTAAGGACTGGAAGAGCACCTTCTCTCACTACCCTTTGAGCTAACTGAATAAAACACCCTAGAACATTTCACTGTAATTATTAGTTTTACTCTCCTTTTATTCTTTTAAATGATTTCTGAAAGTGTTATAAACCTTCCCTTTTCTCTATTTTAGCACTTTTCAAATACACAAAGGGAAAACAGAGTGAAAGACCACCCTTGGTTCATTTACAACAAGATGGACTTCATTGTAAAAACATCTCTTACTTGGTACCTATCTTTTCTCTGACAGGCAAGCCAGTTTTCCATGCAATTGCTTAACTTGTAGTCTAACACCAGATTTTAAATAAAAGTAACTTTCAGATATGTTGCTATCATGTGTTAAGGTTTGAGACTACATTTGCTTCATAAAAACATATTAGGAAAAAATTGTATTTTACAGGTGTGGGTTGCATTCATTACACTTTTCATTCACAAAAGGATGATTTTAAAACCTCAAATCCTTTTTTTCCTGTACCTTCAAAGGAAAAAATCCTTTTACTTTTTCCATTTGAGGCAACTTTTCATTTTTTAGGAATTCAAGAATGAAAGGACCTTCTGGTTCATCCGTTCCAGTTCTAGCCTTCCTTTATGCAGCAATGCACAAAGCTTCACATTTATTTTTAAGACTTAAAATACAATATTAGTAACCTAGGCTATGACTCAAGGAAGAGCCCTAAGTGGAAGATATTATGGGAACTTAATACTGCATTTTGTGACTGAAAGCTAATCAGGTAGTTATCCACTTTCATACCTCTTTCACATTTATAAGTCAAGGAATTATAACAAATCTGTCGATCTGTATGTAATTGCATCACACACTTCTTGCACTAAAGAATTATTTGAGGGGTTAGAGGTTAGCAGAATATCAATATGAATTTGAATAATTGAATAATTTTACCAGATAGGTGATCTTTCATGCAACATTTCCCTTTGTGATGTGTCAGTACCACTGCACTGCTTAGTCACCTACTTTCCAACAGGCACTCATTCTCCATAACTGCAGAAATTCAGAAATTCTGCCATTGCAGCTACCTATTAAACCACAGATGACTCCATCATGAGCCAAGGTAAATCTGTTCAAAAAGGTGATGTCAGCTTATTGCAGCTGAGGATCTGACCCCAAAACAGATAATAATGAGAAAGCCAGGTAATTTTCAAAATCAGGGCTCAACAAATACTTTTCAATACTGCAAATACTTCATCGTTGCTGCTTTTGCATCCTGTCCTTGCTTGGGGAACATTCTGTATTATTAGAAATAAGCAGCATTTTTTCACATAAAGTTTATCAGATAAACACCTGTTCTAATTGATCTCTGGGGGGTTTTTGGCTTCTATATCTGATTATTTTTTCTTATTTTTATTTTTAAAAGACAGTATTAAAAATGGCTACTGTTTTACTGTAACTTCCCTCACTGCACTCATTAGCCTGGTGAACCAGTGCGCTGGTCATGTCCAAAGATGAGCCCATCGTGGAAATGCTGTACACACCGACAAGTGTTGTCAGCAACTACACAAAGGCTTTATGTGGAATTTAGTGAAAACTAAAGAGCTAGCTCTGATCTCAAGCCAGTCTTTCCAGAAACTGTTGATATTCTTTAAATCTGTCAGAGCTTTTTCTCCCTCTGCTAAAGACAAGAAGGGAAGAGAATGCAAACCTTTAGCAGACAGGTGGCATGCAGGCCATCCCTCAATTTACAAAATTCAGTACATTCAGCTATTGCTGAGCAAATCCAAACAGAACTGGTATGCCTCTCTGTCTTCTAACCTTTTGTGCAAGAGAAGTGGGAGAGGTTGCTGTAATCATCTTAAGAGCTCAACAGCAGAACTAGTCAGGAAGATTCTGTCACAACGCTTTTCTACTCAGAAAATGGAATTGTTCTAGCGGAACTCTGGATATGTAAATTTGTATTGACTTTGAATTTTTAAAACGAAATAGAAAACTTTTTTTTTTTAATCCTTTTTCAAGAACATGCTGAAAATTCATTTCACTGTGTTATTTTCATTTCTTATTTCTCATTGGCATGGCACTTTCATTTCTTTTGCATTATTTTATGACATATCAATCATGATAGTGTGAAATAATATAACACATGGCTTTCAAGTCATGGAAAATAACCCAATATGAAATAATAATCAAATAAATGCACTATTAAATTGTAAAACAAATTGCACCGGAAATTAAATTTTTATTGTGTCGTAAGAGATTGAAATATTGCAAAGTTAATTTGTAAAGCAATCTTTCACAAATTCTACCTCATCAAAAATTCAAGACTCATTTGTTTTCACTCTAAATTGCAAAGAAAACAATATTTGGGATATGGACTGGTTTCTTTTAAAAAACCAAACCAAAACTTTGACCAGTTCTTCTCAGGAAGAAGGTGGTGTAGGGTTTTGTTTGGATTTCAATTGCAAGTCCTAGAACAGATTAAGCATATAGCTTAGCTGTGAGATCTCTCTGAATTTGCCTTCTCTCTTCTATCAAATGGCTGTAGAGGCTTTTGCTTGTTCTTTTACACCTATGCAGATTGATAACATTTAAAATCAAGCAGCGCACCCAAGAAACCAATACGTGGCACAGGATGGTCACGAACTATTTAGGGAACTGTATGAAAACAAAAAGCAAGAGCAAGATCAACCAACTAAAAATTCACAGGAGAACATGTATTAGTAAAACAAGTGGTTCTACAAGTAGCAGGGCTACTAAAGCCATATCTTCTTTTATATATATACGTATATATATATAGTATATAAGGGACTCCAAAGCCTTTTCCAGCCACCCCATAGCTCTTCCCTGGCTCCTACAATGTGTCCACTGGACAATAAAGTGGGGCTGTTTTACTGCCACAACTTGTTCTCTTGTAGCACAAGGGCTGTATATATTAGAAAAGGAAAGCTTGCATTTTAAGGACTTTTTAAAAGCCACAATTGTTTAAACATAGACAGATACAGTACAATGATAGCATTAATATATACTGTTAGATATTTATAGATCCATTGCTACAGGGCTCAGGTGTTTTGTGAAGAATCACAGGACTAACATTTTGGAAAGAGGCTGAAGCATGTTCTGATGAACCAATAAATCATGGGCAGGAGTACTTCAATGCTCCAGGGCCTGTATGAGTTGCCATTACACACCTAAATTTCAATAATGGGTTGTGCTGATTAACTATTAGCCTAATAAAACTCCTACAGCTCCCTATGGTCTTATATAGCTCCAATACATTAAAAATTTGCAATAATCCGTGAATTATCTTTGATGCAAGAAGGCAAATGTGCAGCTGGGGTAAAATGTCAGAACTTTGTTGAGAAGAGGACATTTTCACACTACAGAGACACTTTTGGCAATATTTACTGCTCTAGTGACATAGCTGACTTCTAGTGTTGGTCAGAACAAACAGCTCATGATCATGAAGAACGGGAGCAGCACTGGTGTCTCAGGAATTCATTCTCTTGTTTTTGCTGAACTTTGAAGCAACTTTAATTTTTTTTTTTTTTAATCATTTGTATTTTTCACTCTTTCTTCCCCCCAGGCTTAGACTTCTCTATGTAAAATAAGAGATGTATAAAACCTGCCATTTAAAGGCACTTCTAAGCTTTGAAAATTAATCTCAGCTGAAGCATTATTCTTCTGTAATTCTTTAAATTATTCCTTTACAAATGCTAAATGCCCTGAAGTTACCAGCTTCTCTGCTCCCCAGTCTCTCTCTTCCAGATAAATCAAAGGCCATTTCTACAGGTATTCTATTTAAAAAGCTGTATTGAAAAAAAAGAATGGTAACAGCAAAGAGCAAGCAGAAATTGTGTCTTCATCTGAAACTATCTGTAGCTATATTGACATTGAAATGATGTGAATTTCTAGTAGAGCAGGAAGAAATGAGTGTAATGCATTGCAACAATAGGATTGGAATATGTTTACCTACTTTGCCAAGTGTAACCAATAACTGAGAAAAAAAATACCACTGTCATCACCTCAGCATTGGGGAGTAGGCATAAGATTCAATTCTTACAGGCAAGAAAACACACAGGCTTTATAACATGTTTGTAAATGTAATGTATTTTCTTGCAGTGCCTCTCAGCAGGGACCAGATTCCCATTGTGCTGGATGCTGTGAAAACGTTTAGTGAAATACAAGGACACCAAAAATCCTCTTTCCAAATGGAAGTAAAAAACCCTAATCTCTTTCCTGAGAAAGGACTTCTTTACTATACTTCCCTAGAATCTGATGAAGAAGGCCATGTCCTGGTACTAAAAAGAGTTTCTTTGCAGCATTTTATTACCTACTTGGATGATTGCATTTGCTCACCTAAAATCAATGTAGTATGTCTAATCTCCAAGTCATGATGCAAGAAGTTATTTTTATTTGTTAGAGATGACTATGCACAAGAGCTGGTGACAGCTGTTCCTGGCTGCTCACGTTCTGTGACAGAGCTGCAGCCCACAGGAGAGAATTAGAGATTTCTGCCACTGGAGATACCATTTCTGCCTGTATCTGATTTTGTTGGCATGCCAGTGTAAATCCATTTTATTGTTAAGCCACGGTGGGCAGATATAAGGACAGAGGCATACAAGCCTTTCAGAGCAGTGAGAATAAGCCCTAATTTGTCTTTTTAGCCAAAGGTGTAGGTATACATGTATTGTGTAATATTAAACATCAAGGAGAGTTGTATATATAGAAGTAACTGATATTATGTTGGGCCTGACAGAAGTGCGTAACTAGAGGACCGGCACTACGCAAAGGTCCTTTAATTTACAGAAATAAAAATGTTCACTTCACTTTCACTGTATGCATTGCACAGCATGTCTGCACTCACAAACATACCATTAGATGTTCCTACACTATATATTATCAACCACAAACACGTAACTATTAGTAACTGGGTTTTCCAAAGTCTGCAATTTGGGTCACAAACTTTTAAACCATGAGTGAGAAACACAGAAAGAAATCACAAGGTCCTTTGATCTGCCTTCAGTTTTCTGAGTGTCCAAGGGTCACAGTAGGAAGATGAAGTGTACTTAGAGAACTAAATAATCAAAGTTGAAAGGTTCATGATTGCTAAAGGTGGTGATTTAAATAAATTTTTTTTCTTTTTTTTAAACGTGAGTTGTTTTAAAATTGCAAGAGGTGACAGTGCTGTGCTTGAAATGTATAAAAAGGAAGAAGGAAGTCTCCATCATCTTTGCAGCACACCAAGAAAAGAGGCTCTGCTAAAACCAGAGTTTACCCCTCTGCTTACAGGTTAGCCAGCAAAATTGTGAAGCATTAAACTACGGTGCTCTGAGGCTTTTGATGGCAAAAAGCTTTCTCTGCTGTTTTCCCCAAAGGTGATTTATTCTGTAAAACCTATATTGTGTAAGGCTTTCTGCCTTAAAAGCAACTCATGCAAAATTAATTACATTGCACTACATTTGTAGGAAAATACATTTTATTATGAGTTAATTTGAAGAAAAAAATATATTATTCAATGAATGCTATAACAGCAATAGTTATGAGTTGCCTTAACAGCATTTACAAATCAAATAGCTGCACAGCGGTAACTTTAAAACTAACCTACATCAGGCTTTTGGAATTATGTAAACCAGTTTTTGAGTAGCCATGTATCTTTCACAAGTTGTGTCTGAGGCTGAGAAATGTGTATTATTTGTTAAATAAACAGGAAAAGTGATTATCTTCTTATATTTTTAACACTTCATGAACTCTGTATGTTCTGATGTTTTCTATAGTGTTTTGGAATTAAATGGGAGACAAATCCCTTAGACATTTTGCAACTCCTTTTGAAAGTATGAAGCTATTTCATACCAGAATATTAGTCATCACTAATTACATGCTCTCTCCTTTTCACAGAAAGGAATTTCATCCATAAAAACGGACTTGTGATGATCTGGGCTCACCTGATGTTTTTACACTGCTCAAAAAAGAGATTTATTCTTTTCCAAATATTTTTTTTACTCCTTGAGCCAGAAACCTGTGTGACTCATGTTTTGACTACAGAACATGTTTTAAAAATGCAGCTTTTTTTTTTTTTTTTTTTAACATTTCCATGTTGAAGTGACCGAAGATGCCCAACTCTTACATGCCCAGGTTCCAGTATAGGTTGGGAAATTACATATTAGAGAGCAGTGTAGGGGAAAGGGACCTGGGGGTCCTGGTGGACAACAGGATGACCATGAGCCAGCACTGTGCCCTTGTGGCCAGGAAGGCCAATGGCATCCTGGGGTGTATTAGAAGGGGGGTGGTTAGTAGATCGAGAGAGGTCCTCCTTCCCCTCTACTCCGCCCTGGTGAGACCACATCTGGAATATTGTGTCCAGTTCTGGGCCCCTCAGTTCAAGAAGGACAGGGAACTGCTGGAGAGGGTCCAGCGTAGGGCAACAAAGATGATTAAGGGAGTGGAGCACCTCCCTTATGAAGAAAGGCTGAGGGAACTGGGTCTCTTTAGCTTGGAGAAGAGGAGACTGAGGGGATGACCTTATTAATGTTTACAGATATATAAAGGGTGAGTGTCATGAGGATGGAGCCAGGCTCTTCTCGGTGGCAAACAATGATAGGACAAGGGGTAATGGGATCAAGCTGGAACACAAGAGGTTCCACTTAAATTTGAGAAAAAACTTCTTCTCAGGAACAGGCTGCCCAGTGAGGTTGTGGAGTCTCCTTCTCTGGAGATATTCAAAACCCTCCTGGACACGTTCCTGTGCGACCTCACCTAGGCGTTCCTGCTCCAGCAGGGGGATTGGACTAGATGATCTTTCGAGGTCCCTTCCAATCCCAAACATACTGTGTGATACTGTGTGTGTGATGTCTGTCCTTGATTTGACTGTCAAAATCTGGGCCAGATTTCTTGGCTAAATTTGCCTAACTGAGGCTTTCAGCCACCAGCTGTTGTGAGGCCTTTTCCTACTTGAGTAAACACCTTTCTGTTTCCTCCCTTTTCTCCCCAGCCCCAAAATCTGGAACCTCTTCTCCCTAATATCTCTCTTCAGAATTAATTTCTGTACCAAGAGCAAATCTGGGGAAAAATATCTCATGTTGTTATTATTTCTCTTTTAAATTCTTTAAGGAACTTGCCAGAAAAGCTTGTGTGCACCAAACTACTTGCATAATTTCACATCCATAGCAGAGGAAGTCTCCAGGGCAGGTTGACAATATTAAAGAAATTATACTTTTATAAAAAAAATAATGCTTGAAGTGTGCATGTACAAACCAAACAGCCAGTGTTGCTGACTCTTGTGAATTTACTTCAAGTTTTGCAAGATTAGGTATTTTTCTTCAAGACCCAGCTCCTGGGAGGGGATGACTATATGATGATATGTCTGGAGTTTTCTGCTACTTCCTTTCAGTATTTTTTTCTGCCTTTTCTGATTATGGAAAAGCCCGCAGTATGATGCATATGTATTAATATCTTATGGGCTTAAAAAACAGGTAAATATGTATTTATTCTGTTCTTTAAGTCAATCTTAAAGACCTTATACTGACCACTCACCACACCTACATATATTAAGTGACTGATCCTTCCCCAAAGTGTAAGATGGGTAAGAAAGCCAAAGCAGATAATGTTATTTTCATTTAAAAGATGGAGAATTGATTCCCAGTTACTTACGACTAGTTCCAAGCCTACTGATGTCAACCGATTGCTCGAGAGCACACCTCTGCTAAGTCCCTGACACTGCACTGAGCACGGGACCTTTTTTCCTTCAAAATACCAAAACTAGTTAGATGTATCATCACTCTGCAGGCTTTACAGAGTCCCCACTAATCTGAACAGGATTCTGATGCAAGAGTCTCACAAAAACTAACCCTCTGGAAGCAGTGACTGGTATTTAACTACAGAGCATTAATCATCTGATCACTCTGTCTGAGTTTCCATCAGGCGGAGAAAGAAAGGGGTTTTCTTTCTGCCATTATAGTATTGTCCCTTTAGATTTATTAATCTGTGAATATTGAAAATGCATTTGCTAAATGAGAATAGTCTGAACTACTAACAATGGACAGCAAGACAGTAAATACATACATTGTAAAATCTATGGTTTCTATTCTCTCCTATTATAAATCCTGACAAGTAATAATTACATGCAACCCCGAGAAATTAAGCTAATAATAATTATCTTACAAACAGGAAACAGGCATTAGAAGTGTCATGCTGGGTCTGTATCAATGTTGTATTTAATTAAGCAGAAAACTATGCATAATCAAGTAAAATGAAGTTCAGCAATACTAACAAATGTTCACGGAAGCAAGGAACGCAACTTCTGTGCTTTCAGGGTCACCTTAGGAAGGGTTTTTCAAAGGAAATTAAGGGACTTGGACAGCCAGGTTCATTCAAAATCTAAGTGCTTTAGGCCATCTTGGAAAACTCAGCCTTGCACCATGCTTGCACTAATTCCTTGGTACTGAGCCAAAATAAAAAATAAAATTAAAAAGGTCCACACTGCTGGCAATGGCCTTGTAAATTGAACATAGATTCCTGAGCAGACGCTTTCAGTTTACAGTTGCTATTGCTCCACCATGTGTATTTTACCTCTATATAGAGAATACTTTGCTGTCACCACCCGTAACTCACTTTCCATCGCTACAAGGGGCAGAGTCCATGGTTTGGGGACAGTGTAAAAAATGTTAAGGCTCATCAAAATTCAGAATAAAGATTAAAATGCAGGTCTGTGATTGTCCCAGCAGACTACAGTTCTTCCATGCATCACGGAAGGATTCCTGAAATGTGTCCCATGGTCTAGTTCTGTTTCTCTTAATATCACAGAATCACAGAATGTTAGGGATTGGAAGGGACCTCAATATATTTCTTTTAATTATAGGAAAGCTTAAGATAAGAAACAGACTCATGTCGGTTTTTTTTTATCAAAACCTTATTCAGCATAGTATTTAGATAACCTTTTTAATAACTGTGTAAATATCACTCAATAAATTAAATAATGAAACACTATCATTAGAACTAGTATTAATAGTCGTCATATTTGTTTGGTCATTTTTTACGTTTCCCCTTTGACTAGATTAAAAAAATCTCAAAAAACATTTTGCCCATTAAGAATGAACAAAGGAGACATTTGCCTTCAACTAGGCATACAAATTGCAAAAACACCCTTTTAAACAACCAGGAACATGAGAAATCTGGTGGTATTCCATCCCACATATATAAAAGGCATTAAATTGAACATTATGAAGCAAACTTATCCACCAGTTCCAGCTGTTGCCAGTGAATATAAGAGGGGGTGTTATTTTTATTTTCTTCTTCTAGCAAAACAGTAAGTTTCAAAACTCTAATATGTTACAGAAAATTCCTCTTGTCTAAACAGATTCCCATTTTCATGGTGTGCAAGAGACTAGCTCTTCTGCTGAGGGACAATGAACCACAAAAACTGTGATGAAAATAATTATGAAGTATTTTTTCAGCTTTTGTTTACTGTGTTGTAAACTTCCTTCCTACCCAGTCCTTTCCTCCTACTTATACAACTTGACTGCAGCTTATATTTTTTTATTTACTTTATTAAAAGCACTTCTCTTAGCTAAGACTGTTTGTTTAAAAATACAAATTTAAATATTGTCAGGTTTCTGCCCTATTGGATAAGTAGAGCACAGCTGAATAAGTTTAGATATGAAGAACCCAAAGCATTGCAGGGATGCTAAGCTTTATGAATGTATTAAAACTGAATATACAATCCAATGTAGACATTAAAGTATTGTGCTCTGAAATAAACACTGTAATCTAAGTGTCAAGAGACAGCCTAAGGATGTATTTTGAGTCCACAGAGTAGCTAGGATGTCTAGAAGAAACCAGTGTTGGATTATCTGTAAAAATCCAGGAGTAACACAGCCAAGGCTTGTGACTAACAAGAAGTTCTGGTTATCTCCCAGTGAAAAGAATGGAATCATTTATATTACAGAACAGGACCACAACAGAGTGAAAACAGAATCCCTGATGTGGCATCTTGTGAACGAGGCACATCCTCTGCATCCTGGAATAACACACTCACCTTGTCCACAATGCAGATCTGCTTCTTACTTTGCACATCAAGAATTTCCACTTCAAAGTAAGTGATTTTGGAATGTTTGAGCACGGGTGGTGATTTGAGCTGGCCAGCTGAGAGCACAAGCTGAGACAAGTTGAAAAAAGAGCGTGTGTCGTTGTGAGACATGGATAGAGCTCCTCTGTGAGCTGCAAGGTCCCTCTTGTGTTCCGGAGCTCCGGGTTTCTGCCTTCTGTGCATGGTGTGACCCAGCAGGAGCGATCGTCATGTCAGGGGACAGTTCCAGGGTAAAATGTTTCCTCTCTGCATCAGTTAAATACAATCACAGACTGATGGGACACTAAAGGTCAAGTGGCATTCCATTTTAAGAGTACTGTCTTATTTAGGAGGAGTGAAAACAATGGCTCTGTAATCCATGTCTATATTTAACCTGCTATTGTGCTATGCTGTGCTGCTGCTGCTTTATTATTATTTTTATTTAAACCAACATTTGAAATGCCACATCTAGAGATTCCCTACTAGAAGAAGTCAGATTCTGAAATTCCAGACCCTTGAAGGAATCAGGAATGAATACAGCAAATTCCACTGTTATCTATTGAGACGGATGTTTAAATCTACGGATATGTATAGGTACAGGTACGTACATATATATGTGTTATATGCATGTGATGCAGCCTTAATCTATATCTGCAAAATTACATCAGATGTCATCTATTCTAGAAGTATTTACTAAAAAAAATGCCAAGAGTTCTTCAGCAAAATTTAGGGGTAACTTGCAAATATAGAGAGGATCTTGTACCTACTTGTATTTAGTACTATGAACTCTGTTATTTAATAGGGTAGGGGTTTCCTTACAGCTTTGCCAGGGAAACTCAACTGAAGCAAAGGAAATTATAATAATAAAGGCACTAATTCAGGGCTTGGGTCATTTTACTCATTTCCTGACAATTAATTTTCACAATGCAAATCAGCAGCAAAACAAAAGTAGCCTTAATAGTAAAAATAAGGATTCCTTACAACAGCAAATTTTGTCTTCCCCAAGGGCTTCCCCAAGCCTTGTTTAAACTTAGTTTTTCCTTGTATGACTTTTTAATATGATTTACTAGAACTGGTGGCACTTTTCCATCCTGAGATTTCTGCCTCAATTTCCCTGGACTGCCAAGGATTACAGTGTTAGAGGGTACCACAGATTTCTGCAGACAGCTGGAGACACAGAGTAAGTTCTGAACACATGGTAAAACTTCAGTGAAACTGTGATCACTAATACAGAAACCATATAATTTCATGCCACTAAGGAAATTTAATGAAGTGAAAAAAACCTTCAACAAGATAAAAGTGACAACACAGCTAATACCCTCTCTGGGAGGCAGGGTAGGAATAAAGCACAGGTCTCTTCTTTGACTCTTTTATTACTTCCAGAAAATATACTGGTCACCACATCTTGTCTAGTGACAGGACAAGAAGATCTATGAAATAACAGATAAGCTTATTGATACATTTTTGCAAGAATTAAAAATGAGAGGAGACCCCCCAAGGAATGCAACTTCCAAACTAAAGCTCCTCTCCTAGCAAAATTCTTCATGATTCTTTAGCCAGTTGTTCTGACTAAAAAGGCTAAACCCAGCTTGTAACTGAGATGCTTTATGTCTATATGACATGAAAAAATGTAATGAAATCAATCAATGTCTTGCCATTGAGGCAAAACAAGTCAGCCCCTAAAGACAAGAATTGTTGTTAGACTTGAACAAGATTATATTGTGATCAAAGAAGTACACCTGTCTCCAAGGATAGATGAAGTGCGCAAGGAACCATCACACCAGTAGAGTCAGTATCGCAAGCAGAACTAATTTGCAGAAATGTTGGTATCAACTGGTCAGAATGTGAAGACTGAGAAATTTTTGGTTGACTATAACAGGCTTACTAAAAACAGCCAGTTAAACACCACAGCTCACACAGATCTCAAATTCCAAGTGTAAATACAATTATTTGAACCATAAGGAAACTGTATAAACTGCTGTACAAGAGATGATACAAACTGATATAATATCCGCTTTTAGCTGTAAAATCTACTGATCAGTGAGCTATAACAGCATATATTCATAAATTTCTAAATTTATTTCAATTAAAAAGCAATAAAGACTAATATTGATAATCATGGCTAATTTCTGCTTATATAAGGAACTGATGTTGCAGTTATTACTGTGGGTATGTTTACTATTTTATTTAAAATGATAACATGTAATCTGCTGATTTTGAAAAAAAAATACCTTATGATTTTCTTACAGACATTTAAATGATCAGATTTTTGTTACTGACTAATGAACACTTGGGTATGTGAAACAATTCCAGGAAAACGCCTACAATTTTTTTTTTTCCATCTAAGCTATTCATATGCAATTGCAATATTTTGATAAAACAATCTTTACAGGGCCAAATACTTAGCTGACATAAACTAGTAGGGCTTCCCTCAAGGTGTTTGGCCCTTTCTTCATTGTATTAAATTATGGGTCTAGGATTAGATTGCAGCATCATGTCTATAGCAAACATATTACTTGCATATAAGGTTGATGAGAGCTACTCTACCAAAAATAATCAGGGATAGAGTTACCACTGATAACCTAAGCTCTAAAAGGGAGATGCATAAAAGCAGTGGAGATGTTGCCATTAATGTCACAAGTGCTGCACTCACTTGAAATGTCATCAATGGGTTTGGATGTTCTGGCTCGATGTGAAATCAGCCCATTCTGTGTAGAAGTGCACACAGAAGGGAAACATTAATTACAGCACAAAAGGCACATCTTCACATTCAGTGCAGTTATAAGTACCTTGTCTCAGCCCCTGACGCTGGAGATGGGGAGTCCCAGCACATGGGGACAAGCACTCAGTCCCATGGTGAGATTTATTGATTCATGTCAGATAGGTAAGAGCTGCTGGCACAGAACTGTCCCAGAGCCATGGCAGGGCTAGTAACCAGCAGTCACCAAGTTCCTGACCTCAGCTTCATTCTAGGACTCTGAGAGGAGTCAAAGAGCACTCAGCAAGAACTAAATCATTCTGACATCTTCAACTCGCACTGGATTTCCTGCCATATAAGGGCCGATATGTTCGAGTGTTCGAGGGGCCATGAGGATGGGCGTAACTCTTCTCTAACTGTGGCTGTACCTCCTCCTCACTTGGCACTTGGCTGACATGAGCCATTTTGCACATGGGCAAGCATTTTGTTAAGCCATCCGTCTGAAAGACTATTCTTCCAGGAGGGAGGGGTACCAGCCCCCAAGGCATGCAGCAGCGCCATCATTTCAGGTTTACTGAATGCTGGTATTTTCACAACAACATCAACACCTGTAGCAGACTTTTTGCAGCCTTCTAATATGATGTCTGGAAACAAGCATCAACCTGTGCAGGCAATGACAAAACAGGTAAAAAAGCGCTGGGCAGAGGCTATGACTTAGCTTTCAATTCCTGCTTATGAGCCTGTGAGTTGTTAGGGAACTGCTGTTTCTTCTGCTTTCCCTCCCTGTTCCTTCTCTGTGAGAGGCTCTCCTTGCACTGTGTCTCTGCACAAAGGGATTTCACAAGATCTCAGCCTGGGCCTGAAGGCGCTTCTGAAGTTTTATTTTCATCTTTCAACTTTTCATCTTTGGTCATGTTTAGTACTCCTTCTCCAGAGAACTTGTGATCTCCTCTCAGTCTGCAAAATGTCAACTGTTAAGTCAGTTCTGTCACTCCAGATGCTTGTCAACAGCCCCTCACACATCACTTTTTTATCACATGCACTCCAAATGCTTAGTGGAAGCTGGATTATTCCTTTCCCATCAGGTTTGTGATGCCAAAGAACTGAACAACACCCCCAAGACACAAGACTCCAGAGGTGGAGTTTGGTACTGCAGGTGACATGGCCTAAGGCAAAGCAGATTCCTGAGGTCACATCATACTTCAGTGTCCTTTTTTGGAGATTCTGCCATTCATTTTGCTGGGGAAGGAGACACTGGGAGCAAGCGCTTGACTACTGCAAACAAGCAGCGAGATGCCCTTGCTAAAGGAGTGCTGAGCCAATACATCCCCAGGACACGCACCATGCCTTGTGGCCTCCCCACCCTCATTTAGTGGCTGTACAGCCCATATGCCTGGCACCGCACTTGATCTAATCAGCATTGCTTCGCATCTCCCCATCACAATCTCGGGCTTCATGATTTCAGAACCAGGCAGGAGCGTAGCTTTGCTTTCAGCCTCTTTTTACTGAGCTGTCCAAGGAAGGATTGAAGAACCTGATACAATGTACTCATATTTGGAAAAACAGTCATTTTTCTGGCTTCTGGCTTCATCTGCCTTAGACTTAAGGAATAGGTTTACAGGATTATTTTGGGTGCTAATGCTTTTAAATATTTGGTTTTATTTTGTTATCTCTATCATATTAGTAACAACTAGAATGCACTTCTGAAGCAGAGTAGGAATTTAAGCATGTGAGCCCAGCTGTTAGAAATAAGGAACATATATCTAAGATTGCAGGGTACTGTATGTGAAGTCTGATACTGTTAGTCACATGTACAGTTTTTAAAGGCTGTGTAGTTAAAAGCCAAACCAAACCAAACCAAACCAAACCAAAGAAAAACAAACAAACAAACAAACAAACACCACCACCACCACCCCAAAAAAAGAAAAAAAAAACCCACACCAAACAAACACAAAAAACCCCAAACCAACCAACCAACCAAACAAACAAACAAACAAAAAAAAGCACCTGCAGGAACCTCTGGGATTTCTTTGCCTGCACAGGCCCACCTCAGCAGCCTCAAAATCAATTTAAAGTGTTCTACCTATGTGTCTACACACACACAAAAAAACACTTAGAAGAAGCTCCACGGTGTTACTAGTAAAACTACTTGGTAGAAGAAGCTCCACAGTGTTGCTACTAAAACTACTTGGTACTTCAATATTCTCTCCTGAAGCTAAATCTCTTAACAAGGAGGTAATGGTCAGCATAGGAAGGCACAGAAGGAGAGAGCACCCAGTCATCTCTAGTGCCCACCTTGGCTCTGGAGGAGAAATTTTTACCACTGAGTGTCCCAGCAATGGCCTTTGCCAGCTGTTTAAAATCTCATTCCAGTAGCCCGGCTTTACTCTTCTGGCTTGAAAATTAAACATGGTGACTTTAAACCTTAGTGTGGGTGGTGCCAATTAGAAGCAAATTCACGGCATGAATCAAATGCAAAGCCAGGGCTTATTTTATACCCCACAGATATACCCAAGAGACGTAAAAGAAATAAGCAAAGACAACAGACAGGCCCAGGAATTTCACCTGCAAGAAGTACAAAGTGAAACCTCTACCCCTAGCCCATTGCACACAAACACACACCTGCTTTTCTACCAAAGTTAAGTACAGCCTGATACAGAGCTCAAATCTGATGGCAGTCAGGATATATTGCAAAAAACAGCTGTTGGACTGGAGAACAGAAGCAGCCTGGGGAGATAGATGGTCCTGGCGATAAAGAGGCCCAAAGAAATCTTTGTAGGCAACCTGCTAGATTAATTAAAATGTTACTGACAAAAGATAGCATATTTACAGCTGTGCAGCTGAGAATTTTCAATCCTTGTTTAAAATAATCACTGCAGATCTTGCTGTTCTTCACGTTATTAACTCATTATTTTGAGGCATGTGATTTTTTTTCACTAAATACACAGCATTTTGAAGTATATGACTGTGAAGTGCTATGTGAAATGTATTTTCTGGTTGGTTGTTTTACTTATACATTTTGTTATTCTTTTTCACTCACATAAATCTGTAGCTCATTCATACAAGAATGTCTGAAAACTTGACCTCAAAAGGTCTAGAAACAAAGATACTCCCTACCCTTCAAACAAAGTTTACAAATTTTTAAGCCAGTCTTGGCTTTTAAGAGGCAGTCAGATAGGGAGATCAACGCTATTCATGTTTGAGTCCTTACGCGGTCAATATGCTTTATACCCTGTTGTTTTCTAATCTTTGAGGCAAAGATTAGAAAGCAGTATTAGAAGACAAAGAAATGTCACCCAAAGTTGTCTAAGAAATACTTTTAAGGAAAATCCCACTGACCTTTACCTGCAGAATTTTTCCTGCAGCATCACACTCACCCTGTACCATCTCCTTACACTGCCTTTGCCTTTCAGTAAGTGTTTCCATACATTGGTCTTAATATGGTGTGATGTCCTCTTATGGCATTGTCAATTCCACCTCATGAAATAGTATCTCGGTTAACAAAGGTTAGAAATTTGCTTCCAAATGTTGGCTTCATTTCAGGTTTTCACCATCATGTGCCCAGTGGCAGAGCAAGCAACAAGACAGCATCTCCACGGATGAGAAGTCCTCAAAGGATGGACAGACAGAAGGTTTCCACACGTTTTGTTGTGACTTTATGTTATCAATGCCACTCCACAGTGTAATGAGAGAGGACTGAGTGGATTAATGAAGGACAGTTGCTGATACCCTGGACTTTGCAGCAGTGCAACCTTACTTTATGTCCTCATTTAATTTCAACTGAGTATATGTATTACTGACAGCATTTTTTAAATCCCCCTCCTAGAACATATCCTGACGAGATAATGGATTGTAATTTCACAGTGTAAGATCAAGTAGACACATTATCGGAAGCTGATCAACCACTGAGTAAGGATGATGAAAAGAAATACAGTAAGGCAAAGCTATTTTTCACAAACAGCAGCAATAAAGAACTGGCAAATCCATGTTCTTAGAGCTGAGATTAAATGCATCTTTATGCAAAACTATTACGTGCAAGATGAAGCTGGAATCACTTGGAATAATTTCAGGAAAACAAAATGTTTTTCGAATATGCAGTTTTCATTGACACTGAAGCACCAATAAAGATTTACTCATTTGAATGAAAAGATCTTGAGGTTCAGAACAATATCGTCTCTCTAATAATTTCTGACCAGTAGGAGGGAAGAACAACCTTGATTAGAACACCTACAGATTCCTGAAAGAGCTATTTCAATATAAAAACATTCAAAACTTTTTGTTTGCTGATGTACAATGTATAAAAATCCTGAAACCTGATATTTGTCACAAAATATAATTATGGTCTTTCAGACAGTTCTATCCACAGATATGTTTAAAAGTTTACAATGGCAAAAAAAAAACCCTCCTGTTTTATAATCCTCCCTTTTTGTCTGAAGTTCTTGGGGTGATTGGTCTTTTATTACTTTCAAAATGTTATGTTATTTCTTCTCATAAAAGAAGTCAAATTGTTCTCAGTCTTTTTCATTTCAGAGCTTCATTAATTAGGTTTCTGAAACATCTGTCAGCATAACCTCCTCCTTTCACAAACTTTCAAGTTTTCAGAAAAGTTGCCATTTGGTATGACATTTTTAATATTCAGGCTCAGCCTGAAAATTATTCTTGAGCTGAAAAATGTTCAGTCCTTTACTTTCACATTCATTTTCTGACTAAAAAATATTCTTGTGGCATTTTTCTCTCAAAAAAGAATGATTGTGAGAAACAGCACAGTTCCTAACTTGGAATTAGATAAGTGAACAAAAGATTTTAATTATTTCATTAGAACTGTTGATCAGTGCCAGGTTTTTTTCAAGCTTGAAATGTTCGAAAAAAAACAAACCGCTTCCATGCAGCAAAATAAAAAAACAAACACAAGCATGCTCATCAGGCTGAAATACTCTTATTTATTTATGGTTCTTTCTCCTGTTTAGACTCTTCTCCTTATACAGTAAAATCTTCTGCCCCCAGACCACGATTAAGAAGTGACCCTACCCAAACACGGGTATTGTCCTGGGTTAGTGCCTTGAGCTCCAAGGAAAAATGGTGTTATTAGCTCCAAAAATGCTTTTGTCGTTTCTTGTGAAACACTTGCATTCCTGGTGAAGAAAGCATTTTCCACCTGGCTCTCTGTTGCCTCTCAACTTATTCATGCTTTGTTTTATCACAACCAACATTGGCACAGAAACATTTGAAAGTAAAAAAAATGTGCTTCTGTGTGGCACAGTTGGCATGGAAGAGTGCAATAATTTGTGTGAAGTTTGCAATGCACAGACTTCCCTGGTCCTGTAGCAGATCAGAAAGGAGAGAGGTTTGCTGCTTGTATGTAACAACATGGTGGTAAGTAGTTTTGAGTTGGCTCTGAGTACAAGCAAAGCCAGAGCAGATGGTTGCCACAGTAGATTCTAAAACCTTGACAGAAGACAATATGTAAGCTCTGGCCGCCAAAAGATAGCACTTGTTGGTTGACACATTAAGACAACGGCATGTCACTCAACACCTCTGGAGTCTGATTTCCACTTTAACAGCTCCTAGTCAGGAATTACTTTGACCAGCTTGCAAACAAAGTCAGGACCACTACCGTGTGGTTACATCCAGCTGTCAGAATTATCTTTGCTTTAAAAAAAAAAAAAAAAACTGATGCTGCTCGCAGGCTGGCAAATGATTCTGCAAAGCATTCCTGCAATTTCTGTAGCCATCCTGGGAGCAAGGTCATACAGATAGATGTGACAAGGAGAGCTGTGGTATTTAACACTCTGGGAAGCAGCACTGGAGAATTACAGGTAAGGTATCAGCACACTTTGCCAGGACCTCCTGTTGCAGAAAGCGACTCAGATCCATAGACAGCTTCAAAAATGCTATAAAATAAAGGCTCTGAGTAGCATAAATGTCCTCCCTCTATACCTGATTGTAAGAAGTGCTCTCAAACTGAAGCATCATGCCCGTATATAAGGGTGAAATGAAGGAAGATTCAGTATCACATTTTCAATCTTCTAGGGCTAGAAATTTACCAGTGGAATGGGAAATCCACAGTTGCATAGCAGGACCTGATGCAATTATCACTAGTTCCACAAGCTGATGAGATATATAATTTTTTTTATTATTATAGATATATTTTTTTCCACAAATAAGGAAACTCTGGCTTACTTCTGCTGTCTTACAGCAGGAGACTGGAGTATCTGTTTGCATTTGAAAGGTCAGTCAAGCTGCCAGACATCCTATACAGCCTTAATAAATAATTGGTCCTGTGTCCTGTCTAAAAAGCAATGAGGTATAGCTTTGCTTTTCCTTTCCTGACCATCAGCTATTTTTCCCTGATTCCCAGGACCTCAAGCTGCCAGACATTTGGCAAACCATGTACTGCTGCAGATGTACTTAGACATAATGCTTGTGCACTGCTCTCTGGTGCTGACTGGGAGGGGTGAGCTGGCCGGGGTTACTCACTGCACACACGTGACAACCTTCATAGTCTCTGTCTCTCTATTTCCAGAGCTGCAGACAACTGTGGCCATCACCATCATACTAAAGACCTTGCTCCAAATTTCTTTCTGCTGCGACTTTCCACTGAGAGCAAACCTCATGCAAGCGCTGCAGATACTGTATCTGAGTCTATTCTGTTTAGCAGTCTCTGTGCCAGAGCTCTTGGCATTGTTTCAGCCCCCAGAGGAACTGGCTGTACCTGCCAGTCTCTTTTTACAGATAACCTGCTTTGCTGTTGCTGCTCTTTATACAGAGGAATTGGGAGTTTCATGCTGTTCTCAAAAAAGCTGATTTTGGATGCAAAAGCATGACAGCCAAGAATAGACACAGAAAATAATTAGTAGAGACTTGATCACTCTTTGTTGCAGTTTTTCTTTGTAGGTTTAGCTATCATAGAGCACCCAGCTGCCACGTGAACTGTTAGTATATGCAGTTTTCATAATTTTTAAAAAAAAGGACATATTGAAAAGCCTCAGGTTTCTAATGAACATTTGAATTCACAGCATCTAGAGTAAAGCAGACTGACCACTGGTGTCAGCTTGTTGTAAGCTAAGAACAGGACACAGACGGAACCGCAAACTGCATCTCAGATTATTTCTTTCAGGACAGTTCCTTAGCAGACTAACACCCGTTTAAACTTAAATACTTGGTCCTTCAGCCAGAATAAAAATACACCTTTCATGAAGAGGGCCAAAAAAAGGAGTTTCTCTTGAAGCTTCCAGAAAATATTTCTGTTTCCAGCTAGCAGTAGCACTATGAGATGCACTCCAGGATAAAAAAGAATCTTCGTCAGAGCATGAAGCGAGCAACCTTCTATCTTGTTTCTTCATGGCTTACCACAAGGATGAAATAGTTTCTGCTTGTATCATTTTTGTTATTATATGCTAACTACTGCAGTACACCTTTTAAAAACACTCCTAAACAATATGAGAGACCAACCTCCTTACCCTCATGCCTTAAGTTAGCACTGCTGAGATGCTGATAACAAGTTGCCAGGCATCTTCAACAGCAAAATCCTTAAAGGTTTTTTTAATAATGTTCTGTGTATTGCTAAAGGGCAAGTTCTGAGCCCAAAGTTAATGTTTTCCTACTTGATGCTCTTTAGACTGTGAACAAGCATTCCAGTATCAATAGTTTCTCACATGGGAATACTTTTCCAGCTCTCTCTTGCAAAATACAATCCAAAAAGTCAACATCTCCAACAGCAGAATATGCCTCATTTTCAATAGCTCTGTCAGCTTTGTCTCCAAGAAGCTGAAGTACAGGTTACATCTCTCCCTCCTGAAATCCAACAACTGATGGAAACAATACAGGACAATATAAAAGTGCCAGTGAAGCATCTGTAGCTACTCAAAAACAATAACACAAGCAGAAAGTCATTAGTAGGACTACTAAACCCCACAAACTAAATTATATCTTTCTCCCATGAGGAGAATGGGAGATTCAGCATCGCAAACTATTCCAGAGGAGAAGACCATCTAGGCAGAATTCTGAAAATCAGAGCAAGTGCATTAGCGTGGACTAGGTGTCTGGGTAGAAACCAGAAAACCAAAAACCTTGCGGGGCTCAGCAGCCGGTGACCTGGAGGCTGAGCTCAGAAACAAACTAAAACAAAAACTCTTTGCAGCAGCAAGAAGAAACTTGGTTTTGGTTGAATAACATCAGCATGTTTGTGTCCTTGATAAATATGTGAAGGAAGCACTTAAAAATGAAATATTTTGAAAATGAAAGAAGGTAGTAACATTTTATGGGATAAAAGGTTTAGAGATAATTCAATTTAGCTGTTGTCTCGTTCAGATGTTTTTAGCCAAGAAATGAATAAAATACGGTCGTTCACACCTTCCAGCACAGGAAACTACTTTTTGTACCCTTCCTACATACATAGTCAGTGGACGGAAGGTAAATCAAGGCACATAAATCAGGCCTGGGAAAAACACAGCCCCTTTTCTGTGGAGTTGTGTGCCTAAGCTCTCCAAATAGCCCTCTGGATGTCCATCATCAGAAACTCCCACGGAATTAAAGTTTGGCTTTCTGATCCACTTGAGTCATGGCATGGTTTAAATTTTGGGATTAGTAGACTTCTCAAAAAAGGTAGGTAATCAGAAATCACAGCTTAGATCCCAGCTACAAAAAAACTTCCAGTAACACAGAACTCCCAATAGACTTAAGTTACTGCCCCATACTCAGAGCAGTGCATGTGCACACCTGTCACCAGAGAGCCAACACTATTCCAAAGCTACCACTTGCAGACAAGGTTTTTAATACGAAAACACCTGCATAAATCTCTGTTAGCCCCCAGCATGTCTGTTGTCACTCCTTAGTGGGTAACCAAGATCAAGATCTGGCCTTTCATTTTCAGCACACAGTCCAATGAATAGATACAAATATAAAAGCCTATTTTGAGAGCTGATTTTTAAGGATGGCTATTTATCATTTTGTTTGTAGAGTAAAGGGTTAGGTTAGGTTTAACTCATGTTTATTAAAGTCCATGAAAGTTGTTATATGAGAGACAAATACAATTATCTTTGCTATAGGAATGAATGCATAATGAAATCCTAGCTTTCCCTCTTTATGACATACTTCACAGTAAGTACAGATTTTGGCAATGTTCCCCTGCCACAAAGCCCATGTTTAATGAAGATACTCCTCAGCTGTTTGTTGCTGAACTGAACTGAGCCAAAATGAGATTAAGCTGAGTTTGTAAGCACTCCTAGCCTGTTAAAGTGGAAGCTTCCACCAAAGGAAAACACTGTACAGTTTCAATCTAAAAAGTTTGTCATCTTATCAAAAGGACAATCATTGTGTCTTTTCACAAAACAATTAGAGCAGAAAGCAATAACGGAAAGGGATTTGTGGTCGAATCTCCCATCAGGATCACTCAGACCAGATGTATCCATACAACCTCAGATCTCTCCCTTTGCTGGGCCACATCCTGGCCAGCAACCGCTTTGGCATGGCTATACTGAAAGAATGCCAATGCATGCACTGCATTTAATAAGCAAGGTTTTAATTTACCTATTAAAAAATGTACATTCTAGGAATCTAATGAAAAGCCATGTTATTATTCTCAGGGCTGAATAAATGTCCTCAAAATTACACAGCCCACCTGACCTCAGAAGGGAAGCTTTTTGGTTTCAGAAAAACAAACAAACAAACAAACAAACAAACAAACAAACAATCAAACACGACTTTTTGCATGGAAAGCCTTGTCACTGGAACAAGTGCTGCAAAGTGGAGCTTTAATAGCCAATAAAGACAGAAAAATGCAGTGCTTGCTACCTCATAGCTAGCAGGTTTTCAAATTATGGAATTCATCTGTCACACTCCACTTAGCATACCTCTATAACTTTATCAAGTAATGCCACCATCAGATAGTTATTTTAATAGTGAACAGGTAAATGAACAGTGTAAAGGGGAATAGAACGGAGGAAAAAGATACTTTCGTCTGACACCAAAGAGTGAAGATTCCTCTTTGACTTGCTTTAAATGGGGAAGAATGGGGGAAAATGTAGTTAACAAGGTAATTTACTTAATACAAGAGAAATCTCCAAGCTTATTCCAGGGGCAGATCTCTAGTGGTGCTTGGTGCTCGCACTTCTCAAGGGTTAATGGATATGAATAATGTCACTGCAATGGATAAATTATTTACATAAAGCAAGCTGTGGTCCAAACTTAAGAGTGCCTTGAGCCTTGTACCTAAAAATTCAAATCCTCCATCTTCACAGTGGCTGTGCAGTGCATGGAGTGGGCTGAAGAAAGAAGAGCTTTTGTATGCAGGGCATGTTTTCTAACGCAAAGCCCTAGCACCCCCTGTATGTGTAGCCTACACATAAAATCTGTTCCCATCTATATTGCTGCTGTACACATACTGCCACATTTATTAACCAGCCCAACAGAACAGAGCCCTGTATCTTCTTCAGGTCTTTCTGTTCCTTATTGTAAAATAAAGTGTACCTATTCCACAAGAGATTATCTGAATTTTGCAAAGATCTTTTATTAATTATTTAATAGAAGAAGATAACATACATTGAGGGAATAAGAAAATGTTTTATTCACTATCTTCAGTTGACTTATTTTTCCTCTACCCCAGTAATAGTTAATACATTGTATGCATTCTCAAGGTAGTTTTCCACATTCCGCCTGCAGATATATATTTTTGTCTTTGAAATATCTATGAAATGCATGAAAGAATCACTGCAAGCTATCTTTTGTTGATAACTTTATCATTTTACTACCCTGAATTATTCATAAAAAGCCGACACCATATCACTATATTATTACAGGAAAGCAATTAAGGTAGACTGTATGGTTTAAAGAAAGAGGAATTCCCTCTATTCTGTTGCACAGAGCCTGTTGTTTTCATCTCCTATTTAGGACAGTGTCAGAAAACATCAGTCAGAAGTTTGCAGAGCTATTTGGGTGTACATGTGCGTGAAAGGACTGTTTGTTTAGTGGTGTTACCAACTGCACAGGGGAATAAGAACAGACCATTTGTCATAGCCCCAGTGCCTGGCTCTCACAAAGCACTTGCCATCAAAGCACAAACAAAGCAATGAGTGCAATCTTCTCCCTGGCCACAGCTGGAGAAACAGAGGCACAATCTGCCTCCAGTGACACTCACAGCTTCAGCTGGCTGCAAGGCACCTGCAGTTCCCAAACGCCAGCTCAGCGCAAGAGCTGCTCAGTCATGAACCACACAGAGGGAAAAAATCCTGGTCTCCTCCCAGCAGGTGGAAGTGGCTGGTTTTAAAAAAAATGTGGCCACTGGTTTGAAGTGCCTTAACACCTGCGTATTGCTGTGATGTACCTGTGAATGCTGCTGATCGCTTAACACCAGTCTGTAAATTAA
Organism: Streptopelia decaocto; assembly: GCF_964273445.1. Taxonomy (NCBI): domain Eukaryota; kingdom Metazoa; phylum Chordata; class Aves; order Columbiformes; family Columbidae; genus Streptopelia; species Streptopelia decaocto. Next base: position 29,720,163 of record NC_138658.1, read on the forward strand.
AGTTGACATTGTGACTTACTTTATGGAAGAGTCTGAGTCAATCTCGGCACCAGTCTACCTACATCTGTATGAAATCTAATTTGGTAAAGATACATGTATTTATTTCACAGGACACTCTTTATATGAGACAGAAGTATCCAATACTTGTCTGTTTTTTATTTTCCTTTTAACAATTCAGGAAACACTGAATAAAGCACTTCCTAACCTAAAAATCATATCAAAGTCATGGATGTTGCTGATTTAACAAAAACAACTGGGAAATCTTCTAGACGGTCAGTACAGTTTTTCTGTTTATATCAGATTTAATGCAAACCTGCCAGGGAGCAGGAAACAGAAACTGCCCCGCGGAGTCTTGAACAGCCAGCAATATGGTCTGGAACAGATAACCTGTGAAAAAAATCAATTGCATCGATAAATGGCACTGACAGAAAATTGAAATTTTCCACAGAGAAATATCTCAAAATCTCCCTGTTCATCATCAAATGCTTTCACTATGAGAAAGCACAAATACATTACTATTATACATATATATGTATAAAGACTCATACATATATTTTACTCTCATACATGTATTTTACTAGTTCTAGTATGAATTAGTCTTTCCTAGGGAGCACCAAAGAAGTTAATGAAACATTTTCTCACTCTGTGGAGATCTACTTTATAGAATAACTGAAAGGGAAGGGAAGGGAAGGGAAGGGAAGGGAAGGGAAGGGAAGGGAAGGGAAGGGAAGGGAAGGGAAGGGAAGGGAAGGGAAGGGAAGGGAAGGGAAGGGAAGGGGAGGGGAGGGGAGGGGAGGGGAGGGGAGGGGAGGGGAGGGGAGGGGAGGGGAGGGGAGGGGAGGGGAGGGGAGGGGAGGGGAGGGGAGGGGAGGGGAGGGGAGGGGAGGGGAGGGGAGGGGAGGGGAGGGGAGGGGAGGGGAGGGGAGGGGAGGGGAGGGGAGGAGAGGAGAGGAGAGGAGAGGAGAGGAGAGGAGAGGAGAGGAGAGGAGAGGAGAGGAGAGGAGAGGAGAGGAGAGGAGAGGAGAGGAGAGGAGAGGAGAGGAGAGGAGAGGAGAGGAGAGGAGAGGAGAGGAGAGGAGAGGAGAGGAGAGGAGAGGAGAGGAGAGGAGAGGAGAGGAGAGGAGAGGAGAGGAGAGGAGAGGAGAGGAGAGGAGAGGAGAGGAGAGGAGAGGAGAGGAGAGGAGAGGAGAGGAGAGGAGAGGAAAGGAAAGGAAAGGAAAGGAAAGGAAAGGAAAGGAAAGGAAAGGAAAGGAAAGGAAAGGAAAGGAAAGGAAAGGAAAGGAAAGGAAAGGAAAGGAAAGGAAAGGAAAGGAAAGGAAAGGAAAGGAAAGGAAAGGAAAGGAAAGGAAAGGAGATCTCACCAAGAGGGTTCAAATTCTGAAAGGAAAAGAACAAAACATAAACAAACACACACTAATACCCTTCCCCAGCTGCGCCCCCCCCCCCCAATAATGAAACATACACACACAAAACACCACACAAACCCAAATGTCATCCTTTCCATGAAAAACTGAATTGTTTAAAAAAAAATACACACAGGAACTCTTCCTGCTTTGCCACTCTCCACATCAGTAACTGTGCCTTCTTACAACTCTACAGATGATAAAGTGGGGCCACAGAGCAAATTGGGACTGAGTAGTCAAGTAAAAAAAAAAAAAAACAAAACCCCACATAGCTGTTACAGACAGTAACTAAGGTGAAGCCTTCTCCCTATGCCCAATGCTGTGCAGCAGCCAGATGAAACCACAGCACAAAGTGAAAAACAAAATAAGGAGGCTGAGCATGTGGCCAGCATGTCCTTGAGGTCTACAAGTCATGTCAAGCCTGTTTGGAAATCCTGCCCACTGGGCAGTGGAAATTACGAGGCAGAGTCAAACCATTCCTGTGGGCACCAACCAGTAAGAAAAATAGACCGTCCTGCCCTTAGGTAGCTCCATCCTTCTGCTAATGTGTCATTTCTTATAGAGTAGAAACAGCCTCATGGCTGTAGAATGCAGAAAAGCACCTTCAGGTTCGTGAGAGACCACTTTATGTTCCATGGAAAGAAAAAAAGCTCTGTCAAGTCACTGTCATTTGCACGCTTATTCACACTCAGCAACCCAGAGCATAAAACAAACCAGGGAGCTGGCATGTTAGCTGAATGTAACATGCTGGCTAATTTATTATACACAGCTCCCCAATGAGCTGTGAAATAAATTCAGATTGGCCATTTTAGCAAATTCAGAGCAATCATACTCTCTCAAACATCTGAGCTAATGATTCAGTTTGTTCACAAGTGGAAATGTCACTGCCCCAATCCATTGCTACTGATTTTAATGTCAAGGGAGCAGTAATACCTCTGTACCTCTTCTTTGCATTATAGAAGTACCTAAATGCTTCACTGCAGGGTGGACATTTTCTAAGAGTTTTGATCGGAGAACTTTGGCAAGGGCTATCCTTGCTACTCTTCCACATAGTTATCTCCACTTTTATCCATTGAACCATAAAACCAGTTCTCTACTAAGCATGCCTTACTAGCCTGGGGAGACACACACACACACACATTCAGAAGTGAGTGATGCAAACATACATTAAAGGAGCAAAATTATATAGTGGGTATATGCTTGCGGCTCTCAAACATACATGATAGTGTGCATCTGCCAAGATGCGCATATTATTTTATTATTTGGTGTGTCTGTTGGGACATATTAAGTATGATGAGCCCAAGACTGCGAAGCCTCAACTAGCTCAGCCCCACAGTAACTGTAAATTCATATACCATAAACATACAACATCTCTTGACCTGCAGGACATTTGTATTCTGTCACATCCAGTTTTAAAAGTCTGAGGCAAAGATGATTTTGCAAACTATTGTATTTCATTAGCAAGAAGCTTTCTAGATACTCATTTACATTCTTCTCTTCCTTAATTAAGTCCAACTACTTCTAGTTACACCTTTGTGTGCTTCATTAAATAATTTCATTTCCTCCTTGGTATTTAACAGCCTTCAGTTATTTGCAGACTGCTGAGCTCTGTTCTCAACCTTTAGGTTGGCTAGTGACCAAAACTAAACTAGCCAGCTCAGATCATCAGCTGGTACAATTCACTTCAGTCCTTTTAATCTTTCTCAAACTGTTCGAGTTGCTCATTCCAAGTCAATGGTCTGCTCATCAATTTTTTTCTCTTTTAGCTCTGACCTCTCCCAACTGATAACACAATGCCCAGACTCAACAGGACATACAAGAAATGAGTGCACCAGAGTACTTCTGTACAGGCAGGCAGGATTGCCACTGGCTTTTTTTACATGGCTTGCAAACCAATGTCTAATGCTGGTCCACTATCAGAACAGTAGACTCTTTGTCTCCTTTAGTATTTTCTTCCCATGCTGTATACCTGTGAAAGTTTTCAATTACAAAAAAAAAAAAAAAAGGAAAAAAATGCAATTTAATACTACTTAAGTAATTTTCATGTATAGCTTTGTAAATTTTGCCTCAGCCAATGCATTTGTCTCTCCTGTTGAATCACAGAATCTCAGATCTGTTTATCTCATGGAGAAAAACATAAGCTCCAAACAAATCTTCTTGGAGCATGTGCCAGTTAAGTGTATGGGATTAGCTGCTTCTGAAATGCAATGGCATAATATGTATTCAAACCTGCTCATTAGGAGAGATGTGGGGAACATCTGTGGAGCTTACAGATGTTTACAATACAGAACTGAAGGAAGAAGTGCTGTCCTCCAATGTGAACTATTATCTAGCAGTGCTATTGCTGCTAAGCAAACAGAAAGCTAGAGTTTGGCTACACTGCTTGCAGTGTGAGTGCACTGAAAGAATTGCAGGTATGCTGTAATTTAAATTGCTTGCTACTGAAGGAACTATGCCTACTGCATAGTTTTGTCGTGATGTGCAGAACTGATCTCTCTAGTTAAATGTGTTGTCCTCAGTAATTTCACAGTGACTTCAGACAACTGACAGAAGGAAACAGCTTCAGGCGTTTGTGCCTCTGAGGGCTCAGCTTTACTCCCAGACCAAGGGAGATGTTGCTGTTTCTGCTGCATTGGGGACAGTGCTTCTGAGTTTTGCTTCTAAGCATAAATGCAGTTGCACAGTCCAGTCTGTTCACTGCAGCGAGGATAAAGGGGCAGGGTCATTTTGTGCCACGCAGCTTCCCAGAAGCAACCCTGCTAACAGTCTGTAGATGTGAAGCATGACAAATGGACACATTATGAACAGCAGAGAAGGCAGGTGCACAGTGCAGATAAAATACATGAAAGGCATTGAACACCCAGGTTTTCAATGGCCTAAGTAGAGAGGCGGTTTTCCTTAAGAAAGGAAACAATCATGGCTGGGGTACTGCAAAATAGTCTGAGCTGAACACAAATGCCAGGAAATAGTTTTCAACAGAACTGACACAGCTGAACTAGTGTTCAGCAAACAGGTCAGTAGCTAGGGCTGTCCCAGAGAGCTGCAAATGTCAGTACAGCCAAGTTGTTTCTGTGTGAGATGAAGTGAATTACGTCCTACCCATTCTCTCAGAACAGCAACATAAGGGATGGTGGTGTGACTTTGCCAGTTTCTATAAAGAGGACTAGTTTGCTCCTTGCCCTTCCATGCTAAAATTGAATGCTTTTGGCATCCCACAAGCTATACACATCTACCCCACAGAGGAACAACAGCATGGCTACCTGAGAATTACCTATGGAATGGAATGGAATGGAATGGAATGGAATGGAATGGAATGGAATGGAATGGATGGAATGAAAACTGTCTTCTCAGACACAACGGAAATAACATTAGCAATAAACAACCCTTCATGCTCACCAGAGATCAGACAAGGGATCAGATTCTTGGTATCAGAAAGTATTTGCCAATTAGAAAATTCCTTATTATGTCTTATTAAATAACCAAAATTAACCATGATTGCTTTAGAAAATCCTGTTCTATATAATACCTTCAAATACAGCTGACTGAGCTCTGTCAGCATCTTGAAGCAGATTGATTAACAGGCTAGAAACCACAGACAACAAGAAAGCCCTTTCCAATGCAATGATTCTCAAGACCAGACCTGGCCATCTTATCATTTAAAGCTGCTCTAGGGTTGCTCTAAGCTATACCATACATATGGGATTTTAATATAGACAGTAGCAGTGCAGAAAATCAGCAGGCCCCAGACAGATATGATCTGTACCTTCCTTCCATAGGGGCTGCATTTTTTTCTGAATCATGATTAGATGCTAGTAATATTACAATGAATGCTCATATTTGTCCCATCAGTGATCTCAAGGGTCAGTTCTGCCCTCAGCCGCTAAACGGTTGGCCGTGATCTATGCCAAATGCAGGTACGGTCCCAGCAATCCAGAAATTCAGGCTCTTGACATGAACATCTCCCACCCCCACATAAATCTTATTTTTCTCCAGCTGAAAAGTGTGCAAGCCCCTTGGATCTCTTTCCAACCCAAGGATAATCCACATAGAATTTGTGATTGGAATTCAGGCCCTTTGAGCACCGTAAAGGTGGTTGTACCTAGCAGTTGGAGTTCAGCTGAGTTCCCAGTATGCATGAAAAATAAATTATATAAGAGGATAGAAGCCAAGACAGTATAGAAAAAAGTTGAAATTTGAGTAGTTTTCCCAGCAATTTACAGGAAGACAAAGTTGTAAATAAGGCTGAAAAGACAAACCTAGACCAGAATCAAGCTCCAGTGCGAAGTTCAGATAGGCTGGGTGCACTGCACTGCAAATTATTGTGGACTTTAAAGGCTGTGGTTTGAAACTAGTCAGATAATTTTTAAGCTAATGAAATATAGAGAAAATGAAGTATGTTTTCTGTTAGAGAATTATTCCTTCCTGATGGGGATCTTTCCTTTTTTTTTCCACCACTTGTGTTATTTCTGCCACTTGCAGTAACAAACACCATTACGGCTACAGGACTGATTTTCTCCAAAGCCATCCTGTACTGTAAATCAGATATGCCGAGATTTTAAGCATGAACCTTGAAGGTTTGAGGTTTTTGAGGTTTCCTGGAAAGATTCACCTCTTGGAGTAAAGAGGTTATGCTACAGTATTAGCATTCATTAACAAAAAAAATGTAGTTATCTCATCTTTGAAGCCCCATGCATGATGTTTTTAATGTTAGTGTTGGTAGAATTGGTAGTGCCTATCTTAGCAGATGACTGTAGCCTTGATTCTAGGAACATGTGTTTTACATGTTGTCATCAACTCCAATAGCAATATGGAGATGAGGACTTTCAACCATGCATAGAATTCTTGCCATAATTGACAATCAAATGTGCTACAAAGGCTTGGCCTCACCCCAACTTGCTCCCCCTTCCAGTCTGAACATTTTTATGCTTTTCTTTTTCTCTCTACAATCAGTCCACATATATACACTCTTTTCTCAACATCTTCACCTCTACAATCCTATAACTAATCCAAGAGTTGATAATGAAACTCTGAATTGTGACTTCTTGAGGGTAGGATAGTGTTTTTTACACTGTCCCCTAGCTTTTGCCAATAATCAGCTTCTCACTCAGGTTATCCCTCTGAAAGTGTCAAGCAGCTACATAGGTGGTAAAATCACAGTGATCCCAATACAAATTTTGATCTAGGTCCCCTGCCTGGAATATTGGTGCTGCCTTTTGCCTCCATGCATTAAGTCTCAGGGCAGGACAGACAGTGGCACATAAGTACGCTCTCTGCCTCCAGTTTTAGAGCAGTTTTACCTCAAGACCTTACAAGCCACTTCAAGAAAGAAGAGATTTGAGAGGGCATTATCAACAGTCTCCTCTGCCACTTGCTTTAATTAAGCTGTTGTGCCAACTGCACTTTGAGCTTCTCATGTCTTTTTTTGCTGGGTATGTATCATCTGCATCATTTGTGCTTTCATTCTTTCACTGATGGGAAAGATAGGAGGGAAGGATTCTTCAGGATTGATTAACTAAACTCTCACCCCACTGCCCTTGGTAAGTTTAAAGAGAATGAGAGGTTATTATCACAGCCATGCAGATTTCCATCTTTCATTTTATCACATCACAACTTTGCGCTTAAAGGAGCACATAGTTCAAGCAACATCCCCTCTCCAACCAACAGTTACCAAGGAAGTTCTGGATAGCTCCAGTATGCTGTGAAGCCCGCTTCAGTAAGCACAGCTTTATAAAAGTGCTTATTGTGGGGGGGGGTTGAAATCTGCACTTCATACTACCTGTGTGACCTTGGGGCATTCAGGTTGTGTTACAGGCACAGCAGGACCATGCCTTTTCTGAATGTCCATGAAAATTCACGGACCTGGCTTTATTCTTTAAGGACAGTGCTCATGGCAAACATATAGGCCCGAAAAAGGACTACAGAGCTAGAAGGGTGTATGGGGGAAAAGCACAGAGCGGAGTGTTTCAGGGCAAACTGGAAAAGAGACAACTCAGGGGTCTCAGAAATCACGCTGCTTTTGGGCTTAGAGGTGCAAATCCAAGTGCAAGAGCCGGTTTAGTTCAACCACTACAAACCTCATATTGAATGAGGGATTAGTGCATGTGACTGATTAAAACATTTATAACAAGGAAAATTCTTTTAACTTTAGGAAATGCAGTCCAAATTAAAAAAATAAAACCAGTGTCTACTATGTCTCATGGACCACAGGTAAAATTGCTGATTCAAAGCAGCCTGGGGAGAGCCAGGCATGGCCTGAGAGTGCTAATAGACTCCGACTGCCTTCATCAGCTTCTCCAGGGAAAGGTGAAGGTACAGGACCCTGAAAGTTTGTTTGCAGCAGAGAGATTCTGGTTGCTTTATGAGAGCTTCTAGACCAAACTTGAGGATCTGAGTGCCTCAGACTGCAGGCTGACAGAGCAGGGGCTGTAGAAGAGGCTACTGATGTTGAAAAGACTTGGACAGATATATCTTTTTGGGCAATGGAAAACAGTTTGAATTTGTGCCATCTGTTATGCGCTGCTACTTCTCTAGGGAACGCAACTGATGAGAAAAGGGTTTTTTTGAAAGGTTTCAGAACCTCTGGTTTTGTGTTCTCCCCTCTGTTGAGCTTGCTTTAGTGATACTCATAGAATCATAGAATGTCCTGAGTTGGAAGGGACCCACAAGGAACATCGAGTTCAAGTTCTGTCCCTGAATATGACAACTCCTCAGTTCACACCCTGTGTCTGAGGGCGTTGTCCAGTCTCTTGAATACTGTCAGGCTTGAGGCCTCATCTGATACTAATCAGATGGCCCTGATGGATCTTTGATTCCATCTCCTGCTTGCCACAAGAACATCTGAATGGGAGTAAGATTTTATTGCCCCTGTAAAGCTTTCTAAGCAGTAAAGCAGAACAGGAAAGAATTGTAAACAACATACAAAATGTGCTTTTTCTAGAGTTTAAAGGTAATGTTGTAAAAGTATCAGAAACTAATTAAGCTGACTATGGGATATTTAGTTATCTTAGATTCTAGGAGAAAAACTGGTTTCTGTTGCACTGAATTAAATTACATTTTCATACTGATTGACACAAGCAGACTTTGTTTCTACTTGTCTTGCAAAAGTAACCATTATCTGACTTTTGCTCTTGAGACTAGGCTGGGGAACTTCTACAGTGATGCTACTTTAGCACTGTATTGATGAACAAACATTTTATCGGGGGGTAATGCTGGTCTGAAATTGCCGTTTTCGAAGGCATGTTATTTTTCCTAAGTAAAATTGTGTTTTCAACTTGCACAAATATGCTGTGCTGTTACCAGCTTCTAGGTGCAGAAGCTTTTTGTGTGAGGGGGTGAATGTAAGCAACAAAAGCTTGTTTCCTTCCTTAACTGAAATCAGTTTTTAAAACAAAGTTGCTGCCCAGAAACATAGCACTGATGCTCTGGGAAGAGGCAGCTAGGTTTATTCAAAAACATACTGTTAGGCACATTTATATTGTTTAATTTAGGTATTGGTCCAAATCCAGGGTGGCACCCATACCTCACTGTTGAGAGACAAAGCTTGCCAGGTCCAGAGGAAGCACCTTCCTTTATCAGAGTCAGCTCATCCACTGACAAGGACACTTTTGAGTGGCGCATCTCCTGGCATCTCACAGAATCACAGAATGTTAGGGATCATCTAGTCCAATCTTGAAAGATCATCTAGTCCAATCCCCTGCTGGAGCAGGAACACCTTGATGAGGTTACACAAGAAGGTGTCCAGGCGGGTTTTGAATATTTCCAGAGTAGGAGACTCCACAACCCCCCTGGGCAGCCTGTTCCAGTGTTCTGTCACCCTTATTGAGAAAAAGTTTCTTCTCAAATTTAAGTGGAAGCTCTTGTGTTCCAGTTTGAACCCATTACCCCTTTTCCTATCATTGGCTGTCACCAAGAAGAGCCTGGCTCCATCCTCATGACACTCACCCTTTATATATCTGTAAACATTAATGAGGTCACCCCTCAGTCTCCTCTTCTCCAAGCTAAAGAGACCCAGCTCCCTCAGCCTTTCCTCGTACAGGAGATGCGCCACTCTCTTCATCATATTAGTTGCCCTGTGCTGGACTCTCTCCAGCAGTTCCCTGTCCTTCTTGAACTGAGGGGCCCAGAACTGGACACAATATTCCAGATGTGGTCTCACGAGGGCAGAGTAGAGGGGAAGGAGAACCGCTCTCGACCTACTAACCACCCCCGTTCTAATCCACCCCAGGATGCCATTGGCCTTCCTGGCCACAAGGGCACAGTGCTCACTCATGGTCATCCTGCTGTCCACCAGGACCCCCAGGTCTCTTTCCCCTACACTGCTCTCTAATATGTAATTTCCCAACCTATGCTGGAACCTGGGGTTGTTCCTGCCCAGATGCAGGACTCTACACTTGCCCTTGTTATATTTCATTAAATTTTTCCTCACCCAACTCTCCAGCCTGTCCAGGTCTCGCTGGATGGCAGCACAGCCTTCTGGCGTGTCAGCCACTCCTCCCAGCTTGGTGTCATCAGCCAGCTTGCTGAGAGGGCACTCTGTTCCCTCATCCAAGTCGTTGATGAATATATTGAATAATCCTGGTCCCAATACTGACCCTTGAGGCACTCCACTAGATACAGGCCTCCAACTAGACTCTGCCCCACTGACCACGACTCTCCGGCTTCTTTCCTTCAGCCAGTTCACAGTCCACCTCACTACCCGATCATCCGGACCACACTTTCTCAGTTTAGCTGTGAGGATGCTGTGGGAGACTGTGTCAAATGCTTTACTGAAGTCAAGGTAGACCCCATCACTGCTCTGCCAACATCTGACCATGTCATTATGTCCTCATAAAAGGCTATGAGGTTGGTCAAGCATGATCTCCCCTTGATGAAGCCATGTTGACTGCCCCTAATGACCCTCTTATCCTTGATATGCCTTGAGATGGCACCGAGGATAAGTCGTTCCATCACTTTCCCAGGGATGGAGGTGAGGCTGACCGGTCTATAGTTACCCGGGTCCTCCTTCTTGCCCTTTTTGAAGACTGGAGTCATATTTGCTTTCCTCCAGTCCTCAGGCACCTCTCCCATTTCCCAAGACTTGGCAAAGATTATGGAGAGTGGTCTAGCAATGACCTCAGCCAGCTCCCTCAGCACCTGTGGGTGCATCCCATCTGGACCCATAGATTTATGGATGTCCAGATTGCCTAACTGCTCCCTAACCCAGTCGTCATCAACCGAGGCAAACTCCTCCATTGTCCTGACTTCCTTTGGGGCCTCAGGGGTACAGGGCTCCTCAGGACAGCTTCTGGCAGAGTAGACAGAGACAAAGGCGGCATTCAGTAACTCTACCTTCTCTGTATCTTCTGTCACCAGGGCACCCACCTCATTCACCAGTGGGCCTACATTGCCTCTGGTGTTAGTTTTATCTGCCACGTATTGGAAAAAGCTCTTCCTGCTGTCCTTGACCCCTCTTGCCAGATTTAATTTTAAGGAGGCCTTAGCTTTCCTAGATGCCTCCCTACACCCCTGGTGACACCAAACAGCCAGCTTCAGGAAGAGGAACCTTCATCTCCTAGCTGGACTCATGGCAGCTACAAGAAGGCTGCTGAGTTGCAGGGGGTCCCATGGCCAGCAGTGTGGCATGTGTATAGATGGTCCTAAGTGGAAAAGCACTGAAATATCTTTGGATGGCACTACAACTGCTTTCCTACTGTGAGAGAATTTATCATCTTTTTTGCTAGGGGGCGGGGGGGACAGGAAACTATAGGAAGGGTAATCTGAAAATGTTACCTTACTATCTTGGTGTACTTTCTAATGGATTATCTTCTCTTGAGATTGTAAGACAACTTTGAGAACCCTTTGATTCCTATGGAAGGCATGCAAACCTGGAAAAGCACCTGAAACAACTTTAGGTTTCTGGTCTGAATAATTTTCTGCATGCCTGACTCCTTGCACAGATTCCTGCTTCTCATGGACTCCTGGTGATCTCTGTAATGGAAATTGCATGTGGCATGTCTTTCACACTCATAGGCTTATCAAGGGAAAGCTGACAAGTTCTCTTTTCTCAGCCTCTGATTCTGCCTGACAACCTGTAGTAAGTCTGGGCTGCTTCCAGACAGAGGATGACTTCTGTTTCCCACAAGACCAAAGATGCTTTGTTACGCTGATAAAGTGCCTGTCACAGAGCACTGGGGTCAAGTGCTGCTCAAAATACACCAGAAGCAATGGGGAACAGGCACAAAAGTGATGATGAAACAGCGAAAGGAAACCTCAGGCAAGACCCAAGTGCTGTGAAGAGCCTGGTCACCTCAGGGGGGAAATGGTGCAAATTCAATTCAGTGAACAACCTTTGGGTGGTAGACAAAGGTGAACGCATCTGTTTTTCTTAGGTTAGAGCCATGTGCTGTGTCTATCTGGTTTCCAAAGTTTCAGATAGCTTTTCTAAGCACTGTGAACAATTTGGATAGATAAACTGATGAGTAGAATCTTTGAGACAGCACTTCTTCAAGAGTTTTATTATGTAAAGGTTGGCTATAAACATTTCTGCTTATTTGAGTTACTGTTTCTCAGCTCTGCAGAAAGAGGTTAAAAGGCTGTATCAATTTGTGGGCCATTCTTTTCTATAAAACCCTGTCCTTCCTATTCTGTCTTTATCCCAAATAATGTTCATTAAGGCAGAGTCCCCTTCCTTTATGAAGGCTGAAGTAAAAGCTCTCTTTGATACTTTTTGAAAAAAATCTCCTGGATTCACTGAGTTATTATGACAAAGACTTCCTACTTGGCTTCATTCTTTCACTTTGGGTAGTTTATATCGAATCAATGTAAAGGTATTTCCTTTGTTACCAAAACTGACTCCAGTTCCCCTTAGCACAGAAATGTATAGAGACAAAGGGTTCTACTTTGTAAGACTAAAGTTTGTAGATGTGAGGTGTTTGCAGATACTGCTAATAAAAAAAAAAAAAAACAGGACAACCAGAAAGGGTAGAAATAAATGAGGTAGAAAGGACATACTAACAATACCAAAATAGCCTTTGAAGATCAAGAAGTGGCTGAGACAGATGAATGATGGTGGAAGGACAAGTTACTGATGTAAAACCAGAAGAGAAATGACGGCTACAGAGATGACAATAGCCCTCCCCTAAATTCACCACCTTATGTGGCCTCCATTAGAGCAGATTCAACTTCCAATCTGTTGTTTTTATTCTGATGCCAACATGAGATACAGGGCAGAGGTGGCCACTGACTTTTTGCTGGTGGGGGGTGTGGCACAGAGAGGCTGATCAGAGAGCAAAGTGAGTAGTCTTTCTCCTGCCCTAAACTGTCTTCCAGGGCACTTGCTCTTATTCTGCTCAGCCAGTTTCAACAGTAGTACTCCAGGACTGAATTTCCACTTGATAGAACTGAGAAAGGCTGTAGGGCTTTACTGCTATCACTGTTTAGCAGTTATTTTTCCTGAAGCTGCAATTATCACTGCCAATGCAATTCAGTGTGTAATGGAGGATGTCAGGACAGTAGATTATTCAAAACCTCTCTGGTGCTACCTACCCATGATACTTATTTGTGAGGCTCCCACTCTGTTCCTCCATTGTTCCAGGCAGAATAAAACACACGAGCTCTCCCTGGTTTAAACCATTAGCCCATCTTTTGTCCATGCATTTGAAGAAGGAGGGGAACAAATCCAAAATGTTAAACAAGGATGCTGACAAAAAAAGGCAAGAAGTCTGCATTCACTCATTTAGCCCTCTGGGGAGCTGAATAACTGTCTCATCCCTTACTTTGACACTTCAGGTCATGAATAGGGAAGATTGTTAGCAACTGCACCAGGTAGTTTTGGTTTTTTTGTAGGTTTTTTGGCTGGTAAGGTGTTTTGTTTGTTTGTTTCTTTGGTGGCTTTGGTTGGTTTTTGTTTGTGTGGGGTTTTTTGCTGGTTTTGGTTTGGATTCTGTGGGGTTTTTTGTTTGCGGTTTTGGGGTTTTTTTTGGTGTTTATGTGGGACTTAGGCCTTGTTAAATCGAAGGGTCATCCAGCACTCGGTTATTTGTACTGAGAGATGCTTCCAGCTTTCCCCTCAAGGTTCTCATTCAGATGTTTGATCCCAGCTCTTGAACAGATGTTTCTGTGACAGGCAGCCACACTCTGAATATTTCACCCCAGTTCCTGAAATATTTTACCTTCAGATCCTGGTCAGTTATATTTTTCATTAAGATTCTGCAGAGCTAATCTATGTTTTAATACATTCTTTATGAAGTCAGAAATCCAGCAGACCAGCAAGTTGTTTCTACTTGTGGCCTTTAACCATTTGCAGCATTTGTTGATGTATTTATAGCTATCTAGAGGTAAGTGGCTTATGTGATAACACCTTGTACTCATTTATTAACCTTATCCAGTCCACTGGAGAATGTTCCTCTGAAAAAAGGGTGGATCACAATTTTACTACTCAGAGGACATTAATTTCTATTTACAGTCCACCCAAATGGAAGGTGTCTTTAAGTTTCAGTAGCAACTTATTGTTTTGCTGCTTTTGACCTGAAAGGACAAAACCACTGAACTGGGCAGAACACATCTAATGAACAAACCTGCTACAAATTTTCTGATAAAAAGGAAAATACTGTGCAAGGAAAATTTGCTGTCCTTGGAAGAAAAGGCTCAGTAAGGCAAAGGCAAGTTTCTTACAAAACTTACTGAAACAATGAAAAACTAATGAATTATCCAGGCAATATTTGGAATGAAAACTGCAAAACACAGGGCTTTCTTGGTATAATTATTTTGCATGCCCTGCTTATTCCTACTCAATACTTCACTGTTAGATTCCTTTAGTCAATTAAACAGGTACATTCATGATGCATAACAAATTAAGTGGAACAATTCTGGACAGGATTTGCTTGCTGATTTGTCCTGCCTCCAGCCTGCAGTGTGCTAATGCAAGTGTGCCATCAAGTGGTACAGTAAGAAAGAACTTGGAAAAGAGCTGATCCACTTATAAAAGGCTTAAATGAAAACCTAACCTTTTTGAAGTCTGCCAAAGTCCCTGGTTATACAGCATGTGGTGCTTGTCCCATGTTACAGAATCCAGCAGATACTGAACAATCCTTTGTGGGGACACCAGAAGATCCTCCATTCTACTCCTCATGCAGCTTCCAGCCATGCTGGAGCTGAGGAGTTAGGCTCAGAAATGTCTGACTGGGGTCAGGGATATGAAGGGATTAATTTAGGCACATGGAGAATCCCTGTTGGGGACTTCTCAAGGACTGACACATCTTCCATCACCAAACTACCTCAGTATCCTCAAACTTGAATATATCAATACCTATGTTACTATGAGGAAATCTTTTACCATTTTTTTGGTCATGTTTGGGGGTTTTTTGTTGTTGTTGTGTTGGGTTTTTTTTTTACATCCAGGTAACTTGAGCACATACAGTGGAAAGGTCACTCTTTAAGAGCTGCTACGGCACCTGTACTCCGCAAAATCACTAAAAGTTAACTGCCCCTAAATATCTTTACAAACATGACATTAGGAACATGCCTCAGAGCAAACAAGTTTGTGCCACTATGCAAACCCACTGTTTCCATAGTCTTAGGTTTAGTGGATGGTAAGACCAAGAGCATCATAAAAGTTTTCAGACTAGCCTGGCATATACTCACTTTTACCTCTTATATAACACTTATGTGTTAGCACTCCATTTTCACTTCTGGTGGAGCTGAACAGCAAATATCACCTTATGCAGAACTACTTCTGGCAATTGCACTTGTGCTAGATTTTCAGCATTTGCTTGATGCAGCTGAGATGAACACAGCACAATTTTCGGCAGTTTCTTTTTTTCTCCATCTTAATTAGAACTTTCCAGTATTTGCTGAATGAAACAGAAAAACTCTAAGAGCAAGCATTCAGCATTTTAATGTAGCCCTGCACCATGAATAAGAGTCTGACTAACATTCAGGTAAACATTCCTTAAAATTACTGAGACAAAGTTACCTTCCAAACGCAGGCTGAATTTCTCTTATGGTGACCCTGAACTTCGCTCTAAAATTTTTCCCTGGATATTGGCCAATGCCAAACACATGTCAACACTGCTTCCTTCCTTTGATGAAAAAAGGTAATGCAATTGTGTCACAGAGTGAAACTCCTTAAGGCAAAATAGTGTGTGGTTAGCAGGTAAACACAGCTGTGCTGAGGACATTTGAAATAACAGACTAGGAAAATGTCAAGGAGAAACAATACAAGCAATAACTGAAAGTCTTTTTGGAGACCATCAGTAATTTGTGGCTAGCAACACACATATTTGAATCAGGACCACAATTGTTTATTCCCTAAAAGCTAACAAAACAAAGCTCCTTCCCAAAGCAGGTTGTTCTCACTATCAAAAGCACTAGGTGACATCAAGCTTTTCTCTGTTTCACTGATTATGAAGACTCACTACATTTATCCATGGCCAGCTGAGCTGGAACATCTGTCTGTATTTGTGTTTTCACTCACAGCCCACCTCCCCTGGTACAAAAAAAGAAAAAAAGGCACAGGAGCATAAAGGGGGCATTAACTTACTCCTTGGGGAGTACTTGTAATACCAATGCTCTGAAGTATACAGAAGCTCTAGTCGCTTTACTGTTGGTATTTACATAGAGCTGGAGATAAAGGATAGTAAAACAGAGGAAGAGGAGAGGAAATGGAATACACTATCCATGTGAAACAGATGAAGTCTGCTTCCAGTAGTTAGATGACTAGACAAAAAATCAGAAAAAAAAACCTGCAAGGGTTATAAGTAACCATATTTGCATGCTACTTAATTTGTAGTCCAGGAAATTTGTACAAAAAAAAAAAAAAAAAAGAAACAAAGGGAGTTTCAGTATTAGTATTGTAAAACAACCAGTAAAACACATTACATACTGGCAGATGTTCTAAACTGCCATGCAAGTGTGAGTGACAGGGAAAAATGTTCATCTGAAGACAATGGCCAAGAATAAAAGGTGATGTAGTAGGAGATGTGTGCCCAGTTACCTGGGAAAGCAAGGAAAAGAGGGAGGAACAGACTGTTCACTGAAAATAAATACACATCTAAAAGCATTCTCTATTAAAACTGCAGTTATTCTCTCGTGTTTGCAAAGTAAACTTGCTGGTGGGTGAAGACATGGCTAAAACATGGGAGAATTGCAAAATCACGTGTGAAAAGTAGAGGCTATGCTTAAAGTGCTCAAAGAACGCAAACAACAGAAATTCCCAGCCTCCTCCAAGATGCTGCCTCCCCCCTACTGTGGTTAGCAATCCTTTTGTCTTGTCATGCTGGAGTGACTCTAATGCTGCTTCATACAAAAGGCAATTTACCCTCTGGTCTTCAGTTCTTCTGTTGTAGCACCCCGACTTTTTCTTTCCTCTTAAAAAAAAAAAAAAACAAACCACAAAACCTTAAATGAGTTTTTCTGTTTCCCCCAAGTGTGGATAACATGATGTACAGTCCCATACACCCAGATTCGCCCAGGCACTCACTTTCTATAGAAGCCAGTCTGAAGTTTGCTGCTAACAGATCCGTCAAAGAAGGGTCACCAAAGTTGAAGGCAGTGTTACAGGCAGCATGGCATATACACTGATGGTCTGGCTGTATTTACTCTAAGCTCTTTGCTGAGCCTGCAAATATGAAGACTCCAACTCATAGAAAGCTACTTCCCAATAATGTATTATTAAACAGAGAAGCTTTCAAGCGTCTCTGTTTACATATGTGAACCTTCCTCAGGGTAAGTATAGCTCAGAGTCCAGTGAGGCTAATGGTTTCTATGTAACAGGCTGAGCTACTGTGCAAAAATTCAGAGGATCAGGGCTAACGGTGTTAGAGATCTCAATGGCAGAGAAGAATCTCACAGCAGCAGGATGGAAATTGCTCACCTGCCTTCACTGCCTTAAAAAATATTAAGGTGACTTGGATGAGGTTTTAATTGAATTTATCTTTTTCTTTTCTCTGCTCTTCAGTCGTCTTATTGCAACTTGTGAGGCTTCTCCAATTTCCAAACTGATTTTCTCAAAATTATTGGGACAATTAACTGTAGCTTAGTAATTATTTATCAACTATGCTAATTATGCAAATATCTACAGATCTAAAATATATCCACACACTCCATGAATTTAATAACAAGGCTATGGGTATTTCAGAATGGGCTTCCACTTGCACCAAATATTTGAAAGGCAAATGGTAAGATTGTACTTCCTTTCCTAGACCTCATACATTTTTGAAAAGTGTTGTTGAATAAAATTGCTGCATTTATTGGAGACTCAAGAGCTCTTCAAGACTTTTTTTAGGAAAAAAAGTGAAAATGTTTTTGAAATGTGCCTGGCAGCTCCAGGCTGATACAAGTTCCTTGATGGAAGTATCAGTATTCAACTTAAGGAAGTTGTAAGGACCATCCCAGCCAGCAATGCAAACTGTCCAGCATAATAAATTTTCTAGACTGGTTTTAAAGTGTAAACCTAATTCTCAATGTCTCCATTCCCCAGCCTCTTTTCCCTCTTTAAAGCAGTTCCAACATGGCACAGGGGAGGAAACTTGGGTGTGTGGATTGCTGCCAGCCTACCAATGCTGAAAAGTCTGCAGAACATCCCTTTCAAGCATCTCAAACCCTACCCAATACCTTAAGATAGTGACTTCTGGGTGTGGTGGGGGTTTTTTGTTTGTTTGGGTTTGTTGGTTGGTTGGGGTTTTTTTGTTTTGTTTTGTGTGGCTTGTGTTGTTTTGTTTGTTTGTTTGTTTGTTTTGTAACAGTCAAGATTATAGCATACTGCAGAAAATAAGAGTGAAGAGGCACTGAAAAGGTCTTGGAGACCTGCAGTAAACCAGCTGCTCTTTCTCTGCTAATTAGTCCCTCCCTGGCAGCTTTCTAGCTCCAGAAATTGGAGAAGACTTTGCTATGTTTATGCACATCCTAAAATACTCCTGAAATGGAATAAAGTTAGAATAAAAGCAGAATTTTCTCGTGAGACAGACTTACCAGCTCAGCTATCCCAAATCAGCTGACAGTTCTACATAGTACACCTTGTTGTTCAGCAGCCACATTATGCAATAATTCTTTCTGTTCTTCCTTTTGTAGACAAACTCCCCTTATAATGTATTGTTTCTGCACCTGTTTTATCATTTCCATCCCTAGAATACTTCTGAGGCACAGTCATATTTTGGGCTCCTTATATTTTGCTGCTTTATTAGGCTGATGAGAAGTACCATGTCATTTTGGATTGAATTAATAGCAACAGCTGATGTTCTGAAAGACCAAGTACAAAAGGAGGAGCAATTTTACTTTTAATGACCTTGGCCTTGATAGAATTTGTTTCTAGGCTTCACCTTTTTCTCTTCCCTCTTCATTAGTAATGTCTCTACCAATCCAGAGTACCCTAATGTTTCACAGAGAACCTAGGAACCACAAATGGCAGTCCTTTGCCACTGTCTCTTTTGAGAGTCCCTCCTATGTCTATCTTTAGTGACACGTTTTGAATTATGGTCAGTTCTGCACTTCTATCTTTTTTGTTGCCATTTTAAACTTGACTTTGTCATGAGCCACTCGGAAGAAAGTGAAGACGCTGAACTGGAAAAACTGTTCAGAGTCATGTGGCGGTTTCCGTGACTGGCTATTTTTATTTTTATGGCTGAGAGGCAAAGGTTTGGAAATACTTGGCCTGCGGTTATTTGTGAGTAATGTTAAAATATCCATCATCCTGACTAGTTGGAAACCTTAGAAGGATATTTTCTGTTTGGAAAATGTACCTCCATTGGCATTTTTCTTAAGAATGGGGATTGTTTCTGATGGTTTCATGGTTACCAAATGTCAAATTTACTTCCCTTCCACCTGTCAAAGCTACAGTTCTTCCTCCCATGGCCTCCCTTGAGCCCCATGCTTTGGCTCACTAGTGAGAACTGAAAAAAAATAAGCACAATGCATTCCCTAGTGCTAATGGATTTGGTGATAAACCCTTATCAGCTTCTGATGGGGAACTGAAATTAAACTTTTTAGCCAAATTCTGTTGTCACTTCTGCCAGTGAAGTCTGGAGTCCTCCACTGAAGTCAATCTGGATCTATTCTGGTATTTAGAAGATCAAAAACTTATTGTTATACTGTCACAACACTTTGTTACATTAGATCACTTTGATCTCATGCTAAGCATACAACATCTTACCTTAATCACATCAAGATGTAGTGGCACTCAGTACTCGGCAGCTCGGTGGTGATGAGAAAAAATGAAGGATCAGTGCCTTTTGCAATTTTTTTTGATCCAGTTCCCAAACTTCCTTTCAGTTTACAGTTCACTGTTAAACAAATGGCCTTTGGATATGCAAATGGCAGCAGCTGGGATCTAGGTGCTGGCTCTCCCATGGATGGCTGTACCATGCCTAGCAAGGAAAACTCCATTTAGTAGAGGAATAAATTCCACTGAACTGCCTCAGGTCTGTGACAGCCCTTGTGCAAAGGCGCAATGGAGGAGGAAAGGCCCTTTCTGAAGGTGCCTCAGTTCCCTCTGGTGGGGCTCACCAGGCTCCGTCACCATCTTAGTGCCCTCTCCTGGGCTCTCCAACGGCCCTCAGGACTGAGACCCAGAATAGCCACCGCTCTGCCACGTGCCCAGCCGCAGCCAGCCAGTTGTGTTCCAGCCCCGTCGCAGCCTTGTCGTGAGGCTGAGGTGACCTCTAGCCTCTGTGGGGGCGACAGCCGGGTAAAACACTTGTGCTACAGCCCTGGTGTTAATTCCATTCTGGGAATAAAAAACACCGAATGAGGCAGAGGGGAACAAGTTGCTTGGGGGAAGCAGGGAGAGGAGCTTACATGGCCACCAGCTCAAGCTGCGTGTCGAGAGCTGTACTGCCATGTCCGGGGGGCCCCGGAGAGCATCTTTGCCGGCTCCAGCTACCCCAAGCCAGACCAAGCCCTGAGGGGCAGCAGGAAGTTTCCAGAGGAGCGCGGGGTCAGCATGTAGTGGGGCTGTCATGGTGGCCAGTCCTTCCCGACCTTGTGGGTTGTGGAGATGGTGTTGTTCACCAGAAAAGGTCTGGGACAAGCTTTCATCCAGAGGGCCTGCTTCTGAGCAAATGTTTCCAAAACAATTGTATTTCCCTTGGTGATATTTATGGCCTGGTTATTGTGTTTTGTTTTTAAGAAAGGCAAAAATCACCCAGCGTGGAGACTTTTTCCATTCCCATATCAAATATGGGTTTGCTATCTGACCATAGACAAGTAACCCAACTGCTTTTATGTTCTTCGTGAAGAAAAGATGTGTAATGCTGTAATGCATTTTAACTGATGATTCTAAAAATGTGAATGCTTATAGGCTGAAAATCACTTTATAAATATTGTGATTTTTAAAAGTAATGGATGCTATCAACATCTAGATAACAAAACACCCGAAACTCTTTCTCCAGAGATGCTTGGTGTTTTCATTCCATCTCACTTGAATAACTCTGTGCTTATTCTGGGTTATAGCAGAAGCTTGGTTCATGTGGCAGCAAGAAAGCAGAAGGAGAGAACTCCAGCTGCTTTAAAAAAAATCAAACACTGCTTGTCTGTTTGGCTAGCAGGTATCGAGTGTAACAAATCATCAGGAGGGGAAATTAGATTTAGTTAGAGGATCTAAAAAGCTGTTATGTACATAGTCACATGTCTGAGTGTGGGGAAGAAGCACTGAACAAATCATAAAGGATTATATTACCTTGTAGAGCGAAGCGGTATATAGACAGGTCTTGTTCCACAGGATGTCTTATGTGCCAAATAGTACCTTAATGCATAAGAATATCACTTCCAAAACAGAGTATTTTGTGCTGATCAGCAATAGATGCATGCCTGCTGGTTTGTTTTATTCAACCATACAAGGGAAGGGGCTGTAGCTACTGTGATCACTCGTCTGTTATCTGTACAATCATTTCAGGTCATCCTTATCAGCATGTCCTGTGATCCTCAGGGTGGGAAAAATCATGTCTAACCAATGCCTAAAGGATGGATTCTCTGAAAAGTTGGTGTGCTCCCTTTTTCCCTATTCTGGGGGTGCAGGGCACAACTACTGATTTATCTGCAATCAAGGAGTGCTGCTAACTGCACCAGCTATACCCAGTTGCCCTGGCAGTACAGAGGCTCTTGAAAGGCAGGTTGGTGTGGTTAAGGCCACTTAACCACACTCTGCTGTCTCAGAGTTTCAGAAAGTGTTGCAGAAAGGCTGCTTGCTTTGGGCTGCAGAATTTCAGTCACTGTGAGAGGATCTGAACTTCTTAGGGACTCTTCTGGATATGTTGGCCCTTCCTAGCTTGTTGGGAAGGAATTTTTATGTTTTGTGTTTAGTGCCACAGGGTATTTGATGTCTCTACCTGGAGCAGCAATGCAAGCAACTAACAGGAGAATTTAAGGCTGCTCAGAAAAATACTGAATACCTTGAGCAGGTGTCAAATTCTTGGCTTAAAAGCTACCAAGTATTTTTAGCTTTGGCACAAAAATCTCCAATCCTGCTTTACTGTTGTCCTTTCACAGCTTGCTGAGTACTTTATGGTTATGCAGAATCAGTTTTAAATTGCTAGTGAAACAGATCAATGGCATTCCAGCATGGCTTTTCCTAAGGATAAGGGGAGGTCAAGTTGTCATTCTTTCAAAGGTGTCAGTCATGTCCGTGGGTACTACAATGATGCTCTTTGTTTTCTGTCATTGTTGAGCTCTTCAGTTCAACCAGAGTGTCTGTTCTGAAATAATGGAGGAGCCAGCCAATGCCTGTTGGCATAGATGCAGTAGTTCCCAAACTGCTGTCTGCTGTCCATGCCAAATTGCAAGGCACTGGTCATAAGTGGTCCCCAGAACCATTTGAAAAATATGGGCATGTGACAGCTAGCAGCTCTTTGGCCTGAGAATTTTTTTTAGCTGTTACTGCTGTAGTAATTTAAAATATTCCAGAGGCACAGATTTGGAAACTTTCAGAGCTCTTGAGGGTGCTGAAAGAGTTCACAACCATGTTCAAACAGACTGTAAGAAACAGGACCTGCTGCATGCTCAGGTCCCTGCCAGTCCACCTCATAAAGGCAAAAAGAGATCAGTGCTTCTGCAAAGATGCTTACTGAGAATTGCTGCTGGACTGCTTGCACAGCTTGTGGTTCGAGGACCTTTTCTTCCACATGTTAAAGCAAACCAGCTGGCAGACAAACAAGAGATGCAGAAATGAAGTTTCTGTACAGACTGAGCAGTTGTTAAGGTTCGTGACTCAGACTTCTTGGTAATATAAACCATGAAACCTGCACTCTGAGTACTGGTCCTGATGCTCCTCCAAAACCTGGCAGCTCTGAAAATATACGCTGCCTATGTATAGGAAAGGCAAGGCTGTGTTTAACAGCCATTGAACTGTGAGAGTAGCTGGGGGAGCTGGGGCCACTCAGCTGAGTAAATGTGTATGTAGACGCAATCTGAAGACTGTCTGCAAGTTGCCACCCAAGGACTGACAGAAGCCCAGCCCATCATGTCTCTACCTGGCTGCCACATATGCTGCTAAGACATTGTTACTGATATAAAAGTCCTGCATATGTCAGAAATACTTCGACAAATATGTTTAAAGTAGTGTAAGTCCTGGAAGATGTATGTATAATGCAGGTAGATGTGATAAATCTTTTATTCAATTTGATTTATACATTAATCTAGCCTTTGAAAAAGAATTTGAATGCATCAGGCTTTACCTTCAGCGGTGACAAGGCATTTATTCGTATTTTTCTTGACTGATGTGGAATTTCTCATGTCTGCCACAGGTTGCAAAGCATAGTAATAAACAATTTGGCATTTCAATGCAGGCAGTCACATTAGAAGGTGTAGGGACAGTGACAGCAGAGCTCATCTTGGAATTTTTCATCTTCAAGACAAATCCCACTAATGTTGAGAGGAAACTGCACCGAGCTTCATCTTCAGGTATAGCAGTCTTAGTACAGGTTACGGGTGGACCTGCTGGAAAACGTCACTGCAGAGAAGGACTTGCGAGTTCTGGTCAAAACCAGGTTGTTCTTGAGTCAACGATGTGCCCTTCTTGCCAAGAAGGCCTGTACCTGGTGTGCATTAGGAAAACTGTGACCATCAGGTCAAGGGAGTTTATCGTCCCACTCTGCCCTGGTGAGGCCGCATCTGGACTACTGTGTCAAGTTCTGGGCTCCCCAGTTTAAGAAGGACAAGGAATTACTGGAGGGAGTCCAGCAGTGGGCCATGAAAATGCATCTTTCTTACGAGGAGAGACTGAGACAGCTGGGTCTGTTCAACCTGAAGACGAGAAGGCTGAGATGGGATCTCATCCATGTCTCTCTTCCAGAAGGTAATCTTAGAGGCACAGGAGCAGGCTGTCCCCTTGTGCCAGAAGGCAAGCCTGCAGGGAAGAAGGATGGCCTGGCGGAATAGAGCGCTGCAGCTGGAACTTAGGAATAAAAAGAGAATTTATAACCTTTGGAAGGAGGGGCAGGCCACTCCAGAGGAATACAAGAACTCTGTGAGGTTATGCAGGGAGAAAAACAGAAGGGCCAAAGCCCAACTAGAGCTGAGCCTGGCCACCGCTTTGAAAGACAGCAAGAAATGTTTCTATAAATACATTAGCAACAAGAGGAGGGCTAAGGAGAATCTCCATCCCCTGATGGATGCAGAAAGAAACATAGTGACAGAGGATGAAGGAAAGGCTGAAGTACTAAATGCCTTCTTTGCCTCAGTCTTTAACAGTCAGAACAGTTGTGCTCCAGGTACCCAGCCCCCTGAGGGGGAGCAGGGATGGAGAGCAGTATGAAGCCCCAATAATCCAAGGGGAAATGGTTATCGACCTGCTACACCACTTGGACACCCACAAGTCTATGGGGCCAGACGGGATACACCCAAGGGTGCTGAAAGAGCTGGTGGAGGTGATCACTGAGCCACCTTTCATTATCTACCAGTAATCTTGGCTAACTGGGGAGGTCCCAGTTGACTGGAAGTTGGTTAATGTGATGCCCATCTATAAGAACGGCCAGGAGGATGATCCGGGGAACTACAGACCTGTCAGTCTAACCTTGGTGCCGGGAAGGTCATGAAGCAGATGATCTTGAGTAAAATCACACAGCACTTACAAGAGAACCATATGATCACCAAATTGGGTGGGAGTGTTGATCTGCTGGAGAGTAAGATGGCCATACAGAGGGATCTGGACTGGCTGGATTGTTTGGCTGAGGCCAATTGTATGAGGTTCAACAAGGCCAAGTGCTGGGTCCTGCACTTGGGTCACAAAAACCCCAGGCAGTGCTACAGGCTCGGGGAAGAGTGGCTGAAAAGCTGCCTGGCAGAGAGGGATCTGGGGGTGTTGATTGACAGCTGGCTAAATATGAGCCAGCAGTGTACCGTGGTGGCCAAGAAGGCCAACAGCATCCTGGTTTGTATCAGGAATAGTGTGGCCAGCAGGCCTAGGGAAGTGATTGTGCCACTGTACTCGGCAGTGGTGAGGCCCCACCTTGAATACTGTGTTCAGTTTTGGGCCCCTCATCGCTGTCTACAACTACCTGAAATAAGATTGTAGCATGGAGGGTGTTGGTCTCTTCTCCGAAGTAGCAAGTGATAGGACAAGAGGAAATGGCCTCAAGTTGCACCAGGGGAGTTTTAGATTGGATATTGGGAAAAAATTCTTCATGGAAAGGGTTGTCAGGCATTGGAACAGGCTGGCCAGGGAAGTGGTAGAGTCACCATCCCTGGAGGTGTTTAGAAGGTGTTTAGACAAGGTTCTTAGAGACATGGTTTAGCACTAGAGTTAGGTTAGGTTATGGTTGGACTCGATGATCCTGAGTGTCTCTTCCAACTGAAATGATTTTATGTTTATAAATATCTCAAGGGTGGATGTCAAGAGGATGGGACCAGACTCCTTTCAGTCGTGCCCAACGATAGGATGAGGGGCAACGGGCACAGACTGAAGCATAGGAGGTTCCGTTTGAATATGAGGAAAAACTTTACCTTGAGGGTGACAGAGCCCTGAACAGGATGCCCAGAGGGGTTGTGGAGTCTCCTTCTCTGGAGATATTCAAAACCCACCTGGACACCTTCCTGTGTGATCTGCTCTGTTGAACCTGCTTTAGCAGGTGGGTTGGACTGGATCATCTCCAGAGGTCCCTTCCAACCCCAACTGTTGCGGTTGAGATGGACAAACGACATAGACCGAGTTCTTCTGTACAAACAGCAGTCTCCATTTATTGTCACAAATGCTTTTTTATATAGTCTTTACCAGTTCATGTGTCTTTTTGCTATTGGTTACAAGTTGCAGTAGTAACATCTCATTGGCTAATTTTGCTATAATCAATGTTACTCTCTTACTCCTTTCTCTCTCACGGGTACACCTTAGTATCTCCCGTTACTCCTTTACTCGCATCTTTCTCTTGGGTAGACCTTAATATCTTCAAGGCTAATTTCTGTTCCCATGCCCTCCGTCAGGGAATCCACGGACCCTCCGTAGTCCCCCACACCCAACCATTCTGTGGTTCTGTGATTCAGATCCTTGATGTAAAATTACAGTAGTTGTCAAGCACACCAATGTTTTATTGACACAGCAATGTTAACAAGGAGTACTATTTTCGCATGTTATAATTATATCCATAGGGCATTGAAGTGGGAGACTGAAGGAATGCATTTTTTCTGCTAAACACAAAGCTGATTGGGATGTGATTTGGCAATAATGCAGAAATAACTGTATTGGGGGAAGCACCTTGTTTAGGCTAGGAAAACACTGTACTTCTAGATTAAAACAAACAAAAACCAACAAACAAAGAAAAAAAAAACACCTAAAACACCACACACAAAAAAAACAAGCTTAAAAATAAGGATCAGCTATTAATAGTGAGGCAAATTAACAACTGAAAATGTATGAGAATCTTTGATGGGTTTCTCCATTACTTGATATCCTCAGATTGTGTGTGTGTCTGTTTGAGCATTGTGTTCTTAAATAATAGGAATATTTGTGCTCTTTTCTGTCCTTGAGTTTGTAAATGAGATCAAATGAAAGGACCTAATTTTCCCTGCTATTTAATACTTTTGGAATTTTCTTCTGACACAGATCCACTATCTTCACAAGAGCTATGCCAGCAGAAGATGGGTCTCAAGGTCCCCAGCTTGTTCCAGTGGATTGGAGAGGTAAGCATTAAGAGCAGGAGGCATTAGTATAGTAATCAGACACTGGAGCTTAAGAAGAGTGGGGTCAAGGACCCCCTTTTGCCACCACAGACCTTGCTCAGGCATTTGCTCCAAGGCACAAAAACTACTTAGGAGGTGTACCAGGGAGGAGTACGTGCTTTGTGGGAACACCCATGTGGTTGTATGAGTATGGAGATTTGGAAGAAAGGCAAATACAATGACGGCAAGGGAAGATCAGTGTCAAAGTGGTGAAGTCAGGAGAAAAACGAAGATTAACCTTAAAGTACATGTTAAAATTGAGATGTCCAGATGCCGCTAACTCTTGCGGTCACTACAAAAAAGGCTGATTGGCTAACCCCTGTTTGTTTTGATGTCAGTTTTGCTCAGGCCTTCATAATGAGGTAGGGGAGGAGGCTGCCTTTAAAATATTTGGGCCAGTAAATGTGGTTGGGAGATAATAACTTTTTGAAGAACTGAAGATGTTCCTGGAAACCTCAGAGATTTAATTGAGGCCTTCTGTCATTAAAATCATATTACTATGCAGTGGAGATCTGCAAACAACCTAGATGAAAATGAGTCATCTCAGTAGAAGAGGGCATCAAGATGGATCCTGTCAGTATTAGCATAATGAAGGCTTCCACATACACATTCAATTAGTTTGAAATGCAGCAATGGATTGACTTCGTATTGAGAGAAGCATAGTAGTATTAATATTGTCTGGCTTTGTGTTTGCTGGAGGATCCTGAAAAGTCTGCTCTTTTGGAGATTTTTAGTTTAATGCTTAATAATGCCCTCGCTGTAAAGCAAATAACATATGATATCCTTAATGGATTTGCAAGTTAATAATTAAAAAGGTTTGATTTAAAACTCACAACAGTCTTGCCCTTCTAAATGCCAGAACCAAAGAAATTAAGAGTGGAAAAGACAACCAAGTAAAACAAAGACCAGAAAAATCCACCTTCATGTACACATGCTCCCCCAACTCCTGTTCAAGCCTGGTTACCTCTGGCCAGCCTGAAGTAAGAGAATTTTCATTTTTGCAGCCACAGATGGGAGAGTGCCTAATATTAATTGATAATGGAATTAAGTGACTAGTCATCAGAGAAATGCTCGGGCAGAGAAAAGGAAATGTGTATCTTCGTAGCCCAAAGTTCAGTGAAAAAGTTTCCGTGGTTGTTTACTACACCAATGCAGACTTTGGAAGTGCATTTCTCACTTCATATAGAGATGTCACTCAGCAACTTAACTCTTGAGGTGAGACCTCTTTGGAGAACTATAATGAAAGATTGGACTGTGAGCAGGTCCTTGAGTTAATCTCTGGGAACACAAATTCAACCTGGGTTTTAACACAGTACCAGGAAAAATGGAGTGCACCTCACATCTCCTGATATCCCATCCTTCCTGCCCTCAAACTTGACTTGACAGAATAAGAATGAGAAGTCACTGATAACCTATAAGCTCACTTTTAAGTGAATAGCTTCCCTGATCCCCATGGCAGAACTAGAGAAAAGTTTATTTACACAAATCTGCTTTTTCTCTTGTTCCATTTTAATTCTGATACCCTGAATTTCTGTGTTACAGGATTTTCATTCAAAGATTTCTACATCTTTTTCAAGCCTTAGAAGCAAAGCCTGGAAACACTCTGAGAATACAGGTAAGAATTATTCCTATTTTACGCAAAGGTCAACTGAGAAAAGGCAATACAGTTCAAGTTAAAATAAGTGTTTGGCAATTTCTAGCACAGAACCCGAGACTTGTGATTCCTGTGTCCCACTTCTAATTAAAAAAACCCAAAACAACTGCCTTTTATAACATACTGCTGTTCCCGCCGAAGTGTATAGCAAATATAGATGTGAATTCCTTGACCAAATTAAGTCAGTGATCTTCAGGGTTTTGCTTCAATGGGGTCGACTTTTTATCCTCTGAACACCACTGTAGTTTAGCTCTTTGCAGAGTCAAATATCTGTGTAGATGTTGCTTCCTCCTCACAATGTGCTGAATCATGGAAAGTCTGAAGAGCAAAGTCACTTCATAGATGAGTGTAAAGAAAGAGATGAAAACATTTTCACACAGTTTCTTTAATACAGAAAGCATTGTTTCTGGGGGATATAAATGACCCCCTAGGTGTTATTTTTTTGTGGGTTTTTTTGTTTTTTTTTTTGTTTGTTTGTTTGGTTGGTTGGTTGGTTTTGTGGGGTTTTTGGTTTGGTTTGGTTTGGTTTGGTTTGGTTTTTTCTGAAAACCTTGCATTTACAAAAAAATGCCTGTGGAAGTGTTGTTGATCCTCCCTATTGCATCCTGCTTTCTCCAGTCCAGTACCACTGTCTTGTGCCCTGTAAACCCTGCATACTTCACCTGATATCCATACAAATATGCTATAGATATACTTAACCTAGTGTGATGTGTCAGAGGAAAAGCCAGATAAAAAATGTTGACACTGTGGAGAGCACAATATTTGTGTTGCAAGTAGTTTTGGTGTTTGGTGGGTTTTTTTGCTGTTGTTCGTTTGTTTGGGGGGGGGAGGGAGGTTGTTTGTGGTGGTGGTGGTGTTTTTGGTTTGGGGTGTTTGTTTGGGGGGGGGATGGTGTAATTTTTATTTTATTTCTTTTCTCTCAAGAGATCTCCAGCATCCCGAGCCAGGGTTCAGTCGTGCTTCAGGCAGGAAGGAGAAACTGCGCAAGCCCGTCACTAGGTGGCGCAAGCAGTCCACCAGCACTTCTCTCCCAGCCCACGGGAAAACCCAGCTTCTAGCTCGCAGCCCTAGATGGAATGTGGTGGCTCCGGGTGAGGACAAGCCTTGCGGAAGTTCAGGTAGGTGAAGCCCAACTGGTTTGAGAAAGAAACAGAGCTGCGTTGCTCTGTACCCTTGAACTGGTCATGCTTTACACTACAGATATATTTTTAAATGGGTTAGAAACTTTCCATAAGGCTAAGTGAAGCAGTGTCTAAAGAAATACTTCGATTTGCTTAAAGATATTGGTATCAGGCAACAGAATGGTGAGCACTGGAGTTGCATAATCAGTTTATTGTCCTGCAGAAATGTCTTGTGCTCTGTTAATTAACCATCATAGTTAGAGCTAGGTTTCCAAGAGAGCTGGGTTCTTAGACATGTAAACAAAGTGTCTGATAATTCTAGATGTTACTGTTTCTAATTCTTCAGTATAATGGTTGTGGAAGGTGCATACTACTGAACTTTGACACAAAACCAGAATCAGCTGCATTTTTCACAAAGTCCCAAGCTAGTCGTGTGAGGTGATCTCTTACTAGGCAAAAACAGTGTCAGAAACAGATAAGCACATTTTGAAGGAGCTGTGCAATTTTGCACATGAAGAAAATGAGCAGCTCTTATTACAGACAAGGAATAACAGTTACAGCAGAAGAGGTATATGAAATGTTATGTGATGTGTGACGCTGAACAGATCCAGCAAATAACTGTTACCCCATCGTCAGCACATGGTACAGAACAACAGGTGTAGGCTGTTCATTGATGGTTTCTGTTTGTGATCCCCAGTTAATCTGAGAAGGGAATGCATCTGAAAGGAATTGCAACCTGAAGCTGACTTCCTCTGAATAACATTCCTCCAAGAACATCCAGGAAACCAGAAGCTGTCAAAGCTGTGAGCCGACTGAACTGTTGGGTTTTCTTCGATCTGCTGAGAATTTTGTTGTCAAAAGAAAAGCTTACACAGGAAGGACAAAGTAAGAGTGTGGATGAGCATATATTGATTATTTTTTTTCCTAGGGGATATTCCAGTTGTTGAGCATTTATCTTTGACCTAAAGTAGGATTTGAAAATGCTGAAAACTGTTGAAATTGGGTAGCTTCATTACAATATTCCCCACTGTGGAGCTGAAGTATTTACTGTAAAAAATGCAATTTGTTTTTTTTTTTGTGGAAGTTGTTTTCCTGCTGGAAAATTCCTAGCTGGTCCTTGAGGTGAGATTTTTATGGCCAGCTTTTTTTTTGTTTTCCTTTGTTCTCTTCATTGTGCCTTGGCATTAGTGGGTTGTTGTGCTGCAGACTGTGGGCTTGTGTTCTTGTATATTTGACAACTATAAAAACTACAAATCGTGCTTGTTTCAGAAAGCAGACAGGCCTTTGCTGATAAGTAATTCCTTTACCCCATTATGTACTTCTCCACATGAGTAACAGCAAGACAAAGGCAGAGTTCTCTAGGAGTCTGTCAGGGCTGGCCAGATTTTTTCACTTAAACACTTTCACATACACAGTGTTCTTCAAGTTACTCTAAAAAAACCTGCAACTTTAGGAACAAATTTTGATTTTTATTTTTTTTTTTTTTACTGAACACCTAGTAATATTTTTTTTATTCAAGCTTGTAATGGAATATTTTTAGAAAAAAAAGTTGTGTTAAAAATTCTTTTAGTTGACTTTTCTTTCATTTACCAGCTGTCCTCAGAACACTAATTAGCTAAGGTTACAAATCTCTTGACTGAGTGTGTATTTGTAGCTAGCTCAGTTCAAAGTGAGAAGGAGAGGCAAACAGCAATGAGGTTGAGGATTCTAGTGTAGCTGACTGAACCACCTAGACTCCAAATTTTTAATGTAATCAGATACTATAGGGTGCAAACATTTGAACCATCTGAATTGTCATGACTGATAATTAAAATGGATTAAACTTCAGCAGTTTCTTGTCCTAGTGTAGGATTTGCCAATGGCAATAACTAATAAATAGCAATTTCTTCTGTACTTATCCTACTTAGTCATAGTGAAAATGAGTGAAAGAAAACAAGGAGAAAGGCAGAATAAGCTCCAGAAATGCTGCATAAATTCCAAACTTCCACTGTATGGGTTACTTTTCAAAACTTTGGAATGGGATCACACTACTTGAGTCAGTTTAGATCAGATGTCTTAGGTTAGAGATCTGTTCCTTGAAGTTGGGTTAAAGGTCACTGAAAGACAATTTCTGAACAGCTGTTGGAAGGAAAAAAAAGAGAGGCCTTCAGTGAACCACTCTGCCCTGGGTAAAATTTTATTTCTATACATATGTGCTAGGTCTGGCAACATCTGTGCCTTGACAAGTATAAATGACATTCTGTTCACAAGATCTTTCACAGGGTACAGAGCAAAATACTTCATCTCAAAAGGTAAAGCTGGAGAGAGTGCACACATTTCAAATAGCAGCTCTGTATGGGAAATAAAGCATTTTGGATTTCTGTGCCCAAACTCATCTCCTTCTGAGATGTGGAAGTACTCTTCTTAAGAAGGGATGTGCGACGTACCTGACAAATCATTCATGGGTCAGAAAAAGGATGTGGTGCTGGCACTGATTTTATTTTAAGGAACAAAGCAAAGAGTGGTCATCTATTTCAAATTTCAGCCCTTTAGAATGCTGACAGATTCTGCTCACATATAAAAACCTGCTCCTTGATTGAGTTGTTTCATTAGCTGTATGAAATTAGACAAGAAAACACTTGGGAAACCAGTGAGGTTTAGAGGCAAAGAGTGAATTCAAATAAATGATTTGAAGGTTATGCAGTAAAATGCTTGGTTTCTTCAACTAATTAGGGCTGCTGGGACTGTTGGAGAATGTGCAGTCTCTAGATCATGTTAAGTTTAAGAAGCTGCTTCTTTGGTCAATTGAAAAATAAAGCTTAGCTGAACTGTTTTTGCAATTTCCCCCCTCAGTTATCTGTCTTCTTTATTCTTGCCATATATTTAGCAGCAGTTAAAGCAGATGCAGAAACCAAAAGCAGATCAGTTTATTGACATGTACAGTTCATCTTCCCTTCCCCTCTTGAAGATCCCCCAAGCAATTTTGAACTGTAGAACTTCACATACACACAAGTGGTGCTTAAAATATACTTGCTCAGCCTCTGATGACTGCTGCTGTTGAATTTCCCATGCCCTGAAAACGTGAACAAAAAGTCCAGACAGCCTGTTCTTGGGCTCTGTTAATCTCAAGAACCTAACTGTCTCACTGGAGATTGTGACCCAGCATTTCTAAATGGGAAGTTGTTGCTAAAGAAGTTGTGTGGTGGTCTGTTTTTATTTTGCAGGTTTTGTTGTTGATCCTGCCACCCCCGTTTTACACAACCATGTCGTGCATGTCTGAGCAACAAGTAATCTTCTTTTGAGCTCCTGTCAAGCCTGGTTCAACCATTCACGCCTCTGTGCTCCAGTGAGCTCATCTCTAGTTATGTATGGGTGCCATTATCAGGTTTTTTTGCAGGTGTGTGGAATGGCATGCAGGCAGAGAAAAGTCTGGGATGAAACCAGTGAGAAAATCCATCCTATTGAATAAAATGCAGTCAGGAAACAATATTTCCATTTCTTTAAAAAAAAAAAAAAATCTATTAAAAATATCACATGTCCTACTTTTGTCTCTTAATCAGGAGATGAGCAGATTTTTTTTCTAACAGTAGAGTCTTTATTGTCAACAGTTTTTGCAGTTTGGCTATTCTTATTTTTTTCTTGAAGACCAAAAGTTGGCATTTTCACCTTCTGTTTGTGTTTCATTCTGGATTCCAGTGAGCAAATGAAAAGAAATTGCCATTCCATAATTAAATGGAAATGCAAATTCAACTTGTAAGCAGGCTTTTTTGCTTTATCTATAAGCTTTATCAAAGGGTGTGAAAACGGTTACTTTTTTTTTGTGAAACAAAAGTCTTCGGCCTTTCAACCACCTTCCTGTCTGCTCAAGTGGAAGCGTAGCTCACTGTGGGCTGCTGATTTCAGTCTCTTTCATGAAGTTCTTGGCACTATTTTAAAATCAAAGGCTTGTATTTAAAATTGAGGCTTTCCGCTTCTTCAGACAACTGCTACTCCAGCTTTTTTTATGTACCACAATGCAGTAAAGAGAGTTGTTCCTTTCAGACCTTCTCCTTTTTCTAATAAAAAGCCTAATTTCCAAGAAGACTGGAGTGTAAATTACCTTCTCTTTTCAATTACAAGATCTGATCACTGCCTTTTCTTTTTTTCGCCACTAATAAAAGCTATTGGAGTAAATCAGTCATCTCTTGCTGTGGAAAAACAGGCAGTAAGTCACCTTGAGATTAAAATACATATAGCTATACCCTCTCTTGGGAATGTAGTGCAGTAATTGCTTAAGAGAACGACAACAGGGACTAGAGGGAACATTGTATTTTTGTGAAACATTTCCAGGGATAAGGGGGTAATTCTCCACTGGTTTAAATTGGCAAAGCTCCACCAAGTTGCTAGCCTGGCTGATGTTAATTACCATGCCTTCATTGAGGTGAGTGGCCCAGCTCCTCCAGCTTTTGAAACTGGGGATATTTCCTTGAAATATAAACTCAAATCCAGTCATTTGAGATGGATACCATAACTCAGGTGCAGTAAACAAGCAGTTAATGTCCCAGGCTGTGTGATGTGAGATACTCTTAGAACAGGGTACGAATTTGGCTTGGCCTTTGCTATCCATGTAACAAGTTAAGGAATAGCTGAGTGAAGATGTGCTATCTTGCTGTTTGTCACAGCTGAAATGGGAAACATCTACTAATTACACCTGAACTTATTCTGGAAAACAAAACAAAACCAAAAAAGGGAGCATGTAAGAACAGTAGGGACTTGGATTCACAAAGTTTTTCTAGTGCTTATGCTTTTGCTGTAGTTGTGTTGTGAGAACTCAGGTGAGGCAAAGGCTGACTCCAGTGTGACACTACTGAAGTTTGAAGAAAAAAACAAAGACCTTTCCCCTGCAGAAAGAAAACTGTAGAGTCATCCTGCTAGTAGGAAACGGAAGCCAAGAACAGGATAGGGATAAAGTGTTACAGTCAGAGAATACTTGAAAACTCAATAGAGCAGCCTTCAAAGGTCCAGTTGTCTTTTATTAATATAAAAGTATCTATGGAAACACTCCAGAGGTGGGAAAGCTCAAAGTAAAGGTTGAATGTTTAACCCCTAGCTTTAAAAGGTTCTACATGCATCTTACAAAAGCAGAAGGAAAATACACACTGGTACTTCTCATGTGATATATTAAGGGATTTTTTTTAAAAATTCATATTCATGTGTATTTTTGTAAGTTTCTTTAAATATACTATTCTGTTTCAGCAACAGTGACCTTCATTGCATTTTTGTGTGGCAGAGAACCATTAGCTTTTTTGACCTTACAGGTTGGAAACAAGAGTGACTTGGCTAATTCTGTCAGCGTTCACACAGGCAAAACTTTAAGCAGTTCAGTTTGAATTCTGAGATTGAGCTTTGTAGATTCATATCCAACCCTAATCTTACCATGTGTTAACCTTGTCCACATGATGAATGGTAGTATAGTGCTAGCAATTTTACTTTTTTCTTCATAATAAATTCACAATAAGCCTTCCATAGTGGTCTTTTAAAAACTGAAGAGATCAGGCATGACATTTAAAACAGCAATCCCTATCGAATTTCTGTGCAGACACATGTAGTCAGAGGGAAATAATGATATTTACAAGTGTTTAGGCTTATATTTGTGTTACCTGGGACTCTGGGGTCAATGGTGGATGGTGTAGGGGGACAAAACAGAATTTTATTCCATGATTGAGGATAGAGCATGAAAAGAGAGAATTCTCGTTGTGATTCTGCCTCAGATTCTTTTAATATCTGCCCAGCATGATACTAGAAAGCCAGGATTCTGGATTCCTAGTCAGTTGGCCTTTACATCAAGGTTGGTGACATCACCTGGTCTGTCTTGTGTGTATGTGCTTTGGAAATTGGTGTCTGATACAATGGGTTTGCTCTTCTGGGGTTTGTAGTTGTGGAGATGAGTAGTGAATAGCAGAGCTAGAAATGTTGGGCCCTACAAATGGATTAAGTCTAAATTGAGTTCGCAGCCAAGTTTCTCCTCAACTTTGGAGGAAAAACATCAGCTCCTCCTTGCACTTTGTTTAATTTTTGCCACTTTAACTTCCCTTTTTAGGTATGTGCCCCCAGCTCAGGCAAGAGAGCATGGCTTTCATATAGTGTGCAAGGCAGAAATACATATGATGAAAAGATACTCTGATTCTGGAGAAGAAAACATTTACTTTCCTGTACATCGCTATTGCGTTCTCAGCTTTGCAAAACTGTCAGTTGGGGCCACGTTTACAATGCAATGCATTTCCTCCTTTTTCTTCCCCCAAAAGGTTCTGTGTTCTAGTCTGTATCATAAATTATATATTTTATACTGAAGCTGGAATGGGGTGACTGGTCACTGAGGTTTTTTTTCTCTTCTTCTCTTATATACCTCATTTTGCCTTCATTCTGAGCATGAAGGTGAAATTGAGGTCAGGGTGGTCTGTCTCTCTTAATCTACTGCCAGGAGAGTATAATACATTCATTGCTAAACATGCAAATGCCATAGTTGCTTTGCACCATATCCTGAGCTCTTTGAAGTTCGTCGCTCCACTCACGATTTGAGAAACAAGTGGACCAGAGCTGATGTCAGCCCATCAAAGAGCTAGCTCAATTTTCTCCATGAAAACTCTATTTGAAGTTCTGTGTTTAATGGTGTGTGTCTCCACAGATCTCTGAATTGCATGCTGTTATTCTAGATGTCCGTTATCTCTATAGGGATGCAATTTCACAGCCATTAAATGTTCCAAGTTCATCAAGTGCTAATTAGAGCAGAAAGCATGACAGCAGAATCTTCAAAGCCCTGGTGGACAGGGTAATCTATTGATAATTCAATTGATTCTTATTACTTGGTATTGAGCAGCAGGGCTGCCTGCTGTTGTATACTGTGTTGTGGTGTTGTGTGTGGTTTTTGGTTTTTGGTTTTCTTTTCTGGTCATTATACTAGACTCCTGAATTAGTTCTGATACAGGGCATTGTTTGAGTAACATATTGCCTGGTACAGTGCCCTGCATCATTGCAGCTCTCAAAAATTCCTGTTGGTGCCATTTTCTTGTCTAGATAATGTGCTGCTTTTTCTAGACCTTTCCCCTGAAGCAATATACCCCATGATGGTATTTAAGAGACTGCAATGAGCCATCTTCTAGCTCCTGGTTTGCCAATGTTGAGTGACACTAGCTCCATCCGCTTGGTGGGTTTCCAGTGCGAGAGGGAAAGGAGAGTTTGGCAGTGTGCTGAGACATGTTGGCTCGTTGCAGGTTTGGCACCACTTTGGGGATTTACTGCGTGTAATCTGAGTATTGACTCAGTAGGAGCATTGATCAATTCCAGTATCAAGGTGCTTGTCTTTGTGATATAAAATAAGATGAGAAATGCTCTGCTGACTGCCACAAAGCTGTCAGATTTCTGCCAAACACCTGGGGGACAGGCATAAGAGAAGTAGTAGTCTCGGCATTTCTGTCAGCTGCTTCCTCTTGTGACTTGCTGGGGCTGATCTCTCCCCTCTTCTGCTCTTTTCTCTATACTGTTTCTTTTTGCTGTCGTTTGCGATGGAAGGATAAGCACAGATACCTGCAAACCTGCCAGTTGAAGAGTTAAGCATTCAGGATGAATTTTTGTGTTAATGAGCCACACAAAGCAGACAACAGGTGGCCCCAAGGGTTCAACAGAGGCTTGTGCCACATACCTGTTGAAATAATGGGGAAGATTTAATCTGACTTCAGTAAGCTCTGGTTCCCTTCCTGATCATACCCTCACATGTTTCTCAGGGCTGGAGCACCCACAGCTCCCGAATGTTCCTACTGTGCCAGGACTCTGGAGAAACCGGCTGTATCCCAGCTGTACTTTGGTCTTCTGGGTACATTAGTTACACACTTCAGGGCCTCAGTTTCCCCATCTGCAAAAACAAAAATAATGATAGTTGGTTCTTTCAAAAAAATGCTTGAGGACTTCTCATGTATTGCATAGAGGAGCTGATTGCTCCTGTTGTTTGCTTGAATGACTGGACTGTGAGAAAAGAAGATGAGCAAAACCAAAATGGATATATCCAAGATCAGGGCAGGGACGTTGGTCATCTTTTGACAGCCCACGTGTTGTGGCAGATAAAATCAGTGTTGGGCCAGAACCAGTTAACTTAGCTAAACTGTTTCTTTGCTGCAAACAGCCTATATTTAGGATAAGATCTTGGAAAGCTGTCAGGAACGACCTAATGTGATCACATGGAAATCAAGTGCCAAAACTTGACTGCATTAGGGAGGGATGGAGTTAGACTGCTGCAGACCTTTGTGTGAAGGAACACCCTGATTGCACAATCACTCTGTTGTGTTAAGGACATTACTGTGAGTTCCTTCTGTCAGTTGTTTTCTTAAAGAATTCAGGGGAGAGAGAGAAAAAAAAAGAGAAAGAGAAAAGGAGAGAGAGAAAAGGTGAGAGAGGGAGAGAGAGAAAAAGAGAGAGGGAGAAAGAGAGAGAAAGGTGCATTTAAGATGCAATGAGACAAAACCATGTGAAGTTTCATTTACAGAGGTGAATTGGAAACAGGTGCTTCACATAACTGTGGGGCAGCATTCTGTGAGAGAGACCTTGAGAGTTGAGAGATGGGAATTACAAAGAACAACAGTCCCTTCAGAAAGAGAACTGTAATCAAACCCTTTCCATGTCTGCTAAGGGGAAAAGACAACAGCCACAAATGTAATGGAGAGATTAAATTTTACTTTGTAAAAAGACATTTTGGGTTTTTTTCTTTTTGTTTCTCTGAAATAATTTCTAAACCGAAGTCAGGAATATTTTAAGCATTTACAGAATATATCAATAATACCTCATTATTCAGCTTTGCCTCAGTCTACTGGCTGCAATTTTATTTTGAACAAGCGGTGTTTATCAGAGGACTTAGTATATGAATGGGGAGGGGGGAGAAATGTAAAATATATGCTCTAGATTTACATTTCTTAGGATGCCAAATAGCCATCAAAACTAATTGTTTCAGAAATGCTTTATAAACCTTACCTTAGGTATTGACCCGAATCAGAGCAATTAATTTCATAATGAATTATTCCTGCACACGCCCTGGCTTCTTATTATCATTAGTCTAAATTAATAACATCATTATAGCCATTAACAGATATGAAATTGTCTCTTTACTACTTCTGATAGTATGTGGGCTTGATATAAAAGAACAACAAGGATGACAAAGGAAAACATGTCAGCTCTCTTGATTGTTTTGCACCTTAATCCTTGCATCTGCAAAATTGGCTTTATTTAAATGAGAATACCTTTTATATTCTCCCTCTATTTCTCCTTCTATTTTATTTCAACAGTCTTCCTTCCTGCAAGAGGCAAACATGTCCCCCCCCTGCTAGCTCACTACAAAAACATTAAATTAGAATTTTAGGACCTGAGTCAATGTCTGCTGATGCCAGGTTTTGGATCAAATGAGCAATAGGGACCTATGATTTAGGAGAGCATCAGCATCTGGGGATCCATCCGTAATCTCTAAACCCTTTTTGAGGTTTCAGCCTTCTAGAAACCCAGAAGCCTTAGAAAAAATGGACATCTTTATATCTTGGACTGTGGTTTTATGGCTTTATTAAATCAAATTAATGTGAGTAGGATGCTGCTGTTGCAGTGCCAGATCTGTTCCTTGCTCTGCCTCACTAGTAATTCTACTTTATTTTCCTGTCAGGTGACATTTGGACATGATCCAAGGCACATCTTGTGTTATTCAAATTGATCCTGGCCTCACTTTAACTCAGTTTCTGGCAATAACTCCATCTTTGGCTCTGCTACTTTACTTTTGTGCATTGGTGCTGATTTAGCCAGCTCGAAGGTCAGGTGCTTGGTCTTATTTGGACACTTAAAGTCTGTGAATGTTTTAAATAATAAGTCACTACTGCTCCCTAAAAAAGTGGGATCTGCAGAACTGAGATGTGGGAAAATAACCTGTCCATAATCTTGACAGCCCCAGATATTCTGGTGGTTTAAGGGTGCTGCACCCCATGGGGATTTCTGAACTCCACATTGTAGCTGGTGAATGCCTTTTTTCTCTAACCCAGCAAGCTGAGTAGCCACCTAGTAAAAACTGGAGGGGTGCAAATTCCCACAGCATGTGCTTCATCCTACGTAGCGTTGTCTCCCTGAGACTGGGATGCAAGCTCTGTTACGTGGTTGTGTACAAATCCGTGTTCAGTTTTTGATCTGAACTAATACTAAAGACGTCTCATTAAAATATTTGATTTAGTTTCAAAGCAAAGGTTTTGGTTGTACTCTGAAACCCCAGTTTAGCATTGATTGTCTTGGAACTAGACAAATACTTAATGTTTGGCATATGCTTAGTTGTACATGTTTGAATTACCTTGCTGAATCAGAATCTCTTTTAGTTTAAAATATGAAAGTGGCAGGAAGTTTGCCAGGATTGGGTAAGTTGTGGTCAGCCTTTAAGATTGCACTAAATGGTAAATGATGTTGATTCTTTAACACAGAATGCTCAACTGAGTTAGTATATTGTGTATCTCTTTGGTGAGCTCAGATGAATTTCCAAAATTAGATTAAATTTTGAACTTTCTGCAAAGGAAGAGGAAAGAAGAAGTGCTTAAGTTCTGGTGCTTTATTAGGTGGTTGCTTCTAAGCACAGACCTTTTTTGGTGTTTCCAAATACTGAATCATCACCTGTCCTCAAGTTTTCTATCTGCCTTAATCTGAACTGGACACAATCTCACTAATACTAATATTGCCTTTCCCAACATTTTCTAAACAGGCTGTCATAACCTAACAACTGGAGACTTGTACAGTAGGGCCCAGTATTTGCTTTGGATTAATTGCCCAGCCTAGGTCCTGTAAATGCACTTTCAGTGATTTGGCAGCTGCTTCAGTTTCTTGTTGTGATGCTGCCATAATCGCCAATATAATGGCAAACAGTAACAATACCTGACCGTGGTGCTACATAAACTGCATTAGATCATTTGGTGGTGAATGGAGGGTCTTTGTTTGCATCCCTGAGGCAATGCATGCGAGGGATATTGCTTTTGTCACCAGGTAAAGGCAAACCAGTCTTGCTTTGCATTGGGCACGGAGTTGATGGTGATTGGCTTTTTTGCACAAGCACCAACGTTTGCTGTTAGCAAAACATTTCTGATGTTCTGATCCTATTTCTGATTGTGGGATACCAGCTTGTACGCAGGTACCATAGAACAGGTTTAAGGGGGGAAGCCCAATCTAGTTCTTGGTTGGAAGACAAGGTGAATATGGAT
Organism: Streptopelia decaocto; assembly: GCF_964273445.1. NCBI lineage: Eukaryota > Metazoa > Chordata > Aves > Columbiformes > Columbidae > Streptopelia > Streptopelia decaocto. The sequence goes on from NC_138658.1 coordinate 29,760,673, forward strand.
TTGTAGGCATTTCTGGTTTATTTGTAAATCGAGCAGTGGGTGCGGTCTGCAGGGAGAGAGCTGGAAAACATGAGGTGTCTAAGCTGGAGTGAGAATTAAGCAAGAACTAAGTTTGGGGAGTTGCATCCTTGGTGTTAGGCCAAATCCCACAGCACCAGAGCATGGCTAGGTCTTACCAGGTAAGGTTTATCCCCAGAGGTGACTGTGCAGCTGGACGTGCCCATCCCTTGGTTCCAAGCCTTTTTAATCCTGCAGTGCCTGGGCTGGAGCTCCGCCATCTGCTCATGCCTGTGATGTACAATCGTAACCAGATGGACTTGTGCCTGCAGACTAAGAAACAGATGCCTCCTGTGCCAGCTTAATTTCTGCTGTGCCCCTTTGAAAAGCTCAGGCTGGCTCTTTAGGGATGCTTCACACATTAAGATCATTCTAGGAGTCTATACAGAGATGCTGCTGTTTTATGGTGACATAAATTCAATGCCTTCCTGGGAGAAATGCCAGAGCAAAAATTGCATAAATCAGCAGGAAAACCTTCGATGGGGTTAATTTGAAGTGAATTGTTCAATTTTAATCATGGTGAATTTACCCCCTCAGTTAATATACTGGAATGGAATTTCGTCAGTGGTTTGTTGTTTGTTTGGTTTTTTTTTTCCCTTTTAAATGACAACGTTGGCCACCTTATTTTAGGGCATACTTTAGAGAGTTTGTGAGACTTGTCCTGCACTTCATAGCCAGAGAAATTTTCAATGTGGCTAAAAAAATAAAGGCAGGAATGCAGGGGGCGAGTGTCCGCGGCAGCCTCTTTTGTTGAGGAAATAGGGAAAAAAAGCAGCGGGCACCTGAGCCGCGGTGTCCCGGGAGAGCACGTCCCCTGGCGTCTCCGGGGAGAACCGAAGGGGCCGGGGCTGGTGAGCCGGGCTCAGCGGTAGGCGGGCGCTGGAACCCTGCGGCCTGTGGATCGCAACGCCGGACAGCTGACCACGCCCCCGCCCACAGAGCTCCGTCCCCGTGGAACTTCGTCCCCCGGGGCGGGGCGTGGCCCCAAGGCGCCGGCGCGGAGCGGGACCCGGAATGCTTTGTTGCTTGGTGGCCCAGTCATGCCCATTTCCTTTCCGGCACAGGAGCGGGCAGGCAGGCCGGAACTGGGGCTGCGGCTTCGGCTTCGCCGGTAGCGGCGGCCCCGCGGACGGGGAGGCCTGGCCCGGCCCCGCGCCGGGAGCTCCAGACGCTTGAAGCCGCGTGGCGGCGGAGGGGCGACGTCCGGCCGTCCTAGGTTGAGGAGAGGGGAGTGGCAGCGGGGAAGGGGCCGGGGGTCTCGGAGCGGAGGCTGGTGGGGAAACGCGGCCGGTGCCCGGGCGGCCGCGCGGCTCTGCGGAGGAGCGCCAGAGCTCGGGGCGCCTGGGAATAAAGCCTGGAGAGCCGGAGACTGGCGCCCCCGTCCCTGCCCGAGGCCACACGGGACCGGACCCACGGGTACCCCCGGCCAGTTCTCAAGCACCTCCCGATACTGCCGGGGCTCCCGGCCCGTCTCTGACACCACACGCTGGGTGTCTGGGAGTCCCCGGGTACTTGTGGGGCTCAGCCGCACCGACTGAGCCGCGAAACTCGGCTCGGGGCCCGTTGTGGAGCCCAGCCCCGGCACACAGGTCGAGCCGTGGGTTTTCAAGCAGCACGATCTGGGCTGTGCGATGGAGAACAAATTCCGGGGGCTCCCGAGGGAAAGGAGCTCCCTGGGGGAATTTGGGGTGCAGAGCCTGTTTCCAGGGCCTGACAGTGGCTGGGGCTGCTGGGGGTTCAGCCCTGGCTGCGAAGCAGAATCCAAGGTGGGTGGGTGTAGGGCTCAGCACCCTGGGGGAGGCTGAACTGTGCCCTGTTACCTCCAGAAAAGGGAGACCCAATTCTGCCCTGCAGGGCTCAGGAATAGAGACCAAGCCCTGCATTTGAGGGGCTTGAAAGAAGGTGCATTTGACCACTGTTAGGGCTCAGAAACTAAGTCCTGCATTGTGGGGTTCAGAAATAGTGAGTCATGTGTTTTGGGACTGAAAACCAGGCTAATTTGACCAGGTTTAGGGCAAGAAACAGATACTAAGTCCTGTGTTTGGAGTGCTTGGAACCAGGTACATTTGGGCAGTTTTGGGGGCTGAAAATTGAGACTAAGTCCAGTATTAATGTAGTTTGAAACCAGGCATATTTAGCCAGTTATAGGGGTCAGAGAGTGGGACTAAGTCCTGCATTTTGGAGGCCTGAAACCCCACTCATTTGGCCAGTTCTGGAGTTTGAAAATCAGAGATCCCATCCTGCATTGTTGGGCTCGGCAGTACAGATGTGTGCTGGGCCGGGCCCACGGTGCTGTCCTGGGGTGTGAGTGCAGAGCCTCGGCCTCGTAGTTTGGGGTCCTGGGGTGGGCAGAGCCCCCTCTGGGCAGGTCCCGGCGCCAAAGAGTACTGTGAGAGCAGAGACGCCCTTCCTGGGCCGTTCTGGTGTTCAGTGGCTCGGGAGCCCCGTTTGGGCACCGCCAACCCCGAGCTGTGGTGCGGGACCTGGTCAGACAGTACCGAGGGAGTCCTGGAGCCGCCGGCAGGTTCCAGCATTTCTAGGGTGTCCCTCCCCCACCCCGCCTGGCAGCAGCCTTGGAGGAAACGCGGGACTCAGACCTGGGGGCCCGGGAGCTCCAGGCTCGGCCACGGGACGCAGCTCCTCCCGCCCGCGGCCCTGAGACGGCGCTGCTCCGGCAGCGGAATCCTCCGGCCCCGCACGGGGAGGCGGACTGCGGGACTCCTCCACCAGCAGCACTTCCAACCCAGGCCCCCGCGAGACCCATTCCCAATACCACCCCAACCTCACTATCGCCGGGCCAGGGCCGTAGCGCTGCATCCAGATCGATGGGTCTCCCGGCGCCCCCAGCCCATTACCACTGTCCGGCGCAGTCGGAACAGCTGCAGTTCTGCCGAAATAAGAGCAGGTGCTTGCGCGGGCCGGGGCCAGAGCAGAAAAACTGGTATGGAAAAGAACTGGAGCCAAAACTAAACTTGAGCTATCCACAAGCCTAACGTGAAACAAATGAGGGCACCCCGGCACTAGGACCCGTCCTTGCCCCAAGGGCCCCACAGGGAGTCCTGTGGGGGGATAGCACCCCCACCCCTTACTGCAGCAGGACAAGGGGCAAGGCCAATGTGCCCCGAGCACAGACCAGCTCCCTGGGGCATGGCAGCCCCGTCCCGGGACACGCACCGAGCATGTCCTCCCCACCAGAAGTCCCCGGTGCTCACTGTCTCAGGGCCAAGCTTCTTGCCCAGTGCCTGGATGAGCCTCTGCTCCTGCTGCAGCATTCAGGAGCTGAAAAAAGTATTTTCAGGAAAATTCTGGCTCTGCACAGGGCCGAGAGTCACCTGGTGGCCCTGCCAGGGCCGCCCAAGGGTTGAGCCCCCGTGGAAAGCAGGTCCCCCAGCAGCAGCTCCTGCAGTCACCTCTTCCAGCTCCTCCGGCTGCGGCAGAACCAGCGCCGGGCCGAGGGATTTGTCCTCCTGGCAGCCGCTGCAGACAACAAGCCGGGGAGAGGAACCGGAAGGTGGGAGCCCGGCAGCATGGGGAGTTACCAGCAGCCCGGGAGACCCCCAGCCCCGTCGGGTGCCGTCTCCCCGCGGGGAGGCAGGTAGGGTGTGCACTAGAGCTTCAGGCACCTAACAACTGGTGCCTGTGCCCCCGCTGTGGAGGAAATAGGCCCTGGTTTTTCCCGGTTACACCTGCTTCCCCCGCCCTGTCGGGACGCCCGGTCCCGGCGCGGCTGCAGCCGATGCCCGCCACGGTGGCACCCTCCCCGGTCCCGTCCCGGGGCACGCCCGCAGATGGTCCCCGGGTCCTGCCGGACACCCGGGAGCCTCGAAACCCTTCCCGCCTCTGCGCAGCCTCCCGCTGATACCGCGGCGCCCCCTGGCGGCCGCGGGGAGGGTTCTGAAGCCTCGTGGGCGGCCGCACACCTGCCCCCCGCACCGTGGAGCCCCTTGGCGGGTACGGGGCGGCACGGCACGGGGAGGAGGACATGCGTGGGAGTGCAGCAGGCGGGGAACTACGAGATGGGAACGGGAATTTCGGGACCTAAATGAACTTTGCTCTTGCCAGGGCACTGGGACGAGCCGGGAGACCACCCCCTAGTGTGATTGTGACTGATTTTGTTTTAGTAATAAAACTATGATGAGGGAAATGGCCAGCAAAGAAACATGTCACAAATTCTGCCACCACCCTCCTTCTCCTCCCCCTCCCCCCTCAATACAATAACCTTTAATCTAACCCCAAAATGACTGTTTCCATGCCACAGCAGTGTCCTTTGCAACCTCAGGGAACCAGAATTGCTGCAGGGGAAGCACAGCTGAGAAAATGCCTCATAAATCTTGGCACAGTGAAAATGCCTTTTATTCCAGCAGCAATCAAAATATGTACGGGTCTCTGTTTCAGAGCAATAAATGGTGGGGTTTTTGCACTTTTTTTCAGCAACGTGGGGGCTCAGTAGGACCGGAGAGCTGAACCTCATTTAGCAAGGAGATGCTGATGGCCTTTGACAGAGACATGGGACGCTCTGCACCCCGCAAGGCTGCCCTGCCCTCCAAACTCACCCCTGCTTTCAAACCTACCAAATCTCCTGACTTTGGGTCCAACCCACGTGGGCACAGCACCCAGCGTGCAAGTGAGCTGAAAAGGGTTTTCTGCTGCCCACTTAGATTGCTGTCTCTGGCTTGCTGTGTGTTTTGCAGTGATTTGGCCATGCATATGTAGATATCAATAAATACTGGATGTTGATGACCATCACAGCTTGGCACAGTCCACATCCTTACAGGCCACCAGTGCCTGAAGTTTTATTCAAGCATAAATAGAGTTACAGGCAAAAAGGCTGTCCAGGGACAGAGGAAGGAGCTCACCCTTTGACAAGAGGTGTTTCTTCCACTTTATGAATGCATGGGAGTTTTCTGGGATGCCATGAGCCTCCTTTCCCACAGGAAAAATGCTGCTGGGTGGGCAATACTCACTGCCCTTTGCAGGGCTGGATACCTGCTCTGCTGGGCAGTGATGTTCATCTGCTCTCTCACACCTTGGAACATCACCTGGAGATCTTGACATTCCCACGGGCAGCAACTGGAGATGGTGGCAAAAAGCAATTTTTCAGACTGTGGCCTTGCTTGTCCTTCTGCTGTCTGCCCATGCCATGCAGAGCCCACCCATGCTCACACAAAACAGCCTTGCTCTTCATTTAAGAGAGCCGTGAAACTCCTGTGCTGCCAATGATTATGAATAACACCAAGCTGCGGGGATTAAATGTCTCTCAAATATTTTCCACCCTCAGCAATAAGTCTGCAGAAAAAATAATCTGAGATCCTTTTGCTAAATCCAGAATCCTCTAGCCTGGAGGAAAAGCAACAAGAATGTGGTAATTTCTTGCCTTGATATCTCACAGGCAACTAAGCAAAGCAGTTTATAGCCTGGAGCTCCGCTGCTGGTCAGGGTAAAACGTGGCTCCTGCCTGGCTACACAGGGTTGATGTTTTGCAGGACTTTGCGAAGTCAACAGGTACCCTTAGCAGAAATCTCAGGGTTTTCTGGCTCCAGTTACTTCCACAAGAGGGATGCTCCAGCATCACCTCCTCGCTGATGGGCTTTCAGGAGTGGGTACTGCCCTGAATCTACCTGGAGTCTTTTTTTTGACCTTTTGCACAATTTTTCTCTTCCTTTTGCACCCTCTCATCTTTCCCTCTCTGTTAAAGCCCCTGTTAATGGCAGATAAGGAAAGCCACCATGGCCTGTCAACCACCCACATCCACGTTTTCAGGGAGCCGGAGGAAGCCTCCAGCATAGCTTCCAGGCAATGCAGAGGTGCCCAAAATTGTTGGCACCGCGGCAGAGCAAGAAGGTGTGGAAGAGAGGGCTGGAAGTCGCAAAACCTCTTTGCTGTTTCCCAGCCTTGCGGGAATTGCGTCTAGCATGAATGCAAATGCTACTAATTCCTCCTCCGCAGCTGACATTTCCCGAGCAGAGCTCTCTTTCTTTGACCTCCCTCTGCAAACATTGACATTGCATTCACATGGATAATAGATTTCTGTCTGCTTTTACCACAGCCAAATGTTTCCACAGGGACTGTTATTACTTATGGCTGGAAATGCACCTGCACCAGCTGCGAGGCTGAGCATAAAAACCCATGCCAGCCCAAACCTGATCTCTTAACAGTCCACCATTGCCTCAGCGCTGCAAAGCCCTTGTTCATCTTGAAATGGTGAGGACGAAATATTCTGAACTTTCTTCCATGGGAAAGAGCAAAAAGCTCCAAATATGCCTGTTTTCCTCTTAAAATCACTTCCTCTCTCTGAAGCACATGGTTTCCAGGCAAGTATCCAGCCTGAAAAATGACTTGCCCACTACATGCAGATTCTTGAAATAACCCCACAGTGATGCCCGAGCCTCCCAAAGGAGAGGGTTTGGTTTTCCAGTAACAATCTGGCTGGTGATAGCTATTTTTTCTACAGAATTACATCCCCCAAATCCCCTTCCTGTCACCAGGGATGATCCCCAGCACTTGTTCTAGTGCTTTGCTGGTGCTGGTGCCCTGCAAGGTGTCTCCCTCCTCTTTCTGCTCAATGTCATCTCTCTTACCGTGCCTTTAAAAGAAAAATCATTTCGGTGAAGTCCAAAAGGACTGCTTTCCACAGTATGAACATTTTGCAGGATTTTGGAGGGCAGTTGGGAGCAAGGCAGGTGCTGACCAGTGTGCAAGCGCTGAGCCGTCTGCCTGAAAAAGAGCACTCAGGAGCTGGATTTGCACAAATACCTCATCTTTCCCACTTGCCTCAGCCCTTTGCCGTCATATTCAGCCCTTTTTTATAGAATCGCAGAATCATTTAGGTTGGAAGAGATCCTCAAGATCAGGTGGCACGTTACAGGGATGCCAGGAGCATCCTCCCCTTATCTCCAGCTCTGCTCTGCACAGAAGAATAATCAGCAGCAACAAACAACCCCCTCCTTTTTTAAGGCATCTGGCACACACTGGGTAGGAAAAATAAGGCAAGCTAGAATTTCCCTTATTAGGGCCCAATCTAAAGTTCATCACTTCTGTTTTTTTGCATATGAATGGGAATTCAGGCTTTGGGCCCTGGCGGGACCATCATTATATGCATTAATAGCCAGCTGGTCTTTAGAAAAAGGGGGAAAGTAGAAAGAAAAATAGGTGTTTATGCCTTACTTAGGCAAAATCACAGGAGGGGAATCATCTCCCGTTCTTGCTGCTGCAAACACCCCCTTCGCTATAGGCTCTGAATGCATTCGCTCATCAAGGCATATTGAGGAGCTGCTTATTAGCCCATGTCCAGCTGCTTTTCTGCATCACTCGGATACACAGGCAAATGGAAGTCCTCAGTGTGGAGAGTTTATTTTGCTTTCACTTGTTCAGCAGAAACACAAGAACTTGTTTCTGGAGTTCTAACTTTGATTTGATAAAGATTTTCTTATATATATGTTTTTCAAACATAAATATGTGTGTGTATATATATGTGTGTGTATATATATATGTGTGTGTATATATATATATATTCTCTTACATATTTTATGACCTCCCTCCATACCATCACTTGTCAAAGCTGGGGAGGTGTTGCAGTGCCCTACACTAAACTTTCCTGGGGAATATAAACAGACTTCGCTAAGGGTCAGCCTCAAATGAGGTTAAAATCAAAGCAAATCATGGTGCTAGGGGGAACCAGAAAAAATATTTTTGATCCAGATTCTGATTGGGAGGCTCCTGCAAACCTGCCACTTCATCAGTTCCTGCAGCACAAAAAATAATCTGGATCTCCCTTCTAGAAAATCAGATGCCTTGAATAGGTGAATAATGTTGGCACAAAATAAGCTTACACCAGGATAACTGGTCCCCTGCTGCCTTCCTTGCCTTTTTTTTTTTTTTCTTTTTTCCCTTTTCAGCAGTTTTGGGGTGTGCACATCGCCAGGCAGCATCTTGCCAAACCCTGTGACTCCTTAAATCCTCCCCATTGCAAACCCCAGCAGCAACACCCACAAAGACACCCAGAATAAACTCTTTTTTCTGAGGGGCAGGCTCTGGCTTTACACAACCAGGCTGCAGTGCTGAGAGGTCCAGCAGCATCCCTGGGTGGTACCCATGGGGCTTCGCAACTCGTTACAGGGATGCTGACGTTGCTGGAGAAGCTAGAGTGATTTCTGTGCCCAGAGGCAATTATTCACCATGACTTGGGATGCTGCACCCCTGCCCTCCTGAAAGGCAGACCAACTTGGCCTCTGTCAGAGCCGCTAGCCTTTTGCTATGCAGAAGATTTATGATTATTTAATTTAATTCAATTTTATATTTTATTTTAATTATTTAATTTTATTTATTTTATATTCTATTTTTTATTGTTTTCTGCTGGAATAGGAGTAGTTGCTGCTACAAAAAGACCCAGGATGACATGATGCCACTTCACTGGCATTTTTCCGATTCTCTGGATGGGAAAGGTTGTTCCCTATCTTATCTTTTAAATGAAATATAATTTCCCCATCTTCCCCCCCCCAGCAGGAAATACCATTTTTACCTCACACAGCCTTTCACTCAGCACCTCCACACCCTGAGTTTCTTGAGGTGTAAATGATTAAACTTTGGAGCTCTGAGTTTCATGTTTAAATGTCAAGCTTGAAACACAGCGCCTCAGAGGGACATCAATAGGTTTTCAATTTTCTTGTTAACAAATATGGCCTGTATTTGGGAGCAAACCAAGAAAATGGCTGGGACCCCATCCCACCATTTTGCTGCTGGGAAGATTTTTTTCTTTTGGTTTTGTAGTTAAAAAAGAAGATTTGAGAGAAATAAGTCATGTTCGCTGGCAAAAATGCTGGTTATGGAGGAACCGTAATAGTCTCAAAAAAAACCCCAAAATCCCAGTTAGACCTGCTAATCACTTACCAAAGCATCAGGTCAGTGTAAAGAAGAGTCTTTTTTCTTTTATTTTACTTTATTTGTGGAATATTACTAATAGCTGATGATGTGAATGACTGAGCTGGAGGTGAGTTAGTGTGGGGCTGAGGAAATACCTGATGCGGGCTCTGGCGGTGGATGCATTATTAAACATTCGGGCTTGGAGGCCCAGGTGCACCCATTTTTACCAAGCAGGTACAACATGCACCCTTCTCCAGTCTGGCTCCCTCTTTGTGTCAGCCAAGACGAATTGCCCTGGGATCATTCCGTGCTGTTTCACCTGTTTCTTATTGCAGCCGAGGGTGACTTTAATCAGCCCCTGTTGACTTGAGTAAATCTATCTCATTCTTTCATCTCTTCTACTTGCTGGTCTCCTTTTGTTTTTGTGGAAATATCCAGTCACAGTTTATGCATTGTATGCTATTTATGCGGTTCAGCCCATGAAAAATACATGAAGAGTCCCTATTTTTTTTTTTCTCTCTCTCCCCATGACTTCATAAATCTTGCATCACTTTCTGCTCAGTTTCGCGGGGTGATGGGGAGCAGCCTCCCCACTGCTCCTACTCTAGGGCAGCAGCATCCTCTGGGGACACTACCGGCTTGAAGCTGGTCAGAGCATCCCCACAGCCGTATTTTTAGCTTATCAGATAGGAAAAATAAGACAGAGGTGCGATCTTGCTGCCCATTTGTTTTGGGTTTACTGACTAGTGATGCAGGAAATAATAATGCCCTGTTCACGCGTGTTTGGTATCCTCAAGAGTTGGTGTTTGTGGCTGGAGAAGCAGCTGTGCGTTTATTGCAAGGACTGTCTGGGGGCTGTGCAGAACCACCTGAAAAAATGAGTCAGGCACATGCTTAAGGACCTGCTTTGCAGTAAAGCACCTTTTTGAGCAGGTACATTTGGTGGCCACGAGCGCAAGTGCCCCTTCTCACACTGAGCCTGACAGTGGAAAATAATAAGCAAACCCTGATTTGAGATTTGTATAAGTCCTGGTCCCAAAACCAAGGTGGGCACCATCCCTGCTTCTACGGCACCTGAAATTGGGACACTTTGTTAAACAACTTTGTTCCTCAAGATTTTTTTATTACATTTATTAAATTTTTCTTATATTTTTGTGCCTTGAAGCTGCTAGAGGTGGTAAACCTTTCAGTTTTCCCATGAGCTGTCTGAAGCCTCCCCATCACCTGCAAAGCTACTTCACTTTCAGCTTCTTTAAAGAAGTTTCCCCATTTTCTTGTTTTCCCCTTTGCAGTTTCTTTGTCTCCATGAAGCTACATAGGGTGAGTTAATATTATTTTTCCCCTGTCCTCAGAGCCCCTCTGATCTCTCCCAGCATCTGCCACCACCATGGTCCAGCAGCAAACCCCAGGCTGAATAAGTAAACCCTGTGTGGGGACGGGCACGTCAGTCCTGAGAGATGTGCTCCAGCTGGACATGGCTCTGCTGGGGTCTTCCCCCAACAAAAAAAAAACAACAAACTCAGAGAAAATCAGTTCTTGGGGGGGAAAAACAACAACAATAACAACAAACAACCCAAACCAAACTTGGACATTCCTGAGGGATGGGGGAATGGCATGGCCAGGGGCTGCTCTAGAGCTCAGTGCCTGCAGTACCTCGGTCAGTTTGGCAGGTGCTTTACCTCAAAAACAGGACTAAAAAAGCAGATTTTGCTCCCAAAATAAAAACAGAGGAAAGAGGGAAGAGCCTGAAACAGGCTAGGATGCCTTCACACGGGGTTGACATGTCTCTCTTGTCCCAGAATCCCCTCTCTCCCCCACGTACCACAGGATTAGCACCAAGTCTGTGTTTCAGGAGAGGAAAAAAATAAAGAGGATTTATTTCCAAGGGGGAAAAAATTCTGACACTTGTGGAAAGCTGAGAGGGCACATGATCCACACCTGGATGTTGCTTTTAGTCAAAGGTTTTTATTTTTATGAAAAAATAGAAAATTTCATCTCTTACGCTACAAAAAAAAAAAAAAAAAGGTACACAAACAAAAATGCACAGAGGAGGTGGGGAGGGGAAGGGAGGAATAATTACAGCAATGCTACAGTCTCCTATGAGTTAAAACACTGACATGAGGAGCCAAGACAGATGCTCCGGCTCTGGTAGTGCTGGATGCACCAGCTCATGCCCTAAGGAACTGCAATTAACATATTAATAAAGATTAGAAACTAAGTTTTACTCTTAAGACTGCTACTGATGTGTCTTACACAAGCGTTAATGACTAATTTCAAGACCACAGCAGTCCAAGGAGTCACAAGTTCTTGACCACTGGGACTTCTACATCATATTCAACAATGAAGAGACAAAAACAGTTTTTACCTTCATTATTTTGTTCTTCTCGCAATTAACATATAGAAGGAATAAATAACATTATAAACTGATTTTTTTTTTCCTGTCTTTTAAATCAGTCTTCACAAGCCAAGCTTGGGGACACTGCTTTCTCCTGAAATGAAAACACTATATTAAAAAGAACTTTTTCACCTCCCAGGCCCTTTGAAATACCTTCCTCGCAATTAGCAGCAAAATACACCGGAGAAGAAGTATTCATTGGACCAGCTGCAGCACTAGCAAGCTGGAAAAGCAAAGTGCTCAGACTGAACTGTAGGCAGGAAACCCACCCAACAGTCCTTACAAAGAGCACAAGCTGTAAAATATTCCTGTCATCACCCCAATATACAGGACCATACCCAAAATACAGAGTACGTGCAGTTCTGGGATGGGAACCAAAACCTCTGTTGTCTCTGGAATTTGCTTGTGGACATAGAAGCTGTAACTTTTGGACCCTACTTGTTAAAACACCATTTTATTTGTTTTTTTAGCTCCAAGACAAAGCTTATTAATACAGAGATCTGTAGCAAGAAGAAGCTCTTGAAATAAATAGAAAAGTTTCTTTATTTATTGGAGGAACTGAGGTGTCCTATTTACAAATGCGGTCTGGCTGCAGAACAGTTTGTTTTCCACCAGTTCATCATTTTGAAGGTTATTGTATGCACCCAGCCATACCTACTATGCCTTAAAACCCCTGCAAATGGTGAAAAGGAATTCTTCTGGTAAAGTCCATGAACAAAAGACTAAACCCAGCTCCTCCCACAGAGCCAAAAGGTAAGGAATCAGAGGAGATGGTGGGCAGAAAGTGCTGAATATTTGACAATACCATCTCTCTCCGTGCAGCCGATGGATGCAGGTGGTGACTGAACAATTCCTCCCAACAAAACAAGCCGTTTCCGTCTTCTTACAGGTTATTTTCCCAAGCGTTGCAGGCAGGGAGGCACAAATAATCCCAGGACAGTTCTGCTGACAGCTCTAATAATCTTATTTATTACACGACAAATTTCTATTATGCACTGAAATTCTTAGTCATGATTTCCACCCCCGCCCCGTGTCTTTTGTGGTCTGGTGGCTGCCAAAATGAAACAACATGATGAAAAATCACACCATCAAGATTTGTCAGACCTCACCACGGCTCTTCTCCTTCCTATTCTCCCAATTCCCGATGAGCTTGGTGGCAGCTCGCAGAGGAGGAGGCCATTTCCAAACAGGAAAATATTGCCTGAAGAAGCTCTGCTGAAAGCAAGCAAGTTAAGCAAGAAAAAAAAGAAAACCAAAAAAACAAACCCAACCCAACCCAACCCAACCCAACTTTCTCCTCCTGGACTTTTCCCTTTTCTTTAGAAAGTGCTCTGTATCAAATCTCATACAAGGACTTGGAGGAAATAGAATAAAGATTCTTGAAACAGCTGAAGGCGGCACGAGCTTCTGCAAGACGTGAAGGACACGCGTCAGGCACTGGATGAACTCCTCGGCTTGGCTCGGCAGAACTGGGGATGATGGCAGCTGCAGCAAGTCAACACATCCATGTCATCACCAAGGAAGGATGCTACGAGCTCCTTCCCAAGCCCTCCAAGAAAGCAATGTATCTACAGTAACATCAAACACTTGTTAATCTGCTGAGCCATTTAAAAATCCCCCCACAGCCTATGAATACCAAATTAACTGTGCTGATTAATACTGCCAACAGCCAAAGGAGGAAGACAGCCCCAAACTGGTTCTTGGTGGGATTGCCAGGGTTGGTCCCTCTGAAAACAGCAGCCCTGAGTTTTAATGGCCACGTTGAATCCCAATGACAAACAAGCATTGACTCAAGCTGTGCTATCCCCAGAGGGATGGGACCTTCTGAACCATGGGATGCCACTGCTGGGACCATCCTGGGATGCTCTGCTTTTCCCTCCTCTCTGCCCAAAAACGACCAGGTCCCTACCCAAGCCAAAAATGACTGGAGATACAAGCTGGGAATAGCACAGTGCCCAAAATAATCCTGCCTCTCTACCCCCAATCTGGGGGAAATAATGCAAAATCGATCTGCTGGATGATTATGTGGATGCGTCCATGTGCACCCCAGGGCTTAATCCCTGGAATGAGAAGAAGAACAGCAAAATCTCTTCCTTGCAGGTAAAGCCACCCCACAATTTCTTTCCTGGGCTCCAGGGATGGTGGCACTTGCAGCAGGGGACAAGAGCCACGCTGGGTGTGGAAGCAATCCAATGCTATCTTCGGGCAGGTCTGGTGCACCCCAAAAACTGATGCCATGTTGTCGCTGTAAGCCACCGAGAGTAGGATGTTTTGCTTTTCTTCTGGATATCCCCAGCCCACGGTGGAAAGGAAAAGGAGGCGAGGTCTTTTCTTTAAGCAGACTCCTGCCTCATACACATCGTCAAAATTGAAGGCTTTCAAGGTTGCTCAAAATACAAAGCATAGCGGTAACACAAAAGGGAGAGAAAACAAAGCAGAAGAAGGGTGGAAGCAAAAAAAGAACAAAACAAGGAAAGAGCCCCAATCTTGTACCTGATGCGTAACAAATTATACAGTATATACATTTTGTCATGTGTTTTCCTCCCAGAAGAGCAAAGGAGAAGAGACTTGTAACACAGAGAGAGGAAAAAAAAATATACACCCTGTATTGTATTTGCATTGGAGCAAGCAACATGTTTATACACTAGTCTCTATAACTTAAGGCTGCGTGACAGCATTTTTCTTCTTTCCTTTAAATGTACAAAACGAAATATCTATTGAGAAATAATCTAACCATATTGCTCTTCAATACACTTCTGTAGACAAGTAAGATTTGAAGTAAACTCCAGTAAACTGCAGCTTTTGGGATCCCATGAACAGCTATAAAACTCCTCTGCTCACATCAGCCCTTGGAAGCATTTCTGTGTGCTGCCATAATTCAGTATATAAAGGTGCTATATATATGTAAATCTCCTGTGTACAGACAACGTGTGGTGGGAAGGCTCGTTGTCATCATCGCTGAAGCATAACAGATGGGTTAACCTTGTGTACAGCAGATCCATTTCCATGTTCCATGCATGTTACATTTACTTCATGAAAATGAGAACACAAATAGGAAGAAAAGTCAATTCTTTAGAAATGCTGTGGCAGAGGCCAATGTCCTTCAGTTACAGAAATCATCGAATTTCCCTTTTTTTTTCTTTTGGTCAAAATAAATCTCCAGGTTAGAGTACAAAGTGCAGGACCAACCCACTTGAGGAAGCAACTTTAAAAACAAGTTACAATGGCACCATCCCATTCACCAACTGGACCTTCACCTCCTGAAGGCTGTTCATTATCTTCTTCTGGTGACCCACAAGTGTCACTCCCAGACGCCTCAAATCCCTGTGGGAGAAAGCAGACATTGGTTCCGGGGGCCGCCCAGGGACACGCCGCCGCGCGCAACCACACACTGTGTGAGCCAATGCTGCTGCCAGCGCTCTTACCATGTGCGGCTCCCGAAGCCCTTTACCAAGGAAACAAGTTTAATTTTCTCCATTTTTAAACATTATTTTTTAATGGTCGATGGCATCTTTAATGGCTGAGGGATCACCTCACTGGCCAAGGGGAAAAGCTGAATGGCAAAGCATCAGCATTATCTTTGGCCAAGGACTCCACTAGGTGTGAATAGTCCTATTTCCAAGAGAAAAGCTGCATGAGAAAGCCTATGTTGCAGTTTCCTCTTCTCCTGGGAGAGGCTGGTGTTTGGTCTTGGGTATGAGCAGCGAGAAGAGAGGTCAATCCATGGTTCCTTCCTCTTCAGATGAGGCAAAGCCAAAGATAACATCAACTGCAATCCTAGAGTCAGCTCCTAGAGAAAGCTGAACGGCAAAAGCCCCAAGCACAGCCACCACCCCAAAGACCCACTAACGTCAACAGGAACTGGCAACACAAGTCCCCTCTGGGCCTTTGCAAATCTTCCTGTAAATCCACATATGAGTCTTTTGGGGGCTGAATTCTACAAGCCGAAGGCGCTCATATTAAGCTGTCTGCTGGGCTGCCATTACAGGAGAGCTGTAAAAGAAGATGTGACTGTCTTAGAAGCTCAGCCCTCTAAAATGTGGGTATCTAGATGAATGTAATCACCAAAGGTCATGTTGATGGTGTGAATGTGGCACCCCCATGGGACAATTTACCCCATCCAAAGGAAGGAGTGGGACAAGTCATCCCCTGGATGCACTGGATGTAGGACCTTGGGTGATCACATTCAATGACACATCTAAAGTCAGGTAAGACCATGGGTTATGACAGGGTATAAGTGTAGGTATTTCTTTATAGGAGTAAAAGTTTTAGCAAAGAATTGTGGGAATAAAAGCTCAGAAAAAACCTCAAGACAGGTGCATCCACGTTTCCAACACAAGACACAGAGACTGTTAGAGAAGCCGTTGGACTTAGATGTGGTATTTTGTCTGAAAACTTCCACCAGAGAAATACTAGCCCCTCACTTTCTACTTCTGAGTTGGACCGAATAAAGGGTGTTTTCAAAGTAGGGCCCTACATTCCTGCCAACACACGTATGAATCCCAGAGCTGCCGATGCCCCATGCAGGGCTCTCAGAAGTCTTTTAGGAGAAAGTTCTCCACCAAAAGCCAGACATGTGACCTTGAACACGCAGATGCTTTTCGGAAACCACACTGGTAGGGCTGGTGTTTGTAAGGGCTGGGATCATCCATAACACTCAGGAACTCTAACATCACCTGAGCTCTACTGCAAACCTGGCCTGCAGCTGGACTGCAGGTCCATGCGATGACCACCACAATGCTTCTGCATAATGCATGTGAGCTACCCATGGAAGAGTACTTCTCAGCAGCTTCCCGCTTTGCACAGAGACTCCTGTGTGAATACAACCAACCATCCCCATACAAAAATTACATAGATGAATGTTGCTTTGAATAAAAAGCAAACCCGAGTGAAGGTGTGATACGGTAACATTTGAGCTGGTTGAAGCCAAAAGCTAGATCTGTTGCTCTCCAAGGATCACCACTCTTTCAGCCTTTTGATTTGGAAAATAACAGGTTTTCTGCTTGAGGCTAAACACTTCATTTCATTATCATACCCTTTTTCAGCAATGCATCTTGCCAATCCGTAGGGGAATTCACAGTGTAAGAGGCAAGGAGTGAGGGAAGTTGGGGAGACACATCAGCAATGCTCCTCACCTGGCAGAAAGGGTCACGAAGTTGTCTGCCTACTCAGGGGGACACACTTTCATTTTAGCCTCCACTGAATTGCAAAACTAGTTCAGCAAGCCATCTTAATAACGAAGGAAAATGTAGTAATGCTACTGTTACATGCAATTTATTTTATGTACACAGCATGTTGGAAATTCACACCAGAGGTCAAAGAAAACCCCAACCCAGCATAGGACCCGATTTTTAAAAGAGCCAACATCCATCTTCCCCCTGCTGAGCAGTGCTCTGCTGGCACTTTTTGAAAACGAAGCTTTTTTTTTTTTTTTTTGAGGTATCTGAAGTGCACGCTGAGCTCTTTTGGAAATACAGCACCACATATTTCACACACGTGTAATTTCTGATGCAGACAAAACAGCCTGAAATGATGAGAAAGGCATGTATTTGTGTTTCACGTGCAACTACATCAGTCTACTAAAAACTACTCACTACACAGCTTTTGTTTTTCTTCCCATTATAGTATGCCACATAACCCCATATCTTTGAGGAGTCCCTCACTGATTTCCAAGAGAGAAAGAAAAAGGAGTTTCTGGTTTCAATCCAGTAGCTGCTCACCAGGGGATCCAGTCTATTTTTTTAAAAAATATTGAATCCTCTTGAATGCAGAGCCACTGGCCAAAGGACTCCTCAGAGAGGGGGAAAAAACAAAAAAATATAGTGGGGTATTTTACCTCCGCAAAGATGGAGGAGAAGCCTAATCCAGACAACGGCTCCTGAGCCAGATGCTCACCCAGTATAAAACCAGCAGTTTTATTCAAGATCCACCTCCTGCTTTGCAAAGCCAGGAACAAAACTTTCCAAAAAATGCCTAGAAAATGCTGGAGCTTTAATTCCCTGTTTTTTCAAGCATGGCACTTTGCATGCTCCTGGACATCCAGCCTTGAAGGGCTTACAGTGTCAAATGTAGAAGCCAATTTTAAATAAAATTTAGTGCGCAAGCCAGCTGGTTTTGGGACAAAAAAATAATCAACTTTTGTGCCAAAGGGCCACAAAACAACTTTTCTCAGGTTCCAGAGATGCTCTGATTCACGCTACTGCAGCCAACTGGTAATTTCAGTGGGCTGAGCTCTACAGAGGAGATGTGTGTGGCTATCTACCCAGGCTTTGCAACAGAAATGTGCAATTCCCTGCAAGAAAAGGCACAACTAAGACCTGGGGGCACTTGCCATCATGATCCAGATTGCCCCTTGCAAAGCAGGTGACCCCAGATGGTGGGTTTTGTCAAGATACGTGCACCCATCTGCCGTGGGGGTTTTCAAAATATTAATACTTGCCTTGTCCCTAGGAACAAGACAACTTTTAGTTTTGTTTCAGGGAGAAGTCTCTCCACTTTTCCCTTCTCTTTCATCCATGTAGGGAGAAAATGGAAATAGGTCATCCTCTTAGTACTACATTAGCAAGCAATTTGAATTCCTGCCAAGTTGAGCAAAAAGCCAAGGAAATAACAGGGAAAATTAGTGTCGGCTCACCCCTTGCAGAATGCCCAGCTGCCAGGGACAATCCCCTTTTCTGCAGTAACCTCCATTTGTAAGGGTTGAATTCAGAGTCCCCACATCATAAGAAACGTATTTAAAACATTTTATTTACAAACAGAACTACTTATACACCATGGACCAGTTTGTCAAACACAGTGGACCAGGACTGGGTTGCCACAGAAAATACACCCCCCTGCACCAGCCACTTAGTCCTGCAAGCACCAGGTTCCTGTAAGATCCCCATGGCTGGCAGATGTCAACCTGCCACAGATCTTTTGTATTTCATTTCCTCCTGCCCAGGGCAGATTTCACCACGCTTCCTCAGGTGTGTAACTCTACAATTACCTGTGCAGACTAGGACTACTCATGGAGTTAATTCGTGGCCAGTTGGAATGAGAGGAAATAAGAAGCTCAAAGACCTTCAGGAGATGCTAAAGAGAGAGGAATCCACTTGCTAGGGACTTCTGCAGGAAATGAGGGTTAAAAAAAAAGTTTTTTAATTAAGAGTTCACCTGCTCTTATTCATTATTCCCACCCTACTTGATTATGAGATGAAAATTGGTTTGTTCATTCAGAGATGCAGTATCACAATCCCAAGACAGATATCAGGTTAATAAAAGCCTCTAGAGCAGGTGAACTCTTAAATGCTCTTATTCCCATGTAACTTTTAATAAGTAATTTATTTTATTTTAGAAGAAAAAATAAATACAATGCAAAGCAACACAACACATATTATTACAAATACTCAGAGGTCTTCATCTAATATCAAACAACAGCGTGTCCTGAGATTCAGTGAGTACAGAGCTTTCAAAAGGTGGAATTCTGTAGTCCACACTTATTATTGGTCCAGTCAACGGTCAGATTGAAACTCATGTCATGGATTTATCTATTCTTGAGTATTGTCCTGGTCAAGTTATTCTTGCAGTGGATTGACAGAGCTCCAGACACACGCAAGGTCACTAGGTGGTCCAGAAGTTTAAAGAGCAGGTCTGGTCCACTGGACAGGTTGCCTTCAAGTCTGATATCCAGTTGGAAAGAGGGGGTGGAGGGTGAGGCTCCACTTTTCACAAGGTGATTTGTCCCTTTGCAAGAATTAGAGCTAAATGTAGAGATCGCTCTTCGTTTGCGCACATTTTCAGGACTTTGTTTAAGCAGGCAGAGCTCAGGACCTGGGGCAATAGTCACTGGTTTTAGCTTTTCAACCGTTTGTTTTCAGAAATTTGTCACTAATACTACTGTTTTCTGTAATAAATGCATCAAGCCACCAGTTTGAAAGATGCAGGGTAGTAACTGAGGTTTTGCTTTGTATGCTGGGGGGGGATGGAAGACAGAAAAAAAAAAAAGCTGAACATCTACCATCTCAAACAGGTCCCATTAAAGAGGCCACAAGCTGGGATCCCACAGTCACCAGTCCTGTCAGTGTTATGGCCACCCCCCCTGAATTTTTTTCAGTAGATTTTAGGATTTCTCTACATTCATCATGGTGATTTCTCTCCCCTCCTCCGTTTTTTCTGGCAGCAATCATCCAGTTCTCCCTTCTCCATCAATTTCCACACCTGTCTCCTACATAGTTTGAATTTGCGGAATATGATTCTGGATGGTATTTGAAGGCAACCTCTTAAATTGTACAGAATGCTTTACTGATGCCATTTAGGAAAAGCAAGTTACTTTCTAATGTTCAGATCATCTTTTTGTCCAATTCCCCCCAAGTCCCAGCTCCATAATATATTGAACAGTTGCCTCTATTCAAAATGAAAAGGAACATTTAACCTGAATTCTCCTTTACTGGGTACAAAATGTTTTGTTGTTCCCCTTTTACTGGGAAAACAAACAACACAAAACAAAACAAAACAACAAAACCAAACCTCCAGAAAACCAAAACCCCCAATATATTAACCTTTAAAGAACTTTGCTTGTTCCAGTGTTTATTTTCTGGAGAACCTGTGAGAGTCTCAGCTGAGTCCTCCTATGAGCCATTTATCTCCTTTACTTTGTGTATTTTAAGGGCAAACTGACGGTTTCCATCAGCCTGAGCATGTGGTTCAGGTCTTCAACACCTTTCCTTGTAAGCCGCTATGATATCTTTTCCTTTTTTTTTAACATCTGAGAATCTGGTCTTTTTTACTGTATCTGAGAGGGATGAGAGAAGTCTCTATTTGGATCGCTGGTTGGCTTTTTAATGAATCTTCCCCAGTTTTCCCCAAAACAGACCTGAGTGGGGTCCAGCCTTCTTGCTGAGCCACTGCTGCAAGGCCAAGGGGCATGGGCTGAGCTCAACAACCAAGCCTGACTCATGCAAGCATCTCTGTCCAAGGCAGATTTGGGATTCATTTGCTGCCATGGATAGCTAACGAGTCAGAGCCAGCTCAGAAAAACTGATGTAGCTACCTTGACATCAGCAGAACTTCACCACATTTGCCAGGTGGGAATCTAATGGAGTTGCCTTTGACTTTTTGGCTTTGTACAAGAGTCTCTCGGTGCAGGAGGATGTGAGGTTGAAGATTTTCGACGTGCCTTTTTTTCAGTTTCAACTGAAATGCAAGATGGATTCATGAAATACCTCCTTTCAGCATCAACCTTCCCCCCGGAAGCTCAAAGAATAAATATAGAGAAGTATTTAAATTTTTAAGTCAAATTAAAGAGATAATTTCACAATCCAAAATGTTACACTCAAGAATAGGTGGTATCTGGCACAGTTGTAATAGTTTCTTCTATTATTTATTAATTATAAGTGGGCAACCCAATGAATACTCGGTATGTCATATTACATTGCACTGTGTTTTGTGTGATTTGGGGGAAATGCAGACAATCCTCCAAAAGGGGAAGTTAGGAATAGTTTTGTCGGTGGGATGAGATGCTAAGGCCATTTAAAGCTATATGAGTAAAGCAAACTTCTAATTTACTGTAAAAAATGCCCATTAATTTGCGGTTGAACTCAACATTTTCTCTAACCCAAATCTGAGAATTTCACTTCCAAGCAGTTCTTTTAGAGCTCTTGAAATTGCATAAAATTCTAAAAAGGAACAAACTGGAAGCTTTTGTGAAATCTAATTTTCTTCTTTGATATGACTCGTTCAGCCAACCAGTAACAAGCCTGTGATATATTTTAGACAATCTGCATTTTCTATCAGAACTTGCTCTGGTTATTAGACTGAGATGGCATAGTAGATGGGAATGGTCCAATGTTTTCCTTTCCTCTTAAATTACTGTCTCATTTTAGCCCTTCTCTTCTCACTCACCCTCTGGCTGGGTCTTCCTGCTGTGTGGATTCTGCGCACCCTGAGGATGGAATTCTTCCTTGGTCAACATTTGTAGATAACCAGCCTAAATAGAGCCCTGGTGTTTCTGGGCATTGCCATATCAGATGAGCAGGTAAGGAATTGTGGAGTCCTCAAAAGCCAAAGCAACATGGCAAATAATTGCAGGACTAGGCTGAGAAACTGCATGTAAGAGTCTCAGGCACTCAAAAAGGACCTGGGTAGAAATCCTTGCACCCTGGCTCCCAGGACATTCACTAGAAAGGATTTCATTCCTACCTTGGTGGTTTCATGTGAGTGACTGGATTTCAAATTTGGCTGGATAAATCCAGGTGTAAGGGGGAAATATTTGTGATGTGGATGGAGCAAATAAAAATCTGACACTCTTGCTCTTCCTCCACGCACGACTTGTCACACTAAGGCAAAACTGAACTCAAGGCAGGTGTTATCAACCTGCAGCACATGCAAAGGACCCCCTATCCTGTACAGTGAGCTCCAAGAAAGCCCTCAGGCAGGCAGGAGATACGCTTCGGTTCTGCAGGGTGTGGGGAATTTTTCTTGTTTTACTCCTAATCCCTGGCACCAATTCTCTGTGTGCACTGTCCATCTGCATGTGGTCAGAGGAGCCATGATCTCCTCCAAAGCAGCATGGAGCACACTCCTTCCTACTCTGCCCCAACGCCTGCAGTAACCCAAGCTCAACTAAGCCAGCCCTGGGGCAAGTTTGAGAAAGGGGCAGGAGGAATGTACAGACATAATTACACAAGCAAGACAGGCAACTAAAGGTGGAGCATAACAAACCAACAGCCCCAAGGCATCTATCAACTCATTTTAGTGCTGTCACCCCAACCACAGTCATACCCACGTGCAAAAACCAAGGGCACATTCAGAAGGAAGAGTCTTGTTCAGGGAGCCTGGTCCCTATAGCTGTGGGTTTGCTGATGCTCTTCTGATTGCATTGGCTGTATCAATCAATGCTTGTTTCTGTTAATGTTAAATATATTTTCATGCTTTACTGAGCGTCCATCTGGCTATGTCCAGATCAACTCCGAAAACAGCTTATCCTGTGTAAAGCCAGTATAACTAAGCAGGGACTCTAGCTCCTACACATTTACTAGTAGGATAGTTTATTTTTAATTTGTCTGTAAACCTGAATAATCAACTGCTATTATGTCTAGGGGATGGCCTGCAAATTATTCAAGCATTAATTTCTGTAAGTAAAGGAGCCAAAGCACTGGCTGCCAACAGAGTGACCGTAAGCTTTAGTCTTCCCTGTGCTTGTTACCATCAATATGGATGGTGAAAGAGAAACTTCTGACTGCGAAGAAAGGGTAATGGCTTCTCTTTCTGCAGCCTCCTCCCTCCATACTTCTGAATATGTTTGTCTTCCCCAGCTCTGCAACTCCAACAAATGAGGTGAAAATGATCTTAATGCTACTCACTCTATGGTCACCTGAGCCACAGCATCCATTGAACTGTATCCGTTCTCCATGAAGATCTCTGTGTATCGGCCCATTTTGATGGCTTCCAGCCATTCCCCCACTGACCTGTAGGTGCTGCTCCCCACTGGACTGTGCTCTACCATCAGATTTGACACTCTGAGGACAAAAGCAAAACACAGGAGCAAACAGAATCAGTATCAAGGTGAACCCAATGTGACTCAGTCGCATTTTTAGATAGTAAAGATGGTTCTTCTGCCACGTTTTCAGTGACTGCTGCAGCCCAAATCCTCCCAGCACGCTTGATACACAATGTGTTAAACACACTGCTTCACTTCTGACTTTGGAGGTAGTTGCTGCCATTTCTGGTCCATGCTGCAATCAGCGAGAGGAGGAGAGGACTGGAGACCATCCCCAGTGCCTCTCGCTCCTCTTGTACCCAGCTCCCCCAGTTGCCCTTACTTCAAGATCTCCGGTTTCACTCCTCCAGTTCTGTTTTCCTCCTCTGCCTGTAAATCTCCTAATTAACTTAAGACAGCCCAGATCCTGGAAACTGCAAATCCAATTACATTTCCCAGCAGCAGCTTTTGAGGGCAGGCTGCTGTTAATACCTCAGGGGCTGCTCCCATGGAGCTGGGCCAGGATTTCAGATGCAGGTGGCCTCTAGTGAGCCCAGCAGAGAGCAGCAACACTCCAGCCATGCTCTAGCCTGAAACCACATGCAGACCCTCTCTCAAAACCTTGCCGCGGCAATCGCTACCTGCTCGCTTATGCCATGCACGAAAGAAGCAACTCAGGCAAAATAATAACCCTTCACTGCAGCAGAAACACCGACATGAGTGACCTGTGCTGCATACAGGTCCACCTCTCTGCTAATGATGCGCAGAGAACACAGGGGGCTTGTCCAAGGTCAGCCGGGAAAGAAACCAGATTTGTCCCCTGCTTGTAAACCAGGACATACAGCTAACATAAGCCTCACATAAAGATTACTACCCACGGGTAAAATAAACCCATGTTTGCTGGGTGGTCAGTCTCTGACCATGAGGCTTACACTGAAAAGACTTTCAACTGGAGGGAGAGCTGGGCTATTATGTTATTATAGCACTCCAAGATTCTTCATGTATTTTATGAGCACATTAGTATTATTTGTTTATTTAATAGCAATGCTGAAGGGTCCAATAAAATGTGAATACTTGCAGTACCAAAAGCATAATGGCTTCCCATAACATTTTATACACATGAGGAATTCAAAACTCCTAAGTAATCATAATGAGAAGTGGATTTTCATCACTTATGTCAGGAGATACCTACTATATGCATGGGCTGTAATGTAGAGAGTGACTTCCTCCCTTATTTGCATTAATCAGAATTTCCATAAAGAATACATTACATATATAAAAAATCCTTTACAGCTGCTGTATGTTAAAATTATGATTCATTTGGCATTACTATGGTCTGGGCATAGCAATCTGTGGTTATAGAAACACTGCCCCAAAGCCCAGCTGTTCAGGTGCTTCATCCATGTCAAAAATACCTATAGCAGCTTTGAAAAGTAGACGTGTGGAATTGTGTGGATCTGTTCATGGAATAAAACATCAGCAAAGTGCTTAGCAGCTCAAGGGAACAGTTTACTGTCTATTTTCCTCTTTTCTGGCATAATAGTTTGGTATAAGAGTGCATGAACCTCCATATAACAGGCCTTGAAGCTGACTGTTCTGAACTGAAAATAAAAGAGAAACATCACACATTTTGTGCTACTAGAAACCCTTTCCTGAAGGTTTGCTGGGACTGACATTACAATTAATTGCTAATAAGAGTAATTTCTTCTTCAGATGGTTAGTGATGCATGTCAAATAGCCTGAAGAATCTGATCTACTTTGTATTAAAAAATTAAATGCACAGAGATTTCACATTTCTTCTCTTCCAGTGAATGAGATGCCACTCACGGGGACGTGTCGGCATGGGGACATGAGGTCCAGCTACAGGCGAGATGGTTCACCTGTAGCTGTGCAAGACTCACTCTGAAGGTGGAGAGATGGACAGGTCGAAGCTCACAACGGTACATTGGCTTTGGTCCATGCTACCAGTCTAACCTCATCTTACACCCCTCTCCTTCCTGTCAAAGGATAACATCGTGTCTTTTTTTGTCTCCTCTGACAATAAGCTTTTCTGAGGGTCTCTTCCAGTGTTAATCTGGATAACTCCACTTGCCACCAGTGAAGCAGTGATGGTTTATTTACATATACATCACTCCCTCATGATCCTGTGAGTGACCGAGTGAATAGCAGCGCAGTGGCTTAGAAATATACTACTTCTGTTCTTATAGTGCAAAAAGTTTCTCCAAGATTCCAGTGTGGTGGAGACCCCACTACTAATACTCACTCAAAAATACAAATCTCCCTTCCCACCCCCCTCCCCAGCTTTATTTCTTGCTTGTATTTACCTTATTTGTAGCTGTGTAACAATTGAGATTCATGTTTAATTGCATGGTGGCTGCTCTAATCAATGTCGCTTTAGCAAATCGTTTGTGTACAACTCTTTGGGAGCCACCTCTTGTGGGTTACTCCCGAGGTTACTGTGGCAGAATGCAAACCCCGCTCTCTCCTCCTCCCTCCTTCAGTATGGAAGGAGTAGGCACATCTCCCTCTCTCTCTGCTACTTGAGGCTAACAGCTTCTATTGTTTGGCCCCAGGGCACCCTGGCCAGGGCCATTAGGAGAAGGGAGTGCCGAGGCACCAGGGAGCCGCTGGGCACCTGGCCAGTGTGGGGGATGTTTGGAGGCTTCAGGGGGTGCAGAGAAGCTTCTAGAATGCCTACAGTCAGATCTGATCAGCCAATATAAAAACGGGATTCTCGTCGAGAGTCTGCCCATTGTCGTGGGTCTGTCGGAGCACGAGCAAGATGCTGCCGCCGAGAGCCCCCTCCCCGGGATGGAGACTCCGCTTGCCCTGCCGCCATGGGTGTGAGTAAAACTTCTCACAGGATTGCGAGTATATTTATACTTTTTGTGCACATATGCATGTGTAACTTTCCATGCTCAATATGAACACGTGTAAAATTAATCTTCGCATAATCGCGGGTGTATTTTCCTTCCGTGCACATTTGCACGTGTAAATTTCCATGCACATTTGCACGCGTACTTTCCGTGCTCAATACAAGCACGTGTATAAATTATTTCCTCGCACAATCGCGAGTGTATTTTCCTCCCGTGCTTCCACATAAGCACATGTAATATTCCGTGCACATTTGCACGTGTAAGTAAATTAACCCTCGCAGGATTGCGAGTGTATTATAAATTTACCCTCGCACAATCGTGAGTGTACACTTTCCGTACTCACTACGAGTACGTGTATCTCTTTAAAATAATCCCACACCGTGTTCAGGCAAGTGTGTACTCCTCCGGGACTCAGGGACGGCTCCAGCATTGTTTTGGGTGAAGCCATGTGCATGCACTCTGTGGACCGCCTGTTGTATTAGTTGCTGCCCCTTAATAATTTTCCTCAACTGATATCCAAACCTGTATTTAAGTCACTTCTGGAGTGCTAAAACCCTGTTCCTCACCGGTTTAATAAAAGTTGTTTTGGACCCTGTTGTCCCTTAAACTAACCTCGGGGTGCCTCCGTGACAGTTACCAAGACTGTCAGAAGTGGAGGTCGTGGCTAACACACCTGGGAAGCTGTGAGAGAATGCACTTGGACATCTGTGAGCTCTGCACATCATAAGAGCTTCCCCAAGAGATGCTCTTCATTCATATTGCCGAGATAAAGTCAACAGGCAGATAATTTGAGCAGTGTTTACTATCTACTTCATCCACTCAAGTCCTGTCATCTCTACTCTTGGGGTAGAGCGCAGGTAGCTTTATCATACACTCATAAATACTGCTAAAACTCCAGTTCCTGAAAGACAGGCCACAGTATAACAGGAAAATTGCTTTTATAGAGTAACTAAATTGCTCACCTGCCTGCCAATTTTAACAAAAAAAGTTGATTTGGGGAAGCTCCCCTGGACATAATGAAGCTGGAAGAACATCCACCCCCAGATGTTCACAGGCTAAATAATAAGTGATAATTCAACTCCAGGGACAGGTATTCAGACAAGGATCTGAGAAATGGCTCTGGCCTGAGTTTGTACCTGCTTGATGCATTCACCAACGTCTTCAAGCTGCTTGGGTTACGGATGAGCTTGTCCAACATGCTGACAATCTCGTCAAACTTGGGCCTGCTGTTGCGGTCCTTCTGCCAGCAGTCGAGCATGAGCTGGTAGAGTGCAGCCGGGCAGTCCATAGGGCTTGGCAGACGATAGCCTTCCTCCACAGCTTTAATCACCTGCAGGAGACACAACACAAGGCTGAGAAGTCATTTTTCTTCCTCCTACCTTTTCCTCCAGTTGATTTAAACAGAGCTTGGGGGCCAGCAATACGCTCATAAACAAGCCCACCACCGCCACAACTCTGCATACAAGAGGCAAACTCAGCAAACCCCACTATATTTCAGATTTTCTATGGGATAGGTTGAATAAGTTTATTTTTGGACACTGCAAAATGAATTTAGAAAGCCCGGGCACCGCCGTAAGCAGGGGGCCAGATCTCATCTTGTATAATACCTATCCAAAGCTCTGCTCAGGTCTGTAGGTTCTATACCAGGAAATTCCCAGAGGTGACTCTAAGTCCACAAATGGCAGCCTATGGGGCTTTCTGGCATCTTCCTTCAGTACAACAATTTTGTTTACTCAGATGTTGGCTGCTCTTTAAATGAAAAGGCACATTCTAGACCACGAATTTGTATTACAGTAATAAAAGTCAGACTATTTCCAAAGAGACTCTGAATGCTAATTGATGGATAGATTCAAAGCAGAGGTAGAACAACCATCTCATGTATCATTCAATACTGTCTGGGTCTAGACGTTTCTTAATGTGGCCACATTTCTGCCAGGATTTTAAAATGTCAGCCCAAGAGTATATAAATTAAAACCAGGGGAGGGTGGTTGTGCTGATTTCAAATATAATACAAACCATATATGGTTCTGTATATAAACCAAGCGGTACGCACATGTGTTGCCTGCCCTCTTGAAAGGCAGAAATGAATAAATGAGAGCAGAATTGAAGACAGCAACTTGTTTTCCCCAGTTCAGGGCAGATTTACAGCAGGGCTCCAAGACCAGCAGTTCCCATTTTGAACCCTTAGCAATTATCAGGAGAACACAGCTCTTATTTCAAGCCGCAGGGGTCTGTGACTGTGCCAAGAGTCCCAGCGGATTGTCTTCACAATCTCTACTCCCAAGACTTGTTGACCAAAAGGAGCTGGAAGCAGCTATTGCTGTATGAAAAACCACAGCGCTTCACCGCTGGGCTCCAAAGGCTGCCTGAGATGCTGTTCATTCTAGGCACCATCTCACTTCTGATTTGAAAACATCCTGTGTTTAAAAAGAAGACTCTGTGGTTAGCATGGAAGTTGTTTTCTTGATCTTTAATCCCCATATGAGCGGTACAGGAAGAGCCAAGACAGGCTGGCATTGCATTTCAAGAAGGCTTCAAAAATTGGGACTGCATGGATTGCCTTGGAATCATTCTCCACCATGGGGCTTCTTGCCAAGTGGAAGAGTCCCAGGAATGAGCTGGGCTGGCTGAGTGGCAGTAGTGGGAACCTCAGCTTCCCTAAGGACCTAAGTAGTAGAGAAGAAGTTAGGCGAGGCTTTGTAGTCTTCTCCAAGGGTACTGGGCATGTCTGAAGATCTGGCCAACAAGGCCTTTTGTAGCCATCCAAGGTTTCATCTGTCAGTGGAGCAGTTGCACTGCTCTCCACCCAACCTGTGCCTGCAAAGCAATCTATTCTACAGACTGGCTTTTGCTCACAACCTCAAAAACCAGCCCCACACACTCTGCTGTTCTTCACACCATGCTTTTCAGTTGGTCCCTAACCCCAAATTTGCAGTTGCTCTATAATAAAAAGCCTCAGTGTGGCACAGCCACAAGAATGTTATTTGCTGCATCAGTGTCTGTATTTATAACAGTAACGGATCATCCTCCAGCTGTAGCAGAAAGCAAATACTAGCAAGACAGGGAGCAGACCATCTGGCACCAGCTCAGAATATCTGACGTACATCTGCAGCAGGGTTATGCATGCTTGATATTCCTGGCAGCAACATCACAATCAATAGTGTTAACTCAATTTACAGGATGTCATTCGTTCTGGAGATGCAATGTAAATGGTATCAAAACACTACAAGGATCTAGGATGCTGAAATATACTCTTGCATCTGAAGGTGCCTCGGGGGTTGGCAATAACAGGAGCAAAAGAATGAAACAACAAAGATAAATGACTTGTAGCCACCACAATACTTAGAAAATAAGAAAATGGCCCATTTGCTGTTCTGCTCATTGATGCATACTGCTTTTTAAGACTTGAAGAGCTAAAATTTGCTCCTATAAGGGGGCATTTTTGTTCCTTTTCCTCTCTTGAATAAGCACTACTCATTTATTGATCAGCGTGACTGAACCAGAGATGCTTGAGAGAGGACAAGTCAGGATAATCTATTCCACCAAACACTTTTAGCTCTGTGTTTTCATAAACCCACCAGCCTGAAGACTAAAAAGCAACTACTGTCATCATTTAGCTTCCCACCCTGTGTAATACGGGCCACAGAATTCTTCTCAACAATTCCTGCATCAAAGCCTTATCTTGTGGTCAAGTCAAAGCATATTTTTAGAAGGTCATCCAGAAACCAGCACAACTTTAAAATGTGGTTTGTAGCCTTGGCAGTTACAATGCTGCCTGCCCTACGGTGCTGCAACTCCTTTAAAGCAAATCGGCTGTAACATGGGGAGAACTACTTTGCTCACTGCTGACCATGCCTGCAAATAATGTGCTTTAATTACAAGCCACACAAGAAGAAACTTGTGCAGCGGAGTCTGAAATTCACCTAAGCAGAGCCCTCTGGTCCTCTGCATGAAAGTCAACACTGATTCTTCAGCCAACATGAGGAGGGGAGGAAGGCAGAGAAGATGAAGAAGAAAGGCACAAATTGCATGAGAACATTTCTCTGTCATGCACTGAATTAAATTTCCCAGGCTATTGGCCTCCAGGCACTTGCCACCCACACCCGTTACAGGCAGAGGTGACCCAAGCAAAGCCTGAGCAGCAACTGATGCTCATCAGCATCTCACCAGTCCTCTGCTTTCTCCTGCTAAAGAAACGAGTCCCCCACCTGCTTCTTCTCAGGTCAGAGTGAAATTCACTCTGTACCACATGGTGCATGGAGGCATTTGGGTTTTTTGGAACAGTTCTGTGAAGCGTGGATGTTTATACAATAGCATTACCATCCAGACCAGGGACTGTCCTGGCCATGAAGTGTTATTTCATCGGCACCAACCTGAATCTTAGCCTGCCATTTACTGAACAACATCTGTGCTCTGCCAGTGCATTGGCATTGAATATAGTTACTGTGCTCAGTGTGACTGAAAAAGCTTGGCTCTTAATACCTGCATACTCTGCACAGGCTGTGGAAGAAAGTCTCTCTATTTGATTGAGATAAATCCCTGTGTAGATACAGGCTACTTTACCAAACTCCCTGCAAACATGACAGCCTCAGCGATGCAGCAGTGGTGGGGCATTCATGCCAAACAACACGCTCATCTCCCTGGCAAGAAGCATGGCATGACTGTCCCAGAGGTACCGCTCATTTCTGCACCTGGACTCAGAGTGATATGAGACAGCAGCTCGGTGTGACAGGTAGTAAAATCCACTGATGGCGAAGGCCCACAGACAAAATACAGCCAGAGCTTTTGCTGCCAGTGAAATGGCAGAAAGTCAAGAGGATGGGAACACTGCTCAAAAAAGAAAAAAGAATTAAACATCAGGTGTTGTGCCCATGAAGGAGCAAGGACCTGCTTGGTCACCCAGACAGCAGCAGCATCTCCACTGGTGGCATCGCTGCAGAGATGAAGAGAGAGGGATGAAGAACAAATGGGTTTGCCAAGTGCTCTTGTACCCCCGCCATCGCAGAACTGCTTGGGGGGCCCTGCGTGCCTCATGGTGACCCTGAGCTCACACACTAGCTAGCATCCTCAGAGACCTCCATGTGTTGTGTTTCTTGGAGATGTGAAGAGGAAGGAGGGGCCCCAGAAAATCTGGCAAAACCTAGCTTAAATTTTTTTAGCCTTAGACAAGGACAGATGTTTATGGTGAGCTCAGGGTAGGAGGTAGAGATCCTACTGGAGCATCTCTGGAAGGAAGAGGATGGCATCTCCAGGCACCTCTCTGGTGGCCTTAAAGTCAGAGGCTTGAGGGGGCACTGGGGCTCAGGAGCAAGGGGACACAACTTGAGGGGTGCTATACATATACATATAACCGTGAGACTTTGCGTTAGCACAGACTTATACGATGTTCTCAACAGGAGCAAAACCGTGCTCACAAGATCCATGATGCAAGGGAAACAGAGCTGCAGTCTCTGGGATTGCTGTCACTTGATCAAATCATCGAGCTTTTGTGCAGCAAAACAAAGCCCTTATCATGACTCTCTTGAGTTTCTGAATTACGCGGCAGTGGGGGTTTGAATACACAAATGAAATACTGCCAGTTATCAGCATCTATTCCCTGGCAGACCTTTGTCACCAAGCAGAGGAGGGCCTGGCTCTAGCTCTAACAGCATTAGTGAAGCTCCGGTGGTCTGCTCGGGGAAGCAGGCCTGCCCCTGTGCAGACAGACACATTCCCCTCTGCGCACAGCCTGTTCTGGGTTGCTGCTGCTGCAAAAAAGAGCATCAAACAGGAGGATTGGTTTAATCTGGTGTGAGGGAGCAAAGCCAGTTTTACAGCAGCTCTCATCCTCTTGTCCCCATCCTGCCTCTCTGATTGCAGGCTGAACGCTGAGCCCTCAAAATCCCATCATGCGGCAGCTCTCGCATGTGCTTACATCTTGGTTTGTCATTTCCCAGTAAGGTCTCTCGCCGTAGGACATCACTTCCCACATCACAATGCCATAGCTCCAAACATCGCTGGCCGATGTGAATTTGCGGAAGGCAATCGCTTCGGGTGCCGTCCATCGGATGGGAATCTTCCCTCCCTAGAATAAAAAGTTAAAACAACAAAAACAACAACAAAAACCAACCAAATGAGAACCAGATTACAGGGGAGGGCAGGGAACATGCAAAAGAGGATGAAGCATCAGAGCACTGAGGGATGTTATTTTCTCTCTGGAAAGAGACATCGAATTTTAAAGTAAATCTGTTTGACAGCATGGGGCCCTCTTCCACATTATCTCAGCCCATAAGCATTTGTAGGCTGCCTACTAATTGGCTGTCCTGAAGGTCTGTTGTTTGAACGCTGGTACATGTATAGGATCAACATCTCAATTATGTTGCAAGGCTTGGTAAGGGAATACAGTTCCTCCGTCTCTGAGAGCGAGCAGGGGCAGAACAGACAGCTCTGAAACCAAGAAAGACTTTGATCTAATGAGGGCTTCATGCAAATTGCTGTGGAGGTAATGTCATTTTTTTTTTCTTTAGCGCGGTCCTAATCCTGCAGAGGGATCTGCATAGCAGGCACAGAAATCTGCTTGGCCTTTGCTGTGGGACTGAAAACGATGCCACAGCTGTCAAGTGTGCTTTGCTATTTCCCTTTCCACTTTCTACCACTTTAGAAATCAAACTTCAGATCATCTCTGACAAGGAAGAGAGGAGGGAAAGGATTTGGATTAAGGATTAAAGAAAGGAGTTTGGATTAAGAAGTGCTTTTCTCATTGGGTTTAAAGAGTTGTCTCCCCTGATTTGTATCAAAATATATTTTACTGTGAAGTCCTTTCCTCTCAGTGATGAACCAAATATTGGAAAGTCTCCCTGAATTCCCCCTAACAGTGTTTATTATTGGAAAAAAGAAATTGGAACACGTTTTCAAAGCCAATTTTAAAAAGTCCATTCTTCCAATAATGATTTATTCACAGATCTATTGATGCATGCCATGCTCCCAGCCCTGTCATGGGGTTGGGACTGCCAAGAGTCCAAAGGCCTTTCCCAGATTGCAAAATCTCCACGGGGAACTGGGAACAGGAGACAGAGAGCTCCCATCGCCCTCAGAAAAATGTGATAATTGGTGACATCCCATCACAGGAGGCTCTCTCCAAGTCTCCACTGCTGGAGACAGGTCCTGGCCATCCCCGCTCCACAGTGCTGGGGCCGTGGGACCTCGCACCATGGTGGGTGCTGGTGTCCTGAAAGGATGGATCAGGGATGGAAAGGGCTGAGACTGGAGCAGCCCTTTCTCAGGCTGAGGGAAACAACCTTTGACAGGGTAACGTTGAATATGTGCCATTTGCAACAGGCATGACATGCTTGTTAATGTTTTAGAAGGGGCAAATTGTCCAGAAGACCATGGCTTACATCTCTTCATGGATGCATAAGCAAAGCACTTGCTCCTTCTCTTTCCTCCCTTCCGTACTCACCAAAGAGGACAGGATTCATCCGGGAGTGCAGTGCCCTGGCCAAGTTTGCTATTTGACTCTGGAACCCAATGTGAACTTACAAGTTATTAGTTATGTTCTGCTGTATTTGGCCATCCTCACTAAACAGTGACAGGCATTTGCAAAATGAACTTGATTATGATTAACTGGTAACAATGCCAAACCCTCCTGCACAGTTTAGAGGCTCTGGATTTGTAGAAACCTCTTTGCTAAAGAGCTTGAATACCAAAAAGCAGCAGGAAATAAATTTTTCTTGAGTGTAATCAGTTGAGTATCCTCATAACTCACCCTGGTTGTGTATGCCGCTTCGGGGTCGTCTTCTAGGACTCTGGAGAGGCCAAAGTCAGACACCTTGCAGACTAAGTTGCTGTTGATGAGAATGTTCCTGGCAGCGAGATCTCTGTGTACATAACCCATGTCAGACAGGTACTTCATTCCCGATGCAATGCCTCGCAGCATCCCGACCAGCTGAATGACCGTGAACTGCCCATCATTCTTCTGTAAAAAGAAGGAGACATTTGAAGAGCTGAGCATCTCTTACTCTCAGCATTGCATGTGCACCAAGAAAAATGCAAAGGCAAGTCTCCAGTGCAGAAAACCAGGGAAATTAATAATTCATTACTCGCATGCTCAGACCACGAAGCTTTTCATAGTTTCATTGTTTGAATTATGATCCCTAGAGACAAAGCTAAGGAAATGTAGTTCTTCTAACCGGAGATCAAGGAGTGAACTGTTTCCACTGGTGACTGATGAAGAGACAGTGACTGGGAGTGTACACATGTAATTAAGTGTATAAAAGCACCAGGGTGGGCTGTCTCTGAGTCAGCCAATGGAAAGGCACCAAGATGCACATAAATCCTACTTGCAGAGGTCCACAGGTGAATATTTGGGGGCTGGGGCTCCTCCCATGTTACTACACCACATTTCTAACCTCTTGGTCTATCCTCCCTTCTCCAGCTCTCACATTTCATGAAAAACTCTGATGAGTGTGGGGTTTGCCATGATGCAGCAGCGTGGATGTGCTCTTGAAACAGCAAGAAGTTTTGCAGGCTAAGTGAATCACTTCCATGCAGCAGACCACCTTCTAAAGTAAATGTAATATTCTCCAACTTATTCTTATCTGTTTGTACCAATGCATGAACCA
The DNA here is from genome assembly GCF_964273445.1 of Streptopelia decaocto. Taxonomy (NCBI): domain Eukaryota; kingdom Metazoa; phylum Chordata; class Aves; order Columbiformes; family Columbidae; genus Streptopelia; species Streptopelia decaocto. The sequence continues at coordinate 29,794,915 of NC_138658.1, forward strand.
ATTCCCGAAGGATGTTGTATAAATACAGATCAAACACGTAACTGAGCTAATCCTGCCTCCAGACAGCACCAACGGCTGGACCAGCACCCAGCAAACGTTTTCATCCCTATTAACCACCTGCAAAGAACCCGAGGTTTAACCAAGGCCACCCCTGGAAAAATAGTCAAAGTATTACCTTTAAAAATGTATCCAGAGAACCGTTCTCCATGTATTCAGTTACTATCATTACTGGTTTGTCTAGAAAAAAATTTTTAAAAAGTGCACCAGTTTGTTAGCAGCAATTTATTTAAAAAACATGAGCAATAAAATTGTTTCATAGTGTGCCTGAATACAAATATACAGCCATGCAACAGTAAATCTACACTGAGACACTGCTGTCCCAGAGGGATGACAACAGTTTTTGCCCACATCTATGTAGAAATAGAAGAATTGAGGAGGAGGGGATGGCAAAGTAACCCCATATTACAGGTGGGGTACCTGCAAGCTGAAAGAAAGGATGGGATTACATCCCTTGTAATTCAACTAAACCTGTGTGACTGCCTTTGTAAACTCATCTGGAATGAAGAAAAGGAATATTTGTGCTGCAGAACAAAAGCAAGTTAAATATGGAGTGAGTGTGAGTGGAAATCAAAATAAAAGTTTTTAACAAAAGACCTGGTCTCCTACTGTTGACAGCAATAATAACATTTTTCCAAATCCATGTGATTAATTTTCATGCCCGAGTCATTTTTATGGTAATTATATATAGGTTTTGCTCAGTTTTTATATCTAATTTCTCGCTAGCTTGCCACAATGACATAGCAATAATTAATGTGGTGTGCTCCAGCCCTTGTAAATTCAATGAAATCTTATAAGAACATGATAATTATTTTTTATTTAAATCAATTTCCATTAGCTAGCACACGGCACAGACAAAAGAGGAGCTGTCAATTATTTGTAAAACGCATTATAAACGTCTTTGGTAGAAATGATCAACGAGAGCTGCTGCATGTCATAACATGCACATGAAGGTAAATGCTCCGAAAAATGGGCACGCATCCCACCATTTACATTGATCTTAATCTTCTCACTTCCCCCTTACCTTAACTATTTGCTTAATTTACTGCTTAATTATCTACACAATAAAGGTAATTGTGAGCTTGTCAACCAAAACACTTACTGTTGCACAGACACTACCTTTGCAGCGAGAGGGACCTGCACTGCTTCCATTCTTATAAGTTAATATCACAGTGACTGCCCTGTGCTCAGAACTTCTGCTATGAGAAAAGCACAATGGCGCCATGAGCAATAATGGCAAGTCCCCAAAACCATCACAAGCCCCATCTTTGAGGATGACAGCCTTCCTGCCACGCACAACATGGGCAGGAGGGAGAAGGGATCTTGGGTGACGTTGCTATACGTTGGCGAGCACATTGGTGGCTATGTGAGGAGGGAAAATCATGGGTATATATCTCTTTTCTTTTTTAAAACGTTTTGTTTTTAAACACTAGCCTCCTGACTGTGGCATGGGGTCCCTATCTCTGACACTTCAAGGTGTCATTGCAGCAAGACTGGCATCTCATTTGTAAATTAAAAGTAGCTAAGGGCTTGTCTGCTTGGCGACAACGAAGACAATACAAATTAACTAAGGTGTGCCTTTGAAGTAGATTAGTTAAATGGTATTAAGCCTTTGCATGGATATTCTCATTCAGAATTAAAAATGGCCTAATTCATTTTCACTTGATTTATTTCTAAAGTAAATCATAATGCAGCAGACATTTCACCCTAAAGATCCGAATCCATGATAGGCCAACGACTAAAACACTGAAGGGAAAGAGAAGTTAAACAATAGCAGCATTGTCTGGGATTCAAAAAGCTAGTTTTAGTCCATTTAAAAGAAAAAAAAAAAAGCTGGGAAGATGCTCTGGATGCCTGATGGAAAAATTTTGAGTGCAGTAAACAAGCATGTAATGAGCATGTAGTGTGCAGGATGGATGCCCACGAAGAGGCTTTTGTGTGCTACACAAGGTGACTCCAAGAGAGTATGTTATTCAACTATTGGAAGAGACCCATCTTGTGTTTTCTTTTTTTTTTTTTAATTAGAAGTTTTAGCAAATGCACTTTCAAGGAAAAATACAAAAGAAGGACGTTGATTGCAAACACGTACTGATTTCAGGTAGGTTATAAGGATATGAACAGGACAAATGTCTGGTGTCTCTGTACCTGCTCTATTGCAGATCTGAAAAAAGAACTAATCTTGAAGAAACTGCCTCTGATGAATGACAAATGCAATGACCAGCAGCCACATGGCCCCAGATGCTGGCGAGAAGCAACTATTACCACAAGCATCACTAGCAGATCCCTGAGGGAGCTAGACTTAATCGTAGTTTAAATCAGTCCTACCCCCTTCAGCTACACCCTCGTTCTTCCCTGCCTTCAGCTAATTTTTGTCTCTGCTCTTACCCTGCAGGGTTCAGCACTACCCTCCTGTGGGCTCTTTGCCAGCATTTTGCTGCAGCAGTTTCTCAAAATATGACAGCTGGGAATTATCAGGGCTCATGGCTCAAAATACTCTTGCATTTTACAAGGGGAAGGCGATGCTGCATGCTCTGGTAGACATCCCAGGCTCAGCGCTGTCTCTGTCGCCCACCCACTGCCTTAGGCTGGCCAGGCACACCAGCTCCTAGTTCTACCTCATTTAATTCTGGGCTTTTGTAGAGGGGCTTTCTCTTGCCCAAGCATATTATGCCTAGGTTAAACAAGTTTTGCAGAGGGAGTTAACGTGTTGGTGTTTTTTTGTTGTATGTTTTTTTGTTTTTTTTTTTTAATAATTTTATCCATTATTTATCCATTCTAGGTAGAATAATGCCAAAATCATTCAGACACAAATCACTGTTGTGGTTTAACCTGAGCTAGCAATACAACCATGATAGCCACTCACTCACTCCCTCCTCCTCCCTCCCCGCTAGGGGAGACAATCGGAAGGGAAAAGAGAAACTTGAATTGAGATAAACACAGTTTAATAAAATAACAAAATACTAATACACTACTAGTAAATATATATATAACATAGAAATAAAAGATACTCAAGGCGATGCTTCACTAATTCCGTCCATAACTGATCAGCCAGTCCCAGGAAGCTGCACCTGGTTGTGATCCCGAAGAGAGGAACAAAAAAAAAGGAAAAAAAAAAAAAAAAAAGGGAAAAAGGCAGAAAGGTGCAGAGGCCTCTGCAAAATGGCAAAAGGCCGAACTAAGCGTCCTGAACAGAACTCCCACGGCTCCGATAAAAACAACAAAAAAGAAAGAATGCGTGAGAGAAAAAAAAAAACACCCAAGAGCAGGCAGGAGTGAGAATGCCCCAGAAAGAGTGAGCAGAAGATCCCCCTGCTCCTTAAATCTGAAGCATGACACTAATGGGATGGAATACTCTTATTGATCAGTCTGGATGTCGGTCAAGCTCCGCCCCATCCATGCCCCCATTCTTTGATGCCTCTCACCTGTGGACAGAGCGCTCAGAATGTCCTTGGCTCTCAGACCAGAGCAATTAAAAACATTAACTCTGTGCTGGGGTGTTATCTTTTGTTCTCAAAATGAGTTCAAATAATGAGCATGCTAGCTATGAAAAAGAAAGGTTTCTAACTGCATGAAGAAAATAACTCAATTTCAGTCAAACCAGCATAGGAACCTGTTCCCAGCTAGACCCACAAAGTGTGATTTCAGGCAAGGGGAGCTGGCTGGGTTTTGAGAAATGATAAAAGGTGCAGTCAAAAGGTAAGTTACCTGAGTTTTCCTTCCCTATCCAACTCTCCCATCAATCAGAGCTCAAGGAGAGAGGTTGGCAGCAACTTGCACCTACTTTTGGTGACGACACCTTCCAGGTGGATGATGTTGGGGTGGTCGAACTGCCCCATGATGCTTGCTTCTCCCAAGAAATCTCGCCTCTGCTTCTCTGTGTAGCCCACCTTCAGGGTTTTGATAGCCACTGGCAACTCATGTTTGCCATGCAGCTTCAGCCGTCCACTGCAGACTTCCCCAAATTCACCTTCAGAGAAAATTCAGAAAGAACGGGATTGCAGCATGCCGAAGGCACCTGTCCGTCTGCAGCATATAGCTCAGCTCATAGAGATAGCCAAGTAGCTCATAAGCACAAGAAAACTGGGAAGAAAAATGTAATTTTCCTATATTTAAAGAGCTACGCTCTATATTCCAATGTGGTTTTTCCTCATTTCATGTTTTTGTCTACTAGATGAAATAGTCTTGTCACATCCTGTATCATCACCCTGTGTAGACAGCTGTAAAGAACAAGCCACTTGCTTCTTAACCTCCTTTTGGTAAGTTAAATAGATGGAATGCTGTTAACCTTTCATAGCAACATATATTTTTATAGACTACAAAACCTTTCTGATTTTACAACCACCTTTTCTAAAACAGTAATGCAAATGGATATTTTTTTCTGGTGAACAGTACATTACCTCCAAAAACACAATTTCAGAGGATACAAAACATTCCTAAGGTTGGACGCAATTCCAAACAAAAAGCTTAACTGTAAAGAAAATGGGAAATTCTTCTTTTAACCAGAGAAGCTTTGGAATTTGTGCTTTTTTTCTCTCTCAGATGACTTCTTATTCTTATATTTGCTTTGAGACTGACCTTAATGGAGGAGGAGAAAAAGGTTAAAAGAGTGAAAAGAACCTGAAAATTAAGTGACTCAGTTCCCTTAGCATCTGTCGAAATAACTCAAGCTTTGTGATAATTTTCTGCTGTCTTCAGTTCAGTCCTTGAATTTCAAAACCATAGACAAGATGTCCCAAAGTTTGGAGGGAACGTGCTCCCCATCACTTGCAGGGCACCGACCAGCACAAAGATTTCACAGCCTTTCTTTATTTCTAGCATTAAAAAAGCCAACCCTCCACGCTGCTTTAAGGGGCACGAAATGTGTTTCCATACCAGCTCCAATAACTCTTTCAATGGTTATACATGAAACTTCGATTTCCTTGGCAAACTCGTGAACAGCTTGATTAGGGTCCTCATAGGTGTGCGGATCAATGTAGGTCCTTACTCCGGGCAGCTTAACTGCAAACACAAATGAACAGTGTTACCAAAACATGGTATGACAGATGATGGGCAATACTCAGTTCTTGGCCTTTGCATTCTGGTTTGCTGGAAGATATTGCAGCCAGGAAACCTATTTCTATGGGAAAAACGAATATATAACGCTTTTTGAATGTTCTGTGTTTTGAAACACTGTGCAAGTAAGCACCTTTGGAAAGGACATTTATTTGATATGTGACATACATGAAACTTCATTGTATTTAGAAAAGTGCATGACGGTGCTCAGCTGAAACGATGCACAGCTGAAAATCCCTTTCAGTCCTGCATAACAGGCTGATCGAGGGTCTACAGGAAAAGAATCCCTTTCTGGATCTGGAAAGGACACGCCAGGAGGAAAAGTACAAAAATCAAAATGCTCAAGGAAACAACTCGCAAAGCAAGTTGGGTGGATGGGGGTTGACAGGGAGCTGCAATAAATTATGTCCTACCAGTCACATATTAGCTAATCAATCAGCCACATTATTTCAGATGGAGTTACTGAGATTTAAACGAACGGAATATTTGCAGTACAAAGCCTGTGGGTTGTACCAGTATAAATACAATCAATAGCAGGCTTTTTCTCCAGGACTTGAGAGGGGAAAAGTATTTTCAATATCCATATTATAAGTTTGTTTTGACAATCATAAGGACACTTGCATGGAGAACTGCTCATTGGTCCAATAAGACAGCTACATTACATTCCGACTGTTAATTGATTTGCTTCTTGCTGCCTTCATTACATAGCAGTAATGGAAATCTGACTTTTGTTCGAGACACATTTACTTTTTCCACCCCAAAAGGCACCTTGCTGTTCCCCATCCCCAGACCTCACAGCACTTAATGAAGGAAGGCTTTTCAAACACTGGCTCTGGAGGTATGGGAGGACTCATAACAACCATAAGATCTATTGTCTAGCATCACCACAGAGGTTTGTGTATTCAAATAAGCTTGTGGGTCTTAACAGAGTGTTTCTAAAAGCTTCCCAGGAGCAAGAAGTAAGCATTATTTCTCTGCAGAGGCATCCGAGGCAAAGATGAGTTGTGGGTTTGGTCCTCGTGGCTGGCTGAGGTGCATCAAAGGTTTTAAACAGGAATTCTGCACAGGTACATCCAGACCACAAAACTGTAGAGCTTTTATGTGCTGGCTGGGCAAAATTAATAGCACACAGTACAGGCAGAGAAGCAAAATAAAATGGCTTGCTAGAGAGATGTGCTGATGATGTACTGGTGCAAACAGCTGGGCATATGTCAGGACTGCTCAAATGTTCAGTTCTCTATGGGGCTTCGAGCCGGGGGAGGAGGGGACTTACTGAATAACAGAACAAAACGAATTTGTTTGTGAATTACTAGCAAAACAGTTTCTGGAAAAAAAAAATCCTCTCACTTGTATTTCTTATTACCACAGAGAGACAAAAATGCATATATACACATTTGATCTTTACTCACTGTGTCCATTATGAAAATGCATCTTTTCTTCTTCTGGATCTTGTTTAGCCTTGCTATACCCACATCGCCTGGAAAAAAAAAAAACCAACAAACAAAAGCAAACACAGAAGAGTGGTTTTGTCGCTGGTATGGCAGAACCCTGCTCATTACTTCAAATCACAGAAACCCAGAGCAGCAATGAATCCAACCTCTCTAGTGGCCGTATTGCTGATGTTCCAGTTTTAGCTCATCAAACTAGTTGCAATTTCCCTAACAGGATTCAGGGCCCAAGGCCCACCGATTTTCAATTGGACTTGTGCTTCTAAATTCCACAGATGCTTCTGAACACCTCCACTCTCCCATACATGTAATTCAGCTATTATTAAGAAGGAAAAAAAGCAAGAAGAGGAGGGATGATGAAAGGGAATGGAATGAAACATTACAATCACAGAAGTGGGATCTGCAGAGACCGCAGAGCTTTTGCAGGGACCATCTTGTATGTACTGCATGGTCCCCTTCGTCCATGGGGTGGCTGCACAGAACTTTGAATTTCGATACTTTTGATACTTCAGAGAACAGCTGCAAGGCTGCAGCTGAATCCCAACGTGGAGCTGCAAACATGGGCATATGGGCATCCTCCTGCCAGTCTTTGTCTGCTCTTCCCCAACTTGTCCCTCACCCTTCTTGCCACTTCTCTAGGCAACATTATCACATTAGCATTAACTGGCTGCTTTGGTGGCATTTCTGAGACCTCTTTCACTCAGACAATCACTTAGGAAGCTACAGAGGAACCACACAGGCGAGGAGAACTGTTATTTACACACATACATATATATATACTTAAAAACATGGGATGAGGTATGTATGAGGCACATATATCTGCCAGTCTTTCCCAGGACCTGATATGGTAACTGGATAGAGGAACTGGATCATCCCTCAAGCAAACCACATGGACACGTGATGGAGGAACACTGCTTGAAAGAGAGAAAAACCTGCAACTGAGCTCTGCAAGGCAGCCAGCACGCAGGGGATGGCAAGCTGAGACACCCCAAAAAAACCCTCGTGGTAACAAGGAGCCGCTGACAGCCGAGAAAGTTGGAGTCACGTCTTCCCTTGCCCATGACTTTGAGATGGGAGGGATGCAGACGCTCCAGCATTGCTCACAGCAAGGAAGCGCATACGATTAGCAGAAACAAAACTGCAATTAGGAGGAGGCAGCAACAGGCATCTGCACAAAACATGCCCTCAATGGGAAGTACTGTTCCAGGGAACTGCTGCCTGGCTGGCTGCAAAGGGCCGAGCAGCCTTTTGGTTAGAGGATTTTGGCACCGGGCTTGTGAAGCAAACACAATTACAAACAAAATGCCCCAGACGATGGGACGTAGACACCGCTGCCGAGCTAGCAAGCGCAAGGGAACAGATTGGTAGAAGGTGCAGAAGGGGGAGGACTGGCAGGCAGTGCATGGAACGGCAGGGAGGTGACAGGGTCAATAAACAGGTCACACTTGATCAGCAGCCAGGCAATCCATGCAGGGCGCGATCTCAGCAGCAGCAGCCCAGCAGAGACCATCACGCTCAGAAGGCAACACCCACGAAGGCAGCGATGGAGACACGGCTCAGTTATCCCCCCGGCAGTGCCTGCAGCAGCGCTCGTCACCCTGCTGTAGCGCTCGTCACCCTGCTGTAGCCATCTCCCAAGATGGGGTCTTGCCTAATTAGCTCAAAAATTAAGTACTAGGTGAAAGCAGAGATGCAGAGAGGAAGGGTCATTGCAAAGTATGTTTGGGTGTTTACAAACCCTGGGTGAAAGTGGATTCTCTTTCATCATGCCACTGCCACCCACTTAAGTATAAAACCTAGAGATGAGCATCAATTCCCACTTCTGGCAAATGCTATTTTTTTCCACTTCAAGTTGCCAGAAATTAAATCACTTTTCTGCAATTTCTGTAATTTTCTGGATCAGGGTGTATATGTGTGAAGAGGTTTTCGAGGCAGGTATTCAAACCTCAGATTTCCTCTTAGAATACACAAATTCATCCCTCTACCAATCAGACGTAAAAGATTTCTTCTGTTTGCTGTTTAAAGCAAATGCCCTCACCTCTTACTCCTGATGCTTTGACCATAAAGAGGGAGGAGAGAGAGATGGGGAACATGCCATCACTTGCATCCAGTGATCTGAGCGCACCTTGATGGACAACTCAAAGGGACCAAGCAAACACATCCAGCAGCACGGCACAGAAATCAGGCTCTGGGACCCCCAAAGTATCATTAAAACAAGACAGGTCAAAGTGAAATTTCAGGCAGTGGACCACCACTGTCAAGCAATAGTTGGGCATCGCTAACAAAGCCTGCTGCAAAACCTGCCCCATGCAATTGCCTGTGCCCTTTGCACACTTGTTTTCTTAAACTACCCAGAGAAATGGGCCAGGTACATACTAACTGGAGCTAAACCACACCTCTTCCCTTCTCAACCTTCAGATGCCTTCAATAACACACACAAGCAGTTTTTTTCTCCTTTCTTCACCAGCTAAATCCCATTCAAACCTGCTATTTCAGGTTAACAGTTCTGATTCACTACATGAATCTTACTGGCAGATAAAAGTATCTAAATGTTGTGGCCTTGCAATATATTTTTTTGGAAGATAAAGCTCCCAGTTGTTTGTGAAATAATCCATTTCTGTATGTGCATTTGTGCTTAATATTTATTAGAAAAATTGTGAGTCAAAAGTCTCCTGATGGAAGACCCACTCTCTAGTTTATGGTCATTATACAAACCATAGATTTCTTATAACTTTTCTATATCACATACTGCAGAAGTATAAAGATCCTGATGCTCGCTTCATCTCCCACTGAGCTGGAGACACTCAGTCAAAGAGTTAATGTAATTCAGCAGCACACCTGAATCTCAATTCATTTACTCCTGTTGTGGATTTGTCCCAGTTTCTGGATCTAGAAAGCAGCTGTCTTCCTTGCATGGCCCTGTGTTTTTCAATAAAACTATCAGAGGAAAAAAAAAAGTGAGACTTTAAATATTCTTAAGGCATCATGTCTTATTTAAAAACTACTTACAGATTGGCAGGCAGCTCATAAAATATTTATGGGGCAGATTATAAAAGTGAAGTTGTAAAATGATCCCTATATAGGTTTATAAAATATAAAACTGACAGGTAGAATGATGATGAATCCAGCTGGGAATCGGATGCCCGTTGCCTGGCATGACAGAAACCAATTCAGAGAGAAAAATCCTTCAAGAAACCAGGCAGGACGATGCTTGTTCTCCCTGGACCTGTGGAGATACTTTGTGTCTGAACCTGTGCTTCGGGGTGCCCTTTCTGGCCCCACCGAAAGCCTAAGAGAAGGAGGTTCCATCTCCCAGCTGGGGCCACACATGGGACGGCACTGGGGACACATATAGGGACAGCATTTGGAAGTCCCCGATGAGGGAAGGGCCTTGCCTTGCCAGGCACAGCCAGTGCCATCAACTGCTTTGTGCCCTAAACCAGCCTGTAATTTCCTGTCCCAGTCCTGCAGAGATTTACACATTTATTTAATTTCTTAAATATGAGACAAATGAACTCTGTGCGCTTCCCTGAACAGTAACAAAACGCCACTTGCTTTTCAGGGGTCAGACCTTCACTCAGAAGCACATCTTTTACTATAAATCAGCTCTGATGAATGCATCCCACCCACCTCGAGCTGGCATTTTACAGAAAGTTTGTGAGGACCGTGAGGTTGTTGTTTATAAGGGGTTAGTGCTCATTTCATACTATTTTTTTTCAAGATGTTAAAGCAACAAGGTTGCATATGTGTTGCAGGACTGCATTCCACCCAGAGGAACAAACAAACCAGGCTCCATCCATATGGCCAAGATCCTGTCACCTCAGCTCATGTGTGGAGACAATAACTTGTTCAGCAAATCGGTTTATCCTGGATAAACAATGCTGATATGGAGAGCCAGAGGCAAAGGTCCGTGTTCTGCATTCGCCTTTGCTGCTTGCAATCCCAGAGTATATTCAGTAGTACAAAACTACGAAATGCTTGAGGGACTGGTGTAAAACAAACAGCTTTTATACCGGAAGTTGTCTCCCATTTTTCTGTTCACTTTTTTTGATGTCTATAATGAGTTATTTTTCCACTGCACTGGACCGAACTTTCACCTGGGGTAACCTGGTGCAATCCATGCTGGTTGGGAATCTCTCATTCAACTCTACCTACTCTCAAAGTCCTCTTATTCGTAGAATGGGATCAGAAGAGCACTAAAAGGTCTTGAAATGACAAGCTAAGACCTTCAGCCAGTTTGAAGAGACACCAGACGACTGGCCTGAGCTCACCATCTTCTCAGCAGCTTTCCCAGCCACTGCTGTCTCCCTCTCCATGGTGCCAGCCTCCCTTCAACCTCCAGTTAACCAAAGGAAGTTTCACAATTCCAGCAGTGGTATTTTTGGCCTTTAGTCTTTCCCTGCCTTTGTACTGAATGACTCCTTGGCTTTCCTAAACTACTGCCAGAACAATTAAATACCAATTTGAACAAGATACTGTTTCCTACTCTTGCAGGAAGCTCCCTCTGAAGTGATCTCCATAAATTTCTCTGAAGAGGTTGTTTTGCCTTCTGATGGCATGGCCTTTCCCATTTGCCCTTCCCAGCTGGCTGTCGCATTGGTCTCTCCCTAGCTGAGGAGGAATGTGGCAGAGGGTAATTTCCAGCTCAGCTACATTTTCCCTGTGCGTCTCTCTTCTTCACAGTCATCCAGTCCATTCCCAGTGTCCTCTGAGTGGGCGCACGCCATATTTCCCATTGCTGTCACACTATGAACTTGAACATGAGCCAACCATGTGTCCTGGTAGCCAAGAGGGCCAACCATGTCCTGGGGTGCATCAAGCACAACACTGCCAGCCGGGCAAGGGAGATGATTGTCCTGCTCTGCTCTGCACTGGTGTGGCCTCACCTGGAGCACTGTGTGCAGTTCTGGGTGCCACAGGATGAAAAGGATATCAGATGCCAGAGGGTGTCCAGAAGAGGGCTACAAAGTTGGTGAAGGATTTGGAGGGGAAGCCGTATGAGAAGCAGCTAAAGTCACTTGGTTTGTTCAGCCTGGAGGAGACTGAGGGGAGACCTCATTTTGCTCTACAGCTTCCTCACAAGGGGAGGAGGAGGGGCTGGCACTGATCTCTCCTCTTTGGTGATCAATGATAGAACCCAAGAGAACGACAGGAAGATGTGCCAGAGGAGGTTTAGGTTGGACACTAGGAAAAGGTTCTTCACCCAGAGGGTGGTGGAGCAGTGCAACAGGCCACCCAGGGGAGGTAGGAACAGCTCCAAGCCTGACAGTATTCAAGAAGCAATTGGACAACGCCTTCAGACACATGCTTCAGACACATTTTAGGATTGTCATATGCAGGGACAAGAGTTGGACTTGATTATGCTTGTAGATTCCCTTCCAACTCAGGACATTCTATGATTATATAGCTGGGGGACATTTGAGGCACATCTCCCAGCGAGGCACTGCTCCTGCACTGGTGGCATGGCCACCACCGACAACTGAAGTACTGAGAGGTTCTCCTTACCAACGCAACTGGAATGTCTCAAGCAGCAATGTGATGAGGCCATGATTTCAGGAGTATCACAGTATCACAGTATGTTTAGGATTGGAAGGGACCTCAAAAGATCATCTAGTCCAATCCTCCTGCTGGAGCAGGAACACCTAGGTGAGGTCGCACAGGAACATGTCCAGGCGGGTTTTGAATGTCTCCAGAGAAGGAGACTCCACAACTTCCCTGGGCAGCCTGTTCCAGTGCTCTGTCACCCTCACTGAGAAGAAGTTTCTTCTCAAACTTAAGTGGAACCTCTTGTGTTCCAGCTTGATCCCATTACCCCTTGTCCTATCATTGTTTGCCACCGAGAAGAGCCTGGCTCCATCCTCATGGCACTCACCCTTTATATATTTATAAACATTAATAAGGTCCCCCCTTAGTCTCCTCTTCTCCAAACTAAAGAGACCCAGCTCCCTCAGCCTTTCTTCATAAGGGAGGTGCTCCACTCCCTTAATCATCTTCGTTGCCCTACGCTGGACCCTCTCCAGCAGTTCCCTGTCCTTCTTGAACTGAGGGGCCCAGAACTGGACACAATATTCCAGATGTGGTCTCACCAGGGCGGAGTAGAGGGGAAGGAGAACCTCTCTCGATCTACTAACCACCCCCCTTCTAATACACCCCAGGATGCCATTGGCCTTCCTGGCCACAAGGGCACAGTGCTGGCTCATGGTCATCCTGTTGTCCACCAGGACCCCCAGGTCCCTTTCCCCTGCACTGCTCTCTTAATATGTAATCTCCCAACCTATACTGGAACCTGGGGTTGTTCCTGCCCAGATGCAGGACTCTACACTTGCCCTTGTTAAATTTCATTAGGTTATTCCCCGCCCAACTCTCCAGCCTGTCCAGGTCCTTCTGGCATGTCAGCCACTCCTCCCAGCTTAGTGTCATCAGCAAACTTGCTGATAGTACACTCAATTCCCTCGTCCAAATCGTTAATGAATATATTGAATAATATTGGCCCCAGCACTGACCCCTGAGGCACTCCACTAGATACTGGCCTCCAACTAGACTCCGCACCATTGACTACCACTCTCTGGCTTCTCTCCCTAAGCCAGTTTGCAACCCACCTCACTACTCTATTGTCTAGACCACACCTCCTCAACTTAGCTGTGAGGATGCTGTGGGAGAGTCTCCTAGAAGATCTCTGCCTACACAGATTACAGCCGACTCAGAGACCCGAAACTCATTCTCTTCCCAGGAGCAACTCAACTCGTGTCCAGTCAAGCCAACAGAAATTAAAATAATCCTTCCTTTGATTAGTTGGAAAATAGGGGAGAGTGCAAGAGAACAGAAACTGGTGAGGCAGAATGGGGCAGCATGCAGCACAGACACCCAGCTCTCGACACCCACAGAGATATGTCCAATGCCACTGGAGCATATCGTTGGCAAACAGCACCATGTCGTTGCCACGTATGTCATACATTGACACGTATGTCGATGACATACAGTTCATTTCACTGACATGCACATTACATGCCACTAAATACCTTTCCACTTCCCTCTGCCTCCCTTCTTGGGGCAAATTACCCGCCCTGTCCCCTCTTAGTGACAAGAATCAGAATTTGATGAAGACATTTGGCTTTAACATGACACATGACAGTTCTGGTGTGGTATCTGGATTGATCATGGCAAAACACATCAGGTTTGTCTTTTTTTTCCCCTGGGACCCCTGCTCTTAGTGGTGACACACTCTGCTTTGGGTCACGCTATTTCCAGTTGTTGAGATAGACAACCTGGGTACCGAGGTCAGATGAGAAAGCGATTTCCAGGCCAGAACGAGAAAGGGAGGGAGAGGCAGACTGTGCACAGAAAACATGGAGAGAGGACACGAAATAGGGGCCAGCACAGGTGAGAACACTGACCATGTTAGGCTCGGATAGGCAACAGCACGCAGAGAAGAAGCCCACCCACAGCCACCATCGCAGCAACTGAAAAGCAAACAAAAAGGCCCACGATAAGGAATAAATCCCACAGCCCTGGCCAGGTGCAAATACATCTGCAACATTTTTATACGTACTTCTTACTTCTTATTGTAATTACTATTTGGACCTTAACACCCGGGGCTGCAAGAATTTCATGACACACGCTACTGCTGGAGAAAAATGCCTTGGGGGAAACGTATAGATCCTGGTCCTGCAAAGTAATTAAACCATGTGCTTTGAGTACCAGCCATGCGCTTAAACTTAAGCACCTCCTTGGAACAGGCAAAGTGACAGTTTCAAATTCCTCTTGAATAGAAAGCACTGGATGGGTGTGAGCACTGCTTCAGCAGAGCATTATGCACCCACTCAACTCGTGCATTATGCATCTGCAGAAGCAGGCCCTTATGAGTTGGGTGAGAGGATTCAGCCTAAATAAACTCAAAATGCAGTGAGTTGAAAGGTGTTGTGTCTCCACAGCTTGCTTTTGAAGGCTGCCGAGCCATTGCTCCAGCCTGGCATAAGTCTGCAACCCAAGGCTGGCTGCACCTCAGTAACTACCCTTTATCTTTGCAAAGAACTCGCACGGACAATTTTTCTGTTACCAAACTATAAAATACTTCATCCTGAAAAAGAACATAGTGCAGAAAAAACAACAGGAAGATCTTCAGTACAATATACAGGTAGGAGGCCCAACGGTGCAGACATACTCTGGTTAAAGCCAGCTGAAGATCTCACTCATCATTTCTCCTCAAATCATCGTTAACACGTCATCCTCAAAAAAATAATTGTGCTCATCAGATTTTTATGATGTATAACTTACAATGCCTAAACAAATTAAAATAGCCTATTTAGACAAAATTTACATTCTGAAACTGCACCACCTTCAATTATGATGCAAAATAACTTAAGGCATGCAATTATTTACAGAATTATATACTGGATTATGTGCTTACTTAAATTAGAACTGGTGAAGAGTGTCTCTCTAAGCTCCTTTTGCATCAGCAAGACAATTTGCAAGCATTTTCTAAACAGTGATGCCAATTTTTTTTTTTTTTTTTACTGTAATTGACAATACTTGATATTTTCACAAGGCTGCAACTTGTGGAGTCATGCTAATATGGGAGAAGCTGAGCTTTCAACTAAACCTCTGTTAACCCTGGAGGTCCAGATCTCAAAAGCACACAAAGGGAACCCAAGCATTTTATGTTTTGAGACAATTTTGTCATTTTCTGGGTTTAACCTTGAAGGATTTGAGTGCAAGGAACTGGTACATCTCCAGAAGATCACTGTGGCTGTGATGACTTATGCTTTAGGTAGGAGCCCCCTTTCACCCCCCACGCATGTTCTAACAGTTGCTGCTTCATATCTCACTCACTCCCTTTATGGGGAGGAAAAAATGCTCAAGTGCAAGGGAAATATGCCTCAATACAGCCTTCCTCCTGCACACCCGTCACATAACACTGTGTGCTTAGGGTCAAAATACTCACAGGTGTAACACTGGGGGAAATCTAAAGGTACTAGAAACAAACTAAACTGGATTAGTGGACAACAAAATTCATATTCCAGTCCTGAGTGCACTTGGACAGCTAAATGAATGGAGTTTTTTTCCTGAACAGTGAGCACAAAGGAAGATGCATGTTAAAAGAACATCTTGATTTGACAGATAAACTTCAGAGTATTAAAATCCAAGGCTGGCACATCTGGATGTGAAACTCCAGCAAACCCACCGTTCTCTGGCAGCCACCACTTTTGGGTGCTAATGGCTTTGAAGAGGAGCTTACCCATCTCCTCACTCCACGAAGGGCTTTCTTGGTCTACAAGCTGAGGAGCTGAAAGCAAATGCTTTCCAGATGAGATCAGATGCTGTGGTAGGATAAGAGATTGCTGCTCATTGAGATATGCCCGGATCTCTCCAGGTTTTTAAGATCCTTAGGCAGCGAGCTGAGCTGTTCCAAGAGCACAGTATACATCCAAACTACCTGCAAAATCTCCTGTCTCACTGAATCCAACCACAAGGAGAGCTTGTGGAGGCTGCCCTGGGCTCGAGTGGGAGGGCAGGAGCCACTCTGATCTGCTTCAGGTTAACAGATGACATGTCCACGTAATGGTGAAGTTTATTCAGACACCACCTGCTGCATAAAATCCCCTTTGCTGGGAAAGAACAAGGTGCTGAGGCAGCCACCTCTCCAAAAGCCAAGCTGGCTTGAAACAATATGTGACTTCTGCTTCAGGCGCCAGCTTCAAAGAAGGGGCTGCAGATGGGCAGAGACAACACAGAGGAGCCTGGAGCTGCGGTGGGACCTCCCAGAGCTCTGTGGTCGGCCGCTTCTTGGTAAGACCAATCCCACTGCTTTGGGTTCTCTTGGGCGAGGAAAGCCGGCACTCCTCCAGTTCTAGCCAAGGTGACCCCTGCAATGCCTATGTGCTTTGCAAACCCAACTGTCCCGAGCGCAAACTTTATTAAACCTGTACTGGGAGGACTTATCAACACCCTTGGCATCATTTCAAACCCTGGGCTACATGCTTGGTTAATGAAATGTATATATATAAATACATGATGGGCCCCAGCAACTGTGCCTGAAGTCAATGTCATTAATTTACCACAGGCCTCCAAATGACCCAGACAGTGTTCAGAATTAAATTGCATTTCTAATGGCTAGATGCATCTTGGAGAGGCTCTGCCATATATAGCTGCGGCTTTTAAGAGTTAGAATTTGAAGACTTGGAGTCATGATAAATGAAAGCCTTGTTTGTTGCTTTTAATAAGCTGCTATAATGGGGCTGTTCTTCAGAGGTTTGCAGTTAGGGACACAAGGCAGCCCTGAGCAATGGCAATGATTGCTTCCTGCACCACCAGCACGGGAGGCCAGCACTGCCGCTTGCACCTCACGAGTCCACATGCTTGCACTAAACAACAGAGGAGCAGCATTACGCACTGCTACACACATATTCCTGCTCTGCCCAAAACTCTGCTTCCAGCTTGAAGGACAGCCCAATTTCCCTGTCAAAGTGGAAACAGGACGTGCATGATGCCATCAAACACATCATCTGAATGAGGGCAAGGAGTTTTTGTCACTGACTGCTGCACTCCCCCACACTTCCCCTGCTCAGACAAAGCTTACACCAGGCACTCATCTCTTCATCATGGTCCTCCCGCCTCCTTCCCTTGGCTGCTGCTGCAGTAACTCAGAAATATTGCTTTCAAGGGCAATGCCTTGTGGGCTTGGAGTATAATTACAGACTTGGTCCAATCTCACACCCTGTCTGGGCCACAGTCATCTGAAGGCAGATTAACATGAATCCCTAAACCATCCCCAAAACCGTAGCAACTCTGACTGGCTTGTGCAGTGTGTTTGCACAGAAGTACTGAGCCCAAAAGTTGTTGGAGCAGCCAAATTGCCAAGCTAATCTAGGTGGGATGGGGACTACGGGCAGCAGATTTCTACATCAGCCCTGGGAAGGCATCATGGCATCACCGTGTGCAAAGGGGGAAGCACAGGAGAGCTTTTTTGGGAGAGGGATCCTGTACATCAACGCTGCTCATGCTCCTCTTGGGGAAAAGGTATTGCCAAAGAGGCTGTTAATGTGATGGGGGTAGTGAAGACCTTGATCCAAACAGGGGCAGGACCAGCCCCTGCCTGCTCTCAGTGGATGGGAATTTTGATTTGTCAGAGTAACAGCTTCTCTGACAAAATTCTTCTTGTCGTCAGGTGAATTACAGGGGATATTTGGCAGTAGGCAGTGTCATAAAGTGGCTATAAATCATGGGAGACAATGTCCTGTAGGAGGAAGGAAGAGAAGGCAGGAATGTAGAGATAAAAAACCTTTAAAGAGTCACAACTAAAAAAAAATTGTGACTCATGCTGCAAAAGTTCTATGAAAAACGTTATCTACAAACTGTCTCCCATTTCCTACACAAATATTTAAAAAGTAAACTATTTTAAGCCCTGATACAACCTGGAAAATAGGATGGGGGAGGTCTGTGAAAAAATGTATCCGTTTTGACTTTCCACATCAGGGAAGGTCGCAGGCACTGGCTCAGGACCTGGGATACACATCACACCACAATCCTCTCACCATCTCTACTCCCTGAAAGTCACTTTTTAACAAGGTGCACGTATTTGTGTCCAGAAAGCCCTCTGCCACCGCAGGGGCTGATATTTAAAAGTCTAAATCAGCTCAGGTCAAGGATGGATACTCTGGTGCAGAAGCCTCTAATTGCCAGTACCCAGATGGCAAGATTTGTCTTTACTTTGTCTTTTAAAGGCTTGTTCCTTGCCAGAAGAGACTTTATATATACACACAACACAGGGCAAGAGGCAGTTTTTTGTTGCTTCAAATTTTTTTTTTCTTAAGTTCTATAAAAAGCTTCCTCTGGTTCTTTGGAAGATCACTTGAGATGGAAAGGTCACCCATAATGGGTATATAAATGCAGATGCACAGTGCACTTCCTTAGTTATTTTGAGTGGCATCTGCAAACATGCTCAGCATTGACCTAATAGCATCCCTATTTTACTCTGTAAAAGCCTGTTCCATTGTTTAGGACTACAAAGCTCAAATGCTCAAGGGACTGGCAGTCTCTTAACACTCACCCTAAGACCCTGACAATTTTGCAAATGGGGTTTGGTTCAAAGGACCAAACGGGGAGCAGTGGGTTTCCTTCCCAGGCTGATGCACACATGGCCTCCCACCTCACTTGGTAGGAAGAAAGGGGCTGATGCCACAATGACAACTTAACTGCTCCTTGCAAGGTAGAGCGCAAAGGTCTTTGTGACCGGCACTGTCTGACAGACTGTAAAACAAAAGTCTATAAAGATTTTAAATTAATATATGTATATACTCCAATTAGGAAAAAGGGTGCCAAGTGGCATCTAATTCACGCATTGCTCGGAAAGCAAAATCTGTAACATTGCTCTGTGAAATGCATTGCGTTTTCAAGAAGAATGTGTAATGCTAACAAAACAAAGATAATAACAACTCTGTGTTCTTTAATTCAATGCTTGTATCTCGCTTAATAAGAGATTTTCAATCCACTTCTCTTTTTTTTCTGAGACAACTACAGCCTGATTTAGTGAATCTCTTTGATTTGTAATCCTGAGCATTATATAATTGATGTGTCCTTGACGCAAAGAGGGGAATAACTTGAAAAAAGCAATCAGCTATTTTGCATTTATGACCTTGGTCAGAGGATGCATTATTTACAGGAAAAATCTTCTTGAACATCTGCAAGTAAATCAGCTTAAACGCAGCTTAATTGTTTAGGGCAAAGTGCATTTAGCTTCAAATTCCCAGGAACCTTTGGCTTCAGACACCAAGCATGTCACCACAGATGGACGCTGGTGTGTGGAAATGCCACCGCAGCTGCTGTTCAGCTGACCTTTGGTTTACGGCCAGCTGCCAATGGGAAATTCCAAGCTGCTATTTACATTCATTCAAAAGAAGCGAGAAGTAGCAGAGGTACTTGTAAGAAAAAAAAAAACAAAACAAAGGAGGGGAAGAGATGGGGAAACTTCTGCCTTCCAGGACCTGGTGGAAAATAAAAAGCTTGCAAACTCCTGAATTGTACTGCTGGGATATTATTTTCCAAGCTGGGGAGAGCAGGAGGAACCCTGCTCCTTGCTACGGGGCTTCTCTCATGCCCCTGCTCTCCTTTCACAGTTTCCCCAGTGCTGTCCTGTCTCCAGACACACTTGCTTGAGCCTGGCACTTGGTTGGACAGGTGCAAAGAGATGACACAGAGCATCTTAAGGAGAAATATCCAAATTTTCAGGTGCCCAGGGACTCCCATGGAGCAGCACAAAGCCAGTGATGAGGAGCCCATTTGCAGGAGCTAGCCAGGCTACATCCCCCCTGCTGCAGAGCAAGAGAGTTTTTCTCCTGAGCTTTGCTGCTGAGCCTTGTTTTTGCACAGCTTGCCTGGCATGGAAAGCAGTGGTGATTCCAGCTGGAGCAGCTCCTAGAGTTCAAAATGTCTGGTTTTTCTAAAAGCAAGTATGGGAAAGAATGAGGAAAGGGAATTTAACCCCTGGGAACCAGGCACTGGAACCATATAACCACTCCAAAAATACAGGAAAGTGTCTTCCAGAAACAGGTTAACAGCTTCAGAAAGGGATTATCCCATGACTTGAAATGCCTTTATCATCCCCGCAGTGTCACAGCATGGGAGTCACTCCACAAATTGTCTTGAAGTCATATCCAAGGCAAAGCAGCATGATTGACACATTTCAGCAGCACTTCTGTGTCTTCCAAACAGGAGCAATTTATTTGTTTTGCTTTGTTTAATTTTCAAATTGGCTGTCAGCTTTCTGGGGTTTATCTTTCCTTGTCATGAATGACAGAATGCACTAGATGGGCTTTAAAATAATGAGAACTCAAAGTGGCTTGGAAGCTCTGCAGTTTTGAAGCCAGTTCTCTTAAGAACAGACCAAACCTCAGCACTGGAGGCTGCTCCACCACTTCCAGCTGACGGTCTGGGTTCTTTCCAGTCTAGGAGAAGAACTGGAAAGATAAAAATGGATCAAGAGCTCAGCTCCCTCTGCCTGCCCCTTCCCATATGTCCAGCATGGCACTATGGAGAAGCTCCTGGGAGTCTGCAGCTGCCCACAATTAAGGCAGCAGAAGAAGCAGTGACAAAGCTCTACCCAAAGGAGTCAAGGGCTTTTATAAACATGCCAAGAGATAAAGAGCTAAAAGGAAGCACACCCTGGAAAGCCCATTAGGGCAAAGGACAAAAAGACATAATGAATGAGAATTGCTGACAAAAGGCTCAGGCTCTGCATCTGCTTGCTCAGACCAGAGAGGGAAGAAGCAAAAAGGCAACCTGCATAGCGCACATCTTCCTCAGAGGTGTTCCAAGCACTTACTGGTGCCTCTGGAAGAGCAAGAGCTGCTGGCTGCCACACAGCTGCGGTTCCTTACAGCCTTGGAGGGATTTACACAACTCTGCCTGTGATTCACCCCCCTTCTCCTACTTGCAGAGGTGCCAGGCTATGTCCATAGCTTTCCTACGGCCAAATCCTGTTTGCATTGATACAAGCACACATCCAGGCTAGGGGAGGCCAAGGTCCACGTCCCCTTCCCTCTGTTTGAAGAGGGATTTGACTCAAAACCTCCAGCCTTTAAGGAGAGACTTGAACTCCTGCCTACAGCATTCAGAGCCCAGTCTTTTTGGGTACAGCTTTCCTGTAGCCACTGGTGTGAATGGCACCATTCACCCCCCTGGCCGCTGCACGCTTCTTGTGCAGACAGAAGCATTTACTTTCTGATTTTTAAGCCCAACAAGCCACTCAAAGCAGATGACAGGAGCTCGAATGGCTGAGCTGGAAGGGACTAGTCAGTCTCTGACCTTGAACAGAGATGAGTCTGGCAGCACACTCACCTGTTAGGATGGGAAATAACCATGTCCTCCTATGGATTCCTGGGGACAGAGCTGCCCAGCCTGGCTGGGTTTCACTGCACTGCCTTCGCAGACTGACACCCTGCTTCCTCTGGGAAATAAAGCCCTCAGGTGATACCTTCAGCATCAGCACAGTTCCTCTGCAAACATCTTGTAACTACACTTAACACTTAGGAAATCCTGTAATTTACAGCCACCTTGCTAGACCCGAGCATAAGACAGACCTGCATCGTGAAAACAGCCATGGGCTGATGGGTACCTTAGAAGCGTAAATGTTTACTTTGCATTGAGAACAAATTTAGCGGTACCAACAGATATATCCCACATTGCTTTGCATGGAGGATATCGCATTGTTTTGACTACTGCCATGAAAAAAATGTACTAATACATGTGTAGTATATGAAAAAAGTGCCTTGTGTGCTGGTTGCTATGCCAATTCAGTGCGGCAGTACAAACTGATCCTGATACAAGCCAGATTTCCCCCCAATACCACAATCCCATGTTCACCAACAAGTTCCATCCACTTCAATTAGAGTTGTCAAAGATGGTATAGCCCAGGCTGTCATCACTTGCCTGTGTTTAAGCACATGAGAAGTCAATGGGATCGCTCGCTGGTTTGAAGCTGAGTGTTTCCCCCTGTGGGCGAAGCTCTCTGTATAATTTATTAGCATATGGGGAACACAGTAGTGTCCTACACATGAAGAATGAAACCCAGACCTCGCCAAAACTTGGCGTGCTTGACCATTCGGCTGGGTTTCTTCTCTTTTCCTTTGCAAATGTTTTCCTGAAGTTTTCTCTGTAAGCAAAGCCTATTGTGAACTCTGAGTGCAAACAAATTGGCTTTGGGATATTCTACCTGTAGTAACATGTTCTACTTATTTTTAAAGGAATGTGAAAACACTCCTGTGAGAGTCAAGTCTAGTAATCAGGGCTAGTCTATGCAGAGATGAAAATCATGGGGAAGTGAAGTACCTCTGTGAGGGAGCTTTTGCCATTCCTGCCTGTCCAAACAGATCAATCAGCCCACCTTTGTGCTGTTTCACAGTGCTCTTGCTCAACATGTTGCTCTCGCCCAAATTGTGCTAATCAGCTGGTCAGATAAAAGTTATTACCAAAGGTGGAGAAGTATAAATGCACAGCTTCTTCTCTTACCTTCCGCTGAGAAGGAAACCGATAACAACAGCCAGCAGAATGACTCCCACTGTTACAGACACAACAATTATAGGAATCTGGCTCTGGTCGCTGGATGCAGCTACTGCTAAGATGAGAAACAGAAAATGGAGATTAAGGTTAAAATGATAGTCAGCCTTCATACATGAGTCTTTCATGCGAGGCCACCATTGAGGTTTGTCTTACCCATTCATTTCTTCTTTTAAGCTTTATGGTTTCCCTCTCTGCCATCTCTTTCTAATTTGGAAAAGGAATGGGTGGAAAGAAACCAAAACACATGCAAAACCAAGCCAAAAAACCAACAAAAATTACATCTTGTGGCTGAATTCAGAAACCAAAGTGTTGCAGAATGCAGCCTTTGAGTTTGCAAACTTGAGTTTGTCTTCCTGGGTCAGCTGCATTAGAAATCACACAGATAAATGATGAAAACCCAACAGGTTCCCATTTGCAGAGAAAACATTTATGCAATATTATTAAGACACATGAGCAAGATCTCTGAAACAAACAGCATTACCTGTGCTTTTAGAAGCTATAAACAATTTAAAACTAACTCCTTGTGGCATCTATATAACATGGCCAGAAAGTGCAATCTGTAAAACAGGGAGCTGCTAAGTCACATAGGCTGCTGGGTGTTTTATTGGTCAAGGGAAGAAGAACTCTCCCAGCCCTGGTTTTGGAAAGATCCTTTCTATCAAAAGGCAGGAGACAAGTGATAAAGCCACAGGCAGAAAGGTCAGGAAAGTTGTTGGAGAAACGGGTTTTGCCCCAGGTTAGCTAAGAGTGGGTGAACAAACTCCTGTGGCCTGTAAAATAGCAACATGAACACCACTGGTATTGTGTTTAACTGCTTGGCACTACAGGGCTTTGCATGTGGGGTTCCCCAAGCAGAAAGCAAAGCCTCCTCACCGTGCCCTCTCCTGCCAGCTTCCTTAGCTCAACTATCCCCAAAAAACAGCTCCCTGATGCAGAAACCGCTGTTGTACAGGAAAAACTTAATTATAGCTCCTGCCAGGCCTGGATGAAGCTTCATCCACCCTGGGGAGCATCAGGCATCAACTGCACACTGCAGAAGCCTTTAACTAAATGATTAAAGTAAAAAAGGGGTCCTTAGCACAGGATTAACTTTATAGAGGCTATAAAATAACTGAATACAGCCCCATATTAACTGTTAAAAGAAAAGAAAGAAGAAAAGGGATGGCATTAAATATTGATCTGCAATGGGTTTCAAGTAGCTTTTCATATGGAGCTCTCTGGTGCTTGACAGTGAGTGGCACGGACTACCACAGCAGGGGTAATGATTTCAGAAGGACTGGCCCTGATAACATTAAATATTTAATGTTAACTGCTACAAACCTGTGCTGTCATCCAGAGATTTTATTACCATCAAGAATTTATGGAGGCTCCTTATGATGACGTTTTATTGCTTTCTTGACAAAATAATTAAAAAGAAAAACATTTAAAGGAGAAGATTAAGATGTGACTCTGGTGGGGTTTTTTGTGTAGCTTGAGGGATGGGGAAATGAGATAGATCCTGCTGCAATCCATGGCAGCTAAAAATCCCAGATTCATAAGCTAAGCTGCAACCTTGCTGCCATACAAAGCTGGACCTGCATTACCCCTCCTCGACTTGGTGACATGTTCCTGCTCCCTCCCAGCTGACCAGCTGGATTAGCTCACTGATCCAGCAGAAAAACAGCTTTTGGCAAGGTCAGGTTTGTTACAGCTAGATGAGCTTGGTGGCATTTGGAAAGGAGGGAAGCAACAACTGGGCACAGCCAGCAACAGCTTCCACTTAAATAAAAAACTTCCACTGAAAAATGCAGCCCTGGCTGCATTGCAGTGCTTTGCAGAATTGCACACACAGGCAGCAGTATGTAAAAAAAGTCCAAAATTTTGAAAAAGAGGAAAGTGCCAAACAAGTTACACTTCCCTCACCATTTCTCAGGTACAATCCTTAGATCATGCAGGTGTTAGCAACTCATGTTTCCTCCTAGTGTATTATAAATTTACAGAAGCCTTGCAAACTGGAAACAAAACCTGTTGTTCAGTCCAAAATGATTCTGAAGGCTATGTTTTATTCTCAAAGCAGTCACTGAATGGTTTTCATTTGCATTCGAATAAAAATAATTTGCATTGGCTCTGACAAGGGGTTCAGATCTAAACTCCAATGTAGCAGAGAGATTTTGATCTGTGCTTGCTTTCAGGTTCTCTGGGATGTACAGGAAAGCAGTGGGAGTCTGGTCACACTCACAGCTCTAATATTGACTTTATATAAAGCCTTGGAAAAAAAAGTCACTTTTTAAAGGTTTTTATATGCCATTTGTGCAAGATACTGAGGCCTACATTGCATTTCCATTCTGCCAACTGTTTAAACATGTGGTTAAATCCTGCTTCAGCCAGAGCTCAAGTCCAACAGAGGAGCAGCAGTGGGTATTCCTCCGAGTACACCAGCAGCTCTTTCGTATGAGAGAAGTCCCTACTCCTCTGTCTTTAAAAAGCTAAAAAACCTGGTTTGGCAGGTGTGACTAAATGACTCAAGGGGTTTAAAGTGTTTTAAGGTATTATCACATGATGCCCTCAAAAAATCCTGATTAACATAGATAATTACATAATGGGCTTTATGCATGTGCCATTATTTTTGGACCAGGATTGCAGGTACCAATGGCACTGGATCAAATATGCATAAATTTCATATCAGATTTATTAATAGCCAGGAACACTATTACTCAAATGACTCTAAACTAGAAACTTCCCAACTGCAAGCAGAACTTCCCTCGTATAACACAGAATGATTTTGGGCATAATCTCATTTTGTTGCTACTTTTAGGACACGACTAATGGTTAATACAATAAGAAATACATTAAATAGACCATTCTTATTGCATTAATGTTTCCATCATGATGCAGTTTGCACTGTATTAGTTCAGCCACTGGCTCCACAGCTACATCTGCACATGCATAATGATTCCTTTAAAACCTACTGCAGCTTCAAAGGCAGCATGCTCTGAAAGGACAACTTGGCATCTTCTCAAAGATGCTGAATTTTAAATGAACTGGAGTAACAGTAATCAAAGTATTGATGAATCTGAATTTCTAAGGAAAACATACATAATACTGGCTCTTTTTCACAGGAACGAACACAGTATTTCCAGTGTAAAATTCCTCTTCCATGCAAACAAAATAAAAAAGATTAATAACTGACAGTTGTACAAACTGAAATACATAGAACATATTTTCTGAGGGAGAAAATTATTTTTGACACCTCTGCAAAATTGTGGTAATAGGGACAAAAGGAATTTTGCCACAGCTGTGCCTGAAATCAGGGGAAAGAGCTGCTGTGCCTCTGTGTGCCTTGGGAGTTCACCCTACTACAGAATCTGCTCCAGAATCCACATCAGATTCATTAAGAGGGGGAAAAAAAAAAAAAAATCAGACCCCACA
Organism: Streptopelia decaocto; assembly: GCF_964273445.1. Lineage (NCBI taxonomy): Eukaryota > Metazoa > Chordata > Aves > Columbiformes > Columbidae > Streptopelia > Streptopelia decaocto. Next base: position 29,820,933 of record NC_138658.1, read on the forward strand.
AATTTTTAACAGGCCCAGTAAAGTCCTGTGCCTGAAGTGCACATTTTTGCAGTTTCTGATCACAAGTTAAAATCCTTTCCTGGAGGCTGTAGCATTGGCAGCCAACAGAAACCATCTTTCAGCCTCACACCAACTTACACCAAACGACACTAATGCTGATTCAGTTCTTCCCTTGGAGAGAGGCACCATTTGAGGTTGTTTTTCCCCAGATAAAGATATTTAAGAGAGCTCAGCATCCTCCACAGATAGCTACTAAGAGATGCAGAGGAGCAGGTCTCATCCCCTCTCTCTTCCTGAGAGTAAAGTCCATGTCCTGTTTTCCATCAGCTCTCAAAAACGCAGCATTTGTCTAAGCAGGAAGAACTATGAATTTCTGGAGCCTGAAGGCTGACTTCACCTCCCGTCCCACCACTTGAGAGGAGGAAGCAGGGACAGATGCACTCGCACAGTCGCGATGTGCTTGATGCTTCTGAAGTCAAGGGATGAGGCAGAGCACAAGACTGGCAGAGCTCTCTGCAAGGTATTGATCCCCTGCTTCCTTTCTAGTAACCGTTCCAGAGATGCAGGCTGACAGTAATTAAAAGGACTTACACACTGGGCTGGTTTCAAACTCAAATCTTCGGCTGAAGCCACCATAGCCAGCGGCTGTCCGTGCTCGGATCTGGAAGACGTAGGCCGAGCCTGGTTTCAAGCTGTCTGCTGTAATCGTTGTCTCTTTGGATTTGATGATGGTGTAGCTCATCTCCTGGTCCTTTTCCCAAGCATCCCCCAAAAAAACACAAGGTTCAAATGTACAAATAGTGGCTCTCCCAGAAGACAGAATCTTAGCAACCCACACAGCAACGTTACGAAGGATGACTGAAATGTGCATTTTTGAGGATCTCTTCCCCCCAAAAAAACCCTCTGAAGGCCTTTTCTGGGGTATGGTGAGATCTGACTTTATCTTGCCCAGCAGCTTTTATAACCACTGGCTCTGGGAGGTATGAAACAGAGCAGAGGGACGTTTCCGCCCATAAATTACAATACGGGGACCAACTTGGTATTGGAGTAGGAGCAGTTTCCATTGCTTGGGATGGACATGGCTTGGGGCAAGGGAAAGGTTCATCCTACAAAGATCAACCCCAAGGCTTAGAGAAGAGGAAGAAAGTCCCATCACTTTAGAAAGGGATTTTAATTCACACAAAAATGACTTCCCATTTATGTAATTAGGCCTAAAAGAGAATAATACTTTATACTTGGCAAAACTTTATACTGATATTTCTAGAACCATGAATTAGACCTTGGGAAGGGAAGAGTCAACCAAAACTACAGGAAAATATCTAATTTTGCATTGACCTCCTGAAGCAACAGACTTGAAGAAAATTTTCTGAAGTAAGTCTTCATTTACATCAGTTTCTAATGTGAAAGAGTTTCAGTTCTTTGATTAAAATTTAGCCTACATGCTTGGTAATTACTCTTAGAATTATTTACTGTAGCATATAATCTAGACGAGCTCATAAATTAAGGACTACAAAGTTGGAAACTGCTTTTTATTCACTGTATCCTCTCAGATCCAAATTATTCTGAGGTAAACAGGAGTTCTTAGTAATCTCCTACCAAAATTTTTGCATAGCTATTAGGAGCTGAACTGATTTTTATTTTTAATTTAATGGTCAACTTTCCTTAGACAGTAATATGCCTGGATAAGGCCCTATGAATTTTCAAATGCAAGACTACGTATTTTCTCGCCAAAGCCTGTAGCTACGGAAGACTGTTCGGGAGAAACGTGTGTGTGTGTATCTGTTCTTTTTTATTGTTACGGAGCGATTTGTCTTAAAGGAATATAATCTGACAAAACTCTATTTTCCAAAACATAAATCACTCTCATCCCCTGGAAATGAATGCTGCAATTTTACCCTCACAAAGGGCTGAAACTGAAAGAATATAAATGACAGTAGCAACAAACAAGAAGGATTAAGGATGACATCCCAAATCTAACTCAACAAATGGTTAAAAAGCAATAAATGAATGTTAGTCCACATCTTTGCTTGTACATCAGCCCAATCAGGTTTTCGATACATGGTTGGCTTCTGCAAACATTTAAATACTGGAGCTTTTCTAGGGAAAACATTAACCTTTAATGTCAGCCTTAAAGCATAAATCAAGACAGCTTAAACTCGGATCGGCTGTAGCAACCTCCTCATGAAGGACTTGTGCTTGAAGAACTATTTACTGAAGCTATTTAAGATTAGTTCTGGACCACAAAGACAACATTTTAAACCCCCCGCTCTGATTTGTTTGAAAACAAATTATGCAACATGAATAAATATATGGATTTTTTTTTTTGCTTTAATTATCTGCTCATTATCAAGGTTTCTAGAGGCTAACCTTCCCAGACCACTCCACTTCGATGCACTACAATGGTCATTCAAACAAGTTAATAAAAAAATCAGTAATTGATTATTTCTAGCAAAAGCCTATCTTGATTCTTTCTTTGTGCTTTAATCCTTTTGAAATGCCTAGCTCTATTTCAGACACTCATGCACCTCGTGCCCCTGCCCAACCTCCCTTTTCTGCAAAAATAATGTTGATTTTATCCTGATACAAAACATTTCTGAAATTCTTTTTCCCCTATTTGCATGGGGTGTTTGACTGGGTCCCTCCCATGGTCAAAGAAAGAAGAGAGGAGTAAGGACCCAGTCATGGTCCATGTTGAGTGGCCTCACCTGCCTTATCCACAGAACTAATGGATTATTTTCCTTAAAATAGAAATTTAATCAAAAAAGTGACTTGTGACTCAATTTCTTTCTTCACATCAGAGCAGACACAATCTCTCTGCAAGACCTTTCTCCTCTCCCTTACACTGTGGATGCAAAACCAAGTGTGAAGTCAAAATACCAAGGCTAAAGGATAGCTTGATGTTTCCAGGAAGAAATAGATACCCAAATCCCAAGTCCTCCTATTTTTAACAAATGAGCAGGCTCTATCTTAATGTGATAAGGCCAGAGAGGAACCTGACATGCAGATTTAATGTATTTGTTCAAGAGAAGTGGCACACTAATGGAAAACAACACCCTAATTTCAAGTCTCCCTAATCATTTACTGCAAAATCAATCTGACATTGATTTATGCATAAAATCGCCCCATTCTCTTCCATGACTCAAGAAAATTATAATGAAAAGGACAGTAGACAGAAGGTACTTAGGATGTTCGGTAATCAGTCCGTCACACCTTTTCAAAATATTTGATTTCATATTCCAGGATGATGCCGTTGGGTCGATCTGGCTCCTGCCAGGAAAGGGAGATGCTATTTTTAGTTATCTTCCCTTTTTTCACACTACTGACTGGAGAAGGTGCTGCAAGACAGGAGAAAAAGAGAACAGACAAAACCCACGGTTAGTGAGACATTCTGTCCCAGCCAAAGCCAAACTCGTCACCGTCTTCCCCAATACAGGGCAATACTGCAGATCAGGGGGAGTAGTTTTCACCGGGGTGGTTTTTGCCCATTTTTAACAACTGGATTCACACAGATTTTCAGGATCTGACCAGCATCACCCACCCAAGCAAAGTAACACTGTGAAGCAACAGCAGCAGTTACACATTGACTGTATCTTTTCAAGCACTTGTCAAATGCACCAACCCCACGCCTCACCTTTCCTAATATGTCAGAAGGCTGTGTTGTCACAGTAATTGCATATTGCTTTCCTTCAGCTGCTATGAAGTTACGTATTTTAGCATGTACAGAAGACCATAGGTTACATAGGCTCCTTAATGATTTATTTTTTGGCTTGTGCAGTAGTTAAAGTCTAAGCATCTTTCAGCCTCCTCCTTCCAGAAGCACTGAACAAGCTAGCAAGGCACTTAAAACCTTTACAATTCAATTGCTTTCTATAAATATTACTGGAGTGTTATAGCTCACATAGTGACATTAATTCCTTCCAAATGGCAACTGTAAAGATTTTAATGGTGATGATGGTTCGGAAGTTTGTGGTGTGCTTGGGGAAGCCGCCAAATGAAAAAGCAGCTATAGGAGCTCTGCTGCTTATTTTAAGATGCAGCCCTGAAGGGTTATTGGCCCTTCGCAGCACAGATGTGCATCAGAAACAGGCTTGAACCTTTGTTTTCAGTCCAGTATTGGCAGAGACTTTTCAAGTTGTGGTTGTTACCATCCCTGCCAGCTCCTGAGCAAAAGTTGCAATGGACAACGCAACCGTAACACGCCAGGTACTTCACGTCTGCGATTAGGAAACAAGACTAGAGTGAAGAGGGAATGGGAAAAATTCATACTCCCTAATTTAAAGGGCTGAGAGCAGCTTCTCCAGAGGAAAAACCAGCCCACACTTGGCTGAGGGTCTCCAACTCACCCTCCAGATAGGCCAGGTCTAGGTTGGGATTACAGGGGGCTGGAGAGACCCATAGCAAAGACCGTGGTGGCCATATGGGGAATGGAGTGCAAAGACCAGTAGCAAATGACCATATTTTATCTTCCAAAATGTATTTGGAACTATTAAAAAATAATTTTAAAATGACTTCTATATGCATGACTAACTAATTAGCATAATACTAAACCAAACCTCTAATTAAGTAAAATAAAGACAACAAACAAATTAATTTTGCCAGGTCTGATCTTCAGCCAAAAAGAGTAAGGGAAGTGCTGCAGATGATTATCCCTGGATAGAAGGCTAGCAGCGAGTTTTCTCTTTCAAAGCAAGTTCCCACATCTCAGTCTCTTTTCAGCCCCAGTGTTTCTCACTCCTGTTTACTAATCTCTCATCCACTTGGCTCTCAGAAGATCCTGAAAGGTGTTGGTCATTTCCATATTGTTTTCTGTCAGAGAGCTGGCATTAAGCTGCACGGACAACACTCGCTTTTCAGCTGTGCATCCACCACTGTGCTCACAGCTGCTCCACTGAGCAAGTAAAACCACCTGGATTTGAATGACTATCGTGTTATTTATGTAGACATTGCACAGTGATCACTGACCATTTTTCATCCACAAAAGTCACCTTGCCCTCAGCTGATGTCATCCACAATGTCTTGGGCTACGTGAAGGCTAATAACAACGTAGACTCGGACTGCTAATCTGGTATAGGATTTTGCATTAATTAATCCACATGCCTAAATGGGTGTTGTGCAATGCATGTCCATGGCAAGTTGAGTCGTGCATGTGAGATATATGGTCTATTGCACATGTGGATGGACAGATGTGTTAGTCCAGAGATGACACAGCAAGTAGCAAACTCCATTAAAACAGGATGAACTTCCCTTCTAATGTAAAGGCAGGCAAATGGTTTTCATGGGCATTGGAAAACAAGTCTCACTCTGGGGTGGTGGTGCCAAATAACAGGTGATTACACAGCCCTACTTAAATACAGGATACTGGTCAATTCTTATTGTGAGTCACTTGGATGCTACAGGGGAATGAGACACCGAAGTATGCAGAAAAAGGGACATGTGCCCCTCTGGGACTGCTCCCCAATGCCCTGAAATCCCTGCAATGCCCGTCCCAGGCTTGTGGAGCTGGCAGCAAAGGTCCAGCAGGATGGAGAACGTAAGAGCTGAGCACTAAACCTCTTTAAACGCCCATTAGCAAAAGCAAACTTGAGAAATGCAGCGAGGGGAGACCTCAGCACTCCCTGGCATCAAATGCCTCTCAGGAAGGCAAAAACCATGCAATTCTCAGTGTCAAGATTGCCTGATGAAATAATGAACTTTCCATCCACTTTATTGAGGTTTCCTGAAGTGTTTATAGGACCAAGGCTCACAAGTGCTTTAAAAACAAGCGAACAATGCAAGCACTCCTGAACTCTGCTGCAAAATTCTTCCCCGGGAGGTTCAGGGGAGTTTAGCTCCCTTCTTCATGTGCGTCAGCACAGTACAACACAAAATGCATCTGCAGCCATCCAAAAAGTGCCTGTCAAACTCCCCTAAAACAGAGCATCCTCTTTAAAAGGCAGTGTGTTAAAAGCTTTGCTAGTTAACAGCTTCAATGGACTTAAATCTCTCACTGTGCGAGTCTCTGACGTGTTCACTTGTGGCTCTGCAGAATGGTCTATTCTACCAGGGAGAGGAGGAAAGATAAGAAAACAAGTAATGCAACTCTCAGAGTAAATTAGAAAAGGAGTAACTGTATCCTTTTTGAATCTCCTTCAAAAGAAGCATTAAAGTGTAACCATGAGATAAAGGGCAATTAAGTACATCTAATAAATCCCAGTGGTGCTGGGATGATACAGCAACTACTCTGTACCCTCAACACAGGGAGATTATAATGCTCTGAATCAAAGGAAGGAAGGAAGGAAGGTGTAAGTATTTTAGAGGTTTTTTTGTCAAACAAAATGTAATCCAAGCCAGGCAAGCGGACAAAGCCTGCAAGCATTCGGTCTTAAAAGCCTGCAACTGGATACTGTGCTATATGATCTGAGGAAAATAAAAGGATTACTCAAGACTTGCTTTTCAAAGGTCACTGCTTCTGCAAGGGCAGCATGCTCTTAATAAAAGAAGTCCGACCACTGAGAACTTGCATTTGGAGAACAACATGCAAAAAACCAAATTCACATAAGAGTGAGGATATACAAAGCTGGGCTCTCCCACATTTCTTATAAAAGGAGGCATAATTCTTGTCCAAATCCCTGCCTTGACACTGCAAAAGGTGGATGGACATCACAAATTGTTTACACATCACTTTACAAGTAATCTGCAGGTATGCATTAATGTCTTAGCAAAAGACTCAAAATCAAAGAGGGATATTGCATCATTTATGTTTATGTTCACCTTTCGTGAGAACAGCCATGCATGTGATGAAAGCAAACAGAAGATGTAACAAGGTGTGAAATTGCTAATGTACATTTTTGGTTTCCTGAGACCAAAATTAATCAGGAAGCAAATAAAAGCACAGAAAAATGTTTCTACTTTATTCTATTATGTTTCTAATATTTCTTAAGAAGAATAAGGGGACACACCAAATAAAAAAAAATGAAAGTCTTTGCAGAAGATGCATCATTAGTCACATCTGAATAACTACAGGAGGTGATTTCATGAGGAACAGACCTTTTAGGACACTCTTCCTCCGCAACCTTTGATAATGACATTAGCACTGAATTAGCCTTCTGGGCATCAAACACAGTATTTGCAAAATACTGTGCTGTGGCCCACTAACATCTAATACACAATGATGCTTATGGGAGTAAAACGGTAATTATATTTTAAGAGAAACTAATGTTATCAGGTGAATGACCACTGCACCAAGATAAAACAAATAATTTAGTTTCTACATTTCATGGTCTACCTAATGCTCTCTCCAGCCCAATTACTTTTGCCTCAGTATTTTTCACTCTGGCAGAAACCACAGCTAATGTCTCCCCATCTCGCCCTTAGCCCCACAGCTGGTGAAATTCTCCACTTCTAAGCAAAAATAATACTAGCTCCTTTCACCTGAAGGGCAAAACCCAAGCCATCAGCCCAGGACCTTCAATCCAACTTTAACTTCTCCTAGGACAGATCCTCACTTGGAGCAACCCAGCGTAGCCAAGGAAGAGATGCTGACTGACCCGGGCAAAGGGGCTGGTACCCTCCTTCCTCTGCAGCTCAAGGTATATCGGCTTCAGGCCCCTTTCCAAAGACAACAGAGACATCAAAGATGCTGTTATAATCTCCCTTTCATGTATTTTTAATGCATTTGCAATCTCTTTTATCGTGATTACATTCCTGTGTGTGCAAACATTTTGGATCTAACACTTCAGACCTCACCAAAACACCTTGGGGCTCCTCCCTTCATGTGACGTCACACTTCTTTTGTGGTCTGAATTTATGCCAGACGATTTAGAAATCGAATTAATGCTTGTGATTAAACCAATACCTTCACTTGTCATCATATACAAACAAATATTTATGCTATCATTAATACACTTATAAAGACAGCTTTGATTACAGAAAATGAAACCTCAAGACAAGTAATTTTGGTTCCACTTTAAAACCCCAGTATACTGCAATTTTTCACTCCGTTTATAATTAATGATATTACTGACTTTGGCCTTATTATTAATAAGGCCTTTGGTGACTTCAGAGTTTGGAGCAAGACCTGCATTATTCACCAAGTCACACTAAAGGTATGTGAAATTTCAGGCAGCTTCAAGCAGGAGATTCATTTTTAACAAGATAACACACATTAGTTAAAACAGAAAAAAAAAAAAAAGGACTTAGCTGCATCATCTCTTTGCACTTCTGTATAGAAATGTTATACATTTATAAAAGCTCACCACTCAAAGGTTCCCTAAGACTACTTTTACTGCAGATGTCATACCTGGGTCCAACCTTAGCATTTAAGTAATGACTTCCGTGCTGTGACTTTTAACATACTGAGGTGTACCTTGGTTTGCCTGTTTTGGGGTTTCAAAACTCCTTGCCCCTTGAGGACAAGTCAGTGCAAACTGTGCCTGGCTATTTAGGCAAACAGCTTGGACCCAAATTTGCAGGTGCTTGTATGTATTTTGAAAAATAAGTGTCCAGGGAATAAAAGGTCCTTGGACCATGTAGTTTTAAATGCCAATTCAATTTTGCCTGAGACCTTACATGGCATTTCAATTATGCACAGGCTGTAAATAGTGCAAGGGGGTAAATTTTAGTTCCAGGGTTAAATCCGAATGCCTGGCAAAATATGAGCCCAATCCTAAAACACCATTCATATATGGAGATCATTTTCTTTTGAATGATTATTCAAGGTATCCCTTAAGCAGATGGGGACTTCATGCTGGTTCTTTTCACACATCAAATATCAAAATGAGAACACAATCTCCACATTTCTTTGGCAACAAATATATAGTGTTTCTCCACATCTTCCACGTCCCAAGATGAACACCTGAGGTAAACGCAAAGTCTCAGACCAATTTACAGTCTCTGTTACCCACTTCCATTTTGAATGCCTTCAAAACCTGAGGCGCCATGACGTGTGCCTTAAAACCAAAGAAGTCACGTTGTGTGATGGAGAAACCCAACTCAAGCACTCAGTGGCCCTGACAGAAGGCAGGGTCCCATTCTTCTATGTGAATCCATGGCTAGCCCAAGCAACCAGATTTCTCTCACATGAAAATGGGGCAATCATAGAATCATTTTGTTTGGAAGAGACCATCAGGATTATCGAGTCCAATCATAACCCAACCTAACTCTAGCGCTAAACCATGTCCCTAAGAACCTCATCTAAACACCGTTTAAACCCCTCCAGGGATGGTGACTCTGCCACTGACCTGGGCAGACCATTCCAATGCCTGACAACCCTTTCCGTGAAGAACTTTTTCCTAATATCCAACGGAAACCTCTCCTGGAGCAACTTGAGGCCACCTCCTCTTGTCCTATCACTTGCTACTTGGGAGAAGAGACGAACAACCTTCATGATACAACCTCCTTTCAGGCAGTTGTAGACAGTGAGAAGGTCTCCCTTCAGCCTCCTTTTCCTTAGGCTAAACAGACCCAGTTCCCTCACCTGCTCCTCTTTTGACTTGTGCTCCAGGCCCCTCACCAGCTTTGTCACCCTCCTCTGCACTCTTTCTAGTACTTCAACGTCTTTCTTATCATTTGGGGCCCAAAACTGAACATAGTATTCAAGGTGGGGCCTCACCAGTGCCGAGTACAGTGGCACAATCACTTCCCTAGGCCTGCTGGCCACACTATTCCTGATACAAGCCAGGACGCTGTTGGCCTTCTTGGCCACCAGGGCACACCGCTGGCTCATATTCAGCCAGCTGTCAATCAACACCCCCAGATCCCTCTCTGCCATGCAGCTTTCCAGCCACTCTTCCCCGAGCCTGTAGCGCTGCCTGGGGTTGTTGTGACCCAAGTGCAGGACCCAGCACTTGGCCTTGTTGAACCTCATACAATTGGCCTCAGCCCAACAATCCAGCTGGTTCAGATCCCTCTGTATGGCCATCCAGCACACAATGTGGTGTCATCTGCAAACTCACTAAGGGTGCACTCAATCCCTTCATCTACATCATTGATAAAGACATTAAACAGAACTGACCCCAATACTGAGTCCTGGGAAACACGACTCGTGACGGGCCGCCAACCGGATTTGGCTCTATTCACAACTCTTTGGACCTGGCCCTCCAGCCAGTTCTTTATCCATTGCAGAGTACACCCATCCAGGCCTTGAGCAGCAAGCTTATCCAGGAGAATGCTGTGAGATACAGTGTCAAAGGCCTTACTGAAGTCTAAGTACACCACATCCACAGCCTTTCCCTCATCTACTAGTGGGGTCACCTTGTTATAGAAGGAGATCAGTTTGGTTGAACAGGACCTGCCTTTCATAAACCCATGTTGACTGGGCCTGAACATATGGTTCCCTTCTAAGTGCTGTGTGATGTTACTCAAGATCACTTACTTCATGACCTTGCCCGGCACTAAGATTAGACTGACAGGTCTGTAGTTCCCCGGATCATCCTCCTGGCTGTTCTTATAGATGGGCATCACATTAACCAACTTCCAGTCAACTGGGACCTCCCCAGCTAGCCAAGATTGTTGGTAGATAATGAAAAGTGGCTCAGTGATCACCTCCACCAGCTCCCTCAGCACCCTTAGGCGTATCCCATCTGGCCCCATAGACTTGTGGGTGTCCAAGTGGCGTAGCAGGTAGATAACGATTTCCCCTTGGATTATTTGGGCTTCATACTGCTCCCCATCCCTGTCTTCTGGCTCAAGGGGCTGGGTACCTGGAGCACAACTGTTCTGACTGTTAAAGACTGAGGCAAAGAAGGCATTTAGTACTTCAGCCTTTCCTTCATCCTCTGTCACTACGTTTCCTTCCGTATCCATCAGGGGATGGAGATTCTCCTTAGCCCTCCTCGTTGCTAATGTATTTATAGAAACATTTCTTGCTGTCTTTCAAAGCGGTGGCCAGGCTCAGCTCTAGTTGGGCTTTGGCCCTTCTGATTTTCTCCCTGCATAACCTCACAGAGTTCTTGTATTCCTCTTGAGTGGCCTGCCCCTCCTTCCAAAGGTTATAAATTATCTTTTTATTCCTAAGTTCCAGCTGCAGCGCTCTATTCCGCCAGGCCAGCCTTTTTCCCCGTGCGCTTGCCTTCCAGCACAAGGGGACAGCCTGCTCCTGCGCCTCTAAGATTACCTTCTGGAAGAGAGACCAGCCTTCTTGGAATCCCTTGTCCTTCAGGACTTTCTCCCAAGGGACTCTGCCAACCAGCCTTCTGAACAGGTCCAAGTTTGCCCTTCGGAAGTCCAAAGTGGCGGTTCTGCTGACCACCTTTCTAACTTCTCCAAGGATAGTAGACTCAATCATTTCATGATCACTATACTCAAGGCAATCTCCAACTGACATGTTCCCACAGAGCCGTTCTCTCTTTAGAAACAACAAATCCAGTGGGGCTCCTTCCCTGGTAGGCTCACTAACCAGCTGTGTTAGGAAGCAAAATATTTCATCTGCCTCTTTATCCTGGTTTGGGCGTCTGTAACAGACCCCCACCAGGATGTCCACCTTGTTGCCCTTCCTCTTGAGCATGCGAGCTCAATACGATAATGCGAGGAAATAATCCATAGACACTTAACCCTATCATCATGCTCCTCAAGTTCCAGATAATCAAAACCCTCCCTAACATACATGGCTGCCCTACCTCCTCTGCCTCCTCACCTCTGCCTTCTGAAGAGTTTATAGCCATTCATTGCAGTGCTCCAGTTACAAGAGTCATCCCACCATGTTTCTGTGATGGCAAATCAGTCATAGCTTTTCTGTCTCACTAGGGCTTCCAACTCCTCCTGTTTGTTGCCCATGCTGTATGCATTCATATAGATGCACTTCAGCTGAGCCATTGATTCCACTGAGTTGGCAGACCGAAGGGTCTTATTAGCACTACCCTCAGATGCCAGTATGCCGTCCTTGGTTGTGCCTCTGCCACATCTGGTTTCCTCCCTTTCCCCCTTCAAATCTAGCTTAAAGTCCTCTCAATAAGTCCTGCTAACTCCTGTCCCAGGATCTTTTTCCCTTTTGAGACAGGTCCATACCATTTGTTGCTAGCAGACCAGATGCCATGTAAGCTGATGATCAATGATGCCACGATAAAAAACCCCAAAATTCTGCCAGTGACACCAGTCCCACAGCCACGTATTGATCTGCTGGGTCTTCCTGTATCTTTTCTCATAATATCCTGCAACTGTGGGGATAGAGGAGAACACTAGTTGTGCTCCTGATCCCTTGACCAGTCATTCCAAGGCCCTGAAGTTTTCCCTTTTCAGTTTCATCACTGTCCAGCTGAAAAATTATTAGTGGGTAGTAGTCTGAAGGCCTAACCAGGGCAGGAAGTTTCCTTCTAACATCTTTAACCTTGGCCCCAGGGAGGCAGCAGACTTCCCTTAGAAGTGGGTCTGGTCTGCATATAGGGCCTTCTGTTCCCTTTAGAAGGGAGTCTCCTACAATCACAATCCATTTTTTTTTCTTGGTGGGAGCTGTTTTGATGGAGGGTGCAGGGTGACTTATCCTCTGCAGCACCTCCATCTGAGTGGAACCACCTCCCTCAATATTGTTGTTTGGTTCCAGTTGCAAGGCATTATACCTGTTTTGCAAGGGAACCTGGGAGGGTGGGGTGGTCACAGTACGAACCCTACTACTTCTGGGCAGGAACTTGCTGCCATTTCCCCTCGTTCCTGAATTTGCTGCAGTCCACATTCTGAGCCTCTTGCCTGTTAAGACAGAGGCACCTGGAAAGGTGGGGTGGGTAGGGGGAAGTTTCTCCTGCCACCCCTAGTGTGGACTTGCTCCTGTTCATCCCTTTCCTTTGATCTGCCTTCTTCAGTGAGGCAAGGGGAGGAAACAGGAATCCCTCGATCTTCATTTCTTGCTGGTCTTACCTGCCCGCAGGTGGCCAGAGCTTGATCCCACCAGTCAATTTCCTTTTCCAGCTCCCTAATACTTCTCAACCTTTACACCTCCTCTCGCAGCCCTACTACCAGGCTGAGCAGGTCATCCACCTGCTCACACCTCACATTTTTATTACCACTCCATACCAGCAAAAGGCTCTGACATGCTCTGCAGCCTGAGGTCTGGGTGTCTACATGTTCCCATGGCAGCTGTCTGAGTTGCCACTTCCTTCCTGCTGAGTGCAGAGCACTTACCTTTGGCCAAGTGGATACCATAGTCAGCTCCTTCTGCAAGGGTGTCAACGACCAAGTGAGATATCACTTGAGCTTCCCTGCCTGCTTAAACTCCCTGCGCAAACTGCTGCACTAACTGCTTCAACCCTGTTTGCTGTCCTGTTCAGGTGGTTCCCACCCCAGTCCCTGGAACACTAAATGCAGCTCCTTGAGCTCAACAGCAGGACGTGACTTGGAGCCCAAGCTGGTCACTGAGCCGAGGTGCTCCCAGATCTCTCTGCTCCCAGCTGGACACAGGGTCGGGTTGGTCCATGGTGAAAACCTGCATAACTTGGATAGCATGTTCTTTCTTTGCAAAGCTTTCCTCAGATGATCTCTCCCTGACTTCTAATCCTTGGACCTAAGATACTAGGAAAGTATCTTTTCTAAAGGCGAAGAGATCAGGATGGATGCTGTCATTTTGTGGACATCACTAACCTGATGGTTTTAATTACCAGCAGCCCCACTACAGAGAACTGCTCATGGTTAGAAGATACAAAACAGGAAAAAACCTTCAATCAGAGAGATAACAGAAGTAATCTGCATTCAGTTTGCATTAGTGCAAGGATAAGAGTTAATCTCTTACTTCTGATCTGAGTAACAGCTCAGTAGACGCCCCTGGTTGAGGCTGGGACTGCAATGCACCAGTATGGTCTAAGGCTGTGAGATTTACCGTGCCTCAATGCCCTGTTCTTGTCATGATCCCCCTGCAACAGCACAACAGGGAGGAAGGTGAGGAGTGTGCAGCTAAATTCCCCTGATTCTCTGAGCATCTCCTGGAGGATGACACGAGGAGAGACACAGCAAAGAGAAAAAACAAGGGAAATCTAACATCTCCTGTTTAACAGCAACCAGCTAACATCAGCTGGTCCACCCGTAAGGATCTATTGCTTCTTGCTGCAAATCTTTTTATGAGCACTCTGTGATATTTAGCTACACTTTTCAAGCGGTATTAAAAGAACAAATAGCAAGAAAGCAGTATTACTGGTACTCAAATCCTCAATACATTACCTTGTGTTATAAAAATATATCTATAAAGTATACTGTTACTAAGATTGATTATTGAAATGCATACCTTTGAGTGAGCAACCCAGGCTGGCATAGCAAAGCCTTACCCCTGGTACCCCTTTCTGTATGCCCCATTGCACAAACATTTCCAAAAATCACCACATAAAAAGCAAATAACTTCTAAAACATGTAGTATGATGAAGCTACGCTGTGACACAGCTATCGTAACACTGCAATTGCAACAGGATCATGTGCCTAAAGACAGCCCAGGACCTGGGTGCTAGAGATTTTGGGTCAAGAATACTACTTCATTCTTACGTGCGCACCACCCCATAGACAACAGAGCCAGAATACCTCACGGAATCTATCCTGTATCACTGCCAACTCCACACACTGTGTAATCTTGGGCAAGACTCTTCAAAGCACGCGATTTCAAAAAATAAATTGGATTCTTGCTGTTTGCCTTCTGTTTACAGAGTCGCCCTGACACGCTTTCAGCTCCCAGCAATCACGGACATGAGATATGTACTCTTAAAAAGTGGAAGCTGTCTGTGGATTCACGTGACTTACCACCACAGAGTTTTAGAAAAACACGACCAGATATCCCAAGAGAAAACTGCAGGGGATAAGAACCCAACCCTGGCAATCACAGAAGTTGTAAATTGGAATAATGGCATTAGCAGTATTTTATCTCCAGATTGTGCAACCTAAGCAGTGCAGTCAGCATCCTGTTGGGGTTTACTGAAATGAGAAATATCCTCTGTAGTGCCACTATTTTCATTTCTTTTGTGGTTTCTGAGAAGATTTACCATAGGCAACTGTAGAATATCGAGCAGACTCATCTCAAGGGTGGGGAAGTACCACCTCCAGCATGTTTACTCAAACATATTCAATGGCTTATCAGGAACACTGATGTAAGGGAATTTTAAGGACTGGCTATAATGAAGTCTACAAAATGCACCATTTTCTGTAACATCGATCCAGGTATTTTTTGTTGCTCCTGAAACCCGAATGCTTGCAAACACTCATCTACATTCTGCAGGGAATCCAAGGCCAGAGTCACACACACCATGGTACAAAATCCCATTCATAAAAAAATTGGTTCAGCAGGACTGTCCATGGCCAAAATTCACCATTTGGGAAACTTCTTTCCAATCACCTAAGCCTAGCATACATTCATTTGTACTCAGAACAGCATCAGCCTCCAGCAGCATCAGCCTCGAGTCCTGCACAGACAGTTCCTATGAGGTTGTAATTTATCCTGGGAAAGGAGAGGGAGACATCGAGCATCACCCGAGACAAAGGGCTGCCGGAGCAGGGAAGAGAGGCAAGACAGAATATCACCCACTTATAGGGCGCAGATCCAAAGGGAATTGCAACTATATATATATATATTTTTATTTCCCTAGTGCCTTTGAAAATAAAGTTTTTCTCAAAGATGGGGAACAGTTCATGGTTCAGACCAGAGTCAGATTTCTTCACACCACGGAAGAGTTATAATTTCCCTGTATTCCATAAGTCATTTAGTTGTGAAGCCTAAGACTAAATACTATTGACTCACAAAACTCTTATTATAAATGCCCTCCTAGCAATATGATAAGGTGCAGCTCTGATCCATCAAAGCACTTTTGGAAAACACTTAACTTTAAGTGCACGAGTACTACCACTGCTGTCAGCACTTTGCTGGATTGTAGCCACAGGGCTCCGATTTTGCAACAGAATCCTTGTTATTGAGTGCATTTATCAGGTTAGCTTCCGGCAGGCTTTCCAGTGCCTCTCCTATCATTAGTAACCTAATATCTTATTTGCATTTAAGCGAAGTCTTCCTTTTAAAAAATCACAGGTCATTAAAGACAAAACAAAACCACAACTACCGAATAAAATGCATAAAATGAGCATGTTCCTGCACCTTACCATCACTCACCTTCTTAATTCCTAAACTGGCTCCTTTCTTCATATAAGACTTGCTGCATCCTTCTCCCAGCTGCTATCGAACTATAAACCTGGAAATTCATGGACCATTTTAAAACTGCGTATGAAATATCCTTCTCTGCAAGCCTGCCACTCTCCATGATACACCAATCAGTCTTGCTGATGAATTCTAATATTAAAGCCAAATTACTGAACACTCCAGTGAAATAAGAAGCAGCCAAATAAATTACATCTGTTTTCACTTAAAAAATAGCTACTGAAGAGGTACAGAAGCTCAGAGGGAAGAATGGGCAAAGTCTGTAACTCCCTTGGTAGCCATTCTGGGATTTCCTATGCTAATTGGTCTCTCCCACCACTGCTCTTCTCTCACATCTCATAAATGGGAGAAAAGCATTGGTTCACCACCTTTAGCAGAACCCTGAGCTGGCCACAGCTTTGCAGAACCACAGTCCAGTCAGACCTTTTCCACAAACAAGTTCCCCAACAAAGACCAGAGGACTTGAATTAAAATTCTTGAAAAAAAAATCCGAAGAGGTTGTATTAGAACAAAAACCTGGAATAGTAAAAACTTGAAGTGACTAGAACTGAAGTTGCAAGGTTTATATACCTCTGTGGTCCATAAACCTGCTCCCTTTGGAAGGGAGGAAGAAGACCTGCAGCTTCAACCCAGGGCTTCCCATGAGGCAGAGAAGTTATTTAACTGGTTCTCGGGGAGAAAGGGGAAAGTGCTTGAGGGATCTGGTGGCTCCATTTCCAACGTGACTTCATTTTCAATGTCAGGAAAAGGACAGTGCACTTTGAGGGAATCAAAAAAAGAAGCTGAGAACAAGCACAAGTTGAGTACACAATAGTTAGAGACTGGAAGAAGCATAGCTGTTCAGTCCAGGGGAAAAAGAGACTGAAAGAGAAGATGAGTCTCCAAATAAGTAAAACACTGCTGTTTCTAGGGCAAGACAGATGGAGAACTGAATTTAGGAACAGTTTTCTAAGAAAATAAATAACGAAGCACCAGGAAGAATCACACAGTGAATCTGTGGCTCTTATGTCTTTGGAGGCTTTAAAGCAGGTTAGATGAGCATACTCTGAGATTCTTCCAAACACACAGCTCTACAAAGGCAGCTGGGCATTATAAGCTGAGTCATACAAATAAATACGATCTTGAAAGGGAGAGATTTGGGGAGATATACATTCCATGCCGTTTACCAGCCAGTAGATGCCAAGGAAAAATCTGAATTGTTGAAAGCAGTTAGTGGCACAAAAGCATGTCACTGTGAGAAAAGCTTCAGATGGGAGGAAATAACACTTTTCTTTCTGGCTCTGGCAGGGACTCATAGCATGACCATGGGCAAGTCACTTCAACTTTCCCTGCTGTTATCTGCCCAATGAAGATAATGATAATTCCTTTATTTATCTGGACTTAAGGGGCAGGGACTAACTATTCAGCTGCTGCCAGCACAACCTTTGCTTTGGCCTGCAGGCACTGCTGTAAGGCAAATAAAGAAAAAAAGGAATACCTGCAAGCATTATTCCTGACAGATGGCTTCTTCTATTTAAATCACGAGCAACTTGGCGACACCACGCTGAGCTCAAACATGCAATAAAAGCCCTACGTGAGTGACAAAAAAGGAAAATTACAGAGAAATCTGTGGTAAAGGTTTATTTTTATAATTTAACAACTCCAAGTTCTGTTTCCAAGCAGAAGCCCTAGTTGTGTGCTTAAAGACAAGCACTGTGTAAAATTGCTTTGCTGAGACAAAACCGCAGAGATCATGACTGAGCAACACAAAGCCTGGGATGAACAGGGGTGTTCTGAATGGGATAAAAGCAACTGCATATGAGAGCACGGCTCTTGACTCTTCTGGTCTCCAGAGGCATTACCTTCCCGCAGGAAGGAAATGCAGACTCCCTTCTGCCAAAATATGGCAGGTTTTCCCAGGCCGGTTGGTTTCTGAAAGTGTTGAAAAGGATTTTGAGACCAACTTCTGATGTGAAAACCCAATTTACAGACCACGTAGGGACTCTCTAGTCCAATTATTCCCCTCTGCTGCTGAGAGGGAATGTCCTAAGCTCTCGCCTTCTCAGCTGGGTCACCACTGGCTCAGGAGGTCAGGGTGACACTGTAGGAACAGCAAAACAGCCCAAGCATTTGAGGGTGGGGTTGCTACCCAGAGCTAAGTAGTCCCAGCAGAGATTTCAGATGTTTTTTAAATCATAGCTGAGCATGCGATGCATAAGCAGACAGGTCTTCTCCTTGGCATCAGAACTGTGGCCAAACAGGTTTCTGTCTGCAATATGCTGCTTAACTCAATCCACACTGGTTGGTAGCTGATCCTGTGTCCTTCTGCCACAGTATTCTTCATCATGCTTTGTGGGTACGCCTGATCTAAAATTAGGTGCCTGATCAAAAATTAGTTGAGATACCTGTCCAGAGGATAGCAGAGTGAGAATTCTCTGCCTCTTTGGCTTGCATTTCAGATAGTGCTGCTCTCTGAAGCATGAGGGTCAAAAAATATGTCACAAATTCACATTTTAGATACATCCACCTCCTGGTTGTGAAGTAAAAACAGCAGCTTCACTATTCCTAGGTATGGCTAGGAAGAGCCTTATAGGAACCAAGAAACTTACTGCTTCTAAGTAAGCATATGTGAAGGTGCTCTCTCAAACATGACTTGAGGCTTTGGTGACATTTTCTCATCAAGCTTCCCCAAAACCTCATTATGGAAAGATGGAGGTGAGACAAGCTTCATGGCATCTAGATGCCTCTTTCGGTTCACGACCAGTATAACAGGGCTGTAGATCTGTTTCTGGCAAGGCTGTTGTCCGTATGCTGATCACTCACCTCCTCTCTGCTTTGTAACTGTCAGAAGAGAAAAGGGGATTTCAACACGATGGGTCACTGGGGGTTCCACCCTCAGAGGAGTTTCTCGGGTCTCTTCTCCAACTTGGAGCAGGGTATCACTTGGATAGTCCTAAGTAAGTGCCTTATTCCTTTCAGCGCTCTCACCTTCACCTTTATTCAGTGTGTGGACTAGATCATCAAAAACCTTAGTGAGAAAATACAATGTATATATGCATCTCTTCATCCATGCAATACATAAAACACTTCCCTGTGTGGTATTACCCTGCACATTTATGACTCCCCCTTGACCAACCTTCACACTGCAAGTGCTCGCCTCATCCAGTGGCCAAAACTGTGCCTTGACGATGGCAGAAATTAGTCCAAACACAGCTAGTGACAGCTGAACAAATACCAGCCGCTCACAGGCAAGGGGATGATGTTTGTTCCCACTTGCTCTTAGAAAAAAGCAGTTTACAGCACCACTGAGGGCTCCCGACCCAGTACAGGTGGGAGTTCATCAAGCTTTTCTTCAGACAAGGACTTGGCTCATCCACAGGGCTGTCATCTCAAGATCAGACATGTACAACAGTTTGTCTGCATGGGGCCAGGGCTCAAGCTACTTCGGCTCAAGAGCCAGAAACTGAAGCCTACAAGTTTCTCCATTATCTATTGCCCAGGACATTCCCTACCAGAATTACTTTCCTCTCCTTAAATGTGCCCTGCATAAATGTGAGATGATAAGAGTAAGTGGTATTAAAAACGTGAATGATGAATGCTCTGCATCAGGCAGGATGATTAAATAACTAAGTGTAGATTCCGGGGTATGTTCACTTCTCTGCCTGCTGACATGATAATGGATTATCTCTAATCTATGGCGGAAACAAAACAGAGATTACCTCCTCTCCAACAATTCAGCATCTATTCTCCTTTCTTTATTCCCATCCCTCTCTATACAAGGGGAAAGCGCATTAACTAGCTCTAACTGGTTTAATTCAGTGGTATTGAAAATTGGATCCCAGCAATGCAGATAACTTGTTGCTTTTTCCATGCAAGAGACAGAACCTGACACACCAATGTGATGTTCACAGAGTTCACTTTATTGTCAGACTGGGCTAGCTTTATACCAAAGCTGCCCTGTCCGCGCGCCTTGCAACAATGTGATTGGTTGTAACTCGTGCTACAATAACGTGATAGGCTACATGTACTGTCCATGCACTCTGCACGCCTGTGTCCGGCGATTACTCATTCATTGTTACCTTCTAATGGGGCTCCTTTCGTTTGTCTCCGGCTTCACCTCTCAGCCAGGCTGGCGACAACCCCATCCCCCCGGGGTGGTGGGGGGCTCTGCCACTACAATAACCGATCCCGTTCTTACAGGACCACCTTCCATGGAGTAGTGAAGCATTCACATTATCAAACTCACTGCAGTGAATGCAAGAACAACAACAACTTGGGTTTGCATCAGGATTAGATTACACTGAAGTATTTTAATGTTGTTAAATGCCCCCCAAAACCCCAAGTACACACAGTTATGGAGGCTAACCAAAAAGAGCAGTATTTAAAAATGGTTTAGTTAAAATACACTGGATACAACCAAAATATGTTTTATGCTCATTTAACTTGAATTATCAATTCTATAGGCAACAGGCAAACCAAGATAATAAATTTGAAATTCATATAGATTTTTAAGGCCAAAAGCCCTCCCATTTAGCTCTCCCACAAAACACCATGGAGTTTTCATCTTCCTTTAAATCAATAAGGATTCATCCCCAGGGGCTATATTACCAAACTTCACCATGCAGGGACTTGCTGGAGTATTGCTCATCTTGCCCTGTGCCATTAATTACAAAATCACATTTATATCTAACAGTGGTGTCTGCTTGGGCAAAAGAAGAAAGGAAGGAAAAAAAAAAAAAGGCCATTTTAAGAGATAACTGGACCTTGTTCTAGAAATTGGTAGTGAAGACAGCTACTTGCTGAAAACCTCTCCAAAAATAATGGAAAAGGGCACTGATTTAAATATAGATGCACACACATGCACACTTCCATGAGTCCTCACCCAAAAAAACGTCTCAAGGAAGGGTGTATGCTTCAAGCGTGCTTCTTAAAGTTGAACGTACCTTGAAGACTGGCAGTGAATTTCAAAGCAATTTGACAATGTTTATTTATCTATAAAAATTATCAAAGCAGCCTGATTTTATAAGGTCTGCACATTTTGAACTATCACATCTGATCAGTGCAAACATTCCACATGCATTATAATACTATATAACACCAGAGTGTACAGAATTTGGCTTCATGGATTAGCCTCTTGTGGGCTTTTGTCTACCAGAGATGAATGCATCTGAGAAAAGTGGAAATACAGGTACAGCTGCCAAGCAACTGCTTGCAGTGACATGTATTACTTCATGTAATACACAATCTCTTTATTTATTGTGCTCCAAACAAAATTACTCAAGCCATTAATGCCTGTCTAACTGCTTGTACATTGCTCTCACAGGAACTTCATATGACTTACCTCTTTCTCCTGCTCAGCGAGAGGTATGCTGACCATGTAGTCACATCTTACCTTGTATCTCAAGACACTGCTACCATCCTTGCGTGGTTTCTAGTGACCACTTAGTCTTGTATTATCTGCAATATCTTGTATTATCTGTAATATCTGCTGCGCCTGGAGCTAGCTGCATCCTCTTTTGTTTATTCTGAGAGTATGGCCTTTAAAGCCTGGTTATGACATTTTAAAAGGCCATTAAATGCCATAGCTGTTCTCCACCATGAATCTTGTCTAACACAGCAGTATATTATCATCTCAGTAATTTAATTTCTCAAGATCATCTCTTTACTGACAAGACCTGGGACAGTCACTACGATGAAACTCTGGGAACTTGAAAATATCTCAGTCACTGACCTAATAATAAATCTGATGCTCTTCACTTCATCATTTCCTCAGTATGGCATGTCAAATCATATACTACAACTATAGACTGACCTGGCCAAAAGGATTCTCAGAAAGTGTTGCCAAAGAAACCAGTTTTGTGAGATGCTGCATTGTTAAAAAAAATGAAAACCAAAATGATTATACTTTCACACACCAGAGAATCTTGCTTTCTCAACATCCTGGGGAAAAAATGACATTTAGAGCCAACATTTCTAAGAGCCCAAAGGGAAACAAGCAGCAGCTGTGAAGACTTCCAGAGCAACACATGGGATGATACAAATCTACCTGAGACATCAGGACATACCTTACATTCCTCTACTTGAGAGGCCACTCACTGACTTAATCACAATTAGCGTCCATGCAACTAAGAAAGGGATTTGATCCACTAAGGGAAGGGGAAGCGTATTATATCCCTCCAAGCACCAAAGTAGCCAAAGCAATGAATGAAACTGAAGACCACTCGGATTTACGATCAGCTGCAGGTTAACACAGCAAAAAATTTATTCTTCCATTTTGGAAGAGATCCTATCTATGGTCTTGTATCATTCAGCAGTTGTCAAAAGCAGTGGAAAAATGTGTGGGAGAAGGGGAGGACACAAAGAAACTATGGCATAACTTTATGGCATAACTTCAACTCCAGCAAAGCATGGTATCACCAGACCCTGGTGACTTTTTGGTCTCTTCCCAGCCCTGCTGCTGAACTGTTGGGTGACCTTGGGAAAAATCACTTCCCTATCTCACAGCCTGTAAAAGGTGTGGGAGGGACATTCATGCCCCTCACAAAGCACTGTTCATGATTCACATGTTCTGCTGTACAACCTCATCTGGTGAGGTTGGTAGCTTTAGGCCTGTGGCCGAAACAGAGCCTCCCCTGAGATCCTCCTTGTCCATCCCTCCCAAACATATTTAATTAAAAAGCCCTGAGTGGTGCTGAGCTGCTAATGACAAGCTTTTCCTGAAAATCCTCTTCCCTTGGCAAGTTGTTCCTGCCCTAGTCCAAGCCATGATTTCCAGCCTCGCTTATTTCCATAATGAACTGCTTCTATCTATATTTGATAGGTTGAAAAGAAAACATGCTTAATCCCCGACAACAATTTCCTCATTTCAGGTGGCAGAGCCCCTCGCCTGTGACATAGGGCTGATGTTATTTCACAGCCAAGGTACTCTACTCCGACGCTGGAAGCAGAAATATTTTTGGTATTTAAAAGGCACCTATAAAAAGGATGGGGACAGACTCTTTAGAAGTTATGACACAACAAGGGATGGTGGTTTTAAAGTAGAAGAGAGGAGATTCAGGCTGGGCCTGAAGAAGAAATTTTTGAACCTGAGGGTGGTGAGACACTGGCCCAGGCTGCCCAGAGAGGTGGCGGATGCCCCATCCCTGGAGACATCCCAGGCCAGGCTGGACGGGGCTCTGAGCAACATGATCTGGGTGAAGATGTCCCTGCTCATGGCAGGGGCTTGGACTGAATGAGCTTTGATGGTCCCTTCCCACCCAAACTATTATACGGTTCTACGATTCTATGACATACTCTGCACAACAGAGCTCAAATGGAGATGAACGCTGCTCCCTCCTGGCCCTCACCACAGTTTCTCTTTTCTTTTCTTTCTTTTTTTTCTTTTCTTTTCTTTTCTTTTCTTTTCTTTTCTTTTCTTTTCTTTTCTTTTCTTTTCTTTTCTTTTCTTTTCTTTTCTTTTCTTTTCTTTTCTTTTCTTTTCTTTTCTTTTCTTTTCTCCTTTCCTTCCTTTCCTTTCCTTTCCTTTCCTTTCCTTTCCTTTCCTTTCCTTTCCTTTCCTTTCCTTTCCTTTCCTTTCCTTTCCTTTCCTTTCCTTTCCTTTCCTTTCCTTTCCTTTCCTTTCCTTTCCTTTCCTTTCCTTTTCCTTTCTCTTTTCTTTTTTCTTTTCCTTTCTTTCTTTTCCCTTCTATTTTCCTTCTCTTTTCTCTTTTTTCTTTTCTTTTCTCTTTTCTTTTCTTCTTTTCTCTTTTCTTCTTTTCTTTTCTTTTCTTTTCTTTTCTTTTCTTTTCTTTTCTTTTCTTTTCTTTTCTTTTCTTTTCTTTTCTTTTCTTTTCTTTTCTTTTCTTTTCTTTTTTTTCTTTTCTTTTCTTTTTTCTTTTCTTTTCTTTTTTCTTTTCTTTTCTTTTTTCTTTTCTTTTCTTTTTTCTTTGCTTTCTTTTCTTTCCCAGAAGTGGGGAAACCTCTCAAAATGCACAAATATCAGGAACCCGTGATGTTTTTGCAGCAAGGCTTTGGGAAACACCTGATGCCTCTGTGAGCATCCTCCTGCCATGTCGTGGTGCAACTCCTCAGGTGACAGGAGCGTCTCTGCAACAGGCTCTTCAGTCTCCAAAAGCAGATTGATCTCTGTGCTGCACACAGCAAAGCTACAGATACTTTCTAATGGTCTGAAGTGCCAGCTCCCATGATAAATATATGCATCCTATGTGCAATTATGTCTGTTTCTTAATAGCATTAAGATGGCTCCAAGACACTAATTACCAACTGAGAACTTTGCAATTATACTCCATCACACCTTACTTCTGACATAATTACTTTTAGATAAACAAGGATTTTGATTTCAACAGCACTAAAGAAAAAGAAGTTATCTTCTTTGATTCATTCTAACTTTCAAAGTGGGATTGTGGAATTAACAGAAGTCAGAAGCAAAAATTCCCATTCACTGAAGCACTCCCGGGGCTTCACCGCATCCATCTGACTGCTATTAAAAATGTCGTTAACCATTTTATTAATCAGTGGGAGGAATGATCTTATCTGAAATGAAAGCAATCTCACTAATTAATTCCTGCTATTCCCCAGCCAGAACTGCAGTGTTTGTCATGTACTGTTTACAGACTTACCTTTACTTTAATTAATGATACTGCGAGATCCAAGGTATTCCCCATGCCGAACGCTGACGTCATTAGACAAAATGCATCATGTCTCTTCCCTGCATCACCTGCAGAGATGCTGGCAAACAGCTTACACAAAGAAAGAGTACAGAAAAGCTGTTTTGCAAGGCACATGAGAGGGATGGGATGAGAGAGAGGTGCCAAAGCTGCTCAGACTCAGAGGTGAAATCAATGGTAAAGTCCCTCTTGACTACAATGAGAAGGAGAATTAAGCCAGTGCTAAGCAATTTTTATATCTCCCCTTCCAGTGTTACTTCCTTACATTAAAATAAAACAGACATCATGGTAATTTTGTTAAGAAGCCAGTGAGGTGATACGATAACAAGGGTAATCTGAAAGTATGGGAACTTGCAGCATTAAGCGAAAGGATGCACTAATGATAGCAGTATTTTTACACTGTTCACATAAGCACAGAGACAAACATTGCAATCTGTCTCTGTCTGCCTTTTGTGGAGTGCTGTTTTATGACACAGTTAATGATTTGCCAAAAAAAAGTAACAGCCTTGTAGCGCAGCAATTGCAAATGATCTTTCCCTTGTATCTCCAAGGATGAGTAACAGAGGCCCCTGTTTGACCACTGTGTGAACATTTTGCACGTAGTATGCAGGGGAAAAGATAATTGGAATGGAAACCTAAAAACAGAATCGTGCAAATGATGCCATGATGTACAGCTACCTTGTTTACCATTATCCCTAGCCATAGATTTATCACCATGCTCTTTATACATGCTGTACATATTTTCTTTTCTTTTTTTCTTTTTTCCCGCTTTCCCTTCTAATTGGAACTCAGACTGTGAAATGTAATTAAAGCTCTCATAAATACTGCCAGCGAGTGCACTTTTTTCTTTCAAGTAACTATGAACATCTTCAAGAAGACCTCATCAACCCCTGATAGAATATAGACTAATGCATCTTCTCACACACACTGCACAGGACTGGGAAGTCAATCTTCCTATCTTCCACATAATTAAAGTCACCTACATGATGTGCTTTTCCATCCACACTCCCTCCCCTTCTCCGACACATGTATCACCCTGTCATCAGCTCCTTTCCTTTAATCTGATTTATTCTGTTTCTAATTACTGAACAAAATCCAGCGCTTTTGAGAAGAGCTGGAGCAGTTCCAGGCACAGCTCGGGACCAGGTTTCCTTTTTCTTGCCTCCTTCCATCTCATATTAAAAGACAGCGTTTTTAACTCTCCTTTAAGGGGAATTATTTCCTGCAATCTAGTGAGTTTATTCATGCCTGTGAGAGAAAAAAAATACCCTCTTCCATTCAGGGTAAATGACTGAGGCATTAATGATGAAATTCAATGGTACTTCAAAGACTCCTCTGGGCTCTAAAGGTTGTGTAGGGCTGACTGGGGGCTGGACAAAGCCCAGTTAACCCAATGTGTGGCTTCTTTTGGTCTGTGAAAAACAGCTGTGGAGAGGAAAACACTCCTGATTCAGCCAACCAGCAGCTATAAAACTGACTCGAGGCAGATCTAAGGTTTTCAAGCACCCACCTGGTAAAGTTCAGCGATACTCCGAATGTGGCACCAAACCCCTCCTGCTGTGGGAAAGGGCAGAGGTGACAACTCAGGGACCGTCCTTACAGGGCCTGATGGTTTAGGAGCCATGTGCGTGCCCCATCTCCATAACTACATCACTATTTCTATGAGGCAGAATAGCTGGAGCAGAAGACATGGAGACAGGAGACCTGACAGCCCCACACTTCAGATATTTGGATATTCTCCCATCAAACCATCATTGGTGGAGCCCCTCAGACACCTGCCTGGGGCTCAGCCATGGGGACCAGGGAGCAGAGGGGTGCATGATGCTGGATTGAAGCATGCCATGCACCAGTTAGGGGGTTGACTTGCTGGAAAGCAGCATTGCAGAGAAGAACCTGTGAGTTCTGGTTGACAACACAGAATCACAGAACGTTAGGGATTGGAAAGGACCTCTAAAGATCATCTAGTCCAATTCCCCTCTGGAGCAGGAACACCCAGATTAGGCTACACAGGAATGTGTCCAGGTGGGTTTTGAATGTCTCCAGAGAAGGAGACTCCACAACTTCCCTGGACAGCCTGTTCCAGTGTTCTGTTACCCTCACTGAGAAGAAGTTTCTTCTCAAATTTAAATGGAACCTCTTGTGTTCCAGTTTGAACCCTTTACCTCTTGTCTTACCATTGGTTGTCACCGAGAAGAGCCTGGCTCCATCCTTGTGACACTCATCCTTTTTATATTTGTAAAAATTAATGAGGTCACCCCTCAGTCTCCTCCAAACTAAAGAGACCCAGCTCCCTCAGCCTTTCCTCGTACAGGAGATGCGCCACTCCCTTAATCATCTTTGTTGCCCTGCACTGGACTCTCTCCAGCAGTTCCCTGTCCTTTTTGAACTGAGAGGCCCAGAACTGGACACAATATTCCAGATGTGGTCTCACCAGGGCAGAGTAAAGGGGAAGGAGAACCTCTCTTGACCTACTAACCACCCCCCTTGTAATCCACCCCAGGATGCCATTGGCCTTCCTGGCCACAAGGGCACAGTGCTGGCTCATGGTCATCCTGCTGTCCACCAGGACCCCCAGGTCCCCTTCCCCTACGCTGCTCTCTGATAGGTCATTCTCCAACTTATACTGGAACCTGGGGGTTGTTCCTGCCCAGAAGCAAGACTCTACACTTGCCCTTGTTATATTTCATTAAATTTTTCCCCGCCCAACTCTCCAGCCTGTCCAGGTCTCGCTGGATGGCAGCACAGCCTTCTGGTGTGTCAGCCACTCCTCCCAGCTTGGTGTCATCAGCCAACTTGCTGACAGGGCACTCTATTCCCTCATCCAAGTCACTGATTAATATATTGAATAATACTGGTCCCAGTACTGACCCTTGAGGCGCTCCACTAGGTACAGGCCTCCAACTAGACTCTGCCCAATTGAACACGACTCTCTGGCTTCTTCCCTTCAGCCAGTTCACAGTCCACCTCACTACCCGATCACCCAGACCACACTTCCTCAGTTTAGCTGTGAGGATGCTGTGGGAGACTGTGTCAAATGCTTTACTGAAGTCAAGGTAGATCACATCCACCACTCTGCCATCATCTATCCACCTCACTATGTCTTCATAAAAGGCTATGAGGTTGGACAACAAATCGAGCATGAGCCAGCAATATGTCGATGTGGACAAGAAGACCAAAGGCCAAATAAAACTGAACATATTTACTGAAGAGGTAGCAATTGCTGCCCTGCTGCATAGCAAATAAAAAAGAATGGGGATTTTAGTTATGTTTAATCACCTGGGCACTGGAATTTGCCACCATTTGGAATAGATACTGTCAGTTTGTAAAGGCTACATTTTTAGCAGACAAAGAATACTTCACCAATCAAATGAATTACAGGCAATACCTTGTGCTCAGCTGAACTGGGATCAAAGATTGTATTTTCCTGGCTGATGGTCTAAAACAGGGAAGAAGGGAATCGTCACTATTGCTATTAAGATCTGGGAATACACAGACCCCACACCACACTTTTCCCCAAGCTATTCAGCATCATTAGTTCACTAAAAAGTATGTATAAATATACTGGTGTGTATACCTTTTGCAAAGGCAGTCAGAAGCTTCAACTGAGTTTGAAAATGTGATTTCAAGAGCATGACATTTCTGTTTTTTCATGCTGCAGTGAAACAGAAACCACAGTAATACTGAAACCAATTCAGGAAACAAACAACTCACCCAAAACCCAACAACTCACCCATCAACCCATACCCAATGGAGTCTGACCATCCTCTCTTATCTACTCTTAAATTCAGTTTGGCAAACATGTTAGGAAACATCTCCAACGCAGCCCAGGGGTCAGCAGGGGCAGAGGAGCAGCAAGAGGAGCCCCAGCCCTGGTGTGCGCCCTCTGGCCCATCACACCCCACCTCTGTGCCTCAGTTTCCCCATCAACAAACCAGATACCCAAAAAACCTCTGCAACCAAAGGCAATGCTTAAGTCATAAGCAATGCAATAGCGATTTACTGACATTAGACACCTCTTCCAATGATGCTGCGTCCATCAGGTCTGGATACAAGAAAGCTGAGCCAACTTGCATCTATTTACTGCATTCATTTGCATAATGACCATGTATTTACCATCCATGTTTTGTCCTAAACAAAGAAGTGGACACTGAACAAGCTGAATTTCAAACAGCAGAGATCATTCATTGGCTAACATCAGAAGATACGGGAACAGTGTGAGGCCACGACAGATGCACTATTATTATTTGAGCACAAGCAATGCTTATCAACTGCTTGATTGTTTTATAGTGATTTGTTTTATTTTACAGAGATGTTCTGCAGGGGTTGCAAATAGCATTCAAAGCCCTGCAAAGCTATCTAAGTCCAGCCCAAGTGCCCCCGAAGCCTCAGCCAACATGCAGCAGAGGGTTTGGCACATCACCCCTGCAGAAAGCACAGAGGCATTTGTGTCCTTCACACAGACACAGCTTTGCTAGTTGCTGTCTGCAGTTTTAGAAAACGCAAAGATGGGTCTGTGCCCTCATGTGCATCCTTGGCCAGCCATCCCACAGCTCCTTTCCAGCTCCTTGCAGGGGCTGAGTCACACCTGATACAGAGAGATGTACAATAAATTAAATAACCCAGTCACTTCTGCAGCAGTAGTCTTTCAGTTTACTGAACTGGGTGAGAGCACCTTTCTGTGGAAACTGTCCTTGCATGGCCAAGCATTTAGAGGCTCACCCCATAAGTCTCCGGCAAGGTCAGCGAGCGATTTCACACTCTTGGTGCCACCCCTCAGGAGAACAAAGCAGAACCAGGGAGCTTAATGACCCAAGATAGGAGCCCAGTGTGGGGAGGGCAGAGGCCTAGAGATGACAGGGTAATGGTACCACGCAGATTTGTCCCCTGTAATAAGCCACACTAGGGCTGAACGGCACGAAAAACAATGCAGGGGATAGTGCAATTAATAATCAGCTAAGCAACACTTTCTCTCCTTGGATTGAGGCAGACTGCAGAAAAGTCGGGAAGAAGCTATGAAGGAGTTGCACACAGAGTCCCGTAAGCCCTTGCAAACAGAAGGAGGGAGAAGCAGCCCAATTTTCTGGTTTTACCTGATTCAACATTCTTTCCTTCCATTTCCTTTAGAGGCACAGAGCAAAGATGCACAAGTTCTGCACAGCAGGATGCAGAAGTACAGTGGGCAAGAGTGATGCACATTCCCGGGATGGCAGCAAGCAGGTGCTGGTGCCCTCCACTGCCATTTTCCACCTAATTCTGCAAATTTGCTTTTGAGGCACCCCTGGATCTCTCTGCCAAAGTCCTTGGAGAACTAGAGGGTGGAGAGCAATGGGTCCCTTCTACCACCTGACTTGCCCACTATCCCTGACCAAAACCCACAGGGTGGATTCTGCTAAATCTGCCACAGAGTTTGTGATTTTTTTTCCCGTCAATTCCCATGGAGCAGCGCACTCTCCAAGGCTTACCCAAGCTTACAGGACTGGCCCGGTGTGCTTGGCACCTCTCAGCAAAGAGCAACACATTGCCCCAGCTGCTGCATTGCAGCAGAGAACCCTCACTCAACACTGCCGGAGCCAGTGGGTGTCCTGCATTGATTTGGACAGGGTCTTTTGATCAGACCCTGTATTCTTAAAAATTATAAACCCTGAAGAAGCAGGCAAATAAATAAATAATAATGCTTTCCTTCTGTTGATTTCTATTGTACTGATCTAGCCAGAGATCCCATTAGTTACTCGCTTTGATCAGGACTGTTCCTCCAGGACTGGGAGATGCAGAAAGCATTCCACCATGCCAGCAAATGAGTACATCTGAAGTGCATTTTAATTAAAGCCTCCCAACTCTTGAGCTTTTTGTAGGATTTACATGTAGCTGAACTTTGGCCCAGCTGCTGTGGAAGAAATACAGTTTATTGCTGGGCTGCCTGTCACCTTGATGCTGCTCTGGGCTCTCCAGTCCCCTCCCCATGTGAGGTGAGGAGGGGATGCAAGGCAAGGAAGGGATGTATGCGAGATGAAGCACTAGCCAGCCCTATTAACACTATTACATTAACCCTTTGCAAGAAATCTAAGTGCCACAAGTAGCATTTCAGACATCTTTTGAAGAATGAGCATGGGGTTTGCTGTTGAAGTGCATTGTAATAGTAACCACAGTAGAAGACAAGGAAAAACCTTCCATGCCCAGCTGAAATGCACCTCTCTGACACCAGGCAATCCAGTGGAAAAAGGTATTTCAGCCTGTCTGATAGTACAATACCAAGTGGGAACCTGTAATTCATGCATAGTGTGAGCTGGAGCTCTGTTTGGATACAGCAAAATCCTCTGGCAATGCAGAAGCTCTGTGGGTGGAGAAATCAGGTGAATCAGCAAGTGAGGGTAAAAAAACTGCCTGACAGTTAAATAAAAAGATAAATGACAAACTACATATTAAGGAATGGCCAGGTTCAAGGCAAAAGAAAGCAGGCGGAAGGAAAACGGAGCCAGAAAACTGGCAGTGGCCTTGCAGCGTAGCAATCCATCTGCTTTGAACATGGCTAGAATGCAACTTGTTCTGGGGGCAGCAAGAGTGGAAGGCAGACTGAATGGTGTGAGCTTTAGGAAGCTGTCACAGAGAAACACCTAAAACACAAGCGGGTAACCTCTGCCTGCTGACTGGCACATGCCTGGTATGTTCACACACACACACGTACATGCTGCTGTGTGCACTTACTCTCCTGCAAATTCAGTTTATCAGCAGGACGGGGGCATGGGAAAGGAGAAATTCACAGTGAAGGTGCTGTATCACAGTATCACAGTATGTTTGGGATTGGAAGGTACCTCAAAAGATCATCTAGTCCAATCCCCCTGCTGGAGCAGGAACGCCTAGGTGAGGTCGCACAGGAACATGTCCAGGTGGGTTTTGAATGTCTCCAGAGTAGAAGACTCCACAACCCCCCTGGGCAGCCTGTTCCAGTGCTCTGTCACCCTCACTGAGAAGAAGTTTCTTCTCAAATTTAAGTGGAACCTCTTGTGTTCCAGCTTGATCCCATTACCCCTTGTCCTATCATTGTTTGCCACCGAGAAGAGCCTGGCTCCATCCTCATGGCACTCACCCTTTATATATTTATAAACATTAATAAGGTCACCTCTCAGTCTCTTCTTCTCCAGACTAAAGAGACCCAGCTCCCTCAGCCTTTCCTCATAAGGGAGATGCTCCACTCCCTTAATCATCTTTGTGGCTCGGCGCTGGACTCTCTCCAGCAGTTCCCTGTCCTTCTTGAACTGAGGGGCCCAGAACTGGACACAATATTCCAGATGTGGTCTCACCAGGGCAGAGTAGAGGGGAAAGAGGACCTCTCTCGATCTACTAACCACCCCCTTTCTAATACACCCCAGGATGCCATTGGCCTTCCTGGCCACAAGGGCACAGTGCTGGCTCATGGTCATCCTGTTGTCCACCGGGACCCCCAGGTCCCTTTCCCCTACACTGCTCTCTAATATGTAATTTCCCAACCTATACTGGAACCTGGGGTTGTTCCTGCCCAGATGCAGGACTCTACCCTGAGTGGTGTTTCTGTAGGACAGCTCACTCAATTCACAGTTACCGAAATGCAAATGTTTCAAACTATTCTGGCTCCTCCACCGTTACATTAAGCTTTTTGAGGGAGTTTACTACAAAAAGCTTACTTGGTATGGAAAAGAAACCACAGACAGAGAGTGGGTGGGATGTTTATTAAATGCATATAAGTTCCCTGTTATTTCTCTGGCAGCACTGAAAGTATTTTTACATTCATTTTTGGCTATTTTTAAGTCCTGGTGTCTTAAGAACATTTCTAGAAATATCACCTATGCAGAGAGTTAAAAAAATAAAGCTACTTTTAAGGTTAAAATCAGAGAAATAACATATGAGACAAAGGTATTACCAGCTTGCAGACTGAGACTAAAGTACCGAATAAGATTTTATTAGCAGTAAAATTCAGAAGCTGCATTCAGAGGAAAAAAAAAATCTATACATTGATGTCACCTGAGCAGTGAAACCATTTTAGATGCTTTTGCTCTCTGCCAAGTACTGTACTCATCACAACACAGAGAACTCCTTGGCCCCTCAGGTTGTGTTTCAAGGTGATTAGAATTAGATTAATGTAAGATTACTTGGCAATGCTTTAAAAATATGCCAGCAAAATGGGAAATAAAATTTTAAACCTGCACTATCACTGCCACTGGCAGATGGGAAAACCTGCATCCTACTGCACAAAAGGCAATAGATGTTATCAGTTGAATCTCATCATGAGAACTTCAGTGCATTTCTCCTTCCCTTTTCAGGGGCAATATGGATGGGTATAACTATTTCTTACTATTTGTATTTTCACCTATAAATAAGATGTTTTAATTTCATGTCAAAAGTGAAAGGTCTGTTTGCAGATGCAGGAAAAAGTTTTTTATTTCATCTTTTAATGTTCTCATATATCAACAACAGGGTTGTCTCACATACTTCAAGAATAAAAATGACATCTAACTAGAAGTCATATTATACGCTTGGGGAACGTTCCAAGTAATTCTTTTGATATCCAAGTATGCATTTCTAATACTCCAAGTACAACAGAAAGACTTATAACAATGAAAAAGTCACAGTTACCAACTGTAAACTTATAAATAAAACTATAAAGTATTCAGCTGATCCATAATTAATTTGGTAGCAGACACCGAGCCATCTGGGCTGGGGTGAACTTGTGTCTCTGCAATAGGGCGCTGCACGAAGATTTTGTATTCAGAATAAATGTGCTCACTACAAAAAAAAACAACAAACCCTTCGTGCATCACTGGCTTTTACTAGACTCTGCCACCATTTCTGTTCTCTTCCCAGCTCTCTCAAATTACACCTGAACACACTCCAAAAATAAAGCAAAATACTCTCTAAAGTTGATTACCAACACACGCACGGGACTTCACAAATGAAATTACTATCTCTTCCTGCCTGAACTCTCCCTGGCAGCTCAATACTCATTTTTGCATCCCCCCGCACACAAAGGGAGTTCACAGTCAGCAGAAGGATGCTGCCATGCTGTGGGAGGCTACGCTGCGGGGTGTGCTGGGGTTTAAACAGAGACCATGGTCTCCCAGGCAGTACCAGTTCATGTCAACGTTAAAATATCCCTGTATGAGCCCATCCTGATAGGGAAGATTACACTTTGCTTTTAAGAGTACATCCATCTAGGTTAAATGCTGCGATACCCATGTTAACACTCTGGGAGCTAGTGTGACATCTGAAACAACAGTGGTCTCCAAATACATGAGCAATCGCAGCCTTAAACCCTCTATTTATGCCACTAACAGCTCCTCTCTGACCAATGTGAATCTAAAGCACAGTTTAAGCTATCAGACATACTCAATTCATGTAGGATTGCCTGCAGCTGCTAAGATTTTCTAGGAGTTCATAAAATGATTAGACAAATTCATGGGAGAAAAACCCGTTAAGGGCTGTAAAGCACAAAACAGATGTCCCTGGAGGTTGGAAGCACCGATACACATCTGCCTCATGTTCGTACCCGTCTGTGGTACCCACAACTGCCCATGGCCAGGAAGACGATGCAGCTCAGTCGATCAAGTCTCTTACAATGGACGTTTACTGGCCCTGCTCACCACTCTGGCTGAGAAAGGGTGTTTCCCAAAAATAAGCATCTGTTTAAGCTTTTGCAGGCCCTAGGTAGGCAGTTCTAGTTGAAAAGTAGAGCTGCAAAACCAGCCTTGCTTCTCATGCAAGGTGCATACAAGACGCTACAGCTACTGGAGCGTCCTCTTGGAAATTTTTTATTGCTATTCCTAAAGAAAACAAGCAAGCTGCCTTCCTCCCCAAGCCAAAGCAAACAAGGCTGTGAGACTTGAAAGCTGCAAGAACCAGACCTCGAACCTGGCACGACTTGAAGTGGACCATTCCCACAAGTGACCTTGGAAACTGCTTCTCAGCATAGCCTTCTTCTCTCCTCATTTTCTAATGTTTAGGATGAGATGAAATGGCCTCAAGTTGTGCCAGAGAAGGTTCAGATTGGATATGAGGAAAAATTTATTCCAGGAAAGGGCTATGAAGCAGTGGAACAGGCTGCCCAGGGCAGTGGTGGAGTCACCATCCCTGGAAGGGTTGAACAGATGCTGAGATGAGGTTCTTCAGGACATGGGTTAGTATCAGAATTAGGTTATGGTTGAATTTGATGATCCTAAGGGTCTCTTCCAACCAGAATGATTCTATGATTCTGTGTATCCTTCACAGGCTGGACAGCGCTGCAGTCTATTGGGTTCAAGAGCACACAGCCGCTGACCTACGACTGCAACAAGCTCTACATTGCACGTCTCCTTTTCCAAACCACCCTTGGCTGCTTTTCAAAGACTGGTATATCCTGAGTGCTAGGGAAAATGTTTTATCCCCTGCTCCCTTCGAGCACAACATCACAACCTGCACAATAGGAGCAAGGATGACGGCTATCAGCATGTCTTCCTGCTCCATAGGTTTTCCAGCTGCTCCAAGCATCTGGTGGTTGCTTGGTCAAGTAAGAACCTGACCCTGCCTCCCAGGCAGCAGTCTGGGTTACCAGGGCTTGTCTTTCAACACTTTTGCTTAAATAGCATCGGTGCACCACAGGGTGCAACTTGTATCTCTGATCTGACCTCACACATGCAGATTCCTTGAGGCATTAGACACATTAATGTCTCCTCTGTTAGCATGTCCAGATCTTTCTTATCTGTCTCCCCCAAAAAGGCTGAAAGAAAATATCCTGTGGGTCGCAGAAGGGGACTGAATGTTGGCTTCTGACTTTTCAAACAGAAAATAAGCAGAGGGCTTATCTGAAAACACACACAGAGAAGGTCTTTTAAAGGGAGTCCATGGCATTTGGGATGCCAGCAGGAGAACCGGATTGGTCTCACCCCCTACATCCCGCCAGCACCATGCCTGAAGCCATGCCCAGCATGGGAGACAATGGAAACGAAAAGCAAAGAAAATCATTTGGCTGTTTAGGCTAGTTTAAAGTGATTACTATTCACAGGTTTTAAGCCTAGAAACCATGTGTCTTCCCGGTGTCCTCCTATGACAGTACAATGGGTGAGCAGGCAACCATGAATCACAACCACTTGCTTCCTACATGCCTGTTATGAGACACACGTCTCTGACCAAGACATCATGGTAGGTGCTTTCTGTATACAGGGCAGATAAGCTGAAAGACCTCCAGGGAGATGCACATCTCTGTCTAGAATGACAGCATTACTTAATCATCCAGCTTGATGAAATCACTGAGAAAAAAAAAAAATCATGCAGTTGTCACTTGAAAAGTAAACTTCAATATTAGGGGCACACACAGAGTGCTCTCTGGCAGTGGTCTTAAAAGGGGCATTAGGTGGCAGTGTCAAAAATAAAAATACAAAAATGAGAACAAGAAAAGGATGGCTAACTCAATCATATCATTGCCAGTCATGAATTATTCACCAGCCTCCAGCCCATGTGCACAAGGCACTATTTCAATGCACTGTGAGAGTGCATTCCTGATGGCTCCCTGCCACCAGTGCTGGGAAGTCCCTTGGGTTCACATTTTACAGCTCTCCCATGGGGTAAAACGATGCTCTGGCCAACCCACATGCCTACAAAGGGAATAACACCCACTGCTTGCCTGCAGCAGCTCCAGGCTAGTCACAATGGAGGCCAGAGCACATTCCACCTTCCCTGGATGGTGGCATTGCTCACCCTTTGCTAGATAGGGTGAGCAAAATTCCAGAGGCTTGCAGATTGCAAGAGGCTCCCAGGATGTAATAGGGGAACTAGTCCTGTATCTGGAGTCTAAGGCCACTGTGTCCTGCACGGACCGGTCCCATTCCAAGTACCATCAGGTCCTTGGGGACTGGGGAAGCAGCAGCATGCTGGGGTCACCAGCTGAGCAGAGCTGATCTGCTTCCTCTTGTGCATAAAACTGTTTCCTTGCTGCATTTCCAGACTTGATTTCAAAGGTTCAGAGGAAAATTACATCAGTCTGAAAACACCGGACCGATTGCCGGTGCCAATTCCTTTTCTCATTATTTTAAATTGGGGAGAGAGGAAGGGGAACGAGTTATTTTGGAGAAAAACAGTTGTGTTTTTTTTTCAGGAAGCAATTCCTTCAAGAGCCCAAAGCAGAGGCAGCTTCTGCTGCCAAAAACTGCCATGAACAGAAGTGGTAGCGTGGCCAGCATTCTCTGCAGTCCTGAATTTCTCACTGTCTTTTTGGGACAGACAAAAGCCAAACCAACAAAACAATGCCTGGCATTTTTCTGAGGTGCTGGGTTAGTGAATACCTACCAGCAGGACTCCAGCAGCCCGATCTATCCCACAGCATGAAATTTTTCCATTTTCCGCAGCCAGCAGTTCTTGTAGCAGGATTTCTCCTACTGCTACAGTTGGGCTTGTATCACTGCCCTTAGTGACCCCACCTCATTACACCAACCTTCATGAAAATATAATCATACTAGTAGAAAACCTGTGCGAGGGAAAGGATGAGGTCCCAGGGCTGCATCTCTTTGTGCTGGTTTCAGGGGGAGAAGAGTGGGATGAGATCCTCTGAAGCCTCATGTGCCCTACCTGCTCTTATTTAAGAGAGGATAGTTGAAGAAACAGCTTTTTCAGAGATGTTCGGCATTGTTGGGCATGGCCAGGCATGCACCACTTCACCTGCATACCTCCATTACTAGCCTCAAAGGGCATTTTTCAGAGGCACCTAAAGAAAACAGATACCCAGTTTCTATACTTGGCAGATTTGCAAAGCCCCTCTCCAAGGTTGCCTTATTTCTGGCATGGACAAATGAATGATCATCCTGGGAGTGCTGAAAGAGGATGTTACTGGAAGCACGTTTGATGCCACAGCTCAAGCAGGCAGGCCTGGTTCTCCTCCTGAATGAGTGGTGGGACCAGCCATGGAGACAACAAAATACAGTCACCACTCCTTGCCTTGGACAGAGGTTGGGTTCACCTCCTGGTGAATCAAACACACAAGCATACAGATGTCATTTCAACACCAAACAGCAAGCTAAATGCTCATGGTTTGATCTATTAGCATCTCCCTTGTCTGCAATTCCACTGCACTGAACCAGATGCTAAACTTACCCACTTATCCTCAGCATGAGCCACGTTCACCACACGAAACCCACAGGTCTATCGTTTCCTGTAACAGACCTTTCAGTATAAAGCCAGAGGTAATAACCGTGCAAGAGGGTTGTTCTTTGCTTGATGCACACTCAGTCAGCTACACGGATAAATCCTGCTGCAGCTATGGGGAGTTTGGGACACAGCTCGCAAGCCAAGACCATTTCCCCACAGTCTGCACTGATCAGCAATGTATCGCCTTCTCTCTTGCAGCTACATTGACATGGATTTAATTCCACGTATCAGGGAAAAGCCAATGCAAACCCACAAACAGGAAAATACACTTCTTTCAAGAACAGAGTTACTGGCAGCAGCCTTCACAATGGCAAAACAGTAAATAGCATTAGGACCATGACACCCACTGATGTATACTACACAGGTGCCTTCAACAGGTCTCATACTGTCATCTGCTGATATTCCCCCAGAAAATTTCCTGTCACATCCATCACCTCTCCTTGAGACATAACCAAACAATTTGTCCAACACTTCAATGACTCAGTTTAATCACCAGGACAGGTATGTGATGAAGCAAGATGCAACTGCCCCCTTGCTAACGGCTGCCAAGCTCATGCACATACACCTAGGTGGCAGGGATGAAAGGCAGCCCTGCTCCAGTGAGTGCTTTTCTGCTCCACCACCAGGATCTGCCAATCTCCAACCAGCTCTTAATGCTGCACATTGTACGGGCTTTCCTAGCTAAGTCTTGTCTGTATGGAGGAGGCAAGGGGTGGCTCTGGTGACCTGGCAGCAGAGACCTCACGGATCCAAACACTACCGGTTCACATCCCTAGAATGGCTCTGCAGCAGACAAGTGCCACTGCAGAGCCTTGAATTAAATGCCAGAAAGTGAGCCAGGTAGGCAAAGGGAGAGATCCTAAGCCATGAAGGACAAGAGAAGATCGTCTCCAGAGCTTACAGGAGCTGTGTGATGTGCCTGACGTGTTGATGTGCACGGGAGGTGGTGTGACAACAGCAAATCCCTGCCTGCGTCCAAGCCTGCCTGCTGCCTGTGCCCCAGCCGCTTGCCCCCAAGGTGACAGCTCCTTTCAGCTGCTGGGAAAAGGCAGGGCAGCCAGGTCTGAGTGGCCGACAAACGAATAAACCAGTCTACACGATCTCTGCCTGTACAGCACAAACCCAAGAAGGACACAGTAGGCAGTGATGTCTCAGTCCTGCCTTGTTGGAAATGCAGTGACCACATTCTGCGCCTCACCAGCCTGAGTTCAGTCACCTTAACATCACAGTGCAAAGAGTGATTAAATTTCCAAAAGTCACTCAAAACAATTTTCTTAGGCTGTTTTGCAAAGTTAGGACATCTTAACCACTGGCATTTAGCATCAAAATGAACTCTTAGGAATTTCCCTTTCCCAATAGGAGATGCAACTGGCTTTTTTTTGGTTTAGTGGGTGGATACACTGAAATGCAAAGAAGTGGAGGGATCTCCAAGAAGCTTGGTGCAAAAGGAAAAAGCCACAAATCCTAAAAGTGTGTCCTGCTGGAAGGAAACCTGTTGAAGACTGCAGTAATTATAACCTGAGAGACCCAACCACCCTGCCCACACATAGTTGAAGAGGCCACAGTCCAGCCCTCCACACTGGGGACTTCCACCCCTTCCAAAGGGAAGTCTGACTGGCTCAGGCTCCCACCCCAGACATTTCCCTGGGTTGAAGATCTACTTACCTGCCTGGTTTGTGGTTACATTTACAGACACAAACTGACGAGCTCCAGGGTTCTGGTCGGACACTCCGTTCACTGCCTCAATTTCAAAGGTATAGTTTGTATGAGCAAGCAGATCCACCATCATGACAGAGGTGTTTTTCAGGCCGGTTTGCTGGGGGAGGTACCTGACATGACCACCACACGCCTCACACAGACCTGAGTGTGAGTTGCACTTCTTGCATGCAATATAATAAGACACATCTTTCCTTCCACCAGTATCAGCAGGGGGAATCCATTCCAGAAAGACACTAGTCTCGTTAACATTTGAGATGGCACTCCGAGGAGCAGAGGGTGGTCCTGGTTTGTAAAGTGAGAAAAACACATGGTAAAAACACTATTATCAGTCATCCTGCTCTCTACTACTCTCTAGGCTGAAAGGAGATGCTCCGTTGCTCACGTTGCCAAAAAAGCACACAGGGACAATTTACAGCAGCATCTGAAGAACTAGGAAAATGGGGATTTCTTCTGAGCACTCCCACTGCATCTCAAGGGGTCTGTGCTGGGTTGCAGCCACCTGCATGGGAGGACAAGACAAGGGGCTGACTCAAAAACCACAGGAAAAGCACATCCTACCCTGTGGAACCACCTCTGCTGCTCTGCTTGCTCTCCTGGTGAAGGGAGCTGCAAATCTTTGCTCTGCCCAAGTTGCTGTTGGCCCAACCAGGGGCAAGATTTTCCCCTCTCACCCCGCTGCCCTTACATTACTAGCCCAAGGTCCTAAAAAAATACACACAGTGGGGTATTTGCGCTACTTAGGTACTCAATTCAGATGCTGAATCTTCCCTCTGCACGCACCCACCCATCCCCATGAGCTCTTTGGCAAGAGGGAAACCTGAGCTCGGGGATCCAAATGACACCTAAGCAAGACACTTGGTGCAGGCCAAAGCAGATGGTGATCTACACAGGCCACTGGAAACTGGTTGTATCAGGCTACTCAACAACAGCCTCCTTGGTCCCTGCAAAGCTCCAGCACTGTTGGTTAGCCACACCATGCTTGCTCCTTTTGCCAAGCCTCCCCACTCAGGATGCTAGCATGGTGCTGGCAAGGCAATCTGAGGAGGAACAGCTGCCGCAGAGTTACCAGAGCTCCTGCAAAATGCGGTCTGCTCTGCTTTGGTGAGACCCCCCTGTAGTGCTACATCCAGCTTTGGGGTCCTCAGCACAGGACAGACATGGACCAGTTGGAGAAGGGCCAGAGGAGCCACAGAAATGATCCAAGGGCTGGAACAGCTCTGGTGTGAGGACAGGCTGAGAGAGTTGGGAGTGTTCAGTCTGGAGAAGAGAAGGCTCGGGTGAGACCGTACTGTGGCCTTGCCATACTTACAAGGGGCCAATAAGAAAGATGGGGACAGACTTTTTAGCAGGGCCTGCTGTGATAGGACAAGGGGTGATGGTTTTAAATTCAAGGAAGGAAAGATACAGGTTGGACATGCGGAAGAAATTTTTTACCCTGAGAGTGGTGAGACACTGGCCCAGGTTGCCCAGAGTGGTGGTGGATGCCCCATTCCTGGAGACATCCCAGGCCAGGCTGGATGGGGCTTTGAGCAACCTGAACTGGGTGAAGATGTCCTTGCTCATGGCAGGGGTTGCACTAGATGAGCTTTGAAGATGCCTTCCAACCCAAACTATTCCACGATTCTATGATTCTGTTTTCCTTTGTCCTGCTGGGAAGAGGCCGTGGTTGGATGAGCAAAGCCCACCTAGAGACACCTTCAGGACCAGTAGGTGCTACAAGCTTTTGAACAAGCTTGTGTTGGAGATGAAGGGCAACTGGCAGATACAACCCGCAGATGATGTGAAAGGACAAGCAGGAATTTCATGCAAGAGATCCATGAGCCATATACTCAGGGAATGCTAATGAACAAGGAAGAAAGGGGAAATCTATCCAAGTGAGCTGGGACGGATTTTAGTCACGGCATCACCAGAAGCCATACAGCAAAGGCTGGGATTTCTCCAAGGGAGGCAGAATAATGTTTGAATGAAGCTGTCAAAACCCATCAGCAGCTCCTTGAAAATGGCCCAACAAGGACCTTCAAGGGCTAGAAATCCATATGAATTTAACAGCCTATCTTAGGGTGTCATCTTCTCATTTTGTTGTGATAATTAAACTTGATTCATTATTTAAAACCAACAATGTTACAAAAATGAAATTACCTTATAAACCAGAAGCATTTTCCCCTGTTTCCCTTTCCTATTCCTTTTTTAAAGTCTATAAAATTGATAACTCTGATAAACCACTGTCAAGCTGTTCTGATTCAATGAGAAACTTGCTGCCAGAGGGAAAGAAATAATCCTGATACCTTTTTTTTTCTTCAGGGGGAAGTGGAGGGAGAAGACAAAAGCTGAGTTAGTTTAGGAAACAGCAGATCAGCTTTCTTTTGTTCTACTATCACTTCAGATCCCTATGAACAGCGGAGCAAGCTGCTTGCACCCTGTGCTGTGGGGACATAGTGCTATTTGGTTAATGACACCATGGTACATTCCAAGTCAGGACTATTTTCAGCCCAGGAAACTATGAAACTTATTACCAGAGCTGTATGGAGTTACAGATCTTGCTCTCAGAGTTATTTAACATATTTTTTTTTACCAGTTAAATTGCCGTTTCTTTTTTTTCTTCCACTGGATGAATGTTGTCTTACTGCTACTCAGGCTCTAAAAAAAAAATAAAGAACTCGGACACAAGAAACACTTATTGGACAATGTGTCTTTAACAGGGAATAAATCATTACTTTTGTAAAGTCACCAGAGGTTTTTACTTGCTTTGTACAGAAGAGTCAGCTGCTCTTCTTGAAGGCTTCAAAACGTCAACTTCAGTGGAAGTGATTTGAAGCTGGTGGGACTTCATAACCTATATAATTAGCATTCTCAAAGGGGCTCAGAGAAAGCTCTTTAGTAGTCGGTAGATATCCAACAAGATCTACTTGAAGAATCCTGAAACCACACTGGTGTAGAAACTTCGATAGATCACAGCTGGAAGAACAAACCCATGTTTTGCCTTCTGAAGAAGGGGACCCCAGGCCTGTTAAGGTCTGTTTTCATTTCCAACCTCTCTTTGTGAAGGACAAAGACATTAGTTGACTTTTTTTTTTTTTTTTTTTTTAATTTGCTACATTATACCCCAAGGCAGGCAGTTAAGATTCACCCTTTTCACATCACAGTTTATTGACCAGAGGCAAATACCTTCTGAAGACAGTGATACTGGTATTTTTCTTAATGGAAAGCAAACCTGTTGTTCGCTGATGCACGCATTTTAAAAATATAACCAGAGAGAGAAATTATCCTTGATATACCAATATATGTATGTATACACTCAAAATAAAGTTGACTGTAAACTTTTTGAGAGTAGAATATTACACTAAATACTATAAAACCTTCAGTGTGTCCCATGTGTCCTATTATCAGAAAGTATTTCCCCAGTATGCTCTGAACAGCAATAGGGTTACTTTTCAAAGATGGGAGGGGGAAAAAAAGGGTGCAGCTTCAAGTTTTCATTTTAAACAGATGTTGTGCAAGGAACTGAAGCTAAGATTACTTAGCTAAGAAGAAATAAAGCACAATTACTTCCTTGAAGGTACGTAATAATATTCAGAAAATTCTCAAACATCCATCAGGACCAAACATGTTTTTATATGAGAGTAATAACTATTTCAGACTGCATCACAGCACTATTAATTTTATAGAACATGCTTAAGGAAATGGGAAAAAAAGCGTTTTTCTACCCCCACGCTGGACTTATCTGAGTAGTTGCCAATGATGTAGCAGTTAGTTTTCCTTAGTGATACTGGTAGTGGTGGGGAGACTCATGCAGCTTGGGACTGAAAAGCATTCACCTTAAATTAGGAAAATGTGATTGTATAGCTATACCAACTAGCAAGGGAACTTTACAGGTATAGAGCTGAAAACAGACATTGATGTATACTCTAAAATTAACTAGATTTCAAGTTGAGGGAATCCTATGAATCATTATGAATTATTAACTTCTGCAGTAGTAAATAATAAAAGCATTCATAAAAAATTGCCATATTTTCCCACTGGTCAGGACTCAAGCTTGCTTCACTTGTATTTCAGTTCATGACGACATGGTCACTTCCACATCAAAGTGGACTGGTTTAAAGCACTGGCATCGCTACCTACTCTTTACTGTCCCTGCCAAAACTTCCTGCCCCTGCAGCTGAGCTGGGATAGCAACAGGCCCTGCCCTCCTCATCACCTTCAGAACAAATATAGCTGGATTAGGACAAAATCCCAGGAAAGGATGCATAGGGCAAGCGAGGGTGACTGGAGCACGTGGAGACAGCTCAGATGATCCACTTCGCTTTTGGGGTAGAAAATGTGAATGTCAGCAGAGATGCTGCAACATCCACAACCACTACACAGGTTTGCAGTGGGTGATAGATACTTGGCAGTGCCTGGGTCAGCATTAAACCTCTCAGCTGCCCCAGAAGCACTCGGCATCCTGCCAAGCCATGTCCTAATACAGCTTCACGAGCCATGGCCCATACTTTAATTGAGCTTATAGTAAGCTTTCAAAACAAAAAAACCCAAACCAAAACCATCCCAACATTAAAACTCCCAAATAAATTTTTTTTAAAAAAAACAACAACCAAACAAATATAAAAAGAGAACCCTGTGGTATTTGCAGGATCAGAAATTACAGTCTTTACCTATAGGACTCAAATTGCACCAGAAACCTGGGGGAGTTGGACACTCACATTTCTTATTAACATGAGCTGGTCACTCAGCTTGCCTACACCTCTCTGAAAATCCTGCCCCATGCTCAGGTCACAGGAATGTATAAACCTCCTCCTCGGGGATGGCAGCTCCTTCCCTCTGCTTATTCCCTGCAGGACAGACTGGATAAGGACCCCTCCATCCCAAGAGGGGACAATGGTGGGCAGGAGGCACCGTGAACACTGGCAGCCTAACATAACACTTCCTCAGCCCCTGGCTGTGGTTCTGCCTGCACAGAAAAGCTGATTTTATCTGCATGTCCAGAGCTCAGAGTACTCCTCCCTTCCCACTTCCCAATACCACACTGGACTTCATAATCTTCCATTTACCTATGTTTTTTAAGTCATGCCAAGGGGCAAAAGGGACATCAAGAAATCCCAGTATCAAAGTTTTTCATGCTGTAACTCACCCCAGCTACCACTCTGAAAGACACAGGCTATCTATTCAGTAACCTGAGAAGCACTTGAATGATTCACCACCCCAGACTACTTTGATCCTACAGCAGCAGCTCCTGCCACACTGCCTAAGGCTGTCTTCTCCTCAGCTGCAGCACACCTCCTAAGAGCCGTGAAAAGCAAACACAGAGTTTGAGGGCCCTGATTGTGCTCT
The DNA here is from genome assembly GCF_964273445.1 of Streptopelia decaocto. Classification (NCBI taxonomy): domain Eukaryota; kingdom Metazoa; phylum Chordata; class Aves; order Columbiformes; family Columbidae; genus Streptopelia; species Streptopelia decaocto. The sequence goes on from NC_138658.1 coordinate 29,865,849, forward strand.
GAGTGCCTCCTGCAGGTAAGCAGAGACTTGCTGAGGGCAGTTTCCTTTGTGGGAGCGTCTCTCCCCCAGGAGCAGGCTTTTTCCTTCTCTTTTAGAAGTGAAAACTTGGGAAGGTAGGAAGGACATCTGTATTCACTGGGATGAAGGCACAAAAAGCCACTACCATGCCCACATGGTACAAGGGAACAGGACAGAAGTCACCTCTGCACCACTGCCCAGGGGCTATGAGCATGTACGGACTCATAAACCTACATTTTCCTCCATCGGTGAAGTTCCCTGAAAGCTCTCCCTGCTCCTGCCCCAGTAGTTCAGCTCCCAGTCAGTCTTTTTAAACCACTTTTACACTGCAAAATCACAGGCAGAGCACAACAGGCCTGGCCCAGCAAAAGCCCATGTGTGCTACACTTGGTGGGACTAGCTGGGGACATGCAAGTTGAGGTCCTAAGTATCTGAAACATAAACTGAACAAGAAACTTTCAAGGTATAGTGGACAGGATAGCTCATAGGTGGCAGAAAAAGTGAAAAATTAAGAATTCTGATACCACAAACTCCACCTTTGACTCCCTACACTCCAATTTGCCTGTTATACTAACCTCCTCCTACACCAGAGGGAAAGCTTTGTATTTTCACCGCAGGTTTGGAGAAATAATTTCCATTGCAGAGTTTTGAGGCTATCCCAAAGAGCAACCACCTCCAGGCAGCTTGGAAAGGTAGGGCTCTCTTCCTGCTTGTCTACTGAAAACAGGTTGAGAGAGTTGAGGTTGTTCAGTCTGGAGAAGAGAAGGCTCTGGGGAGACCTTATTGCGGCCTTTCTGTGCTTAAAAAAGGGGCTGATAAAAAAGATGGGGACAGACTTTTTAGCAGGGCCTGTTGCGATGGGACAAGGGGTGATGATTTTAAAGTCAAGAAAGGGAAATTCAGGCCAGACACGAGGAAGAGATTTTTGACCTGGGTGGTGAGACACTGGTAGGTTGTCCAGAGAGGTGGTGGATTCCCCATCCTTGGAGACATCCCAGGCCAGGTTGGATGGGGCTCTGAGCAACCTGATCTGGGTGAAGATGTCCCCGCTCCTGGCAGGGGTTGGACTGGATGAGCTTAGAAGGGCCCTTTCAACCCAAACTATTCTACGCTTCTATGACGCTAAGCAGGACCACGTAGACTCTACCCATGCCTACCACTGCCCATCATCTCCTCTTCACGCCCTGCACTGGTGCCCAAACACACACATGGATGTGGATGTCTGAACACTGTGCTGAGTCCATTCATGAGTGGACGGTGAGAGATGGAGCATCTGTTCGTTACAAAAATGCTTCCTAGGTTTAACATCAGCTCTCAAAAGCAAAAGGCTTTGAAAATTCTGTTCTCATGTGGCTGGGGGACAAAACCAGTGACATTACAAATGTGTCAAGACCTGTCCAGCCCAGAGACTATAAAAACACATTAATTAGGATCATAATGTCTAGTCACAGTACAGGAGCAGCTTGAAAGGATTAAAAACAACCCTATAAGCACATGCTTACTTGTACAGGCCATTGTAGGTGGATCTGATTCCTTCCTAAAATAGTGCTCTTCACACAGGCAAGATGTGGATGCTTCATCAAGTGTGTAGCTGTGAGGGGGACATTTGCTGCAGGATGGACTGTGGGGTGAAGCTTTGAAGAACCCAGGTCTGCATACTGTGAAAAGAAGAACCACAGGCTAAGCTCTCCCATCGTAGAATTAAGTCTGTTCACATTTCCTTTAAAAACAAAACCAAAAAATCCAGAACCAAAACAAAAAACATTTCTTCAGCTAGAAATCAGACAAATGCTCATGAGTTATTTGGTTTGAATATTTTAAAACAGTCTACCCCGCCAACAGACACTGCATGTTTGAATATTTGCATGAAAAGAGAATGATCAGCTGTTTATTATTTTTCTTCCCCTAGCATCTGCCTTTGCTAGGTATTTTCCTTGTTGAATGTGTTGGAGGTAATATCTTTTGGGCTCTGCTTTACAAAACATCATTATGTTTGTTTGTTTCCATGCAGTCTTAGAAAGACAGGTAAAATACATCTCGTGGGTTTTTTTAAGATGTTTTATAGCCAGAAACCAATGTTTTGGCAAACAAATAGTAATGTGGTAGTGGAGGGGATCTTGAGATCAACAGCTTAAAGATGGTGTGATAAGGCTACTTCCCTAGGGTATTCTCCCCCTGAAAACCTGTGATGAATTTTAAAGCGCTCCACATAAGCCAGATTGCTCCAGGTATAGCTGGACCCAGGCATGCTCGCCATACAAAATATTCCTTCCAGCTCACATATGTATGCATGATGAGGCACAAAGACTTTACATGAGAGCTATTTGTGTTCTCACAAATACATTGGCTAATGGTAGCATGGCATTATTATTTTTTTTAATATTTTGAAGTAAATATCCTGGAAGAAGTGTACTTTCAACTAAGCAAAGCGCTTTGCACTTCACCCACATGCACACGCTCAGCCACAGGTCTGCACTGGCCCTGCAGTCATAGCCATATCCGCAGAATTATAAACCTGCTGCTAGCAAAAGGAAGAAAACCAAAGCAGAGATAAAACCTGTCAAGAACCCTTTGTTGCTGCGCGTCTCTAAAAGCAGAGACATGTAGACATGTTAAACACGGTCCAAAGGGCTACTAGTTTTTTTCTGCCCAGTATGATATCAACACTGCACAGGTCTGCTACCAGCCTTACAAAAGCTACCTGGAAATCCCAGAGCCTTTCCATCTGCATTCAGAGTTCCCCAGTTGTAATTGGATTGCACAGAAAATGAGCTCACAGCAAAAGCATTAATACTATCCCAGCAGGAACGTCTCAGACAATCACAGCACGAAGGTCACATACTAAAATTCGGCCAGAAGATGCAACTAAGATGCAACGACAGAAATAATTTTCACTATGGGTAAAGTGTAGAATTTTATTGATTCCTTTTCCTCTGAAGGACCAACGAGGACAGCCAGCTCTAAAACTGGCTCTGCTTCCTGCATTGCCAGATAAACTCCTTTGACATGTTCCTTTTTACGTCACTAGGTTCTTCATCAACGTGAGACACTTGCACATCAATGTCTAAGTCCTCAAATCAACCAGTACATCTTTGCTGATGACAACCACTGGTGTATCAAAAGGGTGTGATCCAAGAGCACCCCAGCAGACCTCATCCTGGCCCTACCTCTGGTCTCGCCTGAACCACAAAGCTCTCGCAGCGAGCACCACACAGCCCTGAAGCAGCTCCCCAGCCCACCACGTGCTGTGGGGTCTCCACCACCCATCTGCTGCCTTTCCATCCTGCTCTAGAGGATGCTCCATCCCCTGCATCTCTGCTGACCTCCCCAGCCCAAACATCCTCCTGCACCTTCCCCTGGGCTCCCTTTCCTTCCCACACGACCTACAGAGAGTAACTAGTAGGACTAGAGAGATTTACAGGTTTTAAACACCCAATTTCCCACACTGCCCACCATCTAACTAGTGCTCCACAGGTAAGGCTGTGAGCTCTGCAGGACACTGTCCATCTGCTTCGCGTCCATATGCTGCAACTGGTGAACACACCTTGGGCAGAATTTATTCTCAGTGGTTCTTGGACTTGCCACAAGCTAAATCAAACTCGCTTGTGCACACTACCAATAAAGATGGGGAAATGAAAGCACAAAAACGTGCAATGTATAACAAGGGCAGCCTATGTCCAGTGTGTACTCGATATAATCACCCTTCAAAAAAGAACTTGAATTTATCTCATTATGCCCCATCAAGACAGACAGAAAATCATTATGGCACAAGAGTTTACTGAGCTTATATTTCGTGCAAAGCAGAAAAAGCAGAAGAAGTCAGTTTTCCTTGACAGATTTTCAATGAGGTGCAGTTTGTTAATGACAGTATGATACGTAGCTCAGCCCAAATGGAATGTTTTGATTTCATGAATAAGTACAGAGCCAACAGCTGCACAATGCCAATAACTCATGTTTTAATGAGGGATGCGAAATGAAACTGAACTGGACCAATTTTTGCATAATCTGAAGGCTCCCATGGGTCAGGCCAAACAGCATAAGGAGGAGCATTCAATTACACTGAAGATTTCAACATGAAGCCTTGTAACAAACAGCCAGCAGAGCAGCATGCTGTCATATCTAAATACTCCTGTGCTGATTAGAAAAGAAAAATTGAGGGACGGGAGATAAGCTATGCAAAATAAGAGAGGACAGAAAATAAAGAATACATGCAAAAATCACCACAGCAAGTGGTGGCGTGCAATCCTCTGACAAACAGGAATGCTGTGATGAAACGGATGCTGTTAGATGAAAGCTGACTCAGGAGCGTCTGACGTCGCCAGGTATCATGGCAGGCGGATGGGCAGAGTCTCAGCTGAGCTCAACAGCCGAAGGCAAAAGCCGTGTGATTTTTCTGCCTTTGATGGCAATACCACCAATATTTTGCAAGTTGGATTCAGAGCAGAACCAGCCACAAACATCCCGTGCCTTACTACTTTATCTTACCGTTTCACTTCTGACAGTTAACCTTAAAAAAATCGCCTAATGAAGTATACATGATTTTATTTAAAATTACATGGGTGTTTGGGGTTTAATTTCTAATTAAATCTTATTTTAGTCTTCTTATATTTTTATTTCAGTATTTTTAATTCAACGGTTCTTGAAAGGATACATAGAGTTGGCACAGTACAGTCACGCAATTAATGCTACTATCTCTCTTTTCAAGGGGGTGGGAAAAAGAGGAGAAATAATATGAGCCTAAGACTCCCCATAATCTGCTGGAAGCCAGCTGAAAAGAAATGAAATAGAGTTTTAAGCTGTTGATGAGACCTTCTTCTTTCTAATATTAGAACTGATAACTCCTTAACTGATTAACAGCCACTGGTGTGTGAAAACAGTCTTTAAATGAAATTGGTTGGTAGAAAAAAAAAAAAAGACAGTATTTTTAGACACAGCAAATATGCCATAAACAACCTGCTGGTGTTAGGTAGAAGTGGGATGTGTTTCTGTTAGTAGCACATCCATTATTAGCAAATTAATTTCACTCTTTTTATTTGTAGTAGTACACAAAATGTTGTAGGCACAGAGCATTAACGGCAGTGCAGCCTCTTGCTTCAGAGATGGCTGTGATGAAGGATGACAGCCAGAGCCTCTCAGGACAGTGATGGCGTGGCGATCGGATCAGAAACCAGCTTTGTATCTCACAAGATAGGAGCCTGCAAAAGCCACGCTGTGCTCGAAACCGGATCTTCAAACATGGCTGGATGGAGAGGGAATCACTGAGCCCCTGACAATGAAAACTAGCCTCTTCAAATGACATGCTGAACTGTTATGTGCTGTATCAGTACTAGAGACATCAAGTATCAGTGAGGGGTTGGGGGGGAAAGCAGCCAGAACAAGCCAATAACATCAAACAGCTAGGACTACTTGACAGATTATTTTCTGGAAGCCTTAACATCAAATGATTTGTAGCTGCATTCCTGGAACCATCCCTGAGCTTCAGCTGAAGGCTGTGTCCAATGTGTAGGGCTTCGCACTGATTCAGGGGACAAGTGCTAGAAGCAAGGAACACCTCTGAGGCCCTTCGTATCCACAGCCACCTCAGTAAAACCACCCAATTAATGTTAGTGGGAATTCTGGTTTTGTCCCTGGAGAGGGGAAAGTGAAAAAACACAGCCCTATAAGCCTTGAAATCCCAGGGAGATAAGAAAGGTTCAACCTGCTACTCCCTTTGCACTCTGTGATGCTGGGAGAATAAGCTCACAGTACTTAAGTGCTTAGGATCAGCAAAATGACCTTTCATATATGCCAGAAAATAAAGCTCAAACAGGATTTATGCTGTGTTCCTTGCAGAGCACCAAATTAGTCTCCCCAGTAATCAGAAGCCATGAATATAATGCATAAGGCAGTGCTGCTAATACATAAATAAAGGTAATGAATGAAATCAAACAAAAATGAATGAGGATAAGGATGCCTAGTCTAGACAGAACACAGGTTATCCAGTTGAAGCTGAGGTTTTCTCCCCAAACGGCAAACCTCCTTTGCTTCTTCTCCCCACTCTTTAGCCCCACTTGCCGTGTCGGACTGCAAACTTCTTCAGGCAGGGACACGCAACTCAAATTATCATGGCTTTTAGGAGCAGCCACAGAGTAAAACTTGGCCCCAAGGATAGACCTGAGTGCCATAACCCACATCGAGCCGGCTCTTGGCTGCAACACGAGCAGGATGTGCTCTGTGTGTGTGTGTGTTCAGCAGAAAGCAGAGCAGCTCTGCAGCTCATCAACTCTGCCTTCATTAGTGCATCACTCCGGCGCAGGGAATACACCTTGAGAGTTGAAGGATTTGAGGAAAAACAAGCTACAAATAAACCAAGCCCTGTTCTAGTCTCTGGAGCTGTCATGCCTTGAAGTGTTTGCACTGAGAAGAGCAGGGCTGCTGCCTCTTAGATGTGTCCAAAGCCTAAAGAGGAAGGGCTTAGTGAGATACGGGCTTTACAATGTCGAATCAAACTGCTGAGCAACCCCAAGCCTCAGCTTGTGGTCCTGACACGCACTTGTACTTAGAAAATAAAAACCACAGTGGGCTGTCTTCATGTCTCCCAATCAATATAAACAGATGATGTCTGTGCTCTTCTAAAAGGTCTTTCAGCAACTGTACCAACCTACCTTCAAGCATCCTCCTGTAGAATTTACAAGCAGGCTCACAGGAGCTAATTCTGCCCGTCCTAACAGTTCTCCTTGAACTGTAGGCCAATGCTGAAATTGCTATCAAAGCTATAAAGCTATAGAAAAATGAGTAAAATTCCCTGATTATCTCTCCTTTAGGCTTGGCCTCTCTATCCACAAAAGTGCTGTGTTGCTTCCTATAGCATGACTTGGGGATTTGAAAGGAATTAAATAAATACCCACTAATAAAACACTGTAATTCGAAGCTGCTGGTTTGCCGGAGTCCTGCAGACCTGGCAGCATTCTTCAGCAACTTCAGCACCCAAAGCTGCAGCTAAAAACCTGCTAAAGGTCCTTGTCAAGGGGTTCATGGAACGTGCTGAACAAGTGTATCATCTAGGGGCTTTACATCTTGAAAAATAACAGACTCGGACCTTACCTTGGATATAAGTCGATTAATGCCTGTCATGTGGGAAAGACTCTTTTAAGCTTTTTTTTTTTTTTGTTCTAAGAAAACAACGTGTCTCTTGATGTTGTTCTGTCCAATCCCACATTAACTCAGGACCTCTGCATTGAAAACAGCTCTGGCTTTGAATACCAACGCAACCTTGAAAGCTAGGATATATATAAATCAGGACTTTCAGTTCCCCCCCTTGAAATACCGCTTCTTCTACCATGTGAGTCACTAAATTGTCACACAGAAATTTACGACATGACCGTAGTTGCTGGAAAACCAAGAATTAACTGTCATTAATGACATTAATGTGTTTCTTCTAAACAGTATATAACTTCTTCACATGACATTGCTCTGAAAAATTCATCAGATTCCTGAGTCATCTATATTTGCAAGCCATAAAAATACCCTGAAGACAATACATTTGAAAATGCTTGTGATTACATTAAGATCTTAATGGGCTATATTTCTGCACATCCCGAGTTTGCTCTAGAGAAGATTTTGAAGGGATCAGTGAGGCAAAACCTGAGTCAAGCCTAAACTCTCAGCAGTGTGATGGAGGAGCAGGAAAGGAAATTTATCCTGGCATATATGCAAACCAGAGCTATCATTTGGGTTTGATTTTGCAGCAAGCAAGTAAGCTATAGAAAATAAATGCTCTTTGGGAAAGAGAAGATTTTTAAGAAGCATTCAGCACCATGCAAGCACGCTCCCACCAGCTGCAGGGCTAGGCTGGGTGTGATTTGGTGCGGGTTTTTTTTTTGTTTTGGTTGTGGTTTTTTGTTGTGTTTTTTGTTTGTTTTTATGTTTTCCCCAAATTTTCCCATCACAAACAAACAAACAAAACTGGGAGAAACTGATATGTTCCTAGAGAAAACACTCTTTGTGCTGAAGTGCCATTTACTAACAAAATCAGAATTTCAGTGACCAGCCCACACGGCACTTGCGGTCCTCCCTGCTCTCTGGTTACATGGTTGGTCTCGCTGAGCCCTGACTGTTTGGCTTATGACGAAAACAGGTACTCCGCTTCCTGCTGCTAAAGCCTCTCTGCCTATTAGAGCTATAAAATATCTCTCTCTGTAAATCTTTGTATCTATACAAATATATCTGTATATCTTTTCTTTGTTCTCTGAGGTATGGGACAAAGATACACTTAAATTATGTTTAAATCACTATCTTTCTTTTTTTAATAGAGACAAACAGAAATAATTTTACTCCTTTAAACAGAAGTGATGATTTACAATGCTGCACCTAAGGGAAAAATACAATTTAAGATACAGAAAGACATTTGTTTCTGCATGCTTGTAAACATAACTCAAGATGCCTGGCTCTGTGCATAATCCAAGAGGCATAGGAGTGTGTTTTGGGGGTTTCTGTATGCCAACACATGCACCCCAGCTTGTCCTTTGTTATATGAATGGTAACTTAAACATTCAAGCTGCCTTGTGCACCAGGCAAGAGGAGGATTGATGGACAAGGCACAGAACTCCCTCGAGTTCGAAAGGAGCATTGACTGAATAGCAATAACCAGCAGCATCCCTCATGGGAACAGGGGGACAGGCTCAAATCCAAAACTGATGCAGCTGAAACCCCCCCATGCGAGTCCACATATTACTGACAGTAATGCAAAGATCAGGCAGTAAAATCTGAAAAATAGGGTTCTTCAAAGCCATGTGTTTGCTGGCACAATACTACAATAAAAGGGTTTTAGTCTTCTGATTCAGTCTGCCATAGGGATCTGGAGCCCTGCCAGCAAAGAAAGAAAGATTCTCTAATTATGCTATGGTTCAGACAATTGTAACCCATTGCGGTTAAGAAATATGACATTTGGGAGGACTTACTTTGATGACCTATGTCACGTGTGTTTACCAACATTTCATGGTTTTAGCCTGAACTAATAGACTGTACATACACAGCCAGTAAAGAGAAGTAAAAATGTTTAGGATATTTCCTTCTGGTTGGCTCTTCTAGGTGGTATAAACCCAGCATTTCTTCCACTGACTTCATTTGGTCCAAAATAAGCAGCATACCACCAGTCTCCAGGGATGCTAACACCTACACACCAGGATCCTTTCAAACCCTGCCTGAAATGTTTAAGGGCTTGTTTGCTTCAAGCTTTATGATCATCTGTCTCAGGAGGTAAATTTGCTAGGACTGTCTGCAGACAATTTATTTTAAAATTGTTCCTCTCTAATTTATAGCTGAACATATGTCACTCCAGACACATCTATTCAAATTCCATCAGAAGGCAATGGATCTTTTATAGTCCTGACAAAAAAAAAAAAAAAAAAAAAAGGGAAGGATTTATCCAGAGTCACCTAGAGTAAGTAGGCTAAATGGGTTTATGCACACAAAAGTGACTCCTGGAAAGTGGTGGCTTTTTGTGCAGGGTGGTGTGCAGGTTTGTGTGTGTGTGTGTGTTTTTTGTTATTTTGTTTGTTTTCTCTCCCGCCCTCCCCAATTTTAAGATATAGGCAATATAGAGGCATGCAGACGGAAATGCAGCTGGAGTTACAGATGTAGGTCTCATGAAGGAAGTTCTGCCCTGATACGCAACACTACAAGATGCTTCAGGCTTTGCTTAGGAGGCAACAAATCAAAGGATGTGTGCAAGGAGGACAGGACAAGTATTAATACTCTGAAAAATGTAACAGCTCCTCTTTAGGAATGAGGTCTGTGAAGGGCAACCTGGGGCACTGGTGACTCTTCCCATGTTAGCCTGACAATATTTAGAGCATTTCTTTGAGATTAAATCCTGCAACCAACAAGAGAATTTCTTATTTTGCTAAGATCTCTTCCATTTCTGGAGGAAAACTTGCTGCATACGAACAAACATGCTGAAACCCAAGATAAAGCAACACAACTCAATGCTTTAAACTTCCTGGTTTTGGAGCTAATCTCAATACTACTTGAGTGGCTTACAGATGCTAGAATTGGACTGTCCTTGCCATGAACTACCTAGAACTGCTGTAAATCCAGACCAGGCACAAAAATACCAAAACCACAAGAAAAACAAAACAAAAGTAGTTATATTCCAAGAAGGTATTTTCTTTGTCAGACTAGAAACAATTCTTTTCTAAGACAAAAGCATCTACATAAAAGCATTCCACTCTTGGGACACGGATGTCCTGCCAGCACCCCTGTCCACTACCTCTTTTCACAGGCTTTTTTCTTGCCTAAAACTCAGCTGTCTGACACATACGGCTGCTCCAGAAATTCTGATGTGAAAAAAAAGTAAAGCCAAGCAAACATTGCCTTCTTGCTAGATGAAGCCTCACCACAACCCTCTCCTTGCCAAATCCATTTCCCTCACCAGACTACAACATACCATATAGTACTAGCCTGGAGCACAGTTTGCAGCAGCAATGCTGGCCATTCTCATGGGCTTTTTATTTAAGGTTTTGAGCTGCCAGTGCGTCATTTATGGAGAACTATTCTCAAACTATTATAAGGGGATACCATTGCTCACATGTAGCTCAGCTGGCTCTCCAGCTACAACCACAGAAATAAGCCCTGCTTACATAAGCCTGTTTGCCCCGGGAACCCAACACTAGCTTTCTAATTTTTGCTGCACTCTTGTACTGCTACCAACATAAACAGCCTTCCTAAGATGGGTTAGCGACAAAACCCCAACACTTTAGCTGTACGGAAACAATTCACATCTGATCTGTTCACAGGAAGACTGGAAGACAACAAGAGGGGAGAAAGGTGGAACAGCCAGTGTGGGTACAAGGGCTTTGCACCCTGGGTTTGGCACACCTCCGCCTTGCAAGAAATGACCGCAAACTGATCATTTTAAGTCTCATACATGACTGTCCCCAACAGTTCCCACGCCACAGCTCCCCTTCCCCACCTTTTTTTTTTCAAGGCTTTGCAAAATGTTGTGGTATCTAATCCTGTGATACCCAGCAGGTGAGGGTGGTCCTTCTCAGCAGCTCCAAAATGTAGACACTTCAGGAGAATCTGAATAATCAGTCTTGTCATAAAGAAAAAATAAAAAAAAAAAAAAAAAGAAGAGAGAAAAGAGGTCTCTAGCCTTTTTTGAGGAGAAAGCCTGAAAAACTCAAAATACCAAGAGCTCATCCAGCACAGGGCAAGTGTAAAGAGCTCAGCATTTATTCTACGCATCCAAAGACGAAATGGGAGTTTCCTGATTTAAGTTGGGACCAGTAATATTTTCTTCTCCCTGTCATCTCTTTGTCTCCCCAATATCCAGCAGAGATTCCATATGGATGCACTTCTGGATGTTTAGGGTTTCTTTTCAGATGCACCAGAGATGCTCCTGAGGCTCTGACACTTAGCCCAAATACCATTCACAATGTTTTCTTTAAATAAGTTGAGCAAGTGGCAAAAAAACACAGGGTTCATTATTTTGCACAGAAATTCTCCTGTCATCCAGCCAAATTTAAAAATAAATAGCTGCAATTAAATATGTTGCTACATTATTTATGTAGATGCATTCAATTTGCAGAAAGCTGCTATAAAACATCCCCCTTTAACACAAGGAAAAATTATTGTGCTCTTACTGTATACTTTCTCTTCCCTGCTCAAATGTATGTTGATCCCTGCCTATTTCTCCTCCCCATGTTATTTAACACATCATTTTCCAGCCACTGTTTCTGCTACTTTTGTCTTGAAATAGTGAGAGATGTGATCCAAATTCAAATGTTTCTTTCCTGAATCTCTGTGAAGGAGGCTGCTGAATGATTGTTAGACAGATAATTCCAATATTTCCCCTACAATTGAGGACCTCTCCTCATCTCTGCATTTTGCTCTTACAGCTGCCAGGTAAATGATATGCACCGAGGTTGCCCAAGGCTTATTAGTGCATATTAATTCTGCCAGGAACTCCAGACACTCTGAAGAATTGCTAATTTAACAACACACTGTGAAATTATTTTTTCTTTCTTTATTAATTGCTGTGCTATTTGAAAGCGACTTCACTGCCCTGGTCATCTTTCTGTATGAAGAACAGAGGGCATTTTATCCTGCCAGGAAATAACTGAAAGCTTTCTTCCCAGCAGTCCCTATATTCATAACCAAATATAAATATGTGAAACAAGAACTAAAAAAAATAGGTTTACTTGCTGCAGGTGTTCCTCTGTTAATTTATCCACGTGATATTGGCAAGATCAGACAGCGAAGCACAGTGATATGTTTCACTTGTGCCTTGACATTTTGATTCTATTTGTTAGGGTGTATGTGCAGGGATCTGGCTTTTTCTCCAAGACCTCTAGAGCTATCAGTCTGTACAAACAGGATTTGACAAGACATCCATTTAGCAGGATGGGAGGGCAAAGAAAAAAAAAATCCACAAGCTGGAGAGACCAGGTATCTGGGTAAAGCTGCACTGCGGTGCAAAAATGGATGCTCTTCACATACCATGCAAATTGGGAAAAACAAGTCAGCTTGATATGCAGGATCTGAGGCAGTCTGCACCCTTTAATCAATAGCTCCTTCCAAAAAGGTGGCCAAGAATAATATAAATAGAAGGCAGAGTAGAAAGAGGACAAAAGGGCAGCACCAGAGAAGGCATCAAGACTAATCTACACTCATGTGCGGGAAGATTTTTGGCAGGCAGGGAAAAAAAAAAAAAAAAAAGGGACAAAGGAAACTCTCCTTTGCTCATGAAAAATCAGATTTAGGAAGAAATCCAAACAGGAAGTTCTGCTTTCCGAGGCTGTCCTTTTCTGGCCTGAGGAAAGAAGCAGAAGGAGATGCAGCTGTTTCTTCCAGGGTAATGTAGGAAAACGTTCTGCTTATGGAAGCCCAAGTTCAGCAACCTTCAGGTTGTCTCCCCTTGCAAAGAACTTTAGACTAGAAGCCTGCAGATGGGCTACAATGAGATACAGTAAGAGCTACAAAGGTGAAACAACAGAAAATAATGATGGCATACAGATTCATAGAATCATTTCAGTTGGAAGAGAACCTCAAGCTCACCGCGTCACCCATTAACCCAACACTAGCACTAATTCATGCACCTAAGAATCTCATCTCCACATCTGTTCAACCCCTCCAGGGATGGTGACTCCACCACTTCCCTGGGCAGCCTGTTCCAATGCCTGACAACCCTTTCCAGGAAGAAATTGGTCCCAAGATCCAACCTAAACATCCCCTGGTGCAACTGTTTCCTCTCATCCTATTATTTGTTACTTGGGAGAAGATACCAACACCCTCCATGCTCCAACCTCCTTTCAGGCAGCTGCAGAGAGCAATAAGGTCTCCCTCAGCCTCCTTTTCTCCAGCTGAACCCCCCAGGTCCCTCATCCGCTCCCCATCACACTTGTGCTCCAGCCCCCTCACCAGCTCCGTTCCCTTCTCTGAACTCGCTCCAGCACCTCAAGGTCTGTCTTGGCATAAGGGGCCCAAAACTGACCCCAGGATTTGAGGTGCAGCCTCATCAGTTGAGGAGCATCAGACCATATGGCATCGAAGCCAGCAAACCCAGTTGTAGCCACTGGGCAGGGCTGCAAATGACCAGCTGCCCCAAAAAAGGGAAAGCTGAGAAAAAGTCTATGTCAAAAAAACATCAAAGACACACATTCCCCATCAGTTGTGCACCTACACTGCACTCCTGGACATCACCTCTGGTATAAAGTGATGAAAGGAGACCTCAGCCAAGTAGAGCTAGTTGTGCCTTCCTTCCCTTGCCACTTCAGTGAGGAGGCAGAAAACATGTATTACCACAGCCATAATGTGCTTACAATTAATGCCCCAAAGCCAGTAATCTCCACTGATGCAGGTAAATTGCTGACCCCTCTATCACTGTTATTCATGATGCAAAAACACCTTGGGTTTTCTCTGCGGCTTAATAAAACCTGCGGGGAACCGGTGCAAGGCTTTCATTCCTTATAGGTAGCCTTTAATGCTGAAGTCTGGATTTCCTGCAGTGGAACTGAATAGTTTAGAATAATTAGTGATTTACATATAGAGTTGTCAAAGATACATGGCATCAAGTTACCAAAATGAAGGGTTCCACCTTTTCAGTTGCTACTTTTGATTTTGTTCTATTTAAAAGCTCTGTATTTCAATTCTGCCTACATTCTGCTATTGCTAGTAAAGAAGCCAGAAGCAGATAGCAAGAAGAGAGCACTAAATCAAAGACTTAAATCACTTCTTCCTCAGCTCCCTGGCAGATTTAAAGAGCAACCTGGCACTAACCCTTTCAAATAATACACTGTTGGACCTCACACAGCAGAGATACTCTGCTTCAGATCACACAATAGTCCAGGTGACCACACAATTACAATTAACCTCCTGCCCGCTGTGCCTAATGACAAATGATGTGAATAACAGGCTCAGGAAATGGTCCAGGTACTAAAAAAAAAAAAAAAAATTAAAAAAAAAAATCCAATTCTTACATATTTTAAAAAGCCATTTTCCTTTAGGAAAAGCCAAGGGCTTCTAGCAGCAAGAGGGATGCATGGAAAGTCTCCCACCACCACACTGTAATCAGAAAAGTACTAATATCCTGTGCTGCTATAAATCTCAGCCTGGACCAGACAACATGAATTTTGCCTGTGCTGGATAAAAAAAAGTAATATATTCCCAAAATAGCATATAATATTTTTTGAGCCCACAGGGTTCCCATTACAAGGTGGCTAAATGGGAAGGTATTCTATGTCCTACATTGTCCCATTGGTATTTGTACTTTTTCTGCTTTATATCCCTCATCTCCCAATTGAATTTGTGAGCATTCTCCTCTCTCTGCTCTTGCAGCACCTTCAAGAGCAAGCAGAGAGACTTCCCAGCCTGCTACCTTTGTAGAACAGGGCAGCACAAAGATGGTCCCGGGAAGATCAGAAGGCACCTGTTCCCTTTCCCATAGCCATAGTTTAGTTCCCATAGTTTATTTGTTCCCAGACTCTCTCCCAGCCAGAAGTTACTGCCCTGCCAGATCTGCCAGCAGAGCACTTTAAGTTCTCTCCCTCACCTGGTCCAGCAAAGCAAGCTCATTAATTTAATTTGCTACAGTTTTTGCTAATTCACTCATTCTAATTAGTGTCCAGACCTGAAGGAGCAGAAACCTCCAACTGAGGATCAGCAGGGCACGTATGTGTGTGTGTGTATATATACATATATACATAGGACATGCTGATGCAAATCCTACCCTCCAGTCTTCCTAAATCTGGCGTTTTCTAGCACAGATACATCTCCCAAGAATGACAGAGGCAATATTATGGACATGTCAACACTTTTCCTGGAAGCAGCAAATTACTCCCAGGCTCTGCTGAGACCTTTTTGGAAGCCAAGTCAACCTTTACCTCCTCCCTGCTCCAGAGCAAATAGCTGTAGCACCACCAGTCCCACACAGACCCCAGACAAGTACTGCCTCTTGGCGGGGTCATCCTGCAGAGCAAGTTATGGCAAGTATTTACCAAGTTGCACACTGCGGTATGTCTATGATAAGCTGCTGCAAAATAACACAATCAGCCTGCAGAACATGATGTATAACGGTTTCTACACACGTTTATGACACCCGTTTCAGCCTGCTTTTAGACATACAGAGTGTTCTCATATAAAAGAAATAAATACAAATATAGTATATTCCAGCAATTTAGTCTGACAGCTGATTATGGAAACATTGCTTCATGAATTCTAAGCCATGACATTTCCACTAATCTTCCCATTTCAACAGCAGGAAAAGGAATGGCTTTCCTATCTCCATGCTTATCATTTTCAAGCTGAGTATATTATCTGGTAGTCTCTGGATTTACTCGATAGCTCTTGAAAAAAAAAAAAACAAACATACTGCTATAGTCTATGAAACTTATGTGTGGCCTACTCGGAGAGCTGTATGTCATTCTGAGGACAAATCCAGAAACTAGCTCTCACATGTTTCGAAGTATGTCAAATAAATAAATAACCAGATTGCTATCTGTTATTTCCCCTTCAATGAGATTGCTGCTTAAAAGGTTATAAATGATGATGTTTTTGCTTTTGCAGAAAGCTATGCATTAAACTTCTCATATCACCTTGCGGGGAGTTCAAGTACAGTTTGTTTGCTGTCAGCTTGCTTAACCCCGCTCTTCTGCAAGGCCCACACTATAAGGCCCACTTCTGTACGCTATGGTTTGCTCCCAAGAGACCTTCCCATGAAACCCTTACAGCACCTTGCCTTCTCCCCCCAAGCCTGCAGATGCTTTAACACCTAAAATGAACAGTTGTGAGCTTCTCCACTGCAGTTTCCAAGTTACCAATTTATTTTGGTGTTAACTTTGGTTTCTCATGGCTCAGCTCCCCAAGCAGTGTGCAGGGTTGCATGCGAAGTTGTGTTGTTGTCTACAGTCTCACCTGGGGCTACTCTCTAACCACCAAGCATCATAGAATCACAGAGTCAGTCTTCTATCATCAAATGTGATTGCTTGCACACCCCTAGGGGTCTTACAGAGGAGTGCCAAGCAACCTGCCAGAGTGCTGGTTACAAGCCAAAATCTTGGGTATCATCACAAAAACACAGCTCAGCCAACACACCTTCCTCCACATAAGCTTATATATATATTAAATAAAATAATTTACCTTCTTATTATTGCTTCATTAGGATTCCTCCATACCAGCATCAAGCCATCACAGAAGGGACAACAGAGACTTCCTAAACCCTTCTTTGATTAAAGAAAGACTGTGGTCTGCTTTCACTGCCTTTTTGTAGTGCTTGTATTATCTTTTGCTAAAGGTCTTATCCTTGGACAGACCCACTGGGTACCTGAACTGTATGCTCAACACAGAATCTTCAAAATTCAGTCCTGTAACAGTGCTGTGGATTTTCTAACAGCAATGCAAAGAGTCATGGTTTGATAGAGAAAAGACACCCTGGTTTCCAGGTACAGGGCTGGCAAAGATCATGCCATGTTTTGATGCCAAAACAGACAGGTGCTCAACTAAGGAAAGCGTGAGCAAAGGAAACGCTGCAAAACACAAAAGCGTACTTGTACCAAACGTTTGGTTCAGGAGCGTATGTTTGAACTGAACCACTGAATTACCTCAACATCCCCTACCTTAGCACACAATACTGACTGTGCAAAACAGCTTTGTGGGTGGATGAAACTCAGCCTGAAGATGTGCCTAAGGGTTGTCCAAGGGGGCAAACCAGAGCCAGCCTAAAGCAGGTGCCTTGCAAGGTGCACAGCTTGTAGATGCCATCACAGCTCCTTCACCCTATGGATCTGTTCCTAAAGTCTCATTGCACCTACTAATGTAGACAGAGCCTCTACCATCATTAACTAAAACAACTCTGCTTTTTGTTCTGCCATAATACACACCTACAGCAGCCTTTATACTAGAACGTATTCAGATTCAACCTTCTTGGGACCTCCCAATAGCTGTCATGCTCCAACACTTGTCAGTTGTCTCAGATAACCAAACACTACTGATACTCATGGTGTAATGCAGAAATTCCCTACACAAACTGTAGGAAATTCTATGCTAAATTAACTGCTTATCAAAGGCAAAACTGACAAGGGGTTGTTGGTTGTATTTTTTTTCCCCTCACATGAATCCATGGCTTATTGCTTCCCAGCCCTGTAAACACTACTTACTTTTTTCACAAGCCACACATGAAGACCTTTAGATATATAATTTCAGCTTAATAACACCATGATTACAACCACTTAATGCATTTAAGGGAACATCCTCAGCTTAATTTCCAGAAGAAGCAAGGAGAAGTTGCACACTTTGCTAGCAGGGTGTAGAAAACCAGCCTGTGTTAAACTCTATTTTATTGTGCTTAGCCAGAAAATTCCTCACCCACTGGCAAGAGGAGGAGAACTCAACCCTTGATCTGAGCTCCACCGGGTAAAGTCCACACGATTCCTTTCAGAGTTCTCTTCCCTGCACCTGGATCAACCACACACGATGCATTTTCCTTCCAACTAATTTCCTAACCTCTCTCTTTCACGGACCTCCCCTTCTCCCCTCCCCGCCCCCCCAATTACTATCATGCTTTCCAGTATAGAATAGAAGGGTGGACATATTTTAGTGCCAGGGTAGAACTGATGCTGCCCACACAACCTGGGGTTTGGAAATAATGTATTTATAGAAGTACATTAAGACCAATTTAGAAAAGGTTGATTACATAAAGTACTGTTCATTCAGGCAAGCCTAAACAATTTTCTTATTTCATTGAATCAGCAATAATGAACTCCTACAAATGCAATAAACAAATATCCAATCACCACCTCTTTCAGTGACTTCTCCCCTTGTTCCTTTCAGTTGGCAGCATTTGCTTTGGGTTGTTTTCAGAAAGGAAAACACAAAACAAAACAACAAACAGTAACTCATTTATAAAACCTGCTTGTCCTGGTAATTTTATTTTGTCTCTGTAGAATAAGACAATCTAGCAGAAGCAAACGTTGTTTACTCATTAATACCAAGCCAGGACTCTTAGAGTTGATGAGACGAAGGAGGAAAACTATTGTTTTCTTTGTTATTCTGCTGCAAGACCTGTGGTAATATGTCAGACATTGGTAGAGCCTATGGGGGAAAACAACAAATATTTCCTCTCTTATCATCCATATGCATGAGAAACCATGCAGGTCTACATGCACTGCAAGATTTCTTGCTGTCACTCCAGCCATCTTTTCTCACACCGTAACAACACTCACTCTAAACAAACAAAACACACACACAAAACACCCCACACCAACACTGCAATTTGTAATTCAGAAACCAGAGTATTTTTAAAGCCTTGATTGTGTTATTCTATCACCCGATTATTCGCAAGGTACATCTCAAGAGCTGCAGAACAGGCTTGCGCCCACAGTGCCCAGCAATGCCCAAGCCCCTGCTCCCCCCAGCCCTGCGTGAGCCCCAAAACCAGGATCTACTCCCCCAAAACATTTGCTGCTGTAGGTAAATGTAGCTGCAACAATTTTATGAAAGACAGACATGGGGAAGTATCTGCTGCTGGCCAGAAATTTGTCAGCTGTGTCTGTGCACAAACTGAATTCCCAAGCATGCAGGTGTTGATTTTTTTCCATAACCAAGTCCAACATATTCCACTGGAACGCCCTGGGCTCAGCAAGGGGATGCTTCTGAGCTGCTACCAGAGCTTCCTCTCTCTCACACAGAGGGGAAAAAAGTCTGTGTGGCCTCTAGTAACAAAAAGACACCAATTTGACAAATACTTAGCACCCTTCACAGACACTCAAGGTGCTGGGTGAAAACTTTAAAGCCAGATTTGGGTTTTCAAAAGTCCTGCACATCCAGGCATGAAACACCTAAACACTTAAAAGATCAATCATTCCTGATTTGACAACCTAAGTCTGAATCACTCCCAGTACCACTGACTGCTTTGAAAAGTCCTATACTTAATGCAAGAAATGAGCGTGGGACTTGTGTTGTATTTTGTGTTATATGGGTCAGTGCCCAGCCACTCCTAAGAAATCAATAAACACTCCCAGAAAATCAGGAGGGACAGAAGCTTAAATAGGGCAGAGGTTATATTCCATGCTTTTCACTTACACACATACATACAAGTTTGAAAACCTAACTCCAGTTCACTTCTCTTGGAAATCTCACTCCAAAAAGTCGAAGCAACTAACAAGGACTTAGTTAGGAAACCGAAATTCGCCAGACTTGCATAGTTACATGCCAACACACATAGCTGATTGGATATTTCTAGGGAGTCAGTGTGAAAGTCTGGAAGATTGGCTGCTTTAAGACTTGCACTAGAATTTTGTTTGACACAGTATTAATGCTGCTCAAAATTGAATCGTAAACATTTACCTTTTTTGCACTACAGACACCACCCAAAGCAAGGAGAGTGTTTGCCGAGCTCATTTTGAGTGCGGTACAGATGTGGCTCCAAGAGCCCACTTGGCATATCAGGGACCTGAGGAAGTATCTGCTCTTGGCCTCATCCAACAATGGCAGCAGGGAAGCAAAGAAAATCCCACTAACGAGAGATTTGGTCAGGAAAAGCTCAGCTGATCCTTCAACTCCAGCCCTAATAATATATCAGACTTTTCCAAAGGAAACTATTTCCTTTACACAGTTGCACCATTCTTCTGGACCATCCCTGGTGAGCTTTGCTCTGCTCTGTGTGCTTTACTTCCCTACAGGTGTAAGCTTTCCAAGATGTCTTCCCCTTTAGCAGCCTCCCATTCTGAGTAACACTGCCCACCATCACCTCCCTTGATGTGACCTAGGCCAAAGTCAGCTTTTGGTACTGTCTCACATACAAGCAGCAGCTGCAGAAAGAAAACAAGAATTCCATGATGAGCAAGAA
This sequence comes from Streptopelia decaocto, assembly GCF_964273445.1. NCBI lineage: Eukaryota > Metazoa > Chordata > Aves > Columbiformes > Columbidae > Streptopelia > Streptopelia decaocto. The sequence continues at coordinate 29,886,190 of NC_138658.1, forward strand.
TAAAAGTCATGATGAAAAGGCATGGGGCATTTGCTGAAGGGGCAAAAAAAATTTGCATGGAGAAAACTGCAGAAAGAAAATTAAAGGGAGAAGAAAAGCAGAGCCAGGAACTTCCTGGTGCCAGTTAACACAGCAATGCTGCTCTCTGTAGAGCTATACTGACCTTGCCAGAGAAATCAACTTATTTCTGCCTCTTATCTGTTTTTTTTCCTTGTTTTTAAAGGATTTTATGACAATAGTAACCCCACAATACCTTGCAGCACTCACTCTCACATGCATACACAGATTAAGTCTAATATAATGCAGTTCCTATTACTGAGCAAAGGTGCAGGTGCACCTGCTTCACATTGCTCAAGGCAAACAATTGCCCTGTCCTAACCCCTTCTGCAGTCAACATGGCAAGCAATTTATCACCATCATCTCACTTCATTCACCTCCTTGCTGAGTGGCAGCCATCAAAAAGTCTTATTATTGGCTTGTTACTAGGTGGCAAGGCAATTACATCACCTAACAAGGTCTTAAAGAGGAGATAAGCTTCCTAAATCCCATTACCTGAAGGCCCCCTCCCTCTCCAAGATGAAGATTTGCGTTTGTTTGTGCCACCAACGTCAAATGCATTTCTGACCCTTTTTAATAACTTCTAACCTTGCTTTTAGGTGAATGAAGGAAAAGAGTCCTCCAGTAGATGCACAGATTTGCTTCACAGAGTTTAAAACCATGAACCGTTGAGTTTGCTGGATGTTTTCAAGGCAAATCCACTTCCCTGACTAACAGGTAAGCCTCCCAGGCAGACAAAAGTCATGCAGTGATTTATCCCTGGCAACTCCGGCATGCTGCTAGGAGTGCATTTCTCTACAACACAGGAAAGCTACTTTCACATTGTACCATATCCAACCCTGCCCACTGGAAGCGAAGCTAAAACCCTTCTAAAACTTCCCATTCTATTAATTTCAAGGGTGTAAAATGAAAAGGGACATTTAGAGGAATGGAAATGACAAAAACTGAAGGAAGACTAATATCACAGTATCACAGTGTGTTTGGGATTGGAATGGACGTCAAAAGATCATCTAGTCCAATCCCCCTGCTGGAGCAGGAACGCCTAGGTGAGGTCGCACAGGAACATGTCCAGGCGGGTTATGAACGTCTCCAGAGAAGGAGGCTCCACAACCTCCCTGGGCAGCCTGTTCCAGTGCTCTGTCACCCTCACTGAGAAGAAGTTTCTTCTCAAACTTAAGTGGAACCTCTTGTGTTCCAGCTTGATCCCATTACCCCTTGTCCTATCATTGTTTGCCACCGAGAAGAGCCTGGCTCCATCCTCGTGGCACTCACCCTTTATATATTTATAAACATTAATAAGGTCACCCCTCAGTCTCCTCTTCTCCAAACTAAAGAGACCCAGCTCCCTCAGCCTTTCCTCATAAGGGAGGTGCTCCACTCCCTTAATCATCTTCATTGCCCTACACTGGACCCTCTCCAGCAGTTCCCTGTCCTTCTTGAACTGAGGGGCCCAGAACTGGACACAATATTCCAGATGTGGCCTCACCAGGGCGGAGTAGAGGGGAAGGAGGACCTCTCTCGATCTACTAACCACCCCCCTTGTAATACACCCTAGGATGCCATTGGCCTTCCTGGCCACAAGGGCACAGTGCTGGCTCATGGTCATCCTGTTGTCCACCAGGACCCCCAGGTCCCTTTCCCCTACACTGCTCTCTAATGTGTAATTTCCCAACCTGTACTGGAACCTGGGGTTGTTCCTGCCCAGATGCAGGACTCTACACTTGCCCTTGTTAAATTTCATCAGTTTATTCCCCACCCAACTCTCCAGCCTGTCCAGGTCCCGCTGGATGGCAGCACAGCCTTCTGGCGTGTCAGCCACTCCTCCCAGCTTAGTATCATCAGCAAACTTGCTGATAGTACACTCAATTCCCTCATCCAAATCGTTAATGAATATATTGAATAATATTGGCCCCAGTACTGACCCCTGAGGCACTCAACTAGATACCAGCCTCCAACTAGACTCTGCACCACTGACTACCACTCTCTGGCTTCTCTCCTTAAGCCAGTTTGCAACCCACCTCACTACTCTCTTGTGTAGACCACACCTCCTCAACTTAGCTGTGAGGATGCTGTGGGAGACTGTGTCAAAGGCTTTACTGAAGTCAAGGTAGACCACATCCACCGCTCTGCCATCATCCATCCACCTTGTTACCTTCTCATAAAAGGCTATGAGGTTGGTCAAGCATGACTTACTCCTGGTAAAGACATGCTGACTGCCCTTAATAACCCTCTTATCCTCGATATGCCTTGAGATGGCACCAAGGATAAGGTGTTCCATTACCTTCCCAGGGACAGAGGTGAGGCTGACCAGTCTATAATTCCCGGGTCCTCCTTCTTGCCCTTTTTGAAGACTGGAGTGACATTCGCTTTCCTCCAGTCCTCGGGCACCTCTCCCGTTTCCCAAGACTTGGCAAAGATGATGGAGAGCGGTCCGGCAATGACTTCAGCCAGCTCCCTCAGCACCCGCGGGTGCATCTCATCTGGACCCATGGATTTATGGATGTCCAGACTATTTAATTGCTCTCTAACCCAGTCCTCATCGACTAAAGCAAACTCCTCCATTGACCTGGCTTCATCTGGGGTCTCAGGGGTACAGGGCTCCCCAGGACAGCCTCCAGCAGAGTAGACAGAGACAAAGAAGGCATTCAGTAATTCTGCCTTCTCTCTATCTTCTGCCACCAGGGCACCCACCCCATTCATCAGTGGGCCTACATTGCCTCTGGTATTAGTTTTATCTGCTATGTATTTGAAAAAGTTCTTTTTGCTGTCCTTGACCCCTCTCGCCAGCTGTAATTCTAAGGAGGCCTTGGCTATCCTAGCTGCCTTCCTACATCCTCTAACAGCAGCCGTATAGTCCTCCCAAGTGGCCAGCCCATGCTTCCATGACCTGTAAACTCTCCTCTTCTGCTTGAGCATACCCAACAGATCCCTGTTCAACCACGCAGGCCTCCTGGCTCCCTTCCTTGACTTCCTATGTGTGGGGATGCTCTGATCCTGAGCGTGGAAGAAGCAATCTCTGAATGCAATCCAGCTATCTTGGGCCCCTTTTCCTTCAAGCAGTCTTGCCCATGGGATTTCCCCCCGCAATTGCTTGAAAAGGCCAAAGTTAGCCCTGCTAAAGTCCAGGGTTGCAATTCTACTTGCTATTCTGTTCCTGCCACACGAGATACTGAACTCCATCTCGTGGTCACTGCAACCCAGGCAGCCCTCAACCTTTACTGCTTCGACCAGACCCTCCTTGTTAGTGAGGATGAGATCCAGCAGTGCTCCTCTCCTAGTCGGCTCCTCCACCATCTGCATGAGGAAGTTATCATCAATGCACTGGAGGAACCTCCTGGACTGTGGCTGGCTGGCTGAATGGTCCTTCCAGCAAACATCAGGGAAGTTAAAATCACCCACAACAACCATGGCCTGTGACTGTGAGGCCACTCTCAGCTGCCCGTAGAAGGCTTCATCAACTTCCTCAGCCTGATCTGGTGGCCTGTAATAGACACCCACAACAGTGTCACCCCTGCCAGCCTGCCCCTTGATCCTGACCCATACACTCTCAACTCGCTCGTCATCCACTCCTGGGCAGAATTTAGTACACTGTAGTTGCTCTCTCACAGAGAGAGCAACTCCACTACCATGCCTGGCTGGCCTGTCTTTCCTGGAAAGGGCATAGCCATCCATGACCACATTCCAGTCATGTGAACTGTCCCACCATGTTTCTGTAATTGCCACCAGACCATAATCTCCCAACCGAACACAGGATTCTAACTCCTCCTGCTTATTCCCCATGCTGCGCGCATTGGTGTACAGGCATTTCAGGGAGCGAGCAGAGCACACCAACTTCTCCCTAGGGGAATAGGAGGCCACCCAGTCCTCATCAGTTTTAGAACGCTGCCCCACTGGGACAAGCCCAGCTACAACCCCATCCCCCTTCGAGCCTAGTTTAAAGCTCTCCAAATGAGCCCAGCTATTTCCTGCCCCAGCATCCTTTTGCCCCTGCGAGATAAACCTTTCCTGCGTGACACTGTCCGGACTGGAGTCTTATAAAACCAACCATTATCAAAAAATCCAAAGCCCTGCCTGTAGCACCAGTCTTGGAGCCAACCATTTAGAGACTGAATTTTCCTATTCCATCCCACATCGTCACTTGAAGATGGAAGGAGTGAAGAGAAGATCACTTGAGCCCCTGAGTCTTTCACCATCCTTCCCAAGACCTTGAAATCGTTCTTCATTCCCCTCAGACTACAGGAAGCAGCTTCCTCCCCATCTGTCTGGAAGACCAGCAGCGGGTAGTAGTCTGTTGGGTGCACCAGTCTGGGGAGCTCTCTAGCGATATCCTTGATCCGGGCTCCAGGTAGACTACAAACTTCCCTAAGATGGGGGTCAACTCTGCATATTGGGCCCTCTGTTCCTTTCAGAAGGGAATTTCCAATTACAGTCACCCTTCTTTCTTTCTTATCAGAGGCAGTCTTAAGTTGTGAAGTCAACCGCCTCTTCCTATGTGATCTTGTAGGCAGGCTTGGCACCACCTCCTCACCTACCTCTTCTTCAAGATCCAGGGCCTCAAACCTATTACGGAGGGGCACCTGGGGAGACAAAGCAGGCAGGGACGGGGGCTGCCTGTGACGCCGAACTGGAATATGCTTGCAACCCTTGTCGTCTTTTAGGTCCCCTACCTCTGCCTGACAGAAACAAGGGTGAGGCTGTCTCAGGACTTCCGCCTCTGTCCGAGAGGGCAGGAGGTCCATCTCCTTTTCGGGGGGTACCTCCCTGGGACCTTTCCGACTGGCACGTCACGGTGTTACTCCACCAGTCGATCTCCCTTTCGTGCTCCCTGATGGTCCTCAGCATCTCAACCTCCTCCTTAAGTTTCACAACCATGTCGAGCAGGTCTTGCACCTGCTCACACCTCACACAGGTGGAGTGATGGCAGTGGCAATTAACAGTTTGTGCTCTAACTTGGTGGCTCACAACATCTGGAGATACTACAAAGTCCAGCAAGACAGCAGCCGCTACCAACAACAGCCAAGCACAAGCCATTCTGGGTTCACTGTATGGTTTTGCTTCAAGTCCAAAACATCACCTGCAGATCCCTTCCTATAACTCTGCCTTTGAGATATCGTTCAAGAGCAAGCAGACATCTGCAGCTCAAGGCAAGCTGGACCTGGCTTGCATCCTGCAGATTTATATTAACTAAGACCCAACTAGTCCCATGGAAGAGAAAAAGACAGTTTTATTTGTCTCCAATTTTCACTTCACCTTCAGGCTTCCTCCCTTTAAAAATCAGAATACCCACACGTAACTGCAAGTGTACATACAAGTATATACACATATGTTAAAATATACCTAACAGATAATGTATTTTATTGGGAATAGAACGGTACTTGCAGCTGTCTGTATCTGGTTGCACTGGAAAAAGAGAAGGATTTATCTTCTGCTTTTTGTCCATAGATTTCAAATGACAGGAAACTCATATTGACAACTTTTAATGGAAAAATGCATGGAAAAAAGGACCTGGTTAACGCAGAAGGGCTCTCCACTTCATGAAAAGACAGGTATAAATGGTCTCCAACACATCTGTAAAGTTGCTAGGCTTTTACTAAACAGTTACTACAACCTGTGAGCTGATTTTGTTGAGAGGAAAAATAGGCACTGGGGGAACTCAGACACAGTCCAATTACTCATCATCTGGATTCCTTCACAGCACAGTACTGAGATGCACCTATAATTATGGTTGCTCAAAATCTTTCATTGGAAAATATTTCTCCTGAATGATCTGTCCTCTACGAACTGCGGGATAATTAACGCATTTAAATAAATTTCCACTGGTTGTCCAAGACCTAGATACTTTCACACTGCAAAAGGTTATCTTAGTGAAAGTATGAAGAAGAAGAATTTTTAAAAACCTCATTTTCATTCAGAAATGTTCATGGAAAACACTCTAATAACAATGTCCCTAGCAATAAGCTTTGCTGATAATGCACATAATTTATATATTCTCAAGCCATCTAGCTGCATTCTTCCCATATGGTACCACAGCTACTCATTTAGGTTAATTTATAGCAGCATCTGCGGCCTCTGGTCAAAATTCCCCTGAGGAATCAGAAGGGAGAGTGGGACAAGGATCATAACAAAATCAAACCATAAGAATAGCTTACAATGCATAAATTAAGCTTTTTAATCACAAACACCACAGCATCTTCCAATTGACTCCGGTACAACTGGACATCAAACTGCAGCAAAGATACCAGGGCAAATTAATGACTCATTATTTTTGTGCAAGCCTAATAATGCCTACTGGTTAAATCCAAACACTCTGCTAGCCAACACGATCTAAACTGTGCTCCATGGATTTTGCTTTCTTCATCCAGTAAAGTTTCTGCCAGCTGGGCTTGGAGACATGGCCAAGAACACAAAATGTTCCCCCAGACCAGGTCTTGACTTCAAGTCAGACATCCATCTCCAAGACCTTTTGGGATCTTTTAATTTCTGTTCTGGGTTCGTTTGGTGTGGGTTTTTTTCTGCCCCGCCCCCCCCCCCCCCCTTTTTTTTTTTCTGTGTGTGTTTACAATTATTTTTTTTTCTTTAAACATAAAATAAAAATATTCCTTAGCCTGGCTCCTCTGTCCATTTGAGCAACTTAGAGGAAAAGAGCAAGCAGTGCTCCTGCTGACATGGATGAAGGATGCTGCCCACAAAAAATCTTCAGAAACAAATAATAATTGGGTACCAGGTCTTGAGCTAAAAGGCAGTGATGCACACTTGAAGGAAGCCACCACACCATTTTTCTAGAAATACATTACCATCTGCACCTTAAAATTTCCTTATTTTTAAGATACTGAAAATTCAGCTTTTGCCAATTAGGTCCTTCTCCTTTTCTTTTTTAAAAACTTAAACTGTACTTCAAGTACAGACTGTTTCTACAGAGAAGTCATTTCTTATTATCAGTGGACTTTGTAATTAATGTTCAACCTGTCTTCTTTTGTTGCTAATATTGAATTTGAGTGCATATGGCTTAATAGACAGACCAGATGCTGCTTCCCTAGGTGGTTTAGGAGCTAATGCTTCATCATTCAAGGTTTAAAAAGAGAAGAGAGATTCATTATTTAGTGGATTAGCCACCTGTTCTGAAGAGAAGACAACCTGGAAGAACTGACTTGTCTGGCTGTAAACCAAGGTCCAGAGACTTAGACGGGGTTTTGCTTACTGTATTAATAAAATGAAACCCAGGAACCAGGTAGAAATGGACGCGGTTCGTGTTTTACCAGATTTTAGGCAAAGCCAAGCAAACTTGTAGTCATCTCTCCTTGTTCTAGACAATCTCCATACCTCCATCCATCAGGGTCAGGCAAAGACGGACTTTAGGACAGACAGAACCCGCCAAACACCCCATGCAGACTCAGGAATTCCTCCTTTGCCCCGTGCATCCAAGAAGATGCTTGGAGCACAGCAGCTTTATGTGCCCTTGGAACAGCTACAAGAAACACATTCAGGGCACAAGCTGCAAGCCCAGATCATCATCAAAGTGGTACTAGGTTTTCCTGGAATAGAAGGGGTGCACAAATTCACCACTTCCAACACACAACGACTACAGGGTGCAAGAGAAGGTAAAAGCAAGAGGAAGGCAGGCTGGGCTTTTTCCTTTTTTCAAAACCTCTATTAGAAGAACAACAGCAAAATCGTCTCTCCCAGAAATAGCATAATTTCTCCCCACCCTGCTCCAGCGCAGGGAAGGACTGAAGCCAAAGCACTGTGCCTACTTCCACAGCTGCTGCTTCTCCTGCCCCAGGCATCTGCTCCCCATTTCACCCTCCCTGAGTGTTTGAAAGGTAGATAGAGATATAAAAACATGAGTTAACACACATTAGCCTTTAACAGCTGCCTCTGCCACCCACAGAGATACCAGCAGTGACATCTCGGACTCAGGCACATGACAGATTGAATCACTGAGTATGGCATCAGCCATACCCAGCTCTCCTCCCCCCTGATCCAAAAAGTCTAGGTAGAAAAGTATGCAATTCTCCCTCTCTGTTACTGAAAAACCCAGAAATATCTCCCATGCATCACTTTAAATGTAAGAGGTAACACCTGCTCATTTAGCAGGGAGACTGGCAGAAGTCCCAAATATCTCTGGCCACAAGAAATATGGTTGATGCAGTAAAGCACGTGTGAATGAAGGGATCAAGTTTATAAAGTGTGCTATGAATTACATATTATACATATATACATGTAATATGTATACACATTATACATCCCCAGCATCAGAAAAAAGCTTGCAGTACATGCCAGTAGATGTGGTTTTAAGTATCCATGCAGACAACATATTTTTGAAGCCAAATCCATTAAAACAATAACAGCCTTTCTAGCATCTTTAGACCGAGCCAGCTCTACATAAATTTATTGTTCAAGAGGATAAATATGGAGAATCTGAACAAATCTATACACACAATTGCCATACATTGCAACTACAATACAGCCTTATTGCAAATACATTCAGCTCCCCTGTGGTACATTAAAAAAACAAAAAAACAGCCCCCGAAAAGCCCAGCCAGGGCCAATGCCTTGCTGCATCACCATCAGTGGCACCAGGATGCTGCTACAACACTTGGTTCATAATTCTTCCAAAACTGAGAGATTGGTGATATAGGGATCTACAGGAAAAACTGAAACAATGTTTCAGCATTTTGCTTGGTTTTCTTTCATTTCACCAGGAGTCTTTCATATGGAGAAAGTCTAGGTAAACCAGACCTCCACCTAATCTGGAGCAGGTGGTACAGTAAAGATGTGAATAGATGAGTTAATGGGTAGGATTATATTACTTAGTGCTTATGACAGACTAGCATAAGAACTCTGCTCTTCAGTCCTGTGATGCTTGCTAAGCTTTTTTTCCTAAAAACAAAACAGAAATACTAACTTATGATCTTTAAGCCAGGTCAGCCAGCTTTGGCTGAGCAGCCACCGCATCCCTGCACTCCCACCCACTAAGTAAGGGTTTCACATGCCCAAGTCCTCGTCCCCCCCACCAGGCAGCCTGTGGCACAATGTGGTCCAGGGCACGGGTTCCCAAGGCATCTTCTTGGGCTGTCCTTGAAAAAAATGAGAGCTTATCACTGTGCGTGAGTGTGCCAGGCTCCCGTCTCTCTCTAGAGAGTGTTAAATATAAGCTGCTTCAAGCTTTTCCTGATTCTGGAAACACAACTCACTGACATCAACATGAGGCAAGAGAAGAAATCTGTGCAGAAATAGCTCATTGCAGCCCAGGCAACAACTGACACATTTTGCTTCCCTAGTGCTATCACACAGGAATCTTCACTTTTAAAAGGTGAGAGTTAAAAACGGTCAGCAGAAAGAGAGACACAGAATATCTGCAGTTCTGTGGTAAAAACAGAGAGAGGAAAAAAAAAGAATATATGTTCAGAGTCTTCACATAAAAGTTAAGCTGGCCCTGAAGAAGGCATCATCTCAGAGTTTGCCCACGTTCACAGAAAGGGTTATTGTAATCATCGCTTCTGGACACCTACCTCACACACATGGTAACTTCTCACCCAGTGCCTTCTAGAGATAGCCCATTAACCCACAGCACTGCTGCAGCCTGGCCCGAAGTGCCTTCGTCCAAGTTCACGTGCACCCTGAAGCCACAGAAGATGAGAACATCTCCTCATGCTGGAGACTACCCTCCTCCCAGCAAGGTTCACCCACCAGGACCTCTGCAAAGCTCTTCCAGTCCTAGCAAAGCCTCCTACAGCTACAGGACCTTGGCTGCCCAGACATCTCCAACATAGTGGGACTGTCCCTCTGCACAAGACAGCAAGTACCAACTCTGCTGCCAAGACCCAGAGGAGGGAGGCTTGGCAACACAGCGGGGATTGGAGCCCTTTCTACATCCAGCCCATGCTCCCAGCACTCCTTTACCATACTGGGATAAGAAGGCTGGTTGATACTCCATAGAAGATGTGGTTAGGGGCTGACCTGCTGGAAAGCAGCATTGTGGGACCTGGGAGTCTTGGTGGACAACAGGTTGACCACGAGCCAGCAACATGACCTTGTGGGCCAAGAAAGCCAATGGTACCTGGGGTACATTAGGAAGAGTGTGACCAGCAAGTCGAGGGAAGTTGTCCTCCCCCTCTAATCTGCCCTGGTGAGGCCCCATCTGGCATATCTGTGTCCAGTTCTGGGCTCCCCAGTTTAAGAAGGAAAAGGAATTACTGGAGAGAGTCCAGTGGCAGGCTACAAAGATGATGAGGGGTCTGAAGCATCTTTCTTATGAGGAAAGGCTGAGAGAGTTGGGTCTGTTCAGCCTGCAGAAGACTGAGAGGGGATCTCACCAACGCTTATAGGTATCTCAAGGGTGGGTGTCAAGAGAATGGGACCAGACTCTTTTCAGTGGTGCCCAATGACAGGATGAGGGGCAACAGGCACAGACAAACACAGGAGGTTCCATCTGAATATGAAGAGAAATTTATTTTGTTTGAGGTGCCAGAGCCCTGGAACAGGCTGCCCAGAGAGGTTGTGGAAGTCTCCTTCTTTGGAGATATTCAAAACTCACTTGGACATGATTCTATGCAATCTGCTCTAGGTGAACCTGCTTTAGCAGGTGGTTTGGACTGGATGATCTCCAGAGGTCCCTTCCAAACCCAACTAGTCTGTGATTCTGTGAGGACATTTAGCAGCTTTTGTCTGGTTTAGTATCTGGTTAGCCAGTATTCACCCCTTTGATGTACAAACTCATTCCACAGATTACTCTTCCAAGGTGTCTATTATCTCTAGCACAAATCATCCCAAATATAAATTCTGAAATGTGATCAGAAGTTTGCTTTCAATCTGTTCCTCCAACGCCTTCCTGATACACACCACCTCACAGCACCCATTCCCACAGACACGCACACATTGTGCCGTGTGTTTTGCACCATGGAGGTGTTTGCAGTGAGGAAAGCTGTGCAGGGACACAACTCAGATGCAAGTAAAGGCCGGGCGCATGCATGTGTGCATGAGAAGCCCCTGGGTTTGAGAAGCATGAACAGAACAGTACTTGCTAGAACCAAAAATGCATCATTTTTAAGCGCAGCCACCTAATCCTTTTTATCACATTGATAATACCAGCCTATCAAGCCACCAACCCCTCTCTATGCTGTCCTGATGCCTTTTTTTTTTTTTTTTTTTTTTTTTTTTTTATTCTCAGAGAAGGAAAAAAATAGTCTTTTTAATGAAGCTGTTCAGGCTTATGTTTGAACAGCAAAAGCAGGAGCTGACCTCAGTGTTTAAGAGTTACAGAGGCCAAGACTGTTTTCTCAGCATCAATTCCAGCTCTCTGAACCAATTGCCACAGATTCCAGGAGCCTGCCCACACTACAATTTTCACACTTAGCAACAGTAAAATTGTTAAAGTGATACCTTTCCACACGGTTGCTCTGTTATTACTGCTTAGTTTGGCATGCCACCTTAGTTACGGGCTTTAAATGCCACTTCCAGCACTTCCCGGGGTAACCTTGGCCATGAAATCAGAAAATCAGATAATTTTCTGGTCTGTTTTCTTCTTTTTCACTGGATGAGATTAGGTTTTGCTACGCTTGACTGACAAACCTCATTTGGGATTCCAGAGGAGACCAAAGCCCTGACCTCCTTAAGAAGTGGGAGGCAAAGATGTCTCTAGCTATGATGAGAAAGAAAGAGCTAATTTCAACACATCACATAACAGGCAATTAGTAACTAATTTGCACTGAGAGACAAATGCACTTGCAAAATACGTTCACAGAGTGTCTCCCTGTCAAGTCAGGCTGTTTAGTTTTATATTCCTAAAACAATGCTAGAACATAAGAGTTTTTCTTCTACATTATCTATTTATGTTGTACTTACCTCAGGAAAACAGAACTATGGGATTTTTATTGTGGTTTTTTGTTTTGTGTTTTAAACATTTTAACTAAACCCAATGAAGAAACAGCCCAACAGTGTTTTCAAGAATTATTTTTTAACTGTGTTTAAGTGATTATTTGACCTTTCCATTGCTATAATCTTTTGACAGCTCATTATGTTCCAAGCATGTTATCAGTGCTGGATGGAGCGTTACTTAAAAAGGATGCCAGACTGCACATCAACCACAACGAACACCACATCAATGTTAAAAAAACTAATTTCTAGTGTTAGTCATGCCCCTGTTGAAAGCTGACAACACATATTTAATAGTATTACGGAATATAATTCAAAATGACAGGGTGAAACCTTGGTTACTCTGTCAAGTAGTATAATTTAAATTGCAAGACATCAAGGTTTGGTCCACAGAGCTTCATGAACTGATGATATGGAGGACCACACACAGACACTCTGAGATTCATTGCTGATTAAGCAGGAATAAAAAACAAAACAAAACACAAACAAACAACAAAACATATCAAAGCAGAAGAGATGGCCAGCACTAAAGTTTCATTTCAGTAATTATTCTTAACATGATCCAAGAAAAAAAAAAAAATCAATATGAAGAGTCTGAAAATACTATAGATTAAAACATAAAGTACTCTAGAGAGTTTCTAGTCTTTGGTATGCCTAAAGCCAGATCTCTGGCTAGAAGGGCTGCAGTACAATCAAAGTGCATCCAGCTTTCCAGTGTTTTGCAGGAAGCATGAGCTTGCAGGACTTACCTCCCCTCAGGAAAACTTCATATATTAGATTGAGAGCCATGAAGATGTAGATTTCAACATAAGTTTAAGCTTCAAAATTATCTCCAAAAATTATACACATAGAGTTATTCAGAGCTACAAGCTCCACAAAGACTTTTTGCGCAAGCAGCACTTCCAGCTCTTTGAACCAATGCTCACAGAAACAGAAAGCTGTTTACAGAGGGGGGAAAAAGGGATGGTCTGTCCCAGAGAGCAGTTCCAAGAAGGAAGGCATTTCTGAGTAAGAATGAGCTTGTGATAGGCACCTTCCCCAGCTTCAAAACCCCTACAAAGCTGCTATGCCAATGCCATGATAGGAGACCCTGTTTCAAGCCCTCACAGCCTTGTTGACAGTCAGAAACTGCTTATTTTTCCCTTGTTGCCGATTATCCCCAGGCATTTGAGGCAGAGTAAATGAGGCACACTGACAAGTGACAGTAATCAATTTTTCAGCATACATTTTCTTATATTTAGACAGAGAATGTCAAGCTAATGAACTACTGAAGTACAAAAGTAGATTACGGCACATCAAATGGTATGTGAGAAGAACCCACCTCAATATCCTTCAGTCTTTCACTGCCATCACACCTTGCACCTATTGCTTGATTTTATGACTTCCGCAAAGCAGGTGTGCAGGGACAAGGGCTTATTTGAACCAAGTCAACCAGGACAGGACCATGGTACTATCAACAAGGTGACCACAACGAGCCCTATGGAGCAGGCAGCATGGGCTCTGGAGAGCCCCTGATGGGGCAAAACCCCACAGACACATTACAGGCAGACAGACACTGGGAAGAGATCTCATTGGCCACAATCTGGCCAGCATTAAATGCCAGAAACCACACCAGCCAACAGCAGCCACCTCTATGACATCTTGAGCAACAGCTCTGAAATAAATTAGACAAACCTACTTTTACATAAAACCCCTTAATTTTAATGGTTACCGCTTTGAATGTAGGCTGGGGATCAAGGCTTAAGGGTGTCCTGTCAAAAGACACTGCATGTCACTAGATACAGAGAGAGGACCAGTATGTTGTAGCCTTCCCTGCCATTACCACCATCTCCATGAAGTTTGCACTCAAGGACCATAATGACTCCCTGAGAAGAGTAGGTATTTTAAGACTGCACCTCTTGTTATTTCACATCATCACTGTCCAACTCAAATCACAATATGCTGAGTGTTCAATGGGGACAGACTTTTTAGAAGGGCGTGTTATGACAGGACAAGGGGTGACGGTTTTAAACTAAAGGAGGGGAGATTTAGGTTAGACATGAAGAAATTTTTTACACTGAGGGTGGTAAGACACTGGCCCAGGTTGCCCAGAGCGGTGGTGGATGCCTCGTCCTTGAAGACATCCCAGGCCAGGCTGGATGGGGCTCTGAGCAACCTGATCTGGGTGAAGATGTCCCTGCTCATGGCAGGGGGTTGGACTGGATGAGCTTTGAAGATCCCTTCCAACCCAAACTGTTTTACGATTCTGTGATTCTATGATTCATATGCAAAAAAACAATGTTTTTGACTTCCTCATCAGGCGTTCACAGCATCCCTACAGACAAAAAATAGCCATGTCCTGCTCCAAGCCTGACATTCAAGCTGCGATGCAGCTTGGCTTCCCCCTGTTCAGCTGACACAGTTTCATATGCACACCCCATGCAAAGTACATCCCACCTGGAATAGAATTTAAAGGTGAGGGATGCAATGAGGCAGTCTGTAAACCTTGTCCAGTCATAATCCCTGGATCTGCAGCAGGACAGAAGGCCCAGGGGCCAAATTCCTCAAGTGTTTGTTTCTTAAAAAGTACAAGGTCTATTCACATCATCCTAGTTAAGAAACAGGATAAAGGACTTCCATAGTGAAGACAAATTTTTTTGAAGTCCACCACTCCCAGCTATTTTGCTGCTTTGATGAAAACCCCATGATCCAGACTCATACTCAGGCAGATGAGTCCCTTCTAAGCCCTGTGCTCTTCCCACATCTTTTTGATTTCTCTCATCCTACCTGCTTCCACTGCAATTGAATATTAATAGTGTGAAATTTCCTTTTTCTTGTTACAAAGTTCTTTATCTGTCGCCTGTCTTGTATTCAATCCTCATCTTTCTGGCACATCCTATGTTTTTGTTATGAATAAAATAAAAATTTAAAAGAGTAAGGTAATAAAATAAAATTAAATCATAACATGAATATATTGACTATTACAGATAGAAGGAAATTAGAAAAAGATCTATAGGGCTGCATTTTTATTCAACAGGATATTAACACACACATGTCTCCAAGACCCAAATCAGAGCATCTTTTTATCACTTACAATGACACAGGGTCCTGGCAAGACAATGAGGAGGTAGACAGTCTTGTAAATAAACTGCTCAGGTCCTCCAGTGATGGAGTACATACAGGTGAGTAATACATACAACTTATGCCAAAGTTTCTACCTCTTCTTAGATGTCTCCAGTCAGACCTAGAAACCAAAGAAATCTCACTCTGGTACGGCGTGCTGTTCATTCCTCTTGCAATGCAGGAAAAGCAGTGCTGGGAGCAGCCCTTGCTGCATGGGAAACACAGTCATTTCCTAGCCATGGGCTTTGTTTTCCATCAGCACCAAGAATTTTGCTCTAATATTTTGTTACAAAATTTCTGCTAAAAAGACATGACCCTGCGCGGATGGTTTTGGTGAGTGCCCAGGCTCTCTACTCCCAGGTTGCTTGGTGCAAGAGGAATAGGTCTTATGCTTCCACCTTCTGCGTTTTGACTTCTGTCTCTCAGTTTGGTCATGGTGACTGTCCTGAGACAGCCCCCACTCGCAGCACAGGTCTTGCATCTATTCCTGTCACAAGGAGGATGAATTGCAAAGGAGAAACTCACACAAAGCACCACTACGTACAAAACTTGTTTGAGCTCTTCTTTCCACATTAGTCCCAGAACACACTCCAACTGAAGGGAAAAGAATTATTTTGAAATGATCCCTCTTTGCACATAGCTCAAGGCTCTTTTAAGGCTATGGTTTAGTGGTGTGCTTGGCAGTGTTGGGTTAACAGCTCGACTTCATGTGCTTAAATGTCTTTTCCAAACAAAACGATTCTATGATTCTGTCTTGGGCAGCAGAGACCCAAAGAAGACCTTGCCCTTCAGGTCCTCCTCTGTGACTCTGCCACTCTTCCTCCCAGGATCTGCAATGTCCCTTTGTACATTTCACAGTATCACAGTATGTTTGGGATTGGAAGGGACCTCAAAAGATCATCTAGTCCAATCCCCCTGCTGGAGCAGGAACGCCTAGGTGAGGTCGCACAGGAACGTGTCCAGGCGGGTCTTGAATGTCTCCAGAGAAGGAGACTCCACAACCTCTCTGGGCAGCCTGTTCCAGTGTTCTGTCACCCTTACTGAGAAGAAATTTCTTCTCAAATTTAAGTGGAACCTCTTGTGTTCCAGCTTGATCCCATTACCCCTTGTCCTATCATTGTTTGCCACCGAGAAGAGCCTGGCTCCATCCTCATGGCACTCACCCTTTATATATTTATAAACATTAATAAGGTCACCCCTCAGTCTCCTCTTCTCCAAACTAAAGAGACCCAGCTCCCTCAGCCTTTCTTCATAAGGGAGATGCTCCACTCCCTTAATCATCTTCGTTGCCCTACGCTGGACCCTCTCCAGCAGTTCCCTGTCCTTCTTGAACTGAGGGGCCCAGAACTGGACACAATATTCCAGATATGATCTCACCAGGGCGGAGTAGAGGGGAAGGAGAACCTCTCTCGATCTACTAACCACCCCCCTTCTAATACACCCCAGGATGCCACTGGCCTTCCTGGCCACAAGGGCACAGTGCTGGCTCATGGTCATCCTGTTGTCCACCAGGACCCCCAGGTCCCTTTCCCCTACACTGCTCTCTAATATGTAATTTCCCAACCTATACTGGAACCTGGGGTTGTTCCTGCCCAGATGCAGGACTCTACACTTTCCCTTGTTAAATTTCTGGTACCTCAAGCGAATTGTCAGGAGCAGAGCTGCACTCTCTCACCTTTTCTTACTGTTTTCTACAGAAATATTCCAGATATTTTTCTTCAACAATCCCTGCTTCTGTCAGAATTGCCATGATTCAGCCAAGGTTGGCATTTACGCTTTCAAAACTAACCTTCACAGCTATTACTCTTGCAGCAAAGTGGGGAGCTAGGTTTATTAGTCATATCGCTTTCCACCAGAAATGTGAAGGAACCAAATAGATAATAAAGGCTATTTTCTTATATTAAAGACAATACATTTGTGGAAATTTTGGAATGTCTAAGGTTCAGAAAGGCCTTGCAATCCATCACCCCTGGCGTTTTCAGGGGAAAAGGGTGTTTCTCCTCTCAGTTTCAACTTAAGAACTTTAGGTTTTAGAAATTAATAACAACAATACTATTCACTATGGACACAACATCTTTATCTTCAAAAGGACTCTACAAAAAATGAACTGAGGAACTTGAACTTAACCTTTAACATCTTATTTTTAACACTAATAAAATTAAAACTATGTGTTGCCTGCAGTACAGCACCACATTTTCTTAAAATAATCAACAGCCTATTTTACAATCTACATAATTCATGTATATGGTAAACCCAGCAGAGAAAACTTACCATGATTAATAAGTTTACTTAGGTCACATTAGTCACTTTCCAAAGACATCAATAAAATGTTTTAGAGTTCGATAACAAATCAGTCACTTACAAGATAAATCACTGTAATGGGCAACTACTTTCCAATTACACTTTATTTTTGCAGAAGTCATTTTGGGAAAACAGCATTAATTGCCATTTGGAGCTGATAGAGCATTACGGCCCAGTGGCAAGGGAGGCATCTCAGTTCAGAACCATAAACGTCCTGTGTGATGCCAGCATGATACTCAAGTCGAAAGTAAATCACAAGCAGCATGAAGACAGAGGGGAATAATAGTTCCCCTCACTCCATAACAGATGACCTAAATAAATGAGAAACAGAGTTGCATAAAAGGTAAAACACACTTTTTTTTTTTTAAAGCAAGTTATTCTTCCAGTCAACAGCTCAGCTGCAGACTGGCTGCAAATATCCAAAACTTCTAGTTACCAGCAATGTGCTTTTACTGATGCAGACGTTTTCCAAGGACAAGCAAAAACGAAGGAAATACACCTGTTGCCTGCTACACAGTTACAAGATGGCTAAAAAAGCCAAATGTTTCCAGAAAAACCTCTCATGTCAAAATGAACAAAACAGGGGAAAGTCGGGATTGGTACAGAAGACTTGCTTTAAAAGCTGTGACAACTCTCACAGTTCTAGAAATTCCTGTGGCCTTACAATTTGGAGGGATTTGCTATCTAACCCTTGTGCAATAAGGGTACAGGAGAGGCAACTATTTAAGGAATAAATCTAACACAATCAGTCAAGTTTAAACAGGGAAGAAATCCCAAAATATTAAGGAAAGAAATACAAGTAGAGAATCCAATTTCCTTCAGTCCTGGCCCCCAAAGCCACTGATCCTATCCTCCCACCAGGACAGAGCCAAACCCTTCTGCTATGAGAAACCCTGTCTCCCCGGGCACTGGGAGGACTTCTAGGAGCCTGGGCAGCAAAAGCACATTGCCATAGAATCCCAGAATTGCTGGTGTTGGAAGGGACCTCTACAGATAATCCAGCCCAACCCCTGCTAGAGCAGGGTCATCAGAGCAGATCACACAGGATTGCATCCTCTCTGGGCAGCCTGTTCCAGGGCTCTGGCACCCTCACATAAAGATGGAACCTCCCATGCTTCAGTTTCTGCCCATTGCCCCTCATCTTGTTGCTGGGCACCACTGAAAAGAGTCTGGTCCATCCTCTTGACATCCACCCTTGGGATATTTATAAGCATTGATAAGGGCCTCTCTCAGCCTTCTCTTCTCCAGGCTGAACAGACCGAGCCCTCTCAGTCTCTTCTCATAAGAAGGATGCTCCAGACTCCAATCATCTTCATAGTCCTCTACCAGACTCCCTCCAGTAATTACTTGTCTGTCTTAAACAAACTTCTTAATTCTGAAACAAAATTCCTTGTCCATTTTTACCAGGAGCCTCATCTGCTGGCATTGGTGGTCAATCTCCGTGTCTCAGCAGCATAATAATTTAATAAACTTGCTCCATGAAAGAATAACTGTAGGGGCCCTAGATTTTTTTCAATTCAAGTCAGAGGTACCTACCAAGGTCTGGCACGGCTCCATGGAGAGAGCATGGGGAAGGGATTCAGGTGCCCTCGAAGGCCACCTGATTCCCTTTTCAGATTCCTACATCCGTTCTTGGATTTGATCCCATCTGCCAACAGACTCCAGAATACACCTACAGCACAGGCTGGGAACATAGCCACAGATCAGGTCAGCCTGGCTACCTGCACCATTGCCAAACTTTGGGCTGGAGCATGGACACATCACACAGGAACCCGGAAGAAAATATAACACATTGCATCCCTGCAGTCAGCCTGCAGAAAGCCATGGGATATGGGAGTCTTTCAACATCTGCTGCTAAGGTGTTTGCCTCTTAACATAGTTAATGGCTGGACTTCGAAACTCTCAAGTTCAAGCATCTCAAAAAGATAAGCTGTTTGTATTAGAAAAAAAGTGATTCCCAGCTCAGCTCATGCATTATTATGGAGTCATAAAATAGCCAGTTGCACTGTATCACTTTTGTGTCTGTGTATACCTTTTTAAAACTATTGAACCAGGGTAAACTTTTGGACTGCACTAGAAACTAAAGATGTTCAAGTCCTTCCTTCTTCCTCCCTAGTTTTGATCCATAAATATTCCAAAATTCAAGATTAAGGCCAGGATGGGCAGTGAATAAATGTACAGCAATGTGGCTTTCTGTAATACAGTAAGCAGCGCTATCAACTCAGCGATTCAGCACTGTTGGGCAGCATTTGAAAGCCCTATTTTGAAAACTCCAAGGGAAGCTTTTAACTTGTCAACCCCATCCTGCTACAACACAGGGAGCCAGCACAGTGGATTTCCCTGTTTGGGTAGCATTGAGGACATGCTCCACAAACCAGCCAGGCTGCTCTTCAAGCAGCAAATCACTCATTTCCAAAGGAGCATCTGTGATGCCTCATCCCAATAGCTGCCCTCAGGTCTCTCCGCAGTCTTTTCACAATGCAGTGTCTTCACAGTGATTTCACAGGCTGTTTATTTTCAATAAATATCAGCCATTTGGGCTGCACCCAAGCGTTTGTGTGCTCCTGCATGAGAGCAGGTCTGACCATCTCCCGAGAGCTTCAGCAAATTGCAAACTCAGTTGGTTCACCCATTACTATCTGCAAACCTCATTTTCCAACTGCTCGTCTCCCTTCCCTTTTATTGTTAATACTTTAAGGATGCAAACATTCAGGAGAAGGCAGAAATGCTCTTGGATTCTCAGCTGATAGCTAGCATTACTAAGGGCAAACATTAGTGTGCAAAAATCAAGTGCCAAGCCTACTGTTAGGTATAAAATAGTAGTACTGATATGTCCCCTGTAAGGTCAGGAAATCTCCATGCCTGTAAAATCTCTGTGTACAGTAAAGCCATGCTGAACCGACAAAAGGTGAGAAAAGGGCAGGGGGGGAAAAAAAAAAAAAAAAAAAAGACTTTCCCAATGGTCTGAAGCACTGCTTTAAACATCCCAGCCTTTACTCTTTGCACAGAGGTGGAAACATTCACAGCACAGTGCAATGCCTTCCCCAGATTTACTTAAATCCCCTGCACTTCCCATTTAGTCCTCAGAAATCAGGCTGTGCATCTTGCTAAAAAGGCACTTTCAACAACACATTCAAGCCATAAGTCTCCAGTGCAAGATTGTATTTTCAGAGGGAGATACAATTTTGCCCCCAAGAGGCAAAGCTCACTTGAAATTAGTCTTCTTGATTCTTATTTGGGCGCCTACATAAATCACCCAAGTAGAAAACTTCTACCTGCTTCAATACTAAACCTGACTGTCTCTGGGCAATTGCACAGGAGTCAAAACATGGATGTAATGAGCATTACAAAATACTGAGAGGTTTTGAAAACCTGTCTTCTGACCTGGAAACCTCCTCCCTTTCCAGCTCCCTCTGGGTGTACGGAGAGTGAATAACGACTTCTGCCATCCATCTTGAATAGTTAATTTCTAGCCAGAAGAGAACATAGGGAAAACACATTGAGATTTTTATGAGCTGAACTGGAAAAGGGGAAAGATTCACAAAAGCTGGGAACTACGTCTTTTAGAGGCCAACACCAGCACCTAAAACCAGCTCTGTCTTTCTGATTACGAGGATGCAGCTTTCACTAGGAGACCTGTCCCATGAAGAGCCCTCCAGCTGAGATACTAAAAATCTCTCAAAAGATTACTTCCCTTCAGTGCATGAAGTTCACCAAATACATTAACAGATATAAGGCTCCAATTCCTTCTCAGAACACCACAAAGCATTACACTAAGATTTCAGATCAAAGACACAGGATTATTGTATCTAAGAGCAACAAAAACCCACATCCACCCAGCAATAAACTAATTACAATGTGTGCAATAATATAATATGCTAACACACCTCAAGCATTGCAATAGAAAATGAGCACACAGGGAGCAGAGGAATATACCGATATCCATAATACATCATTTCGCTAAAACAGGGTTCTGGGGCAAGAAATATTAGAAGAGCACAGTGAACATGCAAAAAGGTAAAACTAAGGATATTTCAAGGTCATATTTTTGGAACACAATTTATATTTGTATTGCAAGCAATTTCCACACTAACCTAGAAGCAGCATGTTATTTTACACATGATAAAAACAGTTTTTGTTACTGTCAGCAATACCGTCAGAAAGTAAGTTTCCTATGTAAACTAGGTGATAGCTATAACATTCCCATAAAGCTGTACTCATTCATGCTTAAAAACACTACTGTATTGAGCTAAATCCAGCCACAGTTAGTGAAAATGTTTTAACAAATAAGATAGTATTCTTGCATTATTGTTATGAGGTGAATATTTTTTTGTTCTAGAAAAGCTCTTTAAAGAAACCTTAGCTCCCACCATACCAGACACTATTTTTCACTCCTTTCTCCATACAGTCCTTAAATTCCAACCAAAAATACGCAACTGAGTCAAAAAGTAGCTTTTCAATGATTTTCACGGGTTTCTGAGCAAACCAGTTGAGACAGTCCCACCTCTCATCTTAAAAATTCCCCCTCAAAACATACTGCTTCTGTTTGACTTGCCACCATGGTTCAGCTCCTATACTCTTACCTCTCCTCTTTGTGCCCTTTCTTCTTCACAGAAACACTCCAAAATCCCAAGAGAAAGCAAAAGTATGTTGCTGGCATTAAGCTGACAGTGGTTTTCAGGATAACTGAATTAGACATCTCAGCTAAAGCAATTAAGACACTTCTAACACCCCAACGCCCCATTACTTTCGCTGTAAAAACATTAAGCTTCAAGTATCTACTTGCAGGAAGGGTTGGGGACAGCACATCAGGTGGCCCTTCCCTTCCAAGGAGGGTCCTCTGACTTTCCTGCAAGCCCACAGAAAACAGAAGACAAAAAGCACATCGTGTGCTTGGGAGACTGCATCATGCAAAACAAGGAGCTGACTGGTGACAGAGGAGCCAACAGCAGAGCCATCAGGAAGGAAACCCTCCAAGAGCACACAAAAATGTTAAATCCTGAGTTCACAGATGCACTGAGGTATCTTGGGTGAAAGATATCAGGGCTTCAGGAGTCCCTACAGAAGCACGGGCACTGGGACCGTGAAGGTGGGAAGATGGAAAACAGCGCCCATCGTGCCCCACTGTTTGCAGGACCAATTTATTACGATTATCGGCTCCTCCTTTTGAGCAAAATTGTGACAGACAGCACAGCCCTGCTCCAAATCAATGAGCAGCAGCAGAAGAGCAGCTAGGAAAGCCTGTGGCACAGAAACAGTCAGAAGCATCTGCTGGTTAGCCATGCCTGTCCCCCCAAGCACTGCAGTCCCCAACACTGCCCATGCCACCAGCATGGTTCTCCAGCACAGGCTGGCCAATGTCAAACACCACTGTGCCAGTGCGAGGCCTCGTGGTCCTTCTGCACATCAGTGAGCACCACATGCTTCTCCTTCAACCCAGAAGGATGCTTCACCAAAACCTTAGCAGGTTAACCTACTGCAGGGGAGCTCTCTAGGTCACACTGCAGCCAGCCTCAAACAGGCCAAGACTAACTTGGGCAGCACCTAAGGCTTCTGGGACACCCAGAATATTTTGTTGTGAAAGATGTAAAGAATTCAGGAAATTGAAACACTTTACATAGTAAACCAAGTCCAGAGATGAAGGTCACTGAAATCACAATTGTTTTCAACTAGTAATCTTGCTTTAATCAAGTAAGTATTTCTTTGTCATAAGAAATTCCTTCTTTAAAAGAGCCCTTTACATAGACAGAATTTTCTGGCCATACTCTAATGCTGGATAATTGTCACTACCTAAAAGCCTTTTGGACACATACGGGTGCATTTGGCAGCAAGTGAGGATGTATCAGTGTCAAAACCTTTGCTTCAAATTTCTTCCTCCCCTTTCACCTTTGCCAGTTCAGCACTGAATCCAGCCTGCATCAATGTCTGCAGGATTTTGAATAGGCTGTGAGTCTATTTAAACTTCGGAAGATCAGCCTTGCAATATCCAGAGGATATAACCACCTTAATGCCTGTGTTCAGGAAAATGCAAAAGGCGGAAACTATTTTGGGTGCAATTTTTTGAGGAAAAAAAATTATAGACAGTCCTCAGCAAAAGAAAGACTGTGATGAGGGACATGGTTTCAAGGTTATGAGGCGTTTGCCCCTCCCCAGCAGCAGCCATGCACATGGTGCAGGAGGAAACTGTGCTGCAGATACTCCAAACTGACTGCATCTCCAGCATTTGCCAGAGGTGAGCTTTGAGAAGGGGGGATCAGAGACCATCTCAGTACCAGCAAAAGGTCTTGAAGCTGAACTTTTTAAGAAGGGAGAAGGGAGAGAAAGTCACTTCTTCCCCATGTGAGGGTAGTGAGACACTGGCCCAGGCTGCCCAGAGAGGTGGTGGATGCCCCATCCCTGGAGACATCCCAGGCCAGGCTGGAGAGGGCTCTGAGCAACCTGATCTGGGTGAAGCAACACATAGCAGGGGGGTGGACTGAATGAGCTTCGAAGGTCCGTTCCAACCCGAACATTTCTGTGGTTCTTGACCTTCTACATAACATCAGAGCTCAAGAAGGAGCTACAGCTACAAGGAAAAACTACCAGTTAGGTCAAGACTTGCAACTGATGCAAGGACAGGCCATGCAAGATAGTTGTAATTCACACATGTCCATTGTTCCTGAAAATAATGAAGTGCTCTGCAGTACCACTCATAAGAAACAGAAAAACACTTAACTCTAAATCGGTTCAGGCTTATATGATACCACAGGCTGCAATACAAATAGGTACACTGATTGTTTCCAAATTAATACTAACAGGATTTATCAAATATATGAAGTCTAACTCAATGTGTAAATAATAGTGCTACAACTAGGAGGCAGTTTTCAACTTTTCACGAGCAGCTTCTAACCTAGAGTGAGTTTGCAGTCTCCTGTAGACACCAGTAGTGACTGGTTAGCTAATAAATATAAATCAAACAAAAGCTAAATTCTTCCTTCCCAGCATATCAGTACACAAGCATTAAGCCTGTGCTCAATGTGAAGGCAGTGCACACCTATATTTAGAAAACTTCTGTTTCTCCCTGTTGTGTTTAAAGCTGCGTATTTGTTTCTGCACTTTGGTCATTTGATCTTGTCAAAAACATGGACAAGGGGGAGAGTGGAAAAGGTTTTGGCTTCAAGGTTCCCGACAACTTTTAAGCATTGCCTATAGTGTCCTCGCAATCCTAAACTGCCCACTAACACATCCACTGCAGTTTCTGCTTCATGGCTAGCTGCCTGGCCCCAGTGAAAAAAAATCTGCTCTTTTCATGAGGCAGCACCATCTGACAAAATAATTGACTCCTGAGAGCTGCACAAACATCCACTAATGTATTATTAGGTGTGATGTCATCTGTGCAGCACAATTTAATGACTACTTATCATGTATACAACATTTGGAAACATGCTGTATAATTTTTCATCTTAAGCCTACTGGACAAGATAAGAACTTGCCTAGTGTATTGATCTTAAATAATTTACTATACCATGGATGATATCTTAATTTGCTGGGAAAGAAAAGTGACAGAATGGCAGCACTGGGGACTAACATTTGTTTTTCTCTGATGAAGAATTTATTTAGCCTAGATAAAACCAGTACATAGTCCCCAAACTCACCTCCATTATTTTAAGTCCTTTTAGAGACTATTACTAATGCAGACAGCAAGACTGATCTTCAGACGGGTACAGTTGTTCCCCTCTCTGATGAAAAAGACCATAGATGCAAAGCACTGAAATGTTAAAGCCAAATGGGTCTTATTATACTAATCTCATCTCACCTAGGAGTGAATTCAGGCCAGAAAACCTAACCCAGTTATTCTTGGAGCAAGCCCCTCAGTTGGTGAGTTGAGCAATTGGTATCAGCAGCAAAATGTTTATGCATGTTTTCCTGCCACTCTTGCCAGGTCTCTCATTTTCATCATATTCGGGGGTTTTTTACATGAAAGGACTCACTAGAATCACAATCTCCATTCTTTTTTCTATTTAAGTTTTCAGACTTCACATTTGCCAAGCAAAACTTGAAAATGAAAAATAAAGGCTCAAAATCTGTGAGGTAAATCAAAGAATTCAGCAAATACGTAGGATTTAAAATTCATTATTTTCAAGCAAACTGCAGAACTCCTGCATGCTTACCTCTGCAACAGTGATAACAGCAAGAAGCAAAAACACTCAGCCAATACTGTACCCATTTCCAGTCCCCCTCCATCTTTTCCAGCACTCCCATAACTATTTATATATAGGCGCCATATGGTAATTATGGCAAGTCACTCTTGGCTTGAGACAAACTGGGACCTACCAACTGGAAACTCTTATCAACCCCCTAAAACCATCATCCTGTTTAATAAACTGCATTCCGTGAAACAACCAACACACCAAGGTTAGGCAAGAGAAAACCTCACATGTTGCTAAGTCTGAGGGCTTCTTCCATGTTTTTTCCCCAACAAACAAAGCAGTTAAGTCTGAAACTTAGTCTTTTCCAATAAGAGCCTATACTAACAAGTCTAAGTCCATGTGCTCAAGTCCCATTTCTCTCCCTTTGGGCACACACCAGACCCATCTCAACCACCTTGTGCATACACCTGCCTCCAGGAAGAGCTGGGAAAACCTCCCAAATTCCATGCTTACTGACCACTTTCAACAAATACTGTTTTCTAATTTATTGGTTTTGTTCTACTAAGCACCACACATACTTTCAGTAATGCAAATATCTTCCCACAAACACGCCTTTCATCAGAAAAAAGAGAATGCCAAAGGACGGGTTAACAGGAAAACTGCAAGCTATACACAACTCTCGCTCATAACATTTTCAGCATAAATTCTTTATGTCCCTAGTTAACAGGGGAGAAGCTTTCTTGAAACAAATCAGTTCACGTTCAGTTCATTACTTTCTATGAAAACAGGAAAAAGAATACTGCTTTTAGAAAACCAGAAAATTATGATCCCTAGAAGCCTTTGGAGAAGATAAACTAAAAGATACTTTCAAGTAATTATGCATTCTACCGAGCTACCTCTCGATTTTCAACACTCATACATCACTCTTGATTCTCCCATGTTATATCTTATTTCACCTCCAGCAAGATGCCTCAGTACTGTATTATTCAAAACAGTATCATGACTGTTGTTTTCTATGTACTAGCCACATCTGATTATTTTTGCAGACTCTCATTTCTGCACAGACACACAGCCATAACGGATAGCAGCATCTCCAAAGGGAGTTTTCCAGGCTCTGTGAACAAATCAAATAACCTCCCCTTCACTTTCCACAAACTTACCAAGAAATAAAAAGAACCCAAAACCAACAGTTTCTACCTCAAGGAGGCTCTTTCACCAATTTTATTACTGTGAAGTGTGAAAAGAAGGTTTGCATATTTCTTTCATGGCTAACATCTCTTGCCAATGATATGAAAGAACTGATTAGAAAGAAATTTATGCAGATTATATCTGATTTCTCACTAGAAGGGCTGGATTCTGAGACTGACCAGTTATCAATGGACAGCAACACACCCGGGGGGAAAAACTTTCTTAACATCTCAGTAATATTTCTGGAAGCCAAGAGGTGGAAACGTTAGGAACAAGCAAGGGGGTTTGCAGGGAAAAGCAGGGCCCAGCACAAGATACCAGAGGGTGAGTGGGAAGAGATGAGAACAGATATGTACTTAGTAATTATAGCTCCCATTCGAGCAGCTCCAGCAAAACGCCACAGAGTATGCAATGGCACAGAGAGGAGCCAGATTGGCCAAGGAAGCCACGTTTCACCTCGCCTCGGATCTCATGGGGGCAGGAGCAGGAGGCACACACAGGAAGCCAAAGGAGGCGTGAAAAATGAGGAACCCTATCCACAGAAGGAGCTGTGGATAATTCACTTCAACTAACACTCATCACCAAGCTTCTCACCCACCGCCTGGGGAAGGAGCTGCACAGTCTCCACTCTTCCATTATCATCCCCAGAAACAGAGACCCCTGTCTACAGCATCCCCCTGCTCCAGCAGCACCACAGCCCTTGATAGCTGCTCTTCCCTCATCTTTTTACATGCCTGGACCAGCTCTCACAATGGAGGCCACCAGGCCCAGCAGAAAATGTTCCAGCTGATGGATGTCAAGTGCCACAAGGCAACAAAATGTTTCCAACAGATAATTTATCCCAGATATGCAGTGGCACTGCCGGGAGAACGCACATACCAACTTTTGTAGTCTCTATCTTTTGATTATTAAAAGGGCCAATTAGCACATAAACTGAGCTGTGAATAATGAAAGGGATTTGGAAACAGTAATAATTAAAAAGCAGGACAGTGACTGGGCGCATGAGCTGCCCTTTGTCTTCCCTGGCCTACTTGCCAAGCCCCCCCACATATCCATGGAAGAAGAGCAGCAGCTCAGTAACTGTGCCACGGTACTCAGGAGCAGCCCTGCCCTGCCAGCTTCCTGCTTGCAAATATACCGAGACACAGTATTTATTTGGACTTGTCCAACTTCATATAGCATTGAGTCCCCAAGAAACCTCCTCCCCTTTGCTCTCCCAAACACCTGGGAAGACTGATCCACAGGTATTGCCTCATCTCAGCTAGATGGTAGGACACCAAGTCCCGAGAAGGGAAGAGGCAACTCCCTTTTCCAGGGAAATTAAAAGCACCAAAGCTCAGCACACTACAAACCTTCCCTTGTGCCAGCTGCCCCCTAATAAGCTACATCTGACGGCAAATGATGTTCTCAGCTGCTCCCCAAGAAAACAGTCAGCAACTTTTATTTACAGACTTTCTGAAAATCCCCAGGGAAAACAATGCCGACTCCCATGCGGAACAAGGGAAATGCACATCTTCTTAATCTTTGTTGCTCTGAAGCAACAGTGATTCAGCTCCTCTGTGAACACCACTGCCTCTCAGCCACAATATTTACTATCAGGACAGCTAAATACACTCGCTGACAGACAGGTAGCTCGATCTCGACCCCTGGGACAAGGGCTTCTCAGCTCTCCCATATGAGGAAACTAAGCATGGGAGCTAATCTGGACTCACTTTGCACCAGTGTAAATAATGACAGGTGCACAGAAGTTGAATGAACATAAGCTTAATGAAGAAGCCACCAAAATTTCTGTAAGAAGGAATACTAATCCAGCACATTTCATATCTCTAAATCAGAGTCAAGTAATGCTCTCACTTTCTTACCTAAAATGTACCAATTTTATTATCTCTTATGAAAAGTATGGCTAAAAAAAAAAAAAAAAAAGGGAAAACAAAATGCCACAGGAAAAAAAGACTGGAACTTATTTAGGAACAAACCAGAGATGTAATAATGAAAACAATGTCATATTTCTACTCCACTTAGCACTGTGTGAGACCTCAATGTGCCAGGCCGATGCCACTACAAAGCTCCATCTCCCAATGCCTTGCAATCAGCAACATCAAGTAGTAGCACTGATACACCTCCAGTGATGAGATCAAAAAGCAAGACAGTCTGTTACACAGACACATCCCCCAAAACAGGGCAAAAACCTCACCTGTAAGGCTTGAAAGACATCAAGACTGAAGCCTGCATACTCTTTCAGACAGGCTTTAGGCATTTAGAGTGTAACAGAAAGACAAAGGCTTTTCTGTGGTACTAGACAGAAAAAGAAAAATAGGACAGTTAATACTATAAACTCTGCCACTTCAGATTCCTGGTCACCTCCAATGTTAACAACTTTTAACAATAAAAATAAGAGTCCATCAAATTCACATGGGCAGTAAACAGCTCTGAAATTAGTGTGAGCCAAGTTCCCTTGCAGAGAGGTAAACACTTGAGGGAGACAATTACAGAGGAGCCAAGCAGATTTATATCATCTGCTTTACCATTACATCTCTTCAGAGCATTTAAAAACATTAAATTAAGACCTTATTAAAAAATTCGGCATTTTTATTTCACTAGATTAATGACACATTATTAAATTCAACCTGTAGTTTCAAACACCACCACCACCACCGCTCTATCGATGTGTAATTAAATAACTAGTCATCATTTGGGGGAAAATTTCTAGAGGCACACCAGCAAGCTTGATAAATTCAAGGAACTAACCCCTACATGGGATTTCTAGCACATATATTTTATTATTGCCTTGCCTTTCTGTGTACAATGAGAGCATTACATTATAAAATGGTTCAACTGAAAGCTCACAGCAGGCTCCACTTCTACACACACTAGTTAATCATCATTTATTGGAAACTTCGCACTCGTATGTTTTGGCTTGCTAATCTTTTGCCTGCAGAAGCTTCAAGTCTGAGGGGTTTGGGCTAAACAGTGGATTGCCATTTTTGCCTGAAGACAATATGAGTTTTTGTTTTCATTTTTACACAAGTAAGAGATCTAGTCCTGTTTGCCACAGCAAAACAGAGGCATGTCACTTTGTATGAGCTGATCTGCCTCTGCTCTCCTGAAAAGAAAGAATACATAGAAGCACCATCCACGAGGGCAAGCTGGTTTAAAGCTAATGTTGGAACATGTATTTAGAATCCAATGATCCAGCAAAAGAGAAGTAGTTGCAGATCACCCTTTTTAATAAACCAGCACAGAGCAAACTATTTAATCCAGCCAGTTCTAGAAGTGGAAGATATGAATAACTGAGTAATATCACTTTATAGTGGAATTTTTGTAACATATTTAATATCTCCTATTTCCTTAATAGCTTAAGACATTAGAAATTAAATACTCATACAATGATGTTCTCTTGTCTCTAGCTTTCCTAACCCATCTGAGAATATCCCGTAGCCTGTGAGAACATGCAATACAAAGTGTAATAACATGTTTGACTGAGCCACTGTTGAAATCCTGGCCCAGTAAGATGGAAGAAAATCCTTAACTGTAGATTATAAACCACAGCACCAGGACAGCAAATCACTTAAAATCAGCTAAAATATAGTAGATACATGCCTATGTGTACCCATAATAAGAAATAAGTCACTGTATCTGCATAGAGATGTGGTTTTAGCAAGTAGAGCACAAGGCTGGGAAGCCTGATTTTCCTCTGAACAACACATGATTTTGGCAATTCCTTTCTTTGCTTCCTCATTATCAAAATAACATTACCTGTGCACAACAGCTATTTGATCACATAACAAAAGCCCTGGGAATTCCAGAATCAAAAGGCAAGTATAGAAGAAGCATAACAAAACAGCCCTTTTTTCTTCATCATCAGTTCCAAAACTCCCGTGGTTTTGGAAAGGCCATGGGAGGCAGGTGCTAGCCATCACTAACATATTATTGCTGTTTTAAAGCCCAGGAAATTTATACTTTTCCTTTATCACCTTTTACAAAACCCAAACAAGCTACTGAAAGTAGGATCTGATTGTTTTTCTCTAAGAAATAAAGATTCAAAAATATTTTTATCCTGGTGCTTTTTAAAGCATCTAGGAGACTTTAATCACCTGCTGCCACTAGGAAAAAAAAAAAAAAAAAAAAAAAATCAGAGTCCAAAATCTAGCTCTGAAAAAAAGAAAAGACAATAAACCTGTGTTTATGGGGTTATTTTCAGGAAATCACAGGCCCATCTCACCTAGTGCCAGCACCATATCCTTCTTCTATAGGGACACAGAAAACGTTTACGGGATAAAAGTACCAGGAAAAGACACCACAGACAGAGTCCCTGCAATGTTGTTGCTCCGTGGGATAGACCTCCCCTTACTTGGGCAGGGCTGTCAGATACATGCA
Organism: Streptopelia decaocto; assembly: GCF_964273445.1. Lineage (NCBI taxonomy): Eukaryota > Metazoa > Chordata > Aves > Columbiformes > Columbidae > Streptopelia > Streptopelia decaocto. Next base: position 29,917,218 of record NC_138658.1, read on the forward strand.
CTGTTTGCATCAAACACATCTGAAACAGACCCAAATTCCCAGGTTGCTGGTTATATCCACGTAGATAAAACAAAAATGATGGGATTTTTTTCCCCCTATGCATACTCTCTGAATTTATGGCTCTTTCTCCACTCCTGATGCCAGCGAGTCACACCAATTAATAGTTTCTTTTCTCAGCTTCAGACTCAGACCTACAGACCAAGTACTCCAAAATCAAAACAAAACAGAAATAACTAACTAACTAACTAACTAAATACACACACATACCTTTTCTCTGGAACAATGATGGCTTTTGTTATACTCTGGTACAGACTGAACATCACACTACTTTTAAAAAGTCATGCTTTATGTAATGTAAAGCTAAGAAAAGGGAGGGGAGGCAAGGGAGCAAAGCTCTTCTATTATTTATCAGCCACTGTCTAGTTTTTGCCCCCACAAGCTATTTCAGAGATCTGTGGATGCAACATCCACAGAAGATTTTTCTCTGATTAACACTTTCAACCACAATGATCCACAACAAAACACTAAACTTACACACCACTGATTTCTGCAAATTTTTGACCCCAGAAACGCTAAAAAAAAAAATCAAATTCCTTTGCCTTTATGTCATAACAGTAGACAATAGTAGCATATGAGCACTGTACATTTACTGAAGCTCATAAGTTATTGATAAGACTCTTAAAGACTAAGCTGACAAAACCATTGCACTTTTGGTGATTTACATAATTATATTTTAGATACAATTTGCCTATTGTTCTGCTGCCTATAATCAACTTGTAAGCAAACACTGTGTTTATAACCTTCTGTTTTAACCTGAAGCAACCCAAACTATTCCACAAATGCAGTTTCATGCAAGACCAGAGGTCTCCTAAAAGGTATCTCCGTTACTTTTTTTAAAGCAGTCGGTAATCAGCGGAGAAGAATAATAACCATCATCACCTCTTTACATTCCTGTTACTGCTCATTTGTTTACAGCACAAGAGCACCCAAATCAAGGGGCAGAGACATTTGTCAGTTATTTAACAGGCAACGGTAATTTGGGTATTTATCCACTTGCTTGTTCTTGCTGACAAGCTGTTTCCAAACTGCCCCAGAAAGCTCCAGATGCACCAGGGCACTCACTCTCAAAGTGAGTGTTCATTTTCTGTTATCTGCCACAAAAACGACATCATGTTCTGCATCAGATTGCAAAAATCGTGCCCTTGAAACTCCCCTCCATCCCAGCCAGGAGGAGGCAAGCAAAGCAGTTGCCTAAGCTGAGCACTCTGTTCATCCTAAAAGGAAAAAAAAACCTTGTGCAAAACAAGAGGGGCAGGAGGGAAGTGATTCAGAGTTGCCGGAAAATTATTTCCTTGCCAATGTGAACACAAAGGAATCTCAAGCATTCCTGGATTTCGTTGCCACAGGCTATTTAAGGTAAAACTCTGCCCTATTTATCCTGCAGCCATGTCACTGGAAGTTATTCCCACAGGCCAGGAGAAAACAGCATTGCTTTGCAAGGACCTGACCCTGGGTTCTGTTTGGAAACAAGTACCTGCCTCAATCCTCTTCAACAAGAGACACCAGAAAAATTGCTAACAATCCTGAAGTGAGGATGGCAGAAGCAGAAAGCCTGAAAACCAGTTTGTCAAAATTGGTTTGTGGGACATTCAGTAAGTCATCCAGCCTTTGTGCCTCAGTATCCCCTCATAATACCTAACACGTCTGCATAACTGACAGAATGCTAGAAAACTCTTCCAGAAGGTAAAATGTCAGAGTGAAAGCAGCATTGAAAGACCTCCTAAAGATCTTTCAGATTAATCATAGAATAGTTTGGGTTGGAAGGGACTTTCAAAGCTCATCCAGTCCAACCCCTGCCATCAGCAGGGACATCTTCACCCAGATCAGGTTGCTCAAAGCCCCATCCAGCCTGGCCTGGGATGCCTCCAGGGATGTGGCATCCACCACCTCTTGGGGCAACCTGGGCCAATGTCTCACCACTGTCAGTACCAAACATTTCTTCCTCATGTCTGGCCTGAATCTCTCCTCCTTGAACCTAAACCCATCACCCTTTGTCCCGTCCCAACAGGCCCTGCTGAAAAGTCTGTCCCTATCTTTCTTATCGGCCCCTTTTAAGTACAGAAAGACCACAGTACGGTCTCCCCACAGGCTTCTCTTCTCCAGGCTGAACAACCCAAACTCTCTCAGCCTGTCCTCACAGCAGAGCTGTTCCAGCCCCTGGATCATTTCTGTGGTTCCTCTGGCCCCTCTCCAAGAGGTCCATGTCTGTCCTGTGCTGAGGATCCCAGAGCTGGACGCAGCACTGCAAGGGGGTCTCACTAGAACGGAGCAGAGGGGCAGAATCACCTCCCTCCACCTGCTGGCCATCCTCCTTTTGATGCAGCCCAAGAGATGATTGACCTTCTGGGCTGCACGCGCACATTGCCGGCTCACAGCCAACCTTTCAGCCACCAGCACCTCCAAGTCTTTTTCCTCAGGGCTGCTCTCAATCCCCTTATCCCCCAGCCTGGATTGATACTGGGGGTTGCCTCAACCCAGGTGCAGGACCTTGCACTTGGCCTTGTTGAACTTGACGAGGTTCACATAGCCGCATTTCTCGAGCTTGTCCATGTCCCTCTGGATGGCATCCCATTCCTCAGGTGTGTCAACTGCATCACTCAGCTCATCTGCAAACTTGCTGAGGGTGAACGCTTTAAGTAGATGCTGTGGCAGAAACAGATCAGTGCAGCTCACTGTGTTTTCCGCATACTGCTTGGGATGCTAGAGGCACCTGCAACACCGTAATCTCAGGATACCAGAGTGACTCAGCCTCCTGAACAAGCAAAGGCAGCAGGATCTGAGGGGTGAGTGCGCTTTGCCTTTAGGGAAAGGAAGGGTCAGATGAACAACAGCATCCTGTAACTCCTCCTATTAGATGACTCCTCTTCATTAAAACTACAGTCCTTTTGGCACCTGAAATGTTATTCATCAGCAGAGTGCCCACATAATTTATATATCACAAATATGATTTGGCAGAATTAAATATGAAAATATATCAAGGATTTGTTACTGAAAGGGAAGCCATTTGCAGCACACAACAGGCCAGCAGAAGAAAAGCCTGATTGCTGTGATGAATAATGTATATTGCCTGTGGTATTAATTAACCTTGTACTCCAGTAAGATACTATGAAACAATAAGGCTAATTTGAATGTGGCCCGACACTGTCCCAATGGCATCTGGAAATCAGCCTTTGGAACACGTAAAATTTGAATTTTTTTAAATAGAAGCCTTTGCTGAATAAAATAACTTTCTGAGAGGATTGTTTTTGTTGCTGTGTGTTCACAGCCGACATTGTTTGCATGGACATACACAACAGAAAACACGGAAAGGGGCTCTACAGCCAGAAGTGGTCTAGCTTGGCTTTCCACAGGCCCTCACCCATCTCCCAGAAGCACACAGCAGTGACAATGTGCCTCCAACTAAATCCTGCAAGGTCTCTGCAGATCCAGATGCCCTACAGACATATCTGCAGCACAGCTGTTGTAGGGTCTTGGTTTCTCCCTGATCAGAGCCACAAAACACTTAAAACAGCTCACTGAAAATGAAGACTGGAACTTTAGGTTAATGGTTTTATACTTCCATCCAAAAAGCCAATGCCTCCATCTGAAGATGTTGGCTCTAGTTTGGGCTGGTCTTGCTTTTCTTCTAAAGCACTCATTTCCCTGTTAGCTCAAAGCTAGACACGGGATTAGAGCAAACACCCAGGCCACATTAGAAGTGGTGTGTTCTTATTCACATGCACAGCACATATGAAGCACAGCAAATGACTTACACACACCAGCATGGCCAAGGACACAGATGGCACCATGCACAGGCACCTTGGTAAATATGTTTTGTAAGAGGTATTTACCATAGCTTCACAGGGTCCCAGGAGCAAGTTTGCAGATGACACTGGTCGTAGAATCACAGAATGGTTTGGGCTGGAAGGGACCTTTCAAGCTCATCCAGTCCAACCCCCTGCCATGAGCAGGGACACCTTCACCCAGATCAGGTTGCTCAGAGCCCTGTCCAGCCTGGCCTGGGATGTCTCCAGGGATGGGGCAACCACCACCTCTCTGGGCAACCTGGGCCAGTGTCTCACTTCTCTCAACTTCACATACCAGGGTCTGATCTATCATAACCTGTTTCCCAAAAAATAAGACAGGGTGTTATATTAATTTTTGCTCCAAAAGATGCTTACTTTTTTTACATGTATAGCTGCTTGGACACTATTTAAATTGACTTTTGTATCAACTGTAACGAGGGCTTATTTTTGAAGAAGGGCTTATATGTCGAGCATCCTCAAAAATCCTGAAAAACTATGCTAGGGTTTATGTTCAGGGTAGGTCTTATTTTCAGGGAAACAGGGTAGTCTTATCTTGGAAATCACATCCAAAAGAGCAGACCTTTTGGCTCACTCTAAGCACCCTTCTGTCTCAGGAATCTCTGGGAAGCCACAAAACAGTACCTTACAACATCATGGGAGGGCAGGGTCTGGCAGGGGGCACTGTCCACCTCCCCCCTCCCCCCACCCCGGCCAGTGCACTGAGCAGCTCTCATTTCAGAGCCTGTGAGTGGCTTAACGCCTTAACCATCAGTTTGACACAGCTCCTGTCAATGCCATTAGCCACGCTCACAGCTCAGTCAATAACAGACTAATACAATCATTTTGCTTGTCCCCAAGCACCAGATTTCCAGCTGGCAGCTAACCCACACACCGGAAAGTGAAAAGCCCACACAACACACCAGCAAAAAAAAGCACCCAGAGATGTTTGACCTGACTGATCAGTATTGCACCACCGATGCATCCAGGAGGCCAGAACCCAAAGACGTCAACCATGAGGATGCCAAGCGCTGAACAAGAGACAGTTGAACACACAGCAGCGTAGGGAAGGCTTCCTTCAAGCAGGCTTGAAGCACTGACAGGCCATTTTAAATGTTCATAAGAGCAAGGAGTGACCCAATACTTCTTCCCTAGTCTTTCCAATGAAGCACAGTGCAGAAACACATGGATAAACTTTAGGCTACATTCCCCTGCATGAGGTGAGAAAAAGATAACCACAAAGAGCCAGACACTCTCTGATATTCAGGAGGTCTGGAGGTCAGGATCAGACCACTACCTGAGAAACAGGTCCAATCTCAGTAACATCAATTATTATAAACTAAATTTCTATTCTATAGACTGTGCTCTGCTGGCAGTCAGTGCAATACTTAATAAAGATCTAGGCTAAAAAATAATTTAGTAATTAAAAATTATAATAAAATAGTATCAACTCCCTACCACCAAAATCAATGGCAAAATCCCCAAATGCAGAAAGCACAAGATCACACAGTAACTTGCATTTGCCAGGAAACCTGCACTCTGATACAAGTGGGTGCCACATCCACCATTCTCACCAGCACAGGCACCAATGGGATGGCTTTTGTTTTTTTTCCTCTCTGGTCTTAGACAGACTCTCCATCTGGACCAAAATTCCTTTGCACACTTGAGCATAAGCCTGTCCTCATCTGCTGTGTGAGTCCGCACTGCTCTGACCCAAGCCACATCTGTAAACATTATTGCAGTCTACGTTCCCCACTGCAGGCTTTGTCTGAGGATGCTGCTGCTGTCACAACACAAGAGCAAGTCCTAGCTGCTGTGACACTTCATCTGTCTGGGCAGCAGTATGCCTGGAAGGATGACTGCCCTGTTTTGGTGAAAGTATGCAAGACAACCAAGGCCAGCTAAGCAAACTAGTTTTGACATAAGCAAAGAAAAATAATGTAAAAAGCTCTTCCAAAAAAAGAAAAAAAAAAAAGCCTTTACAAATAATACAGGCCAGGAAGGGGAAAAAAGCTTTTCTCTGAGCCCTGAGCCTGACTGAGGACTTTGTGTAGTCAAACAGGAGAAGACTATTTTGCAAGACACACACCTGCCTTTTTCTGCAGAGGTCTGCAGCCATTTCCATGTATTTCATTTCCAGGATAAGTCTCATGCTGGTCACCTGCTCTGGCACTGAAGGGGCACGAAGTGCTCAAGCAAAAAGCAGTCCCAAAAACAGGTAGGGCAGGAAGAGTGAAAACCCATCACCCATATACTTACTCATTACCAGCACACCCATATGCACAAAAAAGCCCCAAGTAACATCCAACCTGGCACTGGTGGGTCCCATGACTTTTTTTTGCTGTAGTACTCAGTAAGCCTTTAGCCATTTTTACCTCAAATTGCCTCTGCAGACACTTTGCTCTAGAAGTTTTTTTCCTTTTTTTTTTTTTTTCCTCCTGGTGAGAAAACAATCCATCTCCAGCAAGCCAACCATTGCAACTGAGGAAATCTCACTGGCACAGGGACACGGGGCACCACAGCCCTTCACAGTTAACCACAGCACCCCTCATCACCCCGAACCCTTTCCTCCAGTAATCAACATTCCCTATTACCTGAGATTTATACTAATAACCGGCTGGCTGCTGTCCCAAGATCCCATCAATGCTAGCACTCTTCAAGCACAGAGCCCTGGCAGTAATGAACTCCACAGCCCTAGCTCTTGTGCTGCCTAGTTATCAGACTACCTGCAAGGCCGCTCAGCACGGGGAAGCTGCAAATCACAAGCTGCTTCCACCAAACACCCAATTAGCATATGCCCCGTGCTTGTAGGGAGCAGCTCTTCCTTTTGCTCTGCAGCAATTAAAAAGCTTCCTTTCCAGGTAGCTTCTGAAGGCAACACTGTGACCTTCGTCACCACTGCAATGGGACAACGGACTGTGTGACTCAGTGCAGAATCTCTGATGCACTATTTGGGGAACTGGCACCACAGCAAAGTGACCCTTATGAGCACACAGAAGACAACTGTTTCACTCAGTGGATGCTCACCATGACTCTGGAGTCCAGTAAAGATGATGTTGGTTCACTAGGCTGGCTTGCTTTACTCACGTAGTACCAGGCACAAATGTGCAGAGCGGACTGGAGAGTCTGCTGAGGGGGAAGATGCTTTTTTATCTATACACAGAAGGTCTGGTACTCTGTAACACCAGGGCTTTGGCAGCAAAAAGGATCTCCAGGCAGATATGGACTCCTCGGCACAGCTTCCAGTTGATGTGAAAGTCCTGCTCAGAGAAAGCTCCTCTAGGCCAAACACATTTTGAAGGAAAGCATCAGAAGTACAACAGCAAGCAGCCCAGGAAGGGGTTCACAAGGACTGAGCATCCACTGAGTTCAGCATATGCTGATGACTGCCTGATGCTTTTGAAAACAAAGTTTCTATAGGCCCAAAGTACTGATTTAAATAGCCTAATTTTAAGCAGAGGTTTTCAATGGGGAAAAAAAAAACCCAACGACAACCAAAAAACCCAGGTCTGTCACTAGGCCTCAGGTCGCAGGGACAGCAGACAGAGTCCTCTCCAGATGCCGGCCATGGTCGAAGAGAGAGCAAGATCCTTGTGATCTCCCACTTCTATATGGTGCCATGACGTGGATGGGATGGAATACTTAGGTGATCAGTTTTAGTCACCTGTTCAGTTTGCTCCTCCTTGCCCCTCTCACTTATGGGATGTGCATCCTTATTAGTGACCTTGCATTCCATTGCTATGTCTACCAAAACATGTATCCTACTTCAGAAAAGTGCAGTTACTTAGAAGAACTTAGCTGAAAGGAAAATTCACTAGAAGAGAAACTGGTCTTGTTTTTAAGAAAACCAGGACAATAAGCAAGCTATTTCCAAGGAATCCAGAGTCAAAGGTGGCAATCAGAGGAACACAACAGCACTGTGGGTAACACTCCTTTTCTCCTGCAGCGTCTCTCCCATCCCATAATTTAAGAAATTCCCTAAGCTACCAATGGATACCCTATATTGAAGAATGCTAAAACCAAATCAAGTCACTACTCAACCCAATATAATTTAGTTATCTAGGATCAGACTAAAGAGCATCCCTTAAAATCTGCCCCAAAACACCTTTTGGCTAAGCAGCAAAACACAACCTTCACATTTAATTCTTTCAGGACAGATTCCAAACCCTATTTTATTTGCATTGCTCAGTCTACACTTGGCATGGGGAATAAAATACTCCTTAATTGTCCTTCTGGAAGGTGACTGCACAGCAGCCACAATACAAGGAACTGTAAGGTTAAGTTAGGCAAAGCAGTGGCCTAAAAGCATCGCTGCAGAATGAGGAAAGATCTTCAGAGTCATTGGGGTTACAAGCACACAGGGTAGTGCAGTAGGTTACAACTCCTTAGCAAAGCACAATAGACTCTGCATACACTGATACTGTGCCTCCTGTAATTAAAGCGAACACACAAAACAAAGAAAAGAGTAATATTTAATTGATCCTGTTGCAACACAGTTTTGACCTGTGGAAAACATCCCCCTGCTCTTGTTAATTACATCAGCTGCAGAAAAAAACACCTAAAGACACACATGCACGCATCTCTACAGAATAAAACCTATTCCGCCTCCAGCGACAACAGCCTTTTACTGAAATGTAGCGTTCAAGTGATTTTCTTTACATTTGAAAAGAAAATACACACTGCATAGCCAAAAATTTGGCTATTCTGACACTGGTTGGTTTTGTGCCTAATTAAAATTAACTAGGCACTTCAGCTCATAGTTATATAAACACCTATAATAAACACCTACTATGCTATACTCCCAGCTAATTTGGTTTTAATCAGAAAAATGCACAAGAAGTACGAATGATGGGCAAAGAACTTCCTGGAGGGGCAGCAGTATTTCCAAATTAAATATTCTCTATATACTGATTATTTCCATCAATATTTTTCTTGCCATGTAATCACCTCCCGGTGGAAGAATTAAAAAGAGATTTTTAATTCCTGGACCTTGCCTGCTTTCTACTTTACCACAAGGCTAAAACCACACTTGTCTTAGTCACCCAAGTCCCAGCTGGGAAGTGTCCCGAAGGACAGGCAGGATTTAGCGATACTATCTCTTTCTAGAATCTGTAACAAGGAGTTTAGAGTGAGAATTCAGCTGACCCAAAGAGGCATGATGCAGGTTGTGGAAGGGGTGAAGAAAAGTTGCCTCCTCCACCATTAGATGCAGAAACAGAAACACTGGATGCTTTGGAGCAAAAGCCTAAACTCCAAAACATGGTTACCCATGCAGCAGCATGTTTCCAAGAAATAAGGGGAAAGGGAAGGCAATGGCCGAGCTGCACCTGGGGAAACCACACACACTGAATTCCTTTGTTAAAAATTAGAATTACAGAATACCAGGTTGGAAGGGACCACAAAGATCATGTGGTCCAACCTTTCTTGGCAAAAGCAAGGTCTAGACAAGCTGGCACAGTACCCTGTCCAGCTGAATCTTAAATATATCCAACATTGGGGAATCCACCACTTCCCTACGGAGTTAATTCCAGTGGCTTTACTGTGGTATAGAATCATGAGATGGTTTGGGTTGGAAGGGACCTTCCAAGCTCATCTAGTCCAACCTCCTGCCATCAGCAGGGACATCTTCACCCAAATCGGGTTGCTCAGAGCCCCGTCCAGCCTGGCCTGGGATGTCTTAAGGGATGAGGCAACCACCACCTCTCTGGGCAACCTGGGCCAGTGTCTCAGCACCTTCAGGGTCAAAAATTTTTTCCTCATGCCCAGCCTGAATCTCCCCTCTTAGCTGCATTTCATTCATGAGTCAGGCCTTGGGGACAGCTGCTCTGCAGGGACACAACAGTCACCAAGCACAGCTCTGCCCCTGCTGCCTGTGTGATCCCTCGGTTGCCTTCTGCTGCCCACCAGCCGAGGGTCACCACTTCTGCCTGCCCACACCTGCATGTCTGCAAAAAAACCCAAATTACCTCCAAATACCCTTCCAGCAGCTGATCAACAGGGGGGCAATCACCGCGCTGGGAAAGTTCCTTCCAACGTCTGCACTGATTGCACTGCTCTCAGAGGAAGATGAGTAACTCTGCATCAATCAGCCAGCAACAATCACCCGAGAACTGATTCAGCAAATAAAATTCTGATCTACATAAGCTAGCTACCTATGTCAATTAGTTTTAATTATATCCAGAATAAAAGACCTGTGAACACAGAGGTTTTCTGCAGCCTTTGTTTTCTATAAGAAATTCCCATTTCTCTTAGCATAAAAGCTCAGCTGAACTGTAACACAATACTGAACAATCAGCAAAAATATTCTTCTGTAAACGCAAAGAGGTTTGTTCAGCAAAGGTGATCAAGGGAAGAATAATCAAACAACAAACATCACTATTTAAGATAACAGAAGGGCTTGAAGCTTCTTGAGCTGCTATACAAAAAAAACCCAACCCAAATAAACAAAAAAAAAACCCAACACAACACAAACAACAAAACCAAAAACCCAAACCGAAGTATTTCCTCTGGCAGCAACTCCCTTCTAAAAACAGAAAACCATACCCCAACCCATTGTCTCTCCAGCCCTCAGTAGGCACCATGGGTGAGGTAACATTGCTGAGTTCTCCTCCATTATTTTATCCACTTCTAACATCTGTAATATTGTCCATACCTTGGAGTTGGCTAAAACTAGCTCTACTCCTTTTGATGTCTCTTTAAGTAGCAGCATGCACTAATTCTTGGTAAGGAGAGCCTAATCAACTCCTGCACTCATTACTTGCTTTTTCAGCTTGGCTCATTCAACATACTTCTTCATTTTTTATTACCCAAATATTTAATTATTTAATTGATTTGCAATTCAGTTCTGCAAAGAAGCCACACAAATCTCAGGCTCTGAAAAATCAATTATATCTGCAGTTACCACTCTGTAGCCCTGGAGCCACTAGCAGGACCTCATCACCACAAGTGTATTTGGGTCTCACTAACCTGACAACATCCTCTCCCTTCCAGTAGCATGAGGTATAGAGCCATTAAAGGGATAAAAAAAATAAGAACATATTGCTTTTCCCTGAGAACATATTGGGCTGAAGGTGAGGACAAATACAGAGAAGTGCCAAAATGTGTTCTTTCCACAGTGACTTTATTCCTTTCCTACAGAAACCCCAAATGCTGAGCCCTGCTGTATGCAGGAGAAGCAACTAAACCAGAAGTTACAATAAAACTCACCTATACCAGTGCAGGAAGAAGGAAAGTGTCAACTGGGGCAGACAATTAGCAAAAACCCTAAATGGGTGAGATTTCAACAGTCCTACATCAAGTTTTACAACATTTTGGATGTGGCCCTCAATCATGGCTGAACACACCCTCTGCTAAGGAGGAGACCACTACCCAGAGACTTGAAATGGGCCAAACAGATTTGAAACAGGGCATTCTCCAGCTGCTGAAAGTGCTCAGGAACATTTCCTCAAGAACCCATTCAGACAGCACCAGCTGAACCGAGGCAAAGCCAACCACCATCAGTCCTTCAGTGGCACCAAATCACCATTCTGGAAACCAGCACAGGAACTCAGAGTGACTGCTTTTATTTCCCTTATTAACTAATACAGCAATTCACTCCCATGAATAATGAACCTTAACACAGGCCCCTCGTAAACATGTCCCAAACCAGACACAATTTACCTCTAGCTGTCCCATTCCAGTTGCTGATAAACGGGCCATGCTGCCAAAGGAGGCATAAAAAAAAAAAAAAAAAAAATCAAGCAGTTTGGGTTACTTACAATAACTACTACCTAGCTGCCTATATTAATTGAGAGAGTGAGCACATTACAGAAGGAGATTAGACCATGTCATATTTACAGCCTCAGTGTCCCCAGTGAGAAAAATTGCTCAGTTTTTACTGTCAGTGCCTTCTTCAAACAGGAACCCTGCTGACAAGGTGATGAATTCAGAACATCATCGCCAATTAATGATTTGTAGGCAGAAGGGATTTTAATAGTTTCCATATGTTTGTGAGGGTGACTGGGATTTACATTGTCTATAATAAGAGAGTGTAGTCTGCTTTGTCCAGACATGACACCAGAGCTTGGAAAAAATGTCATCCTTGCACAAGAAATTTTAATAAACAAAGGCAGCCTTTTCTGGGTTGAAAATGTTTCCTGAAGCATGGTCAGTAATAGCCTGCTTATGCACCAGTGAAAGCAAGGAGGGAGATGACAAACTAAAAGGTCAGGAATTATTTAGGTGTTTGTCAAAGCTACACCATAAAGTGCCAAGACCATAATTCTGTCAGCCAGGAGAATGGAGTGTTTCCTAAACACCAGTCAGGCTGGGGGAGGTGGCCTGGGCAAAAAAAAAAAAAGCCTCTACAAGCACATAGCCCCTTCCTTGGTGTAACTTATTCTACTTATGGGCTGCAAAGTTCATCCTAGAAAATAGTTCATCCTTGTGAATATAACAATATCCAAATCAGACCACTTAACTCACACATGATATCAGCATGAGCTCCATCACGCTGAGGACAGACCTCCCCGTGGCCTAAGGCAGAATGTCTCCTGTCAACTGAGCATCTTGGAGCCAGCCAGCAGGAAACACTTGCCGTGGTGACCTGGGTTAAACACAGGACAACCAAATGGGGCCCTCTGACTTTGCCACAGGCACTCAGATCCCAATGCCCCATTGATTTTTTTGGATGGAATTTAGGGCTTTGCTACAAATGAGAATTATGGGCTTTAATGGCTCCAGAGAATTGGAGCGATACGAGTGTGCACGCTGTGGGTGACGTGTACGACTAATTTATGAGGGTATGCCCTACCATGGAAGGGCAATGGTACAGCACTACAAAGCATCTCTATGCTTCCAAATTATGCCCATGCTCCTACCCAACACAGTCACAAATCACATCGCCAGACACTGTCCTCTCAACTGACTAAGAAAAATTTTTAAAACCCACCCATACCACAAAATGGAAAACAGAATCACAAATCACCAAGGTCTTCTGAAAGCACACCCTGTACTGCTATCTCAGCACTACCAGAAATCCAGCCACTGTAGAGACACGATAGGTTCAACAAAGGTAGTCTCAGGCTTGTAGTTTAAGCTGGCAGTTTTTTGGTTTAGGGCTTTTTGTTTGTTTTGGTTTTGTTTTGGTTGTGGGTTTTGTTTTGTTTTGTTTTTGTTTTGTATTTTGGGGTTTTTTTTTGGTGAAGTTTTGTTGGGGAGGGGCAGGGTTTGGTGGTTTGGTTTCTGTGCTTTGAGACAGCCCATGCTGCTCGTGCAGCGGGATTTGAAAGGTGACTAATGATCGTAGCCCTTTCCTCCAAAGATTCTTAGAGGTGACCGAAGTCAGTGTCCAGACATAGCACCCAATCAGTGCATGATATTTTGGGACACGGTATTTTTAGCTACAGTGAAGGGGATCCTTGCTTATCTATCTGACCCATATCCCTCATCTGCAACAGTCTGGATTTCCTCAGCTTGGGTCTTGGCTACTCTTGTGCAGTATCAAACACCAAGTCAGACTCTTCTTCCCACCTACATGGGAGAAGTATGATTATTGGCACAAGATAGGCAAAATCAAGTTAGATTTTGCAATATTGACTATATCTGCAGGAAAAGGAGGCTATCCTGATGAAAAAACTCCCCATTTTGTTTTGGAGAAACCTCTGGTGAACAGTCATACCTACATTTTCTCTCCAAGTCAACCCTTGAACAGGTTTCAACTATATAATCTTCAGGGGTACAGTGTGTGATCAAGGACTAAAGGATCAAAGCTACAGTTTGCTTTGGGTACATACTGATCTGTCCTTTGTATCAACACTACAAATACCAACAACAAGTGCCTGGTGTGAGGCAAAGAGAAAAGCAACGCTGACTTCAGTCAGAGCAGAATCCCTCTGCCTTCCCCTTGGGTTATCCATTACTAGGTGGGTGCAAGTACAAGGCAGGTAAGGTGACCAACAAATAAAAAGTTTGCAAAAAGCAAACTGCACTGCAGTCTTTACTTCTTTCCCCTTTTCTCTTTTATGCCCAGATAGATTTAAAGCTACCAGTTACATATTTACAACAGACGGGCAAATTTTATAAACAAGGACATAGTATAGCAAGCTGTAATCTAAGAGCATATAACCTCATTTTACGTTGCTCTTCTTTAAAAGTTGGGGTTTTTTAGGTCTTGAGTTTTAGATACCCTAGGTCTTTTGTTCAAGGCCCTCAATGACTCAGGAGACCTATGCTGACCAGCAAGCCAGGAATCTCAGCCAGCTACTTGTGTGAAGACTTCAGCACATGTGGAAGCATTTCATATGGAAGCAGTTTTATCATTGTGGCTTTGTGCTCTGAAGAGCTGAGCAGCTTTGTATTAAACTGTTCACCAGAAAGGAAAACAAATCAGCTCACACCATATCCAATATTATTACCGCCACAGAGTGATAAAAACATATTCCTTTAAAAACAGAAACAAAACACACCTTGCATAGGGAGATTAACTTGAAACATTGCATGGGACAGTCCAGAAAAAAAGAAGTCAAGCTTCTCGATTCATAAGAAAATTTCAATACTGAGGAAAAATAACATAAAACTTTAAAGAGCAGATGAAATTGCAATTATCTCATAGACCCAACAGTGCAGTGCTCGAAAGACAATAGTGGTGAACCACATTCTCCCTGTCCATAGCCCTGTAAGCACAAGAGGGACCCATATATAGGTGTCAAGTTGCACTACATCCACCTAAGGCTGTCACAACCATTCACACAGGTTCACAGAATGTTAGGGATTGGAAGTGATCTCAAAAGATCATCTAGTCCAATCCTCCTGCCGGAGCAGGAACACCTAGATGAGGTTACACAGGAAGGCATCCAGGCAGGTTTTGAATGTCTCCAGAGTAGGAGATTTCACAGCTTCCCTGGGCAGCCTGTTCCAGTGCTCTGTCACCCTCACTGAGAAGAAGTTTCTTCTCAAATTTAAGTGGAACATTTTGTGTTCCAGTTTGTACCCATTACCCCTTGTCCTATCATTGGTTGTCACCGAGAAGAGCCTGGCTCCATCTTCGTGACACTCACCCTTTTATGTCTGTAAACATTAATGAGGTCACCCCTCAGTCTCCTCTTCTCCAAGCTAAAGAGACCCAGTTCCCTCAGCCTTTCCTCATACGGGAGATGCTCCACTCCCTTGATCATCTTCATGGCTCTGCACTGGATTCTCTCCAGCAGTTCCCTGTCCTTCTTGAACTGAGGGGCCCAGAACTGGACACAATATTCCAGATGTGGTCTCACCAGGGCAGAGTAGAGGGGAAGGAGAACCTCTCTCGACCTACTAACCACCCCCCTTCTAATCCACCCCAGGATGCCACTGGCCTTCCTGGCCACAAGGGCACAGTGCTGGCTCATGGTCATCCTGCTGTCCACCAGGAGCCCCAGGTCCCTTTCCCCTACACTGCTCTCTAATAGGTCATTCCCCAACTTATACTGGAACCCGGGGTTGTTTCTACCCAGATGCAAGACTCTACAATTTCCCTTATTATATTTCATTAATTTTTTTCCCTGCCCAACTCTCCAGCCTGTCCAGGTCTTGCTGGATGGTGGCACAGCCTTCTGGCGTATCAGCCACTCCTCCCACCTTTGTGTCATCAGCAAACTTGCTGATAGTACACTCTATTCCCTCACACAAATCATTGATGAATATATTGAATAATACATTCACAGGACCTCAGTGGAAGTCAGAACCCAACCCACTGCTGTCAACTCAACCAGATATGAAGGACATGAGCCAGCACTGTGCCCTTGTGG
This sequence comes from Streptopelia decaocto, assembly GCF_964273445.1. Taxonomy (NCBI): domain Eukaryota; kingdom Metazoa; phylum Chordata; class Aves; order Columbiformes; family Columbidae; genus Streptopelia; species Streptopelia decaocto. Next base: position 29,932,822 of record NC_138658.1, read on the forward strand.
CCAGGAAAGCCAATGGCATCCTGGGGTGTATTAGAAGCGGGGTGGTTATTAGGTCGAGAGAGGTTCTCCTTCCCCTCTACTCTGCCCTGGTGAGACCACATCTGGAATATTGTGTCCAGTTCTGGGCCCCTCAGTTCAAGAAGGACAGGGAACTGCTGGAGAGAGTCCAGTGCAGGGCAACAAAGATGATCAAGGGAGTGGAGCATCTCCCTTATGAGGAAAGGCTGAGGGAGCTGGGTCTCTTTAGCTTGGAGAAGAGGGGACTGAGGGGTGACCTTATTAATGTTTACAGACATATATAAGGGGTGAGTGTCACGAGGATGGAGCCAGGCTCTTCTCGGTGACAACCAATGATAGGACAAGGGGTAATGGGTTCAAACTGGAACACAAGAGGTTCCACTTAAATTTGAGAAGAAACTTCTTCTCAGTAAGGGTAACAGAACACTGGAACAGGCTGCCCAGGGGGGTTGTGGAGTCTCCTACTCTAGAGACATTCAAAACCCGCCTGGATGCCTTCCTGTGTAACCTCATCTAGGTGTTCCTGCTCTGGCAGGGGGATTGGACGAGATGATCTTTCGAGGTCACTTCCAATCCCTAACATTCTGTGATTCTGTGACATGAAAGAGAAGGAAGCCAAGACCCCACATCATCCCAGCAGCCTCAGCGCAGCACCCTTTCCTGCACAGCCTTACCTTGGCAGGTGTTGTTCTTCTCCTCATACCCTGCCTTGCACAAGCACTTCCCAATAGGCACCAGCCATTCCCCCTCAGCACTGCAGTGCATCTTTGGCGCCTCATCGGTCACTGAGTGGTCAACGCAGATGCCCGACACCTCAAGCAGCTGTGAGGAATCCGCTCCTGTGATGGTGTCAGGGAAGCGGGCCAGGTTGCGGATCACCGACGGGCATTTCTTGTAGTACACACGCACAGAGACCAGGGCAATGCAAGCGCCCACATCCTGGAAAGCAAGGTAAAATCCCTTTTTTGTTAGTGGCCCAACATCTCTCACCTCTGTGTTTAGCTTCATAACTCTGTCGCCAAGGTCTAACTCTGTAAAGCTCTCATCGGCAGCAATGGTATCGATCTTGATGTACTGGTTTTCTTTGATGTTCCTGCCATCTTCATCATCTGATTCAAAGTAATACATATTAAACGTCTCTTTGCAAGTCCCAAGTCCTCCTGGAAGGCTGTTACAGTCCCTCAGGGTGAATTTGAGCTCAATGAAGATGCGAGACGCCCCTTCATTAGAGATCCAGCTGGTCAGAAGCCAGTTGTTCTGATTCTGTTCCATTACCTTGCATACTTGGTATGTGTGTATCGGAGCATAGTTTTCATCCACCTCACCAATTTCTTCCCACTGTATAAAAGGGAAAAGTATTACTTTTTTTGAAAAGATACAGCTCCTACACAATGTTAGCTTTCCCATCTAAGAGCACGTCAGGATTCAGAGGTTCAGGAGGAAGGTTAGGGGAAAAAAAAGTTTTAAATAGCAGTGTTCCATACTGGAGGCTGGATATATTCCTGACAAAATCAGATAAAAGACCCTTTAGCAATATAAAAGGAAGACAGTGAAACCCTTCAGACATTTAAAAAATGGGAAAACATACTTCTGCATTTGTCCACTAATACTTTGTTAGGCAACAAAATGAAAGGAGATGGGGCCATGAGTTGATGAGTTGGCCTTTTCCAATGCATCCACATAGGAGATTTAAAAAAAAAAAAAAAAAAAAAAGCTGTTTACAGTCCGTCTGTCCCTGCTTCCTCAGGCTCCTTTTCTACCACATCCTCAAGTCACTGCTCAATGCAATGAAGATGACCACAAGCTATTCTCCCCTGCCAACACCCTGCCAGAAAATGAGTAGAGTGGTATATGAAATAAATAGGACTTTCCTTCCTAAAAGTGCAAGTCAGAGCAGTCTCTGCTGATGCAAAGGGGAGATTACTTCCAATAAATGTTACAGGGATTTGTAAATCTTGAGCTGTTTGAGCATGCTATGCAGGTTTTTAAGCAGAGCTCCAGACGACATCTCCTAGATCTTTGTGGGAATTGTAATGACTTTTTTTTCCATTTTATTTTGGCCATACTCTGAAGTGCACCACTTTGAAGAAATGCTTTTTCCTAATCCAGCACACAACAGTATGGAACACTGCCACAGGGCCTACAACAGAAACACAGTGTTAATGTTTCCCCTCTGCTTTTGAGAGCTCCAGTGTCACACTGAGAGGCAGTTAAATCCACATAAAGTACAGCAAAGAGCTCAACAGAACCACTAATGGATTCAGTTTCGTTCCTCTCCTACCTTTGACCCGCTAATCTGCAAGGGCAACTGCCAAAGCTTCTTCCATCCTCTGCCCAGTGTTGCTGCCCACATGTAGCACAGCCGCAGACAACAGCACATGTGTCAAGCATAATTTAAAGGTGCTCCAGTACAAGGTAATAGCTATATTCCAAGCTGCATATTTCCTAAGGGCAAAGGCCATTTTTTTTTTCGTTGGAGATACAGCCCGAGATGAAGTTGAGAGCCTTCTCAAGCCAGATGCAATTACCACAGAGCTGACAGGAAACACCCTCAGAGTCAATATAACCATGAACTTCTTTTCAGGGAAATGCTGTTCTCAGATTTTTAAATGAAAAGAGTGGCAACAAGTGGCATTAAAACATATCCTGGTGCTACAGTCCAAAAGGAGTTACAAATACCACCAGAAGAAAAGCATTTTCTCTCCTCCCTGACCTGGGAGGTGCAAGAGGGGAGTTAGCAATTTCAGTAAGATGTGCCCACAGCAATGCAGAGCTCACCTATACCACCAGTCTGCCAAGTGAAGAACCAAACCAAACATCTGTCATGCTAAGCAGTATTTTCATTTCAAAACACTTCCTACATGCCGGAGCTTCAACAGGCCATGACCCTGCCGCAATGAACGTGTTGATGCCACTTTACCTTTCCCAGTAGCGCCACAGACTTAGCTGTAGATGTGCCTACAAGAGAGAGCCAGGCAGGGCCATGCAGTATCCCTGCCTAGCTTTAGGAAGAGGCAATTAACAATTAGAGAGAGCAGAGCCACAGAGAAAAAACACAGGAAAAACACTCAAGCTAGCACAAATCTGCTGCTAGCTTCTCTGTGTTCCAATAAATAGAATGGCTTTAGGTCCAGGAAATTAAAAAGCTGAGAAGCACCATTCTTCAACTACTGTGGCTAATTTAAGTGCTAAATATGCTGTACAAAATATGCTTCCAAGTGGATTCGTTTAATGTGAGATAAATGCAAAGTCTTATTTTTATCCCAGTGGCAATTCTGAGTTTGATGAAGAGGGAGTGTCTCCCGTCACCCCTCGATACAAGCAGATGTCCCAGGCAGAGGAGCTGGGGAGCACCTTGCCGTATCACCCAGGAAAGACCTTCAGGACATTAATCCTTTGCTTCTCTTGGCTGAAGGTCAGAAGATCACTCACCCAAATAACCACACACATCAACCAGCAGACACGGAGAAGTGTTCACCTCCAGCAGGAGCTGGTGAAAAGCATGTGAGGAGTGGAAATTAACTCCACACGACATTTAGGGAGCATCTGACATGTATTTCTTTAGAGAAGTGACATTTGCAGTGACTGCGAGTTGCAGTAACATCATTAATGACCTAACTTGAAGGCATATTAAAAAAAAAAAAAAAAAATCAAAAATCACTTATCTCTTTTAATACTTGCCAGATCAATTTTCTCAATGCTCTCCAGAGTTACAAAATAAAGCTAATTTCCATCGCTGTTCCAGGAGCTGTGTTAGCAGAAGTAAGTAGAAAAAAGCTGATTCATTCAAAAACTAAATCCAGAGATTCTAATGGTTGCTTTCACACACTGAGAGCACTTAACACTGTGAGAAGGTCCAAAAATCAGCTTGAGCTGGAGTCTAATCTGAACTGCAACAAGTAACATATCATCTACCATCAGGCTTCCAGAGGTGCTGCACTTCCAGCACCACACCCCAGATCAGAGCAAGTCCTGCCAGTGCCACCTCCAGCAAACCTAAAGCAATCAGCAGAGAGCAAAAGCAAGGTGCTAGCCAGTCAAGGCTGCTCTATAATTCTCAAGTGAAAGCCAACCCAATTTTATCAGAGCAGCCACTACTGTGCCAAAATCTCAGCTCTGTCATTTAATTCCATCTCCATCTTTCCTATCTGCATGTAGGAGTGCACCATTTCTTTCACTTCTAATGTGTGCAGCCATGTCTGCCTTGCCCAGAGACCGTGGGCAGCCTGCGCCCTTCTGCTTTTCCAGCCCTCCATGAGGAGAAGACGGATCACCCGCCTGGTCTCTGCTTCCCCATTGCTGCAGACATCAGACTAGCATTTCAACCAAATGATGAAACACTGCACACCTTACAGTTAATGAAAAAGAAAGCTCGCCACGTTTAAGAGACAGAATCTAGACAAAAACATTGGCATGAAAAAAAAATGAAGTGCAACAGAAAAATTGTGTAATATTATGATTTCTCTCTACACTACATGTTTTTGAGATATAAATCCACCCTATCTGCAGGATTAAAACAAAAATGCAACATTAATTCAGTGCTAAATGTTTTCTCCATGTTAATGCTCTTAAGAAGGAAAACACAAACGCATTTCAATAGCCTGATGTTAAATCATTTATAGCAGACCTATTTCTGAATCAGAAAATTCCAGTACACTACTGCTGGCAAGTTAACAGAAGGTAAACGCTGCACTCGGTTCCATCAATAGGAAGCCTGTAATTCACGCAGGCTGTTTGCCTATGGAAAGGCCAAAGATATCACACAGTTAACTAAAAATACAATAGCTGAAAAAGCATTCAGTGGAGCAGCCTTGGTTAAACAGACAATTTTAAAACACATTTACCAGATGTATGCTACTCAGGCTTGTTTCTCATCTCCAGGATTCCTGAACTGCAATTTGGCACTGCAGCACATTGAAAGGCTGCTACCCCAAAACCAAATACTAACATCAGGGAGGAAAATCTCAGAGCTTTTGTTTATTTGGTTATGTTTTGTGTTTGTGTGTGGGTTCCCCCCCCCAGGATAATTTTGGTGGTCTCCAGTAACTCACTCTTCAGCAGCCACTAAAGGTGGTATGGAAATATCAAGCCTTTTTCCCAACTTCACACATTCTAGCACTACTGAAAGAATAATCAGGCATTTAGCAAAATCCTATGAACCTTAAGAGGGATTCCCGGGACTCATCCAAAACCTTCCCAGCAGGATTCCCTCTCTCCAAGGACTATGCAACCTGCCCCTGTCCCCACTACCTATTTCACAGGTACAAGAAGCCTCATCCTTTCCCATTTCATTATCCACCCCACCACATGGACTTCTGCAACTTATGCATGGTAGTGCAGGTATCTGCTGGCACAGAGGTGTACGATTGGTAAAGGATTCATGGATTTTCACCCCTTCTCTTTTGGAAACAGGCAAGCCTGGCACAGACCTCAGATCCCAGGCTTCAAATGTGCAGAAGCATCTGAAGCACTCCATGCACTTTACCCACATATAGAGGAGGTAGTTTTACCCCAAGATTCTGCTGTCAAACCCAGCACAAGCACACCAGCGCAGAGAAGTGCATGACATGGGGCTGTGCAATCCCTATGCCAAGTTAACAGGGGAGACCTGTCGCCCTTCCAGAAGGGCAGAGCAGCCCAGCGTTCAGCTCTGTGCCATTTATCCTGCCTTTCATCCTGGTCATATTTGGGTAGCCTCTTCAATTTACACAGCTGATGTTAAAACCTTGCTGCCAATCAAAAGCCTCCAGCTCAGCTCACATATGTGTTTCCTCACATTACTCGACTATCTCACAAAACCCCAAAACTTTTTTTTTTTTTTTTTTAAATCTGCCTGCTGGCTTTCTACCTGCTATTGTATTACAAAGTTAAAACAAATAAGAAGCAGGTTCTCCTCTGTGCAGTTTCACCGACTTCAATGAGGTCACATAAGACTAAATCTCCAGTGCAAGCCAGGCAGGGCACTACTCATCTTTTTTCCTGCATTGCAGAAGGTTTTGCAGGGCTGTGCTATCTGTAAAACAACACTGACTGTGTCACCATCTTGCCTTACAGACACACCAGTTCAAAACTTCAGCTACTTCAAAGTCTGCCACTAATTTTATCAACAAGCCCTACACAGCATTGCTCAGATGTTCAGCCCCAGAACTGTGTGATTAAAGGAGAATCTTGGCTTTTACTGGAGTTGTTTCAGTCTTCATTGAAGGAAAAAAAGATGTTGCTTGGTCAAAAAACAAGAACACAAAACAGAAAGAACTAAAAAGTCACCTTATTTGCAGCACAAGTTCTATGAGGAGCAGCTGAGGGAACTGGGGCTGATGAGCCTTGAGAAAAGGAGGCTGAGGGGAGACCTTCTCACTGTTTGCAACTACCTGAAAGGAGGCTGGAGCATGGAGGGCGTTGGTCTCTTCTCCCAAGTAGCAAGTGATAGGACAAGAGGAAACGGCCTCAAGTTGCACCAGGGGAGGTTTAGATTGAATATTAGGAAAAAATTCTTCCCTGAAAGGGTTGTCAGGCATGTCAAGCCCATGTCATGGGCTGCCCAGGGCAGTGGTGGAGTCACCATCCGTGGAGGGGTTTAAAAGGCAAAGAGACAAGGTTTTTATGGACATGGTTGAGTGCTAGAGTTAGGTTATGGTTGGACTTAATGATCCTGAGGGTCTCTTCCAACCAAAATGATTGTATGATTATTTGTAGGTGTCTAAAGCAATGCTGGCCTCAGGGTTGGCAGGAACAGAACAGCTCTGTTTTAAATGCTGGCATAGTCAAGAGGTTATGTACAACTTGTAGTACCTAGCAATCCTGGCAGCCCCACCAGCACCTGATGGAACACCTGGGTGACCCTGGTACCCTTTCCACTGCATGCCACCTCCAGACCAAATAAAAGACAAAATGGCTTTGCTTAGCTCCCCTCCACCACCACTAGGTCACCAGGTCCTGTTTTAGGTATAGCTCTGGGGCAGTTTTAAGCAGTTGTGCCAGTTCAACAACTCAGGTTTCAAATTCTGCTGCAGTGCATTGGCCCCAAGCAGGATGCTTGTTCATTGGGACAGACTCACAGCTAACCGCTCAAAACAAGCATAAAAAAAACACAACACATCAGGAAATGAAAACAATTCAAGAACTTGAATCAAGTTAGGAAAGTAGGGGAGGAGACAAAAAGAATCAGTAAAGGGGGGCAGGGGAGGGGGAAAGAGCCATTTTCACAGCCTCACAGATAATGTATTTAGCATCTTCCTGAATTTAAGCAAGATGAAGCAGTGGGCAGAAAGAATAAATCAATATGAAAATTGTTCTAGATTAACCAAACTATCTTTCAAACTCAAACACTTTCTTAAAATTTACACAACCGAAACAAAAAGAACACAACCTAGTATGTGTATGGATGAACTTTTCCAATAACAACATCCATTTTTATAATGCAAAAGGGGCAGAGGTTCCTACACAGCCTCTGCCTGGTTTTGTGGGTTTTGGAGCTCGTTTCAAGGGCAGGAGCCACCATCAAAAGGAAAACTGCAGAGAGTTCAACGCAAACAGCACTCATCCCAGTGTTTATTAAAAGCTTGAAATATCAGAAGCAGTTGTATCCACCCAGGATCCTACTGTTTCCACATGCCATCCAAATGAGATTGAGACTCCAGTGGGGAGGTGATTTAACAACTGAGACATTTACACAGACAGACATATATTCCTACTGACAGCAGTTACTAGTCAAGCAAAAAACATAATGGAGAATAGGCACAGAGGATAGAGAAGATCAGATCAGTCTCCCTACTTGGGCAGAAATCTGATCTAATGAAAATAATTTAAGAAGCAGAGTTTCCAAAGAAGGAACTTCTTTTCTGGTGGTTTGGCACATTCTCCTCAATTTGTCAGGTTAGGAAAATAAATAGAACAAATAAGAATATGACAACTTTGGCACTACTTTTCTTGTATTTTACTACTGGATTGCAATTTTCTGACGTTTCTCACAAATGCCACTCTGCTGTTAGCCACCAAGCTGCACAGTCTGGTTAATGCCTCAGAATATCCTGAAGTTAGTTACCTGAAGTAAATGTGAGTACCCTACTCATTACAGGGAATTTCCCAGCCAAGAGCTAAGGAGTATTGTTCATAAGCTAAGACATAAGTGGGAGAAGTAAAATGCAAAGAGGTATGAACTGAAAGTTCAAAGCATCTTTGAAACATGCCACATCTGACTAGCCATACACATATTCCCTGCAATCCCATATGTGATACTCACGTAGCAGAAAGCAGACTGAAAAACTCACTTCCACTGTCTTCCACACACAAAAAAACCCAAACCAAAACCCAAACACCCCCACCCCCACTCAAAAAACCACAACAACAACAAAAAAACCCCACCACACAACACAATTTAAAGAGCAAATTCTCACTGCAGCACCACTAACGGAACAGCCAGACACATGCTTTTGAAAAAATCACTTCCAACGCACAGGCAGCAAAGGTGTTAAGAGCAGAAAAAGGGCCTTAATCCACGTTAAAAGCCACTCGCCACTGCACTGAGACTTACTGAGGCTCAGTTTCACTCGATGTCAAGGGTTTATGTACTGTGACAGAGAGCAAGAGGGGAATTAGCAAAGATGGGGCAATGTTTAACATTAGATTTCCAGTACTAAACAGAACTACCCTAGAAATGAGTTGGATTAATGTTCACAGTACCATCATGCTCCATTGCAACTTGACTACTGCTGGTCTCACATTCTTATACTCAGAACTCAGCAGCAGCAAACAGCTTTAAAAAAACATAAAACCTCATTTTTTGTAAGTAAGAACTTAAGCATCTGGCTGAATACTTTTTTCTCATAAGGCGTTTTGGATTTTTTTAATTTCACCTGGGTCAGGCTTTCAAGAGCCTGTGCAGAGTCAGGTCTGTAAAACAGAGAGCATCTCAAAAGACAAGCAGTAATTTGCTAAAGCAAGCCCAACCTACGCAAGCCAGTGAGGAAGAAAGCCAGTTAAAATTCTTAAAAATTATTTTCAGAACATGCTTATGATCGAATATACTATCTGTTCAGAGATCTGCATGATTCAAGCTGTTGAAAAATGACATAACACCAGGACAAATTCACCTAGACTTTTCAGTGCTGCACAACAAGCAAGATGCAATGGAAAAAAATGAAAATGGGACAGAAGTTTTGCTCAGACTTTGATCCTTTGCATGATCAATGAAAGATGTCAGGACCAGAATCCAAATAGGAGGAGAACCCAGCTGGAGGTTAGTGCAACTGAAAAGAAAAGGAGCATCAGCTGCATGTCTAATCAGAGACTGCTCTGACCCCTTCCCAGAACAAAGCACCTGGGGTGTTATTTGCAAGCCTCATCTCTTCCCTCTCATAAGAATATATGGAGGTTTTTTTAAGCTTTGAAATTTCCTTTATATCTGAACTAAAAAATCCATTTTACACTGTGGTCTAGCAATTGAGGCTAAGACAGTAAAAATGAGCATGAAAGAGGCAATGAAGAAACACAATACCATTAAATCATTTTTCACTGCTTTACATACCACTCATTGTAGAACAATTTAACAAATGCCATAAACAAAGTGTTGACAATACATGGTTTAACACAGGAATACTGACAGAGTCAGTTGTTCAGAAGGACTTGGTACAGTATGACACATTTTGGATTTACAACCAAATGCTGGGGTTTTCAAAGCTTTTGGGATAGTGTTCGTATTACTCAATGATACCAAGAGATTCACAGAACTATTTCCAAAAGCAACAAGAACAGAAGTTTTCCTTGTTATTCTGACATCCTAATAAAAAAGTCAAAACTTATTTGGTGCTTCTAATTGCTTACTACAATTGGGATAGCACAAAACATTTGCCCCATTTTTAACTCATGCAACAGTAGAAATTTTCAGGGGATTAGAAGTAAAAAATACTTCTTTTTAAAAAAGCAAACTAAATCCTTTATCCTTGTCATCAGCTATCTAAAATTTCCTGTGAGGAAATACTTTAAGAGTTTCCAGTAAAAGAGGAAAACATACTTGACAAAAAAGTGCACTTCATGAAAATAAAAAATATTAAACATTTCATTTTTCCAATGTTTCAGGCGAAGTGAAATATTAGAAAAAAATTACCCATGGTGCTGCTCTGGCAAAGCCTAACCTCTCAGGCAGATCGCAAATTTGACTAGATTATAGACAGCCCATACGCTGTATCAGACCCTCCAGCAAATGCATTGTTTTGCCCTTACTCCATGGTCTCTAATCTATCCAAAGCTTTTCATAGAGATATTACATTCATGGTTTAGGCCTTGACAACTGCACCCATAAATCAATTTTAAATCTTGCATTAATCATCTTTCCGTAATCAGTGGCTATTCAGCACAAATTTACATCTCATTTCTGTTGGCCAAACAGCCACATTAGAGCTCTGAAGCTTATTCTGGCTTAAATGATTATATTCCCCTAATAAATACCTAAGTCCCTCCAGTCCAGCTGCTGTGAGCTGCATTAATGACAAAGAGAATAATGGCAGAGACCATCCCGAGTCAGCCTTGTTTGGTGCTACAAGCAGCAGCCCCCTCGCTGACCAGATTTTTGCATTTCCAATACACCCAGATGGAAGAAATGCAAAGGCTGGTACATCTGCACAGACCCTCTCCCAGGAGCCACTGTGCACAGCAGAGCGCGTACACCATCCAATTTATTGCACCTCCTCCTAACAGCTCTGTTGCCACCTCTTGAACACACAAGGTTACCAGTAAACCAAATCCCAGATTTTCTGAAGAGCTGTTTCCTAGGGAAAGGAGGCAGGCACGATTCCCTGCATGCTGAGCACCTTACAACTGTCACCAAAAACAAAGCAAGCCATTGGAAGCTGAACCCTGTAGAAAATCCACCTTTCCCATTTGTCAGACAGCTGTAACATTGTTCACAGCACCATCAAATTGAGTCTTAGCATACTGTTCTTTGATCACCTCAGAAATCAGTATTACATTTATAATACCTGACTACAACTTTTTTCCCTGGTTTTTGGGTTGCCCTTGCTGCTCTGGGCGACAAAGACTATCACTTACACAGGATTACAGTAAGCAGCTAAAACATGATCCATTCGAGGTGGATTTTGCATGTTCTTGCCTGCAATCCCTATAGGGAAGCAACCTATCCTGACTGAACAAAGAATAACTATTTAAAGATCCTCTGCAGGCCTACATTATTAAACTGACATAAAAAGCCTCACATTGATTGTATATTCACTTTCAGTTAAGGTCTGAAACAGTATGCTAAGATCTAAAAATGAATTAACAGAATGAGTTTATTATGACTGTTGTTAAGTACTCGCCCACTATAGGTAATAAATTATACATCGGGGTGTTTGTTATGCTTATTACACAACATAACACAACTTTTAGTTACTTTTTATTCTATGGGATTTAATTCCCACCACATCAGGCCTATGTTACTATTTACATATAGCACCAGAATCAGAGGGATGTAAACATATCAGACACTGGTATAACCTGGACCTCACAGTTTCTTTGAAGCTGGAACTGAAGAAACATGATGTGCTCATTTGTTCATGATGGTTGCCCTGTATCCTAGCCATCTCAGGAAAGATACATTTCTGGAGATGTTCCATATTTCACCAGGTGTTTTTCCTCACTTGGGACCTCCTACTACTCCATGCTCTCTTCTAGCACCTGACAACTGCTGAAGAAACAATTCAACATCAACACGCAATGGCTAGGAAAGTAGATACGATCATGCTCAGGCAGCCTGGCCCATGGTGAGCAATATGCATCCATCACCTAAACAAGGCAGCTTAAGCTAGCACCAGCATGCCTGTGTCATGTGGGAGTGGAGACTTGATGGTAATACTGCAATGCCTACATGAAGAAGAGATTTCTGTTATTAGATTGCTTTTTTTAACCTAAGATCCAAGAATTTAAATTAAACACTTCTGAAGAGAGGGTAAGATAACTTAGTTACTTTAAGGGGGGCAAAACACCATAGGGAGAACTTGCCACAGGAGTCAAACCTCCATCATTTGAAACCTTCAAGGGGGACCTGGAGAAGTTTCAGAAGTCACCTGCTCGGGAAGCCTAGCCCATGGTGAGTCATACGCATCCATCAACTAAAAAAGGCAGCTTAAAGCTAACACCATCATGCCTACGTCACACGGGAGTAGAGACGATATATATAGATACTAAATATTCTTATATGTTACTCTCACCAGGTTACAACAAGGGTCTGTTCCAGGACCAAGTCCCTGAGGCAGAGAGGGCAAGAACACAGAAAAGCTGCTCAACACAGAAGCTACAGATGATCATTTACCCATCGCCACTCTAGGCCTTATGCCTACTCTACAGAATGGACTGACTGACCACTTCACACAAACATGAAATTTCAAACCCAGCTTCATTGTTATTTAGCCATTAAACCATGAAATCAATCCCCTTTCAATCTTGGTCTCTTCAGCTTCAGACTCTTTCTGTGAGACTGGATATTGTCTCACAAAGCATCGAAGCTTAAAAGGAAAAGGATGAATGAATGCACTTTAAAAAATAAATTGAAAGTATGATTCTCAGAGGCAGAACTAATTAGCATAGGAAACAGCACTTCTACAGGTTAGGTGGTTAATTGACATCATTCTTCTTACCAAAACACCTACCCACTGAAAGTTAGACAGTTGAAAAAATAGCATTCAGATATTGAAAAGTTGCCTTTATAGTGCACAATACATAAACCTTTCTAATATTGTGCGCTCTCATTCATAAATTATTGTGCACAAAAACTTACAGGAGTGAAAAAAACCTCACATTAAAGGAATAAACCATTTAGGGGAAGGACACAAAAACCTGCTGTATTCTCCACAGTTTCTCTCTACCCTGGCTGCTAGCTCCACAGGACCAGACGCAAAGAACTCTACCACTCATGTGTGGCCTGTAGCAGCCTGTCTATCTCCCATGGACTCCCCTCACCAAACAATTGTGAGAAACACAGTTGTGATTCGTGCTAAGATGTTTAATGTTTACAGATATAACCAAATGAGGCACGGGCTCTGAACCTGGAAAAAGGAAAAGGTGGTTAAGTTCTATGTAAAAAGTTATGAAACTTGTTTATGAAGTTATATTGACAGAGGGAACTAACATTTTAAGGGTTAATTAAACATATAATGGGTGCCTACTAACGAACTAACACTTTAAGGCTTAGCCACACAATAAATGCTTAGTTTAGAGCTTTATGTTAAGAAGAACAGAACCCCATCGAATGCCAACATAAGAAGTGTTACTGCACCTAGCAGTAAACTTGAGGAGACAAGATAATGAAGATTTACAGCAAAAGGGGGCAACAGTCTGGTTTCAATCGACTTGGCAGCTTGTGTCCCAGTCAATTCAACATAATGGGCCAAAGGTAAAAAGTTCACTGTGATGAAGCTGAAGGAGCCTTCATCCAAAGACACCCAAAGACCCCTCCTCCAATTCACCAAGTGGCACTGCGCAGGCGCAACAGGGGAGGGTCTATGGAAATGGTTATGAGAGACTCATTTTAATCAGAAGCGGGGAAAGGTTATGAATATGTATAGGCGTTCCTGGGTTCATTATGAATATGTAATACCTTACTGTATTTAAGCACACTTCTTATTGTTTAAAGGTGTGCGTGTTGGGCGGAACAAATCCCCCGCGCACCCAGCGCTGTTTTGCTTATGCTCTAATGAACACGTGTTTAAGGAATACAAGGAATTGGATTAAATGTTGTTTATCCATAGAAAAAACGTAAGTTATTTATTTCACAATCAAGCACCCAGGTCAATCAACGGCAGCGGCTTCAGCAAAGCTCTAGCACACAGCTCGAGGTCACAGCTACCTCTGGCACCATACTCCAACTGCTCCCCAACCACCACTAGATTCCACCTCCACATCTACCTAGCTTCCAGCACAAGGATTATTTTCTTCTCCTCATGATCCATTTGCATTGCAGAGCAAATGAAAAGATAATGCAACGCTTTAAGATCGCTTCAGAAAGCTACTTGCATTTCAGATGGCAACACATCAGTTCAGACAAATTGCACAGATCCCAGAAAACAGAGTCCACAACTAGTGAATAGATGGAAAGTTTACTTAACAGCACAAAAAATCTGTAAAAAAAAAAAAAAAAAAAGAGAGAGAGAGAAAAGAAAGCTGGGATGTGGCTTACTTGCTTGTGGCCTCTATTTGCCTGAAATGGGATATGGGAAGGAGAAAGATATGACTAGTACATACCTGTAAAATTAGCAACACGCGTAGCAACGTACACTGATTGTGAACTGAAGTTTAACGAATTCAGGCTAGAACGACTAGTTTGTCTCACAGCAAGGACAGCTTGCTGTTGGCACAAGCTACAAAGGGATATGGTAGACTCACCAGAAGAGGAAGACTAAATCCAAGAAGATGCACTGTAGGTCAAACCAAGGTCACAGACCTGCTACAAGGCCCCCTGAACTACAGGAGATCCAGCTACCTAACATTAACAGCCTTACATCTGATGAAGCTACATCACCATTTACCTTCAGTCACACATTCACAAACCTACTCTTATTTTTAAATAACAAGAACTAGCAAATACTATAATATCGTGTGGGGTTTGTTTTAACTGATTGCTTTACCCCAGCAGCAAGGAAACTATAACTCAGTAATAAACAGCATGTCTAGAATGTCAGTGATTTGCAATTAACATATTTGAACAGCAGGAGTTGCCCAACTTTCTTTCCTAATATCGTTTTGATTACTTATGTATTTAGTGTAATACAGGACAAAACAAGCTCAGTTCTCAGATTTAAAACTGTGCAGAGCAGAGAAGAAAGGAAATTTTCCAAGCAATAGCTTTGGTCACAGCACTTTGTGTGAAAAAATGGTTTTCACTCTGTTTTCTCTTTGCTGCTTTATTTTTAAACGCACAAAACAAAAAACTAGAAAAAAGTGGCAGTCTGTTTTTTAAACGTAACAACCAGGGCTCTGTTAACTTAGGGTTATTACCAGGTGAGGAAAACACAGGACACCCATGGCACTAGCATCCTTTTTGGGTCTCAGTTGCCTACTTCGTCCTCGATTAATGTGGACACTACATGGTCTTCCAGCAGGGAGTTCATCTGGGAAAAGCCCCTCATACAAAAAACCCAACACAAAGCTTCTGGCTTCTGCCAAATACACTCTGCCACACCTGGAGAGATGCACAGGGACTTCTGCACACCCAGCTTTGGCAAGCTCAGCCTAGACAAGCAGCAGTGCTGGGTGAAGACACCCTGGATTAACACTGAAGGAGCTGACCCTGGAAGCAGAAAACCTGAGAATAGCACTGGGCTCAGATGGGACAGAGAACAGACAGGTCCAAGAGTTTCACCTGGGCAGGTAGCATTGGAAAAAACAACAGCTTTGCAAACACCGAGCAAAGTGCTGTTTAAGATTCCCTGCTTTCTCTCCAACACCTTCAGAGCAGAAGCCTTTCATAAACATTATACAAGCAGCATCACAGCCAAATCCCCTGGGGACTAAAAACATTTGCCAGTTCAATACACTTACACAGCCCTAAAAAACAGGCTCTGCCAGACATAGTTACTGTGACTCTAAAGGACACAGTAGCTCCTGCCCATTTGCATCAAGACCACCATTTACCATATACCTGACTCTCAACAAGCAGCATTTTGAAATAATTTACAGAGCTTGGGAAGTTGGGCTTACAGCCTGCGTGAAGGGTACAGATATTCAATTATCATTAATATTAATAAGTAGGACAATAACCAAATCCCCCAACGAGTTTTGATTATCTCAGTCAGGGTATTTATCAGAATTACTCTGACATGGAGTCATCGGGCTCTGGCTGACGGACACAAGTCACTCCTCAGCCTGCTGCAGTTTCCTTCACACTGGAAGCATGACATCCAACTTCAGGAAAAGACACCAGGTTCTGCACAAGAAAGGAGATGGGTATCTAAAACTGTGCAAAAAGGTTTGATTCGGTCTGAAATCTGTGTTCAAGTGAACTACACATTTCATTCCCATTCAGCAGCTGTGGTCCGCCCTGCTGTAATTCTGCAGCCACTGAGGAGGTGCTGACCTGCTCACAGTCACCTACCCCATCACCCAACACCAGGTACCCCTCACCACAACTCATTTATCTTCTCACCACGTGACATCTATTTCCATTGTCACAATAACTAGTAATTCTTTTCTAAAACTTCCTTTACCACTTTTAGGTTGATTTTCCCTGTATTAGAGCTGAAATCATTAGGGATTTTCCCCAATTGTTGTATTAATATCCATATTTTTAAAGGATGCAAAATAAACTCCAGAATTAGCAGAGACTCAAAAAGCAGCTACACTGCTATTGAAGTTAACTACACAGGAACATTCAGTTACTCAATCTGGCATCGAAATAAAACAAACAGTAAACCAGAAGGAGATTGTGCAATGAAGCAACTTTATCTCACAGGATTATACTTGTGGTTACAACTTTAATTGTGTAGTCTGGAAGGATTTGTGACAAACTGAGTAATCTTGCATTATTGTAATGATTTGTAATCACAAAACTGGCTACGATTTACTATACATTTGCATTGCAATCAACTAAAACAGTCAGTTCATGCCCTACAATTTGTAACAGCACTTAAAATTATGTCTTGCAAGGAGCTCCAACAGCTGCCCAGTAATTAACAGTTCAGAGATTTGAAACCAAGGCAAGATAGCGAGAATCTGCTCAATTTTCAAATAAAATAAAGCTAAAATAAAAAACAAAACTGAACACCTCCAGGGTTTAAGAACAGGAGGCCAAGGGCCACATTTTTGCTATCCTTTACTGCTGACTGAACAGGAGTGAGCCATGCTGAGCAGACACCATGCACGGCAGAAGCTATTTTGATGGTCCTCTAACCTTCAAATGACAAAATTCAGGAATGACCCCCAGAAAACCACAAGAATCACAGCGTCAGTGCCATAACTGGAGTTTGCAGGCTGAACATGCAAAGACTAACCCCTCAAAATACAGACAAATGAATTCAAGTCCCTATGAAAAAGGCTGCCAGTGCAGGAAGAAGTGCTAGTTTTTCTCAACAACTGGAGGAAAACGTAGCAAATCTAAATCCTCCTTTTCAGAAACAGGTAAGTTTCCCACCCTACTTGGTATCTGCTGGGTAGAGCTGGGTCTTGGGATTTCATCATCTCAGCAGGACTGATCTCTACGAGCAACACATCTGCATCAACGAATTCTGTAAGATCCCTTTCAATAAATAGATATTTAAAATAGAGTCCTCCCATCCCACCTCACCTCCACATACCGGTTCCTGGTTTAGCCCACAGCCAAAGGCAAGACAGGAGAGAGGCCAAACTGAACAAGAATAACACCAACCCTGCAGCTCCTCCTTGCAACCTGAACACAATGGCAAATGGATTATCCACATGTACCAACATCTCACAAATCACATTAAGAAATGCTCTGTGCTATCTTCTCCTGACAAATGGATCTTCTGCGCAGCATTACAGACTGTCAATATTAGGGAAAGAATTTGCAGTTACACAAAGACCTTTGAAGATGAGGGCTAGGTCACTTGTGCCAAAATATTTTTGCTGAAGTCTAGTGCTCACTTTTGCAGCATAAAGGCTCAGTCCTTCCCCCCTTTCAGAGCTAAAAGTTCCCAGCTTTGATACTGCAAGAAAGCATCCCAAGGAGGGCAGTTATCCACAGAACACACACATCTCCAAGCTTCTGGGTTATCTCATCTCAGCAGAGTAACAAACCTACAGGACATTATTTGTTGTGTTTCCATATATAGGCAGTTCATATACAAAGTCAGCAAGATGCACAATCAATGTAAAAACAGGTTTTAGGAACTAACAGCTTCTTTAACCATTTAAACACATCTGTTTAAAATACGATGAATAATTTGTTTTTCTCTACTGTTCATTTTGTTAAATCAAGACTTTAATATAGTCAAAGCAGCGGCCTGGCACGCGCTAGAATAACAAACACAAAAGAAAAATAAGCAAGAATGCAAAAATCAAATGCTTATCAACATTTTGGCACGAACTAGGTATCTAATAATACTTTCCTTCCTCAAAAGCACCAAAAGGACTCAAGTGAAGGACCATGCTAGGTCTTTTTAGCGTGGTTTGACAGATGCATGTTTTAAAAAGCCATCAGCAATCTCTCTCTACTCCTCACCTCTCCTGGGATCTGCCCTAAAGGTGCCCAAGCTCAGCAGGTGTTTCCTTGTCATACTTCACCAACATGCTGATGCACAGCCCCCACTTCTCTGCATTTTTGAAGGGTTTTGTTAGGTTTTTTTTTTTTTCCTCCCCAGACTCCCTGAGCAGGTGGTGGAAGCAGCAGCCCTATCACATTCAGCAATTTTTACACTCACCGTACAGCCCATGGGGTACAGACAACTGATCACGGCAGCTCAGCAGCACACAATGTCACACCCGTAATGCAGGGATGACCAACAACCATGTGTCACCCATGTTCCCTTCAACAGCGCTTCGCCGTTTGTGTTGGGAAGAGCCTAGAAGTTGGTTAGAGGAGCTACCACTTTTCTTTGGAGAAGAGCCAACATACAACCCACAACAGGATGTATCTGCATCCATGTATATTCCTGGTACTTAATCTCTGATCTGTTTTGCCACAGTATTGTCAATATTAAAACTGATAGACCTCATTATTACAACCTGCTTTTGTCAAACACACTGAACCATAAAGCTCAGCATGCTTCTTCCCCCCAAATGATGACGTCTTCAGGTTAAGAATATAAAACCAAAACATTTTGAAACAAAAAGAGCTTCCACCTAAAATACTGACATTTTCTTTTGACAGCCAAAAACCCAGCCCAATCTTCTCCACTTTCCTACGTGCGTGTAGCCTGCAGCAACTGAAAAACACCTTGTTTTTGTGATCCGGACAAGCTCACGGAGAACACAACAGCGCAATGTTCAATCTCTGAAAATCCTGAACCACTCCCATTTATAACTTGATAAGTACGTGAAAGTTTGTTCAAACAGTTTGAGATGTTGAGCTGCTGCACCGTTTCTGGAATAGCCACATATCAGCAATTTGCAGTAGCACAGAAGTCAATCACAAAGAAACTCTTCTTACTGGTTTTAAGCTAGGTGATGGGTCTTCAAAAAGCACTCTGTAATTTACATTGTCTTCATTTACCCTGCAATACACAAGGCAACCACTAAACATGAAGACAAAACAGTAGCTTCCATGTTAACACTTTTTTTCAGGAGTTTTGCATTCTAAAATAGTCTCCTTCTAGACAAACCTACCGTGCATTTCCCTTTCTGAACTTGGTATTCATTTTATTTCATGTTTGAAGTGTCTTTCCTGAATGAATAACATCAAAAGAAAACCAACTTGCCTCAATTAAAATAACAACACTAAATAAATTAAACAGGACTGCAGCCTTTAATTAAGTTACCCAAAAAAGCCATTAACATGACTAAAAATATATGCAGTAAAAGTGGGCAAGAGCAAGGCCAAGGCATTTTAAGTCTTATAAAAGGACTATGCAATTAAGTGATAAGTAATCTACTGATACATATATTTAGCATATGAGGTAATAAGTAATATAAGTAACATACTACAAAGTCATCAACATAAGCTATAAAACCTGTGGCATACACACTCTGTAACAGTACTATTTTATTCTGCAAAATTTCAGATTCTCCTTGACAGCACTAGGATTATATATTTTAATTGTACTGTTACAAACGGTCGGATACCAGCATTTCTGCAATTGGCACAAAAGCAACAGAGAAAACAATGGTTTTAGAAGATAAAGCTCTTCAAAGCTGTTTTATCCCCAAACATAACTCCTAGACACTAGAGTGAAAAAGAGACTTTATCGCGTGAAAGGAGATTATTGTTTGCCCAATGAGACTGTGTGGACTAACTTAATGCTGACAACTGTATTTATAAAAAGATATACTGAAGGATCAGCCTTCATTTATTCTGTAGTAGATTTTCCAAGAACAGGATAGTAATACATTATTCTAGTAATACAGTACTAGCAGAGATAAAGATTTGTTTTATTCTTACTCTTACTAATATTAATTTATTTTACAGTACCTTAGAGTACTCTA
Source organism: Streptopelia decaocto (assembly GCF_964273445.1). Lineage (NCBI taxonomy): Eukaryota > Metazoa > Chordata > Aves > Columbiformes > Columbidae > Streptopelia > Streptopelia decaocto. The sequence continues at coordinate 29,952,922 of NC_138658.1, forward strand.
GGCATTTTAGATCCCCTTTAATACAACCTACGCCTCACCAGATGCTGCTACCAAAAAAAGGCTTGATTCACATCAACAGCATACAAAACAAAGGGCAGCTTGATCGGAGTCTAGGACAGCAAATTTAAGAGCATTCTTAAGCAAAGTGAGAAGATTAAACTTCAGATACGGAAGAAGATATGAGAAAGGACATGAATAAAATGGCGAGGCTATTCAATGAGAACTGTTGTCTAGCATGAAGTACTCTAGTTTAAAAGCAGCTACACACCAGGGCTCTGTTGCAGGCATCAGAGTAGTAGATCTGGGGGGTCTGTGGAAAGAGTAATAGTAACGTGGTTTGTAAGCAGATCAAGAGGAAAGAAGACTCTGAGAGACACAAAAAGATCTCACCCGAGACAGAGTTAGGACAAGCTTTCAGACAGCAGGGCTGAAAAGGGCCAAAACAGATCACCTGGTTTGTTCCTCCAAAAGAGGTAAAATCTGCTTGTCCAGAGTAACAGAGATGATGGTCTCATCTGCTCTCAGAGACCTGCTGTGAAGGAAATGCCACATCCGCCCCAAAGCTGCACCAGCAGGAAGTACTTTCCAGCAAAATTAACCTGAATCAAGTTAAACCTTAACCTGAAACAAAAACCTTAGCTAAAACAAGAATTTGTTTTCTTGTTCTGCCCATGGCAAACCTGGGCAAGAGGTTGTTCCTTTCTTCTCTGCGCCCCTCAAGGTGGTTGTAGGCTAGTCCAACACTCCCTGGTATAACCAACTCCATCAGCCTTTTCCACACATCTCTCCATTGCAGAGCTGATCTCTTTTAGATTTTGATTCATACATTCAAACTCTGTGAAACAAGTGCAACTCTACAAGTACTGGTGAGGCCATCAACTCACCAAGGAAACCCACCAACTTGAACAGAGGTCAGCTGGCCAAATTCAGCTTCACAGCACTGCCCCCACCACACTTCAACTCCAGCATCTTCAGTGTCACTCTGGAGCTTCCAGAGTTTTCAACGTGAACTCAGCACTGCTTTGGAAGATAGTTTAGTTATCACAAGGGTCCTGCACAACCATATTATTTACTTCTTGTGTCTTTTCAGATCCAAAGCTCAACCTATTTGTCATAATTATGCTGTGCAATACAAACATTCATGAATCACTGTGGCACACTAAAACAGGCAGCAAAACCCAAAAAACCCCACATCATCATGGCCCCATGGGATATGAGCAAAGGTGACCATGTAAGAACATGACAAACCAAGGGAAAGGTCAAAGACGACAGAACTTTACATATATGGAGACAGTGCATTTTACTTTAAGGAATCCTAGGGGAAGACAACGCCCCACATATACTTGAAGTCTATTGAAATCATCATCCCACAAATTATTAATCTAGAAAAATAATGTTTTTTCGCTTCTACTCAGGTACTACTTTTATTAATATTTCCATCATGCTCCATGCTGCAGTATATGAATCACATTCTTGTCATGTTAGCATATGCTTCTGCTTCCTCTTCTACAGTGGTCACAGCTGAGGAGCATTTGCAGGACAACAACAACAACAACAGCACCAGCACCACCACCAACAAACCAAACAAGAAACACAGGCTACCAGAAGTACTGCCCTGAAAATGCCAATTATAATCATAGCTACATGACAAAGTTCAATGGTGCCAAGAATCCTCCTTCTTTCATTACCCCCTATCCCTCCCCCTTTATTTTATTTCTGTCCCTGAGGACAAACACTGCCTCCAATCCAAGATTCCTGTATAAAAATCTGTATCTGAATTAAGATAGACAGAGAGCAACATTAATCTATTCACAAACCATGCTGAGTCATCTAAACCACCATTATTTTTAACTTCAAAGAGACACCCTAGGGTACCTGTCCTCAAAAGAATGAGCAAGAAACGGTGCTCAAAAAAAAAAAAAATTAAACCCACCAATGTACCAATGTCCTACATACACAACAAACAATCTGCAGACTCAGCCTTACTGAATTCCACGCCGCCCCCCCGCTCCACCCCGGCTTCTGGTATTTGGCCTTATTGACGGCCAAAAGCAGGGCTACTTGCTTTCCATCTTGTCCTTCGCATGTACCAAGTCAGCTAGCACTCTCATTTTCTGCAATGAATAAAGAACTATGAAGGATCCCAGCATTCTCTAACATCCCCACAGGATCAGGTTCCTTAGTGAATGGCTATTTTCCGGTTTGAGCTTTAAAAAACAAAAACAAACCTCGCAGCACATGGAACTGTGCAGTGAGCCACAGCACACAGGCAGTGCCCCAAGGACCGCAGAGGTTTTCCTGTTCTTTGCTACAGGAAGGGCAGGAAAAAAAAAAATAAAAATAAAATCAATGGGAGGTGGAGGAGATGGGAGAGGATCCACTACACAAAAATCAAAGCAGGTGTGCAACACTCCTATTTGGAAAGGAAAGAGTACTTCTAAGTTGTCAAGGAGGTAGTTTTAAAACAAATCCTGAAAGGAGGGAAGGCTTGAAAGAAGTAAATCAGCACTATTGTAACCATTGAAACAAAAATCAGATATAATCACTGAATAAATCAAGCCAGCTAAAAAAAAAAAAGAATTTATTTTAATCAACAACTTTTGCAATTATCTGGATATTGTTAAATGTGGCTATGTTTTCACTCGGCCAGACCAAATAAAACTGAACAGCACCCATTTACAGGAGGTTCTTTGTACCTTCCACCCCTGCTATGGGTTTGCAGGGATTCGAAAGGCATCATGTCAAACCTCCTGCCAAATCAAGGGAGAAGAGGAGGCAATACAGCCTCCAAACACTGCTTTTGCTCCCTGAGCACTTACCATTGTTCCTACTCCTGTGAGCCTCCATGTAATAAAAAGATATATTCAGTGCAGGCAGCTTCCATAGGTCAGAGTTAGTGGGTGTCACAGCCATATGTGACACACACATAAGCCTCTGGTGTGCTCAGTTTTGGTAACATAAGCTGCACCCCAGGAATCAGTCTGGACGTAAGTGTCTTGGCAGATCTGCTATACAAGCACAGGCTTTTATAAGAAACCTGACCCGTTTTGTCAACATGTTTGGAGAGTTTCCTACTGTGCAAGAGGAACCAGACCTTTTTGATATAGCCTCTGGTAATTCCAATAACCTCCTTCAGGTTGAAGAAAACTTACATGAGCTGCAAAGTGAAGTCCAGATTGTCCCTTTGGCATGTAATGACATGATAAATTCCCAACCTGCAGGCTGCAAAAGGGGCAGCATTTCCATGCTGACCACACTCCACTGGCAGGGAGAGGGTCCCTTTTCTGAGCTCGGTGGCTACACAGCCCTGAGGAGGACTTTGCTCACGCTAACACAGATATAACTGCAGGTTTACAAGCTGACTGCACAATGGCTGCAAACCACCAAACCCGCACAGCCTGTGAGGGCCTCCTGGGGCAGCTACCAGCATTCATTAATCCTTCAGAGCAAAGCAGTAGAAAGAAAAAAAAGCACCTTCTCCTGCACAACAGCTGGTTCTGCCTATCAGGGGACAAACTTCCAGCCCCTATTTGGCCACACTGTATTTCTATCACATGATTTTATTTCCACCAGCCCCTCAATACTACAACTAAAAAAAAAGGGAGATTCTTCTTTCCTTCCACAGACATGGGAGAAAATTAAGCCCAGCTAGGCTGCAAGGATACTAGACACAACTAAAACCTGAACCAACTACACACCTAGCTAGGCAGAGCTCTGCAGAGCCAACCCTAGGCCAAAATGCTCTTCTCCCTGCCCCTCAACCTGTTATTTACAAGGTGTGGTGGTGCATGCTGTTTAGCAACAGACCAAGGTTTAATCTTGTGGGGACTAAAGCAGCTGTGGTGCTTTATTTGGAATTACAGTCACGGAACAGGTCAATCTCTAAATCTGATCCACCTCCAGACTGGAGGGTCGGTCTCATTCCCAAACCCTACTGCTTTCATTTCCCAAATAACATCAGATTTTTCCATTGTGTTCAGCAAACATGAGGTGAGCAGCAGGCTAAAGTGAGGACAGCTGGACCTCTCTGGAGCACTGAATGTCTTAAAATTTCAACACAGAAAATTACCATGGCACAAAACTAAAACAGAAATTTATACCGACATCTCCCAAGAATCTGCCAAAAGCAAGCTCCCAAGAATCTGCCAAAAGCAGCTTGACTTGACCACTGTTTGTATTGTGGTTTTTTGTTTGGTTGGGGTTTCTTTTGTTTTTAGCTTTTTGTTTTGGTTTTGTCCTAGTTTTGTTTAAAACAAGAACAGTTCTCTTTTCATGAATTTTCCTTTCAGCTAAGTTCTTCTAAATAACTGCACTTTTCTGATTTTTAGCTGTATGTTTTCTGACACTGATTGCTCTGGTGCTGATAAGGGTATCAATGGTATGCAGAAGAGCCCAGGTTTAGACTTATTGCTATGGCAACCTAGGTTGCTAATAGATTTCTCACATCCTGTAAGTGAGAGGGGCGTATTTGCAAGGAGGGACAGACAGAACAGGTGACCAAAATTGACCAACTGAGTATTTCATCCCATACACATCATGCACCCTATAAAACTGGAAGATCACAAGGGTCTCGCTCTCTTCAACCGCGGCCGGCATCTGAAGAGGACCCTGCCTGTTGTCCCTGTGATCCAAGGCCTGATTCCAGACCCTGCATCCCTGAATACAATTCTGGTTTACTGTGGAGTCCAACCCAGGACTTCCACGTACCTGCCCTAAAGCCACGAGCTGTGTCAGCTCCGCCACCACAATGCTGCGCTACCCTGGGAAATTCAAGATTGGTTTTGTATATTTCATATGATTTTCTCTATTCATTAGTAGCATTAGGAAAGCATTTTTAACTTTTCCAACTTGCAAGTCTCTCCCTTTTCCTCCTATTACCTTTCCTTAGTGGGGAGGGCAGGGGGTTAACAGAGAACATCTACCACGGTTTATTGTCACCCTGAAGTAAACAGTGACAGTTTAAAATAAATGCAGAAATATGTTTTTAAAACCTTCCAGTTTGAGCCTTTGTGATACAAAGATAACTTCTTCCAAGCACTCCCATACAACTACAAAGACTAAACTCTTGCTTTCTTTAACAGCAGCTGCACTCCTGCTGCAGTCTCTTATTTCTAGCAGATGTGGTTCTAGGAAAAACACTAAATTGCCTTAAGATTCATCATAAAAAAACTAGTGGAGAAGGAGCAACACTGCAGAGCTGAATGCTGCTTCAAAAGCTGATGTACCTTCAATTGGAGCCATATCACTACTGAAATTGCTACCAAGTATTTGAAAAGCAAGTAGACTTTACAGGCCACTGTTAATAGCACTAAATAAAATCCCACATCAAAAAGCTTACTTCAGCACATGGTCTGTCACACAGGAGTGTTGCAAAGTGTGACACACTGACACTTCTGCTCCTTTCCTTTAAAGGGGACTGTGTAGACAGAGGCCTTCCAAAATTTTCCCGAAGAGCATGTCCTGAGATAACAAATTTGTATAAGAAAACCTCAAAAAGAACAGCTTGCACCTCTGATCTCAAAGCTCTCTCATTTTCCAAATTCAAAACCTGAAGTGAGGTTACTTAAAATATTTATGAAAGGTAGATCTTTTAAAAAAAATTAAGCAGAGTATGACCACAGCATAGCCAATTGCAGAGCAGAGATGGAGGTTAAAGAAGCAAGTCTGGAAAGACTTTTTTTCAGTGCTTGTAAAATACTGCAAACATATTAGGCCAAAAAAGAGACAACTGGGCTAATCTCATGAATTTTTATGATGTCCCATGAAAGCAAAAAAGATTAAAGAGGAAATATCTGGAAAATCAAAAACCAGCTGCCTAATTCACCTTTCATTTGTAGAAGTTAAATTAAGGAAGAAAATCCTCCCTATTCAGTCAGTAATGATTGATTTGGCATTCACAAGAGCACTCCCAAGTGCTGTTTGGAAACCAAGCTTGTAAATATATGAAAGTTTCTCCAAATGATGAAAATAAAAATTAAAAACAAACAACACACTAAGGCCTATGCATAAGATATTTAGGTATTCATTTACTCACTTACACATAGCAACACAGAAATCTTTTCAACACTTCAGGCCTAGTTATTTCTCTACTGATATTCCTGTAAGGACACTGGAATATACAGCAACTGTGCTTTACGCCTTAGGAAAAATACTGACAGGTGTTCAACAAGGAAAAGTCTGCCATTAAGAAGTGGAGATCACAAGTTTTATGGTATGGCACCAGACCATTGCCCCATTCCAGCATGTCTGGAACTGGTTATTCTGATGTGCACAAACACAAGGGGAGCAAGTTTAGTCCTCAGATTTAAATCAATAGAAAAAAAAAAGTGTTGTTATAGACTCTGACCGCAACAGGAATAGATCTTGAACCGAGTTCAGGATAAACTCAGCTCCCCATGTAGCTTTTACGTCCCTGCTGTACCAGTGCCTGCAAGCACAGAGCTTTTCTGAGTGAAGTGGCCATTGCTACAGCCTTTCATCTACACAGAACAGATGGAAACCACTGTGTCAGATCCATGCGCAGGGCTGGCTGTGTTTTATATAAAAATTGCTATCACTTTTATGACAGTCAAACTGGAGTCCAAGACAATTCTGCTGCCTGTTTCAGCTGATGTCTAAAATTCTGGAATAATATGTTCCTGAGATCTGTTTGCTGGAGAGTCCAAGTCATACAGCATTTCTGCCCTGGGATGCTTTCTTACCTCACATGGTGCTCATGGATCCTGGGAACAGACAGAAATACCCATCACCTTACAGAAGTTAACCTGGAGAGACCATCTCAAAGCTCTGTGACACATCAAGGACATGCCAGCCAAACCAAAGTCCAAAAATCACTGCAATGAACAGCTACATGATGCAGTCAGGACAACCACTGGAGGGTATTTGTTGGTCCAGAGAAGAGCAACAAGACTGGTGAAGGGACTTGAACACAAGACCTATGGGGAGAGGCTGAGGAAGCTGGGGTTGTTTAGTCTAGAGAAGAGGAGGCTTAGAGGTGACCTCATCACTCTCTATAACTACCTGAAGGGAAGTTATAGCCAGGTGGGGATTGGTCTCTTCTCCCAGGCAGTTAGCAATAGGACAAGGGGGCATGGGCTTAAACTCTGCCAGGGGAAATTTAGGCTGGATATTAGAAAGAAATTCTTGACAGAGAGAGTGGTCAGGCATTGGAATGGCCTGCCCAGGGAGGTGGTGGACTCACCATCCCTGGAGGTTTTTAAACTGAGACTGGACATGGCACTTAGTGCCATGATCTAGTCAATGGATTGGAGTTGGACCAAGGGTTGGACTTCATGATCTCTGAGGTCTTTTCCAACCCAGTCGATTCTGTGATTCTGTTTTAATGCATCTCAACTCCAGCACTTATTGCAGGTATCAAATCAGGAGGCCAGGTTCCTTCACCCCTCAGTACAGCTAATGGCAAGGGACAGAGACTCTTCAAGGTTCTTGAAACTCGGCTCCTGTTCCAATGCTACCAGCTCCCAGAATTTTATCATGAGCCTGAAAAGTATTTCTGAACAGCCCTGTTAGTTTAAAGCTAACAGTAATGTCCCAGACCCCATATTTCAGAAGAAAACTTCCAGAAAATTGTGTTGTACATTGACCCCAAAAGCTCAAGAAGAAAAAATGAGGAATTTATAATTTTAAAACATTAAATAACTTCACGGATTTTCTTGGTGAGGGGAGCATTGAGGGGGCTGACTCATGACTTTTTTTGAATACTTGTGGCTGGCTCTACTGCATAAATAAATCAATCCCCTAGTCACCCAGCTCCAATTTCCCAGTTATAGCTTGTTATTTTTTTTTTTTCCTTCTATTGCTGACAAATCACTCCAGGGAGGTTTTTAAACCCAGTAGTCTACTTTCCAAATGGAAACGATTAGTATAATTTGTGAGAGAGAAAGCAAACAACAACAGAGACTCACCCCATTTTTTGGGTAGGCTATCCATCCTAGATCCCCCATTACTGTGCGTGAGTCCAGTAAATTCACTGAAAATAAGAAAAAAACTGTTAATGAAAATGGATGGATTACAGATTTCAGAAAATATTTCAAGATTTGGGCATCTACAGTAAACAGTCTGTTTATAATTAACCAAGGAATTTACATTTTTGTAAAGCAAAATAACAGTGCAATAACTCCTCCAGCAATGAGGTCATATGCTGAAAGCAATTCTATGTATGCATTTCTCCATTCCTTTGAGATCTGCCACTGAAACCAAGTTGTGAATGCACTAAACTTCTGCAGAATCCAGATCCTTCAAGTTCTTCAAATCCGGTCTTTCAGGGGAAATAAATAAACATATGCACACTGTGTATTTACATGTAGAAGACATGTAAACATACACAGCTCCATGTTAATGCACATACGTTTCTTGTTCTAAGGTGGCACAGTTTTTAGCATCATCAGGCCTTTACGACAAAAATGAAACAAGAAACAACACACAAAATAACCTGATTATCATGAAATCAATTTTTAAAGTATTTTATATACAAGTATTAGAGTATTACTGTTATCAGCAATTATTGTCTTTCTCCCACATCCTTTCCCAAGCCTCTAACAACTTTATTATAAGATACCTGAGGGAGCTTCTCTTTTTCCCACACACAAAAATTAAGAGTGGCTCTGTTAAGTTACATAAGCAACCAATTTACATTAAATAGCAAAAAGCTATTCCCAAGCTTATGGCATATTTTTGTCACCTTACCTGAAATACTGAGTAAAAAGTGTGAAACGATGACATCTACGCACACAACTCAGCTAAGGAAAATTACAGCAGCTTCTGCTGCTGAGCTTCCCAGTGTCACCTCCTGTATCCAGGACTATTAATCTCCAAGTTATTAATAAAAACTTGTCTCTGCATCAACAGCTGTCATAGAAAACCTCTACCAAGGAGGAACTTTCTAGTACTTTAAAAGCATAAATTTCCTTCTCTTTGGACTACAACACTCACTTCTGTGCTTCTGCCCTCCTGATATTACCTGGTTCATCAATTCCTCAATTAAAACTTTGCCAACAGAGCACCTCAGAGATCAGGATCACACTATTTACAAAGGCATAGTAAAAAAAAAAAACAACCCACAAACAACAACAACAAACAAAACAAACAAACAAAATAACAACCACACAAAAAACCCAACACACCCCAAAATCCCCCACAAAACCCCCTCACAACGACAAAACAAACAAACAACAACAAAAAAACACAACACAGAAGGACACTGTACTAAAATAAAAGCCATGCTTGTTTAAAAAGTTAAAGGTTGTTGGTTTTGAGTTTCTTTTTCAATTAAGATTAAACGCATTAAGTTTGGAAAAAAAAGTTCTGAGTCAGTTTGGTCTTAATCATTGTACTGTACTAAAAGCTGACTACTGTAGTCACTTGTTCACAAAACCAGCTCAAAACACACACACAAAAAAATAACACTGACATAGAAATATCAGTCCTCACCTAGATTTGCCTACCCAGATATTTTTACAGCGAATGCAAGTATTAATCCAGCACACTATCATAAGGATATAGATGTTCTGCCTGGTCAAGTATATTTTCAGGATGTTGCACAGAAACATTTGGTAGGTCAGGGTTTTAGTGCCTGGATTGCTTTCTCCTGCCAAAACAGCAAACAGTCAGGAGCTGGCAGTGGTACCGAACTATACCCAACTATATTCACAGTAAGTGAACATACAATTAGGCAGCTTTCCACCCCACAGTCTAAGCAAAACAAAACTATTGCTGTCATCCACCACTAGATACGTCACCCAGTGATGGCCAGCTTTTCCCCTCCTGAAGTCTTCAGGTAAAATGCTCATCAATTTCTCCTGTTCCAGCTGAAGTCAAGCACCAGTAGCCAAGTGCTCCTGACCCATACTACATTTTCTTCTACTTTTTAATGAGATAAAAAGGGTGGATCTTGAAATTTTCTTCAAAACAGGACACAGCTAAATAACATGTCCCATATTATAACCATATACTAATTTAAAAAGCAAGAGAAGAGAGCATACTTGCCAAAATGGCAGGTTTACCCCAATTACTCTGTTACAATCATGGACATTAAACTGTGCAGAACAGTATATTCCTGTCAAAGACAGAATGGATGCAAAGTAAGTATTGATCTATATTGTACAACTTAAGTAAAACTTGTGCTGGAGATGCTACTAATGAATGTAATTAGATGATGTGTTTGATGCCACAAAGTTCTTCATGACATGGCAATCAAGAAAAAAAAGCTGAAAAAGTGCTTTTATTCAAGAATCAGATCATAAAAGAACATGATACAACCAAATATTGTATTATCTTTCTATCAACGACAATTTTTAAATTGCTGTTATTAACTTCAATTTCAAAATAATTTTCTGCATATGAAAAGATAATACACCCCATTCAACTCCAACTCAAGTCAAAGGGAATTTTCTTACCGGTGAGTCAGCCAGTGGAGCTGAATACTAACTAAATCTCTAGTTGGAAAAGACTCTATTCTTCCCTTATTTTTCAGTAGAATTCTGCATATAAGCAAAATAAATAGGAAGGGACAGGAGTTTTGACAGGCGCTGCTCAGTAACCCAAAATTCATGTGCCGGGAAGACAAAAGCCAGCAGTGCTCTGGAGAGCGGGGAGGCTCCCAGCACAGCTCAGCAGGGCTGCTTCTGCCCAGCACTGCTTTCACAAAATATTTCCTAAAATACCATACTGTATCCATTTGCTCTGTTATTCTGAATTGCTTGCATGGATCAAAAAATTTTGCTTTCAGCATCCCCAAAACTCTGGTATAAACACAAATTACCACCACTACGAAAGATAAATAAGGTTTGTGCATCTTCCCCATCCCCAGCCCACCCAGCCATCTCCAATAAATCATTGCCAGGTCCCAACTCAATTCAGCTTTGGCTGACAGCCCAGCTGCAGGAGGTCCCCACGCATAGTGACAGTACTACCAACAACTTTTGGGAGGCTCTCTCAGGCAGCCCTACCATCCTACACCATCCAAGAGGCCATCAGCACACGGTCCCATTAGGCCAATCCACATCACCACTCTTCCCAGTATTTTCCAGCCTGGCAGGAACATTATTTTTGCTGAAATGGCTTTCAACAAAATGCTGCAGGTTGGCCAGGCTGGGGAAGAAAAACAGTGGGCAAACAGCAACCTACAATACAGGGGAAACTCTTTTAGTAAAGATTTTATACAAGGGCTGCCACCATCCCAAACAGATGCTTTCAGCACTCACCACATGGCTGCTTGAGAATAGATTAAGGTTTTTTGGCTCCTTAAAAAAAAAACAAAAATACACCAAACACACACAAAACCACACCAAACACACACAAAACCACCACACTGAAATTTTCTCTGGTTCAACCCACAGCCAAGTAGAGAAAGAGACCAGAGGTCTTCCCCAAAGCACCAGAACCAGTTCCTCCCCATCCAGCTTGTCATGACCACAAGTGTGCATTTGGCCATAGCTAATAACCAGCTAACCCACTCAGGTCATTGAAGGAGGTAATTCAGGAAAACTTCCAACTATGTGCTTCCACACCCTGGGAGATTTATTGCCAGCTTCTGTATAGTTGGGACTCCTGGACCAGCCCCAACACGATAGATGCTTCACAGGCATAACTCAGAGCTCTACGCAGCAGCCCATGGGGTGCAGGACAACTCACCCCACTGAAGAACTCTCCAGAAATCACTACCAACTCTACTTGGCCCATCACCTTAAAAGCCTCCAAAATAACATATGTCATTTATTTCTACTTCCTTTCCCCTCAGCACCAGCTAGCCATGTCTCAACAAACAAGCAGAAAACCTCGGAGCCCGTAAGCACACAATTAACACCTCTATCTTTGCCAGCAAACTTGGAAGAGGCACATATAAGCAGAAAGCATTTTTTAATATCTCCACCATCAGTACATCCATCCCACAAGCCCTAATTATTTCTAATGCTCAGTCAAGGGGAACACAAAACCACACAGATCTATATCATCATTAACTTCCATGCCTTCAGGGTAGGATAAATGATGATTAAGTCTAAAGTCATACCACAGTCTTTTTTTTTTTTTTTCTTTTTTAATACAGAATAATAGCTTGGGGAATTTACATACACCCTTGTCCTCAGACAGGCTGGTTACTACAGATGAGCAATCAAGTTAGAATAAAACCAGAAGTGATCTAAACCTTTGCCCTGAACTTTAACTAGTGAATGAATAGTGTTTTCTTAGTCATGAATCTCTTGACAGGGAGACTGGATTAAGCTTTTTACTCAAAATGTCCCCATCACATTCATACAGTCAGCATTCAGCAGCTTTACCATGGCTGCAGAGGAATTGCAGCTGGAAAGAAGCCCAAGAAATGCCAGTGCTGATGGCATTCAAAGTTAACCGAAGCCAACACTACAGCCCACCCAGCAGAGCACCCTGTCTGAGCCAGCCACCTCAAGCAGTGCCATGTGGTGGGATCACATCGCCCAGGCAAGAACAGGACAGGTCTGTCATTATGATGCAATGCCTGAAGTAGAAGCCACCAGTCCATGGATTTTACATCATACTGCTGAAGCGAGATTGCTCCTCTGACTCTGATCTGGAGCAGGATCAGCCAGGGCAGCTTTATTTTCTCTTCTCCAATTTCAAATGGAAAAAACAAACAACAACAACCCCCAAACAAACCCAACCAACCAAAAACCCAACTGAAACAGAAAAAAAGCCCTACTGACAGGCTAAAACACTGACTGCCTCTGATGCTGCCACCCACCCATCCTCCTGCCACTTCAGTATCAAAGCATCTTCCAGAAAAACTTCCATTTGTCACACCAGGGCAAAGTCTCTGCAGGCACACAAACCACCCAGCTCTTGTGCTGCTGTGGTCTTTGAGCTGATTTCTAATAAATCCTTACACACCAGAGGAGTCCTGCTCTGCAGCAGCACCATTTGTAAGCTAAGGCCTACCACAGGACATGTTCCACCAAAGTTACTCCTGAACAGGCAAAATGGTCAAGATAACAAAAGCTGATGGAGTTTATACTGTGAAGCTATAAGGGCAAAGCAATCTTTTATTTCACTAAAATACAACTAAAGCAGGAAGAATATCCTCTTCGACCAAATCAGTACCCTGCAACTACAGTTTCCATCACAAAACAAACAGGAGTAAAGAAACCTTCACTCAAAGCCTGCATAAATATTTCAAAACATCCCCTGATTTCAAAAGTAGCACATTTCGAAACAAAATACATTTGAATTAAAATGTTTTGTTTTTTAAAACTGAAACAAAACTCTGCTTTAATATATTTGTTACAAATTGAGCAGGAATCTGAACACTGTTTTGGGTAATCTGAACTCCATATGAAAAAAGCATGAATCTAGCGCTCCTCCTCAAGGTTCCTCCTGCAGCTCCTGGTCCCCTTTGCACACTGCTCCTCAGGACGCAGCCACCCATAGAAAGGTCGGAGCTAAATCAAGGTAGCCCAGGCTCTGACCCCAACACTCATAAGCTCATGGGAGCATCTACATTTAAAATACTCCTGAGAAACCTCTAATGGGAATCTTCACAGGCTGCCAACTAAGCATGAGGCAAAACACTCTTCTGGAGGGGGGTCAAGGTGCACGACAAGAAGTGACAGCAGTGCTGTGCACCGAACCCTCATTGAGGTCTCCTGAATAGCAGTGGAGGGTTTTCCACCAAGCTTCACGCCTCTGCTCTCCTCCTCGGCCCGAGACATCATCATTAACGGTACTGGTTTTTCCTGACACCGTGCATACCTCCCCATCTGTGGAGGGGTTTTGATAGATAAAGATCTGTTGCTGAATTAGTCTGGCTCAAAGGAATCTCAAGGCTGCTTCGAGAAGCTGAGAACAGAATCTGCTGTGAGAAAGAGGGGCGTTCCACAATCACCGGGTCCTGGCGTGGCGTGAATCATCGGACGTATCATCAGTGAGACTCCAGCACGTGGAAAGCCCATGATACTCATTTAGCGAATCCATGCTTGGAGCGTGGACGCGTGATTAGAATATAGTTGCATATATAAGGAGGCTTGTTTCTGTAATAAATGGCTTTAGCGTGATTCACATTGAACTGACTTGTTTTGCTGAGTCCTTATTCGTTCCAACACCCATCCTTCCTCCTGCACATCTGGAGCTCACAGCACTACCAAGACACATTGATTGCAGAGGACTCTTCATCACCATGAGTCAAAATTTTCCTACTTCATGAATCTTCACCGGTCTTATTGCCCTATTATTACCATTCATTTTCCTACTGTTTTCCCTGTTGTGCCAAGTATTTCTTTAAAAAGTATAAATCCAAGATGCTCCAAGCAGTGAGAGTCAAAAGTAATCCAAAAAGGCAAAAACAAATGAAAAAAAAAATAAGCTCTTGAAAGAAATCAAAGTCATTGGGGAACAGATGTTTTGTATGTATTAGCTTCACTGAGTTAGGACAAAAAACACACAGGCAAGAACCTTGCAAACACTTTCCATCAGTGGAAACCAGCTACAGCAACCTGCAAGCTGCAGCAGTACCTATTATTTATAGCCCACTGGAGGAAGAAAATATACACTACTTAATGAACTCGCAAACTAATATTAACTGCAGATTTATATTTTATTATGTTGGCTTCATTCTGCTTGAAGTTTTCACAATTCCCTTTTATAGCAAGAGCCAAAGTGGGAGAATCTGCATCACAGATTCATACGTTTTTAAGGCCAGATGGACAACTGCAATCAGCCAGAGAATTCTGCCCAGTATTTTCTGCATTATGTTTGCAATTTCTGTTTGAACACACAGTTTATGAGGGGTGTGATATTGCCGTTGGACTAAGTTCTTCGGGTTGGCTGCAACTTTTTCCCCCACAGGTACAGCACCAGCCATCGCACCAGGGAGGGGCATCAAAAGCTCACTTCTATAACTGGACCCCACTGAAAAAAAAAACAAAACAAACCTGCAGGTTTTCCCCTTACCAGTACTTGCACTCAAGAAAAGAGGTAGTCATTTGTTCTTCCCATCATACATAACTTAGAAGTAGAAAGGTCAGGATATTAGCTTGACAACAAAGTGCCTGGAAATTTAGAAACTCCACTATGGTTTGCCTTTATTAATGATAAATGCTCCCATTCCCATCAAAAGCACCATTTAATTGAAAAGGAATTATTCACTCTGAAGAAAAACAGTAAAATGCTTCCAGTCCCACTCACAATATCCACTGGAAACAACGTTGTACCGACACAACACCAGATCTCTGGGACAGCCATGGTCCAAAGCTTTTGGGGAAACCTTCTGGGTAAGTTTCATTCTGCATTTGCAACAAGGAAGAAGTTTCTACTGAAAATAAGATAGTGCTGCAACCAGCAACCTGACAACCACCCTGCCTGGAGCAATAAAACACCAATGCTGCCTGCAGATCTAGGGTCTCCAGCCACCACCAAGAGAGCTGCAAGTGATTGAAGGAGGCAGCCAGTTTCTTCAAGACCCTATTTAAAGTGAGGACTTTGTTAACCACACATGTAAAGTCAAGCCCTAAAAATCCCAACAGCTTCCCAATGCAATCAAACCACCTTCTGGCAGTGCCTAGATGAAATCTCACCTTCTTCCTTAAATCGGGGTGTTACCAAGTAAAAGTAATCTTATCTCCCTTCCTCAAAG
This sequence comes from Streptopelia decaocto, assembly GCF_964273445.1. Lineage (NCBI taxonomy): Eukaryota > Metazoa > Chordata > Aves > Columbiformes > Columbidae > Streptopelia > Streptopelia decaocto. The sequence goes on from NC_138658.1 coordinate 29,968,541, forward strand.
GGATCAAAAGACATGGACATAAAATTCTCTTTTGCATATAACTAAACTCAACAAACTCAGCACAGACACATTCAGAGCTGTCAAGACTGTCAGCTTTCACTGCCAGTGGACTTGTAGGAACTCACTGTCCAGAACCAATAAAGCCTTCCTGTTGACAATAATGACTACTCTGCTGCCACTAAATTCATTCAAGCAGGGGAAAAAAAAAAAAAAAAAAAAAAAAAAAAGAAGAAAAAAAAAAGGAACTGACATAATGCTTAGATAGCATGCAGGAGCAAGAAAAAAATGCTTAAGATGATCTACTGGCTTTTCAGGGGGCTTGACAGTTTATCCCTTCTATTTCAGTTGAGAGGGTAGAGGTTGCTAGTGGGAACAGCACACAACACATTCCAGAAAGAAATTGCTTGTGAACATTAGTAAAGCAAACACGGATAAACCAAGATTACTTTTTTTTGAGAAATTAACTTAAAGGCAAGTATGGAGATAACTTCCCTGTGTAGTTTCACTGGTTTGGGCCATACAAAACAGTTAAAGATACAGGTCAACCCAGAAACATCATCAAATGCACATTTACTGATGCTGAATAACTTGTTCCCAAGCACTTCTCTATCCCCTTAGAGAATTATGAAGTACAAACTGGTCATGCTGACCTCTTTCTAACATTAAGTGATCAGGTTAGAGAATCCCAGAATCCATATGTTGGGAAAACACTCCAGTACTGCCCCCTGTACCCAAATGAAGTCTCTGGCATGAAAACCTGTAATGCCAGCCAGGGTCCTACCTTCTCTCCCACAGGGCTCAACACCTGCTGCTGCACAGCAACCTATGGAGAAGCTCTCAGCTTCCCCAGGGAGTGTTTCTTCTCCATCCCCAAGGCAGAGTTTGCTCAGGAGCACACAAGCTGATGATGCTCAGGAGCTTGCCAGGGGGAAGAAGAGGCGCAGGAATCATCATCTCCTTCAGGGCTGCTAGATCAGCTCATGCAGGTAATTCCCTGACCTGCTGCAGCACAACACACTGCATCACGTTCTCCAGGAGGTGTCTCTGATCCCTTCAGCTAGCGGTCACCTGAGCAGCCCTCCTAACACACCTCCTGCACAACTCAAATTCCAGAGAAGAGGGAAGGGAGAGTGTTTCCCACCACTGACACCTCTGGTGAGACTGTTAGAGGGTGCACTGAATGCTTCCACTGCAATTTTTTCTGGCCCAAAGCATCTTTAGTTCTCTTTGTAAAGAGCAGACATGCACAGCCCACATCAGGTCCCCGCACTCTGTCCACAGCAGCCAACACACCACATCTCATCACCTCCCAAACCTGAAAGTTAAGTGCTGCGCATGGCAGTGCTCACATCCCCTCCCAACTGCAGAAGACAGGGATAACTGCTTTCCACCTCCAAGAGGATAAGTGCGTTAAACCTTGAGCGGCTCAGATAGTCCACTGACCAAAGCCATTGCAAATACCAAAACTGAGACTGTCAGAGATATAATAGGTCAAAGAGACAACTAAAAGGGTAACAAATCCCTAGAGAAGCCTAAGCTACTGAGAGCCAGTGCTCAAGTTTGCCAGTGGAAGCAACTGGGCCAGCAAACACTTTCACCTCAGCAAAACCTGTCACCTCAAAGTCCAGCCGGTCACAGAGCGGAGCGAGGGACAGGCACAATGTGAACAGAGGACAATCCATCTCTCCATTCTGCCTGTGCCAAAAAACTGGTACATCCTAAGTAAAAAAAAAAAAAAAAAAAAAAATCAAAGGAAAAAGGATACTTCAATAGCTTTTAAAATAAGCAATTTTACAGAAGAGATCAAAGAAAGTGAGTTTAGTAAGGAGTAAGTTACAAAAATAAATTGTTCATTCCAATGCAATCACTAACATAGTGTTTCTGCAACATTCAGTAGAAGAAAAATATCCAGTTCAAGTCCATCGTGGTTGGAATGAGGCCACATATTTCACCAGCACTTACAGCCAGTGAGAAAGTTACACTTACAACAGATATTTCAAATTTTTGTTTAGATACTTTACTGTAAGCACAAGATTATTTTTTCAACCTATTTAATGGATAGTGGGCTGAATATCTGCTGAAGAGCTGTACTGAATACTCTTTCCTCCATAGAAGCATGCACTTGATAACTAAGAAATTCAGCACTGATTGTGACTGATCTGTGTGTGTGTTTTCAACACCTCTTGCGCTTGAAACTTTAGATTTAGTTCCTAGTATTAAAAAAAGAAAAAAAAAAAAAAAGGTTTTATTTTGGGGCAGGGTCTCCCTTTCCTGACATCCCTAACCAATGTTTAAATCTCAACTGTATTCAAGAAGTGTATCCTGCACACTTACAGGAATGGACCACTAAAAACTTAGCTCCAGGTCATAAAGATTTTGGGGGTATAACAGCTCCACTTCCGCTCAAAACCTAAAACTGAACATGGTCCAACACTGTCACTCAGTTGAGCAATCCCAGCTGGACTTTCCCAGGTCAAGGGCTCTGGACTCACTCAGCAAGTGCTGGAAACAAGGATTTCTGCAGAAGTAGCACAGAAATCCTTTCAACAATAAAGCATAAAAGCAGTAAGATCAGAGAGCAAGACACTACATAATAAACTGTCCTGTCTATAAAATTTCTGCCACATTTTACGAAATCCTGCTCTCAGCCTCCTCGCCAGGGCCTGCCACAAAAGGCATTTTGCATTTTAGTGCAAAGAATAAACATTTCTTTATGGGAAAGATTTCATTTTCTTATTTCACAGAAAGAAAATGGCAGATATGGAGGTAGATCATATGCTAGAACTAAAAAGTTTGGTACCAGTGAGAGACGTAATGGTGGAGGGGGATGAAGCTGTCAGACAAGCCCATGAACAAGATCTTCCCCTTCTCCAGTGATACCCGCCAGTTTATCCATCTGTAAATTGATTTGCAAATAGCTGCTTTATACATCAAAATACGGTATCAAAATTTACCACATTATATGCAGACACTCTGTCAGTGGTGCAGTTTAAGACAGTTTGCCTGTTTTCCACTATTCATTACAATTTTTAAGATAGGCTTCAAAAGGCAATGGGCACTATCTTGGAGTCAATCTTTGCTATTGTTTATTTCCCTTTTCTTTTTTTTTAAAACACACATCATTAGGCAGCAATGCTTTTGGTCATATACTTAAAAGTGCTACATTTCAAATGTTGTTCCACTGTCAAAAGGATAGTAGTTTCCATTTTAAATCTACGATTGAGTCATTTTAAACCTCCTGAAAAGCCATACATCACACATCTGACTGATCCCCAAAAGACCATTAGACATGAGCTGTCCTTCCTCATACCAGTAATTCCACTGTAGTAAACTTAAAAGTTAATGGGATTACTCCTGTGAGTAAAATAAACATACAGCAGTGAGTCTATGCTCTGTTATCATGGAAAGCACATAGGGAACCATTCCGATACACAAAATAAAAAACAGATACCTCCTCAAATCTCTCTACAAAACACTGTTGAGTGGACTGAAATATGCTCAAAGGTAACCATTCTGCATTCACATCATATATGCATGTCAGCGGTACTTAATACCTACAGAATTACACAAAATACAATGGCTATGTGAATGCATGACACACACAGCCAAGCTACTAAGAGCGACCTAGTAACCACAAGGTTCTGTTCATGTGTATTTTCACCCAAAGCATTAGACTAATTGAAATACACTGGTATGAAAATTAAGAGTATTCTCATGTTTGCTTCTACTAAATACATAAAAAATTCACTGAAAAAAAATACTTCATTCACTGATTCAAAAGAAACATTGTGATCTTATACTTAAATATGCATTTATCTAGTGTGCCATAACATAGAAATTCTATGTCAGTATGAAATAACACACACACAAGTCACCACACTGAGAACAGGTAGGCTCATTCTGGGCTCCAGCATGAATAATCTGCAAATTACAACCTTGCTTTATTTTTGCCTGCACCAGACCCACCCCTTTAATTGTACTCATTTACTCATTCAAATTAAAAATGATATATTAAGATAAACTGCGCTTCAAAAATCCCTGGAAGAATTAAGAGGAAGATGACCGAACACAGGAGTCTAACTAAAGAATATCCTTTTAGTCTTAAGTCCCTAAAACAAATACAAAACATTACCAAGTCAGACTCATTTTGTCTTTCTCACCTTTGTCTAAGTCAATGTCAATATTTCAAACTGTATTTCTTTTCATTTGCTTAACAGCATGCTCTGTTGTTACAGCACTTCTGCATCGCACTTCTGCTGAGAAGTCCTAAAATTAAATGTACTTTGTATACAAATATGCAACTATGTTGAGTTATGTTGTTCTAAGTGACCAGAAGATGTGACCTACTTAATTAAAAAAAAAAAAAAAAAAAAGTTTTGCCCACAACACTTTTTAAGGTCACCTAGATGATGTCCAAACAATACCTGCAAACTAAACCAAATTCACAGGCACAGCATAACATACCATGAAGTTTAGGGTGGAAGGGGCTATTTAAACAATTCCTTCGTTCATTCTGTTCTACATTAATAATTTATATAAGCCACTTTCCAAACCCTAGTGCTTAGAAAGATTTAAACCACATCCAATTTTAAAGCAAAGAAGGTGCAGAAGCCCAGCTGCATATGGCAGGGCTGCCCCTGTCATCCCATTATCACAGGCAACATACTTTGAAGTAATAAAGCACTTCAAAATTGTGCAATACCTTTGGTGTACTTGAAATATTTTCTGTCCAATTAATTTCTGAATTTGAAAAAACAGTAAAAGGCAGGAAGGAAATATTATTCTCATCAATGAACTCTGCTAAAGAGTTAAAAATAATGGCTAAGCAATACTTTAAATACACAAAATAGCACTGAGCCTTCATCCTTTACTGCGTATTTTGCTTTTAATATCTAAATTGAGAAAAGGGACCTGAAGACAAACCCAGGTTTATTTCTCTACTAAAGGAAAATCTGCCTAATTCTCTTTTGTCAATGTTTATCCTTCAACCTATAACTGGAGGTTATAACTGACCAGGTTGGGTGCTCAAGACTTGCCTATAAAAACAGTAGAAATTCGGAAACTCGGCTACCCTTGCAAAAAGCTTTTTCCACGTTAAGGAACCCAGACACTGAATTTACCTTCCTCCCCCCCCACCCCCCCATCTTCCCATAAGTCTTCCTCCACTAGAGGGTAAACCAAAATATCATGCACTGTGAATTGTCAACTGCCCATCCCTTACCATACAACATCACTGAGTATTGCAGGAAGATTTAGAGAAACAAAAAATGTGATGCAGGATTAAAGAATTATGAGAATTTATCATCTTCCATGCAACATCAAGTGTTACATACTTATACAACACAGGGTACCAGCTAGTTGTTTTTTAACGATGTTCAATAAGATGAAGGATAATAGAAAACAAGACTCTGAAAAACCAATACCAGCAACTTTTGAAAATATTATTCACAGGTCTAAGATGGCTACCTCCATCCGAGCAAAAGTTCCCAACCAGCTGAATATGCCAACTAACCCCAGGGGAGGATCTCTCTCTTCAGAGCCCAGAAGCAGCCAAACCGAACTTTTCAAACCCAAACAGGTGTCAAGCATCAGTGGCACACAGCTAGGGCAGGCAGCCTTTGGCATCGGAGGTTTCTCACGCTTTCAGCTTCCCATGCTTTAGGGTGATCCATTCCCAGGAGCACAGCTGTTCGGTGGTAATTGGGTAAGGAGACATGCTGTGAGAAGCACTTGTCAAATAACACTGGTTTACAAATAAATCTCCTAACAGCCGAGGACAGCAGTTATTGAATAAGTTCAGGTCTGCAGTCAGACCCCTCCTACCAGCAGTCTTTTAGCTTTGCATTTACTGAAGATATAAGAATTACAGAGCAGCAGTTGGAAAAGTAGGGGGAGAGAGATCTTGAAGCAATTGCTCATGCTGCTAATCATTACTCTAATATTCCCCTGCAGCTTCCCTGTAAAGATGCCACTAAATTTGTTTGCTCGACAGCTTTGTTAATCCTTTCCAGTACTGTTTCCTATCACGTAAAAGTCCTATTCTGCAGCTGCCTCTTCATGCAGAGGCACCTCTATGCTTGAGCAATGCTCCTGTTGACTCCATCAGTACTATCCAGTTTTACCAAGAACAGGGAAGGATGACCAAAACAGGACTAGGAGCACTTGTGGGGCTCCCAGCACCATGTCAGGGCAGCGTGCCTCCCAAGAGGCTGGTAATGGGGACAGCCCTTTGGAAGCAACCACACCACCTGCTCAGCCATCTCTCCCACAGGTGAAATAATCTGAAACCATGGGAGCAAAAATATTAGGCCCACTATTATCTCACCAAGACAAGGCCAAAGGCATTTCTATCATGCCCCAGAGCTTCCTGAACAGTTGATATCTTCACACACAGAGGATCAGCATTTTCCCCTTCCTCTGCACTTTTTTTTTTTTTGAAGAAAACTGTGATTCACATTATTCTCACTCTCCAAAATACATTACAGGTAGCTGGTTACCTCAGGCCACATCTTTGAAATTCTGCTATGGTTTTCCTTCAACACCCTAAGCATACTCTTCCCTCTAAAGGGGTTTCACAAACAATTATGGTACATCATGAAACCAGCCTGCTACGAGCAAACAGCATCTGGGCATCCCCTTCAGATGCCAAACTTCTCCACCCATGGCTTTCACATTAGAGCCTGCCTGCTGAGCCAGAAAATAATAATAAGCTCAATGCAGTGCCCACACAACACGTATAGACGGGATGGGAAAAGCAAACAAAAAACAAAAAAAAACAAACAAAAACAAACAAACAACACACAAAACAACAACAAAAAAACCCACCCCAAAACAGTCCCTTCTGAAAGCCTGGAAGTACCCCCACTAGACAGGAAGCCTGGACACGTATTTTTGGCTACTGGCTTCACAGAGATTAAATGTATTTTTTAAAAAAAAAAAAAAAAAAAAAAAATCAGTCGTCTCCAGGCGCGCTCCGCTGCGGGTTAGAACACCGGATGCTGCGCAGCTTCCCATTTTAAGGCACGGAGTAAGCGCGCTGTGCGATTACACCTGTGCAAACTCCCCCGTGCAAAGCCCCACAGTTCCAGCCGCACCAATGCACCTGTGCAACCCCCGTGGTACAAGCGTGTCCCCCCACACACACCACAAAGGCACCTGTGCAACACCATTCCACACTGCGAAACGTGCCCGTGCAGAGGCGGCTGTGCACCCGCCCTGGGGCCGCGCTGCGGTCCCGCTCCCCTCCCAGGGGGGTTCGCAGCAGCTGCTGCCGCTTCCTCGGATCCTCCGGCCCAGGGCCCACCTCCCCATCGGCACAGCCTCTCTTTACCTCCCCAAAAACGTTACAAGATTGAGCAAAACGGACTCAAAGCAGCGTGCCGCCGGACAGTCCCCCTCCTCGGCGGGCGCTGCCGCGCTGCCCCGACGACCCAGCCGCCCCGTCCCCGCTCACCCTCGCTGCTGGGGCTGGCCAGGAGGCTCCGGAGCGCGGCGCACAGCAGCAGCGGCAGCAGGTACGTCCAGCCAGGAGCCGGCGCCCCAGCGCGGCCGGCCCAGCCGCCACCGCCCAGCGGCTCCATTCTGCCGCCCCTCAGCGCATAGGGCAGCCGTTCTCCCCAAACCCCGGTGCTGCCCGCTCGGGACGGGGCGGGCTAGCAGATTAGCCCCACTCCCGTCCAGCCGCCGCCGCGACTGGCGAGCCGGGAGGCGGCCCCGCGCCGCCGCGGAGCCGCCCCCGGCGGGGCGGAGCCGCCCCCGCCATCGCGCGCGGCGGTGGGTGCCCACCGCGCCTCAGGGCACAGTGCGGGGCGGTGGGTGTCGCACCTCAAGTGGCCGGCCCAAGGGACTCCCCTCGTCGCTCGAACCAGCGCTGTCCCTGCGAGGCGGCCCTCGGGAGCCCGCTGAGGTGGAACAGGCAGCCCCAGGTCACGGCTCCCCAAACTTCTCTCTCCTCAGCAATAATACAAGATACTCCCTAACAGAGCCAGTATTCAAGCAGGTGACAGGTAAAAGATTATTTTCAGGTGTATTTTACCTTAGGTCACCACCGGAGCACAGCTTTGAGTCTTGCACTGATAACTAGTTTCATGGAAGTTTTCACTGAGTTGTTGTTGTTTTTTTTTTTTTACCGCCTCTGAGCCCTAGTTGATACCCACTTCATCCTCCTGGAAAACATAAATCCCCAGAGCTATCAGAAGTTAATTGCTAGTGGTTTATTCACTCACATCAGTTCCTCCCCTGAGGGAAACTACCTCTGGAGAAGAAGATAAGATAAAGACAAAACCCAGCGTTGCAGGTGCATGAACAGCAAGTCAAGGTTGACCAAAACCTTTCTCACCCAGTGCTGCCTCCTCTTTTTCATACCAATGCCAAGATTTGGGGCTGTTCATTTATATTATAAAAGCAGTAACCTAAGGCTGAGCACCTGGAAGAGGATCTCTCCAGGGGTCAAGGCTCAGGGCCAGGGCTTCCAAACTACTTGCAAAATCCCCAAAGCCAGTTTTGAGAGGACATGTAGTCTTTAGCCAGATAACTGCTGATAACACACATCTCTCCTCATGGGCATCACCCTTCTTTTATTCATAAGTACCTAGATTATATGTTTCTCTGTACTAGATACAAACCTCAGCTATTGCCAAAATATGAACATAGTCCTGGGCTGTACCATGCATATTATTTGCAAAAGTGTTTACTCCTGTTGCAAGAGGATTTTCTACATCAAGATATTCAACATTTTTACTGCCACCAGGAGGACAAGGAAGAGGCTTGGCTTTACAACATGAGGCACATTGGTAAAGTTGCCAGCCAAATGAAAGGCATGGCGTGCATCTGTTTACAGCAGTGCATCAGATCTTCACTATTCAGATAAACCTACCAATTTGCAGTTCAGAAGGCACAGAGGTTTGCCATCAGACACCTCCCTGCATAAAGCTGCAGAGCCAGATCCTCAGCTGGTATAAACCATCACAGCTGAGAACATCTCACCCTAGCTTGCAGTGGATTTAGGATGGGAGTAGCACCACATGGTGTACTCATTTCTAGGAATGTGCTATCTGTAGAAGCAATGCTAAGGTTTCCACCCGCAAGTCAGGGCAAAGAAGGAAAACTTAATCAGAAACAGCACCTTGCCAGCACAATAAAAAGGACAAGAACACGTAAAATGCTAAGCTGGGTGGGAGCCTTTGCCAGCCAAGGGGCAAGACTGTTGCAGCTTGACAAGTCTCTTAGCACATCGTCATATCAAATTGCTGTTTGTTCCTTCTTTTCAGCTGCTATTTAACAGACATTAACTGCTGTTTGGACTGCAAGTCTTATAATTTAGAGGCATTTCAGATTATATGTTAGTGACATCTTAATTTTCTAGGAAACGCTGAGATGAGCTTCGTATGATTCATCAGCTATTTAAGAGTAGCCACCATGCTCTAGGTTTCATCCTAGCTGCTGGTTTTTCCCCTGCAGTAAACTAGCTCTTATTCTAAGACATTTGGATTGTTCTCCACCCTGACTGTCACATAGGAAGAGTGTCACAAATTTAATCTCCAAGGAGATCAGACTACTGTTAAAAAGCCTAAGTACGGCATTATAAAATGGTTATCACTTTATCCCTAAATGAATGGTATTGCAACTTTAAACACTGTTTAATTAATCCTGTTTGGTGAGGGGTCAGTCTTCTACTGCTCTCCTCTTTGTTTTGCCACCAGTCTCAGTAACTTGCAGTGAGCAGTTCTTTCCCACCCTTTGCCTCCTCAGTGGGCATTAACAGAGAAATTTTAGCAAAGTGCTGCAGCATTCTGGTAGCGTTGATGGGTAATCAGAGAGAAGCTCGACAGTCTGATGAACCCCTGAAGAGTATATATTTTATTGCTTTGAGTAAATTCACCGTAAAAATCACAAGATGTGGCTGACAGATTATTCAGGAACCTAAACCTCTCAGACTCATGCTATTTCTCCTCATATCCAGCCTGTACTTTGTGTTAGCTTCAATTTTTTCAGATTAATTCATTTCTGGCCCTTACATTTATGTCTTTTCACCTATGCAAATGGTATACCCTCTTAATCATCACTTAGTTAAGGTCTGTATTTCACCCTTCATATCTTTTTCTCACGAGTCATTTCTATAGTGTTAGTAATACTGTTACACTCCAAACTCCCTCTTGTTTTCCCAACATCCCTCTCATAACAGTTTGCCCAGAAGTACAGTCATACTAAAGCCATAATAAACAACTATCTCTAAAATGTTTTTGCATATACTGCCTGAAACTGAAACAACAGCTTTGCCCCGTGTAACTTGCCTTGTAATAGCTGTCAGCTATTACATATATTTTAAACTATTTATGAAATCAGGTATCTTTTGAATTAGTGCATCTCAGATTATTTCACTTAGATATGCAAAAGCTCATTTTTCCCAGTCTAATTTCATTTCTCTTCCAAACACGTAGTTCCTTTCGTATAATTTCTGTGTTCTGACCAGCTTCTAACTTTGCATTGCCAATTCATTTCATTAGTGTACTGTTTATCCTATCAACAGGATACACTTGAACAATAAATGAGTTTATCCTCCTGATTATTTCAGGAAGCCACAACTACCAACCAAATCCATTCTGTGTATCATTATCCATATTCAATACAGCCACCATCTGAGAAAAGATTCAATTTCACACTTGAAATTTAAGTGTAAACAGTCCCACTAAAGCCACAGCTTCATTGCATTAATGGAATAGAAGCCCCACTATAATGCAACCAATTCTTTAATTATTTAGGCACATAAGTATTTCCATTTTCCTTTGTAAAGTCCTTTCAGAATAGTCAGAGGTGACACCTTTAAGGAATACCGTCATGAAATGTAGAAATTACTTTTGTTTTTTGACCCACAAGTCCTTTGAAACAGAATATTTATCTTCTGTTCAAAAAGTAAATGCTTATTAAAAGCAAAAGCAATTGAGATCAGCTAAGCAGCTTTGCATAGTATATGCAATTGGATTTGCACCATGAATGTGACTACAATTTTAGCACAAAATGGTTGTGTTCAAGAAACACCACAGCAGCCTGTGTAGGACTGCAAAAAGCAATAGTCACAGGCCCAGTAGACAACACGAAAATTTGTACCAGGAGCCAGCAGGGACAAGGAAGTCAAAATATCAAGTGCAGGTGGGCCACCCCTTGGCCAGACAAGGGATATCAGGGATTATCCCCTCGGTCACTGCTGAAATCTTCATACTTCAGTGTAGACAAAGATTCTAACCAATAAACCGGTATTTGCATGAATAAAAATGAGCAAGTGGTAGATAAAGCATTGCCTGTACAAGTTCAAAACCCAGCCACTGCTGTGGTCTCAGCACTGATTTTTCTTTTGCTACCCCCACAGTTGCTACTTACAACTGTGTGCTTAGGGATATCTGTTGACTTCATTTACAGACAAATTGGACCCAAAGCCATGAAAATCCATGGAAAACCATGTGAATATTTGCTTCAGACAGAAGAGGCTTAGTGAAAGCTTGACATTTCAGCTTGGCATTGAGCACTTTGTCATCAGCCCTTGGTCCTGATAAGTTCTTCCAAAGGCCCTCGACCTAGCAGCATGCTCCCATTGGCAAATGCTTCATCACCGCTCCCTTCTCTCATAGCCCTGTAGCTAGATCCCAGGTATCAACAACCCACTGTCCATCCTCAAGCAAAGGAACGGTCCCTGGCCCAGAGGGTACCATGTCTGCCCTTCACATGCCAACCCAGGTTAGACCCATCTGCACATGGAAGTCCACACCTGGGAGCACTGAGAGCAGCAGACACAGCTGGCACAACTTGCCACCCACCCACTGCTCAGCAGGTATCAAGGTGTTTCTTTGCATCACACAAGAGGAGAGCATTAGAAGGAACAAACGAAATGGCTTTGCAGAGATTTATGGAGATTTTCTAATGGAGAAAGTGGAGAACAGGAGAAAATGCAAAGGCTAATTTGATTATGTTGTTAGCCCTGTATAAATTTAATAATGGACTCACTTTCGTATTTCTCATTGTAAGCTATTTATATACATCCACTAACTGTAACAGCTCAGCACCTCACACTCTTGACTGTCTTCCCAACATGCCCTGTGAGGAAGATGGGGGAAGACAGAAGCAAAGGAGATGTTAAACATGTTAAAAATCCAGATAAAAATTACTGAATTGATTAGAGCTCCTGTAGATCAGGGACAGTGTTCTTAAAATATGAATGAAGTTGTTCTTGAATCAGAGTAAGTATCAGCAGACGTTAAGAGAAACTGGCTTATCTCCTCAAGACATTCAGTGAGGAGCTTTAGTAGACGCTGCACAAGCTTGGGCAAGTGACTTGGGTGCATTTGCAAGTACCAGAGCGCTTTGTGAAAATCTAGCCCTTGAGTAACTTACTCAAGGTCACAGAGAAGGTGTGTAGCAGACCTGAATCGAGCTCAAAAGCTATTAGAGCATCCATTTGCTTTTCATTCTCACTTTTCCTTTTCCAGCATGTCATTTTGGATCAAGATCTACAGTAGCAAATGTGGACATTACTGTAGTTCAAGGGTTCACATTCAGCACTTCACTCATTAAATGTACATTCTTTCAAAGTACAAACACAATAATGGATATAATAATGAAAATCACTATATTAATGTATCATTTACTAATTAAGTACATTAATCTCCCACATACATTACTTTCCAGTACTCAGTTCCTTTCTGAACTATGTTTCATAAGGTCAATAATGCCTTTGATTTCTAAGGGAAGGCTGAATGGCTACCCTGAATTGCTTTGATTATAGGCAGACTAGTTTCATTAGGTCAAGCTGCTGCCCTATATTCCTCCAAGAAGAACTGTTTGATACTGACTCTCTATTTCAACATACCCCTAATGATTTCCTAAATAAATCACATCATTGTTAGTCAGTTCATATCTCAAATACTTACAAACGCTTAGCAATTTCAGCTGCCAACACATTCATTTATGTTCTTGTGAGATGGCATCTGGATCACAGCTATAGTCTTTGCATCCTTTCCATCAGCTAATTGCAACTGTTTTTGAAATGCGGGAACATATTTATTTCTCTCCTTCCTTGCAATATTCAAGTTGTGCCTTTAGGTAAGCCTTGTGTTCCAAACTCAGAAACACTTAGCTTGCAAAAATCTAGTGTCTACTCACAGAGAAGTGCTTCAGCAAGTGTAAATTTTTTTGGCATGTGCTTTGTTAAATTATTCTTAAATAACAGTGACAGGGTAGGATCAGGGCCAGCTTTCTGGGACAGACTACCCCACATGACAAATTCTGGCACAAATATTCCACATACAATCCATGTCTTTCCCACTGCCAGACTTCAGTGTTTCTTCCCCTATTCCTATACAAGAGTTACAAACAAAAGACTACTCAAAAGAGCTTACTTGTGTTAGATTTTGCAAAAATTGAAAGAAAAGGCAAAAAATTCAGCAGCTACCTTTTATACACAAACTTCTCAAATGGAGGGTCTGCCTGCCATAAAGAGGCTAGCCTCCCAGACAGACTGCTGTTTCTTCCTAGAAAAAACTCTTCCTTCCATACCAGAAGAGCTAGAGCAATTAGGTGGTGTGTGCAATCAAGCTACAGGACTCGGGTGCATTGGTACAAGTTTTGCTTCTGACACAGACACCCTGAGCAATCCCAAGGAAGCTGTTTTCTCAGCTGGTAATATCCCTTTACTCAATGCTCAGTGCACCCAAAGGAGGTGCAAATAAAATGCCATTAACTTAAACAAGTGCTTTTGAGGCTCAGCATTGCACCTGGGTGAGGTTGAAGGGGAACACCATCCAGCCTGGCTCTTGCATCATGCCTGCCATCATGGTATTTCTGCAGTACTGTTAACTGGCAGTGTGGTTAGCAACCCACGCAGTATCCTGGGAACTGAACAAGCCAAAGTCAGTGCTTGCAACCACTGGTGTGCCTTATTTCACCTCCCTGTTCTTCCAAGCCCACCCTTTCCCTTGCCAGACCCTCTTTGCCTTCTCTTCAATGCAAGACTGCCTTTTAACCGAACTGTTGGCAGTGCTGATTTGTCACCCTTCTCCTTATAGAATGTCTTTTTGTTACCTTTGATGTCCTGTCCCAGACCCAACTCCAGTTGGTCTTTGGCTTTCCGAACCTCATCCCTGCAGGCTCAGACAGCGTCTGTATTCCTCCCAGATTTCAGTGCAATATTACCAGAGCACTGGACAGTATTGGGGCATAAACATATCATCCACTTCATGACATGACATCTGGCAGCTTGTTACCAGTTATTTCTCCTTTAATAGCTTCTCCTGCTTGCTCCCTGAACTTCTTTCCCCTTTCCTTCTCTTGTAAGATCTTTTGGGCTCTGCCACCTTTGCTTCATCTCCTCTCAGTTCACCCTTTAGTAGGTTCTGCCTTGCCACATGTGCACTCCCAGACACTTCTGGCTGCCTCTGTTTTCTGCCTTTAATTCTGCCCCCAGCTATATGCAAGAGTAGGTGATTACAATTTCATTAAATCAGGAGGTGAAGGTGATGGGGGCACATGCACAGCAAGTAAAGAATGGCAATCAGATTATAGCTATAGCCGAGGGCAGAATATTTCGTAATGTGAACTTGTAATGGGTCTCTTGTCTGAGGCACGTAATAGACATTTTAGCCAGACTGCAATAGTCACCCAAAGACATTTACTTCAGGAAATACTAAACCTGGTGTAAACATTTAAACTTTAATAAAACCATTACAGATTCACTGATTGCACAGCTCCTTTAGGCAGTGAAGCTACATAGAGGAGTGAATAATAAGACAAGGTGAACAGAAGTCATTATCAAGCTATTTACATAAAGATTTACTGAGTGCTTACCCTTAGTATGGCTTTTGGTCAGTGCATTATCCACATCCGAGAACTAGTCACTGAACAATAACCGTCTCAAAACATATCCCATGCTAGACACATGTACTCTGCAGACACATTGTACTCTGCAGATCAGTGTATTTGAAGACATTCAGTTAAGAATCAATATTTTCATTCCCATTTCATATTCACAGTATCCAAGCCCCTTACACATCTCAATGTAACATTAAATTAAGACTTAACATCCTAAAGTCTTTGTTTCTGCATATGCTTAGAACCACTTCAACACTAACAAGCAAGTTGTGTTAAATATGACAAGTTAGCTCGTCGTGTTGCAAACGACAAACATGACTCTGCCCACATAGAATAAAAACCAAAAAAGGATTTATAAGGAAGGAAAGGGCTCATTAACCTTCTTCACCACCGTCACCCTGGGAACTGGGGACACTGAACTTAGAGAACTGCTCAGAGGCTGAGTTAGCCCCAAATCTGGAAGGTGGGAGCACATTCACGTCGTGTCAGCATCCCTGGAGAAGAGGCTCCTGCAGGTCTGCCCACACCTCTGGGAGAACAGGGCAGGCTTGGTTTATTTTTAGATTAGTAACAACTTTCTCAGTCTTTGAGTACCATCCCCCCCACATTGAAGGCAGAGCAACACACTGAGTGGAGCAAATTGCTAATCTTGACAGGAGAGCTACAGCAGCCATAAAATCTCACTTGGGCACTGTTGAACGTGGGAGAAAACACTCCTACTTCCTAGGCTGTGTTTATAAAGCAATACAGCTCCCTCCAGTCTGCAACTGACCTTTTTCTAGGACTGATCAAAAACCTTACATGAACTCCTAAAACCAACAAACCTCAATATTTCCCAATAAAAATACAAGACCAACCTTTGTCATTTCTTTCTCTGCCATCCCTCTGAATCAGCCCTCAGTGCTCTGCTGGAAGGAAAGCCAATGGTGAGAAGTAGAGAACAAATCTCTAGACTCTCAAAGCAACTACATTTACACTAGAAGCAGTAGGAGATGCATGGGGTCACTTAAACACGATAATACCCCGTAATATATTACATTTAATGCACTTACTCAGTTTTTGCCTAGATCTGTTCTTTCTTTGGCCTGACACCAAGGCAAGCTGGACTTTCTTCAGCATTGCCACTGAATTGCTCCTTTCTTAATCACGTCTCTTATACTTATGTAGCTTGATAATCCATTAGCAAACTGCAGGTCATAGTTACCTTTTGTGTTCTCCACTGAAACCAAAGATTTGTCTCTGTTCTGTACCTTTCACAACAGTCATCACTTTGACTGGAGTCTGGTCTCGCCTGGTGCTTGTATCCATTTAGTTTATATCCACGTTCCACAAGATCAATCTTGGCTTAACTGCATTGGGCTAACGACTCAGTCCCATCTCTGTCAAGTTTTATTCAGAAAAAAATAATAGTCTGCCATTCTGTATACAAGCCCACTCTTCTGAACACCATCACATTTCCTGACTTTGCATTAAGAAAACATGAATTGGCTTGAGTAGTCCATTTCCAGAAATTCAGTCTGAAGAAAAGGTCTGAGCCTTTTATTCAGTTCCCATTTTTCAACACATAGCTCCTTTCAGAAGAGAGCTTTATCACTCCTCCCCAGCTCCCTGTGAGCACTAGGGTAAGGGCAAAATGCAGCAGAACAGATGCTGTGGCAGGAGTGTGTTTACATGAAGCTGCTGGTAGCAGATGCCAGGTTGTAAAATCAGCCAATAAAAATACCAGCATCACTGTTTACAACTACTCCAAGCAAGATGAGCTGCCAGCAAACTGGAAATCACATTGTGCTCACACACCAGGTTAGAGACCCAGCATTTGGCAAAAAGCATCAGCGTTTTTAGGCTACCAGAAGTGGGATTCTCATTCAAGTAGAAGGGAGTCAACCAAAAGCTGCCCAACAGTCTCGGTCCTTCTCACTTCTGCTTCCCAAAAGGACCCACCCTGGCGGGTGGAAGAAGGTGTTTACTGGGGCTTCAGTCATACTCTACCTGTGAACTGGTGTCTGAGTGCAGAACCGAGGAGTCTAAAGATGCAAGTGGTCAGACTTATGAGCTTGAATGAACTATTTAAGTCCTTAATGGTCTGTATGTTATCTTTCCCTTTCCTGGCTTTTATTATATGTAAAGCAGTGACTGCCAACCAGACATCATATATGGTCGTTCCTAAACAAAGTAGTGCAAATAGCTTCTCACAGATACAGTCACACAGAAATGAAGGACTTTCCTTTTGCTACTAGTGTGCTGGTTTTGAAGCCTGTTCACTAATGCTTAACCCCTTCAATCTGTTGTTCTGTTGTTTTTTGTGTTGTGGAGCTTGTTTGTTTGTTTGTTTGTGGGTGTTGGTTTTTGTTTGTTTGTTGTGGGCTTTTTTTCACTATTTTTAATCTGTGTATGTCAAGTTCTCTATCTAGATGTGTGTAGTGGCATTTGGCTTGTGAAATCTCTAGAGATTGATTCCTTGCTCGTTTTATGCAGTGTGTGTGATAAGGTACTTCCTTGTTGGAATCCCAAAGGATTTGTGCCATACAAATGATAATTGTAAAGGGCTTTAAACAGCTCCATAAATTATATGCACCTAGGTGGGGAGGAGTGTATATGTGGGAAGGATGTGACTCATACTGTAGTGAAAAATTTTTCTTGCCAAATCCAGGGTTTATGAATCTACTTGTTTCACCAATGGTACAACATGTGTGTGGGTTGTACTACAACAGAGATGGTTTTTGCCTGCCTAACGATATGTGTTAATGTTAAATGGAAGCTATGGGCATTTCTGAGAAGTTATCACCTTAGCTGTTGAGTTTAGAGATGAAATTAAGGCTTTCCAAATGGAAACTCCTCTGAAGCCTGCAAAAGGCAAGTATGCATGTACCTGAGGGATTTAAAAAGGCAACAGATGGGAGATATATAAGATAGCTCAAAAGTTGTTTTTTTGTGCCTTAAGCTGTGTAACATGCAGCACCTGAGGAAATCTTCCCTTCACTGACAGTACTTGTTCAAGCTTGAAAACCCAACCTTTTCACAGGTTTAACTTCAAGAAATTAAAATAGTGCTTGTTTTTTTTTTTTCTTTGGTGATTTCACTTTACTTGCTTTCCATAGTCTTTCTTACAAAATAATTATTTCAGACACTAATTTATATAAGCTACTCTAGTGAAAAAATAAGTGACTGTTTAATGTTCCTTCAACATAGAGCTATCATGGCCAGTTGATTTTTTTATCATTGCACCATTCTGTAGTGGTCATAGGGACTACAGATTTTTTTTTCTTCCTCATAGTGGTTCTCTATCTGATAGTACAAATGTGGTCTGTCAAGAGGCAGGTCATTAAAAACAAGCATTTAATTCCTGTAGCATGCTGTTAAGGTCCAACTTGTGTCTTTATAATGGAACTAAGAAATAACAGTTTGGGAGTTAGCTTGTCACACATCAGACATGGCACAGATCCTGGAAAATGGCTCATGGCCAGGGAGTGTGAAATCTGAGCCTTGTAGCAAATAACCACCTAACCCAATCTCTTCTGTTTAGATGTGGGCATATAAAAGGCAAGAGAAAGGAGTATGATTTCAATCTTAGATGCCCAGTAACAAAAGAATTATCAGGTGATATTTGTCAAGCAAACTTGGCACATGTGAGTCAGGAATAACTTCCTTCAACGAAAGTCCTGCTTCTTAATTTCATATAGCTGTTTGGCTTTATTTTATCTGCTTATATTTCATTTAACAGTCCATCAAGGGACCAAAGTAACATGGGAGCAACTCAGGTAGATAAGCAATAATATGGCCGAGATTGGTACATATGTCTGTCTGACAGGTGTTTGCACTGCTTTGTGGAAGTCGGATGAGTATTTGGGTGGTACTGGGCCCCTTGCTATGTGGCCAAGAAAAACAAAGCTGCTCTCACAGTGTTTGTGCTGTACAGGGTTCTTCATAAAACAACTGGTTCCAAGTTTTTCCTCCTGGCAATCTTCTGATTTTTTTTTTTTTTCTTGCTTCTATGGCATTCTGCAGTCTGGCTTCAGAGTAAATTATTCAGTAACTTTCATCTCAGCTGGTGAGAATGCTCATGGGTTTTCCCCAAACAGTATACACTATTTTGAGGGAAATTACAGAGCTATTGGTAACAGTGCAATGTGGAGGGGTTTTGATAGATAAAGATTTGTTGTTGAATTAGTCAGGTTCAAAAGGAATCTCAAGGCTGCTTCGAGAAGTTGAGAACAGAATCTGCTGTGAGAAAGAGGGGCGTACAGGGCCTCAACATGGCGTGAGTCATCGGACGTATCATCAGTGAGACTCCAGCGCGTGGACAGCCCATGATACTCATTTAGCGAATCCATGCTTGGAGCGTGGACGTGTGATTAGAATATAGTTGCATATATAAGGAGGCTTGTTTCTGTAATAAATGGCTTTTGCGTGACTCACATTGAATCGGAATGCTGAGTCCTTTATCGTTCCAAGAGTGCAATATACTTATTGGTGAAGAGAGAAGAGGTTGGCCTTGTTTTAGAAGGTTTGCCTGAGGTAAATGCTGGTTTGACAATTCATCTGACTGACACTCCAACAGTTCAATGGTTTCCCTGTTGCAGTTGAGACGGACAAACAACATAGACCAAGTTTTTCCAGGATGAAAGTAGTAGATGCCATTTATTGCCACAAGTGCATTCCCCCACATTTCCCCAAATGCCCATATGTTTTTCCAAAATGGAGGCAGACTGAAACTGCTTGGAGTGAAATATCTGACTTAACCAGAAGTCAGGATGTCTTCTTCATGATGAATTTAAAGGCACCTCTTTTGTTTGTTTGTTTTGTTTTGTTTTGTTTTGTGTTTTGTTTGTTTATAGGGAATTCTAGATATGGTGAATTAAAAGGTATTTTGAGCCTCACTTGCAACAGCAAGCCTGGACCATATGTGTGCAGCAGTTCAGGAGTGCCTAGAGTGTGCAAGAACTAGGTTTGTAACTAGAACAAATGACTGTCCTTTGGTTTACCCAGCAGACTGTTGCAGAGAAGGGAAGTTTCCACTCCTTCCAGTTGAAGTTTTTGCATTTCTGATCTCTCACAGGACACTGGAACTTGGATATTTCATCTTAGCTTCTCTGAGCTATTTGTTCAAGAGGCTTTTGACCAGTGATTACTGCATAAATAAAGTAGCTTTGGTGCTGCTGACAACATACACCCTAAAAGCAATGGTTGCTCAAATGCCCACTTCAAAGCTGACAGCTTTTCTGAACGAAGTACCATGATTGATACAATTGAACAGTTACTGGCCTCCCATGGTTTAAAGAAAAATAAGTTGCAGCTCAGAGTTGGAGTAAAAGGTGGACAGCGCTACAAACGGTCATGGCAAATGTGGCTCAATAAGGCAAATATTGTGAGGTGGTCAAGGATAACAAGAATAAAATTATGACAAAACTTGTTTCCTCACTGTTCTGAAGTATTAAAACATAGTTAAAATGTACAACAACCTACTGTCTGTCCATTCTTAAACTAATAAGTTTTAATGGTTGCCTCAAACTATATCAGCACTTGCATCAGGAACTTGAACTTTATTTCGTGGATGAGTGACACGATGGGAAACAACCGGGGATACATGCTGAACTGACCTTTGGGAAGGAGTGAAGGTTAAAGGTGCTTCTTTCTTGGAGATGCTGAGCCCCTTGGTCCTGTTTAGAGGGTACAACAGCACTTGGGCTACTTGCAGCTCAGGCTTGGTTCTGTGGCACCAGTATATTTGTGAATTTGGTGTTCATGCTGTGTATTTTTGACAATGGCCCTCTTGAAATGGGTTGTATGAGTGAGAGGCCAGGAATTGAATGCTCTGATAGTCACTCTTTCTTCTCACTTCTGTGAAGCTGCAATGATTTCCTTTGTAGTCTGCAAGCAGGTATTGCAAGAAATGAAGAATAGCCAGAAACTTAAAAATAAAACTATTTAAACTGGATTCTGGCTTGCTGTGCTGTTCATTCAAACTTTGGCCTTAGCAGTTAAGCAGCAGAGATCTAGCTCTTGGCTGAGAACTGTAGAAGGCATTTAAACCTTGTATGCAAAAAACCTACTTCGTGAGAATACAAAATAAATGTCTGTAATTGTTCAGACAAGCTGCCAGCAGCTTGAGGGCTGCCACAGACTGGTGTATAAGTGTAACTTCAAGACATTCTTGTTCTTAATAAAAATTAAATGCTTCCTATGGACTTTCTCATTCAAGACAGATGCTAATCCCTTCAAATCTTAAGGTAATGCCTGATCAGGTGTTAGGTGCTGTACACGTGTGTAACAAAAATCATATTAAGCAACTTTTTTGTTAACTGTGCTCTGGCAAACAAGTAGTGCTGCTAGACTTTGGTTTTGCTTCAAGATGACTGGCTTCTGAAGCTTCTGAAAAAGCTTGTGTTGTATTAGCAGCAATCCTGTTTCTTGTCTTAAACATATTAGAAGCATCTATAACATATGATATAATCAGAACAGATTGTGACCCTCCTACCCCTTGATTTGAATGGCATTCTTGCAATGTCAGGTTCTAGCTAGGGGGTTATAATTGTGTTCTTAGCAATCAGATGTATTAATTATCTGTGATTATGCTGTGTAGAAGAAAATTGTGCCCAGTATGTAACTTGCCTCAAATATTTGGCTACTGTAGTGAATTGGAAATGTTTCTTTTTGATGGTGTGTAGAGAGAAATCTTGCCTGCTTTTCTCCCTGCTAGGCTTCTTTGTCTTCTGAAAATGAATCTTAAGATACCTGTGTTTCTTTGGAAAAACTGCTGACAGTTGAAGAAATGAAGGCGGACAATGGGAAAGTTATGTGCCTTGGGAATATGACAGCTTAATCTGCTCTTCCATGAGTGAATAGGTGTGTCTTGCAGGAATTCATCTATGGAGGCCCATGTCTTTCATAGTAGATGGAAGATAATTCACCTTTATTCATTAGTCTATATGAGAATGTATTTGGAATTGGCTGGTATGTCACCTGCTGTAATCTTAGTGGTTTTGACTCAGTAGTGGAATAATGCTGATGAGCGGATAGCCAGGCTCTGGTGTATGTTAATGCATACAGCTCCTCTAAGTGGCTTTGGCCACCTGTCATGTGGCTGGTAAAATAGTGACTTATGTCAAAGACACACTGCTGCAGTCTTTGCTTTTGCATTCTTTTGAAGCTTGTGCTTGTTTACCTCTCACCTGAACTACTGTGAGCAAGTCAGTCTACTACCCAGCACCTGCGGCTGAGATGTGACTTGGGAACACTCTCACCAGCTAAGGAGCTATGTGAAAGCCTGGATTTTCCCAGGAAGCTGAGCACAAGCAGGTTTTGCCCCCTTCAGAAGGCCTACAGAAAAGTCTCCACCTTTGGACCCAATTGCATGGGTCCCAAGGCAGGGAAATAATTCTTTAAATGCCTACAATGCTTTTGTATGTTAAGCTGTAGTTCAAGCATTGCTTAAGGTCAGAAACAAGAGTGATCAGGTTCTTTGCAGGACAATGGCATATTTTTTCTTCAGCCAAAGCCTTGGAAGAAAATTCTGCATCTTCAGGACTGAGGTGAACCTATTCCAGGGTTAGAGACAGGAAAATGGCATCTTTTTATAGGGAAATATGTGCCTTCTACATGCCACACAGAAAAGTTGAAGTTGTCTGCAACTACAGGATCAGATTCAAATGTTGCATCAGGTCCTATGCATCCTGTTTTGCTGGGGATCCTAGGTTACCTTATTGGGGAGAAAAGTCATATAGAAGTTGTTATGGGGCAATTTGAGGTTGATCATGGCTTCATTTTTTTTCCTATGGACACTGCCATGATTGCTGCTCTGACAATATAACTTGTACTTTAGAGTTACCTTGGTCCTTGTGAATAAATGTAATTTATCAGTCCCTCAGAATGACCTATTCTGTATTTTACTTGCTGAGCAACATCAGAAGCTGAAAGAATACTGTTCTAGCTTTTCTTGCTCAATCTTTCCTGCTAATTAAGAAATCCCAAGGTCTCCAGTAAAGTGCTGGAAAAAAACCCCACATTTCAGGTGGGGGCTGAGATTTGAGACTTGTCAGACTTGGGAGAAGGAAAAAAACAAATAATCTGGGAAGAGAATGCTATGCTTTTCCAAGAAGGTGGTAGTTAGGGCTACCTAGCACCCCTGTGTTATGATACAGAATGGACTTTATCTGGGTCTTGGTCAAGAGAAGACAGCTGGACAGGTGTTTGTTTCAGTGCCTCAATTTCTGCATGCCTGCTGGACATGTAGGGGTCTGGTTGTATTTTCAGTGCTGAGGGTAAAGTCTGTAAGAACTCTCAATTAGGCTGTCGTCATGTGTGCAGAAAGTGCTTGCCCCTGTGGCTTTGTATTCCTGTTTTTTTGAAAGCACACCAGCTGGAGTCAATGGTATTTGATATGTGTGGGTTTTGGCCAATCTGGTATTTGACTCTATCAGCTGGTTATCCAGCTGTGGGGTCCAGGTCCAATTTTGGACTCAGGAATGTTCAAAAATTATTCCAAGACACAAACGAGGTCAGATAATGCTAAACAATTTTATTTTATTTTATTTTTATGCCTAAAGACAGAGTAAGTCTATTTCATTTTCACACCTAAAGCCAGAGCAACAAAGAAAAAGGGGGGGAGAAATTAGGAGGAAAGTTAAGCAAGCATGCAAAGAAGATAAGCAAGAGATAGTCACCACCAGGGATCCAAACGTCATCTCCTGTGGGGCAGCTCTCAGGATCCAGGCCTTGGTAGTGCTGGCAGTTCGCAGGTCTCAGATCCTGGTAACGCTGGCAGTTTGCGGGTCTCGGGTCGTGCCGGTATCAGAGTCCAGGTTCTGGTATCAGAGCCCAGGTTCTGGTAGGTGCTAACAGCACTCGGGTCTCAGGTCCACCGGTCCCAGGTTTTGGTCCTGATGGTGGATGGCCACATTTGCAGGTCGTAACTTGGTCATTTTATGGCAGTTGGTGGCGACCGTTGCCTGAGCGCACTGCAGGCCTAGTTACAGATGTTGGCGGCTGATATTGCTGGAGCTTCACTTGAACTTACATGAGCTTCAAGCATTCGAGTTTTAGAAATTCACAGTGATCGTGCATTTTGCACCTTTATTCACTGTATTTAGGCCTTTACAACAGGCCCCATTAAGCAAGCAGTGCGAGCAAGCATTTTTCTGTAACAAGCAGGCCTTAAGTATATTATTTTAGCAAGTAAGCTTTCAGACAGCTAATTCACAATATCTCAGCCTTCCACACTTATGCTGTGTGTTAAGGACTACCGGCTTTCACACACACTAAACCGTATGCTGAGAGCCACCATCTCTCACACCAGCTCCTGGTGGTAGTATGTTGTTGTCTGTGGTATGGCTTGGCCCTGAAGGGAGGTGGGGCTTTGTCTTGGCTGAAGGGTTTCACAGGAGTTTACCGACAGCAGAGCAAGGGTGACCTGATTCCACCCCCAGTCCCTGAAAGATGTTTTCTCTGTGCTCAACTGTTTGACTCTAGGCTTGACCACATGGTGTTGTGTGGTCAACCTCTGCTGTGTCCTGGCCAGCCCCTTAGCAGGCCCATCAGTCCCATCCTCGCTGGCCAGCAGCTGCTCTAACATCACTCGCTCCTGCACAGAGGCTCTTCATTTCAGGTCCAGCCTATTTGCCAATTTTGAACTAATGTCTGATTTAAAACTATTTTCAGCCTGTACTTACTACAATGAAAATACCAAAGGAATTGATTTCTTATATTCCTCACATTATATTGCTCCGGATTCCTGTCTAAGTGCGGAGGGGCTAAATATGATTCATGTAATCTGCTTTCCCACTAATAATTTCTTCAATTACCTATTACAACTCAGGAAAGAAAGACCAAAAAAGGAAAGGGGAGAGACTAACCTGGAGTGTATGTTCAATAAAGTTCCACGAACAACAACCAATCATTAATTATCTAATTGGCATTCTGTGAGTCTTTTAGCCATAATCTCATTACTGTAATTAATTGCAAGAATCATTTTGTAAACAGAGCACAATAAAATATATGCAACATAACAGCACCAAAATTAAATCTAAATCCCAGAATGAATAACTGAGAAAGCTGGAAGATATTACTAAGAGTAATGGTGTCATTAAAGGAGATAATATTTCAATGTCAAAATCTGGTGGGCTACTGGTGCTGCAGGAGTAAATCAACAGTGTTTCATTGAAAGGACTGGGCCAGATCCACTTTGGTGCAATTAATCACAACTCCATTAAAGCTTGGAGGGGAAGGGGATGGCTTCTTAGCTAGTAAAAAAAGGATCTTTTTTAAGTTAGTGGGACTGGTACACGTTGGTAAAGCTTCTGTGCTAGGCTGGATTGTTGTGCCTAACAGGTAAGGTTGTCCAAGAGCCTAAAGCATTTAGGACAGGTTGTCCCTTTCCTTTTAGCATTTAAGATGTGCTTGAAGGCTTTTGCATCCTGTTGAATGTCCTCCCTTTGGCCAGGTTTTCATAGCCCTTCACTTCTCATAGCGGTAACCCTACTCTACTTTCTTGGGTGCTTCTACAATAAATACTCAAATGATGCAGACAGATCCTACAAAAACCTGCTGGGCTTAAAGCAAAGCTATTGTATGACATTTTAAAGATTCTACATCTAATATTCTAGCATCACAATATGTTACTGGTTTTGCCTTTACCAGCCTTTTGACTTCAGCTAGTATTTTGTAATCATTTTCTCCTTTTCATTTTATTTTTCATTATTTTTTCTAAGGATCAATGCTGGCATTTGTTTAAACACTAAAACACACCTTATATAAAAGGAAGCCCCACCAGCCATAGGCTTGGTTGTGCCATCAATTTTTCTGAGCAGGATTCCCAGCTGACTGCAGTGGGGAGTTGCTCAATAGTATTGAAGACGCAAGTCCCTCTACAGAGAATTTCTGTTAAAAACACAATACCTTCTAGCCTAAAAGGTCTGTGTGTAGTGCATTAATGTGGGAGAAAGCTGAATTGTACAAAGAATCCACAAAAAAAAAAAAAAAAAAAAAAGAAGGCAGACTCTAAACATGTCCTGCCTAGTGCAAACGGTTGTTCAGATGAATGCTGCAATGTGAGGGAAAACCCCATATTAATACCTCCACTTCTGCCTGCTGAGATCTGACAAAGCAATGGTCAAGCTGTTGTCCAACAACAAGTTGTTGTCCCCTTGGGGCAGCGTAGCAGGGAGGTTTGCCTGATGGTAGCTTGGATGGAGGAGTGCCCTGGCCTGCTGCTCAAGGGGTGTTTGGTTTACCTGGACCAATAAACCTAGGTCCAGATTTTGAGGAAGACTTCACAGCCTTGTTTAGCATGGTGCTGTTCCTTGCTGGCATGTGCTACCTGGCTGCTTTGTGTGGTACCGTACCAATGTGTATGTTGGGGTGTGCTTTAGAAGGTTTGCCGTGACACTATACTGTCTTGAGCTCCTGAATGCAGAACATCCTTTAAATTCTCCCTCAGAGGAAATTCTACAAAGGAAATGCAGAACATCTTGTTAGTTCGGATTTTAATGATGAACGCCTTGTGGCTTTCCCTTTGATACTCACAGTTTGATTCCATGAGCAGGCTGTACCTTGTTTGGCTCACTATGCCTCTTCTTAAGTCAGCAGATGCCTCCAGGTAAAACTGAGTGTTAGCCAGTTCTGTAAATTAGGGGAATACCAAAAGAGTGGAAATGCAGCTAAGCCAGAGAATTGCATTTTATTGTGACCAAGAGAAGATGTTTAAAGTCACTGACTAATTTTGTTTTAAAAGACTTAAATGTCATTAAAGTATGTTTTGCTTTGGAAGGGTGGGTTTGATGTTTTATAGAGTCAGTCTCATGTTTAAGTTAATTTGTCCTCAACAATGCACTACTGGTACATTTAGCAAGTATACATTTTAATGCTAGGCCTAAATTAGATGCCTTTTATTCCCACTAAAAATAAAGTGCACCAGCTGTACGAATTAATATTTTCCAAAGTAATAAATATTATGAACTTACTCTAAGACACACTGGGACAATATTATTGTGGTTTTAGACCAGTAGCCAATTTTTACATACG
Organism: Streptopelia decaocto; assembly: GCF_964273445.1. Lineage (NCBI taxonomy): Eukaryota > Metazoa > Chordata > Aves > Columbiformes > Columbidae > Streptopelia > Streptopelia decaocto. Next base: position 29,995,412 of record NC_138658.1, read on the forward strand.
CTCTGTTTGGCATGCTGTAGAGATGGTATACAGGTGCCTGTGTTGTTTTTGTGGTTTTTTTGGTTTGTTTTTGTGTTTGGGGTTGTTGTTGTTGTTTTTAATAGAATCACAGAACAGTTTGGGTGGGAAAGGATCTTCTAAGCTCATCCAGTCCAACCCCCTGCTATGAGCAGGGACACCTTCACCCAGATCAGGTTGCTCAGAGCCCTGTCCAGCCTGGCCTGGGATGTCTCCAGGGATGGGGCATCCACCACCTCTCTGGGCAACCTGAACCAGTATCTCACTAACCTCAGTGTCAAAAATTTCTTCCTAATGTCCAGCCTGAATCTCCCCTCTCATAGTTTAAAACCATTACCCCTTGTCCTGTCCTAACAGGCCCTGGTAAAAAGTCTGTCTGTGGCAATGAGGAACAACGCATTCAGACACAGACAGAGACGCAAACAAACAAAGTTCTTGTTAGCAGGTGAGAGCAGAGCCAGGCAGAGCTGAGCTGACTTTTGTTAGCAGTTCTCAGCTTATAAGTTTACAGTTACAGGCCTGGACCAAGAGGTTAGACGGGATGTTTTTTCAAAAAATGTTATCCCAAACACACCACACTCATGTTGTGACTTTTTTCAGTCACATTCCCCTGCATATCTTGTGGACAGCGTTCTGATCCACTCATTCACACGCCCAGGCCCAACATTCACACATCATACATATGGGGGTGGTTTTCCAACCCAAGATACCATTCTCACTGACCCGGGCTATCACTCGTACACTCATAAAAAACATACTTCTGTATAACCTGTCCAAGGCCCTGTAGCTGGAACCGCATGTCCTGCCGTTCCCGCACTGTCCCCATCATTTTTTTATCAGCCCCTTTCAAGTACTAAAAGGCCACAATAACCCTGTGTAAAGATGCATTTAGGATGCCTCAGTGTTCATCCCAGCCCAGATCAGCCACCTGTGAGGTGGGCAGGGGCTGTGTTCACCCTCTCCCACTGCACAAATTTACTATTTCCATGTGGGTCTCCCTCTGCACAAAAATCTGCCGTTGGCCCAGTGACATCTACAGGGCCCACCCGCTCCCGCTCCTCCTGGGCCAGCTTCTTCATGTGCTGCTGCTGGGTCCCAGCGAGGACCTCAGCGGTCAAGCTGGGGCCACAGGTGCTCAAGCTGGTGTCCTTGCTGTCCCCTAGGCATCTCACCAGCACTTGATCCTGGTCACAGGTGCTCTCTGCTGCATACGCCACCGTAGGACATGGGACAAGGAGCAGGCATGGGCAGGAGCTGCACCCTTTGGGGGAGGCTCCACCCCTTGGGTTAACTGCACGAGCTGCACCCCTTGGGTTACCTGCACAGGAGTGTCACCAGAATGGAGCAGAGGGGCAGAATCCCGTCACTCCACCTGCTGGCCATGCTCCTTTTGATGCAGCCCAGGATACAATCGATCTTCTGGGCTTCAAGTGCGCATTGCCAGCTCATGTCCAGTCTTTCATCCACCAGTACCCCCAAGTCCTTCTCCTCAGGGCTGCTCTCAATCCCCTCACCCCCCAGCCTGGATTGATACTGGGGGTTGCCCCAACCCTGGCGCAGGACCTTGCACTTTTCCTTCTTGAACCTCATGAGATTTGCGCAGGCCCACTTCTTGAGCTTGCCCAGGTCTCTCTGGTTGGCATCCTGTCCCTCAGGCATGTCAGCTGCTCCACTCAGCTTGGTCTCATCTGCAAACTTACTGCACATGCACCTGATCCCACTGCCTATGTAAATGACGAAGATGTTAAACAGTGCTGGTCACAGAACAGACCCCTGAGGGACACCACTTGTCACTGGTGTCCATCCACACATTGTGCCATTGACCACCACTCTCTGGGTGCGACCATCCCACCAGTTCCTCAGCCACCATACAGCCCACCCATCAAATCCATACCTCTCCAATTTAGAGGAGTGATGTTGTGGGAACCGTGTCAAAGGCTTTACAGAAGTCCAGATAGATGACATCTGTAGCCCATTCTTTGTCTACTGATGTAGTTACTTCATTGTACAAGGCCACTAGGTTGGTCAGGCAGGACTTCCCCTTGGTGAAGCCATGCTGGCTGTCTCAAATCATATCCCTGCCCCACTTAGTGCAGCTTCTGGGAGGATTTGTTCCTTCTTCCCAGGCACAGAGGTGAGGCTGACAGGTCGGTAGTGCCTGGGGTCCTCCTTCTTACCCTTTTTAAAAATGAGTGCAGTGTTTCCCTTTTTCCAGTCACCAGGGATTTCACCTGACTGCCATGACTTCTCAAATAGCATGGAGAGGGGCTTCGCAACTATTAATATGTCAGCCAATTCCCTCAGGACTCTGGAATGCATCTCGTCAGGTCCCATGGATTCATGTATGTTCAGGTTCCTCAAGTGGTCATGAACCAGTTCTTCACTTATAGTTGGAGGGACTTTCCTCCCCCAGTCCCTGTCTTGCAGTTCATTCACTCAAGAAGTGTGGGAACAGAGCTTGCCCATGAAGACTGAGGCAAAGAAGTTGCTGAGTACCTCAGCCTTCTCTTCGGCAGTTTTTACCAGTGCAGCCCCAGCCCTTTTTTCTTAGTGCAGCTGTTAGATCAGTGGCATCCCTTAATTTATATCTCACATCAGCAGTCCCTGGAGGATGTGCCCACATCCCTGGCAGTAGTAAGGACACCAGGACCTTTCACAGGACATAGGCATTGCTTTACCTAAACGCTGTGTCTTCATGAAACCTAGGAGGGTAAGGTGTTTGGGTTCTTGTACTGGGGAAGCTTGGGCATGCACAGAAGCTCTCGAATGGCTTCTGCGTTTTAGCCTAAACCCTGCTCTGGGTACTGGAGCACTTGGGATTTGAAGGAGGGATGATGCTCTTGCTGTGGGGTGGCTGCTTGTTTGGGTTATGTAGCCTGGAAAGCATTTGTGGTTATATTGAACTGTGCTTGTTTGCTGCATCTGAGCAGTGTTTGAAATTAGATTATTTCTAAAGTTAGGTGCTGAGTAAGGTTTTGGAAAATGTTACCTGTCATAAAATACAGGGTGTTTTGTATTCGAAGTAGCTATTACCTTCCAGGTAGCAATAGCTATTTTTCCGCAGTGACTTACATGGCACTTTCCATTGGCTTTAATCCTGACCCTCAAGAAACAGAGTTTTACCATCTGCCTGATAGCTGAGTTTGGGAAATAAGCTTCTGAAGGAATAGTAGATCTATCATCTGTCCATGTGGGATTATTAAACTGAAACAGCTATGTAGTATTTTGTCAGTTGACTCCCATCTTCAATTTGAAACCCAGACAGCTCAGTTTCTCCATTTACAGCTCTGAATATACTTGGGGAACTAATAAATTGAAATGACAGATGCATAGGGATTACAGGATATCAAACAGTATTTTCTAAATGGAGTAATGACTGCTTTGAAAAAGCATCCTGTTGTAATAATGAAAACTATCTTTTTACATCTTCTGCTTGCTGGTCTGGAATCACCAAAGAGGTAAGAATTTTTCCTGCAGCTAAAGCACTCAGCAAACCTGCTGTGGAATGTTTGCCAGTGGTTTGCACTCTGAATAACAAATGTAAATAAGCCCCTCAGCATGACACTGGAAATATTGGATATAACACTCCTTGCTGCTTAGCCTGACTTGAATCTTTCACCTGTCTGAAACCTCACCCTCTAAATTTACACTAGAAGTTTTCATTGGCAGGAGATTTTAATCTTTGCTGGGCCATGCTACACTTAGGAACTTAGTAGAAGAATACTATTTTTTTTATCTTGTTTGATTTCATTCAGAGATTATGTTGTCCTAGCTTTTTCCTATATTAATAAACTTCATTCTTGCTCTTATGCCTCAACTCTATTATGCACTCTTTAAAGGGTCAGATTTTAGCCTCAAAGGCTCATTTAGCTCCCAGACCCTGGAGAATAATGAAATGGTTTGCCCTGAAATAGTGCACATGTTGTATTCTCCAACCTTATTCTATTACTCCTCTCTTCATAAGGATGTTTTTCTGGAGACAATTTCCCCCATAGTGCTATTGCCTCACGACGCCTGTCTGCCCTCTTAAAAGATCTGTTGGCTAATGCAGCTTCAATTTTCTCTTCTGAGTTTCCATCACAGTTGGTATAGCATTATTATGAGAATTCCTGATATCCTGGTCACAGGTTTGGTGTGTGGATGATTTGGCATCTTAATTGTGGGGGTGGAGGCACAGCTGGATGGATAGACTTGTTTCCCTTTTGTTTCTTTCCCTTCCTCTTTACCTTTATAGACATAAAGACATGTAGCAGCAGTCTTAGCAACATCACCAAAAATACATCTTTACCACACTTCGGCCCCCCTGGTGAACGAGAAATGGCAGCCTATGCCTGTGATGAGTAACGGGTCTTCAGAGGCAGTTATGCTGGAGGGAATAATTCACTCATGGGTCAATTCACTGTGACTGCTTCTATTGCTGTCCTTAAATTAATCTTTTAACAAATTGGAGAATTGCTATTTTATTGTTCTTGTGGCAAATAGTTTAATTTCTAATTTCAGTATCTCTTCCTCCCTCAAATGGTGCCAGTGTGTGGTTAAAGCTGTCTCTACCATTTGGCTTTGTTTAATGCATTCCTGCAGTAAAGCTTTTAAGAGCACAGTATCAATGCATCAGTGGTGGCTGCTCAGACACCTCTATGCATCAGTTTCCTCAGAAACATGGCACAAAATCTGTGTTATAAAGGCACATGTAACAAATACAGATAAATTCCAGCTCTGCTATAGCAACATATCTTCTTAAACAAGATCCATAGGTGGTTAATGCACTGAAGATTTTAAAATGTCAAATGCAAGTATAAAGAAAGAAAGGATCTGCTTTTTGGAGGGAAGATTATTAATTTCTTGGCTCAGAACAGCAGATAAGACTAATTTCTGACACATGATATTTTGGAGGCTTGTACTACAGGAAAGCTTGCACTCCTCAACACCTTCTTCATTCCCTGAAAACATTTAGAGCAGCTATTTTCTCCTTCAGATGACAATTTTCATTTCAAGCAGGCTACAAGAGGTCATTTAGCTAATTTATGTGAAGGTGAGGGAGGGTTGGTGGCACAGATTGAGAAATCAGGGAGACATGCAGCAAATAAGACTGCAAAAATAGTTGATGAAGTGCCATTGCTGTCAGCATTTGCAACTGTAGATTAAGGTGTTCACATCCTAATTTAGCCTCGTGCTTGAGGCACACCATTAACCTCCTGACAGCTAGCAAAGTGCACACACTATGGATCACCTGATCATTTTTTCCCCAAAATGTTGATGGTTTAAGTGCTGAAGAAGTGTTAATATTCTCTGGCCACAAGCGTCTGTTCTAATTTTAAACTAAAGTGATTACAGGGAGATATGGGGCTGATGCTATTGAAAGGGACAGTGTGTTGTCTGTGAGATACACACAATATTCCCAGCTGTTGTCACACACATCAGCAGCCTGGCTTCTCTCCAAGCTGTGTGTTACAGCAAATTCCAGAAAAATACAAATTCAGAACATGTTATCGTCTATGATTAATTTGCCTGCTTATGCAATGTTATTCCAGGAGCTGCACTCGGCCAATGCCAACACTTGGCATGGGTTTTGCTCCAGTTCTTGCCCTGCTTTTAGGAAGATTTGAATTATCATGCATAGGGGAGGATTATGGTGTGGGGGATATTTGTTTTTCTGTGACAGTTGTGTTGAATTTGATGTTTGAAAGGTAGCTCCTGTTCTAAAGCTTGCATTCATCTTGATGTATTGTGGATAGTAGAATCATTTTCTCACGCTGTGCATCAGCATGGCTTACACAGGTTCCCCAAAATGTTTTGTTCAAATACATTCAAATACAGCCAATAAAGTACTTGCAGAAAAGATAGTCTAAATCCTGGGATTTGATGGACAGTCCATGTGAGACCCCATACATGGCTCAGTGAGGCATAATGGAGAAATAGCAGCTCTGTGCTGTGCTGCACCCAGGCAACTATGACAGCACCTTTCTCCCTCCTCAGCTTGTTGCAAATTGAACCCGCAATAGATTTTTGTTTAAAGTGGTCAGAAAAATGTTTCCAGTGGAATTTGCTATATAAGCAGGCTAGCTTCAGCTATTACTGGATTTCCTTGTTCTCCCCTCTGAGATACAGGGATTTGCAGAATACTTTGATTCTGCTGGTATTTCTCTGGGCTGGAAGAAAATACCACCTTGTTCTCATTGCTCTGTCTTGAACTTGCTGGGGTTTGCAGCACCCTTCTGCTGTGGAGGAGGCTTTTTGCAGAGATGCAAGGCAGAACAGTTCTGTTCAGTGCAAAGTTGCACCCTGCTCCTCTGCCAGCCCTTCTCCCTGTGCTAGGGCACGACAGATATTAGCAAGTGTATAAAAGTTCTCCCCTCCATGAGGTTTGTGATTTTCTTTAAGAACTTGCTGTCTCTAGAAGAAAAAAATTAACTGGTGTGTGCCTTGGATTCCATCACCTTTGAGTAGTAACTAGTGATCACTAGGAGGGTGAATGAAAATCAAAATATTCAAGCTGGTGTTTTTGGTTTTTGTTTTTGTTTTTTTTTTAGCTCATGAGTTGTGTTCAGGTTGGATGCAGCTGCTAAGCTCTTGCTTTTATAGTTTGAGGTCTGCAAGGGAGTCATATCACCCTGCCCTCCTGAAATGATTCACGTGGTAAGTGGGTGAGTCACCCCCAAAGTGGAGAATGCTTGGGTCATCCCTCAACAACTGGCTGTAGTACCATGAGGAGGTGGTCCCTTTCCAGAGTACTGGTGTTACAGTTCACAGGCTGACCTTCTTAGGTGTTTTTTTTCAAAAAAACACTGGGAGCCTGTGTATTTCTCCATGTGCTAGAAGCACGGCTACATGCCAGTCCTTGGAACTGGGTATGTAAGTGCATTAGATGAGTGAAAAAGGAGACAAAATCCTTCCACAGAGGAAAGTGACTCTTCAAGAATGACTCAGAAGCTGCCAGGATAATGAAATGACTCTTCCATGGCACAGGGAATTCGGAGATGGTGTTATCGCTGGTTTTCTCTATATTCTTTTTCCCACTATCTCCTTCAGGCATCTGGGCTGTTAAGGATGCTTGAGAAAAGCAGTCTTGGCTTGCAGCAGTGGCTTTAAATGCAAGATGTGCCTATTTTTATGTTCACAAACTGAAAATACTATCAAGAGATAATTGGCAAGTATATAAGTTAAGGTAGTCAAGAAATACTCTCAGAAATAAGTATTTGTGACTATCTAGGATATTCTCATTCCATCCCCTGAAATGCTGCTGCACTTGAAGTAGCAGCCTCAAGTCTGTCTGAGGTATGCAATTCCTGCAAAAGCTCAAGAGAAAATGTCACTGTGTTCAGTGCAAGTTTGATGCAGCTGTACTTAAAAGACAGTTCATTGCTGAGGGGCTTAGACTAGGTTTATGCATAGGTGTGTACAAAACCAGTTCCAGGACGACCGCTTTTCCTTTACTAAAAAAGGTAAAGCATACTGTTAAATACCAATGCATTGAAAAGGTTTTCTCATCAGACCTCTGTATGGTGATAATTGCCCACTATAATGTGCTACTTGTTTTTTTAATAGACTTAAATAGTTCCACGTTATGAAACAGTAGGTGCCCACACAAATCAGTGCTTTGTCTCTACTAGCCAAAGATAGCAATTCCTCTTCCTCCCTGAGTTGGAAAGATTAATTCTAGTTTGCTTTCCAGCATTTTTTTGGGGGGTATGTGTATTGCTTTGTAGTGATTTGTTTGGCTCTGTGCAATTCTAAACCTGGCTCTAGCTGTCCCTGTTGCATACTTCTCTGACCAAATTACATGGGCACTGGCAGAATATGATGGGAGACTTGTCCTGAGCTTAGAGGTTCCTGCTTCCAGCCCTGCAAGGCTGCTGCTGGTGGAAGTAAATTGAAACTCTGAAGGCAGAAAGCCAAGCAGAACCTTGTGGGGTCATGGTGAGAAAAGTCCTTACACTTTTCTGACTGTTGTGGGCTTCTGCAAGTGCATTAAACCAGTCTTTGTTTTCAATCCTGCAGTCTCCAGGCTTGCACTAGAGTCTGCAATTCCTTTCCTCTCTCCTGGAGAGGCACGGAGAGCTCACTGCTTGCCTAACCAGCCCTGCATGTGTTTCCTCAGAGCTAGTAGCTCCTTGAGCAAGAGAGACCAAACTTTTCCTGCAGCCCAGTTTAGGAGTGATGATCAGCTAATAGGACCAAAAGGGATTTGGGGGCAGACTTGAAGCAACAACTCTAGGTCAGTGACAGGAAACCTTCTGTTAGAATAACAGAATCATTTTGGTTGGAAGAGACCCTTAAGATTGAGTCCAACCATAACCTAACTCTAGCACTAAGCCATCTCCCTAAGAACCTCATCTACACATCTGTTAAGCCCCTCCAGGGATGGTGACTCTACCGCTGCCTGGAAAGCCTGTTCCAATGCCCAACAACCCTTTCTGAGAATAAATTTTTTCCTAATATCCAATCTGAACCTTCCCTGATGTGACTTGAGGCTATTTCCTCTCGTCCATTTTTCATGTTGATGTAGTAAGGACTTAAGAAGTTCATGTTTTCATTAGAAGACATTAATGTGTTTGAAAACACCAGTGTGACTCCTCATGTGACAGTGAGTCACTGAATCCTGGGTGCTCTGATGGGACAGTGGCTGCCACATACTGCAACATTGTGAAATGACAGTCTTAGTGTAAATGGGAATAGGGTCTAAAATATTAATCTCTGATTATTGCCATATAGGTCAAAACTATCTGTATTCTATAAACATGGCATTCAAGGGATCACTTACTTGCTATAGAATGTAATGTTAGTAAAAAATTAAGTGGAAGCTTTTTTCCAGTAGTTTTATGTGGGATAAATGTTTTTCTCCTCTTCCCAGTATTACCAGCTTTCTAGGTGGACAGATAAAAGCAGATAACTTCTGGACTAGCCTTCTGTTTCTGGGTCAGCCATTCACCGAAGAGGGACTTGCAATGAACACCTCTAGGTAAGCCTGGGGTTGAGTTCTGTCCTAGGGGATGCTATGAGCTGCCAACACAGCTGGAGAGAAACACTGAAATTGCAACAGAATTTACTTTACACAAGGGGAGGCAGCACCACCCAAATGGTAAAGGGAGCAGAAATCCTCCCTGGCACCAAACAAGCAGGAAGACCCAAGTTTCAAAGAGAATGGTTTTCCCCTGGCTGCTGGGTCCTTGTGAAAGCAGGAAGCACTGTGGGTCAACTCTACCTCTTTACAAAGAATTGTACCATTCCTATTGTGTCATAAAATTTGCTTTAATCTTCAGCCAGCTGATGTTGTTAAACAATACTTATTCCAGAACTTACTCACTAACATATTCCTTTGAGGTATTTCAGCTTTTAGGATGTGCTTGTATTGATTGTGAGGCTCTACTTTCTACTAGAGACTGGTTGTCTTTCCTTATTGAGTTAACTTAGTTTTTCCTACTGGCTTTGCCTTTGCAAAATAATTAATAAAATTTCTTTCTGATCAGCAATCTAGTCTGTAGAGCCCCTTACACTTTTCTGAGTAGATGAAGAGCTTCTTTGTCCAGTGATGTGGGATGTTCTGCGTTTAATGTAACATGAGGTACAGAAACTGCTCCCTGTGCATTGCTAGTAACAATGTGTGTAGGGGATGTGGCAGTACACCTAATGGGAGAGATGACTGGCAAGCATGTAAGATGGGGAAAGATTCATGAAAAAACACAGCTCCTATGAAGCATGCCCATGGCTCAGATTGTGGCCTAGAACAGAAGGTTTCTGTCAATATTTCCCAGTGGATAAATTGATCCTTTCTGAGAAAAAAAAAAAAATAATTAAGATCTACATTTTTCTAACATGCTATGTTTCTGTTCCAATTTCTTTATATTCAGTGACTTTATTATACTTCTAGTTGCTCTGCTTTTGTGGAACACCTTCAGAGGTGTTTACCAAGGAGGTGGTGTCGGGAATTCCTCAGGCTGTAGTGTGTCAGGTAATGGTTTCTATAGTGATTTTTGAACCACAGTCCAGAATGCTGCTTCTGATCATGTAGGGAATTGGAAACTTAAATGAGTTTAGCAGGAAATTAATATTGTTAGCCTTTTGTGCAGCATGGTTTGTTAGATTTGACTGCACTGATAATCTCATAAATCCATAGGACTAATGGGGGGCTAGTGTTAGTCCCCATTAATTTGTCTGTGCATCACTGTGTTGTGTATTGATAAGGATCGTGGCTGAAAACTTTGTGGCAAAACTAGTTCATCCAGCCACAGGAGATGACACATTCAGTATAGGGGGAACTGCGATTTACATATCAACGACAAGCCAATGAGCCACAGATCAGGCTAGCTGACCGATACTGGAGGTGGAGGATGTGCTGGAGGGCACCTAGTCCCATCTTCTGATATTCCCAACTTGGCACACAAAGGGAAAAAGCTGAGACCCTTTAACATGGCCTGAGACTTGTCGAGACTTGTCAATCTTTTGTAATCACCCCTTCCCTCCATATTTCTGCATGGCACAAAGGGGAAAAGCTGAGACCCTTCAACGTGGCGTGGGACTTGTCGAGACTTGTCAGTCTTTCGCAATCACCCCTTACCCCCGAGACTTTTCTATACTCGGAGAGCTACAAAGAAGCTCACCTAAAACAGCACTAGTAGGGAATCCACCACGCTGAGGACCCTCAGACCACCAGCCTCGCTGAGGGAATCCACCACCTTGAGGACCCTCAGCCCACCAGTCTCACTGCGGGAACTAGACCAGACGTCAGAGGACGCTGTGCTCCAGAACTACAAACCCCAGCATCCTCACCACGGGACACTGGAGGCCATACATCATCGTACAAGTCCTGTCATCCACGCTGTGAAGCCGTAAGAGTGTCTGGATCCCTTACCCTTTTCTTTCTTCCTTTCTCTCTGCTCTTTCCTTCTCTCCTTTTTTCTATATCCCAATTTCTTTGTCTCTCCTTCCGTGATATATTACTATTTCTCTCTCTCTTAGTTTTCCTTCCCCCTCTACCACTTTCTTTCTTTCTTTTCCTTTTCAATATATAAGTGTAACATTATCTTAAGCTCTGCTGTTGGATTCTTGTTAAGTCTTGTATTATAGCTACTAATGGTTGCCAATATATCACTCGTAGTAGGACTTTCGCTGTTAATGTATTGATAAGTTCTGTGATATCACAAAATACTTTTGCCAAGCCACTATTCGCTGTAACTAATATTCCAACACGTACTTTTAGTAAAACTGATAATTGAGTTGGACCCCTGGAGTGGTTGTCTGTCATTCATTTCACAAAACCGTGCAGAATTAACCCAGAGTTAACTCACACCTGGTCTCGTCTGTTAAGTCAGGGCGCGTGTCGCATTTAGAGTTAACTCATCCCTCATACCATCTGTTGGGACAGGACACACTGTTTAATTAAGAAAGGGTCTCTCCAGCCTGCTCTGCCACTGGTGTGCAGCACTACCTCCCTCGGGCCTTCCGGGTCTTGCACTAAGAGGTGGTGCAGAAAGATGGCTTCCTTAAAACAATATTCTCCAATCTACATGGCACAAACTACTTTGTATGCTGCTATATGCTGATATACATGCATGCCAGATACAGGCATGTATGTATTTATATACAGGTATTGCCCTGGTTTTGATGACCTGAGTCATCTCTCAATGCCAAAAGCCATTTCCGTGACACTTTGCAAGATAATGCTTACTTCCTTTCCTTCACCAGTCACCATGCTTTTTTTAACATACTTGCAAGCCTGCAGCTACAAGTCGTTATTTTCCTTAAATGTTAATTTATGACTTTTACCTATTTGAGCTATTGATTAATTACTTGTTAGAATAACACTCACTAGTCCCAGGTAAGGCAAGGCCCTACTGAGACAACTACTGTGCAAATGCATAGTAAAAATCCCTGCTTTTTAGAGTTTACAATATAAACTATATCCCTTTGATCAGCAATACATGATGGACTGCTGTGCCAATCTTGGTCCCTTCTGAAGCTGTCAGGTTTTTAATTTATCTTCTATTTAATCCTGTAAATTGCAGAATGGAAGTCTAGATGGACAAGGTAGCTGAGGTGGGAGGAAGGAGAAAAGCACAATGGAAATAAGAGCATCAAAAATGACGGACTAGTTTCTATATCTGAGCAATGACTAAAATAACTATGGCAAAATGACTGGAGATATGACAGGCCCATAGTTGTGAATGATATGGTGAATGGAAGTACGCGTAGGATGTTGCCTCTTATAGCACAAGAGCTACAAGGCATCTATATAGGTGTGCAGGATGGGTTAAAGGAGTTAATCTGTCACGCAACAGGTAGTTACACTCTTGGTGCAGGATATTGCACATACTAAAAGCTTACGGGCTTGAAGTATGGCCAGACAAATTAATGAAATAAAAAGACATTGCAGGTTATTAAACAGAGCAGCTTCCTCTGTCACAGGACCAATAGGAAACAACTTTCCAGCGGGCCTGGAAGTAGCAACTTTTCTCTTCAGGTTAACCCCTTAGATTCCCAGATAACAATTTCTGGCCACTGTCTGCCATGGGACATTAGTCCTTGCTGTGACTTGGTAAATCTTGGTCTTACCCTTCTGTGATTTTCACTTGGCATCATCTTGGGAAGCCTCGTCTGGTGACTTACTGGTACCCACTAGACTTTGTTACTCTTAAATTTGCCAAAAATTCTTTCCCCCTGTGAGCATATACTAGCTGTTGTTACCCTTTCCCCAAGACCACACTTGGTTATTTCTGCACACAAGAGTCATTGCTTTTCCTTGGGTAGCTTGTCATGACCAAACTCTTGAACAGTAGATGGGCATGTTCCTACTGTGCCAACCAGCTGGATCTGTTCCCTCAACTGTTACCTACGGCTACCTCCCGTTGGTCCTCCTGGTGTCTACCGGCTGCCTGTTTCTCTTCTACTGAAGCCAAAATAACCAAGTCAAAGGTCTAAGAAGCCATATATAACAAGACTGGAATCAAATAAATGAATCTGAGAGAAGGCTAAAAGCAGGTGTAGAAATAAATCCCAGTTATGCACAAACATGGAGATAACTTTGGCAATGGATGGTTTATAGTAGTAGGGGCATTAAGGCCATAGGAGGCCAGAACAAAGGAAGCTTGTTGGATGTTAGACACATTCACAGCTGGTCTCTTTTAGACCCACTGACATAAAATAAGGGGGTGCATGCAGCCTTCATTCCCAGGGCAAGAAGCCAGATATTTGGATGCCTCTGTCAAAGGGGAGGCCACCTCAGTTGACATAGCAATCCTATGAAGTCCTCTACCCATTATGCTCCTCTTCCATGGGTCCCAGGCATTAACAGCAGCAGCTTGGAGTGTCCTGCCTCGCTAGCAGAGGCAGCAGGATCAGTACCAAGCTAGTGGTGCAGCAGGAAAGGCAGTGCAAGCAGATGGTGTTTACTAAACCCTAAAACATCCAAGTTGCTACCCTAGTATTTCTGTGCAAGAATCGCAGCTGTATGCACAGAGGCAAAGGGTTGGGTTTGAAAAGACCAGTAGAGCATGTGTGTGGGGAATAAGACAGGACCTACAGAAACTATGGAAAGCTCATCCTTCTGGATGAACATTGGCAGACCAAAGCGCTAAACATGGGGTTTGCATGTAAGCACTTATTTCTGAGGCTCACGGCCTATATTTGGGCCCCAGCCATGGGGACTACTTTCTGTACAATACACTCCATAGGTGCAAGGTGCTTGGTTTGTGGGATTGGCTTGCAATCCATCTTTCTTCTGCTTCAGCTGCCCATAGGTTTCCCCCAGTTCAGAAGGGAGATTTTTCCCCTATTGAGCTGTGTTTTCATATATGGACCTGCCACACTTGCATTTGTTTCTGAATCCATGTATTTTTGATGAGTTATCACTGTCTTTGCACAAGGCATGGGTGTGGAGAGTTACATAGAAATCAGATAACCCAAAGAAAGCTGCAGGAATATAAGTAATACAAACACTTTTCATGATGGAAATGTCTGTACAGTGCATTAAAGTATATTCTGCATACTGTATATCTTTTCCTCTTTGAGACCCAATGGGTAACTTCAAGCAACAGTACCTGCAGAGACAGCATAATCATCACAGCTGTCTGTAAAGACTATATTAATGTGTCTTGAAAGAGTGATTAATGGGTTTTGACATCATCGCATTTTGTATTTAATCACATTACACATCTGTTAGGAATAGCGCGCTCCTAACCTCTGCAGTCAGAACCCATGATCTGCATCCAGATCATCAATTTGGCAGAAGCATAACACATGGTCTGTGGCAGGCCTTTGACAAGTTAAAGCTGTGTGCTGTCCATTGTGTTTTTAAAACGGGGTCTGTTCACCTGTGTGTCTCCTATATATGTGTATGAACACTCTCAGTCTCCTTTCCTGGTGAAAATCCCATGGTGCCAAAGCATACAGCCTGAAGATAAACTAAACCAAGTATTTTACTGAAGGGGAAGATGGGTTTGAGCTGGTGTCAGTACGCATGCCTCAGCACATGTGTTCCTAAAGCTTCCTTGGATCCCAGTTCTGCCAGCTGCTTCTTGTGTGATCTCTGTCAAGTTGCCTTCAGACTAGTTTTAAGGGCTTGCCCTGTTTTTCTCTAGACCTCATGTTCATCTCTGATTTGGTTGGTAGCGCTTTCCTATGTTGCAGGGCTCTGTGAGGATAGAGACAACATCGCGTACTACACTGGTAGAGGTTTATCTGTACAATAGAATACAAAGGCTTATGATTTGAAGACGATCCTACACATATTTGAACAGCACTTGAAATGTATGGGAGTCTCTGCCTGGAAATACATGGAACTAAATCGATGTACTTCAGCTAAAGGCTGTCCCAACATATCTTTTGGAACAATTCTGCTTTGAGTTCTTTCTGAAAATAAACTGTATAAGTAATGTCTATGTTACCATTTTTTCTTTGTTTTGCCTCAACCATCGAAACACTTCTCAAATAGGACCTGAGCATAGTATCACAAATACACAGAGGCCAAGAATTTTTTAAAAATTCAATTTTGAGTGTCATCTTTCTTTGGTACATAAAACACAAAGGACCTCTCCAAAAGATGCTGGGGTTTCGTTCCTGGGGTCTCCTGCTGTGCTGTGGCTGTGTATGGAACAGTCCTTGCTGGGCAGCAACTGGCAGGGAGAGGTGGTGGAGCTGAAAACGGGGTGCACAGCACAGTGCACACTGAGGTTTGCATTTTCCCAGGCTCCTGACACCAAGCAGCCCCACTTGAGAGTGGGCTGGTAGTGTAGTGGGAGATAATCTGATCTCTGGAGTAAAGTGAGTTATTGATGGCACCACACACTGAAGAGCAATCATAGCTCTGAGCAGCTCCATTCTCTTATCTTTGCAGATATGTCTCAGGGCTTAAAAGCAGACTATAGAGGTGAGCGTGAGCAGGAGCAAAGTCTGAGCAGGAGGAAAGTGTGAGCCTTTAGCGTACGCTTACGTGCCGTCTCCCTAAAATTTGTTGGACTGTCACCATTGCTAAGTGAGTGTTACTTCTCTGCTACTCTACAGAACCCCCCTGGGGGATCTGGGAGAAGGGCTTGCAAGTGATCTGCAGCTTTCATGGGGAGAGATGATTTCTAGTTTCACCTCACTCACTCACTCACTCACTCACTCACTCACTCACTCACTCACTCACTCACTCACTTCTTCATGTCAGTGATTTCATGATATGCAGGGTCTTAAGAAATCTCACGCTTCCTTTGGAAGATGAGATCTCTGCTTTGACAGACCGAGAAGAATTCATTTTCCAATTAAATACCAACTGTCACTCCAGGCTGGTTGCATGACCATCTACATCTGCAGGGCAATTTTCTTTTCAGAAAAACAAGTAATCTTATTTGCTCTGTGAATCTTTAAAATGGAGGATTATTGTGTTTTAAATAAACAATAAGTAGTTAAAAGACATTCCAGAAAAACAACAAAAAAACCCAAAACAAAACAAAAAACCCAAACAAACAAACAAATAAACAAAACCAAAACAAACAAAAACCCACCAGCCAACCTAAAACCCAAAATGAACCCAAATAACAGCCTATAAATCCCTTGTTGTGACTATTGTGAAAACAAGTATGTTATTGGACCAGCCTATGTCATCTCTCAGTGTCTATTTGCCTTCAAAAGAGTCAAAATATGTCCAAATGTCCATGAATATATGCAGGAAGCTGCTTTGATGGAGGAATAATTAGACAGTGGTACAACAAAATTATATTGGTGATTGATAATTGAGTTAGATGAACCATCAATCTCATTATCAGGGGAAGGGGACGAGAATCTCTTGTTCAACAAAATCTCCAAAATGGTCTGTTTCAGTCATTTGTTGTACACCTTTTTTTTGCAGTGAGGTTGGAGCCCTGTTGTGGAAGATCCTGTCTTCATCCAGTGTGGAAAAATGGCCCGTTCTGGATAAAACTAGGGGAAAAAGACAAAAAACAAAAACAAAAACAAACAACCCTGAGGCACTGCTGAAGAAAGAAGCAAGATGAGACTTTGTTTCAGAGCAACCATCTCTGTTCAGAAAAGCATGTCAATACCCATGTACATACTCTCCTGAGCAAGGTACAATGTAAGCACTAACAGAAATGGTTTCTTAACTCAAGGCTTCTCTGGTAGTTTCTCAGAGGTGTTGGGGGGGTAAATTTTGGTGTGGCTGGACTGTTTCCATCTTGTTAGAGGATGTTGCCTTGCATATAATGAATAAGCTGAGGAAAATCTTGGAAAAGAGAATAGAGCTTGACTGCATTTGGATCTGAGTATGGCACTGTCCTAAAGAGTCAGAAAATATTCCAGGTAAACCTTTGTTTAGTGAACACTGTTGGCTGCGAAACTATTCCCCATTGTTTGGCATTTTGTTTGCCAACAGGGAAAGCTGTCTGTGAGCCAGCCTGAATTTCACCAGGTCACTTCTGGGACCTAGCATGGGTAGTGTGCCTCGAGGACTTTCAGTATGTCCCTTACATGCTGTGAGTGAGAATTGCAGCTGGATTTATTTTCCCAGAGGACCACATGTCTCTGCTGAAGGATTCTGAAGTGCTCACAACTTTTAAAACAGGCAGGGGAAAAACATAACTGCAAAGGCTTGCTGAATGTAGAAGCCTGAGGGCCAATAGAAAAACTGGTGCAGGGCTTCAGTAGCTGTGCTTCATCCATTAACCTCTGGACTGAGTTTGCCATGGGGCATCATTAGAAGCAAAAGAATTGTGCCTTAGACACAAAAACCTCTCTGGTTGCCTGCCCTGCAGTCTCCCAACACCTTCTCATAGAATAAATTTGCTCCAGATTTTCCAAAGTTTCTGGAAAGGGAAGTTTCTAAATCAGTACGTAGCCCATCAGATTGGGACTTTGGTGAGATATTTGACTTAAACTCAGTGTACAGGCATATGAATGTGTGCAGGTCTCTTAATCTATGCCTATCAGAGCTAGATGGTCATATCATAGAAAATATTTTAAGCCAGGTGCCAAAGATTATACCTACAAAGACATGTTTGTGCTCATTCTGAAATGAGCATTTGTCATGTCCCCCACTCTGGCAGTGCTGGTGCGGTATTAAATACAGCTGAGACCAGTTTTAGGCTGTGAGTTGCAGTGTTGTGCAGTGTATTGTGTGTGTTTAAACATCTTACCTGTTTTCCCTATTAGCCTGGCTCCCTCAGGATTCAGTCTAACATTGCAAACAGCTTTAAATGTTACAAGCTATTTTAAGACTAACGCCTTGTCTGACAAATGAATGTCTTGCTGTGCTGCTTACATCCAGTCACCAAACTCAAATGTAACTTCAGAATAGCTCTAGTCTAAGACATTGGGTGTGCAATGCAGAGTCCTGGCATGGGGATAAGTGTAAATATCCTGTATGCTCAGAAATAGTAGTAAATTACCTCTGGCATTGGGAAGCAACTACTGTCATGTCCATTAGAACAAACCATGGTCTTTATTCCTGCAATGTCCTGTGGTGCTGCTACAGTGAAGTACTACAAAGAAATTTATCTTCTTTGTCTGCTTTTTGAGTCCTTGTAAGGCTGTGTTCATGGTCCTGAGTGCTCCACACTGTCAAAAGTTTTAAAAATTGACTAGTAAAAAGAACAGAAATAATTCCTTAATGAAATCAGGTGCTTATTCTACTGTGGAGTGATATAGTATCAAGGTTTTAGAAGCATTGACTTGTTTTTATATATTAATAGTTGAAATTCTCACAACAGACAAGATTTCTTATTATTTATGGCTTCTTACATTTGTGTTTATAAAATCTCTGGACTTTTGTTGCTGGGGTTTTATATGAACATGCATTTGAGAATCACATTTTTATATTTAAAATGTATTTGACACAGACAGAACTTTGGCAACTGCACTCAGTTCAGACTCCAACATCCAAAGGCAGAAGATAGTCTTCTGTTTAGAAGTCACACCCTGCAGTTGCTGCTCCATACTGACCTCACTGTTTTTGATTTACTGTAGTGGGAATGTAAAATACCCGTGGTTCTAGCTTAGCACCTGCCATTCACAGAAGGATGAAATCACTTGTATTACAGTTCATGATTCAAATGCCCAAAACCTCCTACAGAATTGGTCTAAACTGAGGAGGCTAAAAAAGCATGAATATTTTTCTTAAGCACTTGGCTACTAAGTAAAAGATGTTTCTGTCTTTGGCCACATAAAGAAAAGCTCAGTGCTACAGGTAATGACTCATAAACCAGGGTTGTTATGATTGTGTGACTTAAGATGCAGTTGCAAAGACTTCTGGATTTGTATTTACTAGGTGGCTCAGATGTAATGCTGGCTCATATATAAAACTCAAGTCTAGATCCAGCACTTAAAGCATTGGTACTCATAACCAGTGGTGCTCTGTGTCAGTCAGCCTGTGACAGAGCAGGCTTGGTGTTCATCTCTTCAGCAAAATCTGCTTCTGAGGTGTCTGAAAGCCATGAATACTCTCTGGACGCTGCATTGCTTGTAAGCAATATGGGCCATGTGTTAGTTTTAATTTCTGTGCTCCATGGGTTTCACAGTGTGATGTCTATTTACCAGGAGACCTTAATTAGTATTGTGATTTCACTAAATTAGTCCTTATGTCTGTTTTAGTGAAAACTGAACCAGTTAGAAAATAAAAAAAGCAATCATCTTAGCCACTAGGTGATACGGGTAAGCCACCAAAAATGGCTTGTTTTTTGCAACAAGATACTATGCTCATGAAAATGCTATGAAATAAAATGCTATGCTAAGGAATTGTACAAAGCTGGTGACAGCTGCCAAGCCTCCCAGGCAATGCTGGCCATCCTTGTGTCCTGCCTACAGACCACAGATTTGTACACATGTAGGCAAGGGCTGTTTCTGTAACAGCTGCCTGTTGGTTAATAGACATGTCTAAGAGGATGGATGGATCCACATGGCAATGTAAGGTAGAAATGCATGTCAAAGTCAGAAAGCAAGAGGTTTTGGGGGCTTAGTATGGAGAGGTGAATAGGAAACCCATTACAAGATTGCTGATTTACATTTGACAAGGGCAATCAATAGGATAAAAAAGGTAGATAGCTCTGCATTCCCAGATAAAGTGATAAAATAAACCCACATCCTAATGTACCCAAATTAGGGAGAATGAAAGTGGCCTACAGTGGGGAGAGAAACACTCAGATCTCTCCACAAGGAGCAGAAAGTACATGAGGTGGAGAGCCCTGGGCTTTTGAAAGACCTGACTCAAATAGTGCCAGAGAGCTGTGACTATGGAGGGAGAGAGATGTTCAGAGTCAGGCTTGCAGTAACTATAACTGTACCTTTCTCTTGGCCTCTGAAGCACTGAGCAGTTGTTGTAAGCTTGAAAGTCAGTTTTGCAGGGTGATGACCATGTGTCCCAGGAAGCTGAGGAGCAAGCTGAAGCAGTCAGAAAACTGATTTCTGGAAAAGACCTTAATCAAACCCACTAAGCTTGCGACAGCAGCCACTGGTGATGGGAAATGGGACTCGACTTTCAGAAAGAGCATTAGAAAGAATATTATTCTAGAAGAATTTTGGAAAAGACTCTGGTGCCCTGGTTTGGCTTAACTTCTGAAACCTTCAAACCCAACTGATTTCACCGGATTAACATCCAAAACAGAGCTATTTCACGATGGTGCTAACTGCTCCAGGACAGGTGTCTACAGAGGCTATTCTAGAAAAATAACTTCTGACACCTTATATCTTTCATGGAAACAAATGGCAGCAAGTTCAGCCAGTCCTGTCCGGGGCACAGCACACATAACAAACCAGCAGAACAAATGCATAGATCTTTCAGACTCTTTAGCTATTGTAAGGAATTAATATTTCTGGTTGGTAGCACATGTGAGATGCAGCTAATAGTTAATCTGCTGAGGGCATTGCGGGTGCAATAACAATTGTACCCCTCCTGTAGTGCTTCCTGGAGGCAAAATGCCCAAGTGCACTTGGAGCACTTTCCCTTGAAATAACAGCACTGCAAGGAGAGTGCTGATCACAGCCTTGCATGAAAAATTAAATACACAGATAATGTGCTGTTTGAAACTTGCCAAGTACATTGCTCGTGAGCAGTGCAGCAGAATCAATTCCCTAGTTAGTACAAATTAGTAAACATCTTTTTTTTCTGAATGCTGAGGTCATGAGAGATTTTTGTGCACAATGTCTTTTGATCGGGGAAGTGATTTGTATGTTTTGTCAGAAAATGCCTTTTCAGTTGCTAAGACACATTTTGCAATGCATAAGGCTCCAAACATGTGGAAGGAATGGAGGTGCTAACATACGTGAACTCGGGCTTATAGTATCCTGCTTTTATACTTCTGTATAGTGTACTATATTGTTATACACTGTATAGTGTAGTGTACTTCCACAAAGGAATCGGCATTTGTACTCTAAAGGATGGACAGTCAGATTTTAAGTACTTCTAAGCTCATTCTGTACATTCCTTCCGTGTTGTTCACATTGCTCTTGAACTGAGGTTCCACAGATCATATTGCAAGATATAGTGGCTTGAGTAGCAATTCAGTCCTGCTTAATACGTTTGTTACAAAAAGTTAAAAAGGAGAAAGTGTAACGGGTATTTTAAAATATTAGTGCTTATTGTGCTGTCTTGAAAATGAGACTGAAACTTTGTCCAAATCTGGTGGTTATTACATTCTTAATAGCATAGGAATTTTAAAATTAGCCCAAACCTGTTATTTCTGAAGCAAGTGGTAAAACTCCAATTTAGTCAAATAGAAGGAGAATTAGATAAATCCTGACTGCTTATAAAGTCCCATCTGTTAACATTCAACTTCAGAAGAAATTTTCCATACGTTCTACTTGCAAGATTAGATTACTAATTAGTAAATATTTTAACAGTGCTTCTATCTGAACTTTCAAACACCTGACAAGATCAAAGAAATTCTAGTGTTTTTTTTTCAGAGTTGTTTTTCCTCCATGTTTTTGAAAAAAAAAAAAAATAAAATCTCTACTTTGTTAACTGAAAAATAAAACCACTGAAACAATGCTTACCAAAACATCTATACTTGTCACTTACAATCAGAAGCAGCTATAAAGAACCTCCCTTAATGCCTGCATCTCTGAATACTTTTGGAGAGAACCTCAAGTTATAAAGTATAAAGTCATTCTGTGTTTTTTACACTAAATCTTCAGTGTCAAACCAGCTCTCAAATCTAGGGCTAGAAGCCCTGGTGTTGATTGCTCTAAATATTTCATGTCCCTACCCTTGTCTATGCATTGAGTAGGAAATGAACTCTCAGCTCTGGGCTGTGGCTCGTGCTCTGGAGCTGGTATTTGTGAGCTGGTCCCACGAGTCCTGACTCCAGAAGTGGCTTCTCTGTCTCTTTGCATATGTCCCCCTAAGCTGCTGAGCCAGTGCCTGCAGGATAGCCAAATGGACCCTCGGTCTCCAAGATGCTGGGTTGCACACAGTATCAAAAACAAAACAAAAAAAACACCACAACAACAAGCAAACAACAAATTCAACAAAGGAAGGGGCTGATGAACTTGAAACTCTTCTACAATGTGTAATATTGAAATATCATTTGTTTCCTCAACCTAATGCATATGGTATTTGTTGAAACTGATTGTAAATTACTTCTCCCTGAGTGGCAAAAGCACTGAAAGCAGCCAGATGGTTAGCAGAAATATATAGTATATTAACAGACCATGGCAACTTATTCCCATAGTTGTTCTTATTTATTGGCAACTGAAATAATTGTTTTCAAATTGAGCATCTGAGTGCATTGGAAAAAATGCAGCTTCTTTAGAAGTAATAGCACAATTATTGGTTTTAGTTGTCTCCTTCACTGCCCCTCCCCTCCCCCCCCCGCCCCCCCCGGGTACTTTTGGATCTAATAGAATAAGTAGGAAAATACATAGCAATTGAAGTTACTAGCTCATATAACAATGTAGTAGTCTAAAGTTCCTTCTTTGCATTTGAGGAAAAACTTGGCTTGTGTCCACACAAGAAACCATACTTTAAATCTCGAAGTGAAATTGTATGTACCAGGAAATTTTTTAAAGGAACTAAAGCCAGAAGGCACAATAATTGTCATTTAATGTAACTTCAATTTCTTCTCTGGGCTAAGTAACATGCACTCTCCCTAGGATGAGACATACTGGCCACTAACATAATAAAAAAAGCTCTTTTTGCAAAATGTCTAATCTGACTCCACTAAAAGCTATTTTTCTGAGTGGAGATATCTTCCACATGTCTCAGTGGTCCTATCATGCTGTAAAGTAGGTGAATATCTGGCCCAAGGTGTCAGAAGATCCTTAACAATTCGCAGGCTCTGGATCTGGCTCATGGATTTGAAAATTGTGATGATATACTGGGAGGCAGAAAAGATGGCGTGAGCATGAGCTCACCTTCATGTCAAATCACTGGGGATTTTGCTAAATAACTCAGTAAATCATTAACCTGCAGTAAAAACAACAACAACAAAAACAACAAAACACCAAAAACCACAATAAAAACACCCAAACAAACGAACAGCAGAATTCAATAGTAAGATGAGTCCATTGTGAGATGGTGCTTCAAATAAATAATTTGGAGTGGTTCATTGCAGAAACTTAAATTGATGTATTTCAACTTTGCAATTAAGCCAAAAGAAGTGACGAACTGGCAAAAATAACCAGGATGTTTAAATAATCCGGACACCTGCCATGAGTGCTATCTCTTAGCTATTGTGCTAAGTTGTATTATCATCGCATGAACCAATGCTGACTGGAATCAGAGGGGAAGGAAGGGGAGGGGAGGGAAGAAGAGGAGAGGGGAGGGGAGGATATAGGGAGGGGAGGGGAGGGGAGGAGAAAGGAAGGAGGAAATAAAGTGAGGGAACCCACCACCCCTAGGCTCTGCAGCGTGGATGATGGGACTTGTAGCTTGGGTCCAGTGATGTGTGGCCTCCAGCATGCCGCGCCAAGGATGCTGGGATTCGTAGTTTCGGTGTGCAACATCCTCAGGTGGCTGGTTTGGCTCCCACAATGAGGCTGGTGGGCAGAGTGGTCTTCAGGATGATGGGGTCTCTGAACAGTGCTAGTATAGGTGAGCCTTTTTATAGCCCTCTGGTCTCTCTGCTTGTGTAATTTTTTGGTCTTTTGCAGAGGTGTTATTGTGAAATAAAAGTCTGGGCAGTGATTGTGAAAGATAGACAAGTCTTGAGCCATCTTGAAGGGTCTCAGCTTTTGCCTTTATGCCATGCTGGGCATATCAGAAGGTGGAGCCATGTGCCCTCCGGCATGTCCCCCTCCTCCTACTGTCAGCCAACCAGCCTTGGTCTGTGGCCCCTTAGCTCACTGTTGGTATGTAAATCACAATTCACCTTATCCTGAGTACCCCATCTCCTGCTACTAGGCCACAATGTTTGAGTCCTGATTCTTTTCAGTCTTTGACAATGTCCCATCTCCTGTGGCTGGATGAAGTGGTTTTGGCACGATGTTTGAGACATAATTCCTTTCAGTCTCTGACACAGGGGAATCATATGAGCGTAAATCGTCTCCTGAGGTCCCTTCCAAACTGTGTTTTCCTGTGATCACAGGATAAGGTTTGCTTTGCTTTATTTGTTGCAAGTCTTTAGGGCAAATATGAAATGGAAACACATTTGTTGAATTTTCTGTAGCAAGCAACGCTGAAGAAGGTTATTATCTTTAAAATGGCTTGGCTGTAGAATGTCTGATAAGCTCTTGACCTGTCTCACATGGAGTGAGAAACTTCAGTCACAGCTGTGTATACTATTAATTGGACTCATGCAGGTATTTGTTCTATACTGTTCATTATTTAGAAGTGTCTTGGATGCTGCAAATCAGCCTCCAGGAGAATTTTTTGTAATGCCTGGGTGCAAAACTACCTTCAAGCATTTCAGTTTGTGGTGAAACCCTACTCAGTAGCTCCTATCTTACTAAAATTAACCAGCAAGACTTCCCTCCTTTGCACTGCACTGTATAGGCAGTGGAAAAAAGATCTGGCACTTGAATACAGCCAGCGATGCTCCTGGAGTGGGACCAAGTGCTGATGTGCCAAAGGTGCAGCAATCCAAAAGGCAGACTCATTGCAAATCTGACTTAACCCTCAATCTTTATTCAGGAACATACTGAAGCCTTGCTGAACTCTAAATACATGCAGATGATTTCATGCTACTCCAAAAGATGAACCTAATTATGCTTTTCGCTGCAATCATTTGGAAATTTTATTTAGGAAAGCCCTCCCATTTGTCTAAATCCAAGCTCTAGATTTAGTGGATAATATTGCAGAATGTTTGTTTTACTGATACTGGATTAAACTGAACAGTATGTGATAAAAATGTGATATGACACATAAAGCATTTGCATCCCACACTGCACGTGAATGTATTGCTTAAATGAATATGGTGAATTCATAATGTGGTGCAATAGCTGTTGAACAGCACATGAATCTCTTGTGGTTTATGTGCATCTCACAGTGAAGCCATGAAACACTGGAATTCAGAGAAGAGCAATGGCTACCTGCCAAAATTAACTGTCTTTGTGCACTTAAAGGAAACTGTGCCCCCCTACACCATGCTGCAGAAATCATGGCACTTCTGAATGACGTGGTTATGAGGACTGACCTGCCAGACAAGGAGCGCAGTTTTGGGGTAACGGCTTGCTGTGGGAGTTGCCCGGTCAATGGACTCCCATAATTTAGGCTAATATTTGAAGAAACCTGAGGCAGTTAGATTCTAAAACAGGCAACTCTAAACCAAAGAAGGGTCTTATCTGTGATCCTTGATGCCTGTAGTGAAGTCATGATTGAGGTATTGTCTCAAGAGAAATGAAGCAATTGTTTCAACCAAAACTGACCCTTCTGCCTTGCAGAGCTATGGCTATAGCAGGCTTGCTGACATAGTCAGGTTATTTCCCTTTAGGTTGGAAGCTGAGGACCTCTACTGAGGACCCTCTTTTGAAGCAACACTCAAGTGGGTTATGTGGTGGAGAGAGATGAGATGTCAACTCAAGGACGGAATACTTAAGGATTTAATAAAATACTTTAGGAGGATTTAGGTCATAGTATCTGGGGATCTTGTTGAGCTTAGCAAGGATCCTCAGTGCAGACATTTTGGCTTCAGAATATGTCTACAGATCCTCCTCTGGTCTGCACTCCAGTATATTGTGAGAGTTTAAAACAATATGAAGTCCTCCTCACTGGGAACAGTAACCCTTGGGTGACAGAAACATTTCCTTGGAAAGACATGCGGGTTTGATCCAAACTTTTCTAGTGATATGACTCTACCCCTGCCCCAATATGTTATGGCAGTAATTAAGCTTCTTCACTGATAAAAGCTGTACCATCTTCCATTTGAATCCATCCCCCTTCTGCTCTCAGCTGCTGCCTCATTACATCTTTCTACATTAGTTAAATGTACCTTCAATATCCATAACTTTATCCATGTTAAGTTATTCCATTCTTAAGTCACATTTTGATCTTCATTTTGGTAATTTAAGCAGAGTGCACTGATTAGACCTCTTGATGCAGGCTTTGAACTGAAGAGCTTGGGACTTGGGGTCCAAAGTGGCATCACATCCAACTGGTCAACCAGAGCACCAATAAATATTCCTTAGCTGCCTCTCAAGATGACAGCCAGAAGGCCAACCACCTCAAGGGTATGTATGGCTATGGTGGATCACGTGCCCTGGTTCTTATGGGGGATTTCAATCATCCTGCATCTACTGGATGACAACACAGCTAAGCATACACAGTCTATGAGGATCCTACAGATCATTGGCGACAACTTCTTGACACAGCTGGTAGAGGAGCCAATGAGGAGAGGTGTGCTGCTGGACCTTCTCCTAACAAACCAAGAAGAACTGGTTGGAGACGTGAGGGTTGGGGACAGCCTCAGCTGCAGTGACCATGACATGGTGTTCAGGATCATGTGTAGGATTACAAACATGGACTTCAGCAGGGAAAACTTTGGCCTCCTGAATGTCCTGCTTAGAGGAATCCCATGGGCTAGGGCTCTAGAAAGTATGGGGGTCCAAGAGAGCTGTTTAATATTCAAGCATCCTTTCCTCCAAGCTCAAGATTGATGCATCCCTATGAGCAACAAATCAAGCGCTGGGAGTAAGAGGACAGCATGGATGAGTAAGGAGCTCCTATCAAAACTCAGGTGGAAGAAGGATTTTTATGTAATGCGGAAAAAGGGACAGACCACCTGGGAGGAATATAAGGTGGCTGTTAGAGTATGCAGGGATGTGGAAGGCCAAGCTCCACCTGGACTTAAATCTGGCAAGGGATGTCAAGGACAACAAGAAGGGCTTCTTCAAGTACACCAGTAGCAAAAGGAAGGTTAGGGAAAACGTAGGTCTGGTGCTGAATGCGGAGAGTGCTCTGGTGGTAGAAGATACAGAGAAGGCAGAGTTACTGAATGCGTTCTTTGCTTCTGTCTTTACTGCTAAGGCTGTGTCACAAAGGGACCCCAAAGTTACTTTTAGGTGGCAAAGCAAGTTCCAAAACAGACTTTATCCTGGCTGTAAAAGTACAGCCAATGAACCGACCAAAACAGGGTTTATATGACTAGTTAGCACTCTGATAACATAAGATAAAGGTTCAAATATCAGTTGAGGAAATTATTGGGGTCCAGCAAATGAGAATAATGATGATCCACAGCATGCACGCGCACACTCACAAGAAACAAAGCCCAGAGCCCTCTGACTCCAGGATGCTACACTTGCCTGATTGGCAAGGACTCACAGTAGATTATCACTCACCTGAACAAGGAGGTAGGGCACTTACAATCCTGGGAGGTTTCCAGCGTCCCAGTCTAAGGGGAGGGCTTCAGCACAGACCCGCTGCTCCGACAAGACCACACAAAGGGAATCTTCGTCGGGAACCCAGTTTTATAGTCTGATCAGATCTGGCTGTGGGCATTCCAGAAGCTTCTCAGCTTCTCTGGGCCACCCCTCCTCTGCTAACTACCCTGGCTAACTGACTCTGGGTCCCACAAAAGAGCCATTAACTGCCCCATTGAAGGAGAGGAGGATGTACAACTACCACAGCAATTCTCAGAGGGGGGAAGTGCAACTACCATAGCAGTTCTCAGAGTAGGGGAAAAGTGTAACTGCCACAGGCTGGCCCTCAGGAATCCCAGGCCCTGGAGGTGGGAGAAAAAGTCTGGCAAAAGGAAGACTTTCCCTTGGTTGAGGAGGATCGGGTTAGTGACCGTTTAGGTAAACTGGACACCCGCAAATACATGGGCCCTGATGGGATGCACCCATGAATGCTGAGAGAGCCAGAAGATGTTATTGCAAAGCCACTCTCCATCATCTCTGAAAGGTCATAGAGAACAGGAGAGGTGCCTGAAGACTGGAAGAAAGCCAAAATCACTCCAGTCTTCAAAAAGGGCAAGAAAGACAACCCAGGAAACTACAGGCAAGTCAGCCTCACCTCCATCCCTAGAAAGATGATGGAACGACTGATTCTGGACGTCATCTCCAAGCATGTGGAGGAAAAGAAGGTTATCAGTAGTCCAGATGTATTCACCAAGGGGAAACCAAGCTTGACTAGTATGGTAACCTTCTCTGATGGCATGACTGGCTGGGTAGATGAGGGAAGAGCAGTGGATGTTGTCACCTTGACTTCAGCAAGGCTTTTGACACTGTCTCTCACAACATCCTCATAGGCAAGCTCAAGAAGTGCAGGCTGGATGAGTGGACAGTGAGATGGATCATGAACTGGCTGTATGACACAGCTCAGAGGGTTGTGATCAATGGTGCAAAGTCTGGTTGGAGGCCTGTAGTTAGTGGGGTTCCTCAGAAGTCAGTGTTAAGTGCAGTCTTGTTCAACCTCTTCATCGATGACCTAGATGAAGAGACTGAGTGCACCCTCAGCAAGTTCACCGACAATACCAAACTGAGAGGAAGGGCTGATACACCAGAAGGCTGTGCTGCCATTCAGCGAGACCTGGACAGGCTGGAGGACTGGGCAGAGAAGAACCTGATGAAATTCAACAAAGGCAAGTGTAGGGTCCAGCACCTGGGGAGGAATAACCCTAGGCACCAGTATGGGTTAGGGGTTGACCTGCTCGCAAGCAGCATTGCAGCAAATGACCCAGAAGATCTGGTCAACAACAGGTTGACCGTGAGCCATCAATGTGCTCTTGTGGCCAAGAAGTACCAATGGTACCTAGGGTGCATTAAGAAGAGTGTGACCAGCAGGACGAGGGAGGTTATCTTCCCATCTAGTCTGCCCTGGTGAAGCCACATCTGCAGTACTGGGTCTAGTTCTGGGCTCCCCAGTTTAAGAAGGACAAGAAACTACTGGAAGGAGTCCAGTGGCAGGCTACAAAGATATTGAGGAGTCTGGAGCATCTTTCTTACGAGGAAAGGCTGAGAGAGCTGGGTCTGTTCAGCCTGTAGAAGAGAAGGCTGAGAGGGGACTTCATCAATGCTTATAAATATCTACAGGTTAGGTGTCAAGAGGATGCTCTTTTCAGGGGTGCCGAATGATAGGATGAGAGGCAACAAGTGCAGTCTGAAGCATAGGAAGTTCCATCTGCATATGAGGAGAAACATCTTTACTTTGAGGGTGCCAGAGCACTGAGCAGGCTGCCCAGAGAGGTTGTGGAGTCTCCTTCTTTGGAGACATTCAAAACCTACCTGAACACAATCCTGTGTGATCTGCTCTGGTCACCCTGTTTTAGCAGATAGGTTGGACTGGATGATCTCCAGATGTTCCTTCCAGCCCCAACCAATCTGTGATTCTGTGATGCAAGGGGTGTTTTCCCTCTTCATGTTACTTTGATGGCAACATTTGGCTTCCTCCCCAGCTTTCCAGTATCTTTTCAGAAATGCAAGAATGGCTGCCTGTAGTATTTTAGCAGTTATGCGACATGTCCCAGCGAACACCACTCTTGAACAGAGAGATGCAGATCTATGCAACAGCTTTATCATAAAAAGCTTATGGTGTAGCATATGTAGAGTGCATTTCAATAATCATTTAAGGACCCTAAATTGGATCCTTCTACTGGTAGCAGTTCCTAAGTGCTCCCACATAACATCCTGTAAGTAAACATACTAGTTCGGAACACCGCTTAGCCCAGATGCAAGTTCACTGTTCGGGTGCTGTTGTTGTGATGGACTTAATACAAGGATAAGCCTTACCCTCTCTAGAAATCACGATGTGTAGACTATGCTACATGGACTCTAACTGGTTTGCAAAAGAGGCCAGAAAAAGACAACTTAGCACAGTCTGAGTTTTATATGTTGGAGGCATTACAATGTGGGTGTCTTGGGCAGGTTTCTTAAAGTGCATGTATCTCAGAAAAGCAAGGGAAGCAGATGTAAGATCTGACTGAGCAGAATGTCCTCTGAGGGAAGTTTAGAACTAGTGTCATGTCTCTCCCAGAGGTATGAGGTGGGGGGAGAAGTGACTCAGGTTTGTGCATCCCCTTGGTTGTAAAACAGTACACACAGTACTTAAGGTCCATAAACAAAAGGCTTTTATTTTGCAGCTTGGCCCAATTGGCATATGATTTGGTGGTAGAAGGATTTACATTATTGCAGGTTCAATTGGTAAACATAAAAAGTTTGTGGCATATGTGGGGCTATAAATCTTATGTTACTATATTACTTATAAAAAGGGAAGCAAAATAATAGAAATCTAAGAAAGAAAGAAGAGAGAAAGATTTCACCATCCTTGTGGCTCCACTTTATGTGTGATGGAGTTTGCAGTCTCAGATCCAGCAATGTATGGCCTCCTCCAGTGTTCTGTTCAGTTCATGTGATGAGACCGGTGGGCAGAGTGGTCCTCAGGATGGTGGGTGGACGACACCAGTGCTTGCACAAAGTGGGCCTTTATAGCCCTCTGAGTTGCCCGCTTGCATAATTTTTGGTGTTTTGTGGAGATGTTATTGTAAAAGATAGAAAAGTCGAAGGCGGGGAGGAGGGTGATTGCGAAAGATTGACAAGTTTCAGGCCATCTTGAAGGGTCTCAACTTTTGCCTTTGTGCCATGCTGGGCATATCAGAAGGTGGAGCTATGTGCCTTCTGGCCTGTCCCTCACCTCCTGTATTGGCCAGCCGGCCTTTGTCTGTGGCCCCTTAGCTCGTTGTTGGTATGTAAATCACAATTCACCTTATCACTTTATCCTGAGTGACCCATCTCCTGAGACTGGAGGAACTGGTTTTGGAACGATGTTTGAGACAAAATTCTTTCCATTCTCTGACAGCAGGCAAAACGATGCAGCTGCTTAGAAGATGAGCTCTTGCTTCTTACCCTTCCCAGACTCAGCCTTGTATCAGGATGTTATTGTAACTTTCATGCCTGATCCAGTTCTTTGAAGTTTGAGAATTTTTTCCTTTTCCTCACTGAGGTGGGCTGGGTTGTGATTTTTGGCAGGTATTTTACACAATGAAGGTGCACCAGCACAGCTTCCCATGCTTATTTTGGTGGCAAAGACCTTTGAGCATTGAGGGTTTGTATTAATGCTGGGAAGTTTTCCCAGTGGCTGCCAAAGGATTTAGTGATGCCAGGTGCACCATTTCTCAGTGGCACTTGTGCTTCTAACATGGTCCCATCATGGCAAAGGAGCAAAGCACTGAAAGCATGACAGAATCTACCATCTTGCCTTTGTACAAAAGAAGCACAGAAATAAGGAGGGATTTTTCAGGACAAGAATCTCAAGTAAATAATAACACTGTCACACTGGGCAAGTTGCCTGTTCCTGTTTTGAAAAGCTGCTGATTTTTCTAGTCTGCTTTGCAAGCCACAGGAGAC
Organism: Streptopelia decaocto; assembly: GCF_964273445.1. Classification (NCBI taxonomy): domain Eukaryota; kingdom Metazoa; phylum Chordata; class Aves; order Columbiformes; family Columbidae; genus Streptopelia; species Streptopelia decaocto. Next base: position 30,026,609 of record NC_138658.1, read on the forward strand.
TGCATGTCATGTTGCAGTTCTACTTGCTGAGACTCCACCGCTCTCTGCTGCTCCTGTCTGCCTGACAGCATCTCTGGGAGCCAGCTTTGGGTTGTGCATCGGGACCACAGAACGGGATCCCTGGGAAGAGCTTTCTCAAGGAGAAACAGCATCCAGCCCTGCATCCTTGCAGTAGCATTTCTTAAACACGCAGTAAGCTCTGAGTGTGCTTTTTGTGCACATGCATCTCTACCTAAGCATGCACAGAGAGGCAAAGAGGATATTTATCCCCACTTGTTTTGTTCTGTCTGACCGTTAGAGCAGGCTCCACCAGTCACAGTGCACTGGGAGCAGCCTGTTTGCACCCTTAGACTGAATCAAAAGTAGCTGCAACAGCCTGGGTCCAACCTGCACTGTTTGCTTTGTTGCCAGGAGGAAAGGACAAATCCTGGAACAAAAGGGTCCCCTTTAGGGGTGTGGTGTGTTTTCAGTTAAGCTTGTTGATAGGACAAGAAGCCAGAGGTGTATCGTATAGACTGTGGAGGCAGAATTTGACTTTTGAGGAATAAGTATTCAATTTATCCACCATCTACTCCTACCAGCTGATCAATGAATGCTGCCCCTAGATATTTCACCCCTGTGCTCTTACACCAGCAGCCTGTGCATATCCCTGACTGCAGCCAGGGATGTAAAACAGCCAGCAAGTAAAACAATTCCACTTACCCCTCATGGCTTGGCTTTTTATCTGTTCATGCACTGTCTGCATAGTGAATGGTCATTTCCTCTTGTCCAGCTCATCCTTTGCTACTCCAAGTAGTATCATGGTACTTCATGCTGAATGGACTCAGCAAAATTCTTTGGAAAGAAATGAATGTTTTTTTCACTCATGTTGTATGCCCTGAAATTCACACCCGAGTGAAATACAGGAAAGTGAACTCTGCTATTGAGTGAGAACACTAATCAAAAACGCTGGCACTATAAATGCTGTGAAGTAATTAGCAGCAAGAAGCAAGCTTGCTCATTCTACTTTCATGCAAGCACACACCTGCAAATCCAGAGTTTCATATGCTCAGAAACAACAGCACCATGTTGATGCAAGAGCAAATTGTTCAGAATGGCCTGTAAGATCTGTGTGCATCTTCTGAAAACCAGGCTTACTGGGAAAAAAAAAAAAAAAAGACAAATTATGTAAGCAGTTCTGAGTTATTTAAGAGCACAATCCAGCTTGAGTATTCATTAGGAGACTGTAGAGTCCAATTAGCATGTACTAACAGCCAAGGGTTACCCAAGCAGTCCACAGAAAACTGACACCGCAGAAGGAAACTTTTAGGTTCAGTGATGTCTAACTAGGGTTGGCTCAGCATTGGAAAGCATAGAGCTATCTAATGCAACACAGAAATCTGCTGGAGGCTTTTGAATGAGGGGGGACTGAGGACTTAACAAATTGATTTATTCATATATGCTCCAAATGATTCAAGATTACATGGAGATTTGCAACATGCTGCCCTACACCTAGTAGTGATGGGATCGATAAGTAGCTGGTGAGACCAAAGCAACCACATAGCTTCTGAGAGTCCTGGGACATGAATCTCTTCTAAAATCAAAGAAAACACAGTATTTCTTTCTGCATGCCCAGTCAATTACTGGATTCCCAGCTTCACGCCAGCGAAAGTTTTTGAGAGTTCCTCACAGGCTGTAGCACTTCTGCGCAGCAGAGGCTCCCCTTTGCCTACTTTGACCTGAGTTTTGTGTGCAGGGTGCAGCTTGCAGTTTATTTTCATACAAGTTTTCATTTTCCTAGGGCAAAAAGAGAAAAACTTGCTTCTCTTGATACTTTCTCATCCATTCATACAGCTAGGGACAACACAGGATTTTTTCCTCTCCTGCATAAAGAGCCTTGAAACACAAATTTACCTTGTTGGAGAGCATATTTAATCATGGGACTGGGATCTCTTCTGGAGTGGATAGAGCAATCCCTCCCTTTCTGCAAAAGGAGTACATGGAGGAGACAGGAATCACTGGATATCACAGAGGGAGAGAACGCTTATCTGCCTCTTTACCCTGGAGAACAGGATGGTTTGTGAGGAATAGGAACTGGGATTAGCTTCTCCTGTAGCTACAACCAGGCTGTACTTTTTAGTCATGGTACAATTCACTGCCACTGAGCTGATCAAATTATCACAGTGTCTGGTTTACAGTATCACTGATTAAGTCACAGAGGAGGAAGCTAATTATAGAGGAGCATGCTATTTACACGCAGGGATGCTGTAGCAAGATCTGCAGGAGGCAGATGGAAGTATTTTGAAAGAGAAAAAGGGGAAAAGGCATATGGCAGCAAAATACCACCTCTGTGGAGAATGCTACAGCTTCTCCTCCTTGTTCTTGAGCTGTGTCTTCTATATAGCAGAGATGGTCTGGGGAGGGGTCTTGGAGTTTGAGGGTACAATTCCAAGAGGCCGCATTAATTTTATTGCTGGGTATAGGATTATTACACTACAGACTAGAATAGCTCAAACTTGACTTTAGTGTCAGCCCATCATTGAACAAGCATTATATAATTACATTGAATAATAAGATGAGAATATAAGGGATTGTTGCAAGGGAGGGGTGTTATCTTAACACAGAATGATCTAATTTGTATTGATCTTTCTATAACATGTTTAAGGGTAAGGGTACTTAGGAGCCAACCACATCATGAAAACAAGGTCTGGAGTCAAATGGAGGAGTGCTGTGGTACAGCCACTGTGTGGATACTTGCTCAGAAAATTTATTGAAGCAAATGGAACTATCTGCAGTGCACTTGGTGAAACATTTTAAATGTAAAACAATTTAATATTGTACTTAGATTGGTCATTTTTTTCCTACAACAATCAAGGGTGCTGTTGCCTTCCAACTTTACAATGAGAAGTACAAGCTTCTGGAATGTGAATCTGATGTTGCCTTAATTTGTCTTGTGTGAGGTTTAAAAAGGGAGTATAATGAAGAACTGCTGATGCAACAGCTTTTATGCCCATTTAGTATGTGTGCTAAGGCCAGAGAAAGATACAAGGCCAATTAAGGCTAACCTGTTTTGTAAATCCTCTGGTATAAAGCTTTCCGACTTGTCACCATAAGATAAGAAAAACCTATTGACTGGGAATTCATGGAAATGCTGCTTTGGGTATACAGGAAGCCTGCAGTGGAATATAAAGCTGTTTTGGTCAGATGGCTGGCAAGCAGTGTTATAGAAGCTGAGCTTTTCCAAGGGTGGAGCAAGCCAGACTTGGTCCTTGCTGAAACTGGCAGAGAGGAGTTTAGCTCACAAAATATAATATGCTACTTTACTTATAAGAGATTAACAGAGCAGAGGGGTTGAAGGGACTTTCCTTTAGGCGATATATGAATCCCCTGCAGTCAAGTCATTAAACCCCAAATAGGTCAGTGGAAGTGTAGATAGCACAAGCAGAAGGAGGAATTGGATTACTCCACTTTGACTCGTTCTTGAAGGGCATTTAGCAGAGCACTTCCAGCTAGCACAGCAGGAAAGGGGGAAGGCCATAATTTCTGCTCTTTGGGAATGACCATTGAGAAATCAGGTGGTAGGAGACCTGTTAGCATTTACTTCTTGAGGCTGAACTTTGAAACTGTGGTCATCTATTTTGTCTCTGCTTATAGAAAGGCTAAGGAGCAGTCAGATGAATTCTGAGAATTTTTTTTTTTTTTTTTTTTTTTTGTCCACAGCCTGGTAGGTCAGTAGGTCATGTTTTCAAAGATGAATGGTACTGAGGAGCAGGGAATGTTGTACAAACTACCTCTAGCTAGGGTATCAGTAGTACCAGCTCTTCCACATCATCACTAAAAGCCTGAGCTAGGAGCAGACAGTTGCTGCTTGCAGCCCAACATGCCTCTCTGGGATGCTGAAGCTGAGACAGAGTGAGACAGGCTGTCAGTGCACATTCACACAGACGAAGGAACCAGCTGCTTGAAAAACATATCTGAGACAGGAGCTCTTTTCCTTCGACTGGCACAACCTTGGCTTTGTGTGGATCTTTGTGCAACATGGAAATGCCTAATGGGTTCATACCAGAGCCAGGCTAGCCTCTGGTTCTCAGAGAGAAGGAGAGACCGGCAGCTGATATCTGAGCCAGGAAAGTCACCCTCCTACAAGAGGAAAAACCGAACCAACCAAACAAAAAAAACCCACACAAACTCCCCCCTCAAGCCAAACACATATTTGTAAAGATGGGGAGAGGTGATTTGGTACATTGCAGCACAACGTCTGAGGTAAACAGAAAATAAGCCTAATATAGGCTTATTATTGTAGGGAGGCAACTAGGAAAGCTAAGGCCTCCTTAGAATTAAACCTGGTGAGAGGGGTCAAGGACAACAGAAAGAGCTTTTTCAAATACGTGGCAGGTAAAACTAACACCAGAGGCAATGTAGGTCCACTGATGAACGAGGTGGGTGCCCTGGTGACAGAAGATACAGAGAAGGCAGAGTTACTGAATGCCTTCTTTGTCTACTCTGCCAGAAGCTGTCCTGAGGAACCCTGTACCGCTGATGCCCCAGAGTAAGGCAGGACAATGGAGGAGTTTGCCTCAGTTGATGAGGACTGGGTTAGGGAGCAATTAGGCAATCTGGACATCCATAAATCCATGGGTCTGGATGGGGTGCACCCGCAGGTGCTGAGGGAGCTGGCTGAGGTCATTGCTGGACCACTCTCCAGCATCTTTGCCAAGTCTTGGGAGACAGGAGAGGTACCTAAGGACTGGAGGAAAGCAAATGTCACTCCAGTCTTCAAAAACGGCAAGAAGGAGGACCCGGGTAACTATAGACCGGTCAGCCTCACCTCCGTCCCTGGGAAAGTGAAGGAACAACTTATCCTTGGTGCCATCTCAAGGCATATCAAGGATAAGAGGGTCATTAGGGGCAGTCAACATGGCTTCACCAAGGGGAAGTCGTGCTTGACCAACCTCATTGACTTTTATGAGGACATAACCAGGTGGATAGATGATGGCAGGGTGGTGGATGTGGTCTACCTTGACTTCAGTAAGGCATTTGACACAGTCTCCCACAGCATCCTCGCAGCTAAACTGAGGGAGTGCAGTCTGGACGATTGGGTAGTGAGGTGGACTGTGAACTGGATGAAGAGAAGCCAGAGAGTTGTGGTCAATGGGGTGGAGTCTAGCTGGAGGCCTGTATCTAGTGGAGTGCCTCAAGGGTCAGTAATGGGGCTGGTATTATTCAATATATTCATCAATGATTTGGATGAGGGAATAGAGTGTACTCTCACCAAGTTTGCTGATGACACCAAGCTGTGAGGAGTGGCTGACACACCAGAAGGCTGTGCTGCCATCCAGCGGGACCTGGACAGGCTGGAGAGTTGGCCGGGGAAAAATTTAATGAAATGTAACAAGGGCAAGTGTAGAGTCTTGCATCTGGGTAGGAACAACCCCAGGTTCCAGTATAAATTGGGGAATGACGTATCAGAGAGCAGCATAGGGGAAGGGGACCTGGGGGTCCTGGTGGACAACAGGATGACCATGGCCACTGTGCTCTTGTGGCCAGGAAGGCCAATGGCATCCTGGGGTGGATTAGAAGGGGGGTGGTTAGTAGGTCAAGAGAGGTTCTCCTTCCCCTCTACTCTGCCCTGGTGAGACCACATCTGGAATATTGTGTCCAGTTCTGGGCCCGTCAGTACAGGGAACTGCTGGAGAGAGTCCAGCACAGGGCAATGAAGATGATGAAGGGAGTGGAGCGTCTCCCTTTTGAGGAAAGGCTGAGGGAACTGGGTCTCTTTAGCTTGGAGAAGACTGAGGGGTGACCTAATTAATGTTTACATATATGTAAAGGATGAGTGTCATGAGGATGGAGCCAGGCTCTTCTCAGTGGCAACCAACAGTAGGACAAGGGGCAATGGGTTCAAATTGGAATGCAAGAGGTTCCACTTAAATTTGAGAAGAAACTTCTTCTCAGTAAGGGTAACAGAACACTGGAACAGGCTGCCCAGGGAGGTTGTGGAGTCTCCTACTCTGGAGATATTCAAAACCTGCCTGGACACATTCCTGTGTAGCCTCATCTAGGTGTTCCTGCTCCGGAAGGGGGATTAGACTAGATGATCTTTTGAGGTCCCTTCCAATCCCTAACATTCTGTGATTCTGTGTGATTCCTGGCTTTCAACCCTGCTACTAGGACAATAGATGGATATAAATTTCAACAAATACCAAATAAGCTCAACCGGAGAGCTACTCTAGAGGGACTCTGAAATGAGACAAAAACAAGTGGGTTTATAGAACTGGAAAACAAAATACTGCATTACTTATATCACTTTTCCTGAAGGCATAAAAAGATATTAAAAAGTCATTAGCCATGCCAGCTTGGTCACCTGAGAATCTTTGGGAATAGCACTTCAATTCTGCTGTCTTAGTGACCACGTGGGTTTATGGAAGCGGAAAGACAACAGAATTAATTCATCTGGAGGAGTTCTGTGCAGGGCAGACAGTTGGCAAAGTGTTCCTAGTAGCTCTGAGACAGGTTCCTGTTCCAAACACACTTTTAAAGGTCAGGCCCTGTGTCAGATCTAGTAATTGTGGCTGATATTTCAGCCTGTGCTAAGGCTGCAGACAGTGCTGGCAGCTTCTGTGCAAGTCTCATTATGTGTTGAGCAACGTTTCCAGTTGTCCAATAGTTTCGTCATCTAGTTTTATAAGGTTGTGCATTGTACCTCTCCAGTTTTATGCTCTTTCAGGGAGCAACATAACTTTCAGGGCAGGATGAAAACTGCTCCTAGGTCTCTGATATTCTTATTTGACATCTTGGAGCATGTAGGGAAGAAGGGAATTTGTTGTTGCATATTCTGTATTTTTGCCCGACCTTCTCTCTTGTCTTGGTGCAGGGGAAATAGCAAACTCATGTACAAAGTAGTCGTATTCTGCAGCTTATTGATTCCAGTTTCTGTTTGTTTAGTTTTGTTTTAATAATAACTTTATCTAAGAACAGATTACTAGATTACTTTTTTTTTTTTTTTTTTAAGTAAAGGCATGTTTAAATAGTACTGGAATAAGACTCTTCTAGCTGCAGCTATAACACCTCTAATGTTTAATAAGTCACAAGAACTGGAAGAATAGCAAGAGCAATTGTTTTTCATCAAGCTTATTTGCTAACATGCTTTCCAACTTAAGTGAAAGATGAACTCATAGAATTCAAGCCTACATTTAAGGCCTACAAACCATGACATGTTGAGACAGGGATATGTGTATATATTTGAATTTCCCCCAAGGGACTGGGGAGCTTGTCAATACTGCAGCGATGTGTTTCCTTAGCCAGAGTGACCAGATGAAAGGTGATCTCACTGCTGGGAGGTCACACTGCTGGTGCTGGAAATCCTTGTGACAGGAGAGATTGCAGAGAACAGCCTCTGTTTGGCAAGGCCACAAGTGTGGTAGTTCTCATGTCTTGTGCTCCACCTTTGCACAACCCCACACAGCCCATGCTTTTGTTCTGGCTCCAGCTTGTTGACATGACCCTAGAATATCTACAATATCTACAATATCACAGACAGCAAGAAATCAAGGAAATGATAGGGCTAGAGTGTTTTGATGTGGCACCAAGGGAGTGGTTGCTAGTTGATGCAGGGCTGTGCAAGCCGGCTCTGCCACTGTTGTGGTTTGATGAGGTACCCGAAAGGAGACAAACGAACAGGAATTCAAATAATCAGGTTTCTGGGACTGTGGGGAAATCCATGCCCAGGGAAGATTTTCAGTCTTGGGAAACACGTCAGCAAAGTCAGGCAATATTCAAGAGATGAAGAATGGGCTGTAGGATGGAAACAACAATGGCTATTTTTTTTAATGGTGGTGGGGTTTTTGTGTGTGTTTTTTTTAATTTGCTTTGCTTTGCCTTTTTTTTCCTATTTTTTATTTTTGTTTTGTTTTTTTTTTTTTGTTTTGTTTTGTTTTAGTAGCCTCCAAGTTCTACATCTAATTCATAGAATGGGTTACAGTCCAAATTGATTTTTGAAGGCAAGGTTTCATCCCAAACTTGTGTCTGTTGAAAGCAAATGAAAGCAGGCTAGTAATTATGAGGGTAGTGGAGTGACAGCGTACGATAACTGCAGGTTTGGGTATGTTTACTTGTAAGAAAACTTGATTATGTTTGAGTTTTTACTGTTTCATGAAGCTGAGGAAAAGGAAGCTGCGCATAACACCATCAAATGAGGTAAAAGTGAAATAAATCTATAGAGTAACAGAAAGCTGCTGAGAAATGCAGTATTTCAGTAAGGGGCAGTAGCATAAAAGCTGATGTGGCCTCAGGATTCTGAGTAAACTTAAATTTCAAGCAACTTTTTATGCAGTAACCTGCTGAACTGAAAAGGGAGAGGAGAATACCAAACAATAAGGAATTGTCTCTGGAAGATGGCTACATTCTAAATCAATCTAATGGTGTTCTTGAAATACCAGTGACTGTTTCCAAGTGTTATACTAAAATTTCATTATCAATAGTGCTGAAAGCTGCACTACATGCAGACTAAAATAAGTGCTGACAATTCGCCAGTATAAAATTTAATAAAAGGTTGTCCACCAGCACTAGCTGCAATGCCCTGTCCAGATTATCCTCTTGATTAGAAATTACCTGTCAAAACAGTCCTTTTTTTGTTAGGTGAGTATAGATCAACGATGGTATTGCTTGTTCTCTTGTGTATCTACTGCCAGAAATAGCTGGCTGCTTGTTCAAACTTGGTCTAGCTGCTAAGGAACATAGCCTTTTTCCTTTCTGTAAACATGGTCTGCTTCAAAGGAATGCCTGCAGGCACAGCTGAGTTCAGGACTCCATCATTCCAGTTAGCAGCAGTCCCTGCCCTAAAGAGTTAAAAGTATAAATAGGCAAGAGGTAGAGGGCTGGGAAGTGGGAGCAAGTATTGCAAAAGCAGGTAGAATGTGGTTACAAAGGCTACTTCAGTTATCCTTGGAAAACCCAAAGAATTCAGTATTAAACCTATGTTCTAACTGTGACTTTATCTGTCCAAGAAGCTTCCTAAAATGGGACTTACTTAAAGAGTTACCTGAAGAACTGGATTTCTATTTTTTGTACATTCTTTCTTTCTGCCTTTTTTTTTTTTAGACATCTCAACTTGAATATAGACAGAGGTTTGAGTGTTATGACACTGAGTGCTAAATTACCTAAAATTTGACTGCTGAGTAGGTAGGGTTCCTGTATGATGCTGCGTCTGTAAACTCTGTGCTTACTTGCTAGCTCAGTGGTTAGCATCTCCTTTTTTATTTTTCTTTTGGTTCTCCAGCATTTGAGACATGTTCAAGTTCTTTGTCTGTCTGAGAGTTTTTGAAAGCAACTGTTTCAAGGTCTTACAACTGTTTGGCTGTCTATAGGATATTTTAGGATGTTCTTACTGGCTTTTGTTGAAGGTGTTCTGCTTCTTGTGGATGAGGCAGTATTCATTCTCTGGAGTGCAACTAAGGGCAGGACTCTGAAAGAGTGCCACCTAAAGTAGGTGAAACTTGGCTTCTTAGTTATGCTGCATGGACTACCTATCTTTTCTCGTATTTCAGGGCTCTTTGGGAACACGATCTGGAATACGGTGACCCCTTTGCTCAAGGAATTGGTTCCAGGAATGCAGGTATGGTATTTGTTTTAGTTGATAATTAGGTGCATATTACACCATGTAAAATAGCACATTTCAGGAATAAAGAAGGAGACATTTCTGTCACATCTTATGCCTAAAGATATGCTATAGTTTCATGATGATGCATTCTCCTGGGATGTGGGAAAACTGGATTTACATCACTGTGTATTTTTAAAACTTGTTATCCTTAATAAACAAAAATGAGGGAACACTTAGGGCATACCAACACCACTGTCTTCATCAGTATAACACTTTTTTTCTCTGAGGCATTTCACCTTTATTGGTGTGTAAGGGCTTTAGGTAATTTCACAGCAGCTGGCATATTCCAGATGGTATCACCTGGAGATGTGTGTATAGGCTTGTCTAATATTGCAGATTCCATGATGATGTTTGAGTAATGGGATACAATATTACTTATTTTGTACTAGGAAAATCTTTGATTAACTCCAAGTGACTCTGACTGTTAGAACCTTTCATGCGCTTCCCTACTTAGTCTGCTAAAGACCCTACTTTAACTAGTTGTTCGCAGCTTCAGTGAATTAATTATTTTTCCTTTACAATGGCAGAGACAGTTCTTTTTAATGTAGTTCATGTGTCTTGAAATATTCTGGTGTGCTGGTTTGACTGAAAATGGGTTAATTTTCTTTGTGCAGTTAGAAACCTTTCTTTTTCATAGCTAGCATGCTCATTATTTGAACTTAGTTTGAGAACAAGCAGATAACACCCCAGCACAGAGTTTATGTTTTTAATTGCTCTGGTCTGATAGCCAAGGACATTCTGAGCCTTCTGCCCACAGGTGTGAGGCATTGAGGAAGGGGGGCATAGATGGGGCAGACCTTGACTGACACCCAGACTGATCAATGAGAGTATTCCATCCCATTAGCGTCATGCTCCATATTTAAGGAGTTGGTCTCTTCCGCTTTTGCTCTCTGGGTTCTCGGGTGCTTTCTCTTGGGTGTGTTTTTTTTTTTTTTTCTTTGCTCTTTTTTGTTGGAGCCAGGGGAATTTTTGGTATGGGACGTTTAGCCTGGCCTTTTGCCATTTTGCAGGGGCCTCTGGGCCTTTCTGCCTTTTTTTCCTCTCTTTTCTGTCTCTGGGATCTGCTTTAGTACCAGGTGTGGCTTGCTGGGACTGGCTGCTCAGTTCTGGACAGATTTCATGAGGAATTGCCTTGAGTATCTTTTATTTCTATTTTTATATATATACATACATATATATATATATATATATTTACTAGTAGTGTATTAGTATGTTATATATTTTATTAAACTGTGTTTATCTCAATCCAAGTTTCTCCCTTCCCACCCAAACTATTCTATGATCCTATGGCTGAAGGGTCCCTGATTCTCTTTAGAGTGGACACCTCCACAGGGTGGTTCAGCTTCCTAAAGTCTGACAGGATTTGCCTGCTTGCTCCAGCTGCGTTAGGTGGTTCTGGGCTGACTTTGATCTTGGGTTGGGCACTGAGCAGCTATGTTAGGTGGCCTGTACAAGAGACTTTGTAGCAGTGGCTGGCCAGGAACTGGGCTCTTCTGAAACTTCTGTGTTCTGGGATCCCTCAAAGCTCTTCAGTAGCTGAGGAACCAAGACGTGGTGATTGAGAAGGGTGATTCAGCTCCTTCTCACTGCCTGGCATGGTTCTTTGTGTGTCTGCCTTCTCCAACAGATTTCTTCCAGGCAGAGAAATTCAAACATCTGAATTGTTTGGTTTGCCTTGAAGGGAGACAACCCTGTGTTTTCTGCTTTTAAGTCTGATGGGAGAAAATAATGCCTTTTATGGGAGGATATAATAATAGGACAGGTTAAAAGTATGTTATGACAGTTCATTGGGTTTTCAAATTCAAATCTTATTTAAGATAAATTCTTAGTTTTATCACTGAGGCCACATTATATGTCTGTCTCATATCTTCCTACCTGCTAAGGCAAGCCAAAATTCACTAACATATCTTGCAAACTGAAGGCAGTTCTTCTGTGAAAAGATGAATATGAATTCATGAATTCACCTTTCTTGGTCCTGGTGGGCTTTTTCTCTGGGAATGTGCATATGGGAAATAAGATGCCAGTTGATGCTTCCCATAAAGATAACTTTTTCTCACTGGTGATACAAGCACTCATAGCAGTCCCAGTTGCTGAACTTCTGCTGCTCTCTGTCACTGAAGTTACCACAGGCATTGGGGTATAAGGGAATGTGGTGGTAGGTTTCCATGTGAGGGGAATCCTGGATAATATAGTACAACGTCAGAGCCAGGTACCCGGCTCTTCTGACGCTTTCAAGGATGTTGTACATATCCTATTTAACATTCAGAGTGCTTGTTTTCATTCTTTTATTTGACTGTGGGATCTGCAAATTTGGCTATGACAAGAAATCCTCCAAGTTCAATAATAACTACACACATTTCATTACCTATGCTCACACTTTTTCCCAGCCCAGCATTTAAAACCTAGGCAAGCAATTAATTTAATTATATTGTAAAACATTGGAATTATTTCCAGATGTAATATTGAGACTCTAGGGACAGTAACTTTTTGTTTCTTAAAATACAACATGCCCATTTAGGTAATAATATTGGCTACAATGTTACTTGCTCTTTGTAACAGTTTTCAAGGAAGACTTGGCCTCTTTATTTAGAGTATTGTAGTGCACGGCGTGTTTGGTAGGTGATGACCTAAACCATGTGGGTTCAGAATTTCTTTTTCTGTGTATCTGGTAATGTCAGTAGGTTTACATCTTGGTATGAAGGAACGTTTACTTGCTTGTCTGAACTATGCCTTCATATCTTAGTTTTCAAAGAACCATAGCCTGTAAACTGTTACTACTTCTTAATATTTTGGTTAAAGGGAAATGGGGAGATAAATACATTCACAAGAGTGCTTAGCTTCCTAAAATAGGACAAACCAACCTCTGGACGGTGCTGCTGCCATAGAGAACTGCAGGTCCACATCTGGGTGCCAAATGATTGGGTTTTCAGGATGAAGTTTGGAATCACATAGCCCCAGAGGAGTTGCCAAAGGTGGGTAATGGGCACAAGGGACTTCTGTCCCTACCATTGCCCTGTATCCAGGGTGCACTTACCATGTGTACACTCAATTTGCATGCACAAAGCAAGTGATCGCCTGTTAATTTAAATGTAAAGTGGCTGGATGTGGCATTTGGTGCTTTTTATAATAAGAATGCTCTATTGCCTGTGACTCACTGTTATTCAAGGTCCTGTAACAGCTATTACTTTTAGAACAGCCAAGTAAGTTAGGGTTTATTTTTCTTTGATTTCTGTGAGGATTAATGATGTGTTTGTTGACAACCACAGATGCAGTTAGGCAGATGGTGCTCACAAACATGTCAAGGTCCATACTCTTACAGCCTTTAGTGGGGGTCAGTAGAGTGTTTTCAGTTTGTGTTGTGGGCAGGTACAACTTGAGAACCGCTGCCTTAGGCTGAGCTGCAGTGCTCGCCTCCGGCAGTGCTCCTGGGCCACTCTAACTGCATCGTGAAACATTCTGAAGTGTGCCTCAACCTGTCCATCATGACAGCTGAGTTATTTGCCTGCAAAGATTATTTAAACCTTACTATGATGAATGAGTTCAGCTGATCTCTGCCTTTGTGCATAATTTTGTACGTAATTACATGTGCTGTTCTCTTGGTCTGTTTGCAATGCTCTCTGGGTTATGTTTATGCTAAAAGGAAGTTTATGGCTTTTGCAGATTTGGTCATAGCAGAGAACTTTGCTGCAGTCTAAGAGCTTATTGTAGCATTAGTATAACTGGCAATGTTAATGCAAGCTAGAGGTAGAAGGCTGTCTGGTGGAGAAGACAACCAGATTAAGATTTGTTGATGATCTTGCCAGTGATCCTGATGGTGACAGTCTGTTTTGCAAAAAACATGTCTGTTCTGTCCCCAAAGAGTTTTTTGATCACCTTAACTCTGATTTTTTATGTTCACCATCATCCCTCCAGGGCAGTGTTTAAGGAACCTGTGGAGAGTTTGAAGTATAAAATGCCCAAGTAATGTTATTTATTTGTTTGCTAATTTGGTTATTTATTTATTAATTTATTTCTTTTCAGTGGAAGCAGGGCTGCATTCCAGGTATCTGCAAAGGAAAAAGTAATAGGAAGAAAAGTATTGAAAGGAAGTGACAATTGCTGGCACTACCCCATTTCCCCCAAAATAAGACTTACCCTGAAAATAAGACCTAGTATGATTTTTCAGGATTTTTGGGGATGCACAAAATATAAACCCTACTCCAAAAATAAGCCCTAGTTACAGTTTCTAAAAAAAAGTAAATTTAAATAGTGTTCATGCAGCTATACATATTAAAAAGTATTAAGTTTTGGAGTAAAAATTAATATTAGACCCTGTCTTATTTTGGGGGAAACAAGGCAGTTCCTGTACGTCATCTGGGCCTTAAAAGCACTACTTCAAATTGCTATAATAATGACTGAGTTCTAACTTCTTGAATCTCCAATGGTGAAATAAACTATGTGCGTGTGCTTAGGAGGGTTATTTAGAATTATATGGTGAATTTACTTTAAATTTATCTTCAAAGGGACATCAAGAAACTGTTTCATTTGTCGGGAGAAATCACCTTTTCTTGTTTTTAAACAAGAATGGTAATTAGAAGGAAGTTTGGGTGAAAATTGCTTCTTGGGCTAGCTTGTTACTTCACTATTCACTACATTAGTGGAGGGAAATAGCCATGTCCACTCTAATCTGAACTCATCCACAAATGCTCAAAAATGCATGTGGCTTGTTAGTAAAGTCTATCATTAAAAGGAGGACAGGAAATCTGAAAAAAGGGGCAACTTTATCTCTTGTTGTCCACTCCCTCTAAGGTTCACATGGTCTAGTCCTAACTTGGAACTGCTGCTGTCTTTCTAAATGTTGTTTACCCCTGAAGTAGAGGGGCAAATTGAGAACTATAATCTGAACAGACTAAGAAAACTAATGCCAAGTCCTATCAAGTCAAGAAGCAGATACTCTTCTCTAAAGTAATACACAGATTCATTGTGATCAAACATTAATACCAAGGTCACTGTTCCCTGAAGTGGACGTTCTTAACTAGCAATGTGGAAGGGTAAGGACCAGAGTTTAACCTGAGACCCATGAAGGAATCTGAATTTGTCAAATACTTAACACCTATGATTTGAAAGCACCTGGATACCTAAAGGACTATCTAATGTCCTTGCATCTCTGAGATTTTCATCTTCCTTTTTATGCATTTGTAGACTGTTGACTTTTTTCCTGGCAATGCTTTTAAGAAAAGCTGCAAATGAATGTATCCCATTTTAGGTGTACATATGATACGTGGGTTCTGAAGTTTTGAGGTGGCCCAATGTTCTCCCTGTTGGTAGGGTTTTGTTGGATAATGAACCAATGCCTTGAGATTATTTGATATTTGTGTTCTCAAACATCCCTTGTTTATTTCCACAGCAGTGTACATAGGTTTATCTTCAGAAGAAAATGCAGGTTTAGTATTTTGAGGTTTTTTTAAATATGGTTAGTCATGGGAGGAGAGAGGGGAGGTAAAGGGAAAATTATTGTGGGCATCTGAACAGACAGCTGTGTTGCAAAGTAGCTTTGTCTTTCACACACAGTTCCTCAGTCCTGTCAGCAGTGATTCTGTCTGAATAATACACAGAGGAGAAAAGGTATTTGGATAGGTGTGCATTTCTACCAGAATACGGTTTTAAAATATGAGTGCTGCTGTTCTTAAGCTGTGCATACTCAGAATAACATATTATTTCTTGGTTACCTCCTTGTCCTTTTAGCCAATTAAAGCAATTTACTAGGGCATGATTATGCAGCAAAAGTAACTCTTGACAGATTTTTATTTCCCTCCAACCTGTTTCTGAATGTACTCTGCATTTTTCTCCAAATGCCATTCCAACTGCTGGCACGTGCTTCTTAGAGTTATAATTTTCAACCTTGCCAGCATGAATGAGTAAGGAACTCCAGTCAAAACTCGGGTGGAAGAAGGATGTTTATGTAATGTGTAGAAAGGGACAGACCACCTAGGAGGAATACAAAGAGGCTGTTAGAGCATGCAGGGATGAGGTAAGGAAGGCCAAGCTCCACTTGGAAGCAAGTCTGGCTGGGGATGTCAAAGACAACAAGAAGAGATCCTTCAGGTATATCAGCAGCAAAAGGAAGGTTAGGGAAAATGTAGGGCCACTGCTGAATGAGGAGAATGCCCTGGTGAGGGGTGATACAGAGAAGGTAGAGTTACTGAATGCCTTTGCTTCTGTCTTTACTGCTAAAAGTGGCCTTGTGGTATCCTAGACCCTAGAGATAGAAGAGAAAGTCTGGTAAGAGGAAGACTTGCCCTTGGTTGAGGAAGAACAGGTTAGACATCATCTACACAAACTGAACATCCACAAATCCATGGACCTTGAAGGGATCCACCCATGAGTGCTAAGAAAGCTGGCAGATGTTTATTGCTAAGCCACTCTCCGTCATCTTTGAGAGGTCTTGGAGAGCAGGAGAGGTGCCTGTGGACTGGAAGAAAGCCAAAATCACTCCAGTCATCAAAAAGGGCAAGAAGGTTGACCCAGGAAACGACAGGCAAGTCAGCCTCACCTTCATCCCTGGAAAGGTGATGGAACAGCTGATTCTGGACGTCATCTCCAAGCATGGTGAAGAAGCTTATCAGGAATAGTCAGCATGGTTTCACCAAAGGAAATCATGTTTGACCAACCTGATGACCTCTTATGATGGTTTGACTGGCTGGGTAGATGAGGGAAGAGCAGTGGATGTTGTCACCTTAACTTCAGCAAGGCTTTTGACACTGTCTCTCACAACATCCTCATAGGCAAGCTCAAGAAGTGCAGGCTGGATGAGTGGACAGTGAGATGGATCATGAACTGGCTGGATGACACAGCTCAGAGGGTTGTGATCAATGGTGCAAAGTCTGGTTGGAGGCCTGTAGTTAGTGGGGTTCCTCAGGGGTCAGTGTTAAGTGCAGTCTTGTTCAACCTCTTCATCAATGACCTGGATGAAGAGACTGAGTGCACCCTCAGCAAGTTCGCTGATGATACCAAACTGGGAGGAAGGGCTGACACTCCAGAAGGCTGTGCTGCCATTCAGCGAGACCTGAACAGGCTGGAGAACTGGGCAGAGAAGAACCTGATAAAATTCAACAAAGGCAAGTGTAGGGTCCAGCACCTGGGGAGGAATAACCCGAAGCACCTGGGAAGCAGCTTTGCAGAGAACGACTTGGGAGTTCTGTTTGACAATGGGTTGACCAGGAGTCAACAATGTGTCCTTGTGGCCAAGAACGCCAATGGTATCCGGGGGTGCGTTAAGAAGAGTGTGACCAGCAGGATGAGGGAGGTTATCCTCCGCATCTAGTCTGCCCTGGTGAAGCCACATCTGCAGTACTGGGTCCAGTTCTGGGCTCCGCAGTTTAAGAAGGGAGGGAGTCTAGTGGTGGGCTACGAAGATGATTAGGGACCTAGAGCACCTTTCTTATGAAGAAAGACTAAGAGAACTGGGTCTGTTCAGCCTGGAGAAGGCTGAGAGAGCACCTTATCATTGTTTATAAACATCTATAGGGTAGGTGTCAAGAGGATGGGACCAGATTCCTTTCAGTGGTGCCAACAATAGGATGAAGGGCAACGGGCACAGACTGAAGCATAGAAGGTTCCCTTCGAATATGAGGAAAAACTTCTTTACTGGAAGGGTGCCAGAGCACTGGAACAGGCTGCCCAGGGAGGTTGTGGACTCTCCTTCTTCTGGAGTGATTCAAGACCTGCCTGGACACATTCCTGTGCAATCTACTCTAGGTGTACTTGCTTTAGCAGGAGGGTTGGACTGGATGATCTCCAGACATCCCTGCCAATGCTAACCATTCTGTGATTCCATGATTCTTGAACAGCTTTCATTAATGTTATGTACTTTTCTAATGCTGGTTATTTGTTTTGGTTTGAAAACTAAAATAATAATATAAAACAATGTGGGTAAAATCCCCTAAACTATTTCTATGCATGATTCTTGTGTCTGTTGAAGGAGATGTGTTAGGAAATCTAACACATTTTGCTTATAAACCCACACATACCATAACAGGTGCATGTAAAAAATAGTAGGCAACATTGTGAATAATGAATGGTGTAGGAATTACTGTGGAGATACATAAGGGTAAGTCATGTTTTTTTTCCATTTTAACAACCAAGTAGAAAGTATGAAAATCTCAGGTTCCTATTAGCTGTGGCATTACAATTGTTGTGCTATCAAGACATCTAATTGTTAATGGTCCATTTGTCTTGCATCACAGTTTCCAATAACTTGAAAAGTTGGAAAGCACGTATACATGTACAGAAAATAAGATGCATCTATGAAGCAGATGTGTTTCATTTGGGTACAAGTTTAGATTTATTTATATTCTGCTTTTGTGGCTCTTGTAAATTGCTGGAGGAGTCTGGATATAAGTTTTTGTTGCAAGGTGGATTGTAGGTGTTGCACATCTATAACGTCACCTTGTCAGTGTGTACCCAATCCAAAAAGGACTGGGAATACCATTTACAGCTGTTGAACTAGTTGATGAATGGCTGTAACTTAAGTCTGTGAAGTGATGCCACTTTACACTTGTCTGTCCGGAGTGGGTGCTCTCGCTGCTGAGCACTTTTGATGAAGTAAGCAGGCACTGCAGTGGGCCGGGTCCAGTGCCAGCAAGAGGCAGAAGACAACAGATCGGCCAGCTGGATGCTTCCAAAGCAGGTGGCAGCATCTTTGTACTTGAAAGAGAAAAATAAAATCTGAGAACTTTAAATTGTACACATCATCCCCTACGAAAAAGGCGTGCAAATTAGAACCCTCTCATTAAATGCAAGCTAGAAGGAGCAGCCTCCACATGTATTTGATCAGATTGTGTGGTTTTAATTGAAATTATTTGATTTTGTACCGAGGATTTACCTTTTCATAGATTATGTTTAGTTAACTTAAATGTAATGTGAGATGTCTGTCTCTGGTCCCTAGATAACACTGGAATTATACTAGTTACAATTTTACAAATCTGACAAATCACTGGTAATCGTTATCTTGGTTGAAATCTAATTAATAATAGTATAGTGTTACAGTCTTGCTTCCTTTGTGAAATTTAATAGTCACTTGGTGACTTTCAGACACTAGCTGCCTGGTAGGCATACATGCTGCAGTGGCAGATGTGGGAACACGCAAATCCCAAACACTTGGCAATATTCAGTTTCCTGTGATATGGAGCACTTTCCTAAAAGTTCCTAAGTTCCTATTGCACAGAGGTGTTTGAAAGTGTGTTTGTTTGTTGGTTTTTTTTTTTAAACAAGTGCACTGTGGGGAAGTGTTCCTCTAGATTTTTTTTTCCTTTGCTTTAAATCTTTGTGTATGTCATACATATAAACTGGAGAGACCTGATTTTTTTCCCCTTTTTTACTTTCAGATCCTTGTGAAATGTATACTATTTCATAGGTTTGCAGGATTATGCTTCGCTATACTATTTGAAGTTCCTTAGGCAGAATAAGGCATACTTTTTCCCTTTAGTTATAGCATCTAGTATTGTTCAGCTGAAGCTAAATATTTTCCTCCTGAATTTAGCTCTGTTCCTGCTTTGGTTCAAAAACACAGCAGAAGTCAGGTCCAGTCTCCAGGGGACAGCCATGATAAAAAATCTATTCAATTAAAGGTCAGAATTTAACTTGCTTTCCCTCTGAATTTTAGTATGTGCTTGAACCAGAGTGCTCCATCATCAAGTTCTCTAGCAAAGCAGTGGGGTCAACCCGAACTCATGCAGTAGAGGGAAGGAAATGGGAAGTTGAGCATTCAACTCAGTGTTCTCATAGCCTCTTACAAGAGGCTATCAGATACCTCTTACAAAGCTTTAGACCTTCTAGCCTGTTTTCAACACAGGCAGTTGAATTTTGTGTTTGTCAAGAACTTCCTCATCCAAACAGACAAATTTGGTGTCTGGATGTCACTGCAAGCACAGTGCCCAACTGCATGGCCAGATGCCAGGGGTGCTTATTTTGGGGGTATGTATGAGGGGTAATGTAAGAGCACAGCAAAGTGATTTATTGATTCAGTGCTACTTGTGATCCGAACAGAACCATGATCTACCTGGAAAGATTACAAAGGAAAAATTGATCAGCAAGAGAGAGTTTTTCCTCTCCAAAATCTGCCTCTTTCACTGGCTGCTATCTGTTGGAGGTTTGGTTAACGACTTGTTATAGCTGACTGCTAGGAGTAAGCCCTCGACTCTCTGGATCTGGTTTGGACTTAGCTACATCCTTTTGGGTTCTTTCATTCAGGCAGCGTGGCAGAGGAGATGGGAACATGCCATAATCCTGTGCCATGGGGTCAAAACCACTCAGAAGCCACTCCAGCAACCATAGCACCACATACCTTTAATAAAATAAATATAACCAGTAAGTAAGCATAAGGTCTTTTCTCATGAATGTGTTGATCATTTCTCAGAGGAGTTGTGCTTTCAAACTCCAGTCGTCATTACCTCAGTGCATTCTGTTCATTAGGCCGCGTAATACTGAATGTGGTGTCTGGAAGGCCACCTGCTCTTGCTTGTCCCTTGTGTGCAAGCATTTACTGAGATGGCAGGAGTTGGTCTGGTGACTGTTGGGGATGAGCACTCTCTGGTTATTGTATTAATTTATTAATATTGATATTAATAATTTATTAATGATAAAGTTGGGTGCTGGAATACTGGTAACTGAAGATAACACTCTCACGCTTTACACATAAGCAGGCTTTACGTGAGATGGAAGACTGCATAGCCTAATTCGTCACTGATAGTACTTTTCAGGAAGCCCATTTCAAATGTTGGCAGTGCCACTGGAATTGTTTCTCTTCGATCAGTGGTGGGCTATGGACGAAGCAGCATCTTCACAAAACTCTTAGTGTGTTAGTTTTCATTTTAGTCCTGATAAACACAAGCCTGAAACAAAACAGTAGGAAGGGAGGACATGAATGGTACAGCCACTTTGAATATACCTGGATGACTTTTAAAAGACAGAAAATCAAATAAAAATTGAGACAGCCTATAGGCAAACCTAGCCTGACTCTTAACACATCTAATCTGGAATTTCATAGTATTTCTGATGGAGGAAAGAAAGACCAATTATCCCAGGAAAACATGTATTGGATTACAAATGCATTCACTGCTAAAAGGAGATAATGTTGATTACTGGACACAGAAGTGCTGAAGCCTTTTAGACTTGAAATAAACGTGTATATTATATGCCTATCAGTCCCAGTAGACAGCACAACTGGTGTCATGTTCCACAGTGGATCCACTAGCAACATTCTGTCATCTAACCACAGGCCATGCTAATGGTTTAAATCGGAATGTGTGGGGATTTTTTAATTTATGAAAGACACTTCAGTCTGATTAAAATAAACCTCTTCATAATAAAGCTGCTGCTTGTGTATGTAAACCCTTGTGATGTGGCACTTTAAGCAATATCAATGAACAGAAAGGTGTGAAACTAAACTTTCTGACCATACAAAGACTAACAAGGAGTTGAACAAAATAAAATGCATCCATGTGGTGCTTGATACCTCAGAAAAGAAGTCTGGAATGTCTTTAAAAGCAACTAAAATCCAGTGTGGGTCAGGTGACAAATGATCTACAATGCTATGTTTGTGCAAATTTGTTTTATAGCTGAAGAGAATTGGCTTTGTTGTACTATAGCCAACAAAGCCCCACTGGTAGTGGTTGTGCTAATTGCTTGAGGTGGAGAAATGGGCAGTTGTCGTGGGTCTAACACAGAAAGGCATCTGTGTAAAACAGAACTTTAAAAATCAAAACTGCAACCACAAAAGGATATGAGAACTGGGAGGCTGCTGCCTTTCTTTCCTGATCACTATAAGTACCTCTGCCAGAGGTACTACTGGGGCTTCAAACCTTTTCAGAAAACATGCTACTCATATACTATACAGCTTCCCACATAATTCCTCTGTGAAAGCATCTCACCAGAAGGCTGTGTTACAGTAGGGCATCAGTAATTCATGCTCTTCTCTGGAGCTGGAGGGCAGGCTGCTAACCTTGATCATAGAATCATAGAATCACAGAATAGTTTGTGTGGGAAGGGATCTTCAAAACTCATCCAGTCCAACCCCCTGCTATTAGCAGGGGCATCTTCACCCAGATCAGGTTGCTCAGAGCCCTGTTCAGCCTGGCCTGGGACGTCTTCAGGGATGGGACATCTGCCACCTCTCTGAGCAGCCTGGGCCAGTGTCTCACCATCCTCAGTGTCAAAAATTTCTTCCTCATGTCCAGCCTGAATGTCCCCTCCTTTAGTTTAAAACCATCACCCCTTGTCCTGCCGTAACATGTCCTTCTAAAAAGCCTGTCCCCATCTTTCTTATCTGCCCCTTTTAAGTACAGAAAGGCCACAATGAGGTCTCCCCAGAGACTTCTCTTTTCCAGGCTGAGCAACTCCAACTCTATAAATCTGTCTTCACAGCAGAGCTGGGTGACAACCTTGAAGCATTCCCCACATCCCAACTAATGATGTTATACCTTAAACATCTGTTTTTTGTTACTTTTGGAGGAAAAGATAGATGGCTGTGGAGGTAGACACTTCATCTTATCTTTCCCAAGGTTTGCGATGGATAATTTGTGCAGAAAAGTTAGATGGCCATGGAGGCAGACACCTTGTAAGATAAAGGCAATTAGCAGTGTTGCTGTGAAGGCCTCACGGCCTAATTGGGATGATAGAGATGAACCATCTGCTGGACAACTAATTACCAGAAGAGACCACAAACCAACAGCTACCCCCTATGGGCAAAACAACTCACTTCTGGTCAGTAGTGTGAACTTTCCCCTAGTTTAAGGACCCCAGACCGATTTCCAGAAGAGTCTTCCTAATTAGCATGAAGAGCGATCAGAGGGAGGGGGAGAATCACCCTTTCCTGTCTTGCATGTAAATGAATTTGGTTATAAAATGACCTCATGTGTAACATGAGGTGGTGGCATGTACCAAAATCTTCAACGCACCCACCCCCTTTCAGAGGACGTCGTGGGATCGATCATCCTGTGCAGCAGTGATATCTTACTCTCTCTCTCTGATATCTTAGTTTTCCTTCTCTCTCTTTTCCTTTTTCTTGAACATATAAAGGTAATATCTTTGTAAGTTCTGATGCTGAAGTCTTGTTAAGTTTTGCATTATAGTTACTAATTGTTGCAAATCCACCATTTTTAGAAGGGCTTTTGCTGTCAATGTATTGGTAAGTTTTGTGATATTATAACATATTTTGCCAAGTCACTAATTGCTGTAATTTGTATTCCACCAAGTGCTTTTAGTAAATTCATAATTGAATTAGACCTCTGGAGTGACTGTCTGTCATTCACTTCACATTACTGTGCAGAATTACCCAGAGTTAACTCACACCTGATCTCACCTGGCGAGACAGCGTGTGTCACATTCAGAGTTAACTCATCCCTCATCCCACCTGGTGGGACGGGCCAAGCTGTTCCAGCCCTCGGATCATCCTGGTGGCCTCCTCTGGGCCCTCTTCAACAGATCCATGTCTTTCCTACTGGTACTCCATGACTAATAGTACTGGTAGCACTACTTTCCTTAAACCTTCTATCTACATACAACTCTTTCCTTCAGAAAATGCTCAGGTCTTTTCCCTCCTCATCCTCTGTATCCCTTATGCACCTAAAAACTCATGTTCCAATTAGAAGAGTCTGATAAGCAGAATAAATAAATAGCTGCTTACAAAACATGTCTCAGGCAGTTTTGTTGGAGGAGGAGAGAGGAATGGAAATAACCTCCTTTCTGATGAGCAAATAAATGTGATGGGGACCTTGGGCTCATAAAACTTATCTGAAATAGCTCTCTCTTCTTTTAAATGGGATGCTAACTCCACCACAGAGCTGCCCCCTGAAGGTATTGGAGTGAATCCCCTTATGTTGCTTTCATGATCCTTGCAAGTTTCTGTTAAAGTGACTGAAAGGCCTTTCCATATGACTTACACCAGTTCTTTTGCTGCTGACCTAGCCTTTGAAACCTTGAATTTTGTTTTTTTTTTTTCAATGCTGGGAAATGCAATCATGCATAAGTACTATTAGCATCCTCTCAAGGAGAAATTGTCGAGTTAGCTAAATAAAAGTCTGTTGTCCCATTTGCCGTCACTGTTGTGAGATTTATCATGACTGTGAACAATCTCATGTAATAGACCTTGTTCTGTAATATTACCTGCCACGTGCACTTTCTACTTCAGAACCTCACAATCCGTTTGACATTTTCAAAATTACCAAAGGGAGCTCTGCAGGAATTAGACTCCAAGTTCTTGAAATGCTTAAAAAGATAAATATGGCTGTTGTATGTTCTGAGGCACATCCAATATATAAGGAGGAGGCTCTGAGTCTGAGTTTTCTGTGAGTCTGACTTCACTTTTAAGTGAAGAATTTTCAAAACTTCACCTTTTCTTAAAGAGACTTGATTGCTATTGGTAAAGCAGCTAAAGCCATTTGCTCCCTCTGACCTCAATGTTTAATCAATATTCAGTGTTGCTTGGAGCCTTTAACTGAGCCAAGAAACCAGTCTTACATTTCACATTTGTGTGAGTGAGAATGCTTAAGAAATGCAGAGTCTAGTTTTTAGTTTAATTAAACAAAAGTTACGACTAAAGTTGCATTTCCACAGTTAAGGAAATTTGTCTTCATTTGGGGGAAGAAGATAAATCTTGAAAAATTGGCAGCATTCCATAGTTTTCTCATTATATTTTTCTGTATCAGACATTAATATGTAATGTGAAAGACGTGAAAATAAAACACTCAAAGTGAACATTTGGTGTTGAACTGTAGTTGAGATAACTCTGAATTATCTTTTCTGTAGTTGTCATGTTTTTGCAGATTGTTTGAATATTCCCTCCTCAGTGGGGAAGCTGACCCAATGGAGAAGTTTGGGATAGGTTGTAACAAAAACAAATGTCAAGTGGTTTTATTTTGAGAAACCCCAGTTGGCCCTTTCTGCTAGTTCTGATCTTTTCATGGGTTCGTTTCAAAATGGTTTTGTAACTTCTCCCCATCATGTACTGCTCCAGCGGAAATCCTTGGCATAGGGGTTTTTTTAGCCAGATTCTCCACAGCTTGTGTTCTTCACACACAGATACAGTTTGTAGGAAGCAAATTAAGCATATATTTGGCTTGAAACATCAAGCTCAGTCACTGAATTAAATCAACAAGGGCAGTAAAATTTCTTTTACTCTCTTTGAGGGAGTAATCTTTTATCAGGTGTTGGTTTTGATGCCTGTGGTAGCAGATACTCGAGGGACTTTGCCTGTACATGGAAAGAGCAAGGAGAAGCCAGGGTAGCCAGGGGAAATGAGGCTTTGAAACTGCAGCAAGGCTCTAGCATGGGGGGAGCTTGGTGAATGAAGCTGGTGTAATCTGTTGTGTTCACTTGGGGGAAAAGGGAAGAGTAAACTTTTGAGAAGCTTTGGAAGCTTCAAAACAAATTCTCTGTTTTTTATCATAGTATGGACTGACTTAGAGAAGTCTTCAGAGACTTTGCTTTCTCATCTTTTGATACCCCTGCTAAGCTTTTTAGGGTTGGATTGCCTCAGCTACAACTGAGCACAATAAAAAGTGAGATAACCTTTATTATTTTTTGACCATTTATCTTTATGACTTGCCTTCTAGCATCTGACTTGGGGAGCCTTCAGTGCCCTCACTGTAGCTGTCACTGGAGTGCCAACTTAGCACAGGGTTCTCAGTTTCAAATGACATGATAGACTGCTATGGTGACAGTTCTGTTGTGTAAAGCTGCCAGGAGGGATGGGTTAGAGCTAAATGAAATGAATTAAAATAAATGAAACTACTGCATTGTCTTAGTTTCAAGCTTATGAGTGATGGATTAGCTTCTTTTTTAATCCTGGTTCTATTGAAAATGGGTCTCAAAAATTCTACCATCCTTTTGTGGGGCCAGAAGTTTTACATCTCATTACAGAGCCCTTTATCCTGTTTTTGCTTCCTATTTTGAGCTAAGATGCAACCTCAGAAACACATCCAGTGAGCCTTGGATTAGTTTTAAAAATAGTAAATGATCAAATATTAGATTGTGTGCTTTAATTTCTAAGCTGAATTTGTCCACTTCCAATGACTTGACCTTTGTTCTTTCATTTTTTATTTCTCTCATCAGAGATCACTTCCTGCAGACATTTAGGAGAGACTATTTTTTACTTATTTTCTGCTTTTTCTAGACCTTAGATTGTTTATGAGGTGGGGGGCAAGGGTGTTTCTAAAATTCTTCTGGTATGTTACCCCTTGTCCCTCCTTTCTCCTTGAGTGAGGACACCTGGACTACACAGAGAGTTACAGGTCATTCTCTGCCTGCTTTCTCAATCCTGCCTCATGTCTCCTGCTGGTGGTCAGATTGGCCCTCCACCATAATGTGGAGAAGCCTTAACTATGGGGAATTTCTGTTCCGCCTTCTGTCTTATGGCCCTTAGTCACTCAGTGTCACTGTATTTCAGGATGTCATAGTCTTCTCCTGTCTTACAAGCACAGCTTTACATTCAATATATTTTGTCATGTATTTGGTTTGTTTAACGATCCCTACCACTCAAATGAATCATCTTATTCTAAGATCAAGTTTGTCTGTGTAACAGACCCATTGTCATTATTATTAATGAGTCTTCCAGTCTCAGTACTGTGTGAATCCTACTTGCAAGGATTTAATAATGATCTGAAGGAAAATTATACTGTCTCATTGAATGTTTTCCACATTAAAATTTCTGTGTGCTGCAGTAGTTACCAGCTTACAGGTTGCAAATATGTATTTTTCTGTAGTGCCATGTGTGACTAAATAAAATATTTTAGTCTCCTCACTGGCTGTAGAAAAATACCATCTATATGACTTTTTCTTTTATCTTGCTGACTTTTTCATACCAGTTTCTGCAACGTTTAAATCAATATCAAACTTATCAGCCTAGGAATTGCCTGGATATAGCCTGGATTTTCATAGGGTGGTGCAAAATATTTAGGAGTGCGTTACTAGTGCTCACAGAAAAAGCCACTACTGATATGTTTAAATGTGTTAATACCTGTCTTCCTCCTTATTAACCAGTTTTCTAATCTATCCCTTCTACTGAAGGGTTGTCAGAAATAAATAAAATGATAGAAAGGACCTGACCCCTACCCTAAAAATTTCTTATTATAACAGAATTGTGAACAGGGACAGCATGTGATGAATTTTGTCTGTTAGATGCATGTGATTTATCTGGTTTTTTTCTAAAGGAAAATGCTACTAAGTGAGGAGAAGATAGCTGAAATAGACCTAATCTTCTCAGTTTTACCTGTTTGGCAATAGTGTCAGCTATGCTGTCACACATGTGGATGTGACTGAAGCATTTGTTGTGGTTTTCTCCCAAATGCAACTAGAAAAATGAATTCAGATGAATTTGGAATGAGATCAGGTGCACTGAATATTGTCAGGAAGACCATAAATGACAATGTATTATATTATGTGTGATGAAGGGAGGAGAAATAGTCAGAGGCTGCTGAGGGGTGAGGAGTTCCTCAGCTTTCGTTAATGACCCGTGAGAGGAAGTAAACAAAATGTGAGATGGTTTCACAGATGCTGCTCTGTTCTGAAGGACTGAGAATGCCATTTCAAGTACAAAAACAATGCAGAGGAGTATGCATGGGATTAGAAACAAGGATAGAAGAGGGAGTAAAAAAATCTAGTCTGTGTGTCTAGAGAGAAACTAATAAGATAGAAAGCATGAGCTTGTTTACGACTTTGTTAGAAGAAAACCATAAGCAACAGGAACATTTAAGGACAAGTCTGTTCCCTGACAAATGTTGAAGAGGCAGTTGGAGTGTAGCACAACCAGTCCTGTTAACATGTTTGTGCTGTTCCATATACATGCAGAAGCATCGTTACACATACAGTAGGCACTAGACTGCGTGTGTTTCCCAGTAAGGTGTAAAATAGCTATGCCCATGGAAAGGAGTTCTTCCAGATCAGCAGACCTGTATGGAAGGGAGACGGGATTTGTCTCAGTCTTTACCTGCCTATGTATGACATAGCTTTACTGATACCAGCCCTTTGGCCAACAATTTCAGTGACATGAAAAACTTCTCATCCTCAACTACTGGCTCATCTGGCCTCTGCAGGTTTCCTAAAGCCCTTGGGAGAAGGACTTCATAGCAGAGAAACCTGTGGGTGGCTTGTGAGCCTTTGCACTTCATCTGCCTTCCCCTCTGTAAGAAGTATTTCAGACCAAAAGGGTGAGTGGCTTCTCTTGCTTAGCACTATGTCTCTGACTGTGGGCAGCAGCTGCTGCTCAGGGTGCAAGTATAGGGTGGTGGGAAATTTTGTAGAATCATGGAATCATTTTCCTTGGAAGAGACCCTTAAGATCATCGAGTCCAACCATAACCTAACTCTGGCACTAACTTGTGTCCCTAAGAACTTAATCTCTGCATCTTTTAAACACCTCCAGGGATGGTGACTCCACCTCTTCCCTGGGCAGCCTGTTCCAGTGGTTCACAACCCTTTCCATAAATAAATTTTTCCTTATATCCAATCTGAACCTTCCCTGGTGCAACTTGAGGCCATTCCAGTATATAAAAGCACTGCAGCTTGCTTTCTTTCATTTATTGGGAGAATAATGTTGTTACCTGTATTATTTAGAAGCAGGCTGGCTGTGGCTTCTCTCCCTTGACTCAAGTCGGTAAGGCCTTGCTGAAATGCCTCGTATCTACAAATCTGGTTAAAAAGTCAACAACCTGATGATATGTAAGTTAAAACCTGCAGAGGCTGTGCTTCCTTTTTAAAGTCTATTAAAGTGAAAGAACAGAAGGCTTACAGCCTAAAGCTTAATTAAGCAAGTGGATGTTTAGCTAATGTACTTGAGAGGGGGACTACTGTGTGTAAATTATAATAACAAACTTCCCTGATTAAAAAAAAAAAAAAAAAAAAAAGTAAGAAAAAAAAACCCTAAAGAAAAATAGCTGTCAAATTATTCTGAAAGCCATTGGTTTGTGTGTTAGTCAAAGGATCTTGCTGCTCATGGCAACAGCCTTTACTAGCACAAGACAGTGTTGTTCTTGCTTTTTCAACTGTCACCCAAGGCTATACAAATAATTGATTTTTAGGTTCAGGTACCAAACTAAAAATAACAATAACAATAAAAAATAGCTTGGAATGTAAGCTTTTCCCACCTCGCCTTATCCAAATGGAAACCCATCATTATTTTACATGAATAAAGCATTACCTTTTGGTTATTTTTTAATAAAAGCAAAACCCAAATAGCTAGATTCTTGTTATAGGTGTGTTAATTGGTTTCTATTCTGATATGGCGATGACAGGGGATTTTAACCATTTCATATTAGATGTGAATATTTCATAATGTCAATTAGCTACACTTTTTCACATAAAGGGTCAAATTTTGAAAACTGTATGTGGCTATGGATTGTGTTGTTTTCAAGGGAAACAATTTTAGCATCTGATCACATCTGATTGCATGTTCCTATAAGAGGAAGGACTGTGATGTGAAAGCTGCTTTTGAGATTTCAGTCCTCAGTTTCCCATAAAGTAATCACCTCTAATGTGACAAAATGCAAGTGAAAATATCCATTTCCCTTTCATCTCCTTGTAGCTCAGTAGGTCCAAATAATGTCTGTGACAACAAAGGTAGAGTTTGCCTTCAGGATGTATTAACGTGCCTTTTGAAATCAGCAGGGGTTTAGACCCTCATGCCAAGGGCTGGCACCCGAGAGTCATGAATTCCTCTCATCCAAGGTGCTGCTCTTCTTGCTGGGACTTGCATTCACTTACTCCAGCCTTTCCAGTTGCTGGCACTGCAGAGCCCTGTATACTTACACACACACAGAAAAGAGAATTCCTTTCCCAGCAAAATCAGTATAAATGGACTTTTTAATAGGAAAATAGGACAGATGGTGCCAATCAGGTGCAGGGTATTGTCAGACAGCCTTGTTAGCAGGAGATTGGTCCTTTTTATTCCCTTATCCCTGTGTTGTTCCTCTCCAAGTCACCTAGATCCATCCCTTTCCCTGCCTTTGATTCTTCCCCTAAACATTCCATAACATCCTGTGCAACTCCCAGATGCTCTTTCCCTGAATCCTATAATACATGTGTCCTGCCACCATGCATCTGTGCTCCTTTATGTCAGTGCAGATGAGCTGTTGTTATCTTGGCTTACTTTTTTAGTCAGTTCATATATCTAAGGGGGTTATGGTGGCTCAAGGGCCATGTGCATTCTCTCTTCAGTGAAAGGGTTTTTTTGCTGAACACAGCACAGCCTTCAGTAGCACCAATCTGTGTATCAAGAAAACCATCTCTGGGAGTGTGTTGCCTGAGTTTTTGCTTTCACTGAGACTTTGGTCAAGGAAAGACTGAGATCAAGAGGTGACTGAGTTTACTGGCAAATGGAGTTTGATGTCAAAGAAGCTTAAATATTTTGCCACCACCAAACTGGAATTTTGTTCACTTCAGAGAAGAAAGTCAACACTTGTCCTAAGTCTGGAAGAAAACATTGATTTATTATTTTTTAAATTATTATTATTTTTTTTTTTTTTTCAACTCACCTGTATTATTTAGTTCTTAGTCTGTGTGATGTTTGGTCTCTGTCTTTCAGCTGTGAATGCAACGACGCCCTGAGATAAATTGCCTCTGTTTGGATAGCTCTATGCTACACCAAAACCTACATTAAACTCAGCCAGTTAGCAGGAAAAGGGCTCAGGTAGAAGAGTCTGTTGAAAAGACCTCAGACTTTGCACTGTTGTTAGAAGATTTTTTTTTTATCTTCTGCCAAGACTCCAGTGAGTCTACAACTTTGACCTAAGTTGTAGTCAGTTAAAACTTGTTCTTTGAATCACGCTGATTTTCTGTAAAATAATACTTATGTAGCCAGTAGTGCTGGAGATAAAAAAATAGTTTATTTCTGCAGCTACCACAAGCCTACAAAGTCAGCATGCCATAGGATCATGGGAATTGCTGTGCCATAAGTGTGTCCAGGGACCTTTCTTCTTTGTGACCAGAATCCAGGCATTAGTCTAGTATTGATTATTGCTGTTGCCAAATAGGAGACATAAAAAGAAGATATCAGTTCAGAAGTAACTTGGTCCCAGAAAGAGTCTTTCTAGCCATTTTGGCAAACTGACCTTTGGGGTTGTTATATACTTGGAAGTAGCTGTGAGTGTTCCTTTTGCACCAAAGCAGCTCACCTCTGTGCTCTGGCTGCGTTGCCACCTAGTTCTGCTTCTCTGCTGGCCACACATATACATCTGTAAGGAACGAGGACTAGCAAATATCAAAACAAGAGAAGATCAGGAAAGAGAGAGCAGAAGGAAGCAAAAAATATTAACCACTGGGATGCTAGTAAAGCAGTGCTAAAAATGCTTTTGGATACATGCAATATTCATTAGCTTGATTTTTTTTCTCAGTTTTACTGAGATTTTCTCAGATTGCTGATTTGGAGGTAGTGATTTTCAAAGTTTCTAGGTGACTTCAGTGCATGCCTGGTAGTCTGAGAGAGAAAGGTCTTTTATTTTCTGGTGTACTTCAGCTGTGAGACTGGCTTCATAGTAAAGAGTTTGCTTACCTTTATCTAAATAAGCCATTTGTTATAGCACTGTCTGAGAGCTCAGTTATTTTCCCTTGCCACATGGCAGTGTTCACACTTCAACTGTTCTCTGAATATACATATTCAAGAGGAAGTTTCAAGAATGTAGATTTTTTATTCATAGAAAACATGTTTTTGATGTCCCTGTGTAAATTTGTACTTTTTTTTTTTTTTTTCCCCCCAATAGCTGCAGTTGGATTTTTTTCATGTAATCACAGGAGTCCAAGGGTGGAAGACTTGAGAAAAATGAAAAGCATTGTGAGAATCTCAGTCAAACTTGTAATGATTTTTTGAAACATATATGCTGAATGAAGGTGGGGGTTTTGCCGTATAGACATACTTCAGTGTGGACTTGCTGTAGGGGAAGGGAAGACTTCAGTATAATTCACATCACACCTAATGATGGGGATATTATATAGGACACGGTTGCAATTTGCTTTGCACGTGTGTACCTGCTGTAAACCCTGCCAATGTTTCTGTTTGGTACAGTGTGTACAATTTATTCTGTGATAGGTGACAGCCTATGTCAGGTGTCATCCTGTACAGGATGTTGACTGTCCTAATGCAGGTAATTTCCATGAAATGGTCTGGATTTGAAGAATTACCCTCCCTTTACTTCCACTGAATACTTTCTCACCTGCTTTAGCTGGAGGTACTTTGTTGTTCATAGAGAGAAGTACAAATCCTAAGAACTGTGACAATGGCAGTGTTTCAGAGCATGATTTCCACATTTCCCCTCTGGATAAAGGCAGAAAGCAAAGGCTTGTTGAACTCCAAATGTCTTTTCAACTTGAGTTGCAGTGGCTCTGACTTGGACTTTTACCCTGCACTTGTAACTTACTGTTCTAGGGGTCTGGAAAGTAAAGTGGTGTCACAAGTAAAGTGGTGTCACACTGGTGTCACTTTTGTAGAATGGGTAAATGAAAGCAGTTGAAAACCTCAGATGTGAATGTGAGTGCTCTCAGCATAAGGCTCTGCAACATGGAAAGTGCACCTTTGACAATGGTGGTTGTGAAAAAATGAACTCTGGAAAGATTATTAACAGTTAGGGGACAATTCCTGAAAATGTTCTTCCAGCAAGGTCTTCCATTGTTACACTACTGGAAATATAACTCGCCTTGTGTCTCAGTCCTTATTTACAAGAAACTTTAAGGAATTTGTATATTCTATTTGAAACCTTTTCTGTTATCTCACTTCATTCTGTTATCTCACTTTCTTAGACTTCTTTTAAAATTATATTTAAGGTTCTTGTGCCCTCTTTATTGTGCCCAGGGCTAGATCTGCAAGTTAAAACTTTCCTTGACCTTTAGTCAGCAACATTGGGCAGTGGTAGTCGCCTTAGGCATTGCTGACTGTCTCAAATTTTTGTTTCTAATCCATATGATATGAGGACAAAGTATGTTTCCCAGTGTTGGGGTTAAATCAATAGAATGAGAGGATACCACATCACTTAGAATAGCTTACCACGCTTGGTGGCGAATGGTGCAGCTGAGAACAACTCCACTATGTTTTTTATTTTAGCAGTGGGCACAATCTTAAGCTTTCTGGGGATTATTTCTCACAATCCCTCCAGCAGCACTAAGGAAAAATGAAAGTCACAGGGTCACTGCCACTGAACTGCTGTGCCAGGCTGAAAGCCCACTGCATTAAATGTGGAAATCCATTAATTGTTGAAGTTTTGATTGTACCTTTCAGACCAAGGACAGCATAGCCATGGCAACATCAATGTGCATTGGATCACATCATTTGCAGGGTGTCTCTAACTGTGGAAAGTTTTGTTGAAAATGTGTGATTAATGCCTTCAATTATTATCTCTAATTGAACAGAGATGGAAAGGCCCCAGTTTGTAAGCCTCCATAAGCCTACTGCACAGCTGTTAGGACAGTATTGAGATCTGGTGGCATTGAACTATTATTGCATTTTGTCTTTCACAAGCATAGCATGTTATTGAATCCTAGCAGAAAAAATGACTGATTGGTGAAATGTCATTCCTGTAATCTGCTGTGTTCCGATGTCTTAGAAGACAGAAAGGCTATTTAGCAAATACGCCATCACATTGTCATTAGTAATAAGTAATGGGACTTCAGTATATTTAGATCATAAAAATCTATCAGCTTCATATCAAATACTCAGCATGAAGTCCTCACCCACAGTCCTACCCCCTCTTCTTCATTTATCAACATGCTCAACAAACAGAAGCCTGCCACAGCGTAAATACAGTACTTAGTGCAGGATAGCAGCAGCTTGCAGGCTGTATCTTTTATATCACTGATCTTTGGGGTATGAAAGCTGTTTGAAGACATTTTTTCAGATGAAAATACAAGTTTTAGAAGCAAAACCTTATTTTACCCCCTCAGAAAGTAGATTTAATGCAATTCTGGCAGTTTTACATTGGAAACTTTGGACTAAAATTGTAGACCTGCTTTATTTTGTAAGGCTTTCCCCACTTCCCTCCATTCCCTCCTGCCTGTCCCCTCCACCATGTTTTTAAATCTGGAGCCAACATGTCAGTTGAAAAAAAAATCCTTTTGAAGACGTCCAAATGAAGAGAGAATAACTATTTTTTTTTAATCTGTGTGGAGTGAGTAGATTATTTTTCAACCACGTCTAAAGGACTTGCTTGTATTTATAAAGCAATGGCATGGCTGGAATTAGAAATCACATCTGCTGAACCTCAGCACTGTGTTTTTAATGCGGTTAGTGCTTCTCCCAAGATGGGTACTTATAAAATAATGGTGCAATCACTGATATCTGAGGTGTTATGAAAAAGGAAAACACAGTATTTTTAAAACCTCGATAGAACATTGGGGCAGATGGCAGTGGGAGAAAGTTAAAAAGCATCCCCTTGTGCAAACAAAATGCATAATATTCCAGTTCACTTTGGTTATGGAGCACATTGCACTGAGTTTCCTAGCAGAGTGTTATCTCACGAAAAGTATGCAAATAGGAGTTCATATTGTTGCAGTTGCCTGCACTTAAAAAAAGCCAAGGACCCACCTACTCTTCACTCATGAATACGAAGAAGTAGAAAACCCCCAAAGGGCCATTATTAACAGGAAGGTTTGGAGGTTGGAGCACTTAGCTCATCAGGCTCTCATGACCAGATATTATGGTCAGTGTAACAAGGATTCACTTTCATCTCAGCTTCTTCTGGTTTCCATAGAGATGCTGCATGGAGCTATGATTAAGCTGAGTTGGGCCTAGAATTGTGAGGGAACTGGAGGGAGACATTGCAGAGAAACTCTAGTGGGGCCAGTACTTCAGCTTTGGCATGAGTGTGTTACTACATAATTTCTGCAAGTGTAAAATCACTGAGAGACACATCATGCTGGAACTATTATAACTTGAGTGCTGATATATATGTATTTTTAGGCAAGTGGCTAGAATGCAGGCAGTACTCTAATTGGATCTCTTGGCCAATGGAAGCATCAGAGAATTTAATTTACATGGTAAAAGAGATGACGGTCCAAACATTAGGACTGCCACGTCCTGAGCCTCTCAAGCATGATTACACAAAATAAAGTTGCATGAGTGCAATTAATGACTTCAGTCCTGGTCCAAGGCTGTATATCTGAATCTTCTGCTGCTATGAGGGAAGGCATGCACTGGCCTGACTCAACAACTTATGTGGAGTTCCAGCTTGCACTAGTGCAACACAGAAAGGTGGGGTTTGCCCATAGCTAGTTACAACTCCACAGCAAACATCAACACAAGGAGAAGTATGGCCTTGTGCAAACCTCTGCTGTCTGTTCACGTGGTGCTGGTACTTTCTGTCTTGACTCTGAATAGGTTAGACCTAAATATCAGACCTACAGTGAGACAGGGTGAGAGGATAGACTCTGTTCTTAATATTCAAACTGAGAGGGGAGCCCCTTGCGTTTTCTCTGATCCAAGCCTACCATGAATAATGAACTCTTCATGAGATTGTGGTTCGCTCTTGTTTGTCTAGTGCTTGTCTGTGGGGATTCAGATGACTTTCTACACTGGCTTGCACTGCAGCAAGCAGGTCTTTGTGTATTTCTCTTAGTTTACATAGAGAAACTTAAATTCATTTTGGTTCCCTGTAGTCTTTTTTAAAAACGTGTGGCAGTCTGAAATTCACCTATGGCAATGTGCATAGCAGCTCACAAAATTATCTCTCTGAATTGACAGATTTGCCTAAATTGATTGCACAGAGAACTACAAACCAGGGGATATTGAAGGATACTGGAGGATTGTGGGCATATAAGTGAGAGCAGATGGTTCTTCATTGAAGTTTATCTGTAGGGCCACTTGTCACATAATATAGTGGTTGCCGTTTACTGTAGATAAAAGCTCTCACTGTTACAATGGGAGTCTTGAGCTTTATTGAAAATAAATTGACAGAAAGAAGATAAATTCATAAAAACAACATTTGGCTCCAAGCCCCAGAGTTCATAAATGGCTGGATGTTGGAAGAGGACAATGAGGAAGATACCAGACCTGCTTGTTGTTAACCTGTCCTTAATGGGTGCCTAAGGTCAAGGTCAGGGGTTGGCTTCTGTCACAGAGTGTCCATGGGGCTTGGCCCTTGATCTGATCGAGTGTGATTGTTCCCATGCTTTTTTCTGTTCTTAACAGTATGAAACTTGTATTAGGAGGAGCCTGTCTAGCTGAAGAAAAGACCGCTAATCTGCTTTTTGAGGTTAGGCTTTAACAAGTTCAACAATTTCTTGTTGCTACAGTTGTTGGAGAGCATATGCAACAGTGAGTTTAGTCATCAGACAATTTCTAGCATTGAAGAACTGGAAAAATGTAGCCTTTATTTCCTCCCCCAAACTTCAAACTGTGAAAGGGGAAAAATACATGTTATTTTTCTTGATCTCTCATGATTTTGTTTCTTGCCTCCTATACTATTTTTTCCTAGTTTAAATATGTAATAATAATTCTTAATTGGCCAAAAATGGGAGGTGAAAAATTAGTTTTATTCCTCTGCCCTTAAGCATGGTCTTCTGTGTTGTTAAGCTTCTGCTTGTTTTGCCCGATTTTGTTCATTGTTTCTGCATGTGTCTGTTTTACACAGGCAAGAAGCGGTCCTGTATTCAAGTGGATTTACTATATAAATTTCACATATAGGAGGGTTCTAGTTTTTAAGGCCTGTGTAGCAAGGGGTGCAAATATTTGCATTTTGTGCTTGGAGCAGTTTAACAGGGAGACAGAAAAAAATGTGAACCAGCATTAGTGATATTCATCTTCATTGTATTGATCTCGCATTTTAATGGTAGGGGAAACCTGTTCACTTGACACCAGTTTATTTCCAGCCAATCCTAATGGAAAAGATTCTAGAGAAAAAATATTTTTAAATCCTTAATCTCATTAGCAATTATGTGGAAATAATGTACTGTGTGTGGGATTTGGGCTTTCAAATACTGTAAAAGCCTGTAATTTACCACTTAAATAATGTAGTTTATGGTTACCCTTAGTCAGGGAAATGAATCTTGTGAAGGATTTAATAGAAGCTGTAAAATGATGGAAAACATACTGTCTTTATGATTAAAGTGCTCCAAATCTTATGTTTTGACAACCTCTTCATACTAACACCACTAATTGCAAAATCAGGCTGGAAATACATCTTGAAAAACACTTGAAGAGCTGGAATGCTATGCCAAAAAATGTGCATCTCAGAGAAGGAAAAAAGCTTGTCTGGGTTTCTTGCCATGTTTCTAAAGACAGAGAAGTTGGTGGGCAGAAACACAAAATAGGAGAACACCCTTCCCATAGGACTGATTAGTTCTTTTATCTTTGACTCTAAGCAGAGAAGTATAAAGCAGATACCAGAATTCTGAGGAGAACAAATTCTTTCCTTCCTCCTGTTTTTCTGTCTCCCCTGTCAGGAGCTCAAGGGTCTGTCCGGATGGGAGACTCTGCAGTCCCAATGATGTGAAAAGAGGTAGCAAACCCTTCCTCCATGCCTGTCTCCACGGAGGAATGGCTACTCCACAGGCACTCCCGTTGGTAATGATGCTGGGAACTGTCATAGCAGAATACATGGAGATAAGCATGGTTTCTTTCAGGGCAAAACTCAATAAAAAGCAAGACACTGCCATGACTGCCAGGTGTTCTGGGAACAAAAATAGATGGTTTTGTTAAAGAGCTGAAAACACGATGTATTTTCATGTTTTCTCTAAAATGGTTACGGGAAATGATGCATAGAGAGATGTATTTTCTTTCTTACTCAGGAGGCAGTGTACCACAGAAACAAAAGTTTTGCTTTGCAGTGGGAGATGTTTTCAATAGCAAGTGGTGGACTGGGGAGACTAGATTTCTTGAGGAGTAAATCAAATTCAGGGTGCTGGAAGCTGTAATGCTTTGCAACAATCCGAGTGACTTGACATTGTGGCTGTGTGGCAAGGCAGATGACCTTGGAAATGTGGACTTCAAAGGGTTATGTCAGCTGAGGAGCAGCCCTGCTGGGGTTCAGCAGTGGGGAATCAGGTCTGACTGTAGTTTGGAGATGTGGAGATGTGGATGTAACTTCAATACTGTACCTGATTTTACAACAAAGCCAAGATGCAAGTAATTTTACAGCAGAGAATGTGTGATGTATTAACCAGAGACTTAAATAAGCTGTGAGATTGAGTTAAATGGAAGTTACAATATTCAATTTTGTTTAAATGAAGGGGGTTTTCTACTGCTAAAGAAGTCTAATGCAGTTGCGGAACTGTTTTCTGTGCAGCCACTTTCCCTAGTTGTTTGGAATTTTCTGAAGCAGGAGCTGTGTGGTGTATGAGGGGGTGCTGCATCATCCCGTTGCTGAAGTGTCCCAAGTGACATGTGGCATTTCCAAGCACTACTGCTGAAAGAGAGAGCAGTGCCTCAGGAAGGCCTGGTGAAACCTGGAACGGAATGTGACTAGTCCCGGTTTGGCTCAACAAAATGGAGCATGACTTCTTCAGGCAAAAAGGTAAAATAAATCATTTCAGCTGAGAAACTGGTTAATAAAAATGAAACAGCTTTTTTTTCTAGAACTCTTTATTTCTGAAAAAAAAAAAGTTAATGCTTTCTTCTAAACACTTCCATTTTGTCCTACATGGAAGAAAAAAGGTTGAATTGCTAGAATTTACAAGAATTAAATTACTAGAATTCCCATTCAGTAGAAATGCTGATTTCTGCCTGCCCTCTCCCCCCTTCCCCAAGAGGCAGAAGATTATTCTTGAAACTGATAATAAAGGACCAGAAATTGAATGTTCAATTACAATGGCAATATTGCCATTTAAACATGGATGGTGTTGAAAATAAACTTTTTTCAGAGGTCTACTCCTGCAGTTCCAGATTAGCTACTGATGCTGAAACATGTTTCTGCCTCTAAAACATTTTACTGAGATCTATTTGCTATGCTAGGCATGCCTGAAAACTTCACCTTTATATATGTACAGTTAAAGGAGAACTACACTTTTTTTGAAATCCTGGCTGGAGTCACGTTTGCTGAGAGGTTTTTAGAAGCCTGCACTAAAAAGGTTTAAGAAACTTAATTTTGACTTGGGAA
Organism: Streptopelia decaocto; assembly: GCF_964273445.1. Taxonomy (NCBI): domain Eukaryota; kingdom Metazoa; phylum Chordata; class Aves; order Columbiformes; family Columbidae; genus Streptopelia; species Streptopelia decaocto. Next base: position 30,065,290 of record NC_138658.1, read on the forward strand.
ATGAGGTAAAGGGAATAAATGAAGGTAAAGGATAAGTTAATAATGAACTGAATGAGTCATGCATAGCAAAGAGCAATTAACTGAATTAATGCTTGCCTTTGTCTGTGGGCAGGTTTTGTAGGCCTGGAAGCAGAGCTGAGATCTGATGATGGCCAGAGAAGCAGTTCTCAGAGCTCTTTCCCCTGCATGTGAGGAAAGGGAAAAGAGACTCTATATCATAAGGAAAGGAAAGTAAGTTTTACTTTGAAGTAAGAAAGAGTTCAGGAAAAGTTAGAAAGGAAACTGGCCCTGATGTAAAGGACATAGACCTGGGAACACAGCCAAAAGAAAGAATGCTACTTCTTCATGTCCACAGCTGTCGAGATCCATATGCATGCGGTGGGGGCAGAACACCCTCTCTGGTGCTGCTTTTGGTAGCCATGAGTAATGTGCTGGCTTAACAAATGAGGTTTGTATGGTTTTTGGCAGACTTGTCAGCTCCTTTACTGTCATGGCCTATCTGCAGTGTCTGGTCATCCTTACTGACTGAATGCAAGGCAAAGAGATGGAGAGACTGCAGTTAAGTTTTACTTGTTGTCTGCAGTACTGGATTGACTTCCTTGCAGGATATTTCAGGATTTTTTCCTCTCTAGTGCAAAGAGTGAATTATACTTTGAGGAATTAAGAGCTGTCCAGCCCGTATGGGATGCTGTGGCTGAAGGGTACAGGTGTAGCTGTAATACAGCTCCCTGTGCAGGTCCCTCAAACCAGGAGAGGATCAGGATTTGTTTTGAGATCCTACATTTCATTACTGATATGCCTGCTTAAAACAGGTTGGAAAAAAGTAATAACTGTTGGAAGTATCTTGCATAGTTAAATGATGGAATGTGCAACAGCAGTGGCAATATTACAGATGTTCCAGATGTACTCAGGAGGTCATTTAGTCCAGCTGCCTGCCCTGAACAGGGCCAAAAGCACCTGGTTGCTTAGGGCTTTTTTTCAGCCCAAGGATGGATTCCTGACTGTTCTGAGCAAGCTGTTGCGGTGCTCTATGATCTCCCAAACAAAATCAGAAAATAGCCAAGAGGCAAAAATAATTTCTTGTTTGCAAGTTCTATTTTTTGTTGGTTTTGTTTTAAAGCAACCCCTCTCCCTATTTTCCTATGCTTTTGTGACTTGATGGATGTCAGATCCACTTTTCAGTGCTATTTTAATTCACATTTTTAAAAAATGAAAAGCAGGCAAGAGTGAAAAAAAATGCATAGGGAGAAAATTTCAGTGTCTTTCTTTTAAGTACTTTCCTATCTGAGCAGAACTGGAGGACATCACCAGCTGTTTCTGGCATAATCCTTTGTTGTTTGAAGATGTGAGAGTATAGTTTATCTCTGCTCTTTGTTGCTTTCCACAGCAAAGGCAGCTTTTGGAACTGAAGGACTCAGGCTCAGTCCCTGCTTGTTTTGAAACAGATGCAGTTTACTTTCCCATATTAAACTATTTCTAGGAGAAACTACAGCCCAGCAGGCCTGCATGCTGTTGGGGGTGTGGGCAAGTGCATTGCAAGGGAACACTAGTGTTGCAGTGGAGTGCTGTAGTGTCATAGCCAAAAAATGGACTTCTCAATTGTGAGGTTCCTTCCTCTGAACCAAAATATTACCGTCTTGGACTACCACGAGCATTCCTGTCCCATGCCCAGCTACGCCCACCTGCCAGTCAATAGGTATTTTTAAAATTGCTTGTGTACAAAGCAGCTTTTATGCTGCTGCTGGACAAGGGAGCTGTCAGAAGAACAAGACTGTTCAAAGAACTTCAGCTGGGCTCCCAAAGCAGAGATGCTACAGACTGTGCTAATAGAAACAAGGAAGTAATCAGAACCAAACAGTTGCAGAGCCAGCTTCTTGCACAGAAGGCGATGCAGCAGCAAGCAAATTAGTGTTTGCCAAGTGGGAAAAAGGACACTGACTGGTAAGGGGAAATGTTATTTGCTGGTTTGAGGGACAGACAAGTGGAACAAATCCAAATCACTGCCTTTTACAATGACAGGTCTCTTTAAACTTAGTGATGGTGCCCACAATTTTTTCCAGCCCAACTTGGAAAAACTTTGCCTTTGCCTGCACACTTTCTGAAAGATCTGCTTGAAGCTGGTGATGATGGGCAGATTGTTACTTTCAATAATCAGCCTGATGGGATCAGGGAAGCATGGCAGCAATAATAAAAAATGGGATGCATAGAGTAAGGAGACTAACAAAGCAGTAGGAGCAAATATTGGCAAGTATTCACAAATATTTGTTAGTACCACTGCTGTTATACAGTGCAATACGAGTGCCAGACGGTGTTAGAGAGAGTTTAGAGCTCTGCTGGAACAAATCATAAAGCAGTAATGAAAATTTTGGGACCCAGCTGTTGGGGAGCAGCTGGAACTTCCTGACAGGTGAATTACAGTGGGACTGGGGTGCCTGACACCTTAGATCCATGAAAAATCCCCCCCTAAAAGCTGCTTGCTGCTGTGCATGGATTCTGCAGGTAGCGTGGGTGTGTTCTGCCAGCTTTGCCACATGGATTCAGCGGGTCTGGGCTGTCACTCTGCCAACTTTATCTGCCAGATTTTCCTTCCATTCTGTAAATGCTGAGCCAATTCATTTGGCAGATTTCTAGACTAGCCTCAGACCAGTAGCGGTTTAATAAGGAATATACAAAAGTGAGTTTAACGTACTGTTTGCCAATAAAAGCATATATGGAGAGACACAGCAAATATCAACTCAAATCCAGTTTTTGTCTGTCTGCTTTATCATTGAAGGCCAAAAGTTTATGTTATTTACTCCAAAGAGACCAACAAAATTCACAGACATCAAATATCGAATTAATTTATTGAATTCAAAGATATTCCTGGCACATATAGTCAGATTCTCTCATGTGTTCAGCACCCAACATTGAATAACTCCTTTATATAATACATCAGTCATAGTTTATAAAATTTCTTAATAATATAGATTGGACAGAAATGTTCTGAGGGATAGTAGGTGTGGTATTTAATCCTTTTAGCTGGAAAATTCAGAAACTTAAGTTTGTATTTTTAGCTTTGGATAAGAGATTAGTGAGCTGCTGTTGTAAATTTCTCTCCTCCATCTTCTTTACCCTTGTGGATGTAGAAGAAGAGAGAAGGCTTGTTCAAGATTTTGGAAAGGAACCTCCAGTAGAGCAGACTGGTTTCACAACAGCTTTCAGAGTGCCAAAACAAGTTTGAGAATTTGCGCTGGTTTTGAAAACAGGTACTTCTAAATGGTTTCATGATGCTACATAGTATCAATAGCTGTAGCTACTGGCTGTAGCTGTAGCTGTAGCCAGTGTCTCACCACCCTCAGGGTCAAAAATTTCTTCCTCATGTCCAGCCTGAATATCCCCTCTCTTAGTTTAAAACCATCACCCTTTTACATATTACCCATTGCAACAAGCCCTGCTAAGAAGTCTATCCCCATCTTTCTTATTGGCCCCTTTTAAATATGGAAAGGCCATAATAAGGTCTCCCTGGAGCCTTCTCTAAGCTGAAGAACCCAAACTCTCTCCGCCTGTCCTCACAGCAGAGCTGTTCCATCTCTCTGGTCATCGTGGTGGCCTCCTCTGGCCCCTCTCCAACAGATCCCTGTATGTCTTGTGCTGAATGCCCCAGAGCTGGATGCAGCACTGCAGGGGGGTTTCACTAGAGCGGAGCAGAGGGGCAGAATCACCTCCCTTGAACTGCTGTCCAAGCTCCTTTTGATGCAGCCCAAGCCATGGTTGACCTGGTCTGAAGGTGCACATTGCTGTCTTATGTCCCATCTTTCATCCCCCAGCACTCCTCTGCAGGACTGCTCTCAGTCCCTCAATCTCAATCCCAGTCTTTGGCTAGGCTCCTTCAGGAGCACAATATAGAAGATGTTTCAATCAAGTCTTTGCTCAGATATGGTTACTGCAGGGGCGTGGATCCAGTGTATACGACCCTGCTGTTGCTCTGTTTTCTTCTCCTGAATGCCTCACCAAGCTCCTCCTCAGCTCTTGAGCTTTCTCTGCCCATTAGGTATCCAGTGCTACTGTAAATTCTTCTCCAGGACATCAAGCACAAGGCTCTAGAAAACAGCCAGCAGGTGCTGAGGCTATGGAGAAAAGTATCAAAGAGCTTTCTGACTGGGAAGACTGCTGCAGAACAGGAACTACTTGGAAAAGCATGGTCCGGGCAGAGACTGAGTCAGAAGAGATGAATCTGGGTGTCTGCTGAGTGGTTGTTGTAGAGAAAGGAGCCCAGGGAAGAGAAGAAGGGCTGAACAAGTGGATGAAATAGCCTGAGATGACATCCTCTTCTCCAGCGGGAAATGTGGTTGTGACAGAGAGCCTGTAAGGAAAGCAGCTAATGAAATACAGAAACATGAAGAGATAGCACTTTAACATGTGCTTACAACAGGTTATGCCCAAGTGCCTTCTTGAAGCAGCATCCTGCTGCTGTGAAAGAATAAGACAATTGGATTGATCACTATATACTATTAATTGAACTCTATTTACTGTTAATCTCTGTCTATTTGCCGTCTCTCTCTACTAACTCTATTTACTGTTTATTTGTTATAACTTTCCCTCATTTAGCAAAGAAATGTGTAAAGAATAAGTCTAGACTTCAGTAGAATCGAGATAGTATTTGAAATCTGTCACAAGCCAAATAATTAGTTTCCTATTCAGCTTGTGGTTGAAGACATCCTCTCCAGAAATAATTTTATTAAACCCTTCACCTTCCCAGACTTGTGGTTTTGTTTGCACAGTAAACTAAATTAATTTATTAAGCCAAGTAGTCATAAATAGAAGCTAAATTAAAACTGATCTTGGGTGATATTCTAATTGGACCTAGCCTCTTGAGATTGTGAAAAAGCCTGCCATTTTTCAGATGCATTGCAGCAACTGGTCTTTGCCTTCATGCTTCGCATGACAAGGACCTGCTATCAGCCACAACTTCAGGCCTGCCTGTATGCAAGGTTAATGGAGCTAATCAAGGTGGAGGGGAGGGAAAATAGGAGGTGGGGGGATTGCCTAACAAGGAAAGCTGAGATGGGAGTGGGAGGTTTTTTTCCAGATTGTTTATAGAGATTCACAGTGTTGATCTCTGTTTCCCTAAAATCAGGGAAAAAAACCTCTGGTAACTGACTGTCTGTCTGAGTTTTAGTATGCAGCTCCCCTACACACAGCCCTTTCTTCTGCAGAAGCTGCTGCACAGTGTGTCTTGATTACATCCTATAGCTCTGGCATTTTTTTCAAATTCTTTTGATACCCATCTTGTCAATCTGTCAATTCATTCTTAAAATACTAACAAAACACAGAAGTCAACGTAAGGTGTCTAGCCTGGTATTTAAAGCTTTCTTTGTTTTTATGTGCTATTACTCCTTATTCTTCTCCCAGAGAGACACACAAAAGAGAAAGAATAGATACCAAATCAACAATCAAATTACAATGACTACTTTTTAGCAGTCCATGAAGTCAGGATTCACTGTAATCAACTGCAGTACTCCCAGTGCAGGAAAAGAATGGAGATAACTTGAGATAAAGCACCTTTGCTATAACTAGGCTTCACCTGGTCCAGGCGTTTTTCTTCATTAATGCTTCAGGTTGCACTAAGATGCAACCTTCTTAAAAAAGATCAGTTAGGGATGCAGTTTTGTAGTAGTAGTGCAGTGCGTTAATATGTGCTATCTTTTCTAGTACAGCTGTTCCACAGAGGAATATTAAGGTAACAATTTGTTATTTTGCATTCTTCTTGGGAAAAAGATATAATTTCTCTGACTTTGGGAGAGCATAATTAGCAAAGAAATAATGTTAGAGAACATAATTATGGCCTTCCATGTTATTGTTGATTGTGTGCATCTGTGGAGGAGCCTTGTGTAAGGTCAGCCCATGAGCAGTGTTTGTCCTGACCACGTGTTCTGGTAGAGGAAACAAAATCCAGATATAAGAGCTGGGTGAGAAAAGCTGCTATGGCTCTGGGCAGCTGAGTGACCAGGACTGCTCATAAATGTATACTAGAAAAGCGCCTTCTTGGGCCCAAAGTTTTGCAGAAGGGGAAGCAGCATTGCAGTGACAGGACTTTCTCCCAGCAGTAGTGATAACTCTAGGACTCTTCTGCAGAATCCATACAAACTTTGTGGCTTCAGGCTCTACAGCTCTTTAGGAGGCTAGAGGTTCGTGTCCCTGATGTTCCTAAAACAGGGTTCTTTACCCGGTGTGCATGCAAATGAGTCAAATTCTATATGCAGAGAGGAGATACTGGTTTTATTACAGAGTTGTACAAGTCAAGATGCTAGGCCAAACTAGCATACCAGTAATACAAAAGTCTCAATCATTTATACAAAATCTCATGACTATACACGCACCCTCAGGGCAGTCCTGTAGGGCTGATATGTTACAATATTTGTATACGAGTTATATAACATTATTCTCACTACACATGCTCAGTGAGTAGGGATCTTCTTGAGGCAGGTTACCTTCAATGAAGAGTTGTGGTTTTAGATTAAAATGGTGTTATAATGAGCAAAGTTTACTTTAGGTTAAGCATGTCCACGAAATTTGGCAATAATCACTAGATACTCAATCAGCAGTTCATGGTTGACTTCTCAGTTGCGGGATAGGTTTTATTCTAGAATTGAAAGGTAATTACTGCTAGATATAACTTTCTAGCAGGCCTCATGGTGTAAGTCTCTTGGCCTATCTAGCAGCATTACCTGGCATAATGCCAGTCAAACAAAGCCATCTTTCTAGAGCATGAGACTTGTGTTGGGGGATATGAAGGGCTTCACCTGGCTTCTCTGAAGCTGAATGGGGATGCTGTGTGGAAAGCTTCCCTCCTTCTCCTTTGTCCCTCCTGAAGTGTGGATGTAGGCAGAGATTAACTAGTAGTATAAGACTTGCAGTGGGCTGTTCTGTTGCTGGGAAGCAGAAGAGGTTTTACAGCTGGGATGACATTTCTGTGCTTGTGTGAAAGAAGCAGTGTAACTTTAAGAGCCCAAGAGCCCTGATTAAATGTCTTATTTTTTACATGCATCATAAATGAAACTGCAAAGGGTTGAAGGTGAGGAATTAGGATGAGAACACATTCTCCCATTCACTAGAAATGGTTTTGCCTGCCAGAACCATTTGGTAAATCTGCTAAACAGCTTTGTTAACGTGTTTATCCCACCGAGATAGTTCATAGCTGTGGGCATTAAGTGGTATAGAAACTAATTCAGGCTAGGCCAAGCATACACGACAGTGTTTCTGAGCCCAACACAATATAGTGGCTCATCTGCATAATCCCTCCATCCTGCTTAACACGGAGGAGAACGGAAAAGCGGTAGATACTATATGTCAACCCTGACAGCTTTATTAAAACTAGAGAATCTGTTCCGGTCTTGCTACTTTCTCCTTTCCAGCATTCAGTCTGTCTATAGAGAGATGCATTGCTGCCTTTGGTGAGTTTGGAAGCCTGGGAAGGTGGGAAGAATGCATGGATTTCTCTTTATAATCTCCCCAGCTGTATCTGAAGATGCTGCAGGTTGTCTTCGTCACTCTGCAGATAATGACATCCTCAAGAGAACATATGGCTACATGGGCTGGCCTGTATAAGGCAGAGGGCATACTGCAAGAATGGGGAAGCCAAAGGCCGTTTCCCAAAACTGCCAGCCCTTATTTAGGCATGTCCACGAAGTGGCTGGATTTTCAATAGCCTACTACTCTCAGCTAGAGTTCTGAAAATTTGGCTTCTTGACAGTACGATGCATTACTTAGTTGAAAAGCACCCTGTGAATAATCTGTTCTGTTTGAGTGTAAATAATATCTTTAATATCTCCTTTTTGGCTTTTGTGGAATATTGTGGATTTTTTTTTTCCTCAGTAAAAGTAAAGAGAAGCTATCTCTATTTACTGGAGTTGAGTGAATAATTTGCAATGAATGATTTATTCAGGGAATCAAGCCTTTTGCTGCTTGCAAAAATCTCCACTCTTCAATTACTTACTCAAATGCATGTGATAATTTTTTGTGTTGATTCTCACTTTCTCCCCCCTCCAACTCTTCTCATGAGAGAAGTTCAGTTTGGATTTTGTTGCTCAGAAATGTTGCATAGTGCAGTGGCAGCACCTTGGACAGATAATCATGTGGGTCTGTCATGCAAACATTTAAAATGGTACTGCTTCTAATAAGCATTTGGGGAAATACAGAGCAATTGTTCATGGTTTGCAGGAAGTACCTCCAAAAGGGAGAATGGAATAATTTACTGAGAAATATCTATGGCTGAGCAGTGACATCAAAACATGTTCAGGTGTAGACTACTGTATTTGCCGTACAAATAGATAAGCAGTGATGTAGGAGAATGGCAAAAAAGAAATCAGGAAAAAGGTCTCAGACTTAAGGTTCTCAATTGCTTGTAGTGTTCAATTAAATCGTTTGCCTACCAACTGGTTGTCTCATGTCATTAGCCCATATAGATCCTCACAGCTGAGGGTTTCCAAAGTTTTGCTCACAGAAAACTATTTAACAGGTGGGACACAAGATGATAAACTTAAAAGAGCATTTATCTGTTGTGCAATATTGTTCATCCACTAGGCGGAAGCACCTGAATGCGGCCAGTAAGTGGCTCAAAGGCTTTGATTTGGAGAAATCTGCCCTCATGCTGCAGGTGAACATCCAAATCAAGGCTCACAGGTACCCCCATGCACACTCTTAACAGCCTGCTGCATGTCCTTTACCCCTGGTTTCTTTGGTTTGTTTTTTGTAGTTGTGAAGCCTTCCCAACAGATAGAAAATCTGCACGATGCAGAGCAATGGAATGGAGATACTTCTGTGTCCTGCTTCTTGATGGCACAACAGCAGAGGTGGGTGTGTGGACTTCAGAGGCCAGGATCAGACTTACCAATTGCTATTTCCAGCTCCTTTAATGTCACTGAGCTAATTAGGGAGTATAGTGCAAGGTCTACAGTAGTAGAATCAGTCCAAAGACTGAGATACTTTGTAGAGATAATTCACAGCTCCTTCTATTATTGGCAAAAGGGACATCTCTGTCAGATGGTGACATGGAACTGGCAGCCTGTCTGATGTGTTCTGGGGCACCCTCTGGCCATCTGATAGGTTGAATAATTTTGGCACCTTAATCAAGTGCTTAAAAGGAGATGTTGTGAATGAGTGTCTTCAATATAATCTTGAGCAAATTGATTTGAGATGTGTCCCACCTTTCCCAGTTATTCAATACCTATGGTGTGATACTAATCTACAGGTCCTGTCTGAATTTGTATGTGATTAGGGCAGCATTGTCTCAGATTGCAGGGCATCTATGCAGCTAATGTTGGCACTGTGTCTCTAGCACAGGTGAAAATCAAATTAAGCAGCGTGTAAAGGCTTCATGGACACCTGGAGGACACCTTAAACTTGTTTAAATTTTTAAACATACTTTTAACCTTAGAGAAGTGAAGATTAATTTTTGTTTGTGTTCTTTTGTCTACTTGAGCCACTGTCTACCTGTGCTGCCTCACTTACTGCTGGGAGGAGGATTAGTACTTTTGAGGATTTCTCTCTTTCAGGGGCCATTTCTGGGACTGGAAGGATGGTGTCAGTGAATTGAGTCTCTTGATAACCTGCATTTACCACAGCACCCCTCTAACTGCCATGCTTCAATAGACAAATCTTTGTCAGAGAAACTAATTAATGAACTTTATGCAAGCATTTTCCAGGAATTAGTGCTACCTAAATCAATAGCAACCCTGGCTTCCTGCTATTAGCTTATTTCCTTCCTGCTCTGTACCTGAACAAATGCTGACATGAATGCTGCCTGCACAAATAGCACAGACCAGTGGAGGGTGTTCCCAGGATTGAAGCCACAAGCAACTGGGCAGCATGGTCATCAGTGAGTTTCAGGACAGGACTTGTAGTGAGAGAAGAGCATGACAAGGGCATTCAGGAAGATGCTGGATCGGTGATATGTCTCACCATGTTTTATGTACTCATAATTACCAGAGCAGCTTGCCCTTCACCTTCTCCTTTTAAATTGCTATAAAAGGTGAGCCAACAGTGTGCCCTGGCAGCCAAGAGGCCAGCCGTGCCCTGGGGTGCATCTAGCACAGCATTGCCAGCCAGGCGAGGGAGGTGATTGTCCCAGCCTACTCTGCAATGGTGTGGCCTCACCTGGAGCACTGTGTGCAGTTATGGGTGCCACAGGATAAAACAGATATTAAGCTACTAGAGAGTGTCCAGAAGAGGGCTATGAAGTTGGTGAAGGGTTTGGAGGGGAAGCTGTATGAGGAGCAGCTAAAGTCACTTGGTTTGTTCAGACTGGAGAAGAGAACACTGAGGGGAGACCTCCTGGTGGCTACAGCTTTCTCACAAGGGGAGAAGGAGGTGCAGGCACTGATCTCTTCTTTCTGATGACCAATGGCAGAACCCAAGGGAATGGCAGGAAGATGTGCCAGGGGAGATTTAGGTTGGACATTAGGAAAAGGTTCTTCACCCAGAGGGTGGTGGAGCATTGGAACAGGCTCCCCAGGGAGGTGTCACGGCCCCAAGCCTGACAGTGTTCAAGAAGAGACTGGACAACACCGTCAGACACATGGTGTAAACTGTGGGGTTGTCATATGGGGGGACAGGAGTTGGACTTGATGATCCTTGTGGGTCCCTTCCAACTCAGGACATTCTATGATTCAACTCAAACAAAGAACTGTGTGCATGAGGTGACAGAATACATTGCTCCAAGTAAAGCTCTTAAATTCCCTCTTCAATTTTGGGTTGTGACTGGCTGGTATCAAAGTCCTTCATGTGCGTAGCCAGTTAGCAGAAGTGTTGTGGAGGTGAAGCAGTGGCTTGTGTCTGCTAAAATGACTGTGCCCATGCCCCTTTGCTAGACCAGACTTACCTCCATGCCTGTGTGCTGAGGCTGTTAGTCTTTCCCTACATTTCAGCAGAACGATGACTTAAAGGCCTTTCGAACGTGAGGAGTGTTTTGATTTGGAATATTGAGACCCTTGCAAGAGTGGAATTTTATTGATGTAAAATCACCACATTGTCATAAATCATCTGCTGTGAAAATGCTATGCCTTTGGGGAAATAATAGGAAAGAAAATAAATTCCTAAGAGAGACAGATAGTACCTGGTAAGTAAAATTAGTCATAACTTAGGAAAAATGTGTGGTAAAACATGAAAGTAAGGTCTTATGAAATAATTCTGTGGGATTTTTTTAGAATAATTTTTGTTTTCTAGATGGTATTTTTCTTGTACAAGAGACTGTAGTGTTTATAATATATTATAATCTACTAATTGCTTACTAAGCCTTTTAAAGCTGTTTGGAAGTGCAAATGTTTCATATTTGCAGAGAGAAAGCTGGCCTACAAAATATTGCTCAGTGCAGGAAGTGAAAAATGTCTAGGCAGAGAGACCCAAGCCAAGACAATAAGCAAGAACTTGATTCTAACCAGATAAAATGCTGCTTAAATCCCTCTATAAACTAAGCCCCAAAGGCACGAACTATGTTTTTATGAGATGGTTCCCAAAACACCAGCTTTGTAACTGCATCTAACCTGAATGTGCATTTCCACAGACTTTATGTAGCAATTTCTGTAAGGCTTATTGTATCACACAGATATAATACTGAAAATAACATTTTAGTTAGGAAATACTCTCTGGGCAGAGAAAGAGAAGGGACCTGTGGGAAACCCTACTTACTTGCATTTGTTTACATTTCTTACGGTAAATATTTTAATATATGCTTCTTTGGTATAGATTGCATGAGCCCTTAATTTGGGTTATCTAGCACCATCTGTAGTCAACAGACTACCAAAAGAGGATAGGCAGTGCTCTGGCTGATGTAATAGCTAAATCAAATTTTTGTGTCATTTTAACACACACATTACATAGGTACATAAAATTAGGTGCCAGTTTCTCTGCCAGTAGCATATACCAACAGGTAGTTGTGGACCTTTGGGGGCTATTAGGTATCAGAAAGCTGTCCATGGAAAACGCCATTGAACAAAATAAACCAATAGTGAGAAAACCTCTTAGGTCCCCAGGCAAAAAAAATAAGGACTGTGAGTTTGAGGTGACTCCATTTCTTGTTTGTTTTAAATGAAAATCATTAAGGAATTACTGCATAGAACTGCCAAGGGTAGTGAGTAGTCTACTTAAAACCCAAAAACTAGTTATGTGAATTAATAACACTAAGAAGCATTACTGCAGAGTGCTGAATGTCGTGTTGGTACCTGAACCAGCAGAAGTTGAGCACAAATTAATTGTCTTTCTGATCTGGTGTGTACATACCTGGTGTGGGCTTTAAAAGAAACCCTGTGCTTTGTTTCAAGCAACAACAAGTCTTGACTCCAGCATGGTAATCAGAGGAGAATTAAGACATGGAGGTTCACAAGGCATCAAAGAACTGAGAATTTTGTTGGGAACTTCAGTAAATTGTCTCATGGACACATTGGATGTGTCTACAGCAGACAGAAATGAAAAAAGCATTTTCAATACTTCAGAGACTGAAAGACCCAAAGAAATTTCCCTCTCTCCTCACAATTCATTTAAACATAATTAGCAAAAAGTCCAGCCAAATAATTGTTAAGCAAAAGGAACTAGAAATCTCTTACAGAATTGGTTCTGCCAGAAATATATTTATTGCAATATCCCACTAGTGGCCAGTAAAGGAAATGGAAAAGAGAAATTCATGCCAAGATTACATATTCACAGTTCTACCTACTCCCTTTGCAGTGCCCAGAAGCATGAAGGCCTGAAACAACATAATTTTAAACCTTAACCTGGGAACTGCAGGGTAGTGGTGGTGTAGGTGAGTGGTCATGCACACCTGCAGATGAGTAGGATCTTCCTGTAGTAACGTCCAAGAGTGAAGATGGTTTCCTCACTGCAGCATCAGGGCTCTGCACGAGCTATTACAGTGTGTTAGGCAAATATGTATTTATTTAAGCAATTTTTTTAAAATAGATTTTTGATCCAGTACATGGTAAAAGCTCCCAAGGAACCAGCTATGTAAATCCTTCCTTAGCTGTTTAAATACTCTTTTTATTTTCTCTGCAGTTATCTTTCATGTGATGGCAGGAAGGACAAATGATGATTAGCTGGAATCAATGCTCTGGAAAGAGGGAGAACAGAGAAGTGCATTCTATTTCATAAATTTTCTTATGAGACTCTAGTAATTAAACACTTTGCAAGTGGGGTGGCCTTTGCTCATCATGGTATTTATCCTGTTTCTGCCATTCAGGTTGGCCCAGTCGTATCACCTCCATTTCCTCATCTATATAATGGGAAATTTTTAATAACATCTCTCCAAGATGGAGAGCAAATGCCCTGTAAGATCTGCATAATTATTGTCAACTTCAAGCTATGAGCAATTCCCTTGGAGTCAACGGAATGGCTCACATGTGGGGTTAGTTACAGTATAGTGATGGCTGCAAATAATGGAAAACTGGCTTTCTGATGGATCATAAATCTGCTTTTGGAGAGCCTTTTTCACTTTCCATGTGGGCTGGGACTTTCAATGATGCTTTCACAAGTTATGTGCCTGGGAGTCTGATGCCTAACTCCTTCAGTTTGTTTGAAGGTCCCCGCTAAGGAAGCAAGGGATTGCTGTTGGAAATGCAGACTAAAATTACAAATGAGCATGTACCAAGAAAAAAAAAAAACACCTGGAAATTGTAGAGGAGAGGAAAGGGTCTTAGTTTGGAAAGGGAAACTTTACTGGGAAGTGAAAACTGAAAAAAAAAAAACAACCCAAACCAACCAACCAAAAAAACAAAAACCCACAAACAACAACAACAACAAAAACCAACACAAAGCACTGACAGTTGAAAATGAATTCTGATTGTGCTACCCTAACATAATGCGAGTGTACACATTTTATAGGAAAATAGACACTGCTGGGTGGGGGGAATTCTGAAGTACAAAGTGCATGTGAAAACTCATGGTTCTTTTTTTCTTAATCAGGTCTGTCTTAAAGTCCTGTTTGCATGGACTCAAATACCAAAATAAGTGGCCCAATTTTCACCACTGCTCTGAGCATTCTCCATTAAAAACAAGCAACTGTAGCCACCTACTTTTGGAAACCTCAGCCACTGTTTTTTGTTGATGTCACTTGCTTTCTTTTACTTATGTCAGTACCAGAGTAACATCTCGCTTGAACCATGAGTTCCCTTCCATTTTAAGTGGATGATATTCAAATGTAAATTCTCTAGAAAGGTCCCTTGGCAAATGTGGAGGGGAGGAGGAAGAAAGAAAAAAAAAAAAAAAAGAAAAAAACTAAAACCACACACCAGCAAAACTTCTTAGCAACAGCTGGGAAGAACATCAAGAAATAATATTTTTTTTTTTCTCAGCCTTGGAAACACATTGGCATTCACATCTCTGCTCAGTGCTCTGCTTGGGCTGTGTGCTTATTATTGCTCTTAGAGCGCAGACAAACTGCATTGATTCAATATATATGCTTGGCTCACACACTTTGTTGTTATTTTAAGTGAGAGGCTCCGTAGGTGCATGCTACAGTGCTGATCTGAAGCTCAGCAAAGCTAGTCCTTGCATGTCTTACACCTTCTTCCTTCAAAGTCCCCAGATCCTTGTGCTGTGTCCCTCTTGCACAGGCATTGAACTGATCCAGAATGTCTTTCTGCTTGTATTTCAAATGCTTGCTACCTGTGTGTGGTCTGGGCAGGGAATAAGTCCTGCGGCCTTTTTGGGAACTAGTTGCAAACAATAATTTTTGAAAATGGGCTGCAGTGAGGACAATAATGGCATGATTATTTTTTTCAGCCTGAAATATGAAAAGGATGTTCCTCTTTTAAGCAGAAAACCCCAGGAAGATGGCCCTTAAAATTACTAGAAACTGGCAATCTCTCTGCTGTCATTCAATTTAACCCTTGCAAACTTGCCATGTGCAATGGATCTGCTCAGAGGGTCTGATTTCAGAGCAGGGATAGTCCATTTGGTTTATCCAAATGCTGCTTTAAAGTGGGGTGACTGACAGGTTTCTTCAGATTCAAAGTGCAGCAGACTGCATGGAAGCTGTTTCCTTACCAGCCTGGATACAAAAGATCTCAGTATTAAACATGCTATCAAAGTAATAGTAGTTGATAGTATTAGCTAGAAGGCAGTGGAAATGTTGCAGCTGAGCAGGTAACGCAAAGTTCAACCACCTGTCACATGAAGTGACTCACAGGGCTCACCTCTTCAGGATGGACAGTGATTTTTGTAAATAACTCTAATTTATAAAACCTGCTCGGAGTTTGAGGATGTGCCTTAAAGCAAAAGAGATTCAAAGGGGTCACAAAAATGAAGAGTAATCATAAGTGCAACTGCATCCTCATTTCCTTTCCTGAATATGGTTCTTTTGTTCTATCTAGCTGTTCCGTTATTATGTTTAAGAATAATTAAAAGACATTTGCACCTATTTTTCTTATTCAGAGTTCCCAAAGCTTCTGCTAAGTATGTTGTCTTGCATATTTGTTTGCTTAATTTGTGCCTAGAAATGCTTTGTCTTTCTCTTCCCCCTCCCCCCCACCCCCACCCTAGAAATTTCAGATTACTGGTCCGGAGAAAATCGGCAGTTTGCCTTTACATTATACAAATAGCAGAATAGGATCCTGTCACAGATGAAAGTACTGTATTTATGTCTCATTATAATCCATTCATTGCTTCATGGACCCAGAGCCCTCCAGGGAGTGCCACAACCCTACATAATTTTCCCAAGTGCTGCATTTTACATTTGAATCTTTGGCTTAGCTGACAGATGTGAAAAAGGAAGAAAAAAGCGCAGCAAGGCAGAGATAACATGTGACTGTGCACATATGGATGCTGAGCAGTGATAGCAGTGATTTAGATGCAGACCCATTGCATCGTGCTCCTGCTCCCTGTTCCCTCTGTTGCTGCGACACAGCCATGAGGAGCAGGGCTGAACTGCAGGAGCTGGCAGAGGTTGGTGTGCCTTTAATGATAGCAGGCCCATGCCTTTAATGATAGCAGGCCCCTCCTGATATGGGAGTGTTGGCATGACAAGCCTGTTGTGCTGGAGCAGGCTTACAAAGTGGCTACAGATCTTTTCTGCAGAAAAGAGCTTGATTGACATCCTGTGCAGGAAAGCAACTGCGCTACCTTTTCACAGTGAAGTTTGTTAGTCCTTGGAATTGCGTAAAAATGCAACTTCTGGTTTTTTATGCCTGTGGTGCCCAGAAATGCACTGATCTGGTATTACTGAGAAGAATTCCTGGGTAGAAATTAATAGTTCTCAGTCAGGTGTTATCAAATCTTTACACAGACAAAATGTTTTGGGCAATGGTGACACAGACCAGATGCTTTGGCTGTGCCTTGCAAAATAAGCTGATTTAGTCAACAGCTGTGCTCACCTGATGTGTTGGTGTGGTGTCTGCAGAGTAATGTTGGGACGGTCCAAGTAGTCCAGCGTTAGCAGTAGTGTGGTAGAACAGGGCTGGTTTTGAGGGTTGCTCATGTCTGAAAGCTCTTTTCTGTCTAGCTTTTAGAGCTGATGTTTGTCTCTCTCCTTGGTGTGGGAGATAGCTTCTGAGCCTGGTCAGGTTGAGGTGGTTTGGGGACATTTTTGTGTTTTGCAACATCCTTTTTCATTTGTGGCCTGTGTAGTATGTCCAGGGATGTCCATTTCTAATTGAAAATCTGACCACACTAATGCCAGCCCTACTCTGTCAGTACTCCTTTGATTGTCTTCAGCTAAGGGAATGTAACTGGATGTTTGCAACTGGGAGTGTGGGGACTGGACTGCCTGTGACCTGGAGATGGCTTCATTGAGGTCAAAGTGTCACCTCCACCAATGAGGCAGAGAAGGAGAACAGAGGTAGCAAGGTGCAGGAAGTCAAATTCAGGCCTTTGGGGAGGTAAACACAAGTTGGGGTAAATGAATGAGGGGTTTGATTCTTTTACTTCAACATGCAACATGTATTTATTGGCTTTTCTAACATGATTTGCAATCCTATTGCGTGGTTTTGTATGGAGCCTGAGGAATTCCATGCAGTCTCTTCTTTGTCTGGTACCTTCCACAGTTACTGTTCCTGTATCAGGATGCCTGTCCTTTTCTTTACCCTCCAAACCTTGTTTTTGCTAGTCAAGAGGAGACAGTGAGTCACTTGTGATCACTTTGTGGCACCTCTTAATTTTCTGCTGTTGCTTAATAGAGCATTTCACAGAACTATGTTCCATTTCATTCTTGCACCACTGTGAAATACTGTCAGGCTGTGTATTATGATCAGAGCAAAGAAGAGGAACTTCTGTAGGAAGTTCATTGCAAAGTAGCAGAGTCTGTATATATACTGTGAAGTTCGTATGGGGTACATGGGGAGTGCCCTGCTCTCTGCGGTAGGGTGACTCTGCAGCAAGGATGCAAGAGCAGTGTTTACCCTCAACTCACTGAAGAGGGATTGTCCATAAACCTGGCAGCTTTGAGAGCAGATCAGATCTTCCAATAGCAGTTCAGACTCTGTGGCTCCACAGGTTTCCCTGGAAAGTCACCTGCTGAGACTTTAAAGAGATGTCTTAATATTATGCCTTGATCTGGGTAAGATTTGATTTAGAGAGCTATTCAGGATATTTATGCACTGAGTAAGTACGGATTTAATGGCTTAATTTAAAGCATCCAAGTTTTAAAACATTAGACTTGGGGTAGTAAAGTTTCGTGTGAAAGCTCAGAAGTGTTTAAAATCAATCAGGATCCATCCCTTTGCTCTCCAGGCAGGATGGTAGTTGCCAGCTAGAACACAGCAGTGCCCAGACATGTGGAAATGGTGTATATGCTGTTTGCCTGTAACTGGAACAGGTGGTATTGGTAACTCAGCTTTGACAGTGCTGTAGTTCTGGCTGATGCTTTTGACAAGTATATTTGTATGTAGAAATAATGGATGCCGCTCTGAAACGCTGCTGCCTCTGGGGAAACACAACTGCATTTAGGTTTATGGTGAATGAGGTTGTTTAGTCAAAGAATCCTAGTTCTAATCTTCTCCACTTGGCCAGCTTCATGCATTGTGATCACTATATAGCAAAGCTTTTAGACATGTGCTTAACCAGACATCTTCACTGAGTGCACATGGGAGTTCCTTTCGCCAACTCCACAGTTCTCATAAAAGCGAAACCACATAGGTGTATATTTGTATGCTTGAGTTTTGAGAGCAACAGGCCATTGTATTTTAATCCCACCTAACCTGTGAGCAGAAAAGCCTCCAAGTAGCATGGCCACCGAAGTCCTTACTTGCACTTTTGGCTTTAGTGACTGCAGATGTATTCAGACCTCCTTCTGTAGCATTTGCAATTGGCTAGAATTGGTATATAAAATTTTGAGTAATAGAGAAATGCATGGTATATGTTAACTGGGACTTCCTGGGTAGGAGGCAAAATATCTAAATATTTTCAACAGGAATTTTCACAAGTGACAGTGGATTATGTCCCTGCAGTGCTGATATCCTGGCTTTCGGAAACATGACTGGGACAACATAATCTCTGATAAAAAAACAAACAAACAAACCAACAAACAAACCAACCGCAGTTGGTATTCCTCTTAGTTTTGCATTATTTTATTTAAAGCATTTTAATATACTTTTTGGGGGGGCTAAATTTGCTTTTACTTGGGCAGGTTTGTAATGATGCAGTTTTGTGAGGTGTCGAGGGCTAGGGTTTTTCAGAAGCAGCAGTTGTTCACAACAAATTGTAGTCACAGTTGATTTCCCTGCATTGTTTCATGACTGTATTAATAGGAGTTGCCATTATTTCAAACATTAACTACTGCCCTTAAGCACAGACTGCAAGAAAACACTATCTTTGAGATGTCCATCTTTCTGCCAAATGTAATTAAGTTGGATCAAAAAATGTAAAAGTTTGGTTGGAGGATTAGTAGACAGAAACAAAGAGAGCATGCCTCCAGTTTCCTTAAGAAAGCTTCTTAAAGCAATCTAGGTTTATAAATATATTGCTGAAGTTTGCCTAAAAACTAAGCCATCCTTAGAAAATCAGGCTCTGTGTTAGCATATGCAAATGTATTTCTGATGAGCTCAGCTAGCTGCCTACCCTTCTGGAGTCATTTATTTAGCCCTTTTCAAATTATTTAGATTTTTAATTAGAAGATTGATGGCATTGAGTTTTGGCAACTTGATAACAGAAGTACCTGCTTCTTTAAGGAAACAGCTTTCCAACTGACATAAACCCGTGAGAGGGAGGGAAGAAGAGGTGGGAACAGCCTTTCCCATAGCATCCCAGGAAGAAAACAACTTCATGGATTAGGAGCTTAATGAGGACTGAAATCCACAGCAAGAAGTGGGGAACAAATATAGTTAATTTGATTAAGCCCCAGAGTGAATGAGTTGCACACTGCATTGATTACTTTAAAGCAAATAACAAAGGCAAGCCTGTTTACTTTATGGTACTATTACTGCAAATGAAATCAGCATCAAGCGGGTTGCTGGGGAGTGTAGCTAAGACAACCTCATGACCTCATCTACTGACAAACGAATCTTTGGCTAATCAATAGACTCAGCATGGACGCTGCTCCAGCAGACTGTGAGTCACAGCAAGGCAAGTACCCTCCTAAGTGAGAAGGCTAACAAATAAACAGGCCCTGCATATGCAGTAAAGGTTAAGCAGTCTTTGTGTTCCAGAACATTCGTCAGCATAATATAAGTGCAATCTCAGGCAGGGCAAGAAAGAATGATATTGAGTATGCCCAATGCAAGACAACAATTTCTAGGGCTTTTTAGGGGACTTTACATAAGCAGATGGACAACAGAATAACCTACTTAAAACAAAATCCTGGGAGTTTTGCTGCTGACATGAGAAGGGAGATAATTTCATTGAATGGTGGGAGAACTGGAGAGCAAACTCTCTGGGGATTCATCACAGAATCAGTTCTCCCTCTCTGAGGTTGGCTGGAGATGTCTTGGGGTGCTATTACATCTGCAGGCGGTGTTACCCAGGAGAGAAAGCAGGGCAGTTCTTCCCCTCTGCTCCATGCTGATGTGTTGAGTCTGCACCTGTTCGGTGGAAGGGAAACCAGTGTCTTTCTTTGCTTAAAGTTCACGTTCATCAGATGCTGCACTGAGAGTGATCCATAGGAAGAATGAAGGGAGCTCTTCTCTGAGATCCTTTTGCTACAGTGGATACTTGAGCACAGAAAGGTGGTCCTTAACACAGTGTTGACTTTTAATTAGCACCAAGTAGATCCTATCTGTGCAGCATTCCCTGAGGAGGTAAGTGGTGCCTGCGAAGCCTGTGGGTGTGCACTGGTGAACAGTCCCTGTAGAGAGCCTTCTGCACCTGTATTAGCACGGGAGATCTAGCTGCCATCCCACTCACTATAGTGATGCTCCTGCACCTCTGGACATGTAATAGCCGACTGCTTGAAATTTGGAGATGGGAATTCTTCAAAAGCCCCTGCATCTGTGCTCAGTCCAAGCAAGCACTCTCAAGAGGCCAACTTCCCATAGGCCATCATGCATAATGTGGATGAAACCTCTTGAATTATTGATCTTGCAGAGGGATATAATTGTAGCTTACACAGTGTGTTTACTCTCAGTACTTTGATTTATCAGATCTTATAATAATGTTCTCGCTTTTGGCGCTCATAAAATGCAACTGGCTTGCAGTTTAATAAATATTGACTTCTAGCCATTTGCTGCTTTGTGATTATTCCTCCTAAAGAACAAACTGATTGCTTCCTTCATTCAGCTCTGCTGCAAATGCTGCAGCAATTTAACGCTTTTAATATTGCATTTTCCCACCAGAGGAAGACTTGGCTCACCAGTGTCCTTCCCATACCTCAGGATTAGGGCACTGTTTCTCTAACTGATGGCACCTGAAGATATCTGTAGTCACCCTAAAAGTCAGTAGGCACCTCTCCTCCCCAGACAGAGCGCCTTTTCTCAGCCATGTTTTTGCACTGTTCACCACTTTTGTTTTAACAAATTAAGCTGTTTCCTGTTGCTCTGATTGGAATGAGAAAAACCCCTGTGCTTTTCCTGGTAGATCTTGCATTTGACTTTCTCATCACTGAATTGTCAGCGTGTGCAGGACACTTGGCTAGGGTTGCCTGGGGAGCTCCTGCCAGAGGGGAAAAGAGCCTGAGCTGGCTTTAAGTAAGGCATGTAATCCATCCTCCAGCAGCTGGAGAGTCCTTTTCTACTTTTGCTATACCAATATTGGCAACATGTCTTGAAGAACATTTTAGTTTGTACCCTGTCTCTAACCTGAGCTGATTATTTTTCAGTTTGCATCTATGCAGTTTGCTATGTGTTATCATGTATCTCCATTCCTTGTGTGACTGACAATAATCATAATAGTAAATAAATACCCAGTGGAAGTGTTTAGCAATTGACAGTCATGACATTTTTTCAATAATTGAAAAATCTCATGTTTGGGATGTAAAACCAACAATATAATGAGGGTTTTTATCATTTGAGGGCCTTCAGCTATCCTAGAGGCTTTTTTCTAGGTTGGCAATTCTTTATCTTAGGTGGAATCCAGACATGGAGTGGGAGCTTGTAGGTCACACTGCTTACAGCTCAACAAACTGGAGAGCAGGGGTGAGAAATATCCCACAGATGATATCCTGGATTCACAGCCCAATTAAATGACTTTTCCTTGGCTCCTGCAGCAGGTCCATGGCAGATTCGGACAATGAACATACATTTCTTGGTCATCAGTCTCATATTATGACCCACGATCTCACCTGGCCACTCCTGTCAGCACAGGAGTCAGAATGAAGGGTAACAATTTTAGCCAAGCCAGCAGAATTGCAAAATGTTACGGATTGCATTTGCAATACTGCCAGCGTTGAGTTCCCTGGCCATCTTCCTCTTAACTGACAGGAATTCCAGAGCAATCAGTTCAAGGAAAAATGACTCGTTCTTCCCTCTTAGTGGAACATCCTCTATCTCTTTTGTTGGTATACGCTGCAAAACTGTTCTTTGGATTTTATTATATTTTGAAATTACTTTTATTTAGTTTAATCTATTTAATGAAGAGAGTTAAATTAGAAAATATGAAAATACAACATTAGCTATTTTTTGTCTAGGTGGATTTATTTTTGTTCTTGATCATATATTTTCTTCCACCATTTTGCTTCCTGTTTCTGGCCATGCGGAGAAAATGGCAAGGGTGGCATGTATGTATTTATATTTTCTCCTGTTGTCCTGACCTTCTTTCCCAAGATCTCTGTCTCCTCTTCTTTCCCCACTGGTGACTGGGAGGAGAATGCTGAGCAGGGTGCTGGGCTGTTTCCTGGGCCCTTGCGTAGCCTCAGTGTGAGAGGTGCTCCATCCAGCAGGATCTCCCTTGGTGTCAACATACTCCTAGACAATAAAATCCTAACCAGTTCTGAGACATTTTTTTCCTTCTCTTGTGTGCTGGCTGTAACATTGCCGTGATTTAGAAGGTTAGGAGGTATGGAAGCAGACAGAACTCAGAAAGAGGGAAATGACTGTCACAGATTTCAAGTCTCCTCTGGTAGCTTGTGAAGCTGCTGTCACTTCCTGCTATTAGTATAACAGGGCTGATGTGTTCTCTTGGCAAAGGTAGATCTCCACATCGGCTTTAGCCACTAGATGGATGACATAAAGCAGCTTGCTTTACAGTGACTACTTTATGCCAACTTTAATCTGAAGTGTATATCTGCAGTCTGCCAAAACACTTTTGTGTGAATTTCTTGTTAGGTCAAGTGTATGCTTGGAAGCTTTGATCAGTGCTGCAGAGAAAGACTGGCGCAAACAGACATTGATATAATTGTGTTAGAAGTCCCATACTTCTCAGCATGTGTGCACTATGTCTAACTGCAGGGCAGCTGGGAAACTTGATAGCACAAGGACAGGAGAAGATAGTTGATTTTATTTTCAGTGGTTGTTTCTATAATCTGCCTGCCTGCCTGCAGTATTTCCAAGATGTGATGTCCAGACTCTGTAATAGAGACCTGTAGCACCAACTAATGGATCCGAAAGCCTCCACCCCCAGCAACTGTAATGGGAATGGGGCACTGAGATCTTCTTTGGAATTGCTGCTTTTTCCTCTGAGGATTCGCCTCACTGTGTCCATCCACATGGGTGCATTTTCCTTTAGCTGATGAAGTCTTGTAGTTTTATAGTGTTAAACATTGCCTCAGGAGAATCTCTGAAGGTTAGCTCTGTCATCTCTGCACCAGTAATGTTTTGCAAATACGCAGTATTGCATTAGCATGGTCTTTCCATGTGATCATCCTGGTTCTTCAGCAAAATATAGTGTGTTTCTGTCTTCTTTCCTGGGTGCACTCTTTTTTTTTTTTCCTCTGCCTTGGACTTCCGTAAGATAGTAGTAGTTTAGGTAGCTTTTTGAAGGCTTATGCATCATCATACTTGTGACATTATAAACATGAAAGTATTTAAGCCTTACACATCCCTGGATGGGAAGGTATTCTTCTGATCTTATACAGAGGGAAACCTAGGAATAAAAATGTTCATCAGATGTCATACAAGATGCCAGGGGCTGGGCTGCCCAGATGGCTTCCTCTTGATTCCCTTCCCTCCAACTAAACCACAAAGACTGCATGCGCTTTCTTCTTTGCTCTGGAAAGCGATGTATAGTACAGAAATTCATTTCACAGAATTGTATGTCCTTAATAAAATTCAGCTCTAGTTATGACCCTGTGAGATGATTAGTGAATTAGAGTTCTTAATTAGCATTTTGCATAATTCATGCCAATTACAAAATTATCATGGATATGATTGTCAAGGTGCAGATGTGCAAACGTTCAGCTACAATTTTCTCATCTAAATAACTCTTTTGGTGAAACCTCTAATTTTTTTTTTTTTTTTTTTTTTAACTGTATTCTGTAAGGGTCATTATTCTTGTTATTTTTAAGGCATTAAAAATGGATGCAAATCTCACTTCAGCTTCAATCACTGCAAGGACCCATTTTTCAGAAGCTTTGAAAATTCATAGAAGTTTGCTCCTGGGTGAGAATTAGGCATTTGAATTTTCTGAAAGATCTACACTACCCAGTTTTTAACATCCCACGGAGAATTGTATTGCAGTTTTTCAGTTACAATAGTAAAACAAAAGCTAAATCCAGTATGTGCACTTGCCAAGATTTATATGGATGGGCTGTTAATGGAATTGAGCTCCCATTCCTTCTTCAGCTGGAGATATTTTTCAAAGTCCATTGTTCTGTGAAAATCCTTTCCTGTTGTCAGAAATGTATAAAGTATCATGCATCTGAGGTTATTAGGACTAGATTTTTGGGTACAGGAAAAGCTGCTAGTTACATTGGGTGAGAGAAATCAAATGCAATGGCACAGAAATCAGTGAGCCAGGGATTCAAAATACAATTGTAGCTAACTCAGCACTTCCAGGTACAGCTCATATTTGAAAAGAATTACTCAGTTCCAGCTGACAAATTTGAATTTCTAGTGCCTTCATTAAGAGCCTACACAAACAGTATTAAATGTAATTAATTTTACTTTCATAATTATAATCTAATATGTAAATCCATTTACAGTTTTCCATTCTATTAAAGGTACAAATCAAAATTATAATTTCTAAACAAAAGTTTCCTTAAATGAAAGGCATCTGTAATTTCTCACAGGAAATTTTAATCACTTTCAGATTTATAGTGTGGAATTTTTGTAGAATTTCATGGAGTCAAAATCTGACAAAAGGAACCAGCAACCCTTATATTCTTACTAGAGGCGAATGGCACTTGGAGGAACCTGGACAGATATGTTTGGACATACATAATTTTTAGCAATTGGTCCCTCCTTCTAGCATCCCCCAAAAGGACTGCCATTCTTGTTCAAGATGCACAAAGTAGTGTTACTAAAATGAAGAATCACACTAAAAAAATATAATTCCTCACTTTTTCCAAGCAAAATGTTGAGGAAGCTTCTTATCTATTTTATTAATACCTCCTTCTTTTAATGTCTTTATTGCTTTGAGCACTTTGATACTGCTTACAGCAGTTTGCTCCCTAAATGTCATTAATGCAAATGCTACCTTCAGCAGGTTTATTTCCTTCCTTTCTCTCTGTAACTATTTTCTTAATCCTAATGCAATGTGCAGAAGTGTGCAGTGCTGTACATGTATTTATCTGTTTGCTAGTTTGTGAACTTTCAGCATCCCTACCTGATACATCAAGAAAGCTTTTCACAAATTTAGAGCATGTGTCTTTTAAATAGTTCACCACCGCCCTTAGTGGGGGAAAGAAAAACAAAACAAAGCACAGCAAAACCAAAAAAGATGCACCAAACCACAAACCTCCTCAAAAAAACAAAAAAAACAGAACATTGAAATTAAACTAAGCACTTTATTCCCCAGTATGAGAGGAAAAATGAGTGTGAATTAACTAGCCTTAGAGGAGAGTTAAAGGACACAGGAACACAGCTTTCCTCCCAGTCTGAACACGATGGCAGTTTTGCCTCTGGCTAGAAATAAGGAAACATTCAAGCAAAACTTATTTTCTTTTTGTCTTTTTATTCTCAACAGCAATACCTTGTTCATGTTAGCCTAAGCATTTATGAATTTAGGTCAAATAATTTCAGCTGAGGGAGGATAAGATTGATAAGAATTTGGGAAAACCTTGAAATATTTCAGGTTCTCATATGTGAATGACATTTCACTTAAGTCCATTTCCAATTTTTAAAGGGAAAAAAAGATCTTTGCCCATAGAGGAGAGGGTTTTGTTGTCAACTAAGTGAAATATTTTGACAAATCAAGAGTGTATTGTACTTTTTCCCAAAATGAGGGGAGGGGAACCAAAGGAAAGGCAAATTGGTTTCTGTTGAAGATGTATGTTGCAGTTTTGTTTCTGTCAGACAGAGAACTAATTCTCTCACTTTAATACTTACCTCAGGAGTGGGCCAGACATATATAGCCCTGGAAAAAGTACTCGAAACACTAAATTATACACTAATTTGATGCAGTTTCTGTTGGTAACCTTGAAAAATCTTATCACAAGTGAACAGTTAAAGAAATAACTGAGCAATGGCGTCCAACTCAAATCTGTCATTCTGGATTTATCAGAGTGCTCCACTGGCTCACTCCAGTTCCTGTTCATGTCCTGTCTCGGCTAAAATACACCAGGAAAGGATATTGTCAATGTTCCAGGGGACAGTGGAGTTCACCCAGTTCATGTGCGTGGCAAATGGGAGCCTGGGGGCTGACCTGATCCCCCGTGAAATTAAACTCCTTTTGACCTAGCTCTTCTTTAACCAGCAGCCCAGCAGGACAAGGTGGCCTTTGGTCAATATGGCCAGATCCTGAGCAGTCCTGGCTTATCCCCAGAAGGCTCAGAGCTGCACCCCAGCTAGCACATTCTCATGGGAGGGCCTGTCCCCTGAGGCTTTGTGAGGTGTAGGAATCCCAATGACTCCTACAATATAATCCTTTGGCTGTGAAATACATCTCTTGAACCCTCTGAACTCAGGCAAATAACATCATTTTTATCCACATATCTGAGGACAGTCTATGTGGTGTGTTTTCATTGGATATGTTCCTCAGCTGGAGTAAGAAACTATATTGCTATGCTTGTTTTCATTTTGTTTATAGTATTGCAGATTTGGTCTCCTGTGCTCTAAGTGTTGGGTTTGCTGTACGTTAAGCAGAGTGTTCTGCAGCTGCTGGTGGGTATGGGTAGCAAAGGTAGCACGGAACATTTTGGATTTTGTGTCCATAGTTTCTTTCACTTGTGGGATGACAGTTTGCTGACCTTGGAAGTCCCTCCAGTTCAGTGTTTGCCAAATTCTGGTTTCTTTCCAAAATTGCCAATATATCAAACTCTTTTTGTCAAATTCATTTCAGAAGCTGGAATTCAAATGAAGGCTATTCAACTGAGTCATTTGACCTTCCGGACCTGACAAGGATGCACCTGGTTTTTGCCCATCCTTGCCAATGTAGAAAGAGCCATGAGATCCATCATGAGAACAAGGATTCAGAAGCTATGTAACCCAAGTTTTGAATGCACTGACATCCAGGGGCTATATGCCAAATTCCATGTCAATTTCTTCCTGCTGGTTCTCCAGAGATCTTTGCTCAGATGTGTCTCCCTTGAGGCAGAAAATAAAGAGGAGGCTGACAGTGATTAAATGTAGTGAGTACATATATATATATATATATATGCAACAGCTGAATGGCAGAGCAAGATATATGTCTGCTGTTACGTAGGGTGATGGGAGAATAAACAAATGAGTAAGGGAATGGAACGGGGCAAAGGGCATCTTGAACACAAATGGAAGTGTGATCGGCAGATGTGGCAACAAACCATGAGCAGAAGGATAGTAGATTGGAATAGGAATGACAAAGCGCAGAAATAAGTAAGAAGCTACAGAGAGTTAATTTTATGTCTACCAGGAGCACTTCATAAGCAGTGTAAATTCTATTGACCTGTCTACAAATCTTAAAGCAGCTCTCAATTTTCATACTTTTAAGGCATTGTAATCATTGGGCCTGACCTCTTGGGTGGTATAGACTATTGAATTTTACCCTGTGATTATTGCATCAAGCTTTATGCTTTTCTCTCTTAGCTGCAGAAGTAAACTTGTTTTCAAAACCTCCCCTTAGAGGCAATGTGTTCAATTCACCAGTCCCCTTTGAACACTCTCCTGTATTTCTTTTCTCTCTGTGGGCTTCCTGCAGGCAAGACAGAGTTTTAAAGGACAAAATCAGAGGCTGGGGAGAGTGAAACAGAAACTAAAAATGGTTTGATCAGTGCAAGCCTGTTAAGAGGACAGGCTGAGAGTGCGCTTTGGCTGTATTAGGGAAGACCTTCCAGTTGCAGTAGGCTAAGCAAGCATCTCTGGTTGCAAAGCCAGCAGATCATATGAAGTGTTAGTGATTCTAACACTTCTACGTCCCTCCAGGTGAGCAAGATGGTGGTCTGCCTGATTACTATGGACATGACTGTATAAGGAAAAAAAAAACATTTGCTGTGGGGAAAAACATAGTAGTGCAGGCTCTTAGCAATAAATCTCACGGGAACCTACCTGTCTTATAATCATTTGAGGCTATTTGCGTGTCCCTTGCAGTATTTAGTGGTTGTGCAGTTGGGATATACCTGATGTATTTCATCCTTTCGGGTGTCTCACAGTGGCAGAGAGTGGGAAGGGCCCACATCTGCGAGAATGTATCAACTCTAATGCCACCATTACCAAATTTTAGACAGTAAAAGCCTTTCTTTTCCTGAGTAATGTCTTTCTGTACTAATTACCCTGTGTGGTGCAAGACACTTAGGCATTAGTTAAAACATCTGAATCAAGTTCTAAGGCCTTTTCTGCACTTCACTGGCATAAAGTGCATCTTACATTAGATTAAAATATAATAGTGAAGATAAAGTCAATAGAATAAGATGCTACATCTTATGGAGAGTGCAGGAGCTTTCCAGAGGTAATACTTTTACAATGCTTTGAATGGGCAAGATCATTTCACTGCAATTTCCATGCAGTCTTAATTTCATTTGATTCCATGATCTGTTCACTGTGAATAATGTTGTGCATGTTTTCTGTAACACAGAAATTAATGTTCCTGTTATGTGAAATGAGAGTTATACATTAGCAAGCTTGGAGTATATTCTCAAAATGATTGGAAGGGAAAAAGTTGTAAAAGAAGATAAGAAAGAATATGTTATCTATAATTCTGTCAACAGAGAGCATCTGTGCTCAGAAAAAATATGCGGAGCTTTAAAGACTACTTAAAGTGCAAGCAAAGAGAAAACGTGCAAACTCTTTCACAATCTAGTATTTGGATACTAGAGGATCCATCAAGCTTTAATGAATTGTAAAGGATGAGTTCAGTGCTCAAGTTAGAGGCCTGCCAAGTATCTTGGAGTAAAGAATCTGTACTCTGAAAACAGCACACAAAGTTGGAAGGACGTGATTAGGTCAGCAAACCAGGTCATGTGTATGTTCAGAGATCACTCAAATCATTAAACAGAAGTCAGCTCTTTTGTGAGTAACCTCATATTATTGTGTCCCACAGTCTTGTAACTGGACTGAAAAATGCAGATAGGCTGAGAATGGGGGCATGTTCTTCCACAGCACTCTGTGATAGTGGTGCAAGTTCTCCCAAAGGCCTTTTCCATAAAACCTGGGCATCCTCTGAGCTGATTTTGTCCTCTTCTATTAAGTCTGTTGGTTGGTGGCTTTTTGTTTTGGTTTGTTTATTTTTAAAAAAAAAATAATAATTAAGTTTTATTCATTGTTTTGAAAATATGCTTTCAAATGGCTAGTTACATGAGAAGCTGCTTTGGGAGTCCAGACCAAGTTCAGATCAACCATTCTAGGTGACTTTTCTGAAAGATTCATGGAACTTATCCCTGCACACTTTTCAAAAGTATAGGCTGCCTATCTCTGCACTGGTGCTTTGTAAGTACAGGAGGAAATTTTGCAAGAGAATCCCATTGCATGGTGTAAGCAGCTAGTTCTGGAGCAAGTGTGTAGCAGGTCCTTTTTGCAAGCACTCTAATTGCACCTCTGCTTTTATGCTTAGAAATGGAAGTGCTGGTACAAAACCACAGATGTTACGCTGCCAATAGCAAGTGGGTGCTCACACTTGAGTTGTTACAGCACAAAAACACGTAGGTGCTGCCTCTTCCTTTGCAAGCTCTGATGACATGAATGAGAAAAAAGCCTTCTAGAAAGCAGAATGGTCTGTATACAAACAAGCATTCCCATATACCCAGATAGTTCTGAACACATGTAGTTTTTCTAAGTGAAACTATCCTATTTGTATATAAACACTCAGCCCTCTGTAGTCGCTGTACTGTACTGTCCTCGTTAACCTGTGGATGGATTAACGAAATCCATGGTCCCAGTATATATTCACACATATGACTCAGTTGTGGGGGACTACGGTGAGTCTGCGGATTCCCTGATGGAGGGTATGGGAACAGAGATTGACCTTGAAGATATTAAGGTGTACCCGTGAGAAAGAAGGGAGTAAAAGAGTAACATTGACGATAGCAAAATTAGCCAGTGAGATGTTACTATTGCAGCCTGTAACCCATAGCAAAGAGACACATGAGCTGGAAAAGACTATATAAAAAAAGTGTTTGTGTCCATCTCAGTCGCAACACTCAGTCTTGCATCGGGTGTGAGGCCCTGATAGATGTGAATATTGTCAGAGCTGAGCAATTTTTTTTCAGTGTTCTTGTACAATATGCACTTGAAAGAGGATCCTGATGTGTATTTGTAATGTGGACATGACTGTAAGAATCATGAAGTGTATTTTCACTTTGAAGAAAATCATACATATCAATGCCAGAAGTCGCTTTATAACTTTTTTTTTTTTTTTTTTTTTTTAATTTATAGTTTACCTTCTTGGAAGATTTACAGCACAAGATCCTACTGCCCTTCTTGATTTGGTCATAATTATTATACTGCACATGTGTTTCTTTTGCCAACCTCATTGATCTGTACGTTAGGGTGGCCTTCTCCTCTTCTCAGCAATGCACCCCTGACCAGCATTTTTTATTTATTTAGTGAATCTGTGTAGCAGGCTGTTCTTTCTGTGGAGGGGAAGGGACATGTTCCAAGACCCCTGAACACTGTCCTTGTTCTGTGTGGCTGCTGATGCCCACACCTCTGCTCGTATCTCCAGCAGCCCTTGGCCAGCATGACATCTTTGGCATGTGATTAATTCTAACTGAAAGCTTTGACAAACTGGATTTGTTTGGGTTTCTCTCCAGAGATCTCTCATTTTTTAATTTTCTGAGAGTTAGGAGGGTACCAATTTAACAAGAACATTTGTCAAGGCCAAAAGCTGCTTGGATTTAGAGCACAAAGCATTGCTCCTATCCTTCACCAGGATAGGGGCCAGGGATGGTGATGAGGATTCTGAGATCACTATGTGGATAAAGTTGGGCCTCCAGCAGCATCTAATGCTGTTAAACTACAAAGAAAAGGACATTTGAGGACATAATGTATGCTAATGGAGACATTTTAGCAGGGTCTGTTAGAACAGGACAAGCGGTAATGGTTTTAAACTAAAGGAGGGGAAATTCAGGCTTGAGAGAAGGAAGAAATTTGACACTGAGGGTGGTGAGACACTGGCCCAGGTTGCCCAGAGAGGTGGTGGTTGCCCCATCCCTGGAGATATCCGGGTCGGGCTGTACAGGGCTCTGAGCAACCTGATCTGGGTGAAGATGTCCCCGCTCATGGCAGGGGGTTGGACTGGATGAGCTTTGAAGGTCCCTTCCAATCCAAATAATTCTGTGATTCTATGATTCTACGATTTACCCTAAGATATCAGTGTTCCCTTCGGTGAATCATTCCACTGTCTATGTGAGGTTTGGAAACAAGTGCATGAGACTAATGTCCTGTGGGGTCTCAGGACATCTTCTTGTGCACTGACTACAGGGGGATTGAGGAACAGATCTCTTGGACACTGTTCCTCTACTATTAATCACGTCATTAATTACTGCAGTGAATATCTGTGTTTAGTTGACAGCAAACAGTGGGAATACATGTGTCATGATCCAAAACATATTTCTGAAATGTGGGCTTGTACCTAGTGTCCTGTCCCAACAGATGAGATGAGGGATGAGTTAACTCTGAACGTGACACCTGCCCTGATTCAACAGATGGGATCAGGTGTGAATTAACTCTGGGTAATTCTGCGCGGCAATGCGAAGTGAATGAAGGACAATCACTCTGAGGGTCCAATTTAATTGTGAATTTACTAAAAGCACATGGTGGAATACAAATTTCAGTGATTAGTGACTTGGCAAAAGTATGTTATAATATCACAAAACTTACCAATACATTGACAGCAAAAGCACTTCTAAAAATGGTGGATTGGCAACAATTAGTAACTATAACGCAAAACTTAACAAGACTTTGGCAGCAAAACTTAAAATGAAATTAGTTTTATAGGTTCAAGAAAAAGTAAGAGAAAGAGAGAGAAGGAAAACTAAGATATCAGAGAGAGAGAGGGGGTAAGATATCACCACTCCACAGGTACATCGGTCCCGCGATGACCTCTGGAGCGGGGGGGATGCGTTGAAGATTTACACGCCACCGACTCATATCATGTGTGAGATCATTTTATAACCCAATTCATTTACATGCAAGAATGAGGAGAGCGGTTCATCTCCTCCCTCTGTTCACTCTTCATGATAATTAGGAAGACTCTTCTGGAAATGGTTCTGGGGTCTTCAAACTAGGCGAAAGTTCGCAGTACTGATCAGAAGTGAGTTGTTTTGCCCATCAGGGGTAGCTATTGGTTCATGGTTTCTTCTGGTAGTTGGTTGTCTGACAGATGTTTCATCTCCATCATCCCAATTAGACCATGAGGCCTTTCACAGCAACACTGTTAATTGCCCTTATCTTACAAGGTGTCTGCCTCCTTGGCCATAAAACCTTGGGAAAGGTAAGATGAGGTGTCATCTATCTTTTCCTCCCAAAGTAAAAAAAACAGATGTTTAAGGCATAACATAGCCCTTTGTTCCGCTAAGGGTGGGGGGAGCGCTTCAACGTTGTCACACCTAGATGAGTATGTTCCAAGAAATCATGATTGTTTTGCAAACTATGTGCTGTTTCATGGCTGAACGTAGGATAGATGTTTGTCCAGCCTTGCTGACAGTTTGAGCAAGAGGAGAGAGCGGGGTAACTGGTGGAGCTGACAGTACTACTCAGACCACTGTACACAGGTTTCTTGCTGAAAGATTGTGCTGCCTCTGGTAGCTGTTAGCTATGCTTTTTGCAGCCATAACCATCCAAATGTTCTCTAGCTGCTAGAAGTTTATGCTACTGTTAATGAAGGGATTCTCCCCTAGACAAGCATTTGATGTGAGCCAAGAACATTATGACATGGCTACTTTTAGTTTGCTTAGTAAATCAGTGTTTGCTTTTACATCCTGCCACTGAGCTATTTACACAGACTGTATTCACTGGGGTCCTTTTGGTACAGAAAATTCTCTCTAATACACGACCAGAACACTCTTGCTGAATTTCACTGGTCCCACTATAAACCCCATAAATCTATTGAAAAATATGGCTTTGATGTGCCAGATATCCTCTGGCATTCACATGTGTTGTTATTATTATTATTATTTGGAAGAGAACCCTAATTATGCATAATTACAACAACCCAGAAAGATATCAGTGGAAGTGCACAAGTGCCTAAAGTATTATTTGAATTCTTTGGAAAATGTTGAATTACCCCTACAGCTATTGCCAATTAACTACTTAATGAAGCATCTGCAGCTGCTGGCACATCACTGTGATGCTTGAAGGACAATGGAGATTAACTAAAAGACTGATCATGGTGATTTCTTATGTAGCAGCCGATCAAATCTAACAAGGGGCACTTTGAATTGAAACTCTCTTTGGAAAAACATTATTTTACTATTGTATAAAACACCTCTTTTTAGACCTACCCTTTTTAAATTGCTTGAAAGGTGCCTATTCCTGCTTCAGCAATGTTAGCCCTTTACCACATGGACAAAGAGGTTTTTTTATGTACAGCCACTATTTCTGCCTCTTGTTTCTGTTTGCTTCTGTACAAACACAGGACAAAAAGAATGTGTGTGTGACTTTCACTGAAATACAGGTAAGAATTCCATCCAGATATAAATGCCACATCCGATGCATTTTCAAAAGTAAATATGTAGCCTCTTATGTGTTTTTACATGTGCGGTTTGTGTTATATATATATGTATATATATGACTGTATACAGAAAGGTATGGTTTAGCCATATGCATGTAGATTATATATGTAACAGTTTAAGCATGTAAAATCTTAAACTTACTTAAAGATTTAGAAGGAAAGCATGCATGCATGGATATATTTTTGTGATGTATCAAATATTATTCTTCTATTATTCACAGAATTGCCCTGAATATTTGCTGTAATTTTAGCATTCAATGCTTTCAATGTAAACCTAATTGTATCTGGAAACAAATGGTGTTTAAATCAAGGTGATCTGTCATTTCCAGAAGAGCTGTTCTGTGTTGAAAAGGAGCCTGGCTTACATAGCAACTGGACTGTCAGATAGGGAGTGAGCTTGAGCTTGTGTTGGGCAGGACATTGACCTTGCGAGAAGGAGGCTGTGTTCCCTTCAGACATGGCTGTGGGTCTCTGCGCAGGGAAAAGGGGTTGAGGCGTTTTCTGCTTTGAGGATTTCCACTATGCCAGGTATTACCATGGGATCCAAAATCCCACTTTGCTCCCAACTGAGTATGAATGGCCAGGCACAAAATTGTATTTATAGTGTCTTATGATCACCTAAGGCTTGTGTTGCTTTCCTGAGATGGGATTTATCCGATGCTTAGTGCCACCTGGGTAAGCAGAGCCCCAGAAGTTTCCTGTTATGGATATTTTCTGACCTCCACTGTGATGAGAACTGTTGGGAGTATTGACTTGGTGAAAACAACTGGTTTTTTTTGCTTAGATTATTAATCAGTCTTCCTCCCTTTGGCTTGTGTTCTGTTTTACTCTGGAATGTGTGATATCCTGTGGTAATAATACATCAAGAACATAAACTCCCATAAAAATCTGGTCTTCTGCAGCATCTATGCTTTTCTGGCAGGATCATATGCTGTACCCTTGGCTGAACATATTGGAGGTGCATGGGGGGATTCTGCTGGCCTCAGGCTGCAGGGAGGAACTGAGAGTTTCTTCTGCAGTGAGTCACTCTTGAAGCTTAAGAGGGCAATCAGGGCCATTGAGGTTGGGCAGAAGTGATCAAAGGTTGTCTGGGAAGAAAGTGTCTCATGAGAACCTCATCTAGGACTTGCCCTGTCTTGGATAAAGCAGGGTATTTGTCTTTTACTCACCTGTCATGGTCTCAGGTGGGCCAGGCAGGGTTTGCTTCTGCAAGGTGCAGATGACACCAAGCTGAGTAGTGACGACACCAGGCTGAGTGGTGCAGTTGACACGCCTGAGGCACAGGATCCATCCAGAGGGACTTGGATAGGCTTGAACCTCATGAGGTTCTGGAATATTGTGTCCAGTTCTGGGCCCCTCAGTTCAAGAAGGACAGGGAACTGCTGGAGAGAGTCCAGCGCAGGGCAACAAAGATGATTAAGAGAGTCGAGCATCTCCCTTGTGACGAAAGGTTGAGGGAGCTGGGTCTCTAGCTTCGAGAAGAGGAGACTGATGGGTGACCTCATTAATGTTTACAAATAAATAAAGGGTGAGTGTCATGAGGATGGAGCCAGGCTCTTCTTGGTGACAACCAGTTATAGGACAAGGGGTAATGGGTTCAAACTGGAACACAAGAGGTTCCACTTAAATTTGAGAAGAAACAACTTCTCAGTAAGGGTAACAGAACACTGGAACAGGCTGCCCAGGGGGGTTGTGGAGTCTCCTTCTCTGGAGGCATTCAAAACACGCCGGGACGCCTTCCTGTGTAGCCTCATCTAGGTGTTCCTGCTCCGGCAGGGGGATTGGACTAGATGAACTTTCGAGGTCCCTTCCAATCCCTAACATTCTGTGATTCTGTGAGGTTCAACAAGGCCGAGTGCCAGGTCCTGCACCTGGGTCAGGACAACCCCCAGTATCAATCCAGGCTGGGGGATGAAGGGATTGAGAGCAGCCCTGCAGAGAAGGACTTCGGGTGGATGAAAGACTGGACGTGAGCTGACAATGCGCACTTGCAGCCCAGAAGGTCAATCGTATCTCGGGCTGCATCAAAAGGAGCATGGCCAGCAGGTGGAACGACGGGATTCTGCCCCTCTGCTCCATGCTGGTGAGACCTCCCCTGCAGTGCTGCGTCCACCTCCAGGGTCCTCAGCACAGGACAGACATGGACCTGTTGGAGAGGTGCCAGAGGAGCCACAGAAATGATCCAAAGGCTGTTACAGTTCTGCTGTGAGGACAGGCTGAGAGAGTTTGGGTTGTTCAGCCTGGAGAAGAGAAGCCTGCGGGGAGACTGTACTGTGGCCTTTCTGTACTTAAAAGGGGCCAATAAGAAAGATGGGGACAGACTTTTTAGCAGGGCCCGTTGCGATAGGACAAGGTGTCATCGTTTTAAACTAAAAGAGGGGAGATTCATTCTGGACATGAGGAAGAAATTTTTGACCCTGAGGGTGGTGAGACACTGGCCCAGGCTGCTCAGAGAGGTGGTGGATGCCCCATCCCTGGAGACATCCCAGGCCAGGCTGGACAAGGCTCTGAGCAATTTCTCATAAATAATTGCCAAAACACCTGTTCAAAGGGGGCTGTCTGTGTTTTATCACATTTCTGCTCTTTGCTTGCATGATTTCTACACAGTCATAATAGAATGTCTTTAATTTCAACAATTGTTTTTAACTTGTATATTGTGGGGACAAGAACAACCTAAAATTTTAATGTTTGTGTTGGTTTTCCTGATTGCTGGTCAAGACAAGAACAATATTCCCTTACCGTAAAAATGAAAATATGCCTTTCCTAGCCAAGTCACAATGATGTAACGGCTCTCATCTCCCCTGTGCTGTCCTTGGAGCCAACTTCTCTTTCATGCATTAAAACAGCGTTACTCTTCAAACAGGCTTAAAGTCATCTGTGATGGATGCACCGTTCCTAGCCAGTCACTGTGGGTGCAGACTGAGACTGCCTTCTGTCTTTTCTCCTGATGTGAAATCAGGTTGCTCAGGGCTGTTTGTTCAGGAACTACAGAGTGTGTCTTTATCGCAAGGAAGGCTCTTAGGTGCAGTTTATTTTAGGAATGATTGTTGGAAATGGGGGAGCTGGGGAAAAGACAAGCAAGATGGACGCAGCGTGAGAGCTAATGCAGACAATACTTGAAACTTCAGCAGTGATTACATACAGTAATATGTATTGTGGGGCTTGCATGAGGATCTACACCTCCCTCCAGATGACAAGGATGCAGTTTTGGCAGAGCACGTCTCCAGCATCCCCCTCCTCAATGCTGCTGCTGCTGCTGCTTGAGGAGCTGACACAGAGCCAGGTTTGCTACTGCTGGCCACAGCCCTGCTGCTTTCCTGCCTGTCCCCACTCTGTGCTATCTCTGCCCAGATGTCCTTGCTGCTTGGGGAAGAAAACAATTAACTAGAGGACTGGCTGATACCTGCTTTGGTACAGCCCTGGATAGCATTGGCAAGGAAAAGTGAGAGCAAAGTTTTCTTCTTCTCTCCAGTTGCCTGTTTTATGTGGGTTGGCCAAGACTGTACAGTGCCTGCCACATTTCTGTACCCTCTTTGTACCTCTGCCACGCAAGCTTCCCTGCACAGTGACTCTACCTCCTTTCACACTGGCTGCTGGCTCAATTATTACGGGGTTTTTGGTGTTTTCCATTTCCTGGGTGTTGGGCAATGAGAACAGAGAGTTCCTGACAGATGTGGAAAGTGTCTTTTTGGCACCTCCACCTACTGCAAAAGGACATGATATTGTTAGAAACCCAGAAGACATCAATATTCAGCAGATCCCACTTCCCCTCCTGCAAACTCAGTGGAAGCTGCATGTTTAGTTCCCCCAAGCTGCTGAAAATTCAAGTCTAAATCCCTCATGGTGCTGTATTAACTTACTTTGATTATTCTCTGTGTAGTATTTTTATTACAATCTTTGCTATGCCACACAGTCATGAGAATGCTTTACCCATCTGTCCTCTCTCGTTGTATCACTGTCTGACTGTTCATTTCATTCATAAAGGTGAATGAGCAGCCTCCCCAGGGCCAGTGTGAAGTCAAGATATCAGCACCAGGAGGTTGTATAGACGCAAAGAGTTCTGAAGCAATTGACTTCATCCTCATCTGCTCTTTGTGATTCGTCATAAGTAACCACAGCTTTGTGTAATAATAATGTGCTTTTATCCACTACAGACTGTTACCAGTGCCCTCACAGGAAGCATTTGCTTTCAGAAAACCATTCTAGAAGTATCTTGATCTGTCTGTTACTACAGGCTTTATTTCTCTGCCAATTCATCTGGCTTGGGTCACAACTTTTAATGTCTAAGCTACTCATGTTTTCAGACCAGAAAAATAAAGGCTACTCACCAACAGGGTGGACTACAAAGGTCTAAAATTTCTCAAAATTTACTAACTGTTCCTCAGCAGGTGATCAATATATAGATGCATCCATCTAAAATGAGAGGGTACCCAGGGAAAGCCAGGCAATGATCCTAACAGAAAGCAAACAGGCTGAAATGCATTTAAAACATAGTTAAATAATAGGAGGAGCTCCTGCCTTAGTTCATTCAGCACTTGAGCATGAGGCTAACTGTAAATGCATGAAACAGAGAAATACTATTTCCAGTTTACAACTAGGGAGCAGAGCCCAGACCACTGCTTGTGTTTTACCTATTTGTGTGACAAGGCAGAGCACCTCTGAGACCTGCCGCCTCTCTTGCATCTCCAGGCAGCTCCTCCTCAGGAAAGGGGAGTGATGCTTAAATTAGATTCTTGGTTTTCAGCTCTTGGCTGAAAGCTCCCCAGAAACTAGGCTTTGAGAAGAGGAAGAAAATAGCATATTTCCTAGCAATTTACTTCAGTCTCTGTGGTTTGGTGGAATATTTTGTCTTGGGCAGAAGGGACCTCAGTGCCCATGAAGTAATATTGTTAGTACTGCACATTCCTATTAAAAAACTTATGTCTGTGCCCTGCAGATCCCTTTGGGATTTCAGAGCCCACTCAAAATGAGAACTGAGCTCATGTTTGTGGCCTGTGTTTGCCTGCTGCTGTCTATACGGAGGTGTTGGTGGAGGCTTCCCTATTCTCTTCAGCTCCTTTCCATTGCCTTATGTGAGGAGGTTAAACAAAACCACAATAAATCTCTGGGCCAGACATTTTTCACTGTAGCTCAGACAGACATTTTATTCATAGTAATTTCCTTATTTGTGTCATAAATCCTTCTTCCCTTTGTACTCCGCAAGGAGATTAAAATTAAGGGCATCACCTCTGCCATTGAGGCCCAGACCCTCGAGGCCAAGTGATGGCTTCACTGTTACGGTGTGCTTTCCCACTCACCTCTTCTTTGATGTCTGATCTTTCTAGTGTATAGACTGTCTTTACCTTTTCAATTTGTACAGTGGCTCACAAGCCACACCCTTAGTCTGTGGCTACAAATACCCTTTTCTTTTTTCCCAGTACTTTCTAACAGACAGTGTGTGCAGAGCAAGGAAGGAGAAAGGCAGAATAGGCTCATTAGTAACAGCAGAAAGGCAGTGATAATACAAAAAGTCTTATTAAATTTTGCTATTGTTTCTCAGAGCATGGCACAATCTGGTGCACTCCTTACTACACCAGCTCCTGGGAGCTGGGGATTGTAGAAATGTCAGGCTTTTTAAAAAAGTGATTTATTTGTTTATTTTTGTTCACTTTATTTGTTGATTGATTTATGTAATGATTTATTTAGTTTAGCCCTCAAGGCTGCATAGCAATTTGTTTCTTAAAGACTTAAAACCAGAAGGTAAATAAAAACCAAATTGGAGTCTTTTTATAAAAATCTCATGTAGGCTTTAGCAGTCATAGGATTTTAGGAGGAGAGGGAAGTTGTTTATTTTCATTCTCTGAAGTGCTGGATGCCTCAGAATGAGGGATGGCAGGCTCACATCAACAAAATAAAAGGGCCTTAATAAATTGCATCCTCTCTCTATGGTTATATTTATGAGAACTTAAGAAATGGATACAATTTCTAGCAAAACAGTTGTTTGTGTAGCTAACTAATAATCTAGACTGTCAGATTCTTCTGGATGAATTTCAGTTTCTTCACTGCACCATCATGACTGAAAGAAGGACAGTGCAAAAAGTGAATAGAGAAAGTGACAACGTGCTAGATGTCATGACTTCCTGGGAGGCGCAGTTGCCCATGCATGATGTCCTCACTATGTCACGCTGCCTGAGCTGTGCTGAGTGAGAGAAGGGCACAGTGCCTCGCTGTTTCTTTCTGCGTCTCTTGCCACATGCATATGCCAGTTGCAGAGTGTTGATCTTCCAAACCATGTGCCATTTGAGGTCATAAGGAGAACATGCCAGGCAATTGATGATGGGTGCCTTCCAGCCCTGGCCAAGAAGATTGAGCAGAGTTATCCTAATTATCCTTTGGGATCTGGTGACCTGTCATCTGTAGATTGTTTCAGATCCCTTCCCAGTCAGTCTCAGACTTGCAGTGGCTCATGCTAGCTCAAGACAAGCTTTGTTTCCTTCTCCACTTGCTTTTCCATCACTGTTCAGATGAGAGATGAGTGCCTTGCTGCCTGCTAGGCTGAATTTGCACTGCAGCCAGCATGGTTTGCCCATCTCCCCCCCGACATTGGCCTTTTTCTCCCAGGCTGGGGCAGATGGGCAGGAAAAGAATCAGGAGCTGTGGCCTCCCTCCTGGTCCTCTGGCCTCACTTCACACCCATTCCTACTGCAGTGTCACTAGTGGCCTTGGTTCCTTTAAATCTGGTCTGGGAGTTCAGAGAAAGGTGCTGTGCCGAGAACAGCAGCAGTACCATCTCTTTCCCTCCCCTCCCAGGAGATCCACAACCATATCTATTTGCCTCCATGTTCCCGGTCTTTTCTAATCTATCTTTCTGTCACACACCTACTCTCTCCTGTGCTATATCTGCTGTCTGGGTTGTTTTTGTCCAAGTCCACAAAGCCAGCAAGCATGGGCCCAAGAGAAAGGATTGCTTTTTCCATAATAACTTTTAGTGACAGCCTTTCAGCTTCCAGAGGGTCTTTTGTAGCTGAGGACAGAGGCTCCTGGGAAGCCCAGCCATGCCCCTGCTCTCATGCTCTGGCTGCACAAAGAGCCCTGCCTGCATGCAAGTTGTGCCCTGGGTAGCAGAGGTGTCTGCTGCCGGGGAGTCTAACACCCGCCCAGCCAGGCCACCATTCCCAGGGGCCCTCAGCGCATAGAGATGAGCCAAAGGGCACAGCTGCTTGGAACCATATTTTCTTGTTCTGCCTGTCTGCTTGGGAAGCTGATTGACAGCTGAAAGGTGAAGGGCCAGAGTCTATGCTAATTGTCAGAGGGTCTTGCTCAAACATAGCTGGAGAAACAGTGAGTCCCCACAAGCAAAGGAAGAATGAGAACCTTTGTGCAGCTTGACACAGTAAATGCCACCTTTGTGAAGATTTAGACTTGCTGAGGTCACTTTTTAACAACTTGGGATGCTCCAGTTTTTTCCTCTTTCCTAGAGGAAAAGGCTCCTCTTCCTCCGTTGTTTCTACTTCATCAACAAGCATTGTTTCAGTCAGGCTTGAATCCCATTTCAGTGGCTTAGCCAAAGAAAAAAAGTCCCATTCTGCTAAACAAGACTCTTTTAGGGACTGCTGTAATTTTTTTTTCTTTTCCTCCTCCTTGTCTCACACGCTGTAAAGAATGCCTCTTAGTATTCTCAGAGGAATGGGAACATTTACATATTAATTTAATCATGTGTGTGTGTTCATGCAAAACTACTCCACTCACAGGAAACCAGCCACAGTTATTAAAATTAATTTGCAAAGAAAGGGCACTATTGTTCTCCAAGACAAGAGCTGTCAAAGCTTAAGTTTTCCTGTGTGCTAGAAGTACCTTCCTAGTTGCTTACTACCCTTCTTGGCATTAGAGGATAGCTGGAGAAACACAGCCAAGTCCCTCAGAGCAAGCGGAGAGCAGAGAAAGTTTTATGCAGGCAGGAACTGGGGGAAAGTCTTAATGTTTTTCAATTGATCCCAGAACAGGGTTTCCCCTCCATGACTCCAGCCTCCCTGATCGTTGCCGAGAGGAGAAAATAAA
Source organism: Streptopelia decaocto (assembly GCF_964273445.1). Taxonomy (NCBI): domain Eukaryota; kingdom Metazoa; phylum Chordata; class Aves; order Columbiformes; family Columbidae; genus Streptopelia; species Streptopelia decaocto. The sequence continues at coordinate 30,106,891 of NC_138658.1, forward strand.
CCCCTAATGCCTTTAACAGTGCATCTAACCCCAGCTCAGCTCCAGCAGCATGTTTCTATGAAGCACCTTGTAGTGCTCTTGGGCGTATCTCCATCTGTTTTGGGCATGCCTTGTGAAAGAAGACTGTGTAAAGCTTTTTTCCTTGGGGTTGGTGTGTCTGCAAGCCCAGGCGCCATCTGTGTGCATGTGTATATGTGTGTATACGTCCAAGTGAGACAGCGAAACATATGTCACCTGTAGAAGGAATACCAGGCTGTGGCTGGAAAGACAGGCTGTCTCCCTCTGACTATAGCGTGGCATTTTGTGATCTGCAGTGAGAAAGTTTTCTCAAGCCCTCGTGATGGTGTTCACTGGAGATACAGTGCTAGATAGGAGCAACCTTCCATAATTTCTCTATGTATTGGATTATACTCACATTCTTCTATGTTTGCCTTCCTTTTTTTATGCTTTTCAAGATCTAAAGTGTATATATTTTTAAGGTCTGTCATGACCAGCTAGGAGTCAATGCATGTTGTCATTCAATATGTGCAAGACTAAATCCTAAATGCTTTCCTATATTTATACTTGTTGGCACTTTATAATTATAAATGATATTGCAGACTTGGTTACCAGCACACAGATGCATACACAAAGCAGCACGTTTTCTGGAAATTTTGACGGTTCCATACATAATCCATGGACGCGGCATGACCCCCGTCTGGTCTTAAAATGTGTTATTAGAACTATCACTGGCACAATACCCAAAGTAATTTAGCTTCAGACCATGTACAGAAGTGTAATACATAGATGCTTTTACCACATTGCTTTTGCAATGTTTGCTCCTGTGTCACTGATAATAAAACTGTCGGAGTGACCTTGGGGAGGTAATAACTGCTCATTGATTTGGATTTAAAGCTTTCATAGTGTTTTACCCACTGTGTCATATTTGTTAAAGGAAAAAAATACAAAACCGAAGTTTGTTTTCTCCATCTTCTTTAAAAGACATAGATAGGGAGCTTTATAGAGATGCAGAATGTTTAGTAGCTACACGATCCTTTGGAAACTCCCAGAGACCTCCTTATCCTGGGAACTCTGTGGGAGAGGGGCACTTGAGAGCTATATACCCTGAAAAACCTGGTTTCTGTAGTAACCAGCCTGACAAAGTGCAGGTGAACCAGGTTCACTGGAATTTTTTTTACTAGAGTGAGCTCATGTGTCACTGTTTCTTCTCAACAAAATCATTTTTATTTTAGCAAATATCCAGATCCTTTGGATTGTGTCTGTCCTCCTCTTGACAGTTAATTTCAGTTGCACATTCTGGATGCTTTAGGATAAACCTCTTTAAGTTGTTGGTTGCTTGACACTTTGGAAAAATCTATTTACCAATTTCCAAATCTTAACATAGGTTTAGAAGGGGGAGGCAGGACCACTGGCTTTGACAGTCAGGATTGGTTCCCAGCCAGGTACACATCATGCCTCTGACAAGCCAGGGAATCTGGTGGATAATTCTGAACAGTGCCCACACTTAAGGAAGTCTTCTCAGCTCTTCTGGACTAGAAAATTTTATTTCATACAGAGTTGCATAGGATGCAACAGTATAGTTGGTGTTCTCTTCAGTAGTTATATTTTTTGGTGGAAAATAAAGTTTTGATTGCCTAGGGTGGAAAGACCTAACAGTTTTTAGGGGAAATGATTGATGTTGGGAGTAAATGTCATCAGAAGCAACTTTGCTGTGGGACAAGAGCAGCCTGAGAACTCTTGCTGAGCACAAAGCTCAGCATGATGCTATTAGCTGTCATCACTCAATCATGAATTACAAGCATCATTCCGACAGTTTAGCATGCACATCAGGGTTCCTGAATTAGCAGGAAAGGCACATTTTAAGCCACACACACGATGCTGCTTTAGGTTTAGACGCTGCTGCACTAATTTTAAATTATGCATTGAAAACATTTTTTTTTTCAAAACAGCAAGTTTAAGTTCTGCTTTCTTTGTGTCAAAAAAGGAAGCTTTTTTTTTTTTTCATTTATTTACAAAACTCAGTGACTTATATTAATTGTTTGGGCTATTTCAGCTCTAATTTAGCATGCAAAGGGACACATGACTCTAAGAACTTGTAGAAAATACTATTGCATATGTCCTGATCATATTGACTTCAAATATCTTATATAAAATATAATTCTGTTTCTGATTTCCAGCTTGTTGCATTCAAGAATCATAGTTGGGTTAATTAATTTGAATTAACTATAGGGATCCTTTCCATTGATTTCAGTGGACTCTGGATCACACTGGCATATAATACAAATCGCTGCTTCTTAATTAACCCCTCTATTTTTATCTGATCTCTCCAAGTTACTCACTAGCTATGCAGGAGGATAGGGACTGAAATCTGGGTCTCATCTATCAATTAATGTGATCAAGGGTGAGTTATCCAGCCTTTTTTTTTTTTTTGTTTCCCGCCAGCCAAATTGGTGCTTGGAAGGGGTGGGGGCGGGTTGCCAGCAGAAGACTGCAATAAAAATAGGAAGAAACTTGCTCTGTAGAAGCTGGTGTCTGCCATGCAGGGGAAGGCCAGGACGGACTCACGGTGCAGGAACTTGATTCAGTATTTGTTACCCTTGTCTGGGCAAGTCTGCCACCAGTTTCCACTGAGTTTTCTTCTTCTGATTTTAGCAGGATGTAACGTTTTATGTTTGACCAGTTAGAATTTGAGACCTAGAATAATGGTGAGCACAGCTAAGTGCTATCCAAGAGAAAGCCTGAGAGGATGAGGAAGCCTGAGAGGATGAGAAAGCCTGGATGAGGAGAGGTGGTCATCTGTCACAGCAATGCACAGAATGCCAAATACAGAGGTAGAGAATCTCAGGAGTCTTTTGGATGTTAAATGGAAGAAGCAGATGTTGACTATGCAAACTTGGAACACTGTTAATATAAGTGGTCTGTCTTCACAATGCTGCCTTTTACTTTGATAAATTCTTTGTTTTACTACACTAGAAACTTATTTAATGGAAAAGGGAAGTAAAATATCGACATGTCAGACCCCAGCTGTTGCCACTGCTATCCATGGCAAGGAGGCTACAGATTGTAACGTCTTAAATCTTGCATTCTGGTGCTTTCTGGAACATATTTTCTGCAATTACTAAAGAGTTTTGGGCCCCAAGTGTGTCATTTTTAGAGCTGTCATGGGTTTAGATCCTCATAGACATATGACTTGCATGGAACTCGGGACACACTGAGGTTGGATTTATTGAATATCCAGATGGTGTTGCTCTTTTCAGCGGGAGCTGAGCTAGATGACACTCTTACAATTTAATTCTTTTGATATTGAGACACCTGTCTGTCTACTTAAATTTTGAAAATGGTAGTTAAGCTCCTAAGTTGCATGGACATGCTGAAAATGCTGCCATCCCTATCCCACGATTAAAACACAGAACTGGCAAAAGTCCTCCTTAATATTGTATACTTCCGGCTGGTCACTTCCTTGTGTCATGGGAGACTGAGCCAAGCTCCCCAAGTTAATGCACAGTGGGCACAGTAGCAAAGATGCTTACTTGTAGAAAAAAAAAATCTGAAAAACTCTGTTTAGCCTGCCTTGCAATAAGAAACCACAGTAACTGCTATAGACTTTTACCTGTGTATTTTTGCATCCATTCCCTTAAAACAAATGATGCATTATTGATAAACCCATTTCAGAGAAAAAATGGATGTCATGCTCTTTTGACAGTTATGTTTTTAATTAATGCTGGTTTTGAATATCTTATTTTAGAAACTGCTGCACACTTTCAAAGCCACCTTCTGTACATTGCTTCCCCATGATCTGAGACTCATGAAGGGAATTATCTCTAAGACATGAGGCTGGGTGATCACCACCCAGCTGGTGGCACTATAGGGCACATTATCTGCTAAGTATAATAAACTGCCATCCCTCGCAGGACAGCAATGTAGCCCAGCTAAGGATCTGACCTCTGGGTTATCAGCCTGGCAGAGACCACAATTTCTTCATGTACCAGTCTTGTGTACATTGGTGCTACTTATGCCCCTCTTAGTTTCATGCCAGGAAGGAAAAAAGACCAAGAAGAGCAGAAGAATAATTAGAGGAGGAACAATGATGTTTCAAGTGAGAATACAAATCCTGTTATTCTCTAACTGGGCTCACTGAGTTGGCTCACAGTTCAGCCAAACACATGGAGTCCCAGGAACTGCCAGGCTGGATCAAATGCCTCCTAAAGAGCAGCATTTCAATAAGGAGTGCTAGGTGTTACCATTTTGCTAATGACGGAAAGGAAGGGAAGGGAAAGGGAAAGGGAAAGGGAAAGGGAAAGGGGAAGGGAAGGGAAGGGAAGGGAAGGGAAGGGAAGGGAAGGGAAGGGAAGGGAAGGGAAGGGAAGGGAAGGGAAGGGAAGGGAAGGGAAGGGAAGGGAAGGGAAAGGGAAGGGAAGGGAAAGGGAAAAGGAAGACAAGGGGAGGGAAGGGAAGGGAAGGGAAGGGAAGGGAAGGGAAGGGAAGGGAAGGGAAGGGAAGGGAAGGGAAGGGAAGGGAAGGGAAAGGGAAGACAAGGAAGGGAAAACTTATGGTATATATAGGGAAGTGGGTGTGCCTTGCATGAAAGATATTGGGTACTGTTTTATGGTTTAAATGAACACGTACCTTAGATAACATTTATTTGCAAACTATTTATTTCATACCACAATGAAAAGGAGATAATTTAACTGTTCCAAATACTGTGCTCATTGTTTGAAATCCAAGAAAACGTTGCTTGGTGAATTGATTAATTTTCTGCTTTGGAAAGTGGCTCATTTCTTGGGAGAACAGGGATTAGGTCAGCTCTTCAAGCTTTAAATCAATTATATTCACATACTGGAGGCACAAGGTGGTAAGAGTAGGAGGAGAAACTGTTTTTTATTGCCAGAGCTGAGCACTAAACAAAATGTAGAACTCTTCCAAGGAAAACGTGCACCAAAGAAGTTTGAAAACGTGTAACATGATTAAAAAAAAAAAAAAAACAAAAAAAACAACCCAAACAAACAGTATAAAAAGAAAGTATAATTGTAACTCTGCAAACAAGTATAAGTTAACACAGTAGCCATGATGTGAAGCTTGGTAGGAAGTATTTACCTTATGTACCATAAACTTGCACATATTGGAGAGAGTACAATTGGAGATTTCCAGCGTGTTTTCTAATGCAGTACTGGGAAGGATAACAGCATAAACAAATCGGCACCTCTGATCATTCACCCATCCAGAAAATGCACACTCTACTTATGCAGAATATTTTACTTAATCTAAAAGAAAGTAATATGTTCCTCTTGATATTATTAAAAACCTGGGAACTATTGAAAAGGCAGAAGAGCCTATAGAGGAATCTAGTTCTGTGATTGTATCACACAGTATCACAGTATGTTTGGGATTGGAAGGGACCTCAAAAGATCATCTAGTCCAATCCCCCTGCTGGAGCAGGAACACCTAGGTGAGGTCGCACAGGAACATGTCCAGGCGGGTTTTGAATGTCTCCAGAGAAGGAGACTCAGTCAAAATAATATTATATGTGGAAGTCTGCGCTTTTCATAAGGTACTGAGTTCAGAACATATATTTTAGCAGTGTCATGCTAGATGGTTCAAGTGTTAAACTAGGTAGTATTAACATAATATTAGGAAATTATAATGATGAATATAGGTGGATAGCATCTGGTATTAACTCAGTTCCCAGGGCATTTAAAATTCTGATTGTACTGTTCTTTGTAGGATTACTGGGTTGGAATGTTGTAATTTGTCTGGTGCTAGTATCATAGAAAAGTTAGCCAATGATGACTTTTGATGGAAAAATATATATATTTTTTAATAAATAACATATTTTAGGGAAAGGGTGCTTTTTTTTCAGTGTTTTTCAGCGTTTTTATTTGGGGTGTTGGTTTGTTTGTTTTTCTTCTTCTTCTTGAATAATGGTGTTTTCTGAAAGCTGCAGCTCTGAAGCCTCAGTCTCATTCTTCTTTATAATCTAAATTGTTCTCAAGAAGACAGGCTGTGTTTTCTGTGCTGTACCCTCCACAGAGCCCTCATTGCCATGGGTTTTCCTCTCAGAGACTGTGCTGGCTCATTGAAGACATAGTCTTGCCAAATCCATGAGGAAATATCAGCATAAGAAAGGTGTGAATTTCATCTCCCAACCTGTTGTTTTCAACTGGACATCTTTCAGTTTTAGGGATCTTTGTTATATTTGCTTTTCTTACCCCAAATGAACTTTTCTTACAGAAAAAAATAAAACCTTTTTTCACTCATACATGGTCTTTGACTTTAAAGAACCTGATGAAAAGCACTGACTGTTGTAAACCAGTTGTTTAATACTGAATTTTTTATTATGTTAAATGTAATATAATGTAACTGAAGAGGTAGCAGATGGTATCCATCAGTTACAAAATAGATAAAAATAATAAGTAGTAGTTTGGTGAATATGAGTAGACAAAACTTAAGTCAACTGAGTTTTTTAGGTTACTCAGAAGTAAAATATTGTGTTAGGAGGTTTTCTGTGTGCAGAAAGTCAGTAGAAATAGCTGCAGTGCCTTAGTGGACCTTATATATTATACCTTATTAAGATAAAAAATAAGACAATGTAAAATTGAAGACAGTAAAATAGGTATCTGGTAGTTTGAGTACAGTCATTCTTGGGCCTCTGTTTAGAAGAGATTTCCATCTGCAGATGTTGAAATTGTCTTTTACATTTAATTCTTGTACTTACATAATGTGTATTTCTCTCCCAATTGGTAATTTTTCTGTGAGTGTGTGATTTGTTTTTTTTTTTAATACTCCTTGCTCTTGATTGCTTGAATTTGCCTTTCTTTTATACTGTTTTTTACTTCCATGCTGTATCTCTGAAACCATAGTCTGCACACATTTCCTGCCTATTACTGCAAAACACGAATTTGCTGTGTTATGTCAGTATTGTGTTGGTCTTTATTTACATGTGGCACTAAGTGAATCAGCTGTGAAATAGAAATTGTGTTCTCTGTCCTTGGCCCCTTGGGATTCTTTGAGAAGTTGTGATTTCACTGTTAATGTCAGAGGGGTTTTCACCTTCACATTTGACATTGGTTCACCAGAAATTACTGATACAAAGAGATCAGGGTGGCTATGATGTAGAACAGCACTATCATCTCCTGATAGTACAAGTGGTCACCAGAGCCGTCTTGACCAGACAAATACATGTGGTTGTGTGGTTCAGAGGGCTGGTAAGTACTCCTGCCATCCTCTTCTCAGCCGCTACCTTCAGGCAAAATGAAGGTGTGTCTCAGATTGTTGTGATAAAACATAAAGCTGGGGTTTTCAAAAGCCAGCAGTGGTTTGGAGTGCCTCTCTTCTGGGACACCTGTCTAAATGCATAATTGGGAGGGACTGAAGTTTAGAAAGGAGAGACTGAAAAAAGAAATTGTGCAAGTGTTTTTTTTTAAGTCTTTGTTCCCCTTCCATTACTTCCTGTATGCAGAGATTTTCTGCTTCTGCCCTTAAAGAACCTTTCATTATCTCTCTTTTCATGTGCTTTTCAAAAATACAGAGCAAAGTATGAGAAGCCAGGGTGTGTGCATCATTGGCGGGGGCAAGTGTTAAATGTTCCTCTGGGGCAATATTTGAATAAAAGGCTTACATGATCAAACCGCCTGACTTGCCTCGAGCTGTTACTTCAAGATTTTTCTGATTTATGTTTCTTGCAGGACATAGTCCAACTCTCTCCCTAGTTGTTCTTTGTTATTTCTTTCTTACACCAGTAAAAAAGTCTGAGGTCAGTCCAGTGCAGACGCTCACAGTTTTTTCCTTCCCACCCTGCATCAGCCATCCTGGCTGTGTCCAGATTGTCCGAATGTGTTATTTCCTAGCAGGTCTCTTTTACATACTCTTGCCTGCTATGGCGGATGCCCCACTTTTTTATTTGAGGCAGATCCTTCTTCTTTGCTGTATAGCTTGAGAGACAAGGGCTTACTCAGCTATTTGATAAATTTCAGCATTTGTTTTAAACTCATTTCACTTTATGCCTGGGCTTTTTCCTGAGACACTGGCTTTCAAGGGCATTTCAGCACTCATCTGTATTGCTGGTGCTTTTTTCTGTACCTTTTAGTAGAGCCAATGTTACTGTGATTCCTTCTCTCTTCCTTCTCCTTTGATCCCTCCCCAGTCCTAATGCTTTTGCTTTCCTACAGAGGAGTGACAAATGGCCCAAAGTTGAGTTTGATGAGGTCAGGTGTTACTGTCAGCCATAAATCCTTCCTTCTTGTTGGTTCAACAGCAGTCTCTGGCCTTGGATTTTTATGGCTCTTCCAGTGGAGGAGGGACAGAGAGTGGTATGGGCTGTCAGCACACCAGAGTGATTTGCAGAAGGGTTTTATTTGAAAGCTTTCTGCATCTAGAGAAGCTCCTCCAAGCCCCAGGAACAGAAAGAAATCTTGTAATCATGTCTTTGTTCCTACAGCTAGAGCTCTTTCACTTATCATAAGCCAGCCTGTTATTCATGGGGCATAAACTTAAGCAGTGCACCAAGATTAGGTGATCTCTCAACACAGACAGCTGAGATACAGGTAGAGATATACAGAGATACTTGATGTGTTAACAATTGTAGCTGTGTCTGACTCAGCAATATATTTACTTTGGTTGACATCCAAGTGAACATGCATTAACTTTTTGGCATACTAAATGGGATAGCCCAGTATATGCTGCAAAAAAGAAAGTGCTTGGAGACTGTCAACTTGTAAATCTGGGGTAGCTGGTGGCTGCCTAATACTCTGCTCAACCTGTGTTGATACTAGCAGAGGTGCCAAAAGATAGAAGTATGGGAAGCTGTGAGAATGGCAAAGGAGGGCTACACGGGCTGACCCCCAAGTACCTGTGCCACTGCTGCACACAGCAGAGCAGACAGAAAGAAATGAATGGACACAAGAATGTAGCTTGACCTGTGTCCTGAGAAGGTCTTACCAGCTCAGCCAGCCTGGCATTCTGCATGGATTAGAGGATGCAAGTGTGGTTGTCAAGGCAAAATGCTTCCATGAAACCTGGCAAAATTAGTGTTGCCATTAGGTCTGCATTTAGTCGATGCCATTCCTCCTCAGATACCACTATCATCAAAAATGTCAAAAATGTATGCATGTAGGTATACAACACTTGAACAGAAAATGAAGCACAGACATTAATGGGTGGGACATAAATGTCTTCTTTGTGAATAAATTTGTTTAAGATTTGTCAGAATAACAGAAAAAAATACTTTTAATGAGAAAAATCAAGACAGGTGAGGTCAAGAATCCTTGCTCAGAAACAGTTTTATTATGAAATTAGACAATTTAGTGACTCAATTTATGATGCCACAATAGAAAAGCTGTTCAAAATGTAACATTGCTCTCCATTTCTCAGACATTTTTAGCTTTGATTTTGTTAATTTCATTTATGTAAAATCAGAAATCTTCTGACTGGCTTTTTGATTTTTGTGATACTCTTAAAATTCAAGGAGCGAAGTAATTAGAAGAATGGCATCAAAAATTATATTTCTTCGGATTGATGAAAGGTGTTGATGTCTTCTACCTTCCCTGTCTTGTTTCTTTAAACCGGCTGGATCTTACAAAGGAACGTGAATAGACGGATTTGCCTCCAGTACTTTTCATTATTAATGATGCTCTATGACTAAATCGGAAATCTGCTACTGTACCCCAAGGGAGTGATTAATTTAGCAGACTAGGAGTTTTGATTAAAAGGGAATGAAATGTCTGATATGTAGTCTATTTATCAGTTATTATTATATTAAAACACTCTAATAATTGTGGTGCCTAAATTAATGCTTCACAGCCTAAATGTCACTTCATAGTGCTCTTTTAGATCGGCCTGTGTGATACAAGTTTATTATCAGTGGGTACATGAGAATATGGGCATACGTAGTGGTCTATGATGAAAAAAAAGCATTTTGGTAAGAGCTCTGCTCTTTGCCCCATTCTCAGATTTTAAGATGTGATCTGTACAAGCAATGCATGCAAGACAAGATGCAGCTATAGCTATAGCTAATCACAGGAGTTATCACAGGATAGCTATAGCTAATCACAGGAGTTATCACATGATATTTGTCAAAACTGGACTCAGCCTACATGACACAGGAAAACAGCTCAGCAGCCAAAGGAACTAAGTGACATTCTCTGAGAGGTGAAATTTTAGGCCTGAATAGGAAAATTACTACACTAGGACTAAGTTATGTATTGACTGACCAGTAAGGGGACAGTGACTGTGACAATCTGAGAGAACCACCTGCTTCTGAGGGCAGCAAATACAAGAAAGACGAGCAATATCTGTGACCCTGTTGTAGCTTGTCTAAATCAGATTGGGGTGCAGTGTCGAAACTGCTCTTTGAGACACTACCGGTGACCACCTCATGGAGCAGCCAGTCAAGGAATCACAGAATGGCTGGGTCAGAAGGGACCTCTGGAGATCATCTAGTCCAACCCACTTGCTAAAGCAGGTTCACCTAAAGCAGATCACGCAGGAATGTGTCCAGGCATCTCTAGAGGAGACTCTACAACCTCTCTGGGCAGCCTGTTGCAGGGCTCTGGTGCCCTCAAAGTAAAGAAGTTTCTCCTCAAACGCAGATGGAACCTCCTGTGCTTCAGTCTGTGTCCATTGCCCCATATCCTATCATTGGGCACAACTGAAAGGTGTCTGGTCCCATCCTCTTGTCGCCCACCCTGGAGATATTTATAAGCATAAATAAGGTCCCCTCTCAGCCTTCTCTTCTCCAGGCTGAACAGACCCAGCTCTCCCAGTCTTTCCTCATAAGAAAGGTGCTCCAGACCCCTCAACATCTTTGGAGGATTACCTCCCTTGACCTGCTGGCCACACTCTTCTTCATGCACCCCAGGTACCATTGGCCTTCTTGGCAGAGCAGCAGGAATTCCTGCAAGCCAGGCCCATGGGCTGTGCATGGCTCTCAGTGTTATTGTCAAAGGCCTGCTCTACTATGGGGGGCACAATGCACTTAGATTGAGCCTCCTTGAAGAAGCAACAAAAGCTAAAACACCCACTGCTGTTATACTTAATTACAAAAAGGAGAAGCTAGAGGAGGCTAAAAAGAGTTAAATCATAGCAAGTAACATAAAGATTATTTAAAGACACAGTGATGGCATCCCAGAACAAATATATCCCATTTATCAAAAAAAGATCACCTTGAGAAAAAAACAGAAGGAAGCTGAGGTGGTTAAACAGCAGGTAAAACATATTACTAAAAGAAAGAAGGCATCTTTCAAATACCTTGGGCCTGACGAATGAGAAAATTAGAAAAGCTCATAAACCTAGGTACACTATAGGGAAAAATGTGATAAGGAAGGCCAGAAGAATTGGAGAACCTTAAAGAAAGCTGTGCTGGTTTGACTGAAAATGCATTAATTTTCCTCATGCAGTTAGAAACCTTTCTTTTTCATAGCTAGCAAAGTCATTGTTTGAATTTAGCTAGAGAACAAGAGATGACATCCCAGAACAGAGTTAATGGTTTTAATTGCTCTGGTCTAAGAGCCAAGGACATGCTGAGCACTCTGCCCACAGGTGTGAGGAGTGAGGGGGCATAGATGGGGCAGACTTTGACTGACATCCAGAATATTCCATTCCATTAGTGTCATGCTTCATATTTAAGGAGAGTTGGGATCTTCCAGTGCTCTCTCATTTTCTGTCTTCGCTCTCAGAAACCTGTCTGGGGAAGTTCTGTTCAGGACTTTTGTTAGCTTGGCCTTTTGTCATCCTGCTGTTTTGAAGAGGCATCTGGGCCTTTTCTGCCTTTTTCTCTCTCTTCTCTCTCTGGGATCAGCTGTTCAGAACCACATGCTCTTTCCTGTGACTGGCTGCTCAGTGCGGATGGAGTTCATGAGGAATGCATTGAGTATCTTTTATTTTATAATTAATTTCTATTTTATACATATTTACTAGTAGTGTATTATTATTTTATTAAACTGTGTTCATCTTAATCCAAGTTTCTCCCTTCCCTTTAGATTCTTTCCCTTATTTGGGGGTTGAGGAGGGGGTGAGTGAGCGGCTATTGTGGTTGTATTGCTAGCTTAGGTTATGTCATGACAAAAGCACAAAAGTTCCCCTATAAATCCTGTTTCAAATACATAAAGTAGGAAGCTTGCTGGAGTCTGTAGGACCAGTGAACAAGAAATATGCAGAAGGACTGTTCAGAAAACGTGAGTGTTTTGTAATGCTTGCTGTGGAGGAACAGGGCGAGGATCCTGCAGAGGAATGCCCTTCCTGGCAGAGCTGGGATGAAATATGTCAATTAATAACTGTAGCATCCACTGGCTTGTGTTCAGTACCAGAGGACAAGGATCAGAATAACACCATTCTTTTTAAACTGTTCCTTGAGAGAATCCCAGAACTCCACAGTGGTAAACCTGATTAGCTACAATAAATACATTGATAGAAACTATAATAATAACAGAATGAGTGGGAACACCAATAAATATCATAGTGACAAAGAGCCAGCCAGGGTTTTGTGATGAAAATTGGGATTTACTAATCTGTCAGGTGGCACTGGAGAAGTCAATGTGTGGCTGGGGTAGCTCTCCTACCCCTTTCCTCAGGTTAGACTGGTCACAGAGCCAGAAGTTGTGCCTGCTTTGATTTCAAAACTGTTCTGCACTGCACAGATATGTCTCTCTCCCAGTCTGAAGACAAGCACAGAAGTAAGTACCTTACTGGAAAAAAAAAAAAGGAAAAAAAAAAAAAAGAAATGTAAATAATCGGCAGTTGGAACTGCTTGGAGACTAGGATATATTTTTAAGAGAATCAGGATGCAAAATAGAAGAGGGAAACTTCAGAAGATAAAAACAGATGTTTAAAGACATATTACCAGAGAGAACAGCACTTTGCAAACAATGCTTGTAAAGATGTGAGGGGCTGTGGGGAATGCACCCTCTGAATAAGAGGCAGAAATGGAAAAAACAACTCTCATCAGTCTCCACTTTCTGGATTAATTCCTCCCCTAGCAAAAAAAACAACCCAACAACAGCAACAAACTAACAAAAAAACAAACAAACCAAACCAAAATAAAACAAAAAAAAACCCAAGGAGATCTGTGAGGATAAGAGATGTTCAGCAGAGGTTTTGTTTGTAAATAAAACAAACAGAAAACCGTCAGAAGCTAATCACTTCCTTCAAAAAGAAACATAAACCAAACGCCAGCAAACCATCCAGCGCAAACCAAAGGGGTAGTGTTTGCTTCCCCACTGCCCGAGCTGCTGGAGGTGAGAATGCAGGACAGGCTGCCTGGAGGCTCTGCTCCCTTCCTCCAGGTCTCCCGGGGCCCCTGCCGCCACCTGCTGCTGCCGGAGAATAACAAGGACGTTGCTCTGCATGTGACGCTGCCTCAGCAGGGTCTTTAGAAAAGCTCTCCACAGCTATTCTCCTGAGTCCTGCCATAATCTGCAGCCTGAACAGGCAGTGTTGATGGGCTCAGCACTTTCTTTTATTTGCCTGTCGAGGGAAAATACGGCAGTTACCTCCATGGTTCCATTTAAAATGGTGGAAAGCAATAACATGGAAACAAGTGGCTAATGTTTCCTGCCAGGATAAGGGTGGCAGTTAGGAAGGGAAAGAGTGGCTTTATGTCACCTGGTCCTGCTCAGTTATGCCAAATGCAATGTATGTCACTGAACTGTGACTGCCAGAGGATTCCCGGTGGGGATACTACCAGCCCAGCAAACCAGATCATTGGGCAGTGATCCACATGTGCCCTCAGTTCCTGGTGGGACAGTTTGAAATACTCTGTGCCCACAGCTGTCATCCTGGCCCTCTCCTGGGTTTTGTGTAGAGGGATTTGGATGATCATGTCTCAGCCATTGGACTTGCAGCCTTAATGGTAAACCAGACTGACAGGGATTGTGATGAAGGCAGGAGACTGGGTCTTTTTCCCATAGCACAGAAACCTCTAAGTGAGAATCTTTGATCTGTAGCCTCCTGGAAATCTGATCAGAGAATCGGGATGGTCCCATCTGATGATAAAATTAATGCACTTCATGTTACACATAGTGAGTTTCTATTATTTTCAGTGGGATTTAGCACAGGAAATGGAGCAAGTGTGTGAGGCAGAAAAATGCTCAGTCTGATGAGGGCCTGGGGTTAACCAACACACGGAAGTGGAAGGAGTTTCTGCATGTCTGTGAGAACACTGGAGTTTGTGTGATCTTTTCCAATATCTTTAGTTCATTGTTCTGGATGTTGTTTTAGTGACCTGGAGCTCGCCAAGGTGGAAATTGTTAGAGAGAAAAAGCCTATGAGTCAGATAGAAATATTGCTAGCCTTTTATCTACTTTCCTGCTTTGATTTCTCTAGAGCTAACCTGATCTATCTGTTGTCCAAAGGACATTGTTGTACCTGTGCCAATGAGTAGTGGAGTACTCACAAAGGGCATAGCACTGAGGTGGTTGGTGATGGATGCAGTGAAAGGCTTTCTTTAACGCCACTGTACATGGTAAACCCAATTTTCAGCTGTGTATGTCAGTGTGGAACTCTTATTGTTCCTAGCCAGCAAGCTACAGGGTAAATGAGAATGCAGGTTATTTCAGGATTTTGTTTCTCTTCCAAGATTTGTTCGTTTTCATCCCTTTCTGTGTCCGGTATAATAAACAGAACAGGAGCTGAAGGCAGTTTGGCAGCGGAAACAAGATTCAGTAATTAACAAAAAACCCCACAAACCAACAACAAACACAACCAGCCCCCCCGCCCTGCCCCAATGCAAACAAACAAACAAAAAATTCACAACCAAAACAGAAAAAAACACAGAAAATAAAAAATGAAAAATATGTCAGTAAAGAGGTAGAAAGACAACTTTGTTGACAGAGAAAGAGGGAAAGCAGAGAAACAAAAATCTGAGCTGCTTCTCCTGCCCACCTCAACCAGTCTGATTGGAGGTTGTGAACAAGACAATACAGAGATCTCACTGTTTTCTGCTCAGACAGGTCATGCATTTTCAGTGCACCCTCATTACTACAGACCCTGTTAAAGTCAGAATGGCCAACAGCAGGGGGTCACTTGATAGCTCATCTCACAAAGGGTGAGGTCACCAGCTTGGTGGGAGCTGAGAGTAGATGGCGAATGGTCCTGGTCTCAGGTGTCTTTATGAAAATGAATATTGGCATTTGGCCCTTAATGGCTTAAGCATCCTAAAGAGACATGTAGAGAGCTGTAGTCTGTTTGGGAAAGCATGAGAAAATGAGCAAGGGAATGAAAGGAATACAAGCTGGTTCTGGTTTCTTTGTGTGCTTAAAGCTTTTGTGTACAAAGAAATGAAGATTTATGAAATCTTACAAAGGCTGCACGTCTTTCAGTTCCTTCCTTAGTGTTGAGCATGAAGAATCTGATAACTGCCAGGTACCCTTGTTGACATGGGGAGGATTGTCACTTGGAGTTAAACCAAATATTAACTATTATAGATGAGCCTAAGGCATTGCTGTAGTGATAAATTATCCTGCACCTCCTTATACTGATATTCTTATCTTTCCTTTTCTGCACACTCTGAAACAAGATAGTGGTGTAGATGAACCTTTGGGCTGATGTGTTTCAGCAATTCCTATGTTTCCATGTATTATCTGGACTACTGCAGCTGTCTAATATGGGTCAGATTGCCTGAAAGGGTTAAACAGAGTTTGATGCCCAGGTGGGGACCCGGCTCTGCTCCCCAATACCTGCTGGCAGTTTCCCTTGGGCCCCTGGACAGCATAGTAGAACTGAGTATAGTTCAGACACAGGGTACTGAAGGGTTCCTGCCAGGCCAGTTGGTTATGATAATCTGCTGCCTGCAACCTCATTAAAACAGCATGATTTGGGCTGCTAGCCACATAAAGAAAGAATTAAGTCATAGCATTAACCTTCTACAGGGAAACCTGCCCTGGCAACGCTGACAGAATTAGATCTATTAATTATTTACTGGGTCATTTTGATAGAAATGTATATAGATGGCAGATTATGAGCACTTGAAGCAACAAGTTAACCATAAAGTATTGCTCTGAGTAGAATCTTTTAATATTTTTGTCTTAATGTCCTGAAATAAAAGCCACCTTGCTTTTCTCTCTGTAACACAGTATCATCACAAATCATTGATCCTAGGTAGATCAGAAATACCATCCCCCAACATTAAGGATTTTTGCCTTCCTTTTGACTCTTGAGGTTCTTTGTTCTGTTAGATATTCCTTCTGTGCAAACAGAGTTTCCATACTTAAATTCAGGGCCAATTCCTCACCTGTTATAAGCCTCAGAGCTTCCTTGGTGGGCAACCATTCAAGGAACCTGAGCATGTTGCCTTGCCATCATTGAACTAAAAGTCAATGTGCAGGTCATGTGCGTCCCCAGTCCCACAGAGCATTAGGATGCTGTCACGGAGGCACCCTGAGGTTAGTTTAAGGGACAACAGGGTCCAAAACAACTTTTATTAAACCGGTGAGGAACAGGGTTTTAGCACTCCAAAAGTGACTTAAATACAGGTTCGGATATCAGTTGAGGAAAATTATTAAGGGGCAGCAACTAATACAACAGGCGGTCCACAGAGTGCATGCACATGGCTTCACCCAAACAATGCTGAAGCCGTCCCTGAGTCCCGGAGAAGTACACACTTGCCTGAACACGGTGTGGGATTATTTTTAAAGAGATACACGTACTCGTAGTGAGTACGGGAAGTGTACATTCGCGATTCTGCGAGGGTAAATTTATAATACGCTCGCAATCCTGCGAGGGTTAATTTACTTACACGTGCAAATGTGCACGGAATATTACACGTGCTTATGTGGAAGCACGGGAGGAAAATACACTCGCGATTGTGCGAGGAAATAATTTATACACGTGCTCGTATTGAGCACAGAAAGTTACACGTGCAAATGTGCACGGAAAGTACACGTGCTTGTATTAAGCACGGAAAGTAAGCGTGCAAATGTGCACGGAAGGCTACACATGCAAATGTGCACGGAAGGAAAATACACCCGCGATTGTGTGAGGATTAATTTTACACGTGCTTATAATGAGCACGGAAAGTTACACGTGCAATTGTGCACGAAAAGTATAAATATACTCGCAATCCTGTGAGAAGTTTTACTCACAGCCGTGGTGGCAGGGCAAGCGGAGTCTCCATCCCGGGGAGGGGGCTCTCGGCGGCAGCATCTTGCTCGTGCTCCGACAGACCCGCGACAATGGGCAGAGTCTCGACGAGAATCCCGTTTTTATATTGGCTGATCAGATCTGACTGTAGGCATTCTAGAAGCTTCTCTGCACCCCCACACTGGCTGTGGGTGCCCCTGAAGCCTCCAAACATCCCCACACTGGCCGCAGGTGCCCAGCGGCTCCCTGGCGCCTCGGCACTCCCTTCTCCTAATGGCCCTGGCCAGGGTGCTCTGGGGCCAAACAAAAGAAGCTGTTAGCCTCAAGTAGCAGAGAGAGAGGGAGATGTGCCTACTCCTTCCATACTGAAGGAGTGAGGGGGAGAGAGGGGGGTTTGCATTCTGCCACAGATGCTTTCTGCAGTGATTCTCTACTGCTACCCAACAAAGTATTCAATTCCATTAAATGCCTCGTAGATTTTCCCTTCTATCTCAGGATTGCTTGGAAAAAATGCTCTTGAATCAGATGGGATGATGAGTTCATTGTTTTACTGATTCTACTGGGCTTGCAGGAATGACAATGGTACTAGATAGGCTTGTTTGCTGACCAGAATTTAATGTGTATCTGCAGACAACACACAAAAGACATGGACATGTGGAGTGGAGGAGGGTGGGGAGACTGGAGGGAAATCTGTCATTATTTATGGAAATATCCAGTATTCATGGAGCCATCTGCTGTGAATGATTCAAGTCTGAGAAGTGTCATAAAATGAGAAAGCATCATGTGAAAAGAAAAAAAGATGAAAAAAAAACCCACCCAAATTTGCATTGCTCAGAAACCCAGAATATATAACCTCTGAATCTCTCTGTAAAGATGCTTTGTAAATTTTCTGACAGATTGAGAGATAAAGACAGATTATATTTCTCAGGTTCCTTTCCTCACCTGTCCTGGAACAATTAATCCATTTGCTCATTTTCAGCTCTTTAATTATTGATAAAATATTTTCCTTTTCTCTTTCTTACTGTTTTGGGCTCTGAAGCAAGGAGGGATGTTAAGAGAAGCTGTTTAGGAGACTGCTTAGACCTTGAAGCAATGAGAAGGTCTTTATTTGTAGCCAGTTTTCTCTCTGATAATAAAGCATCAGTTTTGTTGCCAGAATTTTTATCAAGACATTTTCTTAATATTAAGGGTGGGACCCCCTTAGCACTCCAATGGAGCAAGTCTCAGGCAGAGACTGGCCTGCTTCTCTCTGCTGTGCCCTCTCAGGTAGTTCAGATACTTCATTTATTGATTTGCTTATGTTCTTTACACAGTGAATATAGACAGATAGTGGGGGAAACGAGGGGGAAAAAAAAGAAAAAAAAAAAAGAGGCAGTGATTTGCACACCTACACAGCAAGTTACTGACAATATTGGGAATAGACTGTATCTTTTTTATCATTTCCCTGGCAGCACAGACCTGCCTTAAGTCCTTTCCTTGGGATTAACTGAGGATCCCTTTAAAATGCTTTGTCTTTCCTGCTTCTGCATATTTTGGTGGCACAGCATCTTACTAGCAGGTGCTGCCATGTGACTGGTTGAGTTTGCCTTACCATACCAGCTTTCCCCTCTACCATTCTGTTCTCTGTCTACCCATCACCTCTTGCTCAAAAAAAGCTGACTTAACAGAACAATAGTATGTTAGCACAGAAATTTATCTTCAGGCTTATTTTCTCTCCTATAGTGTTGCAGTCCAGGGCTATGCTTTTAAAAATCTCTCTATTACATTAGCTTTTAAAAATACATCCTCGCTTTTAAGTTACTCGGTCATTCAAGTCAGATTATCTTGAAACTCTGCAGTTTTCCTGTTGTCCATGCAGGGCTGAATTTCTTCTTCAAGTATCCCAACTTTGTGCCTTAAAAATTGCATCTGCACATAAGAACGTGTTTCAGCACCACAGATTTATGTTGACATGATTAAGCATGCCCTTAAGTGCTTGCCCTTTGCCCCTTCCATATTTTGAGCAAATAATACTTTTCTTCATGAGAAAGTCAACAGAGCAGTGGTGCAGATGCTTGCCCATTACTTCTTAATGCAGCAATTCCCTTTCTCTCTGGATGTGAGATTTGTGATTTCCTGCGGCCAAGGCTTTACCAATGCAATACTACATTATAATCAAACCTACCACAGAAAATAGGATGGGAAGGTACTTTAGGAGATTGTCTAGCATCTTCTCATTCCTCAAGTCTTGTCTGATGTGTTTGTCTAGCCTTGAAAAATGAGCCATAGTAGAATTGCAGTGATTCTTCTCGGATGTATAGAACATGTCTAATCTAGATCTCCCTCAGCCGTGACTACTTGATCTGTTCACTATGCATATAGGGAATAGACTCTGCTTTTCATCTCTGCTTTTTGCAAACTTGCAAACTGTTATTTAGTCAGCTCTGTCTTTTCTGCAGACTTGTTTCCGTTGTTGAGGAGTTGCTTGGCCCAACTGTAATGCTCTTAGAGACAGGTTTCACATCTTTGAAGATGCCTTACCTCCTGCTTCAGGAGGTGGCAGTTTTTTCCCAGTATTTCCTTAGCTCTAGAGACAACTCCTTCCTTTTGTGTATAATTTTGTTAGCCTTCAGCTGTGGTTTTTTTCCTATTGCAGAGAAAAACTGAAGAGCAACCTGGTTATGAATTACAATATTACGGGGTAGTCACTTTAAGTTTTTGGACAGGTCATTTGTTCCTTTCTTCTAATTATATAGAAGTTGTTCCAGCTACATTCATGCCGAATAACACCTAATTTGGTCAGCAGCCCCTCAGCAATCAGTATGTCTTCAGAGGAGGAAATGCTGTGTGCCAGGAAAGGGAACCTTTGCTTCCTGCCACAGGCCATTTTCTTCTCTCAGCTCTATCAAAAGTTATGTCTAGGCCAGTAATTAAAAGCTGATTGTACAAAGACATCTGTGAAGTACGCAATCGTGCTGTCTGCAGTGCACTGGAGAGCAGTCCTTTGTTTGCTTGGGACACCAAACCCATTACAAAAAGCAATATTTGCAGCTAATCACCACAGTGATTTGAATTTGCATTTAGCCATTGTGCTAATAGAGACAGCTGGAAGAAGAAGAAGAACAACAACAACCCCAGCACAAATAAAGACAGCCATAAGTACTGTCAGCTTGCAGCACCAGGAGCTGCTGGAAAAAGAAATCTTTTTTAATGTGAAATTATATATATATGAGGCCAAAAGAGGAACACATTTTATCATGTTTGCTTAGGCTCCAGAATAGATCTCTGAGTCTCTGGATGTAATGATTGCTTAGGCAAGTCAAACACCTGCTTTCACCTGCTGAGCAACCAATTCATGGACTGAGTGGACTGAAGCCAATTTAACCAGCTAGAATCTGTAATACTGACTTCAATGGTGTGATACTGATCTATATCACTTGGAGGGTTTGGCCCAGAGACAAGGGGAGGTAAGTGTTCACTTTGGTGACATCTTTTCTGCTGGCCGAGGCAGACAACATCTGTCTCGTGAAGCCTGCTTCTCCTAGAAGTGGTGTGTGTTGCTCATGCAAGTACCACGAGGTTTTGTCATACTGTGGACCTTTTGGACAGAGGGTATCAATCAGGGACAAGACCCCCTCTCTCCTGGCTCTGTCCCTGTGTGTCACAACTGGTATCATCTCACAGCAATCCTGTGACTGATTCTCTGAGCATACCAACTCGCCTTGTGAGGGTCTTTTAGGGACATGGTTTAGTGCCAGGTTTAGGTTATGGTTGGACTCGATGATCTTGAGAGTGTCTTCAAACCTAAATGATTCTATCATCTCCGCAGGTGCATTTGCTGCTGTATAGCATTATTCAAGGGGAAGGGAGAAGGCGTAACTTGGTTCCACTTTTCCCTTCCACCTAGCTAAGCAGGAGACAGACCTGACATAACACCTCACTTGCTCTGCAGAGAGGTTAAGTGGTACGAGACGTAAACATAAATGGGAGCGGAGGACAGGCAAGGCAAGACCTAGCTCTATGTGTACTGTGACAGTCCTGGTTCTTGGTGCTGAGGACATGAGAAATATGATACTACAGTGCTCACCATTATTTTCTGGCTAAGTGACTTCATTTAACTAAATCTCTACAGCTTTCTGTATCTCCATAACAAAGAAACCAGAGGCACAAAAAGGCTAAGCAGAACTTACTGTTACTCTTTACTATTACTCTTTACTATTATCACATATTTTTAACTTCTATTCAATTAATTCATCAGAAGCCTGAAAAAGCTAATTATGTGTTCATCTATTTCCGTAGGCATGGGCTCATTCCTGTACCAGACGTTGTTAATACCTGATCCATGCAAATGGAACTGGGTTTGTGGCAGCCTGCTGCCTGATCCGACCCCAAGTAGGAATGGAGTTTGGTGGGCACAATTATAAACAGGGGTCTGAACAGCAGTGTCTTCAAGGTTGAAATCTGAAATGCCAACCCTGCATTCCCAGAGGCCCAGATACAGGTAAGCAATGCAAGACACCGGCTCTCACACAGAAAGATCTCTGCAGGGCATTAGCCAGCCCTAGCAAGTGTTGGCAGGGGCAGAAGGGGCTTATTAACTTGAACTTGGGATCACATTGGATCTTTCTTTGGTTTGCTTTGATCCTCCTAATGCTGTTGTTCCCCTGGGGTCAGACAATGCCAGACTGTACCATTCTTTCACTCGCCAAGTTTGCTGGGGCAGCATCGGGACTTCAGTGTCATGGGGAGGTGACCTTAGTTGGGCCAGTCCATGGGGCTGGGACCATGTGCGTTGTCATCTTGTTGCCTCCTCCAGGCAGCAAGATTCTCCTTTCTTTGGGGAAGATGCTTTTTTCAGGCCTGGCTGAGATTTTATGTTTTTCCAAAGCAGGTCTCAGCTAAGCACTGCTTGCTCTTATTTTTGTTGTTCCTAGCATTATTAGCACAGAGCTTGTTTTCAAGATAGTAATGTGGAAAAAAAATACCACCTTGCCAAACTATTTTGGTATACTGTTTGCAGGTTGTGCTATTTTATCAATGTCCTGCCATGCACACTGGAGTGATTTGTAAACTCTGTCTTGTGAACTACAAAGGAAACGAAAACATTGAAATAAATTCCTCCCTGCCCTGACAAATAGGCCTACCACCTTCAAGTATTTTCCTTTTCTATCTTTGCAGTGTATTGTAGGGATCTTGTTTAGCATTTAAAAAGCTACTGCTGCACTCTATTATCAAAGACATATTTGTTAAAACATGCATATGAAAGGATTTGTAATAGAAGTACAGCTTTGATATATTTAATAGGATGTAAAACTGCCATTCCTTTTTAATAGGAGATGCTTTATGTGTATTAGAAGTAATATAATAATGCCTCTCCACTGAGCTCTACCCATTAGCAGGCTTTTTTCTCCCTTTCTTTCAGTTAATCTTAAAACTTTAATGTAATCTAAACACATTAATGTATTTTTTCTCCCTTTCTGTACTTGGGAGTGCTTTGAACTGAACTTTGTTTCAAATAATGGTTAGCAACAAACATGGCATCAATATACAGTGCCTCAGCACTGCCTGACAGATGGTCCATAATCTGGCACATCTCCTTGCCTTAGAAATGTTAATAAGAGTGGGAGTGTGGCTGTATGTGACAGCAAGTGAGAGAGCGCAAGTGAGAATAACCTTGTAAACAACAGGAGTGCTTTTATATATTCTCATGTCTCAAATGCAATCAAATAGCAGATCAGTAAGAATAGAAAATGGCAGTGAAAACGGAAATAGCAATAATGGTCTCTTCAATAGCTATTTCCATGTTTCAGTCTCAGAGTGCTTTACAAGGAATCATTGTTGCAATTCAGGAAATAAGGATGTAAACTGGTAAAGAGAAAGGATGCTAAAGCTGACTGGTGTTTTGGGGTACTTGCAGTCTGGTGTCACCTTACGTGGAACTGCTCTCTGTTCCTTTAAGGATCGTGGACTATTTTGCAAGCTGGGTAATCAGAACTAGTTGCTCTGGAAAATCCTGGATGTGTCTCCAGACTTTGTAGGAGAAAGCCAGGTAAGAGACCACTTCTCCTGATTTCTAGTCTAATGCCCCACCAGCATCCAGCAGTATGTATTAATCATGTTGTAACAATATTCACAAAATGCCTGTGATATTGTCTCTTCATTACAAAATGGAGTCCTTAGAGAAGAAAACATCTTCCATCTGACTCAGATGTATTGGCTGTATTGGGCAAGATCAAATTTCTATTGCTCCTGTGCAAGTGTACTTGCTGCTCTTCCTGAAAACATCTTTGATGCATTCATTCGCTAGTGTCTTTTGAACATGAAAAGGTTGTGCCAACAACTTACAGGAGCTAGATAGCTGTGAGCCATGCATGTAGTCCTTTGCAGAATAACTTTTCCAGTTACTACCCAGTGCATGTTTTAGCAGCAAGGGCTGAGCACTGGTCTGGCACACACATGAGGAGGCATGTTTGAACCCTATATTTTGGTGACTGTAGGGATGCTGGTGTCAGCCAGGTCACAGGACTGGGACTCTTTGACTGTTTCTCAATGAATTTTTAGAACGAATTCTTAGAAGAAGTAACTGGTATGGCATAAGTGGCCTGTCATCCCTCAAGTGACTCAGCCTGAGCTTTGTTTAGAGAGTTGTCAGATTCCCAGCAGCTTCTGCTTTTATTCAGCAGCATTTTTAAATTGGATGTTCTAGCCCACAGTCGAGCCCAGCAAGGTCTGAAAGACCTTTTGTCAAGGTTTAAGGCAAGGTGACAATAAACCATGGCAGACGCTCTCTGTTACCACCTTTACCCTCCCTTCACTCTCTCCTTTAGATTGGAAAGATTATAAGGAAGATAAGGAGAAAGGAAGAGAGACTTAGACTTCAAGTTGGAAGGGCTTTAAAGACTTTACTAATGCTACTAATAAACAGAGAATATATACAAAATATACGAAACCAATCTTGAGTGCTCGCTGTGGAGTTGGCGTTGC
The DNA here is from genome assembly GCF_964273445.1 of Streptopelia decaocto. Lineage (NCBI taxonomy): Eukaryota > Metazoa > Chordata > Aves > Columbiformes > Columbidae > Streptopelia > Streptopelia decaocto. The sequence continues at coordinate 30,130,921 of NC_138658.1, forward strand.
TCCAGCAGTGGCAGAGCTGGGTGTACGGAGCTGGCGTGGCTCCAGCAGCTGCAGGCCAGGCCCCCGGAAGTCAAGGGTGGGACTTCACAGCAAACTGGAAACTGGATTTCAGGGATGCAGGGCCTGAGGCCTATAGATCACAGGCATGCAGACAGAGTTATCTTTAGATGCCAGCTGTGGTGGAAGAAGAGTAGACCACTGTGGTCACCTTCTTATATAGGGGGTATGACAATTATGGGATGGAATACTTGGTCAGTTTTAGTCACCTGTTTGTCTGCTGCTCCTCAAACACACCCCTCTCAATTATGGAATGTGTGAAATTCTTGGCTCTCATAGCAATATATCTAAACACGAGGTTTCTTCAGCGTTCTGTTGGTCTTGACCTTGGGGATATCAGCACCAAGCACAGTGTTCGAGAAAAACATGCAGGCAAAAAGTTCAGAAAAGTACAGTTACTTAGAAGGCACTTAGCTGAAAGCAAAATTCACTAAAAGGGAAACTGGCCTTGTTTTTAACAAAACCAGGACACCTGTAAAGATGTGTATTGAAATATTTGAATGTCAGATTGTATTCTACTAGTATAAATTGATGTTTCATGAATAGACAGAGAGAAAACTCCATTTCATTTGGAGAATAATGATACATTATTTTCATAGAGAGAGGTAGTGCAAATTAATACAATTTGCATTGGGATATTGCCATTGTTCATGTAAGTTATGTGTGTTTGGGTGCCTATAAATTGCAATCATCACACAGGGTGGCTTCAGTGTTTTCTAAAACTGTTCCTCTTTTGCAGATGTATACCCAGCTCCCATCTCTGCCAATATTTGAATTCTAAAAAACATGTCTTCATTAAGTGTCCAACATATGAAAAAACCACAGCTTTTTTAGTAATTAATTTGGTCTGCAATATAGACCTGTGTAAGGTAGGTTTAAATAGAAATTTTTAAAAAATCAAGCTGCAGTTCAAGGATATTGTCACTTTTTTCAGTGTCAGCATACAACTTCAGTAGGCACAGTTTAAATGCCAAGTCAATTGTCTGTCATAAACTCCTCAAGTTAAAGTTAATTCAGGCAAAGTGCTGACTAGCTACCTCGGGTTAGGCAGATGAAACATAAAAAAAAAATAATTTAAATAACCCACTAGATGGGATTTAGAACAAGTTGGTGGAAGAAATGAAGAAATAGTGCTGCAGTCAATGCTTCATTAAAATTCTAGTCTGTTTTTTTTTTTGTTTTTTTTTTTTTAAGGCAGAGCCGTGTATGAAACCTGAGCTCATCCTACACCTAGCCAGATTCTGCTGGAGAAATATTTTTTTTTGTTATGCTTTTTCTGCATAAATTGGCACTTACCTTTTCTTGCAGGACAAAACCATTGGCCTGGAATACGTCACTAAACAGAATATAAATTAATGTTGTCTGCTAGGCATAGAATGGTTGTTACCAAGAAAATATCCAGTGATTCTTGTTGACCTCCAGGACACCTGACACAGGTAAATTATGCAGTTCTGCTTTTTGCTTGTATTTGGTTCTGTACTCGGGTAGCTAAATTTTCAAAAGAGCCATCTCCACAAGAGTAAACCTCTTCACAGGGAGAGTAAGTATAAGTCACTATAGGTGACCCCAGCATTTGTTTGTTTAACTGTCAGTATGTTTGATGTTGTTCAGTCCTTTTTAAGAGCTAGGATAAATTCTCCACAGAATTTTAATTCTAGCTCAGATGTTTAGGATTTTGTCCTCTTCTCATTACACAGTAAGCTTGTGGGGAAACTGTTTGGGCAGAGTTAGGTATAAGTATGCTTAATAATATATATATATATATATTTTTCTATGACTAGACTGAAAGCAATACTGCATATTCCAATATGAGTTAGTGGTTTATTTCAGGAAAACAAACAAACAAACAACCCCCTCCCATACGATTTCCTTAAGACAGAATAGACTTAGCAAAAACACAGCTGAAGCAAAGCATTCACGAATGTGTGTATGAGCTACAACGGATTGACAATAGACTGACTTGAGTTAAAAGAATTATATAATCATAAAATCGTTTAGGTTGGTAAAGACCTTTAAGATCATTGAGTCCAACCATTAACGTCACACTGCCAAGTCCACCACTACACCATGTCCCTACATGCCACATCTCAGTGCCTTTTAAACCCCTCCAGGGATGGTGACTCCATCACTGCCCTGGGCAGCCTGCTCCAATGCCCAACAACCCTTTTTGCGAATAAATTGTTTACAAGATCCAACCTAAACCTCTCCTGGTGCAACTTGAGGCCATTTCCTCTTGTCCTATCAATTGCTATTTGAGAGAAGAGACCAACACCCTCCATGCTACAACCTTCTTTCAGGCAGTTGCAGGGAGCGAGGTGTCCCCTCAGCCTCTTTTTCTCCAGACTGAGCCCTCCCAGTTCCCTCAGCTGCTCCCCATCACACTTGTGCTCCAGACCCTTCAGTAGCTTCATTGTCATTCTTTGGACACGCTGCAGCAGGAGCAAAACTCTATTTTAAGCAACTCCCTATGGCCTAGTCTACTAAATAACATGGAGGGCCTATCTACTCTACTTCCTTTAGGGTCTGGTCTTTGCTTCAGAGAACAAATAAATGCTATACATCAGCCAAATACATAGGAGTGGATTCCTTAAGAGACCTCTTAGTCTGAGGAAAAAAAAAAAAAGCAAAACCAACCAACCAAAAAACACAATTTACCTTGAAGAGATGCTCATAGAAGCAGATAAGGTGTGTGTAGCCTTGTCTGAGACTCATTCACTCCATCTACTCTAAATTTTCCCAAAACACAACAGAAAAGATGTGCAGTTTAATACTGATAGGTTAATTTTACAGAAACTTCTACATTAGAGACAATGAAGTGCTGCAGTTGAAGGCATTACCTTCGTGATAGTGAAGGGGAAAAGATGGAGTCAACACCTGCTGAAGCACAGTGTGGAGCTCACCTGAAGACCCTGTGATTATTAGTTACATCACAGAGCAAAGGTACGGCATTTCCAAAATTAGCAAGTCCCTTCATACAGAATTAGTCTTCTGAGAATTAGTTTCTTCCCTTGCTCCCCAGCAGGCACGACAAATATTTCAACCTTGTGAAACCTTCATGTCTTTCCTAAGCCTCACTGAAAATAAACCTAGCCCTCAACTGTGCAGCTGGGGAAGTGGTGGTTGTATAGTATACTTCCACGGAGCCATCCCACCAAGCCTGGATGTGCAGGAACAGAGCGGTCAGTCTCCCCTAAGAATTGATAGAGGTTCAAACTACCCCTCTTGTGTAAGGTATTAATTACAATGGGGTTTTTTTTAATAGTTAGTTTGTTTACTCTTGTCTGTCTTCACAGAGGTGTGCCACTGAAACAACCCCTCTTCATGCTGCATCAGCCACATCAAGATTTCTAGATATCTCAGTTCTGGCCTATGGAAAAAGAACACAAAAGGAAAAGGATACAAGAGATTATGAATGAAGGTACATGCTGAAATGGCACAGGTAAATTATGGCAGAGCAGGTATCCAGCACTGTCAGAAGAGGGCAGCTTCTTAGAGGCCCTTAAAATCTCTGAGACATTGCCTTTAAGGGCAGCAGTAGGTGTCCTTGCTGACACGGTGACAGAAATTCAGCATCTCACCTGGGCAGTGGAGAGAAGGTGGTTCTTCTCCATGTGCTCAGGTCTCTGGGGGTAAGGTTGGGGCTAGGTGCAAGTCTAGACCCTCTTGACTTTCTGCTAATGCTTCTGTGGTGCAGCATGTTCTACATATAAAATAAAACACGTGTTCACTTCGAAAACGCGTGCATTGGTGTGGAAATCTGCTCATGCTGTAATCCAACACAGACACTGGACAGCAGATTGGGTTGGATTTTGGGAAAAAGCTAGTTGCTGTTCATGTACACAATGGAAACAGAGGTCTCTTGGAAACAGGGGAATTTATCTGGGTCCTTAAACAGAAGCTGTGGGTCACTAATAGGAATGGGGTGCTGTGGGCAGTGCCTGGAGAGTAATGATAGCAAGGTAAAGACATCCAGACAATTACAGTCTTACATTGGAATCATGTAGAATGGAAAACCCAACAGTCTGAAAGGCTACAACACTGATTCTGTAGGGCATTCACAGAATCACAGAATGTTAGGGATTGGAAGGGACCTCAAAGGTTCATCTAGTCCAATCCCCATGCCAGAGCAGGAACACCTAGATGACGTTACACAGGAAGGCGTTCAGGCAGGTTTTTAATGTCTCCAGCGAAGGAGACTCCACAACCTCCCTGGGCAGCCTGTTCCAGTGTTCTGTTAACCTCACTGAGAAAAAGTTTCTTCTCATGCATAAGTGGAACCTCCTGTGTTCCAGTTTTTATCCATTACCCCTCATCCTATCCTTGGTTGTCACTGAGAAGAGCCTGGCTCCATCCTCCTGACACTCACCCTTTATATATTCAAAAATATTAATGAAGTCACCCATCAGTCTCCTCTTCTCCAAGCTAAAGAGAGCCAGTTCCCTCAGCCTTTCCTCATTAGAGAGATGCTCCACTCCCTTAACCATCTTCGTGGCTCTGCACTGGACTCTCTCCAGCAGTTCCCTGTCCTTCTTAAACTGAGAGGCCCAGAACTGGACACTATTCCAGATGCGGTGTCACCAGGGCAGAGTAGAGGGGGAGGAGAACATCTCTCAACCTACTAACCACCCCCCTTCTAATACACCCCAGGATACCATTTGCCTTCCTGGCCACAAGGGCACAGTGCTCACTCATGGTCATCCTGCTGTCCGCCAGGACCCCCAGGTCTCTTTCCCCTACACTGCTCTCTAACAAGTCATTCTACAACTTAAACTGGAACCTGGGGTTGTTCTTGCCCAGATGCAAGACTCCACACTTGCCATTGTTATATTTCATTAAATTTTTCCCCACCCAACTCTCCAGCTTGTCCAGGACTCGCTGGATGGCAGCACAGCCTTCTGGCATGTCAGCCACTCCTCCCAGCTTGGTGTCATCAGCCAACTTGCTGACAGGGCACTCTATTCCCTCATCCAAGTCGTTGATTAATATATTGAATAATCCTCATCCCAGTACTGACCCTTGAGGGACTCCACTAGATACAGGCCTCCAACTAGACTCTGCCCCATTGACCACGACTCTCTGGCTTCTTTCCTTCAGCTGGTTCGCAGTCCACCTCACTACCTGATCATCCAGACCACACTTCCTCAGTTTAGCTGTGAGGATGCTGTGGGAGACTGTGTCAAATGCTTTACTCAAGTCAAGGTAGACCACATCCACTGCTCTGCCAACATCTGGCCACGTCATTATGTCCTCGTAAAAGGCTATGAGGTTGGTCAAGCATGATCTCCCCTTGATGAAGCCATGTTGACTGCCCCTAATGACCCTCTTATCCTTGATATGCCTTGAGATGGCACCGAGGATAAGTTGTTCCATCACTTTCCAAGGGATGGAGGTGAGGCTGACTGGTCTATACTTACCCAGGTCCTCCTTCTTGCCCTTTTTTGAAGACTGGAGTGACATTTGCTTTCCTCCAGTCCTCAGGCACCTCTCCCATTTCCCACGACTTAGCAAAGATGATGGGGAGTGGCTTAGCAATAACTTCAGCCACCTCCCTCAGCACTCGCAGGTGCATCCCATCTGGACCCATGCATTTATGGATATCCAGATTGCCTAATTGCTCCATAACCCAGTCCTCATCAACCAAGGCAGACTCCTCCATTGTCTTGACTTCCTCTGGGGCCTCAGCGGTACGGGACTCCTCAGGACAGCATCCGGTAGTGTAGACAAAGAAAGCATTTGGTAACTCTGCCTTCTCTGTATCTTCTGTCACCAGTGCACGCACCTCGTTCATCAGTGGGCCTACATTGCCTCTGGTGTTAGTTTTATCTGCCATATATTTCCAAAAGTTCTTTCTGTTGTTCTTGACTCCTCTCACCAGGTTTAGTTCTAAGGAGGCCTTGGCTTTCCTAGTTGCCTCCCTACGTCCTCTGACAGCAGCCTTATATTCTTCCCAAGTGGCCAGCTCCTCCTTCCATGATCTATAAACTCTCCTCTTGCACTTGCGCTTACCCAGGAGTTCCCTGTTTAACCACACAGGTCTCCTGGCTCCCTTCCTTGACTTCCTATGTGTTCGGATGCTCTGTTCTTGAGCTTGGTAAAAGCAGCCTCTGAATGCTAACCAACTATCTTGGGCCCCTTTACCTTCAAGCAGCCTTGCCCATGGGATTTCCCCTAGCAATTGTTTGAAAAGGCCAAAGTTTGCCCTGCTAAAGTCCAGGGTTCCAATTCTGCTTGGTATTCTGCTCCTGCCACACGAGGTCCTGAAATCCACCATTTCATGGTCGCTGCAATCAAGGCAGCCCTCAACCTTTACTGCTTCAAACAGACCCTCCTTGTTAGTGAGGATGAGATCCAGCAGTGCACCTCTCCTAATTGGCTCCTCCACCGTTTGCATCAGGAAGTTATCATCAGTGCACTGGAGGAACCTCCTGGACTGTGGCTGGCTGGCTGAGTAGTCCTTCCAGCAAACATCAGGGAAGTTAAAATCCCCCACAACAACCAGGGCCTGTGACTGTGAGGCCACTCTCAGCTGCCTGTAGAAGGCCTCATCAACTTCCTCACCCTGATCTGGTGGCCTGTAATAGACACCCACAACAGTATAGCCCCTGCCAGCCTGCCCCTTAATTCTCACCCATAGACTCTCAACTCACTCAACTCAATACATTGTAGTTGCTCTGTCACGTAAAGAGCAACTCCACCACCTGGCCTGGCTGGCTTGTCTTTCCTGAAAAGGACATAGCCATCCATGACCACATTCCAGTCCTGTGAGCTGTCCCACCATGTCTTTGTAACTGCCACCAGATCATAACCTCCTGAACAAACACAGGTTTCTAACTCCTCCTGCTTATTCCCCATGCTGTGTGCACTGGTGACCAGGCATTTCAGGGAGTGAGCTGAGTACACTGATTTCACCCTAGGGGGATGGGAGGCCTCCTGGTCTTCATCAGTTCTAAAGTGCTGCCCCATTGGTGCAAGCCCAGCTTACAGCCCCATCTGCCTTTGAATCTAGTTTAAAGCTCTCCAAATGAGTCCTGCTAATTCCTGTCCCAGCATCCTTTAGCCCCTGCGAGATAATCCTTTCCCATGTATTACTGTCTGGGCTGGTGTCTTATAAAACCAGCCATTGTCAAAGAATCCAAAGCCCTGTCTGTAGCACCGGTTTTGTAGCCAATCATATATGGACTGAATTTTTCTATTCCATCCCACATCATCACCCGAAAATGGAAGGAGGGAAGAGAAAATAACTTGCACCCCAGACTCTTTCACCATCCATCCCAATGCCTTAAAATCTTTCTTCATTCCCCTCAGACTACAGGACGCAGCTTCCTCCCCACCTGTGTGGAAGATCAGCAGTGCATAGTAGTCTGTTGGGTGCACCAGACTGGGGAGTGCTCTGGTGATATCCCTGATCCGGGCTTCAGGTAGACTACACACTTCCTATGATAAGGGTCAACTCTGCATATTTGGGCCTTTGCCCCTCTCTGTAGGGAATTGCCTACTACAATTACCCTTCTTTCTTTCTTATCGGAGGCAGTCTTGAGGTGTGGAGTCAACTCCCTCTTCCTATGTGACCTTGTAGGCAGGCCTCGCACCACATCATCACCTACCTCTTCTTCAAGATCCAGGGCCTCAAACCTATAAAAGAGGGGCACCTGGGGAAGCAAAGCAGGTAGGGAGGGGGGTTGCCCCTGGTGCCAAACTGGAACTTGCTTCCAACCTTCATAATATTTTTGGTCCCCTACCTCTGCCCAACAGGACAGGGGGTCCATCACCTTTTGGGGTGTATCTCCCTGGGACCTTTCTGACTGGAATGCTAGGGAGTTACTCCACCAGTCGATCTCCTTTTCATACTCCCTGAGGGACCTCAGTGTCTCAACCTCCTCAAGTTTCACGACCACGCCGAGCAGATCTTGCACCTGCTCACACCTCACTCAGGTGGAATGCTGGCCGCCCTCCCCCGGCAGCAGCAGGCTCTGGCACTCCCTGAAGCCAGAAAACTGAACAGCCATGGTTCGGGGCAGGGCCTCCGTCTGGGTTGCCACAGTCTTTTTGTGACAAGCTCTCTTTCTGGAGGAGACCATGGTTAGCAGCAGTCTGGGACACTGGCAATAGGTGAGAGGGTGCATCAAGCAAAAAGTGACAACCTCTGCGCCCTGCTGCACGAGCTACCACACTCGCTTCCGCAGCACAATGTGGGTGGTACTCACTCACTTCACAAGCTGGTTGCCCCTCCCAGCGCATGGTGGGCAGTGATGCATCACTGCCCTCTCGGAAGCTTTTTCAAGGTGAGGGGCGGGGGTGTGATCTACTACTTTATGCTGATGATATCCTACTGTTAATTAAACACTTGCATGCTTCCCCTCCTGCTTATAATGAATATTGCTCTCTGAGTACAAAGTTATCATTGCACAAAATTAATGACCCTGAGACTGCAGTGATGCAGCTTTCTGGAGTTTGCCCTTCAGGCCTGCTCACCTCATGGAATCTTAAGTGGACACTCAAAATATAATACAAATACTTAGGGACTGATAGTAACAAAGCCCCAGACAATGTAATTAAAAATAATTTAAATCCAATTATCAATTATAGGAAAGAATTTGAAGAGGTAGTTAGAGCTAAATAAAAGCAAACATGCGTGATTCAGTAGGCCAGATTCTGCCTTCATTTGCAGTCCCATCAGGTTGTTAAAGTAGAAAAGAGGACAATCATGTAACTCAGCACCCTCAGAGTCATAGTCATAAATGATCTTGTGACAGTATTTCCTACTGGCAGCAACAGTTGTGCATGTTTTGAGCTTACTTTGAACATGAGTGTACATGAAGAGCTGTAAATATGAGAAGTTATTACAATTATAACAATTATATTCCCAACCCACACATTAAAGAAACAGACATACAGATAGAAATGCTTCACTGACTACAGATACTCAGCTGTTTTTTTAAGTGTTCATGGTGGATCACACAGGTGCCACACTCAGCACTACAGAATTTGCCAAAACCTAAACTGTATTGCCAAGTTCATGTTTACCCATAGCCCAGGCTTCTGATGCTCTAAACCAGCAAGTTTCCTTATAAGCCAGCATAGAACTTCCTGAATAGCTACAATAAATACTGTAGGTTTCAGGTGACAGAAATCTCAGGATGTGAGGATGAATTAAAGATGCCACAGGAGACATTTGAAAAGTACTTAGAGCTCTCAGGATGAAAAATGCTCTAAATATAATATAATTGGTCCAGTTTTGTGCACCAAAAACATGTGGATTTTTATGTTTTTTTTACTTCCAAAAGGGATCATTTTCAAATGAAAATGGCTGTATTTTAGGTAAGCTTGTCCTGCCTCACACTGTAAACTAGTATTACTGTTAAGCAAAGGTTGCATTTCAGCAGTTGCTTGAATAGAAATTAATTTCTGAAAAGCTTGTGAAATCCTTTGTGATTAAAGGAATTATATACATGTAAATTAATTTTTTTTTGAGTCGCTTGAAAAATTAAATCATGACAGACAGTCTTATTCAGTTTTCTAAACTGTATGATTTTTGGCCATTCACAATGTTCTGTGGAATTAATTTGATCTCTGTAAAGAACCAGAGAAGATCCAGTCCAACAAATGTTCTCAGATATTTCCAGTCAATTGTGGGATTAGCCAGGTGGGACAACATATCAGAAATTATCTTGCTGGGGAAATGGTCAATGCCACCTACCAAACCAGAAAGCCATATGTTCTAGAGAAAACAATTATATGGATTTACCATAGGATGGAGGGTTGCAAATAAAAGGTGTCTAAGAAATAACAACCTAGGCAGCAACAGGGAAAACCAAGGAGCTGTTGCTGTTGTGAGCGTGTGATCCATACTGTACATTAAGTGCTATGAAGAGGGTATCGTCCTGCTATAAATCATTTCAGTTGGAAGAGACCCTCAAAATCATCGAGTCCAACCATAACCTAACCTAACTCTAGCACTGAACCATGTCCATAAGAACCTTGTCTAAACGCCTTTTAAACACCTCCAGGGATGGTGACTCTACCACTTCCCTGGGCAGCCTGTTCCAATGCCTGACAACCCTTTCCATGAAGAATTTTTTCCTAATATCCAATCTAAACCTCCCCTGGCACAACTTGAGGCTATTTCATCATGTCCTATCACTTGCTACTTGGGAGAAGAGACCAACACCCTCCATGCTACAACCTCCTTTCAGGTGATTGTAGACAGTGATAATGTCTCCCCTCAGCCTCCTTTTCTCCAGTCTAAACAGCCACAGTTCCCTCAACCACTCCTCAGAAGACTTGTGCTCCGGGCCCCTCACCAGCTTTGTTGCTCTCCTCTGCACACTCTCTTGGATTTCAATGTCCTTCTTATGATGAGGGGCCCAAAAGTGAACAGAGTATTCAAGGTGGGGCCTCACCGGTGCCGAGTACAGTGGCACAATCCATGTCCCTGCATATGACAACACCACAGTTCACACCATGTGTCTGAGGGTGTTGTCCAGTCTCTTCTTGAACACCGTCAAGCTTGGGGCCGTGACACCTCCCTGGGGAGCCTGTTCCAGTGCTCCACCATCCTCTGGGTGAAGAACCTTTTCCTAATGTCCAACCTAAAACTCCCCTGGCGCATCTTCCTGCCATCCCCTCAGGTTCTGTCACTGGTCACCAGAGAGAAGAGCTCAGCACCTGCCCTTCCTTCTCCCCTTGTGAGGAAGCTGTAGACTGTGATGAGGTCTCCCCTTAGTCTACTTTTCTCTGGGCTGAACAAAATAAGTGACTTTAGCTGCTCCTCGTACGGCTTCCCTTCCAAACCCTTCACCAACTTTGTAGCCCTCTGATGGACACTCTCCAGTAGCTCAATATCCTTTCATCCTGCGGCACCCAGAACTGCACACGGTGCTCTAGACGAGGCCACACCAGTGCAGAGCAGAGCAGGACAATCACCTCCCTTGCCTGGTTGACAATGCTGTGCTTGATACACCCCAGGACACGGTTGGCCCTCTTGTCTGCCAGGGCACACTGTTGGCTCATGTTCAACTTGCTGTCAACCAGAACCCCAAATCCATCTCTGCAAAGCTGCTTTCCAGCATCTCATCCTCCAGACTATATGTACAGCCAGGGTTGCAATGTCCCAGGTGCAGCACTTGCCCTTGTTGAACTTCATGTGGTTGGTGATTGCCCAGTTCTGCAATTTGTCCAGATCCCTCTGCAGGACCTCCCTGCCCTCGAGAGTGCCAACATTAGATTTATTAGTTTACATATATTGTCTGGTTATTAACCATTTAATAATAAGTAAATAAACAAAGTGATGTGTAAGTGGAACGTGTGACATTGTGCCTGGGAGGATGGTCTCAAGAAACCCTACCTGCAGGGTTGGGGTGCTGTCATGGGTGAGTAATTTAGGGTTCTGCTCACTGCAGAACAATGTTTAGACTTCTTAAAGAGAAGTGCAATTAAAAGAGTTTGGTGGCGGGTTCACTCTGTTATTTACTACGTGGGGGAAATATGCCAAGCTGCATCTTGCAGACTTCAGTACAGGCTCTGGGGACTGTTATGGAGGAATAAAACCATTTGGCTTCTGTAAAGGAGGTGTGTATCCTTGGGGGTCAAGGCCTGTCCCCTGTGGCTAGTTTTGGGGCTCAAAACCAAAGATTAGCTAAGCCCTGCATTTTCTGTACTTGAAAATGGAAACTAAGCCCTGCATCTTCTGTACTTGAAAATGGAAACTAAGTCCTGCATTTTCCAGACTTGAAAACAGGCTCATGGTTCTGGTTTGGGGACTTGAAGATAGAGATTTTAGGACTGGAGCAGAGACCAAGCCCTGTGTGTTTGGGCTCAGAAATGGAGACCAAGTCAGCTGATTCTGGAGTCAAACTGAGGGGCACAACCAAACAGCATCTTCAAGTTCACATGCCACACAGTGCTTGCCATATTTATTAGCTAAGTACTAAATGTTTCATAATTAGGCAATATTTTTAAACTACCAGTTCATGATTTTTTAAATATCAGTAAATGGATTATTCAACAAACACTCAATATTAAACTATGATGCAATCAAGTGACAGCAGCAATTGGCTTACACTGATGTCAAGAGCCCCTGATGCTGCGGTGAGCAGGAGCCACGTACTCACCCCCAGGAAGGTGGCAGAAGCTGGGCAGGTGCAGGCAGCACCCAGCAGCCACCCAGCCCTGGTCTCTCTCCTCGGCATCAGCCAGGGGTGGCCTCAGGAGCAGGAGCAGGCCTGGGGTTCATCCCTGGGGAGTCAGGCCCCAGGCACTGCTCTGGGTCCCTCCGGCTCCTGCTGGTGTTGGGGGCAGCTGTTACTCCTCAGCTTTTCAGTTTGCAGATTCGAGTTAAAATCTGAGACTAAGACTAAGACTTCTTGAGTACAGTAATATACTGGTGCACAGGAGCTTCAGGGAGGTGCAGACTGTAAAGAGTGCAAATCACTGCTCACATACAGAGTGTAGCTAAGAGGGAGAAGCTGAATATGCAAGTGGAAGGCATCAAAGCTCTTGTGCAAATACTAATTAGTAATGCTGGCCTGCTGCAGAGGCTAATCACAAAATTAAGAAGCAGATAAAGGCCCAGGAAGCCCAGCTGAAATAGGAAAGGACTGTAAGTTAAGGGAACTAATAGTATCTTTAGCTGAAGGAAAAAAGACAAACCAAAACAACAAAAATACCCAAACCAACAACACATAGACCAAAATCAAACAAACAAACAAAACCCCCACCAACCCAAAACCTAATATGAAACACAAGGAATGAGAGAGGGCTGTCCAAATCATGAAGCAAGTAAATACACTGCCAAAGAGTTCATACTTCAGGAATAAAAGGGATTAAAAAGTGATTTCTCAAACCTCCACCAGCTGCTGGGAAAAGGCTCCAAACCCAAGGACCTTGATGACCTTGGTAGGGCTCCCTGGTCTGTTGTACAGACTGATCCTCTAAAACAGGGGTATCAAACTCATTTTCACTGGGGGCCACATCAGCCACATAAATATAGGAGCAGTTACATTTATACAGTCCTAAAATTACATTTGGCCCTTTGAAGGCGACCACAAGAGTGATGTGGTCCCCGGTGAAAATGAGTTTGACACCCCTGCTCTATAAGATGATGGCTTAAAAATGCAGCTGAACCGAGTGCTGGAGCTGCTGACTCCAGTCATGTTCTTTCAAGGAACTGTGTGTGAGTATAGGAGAAATCTGAGAGGGAAGAATAATGAATACTAAAATGGTGACTCTTACCGTGGTGGGGCCATGGGACTACTGTCTGCTACTGCAATGATACTGGCAAAGACAGCAAAAACATATCATCCATAGCCTTTACTCACAGACCGTGGAGTAGAAGACCTCTCCTGAGCACAGGAGGATGGGGCCAAAAGAAGCAAAGAGGTGTCCCTTAACCTACAAGCTGGAACATGCCTAGTGAGAAGGCTTGCCAGTTTGGAAAGCTGTTCTGCAGTAAAGTGCTTGCCACAATGAGAAGCACAAAATCATGCAGATAAACAAATGAGAAGAGTCACCCCATGCCTAACCAACATGAGGACCTGGCTCACAGCAGAGATAGGTTTGGTGCACACCTTGCATTGCTACAACACCGTCTCTGAGTTAAATGGAGACCATGCAATCACAGGTGCTGATCAACCATTTTCACTAAGGAGTTGTGGACTCAAACTGGCTGCCATCCTTAAAAGTAGGAAGGACCAGCCAGCTGCCAGTGCCTCCCTGTTGGTTAAATACCCGTCCATGCACCCTGAGCTACCTCGGACTGCTGGCACTGAGGTTTGTAATAACACAGCCCTGCAGAGAAAAGTCTTTTCAGAGCACTAAGAGGAAAGGAACCTCTATAAACAGAAACCATAGCCCGATCACATGATTTCCTAAAGAAGAAAAGTTGAGGAGAGCTTTAAACTAGATTCGAAGGGGGATAGGGTTGTAAGCTGGGCTTGCGCCAGTGGGGCAGCACTCTAGTATTGATGAAGACCAGGAGGTCTCCCATCCCCCATCCTCCCATCCCCCAGTGTACTCAGCTCACTCCCTGAAATGCCTGGTCACCAGTGCACACAGCATGGGGAATAAGCAGGAGGAGTTAGAAACCTGTGTTTGTTCAGGAGGTTATGATCTGGTGGCAGTTACAAAGACATGGTGGGACAGCTCACAGGACTGGAATGTGGTCATGGATGGCTATGTCCTTTTCAGGAAAGACAAGCCAGCCAGGCCAGGTGGTGGAGTTGCTCTTTACATGACAGAGCAACTACAATGTATTGAGTTGAGTGGCACCCTCCTGTGCCATTTAATGTTCCCTGCCCTGAGTGCTTCGCCAGCATCATCACACACAAACGTTTGGGCCTGGCATCAATACTTCCTCCTCCCTATCCTTTGCTTTCAAGCCTCTGACTAGCTAATCTGCAACTTTCATTTTCTCCTGTTCTACCTCTACAGGCACATGGGGTGATAGAAAGACAGATGACACTACACACAACAATAGAAGGAGGTAAAACCAGAAAGAGTACATAGCAATGTTCATTCTCCCCATTTACAGACAATTTTGCTTCTCATCAAGCCCTGGCAGCTGTCTTGAATGTGGCATCACTGCTCCCTTGCTTGTATTTCTAACTAACAACCACAGCACTGACCACTGACACCTGGAATTGCTTTTGAGGCATAAACTTCCCGTCAAAAACAGGAGGCTGTGTGCCTCCCTGTGGAACAGTACAGGGGAGGGAAGTATCGGTGTCGTGCCTCTGTGCTGCCTCTGTCTTTAGTAATCTGCTCTTATCCACTGCCAAAAGCAGAAGGCTACTTGTCTAACGCATTTCTAGACCACAAATTACCAGTCTGTTTGGGATACAACTCCCCTGCCTTGGCTTTCCTTGGCTAACATCCCCTTCACACCATTGGTACCAGCTACTTCTTACTGTAAAGATGTTTAATTGCTTGCAGAGCTCACCAGCAGGGTGCTCTTCTGCTCACCTAACTAGCTGTGGAATCTGCTGCTCCTGCTGCAGACCACAAAAAAAAGACAGCTTTCAGTGCCAACAGCATGGCTACATTTTTCCAAATACTGACTGGCCTGGCCAGTGAGGGTGGTGAAACACTATCCCAGGTTGCTCAGAGAGGTGGTAGATGCCCCATCCCTGAAGACATCCCAGGCCAGGCTGGCCAGTGCTCTGAGCAATCTGATCTGGCTGAAGATGTTCCTGCTCATAGCGGGGGTTGGACTAGACAAGCTTTGAAGGTCCCTTCCAACCCAAACTGTTATAAGATTCTATGGTTTACAGAAGATGAGTTAAATCTGCGTGTCTAACATTTACCAGTTAGGATATCTACATACATGTCATACTCTATATATACTCTATACATGCTGTCTACTGAGAGATCCCTCAGCAATCTGACAGAGATGCACTTCAACAGTGACACACCTGATCTAAATAAAATAAATGCACATAAAACTAATTTAATGCATGTACAAGACCAATTAGCATGACAGCAATTTTTAATCATCATAGCTTTATAGTGTTGTTTACTTGTTTAATGCTTTTAAAAACATAATGGTGTAATTAGTAAACTTCAGCTTTCATTAGTACATGAAGGAAAACATCAAAGATGCTAACAAGTAAGTAAGACTTAAGTCAATTATCAAAGTGTCCTAATGGTAAAAATTGTACACTGAATTGTGTGAGAAATGAAATTGTTTTTTCTGGTCTTTCTGTGAATCATGGATAGCAAAATGAGGGGAAAAAAATACACGACTTACTGCACTGCAGGGATTATTAGTCCCCTCTGAGGCCACCTCTAACTGTCACGTACTCTATTTTACAAGAATTAAAACATTATTATAGCCACATATTACTGATAACTACTTTGTAGCTAAGAGACATCCCTTTCCTACCCTGACTATTTCCCACACTGGAAATTACCTCTGTTGCTGACACACACCATCTGCATCAGCATTTGCTAAGTTGGGAATACAGAGATTTCCATCAGGGGGCAGCCAGCACAGAAAACCCTTCCTGGCCAAAACAAACCATTGGTAAAGGCAGATGCCTTGCAAAAAGGGGCTTTGATACCCAGTGGGCATGGGGACGCTCCACTATTTGGCATCACCACTGCTGCCATGAACATAGTTTCAGCATTTCTCCTGTCTAGATGTACCATCATTTTGCCTGCATGAAGCTGCACAAGCCATCTCCTGCCCATCCATCCCCTGAGAAGCCTGCGCCAGACATGCTGGGAAGCTGCTGTACACACACGTGCTGCTTTCACTGACAGTTTTAGTAACTCCTTGCATAACAGAAAAAAAAAAAAAAATTACACTTAAATGTGCAGGGTCCCAGGGGAGTGTGGGGTAGAAGCCAGCTGATTTCACAGGCAGAAATAAAAGCCAAGGTATCCAGGTGCCAGGATAACAGCACAGAGGTGCCAACTAGGTGACAATCCATTTGCAGGGCTCCTGTGCCCAATGGCTCACTATCCTGCCCCCTCTTCTGCAGGGGAAAACTGATTTAGTTTCAAACACAATAAATTTAGATTCCAAAACAGCTCTGCTCCTCCTCCCCTGCCTTTAGTGTGAGGAAGGGAGAAGCTGCTGAGCATGAAGCAGAGCTTCCTGTGTTTTGATCCAACTCTACATCTGTATATGCCATGCCATTTCTTCTGACTCTTTCTGAATACCAAGTTTCCTCCTCAGGAACTAAGGCCAAGAGACATGTTTAATCTTTTATATTGGCCACAGTGACAACTTCTTGTTAAATATTTCATATTGTTGTACTGATAAAGAACATAAGACAAAACTTGGCATGAACACTGTCCAGAGTACCATCTGCTTAAAAATAAAACACTCAGGAGAATGTGGAAGGAAACAAGTAGCTCTGTTGCTGGAAACAAAAAAAATTTAAGGTAAGCAGGTCAAGCTTGTAAGGAAGTGCTTGATAACAAAGAAAATCCAAACATTTGTATTAATGATCAGTCCTGCTTGTTTCACAAGAACTCCCTCAATATACATACTTAGTGATTTGCTGCTATTCTTCTTTTAAAATTAATGTGTTGTCATCTTTTTTAACAAGGCACACAGCTCCAGAGGGCTGAGGTGTGGACAAATGCATGCTTTGATTTAGCAGCCGGACTAGCCAAGGCACAGACGCATTGGGTGGCAGCTTTGCAGCAGTCCTTTGCAGCGGTGGAGTGGAAATTGGGAGCCACATGGTGCCATTACCAAGAGTGTTTCCTTGTTAGCACACTGCAATGATTCAAGGTAGATGTGGACACTCAGAACAGCCTCTGTGGCTCCAGCATCAATGGGAACCCAACATGCAAATGGCTGCCCCATGACAAGGGGGACCCATGGTCAAGCCAACACAAAGCTCTGGGGATGCAAACTTCTTGCTGCCATTCTCTTTCACAGGGGTATCTCCTATAAAGAAAGCCCAGAAACTTGCTTTCATCAGCCCTGTTCTCAGATGCTCCATGGTGACATTCAAGGCTATAGCCATCCTGGAATGATTATGGTTTATCCCAGCCCCTATGCCTGAGTGTGCCACCTGCCAGACTCTGACTGGGTGCTTCAACACGGCTCCGCCACACCACATTGATCCTCGCTGGCTCCGCTTCCTTCACATCCCTCAGCATCAAAAAAGCACAGCTTCTAAGAGAAAGTCAGTCAGAAAGCTTAAAGATCTGAAAGCAAGGAGAAAGCAACCACTAAGCAACTAATTGAAAAACTATTGGCAGGCCAGGCCAGAGCATTGTCGCTGGCTTTAATGATAAATGATAATAGGGCCAGTCAATTATATAGAGAAGGCTAATACAAACACACCCTCTAGAGTGAAAGCAAAAAATGAGGCATACTATTATCCTAAATAGATTAATTAACTAGAAAGAGAACATTAAAGAACAGGATGTTATTAGCGTGCAGCCAATAGCCTGCTCCAAGCGTGAAACCGGTGAATGCAGGTAGCCAGAAATGCAGTGCACAAACATGGAAACAGATAGAAGAAAAATATTTCAGAAATGGCAATTATCTCCTTGCTCTGGTTGCAGAGGAGCTGCTGGCTCTAGGGACCATGGGGCTCCAGGACTTAGCTGGGAGATTTCTCTTCACAGACAGCTGAAGGTCAAAGGCAGAACTTGGCCAAAACATGGTGAGACTTTTCCCCCTACCCACAAAATGTAACTGCCTGGTAGGAAGCTTCACAGCTTGTGCTGAGGAATGACTTTAGAGATGTAGCAGGAAGTTATTAAAGTTTCAGAGAGAAACACTTTGAAAAATGAGTAAATGTCACACCTTATTCCCTATTAAAGAGTTTTCCTGGTGAAAATAATGCTGCTTTTCCCAACAGCAGTTTGTCAATTGTATGTTTCCCATAAAGAAAAATGTTTACCTTTTAGAAATACTGAGCAAAGCTCCATGCTAGATACACGTAACAAATAATGCACATAAATATAGAATTTACTCAGAGAAACCTCAGTCGTGTTGTCTGCACAGTTGATACGACAGCTATAAAAATACATAAGTTTGGGGGATTACCCATCCTTCTCTACAAGAAGGAAAGAAGGATATATTTTCTCCCATGAAGAAAGAAGAAAAAATATTTCCTAAGGAAAAAAGGTTTCTTTAGTTCATGCCTGACTTCATTTGGGTAAACACTCCAGAAGCAGGGAAGCAGGGGTTGTCCACAAAAGGCCTGATTCTCCTCATGCTGATGCCGAAGTGAACAGAGAATATGGCTGTGGACCTCCAGAGACATTTGAAACTGGGACAGAGCAGAATTTAGCCCCAAACCCTCCATTTCTAGCACACTCAAACAGGAGAGGATGGGGCTGCCCAAGTGCGAGGTCTGTGCAAGTTTTATTCCTGATGTGGGAGGAGTCACAACAATGCAGAAACCAGGGACTTTTTTCTATGAATAAACTCAGTGCAACAGGCACAACCTATGTTAACAGCAGAATGATGTCGTTATAATGCAGGGAATAATATTAATATTTGTCCTGGAGTATGGTAGCATTTCTAACAGGCTCTTGGGGATTCTACTTCTATTAATGGAGATGAAGCAGTTTCTTTGCATCATCTTTTCTTGCCCAGTGCTTCTCAGTAACTGTGTATAATGGCTCAGCCAGAACTGGACTCTGCAATGCAGAGCCAGAGGTAAAAAAAAGCATTACGTTTCTCAAAAATGTAAGGAAAAAAAAGACCTCTAATTCTCATACAGCTGTCTTCTTTCCAAAATGAAGTGAGAACTTACTCATACGAAACATGGACACTTTAAAAACAGTATGCTGCCATAGCCTATCATCATTATTATTACAACAGTTCTAGCAGAAATCAGGACCCTCCTTGATGACAGATAGCCTGCATGGCCTTTATGGACAAACAGATACAGACACGCATATGTTTTTTAATATAGATGTAACTTGAAACATAGATGCCACAGTAAAAATACCTAGAGACTTTACCACATGTCAGAGCAACATATCACCCAGGTTGTTTTAATCTTGTCTTTAGTTCTCTTTCTACCTTCCACAGAATTTATGAAAAGACTGAAGAGATGCACAGTATCTCATCAGATATTTATTTATTAATTTAAAATATTAATATGGGAGAATCCCAGTACAATATTGCCAAGAAGGAAGTACCAGGCAGAAGCAAAAATGTACTGCAAACAGGTAGACACAGCTGTACATAACATCTTTCTGGGTTTTATTTCCCCACTTCTTTGAAGCCAGCTGTGTGGTGATTAGAAACGATGCACACCAGGATGCAGACAGAGACGCACAGGCACAGGGTTCTTGTTAGCAGCGAGAGCAGCACCAGGCAGAGCTGAGCTCTCTTTTATTAACAGTTCTCAATGTATATGTTTACAGATACAGGGCTGGACCAAGAGGTTAGCCAGTTTTTTCAAAAAATGTTATTCTAAACACACCACACTCATGTTGTGATTGTTTTCAGTCACGTTCCCATACAAATCTTGTGGGCATCGTTCTAACCCACTCATTCACATGCCCAGGCCCAATATTCACACCTCATACATATGGGAGCAGTTTTCCGACCCGAGATACCATTCTCACTGGGCTGGTCTATCATTTCTTACACTCATAAAAAACATACTTCTGTATAATCTGCCCAAAGCCCTTTAGCTGAAACTGCTGAAGTTTCCCACAGCTGTGGGGAAATTTTCAAGCGCTTTACAGTCTGGCAAGGCAAATGGATTTGTGCTGATATTGGGAGGGTTTTTTGCAATGATTTCTGTCTGGCAAGGATTCAGAATGGGACTAAGACCTCTGGTTTCAGGCTTTTAAGGTTTTGAGTGCTCACCTGGAGAGATCTTCAAGGAGGAAAGCTTTGCTGAAGATACTGAATATTTGCTTTCTAACCATCTGAGCCCTTCTCTGTCTCCTATTTTGAGAAGGACATGGACCTTTTTAAAGAGACAAGGAAAACTGAGATATTTCACCAGGAAGAGGATCTCTCGTCCCGAATTTCTCAAGAGGGTGCTACTCACCAGTCCATGATATTTGAGCTGTTAAGACATTTAAAATTTACTTCCCCCCAAATCAAAGCACTCAGAATCAGTAGCCTCACTCATAAATGTCACTTGCAAACGAGACTTGGGAAAAAGATGCTGTTACTCTGTCATGTAGCTCACAATGGAAAGTCCTCTTCTCCAAGGTCAGCTGTGGCACCCAACTCCCCTGTTTGTACAAATCCATCTGTAGCAGCATGCTGATTTCTGCTCCAGCCCCATGTCTGTCACCACTTTGCCAATATGCAACCTGCAAATTAGTATTCACAGCTTGCAATGTTAATTCACCCGTGGCTGAAGCAGGCTGGGGACCACTCATGGCACTGGTCCCTGTTGTGCCAACAAACTCAGGACACAACTGTGATGACAGTGAGAGTTCTCAGGGCTGGGGTTTGGAAAATTCCGACTCATTTTGGGACCCAACAAAACGTGCCTCTCTCTACCTTGGCAATGAAGGCAGCCGCTTGTTTTCATAGACAGCATGCTCTTGCCTTCCCCAGGTTTAATCCTCCAGAGGACTTGGTGGGGATCCTGGTATGCCTGCTGGGAACCTCTCATGCCTTTGCCTCTGCATCCCACCAAAGGCAGCGGTGACGCCAGTGACAAGGGCAGCAGAGCCCCTCTGACAATCTGATCCTTGCAGCAGAGCAAAAGACAGTAGGAGGGGGAGAAATCTGTACACAGTCCATTTGAGCAGGAATCCCTTTGCCTGACTCTGTAAGCATGAGAGCAAACATCTTTACCTCAGAAGAGGGACTGAAAATGTAGCTTACACAATTAACACAATAGCAAATGTCCCTAGCATTGCCCCATATGGTGTGTGATTTAAATAATCTATCTTGTTCTCTATAGACGCTGCTAAAATTGATACATTGTGGGAGAGTTGAGGGATTTTCTTGAGATTGTTTTGTGGATGGGTTTCTATTAGATGGAGATTTATTTCTGAACTAGCCAGGCTCAAAGGAATTTCAAGGTCAGCTCGAAAGCTGAAAACAGGACCTGCTGTGGGAGTGAGGCAGTTCTACAATAACAGGGCCTCAACATGACTTCAGTCAACAGACCTATTAGCAGCGAGACTCGGGCGTGTGGACAGCTCGTGAACATGGACAATATCCAAGCAGCTAATGCATGCTTGGAGCGTGGACACGTGATCAGGAAATAACTGCATATATAGGGAGGCTTGTTTCTGAAATAAATGGCTTCGCTTGAATTCATATTGAATTGTGTGGAGTCCATGAGTTTTCGCCCTCGTAAGTGGTGACCCCAATGTGATCCATAAGGAGAATTTATGGAAGGTGGACAATTGCTGTGGGGAGCGAGCCCCAGCTGGAACATCTCGCTGGACTGTGACCGGGATGCAGTCTGCGGGCTGTGTGACTCCTGATTGATCGCTACAGAAGCGACAGAGGAGGGATAAAGGATCCAATATCGTTGCAACGGACACCCAAAGAGGTGAGCAGCTGGGGGCGAGAGGAGATGGGGCAGAATATTTTTAAAGAAAAATAAAAAATTCTGCAGCTCCTGTCGCATATTTTCTCGAAGACAGGGCTGAAGTATGAGGAGAGTAACCTCAAAAGACTATTAATTTGGTGCAGAGGCAATGGGTTTCCTGCTGACCTGTTAGGAGTTTTTCAAATAGAAACTTGGGAAAAAGTGGGAACTGTGTTGTGGAAGGCAATCAGTCACAGTGAAAAAAGATATTCTCAGCCTTGTAACCGCCAGGAAACTGATAATTACTACACTGAAGCAATTAAAACCTGAAAAGACTGTTATGAGCATTAGTGACTCAAAACTTAAACTTGAACTTTGGGACAATATAGGGCAGAAATTATGGGATAAAATCAGCAATGGAGATAAAGAAGCTAAATCATTAGCAACTACATGGAAGCTTATAATTACCACCTTAAAAGATCTTAAGGCTGAACAGTCTGCTGCTGCCGGGATTTTTGCAGCATTGCAGCCTGATAAGTATCCTCAAAGTCGCTGTGAAGTTTACCTGGTTTGTGTCTTTGATACCCTCCCTATTCCATCCCCTGCTGTGCCTTTGGCACCCCCGATGTTTCAGCAGTCCGGGGCGGGGGGAGAAAAAATGTCGAGCGGGTGGCCTTCTGTACCATTGCCCAACCCTGGTGAGAACAGCAAGTCCAGAGGATTGGAGTCGGACGATTTGCCCAAAGAACCTGTGAAAGCTGAGAATGCTGAGGTCATAAACAAGTGTACTATCTGTCCTTTTACCAATTTGTATTTGCCTTTACCACCTTTTAACCCTCCAACTTCCACGAGAGCAGAAGGAGTCACTGGATAAAAGCTGGACAAAAGAACTACTAGTGAGTGAATCCAGCAGTTGGCAATATGGTCATGCTGATCGTGACAGGAAAGGGGGTGCTCCTGGGGACTCAGGTTATACGAATAATTATGATGCTAGAAAGTATTGGCGAGAATGTCCACTGTTCCGAACCCCCCTGTTAGTAATGATTCTCCAGCACCGTTCAACTCCATGTTATCTGATGACTCAGGTGAGGATGGGGGTTTGCAGCATTTTCTTGGAAAGTTAAAGGGAAAAAGAGTATGTGTATGTGTTGCCCCGAGATCAGATAAAAACCATGAAAGACTCAAGCAAAATTAGACCTATGCAATGAAACAGCTATAGATCATTTAGGACGGAACGATGGGGAATCGTTGAAAGGGGCAGGTATCCCATAACTCTTGGAAGAGACACTAATTGACACACCACAATTACAGGCACTGTTAGTTTCTGAAATCCTGAGTCAGTCAACAGACCTTGCATATTAAGCTATGCTAAAGGTGCCTGAAACCAACAAAGCAGCCAAATTGTTTATAACTACTGTCAAGGTCCCAATGAGAATTACATGCAATTTATTGACCATCTTCAGGAGCCCATCAATAAGCAGGTTGAAAACTTAGAAGTTAAGGAAGTACTGGTGTTGAAATTAGCAGTAGAGAATGCTAATGTTTGCTATCAACGTGTTATTTGTGAGTTTTACAGTACATATTATGTGCTTCTGTGTATTGCCTCTCTGAAAATCAAGCAGCTTGTCAGGAATGTGAGTTAATTGTTTTACTGGTTGTTGTTAGAGTTGTTTCTTTGTGGTACAAGTACATCGTAAAACTTTCTCCCCACTTTTCCCACTCGCACTGTGAGCAGCCCTGTGCTTCCCCCCCTCCCTCCCTCTTCTCATGGTTTTTACTTACGAGATGGGGTCAGGAATGACTGTTTTCAGTCGTGTTCATAAGAAATCGGTATTGGGAGGTGTTTTAAAACATAGGAAAGCACTTGGAAATATGAGGAAGGAAGATCTTGTAAAATATTGTCATTAATGGTGGCTGCGGTATAAGTTAAATGATTGGGAAAAGTGTCCAGAGAATAGAATCTTGAAGTATAACACTTTGTTGCAATTAATGTTGTTTTTAAGGCAAGAAGAGCAGGACAAAATAAATCTCTACAAGAGATCATTAAATCATTTCAGTCCGTTTTACAGGCGGAAAGGTTAAAACTTCAATGAGCTGAGAATTAACTGATAACACACAGGTCATTGAAAACTTGCTGAAGTCTGCAAGATGCTTTCCTCATTAGCCTGTTTTCTTTGTAGGTATCTCTTTAAGAATATTACAGTTTAATAGATCTATGTCTGTTATATGGTACAGTAAGTTCATAGACTGTTAAATAATGAGAATCCATGGACTCAAAATGTGCATTTTGTGATAATACAGAAGATCATGAGTAATTTAGTTCCTTACTGCGTGAACGTGATGATAAGATTTTGTGTGTAATAGCTGTTACTTTTCTTTCTAGAATGCTAGATTTATTCCAACATCCAGACTTGTGCAACTCTGTGATAGGCTGTGTCTCATCTCAATGTGCTGGATTTGGCTTTTTTGTATGCACACCAAGTAAAGAATCCCGGTTTTGGAATAACAGTAGTAGCACACCAGATGAGACACTAATAAAAGCCTTGCCCAGTCCAGCTTGCTGTGGCGGGGGGGGGGCAGGTGCCGACTGGGCTCCAGCGTGCACTGACCTGTTTTGTCAGGGAGACCCAGCGGCACCTCTACCTGGCTGAGCAGTAAGCAGCCCAAAGGTGCAATGCAAAAATTGAGATATTGTCTTGAATAAGTGTAACTCTGATCTATCTGCATATTTGAACTTGGTGTTAGGTTTTAATATCTGAGCTCAGTATTTTAATTTGCATATTTATATTTGGTACCAAAAGAATTTTGTTAGGGGAGATAATTACAAAAAGGGAACCGGTTCCACTGCTAAAATTCCACCTTGCTCCTTATTAGGATGCATCCTTACGCATTAGAGTAATTGCTTACATTGTTATCTAGTAATTTTGAGACCAGAAAAGAATTTAAATTGTTAAACTCTGCTTTGCATTGAGAAAAAAAAAAAAAAGAAAAAAAGAAAAAAAATGAAGAAGAAAAAAAACCCACACACACAAACAACCCCCACCTAAACGCTATGATGGATGTGAACTTGGTATTGTATGAAGTTGTATTTAAAAGTTGCTAGAATATGAACTGATTTGGATCTAGGAAAATGGAATAATGGATTGATGTTTAATATACTGTTTTTTGACATCTGTAAATTGTACAAGGTAAATGGAGCTAAGAAATATAACAACTGTTGAGCTAATTGAAATTGCATATAAAGTTGATTATGGTTGAAATGAATGGGAAAACAAAAAAGCAAAATATCCCAGGCCTGTGCTTGAACGTAGATTTTGGGCCTGTGTCGGGCTGCGGGATGAACTCGGCTCGTTTTAACTGGGGAGTTTGCCAGAGCCTCCCACTTCGTGCCAGCGATTACGCCAGCTGCATGGCCTTGGCTACATCTGAACTGCAGAAAGAAGAGAAAGAAAGAAAAAAAAGAAAAGGAACACCTGTTTTCTCGCTGCTAAGCTGAGAAAGAGGGGTTTTACTTGCCCTGCTCTGTAGTTTTTTTTTTTTCTTTCCTGAAGTGTTGTCATCCATCCTTGTTGTGGCACTGTGTTGCTTCTCGGCTTTGAATCACAGGTTGTTGGTGCTGTTTCTTTTTGCTTTTTTCTTGTCTCCTAGGTTTTGGCACATCTGGGGAGAGAGCTCATCATTTTACCTCCGTGCTGAAGTCAGTCTTTTCACACTGGTCAGCTTTGGGGGGTCAGAGTGCTCAGTGCTTCTCTGGGTCAGAGTGGTACTAATTTGGGTGTGGAGTGGAGCCAGGTTGGTTTGATGTGGAGTTTGAACTGATTTGTTTTCATGCTGGGCTGGAGATCCTGCCATCTCAGATGGGGGCGAGAGGGAGGTTTTATTCCCCCCTCCCCAGCGATGTTGCTGCTAGAGAACTGTAATACTGCATGAAGGAGTCTGAGGGTGAAATTTAAAGGCATTGCCAGTGGATCCATAGTTCTAATGAAGCTGGGAAATTAAACCTTTTTTTATTTTTTTTTAATAGACTTATTCTGTGGTAACTGGTTGTAAGAGACTTCTCAGTAAATTCACTGTGCTAGGTTTTGAGGTCATGGGAGAGAATGAAAGAAAGGCTGTTTTTTGAGACCAATGGAATGCCAAATTTGGAACAAAGTTTTAATACATGCATTCTTGTATTTGCCAGAAAGCCCTTTACCTCTCTTGGGTCAAGATTTGTTAAGCAAATTGTAAGCTCAAATAACGTTTTCTGAGAATTCTGTTTAGCTGCATGTCCTACAAGAAGCTGCTTGGATGGTGCAGATCTGCTTGCTGCAAGTGAGAAATCTCCAAGGAAATTTTGAATGCTGTATTTCCAGTAGTATTAACAGCCAATGTTTCAATAAAGCAAACACTACACTGATAGAACTGAAACAGGACTTCGATCTGGTAAGGGAAAACAATATCCAAAAAATATGACAGCCAAAATGAAGTTAGAAACTTTGAGGAATAAATTTATGACAACCTTACAGGCTGACTGCATTCAATTGGACTTGCAGATTTGTCTGTTTATAGTTACAACATAGAAACAACCTGTGGCTATTGTGGGACAGTATGATGAGATTGCTAACAGACTGATATACCGATTCTTACTCTGATCAAGAAAAGCAGGGAATGAATTTAGGTCTTAACAGGCCATGATCCTTTTGTCATATATGTACCATTTGTGAAATTTAATTCTGATTTTTTTTATTTTTGCAATCTTTTTCCTTGTAAATTGCACTAGCTGATTTTCTTAACAGCACAGCTTTTGGCATGCCTAAATGTAAATTTCTGCAGAACCTGCAAGTCTTTAACATCAGGTCACAGACCATACTTGTATCTGGTCTGATCCTACATACTTGTACAGTTTTTGTTGATGGTTCTGGGAAGTCTCATAAAGCTGTAGTGGTTTGGTGTGAAGATAACAATTGGCATCATTCTGTAAAAATTACTGAAGGTTCAACCCAATTAGCAGAACTTGACGCAGCTTTACATTACTTAGAGCTTTTTAAGGAGGAACCTCTAAATTTGATTTGTGATTCTGAGTACGTAGTCAAGGTCCAACGCACGTATCTGATTCTGAACTGTTTGGTTTTGGGTTTGGTTTTGGTTTTGTTTTTTTTTTTAAAAACAAAAAGGTGGGAGAAGTAGGGAAAATGCCACAAAATCAATAGTCAAAAGCACTGTATGTGATTAATCACTTATATCTAAGTGGTGCAGCCCAAATTTGCCCTGTGATGAAACACTTTGCAAGTATGACCCAAAAACATGCTAAATCAGAAAGAACCTGCATTAGTTATGGTCAAATCACTAGTTAATGGTCAATGGAAAAGCCACATCAATTGATAACCTGGGGAAAAGGTTATGCTTGTGTCACTACAGGCTGAGGATTGAAGTGGATTCAACAAAGATTCAAAAGATGCAGACGGACAGGAGGGAGATAAGTTTTGAGGATTGTTTCAGATGCAAACCATGGATCAGTGTTATAGATGCTCACAGACCTGGTGGTCTAGAAGCCTATTAGCAAGCAGGTGGTGTAACTTCTGTGGAGAATGGCAATTTGAATAAGCAGCAGGAGAGCCAAAAGGGCGATATTACACTTAGACAGTCAATGCAAAAATGAGGTAAGATTATGAGACATTCCTACCATAGTGCCTACTGCACTCTTTCTCCCTAGTCTAGCAGCTGGTAAAGCTTTAGGAGACATACCAAAGTCAAGCTATTGGTCTTTTAAACAGGCTAATCTAACTTCTGAGATACTAAGTCAATTACTAGCAGATGTTGATGGTATTAGGCATACTACTCTACAAAATCACATAGTTGTAGATCTTTTAACACTAGGTCATGAATGTGAAGAATTTGAGAAAATGTGTTGTATTAACTTGTCTGATCCTTCTGAATCTATTCATAGTACTTTAGACAAACTAAAACAGCACGTTAATAAGATTGCCATAGTAGAATTAAGGTTAGAGAAATGGTTTAAAAGCTTGGAAATAGGTGGGTAGTTGTTTGATCTTATTATGTAAGGCTTAGCTACATTATATGTAACTGTAATAATTGTTGTTAATCATATGTTGTATGCTGCAGTGTATTTCAAAGATGATTCAGCACATTGTAAACAAGGCCTGGCTGGTTCAAAAACAAAAAGGGGGAATTGTGGGAGATTTGAGGGATTTTCTTGAGGTTGTTGTGTGGATCAGTTTCTATTAGATGGAGATTTATTTCTGAACTAGCCAGGCTCAAAGGAATTTCAAGGTCAGCTCGAAAGCTGAAAACAGGACCTGCTGTGGGAGTGAGGCAGTTCTACAATAACAGGGCCTCAACATGACTTCAATCAACAGACCTATTAGCAGTGAGACTCGGGCGTGTGGACAGTTTGTGAACATGGACAATAGCCAATCAGCTAATGCATGCTTGGAGCGTGGACGCGTGATCAGGAAATAACTACATATATAAGGAGGCTTGTTTCTGTAATAAATGGCTTTGCTTGAATTCATATTGAATTGTGTGGAGCCCTCGCAATACATGCCAACTTTAAAGCCAACTGAAGTTTACTTAATGTAGAATACCTCAACATCTGAGATTTAAAATATATATATATATATATATATATATATATAAATAGGACTGAATCAAACATGTTCCGCTCATGCTGAGCCATCCAAGGTAAACTTGGGGAGAAAACTTGGTAAACTATCACATATGTTGGAAGTGTAGCTTTTTCCCCTCAGTTAAGCAACTGTGTCCAGGAAATGTTTTTCCCTCTCTGTGTAGGACACAAAAGGTAGACTCTCCTTGTGCAAACACAGCTTGCACAGGGAAATCGATATTAATCTGGGAAAATGGGAGAGCTGAGGGTATCTGCACATGCAACTCGCACACTGGAAAGTCTCGCTCTGGTTCTGTTCCTGGACCTGTGTGACAGGTTTCAGTGAAACCTGAGGGAAAACAGAAGCCCCAGAAAATATCTTCAACAGGTTCAAGCCCTGCATGAAATCCTTGATGAAATACTGTACATGTGAGCATGCATTTGGCAGAGTGGGCTGGAAGCTTTTGGGCATATGTGTGTGTGTGCAGATAAGGGAAGAAAAATAATCTCACTAAACCCTGACTTTTCAATATCTGGCTAACAAATGGCCCAAATGCTGAAGTGTCTGAGGGCAGCAGCTCCACAACGGCCCATCACCCTTACAGCTGCTGCCTGGAGGGCTGGGACCTGTCATTGCAGTTTATTATCATTATTATAACTATTTATTCTTATTATTAACAACAACATTTACTATCCACTGTCCCTACAATAGTGTGTGTGAGGGCTACCTTGGTTGCAGCAGCCATGAGATGGTGGAGTTCAGGATCTCATGTGGCAGGAACAGAATACCAAGCAGAATCAAAAGCCTGGACTTTAGTAGGGCCAACTTTGGCCTTTTCAAACAACTGCTAGGGGAAATCCCATGGGACAGAGCACTTGAAGGTAAAGAGGCCCAAGATAGTTGGTTAGATTCAGGGACTGCTTCTTCCAAGCTCAAGATCAGAGCATCCTGACACATAGGAAGTCAAGGAAGGGAGCCAAGAGACCTGTGTGCTTAAACAGGGAACTGCTGGGCAAACTCAAGTGCAAGAGGAGAGTTTACAGATCATGGAAGGAGGGGCTGGCCACTTGGGAAGAATATAAGGCTGCTGTCAGAGGACATAGGGAGGCAACTAGGAAAGCTAAGGCCTCCTTAGAATTAAACCTGGTGAGAGGGGTCAAGGACAACAGGAAGAGCCTCTTCAAATACACGTCAGATAAATCTAACACCAGAGGCAATGTAGGCCCACAGATTAATGAGATGGTGACAGAAGATACAGAGAAGGCAGAGTTACCGAATGCCTTCTTTGTCTCTGTCTACACTACCGGATGCTGTTCTGAAGAGCCCGGTACTGCTGAGGCCCCAGAGGAAGTCAGGACAATGGAGGAGTCTGCCTTGGTTGATGAGGACTGGGTTATGGAGCAATTAAGCAATCTGGACATCCATAAACCCATGGGTCCAGATGGGATACACCTGCGGGTGCTGAGGGAGCTGGCTGAAGTTATTGCTAGGCCACTCTCCATAATCTTTGCTAAGTCGTGGGAAATGGGAGAGGTGCCTGAGGATTGGAGGAAAGCAAATATCACTCCAGTCTTCAAAAAGGGCAAGAAGAAGTAATTATAGACCGGTTAGCCTCACCTCCATCTCTGGGAAACTGACGGAACAACTTATCCATGGTGCCATTTCAAGGCATATCAAGGATAAGAGGCTCATTAGGGGCAGTCAACATGGCTTCACCAAGGGGAAGTCGTGCTTGACCGACCTCATAGCCTTTTATGAGGACATAACAACGTGGATAGATGATGGAAAAACGGTGGATGTGGTCTACCTTGACTTCAGTAAAGCATTTGACACAGTCTCCCACAGCATCCTCACAGCTAAACTGAGGAAGTGTGGTCTGGATGATCAGGTAGTGAGGTGGACTGTGAACCGGCTGAAGGAAAGAAGCCAGAGAGTCGTGGTCAATGGTGCGGAGTCTAGTTGGAGGCCTGTATCTAGTGGAGTCCCTCAAGGGTCAGTACTGGGGCGAGGATTATTCAATATATTCATCAACAACTTGGATGAGGGAACAGAGTGCCCTGTCAGCAAGCTGGCTGATGACACCAAGCTGGGAGGAGTGGCTGACACGCCAGAAGGCTGTGCTGCCATCCAGCGAGACCTGGACAGGCTGGAGAGCTGGGTGGGGAAAAATTTAATGAAATATAACAAGGGCAAGTGTAGAATCTTGCATCTGGGCAAGAACAACCCCAGGTTCCAGTATAAGCTGGGGAAGGACCTATTAGAGAGCAGTGTAGGGGAAGGGACCTGGGTGTCCTGGTGGACAGCAGGATGACCATGGGTCAACACTGTGCCCTTGTGGCCAGGAAGGCCAATGGCATCCTGGGGTGTATTAGAAGGGGGGTGGTTAGTAGGTCAAGAGATGTTTTCCACCCCCTCTACTCCGCCCTGGTGAGACCGCATCTGGAATATTGTGTCCAGTTCTGGGCCCCTCAGTTCAAGAAGGACAAGGAACTGCTGGAGAGAGTCCAGCGCAGAGCCACGAAGATGATTAAGGGAGTGGAGCATCTCCCTTATGAGGAAAGGCTGAGGGAACTGGGTCTCTTTAGCTTGGAGAAGACTGAGGGGTGACCTCATTAATATTTATGAATATATAAAGGGTGAGTGTCAGAAGGATGGAGCCAGGGTCTTCTGCCCCTTGATAGGACAAGGGGCAATGGGTACAAACTGGAAAACAGGAAGTTCCACTTAAATACGAGAAGAAACTTCTTCACAGTGATGGTGACATAGCACTAGAACAGGCTGCTCAGGGAAGTTGTGGAGTCTCCTTCTCTGGAGACATTCAAAACCCGCCTGGACACATTCCTGTGTAACCTCATCTAGGTGTTCCTGCTCCCGCAGGGGGATTGGACTAGATGATCTTTGGCGGTGCCTTCCAATCCAATGACATTCTGCCATTCTGTGAATAAAGGAAAGTGTTTAGCCAGGGTAATTCACACCACTGAAGTCAACTGCCTACACATGAAACAGGAAAGGCAGGAATTGGCCATGATGCCTCGCTTGTTCCCTTTGATCACAGCAGATTATTTGCCTGTAGCAGATTTTTCCTGGGTTCCCTGTTCCCTCTTTTCCCTAAATATTTGTTCAATATCTCCCCATTGTGAAAGGACACACCTTGCAAAGTGTAGTTACAGCTGTAGGGGTCTTATGATGGTAGGGATGAAATTGCCCTGAGGTATTTCTAACTCCAGACAACAGTAGAAAGAGAAAATAAGCAGAACTGAAAAAGTGGATCTGCTGTCACAAGAGCACACCGGAAACCCTGCATTTGCCTGTCTGGTTATGACATGTTAATTTTAGCCTTTCCTCAGTTTCAGAACACACATGTGCCACCTATTCTCTGAAACTATACACATTTTTTTTTCTTAGGCTTTTGTGGACAGATACAATTCCCTAAAATGAAGATTGCTCTGAATGACTGAAAGGTCCCTTAATTCCCATGTCAGTCCTCTCACATGTGCTCTAAACTATGAGCTGGTTTAATTTCCAAGGTACAACAATATGGCCTGTAACTCTAATTTGCAGGAACAATAAATAGCGTCATAATTGTTTTTTTAAGAGTTTAGATTTACGGGAAGAAAAATAACAGCAGAATCAGGCCAACCTACAAATGAAATAGGGACTCTGTAACCCCCATTCAGCTTTAATTCTTCTACACAGCACATCTCTGCATCTCTTCTTAATGAAGGTTTTGCTGCTGCAACGTGTCTTATGTGGGGTGGAATGTACTTAATTTGATCTGTAATTATTATTATTAATGCAGCTAAGCTTAGTGTAGCAGTTTACCTTATCTCCAAGGTAAAATACAATTCTCACGTGAAATGCGCAGCTCTTTCAATCTGTCTTGCATCAGAATTGTTATTGATTTGAAGAGGGTTTCATCTGAGTGCATTGTGCTATGGGAAATGATTAATCAGCACATGCTGCATTCAGCCCTCCTCACCCTTCCCCCGCAATGAGTTAAAGTTCTTAAAAATGAAACTCAAATGAAAATAGTTTCCAGGTTTGGTTTGGTTGGGTTGGTTTGTTTTGTTTTGGATTGGCTTGTTTTCAATTAAAACAGCTAGGAGCTGCAGAGAAGCACCTCCTTTAAAAACTAAAATGTTTATGTGTGCATAAGCAGAAAAAACAGTGTTTCATTTTTTGCCAATAGTATCTGAGTTTTTCAAGTCTGCTGCTGGACTCCTAGACAATTCAGTTCAAATGCACGTGCTGTATGGGTGAAGCAGCTTTTCTAGAAGCTATTTAATACCTCAGAATGATTTCAAGACAGATTTCAGGTTTACTGTGAGCACGTACATCACGAATGTACACACCAAAAGGTACAAATTATTCTAGGCTATTCTCTTTCATTAATGACCAGGTTTGCTCTAGTGAAATATAGGTCGTTTCGTTCCTTCTTACTTCTCTTACTATGACAGCTCACATGCAAACGCTTTCTCAAGCTGTCTCCTCTGTGGCCATTTGCATTTTGCTCCAGTCCCCAGATCTTCAGCTGCAAGATTATTAACCCTGCCTATCAAGCACGAGGGAGAACGGTATATTCCCTACTTCAGAATTAATTTAAAAGCATCCATTTTTGACAAGGTAAACAGTCCTGGTTAGTATTCACTAGCAAATACTGACAGTTTTTTACAGAGGAGAGAAAAAAAAAAGCGGAGTGACTGTCTGTGCAGACAGGGCTGTAACTTACACATAAACTCATCTTAAATATCAGCACCAACACTCCTGATAGCCCTTGGAAACACGCTCTGGCAATAAAAACTTCAGGTAGCTGGCCTGCACTCTAGGAATACTTTTTTCCAAAAGTGTACATGCATACATTAAAGGCAGCTCAACCCTGCAAAATGCCTATCATACTCTCTATTTAAACGAACATGTTGCCTGCTAGTCTGTCTTGTTCTTTATTTCGTCTGGCTCAAGAGACAAGGCACAGTCACATGTGGTGAAGCCAGATTTTTTCCTCTTCCTTCCCCCATCAAAACAAATTTCCAAAGACAAAAGGAAGGCTTCTAGTGCTTGGTATTCAACATTGCCACCCATGTGTCACACATAATTAGCAAGTTAAACCTACAAATTAGATGTCATAATTTGGTAATTAGATCACAATCTGGTACTTTTTAACCTCTTTGTGCCTGAACAACAACATTCCACATTATTTTTGCTATCACAAAACACAGTCATCTGTCCTTACTGCTTTTTCATTCTCAAGTGAGAACACAGAGGAAAGTTGAAAGTACACGAGTTCGAAGTTTTTACTGTTATCCTTCTGCTTTGCTTAACATCTACAGTTGAAAGCCTCGTAAAAAGTTATATTTAACATGCCCACAAAATACATTCAGCACACATTTTACCTCAGTCTGCACACAATATAAGATGCAATCTGTTTTTGTAAATTCTTTTTAAAATACAAAACACAACAGGTTTTGCTTACAGAGGATAGTGGTTGTAATGTCAAGAAAAAAACCCAATCATTTTATTCGACTGGTGAAAAATCCAGTTTCTTTCTGTGCAGTGACGCCAGAGTTTTATTTACCGACAATTGTCAAAGTGGAGCTCTGAAACATTTGCTCATGTTAAACACATAGGGAATGGTTCTTAAAAAATACCTCTAACATTTCAAATGAGCTTCCCAGAATAGGATGCCAGTTCAATGTGTTCTTCAGAAAAAATAAAGTGCAAAGCCATTATGGGAACGGTCCAGAGTTGCAGGAAAAGCATGGTGGCACAAACAGCAGCAGACCAGAAGCCCTGCTTGGAGAATCTCTCCCTTTCCCTGACCCTGTAATCAGTCCTTTGTGACCCCTCTTGAGCCTCTCCTGTTCCTAATCAGTGAGCACAATGGACGAGTGGATGCTACAAGTTTGGGTTTTTTTCCTACCTTTCCAAATCACCCCATAGGCTGGAATTATTATTTAGGGGAAAGAAAATGAGGATTCTGCCCAAAGCTTTCATGTAGAGGCGGGATGTGGGGAGCGGAAGGAAGTCTTAAAACTTATGTGCAAATGTCCCGTAATGTGGGTAGCCATGGGGTGTTGAACCTTCTGATCTTCAGCTCATTTTCTGCTGCATTTGCTATCAACACCATTATTATTCCTTGACCATGGCCCTGACTGAGGAAGGTACTCAAGCAAGCACCTCATCTTAAGCACATGAAAATTCCTAAAGGGATTAACGGGGCAAGGAAATATTTGGCAGCAGCACTTGCCCTCTCAGAGCCCAAATGGTGATTCTCACTGTGTCCTGCAGAGCTTCCCATCGGGATAGTTTATTTAAATAAAGGTTTGAAAATTTTAAAATTGCCTTTTCATTTCCTTCCCCTGCCACACCTCTTCTCACAGCACCAGGCTGCAAGCATCTCTCAGTTCTTGTTGCTGGTTATGCCGTTTGGACATTGGTATATGGGAAAGGAGGGGTGCAACACAACAGAGCTCTCCTTACATACCTGTGTTAAGGAGCAAATCTTAATAAAGTGTGGCAGGGCATTTAAAATCACTCTGGATCTATCAATATAATTAACAATCCAATTAATATTTTTGACTACTTTTTCAAGTATGTTAACTGGAAAAAGTGCCTGAGAGGCTTTCCCATTTTTACTTAATAGTGGCTGTAGAAAAATGCTTGTTCATTCCTTTGATGAAGTCTCTAATGGCACAAGTAAATCAAGGTCAGTTTTCCCAAATCACGACATAAAACCTGACAAATAACTGACAGCACTTTCTTTGCAATACTTTAAATGAGCAATCTCCCAAAACGACAGGAACAATGGTAGAAATTTTAAAAAGTAAAATGATAAAGTAAGCTTTTGCATGATTAAACTGCTTGAGAAAATGTGTATGGAAAGGTGAAAAAAAAAAGGCTTCAAGGAAACATTCCACTATTTTGCAGTGCACTTTTTTAGTACCAGGTTAATGAAAATGTGCTGCTGGAAGTTATTGACTTTTTCTTACACACTTCTGTCTGATATCTTAAGATGGCTTTTAATGCCAAATGTTGACATTACAGAGGAGACTTTGGAAAACAGAAAGCAAGCACAATCATAAATAATACCACTGCATTTAGTGCTACTGTCGCTTTCCCCTTCAAAGCACTACTGTTCTAATCTACAGAAGCCTCAGTGATTGGCATTAGCTGACCTGCCCAAATAAAAAAAAACATGTTATACTTGCTGTTTCTTTTAAAATTACTATCACCGATCCCTGGTAACAAGGAGGAAAAAAAAAAAATCCACCCTGAAGTCATTATGAAAACAAAAACCAATAGAGAAGAGAAGCTGTCATATTTGATTTAAGGATTACAAGAAGCCTGAACTAGCTGCTGGGAAGTCCATGATAATGAGCGGGGAGAGACATTCAAAGATTTTTCAAAAGCTCCTGAGTGACTGAATAAACTTTTTTGAAACTCAGTGGGTCCCAGGACCCCAAGGAGCTTCCCACTTTCAAAAATTTCCACTCTATCAGCTCCCATTTTCAGCAGTAGCATTTTCCTCTGTGCTTCGCTGCAGTGCAGGCAGCTGCAGGAGGATAAGCTGCTAAAGAAAAATGAAATATTTGGTGAAACAGATGCTGTAAAAGTCAGTCCTCCTGCAAATACATCACAGAACGGATCACCTCCCCTGATAGTTAAATAATTGCAGCCTCTTTGCTGCAAATGTCCCTCCCCCCTCCTGTCATTCCCTGGCCCTGCAGCCTCCTAAAACACCCAATGTCTCAGCTCCTGTAAATTTCCTGCATTCATCCTTTGGTGACTTGCTCCAGCATCAGCTTCAAACAGAGGTGTCTCCTGGATTTGCCTACCTCAGGCCTGCACCTGCAGATGCCTGCACCTGCAGATGCCTGCCCAGCACAGGAAAACAAAAGAGACAGGCCCTGGCAATGATTGTCCAGCTAAGCTCCTCACCCGGGCTTGTGATATAATCTCAGCACAGATATAATTACTCCCCATTTTTGGCACATCAGTGCTGAAATACCTCAGAGTGTAGTTCCACCAGCTTCCTGGAACTTTGCTGTGACAGGGGTTTTCTCTCCATTATGCCCCTTTCACATGCATCTCTGTCCCTAACCTGCTGAGGAACCATGCTGTCCTTCTCACCACCGCAAACATTTCCCATAAAGCACACAACTTGAGTGAAGCTGGAAGGTATTTTTTTTCTGTATGCAGGATCCCCATCATTTCACCTAGAAATTACACATGCCAGGCAAAAACCCCCAGACTGGCAGGAGCAGCAGCACCCAGGGACATTTCCAGCACTTAATCTGTGCACTACAGCAGAGCAGGGATGGCCTCAAAGTTATTGAGGAGTTTCCCAACTCGCAATTAAGGGCAGCGAGATGAAAGCATTGGACCCACAAATAAAAGAAACCCTGGAGATTTCAGCAAAAACTAACCTGATTTCCTCCCCCCCTCACCCCACCGTTTTTTGGTATTTGTTACAGATTTTCAGTCATATCAGCTTCAGAAGGGGAAGTGGGGGTTGAATGACTCACAGACCTTCTGCACCTTCCAGGCTACAGAAGAAAATTGGCAGTTTTATTTCTTCATAGCTGTAGCAAGTGAAGGTGGGAACTCGGGATTGAAGAGAGGTACAAGTCCTCTGTGCTATTTCTGCAGAGAGCAAGGTTTGTGTGTATCAAACCTTTGATAAGTGCTCCCACAGATGAGCAAAACTTTGCTGTGGCGATGTGCCCCTCACCAAAAATCTTGGCCCAGTGCCTTTGAACAAAGTTGTCGTGCTCCCTGGCCCAGAGGGAGGGAAGAGACCCCTGTCCCTCATGACTAAAACATGAGCCACTGCCAAATGGCTGGCAGAGTTACCCATCAGAGACTCCGTGTAATGCTGCATTTTGCCAGCACGGGAAGTGCTTTTGCCTGAGGTGGCTTTTATGGAGGCCATGTTTGCGTGCAAACCTTCACTTACAGCAACATGGGGTGGCCAAGATGATGTTCACACGAGTGTAAACTTACATTGAAAGGCAGGAGCCGCCGGAGATGTTACAGTGCTTAAGCCAGTCAGCGTAGCAAGCGGCCTCATCTTTTATTGAAGTGTGTTCCTCAGAGGAGAGCTAAAAATTCACTCAACATTGTCGGGAAAGTGTCTGTTTTGGTTGCAGAGAATGGTTCCCGATCAAAGAAAGATAAAAACATCAAAATAAGCTAATAGGGATATGCCTTGAAATTTGGTCCCAGTGGGTGGGGGGCAGGTTTCCCGGGGATGCATTAAGCATGGCTCAGGGCACTGCAGCACGCAGGCGCACTGGAGCTAAGCAGGGCTGAGGCAGGGACGGGGAAGATGCTCCAAGAAAGATATCCAACACTGGAAAAAAAAAAAAAAAGAAAGAAAAAGAAAAGAAATAAAATTGGGAAGGGAAGGGAAGGGAAGGGAAGGGAAGGGAAGGGAAGGGAAGGGAAGGGAAGGGAAGGGAAGGGAAGGGAAGGGAAGGGAAGGGAAGGGAAGGGAAGGGAAGGGAAGGGAAGGGAAGGGAAGGGAAGGGAAGGGAAGGGAAGGGAAGGGAAGGGAAGGGAAGGGAAGGGAAGGGAAGGGAAGGGAAGGGAAGGGAAGGGAAGGGAAGGTCCTCTCTTCTTCTCTAATCCCTCAGTGAGGGGCAGAGTGTGCAATTGCCAAGGAGGATTCAAGCTTGGCTGGGGATCAGGGATGGGCATCAGGCCCTGCAATGTCCCCCAAGCCTCCCTTGCACCCCTAATCTCACATAGGTACTTAACACTGGGTTTTATCCATCTTCACTGTCTTCTCCTTTCTCTCATTTTCAATACCTTCTCAGCTGAGAGGTTGAAATCTTAGGAAACAAATCTTTGGGAAACAAAGCTTATGTGTGTGTGGTGATGAAGCCTTCAGTGCCTGATTTCAACCAGTTTGTCCTTTCCGTTACCTGATTCCTACAAGTTTCCTGCAAACTGGTATTGAGAGGAAAGAGAGACCTTATCAGTGTCTCTACTGAGGGAAAGTTTTTGAAAGTGCTCACCTCTTATTAGACACAACACAACCCACAGGGGAGAGAGCTGGACTTGGCTGGGCTTTGCTAGTTCTGCACTGACACAACTTGTTTCTCCAAACCTCGTGCCTATTTTTCTAGTTCCACCCCAGATTCATACACCTGTGACCATTTTTAAGCACCCAGCTTGCTCTCCAACACTAGGTTTGCCAGTTTAGTGGTACAGCTTGGCCTAGCAAATGATGATGCCCAACATTACACAGGCAAGCAAGAAGATCAAGTCACACCCCAGAGGAGTTTCCTGTCTAAGGAGACACAATCACTTTAACATCTGTGTTGTAGTGGTTAAAATAAAGATGGGGAAAAAAGAGTAAGAGCAGACTTGTCGTAGGTGGATAATGTGCTAGCGTGAGTTAAGACTCAGGCAAAGAGTCTGCAGAAGTCCTTTCATCCCACACAACCCTATACAGGAGAGTTGTCTTTGTTTTTATCTGCAACTGCCTCCCTCGCCTAGCCATTATTTATTTGAGCAGTGCAGTGCTTTTCTTTAAGGCACATCTAAGTCATAAGTGGGCTTCTTGATTATATTTACCCAACTGACCCATTTTAAAAGATCATTTATTAAAATACCCTGCCAGAACCAAATACAAGAGGTTAAAAAAGCATACGTTACAACAGTGTGGCTTTCTTAGCTCAGGACTCACTGTGTACCAGCCCAAGCCCTCCCTAGCACTCACCAAGTGTCCCAGCATTTAATTATTGCAATGTGAAAAATCATGCAACAGTAGATTCAATATTTTAAGATGATATCTATGATCACATAGAAGAGTTGTGTCAGATAGCCCCAAAGCAGACCCTAGTGAGTGAATCCACCGACAATCAACCCAATGGTACTCATTTTCAGAAGTAAATCAACAGTAATGCTTTGTGCCTGTCAGTCTCGCTGATTTTATTGGACTCTGCTGGATTTCAAAAGAGAAAAGCCCTGTCTCCTTTCCATGCCTAGGCTTGCTTTTAAGACCTCCGCACAGTAAGCTGAAAAAAAAAAAACAAAAACAAAAAAACCCAAACAAACAAACAAACAAAAACAACACCAGAAAAACACACCAAAAAACCCAAACAAACACCAGACCTGTTTTCAAGCTTTTATTCCACTGATTGTACTTTTTCTTTACTAATTAGCCATGTAAAGCCAGACTGAAAATACTTAGACTGGAAGCATCACCTATATTGTCACCTGTATCTTTCACCAACATTGCTGCTTTCACTAACAGCAGGATTTAAGGGACAGCATTTTATGTTCCCAGTTGTGCCATAGTAGGGCTACACATTTTCCCACCTTTTTAAAAATTATTATTATTACAAAAAGATGCGTGATACTGATCTAACGGCCACCTCCAGTAATGCTGTCCCTGGCAGACAGATGAAATGACAATTCAGTAGGCTTCCCTGTTTGCTTTCTGATCCTCAGGTGGAAAATGCTCTCTCTGTGGTTATGGTTATTCCCCTGGCTTCTGCAGCAGCACAAATTGGCACAGCATCTCTTAAGCCCTGCCGAGCTCTGCCAGCTTATGCCAGCCAAGGACCTGCACCAGATTATCCTGATAGATCCTATGAAAGCCTACCATGGGTGATGAAAGAGAAGTATAAATAGAGCTGTTTCTCCCCTTGGCCGTAAAACAGTATTTCTAATCCTGAAAGCACACCACCATGAGGTTTTTCATTAGGAAAAAAAAAAAAAAAAAAAGTGTATTTCAAATTATTTGCATTGCCTTTTGACCTATTTTCACTGGGTCATTTTTATCAAGACATTTTCTGAGGACCTGGGCAAAAATTTGCTTTATGGTCATGAAAGCCAGGGTTCTGCAGGACTTGGAAATTGCTAAGTCCCATAACTTACTAGCGGATCTCCAGAGTTGGCCACAGGGTTAACCCTTACCAACAACACAGGAAGGGAAACAAGGCCACCGCAGCCTGCTAGCTGAGAGCCCAGTGGCAAAAAACCTGGCCAAAATACGCAGTGCCCAAAGGCTTGCAAACTCAGCCGGAGCTGGCAGTTAGAACCCATCTCCTAGGGCCTCGGAATGGACAATGACATTTGCTGTCTCCTTAGCATGGGATTTTC
The DNA here is from genome assembly GCF_964273445.1 of Streptopelia decaocto. Classification (NCBI taxonomy): domain Eukaryota; kingdom Metazoa; phylum Chordata; class Aves; order Columbiformes; family Columbidae; genus Streptopelia; species Streptopelia decaocto. The sequence goes on from NC_138658.1 coordinate 30,171,632, forward strand.
CTTTTTATTTATTTGAGAAGAATAACTTCTGCATAAATCTCCATCACAGAAAATGAAGATTTTAACGTTCTGCTGACACCTCCTGGAAAACTTAGAAATCTCTGAGATCACTTGAAAATAAACCAATGCCTTTATCATACTTTTGCCTGTTCTTTTAATTCTTATTCAAGGAGATTCATGTAGACACAGCAGCCAAGATTATAAAAATATAACTAAGACAAAAATTATTATTACTACAGTTAGGAATTTGTTTCAGATCTTGTTCTTCCAGGCTACTTTCTCTGTGTTTCCTTTAACCAAGAAAAAAATTAATTAAAAATCATTTTTTCCATGCTCTTCAAACTCCCCTCTGCCAAAGCAGCACTTTTCAGGCCTCTGTGCAGATGCTGGGGCAGTGGCTGCTGAGCACAGAGACAAAGGGAAGTGGAAGAAAACCAAGGCCTTGTTCTGTTGAGCTATGGCTACATCAAGCATGACCCACTGCTGTCCTAGGGCTCCCCTTTGATATAAATATATTATTTAAAAAAAATATATATATATATGTATATATATACACACACATTTTGAGGAGGTCTCCCTCCTGTCTTATCTCTAGGTGCTGCTCAGTCTGTAGCAAAGCACTGTCTCAAATATAGCTAAGAATGAGCAGTTTTGAGACATGCCAATGTGCTCATTGGACAAACAGAAGTCACCCAAGTCACCGATGCATCCAAGGTGCCATTTTTTCTGTCAGCCTTTGCCTGTTGTTTCAGTTTTCTAATGGAAGACTGAAAGCACCATGTATTTAAAACACTATGAAGCAAGCCTCCAAATCCAGAAGTAAAACCTAAAGCATTGCACTGGAAGTATAACATGCTGGTTTTCTCATTCATTTTCTCATTTGAGATAATTTCTTTCCCATTTTCAAGCTCCTGTCCACATCTACAAGAAACATCAGGTTATATACGAAAGCTGAAAATTATCTTGAAGAAACATGCACTTTTTGGAGTGCAGCTTCGTCAGAAGCATCAACCATTTAGAAGAAATTTGCTGAAATGCAGAAAATAAAAAAGCAGCTACTGTACTGATGCATTGATCCTCCTATGTGAACTGCCCAACCTTTTTTGGGAAAGTCAAACTAAAAGCTAATTCATGACAAACAGCCTCCCACTGAATAGCTGTGTGCTGGCTTGTCCTCCCCAGCTAAGTCAACCAGGGAAAATCCTGTCCCACTTTCCTTTCTGTCTTCAACACCATCCAATCAACTCCTCAGGTTTACCTCTTGTCCTTTTAGATCCTGGCTGCTGCTGAGCCTCCCAAGGCTCAGTTCACCCGCTGAGGAGAAAAATGTTAGTTGGAAATCTCAGAACAGAGATCAGAGGATGGCAAATGTGACCCTGGCCCTTTTCACAGCCTTTTAGCCAAGGCATGAATGACTCCTTGAGAAACAGAAGGACTGAGCCCACGAACTGATGCATTCATCATGTAACCAGGAGCTCTACTAAATAAATCCATTTTTAATTTCTGTTTTGCTGATTTTATTTCTTTCACTTCAGAAAAATGTTCTTTTCTACCCTGCAAGTCCGTACACATTATTTATTTATCACCCTATGAATATCAATTTGATTCTTGCCCATAATTAAACTCTGCAACTCTATATCAAATATACCGTCTCATCCCTTTGAATATCCGTCACTGCTCAACTAGGGACATGTTGGCAACAGTCCAACAAAACTGAGCTCCTTTTTTGGCAGGCCTTGGTGCCAGGGCTGCTGCTTCTCTTTATCTAGTGAGGATATATCAAGCCGTAGCCCTGTATGTAGTACCGCAGCTGGATTTCCCCTCCCAGGCACCCAACACATCTTTCCCTCCTGATTTTCAAATACATGCAGGGCCAGGTATTTCAAGAAGGATTTGCAATTGCAAGTTATTCAACTCCACCTTCTTTCTAGCAATCTCAAACGGGAAGAGCCTGCAGCCCAGGTCTGAAACAGTAGGGGATATTATTTGTTTCATCCAGAAAGGAACAGGATCAGGCAACTGATTAAACACCAATACAGGAGGCCTGACAGCAGAATTGGTAGCCTTGTTCAAACAAATATTTAATCACAAGCATTAGTTGGTCCTATTAATGTTACAAACTACTAAAGGGGAAAAGTTGGAGGCGGAGCTCATTTGTGCACCTCAAGTATTTTAGCAAAAGAGAAAGAAAATCAAGAAAAAGAGAAAAGTAATAACTTTTTTAGTCCTATAGAATTTGCAGCAAGAAGGGACCTGAGTGGGGAACATGTTATTTTCTTTTTTGGGGTGCTTTGGGGGGCTGCCAACTGATCCCATTTGGTTAAAACGGCCCTTGGGCAAGGGCAATGCACTGCCTTTCCATGAGAGCTGAGCTCTTTGGTGCCTTAGACAGGTCCCAGAATGTTCTTGTGTGTCGAAAGAAGACCCAGGAGTACCGAGCCCCATCCTGGGATCCACCATGGGCCCAGGAGCTGTTCCTCTTCCCTCCAGTGGTACTTGCAACCAAAGAGAAGGGCTGCAACATCTCTTTGTGTAGGTGCTCACCACATCAGATAATGAACCTGTTTGTTCCCTCCTCATCAGTGCTGATTTACCAGCTATCACCTGCATGTTTTCCCTCAAAAGGAAAAGCACAGAATAAGCGGTTTCAACAGAGTTTGTTCTCAACATTTTGCAGCTCGTGCTTTGGCATATGGTCAGAGTGGATAAGCAGAAAAAGCAAAGCAGCAGCACCTGTTTCTTGTGAGTGAGCCACCCTCGCCACTTCGGCTTTTCTATTTATGCAACATGGCAACCCACATGGATTAGAAATTAAACTGCAAATGAGCCTTTTCCATTTCCTGCCTAAGTAAGGATTAGCATATTTTAAAGCATGCTCAGGGGTTTTACACTTTCTGTAATGAAACCTGTTCAAACAGATAATTGATATGCAGCCACTGAATAAACATCTGACTGAAGGAACAATGTTCTCTCTTTAAAAAAAAAAAAAAAAAAAATATTCTCAGTAAACATCTCCTCCCAGTGATGCTCTCCATTGCAGCGGCCAGTCTGTATGGCAAAGTCGGAGCAGGTAGAAAAGCAGGTCAAGCAATGGTAGAAAAGCAGACCTGGCACCTGAGCCTGAGTATGAAATACAGAAATCCTTCAAGAGCATGGCGCAGAAGGGAAAGAGCATCTGAGCAGCACCTCTCACTCTTTTATACCACTGAAAAAAACATGTCCCCATGTCTCCTGGCCAGAGGCACCTCTGTACCAAACAGATACAGCTGTGCAGAGACACACATGCCAACAATACCTTGCCTTGGGTTTTGTCACTATTGTGCTCCTGGTTGGATTAACCCCCTTCAATCAAACAACTTTTTCAGCCCCTTGGCCTGCTAGACTCCAATGTCACCCCTGCAGACATCTTCTGCATACAAGCTCACCCAAAAAATGCAACAGCAATTGCCCAAATAACACTTCATATCAAGTAACTCAGATTGAGCCTAATGAGTTTTTGAGTGGATGAACAAATGTGGCCTGTCACATAGGAAATGGGGCACCTGCAGAGCCACCATGTCCTCTGCTTGGCCCAGATCCAACAGTTAATTAATCTGTCATCTTTTGTTACATAGCTTGGAGGCATGTAAATATATTCCAAGTCCCACATCTAATGAAACAACATCACCATTCCAACAGAAGCCTTGGTGCTTTGGTCCTGATGGTCTCTAAATATCCATTTAAATTCAAAGGTACTTCAGCCTTAAATTAAAATGGGACAGCCAGCCATCATTATTAGTTTGAATACAGCAAAGAAGCATTTGCTCTTCAGTTGTTTAGGTGATGATGCTTGGAAACAGATGAATTATCATCTGATTGTAGAGTAGAAATAGAAACACAACACACATTTCAAATGTAAGTAGCTGAAACAGGTCCTTTCTAAAAACAAACAAACAAAAAGAAATAACTCAAAAATTAAAACCGAGCATGTCTGAAGTCCCTAACAGCAGGTGCAGAACAAGAACCTTCCTGGGGAAGACTTAATTTCCCCTGCAGGCCGAATCTGCATGCAGTGTGGCCAGCAAGTGAGACAGGAGCTTTTTGCAGAAAGGAAGAGGGCTTGTGGGCTGTGATGCTCTGCATGGAAGTGGAGGCACAGATCATGAATTTGCAGATATCGGCTTGGTTAAAGAGACAGCTCAGGCCAGCTGACAGTCTTGCCAGGTGAAAAAGCACATATTGCCTTTCAAATGCAAAGAAAGGCTTAATGTGATGTGGGGCATGGGGGGACAGGGGCAATTAATCAGACAGTGTCTGCTGTTCTATCACCAGTGCTAACGGCCCTAGCTGCCACAGTCATGTCATTTAAATGTGTAGCTCTGCTACCTTCATCTCCAATCGAACAGCATGGAAACCACAGGAGTAGTTTTAGATGTGGTTGCTGCTCTTTCAAAGTCTTCAGCTTAAGCTAGATGGGTAGAAATTTGTCCTTTAAAAAAAGAATACATGAAAGGACAAGTTTCTTGTTGAAAGTGGAAAGTTGAAGAGAAAGCCCTGACAGACTCAGTCAGAGACTCTCAGGTTGGGCTATAATATCAAGGCACATGTGCCCAAAGAAACACTTGTTTGCTAAGGCGGCACTTAGATCTGAAAGACACTTAGATATTCATGTTATATATAAACAACTTTAGAATACTTCTATTAACAGTGATTTCATTTCTTCTTTGAGGGAGGAAAACTTCTCCAAGGTATGTCTTTTGGGTATATGCAAGAAGGACACATTTCAAGCTCAGACAACATAGAATCATTTTGGTTGGAAGAGACCCTCAAGATTGAGTGCAACTGTTAACCCAACATTGGCACTAAAACATGTCCCTAAGAACCTCATCTCCACATCTTTTAAACCCCTTCAGGGATGGTGACTTCACCACTACCCTGTGTAGCCTGTTCCAATATCTGACAACCCTTTCTGGAAAGAAATATTTCCTAATATTCAATCTAAACATCCCCTATCACAACTTGAGGCCATTTCCTCTCATGCGGTCATTTGTCACTTGCAAAAAGAGATCAACCCCTCCTCAGTACAGCATCCTTTCAGGAAATTGCAGAGAGTGAGAAGGTCTCTCCTCAGCCTCATGAGACTGAGGAGTGAATTACCATTTGTGGTTGTAAAGCAGTTTCAGGAGCATCCTTTCATACGCCACTGACCAAGCAGCCAGCTGTAAACCTACTGGCATGAAAAGACACAGAGCTACAAAAAACCCACCTGTGGTGCTTTAGGAATTGTGCAGCACAAGCCATGACCAAAAGCCAGTAAGGAGCCACCACACTCTCCTGCTGCATGAGACATTGCAGGCTCACCTCTGCACCAAGTATTCCTCTGGCAATGCCTGGACTTCTCCCTCCCTCTCACCAAACAGATTTCAAAGTGTACTTTAGATTGCACAGTAAAACACATGGCAGGTACACCTGCTAAGACTGGCATCAAAATCCTATTACTTAATAAGAATATTTTCTATTTTATTATAAACCCATGCAGCTATGCTTAACTGGAGTTTTAACATTCAGTGCAAAATAAACACCTGCAACCCATGTGCAGCAACGATGCTTTTTCCCTTATTTTATGCTCCAGACAGAATCCTGGAAAATTAATGCTTTGTTTTTAATATGAATGTTTAAACAAGGACACCATTTTTATTTTATACTTTTAATCCACTTGACTTGCCCCTCTGGACAACATAATGTAGGCACCTGAAAGATTTAATTGAAACCAGCAGCAGCCCAGAAGAGGTTAATCCAAAATGCAGGGTTAAAATCTGGGTTGCTGACAGATCATACAAAGGTCATCGGATGTGTCATGCTTTCAATTGTTACTTAAAGGAAATTATATCTAATTAATTCATCATAGCTATCTTGCTTTATGCTAATTAAATGGCTGAACAGTTATTTTAAGGTATTGTTTATAATTAACAGAAGTTGAGGTTATTTCTTTTAGAAGACAGCAATACCATGTTTATTACTTACGTAAATTCCCTTAATTATACCCTAACTAGGTTATCTTCTTTATTGCATTTCAATCCTTCTAGATTCAGTAGCTATTTAATTAAGTTGAGAGAGAAAGAAGTGTCTGTTAATTGTAAATCAAATAGACTTAAATAGACAATAGATTGCAAATGGTAGATTTAAGTGCTATCGAGGAGTCACTGGAAGGCTTCAGCATACTGTCTGCCTTGGTTTGTTGGCAAGAAGAAAACCCTTCAAACCCTCCTACCTTTGCTCCAGAGAAATCCCAGCACACTAGTGGTCTGTCAGCCTTCGAACAGCTTTCTCAATGAAAATTTTAAGAAAGATGAAAAAGAAAAAAAGCCTTCCTATCAACCCAGGACTGTGATAATGCTATGAGCAGTGCAAGCAATCTCACTAAAAGTGAAGCTCAACTTTGAACATTTTTTTTTTCTGTGGGAGATTTGCAAATGGCCATTGCATGGACTGCTGCAGTTCACCTGGCACCAGTGGACCAGGCCATGGGCAAGTTCACCTTTTTGTGCACCACTTAACTTTCTGTGCCTTAAAAAGATGTCAGGGATGCTTTGAATGACAGATGTATTGAAAGTTGCACACTCTTACATGCTTCTACGATATTGCTGGCATCAGCTCTGAGACCAAAGAGTCAGATATATTTACATACCTAGAAATAAACTATTGTTAAAAGCCATTACTGCTTATCATTACCTCTAATATCTCAACATTGCCACAAAGATGAGCAGGACTATTATTCTGCACGAGGGCAAAGTGTATACTGTGTATGTGCTTTTACTTCCAAATTAGAAGTCAAATTGATCATCTCTGCCATTAGGAGTTATGGCTCATGGAATTTCATAATTCCTATAATGCGCTGTGAAAATGTAATAAGGGAATAAAACAGAAGAGCAACTTACAGTAATTCTTTATGAAATGCAACAATATTGTATGTGTCTAGAGCATATTGATAAACAGATCTATTGTAACAACCAGTGGATATTACGATTGAACTAGTGTTAATCTTTGTACGACCAATTTTCCTTACGGTACACTTGGGAAACTGGATCCGCAAACCCCAGTAAGGTAAATGAGAAGTGAGGGCAGAGGCAGAGGGCATAAAAATGTGTACCTTCTTGATGTCACCAGAACTACAGCAACTTATACATGCTCAGACACATCCATTGGCATCTCTTCTTATCTCAGCATAACGCAGCACTGGTGTGAACTGGAAACATCTTTGACTTTTACTGAATGGAATTAAAATTAATGAGCAGGTAAATTAAAATATCACAGCTTAAGATATTCCTAAATGTGTTCATTTGATTTAAAGAAACACTCTGCTTGAGAGAGATAAATAAGCTTAAGAGAAATAATCCTATTTTTGCATATCTAGATCAAAATGAACCCATGCCTCGGGAAGCACAGGATGCATATACAGTTGTGCCTGTGAGGGGCTCTCAAGGAAGCCATGGCCAAGAAAAGTAGTCAAGAGCAGAGAGACACTGTGCACAAATCTGTTCCTCGGTACTCGTAGCAAAAGGACTTTTCACCTTGCGCACCCATGGAGGTGGGAGCAGGGTGGGGGGTGGGGACAGAAGTCAGTGTTCTGCAAATTAGTTTCCAAATAATTGCTGACTTTTCCTAGCTCACCAGCAGCTAGTAGTGAACAATTTGTTTCCAGTCCCTTGGGCTACTCATTGTAGAGATTTTCCAGCTCATTCAGAAGCCTTTATTAAGGGAAAACTCAAGTTTTCTCTGCAGCGTTGCAAGGAGAAGCAACCCAGCAAGAACTTACTAACATTCATGGCCACACGAATAGGCTACTTGTCATAGCAGACAAACAAGAGCCCAACAACCTGGAAACCAAGTCTTAATTCAGTAGTGAATACAACATCCGCCCTGTGGAGGAAAGGAGCTACCATTTCATCTAACACAATAAAGCTTTCAGGTTGAGAAGCAGCGGTGCCTGCCTGGAACCATCACTAACAGAAGACCCACATGACAAGATGCTGTGCCGTCAGCACTACTGAAAGTTGAAGTGTTTTTCTGAGACTTCTGGAGGGATAATGCCCACATCTGCGGAAAGCAGCTCTGTCCACATTTGTATGTCTCATATCCCAAGAATCCCCAGAATCCAGGTTTTGCCTTTCCTGAAGGCGCTGCCATGGCTGGCAGTGCCACAAGGACTTCAGTATCTACCTAACCCTGCATGGGGATGCTCTGGAGCAAGACCAGGCTGGTGCTTACGCATTTGTCACACTGCAACTCCAACCCAGACAATGTTTTCTACATCTCTGTAAAAGACAATATTGCAATTTCTAGCCTTTTTTTTTTTTTTTTTTCCTAGCTACGGTGTTTGAGGTCTTATTTGGGGAGGACTGTGAAAAAGAAAAGAAGGCAGCTGTGTTAGACATGTGATTTTCAAGCTGACAGTTTCCCTTTCATTTTGAGGAGCCAAAAAACATTTTCAGTGTCAGACAGATTGAGTTTTAACAACATGACAAACAGCCCCATTTGTTGATCTCAAGTCCCCGCTATCCATCTTCAATTAACACAGTAAAAAGGTGGCTTGCATCTGGTGTCAAACATTTGTATAAGCAGCACATGCCCTCACAGTTGGAATCAATGTTTGCCATTGATAAATCAGGCAGGATAATTTATGGCATGACACTAGGCTCACATAATCAGAGGAAATCGGGTACCTTGTGAAAATATTGCTCTCTTTCAAAATACAAAGGTATCTGCTAAGATTTAGAGTGAGGAAACTGATCATGGTATTATAAAGGCATAGAAAAAAAAGTCTTGTTGTCCCAGTTTTGTTAAAAACAAGATTAGTTGTCTTCTAGTGAATTTTCCTTTCAGCTAAGTTTTTCTAAGTACCTTCTAGGTAACTCCACTTTTCTGAATTTAGCTGCATGTGTTTTGAGACATTACGCTTTGAAACTGATAAGGGTGACCAATGGAATGCAGAAGAGGCTCATGTTTAGATTTATTACTATGGTAACCAAGGTTAACAGATAATGGGACACATTTGCAAGGAGGGGCAGACAGAACAAGTGACTAAATTGACCAACCGAGTATTCCATCCCATTATCATCATGCACCCTGTAGAAGTGGGAGATCACTAGGGTCTCACTCTCTTTGACCATGACGGGCATATAGAGAGGACCCTGCCTGTCGTCCCTGTGATGTGAGGCCTGGATCCAGACCTTACATCCCTGAATCCCGTTCCTGTTTAATGTGACGTCCTGCCCAGGACTTCCAGGTGCCAGCTCTGCAGCCACCAGCTCCATCCACCGCAGGAGGGGGGAATGCTGCTCTACCCCGGGAGATTCAAGATTGGTTTTGTATATTTTGTATTATTTCCTCTATTTATATAGCACTAGTAAAGCATTTAAAACTTTTCAAACTGGCAAGTCTTTCTCCCTTTTCCTTATCATCTTTTCTTAGCGGGGATGGTGGGGGCTTAACGGAGAGCATCTGCTATGGTTTATTGTTGCCATGCAATAAACTTCAACACTTGTGAATAACCAAGAAAAAGTGCAGCTGATTTTGGAGCCAGCACAGAGCACCACAGCAGTGTTACCCCAACATGCACCAAGGTCATTTCTGTTCAGGACCTGTTCACAACTGGCATTCTGATTTAATTTCTCTCCTGTTTCCTGATAAAAATAGGATTGTCTGGTCTTAATTTAAAACCTCCTCACAACATATGAGTTTTTACCTAACAAGAAAAGACAGAAAGAAAAACCAAGTACATTTCAGAAGAAAGAAAGAAAACAGTTCTAACTGGGATGATTCCAGGATTAGTGCAGTGCAGAAGTTACTCGGGTAGCTGTGTACAAATCAGATGTGCAACATAAAACTGCTAGAAGAATGCAATACCGTGAGCTGTCATCTAGATAGTGACATTGTATATACTTTCTTTCTGGTTTCAGCCATCTAAACAGTTGTCATATCAAATGGGGACAGTGTTTTCTTGCTACATCAAGGTGTTTAATGAGATTAAGTGCGGTTAGTAAGGGCTGAGCTCCCATACAAATCCAGATCTTTAATTCTACTGCACAGTGAAAACTTTTCTCAAAGGAGGACATTTTCTCATCCTTGTGTGACTACCCCTCCACACCAAAAGGAGAAAAATTAAGTTATTTTCTTACTGGAAAGGTGATTTTAATGGTACTGCTGACTGTGAAACAACAATGGTGATTTAAATGCTATTTAAGATTAAGGTGCATATTTGATAGCGTAAAACTAAAATGGCCAAACTTTCCTGATGGAGTCAGCAAATCCTGAAATCTTATTAATTTTAAAAGACCTCAGGGCTGCTCGGATAATTGGAAAGAGCACAATAGTCTAGGAACATGTAGCAGTGGAGAAGTGACAAATGCATACTCTAAATCCAGATTTTCTGGAGAAAATAATAACTGTTTCTCCCTTTCTGAGCACAGACAATACAGGAAGGGTTTGTAGTCAGCAAAAAATGTCATCTTTTTTTTGAACAATAGTGGTGACTTAACAGACATTTAAAAATCAAAAAGAAAATCAAATCCAAATGGTGTTTGGCATGTACACTCACCAACTGTCTTATACAGCAAGTCAAGCCATCTTAATATTCAAATATCCCTGGTTTTCTCTCTTGCAGAAAACAAAACTTCAGATGAAAATGTTTCAAGCAGAAACCAAGAGATGCTAATGAAACCAGTCCTGCCAGTCACCAGTGTTCAAGCTGATGGCCACTCTCCTTTTAGGACTGAATCCCACCCTGCTCCATCCCATGACACAAAGCAACCCAGAGGTCCCTGAGGATGATGTGCCCAATGGTCAGGATGTGCTTCTCTCCTTACCGCGCAGCCTCAGTGCTGCACAAGATTCTCTCATTGCTGGTGTACAGGCCAGGGCTGAGCTGAGCAATCGTTTCATGGTGGCACCACTGGCAGCAGAAAGCAACATCCTCCAGACCGGTAAACGTTACTATTCTGCGATGGATGGCTATGAGTGGTGGAGGCCCAATATACCCGTTGTGCAGCCCTGTGTAGACTTGGACTTTGTCACACTCAAGCTTAAACATTACTGTAGGAACATAAAGGAGGCCAAGGATCCATCTGACTCTGCACCCTGTCTACAACGGCGGTTGTAAGCAAACACTCAGAAAATACTATGAACAAGATGAGTATGTAAGAACTTTTCCCTCAGTCACCCTCTGTTCCTCTATCTAGTTTTAGCCAAAGGCATCTCCTGAACCAGTTACTGGTTTTGGCTATGTGGTGGTCCTCAAACAGTCTCTTATCCAAACATTTACTCTCTTCTGAAAGAAATTTCTGACAAAATTCAAGAAAGTGGATACTGAACAGACAGGCTGAAGCAAAGCTTGGCTTCAGCAGAGCTGAGCACAGACTAGTACTGACTAGTACCTGTGTGGATACATAGCAAAAGCACAAAGCACAGAAATTGAATAAATGAGAAGTTTGCAGTCTGGAGTCCTCGCAACACTCAGAGCTGGCTCATGTTTAGAATGTGGGGTACTTTTAGATCAAAATGAAATGGAAATAAGAGTCTTAAACCCTATTCAAAGAAGCACACTGTCAATAGCATCAAAACCAATACCAAAATAACTTGCTCAATCTACAGAAAAACGATAAAATTTAACTTCTGTTTATATTTAACCAATAAAGACTTCCAAGTCTTGACATATAAGTGAAACCAAAGGAATGTTACCACAGCACAAAGGAGAAGAGCTCCTTCCAGTGTAACCATGGAACTTCTATCCAACCAGTTCCTCACTGTCCTGGCTTTGCATTGCAATAGCTGGTGTAAATAATACTGTTATTGCTTTTCTTTCCCCCATTATGTCTTAACTGCACTGCCCATACTTATTCTTTCATCAGACGTTATTAATTAAAATGAACTACAGAAAATCTTGTTTCTACCATATCTTATATATTTAGCATATCTCAGCTGAACACTTAATCTGAATTGTGGTATTAAGTCATGCTGTGCCACCATATAATAAACGCTTATAAATTGCTTGATTAAAATAAACAACAAACTATACATCACACAGACAGGACAAATTTTTAAAAGTCAGTTTACTCACATTACACCCCAAATCCCCCATTTCTCTTGTCCCAGTGGTTTGATTTAACATTCAAAGGTGTAGATTATGAGCTTGCTCTCACTGAATTTAGCAGCAGTCCTTACAGCGGGGTGTTTAAGTCAGTTTTGAATAACTCCATTGAAAAACTCAGGCCTCACAAATTAATTTTGGATATAAACAAATAATACCTAGTATTGTCTATCCACAGAAGTGAACTCATATGGTTGGTGGCTTTAATTACCATGAAGTAATTACGTAAAACTCCTTCTTCCAAAGAATATGTGACTTTTCGGGAAACTCAGAATTTCTGATTTCTGAGAACCTGCTGTGCAGAGACTACTCATCATGCAGCTGCTATTTCCTATGACTGTGAGGGTCTCCAAAGCACCAAGACAGCTACAAACTGCACATCAACATGTCTCCTCACCCATTACAGCTCCTGCTAGCTCTGGGCTTGTGCTGAGCCTGGTCGTGTCCCTCTTTTCTTGTGTGGCAGCCAGGTGGGAAAGCAACCTGTCTCATGATCCAGCCACACATCCGAAATACACTGGCAAAGTTGTTTCCCTGCAAGTCCATCCCAACAGATGACTGTCATGGGAGCTGACACTCATGAGGCAGCTTAAAGAGCAGTTCGGGATGTGCATTTGTTGCATTTAGGTCAAGGCCAGGAGAGCAAGTGGGAGACAGAGAGGAAGCATGTTGAGTGCCAAGAAGCAAGGGTGCTTATTATCCTACAAGAGCAGGATATTCACTGCTAGCTTTTGTAACACCACTGTGGTTTAGTCAAGCCGTCTCTCCTTCTGAGATTAACAATCCACAAGCCATGAATAAGCCAAGGAGCAAAGTGTCACAAATGAATGAGGCACAAAGACCAGGTGTGGGTGAATGCCACGGTTCATATCACATTACTTGGTGCCATGAAATAAGTTATGAGAAAAGCACCACGATGTTTTTGTATCTCCCTGGTGCTAGTTTGCTCATTAAGCACAGATAGAAATAAAAGTCTTTTTCATAAAGATTCATGAGGCAGAGGAGGGGACTTCCAAGTCCTCTATGAAGCTGACTGCATCACTATGCTAACTTAACTTTGCATTTTTGACAGAAAATACAAATACATGACACACAAATTTGCTTTCCCTTAAGATGCACCTCACAGATGATATTTTTATTTCAATATTCTGAAGTTACTTTTTGTCAAAGTTTAAAGCAACAAAACATGGCAGACACTCTCTGTTACCCCATCACCTTCCATCCACCCTCTCCTTTAGATCGGAAAGATGATAAGGAAGATAAGAAGGAAGGAAGAGAGACTTGGATTTCAAGTCGGAAGGGTTTAAAAGGGTTTTACTAATGCTACTAATAAATAGAGAATATATATAAAATATACAAAACCAATCTTGAGTGCTTGATGTGGAGCTGGCATCACTCCAGAGGTAGCAGAGCTGGGTGGGCAGAGCTGGTGTTGCTCCAGCGGTTGCAGGGCCGGCACCCAGAAGTCATGGGCGGGACTTCACAGCAAACCAGAAACTGGATTTCAGGGATGCAGGGCCTTGGCCCTAGCATCACAGGCATGGGTGACAAGGTCCTCTTCAAATGCTGGCCACAGTCAAAGAGAGCTAGACCCTCGTGGTCACCTTCTTATATAGGGGGTATGACGATTATGGGATAGAATACTCGCTCCGTTTTAGTCACCTGTTTGTCTGCCGCTCCTCAAACACACCCCTCTCAATTATGGAATGTGTGAAATTCTTGGCTGTCATAGCTTCTTCAGCATTCTGTTGGTCTTGACCTTGGAGATATCAGCACCAAGCACAGTGTCCGAGAAAAACATGCAGGCAAAAAGTTCAGAAAAGTACAGTTACTTAGAAGGCACTTAGCTGAAAGCAAAATTCACTAAAAGGGAAACTGGTCTTGTTTTTAACAAAACCAGGACACTTTTTCTCCTCAATTGTGACAGGGATGTCTCCTTGCTAGATACAAAAAGGACACAAAATACATCTGTAAGTCATTTTCTTCTGGCATTAATACAAAGCTGCTATTTAAGGAGGATAAATACAACTCCTCCTTTTGCAAGCACTCATTCCCTCTAGGCAGAGATCTCCAGTAATTCTACGGTTTATTTCTGCTCAGCTTCATCTTTAAAGCCCACCTGCCATCTAGACAAACTAAGACTTAGCATGATGGTTCGTGTGATGCAGGTATCTGGGGAAGCAAGGGGAGACTGGGTGCTGCATGCAAACACAAATGCATCATGAAGCGAGCAAAACCTTGATGAGAAATATTAAACATGCAGGATGGGTGTGCAGGGTGGAAGACCAGGCAGGGGATGGTGAGAAAAAGCCTCCTTGTCTGATTCAGGTGGATAACAGGGGTAGGCAGCTTCACAGGGAACAGTAGACACATTGGAAAGTTGATCTCTGGGACATTAAAGTTAGTAAAAAGACAGCCTTTTAGGGACCTTGGGATCTGATTCCTACATTCTCAAAAAGGTCACATGTCATGCAGCAAGGAGGGTGCAGACAGTGGACGGGTGGCATCACTGTGCCAAGTCACAGCTCTGCAACCAGCAAGGGAAGCCCACTCAAAAACCCTCTTGCTGAGTGGCAAGGGCTCCCGTCCCACCTACTCGCATCTAGCTCAGCATTATCCATCTGGGCAGCGTTGCTACAACGAACCTCAATGGCTTTGTTTCCCAAGGACAGGGGCACCTGCTTCCTTTGACTTTTGGGGAAGAGCTCCATCCCCAGTCAAAGCAGGGCAGTATCACATTACAGGTGTCTTGGGTTGCATGGCATGGTGTAAGAAAGCAGCACTATGGCTGCATGACCAAGGAGGTACTGGGAGCAGCAAAGACTGGCTGCATTACACACAGTTGTCTGAGAACAAAATGTTTCAATAACAGGCTTAACACTCGCATTTAAAACAGATCCAAGCAAAACAAAAACAAACAAAAAATCAAACAAGCGAATTAAGGCAATCTGACCACGCAAACCACATTTACTCACCAGACTGCATTTTTCATTTCTTTTATGGATGTGGGGAGGCTCTAAGAAAGGCCAGCTTAGACTTTTCAGCACCCAGAATAAACATGCACTCAATCAAGTACAAAAGGCATCAATAAAACTTCCATAATAGTACTTGAAGACTAACAGGAGATTGAAGGACTCAAAGTTTAGTGCTAAAGCAGCACTTAGGAACAAACTCCTCATTTCATCTCATTTCATCATCCAGCGGTTCCCCCCTCTTGCTTAAAACCTTGCACAGACCTAGACCAATTACTTTCAAAGTAACAAGCTCTTGTGATTTGAAGATTTGAAGTCCATAAAGATCCATCACATCTTCTGGGAAACTGTTCTGATGACCAATGTATATCTCTTTTAAAAACATATGTAAATAAATAAAAAGGGTACCTTGTTTCCAGGATGAACTCTTCTAGTTTTGGCTTCCAGCTCCTGTAATACAATTCCTGTTAATTAAAAAAAAAAAAAAAAGAAAAAAAAGAAAAAAAGAAAAAAAAAGTGTTGGGTAGCTTCTCCTTCAGTGATGTATGAAGTACATACATCCCGGTATCATGTTGCCTTTTAGTTTTCTCTTGATTGGTTTCAATCCCCCAGCACTCATGGAGCCCCTTGCCAATTCTTGAAGAGCTCTACTGGCTTTTGTGAAGAATAGGATTTTTTGGTGAAAATGACCAGATACCAGCTACCTTTTTTTTTTTCCACCAGGAGAAATGTCTCAGAGTCTTGTTTCCACTTAATAGATAACAGGTCCCTGGGGAACTAAGAGGAAGGATTTTTTGGATGAAGAGCCCAGGCCAATGTCCTAGTCCACCCTGAGCTATGGGGTGTGGGAGAAATAGTTTGGGGAAGGGACAAAACAGAGAAAATCAAAAAGTGGCAATGTAAAGAGGAGAAGAAGAGGCAGAATAAATCTAGGCAAGATTGTGTTTTAGCACATGCAGCCAGGCACTCTGAACTCTGCGTTCCCCAAATATGGGGCTAGTGACTGTTCTGGTAATGAGGGTCACACGCTTTCATTACCTCTGTCATTTGGAGGTACCTTTGCATAGAACATTATATCAAACCAATACATTTCAGAAAAAAAAAAAAAAAAAGTTATTTTGACAAATCACTACTTTGTAGTGGAAAAATACCACCATTCAGAAAAGTTTCCCAAACAGCTGTTATCTAAGCATGGTTAGCAGAAGCCAGCTACTCAAGACTTGAAAACGATTAAAAATAAAAGCTTGATGTTACATTTTTTCTCTTCCATCCAAGCTTGGCAAAAGCATGCCTTCACATAAATTAGCATGCAATCCACATACGCCAAGGCAAAAATATTATATTCTTTGAAAGCAGGTCAAGAAAATGCTAAAAAAATCCTGAAATCATTTGTTGCCAAAATAAAGCTGATTCTAGGGTTGTTTCAGGGGCATGACTGATCAGGCCTGAAGAATTAAGCATCTCTGTGATTTCCAGTCTGCAGTGGCCTGATTTAGAGGCTTTAAAAAGTAGGCAGTGGGGTTTACAACTGTTGTCAAAGCCTTCAGGTTTGTGCAGGGTGCCATATATCTATGTGCCCAAACGTGGACTCAGAAGCTCAGTGGTACCCACCCTGTTCTGCAAATGCCAGCCACAAAATCCAAATCACATTCTAGTAATCCTCCAGGAAAAAAAAAAAAAAAATCACATTCAGTCTATGAGTGACTGTCTGTCAGCAAGCCTGACGCTTCTGTGCAGCATAATTTTTCACATTCTTCTTTCATCCATATGCTGTGTGCTCTTAGGCTCTCAGCCACACGACATCTTAAGCAAATTTTTTTTCCTATTAACAGCAAATAAAACCAACCCTACTGCAATTTTTCTGTGCTTGCATGGCATAGTGATACAGGTATTTCCTAAAAATTAGAAGGCAATCAGGCACTAGGATCCCCTCAAAATACTGCTTGATTTGAGAATCTCTTATATTATATCTCAAATTCACCTTCTGACACTGTCTTCTCTTTCACACCTGCACTGTAGCAAGCCATGAACCAAGACACACTTGAATGTTGCTGCTTCCTGAGCACTAATTTTCAAAACCCTTTGCCACATTAGAAACCTATTATTTTTGGATGTGACTTTGCACCACTGGACTTTGGTTCCTCACAGCACAAGTCAGAGAGGCAGTATATGATCATTTAAAGATGCTCACTGGGGCCAAACTCAATTTGCAAAAGCCAGTCACATTAATTTTTACTGACATATGTTAATTTATGCAGATTTTGAATCATGAATGTGAAAAAGAAAAGGGATAAAGGGATGCAGAATTACAGTACAAGCTCCTCTATAGATAAATCAAGGTATCTCACTGAAAGTCATTGTTACTGGGCTCTGTTTTCACTTGTGCCCCATGCAAGGTTGCAAGGCCACCTTTGGCAAGATACTTCTGGCTTGTCATCTCCGAGCAACATCCATAAATTCCTTCTCCCACTGCCTCTGCTCAGACTAGAAGTCCCTCAGAGCAGGAATCTTCTTGGCATGTTTGTACAGCACCAAGCACAACAGCATCCTGCCTTCTCTAGGTGATGGCAGAACATAACTATGAGCAACAGCAAGAAACCCAACTCAGTGTCCTGCAGCTCCTTCCAAGAGCATCAACAAGCTCAAAGGAAAAGACCCCAGGCTTGTTTGTAAAAAGCATTATTTACAGCACAGAGTACTTCTTAAGGTCAGGAAATGTCTGCAATTTGGAAGTCTGCATCCCTTTAAACTTTGTCGACCTGGCCACAAGCAGGTACTTCTCCCAGTACGAAAACTCAGTGTTTGGCTGAATTTGGCAGTGTAGGGACAACCAGGGAGCAGTGTGGCTGCCAGCCCCCAAGGGCAGCCTTTCCTGCATGTGGAATGGGGCTCACCATGGTGCAAAGACACCTTGGCTTTTGCCAAGGGCGATACCGCTTTTTCTCCCCGCAAAGTAGGCACCTTCTATCTGTTCTCAGTGCATTTATGTCCTTCCAGCCTCAAAAAGGAAGACAGCCTGGATCAACTGGCCCTCATCTAAGGATGTCCAAATGCTAAAGAGCAAGAAGGTAGGTGCAGGTGGGGAACGATTTGTTCCGAAGCTCAAGGAAGGTAAAGCCATTTTCTTGACCTCTTCTGGCTTCATTTCCTTTGCCACTATGAGCTTGCCCTCTGCCTCAGGAGCTAACAGAAGGGTTGTTTTATTAAATCTGGCAACTTATAGTAATGTCATAAGAGTGAAAATATCAATCTACTGAGCATGGAAGTAAGGAAGAAGGGAGAATGGGAGGCAACTACAAAATGCTAATTTGACAGCAAAGGCACAGCTTTTGAAGGAAAGAATGTAAGGTAGGCAAACAGAAAAAGAAGAAAAAGTGTAGCATGAGCTTACCAAAGAGAGATCACACGAGACTTAGTTGGTAGCTTTTGTTAAAAAGAAAACTAATTTTCTAGATGAAGGACATGCAAGAGTGGAGTCTATTCAAACTTCAATAAAGCATTGGTTATAATGGTTATAATAAGTTATAATGTCACAGCGGAAATGTGGAGAAATTTTCTCAAAATGGAGAAAATGGGGATTAGCAGAGAGGTTGAGAGCAGCTACGAAACCAACCAAGTGGTAACAGATTACACTCAGGAGGAATGAACCAGTCTGAAAGGTAAAATAACAGTTTTGGGAATCATTTTCTATATTAATAGCCTCTGCATGACTTCTGGAGTGCACCAAAGTGATTTATTGATGATACAATGTTGGAGTGCACTGCCACCCCATGGCAAAGTTGGCATATTTTGCAGTCAAAAATAGCTGAGGGGAGGCCCAGGGGATTGAGCTGAACAGAGTCCTGGGTGGTGATTTGGGATTGCTGATGAAAAAACCTGCTGTGAGCTTGCTGCTTGAAATGATGGTGGGAGAAGACTCAGGAGGACAGGCTGATCATAAAATAGTTATGAACCACCTGCCTGAAGGTGTTATGAGAAGTCAAACCTTGGGAGCTGACAGTTAATGAGAGACAGGACTCCCATGAAGTGGGCACAGCCCATAAAACACAAAGAAGCTCAAGTGCCACCACATTCTCCTGTGGTCAAGACAGAAGAAGGTCTGGACTGGGGCTAAGTGAACAAGGCTAGCGGCCAGCCCGGTTTAGGAGAAGAAACTAAAATAATTTGCCCTATTTTGTATGGTAAAACAAAAGCTGAGGGGGCATACAGCTTTTCCTCATAAATATATCTCAGAAAAATCCAAAGGTAGCTATTTAAACCAGTGTTAATGTAAACATGGCTAAACCTATCTCCACCTTAAATCAATTTAGCCTGAAAGTGTGATGGTTTCTAACAGGGAAGGTAGCAGTCACTTTGTCCTGGTTTTGTTAAAACAAGAACAGTTCTCTTTTAGTGATTTTTCCTTTCAGCTAAGTTCACCTAAGTGCTTTCTAAGTAACTGCATATTTTTCTCAGACACTGTACTTGGCGCTGATAAGAGGACCAACGGAATGCTGAAGAAGCTCGTGTTTAGATTTATTTACTATGGTAACCAAGGTTAACTGATAACAGGACATATTTGAAAGGAGGGGCTGATGGAACAAGTGACTAAAACTGACTGAGAATTCCACCCCATAATTGTCATACCCCCTATATAAGATGGGATCACGAGGATCTCACCCCTCTTTGACCATGGCTGGCATCTAAAGAGGACACTCTCTGCATGCCTGTGATCTATAGGCCTCAGGCCCTGCATCCCTGAAATCCAGTTTCCGGTTTGCTGTGAAGTCCCACCTAGGATTTCTGGTGTCTGGCCTGCAGCTGCTGGAGCCACGCCAGCTCCGTACACCCAGCTCCGCCACCGCTGGAGCAACGCCAACTCCACATCGAGCACTCAAGATTGGTTTGTTATATTTTGTATATATTCTCTGTTTATTACTAGCATTAGTAAAGTCTTTAAAACCCTTCCAACTTGAAGTCTAAGTCTCTCTTCCTTCCTTCTTATCTGCCTTATCATCTTTCCAATCTGAGGAAAGCGTAGGGGGAGGGTAAGAAAGTAATAGGGAGCATCTGCCACAGTTTATTGTCGCTTTGCTTTAAACGTTGACACCCTTGTAGTAGGAATAAATAGGGAGGAATAGATGCAGATGGGTAAAGCAAACATTACATCTTTTCCCCATTGCAGCACCTCATTTTCCTTAGGCTGTGGAACCAGCAGCACTGCCTCAGATTTCAGAAATACAATGAAACCGTGACACGATTTTCTCCTTTTTTAAACACAGAAATTATTTCCTGTTTTAAACTCATGTTCTTAAAGAGTGAGAAAGCTTTTCTCCTGTAATTAAACTTGGATATTTAAGTCAAGGAAAAAAAATAGTATCAGTATGAAGACCCTCACTAAAGTTGCTATAAAAATTACTATATTGATACAATTAGGGCTGAGGCAACCCGCACCAGAAGTTGTTTACACAACCACTCAAAGATGAGGAACACACTGCTAATGGGGAAAACTTGCATTAAACCACAAAACAGTCCTGAGCCACCTGGGAGCCCTACAAATTGCTGGCATACAGCAAGCACAAGAACAAGACAGATAGCTGTACTAAGAACTGGAAAACTCCATATGGTTATTGGAGCCATCTTATGGAACAATATAATCTCTGCCCTCTCTAATCTTGTTGTGTTTCCCATGCTGTAAAGGACCCAGCTCTCATTTTCCTCCAGGAAATAAGATGCTTATCACCCATCTATCCCTTTGCCAATGCTCCCGTTATGCCATAGGCACCAGCCTATGGTATAATATTTTCTTTCAAAGATACTCTAACCAGTACACATCTAAATGAACTTTCAGCAAATGCTTTTAGCTTATATCTAACTTTGCAAAGGCCTTTGGCACCCAGAAACATACTACTATTTTTCAACTATATTAGCTGGTTCAACAAAATAAGTTACTTCTGTTGCCAGCATCCTCTGACAGGATTGCCAACAAATCTTTCAGGCTGTGGAAGGTGACCTCTCAGTGTGTGTAAATTGGAAAAAGCTGTAAAGTCATCCAGACAAAGAGGAAGAAGATGGTTGGAATTTCCTAATTTCACAAAAAAAATGCACAGCTACTCAGTGAAGAAGTTTTGAAGTTCTAATAATCAATTTTCCAGTAGTTCAGGTAGGCTTTCATAGCAAAAATTGCTTCTTCCCGTTGCAGAGCACAGTAACTCCTCTAATGCTGTCCACATAAACAGTGAGACGCTAACAACAGAACTTAAATCTAGTGGTTTGAACTTGGGAAAGGTTTGGGTTGCCTTCCAACTTAGAGGACTAAAACACAGTGATAATGCTCTGAGGATGTGTAAGGCACAGCAGACACTTTGGATGCCAGCACTCATTTCCTGCTTCTTCACAGGGGAGTTCCTTCATTTTCTGCTATTTATGAAATTTCCCTGGGTAATTTTGGATGGTTTCCTCATGACCAAGTCTTCAGAGGAGCTAGTAAAAATGTGCTGACTCAACAAGTTGTCCTCATAAAAAAATGAAGCTTCAGAATAAATAAAAATAAATGAATACATGTCACTTTTGACAGGATGGTCACATTTTTCTGTTGATTAATACAAAAATACTTCTAAATAAATTATAGCAATTTTCTGTCTTTAAAAAAAAAATACCCCAAACAACAGAAACTCAAGGTTGTTTTTTTCCCCTTCTACACATTTTATCTGGACAGAATTAAAGAAGGCCAAATGGAGAATAAGAAGCACAGACTAACCCCCTCCCTCTCTCACATTGTGTTTCAAGCTGGTTTTGACAGGAATTAGAGGAGGAAAATTAATTATCAGTAACTTGTAACACTCCAAAATTTCCACCATTAAAAATTATGAAGGCACAGAATTTAATTATTATGCTATCTATTTTCCAAGTATTGAAAAGCCACATAAAAAGGTGAGTAGCAAAACAAACACAAATAGGAATTCCTGTTCATTTCAATAACAGTGAAGAGAAAAGAGGAGAAGGTGATGAAGTCTAAAATGCAAGGACGCAGGAGGTAACAGGAATAGGTTGTCTGGACAGAGGAAGAACTCCAGTCCTTCCATTTCTCCTTCCCTTTCTGCAGACTCACTCATAGGCATTTAAACTAGATACGTCAAAGAGCACAGTAGTAGATGTGGATGTTAAAACAGAGTTCCCATGTCCTGGCTTAATTTGAAGCACTGTGATCCAGCATGGTCCCTATACATGTACTATGTTGTGATATACTGGACAGAGGTACCTCCTGGTACTAAGTACTGGAGACAGCTAGAATAAATCCACTTTTTGTGACACGTCATTTCTGGGTATGCTGTTTCACAAGGTTAAATCTGCTCAGTCAACCACCAGCTAAACCTGGGATCAATATTAAGGAATTTACCACCTGCCTCATTGCATACATCTGCAGTGATCAAAGCTTGTGTTGGAAAATCTGGCACTTTGAGCATAGTTTTTCTTCTTTCCATTGAGGAAGGAAAGGAAATGCACTGATTTTTGAGGATATAGCCTGGATGTGAACATATCTGAACCACAGCTATTAATATCTATATCTTCATGTAAACATAAACAGCAATTAATACAATCAGTAGAAATTTTCAAGATAGGCAGAATTAGTATTCTATAGAATAAACACCTATCTTTGTCTTCCTCCAAAGTATTAAGAGTCAGTTCAAATAAATGTTTTCCAAGAAAATACCTTTTTCTAGCATACTTTTCTGAAGTTTTTTAAGCAAATGTATGTCTGTTTAAACTTTGAAAAGCTTTGTTAGTTCAGTTTAGGAGAACAGATTGTTTTGCAAGCAACTGCAGATATCAAATAACAAAAATAATGAAACGAAAGCAGATCAGTCAGTGCTCATTGAGCATGGATTGCCAACTCATAACTTTTCTTATTTGAAAGCGAACATCGACTTCTGTCTCTTGTAAAGCTGGACTGAGTGGCAAAGCCTGCTCGGAAAGCCCTTCACCTACACTGCTGCCAATACAACCCTTTGTGTGACCAAGCTGCAAAATCACAGGACTTTTTTAAAAATAAGGGAAAAAATGGGGAAGGCTTTAGTAAGCGAGCATTCCTGCAGCCAGATTATTGTGCACCTGAGCCCTTGGGCTCCATGTTCAGTGTTAGGATCTAGAAGCCAATGTTCTGCTTTTTGCAAATGTGCTGTCACACATGCTTACTTCCCATCCTTTCAGAGAAAACTCCTGCTGCTCAAAGTGCTTGTTCGAGTATGGAAGACAAACATGAAGAACAGATGTGAAAGGAGTGTATGTCCAACATGGATGATGTATGAAGTTTATGCTTTCAAAAGAGCTCAGCTGCTCTTCTCAGGAGGAACTGCAGGGAGCTTTTGGAAATTTGGCTCCTGAAGCCACAGTAATATATATAAAAAAGAAGCATATTTTCTCCTGTGCTTTAGTTTTATTACTGACTTCATGGGAAACACAATTAGTCCAATTTGAACTCTTCTACCATTCTTCCCCCCACCAATCCCTACGCTTTCTCTTGTCATCTAAAGACACATGGCACCAGCAGGAATTTCTGCATTGACAGCAACTTGGGTCTGGCTTGGGCTTTCCATTTTCATCCACCTCTGCATCCCTCTCTTCCTGGGGAAATATAGAGCCTTATATTTTCAATTAAGCCATGCACACAAGTGAGGATGTAAACAAGGGAATGAACAGATTGTCCCTTACTTTTCTACCAAAAGATTATGTTGATCTCCATCCCTTTGCCTGGAAAAGGTGATTCACTACCTCTAACAGGTCTCAGTGGATTGAGTAGGGAAAGTCAGGAAAAGACCCAAAAATAGGTCACCAAAATCTCCTTACACTTAGTTAAGCCAGTGTGGTCCTCTGCAGATGGAGTAGAATTTCTTCACTGAAACTTTAAATTTCTTCCTGGTCCCAATGACTCTTAAGAGTTAAATTTCTCTGTCCAAAATACAAATTAACATGCTGAAAAGACCAACTCTGATGGGAAGGAAACACCAGGTTTATCTACTGAGCCCCAAATGCTCTTCCCCAACATGTATTTGCAAATTGGCAGTTGCAGAAGAGTGAAAGGAGCCCAGAAAAGTGCGCATGTGATAATCACAGTGTAATCACTGCTGATGAAACTTGATGTTCCTTCCATAATGGCTGCAATTTTAAGTGGATTGAGTGCCATGTAAGTGACAAGAGTGTTATGATGGATGAAATATATGCTTCCAAGGTTCTATTGGCTTCTTTGATATTCATGGCATGGAATGCTTAGTGGTATTTAATGTTTGTAAATCTTTAGAAATGAGTTAAATATGTTAATTACCACTAAAAAACCTCTCAAGCTGAAGTACTCAATGACTGTATCACAGTTGTTGCTAGTTACATATTTTCTTCTTCCCATTCACTAAATAAGTATGGCATATCAGGTTAGTGATTAGATTTAGGATTAGGATTTATTTTGATCTGTTAGTTCTTCTAGGTAAGTCAGTAAGCTGGCACCCAGCTTGCCCTGGCTGCTTTTCTCTCACGCATATTTTGGGCACCCTGACCTGCTGGCACTTCTCCTGCCTTAACCTGAGCGGGCTGGCAGCCATGCAGGTGCTGTGCACTCCCACCCTTGTCTTCTTCCACATGTGGGCTGAACACAGCAAAGAGCAGGTTTTGGCAGAGACCCACAGAAAAGCAGCCGCAGCTTTGCTGCAATGCCAGCACACTCAGCAAACAGGTCATGGGGCAAGCCCAGTGCTTTCCTCCCCACTCCCAGACACATCAGCTCATCTCTGGCTGTCATATGGGACAAGGATCTGGGACCAAATCAAACAAAGCAGCTACACTGCTTCAGTCCAAGCTCAAAAAACCAGGATCAATAATGGGGGTTACTGAGCATTATCTGATAGCAGCCTGTGATGTATTGTAGTCAAAACAGGTGATAGGATGAGACTGATATTAGCGATGGCATCACATCACTGTCAGGGTCAAGGCACATTTTCCTGCATACAGGTCACAGCACAGCTGGCTGGACAGAAACCATTCGCTAGCCGTCCCTCAAAAGAAGCGCTACTCATTTCCACCGCTCTCCCAATGCAAATCCTAGATGACAGCTTTTACGCCCCCAAACTGCTTCCTGCCTAGAAATAAAAATCAAATTTCTTCAAATGTAACATAAGATAGTTGCTCTGAATCAGGAACATAATTTATCAGAACAGGGCAAGCAATCAGGGTATTAAGTAACTCAGCAATGTATTCATTTTTTGTCATCTCAGCAACAGTTTAAAAAATTATTCAGGTGAGATTCCTGTAAGAATTGTAGGCAAGGAACAACAGCAATAGCAGGTCAAGGCAACTAACTTCTTTACAACTTAAAAAGTCCTGTCTGAAAATGAATCGGGATATTATTTAACCATTTTAAAAACAGGTAAGATATAAAAATGAAGTAGAAGATCTTGTAGATTAAACCTTTGCAGACTCTCAGTGATGACTTTCCCTCCCCTCATTACTAGTTTCTTTAGAAGGCAAAATTACTTCATTTCACAAAATGAGCAGCCCCAACTTCTTATTTTCAAGTAAAGGCAAAGAAAGTTAAGGGTGGATATGCACGACTAGCCTGCAAGAGGCAAGAGGGTATCTGACTGGCAGGTCAGGCTGCTAATTCAACTCTACCTTTCCTTGAGATTTCAAGGAATTATCCTCAACAATAAGGCCCAAACCTGCCACACTCTGCTAACAGGGTGAGGAAAGTCAGGACAGAAAACCATAATCCATTTTAAGCAGTACATAGGTCACTGACCAGAAATATGGTTTGCCAAAGCCAGACCTTAGTGTCGTCACACAAAGTGACCTGAAACTCGTGCAATGAGCTATTAATAAGTTACAGCACTTATTATTTGCTCTGTTGTCATAACTGTCATCAGTTTTCAATTGCAAATGATTAACTGCAATTCTGCTTTTTTTTTACAATTTGAGCTGAAAGCCCCACTTTCCAGCAGCTGCATTGAATTCAGGCAGGCTCCAGGCAGGCAGAAGAGCCCAGCTACCCAGCCTGAATTTGGGACAAGGCCTCTGAGACAGGAGAAGGACTAAAAAATACTGAATCAAACATAAAATGAAGTCTGAATGGCTGGGCAAGTAACTGATGAGGGTTTTAGGAGGAAA
Source organism: Streptopelia decaocto (assembly GCF_964273445.1). NCBI lineage: Eukaryota > Metazoa > Chordata > Aves > Columbiformes > Columbidae > Streptopelia > Streptopelia decaocto. Next base: position 30,197,858 of record NC_138658.1, read on the forward strand.
GCTGATGAGCTGCAAAGGGAGGAAACCATAATGGTTTATGTACACTCTCAAGCAGAAAGGAATGCTACTGCCTCTGCTTGCTTGTGACACAGCTAAATTTCAGCAGCTTTGCTGCCACCATAGAGAGGATGAAGTGCTCTTTGTTATAATTTAATGACACTTAGGAGGCAGCTGTCATAGACACAAGACTCATAAGCTACTTGGAAAATCCCAGACAGTGGTGTGCACACAGCACCTGAATCCCTGGTGCCAAATCTCCTGTTTAGATTTGGCCTCCCTGCACCAGCTGCAGTACAGCTTTGTTATCCTTACCACAGGAAGGCCTTTCCTGGCCAAAGAAGGGGCTGCTCTCCCTTAATTCACAGAAGGTGTTCAGATACTGCTTCCCTGGAGACAGCAGTATTTTGAGAAAATCAAGGATATATGAATCTAAAAACTGTAATGAGAAAATACACGGTAACGCCCATGCCTATTCTCCTTATGGTTTTGTTATCAGCTGAACTATGTTCATACTGTATAATTTTAGGTAAGGTATCATCTTTGTCAAACATAAAAATGGCTGCTGGCAAAACACGCCTCTTTTTCCCACTCCAGTCTCATTTATAACTCTCAAAGATCACCATTAGGATAATAAAGTGGGGACCCTACAGGAAATGTGCAACAGTCCCAGTAAAATTCACCACAGTGTCCTAAGGCAGAAAATTCCCAGGTGAGAAGCTGCACTATAAATGGGACCAAGAGCCTGACTGTGCCACATTATTTTCGCCAGAAGTGGAAGGAAGAATCTCACTAGGGCAACAGGAACAGAAACAATCCTTCTTAAAGATAACCACACTGGCTGAAATATAGGTAAGGCTATACATTAGTCATGAAATATGGCACTGCACAGATGCACCAAAGTCAGGAAATTTCCTTTCAGGACTGGAAATGTCAGGCTTTACCTTCCAAACCACACCATGAGCCATTCCCATTCAAACCCAAACATCAAACTGGGAAATCAGAGGAAAACTTCTGAAGTAAACTGCTAGATACATACATGCTTAGCCTGTGCACATTAAAGCAGCTCCCCGCTTCCCGCAGGCACAGACCTGCCCCAGACATGTAACCACTGCTTCACGTTTGTTGGGTATTTTCCATCTTGTCTTGTGAGTGAGGCTGGCTTGCACTGCACTCCAGATGGAAAAAACCTCCACTTTCATTTAGTAAAAAAATACCGGTTTTGAAATTTGCTCTTGTGGCAGGAAAAAAGGAGCCTTTTTGAAAGCTTTCATTACAAGATGTGAGATAGATCCCCCTAAGCTGGTAGCAGCATCTTAATTAATCAGTGTAAGGATTGTGGAAATCCTGGCAGAAGTGCTCTGCCTGACTTACTCCTGGAGGTTTTGATCCGGAAATGCAAAAAATCTGAGTTGTGTTGCTTCGCTCCACCAAAACAGGTGAACTCAGAATAACCAAGTCTTTTAAAAAGTCTATTTTAAAACGTTGCAAACAAACCATGGACACACACTCACACAGACACTATAGTTTCTCTCTGAAAACCATATGAAGCAGTTTTCGGGATAGTTCTTTGGGGCTGAATCCTGTAAAATCAAGCAAGGAAAGAGAGAGGGGAAGAAAGTGGGGTGGATGGCTTATAAAGAAAGCATTTTCTGAGCAGGAAATGAGGACCTCAGCCTGGGTTCGTTGTCTATTGATCTCCTGTGTCCAGGCAGCTGATGAAGTGCTTTCTGGAAATGGCAGAGACTTGAAATATCATATGTATGCAAAACTTTAATTTTGCATTTAAAACTTTTCCTGAAAGAGGCCATAATTGTTTATTTCAAAGTAATTTCTTCCAAATGTGGATTTTCTTCTGGATCTCCTACACTATTTATTAAAAGAAAAAAAAAAAAAAAAAGAGGTATTTTTCAAATCTGGCTTGAACATTTTCTCTTTCAGGTAAAGCCACACTAATGCATTCATTTATATATATCTGCTCATATAACTGCTCTCTGGAATTCAGTTTAATTGCTGCCTTCACTTTTAATAACTCTTTAGGGAGCAGAAGTTTTTTCTCATTTCAACTGTGCCTTCACTTTAGAGTCACATTAATTCCTCCTGGCCATAAGATTGGTTTGATTTTAATATACTGCTGCTTTTCACCTGCCATTCTAGGCCTCGGGCTTTGGCAAAATTTGGCTGTGATTAACAATATGCTGCTCACTTGCCCTCCACCCTTGGATGTGTCAAGCTCAAATTTTTTGCTTATACTCTTTGCTGTGGGGTTTTCTTTTTAAAATTTAGCAAATCATCTTACTCTGCTCTGAATGCTGCAATACTTTACAAATCTAGAAGCAGTTTGTTTATTTTTTACCTTGAGGTACACTTCACCCTTTGAGATTAAGTATGATGGCTATTGCGTATTTAGCTAGTGTTTGTATGATGCAGTCTTCAACAAATTCAGATTTTTCCAAGACAAACTGAAATCATATTGGCCAGCTCTCACAGCCTCCAGCACTTCTTGTGAAAATCACCAATGGCGATACTTTGGACCTCCTAAAAACATATTTTTATCAGCCTTTTCAAAGGCCTACCAGTAGCAGCAGCCCTATATTTTCAGGGAGAAAAATTAATCAAAGGGAAGAGGCGTGCAAATCAGGAGAGCAGAGCTGTTGACATTACCAGGGTGAAGCTGGAAAACCAGCTTGCCAGAATGAAAATGGGAGCTTTACTTAGGGTAGAGTTTTTGGGGAGAGTATTCGCTCCCTCGGAACCTTTTCACCTCTATGGCATGTGCTGGTGGGACATCTCTGCTGCTGTTGCTCATTTTGCTCTTTGGCTGAGCAGAGCTCAGCTTTCAACAAACACGTCGGACTTCATGTAACATCCAGTTCAAACCTCTTTTTTCTCTCCCCTTCCTCCTTTGCCCATAAATCAAAGAAGAAAGGATCAAATGGGCAAAACAACAAAGTGGTAAAGTGCTCACTTCAGGGTTGTAGCCAATCTAATTAATTTTTCATTTAGGTCTCATGTATTAGAGGCCAATCAATCGAGGATTATGTTTACAGAGTTATAGAAAGAGAGGAGACCGAGTGCTCATTTGCTTTCTGGGCTGTCCAAATTAGTCAGTTAAATGATCCTGGGGGAGATCATAAAGGGTATTAATAGGTTCTCGTAACTACCTTTCTTTTAATTATAGACCAAACATTCAACACTTTCCACAGTCCTTGAATTCCTGCCTGAAGGGCAGAGCTGGCCTCCTCAAAGCCAGATGGATGATGGTGATTTCTGTCACCCATCTTTGGGACAGTGCAGAATTTCTTCATCTCTGAGAGCATCAAAGCATGTCCTTGGGCTCAGGATATATATACAGCAGGAACATGCAGTAGCTGGCATGCAAAGAGTCCCACCAGACTCGACAGGCCCAAGCATTTCCTCATTCTTAGGGAACAGGAAAAAGAATATAAGAATGCAATCAGATCTCATTTTCAGGACCATCTATAGTTCCAGAAGAGTACAAAGAGGTTTTAAGGAAATCAGAGTAGAATCTGCCTGTGCAGGAGTTACGTTTTTGAATGAATAGCCCTTTTGGGGGGTGATTTAGCAGATTGTGCCCACAACAGTAATGCAAGTGCTGTGCTATTGCAGCTTTCACTGCTTGACCTTAGCATTGACAGAGGCCTTCTGAGCTTATTGCCCCAAAAGTGTTTGACTTGTGAGGTACCTGTTTTGTCTTTAAAACTTATCTGGGCTACACCATGTATGGGTCTTACAGTATTAATGGTCCTTAATAGCAAAGAGTCAATGCAGTGGCAACGAAGTAGATGGCTTCAAATGACATGGAATATGAAAGAAAGAGAAAGAGTCACTTGGTCAGCCTTATATGACCTTTTCCTACGGTCATTTCCCACAGCAAGTTCCCAAGGACTTTTTTAGATCTGAGATGACCAGCACTGAAAAGTCACTTTCCATGTTCAACAGCCAAGCAGAACACAGGGCTCCTCCTGACAAACACTGCTTGAGAGTGGGCAACACAGGGTAGCTTCAAAGGCAGTTTCTCTGCCTTGTAACACGGGTGCTAAAATACAGACCTGGTGCCTATGACACCTGTGTTGCACAACAGATGCCAGACACAATAACTAGAGCTTTCTGCTGCAATTGTTCAGGACAGAAGCAGTTCTGACAGTTCCAAACATTTCACACTCTTTATAACATTATGACTTACGACATTTCAGCAATTTACACCATAAAAAAAATCTCAAAATAGCAAAAAGCCCAGTACATTAATGCAATTGTGTCCCAAAATGCCATTCCTTAAGCTTTCACTTCACCTACCACATCAATGTACTTGCTTGCTACGCAACACGTTTCCTTTTCTGGAAGTTCACAGAGTTCTGTCATTTTGTGTATGAGATATGGTTGGTATTTCAGGGAACTGAGGGCACAAGGAACAATAAATAACACAGAAATAGGGGGCTGTGCCTTTTTGTTATATGATGGATTTCTGTATTTGAGAACAGAGCTTGAGAGTGCTCAGTTTCAGTTTTTATTACAAGCTCAATGACTAGACACCCTAAAACCACAGAAAGCAAAGGGCAGTAATAGCCCCAAACAGTTGCATCCCCATGTCACCCCAAATGTGCAGATACATTCAAACAGAATAACTCCTTTGGCAAGGCAGTCTGATCTGAATCAGTTCAAGTTGATGCAGAGCAGGTCTCATGTAGATAAACCCTGGCCTGAGAGGGTCTAAAGCTCTTTTAGCAAATGCCTGGGTGCCTAATTGCTCTAAGCAATGTGGAAAATAAGGAAACTTGTGAAATTTTCTCATATGGCCATTTTTATTGCATCCAAATAAACTTTTCCAGCAAGGTGATTGTTCTTTCTGTAAAAAGATTATTTACAGTCTTCAAAAACACGGTCAACTATAATCACTGAAGTCAAGCTGCCTTGAAAATGTATTGCCTACAGACACACCAAAACCATAAAACTCAACACTGGAGCTAACAAAACCAGACTTAAAACAGAAAAATTCTTTTAAGAACATCCATACTTGCATACTACACTGATGTGTGACATCAACATCACAGGTCAAAACACTCATCTTGATTTTTTAAAATTGCTTTGGATCAGTAGATGACATGCTCCTCTGTTTTGTGCAACTAATTATTTCAGTGTCTAGTAAGCATAGGAATCGAGCTTAGGCAAAGCCTGCCTCTGTTGCCCTTGTGGGGGATTTCAGCTGGTCTTTACTGACAATTAGCCCAGGGAGGCAGACAGGGAATAGCTGTAATTATTGTGGTAGGAAAAAGTAGGAAGGGTTGGGCTCTGCATCCACTTAGAAGGAAACGGGTAAAAAGGATGGTGATGTGGTGGCAGAAGGCATTTACCTGGGGCTTGCAATGTTTTTGTTGACTGATTTTTCTTTTTTGCTGGGGTTTTTTGGGTTTTTTTGGTTGGTTGGTTTTTGCTTTGTTTCTCTTGGGTTTGTTTGGGTTTTTGTTTGTTTGGTTGGGTTTTTTCTAGTGTGTGGGTCTTTTTGTTTGTTTGTTTTTCATACAGAGGTGCCTTCACGTGAGGTAAAGGTGCAGTAAACATCCCAGCTGGTCCCAAGATTAATTTGTACTCCAAAACTGGACCTTGTATGATATGAGTGGTTGCTTGTATATTCTTATCAATATCTAGGCAAGCAAAATATGTACTTATATCTGTTGCTTTAATCTAAATATTACAAACTAAAGATGAATAGGATGCTGGCACCATATTCTGTAAACCACAAGAAACCTAGCCTAACAAATCACACCCGGTGAATGCCTGAGATCTTTAAGCAAGCAAATGGAAAAGGAGTGGCTTTTCCTTGCCTCCTGGACACTAGCCACCAGCAAAGGCCCAGTGTTAGTTATCTTTGCTTGGTGGCTTGTGATGGGAAATGAGGAGTCAGGTAATTCAACCCTGCTCTGGGGACCATAATGAACTGTGGTGTGGTTTTCCTCCACTAAATTCATGTAATGAACCTGATCTGCAGGCAGAAATAATGGCTCTGAAGCAGATGGGGATGTCTTTTGGGCTTATGCAGGTGCATCCACATGAGCATTTGTCTGCCAGGGATAAAACGCAAACCTGCAGTTCCTCTGTGCAAGGTGGTGGCTGCTCAAAATCACATCAATGGAGAGCCGTAACATGATGCTGTGTGGTTCAGTGTCTGCTGTAATAGGATTCACACCGAGATGGGTGGCTATCAGTCCCCAAGGCTTATGGGCTCTAATGAGCAATCTTCTTCTAGTCACTTTAGAGCTGTAATGCTGTATATGGGATTTAGGCTTTTAATTACCAGTTTGGAATAAAGCTTTAATCCAGTATTCATGTTCCTCAAAGGAAACCACTTTTGAAGTGACATAAATCCAAATTGTTGGGCTGACAAAGTTACTTTAATCCTCAAGCATTTTTCCTATTTATTATTTTTTTTAATAAGACAAAAATAATTGATCAAAATAAACCACTTAAGAAAAAAAAATTGAGATGGCAGAGTATTAACTCCTTCCCATTTGTGAAGCTATTGATCAAAAAAGCTAAGGTGCCAGTAAAAAGTCAATCCAGCCCTTCCTGGCAAGAGCTGTCAGCAATGTCTTGGAAAACAGGAGTTTCTTATCTTTGTGCTCGGGACCGTGCAGGATGGGAACTAAAAGCAGTTGTCAGGGTAAGTGCTTTGCTCTCCTTGCTTTACTCAGTCACTCATGTACTCTCTCTTCTGGAAGAACAGTAGGCTATTTCCCACCAAATCCTTTTGGCAACTACCTAGATCACTTCCTGCCTTGTGTCACTTTTGCTGGGGAGAGCTTGAGGGCAACAGAGTCAGGCTTTGCCTATACTCCATTCTTATTTACTTGACACTGAAATAATTAGCTGCACAAAACACAGGAGCATGTCATTTACTGATGCATGGCAATCTTTTCTGCCTCACTCCCTTGCAAGTTTTTTGTAGTCTGGCCTGCAACTCACCAAGTCTTTTGCTCCTGGAGAGCCAAGAAGACCTGGGGCGGGCCTGGTGCAGGGTAGCATCAAGCAGGGGTGGTGCATCAGGTGCACTCAAGTATCAGGTGGTACACCACAAAGCCTGAAGAATGGGCTAAATGATGTGGTGGTTGTTACAGGCAAGATGATGAGGAGCCAATGGAGATGGACCCTCCAACAAAGGTGACAGGGCACATGATGGTGGTGTTAGTGCAGCAGGCCTGCACTTGTCTCCCAGCCGTCAATAAAAGAACTGTGGAGTTTCAAGTGTTTGAGCCCTTCTTCCCCATCCTGCATTGTCCTCCTCCCCAGCCCTGGAGCCTGCAGAGGTTGCATCCCCTGTGCACAGAGTTCTGAGGGAGAGGGGAGGAGAGGGCCTGACTTCCCTGGGGCTGTTACACAGGGGTGACAGCACAAGCATGGCCCCAGGGCCATCTTGGCCATTAGGGACCTGGAGGTAGGTTTCATGCAGCTTGAGGCCAAGAAGTCTCAAGAAGGATTGCTGCCTTCAGTTACCAAATGCATGGCTGAATGTGGAGTCAGACCCCACTCACCACCCCATGGTGGCACATGGTGAATAACACCAACTGAATCAAAGAAGCTACATAGAAATGCAAGACAAAGAGGAGAAAAGGGTACAATCAACTCTCTCTACCACACATTCATGGCTGCAAACCCCCAGCATATGTAACTTTCCTAAGTTCTTTAACCAACAAATACAGAATAAACACTATGGCTGCAATGAAATCTTGCTAGTTTTTAAAATTCATTTTAAAGTATAATCATCAGCTTTGGGCCCTCCGAGGAGCAGAGGAGGGGACTTGCTTTGAAAGACATCCTTTACTCTTGGTTCATGTCTGAAAGGCACTCCTCGCAACCATGAGGCCCAGGAACTTATTCTTCTTGAGAACAAACAAAATTTAAAAGCTAATTTCTGAAAAATCTGAATTTTTCATGCCGGCCACCTCAGCATGTATGTCTGGGAGGACAGCTGATTGACATTTCTGACAGAGCACTTTATGCAGCTGCCCAGACTTGGCATGTCAGAGCTCTTTAGTTACGATTTTAAGTAGGAACCTGCAAAACTTTGTTTCTTATAATGGTGTCTGACACCATACAAAGCTAAATTGTTTCTGTATGCATTTGCCTACTAGTCTTTCATCATGACTGTTCAATCTGTATGAAATCAGAACAGGAAGGAAAAAATGCCATGGAGATGAAAGGAAAAAGGAAACCCATTCCACGGTATGATAACCCAATTCAGTATAAAAAAAGAAATTGCTACCCAGCAAGAGCAGATGTTCCCTACAGCTTATAAGCACTCCATCAAACACTAAGTCCCTGGTCATACACAAACTTGCTTACAACTTTGATCTCTACTGTCACCTATGTGAATAATTTCAGTTCCTTATAATAAAGCCTATAAATAGGCACCTGTTATTTGCATTAGAGCAGAACATACAGATTATAGGTAGGGTTCTGGCTTAGCTGTACAAATGTATGAGGTACCTGCATACACACAGGAAAATGGACTGACCTCTAAGAGGTGTAAACTATAGGTATTTTCTCTTCAGTTCCCATAGCAAAATGGACTTTGTCTCATATATCACAGGCTCACCTGTCTTAAAAAAAAAAAGTTCAGAGGACCTCACCTCCAGTGCTATTTGAAGTAAACTAAAAGGCCTTCAAAACACCTTCAAGTCCCTGCGTATGATTTCCTAAAGCACCTGGTTCACATACATCCCACTGTATCATCTGGCTGTGGTTCTCTATTCCTAATGCCTATTTGAAAACGAGTCCAGATTTTAATCGAACTGGATCTCACATAACATATCTGGGTGCCAGCCACTGTATACTTCATGACTGAACAAGTACTTATTTGGAAAGATAACAACATAGCTGATTTTCTGCCACTGCTCAGCATTATTGCCAGCACAGGGATGTCCAAAGGGCTGAGGGTGCAGCAGCTCCTAATAGCTGGTCTGTGTTTAAATGAGAACTGAGCTCCCAAATGGCCCAATTCTGTCAGGACCACGAAATTTATCTTGTATTCTGACCTGGATTGTACAATGAAAGCTGAACTCCATTAGGCTAGACACATGTATTTCATTGACTTGTGCTTTATACATTTTTTTTTCAACAGCAGAAAAAGCCCCTCCTATTATTAATACAGTTTTCAAAGACAGTTTTTAAGGAATGAGAATCTGGACAAAGGAGGCACATTTCAAGCAGCTCACCATATGCAACCTGTCATCAGAAGTGATGGATTAATCAGAACATGCATTTCTTTGACAGCATAGCTTGAAGGGCTTAGTGAGCCCAAGTTCTTTTCCCCTCAATCATGCCTGCCTCTGTGAGAGATTTCTTTTCTCTTCCCTCATCCACCCAATGTCCATGGTGACTCCTCCACACCCAGTGAATTGCTCTTGTCCTCCCAGTCCAAAATCCATCTGCTCTCAAGAGACGAACTGTGCCACCCACCTAAACAAAGCAGATAGTTTATCTGAGTTTGGTGGCATCAATACACCATTTTTCCATCTGATGTCTTAAAGTACACGGTAGAAAGACTGTCATTGTAAGACTAGACCTCTATCCACGTCTCATGTGGGAAAGCTTTCCTGCTGCTGGACAGCAAGAAAGTTTTAGACATAATTACCCAGCTGAGGTCATCAGTTCTTTTAATGAGTTTGCTGAAGACCACGCTTCCCTGATAAAAGGCACATGGAAGACAGTAGCCTTCATTATCTCCCAAACAGAAGCAAACTGCAAAGGCAGGGGAAAAACAAAAACCCTATGCAAAAGAAACAGAGAGAAAATGCCTCTGATGTCATGTTTTAATCCCATGAAGACAGAGGCAATGGTAATGCTGCCATTTTCCCAGCAATGACAGATGGTGGAAACTCCTCTCACTGCAATGTTAAAGGTGTCATAGCATCTGGAGCTACAGGTTTTGACAATCTCCATCCATTTGTAAAAGTCATCTTCAGAAGAGAGAAAGTTAGAACAAGGAGAACATAGGCTCACTGTCAGCAGAAGAATTAATAGCTCTTAGTAAGACTGACTGCCTCCTCTTCGCTCCTGCTCTGTATTGAAGACACATGTCAAGCTTTCCCCTCCAAAACACTTTTGTGAAGAGATGAGGGAATTGCTCTTGGCTAGGCCAGCACACGTGGCAGGTCTTCAGCCACAGCCAGGCACAATACAGAGCGCAGCAGCACAGCTCACCATCCCCAGCTGTCTAGCAGGGCTCCTGATGAGCATCTGCCACCCAAAACACAGGGCAGGCAAAGCTGTGCCAAAACATAACCAAAGTGGTTGCTGTGACTGCATGACATCAGATCCCCTACACAGAAAAGGAGGAGATAAGGAAGGCTGGGAGTAATATCCTTGGGAAGATAAAGAAAGGAGAGAGGAAAAACAATGACTGAAGCAAACAGCAGCATTAACAGACTCAAAGAGCTGGAAAGGCTATACATGGTGACCAGAAGAAAGGCCCTGGGAATCTGCAAACATGCAGCATTTAAATAAGCAGATTCCATGTGGACCTCTGAAGTTTACCGTCCTTGGCCTCCAAATACCACCAGACATCTGGCCAGAGGATTAGAGATGATTGAGCTATGTAAAACTTAGCAGCAACACATACAGATGCAGTAGAACTAATCTGCTAGCAACCAAAATAAATACAGAGCATTCTCCCCACACAGCATGTGCTGGTAGAGTCCCTTCAACAGCTCTCTAAGTTGGGCTTAAATGCTTTAATAGCCAAGAAGGGTCTCTGTCAACCTGCCTAGTGAGCCCCTAGGTGTCATATGTTGCATCCTAAACAAAGTAGGTGGGAGGGAGCCCAGGGGCAAGGGCTGAAGTAGGCTCTCAAGTTGTTTGCAGCTGCAATGAAAGAAATTCATGAGCCAAAATTACTAAGCTCAAATGCTTGTTCTGTTTGCAGCAGATTTGCAGTAGGAGTCCAACCGAAGAGTCCTTGAAATGGCTACCAAGTGTCCCCAGGGTAATTGTGCTGGCTAATTAGTGGCTGGAAGGTTAGCAAAGCAAGGGTAGTTTTGAGTGGCAGCACAAAATGAACATGTTACTGAGGTTCATAAAAGCATTAAAATTATTATCTCGTTATGTAATAAACATCATCCAAAGCAAAGAGATTACAATATCCAGAAGAGTGGAAAATCCTGATGTGCCAAGTTATTTTCAGCTAATCCGTATTAACATGGTAAACCAGCACATTAGCACACGGGATTGAAGTGGAACCCATAACCAGGCAGTTGGAAATATTTTGTTTTGAGAGCAAAGATGATAGCTTCCAGCATCAAAAGAGCAAATACAGCATAGCATACTCAGGTAGCACCCTGCACTCCTATGTTTGAGGCAGCCAGTCATCTAGAATAGCTCCACATCTTCTCAGATGTTCATTGAGTGAAGTGGGATAAGCACAGAAAATAATCATATGAACTATTTAGACAAATAGACTTGCAAATCAACTCCTCTGTAGTCCCGACCTCTCTTATTCACTCCAAAAGCTTTCACTGTGCCAGCACGGCTTACTCAAGGCCCTGTCCCTACCCATGCCTAGGCCTATCACTGCTCTGTTTTGGCAGCCAAAGCACAGGGAAAAGACAGGGAAGGGCCATGGTGAGGCTGGATTAGGAATCAGCACAGTGGGATCTTCCCTTGTTTCCATTCCTAACTGAGAGGAGTCAGGTATCGAAGTGCCAGAGTATTGCAGACTGACCTTTTCTCAGCTTGTGAGCTACACAGCAAGGTATCGGAGTACAGAAGAAAGCATCCAACAGCCCTCCTGCCAGTGGGGTCTATCCAATGATACATCATCTCCAGCAGTAACTCCCAGCAAGGAGCAGGCCAGTTAACAGCTAATAAGCCACTGTGGATCCAAATCTTCCCCCCCGTAAAGTCCCACATGAAATTTAGGCTTTGTAAAGAAAAAAAAACACAAAACCAAAACCCAACAAGTAATAAAATACTTCTTATGCAAACAAGATTAACAGAACATATTATAGTCTGAGGAGAATGCTCTGGCTGCATGAATCTGTAACAATTTACCTGATTCACTTATGGTTTCACCATTCGAGTATGTTAAAAATAAAAATATTTCACTCTTATCAGGCATGACAATGTATCTGTTGATCTATCCTCCATAAGTACAGGCAGAAGTTATTATTGTTGTAAAGACAGGAAAACAAGCCTATTATAGACAGTATTGCACTCAGACTCTACAGATTGCAGTTTATGAACCAGCTCTGGGCTTTATAATCACTGCCTGGATTCATCTGTTACCACTTAAAATTTGTACTTTGGAAATCTATAGATCCCATTCTGCTGGTTTGGACTCACCTGCTTCTATATTTATTTTTTATGTTGCCTCAAGGGGACATGCATGATGTCAAGAAGTCTCCTCTTTGATGGTTATTCGATAGGCACACAGGAACTTAGGTCAATAGATGCTACATTATTTCATTCAGCCTGGTATACAAAGGAAACACCAGGAAATACCATTTATACTATGCATTACATTAAGCAGATGTTCCTTTTAATTAACTAAGATTTGCAGCCTGGTCATAGCTCCCGTTCCACATGTAACAATAAATAACTGGTGAAATTGTAAGTTGGAGAAGAGTTCTCATACAGATGAGGATCTCTTCAATGCTTCCGAGTCATGTACCTGGTGTAAAATCTTGACGTGACAATGCGTGTGAGTTTGGTCTTGTTCCTGGGACTGTGTTTGACTTTTCCTCCTCAAAGGGAATGATTAAGCTTTTCAGAACAGCTGGGAGGATTTTATTATCAGAATAACCCTGTGGCAGAAGGGTCTGAAACAAATCAGTTCCTTGCTCCCTGCTTGCTTTGACCCCTTTGCACAGGATGTAGTCTGGAAAAGATCTCCAGCAGATAGAGACAGAGGCTGCAAAAGCTTTCTCCCACATTAAAAAAAAGAAAAAAAATTAAGACACTCCTATGTGCCCGTGGATGAGCCTTGGTGTGACACAAGGCATGAAACATTGAGAATGTAAATGGATAGACACAGTAGGCATCCAACATATCCCAGGGAAAATCCCACTCCCCTGCAGGTAGCTGGGATATCAGTGATATACAGAGTTTTTAATGCTATTTTTCTTACTCTGTGCTGAAGTAAATATGTTTGTCTACAAAGATGCAAGAAACAGGAACAAGGAAGCCTTTGAACACAGCCTTTGTGGCATTCCCCTTAATGATTCACCTATTAGTCGCCTAATATCAAAGTTCATAAACTTTAAAGGTTGCAGTTATGAATGGGTCCCGTGGTCCTGGGATAAGAAAGTAGTCATCATACATAAAGAATAAGAAAATAGTCTTACGTGATGCTGCTCTCAGCTGGTTTTGGTTCTCAATAGGCATGTGTGAGAAGAGAGGAAACCCATTTAAGGAAGCCCATCAGCCCCAGCACTGCCATCCAAAGAGGAGAGATGCCTGCCTGTATCAGCTTGCCTGCCAAGAGACCAAATGTATCCATTTCCATACACTTTCACAATAAAGTTGTCTTTTCTTACAGATAACAGCTATAGCTACAGTATGAGCACCAGACCCAATCCAAAGCTGAGTATTTAATACCACTGCCATTGCTGTGGAAGTTTTCCTTCACTGGAAAATTACAAAGTCTGTCTCCTTGCTGTTTTCCTCTCTAGTTATGAGATTTGAACCCCCCATTTAAAAGCAGTGTAACTGGAATAATTAAATCCTCATGTTATTAGTAGACTGTGATCCTAGGTCATGGATGAGGTGCCCACAGCACAAGCCTTTCTGTAACTGGAAAACATTTTAAAAGTCACAATAGGAATTCAACAGGCTCACTACTCCTGTTTCTCGGGAGGATTCCTGCTTTTCTGTAATCAGTAGCTTTATGCAAGCAATGACTTAAATAGGAAGAATTAAAATAAATTTTATTCCAGAAATTATTTTTAAACACTGGTAACTGTTCATTGCTAATTTCCCTGGGCACATGAACAAAACTGCTTTGAAAATGCAAGAATCAGGTGGCAAATGTCAATGGCACGGTAATGGAGACATCCTGGAACTTACCCTACAGGCATAAATTCACATGCCATCACGCCTCAAGCAAAAGCCTGAGTAAGCAGATGGATTAGTAAGGTAAAGGTCAACATCTGTTTTCTGCTTTGGGACAAATAGGTGAAAAAATGAATGCCTGGAGATCCCCAGATACTTTAGGTATATTCTTTACCTTCAGTCTCATTATCAGCTGCCATGAGTAGGGCTAGCAAGTACCTGCTCTGGGTTTCTGTGACCTGTCACCAACCAAAGCACGACTGGGTGCCAAGAAGCAGGGAAGAAACTTCAGCTCATGTCAGAGAGTCTGCTCTGTAAAAAGTGGAGAAGCGCAATGAGTTTTAAACCTGTGATGGCAAGGGGTAGGCCCAGCTGGAAAGGAAGAATTTGGATGCTGAATGAAATTGGTTGTGCTGAGGATCACAAAACATAAGTTGTGCAAAGGAAGGAGAAGTATTAATTAATCAGACTAGCAGAGGCCCGAGGTGTTTAAGAAAACCAAGCAGGAAGCATAGAGGGCAGGAGTTCCTACATTGGTCAGTTTCCAGCACTGTCTTCCTCATTAACCAGGAACTCATGCTTGGAGTTCCTAGGTATTTGACAGAAGAGCCCCTCAGTGGCTAGACAATATAAATGAGAAAACAAACCATTTTGGCCATAAACTTTTATTCTCAAAAAGTATTCTTCCAAGACCCGAAAGCATGAGACCAGGAATACCACACAGCAAGAGAAATACATTTCAACAGGCTACCTGGTGCACTGTTGGTGTTTGGTCCTCAGACCTGGGGCCTTCAAAAATCTGCTCTTCAGGACATCGGCTGTGTTTGGGAATATGCCAAAAATCACAGTCTCCCATGCATGAGCTTTATATTCCCTGATATGCAAATGGTGATCTTCAGGCTTTTTGATAATAATTCTTTAACATACTGTAGTGACATTTTAAAGACCCTACATTAACACTTGGAAAGGAGGGAGATTTCTTCTTTCTTTCTTTGTTAATGAATTATGAATATACTCTGCTGACCACCACTCAGGAAAAGAATAATTGCCATTTAGAGGCTTAGTCAAAATGTAGTCTTCAAAACAAGCAGCCTGATTTTTAAAAACAGTCAACCATGTAGTAGAACAGACAAGCCCCATTTTTATAGATAAGCATGTTAGGTGGGACTCATAAAGCAATATTTTGATTTCTGAGAAACATTAGAAATCTGATGGAAGCTATATTTCCTGTCCATCAATAGCTGCTGAGTTCTAATCATCTTCATAGATGGACTAAGTCATTTAGCACAGCAACAGAAAACAAATATTTTCAAAGCTGAGCCCTCAAAGGTTAAAGGAGGTACGGTATTGCAGTGATGTCACAAGCAATTTCTTGAAAACACATGCAAAAAGATTAGAATAGGTGCCAATTCCAAGAAGAAAATAAACTATTGGAAAGAATGTAAATTGACAGGTGTTATTATTCTTCTCTTGACCAGTCCTTGGTATCTCTCAATTGTCTTTTTTTTTTTTTTTTAAGGATGTTTCCATAGTGATATTGCAGAACCTGCAAAACTGTCCCAGTTAGTCATCACTGGAGATCAAAATATATTATGAAATGAGTTTTAATATATTATAAATTATACATACTGCAACACCAATTTCTATTGTAAAACAGGCTTTAAATAACATATTATGGAGCTAAAGTAACTGTCCCACAGTTCAGGTAGAAGATTGCTTTGTATTAAAAAGTCTGATTTTTCAATCTCACTAATGGCCCTGAGAAGGAGTTATTCACTCTGAAATTTTATCTACAGGCTTTTATTCACTGCCAGGATTCTTCTGAGCAGCTGAGGCTGGAGGGAGACACAGAGTTAGATTCAGTGCCACTGCCTGGGCACCCAGTGTTATTCAAGACACTGTAGAGGAGGCAAGACTCTCATGTGGGGCCAACAGAGGCAACAAAGGGGCCATGGGAGAACTTTGCTTTTCCAGACAGCCAGGAGTGATGCCCCAGGGCACCTCTAATAGTATTAGATGCCTATTTTAGACCAAACTGAGCCAAACAAATGTATTTTACCTTACCCCAGGAAAAGTGAGAGTAGAACAAAACGAACCAGATTTGCTTTTAGAAAGGGTCTTGCCATAGCATTTCTCTTTCCCATGTTTGGGAGTGCAATGGGGAGCCACACAGGGAAAAAAGCCTGAAATCCCCCCCTGAATTCTTTCTTCCATCCCATATAGTGGCATATTTAGCGACTACAAAGCCAATTTGAGTTTCTGGGCTGGAGAGAGCCTCTTTGGAGCTAAAGCCTGACAAGGAAGATCCCTTCACTTCCAAGTTCCAGCCACAAGCCACCCAATCCTAACGTGCTGGGACACTTTGCTATGCACTAAAGGCAGGAGCCTGTTGTATCACCTTGAAGACAGGTGGTGTTGTACCCTGTGCAACAGTCTGCTGGGGTTAATTAATTCCTTCAAGAGGATTTTATTCCTACAAGCGACACAGAAAGCAAAGCATTATAGTATAGTGGTTAAAAAAAAAGCTCCCCCAAGCCCCCTGACTACCTGTGCTGGTTTGACTGAAAATGAGTTAATTTTCTCCATGCAGTTAGAAACCTTTATTTTTCATGGCTAGCACAGTCATTATTTGGACTTTGTTTGAGAAGAAGAGATAACATCTCAGCACAGAGTTAATGTTTTTAATTGCTCTGGTCTGAGAATCAAGGACATTCTGAGCCTTCTGCCCACAGGTGTGAGGCATTGAGGACGGGGGGCGTAGATGGGGCAGACCTTGACTGACATCCAGACTGATCAATGAGAGTATTCCATCCCATTAGCACCATGCTTCATATTTAAGGGGAGTCAGAATCTTCTGCTCTCTCCTGCTCTTGGGCTCTCTCTCTTGCATTCTTCTTTGGGGAGAGTTCGGTTCAAGACATTTAGTTCAGCCTTATGCCATTTTTCAGAAGCCTCTGGCCCTTTCTGCCTTTTTTCCTCTTTTCTCTCTTTGGGATCAGCTGTTTGGGACCAGGGTGCTGCTTCTTGGGACTGGGTGCTCGGTGTGGACAGAGTTCATGAGGAATTGCATTGAGTATCTTTTAATTTATATTCTATTTCTATTACAGATACATATATTTATATATATGTTTACTAGTAGTGTATTAGTATTTTGTTATTTTATTAAAAGTTTCCCCCTTCCCTATCGATTCTCACCCCTGGCTAAGGGGAGGGTGGGGAGGAGGTGAGTGAGCAGCTGTTGTGGTTGTATTGCTGGCTTGGGTTAAACCATAACACTACCAGAGGTGGTGGTTGCAGTTGCTGGTGCAGAAATGCTTGCAACAGCAAAAAAGACCTTAGCTTGCTCACTGGTGACAAATGGTTCACTGAGCATAGTTTGCATGCAATTTGCACAACACCATTGAGGCACATAGGTTGCAAAGCACATGCTGCTGCCTTACGGACACAAGGCTGTAGCTCTGGGAGAGGCAACTCCTGTTTCTTTTCAGAACAATGTCCAGCTGCTTGCACGGCTGCTGAGCCAATGCTGCAGCACTACCACAGAACAAGTAATCCAACAAATAAACATAATTCCTAACAACAAGTAGTCTCCTCTGTCGAGGACTAACTTTGAAGTGCCTTGCTGATTTTATAGCCACTATACATGAATATTTTGAGCTTAAAAGTCACTGCTTGCAAGAACTTTGGTTGTTAAAGTACAAACACTTGCATGGTCCCAGTGAAGCAAACAGGGAACTCAAAAGTCTTAGCACTTCAGTGCCACCTCCAGGGTGTTTTCATTAACAGCCAACTCTCCTGGGTACTCCTTAGTGGCTGGATGACTAGTGGCCAGCCTAGTACAAACATAAGTGCTTGGTACTGGAGGATTTATGCTGATCTTCAACATGCTGTGTCAAATGCAGTTTTTCCGATGGCCCTTCAGGACTTTTTGAAGCCAGTAAGCAGTAAGGGCAAGAATACTACACAAGCCATGTCTCTTAGCAAGCAAGTTACAATCTTTACAGCTATCATGATCTGTCACCCTGAGACATCAGGCGCTGTGGCCTTCACTAAGCTTTTTCTGACTTCTTTTTCCCACAGAAATTCAGTGTCTATGTACAGAGGGCTCACATCACTTACACCAGAGCTCTGCATAAAACTGGTTTTCTGAGCAGCCAACGTTTCTTTCCTGACTTGCTAGTGGAGCAATGAATTTTATTAATCTGGCTTTTATTCACACCAACTTGAAAGGTTGGAACTTGTAGCCTGAAATAGTTTTCTCATTTTAACAATGAGGTTTTCCTGCTGATGGGTATCAGACACTGCTGAAACCTCAAAAGATAAACATTATGCTCATAGGTTCCTTAGGCATGGTAAACTCTCTATCTATCTTGAGGCTGTCATGCAGGAGGATTTTGCAGAGAGTCCTCTGCTTGCTGCTACAGATACACCACTTCAGATCAAAGGTTTACTAGCCTTGCCTCTAGTTTTAATCACACACCTCATGCACATGACACACAAGAGCCCTGACATTGTGTGAGCTTATCCTAAGTCTCTTCAGGAATACAAACCTGTACATATTTGAGTTGTACGATCTGTAGGTTGTTTATGCCCATATCAGAAACCCATCCTAAATGAATTCTGAGCCTGAGGTTTTTATGCTTATACATTATCCAAGGGTTCAAACAGACACAGCTTCCTACTCAGAAGATAACAAGCAAAGCCAAAAGAGTCAATGAATTTGCTTTGGTTCCTTGCCCTGCCTCATGAGCAAGACTCAGCCTTGCTCCCTTTGACTATGGAGTGTTGCAAGTCAGCATTTGTTTCCTGAAGAGATGTAAATAAAGATACAAACTGCATGGGAAGCTCAGTCTACTTCTGAATAGAAAAAACCTAACGGACTTCTCCCTAAACTAGATTACAGTTCAGCCTATTATGGTCTTCTTGTTCTTGACACTCTTTCTGCACTACCAGCATTACTGAGGTTGTCAGCCTGCACATAGCTTCTTCTCAAAGTAACAGAAATTGTGACTTCTGGTTGGTGCCCAATTTCAAAAGCAAATTCCTAATTCATACAGGAATTAGGAAATATAGCATCCTCAAATACAAATGCCAACCCAGAGTGCCCAAACTTAGGGTCATCTATGGTAAGAATCAGGCCTCTCTCTAGTATGCTGAGCGGCCATTAAAAAAGCATTAGTTAACATTGAAAACTCAGGCTTGCTTTACCACCACCATCCAACACAGGGATAAATCAACCCTTAATTTTCCCTGGTTCTCTCCAGCTAAACTAAAAATCTCATTTACATTGAACCACAAGTCTTCTGGGGCATGAGGGAAAATAAAGACAGAGATGAATCAGCATTTCTGATCAACAAATTTCTCTGACACAAAAGAAAGAAAACACAAACTTGAACCAATGCAGATCAGGAAAACACTGAATGGGGAGGACTGACTGTCTGGATGGGCCACTTGACATGTTGGCTTGATCATCACTTCACACATACTAAATAAACACATATGAGTCTGCTAATATTTAAATTATAGTACCACTTAAACTGCAAACTGACTCTAGTCAAGCATTTACCTTTGAAAAAACTGAGAAATATAGCCAAAATAGGTAAGGAATGAAACCAGCAGTAATTTAGGCAGATGTAAAGAATGTCTTGATTGTATTTGAACACTTTGAGGTCCAGTTGCCCTGTATGCCCTGTCAGCTTGCCTTGGGTGTCTAAGCCTGTGTCTTTGCATGTATTGCCAGCAGCAGCTTCACCACTTACTGAGGCTGGAGAAAGAACCTGAGTAGTCACTGCATGTTCAGAAAGACATCACAGAGTTTGGAGATGAGCCTGAGTGATGTCAAATGATGGTGACCATGTATGATACAGTGCCACAACACTGACAGGTGGGGAGAAGAACATGGCGTACACAAAGCTGCAATGGTTTGGGCACATACTGCTGCCCACTGCCCCTTACTGTACCGAGGATATTTAATGCAAACCAGCCTTTTCAACTTGCCAGTTGTTCATTTTCAGCATCTTCATCCAGAACTGCAGGCCCTGAGCCCAAAACTGTTATACAGAGACTGGCACTGCATACTGTGAAATGAAATCTGGAAAGACTTTAAGAAACATTTACTTTCACCTTAAGGCCATCTCATCTTTCAAAGAGAGATGAAATGACAGGCACATAAATGACAGTTAGAGGTTTTCTCTGATTTTTATTTTTTTTTTTTAATGTATATTCCCATTATATAGTTGGTTTCACCAAAAGGAAAAGGGGGGGCAGGGGGAGGGGAATAGATTTCCCATTTTCCTTAGCCATGTTTCTAGAAATGGTTGGATAATTTTTATCTCTAATTTTTCCAAAGAATCAGCCTGAGACACAGTGTAAAGACTGCAAATCCCAGGACAACAGAAAAGCTCTAAATACCTGCTCCCAGTTCAGACTTTTCCTGCAACACTGAACACTACTATAAGCAATGCCTCATAGCATTGCCAAAGCAATGCGTGCCCTTCCTCACCGAGGTCTGGTACCTGGGGCAAGCCCTTGGAAGGCTGCATTTCCTTTTCTCCATCTCTTCAGGTGCTGCTGGTATGCATCCACAGCCAGATAACAGGCACTTCTCAACGGCAGCAGAGAAGAAAATGCAATGCAGAGGAGCCCTAAGCCCTCACAAAAGCCTCTGTAGGCACTGCAAGGGCAGAGAACTCAGGGAAACTGAGCTCAAAACTGTACAAAGAGCACTTGCTACTATTTTCATTTGCTTCAGGTCCATCTAGCCCCTGTGCTGACCAACCCGCAGTACCCAAACCCACCCAGCAGCATCACCAGGAAGAAGTTTGCATATTTGTTGAAATTATGCAGCCTGTGGTGCAGTGAGTGGCTTCATCAAGACCTGGGAACAAGAGTTAGTGTGAGTGAAAATACAAGTTGCTCTTTGCGTTGTTATTTTGCAACCTCTAAACTGCATTACCAGCAGCATAGAGGAAAGGGATCTGGGGTTCCTGGTGGACAACAGGATGACCATGAGCCAGCGCTGTGCCCTTGTGGCCAGGAAGACCAATGGCATCCTGGGGTGTATTAGAAGGGGGGTGGTTAATAGGTCGAGAGAAGTTCTCCTTCCCCACTACTCTGCCCTGGTGAGACCACATCTGGAATACTGTGTCCAGTTCTGGGCCCTTCAGTTCAAGAAGGACAGGGAACTGCTGGAGAGAGTCCAGCGCAGGGCAACAAAGATGATTAAGGGAGTGGAGCATCTCCCTTATGAGGAAAGGCTGAGGGAGCTGGGTCTCTTTAGTTTGGAGAAGAGGAGACTGAGGGGTGACCTTATTAATGTTTACAAATATATAAAGGGTGAGTGTCATGAGGATGGAGCCAGGCTCTTCTTGGTGACAACCAATGGTAGGACAAGGGGTAATGGGTTCAAACTGGAACACAAGAGATTCCACTTAAATTTGAGAGGAAACTTCTCAGCGAGGGTGACAGAACACTGGAACAGGCTGCCCAGGGGGGTTGTGGAGTCTCCTTCTCTGGAGACATTCAAAACCCACCTGCACACCTTCCTATGTAGCCTCATCTAAGTGTTCCTGCTCCAGCAGGAGGATTGGACTAGATGATCTTTTGAGGTCCCTTCCAGTCCCTAACAGTCTGTGATTCTGTGATTCTGTACTATGGAAATGAGGCTGGCATCTCTGCAAGACTGAAAAATTCCAGGAAATTGTGAGTTGTTGGAAGATTTTTTTTTTTCAATGCCAGGTTTAGAAATTACAGATGCTGAGATTATAAAGACACATGAACAACCTGTACATGTACATTCACATTTTAAGTATGTCAGCTGGTTTTAGTATTTTTAATTCATTGTTTTCTTTCTTAAAAAGAAGGCAAATCGAAGGCAAATACTAATCCCAGCAGACACAATAATATTCACTGATTACTTACTAATCATTCACATTCCTATAGAATGGCACTGAAATAAAAAAGCTTTGTAGGTGAAACATCACTGGAATACTAAGTGCCTTAAGACAGAATATACTAGATGATCAATAACCTTTTCTTACTAGATATTTAAATTTTGAAGAAGAGATTCTTATTTTTTCCATACAATTAGCCTAGTTTAATTGGACTTGGTTAGAAAATAGATGGAAGAAAGAAAAATCCTGATTATTTCTTAGATACTTATTAATTTCTCTTGTAATTTAAATATTCAAAATTGCACTGAAATTACAGAATCTAAAAAATGCCAAAGAGCTTTAAAGTCAAATCACTCATCTTCTACTCCCATCATATTTTTTCACACTGGCAGCATTTTATTGTGTGAAGAAGGAAAAAAAAATCTCATTTAAATTCTTATTATTTTTGCTATTGGGGGAGCACTTTGTGGATAGCAGCTGGGCATCACTGATGTTAGTGTAGAGCGAACACTGCAAAGGACAGTCATTGTCTCAACATCTTCATATTCAGGACAGCTAAGGCACACAGTAGATGACAGCAAAGGCCATCAATACATACACGGAAAAGCCTAGGAGAGTTTTCTGGCTTTCAGTTCAGCTCACCAGACTTGCTCAAGCCTCTTCAGGGAGAGCACAGAGAAGGGCACTTTCACAGAGTTCAGCTGGCACTAAAGAAAAACAATTTTCTGAGGACTGGCACTTCAGTGATTGAAAGGAGTAATTTGAGTTTGTCTTGCAACAGGAGTAAACAAAAATTTTTACCCACATGGTAACCAAATGGCAGCTGTAGAGGTTTCTGTGATCTCAGACTAATTTTTGGAGGTTGCTGTCTATTCTCTGAGCATGGACTGGTGAGGGATGGCCACCTGTGGATTTCCCTCACTGCTTGTCATCAAAGGACCCAATTTCACTTGCAGGTCTGGCATATGTCATGAAAACTGAAACCTCCACCCAGAAACAGGACTCAGGCAGCACACTCCAACACACTTTGTCAATAGGTTACACTCTACATCAAACCTGTATCAGGACCAACACTGTTCCTGGTTTTCTAGCAAAAACATTGCAGCCTATCTTACAACTAGTCCAAAAAGCACACAGAGTAAGTTCCTCTGGACATAATTTTACAACAGCAGGGAACACTCTCTAAAAGTTCAGTTTATTTATAAAGGTCACAGCTAATGTAAGTATTCAAATATGAGAGGCAAATTACTCCAGTCTTTGTTGAAAAAATAAAGCTTTTTTTCTCACACGTATGCAGTGAATGGAGGATGTGGCCTTCACAATGTCCTATGGCATCGCTATCATGATTATTGCAATAGATGTGAAAAAACCATGAACTATTGGCCATCATAGCTTCTGAAAACAAGTAGAACAAGTTATTTTCCCAGACTCTGCTAAGTATTCAGATTCCCAGTGTCCAATTTTTTATATCAAAGAGCATACCAAGAAGAAAAGTGACGCAAACATGAATCTGTCCAGGTGACAGCAACTGACAATGAGCTGGTGAAGGACAGCCCTGAAAATGGATCTATGAAGTGACCACAAAACTAATTTCATTTGCAATATAATCCTGACTCTAAACTACAGTAGAAATGCTAATACGTTAATCTACGTCTCTAATGTCACCATTCTAATTTAATACATTACTAGGGAGATAAATCTCCAAATACATCCTGCATAAATAGTGTGCATTGTTATGATTTTCTTACTAAGCTGTGGAAAATTAACATAGGCATTGCTAGCAGCTTCATATCCTAGCACAAATGCAATTTGTTTTGTGTGGTGTAATGCTGTACAGATATACAGACAAGTTATGATATAACACTAATTTTTGCAGACAGCTTTGAGACAGTTGACCATCTGAAATTGTAATGTGCTGTCTGATCCTGTCCCTTCTCAATTCAGCTCTTCAGCATGACACAGGAGCAGCAATGGATATTTTTAGCTGAAGAATCAAGGTGGAAGATGGCAATTTGCCTTTGTGTTGATGAGGCTTGCAGGGTGGTGGCTTTGGGAGGCAGGGGACAAGTCACAGATGCAAGCTGCTTGTGCCTCCTGGCACTCAGGCCCTTTCAGCAGGCACAGACAAAAAGTGGCAGGACATCATGTTTCTTGTCTTATGCACTCACACAGCAGCTCTTTCCTCCACTCAGTCTACTGGTGTAGTAGGAAACATCTGCTTGTCCTATTTTTACATGTCCAAAGTAAAGGGACATTTTTGCTGATCACAAAGCAAAATACCAAGAAATCTGCTGGGCTCCCAGATAGGTCTGCACCGTGTTTGGGTACCCCAAAACAGCTGGAATCTGATACAAGAAAAGGTACCTTGGAGCAGGGGTGCTGAAAGCTGCAGCCTGGGGATGAGGCCAGACAAGTAACACCCTGCAGCACCGTTATATTTAATCCTACAGTCCTTCCACTTTGACTGTGCTGATAACATCCTGATATTACCATATAAATTCATAGTGTTTTGAATACAGCAAGCAGAGATGGCCTCACATGACAAAAATGACAGTAGATATGGAAAAGGTATAAAGAAGGGCAGTAAAAATGGTTAAAGGAGTGAAATGCCTTCTATGTAGAAAGGGACTTAAAAGAAGAAGAGGGATTCAGCCTGGAAAATATGACATGGTAGAGGTCTATAGAACCATGAGCAGCATGGAGAAGGGTGTAGGAAATGATTGCTCGGCATTTTCTGATGAAAAACCTCAAGGCCATCAAATGAAATAAAAATTCACTGAGTTCAAAAGCAGACCAAAAGAAGTACATCTTCATGAGATGTATGGTCAAGCTGTGCAGCTGAGACACAGGATACTACAGATGCCAAAAACTTTCTGGGAACTTGAGAAATTAATGGAAGAAAAATTCTTCTCAGGTTGGGAAAGACAGAGATGTTACCTGTGGTTCAGGAAATGCCTCAGCTAGAGATCAGCAGACGTGGAGGAGCATCATGCTCTGCCCAGGCACCCTGAGCAGTCTAGCTGCAACAGTCTGACCTGGACAGCCAGCACACCCTGGCAAGGGATGTTCTCTGCTGCCACACTGCACAATATTTGACTCTCTATGCGTGCCTGAGCCTCAGCTCGCATGGAAAATGGGGGAAATGCATCAAAGCAGAGCCTGGATTTGCGCAAATCTGATGTTTGTCCAGTTGCATACATTGCACCCTTCCTGCCCTTACATTCCCAAGCTCAGGACTTGCAGCATTGCAGAGATTTGCCATTAAGGCAGGTGTGTGGCACAGGGCCACTGCAATGTTTCCTTCCAGGACAGAGGTGCTTTTGACTTGGGGTTTTCCTTCTGCAGATGTAGCTCTTTCTGTTGCAAACAGTGTTTGTTTTAGGTTGAGACAACACAGAAAAGAAAGAAGGATTTTTATGTAAATGGGCACATGAACTTGTTCTCTTTGGAAAATATTGAGATGATCCTGGAGAGTGCAGAACTGCTGTCTGACATGGCACATGCTGCCTCATGTAACAATGCATGTATTAGGGGAAAAACCCCATGGCCTTCCCAGAAGTGCTACCAGATAGTACCTGGAAATGGGCCAGGGGTAGAGCACCCAAAGGAAATGAGGAAGAGGAGGGCAGAATAAGTGGTACAGATGAACTGCTACTCTTCTGAGACACTGGAGCATGGTACAAGCCCCAGGTTATTAATTATTTCAGAGTCAGGACAAAATAAGAAAAAATGGATTTAAATTTTTGTGTCTACATGTTTGGCCTCCTCTATACCATTGAACTTAACCTGAAAAGGCACAGAGTAATGCATTTGCAACCCAGATGTTTGCCTTTAGCTGTTTGCAGCATTTGCAGCAGCCCATTAAATGTGATGCTGCTAGCTCTGCTGCAGCCTCGTGACCACTCTTCTCCAGGACCAATGGACTCAAATCCGAAAGACTCACTGCTGAGCTCCACAAAGGTCCTCACTGCATGGGACAGCAGCAACACAGTGTGAGGTGACAGTCTGACAGCTTCTTTTATTGAGTATGGTGAGGAAATGTAGAAAGGAACCCTCTGTAACAGCAAACCTGCTGCAGTTGGGCAGTGCGAGTGGCTCTGGAGAGCCACACTCCAGCATGCAGCCAGCTGTGAAGCAGCGCAACAAGTCAAGACTTCCTCCCTTTCCTACACAAAGATGCAGCTGCCAAATAATTAATCTACACCTGGTTTTGCCTTCTTTGACCAAATGCTGTGCTGCCATACTGCACAGAATTCAAATCAGCAGAGCAAGTTTGATCTTTGCCAATACGATGGCAGGTTTGATTAATCTCAGCTATAATATACATTCCAACTGTGGCTTCTGGCAGTTTGCTTTATTTCAAGATCAATGAGAGTGTTCTTGTGAAGATGCAAACTGGGGGAGTGGATCTCATTCACCCTTGGGCTTGGAAATCCCAGTTCATTCACATGCACACAACGCTCCCTGCAATGCACTAGGAGTGTGATGGCTGAGTTTCGGAAAACTTCTAAAGCTGATGCTAAGCCTGGAGCTGAGCCTGGTGCAGGGGGTAACCAAGGTGGACCTGCCTGCCCCATGAGGATGGCTCAGATAGCATCAGGCACTTCAACAGTGCATGTCTATGCACAGGCAAAGGGATCACAGCCAGTAATGCTTTATAACTTAAATATTGAAAATCAGCAATTATCTTTTCTCCTGTGTTTTTTCTAGATGCTTTCTGCAGCCATTATATGCACCTGTGGCTTGAAAGTCCCTATAAGGACCAAAAGGGTGCACAGCTCAGTGAAGACTGAAAAGGTGATTGCAATGCACTCAAGGGCTATCCAAAACTGACTCCTGGGGGTTGTCTCGGGTGAATGGACTTTAACAATAAGGGTATAAATCAAAGCACCTGGATTTTATGTCTCTTTCTGGCCTCCCAAGTTTAAGAGACAAAACGACTGGGTAGCAGACATGCAGAAAAAAAAAAAAAAATGTTTCTTCTTTGTGGGAGACTCTTGTAATTTCCACACTTCATTTCAATTCAGAAGAAAGCATTGAGTATTGAAGTATAGAAATGTAGTATGAGAAAAAAGTCTCAAATGTTTCAATTGGGGCTGAAACATCTAATCCAACTTCAAAGTCTTTATCTGCCAGCATACAAAAAAAAAGGCAAGACAACATTTCTAAATAGAAAACAGGCTCCAAAACTAAACAGCACTTTAAAAAAATCAAGATTTTATTTGCTAGAAATCTGATCTGGAGGAAGATGGTTTTGGACAGATATGTGAAAAAATAAACTTCTCAGATGGCTTCTTTAAGAAGCAATTTTAGATAAGCATTATGAAACCACAAGTAGCATGATAAGCATGCATGCCATATTTCTTCACCCAGCTGCAGCTGGAAACTAAGCAGTAAATACTATTTATTTATTTTAATAGTATGCTTAGTGAAAGTATTACCAATATTTCCTAAGCCTAAAATCATCCATGAATGTATTTTACCATGACACTCAGCATTTTTATAATAATTTACAACTTTAAAAGGGTAAGCTCTATTGCTGTCTGTCAAACCAACAACTGGGGAAGTGCAGAATGTTACCATATGAAGCATGATGAAATTTATTGCTGCAGTCATTACTACATATTGATTTTGTATATAACAACTCAAGGGGAATACCAAATGGATTATGCCCATGCTGGGCTCTCTCTCTCTGACAGGAAGCAGACGCGGTAATGCCAGTTTGCAAACACCACTGCCACTCACTTTCCTCTAAGGACGGGTTTTTCTGAAAGATCAGCATCACTCTTTCAATTGGCACATCAGGTTTTGCTCCATTTTGTGGCTACTCCAAGTTTTGCTTCATTTTTTTAAGAACTTGCAGCTCTCAGCCACAGCAGCACAAATACCAATCTGCTATTAGTCAACATATGACTTTCAATATTTAAATCAGGTTTTTGGTCATTTTACAGTGTTAGACTCCCACATGCAGTACTGAATCATGGGTTGTCAAGGTGTCCTGGTTTTGTTAGACGTAAGTTTCTCTTTTAGTGAATTTTCCTATTAGCTCAAGTCTTCTTACTAACTGCACTTTTCTGAAAGCTAGATACATGTTTTGATAGACATAGCAATGGAATGCAAGGTCGCTAATAAGGATGCACGTCCCGCAAGAGGGGTGAACTGAAACAGGTGACTGAAACTGACTGAGTATTCCATCCCATTCACGTGAGACTTCATATAAAAGTAGCAGATCATGAGGTTCTCGTCCCTTTTCCTATGGTTGACATTAGGAGAGGACCTTGCGAGTAGTCCCTGCGAACTGAGGCCTAGTGACAGACTGAATCTGGTTCCGGTTGGCTGCAGAGTCCAGTCTGGGACTTCTGGGTGCAGGCTCTGCTGCTGCTTTAGCAGTGCTGATCTTTGCCAGGACTTTCAAGATAGGTTTGGTATATGTTTTATTATTTTCTCTATTTTATTAGTAGCATCAGTAAAACATTTTTTATTTTTTCCAACTATTTCTCTTTGTCCTTCTTTTGCCTTCCAATTGCCTGTCATTGGTGGGAAGGGGGCCTAAGGGAGGGCTAAAGGGTGCTGGGGGGGAAAAGGGGGTTAACAAAACATCTGCCACAGTTTATCGTCACTCTGCAATCAAACCTTGACACAAGGTTTAAAGTAAGGCAACAATAAACTGTGGCAGATGCTCTGTTACCCACTCACCCTCCACTCTCTCCTTTAGATTGGAAAGACGATAAGGCAAATAAAAAGAAAGGAAGAGAGACTTAGACTTCGAGTTGGAAGGTTTTAAAGGGTTCTACTAATAAATAGAGAATATATACAAAATATACAAAAGCAATCTTGAGTGCTCGATGTGGAGTTGGCATCACTTCAGCAGTGGCGGAGCTGGGTGTGTGGAGCTGGTGTTGCTCCAGCAGCTGCAGGCCAGGCCCCTGGAAGTCAACGGTGGGACTTCACAGCAAACTGGAAACTGGATGCAGGGATTGCAAGGCCTCGGGCCTAGCATCACAGGCATGGGTGACAAGGTCCTCTTCAAATGCTGGCCACAGTCGAAGAGAACTTGACCCTAGTGACCTCCATCTTATATAGGGGGTATGAGGATTATGGGATGGAATACTCAGTGGGTCAGTTTTAGTCACCCGTTCCATCCACCCCTCCTTCCAAATATGTCCTGTTATCAGTTAACCTTGGTTACCATAGTAATAAATATAAAGATGAGCTTCTTCAGCATTCCGTTGGTCCTCTTATCAGCACCAAGTACAGTGTCTGAGAAAAATATGCAGACACTTAGAAGGCATTTAGCTGAGAGGAAAATTCACTAAAAGATAAACTGGTCTTGTTTTTAACAAAACCAGGACACAGGTCCTAAGAAAAGAACTGGTTGAAGAATTCTCTTTAAGTTATTTAATCATTTCTGCAAGATATAAGCAAAAATACTTTTGCACAGCAAAATCTGAAGCTAAGTGTGTTTTCTTGGTTTGACTTATGTGGTAAAGCAGCATTTTAGACAGATGCTAATTTAATTTTTAACTGATCAAAGACACATTTCATACTTGCATAGGAAAACTAAGTATGAAATTTGATTTAAAGAATCAGAGAGGTGCATTTCAATATTTAATTATTTTCACTCTGCAATTAGGATGAGAGATGCTGAAATACAGTTTCCCATATCCTTATGATTTTAAAGACTGGGAGTACCTCGGAATTTTCCCCTAATTAATCTGGAAAGACTGATACAGTTATTTCATTCTGTTCTTTCTACCATTTTTACTTAAAAGGTATTTATTTAACTAAAACGGAAATTGCTTTTCTGTTCAATCACTAGTCCAGGGAATGGAGCATTAAAAAAAAAAAAAAAAAAAAAAAAAAAAAAAAAAAAAAGTTGATTTAGCATGCAAGAAAAGGGGAAATTACCAAGCTTGTGACTGCAGTGCCAGCTTAGGAATCACCTTCCTTCAGATAAACTCATCAGTACAAGGCTATGAATGATTCTCAAGCTTTGAAATTGCGATAAAAATACCTCAACATGTCCATTTTACTTTTTCAGCCCCACTGCAGCAGGAGAGTGAGTTATTGCAGCCCAACCCACAGGTGTAGGTCAAAGATGGGGTAAGTACAGGAGCGCTATTGACTTCAGCTGACACAGCAAGAGTCACCAGCAATGCCAAACAGCAAGGACCTGAAGAAGATAAAGTAGCTCCAGAAAGCAGTCCTTTGCAGTTAAGGTAGTCTCATCCTCCTAGATAATTCTCATATATGATGTGTTTGGTTCCCTCCCTCCATCAGGCCTGTCCCTATGAAAGCTGGCAAACAGTTGCTTGCTATGGATGTTTTACAGTGGATGGCTTTCATGTAAAATAACACCTCTGTTTCAAACCCCCTCAAGATACTTTCCCTCCTTCAGGCACTCCTTTCATTTAGGGCCAAAAACATGTTATTAGTCATCATTGGTTCAAACTGTCGCATCCCCTCCTCACTGTGGATATTGCAGGAGCCCAAGAAAGGCCACTAGGATAAGAGACCACAAAAACAAACAAAATCACAGCAACACTATAACCACTTCTCATAGACTGCCTCTTCCCACCACTCCTGTGCACACAGTCTGGGTAGTCACTACATTACTCTTGCAACAGGCAGAAGCAGCTGAGTCAAACAAGCAGCCCAGAAAGCTGCCTTTGGGTAGTTTCCATCTCATGCCCTTAGCTTGGCTCATCTCACTACACAGAGGTATTTCTTACATATTTCTGCAGAGGTTGCAGGAACAGTTCACAGGCAGAAACTCAGTTTATACTACCTTAGGAAGCTGAAAAAGCTCTGCACTGGCAGCCGATGGCTGAAATTCATACTCTGTTTTATTCCTTTCTTTGAGTTTTCCCCCTCTGTTGTGTAGAGGCACAAGCAAGGACCACATCCAACAGCTGGTAACAGGAACTGTACAACAGCCATGATACCATGTCTCTGCAGGGATCTAACTCAGCACCCACATGCAAGTAAATATATCCCTTTGCATACATCACCTGGTGAGGATCAACTAGCACAATGGTATATTCTTTCCTCACATTTTTCAAGGTAGTTGAGCTTTTTCCTGTAGTCTCCCAGGAAACATAATGCACCCACGAAACCAGACACGGCACACAGGGCTAAAGGTACAAGGGTGCAGAAACTAGGGGATTGGAAATTACAACCTGTGGAGCAAGCAATCATTTTAAACCCTGCTTTTAAAGCCAGGCTAATCTCTGTCCCATGCCTCATGCACATCATTACTTTATTTGGCATGCTCAGGCCAGGCCATAACCATGGGGACATTTTAGATCTGCCCGGCCAGGCATGCTCAGGGCACACACCTTCCCACAGAGCCCACTCTCCAAGAGATCAGCCAGCATGGTCAAGGGAATGACAAACATGAGCATCACTGGCATGTTGACCTTGTGCATTTGCAACAGCATGCACATGGCTATATCATGCCTTTCTGCTTGGAAAATAACAACCTAAAATCACATTATCCATTGCTCAGATTTTCATTTTCCATCCATCTTCCCAGATGTATATCCTTTTTGTTTGTTTTGTTTTGTTTTGTTTGTCTGTTTTGTTTTCTCTCATTTGCTGTCATTCTTCCCTTACATACAGCAGCCAGCTGCTGGACACTCAAAATCCCTCATGAAGTCACTAAGTAATGCCACCACTTACTGCTTTCCACCTGCAGTCCCATCATCACTAATTACGGCTTCCATAAATTAGTTCATTGGTGACATCTAAATGAAGCCATTTACAAATTGTAGTAATGCCAGGTAATAACTACATCTTCTGACTGCACAAGAGGTATGGCACTAATTTAATTTTATTATATGCATGTAGGATTTTCCCGTGCTCTTTTGAGAACAGGTGCATGGTATACCAGAGCTCCCTGCATTCACTGCAAACCAAGGAAAAAGAGGAAAAGCATCCTGGAATTCAAGATCTTCAGTTCCTGGCAGGATAAAGCATTCAACCAATTTGTACATTAGCAACGAAACTGGGATTTTTGCCAACTTTGCTTACACCCACATTGTTCTCTACAACACCCAGACACCTTAGCTGTAAAAACACTGCTCAGGGTGAAAGGTTGCAGCTAGAAAGCAAAGTAAGCTTTTTAGAAAGCCCAGTAATGCCTTGGCTAGACTGTGCTGCAGAGATGCAAGCTCACATTGCTAGCGGTGGGGTGGCTGGGGACTGGCCAGGAAACCCTGGCCACCTGGTTGCAGAAGGCTCTGGTACCATATTCCCAGCCAGCTAACCCCTGTGAAATGAAATCATGGCTCCCACTGCAGGACTGTCAGTCACAGAACAGAAAGCTGCAGTTTTTTCTCTAAAAGCCAGAGTTTATTTGGTAAGCATTCACTGCTTTAAACCTACCATCCACAATCCAGAGCATGAACACTAGGCAGTTATTTTGGAAACAACCACACCACAGACCTTCACTGAAAGCATGGTAGACAGATCAAGACAAAAAATTAATTTTAAAAGCCCCCAAGCACTAGTTTTTCCATGGATGCTGTTTTAAGAGTTTGAAGTAAGGTGCTTTTTTGAAAACAATGCTTCCAAGTGCATTGATTCTTTCTTGCTTGCAGAAAATCCAGAGTTAGGGTTCCCATTGATTTATGTCACATTTAAAAGCCTCATGCTCTTGAGTTATTCCACTACATTTCAAGCCAAACAATTAATTATTGTTTTTTAAAAACTACCTAGTACATAGAAAGTTTCTGCAGTGACACACATCACTATGGAAATGAGTCTCTTCAAAAGATGCTAAGCATTCCTATGCCAATGTATTTCACAGATTGAACCACTCTGATTGTGGGAGATTTGAGGGATGTTCTTGAAGTTAATGTGTGGATGGGTTTCTATTAGATGGAGATTTATTTCTGAACTAGCCAGGCCCAAAGGAATTTCAAGGCCAGCTCGAAAGCTGAAAACAGGACCTGCTGTGGGAGTGAGGCAGTTCTACAATAACAGGGCCTCAACAAGACGTAAATCAACAGACCTATTAGCAGTGAGACTCGGGTGCGTGGACAGCTCGTGAACATGGACAATAGCCAATCAGCCAATGCATGCTTGGAGCGTGGACGCGTGATCAAGAAATAACTGCATATATAAGGAGGCTTGTTTCTGTAATAAATGGCTTTGCTTGAATTCATATTGGATTGTGTGAAGTCCATGAGTTTTTGCCCTCGCATCTGATATTAGCAGCCTTTGTAGCACAATCACGCTAACATACAACATGTCTGGAACATTTTGTCACTTAGGTGGCACTTGGATGTCTAGCCTGAGAAATTTGTTGGAAGTCAGTCTGAAAGAACATCCTATTCACCTGTCACATAAGCACTTTATGTGACGAGGTAACCTAGATAAGAAGAGGCTAATTGTTTGACCACGTAGATACAGAAACATTATTCTTTCCCTTTCAGTTAAAAATTCATAGGAAAAAAAAAATAAAGGCAATATATTCTATCAGCTGAAATACTCGTACTTGCATGTGCTGTTAACCTGGAGGTAACTTCCAGTTCTCTGCCAAAGTTTGGCCACCGTTCTCACCACCACCATCTGCAAGAATTTTCCCTGTTAAACATCCCAGCCTATAGGTTTATTTAAATGCTAAAGAGTTTCTTCCACCACTTTGAATCTGTGCCTAAGCACCTACAGGATGAACAGGGAGTACAAGGACCCTCACCTTTTTCAAAAGTGCTCCCTTCCCTTTTTTTGCCAGGTGCTTTCTCCACAAGTGGTGGGCTATGAGGCACTGGCCATAAGCCACATGCAACATGGAGACAACACCATCCTTAGCCCTGAGTTTCAAACTACAACAATGAGAGATCAGAGAGCCTGCCACAAAAAAAAGTTGCATCAACTGTCACCTTTTCCTGATACTTGCCATAAGATATGAAGTTCAAAGAGTCCTTTTCAGCATCAGTTGCCTCACCGAGCCAAGGACAAGAGCTGCACTGGGGCAAGCATCTATGGCACATCCAACAGCAAATCCACGACAGCTCAGGAAAGTGTCAGCCACCCGAAGACATACTGTAGCTGTCTTTTCCCAGGGACATCTGCCATCCTCCAAATGCCTAATTAACAACAGCAGGTAAAGAAACTGAAGCTCCCTCCATCCAGTCTGATTTCACCAATACAAACATCTCACTGCTGTGGTATGATTGCATGTATAACAACTTCATGTCAGGCTATTAATGCACTCATTAGCATTCGCACAGGACTCATTCTGCAGTTGCAGTTATTGGAACAGAAGCATATGATCAGTAGGAAAAGAAAGCCACCAGAAAACCAAAAGCTTTTGGAAAAAGGAAGGTGACTGAGGTCAGAGTGGCTCAGATCAGCCTGGCACAAAGAAAACAACATATTTGCAGTGACCTTTCAGCCCTGCCCTGCTATGCCACCAGGTTTGCTCTAGATGATGGAGCTTTTTTTGGTGTGTGTGCTTAACAGTAAAGTCTAAAGCCAAAGTGGCACATGGATGTTGCCAGAGAAGATGGAGCTACCCAGCTGGCACTCCTGGATAAAAGTGCCCCTCAGGGCACAGGGAGGGGAACAGCTCCACAGCCCCAAAGCACAGGACTGTGGGTACAGGAGTAAAAACAACTCTGCAAAAGCTCAGCAGCCTCCTCTTCACAGCTGAGCATTTCTGTATGCCCCACATGTCATGGGAAGTCCCTCACAGCACTGAGATCCAGCTCCAGACTTATTTGCAGGGCCCCCCTCAAAGGCCTCATTGCAGGGCAAAGCAAGGACAAGACAGGCTGCTGCAGCAGTTCCTACTGCCCCATTTCATACCAAATGCAGCAAAACAGAGTCTTTCTAGCTAACACGCAGTAACAAAGGCACCCTAATTGCTTTCTAACACAGCCACAAAGCAGCATACACCCTCAAAATGCACATGCCTGCTTCACTTGCACTTCAAGGAGCTCCAGGAACTTCAGCCGATCCCCATGCAGCCAAAGCCCTCATCCAATGCCCTTTCTTCCCAGCACTCCCACTGCTCCTACCTTCCCCAGGTGCAAACAAGTCCCCTCCATTGCACAGCTGGAGCCTTCTAAACCATCCCACAAGTTAAAAACCACAAAACTCACGGTTTTGACAGTAACCATGTGGCAATGATAAGATTTAAGATGCGTGTTAAAAATCTCAGGCTGGGCAGTGCTTCTTCAGATCATGATTTTCATGTTTCCCTGCTAAATATCTAAAAAATCTCTAGTGTTTTCCCAGTAGGGAGGCTTTTTTAAAAATCTACCCTGGCTGATATTTTTTAGTTTTTTTAAGAGTTCATCAAGCATTCTCTTAAATTCTAAGTCTACTTTTTTAAAAACTTGTTTTTGCAGCTACAGTATCCAGAAACATGTATGTTATTTATTTGCTGAGTGCTAGATTGGTCTGCAATTACAGGGAACCCTGCATATGCAGGAATCCATCAGGCTTTCAGAAAAGCAGCAAATACCTTAAGAATGTGATAGCTGGTGACCCTGCAGATCTATTGCTATGATGATGGGTTTTCCCCTGTGATTGTAACAAAAATCATGAAATTACACCAAAGCTTAGCTTTACTCATTGTGGTTTAATTTGTTCACTAGAAATAAGCCTGGAAATTCAGCTATAGGCAGACTCCACCCTGGTGACACCACATCTGGAATATTGTGTCCAGTTCTGGGCCCCTCAGTTCAAGAAGGACAGGGAACTGCTGGAGAGGGTCCAGCGTAGGGCAACCAAGATGATAAGGGAGTGGAGCACCTCCCTTATGAAGAAAGGCTGAGGGAGCTGGGTCTCTTTAGTTTGGAGGAGACTAAGGGGGGACCTTATTAATGTTTATAAATATATAAAGGGTGAGTGCCATGGGGATGGAGCCAGGCTCTTCTCGGTGGCAAACAATGATAGGACAAGGGGTAATGGGATTAAGCTGGAACACAAGAGGTTCCACTTAAATTTGAGAAGAAACTTCTTCTCAGTGAGGGTGACAGAGCACTGGAACAGGCTGCCCAGGGAAGTGGTGGAGTCTCCTTCTCTGGAGACATTCAAAACCCGCCTGGACATGTTCCTGTGCGACCTCACCTAGGTGTTCCTGCTCCAGCAGGGGGATTGGACTAGATGATCTTTTGAGGTCCCTTCCAATCCCAAACATACTGTGATACTGTGATACTGTGATATAGGGCCTGGCTGTCTCTCTGGGACAGGATTGCTGCTCTTTTCGTCAATGCTGCATGACCGAGGAGGCCTGTTGAGCTCATCATGGCTTTTTCCACTAGACAGGACCATGCTCTTTCATCTGCCCTGTTTTCAGTTATTACCTCAAGCACTTGAGGGTGGATCCTGATGGATTAGCCCTGGTGAGTTCTGATACTGCAGTTGAAAGTACTGCCACCCATAGACACCTGTGCTGGAGGCAACCCCATGTACCCCCAGGAGCAGAAAGAAACTTGCTTCCAAACCTCAGTCCTTGAGTACAAACACTCCATCCTTCAAGTACTGGCAAACACATCTCTACCTACACCTACACACAGGACTGTCACCTGGAACACCTGGGACACAGGTACATGTCCCCTTTCGCAACTGCATGTGAGGGGAAAGCTTTTTGCGAAGAAGAGCACAGTCTGGCAGCAAAGCTGCCCTTTGAATTATGCTGACATACTTTTCCTTTCCTTTTTTTCTAAGCCCTTCAGCCAAGGTGGAGGTGCCTCTGGGAAAACACATACATTAAATTTTCCCCAGGTCAGCTCTGTTTTCTGGTGATGGTAACTGGTAAGCAATCTCCTGATCTTTATTTCAACAAAATTTTTTTCACCTCATTTTCTACCTGGTCCTGCTGAGGAGGGAAGGGAGTGAACAGCCAGGCAGGCACCAGGCAGATGGCCACCACCAACCCACCACACCAGCATCACAACCAAAGCAGCGCAGAGAGAGGATTCAGAAGGACCTCCCACACCTGAGGAATGAAACCTGGGACAACCCAGCCTCTGAAAACAAGGCAGTGACAAAATTTGGAGTTGTAAGCACATTTTTGCTTGTGGCCTGTAAGAGTTGGTCCAAAGAACAGTATTTGCCTCAACCTCACCGTCAGGGCAAAACGAAGGTGGAGGCTGGCCACAACCCATGGGAGAGAGGACGTGTGAGGTGCTGTTGCTTAGCATAAAAGACGGTTCCTAACCAAACCTCGGTGAGATCTCCCCACCAAAGGATCATGGATCACTACGGAGGACCAGCAGGATGCTGTTCATGACCTGGGACTATAGGGATGCCTTTGGACACGTGGTGGTAGCTATAATCCTCTTTCCTCCCTTTTCTTTCCCTTTTCTCCACTTTCTCTAAGGCGTGCTGCTTTATGGGCAAAATAATAAAGTTACGCTGTTTGATTGAATTATAACCCCTTGGCATTTTGGTCGCCTTTAATTTTGTGCTTTGAGAGCAAGGTAAACGAATCATCACGAGTCAACCGAATGGACCGTGACATGGCCCCACTGGCAGAGAGGTCACTGCAGACTTGCTGGTTCTTATTTGTAAGGAGGTCAGCATCACTTTTCTTTTGCATCTGTTTGTTAAGGGCTTGGTGTGCAGCCTGTCTTACTTCCTTATTCTAAATTCCAGGACTGTGGAATAAAAATCATTTGCTGTTAGTCAACCAAAGCTGTCTTTTCTCTCTCTCTATTGATTACTCCTGAATAATCAATTGACATTTGGCACAGTCTTATTTATAATAACTCAAGTCAGCAGCAACATCATTTAGAAATTGGCTACTAGGCATGTGTTGGTAATGAATCAAATCCATGGATAATTCAAATTCATAGACTAAAAAATTACATTTAAATAATGTTAAGGTTGTGATAACCTGACAAAAACTGCAAATTCAGTATGAAAACTTTTCCTCCCTCTTTGGTGGAGGGGAAATCCTGGAGAAGACATGAGAACAGACCAGCATTTGTTGCCTCCCCTGTGATTATGCAGCACGTTTGGGTTCAGACCAAGGTAATTCCACCTGTGCCTTGAGCTGAACTTCATCCCTCCTCATTGTGCACTCATTTCTAGTGCTGTGATTTTATCCTACAGCAGGCAATGGATGTATATTTTTACACAACAGATTGCTCGGCCTGGTACAAAGCCAACAAGAGTATGGTGTGTAAACCTCCCCTAGTTTTGTGGATTACAGAGCTGGTGGTGTGTTTATCTAGCTGTTGTGTGGACACGGGAGAGAACAAAGCCCCTGGGCATTCCCTGCTGGACATGAAGCTCCCACTAACACCCAGCTTCTGTTGCAACTCCAGCAATGGCCTTTTTCTCATTATTGCACCCCATGCCCAATTTTCCTATGAGAAGAGCCTGAATCTAGCATGGAGTGTTACTCTTAAACTTGCAACAGGAGACACCCAGATATTGTCGGTAACTTCACACTGAGCAAGCTAATGGTTCCTTAAACCTCTCTTTAAACAGCTGGTTAACCTGCTCATTTTCCCTCTGGATTTAAAAGCCACAGAAACCCATCCAGATGGTTGGGTGTACCTACAGCCAGCCCCAGAAGCGGGCACTGCCTGTGACCACCAGCCCTTTGCACTCCTCTGTCACCTTGTGTTGATGTGGGTTTTTGTTTTTTAATTATCACAGCTCAGCACAAACTATTTCTGGTTATTCTAAAGCCATTCCAACAAGTTATTATTTCTCCAAATGGAAAACAGGGAGTGCTAGTGATTGGCAACAGCTTTGTTTTGTTTTGTTTTGTTTTTTTTCAGTGGGATTAAATAGCTAACACTTCATTAAAGCCACCGTGCAGCTGGGTCAAAGTTATGGAGCTCTTCTCTGAAGATAAGGCTGAGATGATATTATTGGAACCTGAGCTCTCAGAAGTCCACAGTCCACAAACATGCCTTCTGTGAGAGAAATGGG
Organism: Streptopelia decaocto; assembly: GCF_964273445.1. Lineage (NCBI taxonomy): Eukaryota > Metazoa > Chordata > Aves > Columbiformes > Columbidae > Streptopelia > Streptopelia decaocto. The sequence goes on from NC_138658.1 coordinate 30,236,710, forward strand.
TCCTTTCTGTATCTCTTCCTGCTTGGAGAGTCAGAGCCAGAGAGTTTGGGCTAAATACAAATCCTCTCCCCTTCCTAGACACGAAGGGGACTGACACTTGCATTCAGACTCAGAGCACCATCATCTCTTCACCTGCCTTATTAAGACTGAACTATGCAGATAAACACATGAAATTCATTATTAGACACCTTAGGTAGCAGTAAGTTGATATAAGGCAGCTCCTCATGGTAAACTACCTTTATATAGATTGCCACCAAAAAAAATCAGAGAAAGTTTATGGCTGTGTGCTGGACTGAAAACACCACAAGCTTTGCAGTGGAATTTCAGTTATGGGAAAATGCACGGTCAAACCCTCATTCAAACCCTTAATTACCAGTGCTTAACCACCATGTACTATTGAAGGAAATTATAATTCACTTTCAAAAAGACCTGGTTCATACCTATAATTAAATTGATCATAATTAATTCCAACTGCTACTGCTATAACTATTGAAGAAGTGAACTATTAAAGAAATGCATTGTCAGGGATTGCTTATAGCACTGCTATGGTGAAAAAACAAGCACTCTGCTCCAGGTCTCCTTGCAGTTCTTCATCCCTTTATCTTCATTTCACTCTTGTTTTTTAACATGACCTTCTCCCCAGTCTAAGCCACGTTCAGATCTTGGACATTTACTAGGTAACATTTCTAAGGCCTGGCCTTTCCTGTTTACCTAAGAAGATCATAATTTATTGGGGCTTTGTCTATATCCCTCTTGCCAACTCTAAATGCTGTCAAGGGATCATCTTTCCAGCCTGCTGTTTGAAGTAACATGGACCTATTGGACTTGTTGGAGAGGGGCCAGAGGAACCACAGAAATTATTGGAGGACTGGAACAGCTCTGGTGTGAGGACAGGCTGAGAGAGTTGGGGTTGTTCAGCCTGGAGAACACTCCAGGGAGACCTTATTGAGGCCTTTTGGTACTTAAAAGGGGCCCATAAGAAAGATGGGGACAGACTTTTTAGCAGGGCTTGTTGCAATAGGACAAGGGGTGATGGTTTTAAACTAAAGGAGGGAAGATTCAGGCTGGACATGAGGAAGAAATTTTTGACCCTGAGGGTGGTGAAATACTGGCCCAGGCTGCTCAGAGTGCTGGTGGATGCCCCACCCCTGGAGACATCCCAGGCCAGGCTGGACAGTGCTCTGAGCAACCTGATCTAGGTGAAGATGTCCCTGCTCATGGCAGGGGGTTGGACTAGATGAGCTTTGAAGGTCCTTTCCAACCAAACTATTCTATGATTTCCCTCAGCAACCTTCAGCCAGACCCCTAATCCCATCAGAGAAGCCTTTCCCTGCCTGTCAGGCGCTTCATGCTCTGCTGCGGCACAGCCTCTTGCCCTGACAATGGAAAATATTAACTTTCCCCTGACTTACTGCCTCTGCTGCAATTTTCTGTGCATTCTTGCCATCTCCTTTGTCCTTTCTGAGCAACACTGGGAAAGACTAAGTGCAAGGAAAACCAAGGCAGGAGGAAAACTCTCAGGGTGCAGCGATCAGGACTGGGGGCATGTAATCAGGGAGGAGAGGGTGAAGAGAAGTTGTAGTTTCTTCTCTTTCTTTAAGCAAAATGACAGACTGAAGCAGGGGATTAAATATTCCCTTACAAATTCTGTGTTATCGTGGCAGTGCAGTGCACTAAAAGATTCTAACATTTCATTGCAGAATACTGTTAAATGTCAGGAGTCTTTCCAAGGATCAGTATCAAATATTGTATAATCTGCTAAGTAATCAACTATTAAAAGAATACAGAGCATATAATATTTCTTGACTTGCACAGTTTGCTCGTTGGCTTTTATACTTGTCTGCTTTCTACTTTCAGCATCAGAATACAACAAGCTGCTTTTATTCCGTCCTTTCACAGGGCTGATGCATTTTTGGTTTGTGTTTGAAAGGCAGGCTCTTGTAAGTGTATGGGTTCATATCCCTTAGCAGCCTTCAAACAAATCCAAGCCTTCAGGGCTTTTAGTACACTATTGGCTGGCAGAGCTGACTGTTGTTTCTTACTCCTTGTAGCTCTGCATATTGTTCCTCTGCCTTCATCTGCGGTGAGGCCAAAATCTTATTTGTTCTCTCATGATTTCTGGGTGGAACCTCTGGTCTGTCTACAGGCTCCCTACAAAAACATGTGGCTCTGAATTTTTAATCAAGGTCAAAGAAAGGACATTTGGTGCTTTAAGACCATGTCACAGTGCAGACTTAAGCAATCTGCTCTTGTTTGAAGATGTGATTATTTGTTAATGTCAAATTAAGAATGAGCTGAAATCCTTCACTTGGTCAAGGCCTAAATTGCCTGTACTGGGCTCCTATGAGAAGCAGTTACAAGCTGAAGTCCCTGCCAGAGCTCTTCAATATTTCACTAGTGGAAGAATTACTACAGTAGACAGAGACAACCAGGAGTAAAATTCATCTGATAATTTAAAGAAGAACTTGTCTCAAATATCCTGTTTGTCCCAATGTCACCAACTTGTTGTTTCCATAACCTTCCGCCCCCTTTGACCACTTACTTTGCCTGTGCCTAAAACCATAAATTTCAACAAAGTCTTTGTTGAAAAGATGGGAGGGACTGTCATTGCTTTTTCTTCCGAAGCTGGGACTTCTTTATTCCTTCTGCTCAGACAGCCCCAAATCAAACACTTAAACACCCTAGTTTCAGAATCAGATGATATAAATTGTTTTGAAGATAAATGTCCCCTCCAAAACTGTTAACTTATGGAAAGCTTTGCTATCCACATATACTGTGCTAATTCTACTCAAAAATACAGAGAATCAGGCAAAACAAGAGTCTTTCTTTTTTAAAATTATTCTCCTAGAATGCTTTCCTGCATGTTTTATGTTGTAGCTTTTTTGCCATTGCAGTTATTAGTACCACATCTTGAACAGACCCTCCAAGCAAAGCCTCTAAGTTGATTATGAAAAAAATCTCTTAGGAAACAAGTTTGATCATTTCTTCTCGTCCCTCCAAGACTGTTTTCTGGGTGAACAGAGCCTAACCTGAAGCAAGACATCCTACAGGTATTTGTACAAACCACTCAGTGAACAGCGTGGGTAAAGAAAACAAATGTTTCACCATTTACCTGCACTTTTTCCCAATGGCTTTGAAAGAGAGGTAGTTTCAGTAGAAGGTGATATATCAAGATGAATAGCATCAGTTAGCAAGGTGTGAAGTCTGTGACTTCCCAGGGAGCTGCACGCATGCAGGTGAGAGACTTCAGCCTATTTGATGTGGCCACTGCTGGCAGAGATAGAAAATTTCGTAATAATCTTTCCCAAAATCTCAGCAAGCCAGAGTTGGTCTTATGTTGCCACTTTTAAAGAAATCCTTCGAAAGAAAACAACGCAGACACATGGGCTTGGGCTGACAAACTAGTAGAGTGACAATAACATCTCCTAAAGTGAACATTTATCGTCACTGTCAAACAGGTCTGTTCATATCCTCTGGTAGGAGGGGTGAAGGGAGCTGACTGCTGAGGTCCAGCAGCAGTTTGCCTGTGGGACTCTTATGTGTGTTTGACACATCTTGTGATCTGCTTTTAGTCCTGGGTTATGCTTTGCATGGACAAACCATAACACTTTCCCAGCTGGCAGTACCCACAGAGCTTTGCATCTCCAGCAAGAATAGTTGCCCAAATTTCAGCACCACTGCTCCATTTCCCACTGGCTGTGACCTTGGCCCATCATTACTGGGCAGGGGTTGCCACGAGAGTTCCTGTGCAAGCACCCAATCTAAAAGGCATTGGCTGACCTATTCTGTGATGTCACTTTGGTTTTAAAAGTACTATCAACCTTCCACCTGGAGTTTTTGTTCTTTTAACTTAGAGGATATTCACATGTACCCTTAAGAGCTGTAATGAGATTATTACAGTGATTAATTATCTACAGCAGTTCTGTTATAAATTAATTGCATATGATATCTCATTTATCAGGGAAATAACCACTTTTTTAATGTCCATGGTCAATCAAGTGAAAAGACACAGGATTTGTTGACAATGCCAGATGCACTTAAGATGAGAAGGTCTTTAGCTGGTAAGGAGACTGTTGTTTAAAAGCAATGATTTACTGAAAACATGATGCTTCCAGCTCCATTCTGCCCCCCTTCTTGCTCTGAGCATGTTCAGTAGGCAGCCTGATTATAATCAACACATCAAACACTGAATGGGAAGGGTAGGATTTTTGCTACACATGAAAGAATCATTTGCTTCTTTGCCATCTATATTTTTCCCATTTCTCTGAAGGCTCCAGTGGCCAAAGCTGGGTGTTGTTTTGGTGGCTTCTCTAATTTAGCTATTTATATGAGGTATCACACTAGAGCTCCAAGGGGACTGGGACTCTGATTAGATAGTAGAGCAGCCTGGAGCCTACAAAGAAACTCTGTCTTCACACTTGCTAAGGCATCTGTGAGCCTAAGTCACAAAGAGATTTAAAATTTTACCCTAAAACTGGACTTGCCTTCTAAGATTTGAGTCTTCTATTACATTTCTTCTTTGATGACCTGGTGAATAGGTTATTTTTTGTTTTGTTACTTGTTTTATTTAGAAAATAAAAGGTACAGTGGTACAATTCAAATGTATAAAATAGCTATGAAGCACATGTTCTGAAAAATCCCATCTATCTGGCTTTTCTAGATGTAAACTGAGACCGGAGCTGAGTTGATGGAGAGCAAAGGGCCTGCCTTTTGCCATCTGAGTGAGCTCTGGGATCAAAGTTTTATCTACACGACTCTTAAACTTTACATTTCACTGTGCCTTATATCTGTCCATGTAGCATGAAACACCCTGGTCTCAACAGTCCATTTGTCGTCTCCCTTCTTTATCCACTGATGAAATACAAACAAAGTATTTTAAAACAGCAAAGCCCCCAGAAAAAAAAAATAAAAGGGGAGTATGCAGATCCTGGGGAGGAGATTGGTGTGAGGGCACAGCTGTTTGCAGTTTAGCTCCTGGTTAATCCAGTGCACAAGCTGAAAACACCTCATGAAGGAAAAGGACTGCTCAGTGATTCCCTGTAGAAAACACTACACTCCAGGTGCTGACCATTCTTACAGCCAGAGCCTGTGAACAGCAGCAACCTGCGTGGTGACCTTAGTGCCACCTCTGCGGTGGGTGCCCTGCTCAGAGTGGCAGTGGGGAAGGTTCACCTTCTGCCTTTCTCTGTGACATTGAGAAGGTTATGTGCACCCTCAGTTGACGCAGCTCTGAGGTAGGGATTTTTAATTGTACTCAGGGGCACTTAATTTTCATGTTAATTGATAGGTATTTGGATACCAAACTACCTTAGTACTTACAGAAAACCAACTCTGAGATAAGCAAGCCTGGTAAACAGATTCCCCTCGGATTTAAAATCGCATATCTGCCCAAGGAGCTATTTTTCCAAGTTCATTATTTTGTCTGAGAGTTCATTTTTATAGGGAGCTTTGCTACAGGCAGGCTCACAGAATCACAGAATCACAGGCTGTTAGAGATTGGAAGGGACCTCGAAAGATCATCTAGTCCAATCCCCCCACCGGAGCAAGAACACCTAGATAAGGTTACACAGGAAGGCGTCCAGGTGGGTTTTTAATGTCTCCAGAGAAGGAGACTCCACAACCTCCCTGGGCAGCCTGTTCCAGTGTCCTGTTAACCTCACTGAGAAGAAGTTTATTCTCATATTTAAGTGGAACCTCTTGTGTTCCAGTTTGCACCCATTGCTCCTTGTCCTGTCATTGGTTGTCACTGAGAAGAGCCTGGCTCCATCCTCCTGACACTCACCCTTTACATATTTATAGACATTAATGAGGTCACCCCTCAGCCTCCTTTTCCCCAAGCTAAAGACACCCAGTTCCCTCAGCCTTTCCTCATAAGGGAGATGCTCCACTCCCTTAATCATCTTTGTTGCCCTGCACTGGACTCTCTCCAGCAGTTCCCTATCCTTGAACTGAGGGGCCCAGAACTGGACACAATATTCCAGGTGTGGTCTCACCAGGGCAGAGTAGAGGGGAAGGAGAACCTCTCTCGACCTACTAACCACCCCACTTCTAATACACCCCAGGCTGCCATTGGCCTTCTTGGCCACAAGGGCACAGTGCTCACTCATGGTCATCCTGTTGTCCACCAGGACCCCCAGATCCCTTTCCCCCACACTGCTCACTAAGAGGTCGTTCCCCAACCAGTGCCTGGAGTTGTACTTGCCCTTGTTATATTTCATTAAATTTTTCCCCGTCCAACTCTCCAGCCTGTCCAGGTCTCACTGGATGGCAGCACAGCCTTCTGAAGTGTCAGCCATTCCTCCCAGTTTGGTGTCATCAGCAAACTTGCTGACAGTGCACTCTATTCCCTCATCCAAGTTGTTGATGAATATATTGAATAGTACTGGTTCCAGTACCAACCCTTGAGGGACTCCACTAGATACAGGCCTCCAACTAGACTCTGCCCCTTTCACCATGACTCTCTGGCTTCTTTCTTTCAGCCAGTTCACAGTCCACCTCACTACATGATCATCCAGACCACACTTCCTCAGTTTGGCAGTGAGGATGCTGTGGGAGACTGTGTCAAAGGCTTTACTGAAGTCAAGGTAGATCACATCCACTGCTCTGCCATCATCTTTCCACCTCATTATGTCCTCATAAAAGGCTATGAGGCTGGTTAAGCATGACTTCCCCTTGGTGAAGCCATGTTGACTTCCCCAATGTGGGGCTCAAGCTACCCCAGCACTTCACCACCACCACCACCATGACCCCTTCACCTCCATTGGTCCCTCCTGTGCCCCCCGCCCATCCACACTTGCTCCATCCTTTCCACTCAGGGCAGGTGTTTGCTAGGCCCTCGCTTAGTAAAACTAACAGTGGAAAATACAGCTATTTTTGTGGTGGGTCAGTGAGGTGAATGGGATTCATTCACAGAGAGGAGGAACAGCTTGTGGCAGAACCAAGGAAGGGCCTGAAACAGGTGTATATGTTTTGAAACCTCATTAATTCATGGCATTTTATGACAGTATAATTAGCACTAGAGGCTGAGAGGAGTGGCAAAATACATTTATCCTCAAGAAAGGTGGATAAAACCTGTAATTCTCACCTGAATTACGTTTTTCAAAATCCTCTCTGAAGAGACTGATGTTATGCCAAGCCTTGCTATTATAGATTGCATTTTTCTTGAAAATAACAAATAGCTAATTAGTTATGGGTACCTTTTGCAAAACAAGCAATTTTTTTGTGGGGAGATGTTTTGGTCATAAACAATTTCTTTGCTCTGAGGTTAGCCTTTCATCCCTCTGAGTGCACTCCCCAATGCGTGACAATCACACCTATGGTGGGGATAAAGCCAGTGAAGAGCTGTCATTCACTGACAATACATCAGTATATGAGAAGTAGGGAGCACCCACGGAAACTGGAGCAGAATCTGATTTAAACAGAAAACAAAGCAGGTCCCCAAAGGGATTAGACAAATCCACATAGAACATGTGAGTGGTGCGGTCTGTGAGAACCATGTAAGAAGAGGGTCTTGCCAATATACCACCTTAAATATGCTATTGCTACTGAAGCATCACTATCTTCTTCCCTCCAAATGCACACATGCACAAATTCATGGCTGCCAGCAGTTAATGACAGATTTGTTAATTAACAGCATGAGGCAAAGCCAAGGTTGATGTTCTAATAAACAGGTCATTAGCTTTGGTAATGACCAATTTGGGAAGATGATTGCTCTTACAAACTGTATTCCATGGCTTATAAAAAGCAGCAGTGCAGCTCTGAAATACATCTGGCAACCAAGATATTAACAGAGCACTTGGTCTGAAACACTGGCCATTCCCTGGGAAGTTATCATTCCAATTTTTCACCAAACACAATGTGTAAGAGCGAATCAGAATAGATGTATTTCATGCTACATCAATTAAAATCCATACAGGCATAAAAAATGAGAGAAAAATCAAACAGCTTTGAGACAACTGACTGTCTTTGCCCAAGGTCATTCAGAGAAGGTACTTGCTTTTCATGACCAGCTTTCCCTGACACCAGTTTAATCAGTTTTCCTGACACTGTTTAAATCAGGCTTTTCACTCCCTATAAGGCCAAAGGACACACCTGTCCAAGAGACTAGGCTACTCCAAGGAGGGAAGTCTTTATCAGCAGTGTGTCACTGGCAGGGATTTGGTCCCTCCTTGTTGAGGGAAGCAAGGTGACAATGTGTGTAGGACTGCAATAAATAGTCAAACCACCTCAAACAGCCACAGAGGGAATGGCTTTGAAACAATAACCCAAATTCCGATGACACAAGATAATGGAAAGGCACCCACAGTTTCATCACACTGCAAAGCAAGCTCCAGAGAGTTCTGTTTAGAGTGACTTGAGATCAGTCAACTATAACGATCTTCTGGATTGGGAATAGAAGCTGGCTGAGATCATGTTACAAAAAATTCCACTGTCTGCAGGACTGACGCCATTTTCTGACATTACCGGAATAAGCACCAGAAGCAAAGGGGGCTAACAGTAATGTGTGGCATGAGCCAGAGGATCCATTAGTAGCACTTTGGGGGCTTTTGGGGGATAATTAAACAGTCACTCAGTATGACAGCAGTTACAATTACTAGAGAGTTAATACCACAGGGAAGAAATTACTCTTTCTATGGTTTAGTATCAACTGATTAGAAAAAAATAACTCCAGAGTTTCATATGTTAGAAAGGTAGGCAAATGGGAAGGTAGCCTGGACTGGATACTTGCAAAGAGGAGCTGCATGGAAATGAACGGGGTTAGAAGAGCAGAGCTCATGGAGGATGCTTAGCCACAGTAAAACCAAAGTACTCAAAATTTATTTTGGGAACTGGTCTTCATAGTGGCTGAAAGTAGACTGTGGATATACAGTCTGGACTTGTGGCACAGAGATAAGAGGTATACACACACGCAGCTCTGAAGTTCCGCGACTAGTAGTAATGCTGTTAAAATATGACATTTAAAAGGCTGAAGGAAAGCAAACTTTTCCAAAAGTGATAAAACTGAGCAAAAGGGAAATTGGCCTGTGATGCACAAAAATGGCATTTACTTGCAGCATGTGCTTTTGACTAAAAGTAAAACTCCTGTGCTTTATCAGGGGAAATATAGATTATGTATTTTTCTTTTATCATATTCCCCGCTTGGGTGTCAGCCTGTCTATGCAATGCCTTTAAGGTGAAAACTATTCTGAAAGAGGTTACACAGGTAAAACTCAGCAGGACTAGAACAACCCCACTGTCAGGCAGGGAGCACTTAGTCTCTGCCATGGACAGCTTCGTCATCATGTGCAACCCCCGTAGCTGAGCCAGAAAACCGCCAGCACTTGCACCTCTGCACAGTTGTTTGAGTGCACAAGGGCTCTTTCCTGCTAATACTCCTATGGGCTCTTTCCTGCTAATACTCCTATGGGCTCTTCCTGCCTGAAAAGGAACAACAAGACATGGGTAACCAACAATTCAGCCTCCTCACAGAAAGCTCAGTATCATGAAATGCTATATTCTACTGTAGGTAGCCATATGGATTTGGACTGAAGGACCAAAAGTCTCCAAAAAGCTTATTAGGATTGCTTTTATACCCAAAGAGTCAGACCCAATGATGCTACATCATTTCAATTCAAAAACTTGAAAATATTGACTTCTCACTTTCAGGGAAATCCAATGGGTTTTGCATCAAAATGTTCTAACTAATATTTTCCTCCTTAAAGTATTTAAAATTACTAAATACACTAACATGATCCATTTGGTCCCAAGACTCTAGAAATCCAGAAATTACTTATTAATACCCTCCTTATTCTAATAAAAATGTTTTCTTGTTCAGGAAATGTAACATCACTCTAGAAGCAAAAAACTTTCGATAAATCAACATGCATAAAAATGACAACAGAGATATTTTTGTAAACAGATCCCTTCCTTAATTTGGGACACAAAAAAACATGGGAAGTGACATAGATGGACAAGACTAAATGGACAGAGACTGACTATATTCATCCATTGATACAGCTCTGAAAACTGATTTTAGGTGCAGATGGGAATTTACCAAGAGAAGACAAATGATCAAGCAAGACAGAAGAAAATGTTACTGAAAACAAAAGTTAGAGATGACAAAGCATCTGCTAATGCCTGATGTAGCAATCAGAGCCGACACGTAACCAATTGTCCATCCTAAAAAATGGGTTTTATCACCAAAGAAGGTCTCAATTCATTATTTCTTCATTGATGTTATAGCAAATATGCAGGTCACATCATCAGCCTGCTAAGAGTGAGAAAAAGCTAGAGAATGCGCTTAAGGACATACAACGAATAAAATTTACAGGGGTGACGGAATTATTTTTCAAAGTTACAGCCAAGTAGAAATCAAATTCGGCAAGAAGAGAAACAAAGTGAGAAAACACTCCTTTGTTTTACTGTTAAGTTCCTGACTGTATAAATTGGCCTAATATTTCAAAGTGACTGACATCTTCAGGCCTTTTGGTCTTTGTGGGCTGAATGTGAGGAACTTATAAACAGGCTGAGCCTTTGTAAAGTGCCCCAAATTGAGGCTGAGATGGCTGAAGCTAGACATACTCAGGATAAAGTAAGAGGTGCAGCATTTAACACAGAAGTGGCTCTCCCTTGGAGTCCACCTGCAGATGGAGATAGTGGCTTCAGCCTCTTTGGAGTGGATGGTGGGGTTTTTTTGACATATAGACCTTTCTGTTCCTTTGGCCTTTGATTTTGCTCCATGGGAATGCTTTCTTGTCATTGAGTGAGGGAAAGACTAACTGTAGAAAATTTAGCTCTATCAAGAGCAGAACCAGAATTTACTTATCCCACAAATGACAATGCAGGATGAAACCAGATGCGTAATGCAGTATCTTGTACACCCCACAAAGCTCTTAGCAGTGGTTTATCTCTGTACATACGGAAATTTATATCCATTTCACTGGGAAGAGATTTAAGCCAATGCGGTGCCCCTGCTTTTATGACTCACAAAATATTTGTTGTCTTTCTTACAACACCAGCTCCTGGACTCAGGTGATCACACAAGAATCAGCCCTCTGGGCTACGCAGAAAAGCTTGAAAATCAGTATACTCAAAGGGAAAAAAAAGTCAGCAGAAAAAGCAACCTACCTGATTTAGGGGGTTTGTACTCTTAGGTATCGTCTCCCGCTACCATCACCCTTCATCTAAGCTACACAAAATAGTGCAGGGCAATCTGCCCAGCCAGTGAAGCGAGTCAGGGGAACAGAGGGCAGTTTGCATTGCTATCCAGCATTCAGAAACCATCGCTTTGCTTTATACAGAAAAGGGCTCCTTCTGAAATACAAAGAAACCTGCAGCCAAACAAACTACTTAGCACTTAGTCCAAAAAAGGGTGGAGGCAGAAGAGAGGTAGGATTCACACCGGCTTATTTGGCGGGGGATAGGGCATATGTGGTACAAAAATTATCTTGCAAAAGACACATTTGTTCCAGAAATTGAGTTAGGGCTTGCCACCAGTAACTGTGCTATTCACTCAAAGCCACTCAGCAAAGATAACAGGGAAATGGCCAACGTTATTAAACACAAGCAGTGAGCACAGAGAACAAGAATATACTGCAAAGATGCATCCACACTTTGGAAACACAGTGCTAGGCCAGTGATGTGCAGCTCTAACAGATGCACAATATGGCATTTGGCTCCAAGATGATATCTGTGGTCATTGGAAGAACCAATTTGATGGCATCTAGGAGAACTGGGAATTAATCTTAAAAGGATTCAGTGGCCTTTCCTAACTTCCAAAAAAGAAAAGAGCTCATATGGATTTTTATATTCAATGTGCATTAGTTGCTCATTCTCTCTGAGGTGATTTGCTTTTGTTTTTTCAGTTTTATTTGCATAAAACACAGTCTGCACAAAAAGACAAGCCAGCAGGCTTTGTATGTGCTTATACAGGATTTTGCTGTAGAATTTTTGGTTGGTTTAATGTTTTCTTTCCCACTATTTACAATCCCCCATCATTTCCATTCCAGAAAAACAATTTGTTTCCAAACATAGCTCTACACAGCCCTCTCAGACCTGACCCGTTACCCAGCTTTCCATTGCTGTTAAAGCCAAATCATATTTATATTTAACAGCTTAATTTTCTAAACTGGTTTTATCGGTGACCCTGTTCCCTGTGAAGACAGCACAGGAGGGGAGATGAGACCTGAACCTTGTGCCTGGCTGCATTGCTGACCTGCTGGCTGACACGACAGCGCATCCCTGTGCCTTGTTCTCCTCTAAGCTTTTGCTGATTTAAGACGGTAAATCCCTCAGAGCAGGAACCACCTTTTGCTGAAGGACACATGATGGAACTGCTTGTGCCCAATGGTATGACAAGATGGCCAAAAGCGAAGGAAACTCAAGATAGAGGTGAACCAGCAAGCAGGAGCCCAGGGGAGAAAGGCACAAACCATCGGCAAGTTATGGGCATCTTGCCTTGATATTTTACAGATATCTCAAGTCCATGAATAATTTTTCTGTTTAAGCCAGGGAAGAATAAAGAATTCTCAGAAAAACAAACACAAACTGCAAAAGGGGGCATTTTAAAAGAATTAACTGATGACAAACAGGCTGGACTCTTTTGTTCTCATAAAGTGCAGAAATTTCACTTATTTCTTGAAGAGGTTAAGAGCAAAAATAGGAATTAGTTTTGAGACTGAATTCAAGCAGTAAAGTGTAAAAAAGTAGGCAAAATGTTCCTTGGAGAATCAGTACCAGCAGTCTTGTGTATAGGTACAGAGAGATGGACCCATAGATGAGCCAGTCTGTGTCACACAAGAACTACCTACAGCCACACAGATAAATATGTGCCTACGCTTGGAAGAGATATACCCCAACACAGCTATTCAGAGAAGTGCTAATGAGGTATAAATTTCCAGGTTATGCCTGGATGTCAGTCTTGAATTGACAAGAGCACTGTCACAAAAAGGATATATTTTAATTTCAAGTGTGCCAGGATCCAGTCAGTTTTCAGACATCTCTATTTCTTCTCTCACAAACCCTCTAAAATTTGTCCCCTGGGAATACTGTTCAACTTCAAAGAGCCAGTCAGGAACTGGAAAGAAAAAACGGACTGAAAAACATGCAGACCTTCAAAGGCAGTGGAGAATTATACTGCTGGAAAGGAGATTGCAGCACTGGGAAAAAAAAAAAAACAAAACAAACACACACACACACACAAAAACAAACAAACAAAAAAAAAACAAACAAAAAACCACAGAAACCAACAAACACAAACAAACACAAACAAACACAAACAAACAAAAAATCAAACAAAACTTACAACAGCAACAATAAAAAGAAACCACACACACACAGAAAAACCCAACTCTGTGGCTTAGATGCACAGAAGTAGTTACAGGTTTCGTTCTGCCAATTTTTGCTCAATCAGTGGCTAATTGCAGAAGTGCTGATAATCTCAGTGGTGCTTTGCAATGAGTGCTCCAAGATCAATAGATGGCCTTGGTCTATCAAGCCAGCTGTGCCATTGCACACTATGGAATTACTGTTGCCTGTACTCTTCTTTGCAGCTGTAGTTTCGGAACTGCTGGGACTCTTTTGAGGGTGGAGATGGGAGTGAAGGCTCCTGACAACAGGATGAGAAGAAAACAGGAGTAAGAGAAAAGGCCAGCGGCAAATTATGGGGACCTTGCCTGCATACAAGGAGACAGGCAACATGACCCTACAATATTACAAGCTGGACCAGAGAGCTGTAAGACCTGAACATCTGGGAAATTTAGGGCATAGGAAAGGACAGATGTGGGCAGCAGGGAGAGAGGTCTCTGGGAGGCTGGAGTGTTTGGCAGAAGTCAGGATGGACAGAAATGGCAGATAAGCCAGTAGGATAATGCTTGCGATAGCTTGAATGTGCCATACAACTTAGGACAGGGCTGTCTGAAGGAGGGATTTGTGTGCTGGGACTGCTTTTACAATTTTCATGTTGGAGGGGATTGGGCAAAACCACCAAGCTTTAGTTTGCTTTGAAAAAAATAACTTGCCCAAAATACTACGTTAGAAAGAGCATTAAAGTTGCAAGTGTTCCAGAAATTTTCAATGGAAGGAAGGGTAACAAACAGTGATTCCTTTTTGCTGATTTTTTTCTGGGGGCAGGCTCACCTATGTCTTCCAGAAGTAAAAGCAAAGAAAATTAAGACAGAAAACATCTCTTTTGTTTAAAAGGAAAATGGACATTTTGACACAATCTCTTTTCTCAAAGGCATTCAAAAGATTTTTCTTCATCCCAGAGACATTCCAAAGCTGAACTGTTCGTCCTTCAGTCTGCCTCATCTGCAGATTTAATAGTATTTTGAATATATTCTCTACATAATTAATATTTACATTTCAGTAGCAGTTAGCAGCTCCAGCAGACACAGAAGTCCCTATACCATTAGAATGAAAGGGAACTGTTCCTCCCTCGTCAGACAAGAAAGACAAAAACTGAGGAGAGGGAAATACAAACAGGATATAGAAATTATTTACACAAGGTGAATCATAAGCTCAGAGACAAACCTGGGAAAAAAGCTGAGGTCCCCAGCTCTGATGGGGAGCTTTCAGGACTCCAAACCCAGCTGCCCAAGATCAAAGTTTTCCCCAAGGTCAAAGCTTTCTCCAAGTCCACTGAGTCCTCAGCCTTAAATGATTTATTTAGATTGGGAAGGTGGCTACAGCTCAGGTTTCAGTCACTATGCAGTTTTAAGCAGGTCACTAAACTCACCCTTTTCCTTGCCTTCCTGGCTAGGAATTACAAAATAGATGATTACAGGAATGTTGGGAATCCAAAATTATTGACTATCGCATGTGGAAACACATGAGACAAATCAAAAGACACAGACAGAACTGGAACTAACTTGAAACATCCATGGCACCAATAGCTAAAGATGGGCTAAGGTAAGGCCCGTTCATAGCCAAGGAGGCAAAACTAGCTGCTCTAGGATGAATTTTATTTGAACTATTTTAGACAACCAGAATAAGACAAGATCATCTGGGTATAAACAGTAGGAGAAGTTAGAAAAGTGCTTTCTAGATGGATGTGTGGATACAGACATGGATATGGGACGTCAGCCCCAATAACATTTTTAATTCTGCATTTCTTTATATGGGTTACACAGAACTGTCCACAGGGCATCCTTACGCCTCTAGTGGTCTCTGCTCTTAATGAGGTCTTGTAAAAAGGTGCTGTGCTTTCCACCTCTGTCCATGTTGACTGTGGCCATGATGAAACCACCAAAGCCCTGTATGGCAGAAGCATGGATGCAGGAAGGCCAAAGGACAGCAGCTGTGCACTCTTTGCCAGGCGGGAGCTGGATGGGGGCTGAGCCCAGCTGGTTGATAGCTCAGGAAAAGGCTGTATGCTTAACAGAAATGTTGAACTAAACATTACTTCTGTCAAGATAAGTTATGGTTCAATGGCAACAAAAATTTTTAAGACACTGTGAATCCATACCTTACTAATTGTAAAATTAATTACTGTCTGTCATCATTTTCCAAAGTACTTTCTGGAGTTGATATGTTTATGAGCATTATCTAGCTGCCTTGCTAGAAGCCTGTAGGCAATTTTTTCCATTTTAAATTTCACAAATGTGGAAGCGGCCCTCCCTTTGAATAAATGTACTCTCCTAGTTTCCAAGAGAAGTTCAATTTCCACGGTGCTTTTTTTTTAAGTTTCACAAAATGATGACCTAAAAGAAGGGTTGGGAAATAAAATAACAGGGCCTGATCCCTGCAGGTGAAGAAGAAAGAGCCACCATGCCCTTGTGAACAACGCAGAGGGCATACACTGCCAAGAAATATAGGTTACAGGCAGGGTCAGAGGGAAGCTGGACAGTGGCCCAGAGGACATTCTTCACTGCGACATCCCACCATAGCACTGAAAGGAGAGGATAGACCAGTGTTCAACATAATTATGTCCTAGTCAAGGTCAGATTACTGTGAGGGTTTTGATTAATGCATAAAACGCAATCAAATCAGCTGAGTCAGCACCCAGACTCGTTTAAGAAGCTGACATACCCATTAGATAGAAGCAAGCCACCTAGAAGGTCAAAGCTAATTTTGAAAGCCCTGCTAAGACTCAGGGCAGCAAAGCAGGGTGCACCTGGCACAGAAAAGAAAGAATGAGAGAGATGCCTGGGCACCTGAGCACTTCTATTGCTCTCTGTCACCACAGTTTTCAGTGTGTTTCATTGACCAGCGGCACTTATTCCACAAAAGCCCTTAAAAAAGGGTTGTGTCCTCTCAGCATCAGTGGTTTGCTCAAGGATGCTCGGGCTATGACTAAGCCCAGAGTTAATTCTAGCTTTCTGAAGTCTCAGGCTGAAGGAACAAAATATGATTTGACAAAATAGTATTTAATATGCTTGTTAAAGTAAGAGAGACTGTCCTTAACTTTAAAAGTAGAAGAAAGCAGGGTATCAGCATTCCTTCTTCAGCTTTAGCTTGACTACATGTTACACTTAGGTACAGCCGTAATTATGGACGGAGCAGGCAAATTGTTATAAGTACTAAACTGAGACAGACAGGTGGAAAATCATATTTCTCAGGACTTTTTTTTAAGCTTTGAATGGCAGACACCAGACTATGAATAAAAAACTGTAAAGAACAAATGGATAAGGTGAGGTTTGTACTGGAATAAAGGCAAGAAAATTGCTGAGTTAATGCTGACCTTTGTAAAATAATAAAGCCACAAAACCGTTGAACAAAGATCATAGCAGTAATGTTTAACTGTGTGCCATATTCTGAACCGGATGTATCCATATTTGAATATTTTGGTTAAAAGTGCCAGGCGCTCCAACCTTTTTCTCATACGCCTCCTGGAATCTTGACATCAGACAAGAAAATAAATTGGATGTGTATCCCAGGAGGAAAGGGAATAACTCAGGCACCGGGGAGACCTGTGCAGCGACTCCTTACTTTAACCATACTTACCTGACCTCTTTGGGGGCAATTTATTCTACGAAAATGAAATCATGTCAGTTCTGACCTCATACGGTTAAATCATACTGTTTGAAAATACACAGATTGAACCAAAAAGTCCTTTTTAAATGATACATTGAAACACTCCAGCCTAAAAAATGAGAGACAGTATATTCTGAAGTGACGTATATCTCAAAATGAAATATTGAAATGCCACTGAAATGCTTCTCCTCCTCAGTGGAAACCAATATGCAGTTGTAAAAACTCAGCAGCTCCATTATGAGTGTAAGTTTGTGGAGCACTTTCCCAGTCCTGATGTGAAGCTGGGGTGAAATATTTTCACAGTCTCACTGTAAAGGCAGGAAGGAGTCTGCTGCAGTACACCAGCTCAAGTGACAAAAGAAATTTGCCTATGGCAAAGCTAACACAAGGATGAAACTTGCTCTGTCCTTACTAAAATCTCCTGCAGTGAGATCCTACTGTTCTTACCTTTCTGTTTTATCAATAAGCAAAAAAAAAGTGGGTTATTAAATAGAAAGCCATCCCTGTTCATTTGGATGTTTGCAGTGTCTGAAGATACTATACTTAATATAATAGCTTCCAGTTCTTCATACACATTTCTGCTGCACCTCCACATGAACCTTCCTGGGGGAGGAGGACCATTGCCCTTATTTTGCTATTGAAGTGCTAACAATCTGTAAGTCCTTTCCTGAATCATCCAGCCCTCCCAGAATTGCTTTGCTTAAACTGGAAACATAGCGAAGTAATGTCACCAGTTGAGCCATTCACAAAAAATTAGCTCCATGGCTTTAGAAAACTGTTGCTTTACGTGGTCACATTACATGACACATCCCTTTTTCCAAAGTAGCTTTGTGTTCCTGCATGTGAGTGACTGCACATGTATATACATCATATAAATATATAAATTCATATGTCAATATATCTCACAAAATAGGCAATATCAGGAGGAAAGAGATTACAGTTCTGTGATGAAAAATCAGAGTTCTTCCTACCTTTTGTTCACCATAGCAACTCTCTGTCACACATGCAGGCAGAAAAAGAAGAAAAAGAAAAGCTCCTACCTCATTTTCAGCTGGGCCTTCAACAACAAGAACAAAGCTTTTCTCTTCCAGGTAGGGATAAAATGTGTCCTAGCAGTCCTTTTCATAGGCATGCATGGACTTTGCAAGGAAATACCTGTTTTCATTCCTCTGCCTGGGAATTTAGCACAGCGTATGAGGAAACGGCTGGGTACTTCCCAATGCAAAAATTTCCATGTCTTATAATGGCTGTCCTAAAAGCCAACAACTTCCTAGCTTCCTAGAAAGCTAACAGCCTCCTACTTACCCACCACGATGCTATGTGTGCATGCACACATATGCAAGACAGACATGCTACTAACCAATTCAATTTCCAGCAAAACCAAATCTCAGGTAGAGGGTAACAGGAAAGGTGGTGGCATCATATTTTACTGACCATGATGTGTGTTTTGGCAGCGCTAACAGAGCCCACATGGCAGCATCGGGACCACACACTGCAAGGTGCTGTACAAACACATCCAGGATATATGTAAGTTAATTATACGTATCTAATCCTTCCCCAAAGCCTGAAGATTTGAGCAATGCCTACTGAGGTTACATCAAAGAAATCCACTGACATCAGCAAGGCCAAATTAAGCAAAAAATATTTGTGGTTTACAAACAGGTCACTGAAACATAGGAAAGTTAAAGGACACATTCTTGGACACACAAAAAGTTGCTTGCAGAGAGGCTTGAACATAAATCTCCCAGGTCTCACTTGACATTTTAAACACGGCCTATTTGCCCTTGATCAGGAACCTACATTGCTCTGTCTGCCACTTTGCTTTCTGTCTCTTTTCCCTTTTTTTTTCCTAAAGAAAGCATTTCTACTTTTTGACATCTGCTACTAGTATTATGGATGAAAATAATGTATTGTTCACCCTCAATTGAGGCCTGATGTCAGAGATGTTCTTTCACAACTGCTAGACCTATAATATTTTGAGTACCTGCAGAAAAGCTGTAGCTAGGCTACATTTCAGCTTATAAAGTAACTTTTTCTGCAGAAGGGATGTAATTTGCCATAGTTTTCCCCCAGAGTTATGCTGAGATGAGATTCCACTGACTTTTGGGATTACAACTAAGTGTGCCAGTCAGCGAAAAAAAGGCACATCTTAATGGCTTTCTTGGCTAAAAAAAGATGAGTGCAATTTGCTTTCCCCTGTGTGTCACCTCCTTCCAGCCTATTGTCACTGTGGGCACCCATTGGTCCAAGGAGACTCCAACAGTGAGGATGCAGAGGACACAAAGTGACACTGAGCAGATCTCATCACTAAAAAAGCACCACCTTTTGCTGCAACCACTGAGGCTGAGGTTGGAGGAGAGACATAGCTCCCTACTTAATGAGCTTCATGTCCCTGTAAGAACAGCACTGGCAGCTCACTGATGTGCAGCAAGTTACAAGGGGACTTTGCAGCTCTGTCCTTACCAGAGCCAACACTGCCAAAGTACTTCCCTATTTTATTAATATACCGCTTACTGTAGGCATCATTCAGCTGCTAATCTATGTTTTATTTCATCCTCACACAACAAACATGCTGGCTTGCCAAGTGAGGTAAGCCACTCTTAAAGCCTGAAGAATATTACCCATCCTGCTGCTGCCCTAGAACTCAGGAGGACCTGGTTGTTTGCAGAATGATTGATGACAACAGAAACCTGTTTTTCTTGGGTTTCAAGGTCAGGAGACAAGTCTAGCTGGCATGCAAATAAGCCAAGCCAAAAAAGGACCATTTCTATTTTGATGCACACAGCAAATATTGCAAATACATCATACGTTCAGGTTTTATTCTTTCAAAAATATGCTTGCAGCAAAGCTAAGAAATCACATGGCCTTATGTACTATTATTCAACAGGTTACTCAGCACTGCCCTCTGTGCAGCTGCAGCTGTGTTCCTGAACTATTTGTGCAGTGAGATCTTGGGCACAATAAACCAAATTCCTTTCCCACATTGGGGTGCAGATGCTGAATTTTTAGTTTCGTCTCCTAGAGTAATGCTTAGGGTTTTTCCTCCTGCCACATTCTCCCATCTTTGATTCAACACCAAATTAAATTGCCCTGGATTTTACCTCTTGCACTTTTTGAAAATATATCTCTGCTAAGTAGAAGACTGAAGGGGATTGGTAAATAATAGCACATTGCCATCACATTGGGAATGGCACTACTGTATTCCATACACTCCCATGTGCCACTTATTTGTACATTGTCATTCACGTTCTTGCTTGTATAACACGGTGACACAGCATTTCCTCTCTGTAAATGAGTGTATATCTTCTTTACTGAGGCATACATGGATGTACAAAGTCTACTTGAGGAAGTAAATTAATTTTCCTGTCTTTTTGGCAGAGTGGCTGATTTCAATGTCATTAGCTGATCCACACTGGAACTTCCTTGAGCCATTTACTGAGGTAAATGTGTAGGCAGATGAAACTAATGTTTCTCTTTCCCAGTCAGGATCAATCAGATCATTTACTCAAGTCAGACATATTAACAGCTGTAGTCTACTTACCCTATAGCTTTATTTTGAAAAGAGGTGGCCAAGAGATGCTCAGCAAAATCAGCATTGATTTTTCAGCACTGCCTGGAACACAGCCAGGTCTCAAGGGGCTGGAATAAAACAAATACAGGACTAAGCCTTAAAAGGGTTAAAGGGAATAGCACATACAGGCTTGTGAGCCAAAATCAGGTGAGAGGAAATAGGCTAGTAAAGAATGAAAGGATTGGATAATTAACCTCATTTAATATGGGTTCATGAGGTCAAAAGACCCTGTCAAGTTAATTTTGAAAAAGTTCTAAGGTCGCTGCCACAAAGATTGCATCCTACTTAGACTTTTGTACTTGGGATCACGAGGCACTTTAATCACTGTTGGAGTCTCCTTGGACCACTGGGCACCCACAGTGACAACAGGCTGAAAGGAGGTGACACACAGGGGAAAGCAAATTGCACTCCTGATTATTCTTAATAATTTATGTGTATGTTTTGGGTTTGATTAATACTAACTGACTGCCAAAAATTCAGCTGAGTGCCCAGTGTTCTCTCTGCTGTCTCTAATCGGAACATGCTGTATGAAAAAGAGTTTGTTTTAATGACCTCTGGCCTTGCCATTACCTAAAGCATCAGTCCCTCACAGGAGTCTCAGCCCCACAGAGTAGGCAGCAGGGCTGCAGCCAGGACCATAGGACCACAGCATGGCAGCTATTGCTGCAAGACTAAAGTCATAGCGAGATGCAACTTCCATGTGCCATATTATCAAGGCCCACAGTGCTCAGCACCTTCCCTGCCAGTGATCCAACCTTTGCTGCTGCCTATTTATTTTCCCCAGCCACCTTCAATGACCAGTGATGTACAGTCCTTAGCATGTTCTGAAGGTTCAGATTTTGGACAAATTCAACTGGGCTCAGTTGCAATTGTTGCATCTATGAAAATTGCTACATTTTTGCTGCAAACAGCTGGAACAAGTTTAATTGAATTTATATCGAGACTGGGTTTGTTTCTGAGCTGGTGACTCATGTTCTTGTTTATTTCTGATTAAGTATTATCTTCATAAATGGCATACACATTTTTTCCTATTTAATTGTCATGGCTGAGGGGATTTAATCTGTGCACCAATTCAATAAAATGTTATCATCGGCCAGCCATGCGAAATGCAATTGGAGTGCCATTGCACGCATGGCTACAAGACATAGATGTGCACTCCTGACTCTGGGGAAGGCATTCAAGATGGACTTTGTCTCACTCAAAGAGAAAGAAGTACCTTAAAAAAAAAAAAAAATCAAGCTGATGCTGCATTCACAGAGCCAGATGTCTTATACACAAAGAGAAGTCATGAGCAGAGAAAGATGATCCCAGTACATTGTGATATTTAATTGATGCAAGTTTGATGTTCAAAAAATGAGCGGAAAATTCCCATGTATATGCGTTCACCAATTGGAGGAAAAGCAGCTGGGGTGGTAGTGGCATTAGCCCAAGCCTTCGGAAGGCAATGGAAGTTATTTTCATGTGCATTTACATCATGTCAAAAAACAAAAGTTTTGAGGTGCTCAGGGCTGGATTTTGTGCTGTTTAATTCTCACCAGCAAGGCTGGGTATCCAAAAG
This sequence comes from Streptopelia decaocto, assembly GCF_964273445.1. Taxonomy (NCBI): domain Eukaryota; kingdom Metazoa; phylum Chordata; class Aves; order Columbiformes; family Columbidae; genus Streptopelia; species Streptopelia decaocto. The sequence continues at coordinate 30,258,789 of NC_138658.1, forward strand.
AGCTCAGCTCCATCTAATGCAATTCTGACAGATTTTTTTCAAATGCCTTTTTATCGGTATGCAACACACTAAGAGCCACTGAAGGTTTGGCGATTGTGTTTGCTGTTGAAGCCTGTTATGTTTAGAAGTGCCACCATTATTGCTCCCTTGCAGGAGGGGTATTTCCTTCAGCTATAGTATCTGTTCAAGCCCCTGGGTGGGTGATTGGAGCCGACCAGGCTGCCCACACTGAGGATTCTTTCTGCCCTGCTGACTGGCCTGGGTGCACAACAGCATATATGCAACATGGACTGCATATGAGTTGCTCACAGCCCAGACAAAAGCTTCCCACCTCTCTCTTCTAGTGTCTGTGGGAATCTCTACAAGCTGCTGGAAGAAGATGGGCCATTGCCACTGCATGAAAACAAGTGAGAGTGCTTTCTTCTCCAAACCATCCAGTGTCCAAAAGAGATCAGATTGTTCAGATTCTCATATGGCAAGGCCTGGGTTTTGCAACCACAATGGATTAGGAGGTAATAATTAGTTAATTTGAGCAATGGTATTGAACAATAAAGAATGCTTTATATAGTTTTATAATCATCGTATGGCACCATTATTCCCAAATGCACCCATAAATCTGCCAAAGGAGGCAGCTCTACAGCAGAGACACTTTTATATGTATTTTAAAAATGGGATAAAACACATAGTCCTTGGCAGACCTAATTTAGCATCACACAACATTTGTCATAATACTAGCAGCACTAAACCAGATTCCCACTGCACTGTAAGCTCGTGGCAGTCTATTGCAGGCCAAAGAGAACTGGCACTCTGCAGATGGAGGCTTTGCCAGCAAGAATAAAGCACTTGTGAAGTGAAATAGGAAAACAAACATCTCCCTCTGTGGAATGGATCCTGCTAAAGACACCTAATGGAGGTCCAGACACTACAGAGGTTTCCAGTGTGATCTGCACAAAGCCCTAAAAAAATCTAGGTGGTTTTTAAGAAATGCAGTGTAAGCCTGGATGTGGCCCCACTGGCAAAAGGAGATGGTACTGCAAAGCTTCTGGTCCCACTTAGCCAAGTGCTGTGGTACAATCCAGTACACACAGCAGGACTGTTGATCACACACACTCAGAGTAAGTTGGCTCTGGAAAGTTTTTCGCAGCCACGACTTTCATAAATGAATAACATCAGTGCTCACTATCAGAAAAACCTCAGAGCTGAGAGCTTGAGTTTCCCAAGTTAGGCTGCAGGGAGGTGATTGAAAATTTCCTTACAAGATATTGCTTGAGAAAAAATGGACTTTTAGGTAATCACAGGCTCACTCACAAAAGTCTGTTTTCCGTGGAAAACTCTGATTATCTCATCTTAGAAACTCAGCAAAATGAGAAGCATAAAATGATTTACAGAAAACACATTCCTAACAGGAAAACAGAAAAGCAGAGCCCTCAAGCACCACTTCCACCAGGCCCCAAGGTGGTGCTTCAAGACAAAACACTCAGGCTTTTGCCTGCCTTAATATTTTAAATTTCTGTGTTTCATATAGACTGTAACATTATCTATCTGGAAAGTGTTGGATCATTTCCCACATGCTCAGGCCTCATAGTGAAGGTATGCACAGCATAAATAGGGTATGCTGGAACAAAGTGCACTTGCAAATGTTGTGAACTTTCCCCTTCCGACTTACACCCTTGCTGGCTGTCACTGGAATCACAACCATTAATCGACTTCTGCAGGCTCCCAGTCAATGCAGAAAAACTCATTTCTGACTTTCAGAGGTCTTTGTTTATTTTTAGGACTATTTGCAAACACTGCTGTCTAATGCTGCTTAAACATTCAAGGTACTTCTGACTAAATATTTTCACTCCCCAATTTGTGACCTGTGCCAGAATCTTGGGTTATTTTAAGCATTTCTCCAATAACCATATGAAATCAGCAAGCTGTGCAATCTTCAGAAAACTATGGAAATGGAGAACTGGCAAGAACCAAGCCGAGCCTGAAAAATGGAAACCAAAAACCAAAGTCCCACTAGTACTGCTGCAGGCAATTCAAAAGGCATGTCTGAGCTGCTTCTAATCATATCCACCCTGCTCCCCAGCAGGGAGGAAGCATGACATAAAACTGCCAAACATACCTTTTATTTCACATCAGCCAGACTACCATGCTGAGAGATGTGATTTGGATTTTTCTTAGGAAAGCTCACTCTGGTCTATTGGCAGCATCATTTTAGCAACTGATCAGTGTGACCCCAATTAGAGAGAGCAGTCAAATCCGGTGACCAGTCCCTCAGTGAGGGTTGGATCCTGCACCACGGCCTGAAAACACACTTCCCTGTACCATTAATGTCTCCGCCCAGTAATGCATCCCCCCAAATCTGCCTGTGCATGCCACTTGGCCAGCAATGTATCCCATGTCACGGTGGCAGGCAGGAAGGATGACCCCTCAGTGTCACATGGAGCAAAGGGAGACTATGGAGAAGGGTCACAGACCTACACACTCTAGAGTCTGCTTACGGTGAGCAGTTATATCTGACTGTGGATAGATCAAAAATAATTTTAATTTAAACCAGACAATTTTGCAGCAGTTCAGCAAGTGAGAGCATACACAAGCCAAATGGCTTAAATCCAGATTAAGCAAGACCACATGTTGCCTGAAGATGCCTGCAGCTAGCATGACACCCAGCAGCTAGAAAGGACACTTTCCAGTAAGAGCCACCTTGCTGTGACTTTTAATCACTGCATGCACTAACAGCCTCACCCTTATGAGACAAAAAGTCACTTGGTCAAGATGGACTAAGTTGGCCTTTTGATCATTTAATTGCCCTTGTTTAATTATTACAGTCTGGATTGCAGAGGTATTGGTTTTTCAGAAAGGCTTTCCAGACCTTTTACTGGGCTCTGCCTCAAAGTGAACTAACAAGTGTTGGGGAATGAAGTCTATAATATAAATAATTTAAAGCAATCTATCATCCATGGACTATGTTGAAGAAGAGTAGGTAAAATAGGAATATAAGCCATGGCAAAATCAGTGGAGAGGACAACCTGTCAATCTTTGATTGTCCTACAAGTAAATGTTAGGGTTTTCTTTAATGGCTGAGCTCCCAGACACCAGAATGTCAGCTTTTGTTGAAAAAATATTCAAGAACAAAAAAAGATTAAAAGCATATAATCAAAACATATTATCAAAATGCAAACACAAGGGGAAGGAAAAAAAAAAAAAAAAAAAAAAGAGACCCAAAGACGGAGAAACATTATTTTGCAAAACGAGCCAAGATTGGTAGGCCCAGCAATTAACCCCTATTTTTTCAGCTCTGTGCTAGACATGCAAGGCAAGCAGGTAGCAGAGGAAGAGAAGATGTAGCATCCCTGATGGGACAGGGGAGGACCTGTTCTCTAAAGAGGACTGCCAGGGGGAAATAGAAAATCGAGAGCTGTTACAGAGACAAGACTAAAAGACTTGTGCAAAGTATAAAATTTCAATATATATTATCAATATTGATATATTCCGTGTTGAAAATTATGTATTCTGAGCATTTAGAATAATTGTATCAATATATGCATTTCTTATGTAGTAGTAATGGCTGTTGCAAAGGCAAAAAATTGGGGGGGGGGTGGGTTACTACTGAAATCCATCTTCTGAAAAAACTATCAACATCATATTTATTTATGCGGTGGTTTGGGGGAATTAAAATACACACAAAGCTGTTTGACTTGTACACCCTTTTTCTTAAAAAAAAAATGTAAATTTCTGCATGATTTTATATTTGCTGCAGCATGTTCTGTAGGAATCACTCAGTACAAAAATAATGGTTTGTTCATGGTAAGGTGATCAAAATGGTGTCAACAGAGCTGTAAACAATGCCAAGAGATATGGAAAAAAGTAGTGGATTTCTTTGGCAATTATGGAAACTATTCAAATAAAAACCAGCAAAATGTTTTTAATTTGTCTGTCCAAGGGAGCCATGAATTTCACTCTGTATTTTAAAAGGATGTATTTCTCCATAGGCATTTGGTTAAAGAGCAAGTAGAAAATACTACTAACATACCTGACCGCTAGCTAGCTGGCGCCTTCCAGCTCTCCTTGCTTTAGGCAGCAAGACATGAACAAGCAAATCAAACAGCTCTTCTGCTTGGCTTCTTGTACTTTTTTCCAAGTACCTGAGCATCTTCTGCCATTACAGGCGGGAAATGATTGCATCCATGATAATTAGAATCAACTTATTACTATTATAAATTGCTATAATCAACACAAATCAGAAGCTTTCCTTCCTGACGCTCAGCCATACCTTCGCACATCTTAATGTTGACCTCCTCACAGACATGTGACAGGTATTCTCTGCTAAAGCCAAGCAGTGCTTAAAACATAGTTATTTCAGGTCCCTCCACATCTAACAAATCAAAGCAATCCATATGATCAATATAAAAGACTTACAGATACAGAAAGAGTTACATGTTCATTTTCATCTTGGTGGTATGACAAGGAAGCTGTAAATTACATTGAGGAAGAATAAAAGTTGACTCAAAGTTTTGGTTGTATTTGGAGTACAACAGATGAACTCAAAAAAGTAGTTTAAGAGAATCGTGACAGATGCGTGTATATACACAAATGTGAGAGGCTGGATATTATTATGCTTATATTTATTTGCAATAGTTACCTTCAATGGAAATAAAAGAACACAGTTCATTCCATGAAACTGGAACTGATTTTGCAGGTATTAAATGAAAAGCTACCAAACTAAGTATTAACTTAACTAGGTATCTATTTAAGGGTGCAAAGTATCGAACAGATAAACAAGATTTGGCACAAGAAACAAAAGACTGCAAATCATTAACAGAAGGGTGAAATTATATATATGTATATATTCTAATATAGGCATGCCATATTCTATATTTTACATGTGTATATTTATATAAACAATGCAAAAAATTCATGGTCAATTATTTGCTCAATGGAATTGCTAATAGCTAATGGAGTTGCATGGACCAGAAATGAGAACCAAACTTCATGTGGAGTATTCTGTGCAGTGAGTCCCAAAAAGCTGGATTCTCTGGTTTTAGAAGAAGAAAAATTAAACAACAAATGTAAAAAAATATTTGAGGCATGCAAAATTCCTCTTGCATCCTTTCTTTTCAGATCCTGAGAATGCAACCTTCATTTTATGGGACTTCAGTCACAACAGTCATGAAATAACTGAGAATCTTCCCAAATAAGGTCTCCTCCCAATACACTTCCCCACTGAAAGCTATCTACATCGAAAGTAAAGACTCCCAGGCAGACACATATGGAAAGTCATTTAGATTTTTAAATATTGATCTCTTGGCACCTCACTGTCCCTACTCAAATTTCATTCAACCCTCATTTTAGGACTTGGCCAGATAATGTGTCTTGTGGTTAGAGCTTGGCAGACTGAGGGACATGCCTGAAAGTGAAGCATCTGTGGTGTGAGTGGCCTTTGTAGGTAGAGACGGCTGTGTCTGGAATGCTAATTTTGACTTCACAGCCTGAAACCAAATGCCAGAACAGACCTGTTTTCTCTTTAGTAAGAGGGAAAACAGCACATGCTATTGTTGGATGCAGGCCAAGCAGCGCAGAGTAGGCAGGGGGTACCTGGCAGCAAGGCGACAGGAGCCATCACACCAGAGACCAACTTTCACGCTCTTTCTGGGTGAGGAAGGATTATGCCAAGCCCTAATGTTCTGTACAAAGGAAATTAAATCGCTCAATATATTTTACAGCTCAGGGAAAAATGTTGCTTCATTTTTCCTCAAATGAGGTATTTAGCTCTGTTAGCAGGACATTATTAGATTTATGACTATGTCAAGTCAAGGAGAGCTACCAGCTTAACTCTTAATAGAGTCAAAGCACTATTTGGAGTGGGGGAGGGAGTGCACACATTTGAAGAAGGCAGGAATTTTTTTTAAATGCATTAACAACTGCAATTGACTTGAGCCAGTGAAGCACATCAGGAGAATGCAAGTGTCTTGACAGTATGGAGGAATAGAGAAAGACCTGCATAGGAAGGTTCATATTCAGAGAAAAGAATAACACTACATCTCCAACTTCTTACCTAAAAGCAAGCAAAACTGTTTGGAGGCCTATGCGATTTGGAGTTGCACACGTGTTTTCAAAGATTGCTTGGGCTCTGGATTTAATAGGATTTAAATCCTCGAGTGCACTGCACTTCTTATCTTTGCTAGGATGGGATGTATTTTAAATGCTCCAAGTCCAGAGTCCAACACCCATAACTCTTGCTGAGCAGCACCTTACTCCACTATTTCCATGAATTCCACTGTAATCATTTGTGGAGTAATACCTAATATCCAGATACCTAATACCCCAGCCAGGGTGGCTGCCGGGGACTGCGAGGAGCAGGGAGCTGGCTGCAACCACAACAGCAGCTGTAAAAGCATCAGCATGTCAGACACGACTTTGCTACACAACTAACACAGCTCCTCTAAGGGCTACATGCTATTGAAACACCTCTGCTTTCTAACGCATCTTTGACTTTGTAAGAGGAAAATGCTAAGAAATTCACATAGACAGGAATTAGGGTGCAAACACACTTGAGTCTTTGGCATTTGTCTCACTTCTATCCAGTAACAGATCTGTGTGGAACACACACACACACACATACACAAACAGGGAGGAACACAGATCCACGTGCTCAGGCACTGGCTGGTTTAAGATAGACAAAAGGCCTGAATCTGGTATTTCACAAAAAAAAAAAAAAAAAAAAAAAAAAAAAAGCAAGCCTCTCACACTTAAAGTGCGTTTACTGCCACATGGCACGCTTCATGTGTCCTCTTTTGAATACTAATCCCCTTTACAGCAGCTTTCCCACCCCTTTCCTTTTCTTCTTTCTTAATCCACAAGACCAAGTTCAATAACTGTTCCTGCCTGTGGTCTCAAGCAAGTTAACATGCCTTTGGTGAAGGGTTGGACACATCTAAGACACTGACGTGAGCTAGTGCTTATGTGCTGGAAACTGCGAGAAATAGGAGCAAGAAATGTTCTGGTGAGCCAGGGAGGAAAGATGAGGTGCTGCTCTCTGCTTTAACTATTCATTGTTGTGTAGCGCTTTGGAATTGAGGGTGGCTTTGTAAATGACAGCTGTAGCTGTGTTCTTCTGTGAGTTACAAATATGGATCAATGGTAAATGAACTATTGTGCTTCACTTTATCCCATTTTATCAGTCAGCCCAACTTATCGTATTTAATGAAAAATCAAGACATCAAAGCTCATAAATTAATAAAGGCATTAGGATCTTCAGAGCCTAGTATTGAACGAGCTGGGTAATTTCATGTGTGAGGTTATTTATCCTCCAAATCCAGAGCCACTTTTTTTTTTCTTTTAATTTTATTCTTTCTTTACACTCATCAAAGCCATTTCAGAGAAGGAACAAGGTAAAAAGGAGGAGTCCTAAAATTGGTTTGCTCAGGCATTTTTGGTCCAAACTGGAACACAGGAGGTTCCAATTAAATACGAGAAGAAGCTTCTCCACAGTGAGGGTGACAGAACACTGGAACAGGCTGCCCAGGGAGGTTGTGGAGTCTCCTTCTCTGGAGACATTCAAAACCCACCTGGACACATTCCTGTGTAACCTCATCTAGGTGTTCTTGCTCCGGCAGGAGGATTGGACTAGATGATCTTTTGAGGTCCCTTCCAATCCCTAACATTCTGTGATTCTGTGATTTTTGCTGTCTGGGGCTCTCAGCTCAGTGCCAGGACAGAAGCATCTATAAGACAATCCAGAAAGCTTTTGCACATTATTTTGAAGTAGTTTGCATGCCATTAAGGCTAAACAGCACAGTTGGAGAACAACTTTCACTGCTTCCTACATGTCCTCAGCTTGAATTATCCAGCTCAACTTAGCAAATGCTGTGTCTAGCAGTGGGTGTTTGCAGAGCTGCTAAAGAGATCTTTTTGTCTGAAAAATAACATTTCTGATTTGGGGGTGTCAGATGTGAACAGTATGTGCATCTGTACACACACAAGATCCTCAGAGGGGAAACTCTTCTGCGCTCCCACAGGTGAGGGGTGCCCTCTGGGGAGCGCTTGATGCCTCTGCTGCAGGGAAATGGGGTGGTGCTGGGTGAGTCCAGGGAGAGCAGAGGGAGCGGGGGGATTGTGAAGGGTGGCGTTTGTCTTCCCAGCTAGCCCCATGTGCCACAAAAAGCATGCATGGGGAGACGCAGGTGCCACCATGTGGCATCTCCTAATCTACACCTGGAGTGCAGGAGCATCTTAATTTGGGTATTTATTAAGAAGTTCACATGTTGGCTTGGCCTATTGAAACTCAGTGAATAAAGAATAAAGGTCATATTTCAAAGTGTGGCTTGTCCACATGTTTCTCCAACTAACTTTTCAAGGCTTTTTCTCCTAACAGTGCAGCCCTGACAGTCCTTCACAGTGAAATGATCAGCATTGAAACAAGTGATAATTTTTAGCACATCATCTGGGGGGTGTGTGGGGAAAAATAAACAACTTTCACATTAGTTGCAGAGAAGTGCACAAATGAATTACCCACTCTTTTCAGTCAGTCATGAATAATTCAAATTCCTCTGTGTCAGTGGATCTAATTAGTAATCATCCCAACTATTCTTAAATTACCTAGTTTTGAGTTACTTGCATAGCAACAACATTCATTTCTGATAGGATTATTAATCTATTTGCCAATGTGAGATGGCTAGGGCAGAGGTCAGTGGGGAGCCATATCATCAGTTAATGTTATTAATGTTTCTTTAACAATTAACATATCCGGTGTTCAGGGACAAACAGCGTATGTCACATGGAGAGGTATTTTTAATGCTCTGCGGATATATGTCATATGTCCTGCTGATTGGGCCACCTTGAAACGCAAGGAGCTGTCATTAGCAAAGGCTTGACCCTGAATGCACAAACTGCATAGGAAACAAGAAAAAATATTAAATATTAGAGTTACCAAGACATCATAGCAATAGCTGAGGTAAGAATCCACTCCAAAAAGTGACTTTGCCTGCCAGAGGGCACTTCTCTGATTCCAAATGAAGTAAAGGAGATCTGTAATTTGTTTTCCCTGTTGTTAATTTGAAGGTTCTCAAATGGAGCCCATGCCTGAAGCTCAATTGAGAGGTCCTTTCCTAGCTCATCTATCCTGTGATTCTGCAGTCAGTTCTTTTGAAAAGGAAAATGCCAGTTTAGGGTTCCTCAAAAGATGGTACAGCTGAGATCAGTCAGGAAGCTGTATATTTTTATTTAATATAATTCAGTAGATAATTATTAGATCATCCCTGTCTACCTGGTACTCATAGTAAAACACCTGTTCCAGAACTGATATGTAATTATGCAAGGTCAGGGTGAGAATTTTGTTTAGGGCAAATCATCCCACATCTATTGCTGTGAGAGTTTCCTATTTAGAAACATCTGGCACTGCTGCTTGTCACAGATGGGGTCCTAGGTTAGACAAAGCTTAAATCACATGAAAACATATTCCCAAACTTGCTTGTTTTTAAAGGCACTTTAAAGTTACTGATCTAACATTCCTTTCAAATATACCCTACTAGACAGGTAGTGCCAGCTTGCAAGAAGCTCATAGGGAAGCCCTCGCTCTCAACCAAGCAGCACTCAGGTCCCCAGGTGGCTTATTGCCACAGCCCAGTTCCCTGCATAAACCAAAACTGTCGCTAAACCCATTAAATAGCATGAGGGATGGATCAGGGCAGCTACCAGCCCTAACTCCATTTCAGAGCGGAGTATGGCTGCCTAAGAAAGCCCTCCAGCATGCTGGCTAACGTGGCTGCAATTACCAGCAACCCACTCCTGCATATTTTAATTCTTTCTACACAATTTTGAAATGGATTAACTCATTTTGAAGCAAATCTTGCTTTCTTGGTCATTTTGGGGGCTTTGCTGGAAATTGATATTTGCAAACACACTACATAAAATACCATTAAAACCAAAAACAAAACAACACAGTAGTCAAAAGACAAAAGATAATTTAACCTCTACCAGCTCAGGAAAATCAAGAGACCTGTCGTTAATTAGAATCGCTAATGTTTTCTCATTAGTGCAATATGTTGTGCCGGAGCTGGCCATGTGGAGAAGTTCTGCATGATAAAATAGCATGGGAGAGAGCACAGCACAACTTTTATTAAATAAAAAATAAACAAACTGATGCCACCAAAGGAAAGGAATAAGTTGTGAACATATTTTCCAGACATCAGTTAACAGCAGGAGCTTACAGTTTTTCTGCAGTGGCCAAGTATAATAAAATTGATCTGTTGACTATACAGATCCATAAAAATAGTTTACAAAGAGTTAGAGTTACTGTCAGTTAGATCAGAACAAAATTCTTCCACAAGAAAGTCGCCCTGTAAGCATTCTTTTTCCATTACACATCGTGGCAACTGCAGGGTAAACGAGAGCCAGGATTCCTCAGAGTTTGGCATTTTGGGATGTTCTGCATTTAAACAGTGTTGAAGGATCAAATGTAGGAAGATGGGTGAACTGGAAAAGACTGAAAAACCCTTGGGGACATTCTCTTCCTCACAGTAAATGCAGGTTATAGTCCTGCTCCAGGCATTGCACTTCCCCTGGCAGAAGAAACTAGTTTGCAGGGTGCTTTGAATGCAAGTCTAATTTTTTTTTTTGTCAGGAGAGGCAATTGAAGATGTTCTCTCCTAACACCCCCAGGAAGACAACAGTGCAGAAAACCATGGACGCAAACAGCTTAAGCCACCATTAGCGCTGATGCCCATCAGCTAGTAGTGGTATTTAGCCTCTGAGGCTCCTTGTCCTCAGCCTGAAGCAGATGTCCTTCTCAGAACTGTTCCATGTGGACAAACACCACCATAGTAGGCTTTCAGCATGTTACTCCATGTAATCACTTCTGGTCTGTCATTAGGGCCAAATTCATTTAATCTTAAAAATAAATCTTAAAAAAACTCACTTAAAAACTCATTATGATCCCAACTTTGATGATATATGGTTCATAAGCCAGATCCAGGAATGAGATCATTGTAGATGGACACCCAAGTGAGCTTGGGATTGAGGAGCTTTTCTGACAAAATTTGGGAAAAAGGGATGTTTGGGCACAGAAAAGCAGGGCTACTTTCTCTCCAGGCTGCAAATCATCTCTGTGAGGACAGAAATACTCCTATCTCCATTGCACATGTAAGGTTAAATGGCCCGGGGGATGTCAATGGAAGAAACCGAACGTGGGTCTCTAAAATCCCTAGTGCCCTAACTGTTGGAGTAGCCAATATACCACTACAAGCCACTTTCCCCCAACACTGGTCTCACAATTACTAAAGAAAACCAGTATATGAAATATGCAAAAACATAATCCATTATTTCACAATCCAACGTCCACAAAATCCTCCCCAATGCACCACCATTTAGTTTCAAATATGTCAAGGTTAATAGCTATAATGTAAAATCATCATCTGCAGCAGAGTATTAATTAGGGCCCTCATGCACAATGCATTAACAATTTCCATGCAAAGAGGGCTGCAGCAGTTCTCTGCAGGAGGCTGGGAGCATGTTACAGCCAACAGAGAGCTGGAAAACTTCAGGAAAAGCCTTGCAGTGAGCCGTCTGGCAGCCTGAAGTGGGGCTCTGGGCCAGCAGCACATGACCCTCTCCTGCCCCTTGCAACAGGCAAAGAGCTTTTTTTTGGACTTCTCTGCATCGCTGCACAGACAGGATTCAGTCAGTCACACCCCTCTTGGCACACCGGAGCCCTGCAGGCACCAGGGGTGGAGCTCAGCATCGGCTGCCACAAGCAGCTTTCTTCCTAATAGTGCTGGGCACCTTTCAAAGCCTCCCGATGCTGAGTTGGCTTGCATGTGCTGTATATTTTTGGAAGAACACTGTTTTGATAAAGAATAGGTCTGACACCTTTAACGTCAGTATTATCAGAGCCAGGTAGCCCCCGAACCCATCAGATCACTAATTTGGTAGAAGTCACCTCCACAAGCCTCAGAGAGAAGTATAGAATACAAAAGTTCTGTGATTTTTGCAGCTTTGTAAATTTGGAGTGCCTCACAGTCTACCATCCACAACACTTGAACCCCCAGGCTTGCAGTGTAGGTCTAGGACAAAGCTTCATAACTGTCACATGGGATGTGAAACCTGTTCAGCTGCAGGTCAGGAGCACAGCTCCTGCTTGCAAATATTCACACAGAATGCATGCTTCCCTCTGTCCTTCTGTTTCCTGTGTTGGTTAACCATAGTTCAGATCTTTTTTCCCTTCTGGAGGTCTGGGCAGAGAAGAACTTGATGAAATTCAACAAGGGTAATTGCAGGGTCCTGCACTTGGGAGGAATAAACCCAGGCAGGGTTAGGATTTGACCTGTTGGAAAGCAGCATTGCAGAGAAAGACCTGGGAGTTCTGGTTGAAAATGGGTTGACCGTGAGCCAGCAATGTGCCTTTGTGACGAAGAAAGCAAATGGTACCTGGGGTCCCTTAGGAAAAATGTGACCAGCAGGTCAAGGGAGGTTTTACCCCCCCAACTACTCTGCCCTAGTGAGGCCACGTCTGGAGTACTGGGTCCAGTGATGGGCTTCTCAGTTTAAGAAGGACAAGAAACTACTGGAGGGAGTCCAGCAGAGTGCTATGAAGATGATGAGGGGTCTGGAGCATCTTTCTTATGAGGAGAGACTGAGAAAGCTGGAGAAGAGAAGGCTGAGAGGAGATCTTATCAATGCTTATAAATATCTCAAGGGTGGGTGCCAAGAAGATGGGACCAGACTGTTTTCAGTGGTGCTCAATGATAGGATGAGGAGCAATGGGCACAGACTGAAGCATAGGAGGTTCGATCTAAACATGAGAAGAAACTTCTTCCCTTTGAGGGTGACAGAGCGCTGGAACAGGCTGCCGAGAGAGGAGTCTCCTTCTCTGGAGACATTCAAAACCCGTCTGGACACATTCCTATGTGATCTGCTCTGTGAACCTGCTTTAGCAGGTGAGTTGGACTAGACGATCTTCAGAGGTCCCTTCCAATGCCCAACCAGTCTGTGATTCTGTGACATGTTTAACTTTGTAATTAGGTAAGCCTGAAGAAGCCTGGTATTATTTCTCTCACAGCCATTCTGTGATTCTGTGAAATGAAGGTGATGGCCTATCAACTTGTACATAAATTTACCCTCTTCCAGCCAAAATACTACAGCTGGAACAGACCCATGGTTTGGCTGTGGTAAATCTGAGGCTCATATTAACATGATCCACCACCAAGTCAATGGTGAACATACCAGTCATTTTACAGGGACTGTTATCTTGCTACCAAACTCCAGATATAAATGATAGCTGTGTGACTTGCAAATTGTCAGGTGCAGTCTATGAGGCAAAAATCAATAGTGCTTCTACAACATTCCTGTTCTGATCAGGCCTGGACAAAATAATGTTGTTCTGGTGTTTTTAGGCTACATGTGAGAGAGCTCACTCATGGTACAACATGTGCCAGGATGTTTGCAAATAGTGCAGGCAAAACTGAGTGCCTCTAAGGTTTGCACAAGGCTGCCCATGAGCTTTAAGATGGAGCTTGATAGCCATATGAACAGGACTGTATAACAGGTTTGTATGCAATGTGGGGAGACGCATCATGACCATCTCCTGCCCCTGTTTGCCAAATGGATTAAATTTTATCAGAGCACCAGGAAGAAAATCCCAAACAACAGGTGTGTTCTATTCTAAATATCTTTTAGCATGTGCTAAAAGATATTTAGATACTTAGACAGACTAACAGGACACAGAAATTTTGCTCTTAGTACCATAAATCTTTCTCATGTTCTTTCTATGGTTATAATAATAGAAATATATTGTTGCTTTTGTTTCCTCCCGTATTCTATGTAATTAATCTCAATGTGTTGCCTGAACATTCAGAGACAGTACATTGTGCCTGCCCATTGGTATTTCTTTCAACAGCAAGTCCCATCTCAGTTAATATATTGTGTTATACTATATATAACCACTCACCATAACTCAGATAGAACACAACACATTTTCATTTTGTTGCCCCATTATATTTTTCAGAAAGTCAATACAATACGAAGTGAAGAGTGCCTTGCTCAGCACTTATCGATCTGTCTGTTTTCTCATTGCTTACATCAAAACACCACTTGTCAGCTCTGGCTCTGTTATAATTATCTTATCATGCAGGAAGATAAAACCTCAAAGACTAAATGCCAGTTGACATCCAAGGTCAGGCAATACCAAGAACCAGCCCAAAGGTTTTTCAGCAAGGCAGACATCAGTAACAATGCTTCAGGATCAAGTCACCTTTTTATTAAGGGCCCCTCTACAATGCAATCAGGAAAAACAACCATTGCAGATAGAGGGATTCTTCAACCAGCCCTTGCAGCAGTGAGGCTCAACGTAGGTATGGTGGTAGAGTAACAGTACTCTAGAACAAGAGGAAGTCCATGGACCACAAATGACTTGGTAGAAACAGGAGTTCCAAGTATACTAAAAACTTGTTTCTCTTGCTGTAAGGAAAAGTGACCTCATGGGAGACTCCAGTGGAGCAGTGATGTTGTGCATTGGTTTGGACTTCTTTCCTCCTCAACAGGTGCCTTGCAAAGCGGAAAACCATAGCCCCACTTACTGTTGAGGACATTTAGCTGGTTGTGTGTCAGTGCAGCATGTCAGTATTGCTTTGGACCAAGACCAAAAGCCTAACTTAATGTCACCTCTCTGCCTCTTCAACACATCAATGTAGAGTATGGTGTTCATCCATTTGCCCTGATGTCATGGTTTAACCCGAGCTAGCAATACAACCATGATAGCTGCTAACTCACACCCCACCCTGCCCCGCCTGCCCCCCCCCAATAGGAGAGAGAAAAGAAACAGAAGGAAGAAACTTGGATTGAGATAAACACCATTTAATAAAATAACAAATACAAAATACTAATACACTACTAGAAATTACATATATAAAATAGAAATAGAATATAATATAAAATAAAATAAACTCAATGCAATTCCTCATTAACTCCATCCACACCAAGCAGCCAGTCTCAGGAAGCAGCACCTGGTCCCGAACAGCTGAACCCAAAGAGACAAAAAAGGAAAAATGGCAGAAAGGCCCAGAGGCCTCTGAAAAACACCAAAAGGCTGAACTAAACATCCCAAAAAGAATTCCCCCAGCTCCGACAAAAAGAGCAAGGAAGAACGCAAGAGAGAGAGAGAAAGACAGACAGACCAAGACAGACCAAGAGACACCAAGAGAGACCAAGACAGCCTGACTCTTAAAAATGAAGCATGATGCTAATGTGATGGAATACTCTTATTGATCAGTCTGGATATCAGTCAAGCTATACCCCATCCAAGCCCCCCCTTCCTTGATGCCTCACACCTGTGGGCAAAGTGCTCAGAACATCCTTGGCTCTCATAACAGAGCAATTACAAACATTAACTCTGTGCTGGAGTGTTATCTCTTGTTCTCAAGCTAAGTCCAAATCATGACCATGCTAGCTACAAAAACAAAGGTTTCTAACTGCATGAAGAAAATTAACTCATATTCAGTCAAACCAGCACACCTGACCTCATATGATGCCACTTGAGCAACAAAGATGACTGCACCCTCTTTTCTCCATATTTCTAAATGACAGGCTCACTCTCCATGCCCTGCAGATGGCTGTTCTTAAGTTACTTTGAGAAAGGCAGTTCTGCTCTTTTAGATCATGCAGCAGGGCAGTGGCTGAATAAATTAATATGATTAGTGAACCCCTGGTTTAAGGATCAATCAATTTCCCTTTGTAAAGAATAGTCATGGAGAGCCAGATGCCAACAGCCAACGTTCTGATGCATTCTGCCGTTTGTCAGTGTTTGGGAAGGTAGGGCTGTGAGCAGCAGAAGAGCCTTGGTGAGGTTTGGGTCACCAAACCTTATGGCTGGATTACTGGTTGACTAAAATAATCTACCCACCTACCCCAAAAGCAGCAAATGACCACTAGCATCCTCTAGTGCACAGTTTTCCTACCACATCAGGGTCACAGTTTTAAGTGAGAAGGTTTCCCTGCTTGGGCATGTACAAATGGGTGAACATTCAGTGCTCTGGAGGAACCCTGTCTCTCTAGGCTTTATAGCCTCTGCAGAGAGAGACACTTGCTTACAAGGGAGGTTGAGAGCAAGAAAGAAACCCAAGTATCCCTTGACACAGAGGGACTCTAGGGTGCTGTGGAATAGGCAAGATGTAGAAAAGGTTAAACCCCCTCAACAGTACCTGGGCATCACCCATTACCAAATTATCATTTGTCTTGATCCTATGCTTTGAGGCATGAGATCAAGTGATGATGCCAAGCACTTTAAGCTCTAAAGGAGGCTCCCAAGCAGCACAACATAAGGGTCGCAAATCCTTGCATGCCCTGCTAAGCAACCTCTCTTTTTCACCAGCCCTTCTCTGTGTAGCACATTTCTTCTGCTATTTTCAGTGTAAGTTGGCAAAACAGGTTTAGACTAACTCATTTAAAGCTGTACAATGCCAGCACCCAGGAACTCAACAGGCCAGATAAATGCAGACCCAAATTATTTCCTGTAATACACTTACAAAAAGGAATTGAAGAGCATTTCCATGTTCTGCATGGTTTGCATTACCGGTGATTTTTTTTTTTAATGCAATCCAACACATTACAGCTAAATCTGATAAGGAAACAGCCCAGTAGAGTCCCCAAAAGATTGGTTTCACGTGTTCCCTGATTTATGACTGTTTGATTTCACTTCATGTGCTGCATTTTTAACTGCAGCCTACCCATACCCAAGTTTCAGCCCATGTGCCATGCACTGCTGGTTACAGACCCAGTGTACTCATATCCCTTTCTTCATCTGCTCTGTGGCGTTACCCTGCCCTTATAGAAAAGCTCTCCCACAGTCTGTAGAATGGCATTATCATGCCCTTATAGAAAAGCTCTCCTGCAGTCTATAGAACCCTATGCTTTACACTTTGTTGCACACTCTTTTCCTACTATGTCTCTCCCTTAAACTTCCCAGCTTTGGCTTTTGAGTTTCTCATTTTCTGGAGTCCTTTGTCTCTAGCAAGTGGCCTCTGAATTCAGATGAAGCAGCCTGATAGGTACCAGCAGCATTTCCCTACTGCAGTTTGCAGAAAGCATTGGCAGCATCCTTTAAACCCACTTTACTTTTATTACCCAGAAAGATGCTCATCATGACCAAAACCGTGAGGGGTTGCTGGCAGTAAGCTGCTCCCACAGCCTGGTGTTTCCATCCCCTGGCATGAAGCAAGGGAAAGGTGCTAATGATACAATATCCATTTTTCAGCTGCAGTGTGCTTCTAGGGGGAGATAATCTAATTGGTACCTTATTACTGGAGCACTTTAACAGTAAAATCTGGGAGAGGAATGGGAGCACTGAAGCACTTGGTCATTTAGGGAGAGTTGATGTGAGCTGTGGTGACTGGGCTCATTGCCATGAGCTCTAAGAAAATTAGATAGAGCTCAGAAAGAGAAATTCCTGAATGAAGCTGAACTCGGTCTATATCTCAGAAATGTCCAATTAATTTCCTCTCTTATTCCTCAACTTTTGGGACAATTTTGTTCCAAAACCTGCAGTTCAGCACCTCTGATCCCAACATCTAACTTCTCAAAACACTGTGGAACTGGCATGGTTTGGGGAGCCTCCACTAATGTGGAAGTTGGGTCTAAATCAGTGCAAGGCACTGTCAGGGTGCAATAGCCTCTGACGGTCTGCTAACACCTTTTAGGGCTTTAGCCCTTGGCCTCATCCGTGCAATGGTGGCACCTCCAGCCTCCTGGCACTGCTGACACATGAGGTGGTCAGAAACCGAAGCCCAGTTGACAGACTACAGCTGAGTCTTCATGTGAATACTCACAGGGGAGAAATCTCTTTTATTAATTTAATTCCCCTTACTATTCTTCTTTGCACATGCTGTGTTTGTTTTTCTCTTTAGGCTTCCAGTGTCCCTGATAAGATATTAATGAAATGCTAATTCAACATGCAAATTACAGGAGACTGGCATGGAAAGGTTGCTATATTTAGAGCCAGAGCAGTATTTTAATAGCTGCCTTCTCCCATTTTGTAACTTCTGTCAATTGCTTCCTTACTCTGGTGCGCAACCTGGCATCTCTGAAGTGTTTAAGGTGATCTTGGAGGTAGGGAGAGATGACAAAAATTGTGCACTATGTTACCATAATGAAAAGAACCCACTATGTTCCAAAGACACTGTCAAAAGGAAACCCTTTTTTAAATTATTATTATTTTTTAAAAGACCAGACCTTTTTTCCAAGACCTTAGATCCTTGTGGATTCTGGAGCAATAGCAAGGGAAGGGGATACCATGAGAAATCAAATGCTTGTCGCCACACTGTAGAGTTCAAGAGCAATGTCAGGATCAAGATCACACAACCTGGTCTGGGGGAGCAGAGGGAGAAGAGAGCAGTGCATAGATATCTTATGGTCCAGCACAGGCTGTCTCACAACCTGGCACAGAGACAGGGGTTCTGCTTTTTCACCCACGCTCCCCATGGGGCTGTCTCTGTCTTGAGCTCATTGTGAGTGTACCTGTGCATTGGTCTTAATACAAACACTGTTGGAAATGCTACCCTAAGCAAGAAAGCCAAGTACTCAGATACTGAGGGATGCTAAATACTCAGGATGGGACCCTCCTTTCCCACCACCTTCACCTTCCCATGATGTGCCTTTCTCCCACAGCCAGTGCAAAGAGCACCTTCTCGCACCAGACTCAAGGGCCAGCTCTGCAAGTCACAACAGAGCTCAGGGCTTCTATTTTGTCACTCAGAAACCGAGAATAAGGATGCAGTGTTCTATGCATAAATTTTCCAGCACTGCTGACTACAAATAGAGATTTTTAACCACAGTGCTCAAGCGTGAGAAAAGACCTAGATACCAAAAGCAACATATCTTTTCTTGCCAGAAGCTCGTACTGAGTACCCTACCTCACTGATTATGATAAGAGCTTTGATAACCATGCCTCATCGCATTTTTCAGGTCAGCTTTCAGAGTACTGGGACACTGTGCCCTGAAGCAACAGAATTATGCCTTCCATCACACCAAGAACCAAACCCTTCAAAACCACCAACTTTAGGATGCTTTTGAGAAGAAATATATTTTTTAATTCTGATCACTGGAAGGGGTAAGCAGCAAGCTCACTATCTTCTTTGCTGTCACCATTTTATCGTGTGCACATCAGATGACCCCAACTTCATTAGAGTGCACCCCCAATCCTTGCCGACAGTCATACCCATGCTTACCCACAGCGAAGCATTTTTGTGACTTGCAAAATCCTAAACCATCCTTTTTCAGGCTGCAAGGCTACATGTACCTGAGGGGACTGGTTTACGAAGTTACCAAGTCCCCTATACTGAAGTCCCAGGTTGTGGAAACCAGCTGCAGGCCTTGGACCATGTGTTTACTTGGGCAGGCACTGATAGTGTTTGCATAGTGCATACTGGGCATCTGGCCCACAAATAGTATTTTTAGTATTACTCTCTGTTGTCTGGCCAGAAATTCAGGACAATATCTGAAATTTACTTGCAGACAGACATCCCTATGGCTCTGATGCTTCTTACATGTTTTCTTCATCTACATCAGCTGAGAAGCTGGCTCCTATTTTACGGATATTTTTTTTCTCCAAATCACAGTCTCCAGATTAAAATGCTGCCAAAATCTCTGCAGACTTCTCCCTCTGCCAGTGGTTTCAGCTGTTTGAATTGCTCTGAGGCACCAGACAGTTTTTTTAATAAAGGTAAATCCTTTTAGCCTCTGGTTAGCACAGGTTGTGCTGTGATTGACAAGGTAATAAAAGTGTTAATGAGAGAAACTGGCACAGCCACAGATCAATAGTTGCCAATAAGAAAAACAATTCTGATAATTTTGTCGAATTCCCCCAGAGCGGTTGAAAATACATCACAATCGGTCTATTTTATTGTTTAATAGATGTTCTCTCCTTGGTGCTCTCAAATTGACTAGAGACTGGGTGAAATGGCAAAGAAAGGGAGCCTTGTTCCTCCCAAGTTTGCAGGACTTTGGGAACTGTTGGGAACTTCGGGGCAAAGCCATTTCTGAAATAAATGTGTTTGGTGCTACCTTTCCCAGCCAGGTGATTTCCCCAAATTGCTCCTTCCTCATGCACATTTTTTCCTGCAGTACAAATACAGGGAGGGAAATAACATACAAGGCCAGCTGTAGCACCAGTGATCACATCTAGATTATGGCCATAAGCAAAACTGCTGCATCAACTGTGCTGCCCCAAAGGGCAAAGCTACAGGGACACTGAATGAGCCAGGGTAAATGCCCTTTCAAAAAAAAAAAAAAATCCATTTTAATTTTAATGCAAATCTGGGTTTCTGAGAGCTAACCAGAGTGGTAAAAGCAGATGAAGCATGTACAACTTGTAGCACAGATTAACATCAGTTGATGCTAACAGACCCCCTGTACACAGCACAATCCTGTGTGGCCCTGAACACCCCATAATACCCTAAATCTCTTCTCACAAATCTGAGGCCAGATGCATATAAAAGCCTAATCCCATTTCAAGGGCAGCTGTTAAACGTAGGAGAACGTGCTGGCAGTAGGAAGCACTGCCAATGCAATGAGGGAGACAGTTTCAAGAGGGGCACAGAAAGGCTGTAAGTCAAATGTGAGATAGACTGCTACACACTCATGAAAATATCGAGAAGGGGAGAAGGACCAGTCATTTACAACACAAAAATGACTGGAATATGTTTTCTGGAGGCTGCCTAGCTTATGCATTGATGGTAAGAATGTGTGGACAGCAAAGAGGTGACAGCTTGCGCAGTCCCATTGCACAGGTTGTCCTAGCAAAGGCAAAGTGAAACAGTAAGAGACTCCTCCCCAAGTGAACTGTACTTATGAGGGAGAGTACTGTGAAACCCCTTCCTGAGCAGGACAAAGAAATCTCCGGCTCCAGTTCTGCCAGCAATATTTTCTGATAAATACACATTATTATCAGACAGATAATCTGCAAGGTGCAAGAAATTTTGTTGAACTGGGGAACACAGGGACAGCAGAGGATATTGGTACAGGAACAACTCTGGGCTCTAGGTCAAGCAGCCACCAAAATCAGTGGCAAAACTTCACCTGACTTGAGAAACAACAGATCTCAGGCAATATTCAAGGCTTTTTGAAATCCCTCCATCCATCATTTTTATGAGTAGGAATAAGACCTAGGCTCTAATATAGACTCTTCTGATATTACACCTCACCGGTACCTGCAGGTTTTAGGGCAGACCCGGGGTGGCTGGGGAATGCAGGCGCTCTCAGGAGAGCTCTGCATAGTGATAAAGCCAGGCTAATTTTTCAGCTACCCAAGTGTGCAGTTAAGCAGCACTCCGGGATGTTGCTTTTCTTGAAAGCTTTGATGTAAGCTCCATGGTGCTGTAAGCTGCTCTCTCATCTGGCAGGAGAGGCCCTTCAGCTTGTGCCTAAAGCTATGTGGAGTCGATGTGCAGGTCCAGTCACACATGTAAGGTCTCCACATGCAGGCTCAGTGAGTACAAGGTGAGTACTGATTTCTGCTGAGGAAATAAAACTACAAGAAGAGCCAAAAAAGGGTAGCTGGATCCAAATCTGTTCTTTGTTCCCCCTCCCATCCCACATCGTAATTAAACAAATATTCCTGCCTGTAAAGAGAAGAGAAGAGAAGAGAATAATCTGAGTCAAAGAGCATGAAGGAAGAGATCAGCATGAAAGGATACCAAGGGGTTTGCCTTATCCCTTTGGCTTTATCACCCTTTTCTCACCCTGTCTGTATTAACATGGTGCTAAAACCTTGTATCGTCTGACCAAATTATCATTAACGGCAACTGGTAACCAAGAGGTCAGGGTGCCACTGCAGCTTGCCATTCACTTTAATTATCAACACACATCACCAGCCTGAGAAACAATAAGAGATAAAGTGAGGATTATTGAATCCCATCTTATCCTGTGTGTTATCATACACTCTGCATCCAGACTGGTACCTATCAGCCTTTCTCAGCTCACTGCGGGAGGGTAGGAGGAAGTGAGGTCTCCCCTTTACATTGTAATTTTGTCCACATCTTCACAAATTTGTACAAAACAAATCCTGACCATCACATTAAAGGACATATCTGCCCAGAGTTTCAGCTTGTGGCCACAATATTTAGATATTTAGCTCTTTAGATATCCATATATTTAGAGATATAGCTCTTTAGAAACCCAAATATTTAGATGTGTCTACAGGAGCTGTTATACTTCAGGACTTTTCACTGAGACAGGTCATGTAGGACCATTTGGCAGAACCAGATCAGGCTCCACAGAAAACTTAATCAGGTAGATAAAATTCACCACTCTCTGATAAAACTCATTGCTCATTTTCCATTGTCATTTTCCTGTGTTTCAACACTGACCTAAGCAATCTGAAGCAAAACAGGTGAGGGGATGGCTCTTCCAGTCAATGCAAAAGATTAATAAGATCTCAAGTGCAGTAAATACTGTCCTAGTAGAGTCCTCCCAAAACAAAAAGCAAGCTCTTACACAGCATATTCAAAGAGAGAGAGAATTGCTGGGTTGGAAAAAAAAAAAAAAAAAAAAAAAATCAGATTCCCTGCATCTGCAGAGTCCCGTCCACATGGTGGGCATTGCTACTAAAATAATATTAATGCGTTATTTATGGAAATGTATGCAAAAGCTAAACAAGAGAAGCTATCCATATGCGTTAAGCACTCATGCTCATTTTAAAAGGCAGCTCAGAAAAAACAGCAGCATTTTATCTATCCTGTCATTTACAAGCCATGTAACTCAGCTCTTGAGTTACAACAGATTACATGCTCCCAAATGTAACATGTCATGTTTGTTGGTGACAAAACAAGATTAGGAGAAAGGTGGGCATTGAATAAAGCTTTGTGTGGGAAACACAGTCCAAGACACTATAGGCATTACCCCATTTTCATGCAAGGCATGTGTACCTTGTTAGCATTTTTTTAATGCTTTCAGTTAAGATCAAGAGGCAGGTAGGCCCGCCACGTGAGTTAAAGAAAACATCTTTGACAACCCCCTTCCTGCTCTGAAGCAATGAAATATATACATGAGAGGCTCCAAACTCTTTGCTCCTTTTCAAAGAACGATGATTACCACTTACAAACGCAATGACAAGAGGTGCCTTTGGCAATCCCACAGTCCCTTTCTCCTTCTGAGAACTAGCACAATGAGGGGAAAGAAAAGCCCAGAAGCCTTTTTTAGCCTCCTTATTTTTCATTGTCACATCATTAATGGTTCAGTGAATCTCCAATGAAATGTCCCTGGCTGCTGTCACCATTTTGATTGATAGGTGTCCTTGGATCAACCCCAGTAGAGCATGTTGTTGCACTGAGCCCCCCTTTCCCCTCACCATCCATTATCAGCCCCTTGGCATCACTACCTTCACATGTCAGTTCATTTACCACAGAAATGGCATCACCAACTAATAGCAGCAATAGAAAAACATTTGTTACAGATAAGGTAAAACTCTAATAAATCAGGATATGCCTCAGTTTGAAACTCATGGAGAAACAGTGTTTCTCCAGCATGCTTATTCACAATTCAACCTCTCAAATATTTGTTTCCTATCCTTATATAAAACCCTAAACAAAACACACACACACACACACAAATATATTCTAACTTGCAGAAAGAACAAACAAACAGGGCAGAGCCATGTGCAGATAATGTTAAACCAGCTTTTACGTATTTGGATTTTTTTTAATTTGAACCAAAAAAAATCTGAACACTTGAGTTAACTTTGAGTCCATTATACACTAACAATATTTACACTACAGAACCTGAGAGTCATTGCCATTGACACTGTCTGGAGATTTTTTACCCAAACAGTTTTTCATCAGAAAGCAAATACTTCGTCAAAATTAAAGCCATTTGTATGAAAGCACCATTTGTGATTAACTTCTGATTGCAAAAAAGAAATCAGGAGAGGAGTGAGATATTTTAAGCTTCTTAAAATGTCATATTTTTGCATTTCATGTTTTGAAACTTGAATTTATGATAAAAAATGACTGTTAAAAAATGAAATGTCCAAAGAATCATATAAAATTTTAAATGTATTCAAGAAAGTATTTAAACTGATCTGATTTAAAAGAAACATAGAAGTTTCCTTTTGACTTTTGGAGAGTCTCAGGACAGAACTTGGCTCTGTTCAGGAACTTCTTTGAAACTCAGAAAATCTACATGGGGTGAGAAAACGGTTCCATGTCTGGCATCAGTGCAAGAAGCAGCACATACAGACTTCACGTTACCTACATAACCCTCCTGGTGACACAGCTAGGACAATGGCCAGGTTGTTCAGCATCTCGTGGAGTAGGAATCTATCTGTCACAGATGTGCCTAGTCCTTGCAGTGATTTAGCATATAAAGAGGTCTTTATACTGTACACACCAACGACTCTTTACCCGAGGACTGACACACAACTATTGCTGCCATCCCTCTCATTACCTTTTTTGTCTGATCACGATCAAAGCATGGAAACAGCTCTCGTTGACTGACAACTCAGCAGAGATCTGTCCGTCAAGAATAAATATGGAAAACCAAAATAGCCTTGCTAAATTATTTGCAAAAGAAACTTAAGTGCAAATGTGCTGCAACACACCATCAACCCCATCCCAGCAACAGCTCCTGACATGGGACAAGGTTGGCCCACATTGCCCTGAAGCCAGTACAGCTCTGTGAACCACAGCCATTGTTCATACAAATAAGTTTCATCCTTTGCAAGAGATTTTTCCATCACAGTAAGGGGTAGAGGTGTTGGTGCAACATACGGGATAATTTTACTCCAGCTCCAGTCTGGTCCTTACCTTTAGTTCTCACAACATCCAGGAGACAGTCAACTTCAAAACAAGGGAAGACTAACTTTTTTCTTCAGGGGATGTTTGGAAGCAACTAAAAAGCTTTGCTGCAATTTAAATCAAGAGGATTAATTAAAACCCAGGGATACTTGGTTCATCAATCCACCAGTGCACATTTTTTCCTATCTGCTTAAAACTGATTTTAGCTGATGCACCCAGGAGCAGCAGGGTGGTAGGTTCACACAGAGCAGCAGCTGCTTTGTGAGCAGAGGACACAGGTTTGCAATGGCTGCTCTGAAGCATCACAGCACTGTACAATTTGCACTGATTTATTACACAATTAGTGGTGTGTGCAGCTCAGTGCACTGTATATGAGAGTCAACACTGGCAAAGCTCTGTGCTTAAATCTGACTTTGTACTTAGGCACCTAAATAACCACTCTGTTTTTTTTCACTGATTTCAATACGAATTGTGTGAAAATGGAGATAACTGCTAGAGATCCTCAGTGCTGAAAATCTCAAAGACGACAAAACTAGGAACCATGATTTTAAATGGATGAGTTTCACATAGCCTTACTGTACTTGATGCTACAGAAACAGAGAGACTTAGCTTACTGTAAAGCCAGAATGCAAATGCTTAATATGAAATGGAGATGCATAGACAAATCAGAGATGAGGAAATTTTTTTTCCTGTGGAAAATCAAGCCATATGGTAGTTATACAAACCAGATCCACAGGGGGATGGTTTTCAACACATACACATGGACCAAGATAAAAACTAGGCACATTAGGGGTGGGTGGATCATGTACAGCTCCTTCCCATTCCCACCATCAGTTGGCAAAATACAGCATGGACATCACCTTACAAAAGGCAATGTGATTTCAAATTTCTTCTGCTTTTGTTCAGGTGAAACCCTCTATTTGCAGCAAAATTCTCAACTCCTGGACTCCTCACAATGTGGATCAGAAAAATGACAGTCACCCACTGTGTTTCTATTGAATATTTGTTCCAGTGGCTGCTGCTTGCTCACTGGAAAAAAGGAGTCGGCGTGAGATCAGTTACTGCTTTTTTCCAAATGGCTATTTTGAGGTTTCTGAGCATGGCCCAGCTACTATAGCCTGTTCAATGTGCCCTAAAGGCAGCTTCCCTTCCTTCTGACATTCACAGCAGTACACTGGTTTCCATTCTTCCATGCACTACAGAAAGCCTCTAACCGAGCAAATAAATTTCAGGGTAGAATTAGACTTTTTAATCTACAAAAGAACTTCTCTCAGCCCATATGGAAACATGGGGGAAACACAGATCCAGAGAAAGGAACAATTGAAGTTACTCCTGCAAGAGAATGTCCAGAGATTAACAAGATGGCAGGGATGGGACATGGTGCTGCTTTCACTTATCACACGGAAAAACTCTGATGCTATGTCTTTTTCCAGAATTCCTACATGTCTTTCTTCCCTTGCAAGCAAGCTGAGGAGATTAAGATACAGAAATGCTGTGGCAGACATCAGAGAAATAAAAATAAAATGAAAACTGACTGCATATTGCTTCTAGTGACACTGTTTGTAGGAGCTGCCTGAACTGCAGTTATAACACTAGTAAAACGACCTGAACGGATCACCCTCCCCAGGACTGCAGGCCTTGGGCACCGGGCTCTGCACAACTTTTCCATTTTAAACCACCAATTTGATCACACAAAGAAGAGTTTACTTATAAAAACAGTCTGACAAAACTATCTCAAAAAAGTGCAGCTTTTGCACTGTGTGTGTGGTGAGGTGCTGGCAGCAGGCATCTGCCTGAGGAGAGGCACCACCCGCCAGGTTCCGCATGGTTCCAGATGGTTCCATGGCAGCCCCGCAGCTGGGCACTGCACAGCCCCTTGGCTGCGCCTTGGGGGAAAAAAAAAGCATTCAGGAAAGAGTGAAAAGCCGCAGCTGGTGAAGAGTGAGGGGGGAAAAAATGTGAAAAAGAGCCCTACAAGCACTGAGGTGAGAGAACAGGAGGAAGGGGAAGAGGTGCCTCAGGTGCCAGAGGCGAGGTCCCACTGCAGCCTGTGAAAGAGAGGGCTCACACCTGAGCTGAGGGGTATTCCCTGAAGTTATGAGTTAATTAAATTAATCATCATTAAACATTTTCGACCAATAGGAAACAATCAAAAGATTATTCCTGACAACTAAGCAAGCCTAAACACCATGAAAATGAACTTCACTTTGGATGTGAAATATGAGCACAGTTTAAAAAAATGGACGACTTATTTTTTGTAATAAAGTAAGACTTTTTTTACTGTCCAGCAACTGTTTAATAGGGTATCTGCTATCAACTAGCAATTAAGAAGCATAAAGGAGAGCAAATACAGGGAGAAGAGTTGATTAATTCAGTGTAGCTTGGCTTTCCTGGACTTCAGTCAGCTCAGTGCAGCTCAGATCACGAAGACACGTCCACCACATCTCTCAGTGAGCTGTTCCAGCAGTTAATTCCTCCTTTGTTAAAAGCTATCTTTTGTTTTGTAGCTTTCAGCCTTCAAACCTCATGACACCTTTTTGTGCTCTGCTGAAGAGCTCTTTAGCTAAAGAAAACAGTGGCTATTACTACTCCTTGATCAAATAACTTTTAAGTTTGCTCTTTCTTAAACTAAATGGGCAGAGCTTCTAGGCAGCTCCCACATCTTTCATTTTGAAGTGCAATCATGGAACATGATTGTGTTATTCCAGGAACAGCTTCCCATAGGCTCAATACAGACCTTACGCTCCTGGCTCTACCTCCTTTGAAAGACCATCATATTTACACAGCAGTGCCTTTTTCAGGACAAATAATCACACTAAAAGCAAGAAGGTATGCATTCCCCCAGATTGGCAGAAGATGCCAGTTATTCCCCCAGCTCTGCATCTTGCACTTTGTGAATTCAGGGCAGCTTGCACAATGACCAGAAGAGGATTCAAACAGATCAAAAGATATTACCTGGTTACCCCTGCATCTATCACAGGTGCATGAGAAGGAGAAACATTATCAAAGATGGGCAAAAATAAAGAACAGCACATCAATGTAGGGAAACAAAGCCAGCCTATCAACCAAAAAACCTCTCCCCCACCCAAAACAAACAAACAAACAAAAACACCAAAAAAACCCACCAAACCAAGAACAATAACAAAAACCCAGACAAACAAACGAACACAACGAACACAAGTAAAAACTTTGACCCCAGTGTTTGCCTCACTGCAGATTTCCATAGCCAAAGATTGGTTAGCACTGGTTTGACAAATGCTGAAAGAAGCAAGAATTGTTGAAGGCTGCTTAAATGCCTTTCAGTGATAGAGCAATCAAGGACTGCATACACTCAGCAAATCCATTTTGTGTCCTGCCTCCTGCAGTGGTAGGCAAGTAGATAGCGGCACTAGAAATAAGAGACCAAACAATTAAAAATATTCTAATACACAACACAAAAGCTCCACTCGCTTTAAAGCACTGCCTCATTTAGTGTCTGCTTTTTTCTCTCTTAATCTTAACCCACCAACTCACTAATATTTTGCTTCAAAAGTAATTAAAATGAAGGGCTCCCTCCTAGCAGAGGGTATGATGCAGGCACAGACCGGAACTGTTTGATGTTCATTTCACTACAATAAAAGGGTAAAAATGCAAATAAAAATAAATGATGCATAATTATTATCACCATTAACTCCATCTGTCATCACTCATGCATGCTCGTAGGTATATTTATATTTTTTTATATATACATGTGTGTATGTGTATATACAGACACACACAAACCTGGATATAACAGCCCACAGACAGCAGTTTCTTCAGGACAGAGTGTGTCTCTCTCTGCTCTGCAAGCCACAGCACCACAGCCTGTGCCCTCTTTGAGCTGCTGGCTGTCCTTGTGACGGACCCAGCAGCACCCAAGGAGACAACAGATGCAAAGTAAGTCATGACTCCCAGCCCTCTGGTCATACAAGTGGGCAGAGGGGCTCCATAAGGCCACATCGGGCTCAGAGACTTCTCTTTATAAGGGTAAAACCAATGGTTTAAATATATGATACCCAGCTCCTCCAGGGAAAGGCGCCCTGTTTTATTCTGCTCCCATGATGTCCCACAGCTGTGCCTTTGAACTAGGCCTTTTTTCCACTGTTAGAGAGTTCTGACATTTTCTTTTTTTAGCACTTGAGGTTTTCTTTAAAAATACAAGCCACTGAATTGTAAATCTTAACCAGGAACAAGAACCATCTGTGCATACTTACAAAATACTCTGGCTGGAGATACGTTAATGATGGAATATGACACATGCAAATTCCTGCCTGCAAAATTAAATACTCTTTTTCTACAGAGTAGGCAAATGACTAATTGTTTCTGTTGTCTGGGTGCTTGAAATGGAAACCAAGAATTTCTGCTGTTCTGCCCCCATTCCTAGCTGCTAAGACACACATGTATAACAAAGATAAAGTAATCCACATATGGTCAAGACCTTTGCACAAAATCCCTCCCTCCCCTGCCTTGCCCACAGATAATATCAGGATAGATAATATCAGGACTAGTAGCTGCCTGCACATGTATGTCAAACTGTCTCAGATGTTTTAAGATTTACTCTTGCAAAATGAAAATTGATCCAAAAACTAGAGGTTCTGCCCATGTTTTGTCCTCATCCAAAAGCAAATTTAGGTGCCTGAAGAGTTATCTAGTTGGAACTGAAACCACCAAAGAATCGTGATCCTGAAAAACCATCATGCAGCTGTTGCCTGAACACAGATCACCCTAAATTCATCAGGCACCATGCTCAATAGCCAGAAAGTTTCCAGGTGCTCCATGCTGGAAAAACTGAGTCCAAGCCACTAAGTTTCTGCTCACATGTAATTCTAATAACAGCCTCAAAACAAAGTGTGTCCCTCACCCATTTCCTTGGGGCTTGCTCCAAGGCCTCTTATCCAATGGGATTTCATGCAAAATGTAGCAAGAGCTGTGGCTGAGAGGGTGAGATGTGGTTATTAGTCCTTGTCCTGTTGTGGAGCCCTTCAACGAACACATCCAGCCCCAGGGAAGAGCAACACTGATCCTCCTTCCAAATAGTATATCTGTGCTGGAAGAAATTAAAGATGCTTTTGGAGAGGCAAGTAACCAGAAAGATCTTGTGTTCTTCCTTCTATTCCCTAAATAAGTGTATGCATTGAAAAATAATGCATGGTTGAACTGACCCTTTCCAGCTCATTGGCTGCAGAAAATTATTTTGAAAATTGCTTTAATACATATTTACCAAATGGACCAGAATGATTCACTTTGGCACGTGAATATGCCTTATTAAAAGCTGCTTACACACAGTTTACTCAACCCAGGATTTTTCTTCATGTCTCTGAGGCACATATGAAATACCACATTCATTACATGTAAGTCTGGAGGACCCAAATCATTTCTCCTGTCTCCTGCCAGACAAAAGGGGACGCCTCAAAAGAGAACAATAAAAATAGTTACAAATAGTGTTGTAAATGCTACAAACCAGCAGAACGCATGTTTGTAACTGATGCCAAGGGAGGATAAGCCAGCCTGGAGTGGCTAGTCCAGGAGTGGATGCAACAAGCCTTCTTCCCACCCTCTGTATAAGTCTGAAACCTTTTCCCAACACGTGCTGAAAATGCTCGTTTTTCAGTACGAGAAGAAAACCTTTCCATTATCCTCATCCTCTGCGACAGGTCTGCCCAACCCACTATGTAAACCCGGATTGATTTACGTCTTGGGGCCAAAGAGCACCTGAGTAGCCTAGGGGAAAATTACCTTAATTGCCGGTAATATGATAGCTCCACTTAGCACCCTCAAAGCAATTTAAAAATGGAATCAAACACTTTCTGGCTACACATTTAGGAAGAAGTTGGGTGTGTTGGCATATTACTCTGTTATTTAACCACTAGGTCATATATCTGTGACTACAGGCATGAATTTTACATTCATGCCTCTTAAGCAGCATCTGATACCATCACTGAACCCTGACCAGAAAGAATTTTTCCTTTAAATCAGCAGTGTCAAACTCATTTTCACCGGGGACCACATCAGCCTCACAGTTGCCTTCAAAGGGACGAATGTAGTTTTAGGGTTCGGCCTGCAGGCCTTATGTTTGCCACTCGGTTATGTGCATTGTACTCCTTTATCACCGACACTGCCTCATAATACAAAAGACATACTGTTTTTTCTTCTTGAAACACAAACATATTAGCTTTCCCATCTATCATTAAATTGCCTTCCTTCTGCATCAATCTTTCTCTTACTGGACATTCTTGAATTCATGAGCAGGACCCTGGCTGCCGGTTACAAAATATCTTTTTACAGGTACTTTTTAAAAATAACATGTAATTGCTAAAGGTCATGTATCTGGCTAAATTATTACAAAATTAAATGTTTGCCCAGTTGAGAGCACTCCTTTAAGCACTCCCCTCCAACACCCCCGCACCATGTAATTCTTATCTGTCTTGTATTTCAATACCCCAAGGCAGTTACTAGTGTCCTCCATCAGTCTCACCTATTACTCTTCTTACACAGGCTCACCGCTCTCCTGTAGCTATGGCCGCAGCTCCTGCAGCATAACATATAGCATAACAAGCATCAAACATGCTGGACACTTGACTAGCGTGCTGGCAGGAGCCTAGGGGCAAAGAGATCAGCACTGCCACCAGGTAGAAACAAAGTGCCAGGCTGGATTCGGTCCAGGGGCCATGTGCTTGATATCTGTGCTTTAAATTAAACACCATCTCAGCCAAGGCATCAAAAGGTTTTTTCTGCAGCCCCATTAGACCCATGGCAGCAGCCTTCCCCATCTCCAGCATGTGAATCTATCTGTCTGCAATTCAGCTGCAGCTCTGCAATATAAAGGACACAAATCGGTAAATAAAACTACCTTTTCTCCATCAGTCTCTCACCAGCACCCCAGGACACCTACACTGCTTCCCATGGAATACTTCTAGTGATGTACCTTATTTTTTTTTTTCCTGGAACCCTTCTTTAACTGCATCTTCTCTTCTAGGCACCTCCAAGGCACCCACAGCCTCCAGGCTGCAAAAACACCACCACAAAAGTATTTACACCATAAATCTGCCAGGCTTAATGCTGATGTGCCTACAGCTGCTCAGCTATTGGCTGCACAGGGAAGGTAAGGCAGAAGAAGGGCAAGGAAGCTGGTGAAGCACAAGTCTGATGGAGAGCAGCTGAGGGAACTGGGTGGAGGGTTCAGCCTGGAGAAAAGGAGGCTGAGCAGAGACCTTCTCATTCTCTACAGCTACCTGAAAGGAGGTTGTAGCAAAGGGAGCATTGGTCTCTTTTCTCAGGTAGCAAGTGATAGGATGAGAGGAAATGGCCTCAAGTTGCACCAGGGGAGGTTTAGATTGGATATTAGGAAAGATTTCTTTCCCAGAAAGGGTTGTCAGGCATTGGAACAGACTGTCCAGGGCAGTGGTGGAGTCACCACCCCTGGAGGGGTTTAACAGACATGTAGATGAGGTTCTTAGGGACATGGTTTAGTGGTGGCTTTGGCAGGGAGGTTAATGGTTGGACTTTTATGATCTGAAAGGTCTTTTCCAACCCAAACGATTCTATGATTCTAAGATCGGCAAAAGGCACTTTGGGCTACCTGAGCCAATGTACTAGCATTGTCAGTGGTAGTTAAAAATAGAAAAGCAGAATGGTCTTACAATCAGATCCACAGGGCATCCGCTTATCAAGTATCAATCTGAAAGTATTCACAGTGTAGATCCTGCTGTAGGCCAGGCACTCCATGATACAGAGAAGAAATAGCACAGATCATACTCATGGCCCCTGGCTTACTGTTCATATGCAGGCTTCATCAAATAAATGCCTTGGTGGACCAGAAGCTAAACATCCAAATGCTTCAACTTTACCAAAACTACTCACTTGCTTAAATCTTTTCTTTCCTATGGTTATATAGTGAAAGATTGTTTTGTTCTAGGAAAACAACGATGCATCCTCAGGATGTATTTCTTCATTTGCATCCCATACAAGGGACACCACATATGGCAGCAAATCTCTTCCAAACCGATTCTACTTGTAGAATAATCCTCCAAATGATTCCATTATATTAAGGACCCATGATGGATAAAATAAGATGCGAGCAGTACCATACAACATGCCTCAGGTTAACCAAAACAATTTGTTTCACTCAAAATGAAACTTTTTGTTCCATGTTTGAGGACAGGCTTATCACCTTGCTTAGAGAATCTGTTCCCAAAAACTGGGGAATTTCTTCTTTATTTCCCGAATTTCGTGTTCCCACATGCTTATTGAAAATAGATGTCCTTCTTTCTTTCATCTAAAACTGCTTCCAAAGCTCAGCACACACCTGCAAATAGAGCATCAGCCGTGCAAGGAACATTTAATGAAGAACTGTTGTTTTTACGTAACTGAGGACCTGGCACCTGACCCCAGCATAGGGGAAGGACCGGGAGACATCGGACTATGAATTCTTAATGTAATACACAGTCTCTTCCTGGAATATGTACTGACATCTGTATACATACCAATACCTGTATTGATCAGTTAATTTAGGGGGAAGTGTAGCCAAAGTACCAGGAATCCATATCTTAAATAGATTGATAAGGGGAAGGGTATTGTGTGCGTCGGGATAGTCTGTAAACCCTGAAGGACCCAACCAATGGGGAACAGGGGAGGGAAATTGCGTCCAGGATTTTGGGGAGATATAAGCAGGGGATTTTTGCCCTATTATGTGTGCCTACCTTTAGGCAGAACACCTGGTCTTGCAAAATCATTATTAAAATATGGTTTGCCAAGAGATCCTGCCTGGACCTATTATATTTGCAAAATAATTGTTTCCTACAAGCCCAAAATGCACTTTGCCCATACGTTCCCCCAGCAATTCTGCTATAGAAGTGTAGAAGTGACATGGAAGTGAAGGGTGTTTTTCTCTCTTCCAGTACAGACATTTAACTGGCTCAGACCTATGGAGAAGTCAAGCCTCCTCTTTCATTGATTACCCTGCTATGTCCTATTAGTACTGATGATCATTGCTGTATCTTTAGAAAGAAATTTGGTATAAACCTAGAAATTAAGTATTTAGCAGGGAGAAAGAGGAACAAAGCTTCACCGCTGAGAGCAAAACTGGTTTGAAATGTTCATTCTGAAATAGGATGGGTACTGGGGAAGTTTCTGGTTGGTTTGGTTTCTTGTTTGTTTTGTTTGTTTGTTTTGTTTTTTAAGTTCACTACCAAACAGCATCTTTCTTACTGTAGTTTCTAAAAGCTGTGAAGTGGGCTACCTCTCACACCAGTAACAGCTCCACAAGAAAAAGGAAAGGCTAAAGAGGATGCAGGGGAAAGAAAACAGGAGACCATTTCAGAAAGCCCTAAAAAGAGAAGCAAAGAACAAAGATTAATCTTCTTGTCCAATGAGAGTAGGAAGGGAGGATTAGTGTAACAAAGAGGACAGGGAATGAGAATTTCTTCTTTCAGCCAAAGGGAGGGGGCTTACCTGCCCATGAAGTGAGTTAATTGACAGAAAAAGCCAGGTTTTTCAAAGAAACTCAGCTCCCAGACCTTCTCTTTAGCACCAGGAGCAGAGCCCTCCATTTGAGGGATTTAGAGACTGCCTTCAGTCCTCTCCAGAATGAGTTCTAATAAAACACAGATGATGCTAACTGCATGGAGTTTTCAAGCCTCCTGCTCTACTTGATCCAGGGTACTTATTGCTATTTCAGTACTTCCCAACCTTGTAGCTGCAGCAGTTCAGAGTAAAAAAAAAATCAGGCAATAATGAAAATTACTTACATTTCTTACAGTTTACCATGATTAGAGGTATATTTAACCTGTCACCACTGCTGGGGAGTATAGCATCAGAGCAAGAAAAGCAGGTTGTTTTAAAAACTTTCTCTTGAAAATGCATTCTAAATCCATCGGTTGGAACAATGTTTCTTGCAAAAGGAAGGAAAAAAAAAAAAAATCCCACATCCCAGAAATGAAAACAACAAATAAAACAAAAAACAAAAAAAAAAAAAACAAAAACAAAAACAAAAAAAACAAACAAACAAAAAAAAAATTCAAGTTAACATTTTGAACCCAGGCATTAGCAAATACAAGGTTATAGTTGCTATAATGACTACAAATCAATTTATTTACACACAGCTATTACAATATTAAACACATCCACAATCAAAACTACTCCATAGTCTCATAGGGACTAAGTAAAATTGTTGTGGAGCCCAGAGTATGGTAGTAATGTAAATGCATTACTACTTTTTTTTTCTTTGCATTTCAATCTGTTTAAGACCTTCAACACCACAGTGCAGTTAGACAGTGGCAGTGGGATTTCTCCTCCCTAAAGCCTGGCCGATTTGGCCTTACACAGGCCTGAATAACTGTGGAGGACCCAGGCAATGGAAATTTGGATGAAAAAGGCTGGATCTGCAAGAAGACATTGACTTTCACCAGGTCCTCTTAATAGAGGACCCTTTGGGGGACAGCAGTGGTGACAAAAATTCACATTTCTAGCCAGGTACACCGCATTTGCTCCAGCTGTGGGACTCTGGACTTCCCTGGAGCCAGAGAGGGGTGAGCTCAGACTCATCCATGTAACCTAATAATTTGCAATGACATTCAGAAAGTCTGAAAGCTTATTGATTTGTTTTATAATCATATTGTATATCCTTAACAGACATTCAGTTTACGTTTGGGCTTTCAGGTCTTGCACCCTTATAGAGGCAAAAGTCAAAGCAAAATGCAATGATACCCAAGAACCTACCTGACCTGCTTTTTTTCTTAATTTTTAAATTTATTTCTTTTTTTTTTTCTTGATTCTTTTCTGCCTGCTAGAAGGCAACAGTCCTGTTTGCTTCTGCTCTCTGCCCTCTCTCATTGTGTATTACTCTGTGCCTGCACAGGAATAAGCCAGGATGATGAGCATCAGCTACCACTTTTGTTTTAAAATCTTATCCAATAAGCTAATGCTATTCTCCCAGCGTAGTCCAACTAGTAATCATTTTCCAAACGCCAGGCAAAATGTTGGTCCACGAACTGACACCCAAAATTGTTACGTAGGAAAATATAGTAAAAAAAAAAAAAAAAGAAAAAAAATATATCTAAAACATATACCATGTGCCAGGAAATTATCATGAAAGACATTCTGGTAAAAACTTGTCTTCCCCATTCAACTAAAATTTTTCAAGTACACCGTGAAAAAAAACTATTTTCACTTTATTACAAACTTTTCTCTGTACACCTCCACCTCTGGCATTACCTAAAAGTGGGAAAGAGAGACCTGAGGGTGGTAAGGGGGACAGGGTCAGCCATCACCCGAGGGAGGGGACAGTGCTGCCACCCAGCCCTCAATCTTGGACAATCACTCAGGATACAGGCAGGTGCTCTGGCAAAAAGCTTGCCTGTTTTCAGCAAAATGTCATTAAAGGATTTGAGGATATTAAAGTCATTTGAGGATATTTGGTTCTGGTTGAGACAAGTGAGCATTTTCCCAGGGGAAGAAGAAAAAAAAAAAAAAATGTAGTGTTTCACTGGAAAATTCACAATTGTCTTTAATGTTATAATAATACAACAGTCTTTTCACTGTGGATCCATAATTTGTTTGCTTTTCCAAGCAAAACTGTTTTCCCACCTCTTTTCCCTCATATTCGCTCACATTCGTGCTTATCAGCTAGGCACAGAAATAAAACTGGTTTATGGTGAATACCCTCATTAATGTGCTTCAGACACTGTTGACTTGAAAATGATGCACTCCAAAGCTTTAAAGGCATTTTCAGTATTAAAACTACTTTTATAGAGCAAACAACGCGAAGGTGACAGGTAGAAGTCAGAGAAAGAGGAAAGCCATTTCCAAAACTGAAAGGGATTCAGGAGATTTAGCTACACTCCATTCCACTTAAAATAAAGTTACAACCCTGTCCTTTCCTATGGCTCATGTCTCTGGCAGCAAGTATCATTAAAGCCATACAGAGAGGCATTGCCACTTGTTCTGAATCACTGAAACTTGACAACTGAGAAAATAATGCCAGCTAATGCAACCCTCCAGGGCCAAGTCCTTTGGTGGATTTTCCACCCCCCCCGTCCATTTGGGCAGGGAATACTGCTAAGGGAAAGCAGTGGAGCAGGAGATGTCTCCAGACACACATCTTGGTGGTGTTATCAAAATTCAGAGCTTGCCCTTGCTCTGAGGATTCAAATAGTTTTCTGAGGGTACTAAATGTCATTTAAGCTTTGAGGTGCTTTAAATGAAGATCCAAAGACATACCAGAATGATCTTCTACCTCATTCACCTGCAATGAACCTTAAACTTACTTCTGCACATGCACATACCCAAACTGCCTTTGCTTCAAATTTCAGCTTTTCTCCTAGGAAAAAAAAAAAAAAAAAAAAAGGCGAAAGATTCATTTAGACATCACACCACACTAGGCAGCTTCCACATTCAGACCAGCCTTGCTGCATAAAAGTCTCCCTTGCCTTAGGGTTTGCAGAGGAAAACAGCTTGTGGTCCTTTCTGCAGGCTGGGGGGTCCTCCAGCATCCCAGTAACTCGCCTCCACTTTGCTACAGCACAATAATAGTGCACTTTTTTTGAATCTCTGCGTAGTTACTTCTGATTTTATCCCTCAGGCCGAGCAGGTGGGATGAGGAATCATCCCCAGGACCCAAATCAAAGCTCTCCATTCCTGTGGCTACTAACAGCTGGCAGTGCCCATCATCCATCTTCAGAGCAATAACGAAGCTGCCAGCTGCAACCAGCCTTTGTGCGTTACCCATATACATCTTGTTCCTGTAAAGCCTCTATTAAGGATGCCATTCCATTATACATATTTAAGTCAGTATTCGGCACTACAGTTGCCTGCATGAAAGAAACTGAGAAACTATTACTGTGAAATTGCCTGCAGCTCTCTTGAGCGCAGGAGGTAGCAACTGGCTAATAGTTTCTTAGACAGCCCTGGCAGATGTGTCAGGTTGCTTCGCAACTATGCAACTCATGGGAGAGCAACCCATGCAAAGCTCCCCCTTCCTAGTGCCCCCAGCTGTAATTAATCCATAGCATCATTTCTATAGTGTCAGCAGCACGATGTGGACCAGCACTATTTTGTAGGACTAACCATAGAGGATAAAGATTGCAATTATGTGTCTGTGATTCTCCAGGGTAGCCACAAGTTGTTTTATGGAAGGCAGGAGAGTCAGAAAGGAGTGGGATAGCCATGGATATGGGCAAGAGGAGGAGGAAGACCAGTGGAGGAAAAAACAGATGGATAAAACTATCATCAGCTGTACTGCTACCATCTTACACGACACTGCTTCCAGTCTCACCTACAATGTGAATCCAAAAAGGGCAGCTCCAAAGAAGAACGTAACACATCTATTTGGCATTATACTCACCAAGTTGTACACTGTGCCATATGCATTGAGTGGGCATTTAAGAAGGGTGCAAGGACATTACTTTGATACCAACATAACAGCCTTCTCTTCCCAAGGATTAAGAAGGGCTCCAGGGAGTTCCCGGTCAGAGCTGAGGGCCTGGTTTCCCACAGATATTTAAGTCAATAGCAGTTATGAACCTTTAAAGGTCTGGCTTTAGGTGCAGAACTTCTATAACTGTCTTTGAAAGCCCCACCCTAAAAAGACAAACATTTTTTTTAAGAGAGAACAGCCTCTCCAACCCTGTGTTAAAATCATTTTGATGGCAATTACATTATTGACCAATTATCTACTTAATTCATACATCCATATTATATGCATAATCAGATTACACATAAACTGATTTACTCAAGGAGACAAGTGAGAAAGATTAAACACTGTGCCTGTGCTGCTGGCATCAGCCTTGCAACAGCAAAACTCACTCCAGCAGCCTGAAGGAGGGATAAGGTGGTCCTTGTGCTCCCATCAGCAGCCCCAAACCACCCCATTGGCAGGAAGGCATTGCCTTAGCCGTGCCCTGGCATGCCAGGCAATGCATATCAGCTGCCTCCAAGGCTCCAAGAAAATCCTGGCAAAACAAAATAAAATAAAACAAAAAAACATGAGAGCACTGCTTCCTTCCTGCCCTTCCTGCCGCCCCCCCGCCCCGGCAATGTGATGTTTACCAGCAATGCTGTTGTCATCAATTCAATACATGGAAAAAGAGTTTGTACTTTAAAAAATAATAAAAACTGCTTGTATTTGACTATGCCTACAGAGACAGTTGAAATAAAGCAGTTATGATTTCTGTGACAGGCACTACTGCCAATGCCTATCATAAAAGCCGGTAAGGAGACAGATGCATTGATTTATCATGCATTGGCTGCTCCCATCCATCTACATTCTAATAAAAATCTGTGGAATTATTGCTTACACTGAGCTTCATGTGCCCATATTTGTATTGCTAACCTCTCCTGGAAGATTTCAAAGCGTTATTTATGGGAAGCTTTTATCTACCCCTAGGAAAAGCATTCGCAACAGGAGCATGCCTATCC
This sequence comes from Streptopelia decaocto, assembly GCF_964273445.1. Lineage (NCBI taxonomy): Eukaryota > Metazoa > Chordata > Aves > Columbiformes > Columbidae > Streptopelia > Streptopelia decaocto. Next base: position 30,297,983 of record NC_138658.1, read on the forward strand.
CCAAGTCTCCAACACGTCAAGAGTACAGATTTATACGACCCAAATTCTCCAGTGAAGAAACAGGCTCTTTATCCAGACTCTCGATTACAGCATGGCTCCAATTTACACCTGCTGGCACTGGGGATACTGGTGACCAGGGACTTCTGTAAAAGCCCCAGTCCTCAGGCAACACCTCTTTGGGCAGGACCACATGTATCACCTAAGCTCAAACCCTCCTCCTAAAGCACTTACTGTTTGTTTCACAGCTGTGGGGTTTTTCTCCCTGATGTATTGCCTTTTTATCTAATCTTATTACATAAAGATTTTTTCTTATTTTAGATTTTTAAAGTTATTTTTAGCTTTTACTACCTACACACAGCATGTGCTGAGAGGAACGACACGTTATTTTGAGCCAAACTACCTTAACTCTACTCTTCAGGACAAAGTGCTTTCCTATCTTTCCTCTACAATTCTTGCAGATTATGATGAATTTTGCCAGGTTTAAGAACCAAAGAACATACTGAATGCTAACAGCTACAAGGTTGTGAGATGAAAAAGGCTGATGCTTTGGGGAAATACACCAATATTTGCCATACAAGCCTGCTTGAGGACAGAAGTGGATGCAGCAAGAAGCAAATTCCTGTTTCCAGCAGCAGTTTGGAGCTGCGTTCATCCTGTTATGCCCCTCTGAACCCCAAATGCACACAGAGAGTGCATCATCTCAGATACATCCATCTTCAACTTGCACATTGTCATGGGTCTGACTCTGATCCTGGGGAAGGATCAGCATCCAGTGCTGAAGCTTCTTTTGGGACAAATATCCCAAACCAGAGTGTTCTCTGGAAATTTCTCTACACCGGGATTCTTTTCCAAGTTTGGGACACCATGTGCTGTGCATGTTTTTGCAAAAAGCAAGCAGTGGTACAGTACGTGATCTCGTGTGCACAGCACTGAAGGGGACATGAGAAGGACAACGTACTCAGTACATGGCATTACTTAAGGGACAGATTCATATAGCACCCAGCACTCTTATTCTAAATAGCAAGGGTCATCTTCCAAAAATTAACTGCTGCTCCATTTCCTGCCTCAAACCAAACTGCAGCCCCCTGGGAGCTGCTCCATCACAGTCAAAAAGCAGAGATCACTGTTAGCTGGGCAATGAAGCACAACTCTCTGACAAAAAGTAATTAGCACTGGCTAATTAATCAGACATCCTGCATGGGTAAATTTTCTAAATGACCAGCAAGTACAGCCCATGGGAAAGCAAACCCCAGTGTGCATGTGCTGCTCCCCAAAAGGGGAGAGGCACTGAGGCAGCAGTTTCAGCACACCTTCACCAGTATTTCAGTTTGTCTTTAGATAGTATCAGTGTTCTAAAGAACCTCTTTGTAGGAGCCACGTCAGGTATACCACAGCAGTTCTACCTCAGTATAAATTCAGTGATTCAAAACCCATGGCTCCAGTTTCCATGGATATAAACAACCTGACAACTCTCCTCAATTGATTAAAAATACAAACCATAATCAACAAAAAGCACTGAGGAGGATCACAGGAACAAACCTCTGAAAAGGTAAGTCAATGGAGGGCAGTATTTTCATTGCAGAGACACTGGATAGCATAGAAGAGCAACTGAGTTGTTGGACAGAGCAGAGCTCCCAAAACCAGAGCCAGCTAAAAAGCAAATTTTGCCCCCAGCAGAATTGTGCACACCAAAAATAAACAGATACCTCCCAAGCAGAGAAGGGATGCAGATCACTGGTGGATGCTGGCCTCCTTCGACCCAGAGTATATAGCTCCATGCATCCCTACAACAGCTCTGGAAGCTCGGCTTGGTTTCCTCCCTCCTCCAACACCTACCTTCTGGACCCCAGGGCAGCACAACAAGGTTTGCTCCCTGGGAAACAGCATCCCTCATGGCAGCCCAGAGATGGTGGAAGGCAGATGGCAGCACTGTACTCAGCCTGGCTGGTGCTCAGGATGGATCTTCCTGGCTCTGCAGAGGCTTGACACTCCGCAGCCTAGGTACAGAGGAAAAGGGAAAAGAGCAACAGGCACTCTCAAACCTGGGAAAAACTTACTCAAAACATCACAGATCATTACTTTCTGTGTATTTTTACTGTTCTTCCTTTGTGTCCATTTGCCATGGTTTAATCCGAGCCAGCAATATAACCACAATAGCCACTCACCACACCCCCTCCCAACCCTGAATAGGGGAGAGAATCAAAAGGGAAGGAAGAAACTCGTGGATTCATATAAACACAGTTTAATAAAATAACAAAATAACACTAATATACTACTACTAATAATATATATAAAAGGGAAATAGAACACAAATTAAAAGATACTCAATGCAATGCCTCATTAACTCCATCTGCACTGATCAGCCATTTCCCCAGGCAGGGATTCTGTGGCTCACAGCACATGCTGAGGGAGTAATTCACGTGCCTCGTGCGCAGCCGGGCTGCACTATAACCACCAGCACCTTTGCTTGAGCCTGGGCCACCAGACAACCTGCCTCCTCCCACCATGCCGTGGGAGGAAGCTAGCCAATTAGGATCATTTTTAAGACCAGTACTTTTGGTTTTTATCCACTGAAGAAATTCAGCCTCAGGTTCTGTTGTGCCCCCTATGAATTGTGCACTTCACCTATTTATCACTTCTTACAACTCCTAAAACTTTTCAGACCTTCCCGTGACAAGCCAGACTTGAAATGGCACATCTATGATCACCAGAAGAACTGAACCTCCCCCCACCAGCTTCAAAACAACAACCACAACCACAAACCAACCGAAAAAAAAAGGGGGGGGGGGGAACAAAAGAAAAAACAACACCAAACCACAAAACTAAAAGCAAGATACAAGACAAAGAGCTAAAGGCTAGTGTTGGGTCACCATGCAGATATTACTGGAACTGTCCTTCTATGAAGTTACTGTTGAGCCTAATTGGCATAGGAAGGCCACATGTTCTGATTCTTCCAGGCTAATGCAGGTAACAGAAAAAAGATGTATTAACTATCTTCCTGCTTATCAAAATACAGTACATGACATACGTGGTTATCACTCTGTTTCTGTCCAATGCATTGAATTGATCCAATTAACAAGAAACTGTTATGGATCATTGTGGATGAAAGCATCTCCACAACACTGCAGTGAAGAAAAGCAGTAAAGATTCCTTGTGTCAGCCCATGAGCACAACAGAGTATAAAAACTCGAGGAAAGGAAAGAGAGTCTCGAGACCCATTTTCTCCCCAATGAATCCTACAAAGCAACCTATTCTGCAGCTGACCACACAGCACTCTGTCATGCTGGTTTCAGGCCCTCCAAGAAAAGGCAGCGCCACCCTCTCTTTCCCTTCTGCACACCACATGGGCACATGCCAGTTTTAGAGCCTGATCCTCCATTGCTTTACTTATTTGCAAATACTGGAGTTGAGATGGGATTTCAAGAACCATAAGAACTGCCAGTCTAAAGCCTGCACTTCAACAAGGCTCTCACTGGCAAAATGCAAAAAAATGTGGCTTGAGCAGGGTTGATGGGAATGAATGTTATAAACAGAGCTTACAGACCTTTCCAGGAGTGGAAGATCCCTCTTGCTCCTTTCTCTGCAACATTTAAATATGCTATCATTCATAGCATAGTTCACTGTTGTTCACAAGACTTTTTTTTCCCCTCACCCTCTCACCTTCAAAAATCATTTTGGTTCCAGAATTGTTTTAATCCTGATCCAGACTCCAAAGTTTAAATGCCTGACAACTCAACAACACTTAGTGAGTTCAAATGAGGCAAAGATACTTTAAAAACAAATGCACACACCCCACCACCAAAAAGACATCTGATGACAACCACTCAGCACTATGCACTGTACACTTGACTCCAATTTGGATTTTAAATAATTCCTAGAGAGGCCTACTTTTTCTACACACTGTAAAGATTTTTGAGAGAATGAGCTGGTTGCCATGGAATTAATAGATCTATGCAGATTGATACTCCCAGGGGATAAAGGGAAAAATATTAAAAACTAATGCTTCTGGCAAATGAAAAACTAATGGACCATATTTTCCCGAAGGGATGGGAGGTGTTTTCATTTTATTTCACTCTGATGACAACAGGAGACCTGTTCAGGGAGTGCCATTTCCAGCTAAATGGATACACCCTGAAAATGTCATAGATAATATGGAGGGAAGTGTACAGCATCAAATACCAAATCTCAAGAGCACTGAATGATTGCAACACTGCAGTAAAACAGAGCTCTACTAACAACTTACCTGAAAACCAAAAGATCTCTGCAACATTTCAACACGGAGTTTCTGTACAGCTATGACAGGAACAACAGGGATTCAAACTGGAACCAAACCCACTGTCAACTAAGAACATTGTTTTTGAAAGCTAATCTGTATTGGCATATTTTACTTTCAAATTCCTTTTAGGAATTTCAACAACTCCAACAGACCAGTTGGAAGATTTCACTGTTGGTGACATCTTTAAAACCACTCAAGATAACTCAAATTATTTATAAACATTTTCAAGTCAGAAACTCATGCAAACACCTACATTTTCAAAACTGCTTAAAGTACTAGAAAATTAATTATTAAATGATTTAGAAGTCAAAGAAGCCAAAACTGATTTGCATTAATTAGTATTTATTCACATAATAGAAAAAATAATTTGTAACAAATCATGCGTTTACAATTTACACTGCAGGAAGGTCTCTTCAAGTCAAAGAAACAATGTGCCCCCAGAACTGGGGTGTATTTACAGCTGGACAGTAGTTACGGTGTTCTTTAGAACTCCTTTGCTTCGGACGATATTCAACTTGCTGACAAAGTTATAGTGAAGAGGTCTCCATCAACATGCTGCTTGGTTTTGGTCTAAATTATAAAAGGAATAGAAATGAGTTCAAATTAACACAGTTTCAAAAAAAAAAAAAAAAAACACACACAAAAAAAAGGCCTATCTATCTGTGCCATAGTATTAGAGAGTTACTAGACAGTCAAATGGAACAACTGCAAACCATACACGCAGCAGCAGGGACATTAGAGCATTCACATACTCCAGTGCCAAATCAATAAAAATATTACTATCATTTCAAATATGCTCAGAAGAGCACAATAACCTAATTTAATGTAATTAAAAGTGGTCTCTAACAAATGTGTTCCTCTGTACATTGTTTAGAGTTGTCAAAGCCACACCTGGTTGTGGCACTGACATTGGTTCTGCATGTTTTTAAGGCCATGTCTAACATGAAATGTTGCATTCTGTGCAGGAATAAGACGCCTCAGTAGTTCAGGTGTGTGCAAGTTTTATGCTATTTTTATAAAAATCCTGTGTGTATTTTAATTCACTTAAGCTCATGTTTAGACAAATGGTCCACAATCTATGATTTACAGTCCCAAAGGCCACACAAAGCTGCTGATGGCACGGAAAAGTCCAAGAATTAAAACTGTTGGCAACTGAGAGAAGAATGTCTGCTGCAACTCACCATCAAGTGACAGCTGAGGACTATTGCTCCAGATGTAGTTACATGGAAAAGCAGCCACTCTAATAGCCCCAGCTGCACAAAGCACCAAATTTTAAAGCTGCTTGAAAGCCCGCATACAGAGTGGAGGCTGCTGTTAACACTTGCATGAGAAAATAATGGCCTACTAACAAAATATATTGAAATGTTTGGGGGTATATAGGCAGAAAGATGATAGTTAATTCCCCAAAACAAATCATTGGACTTGTCATCAAACCCAGCTATGTGTCTTCCTTAGCAGGACACCTCAGAGCCAAGACCAAAAGGAGAAATTTAAAGCTGAGAGTTCAAACACAATTTGGCACAGCACGTTTCACCTTTTTCCTACAGAGAAAGGGAAACCAGGGGCTGTTCAGCTGGGGCCAAGCACTCTGGCACAGCTCACAAGCTCTTCTGGGTGGCCAATTCTTGGTCAGCTGTGTGACACAGAAAAGGCCCTCTGCTCGGCATAATGGTCCTCCCAACACAAGCGTGAACTCAATGAACGGAAGAGCAGTTGATGTCTTCTGTACCTCTTCACCTCTCCACAGCAACCCCAGGGATAAGAATGAGGATGCCAAGTGCAGACACAAATACTCTCATGTACTTTGCAAATAAACACTCTCACACAGGCAGTAAGCAGGGTAAAACAGAGATGAAAAGTTCTGAACTGTGTGGACACACCTGTACCACATGGAAGGACACATCAAATGAGCGTCACATGAAGGTGATCCTGAATGGCCCGCCCCCAGATCTTCCAGCTTACTCAGTCCAGAAATGTCAGACAGCTACGGGCTGTGAGAGAGCAAATGTGCAGCAACAGACATGCACTGTCACACCAGCCCTCTGCACCAAAACCAGCTGGTGCCAAATGGCATTTCCACTGGCAAGAGGAATGAAGATGGAAGAGCAGGTGAACGTCTGGACTAGCCTGCCCAAACAAAAGCAGAGTATGGCACAGTGCCTAAATGACAGTAGAGCCACAGCAGCACTGTGCCAAGGCTAAAGAAGTCATCAGCACACTGAGTTAGTGGTACAAGAGGAGCAAAAAGCACAATGCTCTGAAATAAGTCTGGCCAGGTGGAATGGGGCTGGGATGGATCATTTTGGCACTGCTGAGGCAGCCGCAACAGATGGACAAGGCTCAAGGGCAAACACGTGGGTCTGAAGTCATCTCAGATGACAACAACAATAAAAAATGCCTTGTCAGTGACATCCTAAACCGATCGTCTTGGGATTAGAACAACACAAAAGTCTTTCGAAGAACGGATGCCAACGGAAGCTTTGGATCACTTCTCTGAGAAAGCTCTGGAGCTTTGCCAGGTCTTGTATAAAGCCTGAAGGAGAAGCAGAACAGGAACTTTCAGGCACAAGAACACCTCCGAAATAATTCAAATACCTGGAACTGAGTTAGAAGAATGATACAATCCTCAAAAGTGGCACAAAGACAAAAAAAGAAACCTTTGGCATAGGAAATGCATTCAAAAAAGGCAAGGAATTAGCTTAGGCAGCAAGACAAAAAATTAAGGAGCAGACTGAAACCTGACGCAGCAGCTGAGGACCTGAAACAGCGGCAGATGAATGCATCCTCCTGCAGCCCACTCCAACGGGGGAAGAAGAGACACAAAAGCCACCTTTGACAGATACTTCATGGAGACAATTGCCAACCTGCATAGCAGGACACAGCACATCACACTGGCAGCATGTGCATATGGAATTGCATGTAGAAAAGGAAATAATGATCAGTGCTTTAATAGACGAGGAGACCCCTTTCTTTGGAATTTCTGAAATAATTCTAGTTCCAGATAAGTGGACCAAATAAAAAACACGGGACAATTAAGCAAGTTCTTAGCCCAAACATGTGTCCAGTTAAGACAGGTTTTGTGCTTCATCCCCAACACAGCTCCAGGGAAACAGGTAATGAGGGATGGAGAAGGACTGGGGCATGCAACCCTCAGCATCTCACCAGAGACAAGCTTTGCAGTGAAACAAATGCAAGCTCAAAAAGCCCTTCAGAAGAAGAGCTAAATTATTTTCTGTAAAAACAATATTACTACTGGAGTTTCCCCCTTTTTCCCATCTTCTTGATGTTTCTAACATGAGTTTGTCATGCAGCACGGGTGCAGTATGTAAGCAAGAGAAGCCATTTCCATGACAAGGTAATGATTTCTGTGAACTTAAGTGGGGTTAGCTACCAACCAAAATGAAGCCATGCTAAATTGTGATGAGATAATTCACTCAATGGAATTTATTGGAAACATTAAACAGGATGCTAAGATGGACTCAGTATGCCACAAAATGAAGAGGCAAATAAAGCAGATATTTAGAGTTACTTTGTCTTTAAAGCAAAGGGAGGCTTTTTTGCCAGCTAAAATACTGTTCAAGTCTGGCGACTGTGTTCTAATTTATTCCTGCAGCGACCTCTGTGCCTTACCTACGAATTACCTGAAGAGTGCACAGTAAAGCCAAGTTGCTCAATAAGCAAATGTCTGTTTCTACTGATATGATGAAAATCAGCCATAATAAAAGTCAGAGAGCACTTGCTGGATGCAAAAAGGCCTCTGTAATTATCACTTAATTGTCCTTCACAGGCCAATACTGGAAGTCTCATTCTTTCTCCTTAAGGTTGATCCCTCCTTCAGCACTTTTTCTTAACTAGCAACTTAATTAGTTGTCCTTCCTGGGCTTAACTGTAAATTTGTTTTGATCAATTAGCTTCAGAGCTGACTTGGCACTGACTGAAATCTAGAAGTGCTTAGCTTTTTCAGTGTACAGGTGACTGCATCCTAGGGGAGCCCCTCTTTGTCATCAATCAAATTTGAAGTTCAGATTGTGTTTGAAAAACACTTGATCATAATTAACTTTCATTTCTTGTAATTGGCCCCTATGTACACAAAAGTGATGATGACATAAAGAAACCATAAAATTCAGTCATTTCAGGCCTCTTGTTCAGCAGATTAGACATCACGTTCATTAGTTGAATCCTGCAGTTTTAGGCAAGATGACTTTATGCGCTGAAACACACATGATCACAGGACTACTAGAATGTCAAACCAAGAGTGGGGGCTCCCAGCACAGACAGCCGCGTTTTCACTGCACCAACACTGGTAAGGTTTCCCTTACCAATCGGGTAGGTCACATTCTGCTCTACTGAAAGTTACTGAATTTGATCAAAAACCCTTTGCACAACCTAGACAAGCCTGTCTGCAACACCTTTGGACACTACTTTACAAGTACTATAGCTCTTCATTATGTTTACACCTCTCCTATTATTTTCCTCTCCCTCTTTACCACACATTGATTGCAGAAGACACCCACATGGCATTACCATACATCTGCCATCCCCATCAATTCTCATTTTGAGTTATTGATACTGAAAACACAGGAAAAAGCAACTTCAAACACCATGATTACAACAAGATATAAGCAGCTAAATAAAATATTGTGTATTAAAAGCTATCTTGCCCATTTAATAAACTTTTTAAATAGCTGTTAAGAGCCATGCAATTCTTCAGTTTTCAACTTGAAAAGTCCTTACCTGTCAAGCTGCAAAAAGAAATAAAAATCTTGCTCGGGACATTAAGATGTTTTTCCGTGAACACTTTTAGATTTGCATCTCAACTGAATAGTCAGACTGAGAAAGTAAACTTTGCTTCTTTCAGCTACTTGTTTCATTTGTTGCCCCTCTTGTGCTCCAAGCAAGAAAAGACTGCAGAAGCACAAAGCAAATGTAATTTTACAACCTTTTGTGTGTGCCTTTACTTGGGCACAGCAGTTTAAAGGAAGCAAACCATAACAGGATCTTTCTGGGTGGGATTAAGGACGCAGAGCAGCACTGCAGGCACTCCTTTTAACAGATTCAGTCCCTAATAATCAGCAGCCAACTGTTTTGACTGACCATCAGCTATTGTTTTCATCTTCAAACTGGACCATAGGAACCATTTTGTTTGTCAAATCCTAAATGGTTTTCCATGCAACCAGAGAAACGTTTCGCTTCGAGATCTCTGAGTACGTTTGCAAATATCCACGAAGCGACAGCACAGTCTGAAAAGTGCCAGCTTGCAAAGACTAAGATATTCAGTTGTTGCAGAGTAAGATTAATCAAAATAACTTTTTAATTGTATTCTATTCTTTTAGCTGTATTATTTGGTTTGAATAACCTATTTTAACATGAGTAGCCAAACCAAGCATGAGTGGCCAGGCTCACTGGAATTCCAGGCCACACATCATGAACCTCTCATGACCTGGTTCCTTGGTGACAGGGGCCTTAAAGACCACTACCAGGAGATAAAGAGGAAACACTGTCAGTAGAGGCTGCAAAGATAAGAACTGTAAAGAAGCCACCTGGAAGACAGAGAAAGAAAATCCAATAAGAAACAAAGAAGCCCCCAGACCCAGAATTACCACTGGACCAAAAGGTGCATGGACAGCGTGTGAAGGACACATGAAGAGCGGGCGCACAGATTGTGAGGGTTTAAAAGCCTGAGGTTGTTTTTGACCCTCCCCTTGAGAGGCATCCAGTGTGAACATTTTCTTTACTGTACTTTTATTTTGTCTTTTGATTCGATTACTTTTTAAAGCACAGACTATGCTACGGGAAACCTAGGGTCAAGAACATTTATTTAACACAGTTACAACAGCTGCCAATACCATGAAAGAGGCACTTCAGTTAGATGTATTATCTGTAATCAATCACCACTTAAAAGTAAATCTTGTATTATGCAAGACATCACGCAACAGAGTACATATATCAGTAAAAATATAACAAATATGCCTTCATGCTGAAACACCTTTTCAGCTGTTACGAAATGAGGAAATAGCTCTTTAGGTTTATTGCATTCCCCACATGTTAATTTAAGATCATCTGCAGATAACAAATTCAGCTGGGTGCCTGAAAAATAGAAGGAACTGTATATGTGCCCTAATAGTTTGTTTTATCGGTGCTGTTTATTTTTCAGTAATTACTCCGTTCATATTCTCCTATTTTATGTTTACAACATTGTATAAATATGTATGTGCATATATATCAGACAGTTTTGCGACCATTTACTGCAAAAAGCTGGTTTATTAAGACAGGAGCGGCTTTCTAGCCAAAAAAAGCTACAGAAAGTCAGATTTTTGTAAAGAATCTCATAACCAGTAATATTTTTTTAAAGTCATTTTCTCAAAAGGAGCCTTCCAAAACCTGACTTTTTATTGTGGTGGGACATTGTCAGTTAAGCTCCTTCAAACACACCTCTGGTTGTTACAACAATACCTAACATAGAATACGTCTACCTGGTTAGATGAAACTGATGAAACAGTTGACTCTGCTTTTGTTTCCAGCCCTCTCAATTACCCTTGACAGACAGCAATGAATTATTACACTAAACACATTATATCCTCCAGGAACATCACATGCACCACGCAGGCAACAGAAAAGGCACGTGTCACAATGACAATCCCAGCATCACCCCACAGCAGATAACACTGGCTAACCTACTTTGGCCTGGCCTAATACAAACCTGGCTCAGATCTCTACTACCAGTAGAAGTGATGTTCTGTATTCCAGTGGAAGTAAAACGTTTTGCCATCTGAGCACAGTCTAAATAATTTTAACATGTACCTATTTGAAACCATGACAGTAGTTAGTTGAAGTTAGATCACTCAACAGAACAGAAAATATGCTGATAAGAAGAAACACATAGGCAGGAAGAAGAATGCTAACTTGTTAAGATTTCAGAGAAGGCTTTTTTCTTTCTTCACAATAACCCATTTGGTAAAGGAAAAAATTAATATCACCAAAAGCTACCCACAACTACTGGTAGCCTGATATAACCAAAAATGGGAGCAATGCCAAAGCAAGAGCAGGCAGAGGTGGAACATCAGCTGCTTCTTCTAACAACCAGTTCTTGTCTGCCATACTGCACAAATCAGCACCCATAGGAATCCTGGAACAAAGAGTACGCTCTCCTGCACCTCCTCACAGTATATTTAGGCTAATGACAAGGAAATGAGCTTTTCACAGAGTTAAAAATAAATTAAAATAAAAAGCAATCCAGACAAATGGTGAACAATGTAGCTCGACTCCTGCTGTGCACTAGTGTTTTAAAAAACAACTTTGAGTGAGTGTCTGCAACTAGTACAACATATATGCTCAGAGAATGAACTTAGCAAGGTTCAGTGCCAAGACCTGATGTTCATGGAAGCTGATTTACAGCTTCTCCTTGCAACAGAATTTAATCTCCATTTGTAACAGAGTCTTCTTCCTCCTTTTCAAAAACCAAACCCTACTGACAAGAGACGCCAGCCAAGGACAAACAGCTGGACTTGAAGCCCCATCTAGTGGCAAATCGTGGAATTGTTTCCAAACTAAAGCACCATCCTAGATACACCACCATGCTTGGCACACTTGATTTTGCTGCTAAAAAAAATAAAAAATAATTAAAAAAAAAAAATCAAACCATTTGAGACATAGTTCAACAGTTCAACTACAAAATACTCTCTGCAAACTATACAAGACATTTCTCACAAGAACCTGACTGGCTAGGAAGTAGAAAAAACATCCAGCCTAAAAAGTGACACACTTAACCAAACCTACCCTATTTTGCTGACAATCTCAGCCACAGCATTAGAAAACACAAGCAGGCATTCAGAGCATGCCAACCTCAACCTGTACTTGAACATCTGCCACTTTCTGACCCATGTCATGAAAAGGTCTGCATACGTATTACTTCTGCTGAAGAAAATAGCCTGAAGGACAGATTTCTCATCAACTCGTGACTCAAAGAATATCTCCTTGCAGCCTCGCTACCAAGTTGTGGTAGAGTCGGGCAGCACACTGGAGCCTGATACAAAAACAGCCATGGATCACCTCTCATCTGAACCCATCAACTGGAGCACATTGCTGGAAAGCAGCAGGCTGCCTTCAGCTCCCTAACAGCTTACATTCACATTTTCCCTTAGGGCCATGAGTTCCACAGTCCATATGTGTTCACTGACCCCTTCACACAGCATCCTTTTGCTACCCAACCTAGGTAGAGAGGTAATGCAGAAGAAAACCTGCAGGGTATCATCCTTATGAACTACCAGGCCTTTAGGACAACTAAAAAGTGGTCTTGTTCCGACTTTCGGCTGGAATCATTGAGCTGTTGGGCTCAGAGACCACCACATCTGTGCCCTGACCACTGGGAGACATGCTTGGGTAAGGAGGAGACTACCTTTGGTCTAATGCTAGCCCTGTACTGTTTTCCAAGTGGCAAACTGTCAGACCTCTGCAGGCCTGAGGAGCTGAAAGACTTACAAACTAAATGTTCTACTGGGCGGGATCGCCTCAAGCAGTGGAGACAGCATGTGTGCCCATCTGGTAGCTGGTATGGCTCCAAGAAAGAAGGGACAATATTTGAATCTCACTGACCTTGAAGAGGCCAATCGAAGCTCAGAATTTAGAGAAGCAGCCAACATCAAACTATCAGTTGTAACTGAATGTGGGGGGTTTTGTTGCCTTTTTTTTTTAACTCCTAAACTGCTTACAAAATTTGAAGCTGGGAAGAAAAAAAAGTCTGAACTTCAACAGCAAACAGTTTATATCAAGAAGAGAGGAAGAACTAAATGGCAAATGGCATGTTCCTCTGTTTCATCTTCTCAGAGTTGAGCCTGACCAAATCATGAATGCACAGATGCCACATAATTTCTACTAAGTATTTCCACTGTCAGCCTGTATATATACTAATCATACGACCCACTGGTTGAATACAAATGATAAAATCTGAAGGTATTATCTCAACTTCCCCGATCTAAAGAGACTGAGAAATCCTGGTGTCCAAGCACTTTCACAGACACACGAAGCCAGGTGGAGATGAAAGCTTCTTCAGGGAAGCACTAAAGCAAATTAATCTTTCCTGCTCTAACAAATACTCTAGATTTAGCATGAAGATCATGGCCAAGACTGTTTACAAGGTCAATACTCAGTCCTCACATATTTGGTCCTTAAACAGTTCCGATTCCAATTCAATTTTCACTATCTCCTTTTCTTCTAGAATAGCAGTGATCCTGGAGATAATACACCCTACCAGAATAGCTGCTGTTTATCCTTATCTTCAGCCAGAAGGAACCTTGAAGAGTTTGGGAAGCAAACACTATGTATACCATCTGCTGTCTAGACTTGGCTTCTGGAGTAGACACAGCAGAATTACAATTTTCCCAAAGGCCCTCATTAATATCCAGGAGCAGAGCAAATGAAACAACAGGACATGTTAAAGTATTATGTTTGGCAATAACCTATCGCTGTTACACAAAATAAAGCAATCCACAATGTTCAGAGCTAATCAAGCCACAGCTTCCATACAGAAGATACAAGTGATAAGCTCCTACTTAAGAACTCCCCTTTTACAACACAAATTTGAGGCACTAATCATACATCTGCTAGACAAGGAAGAAATGTCTGTCATTAATATCTGAGAAGAAGGCTGGACTCTGGCACACAAGCATTCCAGCAGCCCTAGACTACCATCACTGGAATGCAAACAGCACAGTCCTACATTGAAGTAGAGATTATGCCAAGAGGTTTGTACCAAGCAGACCTTAAATCTATCAGATGTTCCTAAAGATGTCAAATTTTTTTCAAGTGCTAAGCACCTTCGGGAGATTAGGCATTTAAATACAATATAGAACAACAATGTGTTTTACCCACATATACATCTTTCTATCTTTGGATTACACAAGAACAGGAAATGATGCAGAGTGAGGAGGTTTTTTAGTATGTCATTTCCATTTATCAGTAAGCTACTGAGTATTTTGTTTTAGTTTGTTCTTAACTCTTCTTGTGTTGATTTTAGCTGGGCACACTCAAGCACTTTTTGTATGTAAAAAGAATTTCAAAACATACAAATGCTTGAAAATTGTTTCAGCAAACTTTTCTGCAGAAAGTTCTTCACCTGTCTTTTTTGAGTTGCGTGAAGAAAAGAACACTTTCTTCATTCAGAAGATTTCGTATGTTATATTCATTTCCTACAAACAAAAACAGATAAAGTTTTATTTAAAAGGTTTTTTTGAAGTCCTGTCTTCAGCCAAGTGCATTTTTATTTCATATATTCTAACAAAAGGAGTATTAGCCCCTAATCCGGGATGCTACTCTTAAGAGGCACAAAACTGCATTTCAAAGCCATAAAGAATACAACTAGCATCATTTATTTAAACCTGTGGTAAGACTAAAGTGCACGTTTGCTGAGAAGATTTTTACTGAATATAACGGGCTTCAGCTCTCAGCTCTCAAAACCCACAAGAAAACTTTAAAGCCTCTGAATTTAATTTATTCCTGTAGAAAATCTCAATAAAAACTGCACATGGAATCTTACCTGCACATTTTCACATGGGATTTGCAATATTAGTGTGATCTCAAATATAGGAACATCTAAAAGGCACTGAATGTTGAGAAGGAGCGACATCCTAACATTCATACACAGCAACACTTGATGAAAAGATCACCCACCACAACCATTGCATTGCTGATATAGGCATACTAAGATGGGCCATTCATCTCCAGCAAACTGGTTTTAAACACATATGCTTACCTGCTGGAACATAGAAGTCATCCCCTGCAGTCAGATAATAGGATGACTTATGTAAGGTAACAATAATTCGGCCGTGGATAACATGGAAAGCCTTAACAAAAGCCAAAGGGTTCTAAGATTAGCCATGTTCCCTGTGCAAACATTTAAGAAAGTTATCCAAGAAAACATACTCTCTATTTTGCATGCACATTGTAACAAGGATCAAAAACAAGTAAGCTAGCAGAGTTGCAACCCCTTTTCCTCACCCTGCTGATAAGTAAGGCGCACAACTTAAAAGGAGCGTGGGGGGCAATTTTGTTTATCTTGCCTACAAGATCCAGACAGTAAGTGTACATGGACATACAGACATCACAAGAAGCAAAGCAGGGTAATGTGTAGACAAAATACCTCTAGCAAAATTCTTTGGTCATAATTTATGTTACAGCTGAAATGATTCACTCATGTTTTCTGTATTTATTTCCATTATAAGGGAAAAAAAACAAACAACAACAAAAAACAAACCCAGAACAAACAAAACCCAAACCACAAACAAACAAAAAAACCACACACACACAAAAGACATAAAACCAATCAAACAGCTGAAAAAAATTGATAACTTCATTTACTATTTCTAACCATTCTAAGATTTTCTGTTTACAAATAGTGCATTACACCAAAATAAGAAAAAAAGGATACTTACTATTGTATCCATGTAGACATACTGGTGTCCCTTTTCTTTAAATGGTTTCAAAATCAATGTACCAGTAGCAAATGCAGATGTATTCAAGTTTTTATATACTTCCACCGATTCATCTTCAAAGAAGCATGAGTGACTGTTTTCAGTGGTAACACATTCTACAAAAAAAGTCCTGGAGATTAACATTAACACTGACACATAATTAGTCCTGTCACTTGCTCAGTAACTGCTTATCAAATCCTAGGCATTACAGCTTGTTTCAGTGCAACACCCTCAAGAGCTAGACTCAATATTTAGCTGAAAAATCAGGACACTTGTGTCTTTTCTCCAGAAGAGCACTAACAATTTCAACAGCTCATCTTTTTATGCCCAATGTAGAATTATCCATCTACACACTTACTACAGAATTCAGGAAGGTCCTTGGTCACACCCCCTTAAACTCACCCAGAAGTACCTCCTTATTTGTTATGGGGTCCAGTACAAGAGTTGGCTTAGAAGTATCAGCTAGAGTGTGATCCAAATTTGCAGGTAGCTCACTTCCTGATGAGACAAAAAAAAAAACAAAAAACAAAAACAAACAAACTAGAAAAATCACTCTACATGACCATATAATTTATTTTTTTGCCATAT
Organism: Streptopelia decaocto; assembly: GCF_964273445.1. Lineage (NCBI taxonomy): Eukaryota > Metazoa > Chordata > Aves > Columbiformes > Columbidae > Streptopelia > Streptopelia decaocto. Next base: position 30,314,312 of record NC_138658.1, read on the forward strand.
TTCAAGAAGATGATCCCTGCTCAAGCAAGCTGGCTGTTTACATCATCTGCTAGATTTTTGGGTATTTTGGAATTGCCTTGTCCTGTGCTTTTAGGAGGTGGTACTTAAAAAGCAACCGACATTGATGGACCCCAGCACCTTCATAAGCTTCTTCCCCGGGGGGAGCTTACTAAGTTGTTCTCTGAGCAACTTGAAATCTGCTTTCCGCATATGCAGAATTGAGGTTTTACTGGTAGTTTTCCTTCCATTAGCATAGATTTTGAACCTGACTGCTCCATGGTTGCTGTGGCCAAGGCAGCCACCAGTCACCACTTCTCCCATGAGACCCTCGCTGTTAGTATCAAATCTAGGAAGGCACCTTTCCTGGTCAGTTCCCTTAGTACTTATACCAAGAAGTTATCGTCCAGATGCTTTAGGAATCTTCTGGACCTGTTGGTGCCAGCTGTGTGATATTATCAGTTGACATCTGGCAAGCTGAAGTCCCCCATAAGGACAAGGGCAGATGACTTGGAGACTTCACTTAGTTCCTTAAAGAATAACTAATCAGCTTTGTCATCCTGGCACAAATGCAGGGAGACCTATAGTAGACTCCCATGATGACATACACTTTGTCTGCCCCTTAATCCTTACTCAGAGACTCTCAACTTGGCAATCACCAACTGCCAGCTCCATGTAATCCAGCCCCTCCACTTTACACAATGCCACCCCCCTGCCTCTCCTGCCCTGTCTATCCCTTCTGAATACCCTGTAACCATCCCTCATGCAACATCAGTCGCAGGACTCATCCCACCAGGTTCCACTAGTGTCAGTTGTATCTCTAGGACTGGGACAAGGCTTCTAGTTCATCTTGCTTTTTCCTCATGCTGCATGCATTAGTGTAGAAGGTGGCAGCGCCCTTTACCTCACAGCACAGTCTGATGTATCTCACTGAATATGCTTTATATGAATATATAACAGAATCCTGGGGGTTGGAAGGGACCTTGAAAGATCTCCTAGATGAGGTTACACAGGAATGTGTTCAGGCAGGTTTTGAATGCCTCCAGAGAAGGAGACTCCACAACCTCCTTGGGAAGCCTGTTCCAGTGTTCTGTCACTCTCACTGTGAAGAAGTTTCTTCTCATATTTAAGTGGAACCTCCTATGTAAAATATATTTATATATGAAATAAATGAATATGAATATGTTTACTTACATTTATAAAATGTATATTTATATGAATATGCTTTAAGAGCTATTAACAGTTAAGTCTTCTGTGAATTGACCTAGGGCTTGCCTTGAATCTACAGAAATACATTTATCCACAGCATTCTGGGGCAAGGAGCACTTAGGGAGAAGAGGCACCTTATTTTGGCTGAAAAACCCAGCTCCCACTTCCTTCCATACCTTCTAGTTCTTGTGTTTAAAAAGAAAACAACCAACCCAACAAAACAAACCACATCAATTTCTACTTCCCTTCTCCATGCCACTCATGATATTGTAGGTCTTGCTCACACCCCTGCAGTACTCTCTTCACCATGCAGTTGCAAGTCCTTCCGCATTGTTGACAAGCTGAGGTTCTCTGAACCTCCTCTAGTCCTACTATTCTCTTTTTGAGGTAAGAACTCAAATTTACATGCAACACACTACAACATCATAAATTTGTGCCAAGACGGCTCGGATGGGTATATTCTTTGCTAGGTAAAGAACTGGCTGGATGGTCAGGCCCAAAGAGTTGTGATGAACAGAATCAAATCCAGTTGACAACCAGTCACAAGTGATATTCCCCAAGGCTCAGTATTGGGTCCAGTTCTGTACCCTCAGTAAGTCTGCAGATGACACCAAGTTGGGTGGGAGTGTTGATCTACTGCACAATAGGAAAGCTCTACAGTGAGATCTGAACTAGCTGGATGGATAGGCTGAGGCTAATTGTATGAGGTTTAACAAGGCCAAGTGCTGTGTCATGTCCTGCCCTTGGGTCACAATAACCCCATGCAAGCCTACAGGCTTGGGGAAGAGTGGCTGGAAAGCTGCCCAGCAGAAAAGGACCTGGGGATGTTGGTCAACATCAGCTGAACATGAGCCAGCATGTGCCTAGGTGACCAAAAATGCCAACAACGTCCTGGCTTGTATCAAGAGTAGTGTGGCCAGCCTGTGTATCCCTATACTGGGTACTGGTGATGCCAGACCTCAAATCCTGGGTACAGCTTTCGGCCCCTAACTACAAGAAAGACCTTGAGATGCTAGAGCAAGGGGTCTAGAGCTGGTGAGGAGTCTAGAGTACAAGTCTGATGGGGAGCAGCTGAGAGGATTCCGCCTGGAGAAAAGGAGGCTAAGGGGAGATCTTCTCACTCTCTACAACTACTTGAAAGGCAGTTGGAGTATGGAGGGTGTTGGTCTCTTCTCCTGCGTAACAAGTGATAGGACAAGACAAAATGGCCTCAAGTTGCATGAGGGGAAGCTTAGATTGGATATCAGGAAAAATTTTTTCCAGGAAGGGTTGTCAGACATTGGAACAGGCTGCCCAGGGAAGTGGTGGAGTCACCATCCCTGGAGGTATTTAAGAGACACATAGATGAGGTTCTTGGGAACATGACTGTCTCTTCCAATCAAAATGAGTCCATGATTCACCATTTGCTCCCTTATTTCTTTAGAATTATTTCAGCCTTCATTTGTTTTAGAATTGTGTCATGACTATATGGCATTTTTCATATTTGTTAGTAGTAACTTCATATAGAAGTGCTTTGGTCTCAAACAAAAGCTTTAGAGAGTCCCCAGGAAGAAAGATTCTTCAGCACAAAAACATCTTGTACAGGGAACACAGAAGAGAAAAAAAAAAAAAAAAAAATATTTTGAGCACATGTCCCTTCCGAGAACTATGACCTACATGTTGATTATCTACTGGCATTGGGACTCTGGCAAAGCTGCCTGTTCCTTGGTTTTTAAACACAGAGGTACTGTCCACTTTCACCCATTTTTGTGCACTGTTCTTAAAGCACTCTCATCAACTACCCTGTTACGTTTTTGTATTTATTCTACAACAGTTTATAACCCTATTGACAGCATATGCTGCCTTTTCAGATGTGATATTGTAAGTAGCAGTAAAGTGACTAAAAGTATTTAACCTTAACTGTGCATTAGGAAACTAAACATATTTGCATCACTAGTCAATGAGCTGATCAAGGACAGAAGTACAGCTTATTTTCTTCAGCCCCTGCTTTAAAAGGTACTACAACGCTTGTGGATACATCTTTTAACTTCTCCTTTCCAACGCTGCAAAGTTAAGCTTTTGCAAGGTCATATAGCATTGCTCTAGATATAGTAAAAACAGTTTTTTCCACATCAGATCATGTTGACATATTGCATTATAACATTATTTTCACCCAGAGAAAGAATTCAGTGGTTACACAAGAAAAATCTTAACAGCAGAGTGTTTGATCACAGGATTATTTTTTTTAAGTATCAAAAGAAAAATAAAGTCTGTGCTCATACTTGTTTCATCTCTCTTCTGTCTAAGACCACGCTTCCTCCGTTTAATCTTCCTGGGAGCTTCTGTTTCTGGACACACTATTCCACTAATCACAAGCTCTCCTGAAACAAAAGAAAGTTAATGAAAGAAACAAAGTTCACTAAGTCATAATAATTATTTTAGAAGGCAGATTTGCACAACCTACAAGCATTTCAGCTGATAGTTCATTTCTTTGATGCTGAACTTTTCAGATAGCTTTAGAGCCAGGGGGGGAAAAAAAAAAAAACTTTTCAACATCAAGTTTCTCAGAGTGCAGTATAACCCACAGCTTTAGAAAATAATCTGATTGCATTTCAGTCAAAGAATGTTTTAGAAAACCATGACATGAGGGTCAAGTTTTGAGACAAATTGTATCAATTTTAGGGACACAGAGAAATACTGTTTTCAAGCAGACTCTTGAATTAGGAAAGGACCAAATTAGGCTGAACTGCCAGAAAAAAAAAAATCCCTGAGAATAAAATGTATTCTATCACTTTGGCATTTAACACTGACATGGGATAAATTATAACAGCTCTGGAGAATAATCCCCACAGAAACAACCCAATGAATGATCCAGTAAGTTGACACTGTTTCCTGGTATTGGATAGAACTGTTACATGTAATAAACCAACTAGTACAGAGAAATTGTTTTGTTCTTCCCTAAACAGCTAAGGCAATGGAACTTCACATGCTCTGCTGATGCTGTTTCTATCTGAAAGAGGAACAGCAAGAAAGGAAAAAGGTTACAGGGAAAGATGACCTACTCTTTTAAAAGGACCAAACAGTAACCATCTCAAAGCTCTCATCGCATGAGATTAACCCACAGATTCCCCTTGAGTTCCCTATCAGGAGAAAGCAAATAGGTATTTTGCAACCAATACCTGAAGGTCTCATCATATAGTTTACACGCTCGCCTCGCCAATATTCCAGAGGTCTCATTCGTATCCTTTTTGTCCGACGAACATTAGGCGTGTTGGAAGGCATTACTAATTTAAAGGATGAAATCATTAATATTAAGTATGAAAAGAAAATTCAGAAGTGCAATACTTTAAATTTTCTTGTTCCAGATCAGGCTGTCAGCGTTTCCCAGCTGATATTTATATCCCATTGCTATCATGACAGGAAAAGGGAATCAAGTCTTGCCAAAAGCCATCTTTTGCATACATGACTATTTCACTCTGCTTTTTCTTAAACAGTCACCATGCTGACTTTACATTAGATTTCATTCTATATATCTTAATGGAACACTGAAATACAGACATTAGGGGATCAAGCACAAGGAGCAGAAAACAGGCTACCACTGTGAAGACAAAGCTCTCGACAAAGACGCCTGCTTAAACCTGAGGGATTTCATTAGCCAGAGTGAACAGGCAATGCCACGGTTATGGCAATACGAGAATAACAAAGACCCTCCTCTTCCAGATTCTTACGTCCCACCTCCAAGGCCCAGAAAAACAGATGGTAGGGTTTCTGTCAGCAAAAGTGCTGACTTCTCAGATACTATATAATAGAGAAGTCTGAAGGTACTTTCAGTTTTTCTGAACTGCTGTATATGAATACAGTAAGATCCTATATTTTAGTGTAAGAAAGAACAAAAGCCCCTTAAGAGAGTTGAGAGCAAATTAGTCAAGAATATTTAAATGAAAAACAAAACAAACAAAGACCACAACCAAAGCTGCTGAAATAGTTTTTGATGGTAGATAACTGTAGTGTTGTTCATAAAATAATAATGAAGTGAACAAAACAATTAAAACAGATTAGTGTGGGGTTACAATCCAATGGCATGCCATTGTTCCATCCTGTCTGGACTCAGATGAACAAAGAAGGCAGGTTATTTGCATCCTCAGTTACACTGTGTGAAACTGATTCAAACTCTTACTGTTCCCGCTGAACTGTCAGAGCACTGCCTTGACTCAGTATTAAATGAAAAATGGAAATGTGACAGTTAAAAAGACAATAATTGAATATAATAAACAAAAAAACACCAGAAGTTTTTAAAAGTGACTTAAAAATCAGAGCACAGTCACATAACACCCTGAAAAGGAGCTACCAAAAACCATACCTGTCAACACTAACATATGAACCCATTTCTAGGTGTTTTCCTCTGTCTCTCCTTCAGCAAAGTTTACATCAAGTTGGAAATCTATTGGTATTTACACACTGGTATTAAGACATTTTAAAATACTCTTACCTATTTTATGCCTTATGGTGTCTGACAACAGATGTTTTACTTGACAATTCAAGTCTTCAGAATTCTCTGAAAATACATTTCAAAACAACACATTACAATCTATTATTCCTGACTCTTATCCAGCATACCTGCTAGAAGCAAAAGTAATACAAACAGAAGTCCCAGTGTTAGTGCTCCCACTTACACTTTGTCTTTAAACATATGTAAAACCAAATGCACATTAAACAGTCTGTGTAATTTGATCTTAAACAGTGTAAGCTTGAAAATTACATTAAAACTATGCATTCAAGTAGATATTTCTCAGACTCCTAACTCTGAAAAAACACTGGCAAATTATAACTACACATATCATTTTATTGATTGAAGTGTAAAGCCATTTCGCTTTATGCCACTCGAGCTTAACTCTAGAACAAACTTATTAGCAGAATGCACACAGAACGAGCTGTCCAAAGAAGGCGCTGCATGAACTAATAACTTGTACAACTGGCTCTGAAACACTAACAAAAGGACTTTCTATCCCCAGAGCTCATATTCATCACAACAGTACATACAACTTGTGTAGGAAAAGTTATTAGTACGAGAAAACCAAAATATTTTCAGGCTAACGGGCCTAAATTTTGGTCTAGTGTTGCCTGAAGTAATCAAATATAGTGCATTACATGGCAACACACAAAACTGGTACAACCTAAGTCTAAAAAATTTGTTCAAAGTATTTTGGAAGGATAACTTTATCCTGGTAGGCTTGATGCCAAATCATGTAGTACACTTATCCTTCCAAAGCTAACACCATGGAAAGTTGGCATAATGCATCACATACTTGGGCAACAATGTGACCACAGACAATCCAATCTGCATTTCTTATTCTGGACAAGCAGAATGCAACAGAAATTACCATCAACTACAGCTTTTAAGACGTTTATATATATCAAATGCAAGAAATAACAACTTTAAACCTTACCTGAAAATGTATTATCCTGTTCAGAAGAATTACTTCTGGAAGTAAATTTGTCACCAGGTTCTACAACAGGCCCACTTCAAAAAACAAAAGCCACACAACACACAACAAAAACACCTGCTTGAATACATTAAATTACAGCAGTACCACAAATAGTAACTTTTAAGGGTTTTTGTTCTATCATGCGAGTTTGTTTTTTTCCTTCTAATCATCCATCTGTACCAATCAGACACTGAAGCAAATGACTGCTAGTCAGAAATCACAGATCTGAAATCCATCATCTGCTCCTCTGCTCAATCATCAGGCAAACTAGTGTTTACATCATCTCTCTGAAGATATTTCCTGAAAATCTTGCCACTTTTTTTGTGTTTCCTCCTTTCCAACAGAAACAGACCTCCTCCTCTCCTCTGTAACACCTTTCAAACAATTTGCCATAGGCCATGATTATAAAAGCACTTCAAAGAAATGTTCTGCATACTGTAAGGATAGGACAGTAAAACAGTTTGTAAATGTAATTTGTAATATATATGCTGTCAAAGTCTTCCCCATAAAACAACAATAATTAACATACATGTAACTCCACCAGAGATTCTCCAGCAACCAGGACACTTAGGCCTTTTCTTGCAGCCTCAGCATTGGTACCCCTAACCTTGCCTTCTTCCCCATCTGTGGTTGTGCTTCACAGCTTTTACCATGCCAATAAAGCTCAGCTGCAATCCACCTGAACTCCAAAAGATGCATTTCAATGCTAGATTAGCACACATACACTGTGTAGCGCCAGTTTGTCCAAGTCAGTCAGAGTAGGTTTACTTAGAATAAAACAATAAATTTTTTAGTAGAATTACAATATCAGAACCTAATAAATTCAGATTGACTTTTCTGTTTGCTTTATTATTAAGTTCCCATCTCATGAAGGAAAAGGTATGTGCACTTCTGCCTGCACAGACAAGAGTTTTGATTCCAGATACAGTTCTATACCCTACTTTATAGCAACTTTATTAGTACAGTTGATATGAGTTCTAGGAGTGCTGGTATTTCTGTTAAAAAGAAAGAAAAAAAAAAAAAGAAAAATCATGCGATAGTACAGAAGCAAGCCTCAAAGGAAAAGTTATTCCTGATGGGAACAAAAATTTTATAAGTTTATTAGCTTGCATTAGCATGGTATTTTGAACACCTCAGGCATGAGTCATGACCTCTTTTCCACAAGATTCCTTGTTAGTAGAATACAGCTAGTACCAAAGAGCTGTTCTGCCTCCACAGAGCAGAAGTGGGACTCAACGCAAGTTTTACAGACAACTCAGGAAATTACCTTTCATAACCCACAGCCTCCTCATCTGCAAAGCAATCTCTAGAAGAGAAACAATTATTATTACGTTTACTAAGTCAATTTTACTTACTGGAAGGAACATGTAGGTCAATAATTTTCTGTACTGAACAGAACCATATGAAAACAATTATTTTTTTTTAAAGCAACGTAAAGAATAGTAATTAAAAACCTCAATTAGACTGGTTAAAGAAATTCCTCTTTTGATTACCAATCATTAGTAAAATTACTTCCACAAAAAATAAATGTGGTTCAAGAACTAAACACTGTATTATTTATAACTGAAGTAACAAACCTGACAGTGACATTATTCTATGAGAGGGTGGAGTTGTGTGCACATGTGGGAGTTCAGTTTGTTTTTAACTTGGATATGCTACTCAGGTCTCAAAAGAACACTTTAAAAATTCCAGCACAAATTCCCTTATGCAGAAAGAGACACTAGATCTAGCAGCCACCTCTGAGAATAGGATGTTGAATACACTACTTAGTTTCTCATTAACTATTCAACCAGCCTGAAACTGTCCCATGTTTGAATTGTGCCATTATTGCTTAGAAGTTAACAAAATGCATGCAATTATCTACCAAGTTCCACCACACCCGTAAAGCATTACATAAAAAAAAAAAACAAACAAAAAAACACACACAACTTACTGTAGTCCATGTGGCATGTTACGTTTTCTTTTGTTACTTTTTATTTTTGTGGCTGATGGCTTCTGTTTTTTTCTTGCCACATGCCGTACAGAAAAGCTGTCAGAATCCATTGTATTTTGAGTATCTGAGGCATCCTCACGGTCTGAGCAAACATCTTCACTGGTTCTGTGAGGAATCTTCTTGGGCATCTTCCCTGACTTAGCTGATGATTGTTTCTTTTCAGAATTCTGCACACTGTCTATGTCTAGTGCTTTTACAGGAGTTGTATTAACAGCATCACCAAGTGACTTCCATGTGTCCCATGCATTTTTAGATTTTCCAGACTTATCCAACTTTTGAACCACAGAAGTCTGTAAGTTCTGAGGCAGGGGTAAGGTAAACACTTCAGGCAATTGTACAGGCTGTATTTCCAGCCCTTCCTCACCAGCTTCACTGTCAGAACTCTCCCCTCTTTGTAACTGAGGGTTTTTATTACTACTTTTCTTGACAGATTTTTTATGCTTCTCTCTCAGACCTTCTGCCAGTCTCTCAGCTACTTTTGAAAGCTTCTGGTGAGCATTTTGTTTCTTGTGACCTAGGTGCTGAGAAGCTTTTGAAGCCAATTGCAGACATTTGGAAGACTTGACATAAGTTTTTAGAGAGACAGTCCACTCTTGCTGATGCCCAGCTGAGGGCACAGGCAAATCCTCACTTGGCATCTCCTGTGGTTTACATTGGTCTGATCCAGATGTTTCTGTTTCCAATCCAGATTGTGACAACACCAGTTCTTTGGCTTCTGGTTCCCAGAACGTGTCATTTTTCTGGTTTGGAGAGCCTTGCCTAAGTGAATTCTTTTTAGCCTTTCCTATCAATACACAGAACACTTGGATATTAATATCTTTAACCCATGAAAACCTGAAGGAATATGTTGACATCTGAACAAATAAAAATAAACCCAAGAATCATTTAAAAAAAAAAAAAAGTATGACAAAACCAGATTTTTCCCTGAGGGTTAAAAGAAGGCTTTCTCTAAACTACAGTCTATGAAATAATCAAGTTTTTGGTGTAATTCCAGTATTTCCTAACAGAAAAAGAGGGCAGAAATGTTACATGCAGTCTGCCTTCCAATTTTCAGTGCTCCTTGCTACAAAACTGACCAAGTAATTCCTAAAAAAGAGAGGAAAAAAAAAAGGAGGAAAAACATGGTATCTCTGCCTTATATATACCCAAGCCTAACTGTGCAGCTGAAACAGTTAGGAATCCATTAACATCTCTCACCTAATTTATTCTCATTGCACAATAAAATAACACAGAAAAAAATCAGTAAGCCCACCTTGAAGCAGAAGTCTGAATATCTGTCAAATAACTTACCCATATGAGCACTGCTTTGCCTTCGAGACTTAAAGACCTTTTTTTCACTGTTAGAAGAGACGGGATCTGATTGTGGTGCTCCTTTGGAGTCACATACTCGGACATCCAAAACAGGTATTTTCTGTTTACTAAGTGCCTCACCCTGTACTTTTTTGTTCTTGCTGTTCTTACTCTCTCTGGTCTTCTTTTCAGAGGGCTGAGATTTCAGAACAGGAGTTGCAGAGCCATCTTTTTTTGATTTGGTGCTCTTCCAGGGTATTGAAAATGAAGAAGTAAGAGATGCATCATCTGATACAATTAAAAATTCACATTCACTTTCTACTTCTATAGCTTGATCTTTGACAGGAGGAGGTGATGGCTGTGATATTGAGGCTGAATACCTAAAGGAGAGGCAAAGTACTCAAATCACTTTAAAAAAAAGAGACAAAACTTTCAACCTTGCAAATCTAGTGGTGACTCTAGAACACACTACAGGACATTCCTCAGAAGAATTAAAGTCCATCATTCATTGCCCTTTCTCTTCAAAACAACGACAAGACCTGCTTCTTCTTGCTGTGGCCTCACATTCATATCTCATTATTTCTCAAACACTGAGTAGTCAACTTCCTATCTAACCAGTCAGATCCAGATTAGCTCAGATCTGCTTGATCACTGCTAACTTCAGAATCACATCAGGTGTTTCTGAATCCTTGAACCTACCTATCATAATATTTCAGTCTCAATCTGAAATACTATTCAACAGCTACATACTATTTTACTGGCAGACAAGATTTAACACTGCTGTTACTTTTAACAGCACAAAATTCAAGCAATTATTCAAACCCTTTCTGAAGTTGCATTTTTCAGGAACAACGGACTATCACAAAACATTCTCCCAGACCATGTTTCTAGATACATGGACATTGCTCCAGTACTCAGGCCTAAGTTATTTTACTAGCAAATTATGTACCTTTCTCCAAGTGTTCCTGGTGCTAGAGCTGCTAAGGCCATCAAAGCAAAAGACTTCTCTTTCCGTACAGAAGACATAGCAGCACGTTCTGTTCCTTGCAGGAGATCAACCTGCTCATCTCTTGCAGTTTCAAGGTCTTCTAAATTTTTGCCTTCTGAGTAGCCCTTCACTGCAGCAGTACTCTGGCCATCCAAATGTAACCTGTGTATGAGAAACAGCATTCACATATGACACTATAAATCCTGAGTGCACAGAAAAGTATTGTGTGGATGGAGAGATGCTCTCATTTTCTCCTGTTGACAGCACCTCACTTGTTACAAACAAGCCTTCCATTTGGCAATTTGCTAGAACACAGGTTAGCAGTGCTACTGCTCAGCATAGTAAGTAGCAAGTGTCTAAATCAATAAAGCCACATGGGTCACCTTATGACTCTTGATCAAAGTGCAGGCTGCACAAGACAAACCTCTATTTTTAGGAGACCGTGCTTCAGGAATTGTGAGGTTTCCCAAACCCTAGGTGCACTCTCTTCCTAGTCTCACTACATCATGTGTCAACGGGACCAGTGTCAGTCCTTCTCAGTGACCTGCCCTGGAGATTCAGTCCTCCAGGAAAGCAGAACAGGGGCTGAGACCACTGGCCACTACTGCAGCTGGGCTTCCAGTTTTTCAAAGAGTAGATAATGACCACAACTGAAGCTGTTCTGCTTTGGATAAAACATTTGTATCTTCAGAGCGAGAGGAACAGTGACTGCTCATCTCTGCTTTAGCAAATATTTTTGTTAACTTGTAAGGTCAACACTGTCAACAGAATTCACTGAAAAAGTCTAGATTGTGTGAGAAGCTGATGATTTGGGGCACTTCCCTGGAAAAAAGGAGTTCTGATATGCTTCCTGCACTTGGGTGCTGCACTTTTGGAAATTAACCCTTATCAGCAGAATACTTCATGAAGAATAATGCTGTCCTTTCTAAAATGCAGATACAGGAATTGTCTAAAAAGCTTGGAACTATTTTTTAGGAGTTCACAATCCAAACTCATAAATGATTGAAACCACTGTGTTAATGTACCCAAAAATGGGACAAAGGGGGAACTGGACCACAATGACTAGCTCTACTTACATATGTACAGGAGAACTTTCCACTTCCTCCAAAAGAATAGGTGATCCAACAGGTGCATGATCATCCTCAGGGTCTGAAAATACGGCAGAAATTGTGTGTATCTTTTCAGATATTTCTTTCTCATGTGGATACATGAGACTGTGGTGGGGTTTTTTTGGTTTGTTTGTTTGTTTTTAGAACTGGCTATGCAATCCTGTATTGCAGGCTGCAGGAGCAATTCATGTAACCATTTGCCATATATATTGAATAGGTTTGTCTACTCAAAAGCTTGCAAAATCCCAAGAAATAGTTACCCCAAGAAACTTTATGATAGTGCTACCAACCTCTGCTGTTGACTGTAGGCAAGGACTCTGCAGAATTACAGGCTCTTTTGACAAAGCTACTTAACCCTGCATTTGGCTGTCAGAGTTGACAAAGAATAATGAGAGAAAGAAAAATATTTTATAAAGCAACAGTATTTTGACAGGAACAAAAATTTTTACAGAACACAATATAATTTCCTTCCCTTAATTCCTAGACATTTGAAGCACAGTTTTATTATAACTAGACACTTAAATTTTCTATCATGTAAGACTTTCTATAACTAACTGTAAATTTCAATCAACAAGTACACTGTACAATGTAAAAATCAATTTGCAGTTTTATAAAGACATCCTGCTAGTCCACAAGCAAGCTATTTACTCTTTTCCTTTGAATGAATAAATTATTTAATTCACATTTATTAAATCAGGCTGGGGTTTTGCAAGAATTACTTCGAGATTATACAGTATTCTAACATCAGACTAAAGTAAACAAACACCATTATACAGGATGCCTGTTCTCAGCACTGTCTTTAATAAGATAACCTCTTTTTACCAAAAAAAAAAAAAAAAAAAAAAGAACCAAAATATTCAAACTAAATATACAAACTAGACTATTTGCATCATTCTCTCAGACAACATATTAACAAGTCCTTCAACTTGTTTCCACTCTTCAGTAAAGTTACGGACATAATATTATATTGTACCTGTTTATCAGGAATTGAGAAGCTGCTTTTATAAAAGAATTATTTTTCAATTGCCCCAAGGGAGTCGAAGACAGCCACACTCGCCCCTAGTTACACAGCAGCATGCTTCAACACAATACCATGAGAAATGTAACTATACTGGACAAAAAGCTGATAAAGCTTTCATTAGCAAAAAGCCACGAAAAGAAGCTGTTAAATAAACCTTGTTATGGAATACTTACTATTAGGTCACAACAAAAGAAGAAAAACTATCACCAACAACTACTACAGATGGCTAAATTATAGCCTAGAGATACTAATACATGTGACATATGGAGCTTATTCATTCCACACTCACAGAGAACTAAATTCTAGACAACTAAACTTGTACTCAAGTGAAACTGTACCCAATGCTAAGTTGTGACATTGCCTTAACTAACTTACACTCGTGCTTGGTGTTGAAGTAGTCTTCTCATCTTGGACAACAGAAGGTAAGCAAAGGTTTGGACTGGGAGATCCTATAGTGAGATCACTGTCAGCATCTATAAAGAAAAATCTCTAAATAAGGAATTCTTGCAATTGTCCACATTTCATTTATGTTAACAAGTCGCTAAGGCTCATTAAGGTCATGACTACTCAGGAAAAATATTACCTCTATCAGAGAGCTAAAATACAGTTTAAAAGTCTGGGAAAGGGGTGCATTTAAAGAGTGCAAGAAGGACTTTTATCCATTTTATTTCTATTTATTTATCACTGGATATAATAAAAAAAAGAAAATGGGGTGGTTGTGTCCTATTGTTGGGGTTTTTTTTTTGTTTGGTTTGGTTGTTTTTGTTTTGGTTTATTTGTGGTTTTGAGGTTTGGTTTTTTGTTGGTTTTTTGGTTTGTTTTTTTTAAAAAAAAAAAAAAAACAAAACCAAAAAACAGCAAATTAAGCAGAACACCAAATAAAAGCTTACTTTTAAAACAATCCTCTATGAATTTCATCACATCTTGACCTGGCAGCACATTAATCTCATTTCTATAAAGAAAACAAAAAAAAAATTTTCAATCAAAAATACTAAATGTTCCCATCTCAGCAATATAAAAGCATTGAAGTTCTTAATATCTGCAAATTTAGATTATTTCCACTAGTCCCAGCTTTAATATATTTTACTTACCACTTCCATGCACAGATATCTGCAAAGAAATTCATCTAAATCTGGATTCCAGAAGAGAAAGCCCCACCATTGCAGAACATGATGAGAATGAAGAAATATCTCTACGTAAGAGAAAGCATACAACTACTGCAACAGCCCAACAGAGCTTTTGGATTAATAGAGATTTTTGCTTGAAGTAATACTTTAGGAAAAAAAAAAAAAAAACAAAAAACTATCAGTCTTCAAGTAATGTTTCCTGCTCAATGATCCAGGCTCAGCAGACCCAGAAATTAAATGTGTAGGATGCACATCTACCCTTTCGTACAAGGGCTGCTTCTTTTTCCACCACTTATCCAGTTACTCTCTGCTTCTCCAAAGGTTCAGCAGCAAAACTGGCTTGAGGTATCAAACCTGTGAGTAAGTAAACAGCTCAGCTGCTTGAATTACTATTTCATACCTCCCCAGGACAAACGAGAATGGACCATGTTGATCAAAACCAAAATAACAGAAAACCAAAGTAAAAAGAGAAAATCCACATAACATTTCTCTCACAATGATTATTATATATATGCCTTTAAAAACAGGTAACTTGGTAAGCTCATCAAATGCATGTCTAAAAATGGACTCTGGTAACAAAAAGTTCACTGACACATCTTTGAAGAAAGCTGCAGCACTGCAAATACTCAAACTCATCCATAACTTCTACCAGCAAGGGCTGAAGAACTCAAGCTAGAACTCTGCCCAGGCTTCATTTCTCTACCTCCCAAAGGGCAAAATGTTTGCACAGACCACTGTTTCCAAGCTCAGACAGCATAAACAAGGCTAGCTTAGGTACAGCTACATGATATTCTGCTGCCTCAGCATAGGAATATGAAGGAAACCCTTGATGCTTTGCCCCCCAGAACAATTTGCTTCACCCACAGTTAAGAAATACAAAAAAATTGAGAAACATCATATGATCAGTTTAATAGGATACACCCAATAATTTTGACATTAAGCTCTCAGATGAAAATCAACACAAGTTTTCCAGACAACCTTATCTAAGAATAAAAGTTCAAATGCAAATTACCCTCTTCCACAGCAGAATCTTGGTCTGTAGTCAGTTTTAAGATAATTCTGTGAAGAAATAAGAATCAGTTTCCACTAAACATGTTGACACTTCATAGCAAAACAAATAAGTAACCAATCTCCTGTTTGTCATGTAAGCAAGTCTCAAACATTCTGGATCCACCTGAAACTAGTGTGAGTTACCACACCCCTGTTTTTCTTAGAACACATCAGTTGCTATAACCCCTGTACCAGCTGCCAGAAATTCAACTTTCCTCAAGAACCATCAACTACCTGTTGCATTTAAAGTCAGAGATACTTATAAAATCACAGAGAATTTAAGGAATTAGTTAGCAATGCTGTGATGATGACAGAAGTACTCTTTTAAGTAAGGAATTGGAATGAACTACCACAAAGCAAGCCAGGACATAACCTTACAACACATCCATAGCTCTTGGAGAACTGCTCACATGAAGATTCTTAGGCCATGTTTCTCACAGGCAGGATGGCGTTGGCAGGCAGTGAGAGCACATCAGCTGCTTCACGGTACAAATGGAGTCTCGAGTAACTCCCAGCACTCGGTCATATATTTGAACTGGGAGTGTAACTTAAGTCATTCAAATACCAGAGACTACTCCAGTCAGCCAGTACTCCAACTAGAGTGATAGTAAGTCAAATGACAGTATATTAATTACCAGCATTACTCTCTCTATCAACAAATGAAATAAAGCTTACTCAGCTGGGAAGAGGCAAAGATGTAGAGGATAAACACAAGAAAGAAGACTAAGTCAAGAAAAATCAGAGAGCTAAGTAGACTGCACTTTTTCACCAAGAAAAATTATAAATGTTTAACTAAAAAAAAATAATGATCTCTTCTTCAATTGTGTAAACTGGAATAGAGTGTACGCGCAGCATGGAGATCATCTATCCCTAACAACAGAATTCAGCACACTCTTCCTAAGTTTGCCACGCTAACCTTTCTTTGCACTTTTTTGTGACTCTCACTGGATATTACTTCCGGTAATAAAACTAACCTAAACCACACAAGGATCTATTCCACTGCAAATTCCTCTGCTAGAGGGTAGGATGGCCATACAGAGGGATCTGGACCAGCTGGATCATTGGACTGAGGCCACTTTATGAGGTTTAACAAGGCCAAATGCCAGGTCCTGCACTTGGCTCATAACAACCCCAGGCAGTGCTAAAGGCTTGGGGAAGAGTGGCTGGAAAACTGCCTGGCAGAAAGGGATGTGGGGGTGTTGATTAAGAGCTGGTTGAACATGAGACAGCAGTGTGCCCAGGTGGCAAAAAAGGTCAACACCATCCTGGCTTGCATCAGGAATAGTGTGGTCAGCAGGACTAGAGAAGTAATCATGCCACTGCACTCAGCAATGGTGAGGCCCCAGCTTGAATACTGTGTTCAGTTTTGGGCCCATCATCATAAGAAAGACATTGAAGTACTAGAAAGAGTGCAGACGAGGGTGACAGAGCTGGTGAAGGGGCAGGAGCACAAGTGTGATGGGGAGTGGCTGAGGGACCTGGTGGGTTTAGCCTGAAGAAAAGGAGGCTGAGGAGAGACCTTATCACTGTCTACAACTACCTGAAAGGAGGCTGTAGCATGAAGGGTGTTGGTCTCTTCTCCCAATTAACAAGTGATAGGACAAGAGGCAATGGCCTCAAGTTGCACCGGGGAGGTTTAGATTGGATATTAGGAAGAAATTCTTCATGGAAAGGGTTGTCAGTCATTGGAATAGGCTGCCCAGGGGAGTGGTGGAATCACCATCCCTGGAGGTGTTTAAAAGGCATTTAGACGAGGTTCTTAGGGACATGGTTTAGTGCTAGAGTTAGGTAATGGTTGGACTCAATAGTCCTTGAGGGTCTGATCCTACTGAAATGATTTAATGAAATTTTCAACATCAGTTTAAAAAGGCAAGAAAAAACTCTAGGTTGTACAGGAAAAAAACTGACAAAAAGTCATCACTTCAGAAAGAGTACAGAACTGTTCTTCACAGCAAACCAAACACTTCAGCCTTCAACTTCTTCCCCTTGTAGCACAGTACAGTCTATTCAACTGGCAAGCAATCTTCCATAGAAAAAAATGAAATATTCCTGTAACTGAGCTAGATGAGCTTTTAACAGTCTCTTTATTGCTGTGTTCATACACAGCTACGCATTGAGAGCTTCTAAACTTTCCACATATCTCTGCCAGAGGACGGCAGCAATGAGATGAGGATGCCTCTCGCGTGTCTAAACAAGAGGCAGTGGTTCTTTACATGCTTACCCGTGCAAGGAAGATCTCCAGAGACAACCGACAGACGCAGCTGCGTCTGACAAATCAGACAAACATCAGAGCATAAAGTAGTTGTGCCAGCAACCGGGGCCACAAGGGAGGGCAGAGCACTAACACTGGCCCCGTCCTGTCCTGGGGAAAGCGGGGAGGGCCCTCAGAGCCCCTCCGGCAGGCCTGAAGGCGCGCCGGGCCCGCCCCTCAGGAGCGCCGGCAGGACAGACAGGGCCGCGCCCCGACTGTAATGGCAGAGAAGGGCCCCTGCCCCCAAAACACACACACACACACGAGCACTCTCCCCCCCTCCTCCCGCCGCTTCCCCCGCGCTCGCGTTCTCTCACCAAGTCCTTCGCCAGCCGGTGCCGCCGCGATGAGGACGAAGACATACCGGCTCCCGGGACCGAGACACTCCGCCGCGATGAGGACGAAGACATCCCGGACCCCGGGACCGAGATGCGCCACCGCCAGTCCCTCCCGCCGTTTTCGAACCGCTGTCGTCTTTCCGGTGAGCGCGCGCGCCGGCTATTGACACTGCGCCGGCCACGCCTCCTTTCCCCCCCCGCATTGGTCGGTGGTCGCCGCTCGCCAATGGAGGCGGTCTCTTTGCGCACGCGCCCTACCGGACGCTGTTGCCGGCCAGGGCAGGCTGCCTCCCCGCCCCTTCCCGTTCTCAAAGCCGCTTTTCTGCCCTGCGCGGGGTGCGGGAGGTTGCAGTTCTTGCTGGATGGCAAATGGTGGCGCAGTCACTCGTGTTTCTAAACGCTGCCAAACATTTACAGTCACCACAGGGGCTTGCAGGTTTTGCTTTAAAACGTTCCTGAAGAACTCAACAAGGAGCTCAAGTGACAGAACCCCACAGTCTCCACGTTACCTTCCATCATCAGCAAAAGATAGCCCAAACCCGGAATTTAAAAGGACGCTTTTTACCACACACTGGTGCCAAGCATCCAGACACCAGGTCTGGTCATCCCATCTTCTTTCTGAGCACAAAGGGGAAGGCCAAAATCATGGTTCTGTGAAACTGAGGGGAATTTCACCTCTCATTTCACCAATGCCA
Source organism: Streptopelia decaocto (assembly GCF_964273445.1). Classification (NCBI taxonomy): domain Eukaryota; kingdom Metazoa; phylum Chordata; class Aves; order Columbiformes; family Columbidae; genus Streptopelia; species Streptopelia decaocto. The sequence goes on from NC_138658.1 coordinate 30,332,845, forward strand.
ACATTTTACTTCAGAACTGTCATCTCCCTGACAATTTCTTTAAAGGCTTTATAGCTCTTTCACAAGGAGAAGTCTTCCCACATCCACACTGCAAAGCTGATTAATCCTTGCCAGTTATAAACAATCATAGGTAGATTTATTTCCAATGTTACTTTGGCCATCCGGTAATTCCTTGAGCCAATTGCTACAAAATATTCAACTCTGAGTCTCACAGTTAGTGTCCGTTCCCAATGAAAAATACTACAAATACTATTTCAGAGGTAGCTGAGAGCAGTCCCCCCCTGGCAGCAGCCTATGAAAGAGCCAGTGTCGTAAGCAATAAAACCCAGTTTTTCTGCCATGACCTCCAGATGACATCCATCACAGTCAGGAGGCAACCTCATGGTTTGAATGTCTCCCTGGAGCAAACTGAGGAGCACGCTCTCGCACACCTTACTAGAAAAGATCCTTTTAATCCCTTCAGTCTGGTTTCCCCCGTCATAATACACTGAGCAAAGAGTCGGCAGCATATGCTGACCTCAAATCGAGTATGAGACTTGCCGCTTCCAGGTGCTGCTCTTTCCCCCCTCTCACTGGGGCAAGTTCCTTGATGCTGATATGGGGCAGATGGAGAACAATGATACTGGGTGGCGAAACAAAACAAAACAAAAAACAGGAGCAGAAGACATCCAGATATCCTGCTGGGATATCCGAAGGATGCTGAGAGGCATTACCAAACAGCCAGAGGCAACTCCTCAGCCAACTCCCAGAGAATATTCCAGGAGAGGCAGAGCAGCGCTGTTGCAGAATGAGTTTAATCAAACTAACTTTTAAATTGTGTTCTATTATTTTAGCTGTATTCTTTGGTTTTAATAATCTATTTTAGCATGAGTGGCCAGGCTCACTGGAATTCCAGGCCGCATATCATGAACCTATTATGGCCTGGTTGCCTGGTGATGGGAGCCTTAAAGACCACTACCAGGAGATAAAGAGGAAACACTGTCAGTAGAGGCTGCAAACCACCAGGATTAGAACGGTAAAGAAGCTGACTGGAGGACGGAGAAATAAAATCCAATAGTGTTATAAATGAAGACAAGTTTCTAAGCCAATTAATCAATTTTATTGAGCAAGCGAATTTAAAGCAAGCAAGTAATTAGGCAAAACAGCGCTGGGTGACCGGGGGAAGCTCGGTTCCGCCACCGGGCACAACCTCCAGTCTTCGTGGGTGCTTATATACGTTTTTTACACGTGTTCATGCATTGGTTGATGCTGTTCGCGGGCTTCCAGCAGCTCTCCGGATTGGTGGAAGGTGTTGCTATGGAAGAATTTGCTGTGGAAAATGTTGCCTTTTGAGCCACTTGGATATCGCTGGTTTCTGGCTTGAAAAAGCTGAGTCACTGGGGGGGGTGCTTGTCCTCTGCACCCCCACAGTGGGTGCACCTGAAGCCTCAAAACATCCCCCACACTGCAGGCATCCAGCGGCTCCCTGGCGCCTCGGCAATGGCCCTGGACAGGGTGCTAGTTGTCCAAACAAAAGAAGCTGTTAGCCTCAAGTACCAGAGACGCACCCACTTCTTTCCAAACTGAAGAGGGGGAAGGAGAAAGAGGGGGTTGCATCCAGGCATTCAGGCCTTGGTTTTAACTGTCACTACAAAGTTCTACAAAACAGAATCAAACTTGTACAAACACAGTTACTGCTTGCAACAACATACATAATATAACACAACATACATAATACAACTGAGTTCCACTTGATTTGATCAACAATAACAATTTTGATCATTTACTTATTACAAATAGGAAACAAAGAAGCCCCCAGACCCAGAATTACCACTGGACCAAAAGGCGTGTGGACAGTGCGTGAAGGATACATGAAGAGTGAACGCGCAGATTGTGAGGGTTTAAAAGCTCAAGGTTGTTTGTGTCCCTCTGTCGAGGGTTTAGATTGTGGGGTGACAATAAAACCCTGGCAGATGTATTGTTAACCTCCTCTCCCCCCCCACATCCCCCTTTTGCCCCTCCCTCTCCCCCCTTCCCACTAAGGACAGGCGATTGGGAGGGAAAGAAGGACAGAGAGAAGAGAGTTGGAAAAACTAAAGATGTTTTACTAATGCTACTAATAAGAATAGAGAAAATAATACAAAATATACAAAAACAATCTTGAAAGTCTCAGCAACTGCAGAGTCGGCACCCAAAGTACTGGATTGGACTCTGCAGCCAACCGGAGCTGGATTCAGTCTCTCACTAGGCCTCAGTTCGCCGGGACGACTAGCAAGGTCCTCTCCTAATGTCGGCCATAAGCAGAAGGGACGAAGAAGGAGGAAAAAGGGACAAGATCCTCATGATCTCCCACTTTTATATGAAGTATTCACGTGAATGGAATGTTATACACAGTTCGTCAGTTTCTTGGTCACTTGTTTCTGGTTGCCCCTCTCACAAGATGTCCATCCGTGCTTATCAATAACTTTGCATTCCATTGCTATGTTTACCAAAACATGTATCTGGTTCTCCAGGAAAATGCAGCTAATATGAAGGCTTTAGCTGACAGGCAAATTCACTAAAAGAGAAACTTGGTTTTTTAACAAAACCAGGACACCCTCCCCTTGAGAGGCACCCAGTCTGGACTATGCTGTACCTTTCAATTTTTTTTTAAGTACAGACAACTCAGACTATGCTATGGGAAACCTAGGGTCAAAAGATTTCTTTAACACTGTAAATCTGGATGTTCTGGTATGCCCTCTATGAATTGTGCCCTTTACCTGTTTATCACTTCTTACAACTCCTTAAACTTTGTAGACTTTCTCATGACAAGACCAGCTTGAAACAGCACATCTATGATCACCAGAAGAACTGAAAAAAAAAAAGCCCACACTACCCCCCAGAAGAAGACCATGCTTCAACTGAGGAAATTGGAGATGAGATTATTAAGTCTGTAGTGGAAATTGGTGTGGAAGCCCCAGAAGGCAGATGACAGGGACCGAGTACAGAAGTTACATTCTTGGGTATCAAGTGGACCCAAGATGGGGAACAAATAGCAGGAAAGGTATTATTTGACATAGGAAAATTACATAATCCAGCTAATGTTTAAGACTTACATGCTTTATTGGAAACTCTTAAATTTTGGCAGAAAGGTGTACCAGGGTTCTCCATTATAGCCCAACACTTATATGATTTGTTAAGGAAGAGGGCTATATGGCAGCAAGGAACAGCTCAATGAGGTAGCCTATCCAAATGATGAGCAGCAATTCAGAGGGATCTGGACCAGCTGGATCGATGGGCTGAGGCCAATTGTATGAGGTTCAACAAGGGCAAGTGCCAGGCCCTGCATTTGGGTCATAATAACCCCAAGCAGTGCTACAGGCATGGGGAAGAGTGGCTGGAAAGCTGCCTGGCAGAGAGGGATGTAGAGGTGTTGATTAACAGCTGGTTGAACATGAGCTAGCATGTGCCCAGGTGGCCAAAAAGGCCAACAGCTTCCTGGCCAGCAGGACTAAGGAAGTGACCATTCCCTGGTAGTCTTCACAGGTGAGGCCACATCTCAAATCCTGGGGTCAGTTTTGGGCCCCTCATGACAAGAAAGACATTGAAGTGCTGGAGCAAGTTCAGAGAAAGGCAACAGAGCTGGTGAAGGGGCAGGAGCACAAGTGTGATGGGGAGCAGCTGAGGGACCTGGTGGGTTTAGCCTGAAGAAAAGGAGGCTGAGGAGAGACTTTCTCCCTCTCTGCAACTGCTGGAAAGAGGGTTGGAGTATGGAGGGTGTTGGTCTCTTCTCCCAAGTAACAAGTGGTAGGATGAGAGGAAATGGCCTCAAGTTGCACCAGGGGAGGTTTAGATTAGATATTAGGAAATATTTCTTCATGGAAAGGATTGTCAGGCATTGGAAGCGGCTGTCCAGGAAAGTGGTGGAGTCACCATCCCTGGAGGTATTTAAAAGAGATATAGATGTGGCATTTAGGCACATGGTTTAGAGGTGGACTTAGCAGTGTTGTTGTAATGGTTGGACTAGATGATCTTAGTGCCCCTTAGTGCCCCTTGCCAATCTAAATTATTTTATGATTGTACTAATTTTTTATTGCTGGCTTTTTCCTCCTCTTCTTTCTCCTGTTTTTCCTTTTGTACCGCTTCATTTTCTTCCTCCTGTTCTTCCCTCTCTGGTACTTCATCCTTTTGTTACACTGCATCCTGCTGTTCTTATTCAGTCTTCTCTTGTTTCTTCTGTTTTTCTCCTCCTCATGTTCTTTTTTCCTCCTCTTCCTCTTCAGTTCTCTTCATGTCCTCGTGTTCCTCCTTATTTTCCTTTTACTCCTCCTTCTCCTGCTGTTCTTCCTCTTCCTTCTATTCTCCCTAACTTTCCTCCTCACTTTCTCCTCTATTTCTATATCTCCTCCCCTCCTCCCGGTTCTTTTTCTCTTCCTCCTGCTTCTCTTGCTCCTTGTCTTGTTGCTCCTTCTCTTCCTTATGTTTTTCCTCATTTTCTACCTCCTCGTGCTCTTACCTTTTCTTCTCTTCCTTGGCTTTTTATTCCTCATGCTTGTTTTTCTGCCTCCAACTCCTCCTCCTGTTCTTTTTTTCCTCTTCTGTTCAGCCTGCTCTTCCTCCTCTTCTTTTTCTTTCTCTTTTTCATGTTCTTCCTCTTTTTTCCACTCTCGCTCCTTGTCCTCCTCCTTGTGTTCTTCCTTCTCCTTATCCTCCTTCTGTTCTTCTTCCTCCTTCTTTTTCTTCCCAGTCCTCCTCCTGGTCTTGTTTCCCATCATCTTCCTTGTTTTGTTCTTCCTATTATTTCCCCTTTTCTTCTCCTTCTTCTTCTCTTCCTCTTTATTCCTTCTCCTTCTCATCTTGTTCCTCCTAGTCCTTCTGGTTTCCTTTACCCTCCTCATTTTCCTCTTTACCCTTCTGCTCCTCTTCTGCCTTCTTTTCCTGTTCCTCCTTCCATTTCCTTTTCCTCCTTCTGTTTATCCCTTTTTTTCAGTATATTTCCAATGGTTCCTCAAGTTTTTACTCCTTTTATTCTTCTTCATTTTGTCTTCTCCTCTTTATCCTCTTCCTCTCATTCTCCTCCTCCTGTTCTTACTCTACCTCAATCTGTTCTTCCTGTTCCTCTTGTCTCTCCTTCTCTTCTTCCTCCTACTCCTTATTTTTGTTTTACTGTTCTTCCTATACCTCCTCCTATTTTGTTCTTTCTTTAACACCTTCTCCTCTTGGCCTTCTCCTCCTCTTCCTCCATTTTCCCTTCCTCTGGTTCCTCCTTTTTCTCCTTTTGTTCTTCCTTCTTCACCTCCTATTTCTCCTCTTCTTCCTTTTCCTTGTCATCCTTTTCCTTATCCTTCTCATCCTCTTTTCCTTCTAATCTTCTTCTTCCTGTTAATTTTCTTGTTCCTCCCATTCTGCTTCCTGTTCATTCTCCTACTATTCCTCCTGCTGATCATCTTCCTCTTCTTCCTTCTCCTTTCCATATTCTTCTTCCTGTTGTTACTCCTCCTGTGCCCTTTTTTTCTTATTAATCATGTTCTTCTTTGAGTAACAGCCCAAAAGATAGAAGCTGAAGCAGCATGTCCCTCTTGTGAAAACAGGCAACAAGTGTTGGTTGCATTCAGTTGATCCTTATTTGCTTCCTGTTTAGGAAAATGGTAATTGTTTGTGTATCTTCAGGACGTTGATAATGCTACTGTGTGGGCACCATGCATGTGAAAGGCAGGTTTTGTGCAAGCTTGTGACTGCCCTTTCTCACAGAATCATAGAATGTCCTGAGTTGGAAGGGAATCCACAAGCATAATCAAGTCAAACTCTTGTCCCTGCATATGACAACCGTAAAATTCACAGCATGTGTCTGAAGGCGTTGTCCAATCGCTTCTTCAACACAGTCAGGCTTGGGGCTGTGCCTGCCTCCCCTGGGGAGCCTGTTGCAGTGCTCTACCACCCTCTGGGTAAAGAACCTTTTCCTAGTGTCCAACAGCAGCCTCACCTGGCACATCTTCCTGTCATTCTCTTGGGTTCTATCATTGATCACCAAAAAGAAGAGATCAGTGCCAGCCCCTCCTCCTCCTCTTGTGAGGAAGCTGTAGACCGCAATGAGGTCTCACCTCAGTTTCCTCCAGGCTGAACAAAGCAAGTGACTTTAGCTGCTCCTCATACAGCTTCCCCTCCAAATCCTTCACCAACTTTGTAGACCTCTTCTGGACACCCTCTGGCAGTTTAATATCCTTTTTATCATGTGGCACCTAGAACTGCACACAGTGCTCCAGGTGAGGCCGCACAAGTGCAGAGCAGAGCAGGACAATCACCTCCCTTGCCCAGTTGGCAATGCTGTTTTTGATGCACCTCAGGACACGGTTGGGCCCCTTGGCTGCCAGGGCACGCTGTTGCCTCATGTTAACTTGCCGTCAAACAGAACCCCAAGATCCCTCTCTGCAGAGAAGCTTTCCAGCCTCTCGTCCCCGAGTCTCTATGTACAATCAGGGTTGCCGCATCCCTGGCACTTACCTTTGTTGAACTTCATGTAGTTGGTGATTGCCCAGTTCTCCAATTTGTCTAGATCCCTCTGCAGTGCCTCTCTGACCTGGAGAGTGTCAACAGCTCCTCCTAATTTTGTGTCATCATCAAACTTAGTATTCCCTCAAGTACTGCATCGAAATAATTTATGAAGACATTAGAGAGTGCTGACCCTAAGATGGATCCCTTTGGAACCCCAGTGGTGACTGGTCACCAGCTCAACATAGCCCCGTTTACTAGAACGCTTTGAGCCCAGCTTGTCAGCCAATTGCTCCCCCACTGCATTGGGACATCTGGACATCTTGTCCAGGAGGATACTGTGAAAGACTGTATTGAATGCTTTACAGAAATCCAAAAAGATCACATCAAGAGGATTCCCTTGCTCAACTAAGTGGGTAACCTTGTCGTAGAAAGAAATTAGGTTGGTCAAGCAAGACTTTCTCCTTAGGAACCTCTGCTGGTTGGGACCAATAACTGTTATTCAGGTGTTTTTCGATAACTCCCAGAATAATCTTCTCCATGATTTTGCCAGTCACAGAAGTGAGACTGACAGGCCTGTAGCTGCTAGGGTCATCCCTGTTGCCCTTCTTGTAGATTTAGATGTTTGCCAGCTTCCCATCAACTAGGACCTCTCCAAATTCTCAGGAGCATTGAAAAACCATGGAGAGTGGTCTCACTATGACATCAGACAGCTCTTTAAGTATCCTTGGATTAATGCCATCAGACCTCATCAACTTGTAGGGACCTAGCTGGACCAGCAAATCCCACACAAGTTCTGGATTGATTGGGAGTTTATCCTTCTCACAGCCATGGTTCTCTAGTCCAGGGCTATGGGGGGCCCAGAGCCCATCTTTGGTATTGAAGACCGAAGTCAAGAAAGCATTAAACCTCTTGGCTTTGTCCATGTCCCTGTTTATGAAAGTGACCATGCTCATCAATAGTAGACCAATGTTATTTCTGGCTTGTCTTTTTCCATTGCCATGTTTTAAAAAAACCTTTTTATTGTCCCTCACAGTACTGGCCAGCTTCAAGTCTAATTGAGCTTTGGCCACAGGGGTTTCCTCCCTACAGTGGCGAGCAGCATCTCTGTAGTCTTCCCATGGTACCTGCCCTTGCTTTCACTGACCATATACTTACTCTTTTCACTGTAGTTCAAGAAGAAAAAAGCCTGTTTTACTTTTGACATTTTGGAATTGCCTGGTCTTGTACTTTTTGGAGGCAGTACTTAAAAAGCGACCAACACTGATGGACCCCAGAACCTTCAAAACTTCTTCCCAGGGGACCTTACTAAGTTGTTCTCTGAGCAACCTAAAGTCTGCTCTCCGCATATGCAGAATTGAGGTCTTACTGGTAGTTTTCTTCCTGTTAGCATAGATTTTAAACCTGACAGCTTCATGGTCACTGTGGCCAAGGTAGCCATCAGTCACCACTTCACCCATGAGACCCTTGCTGTTAGTGAGGAACAGATCTAGGAAGGTACCTTTCTTGGTCAGTTCCCTTAGTACTTATACCAAGAAGTTATTGTCCAGATGCTTTAGGAACCTTCTGGACCTGTTGGTGCCAGCTGTGTGATATTATCAGTTGACATCTGGCAAGCTGAAGTCCCCCATAAAAGCAAGGGCCCATGACTTAGAGGCTTTGCATAGTTCCTTAAAGAATAACTCATCATCATGTTGTCATGCTGGCTGGGAGGACTATAGTAGACACCCATGATGACATACACTTTGTCTGTCCCTTAATCCTTATTCAGAGGCTCTCAACCTGACCATCACCAACTGCCAGCTCCATGCATTCCAGGCCCTCCGCTACATACAGTGCCACCCCTCTGCCTCTGCTGCCCTGCCTATCCCTTCTGAATACCCTGTAACCGTCCCTCATGGCACACCAGTCACAGGACTCATCCCACCAGGTTTCACTGATGCCAATTACATCATTTCCCTGGGACCAGGACAAGGCTTCTAGTTCATCTTGCTTTTTCCTCATGCTGCATGCATGAGTGTAGAAACTCTTCAAGTGTGGTTGGTTGTGCCCTTCACCTCGTGGCGCAGTCTGAAGAATCTCACTAGCATGCAGCTCCTCAAGCTTTGGCGTGCCAACCCATTGCTCATCATTGACTAACCTGGTACTGCCCCCTTCCTCATTCTAATCTAGTTTAAAGCCTTATCAATCAGCCTTGCTAGCCCCTGAGCAAAAACCCTTTTCCCCTTCTGAGAGAGGTGCATCTCATTGGATGTCAGTAGACCTGGTGAAGAACAGACCAACTTTTGGTTGAAAATCTCAGAGTTCCACTGGTGACACCAGTCTTGGAGCCATGTGTTGATCAGCTGGGCCTGCCTGTTCCGTTCTGTATTCTTGCCTGCTACTGAAAGGACTGAGGAAAATACTACCTGAGCACCTGATCCATTAAACAACTGCCCGAAGGATTTGAAATCCCTTCTGATTACCTTTGGACTTTTCTTTGCTACATCTTCACTATCAACATGAAGAGCCAATAGCGGGTAATCACCAGAGGACCTTACCAGCCCTGGGAGTTTTCTAGTCACATCTCTTACCCTGGCCCCAAGGAGGCAGCAGACTTCCTGTGGGGCTGGGCCAGGTCAGCATTTTTGCCTCTCTGTTCCCTTCAGAAGGGAATCACCTATGACAGCCACCCTTCTTTTTGTCTTAACATAAGTGATTTTGATGGGTTTGATGTGTTTCATTTGGGGTATAGATTATCTAGACAACCCGTCCATCCCAGAAGGGCCTTCATCTGCAACATGAGTTGTCTGCCCATCCAATTCCAGGGCCTTGTACCTGTTGTATACGGGTATTTGGGAAGGTGAGGCAGGCTAAGGGTGTATTCGCCTGCTGCCCTGAGCAGTAACCTGTTTCTGTTTTCCCCCATCTCTTGGGTTTCCCCTTTCAGCCTGGTGGTGAGATGGTAGGGAGTCATTTGTCTTTAGTGCCATGGTCAGCTTCTGCACCTGCCTCAGAGACGGTAGACTGTGAGTCCCCCAGTCAATCTCCTTCTCTGATTCCCTGTTACTCCTCAACCTGGACATCTCCTCCCAAAGCACTGTCACCAGGCTGAGCAGCTCCTTCAATTGGGCACATCTCCCCTAGGTGAGCTCACTAATGCCATCACAAACAGAGCTGAAACTTGGACACAACCTGGAGGCTGGGACTTGGACAGTTGAAGGTGCCCTTGTAAGCTCAGTTTGGATGGCTACATTAGTTCTTGCAGCCAGAGGCGCCATGAGGGACACTGAAGGCAAAGCTCTTCACTGGGTGGATACCATGCCTCCTGCTGTTCTTAGCTCTTTGCTAGTGGGTTGTAGCCTGCATTTGAAGTGGCGAGGCCCTTCCTGCTCATCCTCCCTGCTCGCCCAGGGTTCTGTTGAGATTTGTGAGGTTTGTCAGGCTCTGTTGGGCTTATTCGGGCTTTGTCAGCCTTTGTCAGGCTCTCTCGGGCTTTGTCGTGATCTGTCAGGCTCTGTCAGTATTTGTCAGGCTCTCTCGGCCCCTTTCAGGCTTTGTTGGGCCCTATTAAGTTCTGTCAGGCCCTTTCGGGCTTTGTCAGGCTCTGGGATCTGTCAGGTCCTGTCAGGCTCTGTCGGGCCTTAGGGCTCTGTCCAGATTTGTTGGGCCCTTTCTGACCCTGTCAGACTCTGTCAGGCTCTGTTGGGCTTTGTTGGGCTCTGTCAGGCTTTTTTGGGCTCTGACAGTCCTTGACAACTTCTGTTGAGCCATTTCGGGCTTTGCCAGCTCCTGACTAGCCCTGGCAGTGTTTGTTGGGCTTTAGGGCTCTGTCAGGCCCTGTCGGGTTCTGTCAAGCTCTGCTGGACTCTGTTGGGCTCTGTTGGGCTGTGTCATGCTTTGTTAAATTCTTTGAGGATCTGCTGGGCTTGGCTGGGCTCTGTCAGGCTCTGTAGGGCGCTGTCGGGCCCTTTCGGGCCTTCTCAGGCTCTGACGGGTCCTGGTGGGATCTGTCAGACCCTGTCAAGTTCTGGCGAGCTTTAGGGCTCTATAAAGCCCTGTTGGGCATTGTCGGTTTATCGATCTCTTTTGAGCTCTTTCAGGCTTGGTGAGGCCCTGTCAAGCTCTGTCAGGCATTAGGACTCTGTTGGGATTTGTGGGGCCCTGTTGGGCTCTGTCAGGTACTGTCACGTTTATTCAGACTCTGTCGGCCTCTATCATGCTCTGTCAAGCTCTGTCAGGTGCTGTCAGGCACTTCAGGCCCTGTCTAGCTCTGTCAAGATCTGTCGGGCTCTGTGGGGACCTGTTGGTCTCTGTTGGGCTTTGTCAGGCTTGTCAGGTTCTGTCGGGCTCTGTCAGACTTTATTGAGCTCTTTCAGGCTCTTTTGGGCTCTGTCAGGCCCTGTCAGACTCTGTCGGGCTCTGTCTGGCTTTGTTGGGCTCTGTCAGCCTCTGTCAACATCTGTTGGGCTCTGCCATCTCTTCTCGGGGTCTGTCAGGCTCTGTTGGGCATTGCAATACTCTGTCAAGCTTTGTCAGGGCCTGTTCAGCTTTGTCAGGTTCTGCCAGGTCCTGGCGGTATCTCTGAGGCCCTGTCGGTCTCTGTCAGAAACTGTCAGGCTCTGCCACACTCTACCAGGTCCTCTCAGGCTCTGTCAGGCTTTGTTGGGCTCTGTCAGCCTCTGTCAATCTCTTTCAGGCCCTGTCAGGCTCCGTCAAGCTCTTTCGGACCTTGTTGGGCTTTCCCAGGCTCTGACTAGCCCTGGCCGTCTCTGTCGGGCCTTAGGGCTCTTTTGGGCCCTGTCAGGCTGTGTCACACTTTTTTGCGACCTTTTGGGCTTGGTCAGGCTCTGTTGGGCTCTGTCAGGCTTTGTCGGGCTCTGACAGGCTCTGTCTGGACCTCCCAAGTATTATCGAGCTCTGTGGGGCCATGTCAGGTTCTGTCAGGCTCTGTCAGGCTTTGTCAGACTTTGTTGAGCTCTTGCGGGCTCTGTGAGACTCTGCTGGGTTCTGCAGGGCTTTCTCAGGCTCTGTCGGTCTCTTCTGGGCTTTGTTGGGTTCTGTTGGCCTCTGTCAGGATTTGTCAGGCTCTGTTGGGTTCTGTAGGGCTCTGTTGTGCCCTGTTGGGCCTTGTCAGGCTTAGACATGTCCTGGCGGGATCTGTCAGGCCCCGTCAAGTTCTGATGGGCTTTAGGCGTCTGTCGGGCCCTGTGGGAATCTGTCATGCTTTGTTGACCTTTTGGGTTCTGTCAGGCCCTGTCAGGTTCTGTCATCCCATGTCAAACTTTGTCAGGTTCTGTCAGGCACTGTAGGGCTTTGCCAGGCTTTGCCAGGCTCTGTTGGGCCTTGTCAGGTCCTATCAGGCTCTGTCGGGCTTTATCAGGCTCTTTCAGGCTCCGTCAGGCCCTGTCAGACTCTCTGAGGCTCAATCAGCCTCTGTCTTGCTCTCTCAGGCCCTGTTGGGCTTTGTCAGGTTCTGATGGGTCCAAGAAAGATCTGTCAGGCCCTGTTGGGTTCTGTTGAGCGTTAGGGCTCTGGCAGGGTTTGTCAGGACCTCTGAAGCTCTGTCACACTCTGTGGGGCCCTGTCAGGCATTTTTGGGCTCTGTCAGGCTTTGTTGGGCTCTGTTGGGCTTTGTTGGACCCTTTCTGGTCCTGTCAGGCTTTTTCAAGTTCTGTCACGCTGTGTCGGGGTCTGTCAGGCTCTGTTAGACCCTGTTGGCCTCTGCCCATCTCTCTCTTTCTCTGTCTGGCTTTGTTGGGCTCTGTCAGCCTCTGTCAACCTCTGTTGGGCCCTGTCATCCCTTGTTGGGCTCTGTCAGGTGTTCTTGGGCTCTATCGGCCTCTGTCAATCTCTTTCAGGCCCTGTCAGGTTCCATCAAGCTCTTTTGGGCTCTGTTGAGCCCTGTCAAGCTGTGTCACACTTCCTTGAGTGCTTTCGAGCTCTGTCAGGCTCTGTAGGGCTTTGTCGGGCCCCGTCGGGCTCTGTCAGTCTTTGTCAGGCTGTGTTGGGCTCTGTTGGGCTCTGTCTGGACTTCTCAAGTATTATTGAGGTATGTGGGGTCCTGTCGGGCTCTGTCATGCTCTGTCAGACTTTGTCGAGTTCTTTCAGGCCCTGCTAGGCTTTGTGAGACCCTGCCAGGTTGTGCAGGGCTTTTTCAGGTCTGTCAGGCTCTGTTGAGGTTTGTTCAGATCTGTCAGTTTCTGTTGGGCTCTGTGAGACCCTACCGGGCTCTACAGGGCTTTATCAGGCTCTGTTGGGCTCTATCAGGCTTTGTTGGGCACTGTCTGGCTCTGTCGGACCTTGTCAGGCTCTGTTGGGCCTTGTCATGCTCTGTCAAATTCTATCAAGCTCTGTCAGGCCCTGTCAGGATTTGTAAGGCTCTGCCAGGTTTTGGCAGGATCTGTAAGGCCCTATCCTGCTCTGTCAGACCCTGTTGGGCTCTGTCACACTCTGTCAGGCTCTCTCTGTCTTTGTTGGGCTTTGTCAGGCTTGTCAGGTTCTGTTGGGCTTTGTTGGGCTCTGTGGAGCCCTGTCGTGTTCTATTGCGCTCTGTCAGGTTCTGTCAGACTTTGTCGCACTCTTTTGGGCCCTGTTGGGGTCCGTGAGACCCTGCTAGGTTCTGCAGGGTTTTGTCAGGTTCTATTGGGCTCTTTTAAACCCTGTCAGGCTCTGTCAGGCTTTGTCCAGCCCTGTCAGTTTCTGTCGGGCTCTGTGAGAGCCTGCCGGACTCTACAGGGCTTTCTCAGGCTCTGTCTAGCTCTTTTGGGCTCTGTTGGGCTCTGCCAGGCTCTGTCAACCTCTGTTGGGCCCTGCCTGGCTCTCTCTGCCCTTGTTGGGCTCTGTCAGACACGGCTGGGCCTTGTAATGCTCTGTCAAGTTCTGTCAGGACCTGTCAGGATTTGTGAGGCTTTGCCAGGTCCTATCAGGATCTGTAAGGCCCTGGCAGGCTCTGTCAGACCCTGTTGGGCTGTGTCACACTCTGCCGGGCTCTCTTGGGCTCTGTCGGGCATTGTCGGTCTCTGTCAGCCTCTGTCAATCTCTTTCGGGCCTTGTCTGGCTCTGTTTATCTCTGTCGGGCACCGTCTGGCCCTATCAGGCTTTGTCTGTCTCTGAGTAGCCCTGGCAGGATCTGTGAAGTCCTGTCAGGCTCTGTCAGGCCCTGTCCAGCTCTGTCACATTCTGTCAGGATCTGCCAGGCTCTCTTGGTCTCTTTCAGGCTTTCTCAGGCTCTGTTGGCCTCTGTCAATCTCTTTCAGGCCTTTTTGGCCTCTTTCAAGCTTTGTCAAGTTCTTTCAGGCCCTGTTGGTCTTTGTCAGGCTTTGCCAGGTCCTGGCAGGTCGGTCAGGCCCTGTAAGGCTCTGTCCAGCTCTGTGATTTTCTGTCAGACCCTGTCGGGCTCTGTCACACGCTGTCAGGCTCTCTCTGTCTCTGTTGGGCTTTGTCAGGCTTGTCAGGTTCCGTTGGGCTTTGTTGGGCCCTGTGGGGCCCTGGCATGTTCTGTCATGCTCTATCAGTCTCTGACAGACTTTGTCAAGGTCTTTTGGGCCCTGTCGGGGTCTGTGAGACCCTGCCTGGTTCTGCAGGGTTTTCTCAGGTTCTATCGGGCTCTCTCGGACCCTGTCAGGCTCTATCGGGCTTTGTCCAGCTCTGTCAGTTTCTGTCGGGCTCTGTGAGAACCTGCCGGGCTCTACAGGCCTTTCTCAGGCTCTGTCTAGTTCTTTCAGGCTTTGTTGGGCTCTGTCAGCCTCTGTCAATCTCTTTCCGGACTTGTCTGGTTCCATGAAGCTCTGTGTGGCCCTGTCAGGCTCTGTCAGACCCTGTCCAGCTCTGTCACATTCTGTCAGGACCTGACAGGCTCTTTCGGTCTCTTTCAGGCTTTCTCAGGCTCTGTTGGCCTCTGTCAATCTCTTTCAGGCCTTTTTGGCCTCTTTCAGGATTTGTCAATCTCTTTCAGGCCCTTTCATTCTCTGTCAAGCCTTGTCAAGCTCTTTAAGGCCCTGGAGGGCTTTGCCAGGTTTTGCCAGGGCCAGGCGGATCTGTCAGGCCCTATCAGGCTCTGTCAGGTCCTTTCAGGGTCTGTCAAGTTCTGTCATTCTCTCTCAGGCCCTGTCAAGCTTTGTCAGGCTCTTCCAAGTCCTGGCGGGATCTGTCAGGTCTGGCTCTGTCAGATTCTGTCAGGCTCTGTCAAACTCTGTTGGGGTCTGTGGGACTCTCTCGGGCTCTGTAGGGCTTTGTTGGGCTTTCTAGGGCTCTGTCAGGCCCTGTCGGGCTTTGTCAGGCTCAGACGAGTCCTGTGGGATCTGTCAGGTCCCATCAAGCTCTGTTGGTCTTTAGGGGGTCTGTTTGGCTCTGTCACGCTTTGTTGAGCCCTCTCGGCTTCTGTCAGGCCCTGTCAGCCTCTGTCATCCCATGTCAAGCTCTATCAGGTTCTGTCAGGCACTGTAGGGCTTTGCTAGGCTTTGCCAGGCTCTGTCAGACTTTGTTGGGTCCTGTCAGGCTCTGTTGGGCTTTATCAGGCCCTGTCAGGCTCTGTTAGGCCTTGTCAGACTCTGTTGAGTGTTAGGGCTCTGTCGAGGTTTGGTGGGACCTGCCAAGCTCTATAACACTGTGTGGGACCCTGTCAGGCACTTTAGGGCTATCTCAGGCTTTGTCAGGCTCTGTCAGGTGTTTTGGGGCTCTGTTCAGGCCCCGTCAGGCTCTTCTGGGCTCTGTCAGGCTTTGTTGTGCTCTGTCAGGCTTTTTCAGGCTCTGTCCAGCTTTGTTGGATACTTTTGGGATCTTTCGTGGTCTGTCAGGCCCTGTCCAGCTCTGTCAGGCTCTGTTGGGCTTTGTTGGGCTCTGTCGCCATCTGTCAACCTCTGTTGGGCCCTGTCAGGCTCTGCCAGGCTCTGTCCGGCTCTGTCAGGCACTCTCAGGCTCTGTCAAACTCTGTGGGGCTCTGTGGGGCTCGCTCAGGCTCTGTAGGTCTTTGTCTGGCTCTGTCAACCTTTTCTGTCCCTGTAAGGCTGTGTCCCACTTTGTTGAGCCCTTCCAAGCTCTGTTGGGCTTTTTTTGGCTCTGTCGGGCTTTTTTTGGCTTTGTCAGGCCCTGTCAGACTCTGTCGGGCTTTGTCAGGCTTTCTCAGGGTTTGTCAGGCTTCATCAGGCTCTCTCAGGGTTTGTCGGGCTGTTTCTTGCCTTGTCAGGCTCTGTCGGGCTCTGTCAGCCTCTTTCAATCTCTTTCTAGCCCTGTAGGGCTGTGTCACACTTTGTCAAGCCCTTCCGAGCTCTGTCAGGTCCTGTCAGGCTCTTTCGGGTTCTGTCAGGCTCTGTCGCACTTATTCAGGCTCTGTCAGGCTTTGCCAGGCTCTGTGGAGCTCTATCATTCTCTGTTGGGCCTTGTCAAGTTCTGTCAGGATCTAGCAAGCTCTGTGGGGCTCTTTCAGGACCTTTCAAGTGTTATTGGTCTCTGTAAGGCCCTGTTGGGCTCTGTCCATCCCTGTCAGGCTTTGTCAGGCTATGATGGGTCCTGGCAGTATCTGTCAGGCTCTGTCAAGCTCTGTTGGGCTTTAGGGCTCAGTTGGGCCCTGTTGGGCTCTGTCATGCTTTGTTGAGACCTGTTAGGATCTGTCAGGGTCTGTCAGGCCCTGTCGGGTTCTGTTGGCCTTTGGCCAGCTCTGTCAGGCTCTGTTGGGATTTGTTGGGCTCTGTTGGCATCTGTCAACCTCTGTTGGGCCCTGTCCGGATCTGTCAGGCCCTGTCAGGCTCTGTCCGACCCTGTCAGGCTCTGTCACACTTTGTCAAGATCTGCCAGGCTCTCTCAGGCTGTTGGGATTTGTTGGGTGCTGTCAGTCTCTGTCAAGCTTTGTCTGGCTCTGACTAGCCATGGTGGGATCTGTCAGGCCCTGTCAGGCTCTGTCAGATTCTGTTGAGTTCTGTCACACTCTGTTTGGTTCTATCAGGCTCTCTCAGGCTCTGTCGGGCTTTCTCAGGCTTTGTCAACCTCTGTTGGGCCCCATCGGGCTCTGTCAGCCCTTGTCAGGCTCTGTTGGATTCTGCTGACATCTGTAGGGCTCTGTTGGGCTGAGTCACCCTTTGTTGAGCCCTATCGGGCTCTGTCAGCCCTTGTCAGGCTCTGTTGGATTCTGCTGACATCTGTAGGGCTCTGTTAGGCTGTGTCACCCATTGTTGAGCCCTGTCAGCCCCGTCAGGCTGTGTTGGGATTTGTCAGGCTCTCTCGGACTCTGTTGGGCTTTGTTGGGTTCGGTCAGTCTCTGTCAATCTCTTTCAGGCTCTGTTGGGCTGTGTCAAGCTCTTCCAGGCTCTGTTGGGCCCTGCCAGGCTTTGTCAGGCTCTGTCAGGATTTGACAGGCTCTGTTGAGCTCTGCCAGGCACTGTCGGGCACTGTCTGTCTCTGTTTGGCTTTGTCAGGCTCTGTTGGGTTCTGCCGGGCTGCGTCAGGCTGTGTCAGGCTTTTTTGAGGTATGTATGGCCCTGTCAATCTGTGTCATGCCCTGCCTGGCTCTGTTGGGCCTTGGCAAGCTCTGTCCAGCTTTGTTGGGCTGTGTCAGGCTCTGTCTATCTGTGTTTGGCTCTTTTTCAGGCTTTGTCAGGCTCTGTCAGGCTTTGTCGGATTCTGTCTGATCCTGTGGGGCCTGCTGTGGCTCTGTTGGCTCTGTCAGGCTCTGTCAGGCCTTGTCAGGCCATGTCAAACTCTTTTGGGCTTTGTCAGGCCCTGTTGAACACTTTCAATTTGTGTCAGGCTCTGCCGGGCTCTGTCAGGCTCTGTCAGGCCTTATTGGACTCTGTCAA
This sequence comes from Streptopelia decaocto, assembly GCF_964273445.1. NCBI lineage: Eukaryota > Metazoa > Chordata > Aves > Columbiformes > Columbidae > Streptopelia > Streptopelia decaocto. Next base: position 30,350,064 of record NC_138658.1, read on the forward strand.
GCTTTGTTGGGCTCTGTCAGGTTTTGTCAGGGTCCATCAGGCTCTGTTGGGCACCGTCAAGCTCTTTCAGGCTTTGTCAGGACCTGTCTGGCTCTGTCTGGCCCCATCAAACTCTGTCAGGCCCTGGCGGGCTCTGACAAGCTCTGTCAGGACCTGTCAGGCTCTATCAGGCTCTGTTGGGCTCCATCAGACTTTGGCGGGCCATCTCAAGCTCTTTCGGGCTTTGTTGGGCCCTGTTGAACTCTTTCTATTTGTGTCAGGCTCCTTCAGGCTCTGTTGGGCTTTGTCGGGCTCTGCCAGGTGTGGGGGACCACAGCGGTTCTGTGGATTCCCTGATGGAAGGAATGGGAACAGAGATTGACCTTGAAGATATTAAAGTGTACCCATGAAAAGAAAGGAATAAAAGAGTATCCAGAGATATGAGGTGCACACGTGAGGAAGAGGGGAGTCTTGCACCCCCAGATCCTTCCTCCAACTCGTGTGATGTTTGTCTCACTTGTTTTTCCACTCATTCACAGACCAGGCCCAAGGACATTCACACATCCTGTACACTTGGGGGGGGGTTATCTGGCCCGAGATACCATTCTCACGAGTCTGGGCTATAACTTTTTACAATTATGAGAAATGTACTTCAGAGTAATCTGTCCAAGGCCCTTTATATATTATTATGTTAGTATTATGTCTTCGACCATCCGGATGGTCATGTTAGTATTAATCTTCCTTTATCATCCAGGTGGCTGGAAGCGCACATCTTGCTTTCCCACATTTTACTTTCCAACATTTCCCCCTTTTTTGTTTTAAACATCAGGTTCTCAATGATTGCAGTAAAGACCATGGCTTTGTTCTTCTTTGCGTTCTGTATCATTCTCCAGATGATTTGGAGGACTACAAGAAAAACATCACACAAGCATATCCAATTCCCACAAAAAACCCATATAATGGTATTACATATATTTAGCACTCTGATAACAGAAAATACAGGTTCAGGTATCAGCTAAGGAGATTATTTAAATCCAATATCATAAGAATAATGAGGATACACAACGTGCATGTAGTCACTCACAAGAAACAAAACTAAAGGCCTTTTACTTCAGGGTACTCACAAGAAATAGTCACTCACTCAAATAAAGAAGTGAGGTGTCATGAATCCCGGGAAGTTTCCTTAGATGGTGTTCCTGTCTAAGGAAAGGACTCCAGTTCACAGACCCGCAGCTCCAAGAAGACCACTCAAAGGGGTCTTCGTCGGGAACCCCGTTTCATTGTTTGGCCAGATGTACCTGTGGGCATTACAACATAGTCCAGAAGCTTCTCAGCTACTCTGGGCACCTCCTTTGTTAAGGACCCTGTCAACTGAGCCGAGGGTCCCACCCCTCCTGACCCATCAGTTGGTAGAGGTGAAGCTGGTTGACAACACCTTGGTACCATTCTAGGTGTATATATGTGGGGACAGGCACAGTGGGGCACACAAGGTGCTAAAGAGCCATTGATCTCCTCATTGAAGGCTCCAGATTTCAGGGGAATGCGTACTGCCTCGCAATCCAGCCTGTGACCATGGTCATCTGACAAACTACTTTGCAGTGGTGGTACAGTCACCTCTTGCCTCCAAAGTCAAAAGGGGGCATTCTGTTGGTGAGTTTGAATGCCCACTGTGGATCATCATACCTTATGTGTCATTTTCTTGTTGCAAATCAACCTACAATAGAATAATACAAATTACAACAAATACAAATATTAGAGAGAGCTAGTAAGTTATCCTAATAAGGAAAACAAATGCATTGAAGGATTTATTTTACCACTTAGTAATCTATACAATTCTAATATGCTAATATCTCTAATTTACCAACTAGAAACATCTTCTATGGTTACTTTAGATACCTTACGCATTAAGACTCAGAATGGAAACAAAAGCTAAATTACTCTGAACTACACCTCCATCCCCCCATCACTGATAAAACAGACAGAACTTTTCTGACAAACAACTGTTAATAGGTTTTGCTGTTATTTTTTAGCTGTCACCAGGTAAAATCACTGGCCTCCTTCTTCGGTCTCTTCTGTTTCTTCATTACCATCTGATGCAGGGACACATGCTGCATCTCTGGTACTGGGGCCGGCACCGTGTTGGTCCAACTCGTAGAAAAGTTTAACATATTTCGCAGGAATCCATGGGAAAGAAGTATCTCGGCACAGCTTGTAGTTCAGCCTGCATCTGCTTTGTTGCTTCACTAGCAGAGCTCTCTCGCATCTGTCCACATGAGAAAAGCAGCACTGTGCAAACAGGTATCTCCCTCTTGTCATGCAGAAGCATCTTCCACTTGAAAGATAGCCACTCGCTTTGCAGGTGGCTAGAAAGCATTGATCGTGTCAATTGTTTACGATGGCGAAGTCCTTTGTAAATTAAGCACAGTGTACATGAAGAGAGGGGCTTCTCTTGTCTATCGCTTGTGTGTCCACCTGCAAGCAGGGCAGAGGTCAGCTACGTATACGAAGAAGCTGCCCCAAGCACAGTTGTGCATATGTTACAGCTCCTCTATAAAGAAGCTTCCAAAGAAACACACGTGCTTGTACACGCAATCGGAACGACTCACAAGCGTGTACCAACGCAGGTACACTTCCAACACATCTCTACCGTGTTACTTAAATGTACAACCACGTGTTCTTTGCTACAGACTGACAAATTTCGATGCAGACGACTGTACATTCACAGAACCTCGAATGACTACAGCTGCAGCCCTATCACACAGGCTCCGCTGTTCTTTCATGAAATGACCGCATTGGAAACGTTTCTCTGGTCGATCTACCGCTCCATTTTTTTTCTCGTGCAACCGTGAAATGTGAGCACAGGGAAGCCGTGTGCATCTATGCTGGTGTCTGAGCTGAATGGAGTGTGTGTGTTGGTTGTGCCTGTGTGTAACACAGCACTCATGGCTGCTCAAGTGAACAGAGAACAGGGAAATCATGTAGGTAGAGGCAACAAAGCCAAATCAATGCAGGAACGAAGTGCGTTTGACATAGACGGCTTCCCTGCGCTTATTGTATTAACTTGTCTGGTTATTTTGAATCTATTAAAATAGTGTGTTAATAAGGTTGTTATAGTAGAATTAAGGTTTTAAGAATAGGCAGGCAGTTGTTTGATCTTATTAAGTAAGGTTTAACTGCATTATATGTAACTGTAATTATGTTGTTAATCACGTGTTCTGTGTTGCAGTGTATTTAAAAAATGATTCACTGTCCGGTTAAAGGGGCCTGACTAATTCAAGAACAGAAAGGGGGAAGTGTGGAGGGGTTTTGATAGATAAAGATTTGTTGCTGAATTAGTCTGGCTCAAAGGAATCTCAAGGCCGCCTCAAGAAGCTGAGAACAGAATCTGCTGTGAGAAAGAGGGGCGTTCCTCAATCAGCGGGGTCCTGGCGTGGCGTGAATCATCAGACGTATCATCAGTGAGACTCCAGCGCATGAACAGCCCATGATACTCAATTAGCGAATCCATGCTTGGAGCGTGGATGCGTGATTAGAATATAGTTGCGTATATAAGGAGGCTTGTTTCTGTAATAAATGGCTTTGCGTGATTAACATTGAATCGGAATGCTGAGTCCTTTATCGTTCCAACACGTGTTTGAGCCGTGCATGTAAGAATCCTCAGATATCTTGCATTCAAACCTCCTCTCAGTTTACCCTGGGATAATTGTCCTCCCATGCCCCTCCAAGTTTATTTACTTCAAGCAACAGTGAAGTCATTATTTTTCTTCTTTTCTCCAAGGATTATGTGCACCCTCAAACCCCGCAACCCCAATTCCTACCCTCCTAAACCCTGCAAACCCAAATCCTGTGCCCCCAAACCTGCACCCCCCAATCCTGCTCTCCAAAACCCTGCATCTCCAAAGCCTGCAAACCTACATCCTGCTTCCCAAAAGCCTCCCCCCGCCCACAAACCCAGCCCTAACAAACTCTTCACCCTAAGCCCTGCACCGCAAAATCCTTCTACCTTCAGCCGTGCACCCAATACCCTGCACCCCCAAATCCTCCACCCCCACATCCTGATACCAAAACGCTGCACCCTCCAGATATTTCACCCCCAGATCCTCCCCCTAAACCCTGCAGCCCAAGCCCTGCACTCTAAATCCCTGCACCCCAGAACACTGCACCCTGAAATTGTAGACCCCCAAACACTGAAAACCCAAATCCTGCCGCCCCCAGATCTTGAACCCACGGATCATTTCCCCAACACCCTGCACCCCCACACCCTCTACCCCCAAATCCTGCACCCTGACACCCTGCAGTACTAAATCCTGCACTTCAGATCCTACACCCCCAAATCCTGCCCCCAATTCCTGCCCTACCAAATCCTGCACTTCCAAAACCTGCACCCCCGGATCCTGCTCCCCTAGACCCTCCACCCCAAACCCCTTCACTTTCAAACCGTGCACCCCCCCAATACTGCACCCCCAGTTCCTGAACACATGAACCCTGCACCCCCAAACCCTCACCCCAAAGCCCTTCACCCAAGATCTTGCACCCTAGAACACAGCAGCCCAAACTCCCGCACCCTCAAACCCTGAACCCCCAACCCTGCACCCAACATTCCTTCACCCCCACGTCCTGCTCCCCCAAACCCTGCCCCCCAAACCTGTCCCTACCAAACCCTTCACCTTAAACCCCTGCACCCCAAAATCCTTTTCCCCTCAACCCATCACCCCCAAATTCTGCACTGCCAGGTCCTGAACCCCCACTACTTCACCCCAAAACCTTCATCCCCAAACCCTTCACCCCAAAACCTCGCACCCCATAACCCTGCACCCCAAACTCGGGAAGAAATGACACCGCGTTTGAGCCGTGTAGGTAAGAATCCTCAGCTATCTTGCATCCACCCCTCCTCTCAGTTTACCCTGGGATAATTGTCCTCCCATGCCCCTCCAAGTTTATTTACTTCATGCAACAATGAAGTGGTTATTTTTCTTCTTTTCTCTGAGGACGATGTGGGTCTGGGAGCGGGAAGGACTTTCTCAGCCTACTTCTGGGAGGCCAGGCATTTGGTTTGGCTTGGAGGGCAGTAGGTCTGGAGAATTAGAGCAGAGCAGACTGAAGAAGAGGAGGGGAAAGAGAGATGGAGGAAAAGCTTCCCAAAGCCGCTTTTGGGGAAAGGGTCTGGGGGGCGGCTTTTGAATAACTCACAGTATTTAGGTGGCAGGTGAGAAAACATCCCCCTCTTGGCTGGGGAAGCTTATGTTGGGCAAGGCGGGGGCAGAGGTTTTCAGAATCTTGGGGGTTAGTATATAATCAGGCACAACTGGTGGGGGAGTTGCTGGGAGGGAGCGGGGCACTGCGTCGAGGACTCAGATTTTGGAGCATCTCGGCGGGGTGCTGCATCTCCAAGAGGTGGCGGATGCCTGCTGAGCCAGGGCTGGAAGCCCCTCTGCACGCGGTGGAGGGGCTGGGTGCACATCGACGACGTGAGGGCCCCAGTGACACAGACAGAGCCGCAGTCAACGCGCTTTCTGCAAGTTCCATTTAGCGGTTAATGGTGCCGCCTCGTGGTCAAAATCTTAACTGCACAGGTCCAGCTGCACATTCTCTTTCCACGAACTGATTTTTACGGGGCAAATAAACCGCCCGACACCTTACATGCCTGCACTCCTCCTCAAATAGAGTGAATTGCCTCTCCATCGGGAAGGAGGTATTGCGGCTGGGCATAAAAAGAACAGCAGCTCCAACCTCTGGATTTCTTCTGGCTCTGGGCATGAAGGAGATAACCACAGCAACAAACAGAAAGGAAAAGAGATACTGAGAAGCCAGATGCCTGGGTCTTGTCTTCAGCTTTTGCCTGGAGAGCTTTCGTTCCTGCATGTTAGTTACTCATCCTTGGCAAGGCAGGACCAAGGCTATATCCAGAACAGGGGACTCTATCCCAGTGCAGAGAAGCTGCAAAATTAATGTAGACTGTGATTAAGTTAAAAGGACTTACCCATCACTTAAGCAATGACACTGTAAATGCTTTTTAACCACCTGCAAAATGAGGGGATATTTTTCAAGTTTTAGATACTCCTGCATGACAAGCTGGAGACAGAAGATTAAGTTGTCTAGAAGCAGGATGTTTAGCTCATATTTGACTAGAAATTAATAGATGTATTGTAAGTAAGACACTAATCAATTCCTTATATGTGTGTACTAGTTGCGCTTCCGAGGAGAGCTGCCAACGTGGAGAGCTCGATCAGCAGACGCGCGAAAAGACGCTCGAAGCCCCGCCGAAACAGCCTGCATGCTGTGCAAAAAGACGCTAGATAGCAGCAATGACCGTGAAATGACTGCTTAAGCGTACAGCCTTCACTGTTAAGTCCATACCTTTGTTTCCCCAGGCTACCTCTTTGGAGATCATCAAAACACCGTCCGCACCTGTAAGACAAGCACAATTCTCACAAAAGCAAGAGTTTTAATTCCTCACACATGGGTGTTTAATCCCTCTAGTACAGCCTTGTCACCTGCGTTGCTCCCTCCCCCATTCCCTCACTTCTATTTCACCAAGTCCTGGAATCTCCTACAGATGGGAAGAGTACTCCAGCATTCAGGCACTCAGCTCCCTCTACCTGTAGAGTGTCCAAAGCAGGCCAGACAGTGCCAGAAGTGAGAAACCCTTTTCCCTGGCCATAATGTGTGGCCATCCAGAGCTAGGCAGATTCTTCTCCACCCTGAACCTAGTTAGGCATTGACAGTGACTCTACATACAGTCCCCCCATTCTGTGTATTATTCTTTCATAGAACATAGGCTAATTTTGATAAACATATATCAGAATGTGTATATACATTATCCTTGTCTACTAATTTGACTTCCAAGTCAGTAGTGCTGTTTTGCACCAGGCACTGAATGAACCTGCTTTCCTGGTCCGCTCTCATGAATAAGCACAACTGTGTCTGGTTTGGGGAAGACAGAAATAGCTAGTCAGAAGATCTGCATCATCTTTTTCAGAGCTGAGTTCAGCTGAACATCTGTATAGACTATCTGCCCTTTGGTTCTGAAAGGATAGTGGCTGGAATACTTACCTATTCTAATCCTTTATACCTTGAAACATGCTCTACTTTGTTCTGCAGGTCTCAAATACTATGAGATTAGAATAAAATGTGAAGAGCTTTGGTGTCTAAGCAGTGTTCCTAAGATTATCACTTACTCTCTGAAATAATTATTTCTGTTCTCTTGTGGAGGTTGAGCTGAGGAACTGAGCAGCTTGAGAGGACAAGGGTTCATGCTGTTCATTAAAAAAAAAAAAAAAAGAAAAAAAAAGAAAAAAAAAATCATTCTGAGTACATCACGTAAGTCCCAGAAGGAAATTTAATGCAGTGAAAGCTCATTTCCACCCTGCTGACTGTATGTCCCTACAGACTCAGGACGTGGTTAAAAAGGCAGAAGAGAAACGTCTTCTCTAAGAGTTACTCAGCAAGTTAGTGACAGTCAGAAACAGGTCTCAGCCCAGTGCCTAAGGACATGGGCACAGTGGGGCTGTCTGTCCCCGGGAGTGCAAGCTTGTGAGACCCTGATCTCACCTGCTGGATAACCAGGAGAAAGTCAGTTCATTCTGGATCTGAAAGATCATCTTCCTCTTTGAAAGTCTGAGCTCCCTAGATTTGCTGTGAACCTTCTGACCAAACAGAGAAGCATCAGAAGAGAGGAGCAGTCTGTGCAGTTGCCTCTCACTGATGCAATGACATGTAGACTAAAAACTCCATACTCCATATGGAGCAAAGGTAAAGCTCTTTCTTTCTTCCATAAACCTCAAACAAGAAACAACCTCTGAAGAGTTTTGCCAACATGCTTCAGTCCAGAATTTTTTTTTAATAAGTGAGTTTGAGTATTGACAAAATTCACCTGGACTATTAAATTCAGGTTCAGCCATGTATATGTTTCTATATCAGGAATGCTTGCCATTGTCATAAGAACAGAGCAAATTTTTTGAACACCAGGAATCAAGAGGGTTTAAAACTTCCAGTAAAGCCCACTTAAACTTCCAGTACAGACCATTTCAAGTGACAAATGAAGCTTTAAATTCTGTCTTTTTATCTACACCAACTGTCCCTAGCTCACCATCAGCTGGAGCTTGCAGCTGGTATCCTTTGATGACTTCTCAGAAAGCAGAGTAAAGCTTACCAAGTGGCCTCCTGACCACATGCTAGTTTAAAAGTGCATAACGAAATGATGTTAATGGATTACTTCTTATAGCAATAACACCTCATTTGCACTCATTTATTTTTTTTTCTTTCCTGTACCTAGACTCCATACAGTGCAAGGTTACGGCTCCAATAACAAACACTGCACTCTGATAGTCACTTGGCAACAGTCACCTCCTGCCAGAAAAGACAGGCCCTTTTTCTGGGAGCCACATATCAGTGTGCTGCAGATCAGTGGACAGAAAATCAGGAGCAGAGAGCACCAGAACACGAGACGAGTCAAAAAGGAAGCAGGCTGTAGAAGTGTCACCTGATGTTTTCAAACTGTTAAGAACCTGGGGAACTCCTGCTTTTTTCCGTATGGAAAACAGGACAGACTTCATCTTTTTCTATTCATTTATGGTTCATCTCTCTGATGGTATAATGCTTAAAGGAGTTGTAGAGGGCTGAGAGCACAGGATTACTCTGGCAATACAAGGGAAGGCCATGGGCAGGCCATCAACTTTGAGTGGCTGTCAGTCAGAAGAGACAGATACGTGCCAGGACAGGCAGAACAGAGCTGAGGACATCCAGCTGAGCTAGCCAGTTCAGAGGGTAGATGAAGCCTGAGGTGTTTTTGAGCAGGAGAGGAAAGAAGGCAAGATTTTGCAGCAATGTAACATTTTAAAGATTAAACAACCACTTTCAGTCAATAGCAGCATTCACCTGCCCTATACCCAGTGCCTCTGTTTGTATGCTACAGCTTCCATTTCATGTTATTTAGCGTTAGTGTGCTCTGTAATTACCTCACACCACAAGCCATTAAAGCCCCTCTCTGCCTGCAGCCACTGGTAGCTGGAAATTATAATGTTTCCCTTTGTAATGCTCAATGTGATAAAGCGAAAAAGAGATTAAGCTCTTGTTTCATCTAGTAACAGGTATCTGGCAGCAGCAGCCTGTTTTTGTGGTAGAGATGTGCCTTTATTTCTGTAAATCAGAACTGGATGTAAACTGAAGCAGTAAAGAAAACCATAATTGGCATATTTGAACTGTTAAGGCAGCACATTTTAAAGGCAATTAATATAACTCAAGCCAATACTGTGCCTTGGCATTGTGTTGGAGTGGGGCCACCAGACCCAGGGGCTGCCAGAAGTGCTTTTGGCCCTGGCACAGGGCTCTCTGCTCAGGTCTTTCAGCAGCCACCCTGCAAGCTTTGCCAGCCAGCGCTGGTGGAGCCAGGAGCTCTTTGGGGTGGCACAGGAAAATGCACATTGAATTCCTCTAGATGGCACAGCACCTTGACAAATATGGGAATGAACACGGCCCGTGGATGGCAAGAGCCAGACAGCCTCCGTTCGTTTCCTGAGAATGCTTTTCCTGCTTAGTTGTGGTTAATTGTGCTGATTCCACCATTACGCTGGAGCTCCTTCTTAGGGCAAGGTGGGCTTTTGTGTCCAAAGCCTTGCGTCCCCCCTCAGCCTCCCTGGGCACAGGGGCTCTGTGCTGTCTGCTCTGGGCAGTCAGGCACATTCCACTGGAGGTTGTGCCTTATGTAAGAGATGGAAAAGATGAAGAAGGAAAATTTGAGTGATGTCTTATTCTGCAGCATACTTGGAGTTTTGTTTTACTTTTTGAGCAAGCAACTTTTTGAGCAGCTCAGGGTTTATCAGTGAGCTGCTAATCAGTCAAGTCCCTTACTCTCTAACACAGGCTTTTTTTTTTCCTGAGAAAAGAGCTTTCATAAAGCCACTAAGTGGCATTGCTGTTCTGTAACAGTAACCCTGAGAGAGAGCCACAGGATGGTTCCTACAGAGCTACAAGCCAGGTTGCTCCTTGAGTTACTATAGGAAAGTAATCAGATCAAGTGCATCCAGCTTGCAGCAGCATGACCTCTCCAGTGCCAAATTCACTTGCAGTGGTTTGCTTATATGGAGAATCTCATCTCTTTCTTCTGAAACTTCTGTCTCATTTATGAGTGGATCATGAATTACTTCACCTCTCACCTTCCTACAATACACACCTTCCTCATGAGGACAGAAGAGCTGCGGGTTTTTAACCTCAGCTGAGGACAGATTCTAACACCAGAATTTCTTGGATTTATTTTTAACCCTGGTTGGCATCTCTGCTGCTCCACTCCAGTGAGCAAGCAACTCCTTTTATCTTTTATAAAAGTTCTAGAGACTGCTCCTAATTAAACAGTTGGTGATCATATATTTGCCCCAATAAAGCACCCCACCAGGCTCTCTGCATCCCCAAATATTTTGTTTACAGTTAAAAACATAGTAATCTGAGGGGAAGGAACTAATCCGTACAGTAAATGGACTAAATTATACCCACACTGATACAGAACAAAGGATATTTAAAGAATGCTGAGCAAATTGAGATGTACACCAAAGGGGAAAGTACATTTCCCTTGACCATGCAGTGCTCATCTAAAGGTAATGAATATGCAAATGACTTTTAACATGCACAGGAAGTTGTGGGCCCAGATTGCACCAGCTGTACTTGAGCAGCATTTTCCCCCAAAGTCACCTTGTCTGCTTGGCTAGGCTGGGAGTGTGGGTAAATACAAATGAGCAAACTGCTCTTCACCAGGGCCACTGCTGTTCTTTAACATGTGAAATATTATAGATTGTTTCAAGAACACCGTACTTGAGGCACATGGGGGATCTTAACACAGAGTATTTTTAGAAGCTATATTTCTCAAGGCACAATACATCTGGAATCAAAACCAAGCAGATATTGATAATCTGTGATTGCTCTGGCTTCCTTGTGAGTGGCGGCTTGTTAAGGCAGACAGACTGTTCATGTGTGAGCTGAAGTGTAAACCAAGATCATCTTGCTGATTGTTTCTAGTTTACACTGTTCACTTAATTTGCACTAGATGTGCTACTACACAAGCATAAGGAAAACAGATAAACATGCTAGGCAGGATAAGAGCAAGAAAAGTTTGTTTATTTTGGGTGGTTGCAGTGTTTGAAGACTCCCAAGTTTTACTGCACGGAGTCCTCCCTTTGGGTCAAAACCATATTTCCATTTGTAGTTACAGCTTGTAACCTAAAGCAGTCATGCATGTTCCTGCATGGTCTGCTGCTGCCCTGTTGTATAGAGCTGCATCTGCTGTAGCTTTTTTCCTTAAACCACAGATAATGGTGGTGTGACTATTGGTAATCAGAAAGCAGCTATGGGCTGTCATTCCAGGCACTGCTCATTTTAAATCTTGTATAGCGAGTTTTTGTATAAAATGGGTTATTTAAGTGCTCATCTTCTTTGTGCTCAGCACCCACCGAAGTCCCTCCTCTTTGATCTTCTTTCTCAAGATGGCTAAAAAATTTGGAAATCTCTGCATCAGGGCTTCCAGCAACACTGCATCAACCTTAGCAACAGCGGAGAGGTTTTCAGGGAAGAGTATGTGTGTTTGCGAAGTTTAGCGATGTCGTCCTCCTGTTGTGTATGCCTCTGCTTTCTCTGCAGAGGTGAGGAACAATTCTGAGAAGTGAGGAACAGTGCAACTTTGCCTGCACGCTTTGTTTTGCATCTGTAATTGCCCAGGTTGCATGTACGAAGTCGGTCCCTGGCTTTGGACGGCTCAGCCTGCCGCCTCTCTGGATTATTAAAGCGACTCAGGGATTTAAAAGCAACACTTCTGTCAGGGAGCTTTGCACCTGTTATTGCAGTAAGTGACAGCTCACACCACCTGGGCAGGCCAGCATATGCTGCAGCAGCCATGTCACGGACTGAATCAGCCCATGTCAGGCTCTGGTGAGTGAACAGATGGTTTACAAGCCTCATTTGCCCCTATTTGCTAGTCTTCCACCATGCACAGCTCAGACAGATCGTACAGCTGGGCCTCAGTGGTTTTATTTGGAAAGGAAGTAAGCACAGTGACACAGCCCTGTGTCCCCCTCTGCCCCCACACTGAAGGCAGTGGGTATCAAAAGAGCTCCATACTTGGCAGGGTTAAGTTATTAATGTATGTAAATGCAGCAGCAGAAAGGAAAACAAGATGGACAGATGTATGTTGCTTTGGCATATCTTTGAGTAGAAAGAAAAGAAAGTGATGCTAAAGGCTGTGGAAAGATTGCTCACCAGCAAAGAGACTGGGACAGGTAGTGTCTATTTTGTGTGTTGCCTCATTTTTGCCTAGTCTTTAGCAGTACCATAATAAAATGGATTAATAATCATAAATCGGTCGCAATGCAAATTAATAGTTTAAATCCTATGCCAATCCTAGCAGTGCACTGTATTCTACCTGTGAGGAAAGGAGGGGAAAAAACCCAACCCTGGCTCCAAGCTAAACAAGTCTCTCCTCTGGAAAGGCAATTAACAACTGGTCTCCATGGAGCCTTTATAACAAAATCAATAGTAGTCAGTTCTGATTTGCCTTGTTCTTCTTTACCCTATGCTGCTTTCACTGTTTATAAAAATGTTTGTGGGTTTGGCTGTTGGACTTACATTGGAAAAATGAGTCTGAGTTGTGTCAACTGAGATGCATGAAATCAGATAAGTTTGCTTTGGATAGAGATTTTGGCAAATCCTCATTTCAGGATTTTACCCTACTTTCACTTTCCTGAGCTTCCTACTGCAAGCTGCCAGTTTTATCTTCCTTGTGCTATTACAGAAATCATATAAAAATTATGACTTTCCATTGATTTTTACCTCAATAATACAACTGAAGACTTTTTTTTTAAGGCCTACTGTGACAGCAGGTGCACTAAACACAAGAAGATGTAGAGATAAAACCAGTGGCGAAGTGGAAGATGGAGGTGTCTCTATAGGTGTGCGCACAGACTAGGCTTCATCTAGGATGGCTTGGAAAGGCTTTAGAAACCTGGAGTGGGTTCAAAGAATCACAAATAATGAGACCTATAATCATGTAGCTAAATGTACACATCTTATCAAAAAGGGAAAGACCAGATGGACATTTATGGAAATGAGGATATCCTTGCCAAAGAGGAATTACACAAGAAAGTTGACATTCTCTGTCAAAGGGTTGCTTAAACCTGATCAAATGGTCTTCTACAAGTCTCATCATGGATAACACAAAAACTGTTGGGCCTGATGTGGAAAACACTAGCTAAATTTCTCTGGCCAGCACTGTGAAGGAGGTTAGACTAGGTGCACACAGTGTGTTCTCCTGACCTTAATCATGCAAGCATTTTAATCTGCTAGCTGCCTAGTACAGTCAGCATGGCTTGTAACTCTCTTTTCATACGTCTTGTGAGAAAACAGGACTCTCCCTCAGATAGCTTGCACTAAGTCCACAGAGGACTCAGAAATTAAGTCTGATTTCCCACGCCTTTCTAGATCAGCTGACCTCTCTTCACCTTTCTCTTTACCCTTTGCTTGGCTTTTCCAATTCTCATTTCCCCTGACCTTCAGGGCTGTAATAAGAAGGGACCTGAAAGTAGAGTATGTTCCCTTATCTGTTGGCTGGATCCCAAGAGAGCAGAGCTGCCTGGGAATGGTGACTTTATGGGGTACAGGGTGTTAAATATTTATTATATAATGTGCGACCTACACACTATAAGGGCCTTCTTTCTTTCCTGTCCTCCTTTCAACCTTTTTTTTTTTTTTCACCCCTAATAAACTTGCTAGGCTACAAACAGGAAAACAAACAAACAAACAAACCTTAAAGCAAGCCCTGCTGCTCTGCCGCTTTTACTGTTATTGACAGGGAACAAACTGCTGTCAATAATAAAGCAGAAGAATACGAGGAGAACATTTTTTTCTCATGTGCAGTGAACAGTACTCTGGATTTTTTTCCTATGGATTCTGTATTGGTTTTTCCCCTTACTGTTTAGTAACAAAATGGGGAAATGAGATTAAAAATTCAATACTGAATGCAAACAGACCATTTAGGTTATACCTTGTTCAGTAATGCTTCATGTTTACTTTACTGTTATAACCTTTCCAGACATTGGCCACTTCTGGTATGATAAATAAATATTATCTTTAAAATAGAAGCCTTACATCACTGCATACGTAACAGATCTGAAAACACGGACACTTAATCACCATAAATAACAAATAGCCATTTATAGGTACTGAGCTGCCTGTCAAACCATGAGCTTTCATATGCACAAGAAGATGAAGAGTGAGATGAAAAGTGAGAACGTGTTAACCCAAAACCACATCTGTAAAAGCACTGTTTCCATGGATTGTTAGGAAATGAATGTTCTTTAAAGGAAACGTCAGATTTTTCTTTGAAGTTCAGATACTCCTTGGTCTTCTTTCTGCTCTCAAAATAAATAAAACCAAGTTCCAGAAACAATAGCGAAAGCAAATGCACCTATATCTAGGCATATTTTTAATTTTTAGAGGAAAAAAATAATAGCTAGTCCAAACTGGGCATGAATGAGGATTTCTGGGTCAGGGTTCAACCTGCCACCGTACTGGAGAGTGCTTGGGAAGGGAAGCTGGGACTGAGACTAACCGGGACAAATGAGCTGTCTCCTTTTACTGCCTACCCTGAATTCCAGGGATTCCCATCATGGCACTGTCAGTCAGGAGTTTTAATTTTAAGAACCACAAAATGTCAATAAATGAGATCCTGTGCCTTCTAAAGACAATGAAAATATATTTAGGGAATTCATTACAGCCAAGTTCTCGCAATACAAAAATGAATTGAAATCACAGAGTTTCTCTTTCATTCATGTAAATCATGGACTTTTTTTATATGTTCATCTTCAAGCACAGAATTCTGCAAGATCTGAAAGCTTTTGTGTAATCTCGGATGATTCTTTAGCTGATAATAATGTGTAAGCGCTTCTTACAGCAATATAGGCACAATGCTAGAACAGTCACAACCCTCTGTTTTGTAGTGCAAATATCTTTGGCTAAGCAGGTGACTTCTAAAGGTGCTGACTGTACACCTGACATTTTTAACTCACTGACAAATGACTATTGAGATGGAAGAATATTAGCAAGAAATACAGCCTAACAAAAAGCCCAAGCATAGTGATCTGCAGATCTCATGCATAAAGTTTCTCTATATTTACTCTTACTTGCTATGATAAGGTAGCTACTTCCCTATACCATAACTGTAGAAAATAATAAAATGAATTTTCATGTCACAGAAAGGATGTCTTATTACCTCTCTACTGAAGTGATTCTCCCTACTCTTTTTCTAGTTCAAAACTCATTTATGGTGTTTCATGCCAAGCTCTAAGAAGCAGATCTTCTTTTGGAAGAGACAAGTTTTTTGTTCTTCCAATTTGGGATCTTATGCAGAAACAGATTAGGCATTTTCAGTGTGTAACTACTGGCTGATCTATTAATTCAGCACATCTGTGGTTGGATACGTGGGTCAGAACCAGCTCTGAGTAGACCCGAATCTCTTCAGATCAGAAGTTTGTGCACTGATCAGTTCCACACTTGCTTTTGGATCCTCTAGCCTTTGACACCAGGCATAAGATGAGGTTGAAGGTGGTAAAGGACAGTATACTATTGTCCTTATTATCTTTCTAGCAACAGCTATCCGAAGTATAAAAGGAATATGAAAATAGATGGACAAGCAGCAAGGAAAGGCAAAACATACATTTTTATCTGTTGACTCCCTCTCAAGGATACCTTTAAAAGCAATCTTTTGTTTCTTCTTGTGTGAAAAGGCTGGTGCAGAGTTGTAAACCTAACTCATGCCTGAGGAGACTTTGTACTGCATCTTATAGCGCAGTCACATCATGCAGCCCTGATATCCCTGTGCTGTTAATGTTTCTGTGTAGTCCTCTCAGAGCTTCTGTAACTGCAGCTTTAATGGGACAAATGTTATTTGTTCCTTATTCTGGAAGTGAATTCACATTGAAGTCCATGCGATATTGTCCTGAATAGGACCAAGGTAGGAGGTTTGTTGGAGTCTGACTGACACAGTATTCAAACTAATGGGCACTCTTTAGCTGACTTCCATAGGCATGCAGTTGGGTGGCGCAAAGACATGTAGCATGAGATGCATCGTCAGCTACTGCGACCTGAGTCACTGCAGATAACTAAAGTCAATGGTGCTGGGGCAGCTTGTGCCAGTATGCTCTTCTCTCTGTATGGAGATCCAAGACTAAAAGGCCTTACACACAGAGAGAGCCTGTGAGCACACACCGAAAAATAATTGTAACTGTGGGAAGGCGGTAAATAATTTCATCAATATTTCATGGGTAAATAGAAAATAATAGCTCCAGCTGATTATTTTCAAGAGATTTCATGATCACCTGTAGAAAGATAGGAAATTCCTCTTTGGAGTCCTGTGGCAGTGTTAACTGTTACATCCACTACATGTACTGCAAATATTACAGGAAATATTTTAGCGAGTTGTTTAAAAGTGGCTAACTCCAAGTTTTTCTATAAGCTCCAAGACATTTCTCCTTCTACCTGGAGCTAATATCTTTCCAAAATTCAGATATTGATAACTAAATACATGTTTGGCATCCTATCATCCCAACTAGGGAAAAATCAAGTCACTTTGCATGAAAACTGTATTTGCTAAGTAATAATGTTCAGAAGAAAGCCCAGACCATGTTTCACTCAAGGCAATATTTATTTGGGGTATTCATGTTGGCAAATGATTGCCTAATACTCAACCCACCCAGGGGCTGCATGCTCCCATGCTCCTGGGATCCTTACCCAGGTGAAACATCTGCTGAAGTTGTGGCATTTCCTTTTTTTAAAACAAAATTTTTTTTTAATAATACTAGATAACCCCTGTATGGCTTTCTGGGAATCTTCCTAAGACCAGCTAAGAACTCATCCCACTGACTACGAAAGGGCACGTGCACAGCCTTGCCCAGCAACGAGTGGGCAGTTCAGGATCACAGAGCCTGACCTAGGACAGCAGTAGTTGTCACATATCTGCTGGGGAAAGGGATGTTCTGTGCTTTTTCTGGAACCTCTAGCACCAAGTCTGTGGGAAGAAATACATCTTCTAAAAAGGCCAAATTAATCATTTATTCACTGGGATAGGTTCCTGAATACCAGCAGGATGAAAAAAAAGTGCATGAACAAAGTAGTCTAACACCTGCCTTACAGCTTTTTGCATTAGCAAAACAGCGTGACTCGGGGTTAGAGCAGATTGCGGCAGGGAGAGCCACAAGAACAGCAACAGCTTCCTCTCTTGCCCTTGCAAACTACACAGGTACAGCTTGGTTCTGATCCCAGTTGCTGGCACACTAATTTAAATACACCACATAAGGATTTCTTTAGCTTCTCAGCTGTCACACGTGAGTACCATCCAATGGTGGGGAGCTGGCAAAGGAAACTGAGGCAGATGGCTTACCAGACCCTTCCTCATCCAGAGGGCTTCAAGTCCTTGTGTTTCTCTGGAAATCTGTCTGCAATTCCATTCCCCAGCACAGAATAAATAGGAGCCATGACATCTACCATCTTATTCTCCTGTGACTGCATCCCATGGCAGATAAAGTCCAAGGGCAAAGCCTTTTCCTTTATCCCCTACAAAAGCGTGTGCTGAGGCCTCCAGCGTCACCACTGTATCTTGTTTCCACCTGATGCCTTGGACTCATTTTCCTCCAGCCTTTCCACTGCTTTTCCAGCTTTGTACAAACACTTCAAAATCTGTCTCCTCTTCTTACTCCCAGTGCACAGCAATGCCAGGATTGACCAGGTTTACCTGAGGGAAGTCTCAAATCCTGCACCAGATGGTGGAGAGTCTAGCAGCTCCTACCAGTGGGGGAGGCAGAGGAGTGACAGCCTAACACAGCTATAAGGAAACAGTTTTTTTGCTCCACAGCACACTTGTCTCACCATTTGCAGAGTTGTTGAGCCATACAGTACACCATGAGAAGAAACAAACCAGGAAGGGAAGCTGGAAGCACTGCTTCAGACGATGGGCTGCCTTCCTGTGGGAAAGTTTCACTTCTTCACTTCCCATTGCCTGCCTTGCTTTAGTGCTGGCTGTCGCAGAAGCAAGGGGTTTGTGAAGGAACATTGCTGGTTCTTCCTGTATGTTTCTGAGATAAACAGAGTGCCAGAATTAGGTGACTGAAAATGAACTCTGGGTGTTTGGGGGTTTTATTATTATTATTATTAATTATTATGGGCAACTTTGGGGTTGGGGCATGGTTCTGAGTGCTGGGAAAGGGGCTTGCTGAGGACAGTAATTTTTTACCTGCCATTACAAGAGCTGCCAAAGGGTGTAACTGCTAATATGCTCTTTTTCTTCAGCCTTCAAAGCCTTTAAACTGCTCTGTCCCTTGCTCGTGTTGATGAGATAAATGTAGTCTGTCCACATCGCTTGAACCTGACCTCAAATAAATTAAAGCAGACATGACATTCTGGGATAACTTGCTTCCTACATTACAAAGCCACTGTAAAACACAGGACCTTTGGGATACAGGGCGGCAGAAACACATGAAAGGTATATGCAAGCTTCATAAAGTATAGAAAAATTAGTTAGATGAGATCCTTGCTGGCAACTAGTTGTCTGCAGAAGCTCGCTGTCCTTCTGGCTGCACAGCACCAAGCAGGGTGTGTGACTTGGCACTGTCTCAGTGGAGCTGCTTGACATTGCTTGTTGAGGACAACCTGGCTGTCTCCCTCCACACTCTACCGCTGTAGTGCAGCATGGTGGTACTTCTAGAGGTTGCTCCTAACTCCAAACATTTAAAGTCACATCAGACACAGAGGAGAGGAAGGAAAGTAGAATGTGCCAGGTTCTGGCTGCAGTCAGCTGAGGTTGTGTTTAGCTCTGTCTGCTGCAGAGCTAGAAACAGAAACTCGGTCTCCTGAGTCCTGGCTGGTTGCTGCACTTGACCAGAAAATGAAGAACATTGGGAATGTCAAAGCTTCACAAGGCTGTTGGCAGAGCCTGCGCTACAAAGAAACAGTCTCCCAGTAGATTCATAAGCAAATACCGCCATAAAATGAATCCTATTCTTTCCTGCGGCAAAGCCTATCAATCTGACAATGCATGTATGCAGATTTAATTTATGCTTCCAAGTAAACTGGCATTTAGAGCAATTTGCATGTATTTTTTTTATTGGTTGCACAACCTTAATGTGGACTAAGCATAGATTCAGCAGCATTTCAAATAAACAGGCCCTCTGCCCCGAGACAAATTTTCCAAAGTAACTGAGATCTTCATAATTCAAACTGATATGCTAGGAGAACTGGAGATGTGTTCAGCTCAAGATGTACAGTGCTGCGACAACAACATTAGTAGCACTAAGCTGGTAAACAAAATGATGAAACACTTTGGGATGAGCATTAATCAAAACCTCAGGGAACCTGGGGCAGGTTCAGAGCAGGATCCATGCTCTGCATGTTAGACCCCTTCTGCCAACATTGGCACTGTTCCTATATAGCCATATTGTGGTATTACAGATCATCTGACAAGAGAACGATGTCATACAAGCACAGCTAGGAAGAAAATGTTCCCTCCCCAAAAGACCATGCAATTCTTCACAGACTATGATGATTTTCCTTTATAGCTTGCTACTACATTCCTGTCTCCAACGTGTAAATGCCTTATTTAAGGTTGAGCCTCACCAGTTTGGGACTGATTTTTTCAGCATTCTGGCATCCTCTTCTACCAGGATTTCTCAGCCTGCAAAATGTAACTATTCTAAGATACCTCTTCCCACAGGGAATGCCTTCAGTCCCTGATGGTATAGTGCAAGCAGCCTAGAAGGCTCAGCACGCTGGATGAGCAAGCTTACTCTTAGCATGAACGAGAGATATACTTCTGCCTGATAGAGTGCACAGGAAAAAACAAAGGCCTGAAGCTCCCCAGAAAATGTAGAAGCAGGCCCCCAAACCTCCCCTTGTCCACCCTCCTGTAGATGGAAGAAGTCTCATTGGGACCAAGTTCCTGTTCTGTTTTCTTTCTGTTCTCTAAATATGTTGTTCAAAAACTCTAGGGTGTTCAAAAACACTGTGTAGGCAGTGGTTTGCTTACCACATCTAACCAGGAGAAAGGATATTTGACTACCTTGAAATCACTTTATCTTCACCATTCAGTATTTTTGCCAGACGACCAGGGAATCTAAACAGTGTCATTTGATAGATTGAATCATACCTTGCAAACACAGATCAGGTGGAGCAAATAACACACATTCAAATTGTAAGCTGGGATAGGTTTACATTTGCATTTCCAGCTGAAAACTCAATAGTTATCTGTAGGCCATTCATGCACAGAATAAAAAAATGCCATCAAATATAGTATTTTCTGGGAACCATTTATCCACATTTATTTTAAAAATAGTCTTTAGAAATGAAAACAACTTAAGAACATGAAATATAGGATATGGGGAGCTAATACTTATTTGACATTGAATGCATAATTATTGCTATTTTTCTCTAGGTATTTATTACAGGTTGGAAAGAACCTGTTTCCCCTTAAGTCATTGCAAAAACAAACAAGCAAAATTGTTACTACTGTTGCGGTAACAAATACAAGCCAATAAAAGTATCTCAACCCATTTTAGTTAGCTAAATGAAGTTTGTGGTTAATTGCTTTTCTAATGCCTTTGGAACTAAGGATGATAGTGTTGGTGGAAGGAAGGAAATTATACAGTAGATGACTGCTGATTAAATTATTAAAAAGCTTGTGGCAGCGAAAAGAGTTTATCCTGTAATAAGTATACTCAAAATATGCTGAGAAGGAAAAACGTAACACCAAATGAGCTTGTTCCTGCTTGCATTAAGGGTTGTGGTACATCAAGGTGAACTCAAGCCCTTTGCAAATGGTCCAGCTGTGTCCTATTTTGAAGGCACAGGTGGAAGCATAGGGTCCTCCAGTCCTGTCTGGGCATCGTGGTGATCTGACCTGTGAGCAATGGGATCACTGTGGGCATGCTATAAAACTAGCATGAGCAAGGCAATTGACAGGACATCTTCTAGTTCTCCTCAAGCACCTGAGAGTAACTACAACAGACTCTGAGAGACTCAGATCAGTTTTGTGGAGGAGGAACTAAAACCATATTATTCCACTGACACTTTCAATTTTCTTTGCTAGGCCACCACCTTTTCCTCATTGTCTGCTTTCCTGGGATATCTGGTATCAGGGTTCCTCTCTAACTGGGGTCACAACAAGCTATGAACCTAAGCCTAACCCTTTCTGAAGTGTGAAGAACTGAAGTTTGTATTGTACCACATGCAGACTGCAAAACCAAATCCCTTTTCTGCTGAGAGCCAAACAAACAAAATGTGCTCATTTTTCCTGCATATTCTATTTAAAACAACTTGATCACTTTTTGAGTGGAGTGGTTATATTTGCTGGGACATGCAAAGAGTAAGAACAAAGATTTTTGAACAAAATATTAGTGTATCAAGTCTTCCCTGCCCTTTCTTGATTAGAGACTGAGTGGTGCATCTTAAATGTTAAGGGTAAGGGAGGTAGAAGAACTGCAGGAAGGGCAAACCACTACATTTCCATAAATAGTCCCAAGTACTATGGGTATCTGCACCCTTGTATTGTACTGCACTTTGAGATCCACAGGGTTATTGTGTAACACGTATCCAAGATTATGAGAGAAGGACTGAGCTAGACTCTGGGTTTTTCACTGCCAGAAGCAATAAGAATAAGATGGCCATAAATTCTGCTGCTTGGCCATAGTCATTCCCATGGTGGAAGCTGTTATTTTGCTTTTTGGCACCCTGCCCATACAAATAACACACAATTAATGTTAAAAGGAAAATGGGATCAAACCAAGCCCTTCTTCTCTGTCAACCTTTATAATGGAAGGGATTTTCTCCTTCTAACAGACCCCAGTGCAAAGCCAAAATAATAACAGGCATCTGGTACGGAGCCAAAGTTTAAGCCTTATACCTGAGAAGGCTGTTATAAACTAATATGCCCTTGTTTGTATCCCTTATTATGCGTAGAGATGAGAGGGAGGCTGGCAACTGAGTGTCAGTTCATGGCATGTAAAGGCTGGAGTCCCTCTTGCAGAGATTGAATCTATTGCATTATATTGATCTACAGCATCACGTTTTAATGTCAGTGCCAGGGTTATGGAGTTTCTGCAGGTGATTACTGCCAAGTGTTATGTATCTTAGCAGTCATTTATTCTCATATTTAAGTACAAAAAGGAGACATAGATTGTCCTGAGTTGGAAGGGACCCATAAGGATCAACGAGTCCAACCCCACAGTTCATACCATGTGTCTGAGGGCATTGTCCAGTGTATACTGTCAGGCTCGGGGCTGTGACACCTCCCTGAGGAGTCTGTTTCAGTGCTTCACCACCCTCTGGGTGAAGAACCTTTTCCTAATGTCCAACATGAACCTCCTCTGGCACATCTTCCTGACATTCCCTTGGGTTCTGTCATTGGTCACTTCTTCCTCCCCTTATGAGGAAGCTGTAGACTGCAATGAGGTCTCTTATTCTCTTCTTCTCCAGGCTGAACAAAGCAAGTGACTTTAGTCTCTCCTCATGTGACTTTCTCTCCAAACCCTTCACCAACTTTGTAGCCCTCTTCTGGACACTCTCTAGTGGCTTAATATCCTTTTTATCCTGTGGTGCTCAGAACTGCACACAGTGCTCCAGGTGAAGCAGCACCAGTGCAGAGCAGAGTGGGACAATCACCTCCTTCGAGCAGCTGACAATGCAGTGCTTGATGCACCCCAGGACATGGTTGGGCCTCTTGGCTGCCAGGGACACTGTTGGCTCATGTTCAACTTGCCGTCGACCAGAAACGCCAGATCCTTCTCCATGGAGCTGTTTTCCAGCATCTCATCCCCCAATCTGTAGATATAGCCAGGGTTGCCATTTCCCAGGTGCAAAATCCAGCACTTGCTGTTGTTGAACTTTATGCGGTTGGTGATTGCCCCATTCTCCAATTTGTCCAGATCCCTCTGCAGGGCCCCTCTGCCCTTGAGAGTGTTGACATCTCCTCCCAATTTTGTGTCATCAACAAACTTACTAAGCAACCCCTCAAGTCCTGAGTCTAAGTCATTTATAAAAACATTGAAGAGTGCTGGCCCTAAGACGGACCCCTGCAGAGCGCCGCTAGTGACTGGTCACCAACCCAACATAGCCCCATTTACTAGAACCCTTTGTGCCTGGCCCATCAGCCAATTGTTCACCCACTGCATTGTGTGTTTATCCAGCTGTATGCTGGACATCTTGTGCAGGAGGATACTGTGAGAGACTGTATCAAAGGCTTTACTGAAATCCAAAAAGATCATGTCAACAGGCTTCCCTTGGTCAACTAGGCAAGACTTTCCCCTCATGAACCCGTGCTGGTTGGGACCAGTGACTGCGTTATTGTTCAGATGTTTTTCAACAATTCCCAGAACAATCTTCTCCATTATTTTGCCAGGAACAGAAGTGAGGCAGATGGGCCTGTAGTTGCCAGGGTCATTCCCCTTGCCCTTCTTGTAGACTGGGACAATGTTTGTCAGCTTCCAGTCTTCCAGGACCTCTCCAGATTCCCAAGAGCATTGAAAAATCACTGAGGTCTCGCTATGACATCAGCCAGCTCTTTAAGCACCCTTAGGATGAATCCCATAAGGCCATAACAACTTGTAGGGATCTAGCTGGAGTAGCAGATCCCATACAAGTTCTAGATTGATTGGGAGTTTACCGTTCTTACAGCCATGGTTTTCTAGCCCAGGGTTTTGCGGTCCCCCAAGTCCTTCATCGGTGTTGAAGAAGAAAGCATTAAATGTTTCAGCTTTGTCTACGTCCTTGTTAATAGGGTGACCATGCTCATCAATTAATGGACCAATGTTATTTCTAGTTTGCCTTTTGCCATTAATATATTTTAAAAAGCCATTTTTATTGTCCTTCACAGTATTGGCCAACTTCAATTCTATTTGAGCTTTGGTAGCACAAACTTCCTCCCTGCAATGGCGAACAGCATCTCTGCAGTCCTCCCATGTTGTCTGACCTTGCTTCCACTGATCATGCAATTTCTTTTTTTGCTGTATTTCAAGAAGAAGATCCCTGTTCAACCAAGCTGACTTTTTACCTCGCCTACTAGATTTTCTGCATTTAGGAATGACCTGGTCCTGTGCTCTTAGTAGGTGGTACTCAAAAAATGACCTGCTTGCTAGCTTTTGGGTAAGGGGGGGGGGGGGGGGGGAAGCGTCAAAGAGATTAAATCTAATATGACTGGAAACATTCCCCAGTTTCCTTTTAAATTGCAATCAGACACATCATTGGTGTTTCTATTTCATTTGCCCACAGTGATAGACATCACAAAACATCTTCACATTCCTTGGGCTAAAGGAAGTGAAACACTATAGAAACAACATGCGAAATCACCCATTTCATTCCTTTCCCCAATGTCCCTGGATAACTGCGTGTTGAAATTACATCTGGCTGAAGTCTGAATGTTCATCTCTGTCTCAGCTGCACCAAAGGGGAGCAAGTAGCTGGTGGGGGCTGCAGAAAGCTTGTGCGGATGGATGGGTGTCCACAGCTCTTACCCAGGGGGTCCTGGGGACTCTGACCGCAGCAGGGGCTGCACACTGACTGTGCTGACCCTGCCTTGTGTTCTGCTGCAACAAAGTGACACTGGCCCAAAGAGTGTCTCAGCCCTAGACCTGCCTCACAGTTCAGTCGCCCTTGGTTATGTAGGTCAGTTTATCCTGCGGCCAACCTGTAAACACAGGATTAGCTGGGACAGGGCAGGGGGACGGATGAGCTAAGAAAACTGTAAAAAGGCTCAGAACGAAGATCCAAGTGCCCCACGATTTGCCTAATAAATTCTTCTAAGGTACTCTCTACTCATGTTTGCTACCTAGAAAAACCTGTTGTGCACTGACAGCCTGGTTAAGTGTATGATTTTACTCATTGGGTTAAATTGTTGTGTCTGGCTGGGAGACTATTTTGTTTTAAACTAGTTTGGTTGGAATCAATTAAGCCTAATTTTAAATGAACTATCACTCTTAAATCAGATGTAAAATGCCACAACCACATGTAAATTTTGATCCAGTTCAGGTTCATTCATCTGGTTTCTATTTGTACAGCTGTGGCATCAAGGATCAGGCAACCATAGCCTAGGGATCAGTTTGAGTTTAAAAAAGAAAAAAAAAATCCATGTAGGCCTTTTTCTCAAGGTTCTTTTGTAAGGCAGTTATGTAAAAGGCAAATTGCCAAACAAGAGTTTCGTTCTGAAAACAGGTAGGCAAACCTGTATGGTGCTAACTGCATAGGTAAAGCATGGAGATACACTTTGTTTCCTGAATCAATGTTCATATGCTCTTTGTTAAAGATTTCCTACAGCAAGCAGTAGAGGTAGTCAAAAAAGGCATACTCTTTTCTATTTTCATCTTTGAGCATTGAAATACTAACTGTGTTTGTAGCCAATTGAAGTGTTTTTAGAAAAAAAAAAAAACTTTTGCAAAGGACTTTTTGTCACCAAAATTTACAATTTTGAAAACAAATAATATTAACATGTAATATTTTAAATTTTTTACTAATTCTAGAAAGCATCAAAAGTTTCTCATTTTCATGAATGAATAAAGCTCTGCTCAAAAGCATGGAAAATTCATGGTTTACATTAAAAATTGTTATGAAGATTTAAGGAATAAAAAATCCCATAAGTACAGGGAAAAGGGAAATTGCAGCATATTCCATGCAGTTACAACTCTGAATGATGTAAGGTTTACATTGGAAAATGTGAAAATATTCTCAGGTTAGAAATTCATTTCAATTTTCTCTTTCAGTGCTGTTCTTGACAGTGTAAGTTCATGAAATCATGACAGATTAGACTGTTAAAACAGTTGTTAAAATGTCTAGGAGATGGGGATGCCTGGTTCCATCCATTTTCACAGATGCTGGGAATCCCTGTGGCAGCTTAAACAGTTTTGCTTTTCTCCAGCTTTCCAAACAAATGTAGTTTGTGGCTGCTCTTGCATGGAAAGATGAAACAAATTACAAACACAGAGTGTCAGCTTTGATCAAAAGTTAAGGTAATCTTGAAGCCCCTCAGTGCCTTGGCAGGAGTAACCAAGCAAAGGGCCAAAGTGGGACACTTGTTGGAGGCAGCAAAGGCTTGGAAAAACTGCAAGTATGCAGCCCGGAGTGAAGAGGGGAAATGAGTTTGGCAGGTAGAGACACCATGAGACAATTAACCTGGAAAGGATGGCAAAGGACCTGGTGCTGGAGTTGAATGCTACAGACAAGAAGAAGAAAAGTCATGCCTGTGTATCTAAAGGTTAAAAAATGTTCACTGCATCTTCAAGCTGTAGCTGGGGCTTAAACGAGAGCTGCATTCCTTTAACTGAGGAAGGCAGAGAGGGGCAGCCTTCATCTTGGATAAAACAGTGACAGTGTTTTCAACACTCTTGAACCAAGCAGATTCTGTCCAAATGTCCAGGCTGTCCCTCTTCTGCCTGCTGTGGCCCCTCCACAATGTCTTCGTGTGACAGACCCATCTGCCCTCTCTGTCTGGCTATTGAAAAATGATTCTCAGAGCATACTCAAAGGGATTTTTCCCCAGGTATTAAGAAGCCACTGCATTGTAAAATGTTCTGTGCTTCTACCACAAATTATATTTAAGTAATTATAGGTCAGAATATTGTGGGGTTTTGTGATGCTTTCTGAAGGCTGTTAAAATCCAGAACTCAAAGTACCATATTTTTGCACTTCATGCTGTTAACTTGTAAGCCGAAGGACTTACAAGTTAAGTATGAAGACCACATACTTTTTGTCTTGTCAGGAATAGAAACAGAATGTGCCAGTTAACACTAATGGTTATAAAATGGAAGCTAGTGCCTAAGCAATTAACATGATATATTTGGGTTACTCTCAAAATATATTTTACTTCATTGTACCACCACAGAGGAATGACTGCTTCTGCTTCCACTGGTACCAAGAGCATGCAGTCAGATCCTACACTGATCATGTGGATCACAGGCAGGGCTTTCTAGGATCTTAAATTGCTAGTATATTCTGAAGCTGTAACCTCTTCTTTCAGTTTCTTACAAGTTACCAGCTTTGTGGCTTAAGCCACCCACAGTTCTCTCTTGGCTGGAAAGGAGTGGATCAGCTTTGTTGGGAAATAAACCTTTAGGAAGAGCTGGTCCTGTAGACTTTTCTGGCTATGGCCTATACATAAGGATTATATGACATATCAACCCTGGAATACATGTAGGAGTCTGGGAGACAGTGATGAAAGTTCTTCCAGAGCAATAACTTACTATACAAAAGGAAAAAAGAAACTTCACCAGCAGATAGTGAGACAACATCTGTTGTCCCAAGATCAAAAAAAACCCAGGTGGTTCAGTCATCCCTGCTACCTGATGAGAAACAGGCAAGATAAGAGCTAGAAGTTCAGATGGCCTACATACATACCAGCAAGTGACAGTGCGGTCAGTGAAGAGTTGGCTGATGGAGTGTGACAGAGCTCCAGCCAAGGAGCAGGACAGACTGACTACCAAATAACAACGGAGGGGAAAAAACCTCAAGTGCCTCAAGGAAGAGCTGGGTCTCTTGCATCATAGCACAGTCTCAGATTTGGGGCTCATCTGATTAAAGGGAAAGCTATCAGTGTTTCTGTCTGCTATTTTTACTGTCTTCATTTTGTTCCAAAAAGCACTCTGTCTTTAAAAGCCCATAGTTTTATTGCATGTGCAACAAAGAGGATTCCTAAAATCTTGACATTTCATGAGACAAAAAAAATGCTTCATGCTCAAGGAACTTCCCACTGAAACAAGAATCAAAATTCTAAAAGCAGGGAAAAAATAACACCTAGAGATAATTGCTGTGGGAAAAGTAGCCTACATTGGTAGCCTCTGAAGAAAGCTGAGAATCTGATTTGAACAATTATCAGCAGCCATGGTCCACAATATGGCTTAAAGTGCTTGTTTGCTGAGAACTTCTGTTTCCATCTTAACAGAGAGGAATACCTCATGAAAGACATGAGTTGGTTTCTCCCTATGGTTAAACTGGAGGAAAACCTGATTACATTTGAACTATCTCCTGAGTAAGATACACCCTGAATAAAATAACGATGGCAGACACTGGCCCAAGATGAGCCACAAAATATGTGTCTGTGTGCCAGCATATACTTTCAGGTCATTTAGTGTTGGTGTGTTTGCAATCAGATCCTTATTCCTCTGTAAGTGTAAGAATGAAGAGAGGGATACTAAGAACTGTCAAAATACCTATCAGTATATGTGATGTCCATATGTAACTATCTGGAGTATTTCACATCTATTTGAAACACAATATTAATGAGCATGAGGACTGAAATTTTGATGTCTCAAAAAGTACCAGAATTGAGAGTATCTGTGCAATCTTTATCTAGGTTCCTGTGTATGTCTTTTGTGTCATACCCTTACATCAAATAGGAAGTCTGCAGCTGACCCAGAAGCCTTGACTCATTTTCTAAGCTTTAAGCTGAAAATGCCCCCTTCTTTTTCCTTCAGTTCTCTTCCCCATGCATGGCCCACTCTGTGTGCTCCGTGAGCTAACAACTTTCCAGGGCCACTAGTAAGAAAATGATGATTGTGTTGGTGTATTATTGGAAATAGGCATTTAGACCTGTCACACAGACTGCTAACATTTATTCCAGGGAAATAACTAGTAGAAAACAAATAACAAAGCACTAGTGTTTTGCTTATGTAGACTACCTACTGGTGTTGATACATAGATGATCCTGCCGTTTTAGTGACTCATGCCCAACCATAGTGTACAATCTCCAGTCATCTGCAATATGGTGCTATGTCAGAGACTGGAGCTGGTACGTTAAAGAACTAGGGGCATTGTTCCCTAAATATGCTTAGCAAGGTCACTTCAGGGCTAAAGAAAAAGAAGGGAAAAAAAAGAAAAAGAAAAATCTTCAGGGGTTTTACTTTGGTGGAGTAGTTCAGCAGTTATCTGGCTTCCTTATCCAGACCAGTTTGTCCAGCATTTGTGTTTACAGTTTAGCACAATTTGAAAAATACTGTGTAAGTTACTGGAGAAATTCTCATAAAAGAAGGTAAATGCTGACTGATGGCTGATGCAAAACTCTTGAGGGAAGAAACCTTAGCTCTGAGCAGTGTGCCTCTTAATGCAAGGAAGGGCAGTGCCAACCAGAGCTATGGGTGCTACATGACAGTTTATGTTAAGAAGTGAAATATTTTATATCTCTTATTCAGCTGCCTTATTGAAGAGGCCAAGTGCATGTTTTATATATACCTCAGTGCAGTGTTTAGGTGTGATGGTAAGGATGTTGAAGCTACACTTGTCTGTAAGCATTCTAGCAGCTGGAAAAGGCAACAGGAGGAATTTGTAGAAGGCCACTAAGGCAGAAAGGGTGTTAATGCATAGGAACGGTTGGGTACTGTCCACCAACATTTCTGATCAACCTTGGAGCTAACTGATGGGAGGGCTGGGTCAGAATATCTCAAGTTGGAAGTGATCCATGAGGAGCTGGCAGTTTGGACATCACAAACACCACAGACTGAATCAGATGAATCACAGAATCACAGAATGTTAGGGATTGAAAGGGACCTCAAAAGATCATCTAGTCCAATCCCTGTGCCAGAGCAGGAACACCTAGATGAGGTTACACAGGAAGGCATCCAGGCGGGTTTTGAATGTCTCCGGAGTAGGAGACTCCACAATCCCCCTGGGCAGCCTGTTCCAGTGTTCTGTTACCCTCACTGAGAAGAAGTTTCTTCTCAAATTTAAGTGGAACCTCTTGTGTTCCAGTTTGAACCCATTACCCCTTGTCCTACCGTTGGTTGTCACTGAGAAGAGCCTGGCTCCATCCTCGTGACACTGACCCTTTATATATTTGTAAACATTAATAAGATCACTCCTCAGTCTCCTCCAAGCTAAAGAGACCCAGCTCCCTCAGCCTTTCCTCATAAGGGAGAAGCTCCACTTCCTTAATCATCTTTGTGGCTCTGTGCTGGACTCTCTTCATCAGTTCCCTGTCCTTCTTGAACTGAGGGGCCCAGAACTGGACACAATATTCCAGCTGCAGTCTCACCAGGGCAGAGTAGAGGGGAAGGAGAACCTCTCTTGACCTACTAACCACACCTTTTCTAATACACCCCAGGATGCCATTGGCCTTCCTGGCCACAAGGGCACAGTGCTGGCTCATGGTCATCCTGCTGTCCACCAGGACCCCCAGGTCCCTTTCCCCTACACTGCTCTCTAATAGGTCCTTCCCCAACTTATACTGGAACCTGGGCTTGTTCCTACCCAGATGCAAGACTCTACACTTGCTCTTGTTATATGAGTTAACCTGGAACACTCTGCTTCCACATACAAATACCAGGAAGAGCTTGGTCTCTGTTACACAGCTCAGAGAGCCTGCACGAGATGCCACCACCCCTGCTGAGCAGGCAACGAAGTGCAGTGTCCCACAAGCAAGAGCTGCCTGACAGATACTGTTAGAAACATCTTACCTTGTATTTGTATATGAAATGTACTTATGTATGCATATATTTCAGTTAGGACTGCATATTAACATACCCAAAAATGACTTCCTCCTCCACACCATGTCCCTTGTTTCTTTTAACTTATGAGGCCTTCAGGTCCGGGGTGTCTCACACATTTGCCAGCTGGGAGTTATTGTAACACAGAATAACTACTTGGAGTTGTGTTGATGGATGCTGTGGGTTATTGAAATCTTGCCATGATGCCTGAACCAAGATTTTCTTTTCTTTCATCAAAAATACTGCTTTCCATTCTGAGAGCAAGGCAAATCATTATTATTACTCTGTAACAGAGTGATAAAACACAGTGACATACACGAAGCAGCTGTCACAGCTTCTCTCAGCCAGCCCTTCAGCCCCATCTAATTCTTTACGACAGTTTTAATGACAGCATCGTGCTGATGTCAGGGACAGGAAGGGCTGTAGGAAGGGCTGTAGGAGGGGCAGAGCATCACATAGTTTGTCCTGTTGCCCAAGGCAACTGAGTATGCACAGAACCTTTGCAAACTGCATGAAAAGACATTATTTTCATGGCCCTTGTCTTGCTTAATTATCACTTCAGCAAGATAATTTCATTTCCTTTTTCCCTCAGTCCCTGCCTATTCTTTATAAAGATCTCTCTTGGAGTAGGAAAGGTCAGCTATGGAAAAAGTCATAGCAGAAACTAATGCTAAATAAAGGTTAGGTGATTTGATTTGACTCCTGTGTAAACAGCAATTGTGTTTTCTTCTTTGTGATTTATTAATGAGGGAACTGACAGAAACATCTATATTTAGATTCTGTGAAAGATTTCATTATAATGGGTCCTTGAGACATTTTCTTCGTTTGAATAAGTCTGACACTTGACAGAAGGATTGCCCCATGGCCACAGAATGCCTCTGCTTTGCTTATGTAGCTCCATACAGCTTTCATACCTGTAAACAATGTGCATATCCAGAGAGGGGCAGAGTCAAAGAGGCCAGCTCTTGAAGTCAGTAACTAAAATGTTAATCCAATCAAAGTGGTCACCAACTTTTAAAGAGATGCGAGCTCTGCATTTACTTGAAGAGAACATTAAAAACTGCTTTCTCTCTGTTCTCTGTCATGTGATAAATGCAAATTCTTACAATGGACCATATCCTCCATTTGATTCCTAGGAGTGACTGCAGCTACTCCAGACTCAAACTGACATGGGTTTAAAAAAATATGTATCCAGGGAGCTAGAAGGTAAAAATAGGAAGGAACTTTACTTGTTGTTCTGAAAGCACAGAATGATGCCCTGTAAAAAAATAAAGCTAAAGTTTAGGTGATGAACCATCTAGGGTTTCTGTTACTTGTTTTTTACCTAATACACCTCTGTCTTCCAGACACTCAGCATGTGAAGTTGTAAGACTTAAAAGTCTCTTGCATCTCACTATGTGTGCTTAAAGATATGATACTTACACTGGCTGCCCTATCACCTTACTTTGGTCTATTGAACTGAACAGTATGGAGCCCAGATGGTCTGCCTCTACACCAAAATATCTGCAAGATTACGCCTCTTGGATAAAGGTGCTATAAAACAAGAAGCATAGGGGATGAAAGCAAAAGACTTGTAGAAACAGGGTGGGGTTAAAGGGAGATTTAAGGTATAAGACCAGAAGAGTAAGGGAGTATCATTTCAGTTGCCAACAGGCTGCATATTGTTGATGAGAACCAGAAAGCTAGACAGTTTTCACAACAGGCTTTTGCTTCTTCCTGTCTATTTGTATGCAACACATCACATATGCATGCTCGTGGAGAAAGTGACCTTACACAAGGGAAGGCGAGAGTGAGCCCAATCACTGTGCTGCTCCAGGGCAGCCAATCCACAGCCAATGCCTTGTTGCTAAATTAAGCAACAGGCCAGGGTCTGAAGCAGACATGCACTCAGGGCTTCATAAATCAAATTTCCCTGCAGGAATAGAAGCTTACAGAGAAAAAGCAAATAATGCTCTTGCACACTCATTCATGCATTTCCAAAATGCAGTTCTGAACAGTTCGGAGCTATTAGTAAATAAATGTTGCAACAGATTTTTACTACATGATAACAGAGCACTTTCACTATCACTGAAATATTTACTGAAACTAAACAGCATTATGTGTGCAAAATCCAAATCTCATCTGTAGGAAAACTGAAACAGAAGCACTATAAATATTGGATCATCATTATCCATAATTGCAAAAGCTTTGAACTAAAGAAGAATTGAATCCTTCCACTTGCTGGGCTTGATTTAGCACTTCATTAGTCATATTTTGCACCAGTTACAGAGCTGCTTTGGAATTCAGCTGGAGTAGCACAGCAGTGAATAATGGGCATGCTTTATGGATGTAGTGTTTCTGGAATTGGAGATTTTAGGACTTCTAAGGTTAACTTCTACAGGGCTGCCAACCAGACACCACCTGAAGCTCCTCTCAAGGGAAGAATCTCAGCACTTTAATTTCTGTGGGTAAAATTTGAATGGTATGTTCAAGCTATCAAGTTGTCCTGCAGGGATTCTAGACCCATTCAAAGTTCTCAGCTGGAAAAGCTTTTGGTGAATGCTGTAAAGACACTTTCAATGACAGCCTGAAGAAAAGTCGCCAGGGCCCTGGAGCCTTCTGCCTGATTTCTGCAGGAAACCTTCCCACTTTCCCTGTTCAGCTGCTCTGTGACATATTGCAGTATTACCTATGTAGGAAGAGAGAAAGAGGTTTGGTAAAGCCTTTTACAAATATGTAGATACGGAATAGGGAACAGTGTGTGCTAAATGGGTCTACAGTCTCAATCACAAGCTATTCTCTTGTATGGTGGTCCACTCAGCCTTCCCAGGATGTTTTTTTTAAGGCCACTGATTTTTGTAAGTTCCCTGCTTCAATAGTAATCACCATGTCATAAGACCTATGAAATAATTTTTTTAATCTCTCAAACCTTGAAAAAGCTACCGTTCCTTTTTAATTACACCTTGGAGTATGGTCTTATTGTAAGAAGGGCATGCTTTTATTTATAGAAACTGAAAGACCCATTTCTTATTTCTGAAGCGGAACTGAGAAACAAATGGTTTACATATCAACGTTGAAAAGAGAAGTGCTAGAAACGCACTGGTATCTTATACATGACTTAAGTACAGTTCCACGACAGCTTTGGCCAAGTCTATAATGTGGAGGTTTCACTACTCTTCCCACATTTCCCTTGATGTGGCAGGGTGTCCCTACACACTTGTGGTGAGATGGTTTGGAGAGCTGGTATAGATAAAATTCTTAATTTGGAGAGAACTAGTTTTAGCCTGGATTAGCCCTCTGGTCCAGCTCATGGTCAAGGCAAGGGAGGGCTTATGCTGGCCTGGGGAGAGGCAGGGGTGTGCAGCTGTAGCTTAGACAGCAGGCAGGACTGTGGCCAGTGCAAACTGCCCTGAAACTACACTCCCACACATCCTTCTGGTAGCCCCTAAGCAAAGACTGGGTCTGTGGTCCCTCTGCCAAAGGATGAGGCCAAATATCATGGAGCAAACTCCACCTTATTGTATAAATTCACATATCCTCCACAACAGGATGATTGCATCCAAAGTGCTCTTGGGCAAGGACCTGTAGCATCCTACCTGCCAACCAGACATGTCCAGGAGCTGTTTGTTAGAGTGCTGGCTGGCACTGAAAAAATCACAAACTATATGAAGGCACGATAGTCTGGTCTAACAGGTTACATCAGCATGCCCCCTGGACCCTGCAGGAGCTTGAACTTTGCTAGATCAACATTAGTTCTCCAGCAAAAACATAGTCCAGCTGCATGCTCTGTATTTTATGAGCCCTCTGGGTTGCATGAGGATCAGAAAATCCATATAAAGGGAGAAAAACATTTTAGGTAACTGCCTTTTTTCCCCCTGCTGAATTCCCTCTACACCTTTATTTTGTGTGTCCAAAATGGCTGTCCTTGCTCCTGCATCATACAGGCAGGGAAAAGTCTGGAAGGAGACTGGGCTAGGTCTGAGCTAAGTGGCTATGGAAAGCAAGCATACTGCAATTCTCTGTGAAAACATGATTAAAATGAGTCAGTAAACAGCACATGGAGGGCAAGACAAAAATCCACACACTGCTGACTTATACGGAAAAACAAGGTGTTGATTACTCTACAAACACACTACATCTCTTTTGTATGACAGACTTGACATTGACTCATTCGTCTCCATTCACTTGATGCTTTTCTTTGACTTCTGAAGAGTCAGTAAGTTAAAGCTGGTACATCAAGGCTCAGCACATGCAAGAAGTTATTTGACAGAACTATACCTGTAAATGTTTCCAATTTGCCCACGTACAGATAAAACATTTCCTCAAAAAAAATAATTGACAGTGTAGACGAGGCCTTACTAGAACATACTGGGATGCTCAGTACTTCCCAGATGATCAGACGTTTGAAAACTGTATGTGCTCTAATGTTGTTGTGAGACGTTTCTAATCGTTGCTTTTTGCAGAGGATGGGGTGCTGAATTATTAGGGACTCAGTTCTGCTCCTTCTGGAATATTAAAAAATTCCCACTGAGTTTCAGAGAAGGAGCTGATTTTGTCTTGTCTCCTCCTAGCATGGGATGCATCTTCTTGCATCTTCTTTTCCTGTCAATACTCTCCCTTTACATGAGGCTAGCCTGTGCCAAGTAGTTAAAAACTTCTAAAAATTCTGAACTTCAGCTTTGGCCAATGTTTCAAAGGGCAGCATATCTAGCCTAATTCTATAAGGACTCATTCATGTCGTAGGAGCATCCCTGATATCAGAGACGTCTCAGCCTGTCATGCTGAAGGTGCCAAATCCTTCACAGTCACTTTGACTGAGTTTAGGTCATCCGTGCCATTTTCTTTGAAAAGTGAGGTACAATGTGACTCAAGGGACTGTGTGAAATGTCTGCCTCTTGCACCTGTTCCTGACCCTGCTCTCACACAGTAGAAAAACAGATCCAAATGTTATAAACCAGAAATAAGCAGAAGCATGTCTGCAGAACTGATGTCTAGGAGATAGAACAGCTGCAAAACATGGCAGCCAAGTCACTTTGGGGTGTAAAGCTATGGCAGGCCCACCCTGGTACCCTGCAATAGGAGGAGCATTTTCACACCTGTGCACAAGATGAAGAGGTGCACCCAGGCCTGGAGGGGCAGAAATGACAGGACCACCCAAAACACACCTGCAACCTGTGAGAGGCATGACTGCGCAGGAAGAAGGCACCTGGGCTCCTGGATTTGGAGCACAAGATGCTGTTTGTGGGGAATGTGTGCATCCTGAGGGAGAAACCTCCCAAACTTAGGGAGAATCCAATTTTTTCTGACAGAGGCTGGCTTTTCTAAGGAAGCCCAGCCTGGAGGTACTGACTTGACCCAATTGTATGTGCCCAAGGGTAAAGGGTATGTATGTCAAGACCTTTGTCATTTAAGAGAAGTCCTGATCAACACTGTGGTGTGCCTTAATGGAGGTTATCCAGCAGCATGGGGCAAGCAGGCAAGCATGTAGAGTGCAGATTTTCCTGTGCCCTGTCACTGCAATGGTTCGTATCTGTGATGTGGAGGGAGCTGCCTCTGGAGGTGGTGTGGTTAATCTGTGCAGTTGTGTAATACAAATGAACACAGGAGAGAATATTGCTTTCATTTCTTTAGCCTCTTCTCATCAATCTTGGTAAATAAATAGTTTCTTCCCTTCAGTTCACTTTTCTCTTAAGTAAATGAGACTAAAAAGAATCTGCCTCTGACTGTGCCCACCTCAACCTGAGTCCCTTAGCAATGCCACTGAGATCAGAGAAGCATAGCCAACCATTAAGCTAGAGTGAGAGTATGATGTGATCCAGCTCTGATTGCAATTTTTAATAAAAAGCCTCAGACTCTTTGATGGATTCTTCAATGTGATTGAGATATTCCTTTTTCTTCTATTCCCCGCCCCTATTTCAAGAGAACCATTCAGAGCATCGGTGATGCCCAATTTATTATTCTAGTTGTGAGTGATATCCTCTGTTAGCAGTGTAAGTCGCACCTGTTGCCCCTGGCAGAATTCTCAACAACTCTCCTGCTGCCTATTAAAGCAGTTTCATAAATAGACACACTTCATTAATATACACTTTTTAGAAGGCTAATTGAATTTTCCCAATATATCCCTCAGTAGCCATTGAATTATTTAGCTAATGCTGGATGTGTTCAAGCTCATGAGCAGTGATGCTGAAGCGTCACCAGTGGCTAAGTACAGGACGTGCTCTGCTTATGTGTTAGTTGAAATGCTTCAGAAGGCCATGCTTCTGAGAAACCAGGTGAAATAGGAAGTTCTTGTCAACATCATCTTGCTGTGACAGTGACTTGCTTGTGGGTCAAAAGACTTGTCATCTGATGAGAATCCATTGGGATAGAGAAAGGTAAATCTAGGCTGAGAAAGGAAGGAACAGCAATGGGGTTTATGTTCAAAACCCAGCATAGCATGCTGGAGAGAAGATGATATCCAGCAAAATGCATAGATTGCACTGTGACCATTGATAGACATCTTAACAACCCAAGACTTCCTTAGAAGTATTCTGCAATGATGATAAATTCAGTATCCACTTCACACACAGGTAATTAGCATAACTAGAAGTAAATGCAGAGAATCAGTGCAGGAGGGGAAAGGGAACCAGGAAAGTGTGAGAAAAAACCCAGCATGCAAGACAGGGACTGAGTTCAAAGATAAGCAGTATAGTCACTCTTGCTACATTAAAACTGAGACAGACAAATGCATGTCTGACAGAAATAAATTAAGAAGTTTATTCCACAGACTTCTTATCACTAGCAGAAAAGAGCTGCATTAACAATTGCACAAGGACTCTTAGCATGATCCAATGTGAGGTCCCAACAAATGTTTGCAAGGAACTCATAAATAGACTTGTGACCTTTCCTGGTGCAGGTAAAGCAGGAATTAACTTCTCTATCTTTTTTCACTTCCCTATCTGTCTATTCTAGTCCTGTGCTGGAGGGTACTGTGTGCAGAATGAAGTAAACATGAAGAAATATCTCCTTGAACCCCTGAGGCATTAGAGATTTTTTATTAAAGTCACAATAAAGTTGGCTTTAAGCATTGCATACTTTGGTCCCTCAGACCTGGGGATGGTAATTCTTGTCAGGAGCAACAGGTCACAGGAAGAAGTAACTTTCAGACTCTCAATGAGGATTTCCAGGGCGCATTTAGAAAATCCCCAGCAGTCTACCATTTATTCTAGGGTAAAGAATTCAGCTCACTCAAAAAAAAAAAAAAAAAAAAAAAAAAAAAAGAAGGGTTGAGTCAGAAGAACAGATACAGAAGTAAGTTTTCTCCATGTGTGACTCATTCATACTGCTCTTTAGCGAAGATCAATAGATTTTTAACATTTTTTCCTCTTGAAAGTATTAATTCTTTATATGCATAATAGGCAACTGCTAATGTGTACAAAGAGAGAATCCTACTGCCATTGGTAACAATGGCAAACATATTCATCTTAGTGGAAATTAATCCTGTTAAGACTTACATAAAAGTAAGACTTGCCAATACTGTCTTTAATAATTAAGAAAGTTTCTGTTTATCTTTGTCTGTGTTAAAGGTTGATGGTGTTCTGTGCTCAAAAGAAGTTACACAGGCAGAGTTTCTTCCAGATGACCTGCAAAGGATGAGGCTTTATTATCAATTGTATCGTCAAAATGGCTGTACACTATCTCTTGCAGGCTGCTGCCTTTGTGTCCATTATCATAAGCCACTTACAAGACTAGTCACAACCAAATTTCCTATGCTGAAGACAGTTCACAGGCTGCTTTTCCAATGAGCAATGTGACCCTTTCCAAAGAAGAGCAGGAATAATGTGAACCACATACTCTTACAAAACTGGGGACATCCCAATGGAAAAACTCTCTCTGATTTCAGGAATCTGAAGCAAAGTATTGGTGTTTCCTGGGAGCTGAAGCTGGGTATTTCTGCATATCCATGCAGGTTAAAAGGAATTGGAGCAAATCTGCAATGACTACAGCTGCAAATAACATTTGCCAAATACAAATAAATTCTTCAATGACATTGAAGATATTACCTCATCAAAGAATTCACTGCCTTAAAATACTCTGGTTTGAATAGTAAGCCATTCTCTAGTAAATTTAAATGGCCACAAGCCCTTCAAACATCATGATATTCTGTGGAGAATAGGGGTTGTATGGTAGTTATGTCAAAGTCAAGTGAACAATAGCAGCATCTTACCCATCCTTTGCAATCTGGCAGTTAGTACACTATAGCTTTATGGAGATAACTATAGCTTGACGTATATCTCTCACATACATAAGGTTACCCCACAGCTGAGTTTTTCTGTATGAGTCCCTTAACTACAATTATATTTCCCAGGGAGCAATGCAGTAAATCTTTTCATTGGGAACTGAGTAGCTTGTAAGAATGTCAAGTCATATTTATGGTTTTTCTCCCCTATAATGAGTGTAAGTGATTTATACTTAGGCAAAGAGCTGATATAAAAAGAACCCTAGATATTTCAGATTTGTTATCCCAGCAACATAAATGTACACTGTTTTGCTGGAAGTCAGAAACATGCTTTTTCTATGTATTCCAAAGAAGCAACACCAAGAGAGATTTAAAATTTACAGTTGTTTTTGAAAACTCAGAAATCTTTTTTTTCTAGCTGGACTTCCAGGCATCTTTGTAAGGTCCAGCCTGGTTCACGTCACTGCCTCATTCCCCTGCTCTTTACAGCTCTTAATACCCAGCAAAAGGAGGGGTAGCTTCATGACTACTTGAAGTTGCAGCCACCGGGGGATTTTTGCAGCAACCAGGGGCTGCTATATCTTGCATTGCCACCCTGTGGGTCCACAGATGTCCACTTAACCCAGAGCTTTCAGCTTCAGCCCATTATGACGGCTTCATGACTGCTGAGAACTGCAGGTCATAAATGACTTACTGGGTCATTTAGATCTGCTTTAAGGATTTCTCTATTGCTAAAGGCAAGTTCTTGTCCATTATAAATTGCCAGAGATTCATTGATTTCAGTTTACTGGTAATGATTGCTTCTTGCAGTACTACCAGTTGGCCTCACTTTGATGAAGATGCTGGCTCAGAGCACTCTGGCAGGAAAACTGGGTACAATTCTCTCATTTAAACCCAACATGCTTATATCTGGGGGACTGAGCATTAAAAAAGAAACAAACCCACAGGGAGTTCCAGCTAATTTGAAGCAAGCGGTCACACAGCATTAGAGTTAGGCATACAAAACCTTAGCCTAGAAAGAAATATATTTATATATCTGTGTTTGTGTATATAACCGCAGAAAGTGCTTTGCTGTTTTTCATCTATGATATGGAAGCAGTAGATGAAAGAGGGTTTTTGCCTTATTTTCTCACTACTTTAGCATCTGATTCAGCAACCACACGCAGGATCTGGCACCAGCTGAATGTGATGATGAGCAGGAGGGGCAGGACTAGTCCTAGGCCTCCCATTTTATAGTCATCTCATCAGGATGCCATCACAGAAGAGAAAAAGTGGCAGCCAACTCATAAGCATTTAGGACAAACAGGGGATAGGTGGGAGGGCAAAAGGTGCCATCACAGGAGGGCTGAGGTC
This sequence comes from Streptopelia decaocto, assembly GCF_964273445.1. NCBI lineage: Eukaryota > Metazoa > Chordata > Aves > Columbiformes > Columbidae > Streptopelia > Streptopelia decaocto. Next base: position 30,390,072 of record NC_138658.1, read on the forward strand.
ATTCCTAATGGGAGCATGGGGAAATGTGATCCAGTGGAGACTCATAAGGGTGAGACCTGTCTGTGTGATTAATAGCAGGGTCAGAGTAAAAAGAGGATTTTCTGGCCATTCTAGAGGTAGAAGACTGGGAGGAAATGGCAACTGGATTGAGGGAAAGCCCAGAGTGTTATGCTAGCTGGGAAAGAGTTCTGTGCTATTTGAGAAGGGAATATGGTGTCACTATCCCTTAATAGTCAGCAGCTGCTTCTTCAGAGCACAGCAGGAAAGATTTTGCCATGCTTGTTGTGCTGTCTGGGCAAATGGGTGATTTCCCTTTTCAAATCCCCAAGGCATAAGGCTGCTAACAGGACTGCTGCTGTGGGAATCTGAAAAAGATTCTCCCAATATAAAACCCAAACCACACCACTCTTGCAGTTCTTTGTTTATAACATTTCTGTTTCCTGGGAGACAGTGGAAATTAGTAACTTAGGACCATGATCCAGAGAAAGATAGGGCAAGAAGCTTCACAGGTAGGGAGACTGGTCAACCTTTCCCAGGGAGAATGGGGAAAAACAAGCTGTTCTGGTGGGACGAAGATATATGAAGTCTACAGCCTGAGCTGGATGGCTTCTCCCACATGTGCCTGGTGGGCAGGAATGTCAAAGCCCAAGACAATCTGTAAAACCTTTGTATCCATTAAAAAAGGTACAATTTTGTATATGCAGCAGATTTTGGGTAGTTTCTATTTCCAAATATCAAACCTGCAGCTTTTGTAAACAGTTGACTCGTGATATGGCTACCACTGTTTTTTTCTGTCTCCTATTGTTTCACACAATACTAGCTCTGAAAAAGCAAACCTAGGCTGAGTCCTCTCTGTCAGCTCTGCTGATCACAGTACTCATGTATATCCTATTCCACTGCAAGCTTGTTGAAGAAGAAAAAAAACTCTGAATCCCCAGCAGCCTGGTTTCACAGAGAGCTGTCTCCTTTTCTCCCAATAGCTCCAAATTCCGTCATTCTTGAGCACCTGCCCTGTGCTTATGGATTTCTTTTTGCAGCTGTCCTGGAAAGTAAAGAGAACCAAGGCTCTAAGAGTTTGGCTAACATCACAAAGGAGGTCTGTGGACATGCTCAAATGGGTATGAAATAATGTCAGAATCTAGTGCTCCATCCACTGAACCATTTCTGTCTTACTCATATTTAAATATATATATATATACATATATATATATTTCCCAAAGCACTTAAGCCAGCCTTAATCATTTGTTAGCTTACAGAAGGTTCATACCCAAATGCACGAGACATTCAGAGTTCTCCAGCTCCAAAACACTTCATATTCCTATGGCAATTGGGAATCTTCTGGTGATTAATTCATAGGCTGTAGCGAGGCCCACGTGTTTATCTTCACTAGATTGGTTCTAAAATATTTAGCCTCTCAAAAAGCCATTTAGGTAATTTGTTTCTGTTTGACCGCTGGGGGGAGTGGTGACTTGGAGTGGGGTTGGTTTTGATTTGGCCTTACCTCTGCTGTCTGAAGGAGAGAGATTTTATGATTCTTTCAACAGATTTATCTGGTATGATACACTGTAAAGTGCATTTGCATTCATGGCCAGGTGAGAAGATTAACTTCTTTTGAGAAAAGCTTCAATAATGTCTTCAAAAGCAGAGGTTAGAACATCTTTCCTGGTAGGAGATGCTTCATGTTTTACCAGTTCTAGAGGGAAAGGACAGCAGAGGTGACTGGGTCAGGCAGGCCAATGACAGCTTGGGACATAATTGGAAGAGGACAGGTTACTTAAGATTGGCCTGTGGAAATGGGATGTTTTGTAATTTAGCCCTGACATGGGATAAAAGGGGGATGTTACCCTGAGAATCTCTTTTGACTTGTCTTGAATATTGGGGAAAAGTAGCTTGCTAGCTTGCTGTTGTTGTTGTCGTTACAATCTTGTCACAGCAGTATTTAAACTGAACTTTCATAGAAAAGAAAAATTCCATAGCACAAAAGGACTAAAACATCACAACTCATATCTCACCTAGTATATGAGTATTCCAAGTCCTACGAAGTGTAGGAAGGCACACTGCTGGATTGCAGTTTAGCTTTGCAAATTGCCCCAAATGCACATTCATTCATTCGCTCATTCATAATGCTACTTATCCAATTCACTTTTAGATAACAAGGATCACACGTCCCCAGCCGACACTGAGCATGAGGGTTACTTAGCTCTGTGTAGCAACGTAAAGCTTAGCACATGTGATCAAAGACAAGGATGTGTGGTTGTGACTACTGGTAATGTGTACCTACTGAATATATTTTCTTGACACTGAGTTCTGGAGGAATATACTGAAAAGCAGAAATAACAAGTGTTAGTGGTTTTCAAATTAACAGCCTTTGAGAGCTGAGCTAAACTCATAGACCATCAGTTTCTGAGTTCAGAGTGCTGCTAATTAGTCAAAGCCTCTGTTGTAAAGCAATGTGACATTAAATTCCCATTAGATGTAGATGCAAAAATGACTTATTTTTTCCATGCTGAACACCATTCAAATATGTTATCAGCAGGCAAGGTAACATAAAATGACTAAACTTCATTTCAGTGTTTTTTCCCTGTGCCTTTTCCCAGGTTAACAGGAGTCTGAAGATTTTTTGGCTCAAATAGAAGATCAGGCTCTTCTGAAATTATTTTAAGGGATGTTGGCTTCAAAAGGACAGCAAAACTTTTGTTCACCTGCCATCTGTGACTTATTCCATCATTTTTGTCTTATCTACTGAAATAATTAAGAAATCATCTAGAAACTTCAGTGTTCGTTGTGTTGAACTCAAAGGCAATTTTTGGTACCCATACATTTCCCTAGTAATGACGAGAAAATATCTTCTTGCTCTGCAACTGTGAGACAGATATCTTCCAAATCACCCTGTAAATCACTAAACCTTGACTAGCTCATGTTGTGGAGGAATGTCCCAGATGCCAGAGGAAAAAACACCTTTAAAGAACATGCAGGCAAAGAATCTTACGACAACCACGCTGCTGCTCCTAGTGCTATTCACCAACAACCCAATGGATGTGTTTTTTGGCAGAACCTGCATGGGAAACAGTAGTGGTCTGTACTGCAGAAACCCACATCAAAATAATTTCCATGGGTTCACAGATTTTAAAAATGATGAAAATAAATAGAATGTAACTGTACATACCCCCAGTGGATCAATTCAGTCCTGGCTTGAATGAATCTTGTCTGTGGTGTTAGTGGCAAAGTTTGAATGGTCCGTGCAGCAAGGAAGGACTTTAAAAGGGGCAGTAAGCAAGAGTGGAAAATCAGCCTAAAAAGGATAAGGTGAGGAGAAACTCACAGGCAAACTTGTCCATTTGACTGAAGCTAAATGAATGTGAGGTCCATGGTGAGCCCTGTTCTGGAGGAGCCCCCAGGGAAGATGCAGCATGGCCATTTGGGCAGCCCTCTGAAGGGGGTGGCTGAGTCTGTAGATGAGGGTGTCCAGTATGAATGGTCTGAGCTGTTTACAGCATGTAGGAAAGCTTGAACAGAAAATAATCCTGAGAAAGAAAAGACAGGGCCTGACCTACTTTAAATTGAAGAACTGGAAAATGAGTTGATTTGATCAAGTGGAGATAGTTACTTCTGCAGTAAAAACAAACAAACAAACAGCTTTTTGAAAATATCAAGTTCAGCTTCTAGAAACAACTACACTGAGCACAACTGAACTACAACTAAGCTTTTTTAGCCAAAGACATAGTTTCTATTTATTCAGATAAACAGAGCAATTATTACCTGTTTCTGATACCAGTAATGTTATTAAACAAAGTGCTTAGCACGAGATGTAACAGATGCATGAAAAGGATGAAAAATTTGAAATAATCTACTTCCTTATTTTAGACAAAACAACATAATAGATAGATGACTGATTGATATATAGATGATGATAGGTACAGCAACACGAAGAATGGCCAAGAGAAATCAGATTTATATATACATATAATTCAGGAATAATGGGTGCACAGGCAAATTTGAAGATGATAATCAGAAATGTTGCTTTACAATGCATAGTTGCATCACAGACAGTTGAGACCATATCTCAGTAGGATTCTGGTGAAAATTAGAGCAGGAAGTGCAGGAAATAGAAACATCTGATTTTTTATTTTATTAGCTGTGTGGAATGAATGTAAAGCTTTCTCTTCCAATGCAGTCCTGATGTCTTTAGAGATCATATTGACAGGTGATTTCATTCAAGGTATTTTTTTTTTCTTTTTGAGCATCTGGTTCTAGACTGACCTATAGTACATGTAGTTGTCCTGGGTTTTATTATATTCTGTATATTTAAACCAGAGCCTCTGCTCCTCTTCAGTTCTTTTGTCTTCATCTCCACCCTCTGCTGTTCATGGTACTTACTCTCCATGCCTACACCTATCATTTATCTATTCACATTGCAGCATCTGTAAGACCTGCTTTTCACCTTGCCTGTTGTATGAATCAGCATAAAATCCAAGTTGTAAGGAGCCATAAACAGCCTTGGTAGTGGTCTAGGGAATTATTCATTTGGAAGCATGAGAAGTTCCCATCTTGTGCAACAACATGTGAAAGTAGCTGCAGTGGCCCTGTCAAAGGATGTTCCCCTCTGGAATAACACTGTACACAGCCAAAGAAGTAGGCAGAAATGGACTCACAATTAGAGCAGTTTCTTAAACTCAGTACAAATGTACAAGCTGTAGAGCGGTCCCCATGAAGGAACTCTATTGGGAAAGTATTTCATTTACATATACTTTCAGCACTCACAACCACTTCCTAAAAGAATCCTTGGCTGATTTTCTTTTTTCCTGAAATTATGAAAATGCCAAAGGCTTTTGATATATACAATCAATATAATTTAAGCAGAGAAAGGGCTCTGAATCCAGAGACATCATGTGACTGATACCGCATTAGCTTAATTTATTGTTGGCAGTGGTTGTATGAGCAGATAGGTTTTCCAGTCATATTAGTTTACATCATTATGGTTTAATATGCACCAAAATACCATGTAGTGACTACGTAATAAATCAGCTCATTATGTCTATAATCATTACGATTATGTGTTGTTCCAGATCTCTGTTTTGTTGACATAAAAGGAGGTAAACAGTATAAATTACTGACTCATCAAATGGTTTGTTTTATTTTGTTGAGAATGGAAAAGATTATTTTTTGTGTGGCCTGTTTCATATTTAGAATCACAGTAATGAATATATAGAATATGTGTTATATGGGAATAACAGAATATGACATTAATCATACACAAATGTACTATATAGACACTACAGGTGAAAACATGTGTGTCACAATACGTTGACCAAAGATTCCCATCATACCAGAGGAATGACCGACTACTAGAGGTTGGAAGGGACGTCTGAAGGTCATGTGGTCCAACCCCTCCTGCTCAAGCAGGGTGACCTAGAGCAGGCTTTCTGGGACCATGTGAATACTTTCAAGGATGGAGACTCCACAGCCTCTCTGGGAAACTATGCCAGTGCTTGATCACCCTCACAGCAAAGCTGCCTTCCAGACAGTTGGCACCAGCATGTACAAGTGCCTGGGGTTATTCCTCCACAGGCACAGGTGTTTGCACTTCCCCATGCTGAAATGCTCCAGGTTGCTGACAGCCAATTTCTCCAGCCTGTTGAGGTCCTTCTGGATGGTAACACAATCCTCTGATGTATCAGCCACTCCTACCAGATCTGTGTCAACAGCAAAGTTGCTGAGGGTGCACTCATTTATGACCATCCAGATCATACATGAGGATGTTTAACAATATTAACCCAGTCTTCACCACTGGGGTACACCACTAATGACTGGCCTATAACTAGACTTCCTTCCACTGATCATCACATGGCCATTCAGCCACTGTTTAATCTGCCTCACTATCTGCTCATCCAGCTCGTACTTTATCAGCTTCTCTATGAGAATCTTAGGGGAGTCACTGTCAAACATCTTCCTGAAGTCTAGGTAGACAACAATCACTGCTCTTTCCTCATCTCCCAAGACAGTAATTTCACCATACAAGTTTGTCAAGTTGGTCAAGTTTCACCTGACAAAGGCATGTTGGCTTCTCACAATGACTTTCTGATCCTTTGTGTGCCTGGAAATTGTTTCCAGGATTAGCTGCCCCATCCCCTTCCAAAGACTGAGGTGACGCTTACTGGCCTGTGTCCTTCTTCCTGCCCTTCTTGAAGATAGGAGTGACATTTGTTTTCCTTCAGTCTTCACAAAATTTCCCAGTCACCATGATCATTTGAAGATAACTAAGAGTGGTTCTTCAATTAGATCAGCCAGCTCCCCTAGCAGGTGTGAGTGCATATCATCAGGGCCCATGGACTTGTGTATGCCCAGCCAGCTTGAGTATTCTCTAACCTGATCCTCATCAACCAACACTATGTCTTTCTTGCTCCAGACTTCCCCTGGTCTCTGGGACCTGGGACAGTCTTGCTATTAAAGACTGAGGTGAAGAAGGCATTCTTATAGCCTTTTCTATGTCCTTTGTAACCAGGTCTCTCATCTTGTTCAGCAAATGGGTCCACATTTTCCCTAGTCTTCTTTTTGTTACCTATGTACCCATAGAAGCCCTTCTTGTTGTCTTTGACACTCCTAGTCTGATTCAACTCTAGTTGGGCTTTAGTTTTCTTGACTTCACTCCTGGATGCTCTGACAATGTATCTGTATTCTGCTCAGATTACCCGTCCTTACTTGCCCCCTCTGTCTCCTTCCTTTTTATGCCTGAGTTTGGTCAGGAGCTCCTTGTTCATCCACACAGGCCTCCCAGCATTTTTGCTGACTTCCTCCTCACTGGGATGGGCTGCTCTTGAGCCTGGAGGAGGTGATGCTTGAATATTAACCAGCTTTCTTGGGCCCTTCTTCCCTCCAGGGCTTTATCCCATGGGACTCTTCCAAACAGATCTTTGATGATGCCAAACTCTGCTCCCCTGAAGTTCAAGGTTGTGAGATTGTTTCTCAGCCTCCTCCCTCCCTTCAGGATCCCAATCTCCACCATCTCATTGTCACTGCAGCCAAAGCTGCCTTTGACGTTCACATCCTAAGTAAGCCCCTCCTTGTTGTTTGGACCCCCACTGGATCCTCTGTCACTTGGGTGAAGAAGTTGATCCACTCTAAGAACCTCCAGGATTGCCTATGCCCTGGTGTTGCCCATGATGACCTTCACAGCACAGAAGCAAAAACTGTCAAGAGATGCCTAATGAGGGCCAAAGGCATTTTCACAATGCTGTAGGAATTTACATCCTTACATATTATCCACTGAATTTGACATAGCTGCCTGAGGTACAGCAACTAGCATAGGGATTCATAGCATTTTAGAACCACCATGAAATGGAAAAACTCCAAAACTGGAAAAACACTCCAAATACTGAGTTCACTCTCCATGGCATACTGTTTGTTCCATGCGGTTTTCTTTATATCCATTTTTATTTTTGTAAAGACCATAATGTTTAAGGGAAACATTATTGAAGGAAATATGACCAACAGAACCTATTCTTTCTAGCCATAAGCTGTGTTACCAGTCCAAGTCAAATGTTCCAGGAGTGTTACCACTGTAGCTGAACTGCACATCCACTGGTGAGGTGCCCAGTGAAGCCCATTAGCTATGTGAGAGGTAAAAGGAGAGGGAGATGCTGTGTAACACGTGGAATGAATATTTGCTCTGCTCTGCTGGTTATATGGAAAGAGCATGATCACAAAACACACACATCACGTCACCTTGTGTATGGTTTTCTTCCTTGATATATTTGTCTCTAATGGTACAGCTGCTGACTGCAGCTGCCATACCAAAGGATACATACCCATCTTGGCTCATCTCCCGGTCCAAAGTGAACGTGTTCATCCAGTCATTCACTTGTTTTTCACATTAATGGGAAGCAAAGGTGTAAGTGCCTCCACAAAACTATAAATGTTAAATTATTGTATTGACAAGTTTGCTCTTCATTGCTCTTTTCAGCTCAATCTTCAGCTGGAGATTTACCTGAGAAAAGTTTTGCTTTTCGTTACTTTTTGAGGTATTGGTAACTCCTTTTCCTAAAGAGGGCACGAAAGATGCTGCATTAAGAAAAGGTTTCTACAGAATTTAAATTTGCTGCCAATGTCATCAAAACTGAAAATGTATTGAGAAAGATGGTAGAAATTAAATAAACAGCAGGCTTAATCCACACCAACATAAATTTGCATATTGCTACTACTATGCTAGTTACGCCAGCTACACATCTTCTCAACACGTTATACCACCACTCATTTTAAAAAGTCATCAGCTCTGGGTTTTTTCAGCTACGGTAAAGGACTTTCCTTTTCCAGATGGTGATATAGTTTGAAGATGAGATTTTAAAACATTCTATGAGAATCTTCAAAGGCACTGAAGAAGTGTGGTTGTAATTTCTAACTGTTGATTGTATTCTGGCAGCTCCTAGAAAATCCACACTCCTGTTGCCCAGAGCTCTGACCTAATACATATCAAAAGATAATCCCTCTACAATTAAATCTATGCTTTCATCCTGGTCAATACTAGCAAGTTAAAAAGGTTTAATTTTTTATCATTATTGATATTATTGAGACCTATGCACACTCTTAATTTTAAGCATTTTAAGCATGACTTTAGTAAGTGCTAAGCATGGTACTTAAAGCTAAGCAACCATCTATGAGCTGCCCTAGGTATGAATGCCTTTCTGCATTAGGGCTTGCAAAAAGTTAACATAAAACAAATGTCTATAGCTGGAGATCGAAGCAGACAAAAGGACGAGGAAAAATACTTGTAAATTGGCCATGACTCATGGGTGATTAAGGAAATTAGTTAAGAATTCAGGTAAATAAACCAGAATAATCTGAATACCGGGTTTGCATGGATATGGTAACACGGTGAGATACGATGACTTCTTTAGACTATCAGGACAGCAGCTAGTGGACTTCAGAGCTTATAGCAGGGTTTAGAAAATGATTGAGAGATCTGTAACACCAATATTGCTTGATGTACCAAATGAAACAGTTCTATAGTAGGCTGTGTTTCAGGGAAGAGAAAAGGACATAGGGGGAAAAACAGGTATGTGAGAAGGGTTTATAAATAAAGTGGCCATGCACTGGGTGTATGTGTGCACTTTACAACCTTAATCAATTTCTGCAATGATCTGAGTCTGATGTCTCTTCTCAGCTTTCCTAGATCATCACTGCATTTGGAAATGAAAGTATCCATGCCCTGTTGGGCATGGGGAAGAGATTATTAGTTGAGCTGTATTTCAGTCATATTACCATCTCTGTTCCTCTTGGATTTCTTGTGGATCAGACAATAAGAAGTACACCCAGTGCTCAGCCATGACTGCTGAGAGCAGCATGGGGATTCTCAGCAATGCTGTACAGACAGAAGGAAATGTTTATCTGAACTCAGCAGGAAAACATTTGGTCACTAGTTTTGAAGGGCAAAGGCATGGAGGGGCTTGGAACAAACAAAGCTCTCAACCCCTCTTTTTTTTTGCCTCAGAATTAGAGGTGCTCCTTTTCCACCAGGTGCTGGGTTTGAGTTCTCCACATGCTCTGAAGGTGCTTCACCTAAAGTTGGAAAGGCACAATAGTTCATAGGAAAATTTCCCAGCCTTTCCAGCTGGATGTATATGACCTTATTGCTGTGACTTTCAAGACTGGATGGTCAACCACCTCTCTTACTTGCCTTTAAAAATCCTACCATGTTTCTACTTCAATTAATCTCGAAGTTGGCTTCCCAAGAAGAGGAAAGTATTACCTATAAATACTAAAACAGTTGAATTTCCTTGCTTTGCAAATAGTTTCAGAGCCAAGTTAAGGGCTGCCTGGAAACAAACCTGATTCTCCCCTTTCTGTGACAGGTTATTTCTTCTTGGGCAGAGAAGGTTGCTGTTGAAGTGAATGGCATTAATATTTTTTCAGTCACCTGGAAATGGAGAGAAAAACACAAAAAGGTAAAGATGGCAGTGGAGTGTTAAAGCTACATGAAAGGACAGAAGACACTTGGCTAGCTTGCAGAATTAACTGAGTCAATTGGCTGAGTGCCAAGACTGTGATTTTAGTATCTCAGGCTAAGAAGGGTATTGTTAACAGAAAGGATGTCATTTAAGAATGCAGATAAGGAATCCTATGTTTAGGAAAGTTTAGGAAAACTGCACTAACTGTAACTGTTTCTTGGTGAGCAGCCCCTGAGGTTCTGTGAAGTCCTTGCAGCAGCAAGGTCTGTGAGTGCCTATTGCTACCTCTGCATAAAAGCACATTTTTGACAAAAGAAATTTCATCACCCAGCCTTTCTTCTTCTTTAACAAAATAAGGGAAGTTTCACTGTAGTAATGTTAATGGCAGCAGGATTAATTCTAGGAAGTCTGGCAATGTTTCTTTTAAAATAGGTCATTTAGCAGAATAATGAAGAAGAGTTGAACACTGATTCTGTTTGCCAACCTTATCCTTATATTCCTGACTCAGACTTGACCAGGATGAGGACTGGGCTCTATACAGCCCTCAAGAGCATGAAAAAAAAAGTAGCGAGATTGTAAAGAGAAAAAAGTAAATAAGAGCTACTGGGAACCCCGGAGTGAGCTAGTGCTGTAAATCTTTCTATTTTCTTGATAAAGTTGGATGCTCTCTCTACTCTCCCTCCCTCCAGAGAAGTTCCTTTGTGTTTGGTATATTCAGGGTCTTAAGATAACTGCGAATTTGATTTTGGTGTATGTGAAAAAGTGGTTATTGTTGGTCATTACTGAAAATACCTCTTGAATTTTCCATGGTTAAATAACTATCAGAAAGCCACATTCAGGAATGACTATTACATAAATATGTGCTGATCTTAGAGGCCACCACTGGAGATGAAATTACATATGCCATGGTAGGCAATGTAAGACATTTTTCATGATCATTTAACCCATGAGTCAAAGAGATTTAGGATCAATAACTGAGCCTGAGGGTGTTTTCCAGAGCAGTGAATAAAATATGGGTCCATTCATATGGATCAAGGGAATATGATTCATTGATGTTTGTGATGATTAGAGATAAAAATTATTTTATGTCCTCTAGCTGACTGTTCTTTCCCCCCCGCAATATTTTCCATGTTGCAACAGAGTTCTTGCAGCCTGTCCTCCAGTTTTGGAAATCCTGCTTCTATTAGTCTGTTAAAAGAGTTGAAATCTTCCCAGTTGTAAACCTGTGCTTGACTTGAATCATCAGGCACTGCAGAACCATTTCCTGTGACTGCAGCAAAGATAAAAATTCCACACTGGTAGGAATAAACCGAAATTAGAGCAAAGAATTCCAGACAATTATGAGTCCTAACCCAAAATGTCGTTTGCTGCTAATATTTTTGCTTGGATCTATTTTTGATGGCTTGCTGGAGGGGCAGTGCTTCACACAGAAAGCCGAACTTGCCTATCAGAAACAACAATCCAAACGGAAAACATGACAAGAGCTGCACTGCAATTCCCCATGCAAATTTGCGCAACTCCGCAAGCAAGCGGCTCATTAGGTGCCTAGGTAGCTATCTGCTGACACGCTTCCTCAGCTGCCCTACGTGGGACTAGCAGAAGTGGACGGAATTAGTGGATTTGGGATGTGCCGTGAAGAAGCTTAGCGTGTAGTTTTGATTTAGGAGATGGAAAGAACCGGCTCGTAGAGGAGGTTATGCAGAGCAATCTCCTGCGCACCGTCGGAGCTCTGGCACGGCTGCCGAGGGGTCCGAGGGCCCCCTCCTCATCCCCGTGTCCCTGATGGAGCGCAGGAGCCTTCATCTCCCGACCTATAAAAGCCAGTCGAGGCCCCTGGTGGGGTTGGCCTGAGCTGGAGATGCCTCCCTGGAAGCAGGTACCTGCCCGCGCCCTCCGCAGTTGAGAGGGCTTGAGCCGAGGAGCAGGGGCTAAGCACCGACGCGGAGGTTGCGAGGTGACTTCGCCGCTGGCCGGGGTCCCCTCGCCGCCCCCCGAGAGCTGCTCCGCTCTCCCTGCGGCCGCGGGGGGGAGCCCGGCCCGGCGCCGCAGCCCGGGCGCACCCCGCCTCCCCAAGCCAGTTGCCAGCCGCAGCTGCTAGCGGCCGGGAGGCGCCGCCGACCGCTCGGCACGACTGCCCGGGCAGCGGCGCAGGCTGGCCGGGACTAGTCTGCTTGAGCAGCCTACAGCCGCTGCCTCTTCGTAGTAGGCACGAATCACCTCCCCCCTGCCCCCCGCGGCGGGGAGGGTCACCCCAGCGGAGCTCTCCTCTCCTCTCCTCCCTCCGCCCGCCCTCCTCCTCCGCCGCTGCACACCCCGAGGAAGGGCTTGTTTTCCTGCCTGGATGATGAATCTCTCCGCAAGGTCATCCCTGCCCGCGGCGTCCGCGCGTCCGCGGCTCCCCGGGCGCCGCCGCGGAGGTAAGGGGCGGGGGTAGCGAAGGGGTCGTAAGCACCTCCACACCTTCCCACCAGCAAGTTTTTTCAGCGCTGGAGAGGAGCGGGGTGGATGCGGGGGCAGGTGCCCGGCACGGCAGGGTGGCGAGGCGGGGGGCTGCCTCATCCGGCCGGCCTTGTCTGGCCCAGGGTGCTGGGTGGGCTGAGCCGTGCCCGTGAAGCGCGCCTCGAGGAGCCGGGGAGGGGGGGGGGCCGCTTGACCCCGCCACGCCAAGCGGACACCCAGGGGTGGGGGTGGCCGGGCCGGGTCAGCCCCAAAGGGGCCTCTCGGGTCCTCTGCTGGTTTTTACCGGCGCCTGGAAGCGGGCCGGGCTCCGCCGTGGCCGGAGCGCGGAAAACTTAAAAGCAAAAATAAAAAGAAGGTGTCCCCCCGCGCCCGAGCCGGGCTGGGGGGGATGCGCGGCGCGGTCACCACGGCAGCGGTGCGGTCGCCACGGCAACGTGGCGGCGGCCCGCGGCCGCGGTGTCGCAGCGCGGAAGGTGCCCCGGCGGTCGCCGCCGCGGGGGGCAGCCCAGGCCCCCCGCCGCCCTGGCGTAGCTTCACGGTGAAGGGGCGTCCTTCCGGCCCACCCCGCGCCCGCTTCTGCGGCCTCCCCCATGGCGAAGCCAGACGACGACAGGCGTGCAGACGTACCGATGGACCCCCTGACGGTTGCCTCCGAAGCCCGGGGCTTCCGAAACCGCGGTCTCGGGGGTGCTGAGCTGAGAGCGGGAGGGTGGTCCGCTCTGGTTGCGAGCTGGGGTGCACCTGGTGATGCTCCCCCGCGTTAGCGTTGCACAGCCAGTTCACTAGAGGCACGTTGAGCAACCTGGGTTGGGGTGTTAGGGCCAGTCATAAATCCCGGACGGGCCTTTTTGTTTGAACTGCTGAAGTCGGTGGCAAAACTGCAGATGATCTTGCCAGCTCCCAGTCTGTGACGTGTTGTCCACAGGTCAGCCTGGGTTTTGTGCCCCACACAGGCCTTTGCTTCATTAATACTTTTTTCCTTCATCCTTTTTATCTCAGGAGAAGCTAATAATGCTGCTGGTCGATTGATTTATTAGAGTCATAAGGAATTTTTACAATCCCATAGTCTAACCTCTTTCATGATATAAAGCACAGACTATTCTCCAATGAGTCTGAGGTCCAGCCCACCAGCCTCTTCAAACAGTCTTGATTTAATGATTTCCAATGATAGGGAATTAACTACATTCTTGGGTAACTGGCTCTGATCAATAATCTCCTTGTTAAATGTTTGCATCTTTTTTTCCACTTTGAACTTTTCTGACTTCATCTTCTAGCTACTGGATCTCGTAAAGTCTTTGTTAAATATCTATTTAGTTTCAGATCGTTTCTCTCTGCTCAAGTATTTAAGCGCAGTAATTGAATAGCCACTTAACATTGTCTCTGATGAGATAAATAGACTGGACTCCTTTGGTCTCTCCCTAGAACTCAGCTGCTCCCCAGGAGAAGGCTTGGCCAGTCTTCTCCAAGCCCCCACTGTTGTCTTCCTGGCCACCAGCACTGCACAGTGATTCCAGGAAGGCTCTCATTAATGTCACGTGTGGAGATAGTAATCTCATGCTCAGTATTCCCCTGTCTATTCTTCCAATGGTACGAACTTTTCTTTCCCACGGCTTCGCGGTGGGAACTTCTGTTAGTTCCCTGCATTTCTTTGTGAGCCAGGGTTTTCTCAGAAGCTGTTTGCTTTTCCTGTAAGGGGCATTTAAATTAAATCTTCCTACATACATAACTTTGGATCTGCCTATATTAAATGGACTTTTCCCTCCTCTTATCACTTCCAGGGAGTCTGCAGCTCAGAAATTATGATAGAGCTCTAGTGTTTCTCCCTTTAGAAGTCCGCTGACTTTTTTTCCTGGGACCTCCATGCTAAAACTATATTTCTTCTTCTTGGCAGTGTTGGTGCCAGATGACCTTAAAGTTATTTGAAGTTTACTGGGGAGAAATTATACTGAGTAATATACAAACTGCAAACTGAAAGTGATCATTACTGTGAATTGGTTTTATAACTGCTTTCATTCAGCTCTGCCTCGGAGTGTTGGTGAGAAAGAGATTTGCTTTCCTGTTTTAGAGAACTGTAAATTCCACTGCTGGGTATGACATCTAGGCTGATACATATATTGTCATAATATTGTGAATCTTTAACTTGAATTTTGTGAGTTTTACTTACACTGAAGTGTGCTTAAGCCTGAATTTAAAGCTCTCTTTAGAAAGCGCAGTGTCTGAGAGTATGGGCCAGTGGTGGTTGTTTTTGACAGGATATTGTCAGGTTTTCCAGTGGCATGTAGCAGACTGAAAGGATGAGACTGAGTAGTCTGAAGGCACCTGCTGTGGGAGATGGTACAAAATAATGAAGATGTTTGAAGTGGGCTTTTTGGTTGAGGTTGGCTTGGTTTGGTCTTTGGAGGGGGAGTGTTTTTTTTGTAACCACATTGACTTACCCTGTCTAAGAACTTAATGTCTGCTGAGGGAGGGTGATGTAAGAAAGGTCCAAAAATTAAAGATCTTGCCTGTACATGCAGACCATCATCCCATGAGGGAGGTAATTATCCTTGTCAGTAAGGTTTGTTTGCATGAATGAAGATAGCAGGTTTCAGCCTGTAGAATGACCTTTAGAATGTCTTCAAAGTGTTACAATTAAGAAAAAATACATTCTGGTCGTGTAATGACTTAAGTGTCAGGACAATGATATTTCTCAAAATTTCACACAGGCTTTTCTGTTTTCCTCCTCGAGTTCCTGAAAATATGTCTATATAAATGATTGCACTAAGTATAAATAGTGATGGATTAATGGGGTACCCTTAAAAGGTCTGAAAATCCTTACTGAGATCAGATATTGTGTCTGATTGAATAGAGTGACCCTATGAGCTCTAGAATTGTGGTGAATTTGCTATAGCTGGTGTCAGCATCTTAGTAATTGTTTATTATGCGTATAATTGTATATCCCGCCAACATGAAAGTTTACTACCCGGGAGGTAGCTTCCCCCATCAATTAAAACTTAGCTTCTGTCCCTCAAGCTGGGTTAGTTTCTCTGATTTTTTTTTTTTTTTTCTTTTTCTTTCAACCTATGCTTTCCCTTCTCAAGGTTGCATCTTTAACTCCTTTTGCAATCAGAAGAGCATGTATATCTTCATATCTTTCCATAGGGTGACTGGTCCCAAACATATCCATTCTTGAGTCACGATGACCATCCTGGGTCAGCCTAGCTTTATGAACTGTGGCTGTTAATTAATTTGACAAGGTCAGGACAGACAGACGGTAGTATTCTTATGAGTCTCAAACTTACAGTGTCAGCTGAAGACTGTTCAGCAAGTGCTGGGTTAGAGTTAGGTGGATTTCATTAGCAAAATATGTTGTCAGTAGTAAAATCTGTCAGTTTTGAGTACTACAACTATTACTGCCAACTTTATTTTTAACAGCATTAACTCCCTCTACCAGATGCAGTCAAAGGTAAGGAGAACCTGGTTATATTAAGAACAACATCCTGCATCTGATTTGTTTGTGAAATCATCACTAATGTAGGAGTAAGCTGCTCGTAGTCTTACAGCTACAGACAGAGCAAAATTTTGTAACTTGTATAACTGTGCTTCTAGCAACACATCGTTTCTTAATTTATAACACCTATACTAAAGGCAGAGATGGGATAAAGGCTGAATCTGTTGCCTTTGTGGATCCAAGAGCAAGCCTGGATTAACAGGTGAAACTAGATAATAACGTGTAAAGATTTCATAGCTGATAAAACCTTTATACCTGCCTTACAGAGTTATGAACTGTTTCTAATTGTGCAAAATTATTTTAAATTATTTTTGCCATTATTGTCAGTACTTTGATGTTATTTAGGAAGATTAGAAATGTAACAAAAGTAGTCCAGGATTGTTTCAGTATTAACCTCAGATACAACTTTGGTGCCCAGTTATGTAAGCATCGATACTATGTGACAAGATGTCTAAACTGATTCCATATTTCAGGGGTGTATTTATACAGTCCTAAAATTACATTCAGCCCTTTGAAAGCAACCGCGGGGCTGATGTGGGCCCCAGTGAAAATTAGTTTGACACTCCTGTCATATTTGGTCTTATACATTGGATCACTTAGGTAAACATCACCTTCTTGAGAGTCAAAACAAAGCAAAGATTCATAACATTTACTGTGGGAAAACAAGTTCTGTATATATTCTGAATAAAGTTAAATTACCTTCCAGTAGGAAAAGCTTTGAGAATTTATCTGAGTATGGTTTACTTTTGCAAACAGTAAAAGTAGAAAAGGGCTACATATATCTGTTTTATTATATACTTGGACCTTGAACTCAGTTATAGAAACAAAGACTTGCAGTGATTTAATTTTTAATCACAGATGATCAGTTACTTATTAGAGTTGAGTGATTTGTTTCTTGGAGTCCATGCCTAAGAATTTGCTTTTGTAAATTGGCAGCAGATCTGTAAGGGCAGGTGTGAGTAAATATGGAAAAAATGCAACACCAACACTTGGAACTCCATGCAGGGTGTGAGGGAGAAGGGAAAGGGCAAAGTGGAGACCAAAGGCGTAACAACTAGGGAACAACCTAGTACCATGTTGCCCCCCGGTTTGTCCTCTGTTATCAGTGGACACGTATTTCGGGAAAATAATCTAAGTGGAGGGAAGAATGCCAGCAGTCACAAATACTACAATAAGGCATGTCCACAGAGGACAGACTGAATTCTTCTTTTTTTCACCCATCTCTAACTCCATGATCCTGTGTTACAAAACCTAGGGGCAGGTAAGGAAGTTGTTACCACAGATCATATCAGCCAGACATCCAGGGAGATCCTGTTATTTTTGGAGTGATCCAGGAGCAACATAAACACACACCCCAGTCCTTTGTGGAACTATTAGTATCTGTACTACTAGCACCTCTGCATACCATTAGTATCTGTATCTAACATAGTGGAGACCAGCTCTAAGCTCAGACTCAAAGCTTGTATCACTTGCAAATGACCACAGTTCACTTTCCAAGCTAGGTTATATCACTGTCTAGCTTTGGAGATGAAAATACTCTGCTGAGTGGAAAAGAAATTTTTTTTAGAATGGGATCATAAGAAGAATGTATCCTGAGCTATTTCTTGTCCTCCGTCTCAGGCAACCTTCACAGTCACTACTAAGGAAGCAAACTCAAATGTGATAAAAGATAGGAAGCGCATTGCTAGATGGGAATCTTCTCTGCAGTCTGGTGAACTTCAGGTCCAGAAAGTGGCAGCATTGCTAAGTTTAATTCGTATTGTCTGTGTATTGACTGTAGTTACATAGTAATGATATAGGCACTCTTATGTGTGTGCCTATACATTAATGCACACACACAAATGGGGCAAGGGCGATGTTCTCTGAAGGGCTGGTAGTCTAGCAAAGTCTGGCAAGAGCTAACAAAGCTACCTCAGTAGTTCAGTAAGCTACAACTAGGTGTTTGTTCAACTGAAGCACATATGAGGACTGAGGTGACTAGTGTACAAAAGCTTGCTTGAAAAGAGCCTGCAATCAGAAGTAATGTATACTTATTGTCTGAAAAAAACAATACAAATATCATAGGCAGAAAGTGGTGGTTGAACATTCAGCTTTGGCAGGTCTTATTATTTGCCCTTTTGTCTCACCTTTTTTTTTTTTTTTTTTTCTGCTAAAAGGACCAGGTGTTTGAAATAGTCTTAAAAAGTAATCAGTGTATCCTTGAATTCTCTCTGTGACACCTGTTTCTTGAGATTGTGCTGTAGCTCAGTGATTATAATTAATATTGTCAGCTCTTCACAATCATGCAATTATTACTAGTTGCTGATTTGTCCCAAAAAATAGAATGGTTTGCTATGTGTATATGTATGCATATGTGGTTGGTTGTTTTTTGTTTTTGTTTTTTCTTTTGGAAAAATTGGACAAATATTGATTACAGTGATCGGGATCCGAGATTGCATTCTAGTGGTGAAATTTTTTTTTCCCGGTGATGCTTATGTGCAAATAACCCAAAAGCTCTGTTTTTAAAAGGCAAGTAAAAAAAAAAAACCCAAAAAAACAAAAAAGCAAAATGAAACAAAGTGCTGTGCAATTATTTTTATTGCTCTGCATGCAAAAATACAACAAGAACACAAAAAGACATGAACATTGTGCTACATTATGACTAATCTTAAAAGGATACTATAAAAAGCAATGGCTTTTCTCAATTGATGGCAGTGAAGTCAGTCAAGATTTAATTCAGAAATTTTCCAGTGGCTCCAGGGCCCCCTTTTTACATGCAAGACTAGAGAGGCTGCTCCATGGAAAAGTCACAAGAAATCTAAGAAAATCAGTCAAGGTGTTATTATGGCAACGACAGGAATTTCCAATGCGAGATAACAAAGCATCTGATGTTACCTTAAATTTGTGTAAAGAGGAGTCAATTCATTAACATTTGTGTACAAAACAAATAAAAATATTACGTGGTCAGGCATAGATTTCAGATGGATGGATTTGTCCTTTGGTGGGTGGAACAATAAAGGAAACAAACAGTAGACTGGTTACTAAGTTGATTTTACACAGTTCCGGGAAGAGGCAAGTGTTCCTGTTGGTAGAGGGTAGAGCCAGAGCGTGTTTTTTCTGGTACTGATGTGGGGTCTGTCAGCTCAGGGGTGAGCAGAGTCCTGTAACCTACAGCCAGACTGACTGAAAGTGATTTTCTACTCTTGGGCAGCCATTTTGCTGTAAAGAAACTGCAAAACACGTTGAAGTCCAAGGACTGGTGCTTTACCTTGGGTGTGATCTTAGTTCCACGAGTAGTGTGTCTGCCAAGTGCTCAGGGAATGGTCCTCCCCTTCTACAGGGCTCCATGTGACCAGGGAGAAATGCCAAAAGCAGGATCGAACAGCAGAGTACATCTGGAAAGTCAGTGGAATGGACTAGGCAGAAAGTCTGCTCACAAAGATTATGTGGACAGGGCATTTGCATTTTAGCAAGTCTCCATTTTCTTAGACTACTGGAGCTACAGTTCCAAGCAGATTTTAGGGTGTCCTCTGGGCACCAAGGAATGAAGTAGACATCACCAAGTCCGAACTTCAGAAACCAGAAAGGTGTAAAAGCCCTATAAGTCTTCCCAGCTCTGGTCTCCTAGAAGCAGTCTGGCTGCTGGGAAGTTATCTAGCCCTTAGGCTGGAAAAGGCTGAAGGATAATCAGCCCTTACTATTTAACAAACTAGAGGGTCACTATCATTAATGTCACTCTCCTTTCCCTGAAGCATCAGTTTCACAAAAAAACTTCGCACAGTTTAAAGACTTAGCTTTAGAGATGAGTCATTAGGAAAATGATAAAATACAATAAGCATACTGGGGGGTGGAGGAAGGGGTAGAAGTAATGTGATAAAATATTTGGCAGGAAGATGGTACTCTGAGAAGAGCTGTATGGAAACAAGATGACAGAATTATTCCACTCTGAAAGGCTGGTATTTCACAAGCGCTTAAAGTTTTATAACATTGCAGCACGCCACAGCATCTCCATATTCATTAAAAGAAAATGTTAATCCTCCCCTTGAGGTTAATAGTTAGGGACTATCTGTTAAAAGCCAGTGAATGGTCTATGAAGGTCTGCATAAGTTTATTAGAACCCAGATTTCTGCTCAAGCTAAGCAGTAGCCTTACAAGATCTCCTGTTTCAGCACTCTGAAAACTGACGTACCAGTTTCCATCCCGTCTGTAAGGACAGGTATCCCAGTTACAAATACAACCATGATAACATGTGACAATTTTTAGTTGCAGATTCAAAGGCATTTTCACAGAAAGGGTAAGTGAAGGGTCACCCCAGTCTGTGGTAGGGCAGAATAAAGTGAAGAGGCTTTTGAGCCCGTCTGCTGTTCAGTCCTTCAAATAAACCTGTTTATGCCATAAGCATGAGCACTGCTAATTGCAAATGTGCTTTCACCTACCTTAGCCAGGGGCTGAATAGACTTGGAAGACCCACACCTGCATGTGGTGACTTCAGGTCAGGACTGCACAGAATTTGTGCTGTTTATATCATACCTGAGAACATAGGGCTTGTAGTTTTGGCCATGTGCTGATGATGCTAGAAGTGCATGAGGGTGCACTGCAGACTGTGACTGAGGAGTAAAAGCTGTTCATTCATTTCCTGAGGAGTCAAGCAAGCTCCATCAGGATATGCAGGGAAAAATTTTAACAAATGGGTATTCCAGAAGGATTAACTTCATTAATTTAGCTGCTTTTGCTTTTGTCACTTAAGAATTAATCCAGCCTTTATTGATTGTTTAAGTTGTGATTAGCTCGATGCCTAAGAAATGGAAGGGACAAACAGTTTCCTCCTATATATAGCAGGCATAGAAACTAACAGAGAGATGGTCTTTCCTTCGGTGAGGGATCTTAACCTCCTGGCTGGGTTCAGTGTACACCTCAACTTAAAGGGGACAGGTCAAACCTCAAGTCATGGAGTCACTTTACACCATCCACAGTGCAATACAAGAAGATAATATCCTATCATAAGGCCTTCCCTCAGAAATACTCTTGTATTAAATGTTTAACTTTGAGAGTTGCTTCCAGCTGGACCATGCTTGGCCATTATTGCAGAAACATGTGCAGTTGATATTGGGAAATGGCAGAACAGTATTTATCCAGTTCTAAAGATGCTCTTAACATGAAGGACCTCAGGGGAATATTCCTTGGAAAATGTATTTTTATAATAAAATGACCTATTTTAGAATTACAATTTTCCATTCTGCAGGAGGCAGGAAGGTTGTAGGAGGCTTGCCAAAGAGATGGACAATAAGCAGGCTCTCACATGCTGCCTAACGAGAAGATGAGTGGACTGAATCTATTAGTAATATGGCACATGGGGTTTTTTTCAGCTAGGTTCCTGAATGCAGGCTATTTGTATATGTTACAACCAAATCAACATGCTTGCAGGAATGTGAGCAGATGTTCCTATCAGCAGCCAACCCAAACATGCAGATGACAGGGAGAGAGCCCACACAACGTCTGTTTGAGCTGCTCCTCAAAAGTCTTGGGAGAAGAAAATAGAGTAAAAGGAAGACAAAGCTAGTAATAGTTTTGTTAAGTATCCACCAAGAAAATATGCTTCAACTACATTGCATTTCCAATACTATGATCCGAAATAGTGAGCTGTGTAATGAGTGTTATTTGCTGTTACTCATCAGTTCCATCTGCACAGATGCTCCAAGACAACCCATGTGGTGTTGCTTCTCCAGTAGCAGAGCCTGCCTTCTGGTGACTAATGAATCACACCTACTCAGCCTCAGTTTGTCTCATCTTTTGCCCATTGAAACCTTTCTTCTTTTTCATGTGATTTATCATCTAACTTCAGCAATTAAATTAGTCTTTAACCACCACATGAGTTCAACTAGTTGGCAATCAAAGCCACACCTATTATTGTTAAATCACATTGATGCCAGTAGCTAACATGCTGCTCAGAAGAAAAAACTTAATTTTAGAAGGATGAAATTTGACCCTGCAATTAAAGGCTGTAATTCCTGTGATGCAACCCCATCAAATGGACCTGCCAGAGGTATCCAACCAGAAGTAATAAATTGATAGGAAATTACTCCAAACATCATAGTCGCCATTCTGACGTGAAGCCAAATGACATCATCCTTTCAGCCATCCAATCTTAGGCAGCTGATTCAGAATGAATTTAGGGCAGATGAAGTAGAGATCAATGGACAGAATATTGAGCCATGGTACTTAATCCAGCCAGTAGCATGACCTTTGTAATCCTAGTCTGTCACAGTCTTTGGTGATGGTCCTGAAATACTCCTGGCTTGTACACAGCAATGGCGCCACCCTAAACAGCAGATAGCGATGCTAATGAACTCCCAAGAGTTAAAAGTTTTACCAGTGGCTTCTGCAAGTCCAGAACCTGACTCCAATATGCTTTGCATAGATGCGGTGCACTGTGCAGAAGGATTTCAAGCCCAAAGTTTTCTATGCAATGGTTTGTTGCAATATCATTCCATTTAAGAAAGACCAGAGTGGTAGAAAGTTTGCAAAGAAAAAGATACTGAATAGGTCTTGTCATGACCTTCTCAGTTCTGTGTCTGACTGCAGAAAGGGGATTTATGATCACTTTCATGCAGTCTTCCTGATGCTTCTTTGAACCTTTTTTTTGAGTGGTTAATGATTCAACTTCTCCTTATATCTTGAATGGAAATGTGAGCGTAAAAGTTCCTATTTTCTAATAGACCATATGGTGGCTCTCAGTAAGCTTTTTTATGGTGGATTTCACAGAATCACAGAATGGACTGGGTTGGAAAAGACCTCAGAGATCATCAAGTCCAACCCTTGGTCCAACTCTAGTCTGTTTACTAGATCATGGCACTAAGTGCCATGTCCAATCTCAGTTTAAAAACCTCCAGGGACGGCGAGTCCACCACCTCCCTGGGCAGGCCATTCCAATGCCTGACCACTCTCTCTGTCAAGAATTTCTTTCTAATATCCAGCCTAAATTTCCCCTGGCAGAGTTTAAGCCCATGCCCCCTTGTCCTATTGCTAACTGCCTGGGAGAAGAGACCAATCCCCACCTGGCTATAACTTCCCTGCAGGTAGTTATAGAGAGTGATGAGGTCACCTCTAAGCCTCCTCTTCTCCAGACTAAATAACCCCAGCTCCCTCAGCCTCTCCCCATAGGTCTTATGTTCAAGTCCCTTCACCAGTCTTGTTGCTCTTCTCTGGACCTGCTCCAGCACTTCAATGTCTTTCCTGAACTGAGGGGCCCAGAACTGAACACAATACTCCAGGTGTGGCCTCACCAATGCAGAGTACAGGGGAAGGATCACTTCCCTTGTCCTGCTGACCACGCTATTTTTGATAGAGGACAGGATACCATTGGCCTTCTTGGCCACCTGGGCACACTGATGGCTCCTGTTGAGCTTCCTGTCAATTAGTACCCCCAGGTCCCTTTCTGTCTGACTGCTCTCCAGCCACTCTGCGCCCAGCCTGTAGCGCTGCAGGGGGTTGTTGTGACCAAAGTGCAGCACCTGGCACTTGGCCTTATTGAACTTCATCCCATTGGAATCAGCCCATTTTTCCAGTCTATCCAGATCCCTCTGCAGAGCCCTCCTGCTTTCCAGCAGGTCGACACTCCCTCCCAACTTGGTGTCATCAGCAAATTTGCTGATGATGGTCTCAATCCCCTCATCTAAATCATCAATAAAGATGTTAAATAGGACTGGACCCAACATCGACCCCTGGGGAACACCACTAGTGACTGGCCGCCAGCTAGATGCAGCCCCATTCACCAGCTCTCTCTGGGCCCGGCCCTCCAGCCAGTTCTTAACCCAGCGTAGAGTACACTTGTCCAAGCCATGGGCTACCAGCTTTTGCAGGAGTATATTATGGGAGACAGCGTCAAAGGCCTTAAAGACACAGTTAAATTTGTCTTGACGTGGAACAGTTAACTTAGTTTTTGAGAGCATTTCGAAGAAATATGCATGAAAATATAGATTACTCTTTGAATTAATGCAATATTCTTCCATCTCTCCTTCCTCCTCTCGAAGTCTGCCTTTGTGTGCTGTATGTGGAATTCCATCCATAAGCTCCTGAGCTGAGCTCCATGACCAGAACTTAACTGATAAATTTCCTGTAGTCACCTAGTCTTGATTTGAAATTCTTCACTGCTGACAGTTGAAGCAGTTCATCAGTCATATACACTTAATGACTAATTCTGTCTTTCTTAAGAGAGGATTTCCTGTTTGTGGTTGAAAAGAGGGCAGTATTCGGGAAAATGCGCATTTGCCTTCTGCACATATGCATTTTTTAATGAAGTCTATTTGCTTTCCTTTTTTTGCTTCTTATGTCCCTATTCACAAAAAAAAATGCTTTCTGTATAGCCAGAGAACAGCTTTTTTGAACAGTGTTTGCTCTTAGTCACCCATTGAAAGACAGAGATCTAAGAGACTACCAAAAAAAAAAAAAAAAGAAAATGGAAAAAATACTCATCAGAGGCTTAGAAAGGCAGAGTGATGCTTACGATGTTCAAGCTGAACATTCAATGTGAAGATAGCAAGAGGTATGAACATGGTCACCATCACAAATACTTAGTGGCAAAACTGTCTTTCAAAAAGATTATGGTGCAAAACATGATTTTAAGACATCCATTTGTGAACAACTTCCTGGCCTTGAGCTATATGAAGCTGTGAAATGGTCTGGCAAGGAGCAAGGAGACAGATGGGAAATCAGTGCTGGAAGAGCATTCAAGCCTAGTTCCAGGAGGCAGAGGGCCAACAAATTTCTGTATCACATAGACCAACCAACTTACTTTCTCCTGCATGTCCTCTTTTTTCTTTATTCTTTTATTATTTTTTCGTCGTTGTTTTTTTATTTTATTTTATTTTAAAGACCAGCTTTCCCCTTTTCCCCTTAGCTTCTTATGCTTTCTTACCCAGCCAGAATTCACTCAGCAGGTGTAGAGACAGGTCAGCCTCATAAATAGAATAAAGTCATTGAGTCCATGCGGGAGAAGGCCAGTGTTCCCAGAATCAGCATTTACCCTCATTCTCCAGTTTTGTGGGAGAAACTTAGGACTGAGGCACACTAGCCTTGAGCTGCAACGGCTGAGCAACTTGACCTAGTTGCTTCCCAGAAAGAAGACCGGGGGTTAATGAATTGCCACTAATTGCAGCTTTTCCCTTAAAATAAAGGGCAAAGCCCCCACACGCTAGGGGAAAAGAGCATGTTTTCTGTCCTCCTAGGAAAGGAAAAGGGTGGGAGTTTTGAAGTGGTGATGGAGGATCATCCAGCCCATCTGCAGTGCTAACCAAACATCTGTCTCTCTTGAGCCACCTCCCATGGCAGTCTGCATTTGCAAAAATGTTTTTCTCCTGTTGACTTGGAGTAGAACAAATGCAACAGTTTTCCTGTGGCTGCCCATGCCTGGTGTTTAGAGTTGTTAATAAATAGATGAGGGAGCAGAGCAAACAGAGCTGAGGTAGTGGGGACCAAGCTATAGCAGAGCTAATCTGGACTGTGCTGACCAGCAGCTGAGCAGAGATGGAGGGGAAGGTTCAGGCTCCGCCCTTAGTGACAGACAAGTCTCTTGAAGTGGGGCCTGAGTTTTTTATAATATGGTTATACAAGGAACACCTGATAAAGTGCTTTCAGTTTCTCAGCTCTATAGCTTGGACTTGCTTGATCTTTTGATGCAATCTGCCTCTCTGCCCACATACTTCTTCCATTCATTTGTGATCTGCTCTAGGTTCCCTTGCTCAAGCACACAGGCTTGTTTATAGGAAGGGTCATTCAGAACAAATTGCCGTGCTCTGTGCAAAAGAAGCAGCTCACCTGTAAGAAGAAAAAAAAAAAACAAAAAACAAAAAACAGTTGAGTGGAGTTGCTTGCTCAATATCTCATTGCCTGCTGCCCTGTTCACACTGGATGTCCTCCTATGTGTTGTCAAATGTTCATAGCCCATCCAGTCCTATATCTTGCCCGAACTTTCAGAAGAGCAAGAGCATTAACAGAGCCGTTTTCAAAAGTGCTTACCTCTTTTGTGTCAACGCTTACAGATCTGCAGTGGTTTGCAAGGACTTTTCTTGGGTGGATGGCCTTCCTAGATCAGTGACATTCTTTGCTTGTTCAGCTTTAAGGTAGTGGTTTTGGGGTTTTGTGTTTTTGATATTTTTTTGTCTTCAGAAATGCTGGCAGCAGCATATTCTGTATGCTTGTTTGGTTTTCTAACTTGTGCTTTAACACAGGTACCAGTCTGCTTTGCCTCTTTATAGATTCAGGACTTGCTGTATATCAGTAAGCCAGTGAGAGGACACCCCTTTTAATATTTTCTGGTGATGTTTCAAAGGTAGGTCTCTGAAGATTCCTCATTATTGCGAAGAGTTTTTTGCAGAAGATGGCATGTAGAAGAAAGGTTCTGTAGTTAAATCACTGGCATGAGACAATGTCTGTGACACAATTTTCTCTCTGATCTTCAGCTGTATTAGCTTCTGAAGAAGAGGCAGAAAAATACCAGTTTCTATCTCTGCTCTGTATCTTGCCTGCTTCAGCTGTGAATGTTTGGTATCTCTATGCTCACATGTAGCATCCAGCAAAATGGCAGAATATGTTACGGCCTCTGGCATTTCTTGGTTAAGAAGAGGAACAAAAGGAATTGTATTTTCAAAAATATTGAGCAACTTTTAGCTCCCACTGGCTTTGCTGGTATTTCTGATTATTCAGCACTTTTGAGAATCAGACTTCTTTGATTTAAGTGCCTAGCTTTAGTCACCCAGATTAGGCTGGATGCCTGTCTTTACATTAGCATATATAACATTTTATATATATATATATATATGTCTGTCTGTCTGCAGTCACATATGTATGCATAGCTTGTGGTAATGAAAATTGTATCCATAAATAGGATGCCAATAAAAATATGTTGTGGTAGGAAGCCTACTGTGCGTCTACAGCTGTCAGATGACTGGTTGAAGTACCTAGCACTTATCTTCACGAAGGTCCTATGTGGAAATAAACCATCTTGTCTGAATTTTCATCCTGGCTCTAAGGGTGCCACGTGTTCTCTCACTCCTTCAAGTATGCCTCTGTGCATGAGGCATCTATGTTCAGTGCAAGTCTAGTAATTAAGCCCTAAGCTGTGAATGATCGTTTTTCACGGCCTGCCAGCTTCCACTCTGGCTGACTTTGACACAAGGACAAAGCCATCGTGCAGCCCCACTTGCTCACAGCTCTGCTCCAGCAAGGTACAGCCTGACCTCAGCTCACTTCTAAGATTTGCAGGTTAAATATGCTGGCAGCTTGAGCAAGGGCAGCTAGAACTGCTCTGAAGAGGAATAAAACAGAACACAGCCTGAGCTGAGGGGCTGGGCATTAGGTGATAAACCCTGTAATTGCTTGTGGCTGCCACATCTCTCTCTCATTTGTTTTTGTGGGAGTTTTTTTGTTTTTTTGTTGTTTTTTGTTGCTGTTGGGTTTTGTGTGTTTTTTGTTTGTTTTGGTGCTGTTGTTTTAATGCCTGGGGACATGTTTTGCTCTCCTACCATGAAGCAGCTTTGTGTAGCTTGAGAAGCTTGTAGCTCTACCATACACAAAGGTGAGCTGATGGGATAGATGACACGGTGAGTGCTGGTCATGCTGCCCCTGGGGCTGTCTGGTTTGGCCAGGTGCTTGAGGCAGCTAGTTTCAGTAAACCTTAGACTTTGTTAAACCCAGATGTGATATATCTTGTTTGAGCTGCCATTTTAATTAATGATAATTATATTAATTAACCAATTTGGCAATCATCCTGCGGGACAGTGATTCAAGTAAAATTTGATGTTTTTTTACCGGTGCCTCCCTCACAGTGTGAGCTGTTTCAGTCACCTAATAAATGGAAATGTAAATATCCCTGGCTTAAATGCAGAAGAAATGAGGAGAAGAGGTATGCCCAGTGTTAGGCTCAGTATAAACTTGGAACCCTAGCTCTGGAAGATCCCAGCCCTCAACAGGAGCGAGAATGTCACATTAGCTGGTGTAAGCAGCTTGCAGAAGCCCAGGGTACATACCAAACTTTTTGTATTGGTAAGGCAGAGGTTCAGGGTATGGATACAGCTGTAACCATATCACCACAGGCAAAGTTTTGACTTATGATGAATTCATTAATTGACTCCCGCTATTATTATTAGGTTTGAAAGGGTTTACAAAATAAGACATGCTGTGTCTCTGTTTCTAACACATTTAATTAAACTGATTTCCAGATTTTACATTACTGTCTCATAAATATTTGCCATCTTGAGAAAGTGTTTCTGGTTTTAGTTTGGTCTAGACACAGATGGGGCTTCCCAAGTCTCAGGCACTATTAAGGATTTGTCTTATAAGCACTGTGATTTTTAAGAATTTGGAAGCCAAGAATGTAATTATTCTTAAGCCTATGAAAATCCACATTTAAACCATCATATAAAAAGCTGCAGGCAGTTGTTGGGGCTGGAAGGATGGAAGCATATTGAATCTAAGGATAAAATTACGTGCTTTAAATAAGCCATTGTTAGGAGATAATACTAATGGAAGAGACGATGGTTCCTGTGATTGTTAGCATGAGAGATTTTTACACCCCTGGGCTGCCGGCAAGGGCAATTCTGAAAAGCTATTACCATCAGACACCTGTGGGATAGACTGCAAATAACAAGTTGTTCCCAAAATATGCTGTTGTACAGCACAGCTGTTGGTGTTTTTCTTTGCTGCAGGAAGGCGGAGGTGTTGAGAGAGTGACTTGGTGAGGTGGCTTCTTCACCAAGGGAAAGCACTGCACTTGCTTTGTTCAAGCACATCTGTGTGATGGATGGAGAGGACTTAAGGAGCTTTTCTTTGTCCTGAAGAGCTCTCTGGTTATAGAGGGAATTTCAGAACTCAAAGTTAGGTGAAGTTTGGGGGTTGATTTTTACCAATGCTGAAATGGTATCTATGCCAATACCTCGTTTTCTCAAGCCAAGAGCCAGAAAAGTAGTAAGTTTCTCTCAGTTTTACCTGATCAAATACGCAGCATTGGCAGTTGCAGTCATCTGGGAGGTTTCTCAGATATGTCTTTCAATGATCTGTCCGCTCTGGGTGGAGATTGAAGAAGAAACGGTGTGGTTTACAGGTATAATATTTTACAAACATGTTCCTATCTAGCACTTGCCTTCATTAGCGGCGAGTGGCTGGAAGCCCTCACACAGCTGCAGTGCTGTGTATGTGGTTAGGCTGTCCATCATCTCTGGATAGAAAGCATGATAGTGTCACTGACTATCTGCAGTAAGTAACAACTGTCATTTTTCCTGGCTTTGCAAGGTATCATTTGGGATGTGTCATCCTGTTCCTAGTTGGTTAGCACCTTCTGCCTCCCCATGCAGTACTCCACATGAAGTACATCAGTTAAAAAAAAATAACGAATGAGGTGCTGGTCCCTGGTTTGGTCCAATTCCATTAGGGTCAGCATTCAAAAAAATAAAGTGTATAGCCTCAAGTAAAGAAAAAGAAGAGTCTGAGACTGAGATTACAGTTTTTCATGTAACAGTCCCACCAAAGTCATATTGTAAGCTTGTGTGACTTGGGGTGAGCAGGCTAGAGTCCTTCACTGGATGTACAGATTTGAGTCATTGCCCTCAAAAGAGCATTTACCAGAGTTGTAAAGACACCACTGAATTGCTCCGATTTT
Source organism: Streptopelia decaocto (assembly GCF_964273445.1). NCBI lineage: Eukaryota > Metazoa > Chordata > Aves > Columbiformes > Columbidae > Streptopelia > Streptopelia decaocto. The sequence continues at coordinate 30,419,593 of NC_138658.1, forward strand.
ATCTCAACACTGAAGGCTTCCAACCTGCAGCCATTTGGTTTCCTGCAGAGCCTCAATACATCAGACAAAAAGTGGCCCAGCACACAGCGCTTCCTCTTGTGTTTTTTTGAGAAGGTGTTTAGCAGGAGGTGGTTTACTAAGGAGATTATTTTGTTCTTTTTACTGGTCTTATTGTCAATGACAGATAGCAGCAGAGCAAAGTGAGAGCGTGAAGGAACAGGAAGCAACTGCTGAGGTGGCAGCAGGAAGAAGGCAATATATTTTTAACTGTTTTTTTCTTTAAAAAAAGAGCTGCGGTGATAGCTGTTTCAGTTGCCAGCCTCTTTATTCACATTAGTTGTGTTTCTGATAGCCAAGGGGCAAGAGAAGACGTGGTGAGATCATCATCGTGCCTTTCTTAGATTAATCACACGCTATGGCAAATTTCTGCTACAGTAATGACTGGTTAGGTACTGCATCCTTCTTCTCTAATTACATGCCATTTGGCGTAGTTGTTTTCTGTTAGGATAACACCTGTAAATGAGAATGGATATGTCTTTTGCCAGGTGCCTGTTATGTATAAAACTATTGCCTTCTCTAATATTGAGCCTAGGGTCTTCACTAGATTAATGTGATACATGAGAAGAACATTTTTAAGATGGTGCATGAGAGTTTAAAATCATAGTTGGTTTTTACCTTATGCAAAAGATATTCCCTCTGTTATCGGGCACCAATAACATGGTTCCTCAGCAGCAAATCATGCCCGATTAACTAGGGTGCTACGACTGCTACTGGGGTTGCTTCAATCGTATGATGAGTGTTCGCATTCAGTGCAGGAAATTTGCTTTTGAGGATCTGCAAGCATGTTAGAAGTAGATAACATCCTTTGTCCCATAGAGCCACCCTTTCCAAGACACAGCTACTCAGCAGTAGTTCTGTTTTTCTGACCACACAAAATGTGGTTTTGGTCTTGGTCCAGCTTCCAGTGGATGAATATCCACATAAACCTCACCATTCTGGTTGCTGTTAGTTGACTGGGAGTCTTAGCGGAGAAAGCAAGAATTCCATGGCCATTGAGCCAGCGTTATCCTTTCACCTCTAAATAGGATCACTCTGCTTTATAATGAAATCATATGGGCATTGCTGTGTAGGAAAAAGGTATTTATTGTTGGCCATTGTTAAGCTGCTCTCTCAAAATACAGGGCTTTTGTTTGCCAGCTGTTGACATTCAAATACATTCAGTTGCATGAAATGCATTAATGAGGGGTTAGATTTCACTACACTTTTGTCAGACAGAAAAGCATAGCAGGATAGATAAAGAATGAATTTCCCATTTGGTTGACGGACAGTTATGTTGCTTTCAACATCAAACATGAAAGCAGTGTTTGAAAGGTCCATACCACCCTCCTGTTCAAATGCCTCAAACACCACTTCTTGTTTTTACTCAATAATAAGCTGAAGAAAAATAACATGGCAGTGAGCTCTGTGAAACAGAGTCACCTGCCTGATGTGGACAGCAGGTTGCTGGTTTCCTCTCATGTGCACGTCAGAAGCATGTACACAGATGTTCCTCCTGAAATGTGGCTTACCCTTGAAGTCCAGCTGCATTTCCTTAGAAGCTGCTTCCAATTTCATATACTGAAATAAAAAAATAAATTAAAACCAAACAAACAAAAAACACAAATACAGGTCCCTGTGGGTTTTGTCTACATGTCACATACCCTCTAGGGTGGACAGGGATATGAGGTAGGATGTCACTGTAGCTTATGCAACTGTTATAGCTGGCTGCCAGTTGCTGTAGTTGTTGTTTGATTTGGCTGTTTTCATAAAACCATTTATCCTTCCTTTTCACCTTGGAGAAGAAACACTGCCAGGCTCTTGGTGGTGTTCTGCAGCAAGCCTGATGTTCAGCAGGGACTTTCACATACTTAAATGCCTTGCTGAAGAAAGCCTTTTTACAGGGCGCTGCAACCCTGGGAGCAGGCGTGCAAAGAGAGAGTCTGTCTGTAGTCCTGTGCTGCAGACCGAGACCCCTCTCTGCTGTTGGAGACAATACTCGGGAGCATGGCGGAGCACAAACTGAGGGGGAAAGTAGAGGAGCTGGACGGGGACATGGGGCAGAGCAGGGGACGGTGTGGGGAGGAGGGTGTGGAGGTGGTGCATGCAGAAGCAGGGTTTAGGCTGGCACCCAGCCTTCCTGTGGTTCCTCCCTGCAACACCCCGCTCTGACCATGCATGGGGCTCCTTTGGGAGGTCCTAGAGGCTGCAATTATGTGAGGATCTTGGCTTCCCATGGTAAAGGCTTTTAATCCTTGGAAAGGACGTGAGCTTGAAAGCTCTTATCTTCAAGGGCAACAGATGATGCCACAAATTCTTAATCAGGATTTTCAATCTCCTTTCCAAATGTTGATTTCTAGCAATCTTCTTGAGACTATACTTTCTACTGCTTTTAAATATTGGTATTCCCTTCTTTAAAAAGTGTTCGAGCACAGATCAACTCTATTTTCCTACTGGAAACCTGAAAGAGTTTTGCAAAACCAGGGTGCACCCATAAAATGGCACTGCATCTTACCCTTGACTTTTCACCAGATTTTCCTCCATCTATTGCCATTACAAAGCAAGGACAAGCAGAGCCTGACATTTTTCTTAAGTACTTACCCTGTGTTTTTCCCTTTGGACTTATAACCCATAACTCAGTTCTGATAAAGTGAATCAGCAGAGGACAGTCAAAATCAAACCACTGCATACAGTCACGCACTTTGCATAACGCCTGCACGGAGGCTGCTGCAGCCTCGTGGTGTTGAACTTACCGCTTCTTCCATCTACCTCCCCATCTGTCCCTGGCACGGGTCCCTATGGTGTCAGCAGGTGTGACTGGTAATAATGTGCTGTCCCCAGGTGTTGGAGTGGAAGTGGGACTTTGTACACCTTCTTCTTGAAATGCCATCCCCATCTTTTGGGGGAACCACATGTATGCAAGGTGCCTGTGGGCAGCCCCTGTTGCCTCTTGCTACATGGTTGTAGCATAAGAGTCTGTCTCCTATCAGCGTCCCAAAGCACACCAACAGATGGAAGCTGTGTATCTTGTACCTTACCTCTTCAGGCAACCTCTTTTGTATTTTGGTGAATATGTCCTTGGTTTGTGCTGTCCTTCATTTGTAGTGTCAGCCTTCTGTGCCACAGATGATTAGGAGAAAATAACCCATGAATCAAGTTTTTCACAAACAAACAATAACAAACACCCTTTGACACTAAAAAGAGGAAGTCACAGCATTTACAGAGAGAAACAACTTAATGAGCTGGGGGGGGCGGGGAAGGGGGGGAACACACACACACGAAACACTGGGTGCAGAATGAGAAGGATGCAAATGCATGTGTGTGTGTGTTTAAAATTTAAATAAATGTGCTTCATGTTCTATACAGTCAGTGGTGTAGTATGAGTTAGAGCATGCCATTGTCTTTTCCTTGGATCAGGAGAGAAGTGAGGCTGAATTGCTACTTCAGCAGATGCTTGTTTGTGTCCTTAACCCATGCAGTTGTCTGATGATTTTCATTATGAGCTGAGGGATCACATAATGAGATTAGAACTGTTAAGAACAAATAGTCAGTTCTTCCATTTGTAGAGACAACGATGAGGAGAGGGCTCAAGGAATGGAAAGCAGATAAGAATCCAGAATTGAGTAGGGGGTGCTTGATTGGTTTGGGAGCTGCTTTTTAATTATTTTTCATTATTTGTTTTTAAATGCTTTTTAAAATTGAGAGTAGGTGCAGATGCTGGCAGTCTTATTTATAGTTTTGCAGATTCTCAGATATTTTAAGAGGGAATGGGAGACAGAACCTTCTGCTGGAATTTCCTGGAAATTTCTTGTTTTGTTTTGTTAAATGTGCAGACTTCCTGGTTTTGTTGACATTCTCATAAGCAGCAAGAGGGAAGTTTGTAGTGTTATTTTACTGGGGGTTGGGTGTTACTGAAAAAAAAAATAGTTTATTTACATTGTCAGCATTGAGTTGCCTAGAAACTTCTTGAGGTTTGGGTTTTGGGGTTTTTTTGGCACACAAAGACCTACTCAGTGACAAGAGCCCAGGAAGGTCTGCTGGCCATGCAGGGACTCTCCCAGACCATGTAAGCCAAATGTAGACTTCGTCAAAGTTAGAAAATTCTTGTTGCAAAAGGTCCAGAAAAATTCTATGTTGAGATAAGATTGACAGTCAGGCAGACTAGTTTGGTATGAAAGAAGCGGGTAAAGGAGAACTGCGTTGGTGTAGAAAATATCTTATTACTAAAAATTGATGTGGAGTTACTAATTTCACCTCCTGATAAAAGAAGATTTTGGATGATTGCTCCAGGTCAGACATAGAACACTTGAAAAATTCATCAATGATCTTGATTTGGTTTGACACGGTTTTTGGCCTGCTACCAAGTTTTGTATTCCTGTTTCTTCTGGATATTTGCCTGCAATCAGTGTTTTTTGTTTTCAATCCTTGCTGTCTGGGCAGTTTGACTAGTGTTGCCCACAGGTCCCAGTGCTGTTCTTCACTCCTATGTAATAGGACTCCAACAATAAAAATTAGACAGCAATCATAAATAAGACTCACATAATAAAAATGCCCTTTCAATTCTGTAATTAGTTGAGTTTGTTTGCTTTTCTCTTGTGTAAGACTTACATTTCATGCTGATTTTTGTTAATTCTTAAGAAACAGCATTGTCAGAAATTGCTGCATTTATTTAGACTACTACAGTGCCTTTGGCTCCTATCATTAGCAGGCTTAGTGAAGAGCTAACAAGAAAATAGCTCCCATGACTTCAACAATGAAATCTTTATAAAAACCTTTTTCTCATTAACTAACTCATTTTCAGAGTTGTCCCAGGCAGTAGAATGACTCAGTCCCCAACCCACGTGCAAGGGTCAAGAAAAATGTCTGGGTTATGCTCTGTTGCCTCCCACCAGAGAATAGGTCCACGTGATTTTGGGGGGGGGCTGAATTTTCTCCATCAACATTATATGTTGAAGGCTCAGTATCAGAATCACTTTGGATTAGCACAAGCAGCAGTTGCTTAAATATGTATTTCTAGTGATTCTGGGGAAGAGCCATTAAACAGTTGAGGAAAATTCATGTGGGGATTCCCATCAGAACTAATTCACTTAACTGAAAAATTAGGAATCATCCCGCCATTGAGTGGGTATGAGTTAAAGACAGTGCTCTGGCGCGCAGATTGCCTTTCCCAATTCTTGTATAGTGAAGAGTTGAACAGCTTTGCTTTGCCTTCTCTTCTTCTGAAACTGTTTGCCGAGTAGTACATCTCATCCTAAAAATGGGGGTTGGTTTTGTTCCATTGTTTGTTCAGTTGTTCTTAAATAAACTCGGGAAAGAAATATGACCTGCCCAATTGTATATACTGGCTTAGTTTGCATCTATATTTGGAAAAGGAAAGAAGAGAGTAACAGAATTTAGACAAACAGATGCCCAAAGCCATCTGTTCCCTTCCTTCAGGGCTACGTTGTCTGGCTTTAAAGTGAGCACAAAATGCGGTCACAAACTTCCACAGATTTGCAGTCTAGTTTACATGAACTCAGGCTTTGCAATCATTAGCCTTGCTGCAAAGCCATTTTGGGGTGATGCGGGGCTGCTGTCACAGATGGCTTGAGATACTTCAGGGTCAGGATCACAGTTTCCCAGGCCTGGCTTAACCCATCAGACTGCATATCTGTGGTTGGACAGAGCCTAAAGTGACAGTGTAAAAATAATAAATTGTTAATATCTGAAAAATGTAAAGCTTAATGAATAAATAATAAGTCACAGTATTTTCCTTTTCTCAGAAAATTAGGCTGCCTGTGTTTGTTTTCGTTTTCCTTTCATTGAGTATTTTTCTCTCATTGCTCTTTCTAGGCACCCTAGGGTGCTGAAATTTAGGATTAATTTTACAGAAACTAAAGAAGTCATACCAATGCCATTCAAGCTGAGAGAAGGAGAGTAGAGATGTTTCTGGAAAGGGCTTCTGCTGATACAGCTAGTGGGTAGGGAGGGTCTGGAACAGCTGAGCAATCGCACGTTTCCCTCCAGCAGCCTCTCCCAAGTGATGTAGGAAAGGAGACCCCACTCTGTGCCTGCAGAGACATGGGCACACAAAGGTAAAATAATTTTACCAGCATCACCCTCTGGTTAACGTAAAACTAAATGTTTGGTGCGTCTCCCAAGTCTCATACCCATGCTTTGCTGGCAGCATAAGCTGGGGAAAGCCTTTAACACGAGCATAGGGAGCCTGCAGTTTAAAGGAAGACTGGCATGGAACTTTGTCAATGGCCACCACCCGTCTGCTGCCACTGACAGGAACCCATCCAGCCCTTAGCCTCTAGCAGAATCCAGGTTGGGCAGTGCTAAGTCCTTTTAAAAGGCGAGCCAACAAGCACATTTGGAGATCGCCTCTTCTTTGAAGCAATGGCTTCACTGCAATCCTGGCTGGATTTCAACCCAGATAACCCTGTTCCACCGGCTTAAAATCCCTCCCCAGTGTTTCACTGGGCATGGCAATGGCCCCACCTGTTCTGTGGTGCTGCAATATTCCCCTTCCAGTTTCACAGAACCTGTTCATAAATTGATTTCTAGATCATCTGTGCCTCCATTTATTAATCGAGCTGGCTTCCTTTTAATCATTTCAAAGGATCTAAATGTGAAAACAGTAAGTATGTGCACAGCCCCAGTGTTGTATGGTGCAGTACCTTCTTTTGGTGTTTATCTGCAGGTGTCATCCTTCTGTATTCTTTTACCAGTGAGGTCTGAGTTCATCTATGTTAATCTGAATTGACCTGTTGCCCCCTGTGACCATGTCCTTGTTTGTAGTGGAGTTAGAGGAGGATTCTTCGTGAGAAGAAGGGGAAACTGGTGCTCAGCAAAGGTGTGGGATCCACCGAGGTCACAGGGTGGATCCTGGGGGAATCAGCTCTCTTCTTCACAGACACACAACAGGCAAGGTAGCACCTTTCCTTTCACAGGTGGCTTGCTAGAGGATTTTATCACAGGGAGTTTACTTTGTGATCTCAAACTTCCACACATAGTCTGCTCCCATTCCCATTCATCCCTGCTTTCACTTCATATTTAGGGTGTTTTCCTCCCTCTTGGCATATCATTATGTTTTCATTAATGTATCAACAACAGGGCAGCTGTTGTCGCTTTGTCACTAGTATTTTCTTCTTCATCCAGACCTTGGAATTGGGAGATCCTTGAAATCTGTGCCTTTTATGTGACTTTTAGGCAGAATCAGATGCTTCACTTTCTCTCCTACCTGCAAGTGTTTCTCTCCAAGCTGTAAAATCAATCTGTTCTGGGTGCTTTTTCTTCTTAAATCTGACTGTTGCTAACACTGTGTTTCTTTCATTTAACAGATTAGCTTTACAGGAAACCTGTCTCTGACAGCCTGTCCTGTTATACCCACCACCTGGCAAGAAAACTCCGAGGAGAAGCTGAGGACAAACCACATCTCGAAGACAGTCCATGGGGACTGTACCAGATCCTCTGAGATCTGCCAAGCTTTCCCTGGTCACAGCTTCTGTGGAGCAGGACCACTTGAGAGACCTGCAGTCTGCGAAGCGCCAGCCCCACCTGCCCAATGGAGAGAGGGCCAGCAATGGCTTTCCATGCATGCCATCTGGCTCTGCTAGAGTTTGCTTGTTCAACCTGAAATGCACGGCAGCTGCCAGTGTGCAGAGGTGTGAGCGATGCCACGAGGATGATGCTAGCCAGCAGGAAGCCTTCCCTCCAGGGCTCACCAGCAAAGCTGCGGAGGGGTGTCCTGCAGCCGTAGAGCCTGCTCATTACTCCCGGCCAGCAGGCAGCCAGGGACCGGCAGCACCAGCCCCCACTGCAGCGGGAGCCCCCTTGGCAGGGCAGGGGCCAGAGATGATGCCAGCCCCCCAGAGCTCCCAGCAGTTTGTGCAGGGCAGCCAGGTGAAAATGAGCTCCCTGACACAAATGGATGAGTCTGCCCTGAAACCTCTGGGAAATGATGATCAGCCAGCACTCGAAGTGTTAAATTATTCTTCCCTGGGCGACTCTGTTAGAGATAATGAGTCCTGTTGTACTTCTCAGGGACACCCTCTGCAAAGAGGGGGAAATGACAGAGCAGAAAAAAATGGTTCTATTGCATGTCAATCAGCCTCATCAGTGAAGCACACCGAAGCTGATCTGGGGAGAAACCCACAGACCAGTTTGGAGGCAAAAAGTGGGGTTACAGACACCATGGAGTTGCTTCCCACAGATAAAACTGAAGTGGTGCAGAGCAACAAGGCACCAGCCCAGTCTAGCCATGAAAGTCCACATCTCGTACATAATGCAGATGCCACGCCGGGAACTCCAGGCCGCACGCAGCCCTCCAAATTCAGAGAAACTGGTACAATGACAGTTCAGCCGGAGAGCAGCTCTTTAACTCAGGAAGCAGTAAGCAGGACATGGCGAGATGCTGAGGTTCAGGCTGTCGCTACTGTGGAGAGCAAATCTGCCTCCACCAGCCCCAGCATCCTTGCTGCCTTCTTAAAAGGGAATCCTGCTTCAGAGGAGAAGGAAGAACTGCACATTATTTACCAAGGAGGTATGAGGCTGAGCCAATCTGCACTTACTGACAGTTTCTCCTCACAACAAAAGTCCCCATGTTCTGGTATCACATCAAAATCAACTGTTGTTATGGCTATGACTGCTTCAGCCCAAACCCAGCCTGTCAGACTACCTGGGGACCCATCTGATGTGGTGTCTCTGGTGTCAGCAGATAATGCAAAACCTGCTCTCCCCTTCTCCCCTGCAGCCATTGCCTCCCAAGGAACATCTGTGAGGAATGCTGAAATGATTGGTGCAACTCACGGCAGCAACGATGCTGCTCAGCTGCCAATGGATGCTTCAGTCCTACCAAAGCCTATCCCTGTTGAGCAGCTTGCAGTTGACTCCAGTAATCGAACTCCAGCACAGTCTGAGTCTGGCACTGGTGAACCAAGAACCACTTCTGCTGCCGCTCTCCCAGGAACCGAGAACAACATGCAGGATCTTGTCCATGATGCAGGAAGCAGTCAGTTGCCTTTACTCTGTAGCACAGGTGGTGAAGTCAAGCAGAAGGAGGTCCTGGGCAGCTCTGAGCAAAAGCATCTGCACAGTAAGGGTGTGAGTCAAGGGGAGGCCATCCCTAATCAGTCTGCGGTAAAACCAAAGGAAGAAGACTCGGTGATGCTTGATCCTAAAGGAGTGATGAATGTTAGCAGCCAGCCTACCACTGTCCGCATAAAAGCATGCTCAGAGGATGCAGATGAAAAGGAGGAGAGCAGAGGCCGGGGAGATGCTGGCCAGGCTCAGATGGCTGGCAGCCAGAGTCTTCAGGCAGGACTGACACCCAAGTTGAGTGTGAGTTCTGCACATCTCACCCCTCCCTTGGAGGCATCAGCAGCTCCCCAGCAGAAGGACCTCCAAGCCAAGGAGTCCAGATCTGAGGTCCACAAGGCAGCTGTTCCTGCTTCAGCTCAGGCCTTGCCAAACCTGGGAGAAAACAAAAAGCAGCCCACTCCGGCCATGGAGGCAAAAGTGCAGGTGAAGCAGACCAAGCACGTCAGGGATGTTGTTTGGGATGAGCAAGGCATGACATGGGAAGTTTATGGTGCTTCCCTTGATCCAGAATCCCTGGGAATTGCCATCCAGAACCACTTACAGAGACAAATACGGGAACACGAGAAATTGATTCGGGCCCAGAACAGTCAGACCCGGAAATCTATTTCCTCAGATACATCCTCAAATAAAAAACTGAAAGGAAGGCAGCACAACGTGTTCCAGTCCATGCTGCAGAATTTTAGGCGTCCTAATTGCTGTGTCCGACCCACTCCTGCTTCTGTGTTAGACTGACATGGTTTGCAGGGATGTGTAGTTGTCTGCTGTGGTAGAGAGAATCCCTCCCCTCAAGTCTCGAGTCCTGCTGTTCAGTTGTGTTATTGGGGTTGTGATGCAGCAACAGTGGAAAATTATTCCCCTTTGTTTTCTGAGTAGCCACATGCTCCGTCACACCGTTATTATTGCCACAGCTGGTGTATTTCCACATTATGCCCCCATCCCAACTACTGTCAGATGAAATGCTAGGCACTTAGCAAGAGCACAAATTAAAATTGCCACATTGCTGCAGGGAGAGCAGCACCTTCTGCTAAAGCAAGAGGCAGAGATATTGTCAGAGTCATTATGGAAAGCTATTTGTGTGTATCACAAGGTCTTACACAAAGGAGTGGGCTGGGGGAAGCTGGGTGAGGTGAACCTAAGGTCTGACACCTGTAAAGACCTAATACAAGACAACTTTCCTGGTGTGTAAGTTACCCACGCTGAGGCAAGTGCGTGAAAAGGCTGCGGACATTCATCACTGAGCAGTCTCACTTCTGTGGATACTGTGGGAACCATTCTCACGTGAGCCCCAGAGAGCCAGATCTTCCCCTCTTATTGAAATGGAGAATCAGGCAAAGAGTGAGGGTGAAGGCTAAAGGATTATCTCTTTGGGAGGAGTGAAGTCAATGAGATTTTGATGGCCAGAAGGGGAGATGAGAGAAGGAAAAGTTCTGTGGGCTTTTCTCTCCTGCATCAGCCATGCTTAAGATATAAGCAGGGGATGCATCAGCACATCAGCAGATGTACCTGCACCCAATGGGATGGTGCCCTCATGCTGTGGCGCTCCAGCCATGTCCTTCAAAAGCAGCGAGCTGGTCTGGCTCCTCAGCCGGGGTGGGCAGCCCCTGCTTCCAGCATCCCATGGTGCTGAGCACCTCTCCTCTAAATCACTCTGTAAAGTGGGGTGCATCTTTTTTCTCTGTCCAGAGATGCACAGTAATGTTTTCCCATAGGAACAGACTGTCCTGTGCGTCTGGGTCCATGAACCTACGTGTCTAGTGTGTTACACTGACTTTTTTCCCTTTAAAGTCCTTAGACAAATCTTCTACTTTTTTTTTTTTTTTCAGAATTTTAGTGCTTTTCTTGCCTTTCATAACCTGAATACCATTTATTTAGCCTGTGCAGATTTTGTTTTACCTAATGCTCTCTATATCATAAACCATTATATTGTTAACTTGAAACATTTACTTTACAGAAGTACTGAAATCTTGAGACTATCTTTTATGTATTTCTAATGTTAGAAAAGTTGTAGAAACTGCTAATAAAAGGTAGCTTAGTGACTGTTTCTCCAGAAGTGTGATATACAATAATGTCTCAAATGTATGTTGGTCACATTTCTGAATTTTTAGTTTTCAACCTGGGAAATGTGTTTCCCTCTAGCTTTTTATTCTGTCCACTAGAGTTCATGATGGGAGGCTGGGGAACTCCTACAGTTTGTAGAAAATTTAGTTTTCAATCCTGCAAAGCACTGAGGATTTGGATATTGTAATCCTGCAGGGTACTAGAGTTAAGTAGGTGTTATTTTTATTCCATTAAAGATTTTTCATGAATCATGATGATAATTTATTTCTGTCTCTAGTACCACACTCTGGACTTACTCTGTAGATCTTACTCTTCCAAATTATTCTGTAAATCTTACAAGTTTACACTGTGTAAATGAGTTTTTGTTTTGTTTTGTTTTGTTTTTTCCTGTGAAGCAGACCTGGTATGGTTCCCTTTTATTTAGGAGGCCAGACTTTTTGAGTCTATCAACTGCCAAGTTTTCAAAGCAGCTGTTTTGGGGCAATTTTTCCCCAGCAGAGAGATAAAATACTGTAAGATACAGTATTTTAACCTAGCTCAATGAAAGGTGTTGCCCCTAGGCATAGTACTGAATTGACTCCTAATTTTCCGCTAGTATATATCTGGGGGCTTTGTGGCACATCCTTATTCCATTTCTCTATATTATTTCAAGTCCTTTCCCACTTGATGCTGAATTGCCGATTCTGAAATACCACATTAGAGTGTGTCTTCCCACATCAGCCTACAAGGAGGAAAATCTCCTGCCTTTTTTCTGTTGGTACTGCTGTTTCCACATCCTTCCTAGCAGTGTCCAAGATGTGAGTTTCATGTGAAATTTTGTGTGGGATTAATATTGGCAGTCTCATTAGGTCAGGTTAGTTGACAAGTTCTGTGTCTCTTCCCATGTTGTGTCTGTGTCAGCCCTGAAGAGGTTCTCTGTGATGTTTGCTGTGTCCTGTCCAGGTCCAAGGCTTTTTGCTTCTCCTTTTGCCTCCCTTCAGCCCCTCCCTCCCTCGCTGCTGCTGCCCAGCCTGTCTTCCTGCGAAACCATGTCCCTTGGCTCAGCTCGCATCCCTCACTCTGCTGTCCCCCTTGCTGTACTGTTGTGAGACAGCTTACTCTGAACTGTCCCTTTACAAATATGTTCCGTCTGAATATATAAGTGGATTGTCATATTTTTTTCCAGAGGAGAATAAATGGCTATCGCGCATTCACCGATTTCCATGAACTTTATATCGTTTAGCTGAAGTTCTCCAAACTATTTCTAGCATATGGGTATGAGTTGCTTTATTGAAATCAAACTGGGCTTGGCAATGAATGAGCAGGGTGCTGGGCCAGCACTAGAATTAACTCTTCTTCATGGGGAATGGGAGACCTCTCCTGGTTCCCGGCAGCTGCTTGCAGCTCTAAGACTTCACCAGCCAGTCCACCCTCACCTCCCACCCTGACTGACCCTTCTTCCAGGAAAACTTCACCAATACGTACATGCCACAAAACGCTGACAGGCAGGCTACCAAGTGGATGCATCTGAACAACTGCACAGGCATAACTGGAAAAACCATAGAGGTCAGCAGAGCACTGTGCTTTTGTACTCTGGGAAAATATGAGTGCAAAGAAAAACTGCAAAATGTCAGTGACGCTTCCTGGTGGGCACAGAAGTCCTGCAGGCATGTGTTTGAAGCCAAGCAATAACTTGCCAAAAACCAACACAACAAAAATGAGTTGATAATCACCAGCATAGCTCATGGAAAGTATTTTAGGTTTTCACTTTGCCTTGCTAGGGCAGACTGTAAGCAACCTGCTAGTTTAACACTAGTAATTTATGCTTTTTCCTGCGTAAAATAACAATGTGAATCCTCATAGGGATGATGCATCTTTCACCAGCAGCAAAATAGAACCATGTTTTGGGGAGCAATTAGCAAATATTATGCATGCCAGTGGTCTTGTAGCAGCCAAGAAAGACTGTTCTTGGTGTCTTGTCAGCACCAAAAATGGAAGTGTGTTTGGAGTAGTGGTGTGGCAGAAGGTAGGGAGGGATGGTCCGTGTGCCACCACCCCGCTCTTTTTTTCTCTGTGCAGTGTCTCAGAATCACATTGCATTGGTTGAATGGTTAACAACCAAGGAAATCCATTTGGGCTAATAAAAGGAGGATTAAAACCATTGTCATTCTCAAGATCAAATCTGTATGGAGGAGAAAAAAAAATAAAGACCTGTGTTGCAGCCTAGCCAGCTGAAGTAATGCTTAAATTCAGTTTGTAGCAAGATGAGAAATTTTAGGAAACAAGCTAATTGCCAGTAAACTCCTCCCTGTTGGTTGCATCTTCTGGGAAGGTTGACATGGCCAGAACTATTAACAAAAGCAGTGAATGAGAATGGAAGAATTACTTCTGGTTTCAGTTCAGGAGCTTTCCACTAGGAAAGATGAGAATAAGCGTATTTCAATGTTGCCAAAGCAAAACCTGAGTTGAAGCAGAACCACAATGCAGGCAATTTGCAATATAGTCCTGGATTTAGCATGAGGCTGTGACTTCCACCACTGTCTGTGTGTGCTTGATTGGTGTCTGCTGGCTTTGTGTTGCCTTGGGCACAAGTGCTGAAGTCCTGCCTTGCTTCTGCTGACTTGGTCTGGAAAAAAGAGTAGGGAAAGAGATGGAAGGACAGGGAGAAGAAGAAGTCTTCTCCGTTTCAGAGGAAGGAAACCTTCTTTTAAATCTACAAGATGGAATTGATGAGAAACATGGGGAGGGACCAATGAGAAATAAAACGAAGATGATTTAGGTGTTTCACAAGGAATTCCCATTCCTATGGCTGTAAAGCCAATGTTTTGCTTAAGTTTTGCACATTTGTTCATTCTGAGCTCACACATTTTTCATATTGTTGGTGTCTCATGGCTTTTAGGAAAACAAATATTTCCAAAGGCTGTATATTTTGCTAGTATGTATAGATATATCCAAATACAATTCAACAAAACCACTAGGCAAACAACCTCAGTTTATTATCGCTACTACCATATAAGAGCTTATAAAGTGCACTGTTCAGAGAAGTATATTCAAAGGATTCAGAAAAGGTGAATATATGCTCTAAAGATAACACTAGCTTTTTCTTGAATTTCATTACTATGTTGAAGTGTTAAAGTTAGAAGTGGAAATCCAAATGAAAATCAGTGTTGAAATTGATGGAAAGTTCAAGTTGTCTGGCACTGGTTTTCAGTTTGGAAACTTGATGGAATCTATTAATACCATACCAGTGTTTCATTACTTAGCTCAGTATGTGCCAAGTTTGTAGGAAAGTACAGATTTTATTAGCTCCATTGCCTTGTTCTGTGTCTATCCTTCTACACCTTTTGAAAATTAATGCAAAAGGTTACCAAGACAGAGTATTTCACACCCAGCTTATGGAAATGGCTGTTCTGAATGAGAGACAACTGATCAACAGGCTCCATGGTACTGGAAAGTTAATGGCTGTGGTCTGAAGGAAACTCTCCCTTCCTTTTTATTTTTTCCCCCTGTTTTTGTAATGTCTGAACCTCTGATGATTTATTTTTTGATGACTCCCTGATGCCTGTATGAGTGGTCAGCATTTTCTGTCATCCCAATGATATGCACATAGATCTTTATCTAAATGCCGCACACTACATCTCTGCAGTCACTGGATGCTGTGGTGGTCCATGGGCCCGAAATGGCTGTAATGTTCTCTTAGGGGCCTAAATTATCCCACTCGAGTCAGTGTCGATGTTTAAAAGAAAGAATGAATTATTACAGCTGAATTGAGCCAAGCTGAATGAATTTCATCCTTGTTTGGTTTGGGTTGGGTTTTTTTAAACACTGAGATTTATTGTTTTATCTGCTTTGTGCTTTTCTGAGCAGCTCTTCCATCCCTGAGTTTATAATGTGTATTTTCCATCAAATCTCAGCAAGAAAGATTTTGCAATGTGAAACATCTTTCATCATTAAGGCTTCTTTAAAGAAGAAAATTGTGTTACTACTGAGCCAAATCACACAAAGAGGAAATAGGGTTTTCTCTAGGAAAAGATTTGCTTGTAGGTAAGCTTATGTGTGCATGAGTACATGTTTAAAAGGGGTGTACATGCATACAGGTCTCATTAATTACTCATACAGTAAGACTATTTTTTCTCTTTGCTTTTCTGATTGATTGCCAGAGGTTTAGCATTTTTCACAACTTTGAGGCAAGCTTAGATGACTCTGCAAAACAGAAACAAGGATTTTCTCCTTATCTGGTCTCTAGAAAACTTCCCACAGCCATAGCTAAAACAAAACCAAAACCAAAACAAATAAAACCACCACAGCTGACCAACCTCCATGTCTAGACAGTCAACAGCAAGTGCAGTGGCTGGGGTGTACAGAGATGCACACTGGCTCCTGAGCTCTGTGGAAATCCACTCTTGTATGTACAAACTGGTTTCTGCACAAAGACTACGGACAAAAGCATCTGAGCTCATTAGAAACAGAATCACGTCAACCAAGTCCTGTTCAAAACACTAGACCTTAAGTTTTGTCAGCTTTCTGCTTAGACTGACACCCTCTGGAGTACAAATAAATGGCAATTCTGACAGCAAAGTCTTCAGCAGTTGTCTGCTGCAGAACACAAGTCTCTCAGATGCTTCTCAGCAGCTCTGCTACAACAGGTGACCCTTCTGCTTGGAGGGTCGTCCTGACAACACTTCCTTTAGCCCAGTTCATAATCAGTAGTTTCAAGTATGCCAAATGCAAGTCTAGGCACTGCCCCAAAGAATTGCAGTAAAATGGAGGAGAAAAATCCGTGCATTTGTGGTATGTAAAATCACATCTGAAGTCTGAAGATAAGTCTCGTTAGCACGCTGAAAAGTGTTGGGAGTTTGTACCCAGAGCTAAAGCGGGGGCGGGGAGGGGGTGAACTTTGAGTTCCTGGCTGTTGAAAACACCACGAAAATGATGGCCACGAATCAGTCAGCAGCAGCAGAAAACCAATTTGGGGGCTTCTAACAACAACTAATATTATTGTGGCTTTTTTATTTTTATAGTTACACTGACTGAATGTGATGTACTGTATGAAGTAAAGCTAATATTAAGCTTCCAGGTGTACTGTGGCATTCATTCAAGACATACCAACAGGAGTTTGCATGTGAAGAAGTCTTACAGTGATACTAAAGCAATGTTATCCACGTGATCAAATCCCTTAGGAATTTAATGTTTTGCTGTTTTACATCTCCTGGTTTCCATGCTGAGTACAATAAAATGAACACTGTCTTAATTATTATGGGTCTCTATTTGTAGGCTTACATGGGAAAAGAAAGAACTTTTAAATGTTGCTGGCCATTCTGGCTAAATCTGTGAATGTCTGAAAGACAGAGCTTTTTAAATTCAGGCCTGGGACCTGGCACCTTGCAAAGCTCAGTGTGGTGAAGCCACCGTGCACTGTCCCTGCCAGAGAAGAGACCAGTCTGCTTCCTTCTGTGTTAAGTGCCATTGCCTTTTCACAGCTGCTGATGAGCATAGGCTTTTCTGCAGCGGCTGCTACTCAACCCTTCCGCATGAATTCACTCAGCCTTTCAGCAGCCGGTTGCCACACAGCAAAACATTTTTCATCCAGCTCAGCAACCCAGGAGTTGAGCTGTAAAGGGCAGAATTTTAACCCTGTGGTGTCACTGCTGTACCAAATTGCCACCACCACCCACCAGCATGCCTGAACACCATGTACAAAGCCAAGAGTATCAGCATCGGAGCAACCTGAACCATTTTCCTCCCCCAAAAGAAATGAAGTTTTCTCTCAGAGTACAAAAGAGCATAAGGTAACAGATGATTGCAGTGAAGTACTTTGATCAGTGGAGCTACAGGTATGGTATTTCCCTGTGTCTCTCTACTTCTAGAGGATATGAGGACCCCATCTTGGTGTATTCTTTCCTGCGGTGAGAGGAAAGGAGCAGAATAGCCCCTGAGATAACATGGTTGCACAGTTCCCCTGCTACCAGGGTCGTTCTGGCTGCTCACCCTAAGCTGGAGCCCTCTTTCCAAAAGTAGTTGTTTACTGTGTTTCTATACTTGTGTCTTGTGGTTGGCTGCTGGGCTTCAGGCTACTTCAACTAACTGCCCAGTGCTTGGGCAGTGGTACAGGACATTTTATTAATGAGCTTTGCTGGATTCCTGGTTGTATGATCCAGGTTCCTGTGTGCCAGTGGCTGCCGAAGATTAGTCCCAAACCCGAACTGCCAGGAGTGGGGTGTTTCCCTACAGTATCTGGGTTCATTCAGCTGTGTGCTGCAAGTGGCAGTCTCTCTTTGTGGGCAGGAAAACTGAGGTCTGCCTTTTCTACTTCATCCATGTAGTCTTTATGTAGTAGGGAAAAAGCCCAGAACCCCCAGCCCTAGGGGTACAGTCCCAGCAGAAAAAGGACCAGTACAGAAAACAAGCTAGCATCCTATTAAACCAATAATTACCAGTGTTCATTATCCATCTGATCCAGATTTTATACCATATAACATAGCAGTTTTAATGAGATAAAAAAAGTCTGGCTTCTTGCTCATGCATCAGCTGACTTACTGAGGACATGAGCTTTCCAGCCACCAGCACTACATCCCAGGGTATCTGCTTCACTGCTTTAACCAGCTAAAGAAACCGTCATGCCTTTAGGGATTCAAATGCCATCAAAAACACTCTGTGGCTGGTGGCAGCATTGTGAGTGGAAACCATAAGATTTCCTCATCAAATTTCAAAATACTCTTTGGACAACTATAAATTACTAGTCTCACTAGCTAATGTTTTAAGAAGTAGGCACTTAAATCTGCAGCTGAGTATTTAGATAAATATGGCCTCATTTGTGAGAAGCATGAAGTGCACTTATGTCCTGTTGAGGTCAGGTTGTGGAGACATATGGATGCTTGAGAAAGCCATTGTCAATTGGACTCCTATACCCAGTATGGTAGTAGGCAACTATGAGTAGTAATGACAGTCTGCCTGTTTGGACCAACAGAAATTCATCAGTGCAAATTAGGAAATAATAACAGGTGCCCCATTGCTACCTGTATTTCAGCAGCGTTTGTGTGAGTGAGGGTACTGCTGCTTGCATCGCAGAGCACCCCGCTTCCTAAAGCATTGTCCTTTGCACTTACAGGAGTCAAATTAAGTGGGATCAACAGCTTGGGAGTGTGGGTGCCAGCCTACAAAGGAATTTGCCTTTGCCGTGCCATCATAGTAATGAATTAACTTCCTAAAAGAAGAAAAGTTTTCCAATAGCCTGCTGTGGACTGTGGCACAAGGAAAGGATTTGGGTCATTCATGCTGAGGTTCTGCCTTAATTCCTTAATTCTATTTATTTCTTTTCCTAATTAGAAACCTGCTCATGGCAGTGCTGTTTCTCTAAATCCACTTATATAACATCAGAAAGACATAAGTGAGCTTAGCCATTAGGGATATGTTTCACACAAGTTGGTGAAAAACTCTCCGGCAGCTGGAGCACAACTGCTCGATGCCCACATTTTTCTCGGCACCTGTTAGAAGATGGCTGGTGCATAGGAATGGCTGCTGGGTTCTGCACAGCGTCCACATCCACACTGACCCAGGGACCGCTGGGCTGCATCACTTTGGGATCGGGAAGGAGGAGAGGTCAGGTCCACCTGGGAAACAGCAGAGGTGAGGCCACCCATGAAGCCGCTCTTCCTGTGATTTCGGAGCACATCACGTTTCTTCCCTCATGTTTGTGTCTCATCCTTTTTTAAGGACAGTTACCAAACTATTAATTCACAAGGCAAATTGCTTAGGTTTAGTAAGTCTTAAGCTAAGGGAGAAGCCTCTGGGGAGACACTGGCTCCATGCATTGGGTTACTCACCCTTCTGAAATGCCTGGACTCCCATTAGGTTTCAGAAGCTTTAAGCATCTGCTCTGAAGGCAGAGGCTAGTGGACAGGCTTCCCTGTTTTTTCCTGGCTCCAGCAGAAAAGGAATGGGAATAAATAGGGCTGACACTTGCTCGGGTCATATCCAAACGTCTCTCTGTGTCCAATGTGACCATATCTTTATGTATACCAGCTATTCAAAGGAGAAATGCTGGCTAAGAAAAAGGAGAGCTGTACAGCAGTTTAGACAAGACACTGTAATCAGGTAAGTCCTACAAAGTGAGACAAATGCAAATGGAGCATATGCTCCATTTTTGGTTAAAGATATGTAGTATTCTTTATTACAGATTTATCTCCTTGCCTTTACTGACATGACTCTGAATGCTTAAATACCTCTACACTGGGAAAGCTTTCCTGGTATTCACCCTAACTTCTCTGACACACAGCTTACGCTACAGCAGGCTATGCCTCCTTCATCCACACACCTGAAGCAGTGCTTTCTCTCCTCCCAAACTCACTCACCTTTCCAGCTTGGCTCAGATTATGTTGAAGGACGGTTTGCAAGAGTGAAGTGGTTGGTTGTTCACTCTCACCTGCTCTTCACTTTTTGGATGTTGCCATGAGTGAAACCAGCAATTGTCTTGCATTTTTTAGTGTGAATTTCTGTGCTTTGGTGACATATCCTGAGATCATCAAACTGAGTGTAAACAGCACAGCTAGTACATGGCTTCTGCTCCCTGGGCTGAACGTGGGTGAGTAGCCTCTTCCCTGTCTGCCATCATCTCTCACATCTCCCTTTTCTATTGTAAAGCCAAAGCCAGGTTCTATGGCCTGTTCGGCTGTGGCAGCACAGGTGGAGTGAACAGCAGTCATATTTTCCTACTGGATATTTATTTCCCCAAGATCACACAGTTCTCACAGGCACAGAGCGGTGGTAACCATCTCATTATATCAATTCCTTTGTTTGCAGGGAGAAAATCTGTCCCATTTATTTTGTGTGTTTTCTTTCTAGCCTGGCCCACATACAGGCTGGAATAGCTACTGCAAACTAATTGACAGCACTGTAAAGAGAGCCTGCAAAATTGTCCTAATCTCTGCTAAAATAGAAGCTGGAGCTTTTGTGTAAGCTGCTCCTGACAAAAAGAGATCTATATTTTATAGCTTACAGGTTTTTTATAGCTCCACATGTGGGAGGTTGTGTCCAGCTTCAGGACAGCTGGTCTTTTCTGTCTCAAGTGCAGGTTAAAAAAGAAAAAACTACATTGAAGCCTCCCTGTGTGTGGGCACACTGCTCTCTTCAGTTCATCCAAGCATGTGTAGTGGTGAAATGTGCACATTGCTCTTTCCTGATGGTCTGCTCTGATCACGCACTTTCGCGAAGTTGCAAGGCATCCAATACCAGCTCCAGAAGAATTGTCATAATTCTTTCACTTGTTTGGCAAGTTTTGCTTAACTAGATTATCTGTCTCTTGCAGTCCTGTATCTTATTTCCTTAAAAAGGGCATGTGACTAACTATAATAATAATAATAATAATTATTATTATTATTAAACTATTACTAATATAATATTAATAATTATTATTAATAATTTAGTTAATAATAACAACAACAACAACAACATTTTCATCTGCTAGGGGGAAAACTAGGTTTGTTTTCAGTGTTCCTGGCTGAGAACGTAGGATGTACAACAAACAAGTGCAACTGGTAAGAAAAACCACAGTGCAGTGCTTTGTTTTGATAGTAAAGGTCTGTAGGGGAAGGGAAGGGATGGGCTGGTTTAAATGCTTCTTTTCCTAGGATGACCCACAGCTTTCCAGGTGAATTAATTCTGTTTTGCAAAAGCATTTCAGCACTGTTAAAACAGTTCAGCTTAGCTTTCAAAACTCAAGTGATTGACATGTTTTCCAAAGTGCTGCAATGTGGATTAATATGAGCAATAGCTCATTGAAAGAAAAATGCCTGTTTGGATGAAAACTCCCTGACCACCTTTCCTGTAAGACTGGTTTCTAAACCATGTTCTTGGCAGATTGGACCTTGCCAGGGAGGACAGTGAGAAAGGAGGTTCCTATCTCTCCCCACCTTTGCAAACACCAGATATATTGGTGTTGTGCAGTAAGCTCAGGAGGCAGGAGAGACTCTGCATGGCGACAGGAGGACAGGTGCACAAGTGCTCGTCATTAATTAATCCCAGTAAGTGGGGGAGATGAGAGCCTAAAGACAGTTGATAAAGATGGAGTGAGTTGCAGCAAAGACCTAGGTGTAAGAATGGATAAGAGTTCCTCTCAAGAGAGATAGGAAAGCCCTGCATGATGGCTTGAGAAGACTGTTCGTCTTGCAGGACAGCTGGGAGAATCAGGGGAGCTGCAGGTAAGATGTGACATTGAATTCTTGTCTGTGTGATGGCTTTATTCAAGGTTGGTTCAAAGGGTTGTGAAACTTGAATCTGGCAAGTGGAGAGGATGGAGGGCCTGGGTTGAGGGGAGGGACTCCACTTTGTGGGATGTATGGTGCTATTAATGCATAAGAAGGAAAACGTGTAGCTTCTGGCAGAGGCTTTGGTTCTCTGCCCAGAAATGGTTTGAAATGCTCAGCTGGATTTATTGTTCTTGCTTTGCAGACCAAGAGTACGAACAGGTAAAGTTAGATCCAAATAAAAGTAAAAAAGAGCTAAGGCTGCAGCAGGTGTTTCTGTGCTCCCACCAGCCACAGCAGCCCAGGCAGTGCAAAGCGGCCTGAGTGTCTGGACCTAGCAGAGAGGCACACAAAACTCTGTAAGGCCAGGATTTCCCCCACAGGTTTTCTTATTTCTCTCTCTTTTCTTGCCAAGAGATGCATAGCTAGGAAAAGAAATATGAAGTTGTTAAACTGTTTAAATTTGCATTGGTTTTAGTGGAAGAAAAGTTCTTAAACTGGGTTTTGATAAACAGAAGAGGCAGATGTATGTTGATGGGGTAACCTCTTGGAGTAGAAAGGGAGAGAAATGTGACATTTAATATTTTACATATATAAAAAGCTATTGTCAGCGGACTTGCTTCAGCATTAAGACTAACAGAAGGAGGAAAATGTGCTCATGTAGTTTGGATGTTCTTGGCAATTTATACAACGCTGTCATGTATCTTAAATGAGGTCTCTTTTAAATGGAGCTAAATTATTGAGTTCTCTGTCTTGCAGCTTACATCCTAGCCTTGCCCGCCTTGTTTACCAGGGACCAAACATTGCCTGCAGGCACACACAGCTTATGTTGATTTTAGTGTCAAACTAACACACTGCATGCAAACACCATAACGGTTCTTGCAAGCAGCACCAGCTACGGTGCCACATGTATATATAACTCTTTCTCACCCTGTGCCTTCAGTATGCAGGGTTTGAAGTGGATCTGGCCTTGCAGAGTCTCTATTTCTATTTGGGGGAGATGAGGAAAGGGGAATAAAAATCTGAGGTTTAGCTCTCTAAACGGCAAAGATTATATTGAAACGGTGCCTTCAGCATAATTGATGCAGGTGTATGCCTTAAACCTGCAGGTAGCTCTAAATCACTTCTTGCAGTGCAAATTAACATCTGACTGAAGAATCAGTTTTAAAGTCCAAAAAGACTGTTGGCAATAATTGTGAACAGAACTCGTCCTCCCCTGCTGTTGGCTATGGCATAGCATAGAAAAGCTGGGAAGAGTGAAGGTTGCTTTTTCTTGTTTAAGGAAAAAGGTAAGATGCTTTGCTTCTAAGTGAAGCAAATACAATCTTTTTCCCTCCTAACTTTTAATGAGCTGTCAAACGTCAACAGAAACCAAGAGGAACCAGCTGATCTTGGCAGGACTCTTGCACTGCAATGCTAATTGTCCCCCCTGGAGAGAGCGACCCTCTTTATGGCTATACATCTATGCAACACATGATGACCAAGCTTACATCCTCCTTGATAAAGCATTTCGGCAAACTACAGACTAAACTGTATTTCAAGCCCAGGGGACTTACAAGTGTCACATAAAGTAAAGCTTGCATATTAGGAGCAGCAAAACATTGCACACTGGTAAATGTGCTTTTTAGCAAAGGCAACGCCTTTACCCTTCCAAGTGCCAGCTGCCATGGCTCAGGGCTGGCATGCTTGATGTCTAAGCTCCCCTTCTGCCCACAGTTACCTTTCTGAAGAATTTTGCAAATAGATCATTCTATCTTAAGAAAACTACTGAAACCCAAAGGCAGAACCAACTGAGTATGACTTCTTAGGTCACGGGGATATAGTGCTTGCACACAGCCTCTTGCTCACAAGAGTGACAGCTTTGCAGTAAAGAGGGCAAATGTGTCGGCCCAGGGTTTAGTTCTCATGCATCTCACTGCAGCGAGTGACACCGCCCCCAGCAATGCTCTCTCTGTCTCTTGAACAAGCAAGGCAGTGGCTAGTTGCAGGACCATAGTCTTTCCTCACTATGCCACTTTGTATAAACTGCCATCAGAATGGCTAGCCTGGCAGTTGTGGAGGCAGTTTCGATTCCTGCATACTTAAGACGCCACTTTTATCATAGGTCATCCCAAAGCCATCAGGCAATTGGGACTCCTTGGCGCTGCTGTGTAGGTAGATGTCAGCTGGGGACCTAGGCATCCTAGCACTGGGCTTCTAAGCCTTGGCCTTAATGTCTGAGAGAGAGGGGCTTCTTAATTTTCTAATTATCTGCCATACCTGGAGAAAGCCTTTCCTTCCGTATCACTTGAACAAATGCCTGTGCCCTCTGTTACCTCCCATCTGAGAGAACATTTTTTCTCTAGGATACGCTAACAGCAGGTGAGCCAGAAAATGCTGCAGTCACACTGCAGGATGTTTTACAGCTCTTGTACTGAGCCCAAGCACTCTAACCCAATTGCCTTCAACACATGAAGTGCTCAATATGGTTGTGGGGTTTTTGTTGTTGGGCTTTTTTGTTGTTTGTTTTTGTTGTTGTTGTTCTTTGGTTGGTTTTGTTTGTTGTTTTTGTTTTTTAAGCCACTCAGCTGTTGATCAGGTCATGGCCTGGATAGGGCGCAATGTATGGACACCACAGTGAGGCGATGCTGGCTGGCAAATATCAAATAGTGTCAGTGCTGGAGTCTAGGAATATTGTCCAGCTGCAGCACTTTTGAGTGTTTAGGCAAGACCAGTAAGCTCCAGCTCAGTCAGATGGATACAGAAATTAGTTAACATGTTTCTCTGGCATACATTAGGCAGACAATCTGTTCAGGTGACTAGTAGGATCACTTCTGGTTAAAACCTGCAGAAGACCTGTTCTCCACTAGGGTTTTCCATGTCCTAAAGGACATAACCCTGCAGAAAATAGTTCTTTCTAGAAGCTGAGCTTACTCATCTCCCATGGGGTTCCAGCAGCAAAGGCCTCCAGGCTGGGTCCCCAGTAAGTGGAGGCAGACAGCCCTTGTATCCCTTTGCTAAGCAGCCAAAAGGAACAGGGAACTTTTGCTAATCCAATGCAATAAATAATGCTGTTTCCTGGAAGAATTTGTAAATCAATGCTTGTCTGTTGATCTACCCAAGTATTGGTCCCTTCCAGCCAAATCTGCAGTAGCATCACTAACAGACCTATGACAAACTTCAGTGCTGCCTGTGACACCTTGCCATCTCTGCTGTTGTTATGCAGGGACACCTTGCAGCATGCCTTCTGCAGAGGGGTGAGTAAGGCACAGCATCTGCACCACTTGCTCTCTACTGCCCAGGCTGCCCTTGGCAGCACATGCTTCTGTTACTCTTCAATGCCATCTCCACAGTCCTGCAACTAGTACTTACAGCCTTACCTGGATTGCTAAAAAAGGAGGTGGCCAAGGCTTTCCTTGAGGAAAAGCAAGGTTGCAGGAAGCCCACTGGAGATGATCTCCTGTCACCTTCGTGTTGGGCTTTCGGCCAAACTGTCCTTGTGCAAGATGGAAACAGCTGGGCTGCTGGCCAGCAGCCAGCTCTGCCTGGGACCCTCACCTCGCCTGAGAAGCCCCAGCTCCCTTCTGCTCAGGCCAGGTGCATTGTTAGTTAATGCTGTCGTTTTCCTAGGATAACATGCAGGGCTTGTAGAGAATGGATTTCCTTTCAGCTTAATCCAACCTCTACCTTTTCAGTAAGATTCCCCTCTGAAAGTCTTATCACTCCTTCATTCCTCATCCATAAGAGTTGATCAGTTTAAAGCAATTCCTGAACTGCAGGAGCTCCAGGAGGATCTCTGGCACCAGAGCACAGCAGCATTGCTCAGCAGGGAAATTCTTACCAGGAAGCAAAATGAAGAGCTTTCACTTCTTTCTGAAAGCTGTTGGGAATCTGCATTTACCTATTCTCCAGCATCCTAGTTGGCTTTTAGTTCAGCCAGCCCCCTGGACTGCAATCACCAGCATTCTGGGCATTGCAATTGACTTAGGCAACTGCTCTGGAATGTAATGAGACTGCAGCATATCAAGAATAATAATACATATCATACTCCTCAGCTGCTCTGTGGTTTTTTTATATGTAAGGACAGGGACTCTGGTTTATGTAGCTGGCTCTGAAGGGACATATTGGGTCTGTCTGATGTTAGATTTGAATACAAAACAAACGCCAACAAAACGTGGCTCTTAAACATACATGGAAAAATCACCTCTTTACTCCTGTTCTAATCGATGGGCTGTCCACTAATGCATTTGCAGCTTCTTATGTTGGGGTTTAGTTGATTAAAGATTTGTCTGAATCAAGCCCCAAGGGCCAGATTATCAGCTGGAGTTAATGAACACAGAGCTATTGGCTGCAACAAAGCCATCAGTTGCTTTGTAGCAGCTGATGAATTTGCTTTGATTCTGAATAACTCCATACATTAGTGCACCTAAGACATGAATCTGACTCGCACAGTTGCTGTCTTGTAGACAGTGGGACTGAGGTTTGCTTGTTTTAGGGGAGGTTAGACATGCTACACAGTTGCATTTTGAGGCTTACCTTAACTGGGCCCTTGCCAGAAATTCAGCTTTCAGAGTCAATTGACTATTTTTTCACCTCCCAGCCCCAAGTAATTTTATTTTGCTGTTCTGTTTCATTCCACTTCTAGAGGACTGGGATTGCAGACCCAGAGGGGTAGGAAAACCACCCCTCCCCGCTCCCCCTCAGGCAGTGCTGTGCCTGGTGTAAAGGGGCTCTGCCTTCTGAATGACCTTTGGGCTGTTACCTGAACACAGAGTCACTGAGTATTTGTGGGAAGCTGACAGGGCTGTTAGTGCTACCTGTAGGGCATTCAGTCCCTCCCGTGAAGTGTTCTTGATTTAATTAATTATTCTCTTGTCATAGCATTTCTATTCGGGACTGGTTGGGGGGCTTGCTCCTTTGCTCTAGTTGTTTCCACACCTGGATGCGATCTTCACAGCCACAGCTGGCAGAGCCAGGGCCTGGCCTCTGAGCTTCCTCTGATCCCTGAAGGCTCCTGGGGGTTTTATTGCCCACCATGTGCAGGGCCGAAAAATGTTGCTGTGCCCTCATGGCCATACCACATGGGCCTGCTGCTTCCCCTGCATTTTGGGAAAGGCTACAGTCCCATTGGCAGTTTTGTGCCTGGTTCACATATGCACTTCGTTGTGTAAACCCAGTCCAGTGCTGTGGTTTCTGCCAGGAAGGCACAGGAAACATCTCACCTTTTAATCCCATCCCCATGGATGTGTATTAGGTTTATTTTTCAGCTGACAGTGTGCATCTGTGGGTGAGCACATTGCATCTCCAGCACTGCTGCTAGGGTAGATCTTTCTCTTCACCAGGTGTCATTGGGGGGTTTATGCACACTGTAGTGAAAGTCAACAGTAATGGACATTTGGCATCCCTGATTTTATGAGTTGCTTCAAGCATAGATGGTTTGGGAGGCAGAGAGCACCTGCAAATTCAAGATTCTCTGTGAAGACATGCCTGAGAGGTAACGGTGATCAGTACTAGTGTAACAGCAGCTTGAGGCAGCTGGGCTGATAAGAAACAGTCCAACTGTGGAGGTGGAGCTGGCATAGCCTGTATAGTCACTTGAAACAGACGGAGAAGTTGAGGAAATATTCAATTTGCACCAGTGTGGCTTTTTTCTCTGAAAGCAGCATGATCAGGAGACTCTCCCAATTTTGTCTCCTGAGGATGTTTTATGCACAACTTGAGCAATGGGGAATAGCAGGCCCTAATGGCAGCCCTAGGCCCTGAGGGGATGAAAGCTCAAGGTCTCAGTGTTGAAGCAGCCAGAGGATTTGTGCAGGTGAAAGCAAGAGGTAGTAAAGAACTTAATACCAGGCCATGTCATGCTTATTCCAAGGTCAAGTGTTTCTCTGATGATTCAGAATCTCTATATGTCTATATATGCACTGATTTCTAAAGATTTCTGTTTTTTACGACGGGTCTTCAGCTTGTTGCAGTGGAAGTGGTCATGGTCTGTGATGGTATGCGGAAGAGAGAGTTTCATGGCTAAATGATATCACCAATCTGCAGAAAACATTACTTGATTATCAATGTTCATCTTCCTTGCAGCTTGTTTCTATGAGAAAGAAAAAGTGCGCTGCTGCCTTAACTCTAAGAAATATCTTCAATACTCTTTAAATCTACTAGCTAAACTGCTTCTTATGCTACTCAAGGAAATGTATAAATAATTAGACGAGTGAACATATGTTGCTTTAAGGTATTAATAGTGTATCTTTAACTCTTCAGATGTACCTGGATCCAGGGAAAAATGATGAGAACAGCAGGAAATTTAGTAATACTTGACAGGTCATTGTGGTTTTGTGGGTTTTTTGTGGTTTTAGGGGGTATTTTTTGTTTGTTTTTTTGTTTGTTTGTGGTGTGGTTTTGTTTCGTTTGTTTGTTTTTATGGACAAGCTGAGACTTTCTGCTTAGTGTTATTACTGTTGGGCTTAAAGCGTAAGCTATGAGGGTCTCCTCCACACCATTCCCTGCAATTAATTAGTGAAGTTATCCTTGTGCTTTAATACATAGTCAGGTTCTCATTTGCTGAACCTATGTAAAGAATAAGTGTCTTGCGGTGAGACTGTACTATTAAAGTAGTAATTTTAGGGAGGGCTAAAGTAACAGCAAGCCTATCATTTTCACCAGGCAGATTTTTGCTGTGTTGAAACCGAGGGCTTAGACAACTGCATTTAAATTTTTAATGCTTCTCTTTCTGGTAGGTGGGGCCTGGAAAGACCAGAAATGGATACAAGAGGGATGACCCAAAATTTTTGCTCAGTATTAATATTTATACCCTTGTATTATTGCAAAATCCTGGCCTTTTTGAAGACTTCCACTGATATCAGAAGTTTGGTTTTCAGTGGTTTTTGTTTGTTTGGGGTTTTTTCGTTGGTTAGTTTTGTGTTGTTTGTTTGTTTGTTTGCTTTTCCTTTGAGGAGTGTGTTGTCTTTCCCTCTAAATGTCCAGCAGAAAAACTACCAGAAACAAGTTTGTGCCAACTTGAGGCTCAGCTGAAGACCAGGGTATATTCAAAACTGCTTCCTACAGAGACAGCCCTCAGGTGTCTGTACTGTTGTGTCTGCAGGATGAGCTGTTGGGCAGCGACATATTATCTGGATAACACATTTCTCCAGCAGTATACTAGCCTGCAGGAAGCCTTTGGCACAAGTTCAGAACAATATTTGGGGACCAGAGCAAAAAGCCATCACTGTGGTCCTTGAGGACCCCTCAGACAGCTCGGCTTCCAGCACAGAGCTCAGAGTGGAGGAACAGCCCTGACCAACGACTAAGGGGTTATTGTGCCGGCTGTGCATGTTGCTAAGTCCTCCTCTTTAGATATGTCACACACATATCCCCTCTTGCTGCTGAGACATTGGAGATGTTGTTGACTCGGGAAGGCTGTCTGCTGTTCCCTCCATTCTTCACTGCAGTGCCCAGGACAGCACCTGGCAGGTTGCTGGTGAATTTTCCCTCTTGGTGTTAATTTCTTAAGACATGCTTATAAACCATCAGGTATATACATGCTACTTTTCATGCATAGCTTCTGACAAAGTAAGTGAATGTGTGTCACAGGTGCCCTTGGCTAAAAGCTGCATAGCAAAGCTAACTGGGACCAATATTTACGGATTAGCCATAACCAGATTTGTCCCCCATGCCTTCCCAGGCAGACATGCCTCTGCACATCATTTCAATGGGGAGAGCATCCTTCAGATTACACAGGCCTCCTTCCTGTTTGGATAAAGTTTCTACAGAGCAGCGAAAGAGGCTGTGTCTAGGGGATATAAATAGACAACCTTTTTGAATGAAAACATGTCTGTCATCTTTAAAACAACAGCAGTGAGAAACAGCCCAGGGATATGTGTGACAGATGCCCTGTAACAGATACCACAAGAGTCATCTATCAGTGCCTGTCCACTGTTATATCTGAACTGCCTTTGAAACCAGACAAAATATTTTATTCTGACAGAGGAACCCAGAGCAAAATTAAAAATCTATTATGATTTTAACTAGATTCATTTTCATTACAAACAGAGCTCAGACTTCATTTCTTGATCACCGAATCCGACTCTTCATTCCTTCCTGACGGTTTAAGTTGGTTTTCTATTGACAGGGTTTTCCTGAACCTTATCAGTTTCCAAGTCTGGCTCCAAGAGGGACTTTAAGACAGAACTTGGCTCTAATGCCAAGTTACGCAGGACTTAGAAGTTCTGTTACTTCTATTTGAACTAGACCATATATGTTAACAATAACATCACTTATATAAACCAAGTAGATAGAAGTTCATTGATCTCTTACTGGAAGAAGCATGATTTGGCTACAAAATGAAAATGTCACCAAAACACTGAGTCCAGGAAAATTATGAAAAGCTAGTGTCTAAAAGGGCTTCTTTCTAGCTATGTGCAACACAAACAAGAAATCAAGAGCTGTTAAAATTTTCTACAAATGTACCTTTGTGGTGCTTCAATTCTACCTCCACCCTGGAAATGAGAGCTGAGTTATTTCAGCAGCATTTTGAGGCAACACTTTCACTTCAATAAATACTGCCACTTTTTGCACACATATTCTAACTGCTTTTGTACTGAGCTTCTTCCTGCTTACCCTGCCACAGAGGCACTGGATGCAGTGGGCTGCGAGTGCAAACACCTTCATTTCTGATTTTTCAAACATTTGGAATTTAAAATGTTGAAGTGATTGATGCAAAAGCTCTCCAGGGTTATTGAGGCTTTGCTCACTCCCCAGTGTTTTCAAATGACACCAGTACCTGACAGCAGCTGCGGCAGGTCAGTGTCATCCAAACCTAGATGCTTGGCTGTGGAAGAGGCACAAACTGCTGTGATTTATTGTTCAACGCGCTTGCAGGCAACAAATGTGATAATGCAGCACTGATCAGAAGAGATACAAGAGCTGTGTAGAGATTAACATGATTAATTGGAAACTGTGTCCAATGGATATGTAAAGTCCGAATCTTAGCTATTCTTATATGGTTTCCATTTAATTACTTTGTTTCAGTACTGTCTACCACAAACACTTAAAATATCATCAGAAAATTGTACCAACTTCATGACAACGCACATAAACTATCTCTAATTTTTATGCCTCTAGGATTTTTGCCTGTGGTTAAGTGAGCCAGAAACTTGTAATCGGGAGGTGGCAGAATATTATGGATAACAGAGAAGCCACTTCTAACACTTAAAATTCTGTCACATAATGGTTCATGTTCTCTGAAGGGGCAACATGTGTGCTTCATTACACTTCTCTAAATCCTCCTTCATTCAGTGTTCCAAATTTGGTCATACTCGCATTTCTAGAGAAATGACCAGATAAAAATGAAGTAAAAACTTTCTAAAACAAATTAACAAGGCGGGGGCGGGGTGGGGAGCGGAAACACTGAGGTTCTTTTCGTACTGAGCAGAAATTTTGCTCATTTCCTCTAACTGAGCCTCGGTGGTGCTACATTTGCCTAGTACTCGGCAGGTAACTCTGGTCAGACTGCTAACTCGTGGCATGGAGAGTTAGAAAACAGGTTTTTATCTTGCTGGGCTGACTCCACAAATGGCTGGTGCGTCAACTCCAGGCTCTATCTTAGCCCTGCTCAGCTATGATTCAGCTGCTGTTCCATGCTGTCAGCTGAGTCAGGCCACAATGCATTTGGTTAATGACCACGTTCATACGCTAACTGCAAGAATCGTGACTTGAGTGGGGCTCTGCCTAGCCCTTCCTTTTGTTCTGGTTTGTTTCTATCACTGGCAATGCAGAACGAAAAGAAAAAAAAAAAAAGGCAGCAATTGTCCCAAAATTTTCACCTCTCTTTTGAGCTAAATGCAAAATGGGGGCAGTGCTTGGCAGTGTTCAGAGCTATAAATATCTTCTAAAATGAAGAGTGGCTTACAACCATGCCTGAGACTTCGGTGTGTAAACTTCAGGGCCTGAGACAACGGAGTTTACTGACTCCCTTCTCAACAGTGCTTGAGGTTCCAAACAAGAAACCAGTAATGTCAGTACCAATGCCAGCAGACAGAGCATTCACATGAGCCAAATAAAATCTCCTTGTGCTTTTTGTAGGATGGTCATCTACATAGTGCACGAGTGAGAGCCATGGTTTGCAACATAAAGTTTCTCTGTTTCTGTTTGTAGTATCGCAAAATCGTGAGCAACTCTGCAGTAAGTAGTGGTGGATCATCCTTGTGGCAGGTCGCAACGGGAAAATGAAGCTCAATCTGAGGGCTGCTCATATGGTTACCTTGTGATTGGTCTTTCTGTACAACTGTTAGCAACATTTCTAATTTTCCTTTTTCCTGCAAAGGACACTAGTTTTGATTTCTTTTTTTGAGAGGTAAATGTTGGTTCAAGTCATTTGGTGCTAATGTAGGGTTTGCCTGGATGATAGCTTGATGCTTTTGCTGTTGGGAATGTTTGCAGCAGAATTCAGCATTCATTGTAACAGTGTATATGTGCATTTTGTAAACTCTTATACTATAGATGTTAGAATGAGGGACTGAACTGTGTAGGTATGACTGGCATATGACTGAGATGAGTTTGAGAGTCGTCATTAAATCTGTCAAATAGTAATACTCAGTTCTTTTCCACAGCAACCTTCCCTGCTTTATCACCTGAGGTTCTGGGCAGCTTCACCAGTTTGATACTTCCCCCCAGATGGTGAGGGAGGCCACTTAATTTCCTAGACCTGCAAAAAGTTGACAGTTAGCCAGACCTGGAGAACTTGGTCTTTGATTCGCCAGCAGAGACAATATATCAAAGAACATTTCAGGCTTCCCAGCATCTTGGTGCTAATGTGACTCAGCCTACACTAGAGGAGCAGCAAGTATTCCAGGAGTTTTATTGGCATTTCCTGCAAGTTTAAAATGCATTGCTGCTTTGTAACTAAAGAGGAAACTGCAGAGCAACCCTAGAGCAGCTGGCAACAAAAAAAGGACTTTTGCTCAAAAGCAGGTGTGCTTCTAAATTGTCTCAGTAACCTTGCAGGCAGAAGGTTAAAAAAAAAGAAAGGAAACAGGATGAAACTCTGTGCTAGGCTGTAACTTTCCTTTAGACATTTGAAACCTGAATTTCATGTCTGTATCCAAAATGAAAATAGATACTGTCTGTTTAGATTGTAATGTAAACACAGCAGCATTGGCAGCTGTGGAGAAGACATAATGAAGAAGGCATAGCTCTGCAAAATCCATCAGTTGTGGGATAATAAGCTGTTGGTGCCTTCAGCTTGAGTATATTGCAATGACCATTACTTCACAGCTGAGCTGTATAAGGCAGTTATACTGCTTTAATTTTAAAGTTATATTCTACCCACCAGGAAAGGTAATATGAAAAAGCTTATTATCCATCTGAATTTAGCATGGGATCTGTGGTGGCTGTTGCCAGAATAACTGTTTAGAACAAATGGTGTTAGGCATTCCTGATCAAAACAATGATTTATAACAAAGCAAATGTTCAAAGTTGATTTGCAATCCAAAAAAGTATCTTTGGGATCTGTCTCTTACCCCACCAAAGCCAACAAACACTGCAAAATAGGAATGACAGAGCTGTGTCTCTTTTATGTGATTTAGAATGAATGCTAGAAATATTAGAATGTGATGAAACTAGGCAGATAGTTCTTTCACTTGAGTAAGGCTCACCCTCACTTCTACAAATTGCATAGTCAGTCACAATCAGATACTCTTCCCAATTTTGTTAAAGACCTTCCTGTTAACACTCAGTGAGAATTTCTTCTTCACTCTAGATGCAGTCCACACAATCATATACTGGTTGGGGATGGAAGGTGATGCTGAATATTGTCTAGTGCAACCCCCAAGCTTAGGGCAGAGTCAGCTAGAGCAGGTTGCTCAGGGCTGGGTCCAGTCAGATCTTGAGTATCTTCAATGATGGTGTCGAGGGTTTAGATTGTGGGGTGACAATAAAACCCTGGCAGATGTATTGTTAACATCCTCTCCTCCCCCCCTTCGCCCTTTTGCCCCTCCCTCTCCCCACTTCCCACTAAGGACAGGCGATTGGGAGGAAAAGAAGGACAGAGAGAAGAGTTGGAAAAATTAAAAATGTTTTACTAATGCTACTAATAAGAATAGTGAAAATAATACAAAATATACAAAACCAATCTTGAAAGTCTCAGCAACTGCAGAGCTAGCACCCAAAGTCCTGGATTGGACTCTGCAGCCAACCGGAGCTGGATTCAGTCTCTCACTAGGCCTCAGTTCGCAGGGACGACTAGCAAGGTCCTCTCCTAATGTCGGCCATACGCAAAAGGGAAAAGAAGGAAAAGGGACAAGATCCTAGTGATCTCCCACTTTTATATGAAGTATTCACATGAATGGAATGTTATACACAGTTGGTCAGTTTCTTGGCCACCTGTTTCTTGTTGCCCCTCTCGCGAGATGTCCATCCATGCTTATCAATAACTTTGCATTCCATTGCTATGTTTACCAAAACATGTGTCTGGTTCTCCAGGAAAATGCAGCTAATATGAAGGCTTTAGCTGTCAGGCAAAATTCAGTAAAAGAGAAACTTTTTTAGCAAAACCAGGACAGATGGATACTTCTCAACATTTCTGGGCAACCTGTGCCAATGTTTGACCACCCCCACAGGGAAGAAAAAAAAAAGGTTTAAATGGGATTTCCTGTACTTCAATTTGTGCCTATTGCCTCTTGTCCTATTACTGGATAGCACTAAGAGTTGGGCTCCATCTTCTCTATCCCTTCTGCCTATATCAGATTTTATTACACATTGATGAGATCCTCCCTCAGCTATCTCTTTTTGAAGCTGTACAGTCCCAAGCCTCTCAGCTTCTACTTGTATGACAGACTGTTCCGTCCCTTAATCATCTTGTGACCCGTTCTCTGGACTCACTCCAGTAAATCCATAGCTTCCTTGTATGAGAAGCCCAGAATTGGATGTAGCACTCCATCTGTGTCTCACCAGTGTTAGAGGAAGGATCATGTCCTTTGACCTGAGGGAAATGCTCCTCCTAATGCCCCCCAAAAGGCTGATGGTCTTCCTTGTCACAAGACCTCATTGCTGCCCTATGGTCACCTTGGTGTCCACCAGGAGCCCCCGGTCCTTTTCTGTAAAGTTGCTTTACAGCCAGTCGGCCTGCAGCACATACTGGTGCACAGGGTTGTTTGTCCCAAGATGCAGGGCTTGGCACTTCCCCTTGATGAACTGCATGAGATTCCTTCCTGTCAGCCCTTTTCTGCAGGTCCCTCTGGATGGCAGCACAACCCTCTGGTGTATCAGCAACTCCTTCAAGTTTTGTGTCCTCTGCAAACTTGCTGATGGTAGAATTTGCCCAGTCATCCAGATCATTAATGAAGACATTTAGCAGTATTGATCCCAGTTTCATTTCATGGGGTATACCCCTAGTGACTGACCTCCAGCTGGGCTTCATGCTGCAGCTGGACTTCATGGTCACACCTCTGAGTAAAGTAGTTCAGGCACTTTTCAATCAACTGTACAGTTATCTAATTCATACTTCATCAGCTTGTTTATGAAGATGTCATAGGAAACAGAATTGAAAGCTTACTAAAGTTTTACTCAACAAATAAACAACTGATCTTCCCTCAGTGACCAAGCCAGCCATTTTGTCCTTATCAGGCTGGTCAGGCATGCTTGCCCAATCATAAATCCATGCTGACCACTCCCTCATAATTTTGTCCTTCATGTGTTTAGAAATGGTTTCCAGGTTTATTTTGTCCATCACCTTCCCAGGGATCAAAGTGAGGGAGACCACCTTGTACTTCCCCAGATCCTGTTTCTTGCCCTTCTTGAAGACAGAAGTGATATTTTCTTTCCTCCCTTAAGGACCACATTCTTCCAAAGATTAGCAAGAGGGGCCCCACAATACCACCTGCTAGCTCCCTCAGGACTTGTGAGTGCATCCCATATATCCAATTCATTTAAATGTTCTGTAACCTCATCTTCTTCCATCAAGGACAAGTGTTCCTCGCTCCACTGGTCACAGGAGCCTCAGATGGCTTAAGGCCAGCCTTGCTGGTAAAGGCTGAGACCAAGAAGACTTTTGTACCTCAGCCTTTCCTGTGTCCTTTGTCACCAGGTCCCCTACCCCTTGCCAGAAGATATTCCCAAGCGATATTCCTTCTGTAGGCTTATTTTTAAGAAAACATGTAGAGTAGCCCCATGAATATCACTCAAGTAATGTGTATTGTCTGGGCAGCTGCTGGGCAGCAGTGCAGCAAATCATGGGAATTGTCCTCTTGCTGTCAATAGCATTATTGATATACCCAAAGTTAAACACATGTTTAAAAGCTTTAGGAAACGGGCGTTTAATTTCCATCAATGTGAAATGCTTGAAACACAATCTGTGGCTATTTAAATCTCTGACATCTACAGAGTACAAAATTGTATGCATTCAAAGATCAATTTAAAGAATTGCTGCTAGCAAAGGAAAATGATAGAAAATAAGAGAACAGCTAAGCGTAATGACTTTAAGGAGGACTAGGAGATGGACCAGACTGACCTCATGCTTGGTATCTGTTTTGCAAAGCTGGATATGTGTGTTTGGATGCATTTGCAAGAGGACTGCATAAAGCCTTACACACTGATGTTAAACCACAGAAGACACGAGATACGTGGAAAAACTCATCTCAGCCCTGAGTACCTCTGTTCCTCAAGTAAGGAGTTGCCTTTCCTATGTGCACTGATGCTTTCAGCTACAGAAATTTGAGTCATGGTTTTATGAGGCCTTGGATGTTTTCCTCTAAGCCTGGTAACATAAAGCACATCACGTGTCTTGCTGAGTGTGCCAGTCCAGCACCTTGAGGATGCGTCTCTGTATGTGTCTCTTAGCCTGTTCCTTCATTAGCACAGGTCTTGATTGTAACGACAACATTGTACAGGGTAAAAATGGAGTTTAGCTGGTTCTTGTAAATGACTGATCTGGAAGTCAGAAATTAGTGGTTTCAACTTTGTGATACTGCTGATGTAATTTCTTTTCTCAGGGTGGAAGGGTTGCCTTTGTAAGCTGTTTCCAGCAAGACCTGTGCCTTTGCACAGCCTCTGCCCTCTGGGAACCATGACTTTTGCCTAATCTGCTACTTTGAGAGTAATAATAGTCAATTATTGTAGTGGGACCAAGATCACAAGTCCCTTTTCTGAAAAGCAGCAGAGCAGCTACAATATGCCAACAGGGTAATAATCAGTACTGGCTTTCGAGAACAGCCCTTCTGAAGAGATTATAGAGACAATAGCCTGAGCTCAGGTTCTTAGGGGCTCTCTTGTAAAACTGATTAGTTTCACTCAGATTAGCCCTGCCAGATTCTGACCTGGCTGTTTGCATCCTTCTTCCCGAAATTATCTTTGAAGTCCCAGTGAGACTTAGTGTAACAAGGCTCTTTGCTACTTAGCATCAGTCTGCTGTCTTCTTCTGTCTTCTCTGGAAGAGGTCTGTGGGGACACGCAGAAGTGCAGCTACACTGAGGCCAAACATGAGCTGAAGTAAAAAAATGCAGGTTTTAATTTTTGCAAGCG
Source organism: Streptopelia decaocto (assembly GCF_964273445.1). NCBI lineage: Eukaryota > Metazoa > Chordata > Aves > Columbiformes > Columbidae > Streptopelia > Streptopelia decaocto. The sequence continues at coordinate 30,456,483 of NC_138658.1, forward strand.
CCCAGAGCTTTCTTGAGATGAGGAATATGAGGAAAACTTAAGCATTTAATATTGATCATCTAGGTATACTTTTAGTTGATTAACATATACATTAATAGTGCTATCAATAGCACCATCTACTGTCTTCAGGATAACAGGACACAAGCTCTGTGTTATAATAGCAGAGATGACTAGTGAAATGAGAAGAGGGCATGTAAAGATCCATCTCCTGGCAGCAACGGTGCTGGAGGGGCATTGCACCCACCCGTGTTCACATTGCAGGCAATCTGCTGGGAGCTGGTATGACAAATCGGTCAGTGCATTGCAGCTCTGCTTTCAGGCTATTGGGGCCCTCTTTTCAGATGTGTATCACCAAAGCATCCCATCTCAGTTGGTAACAAATACCAGGAATGATATTTCTTCCAACACTTTGGCTAGCCTTCTTCATTTGCCCTTGCAAGTCTTTAAGACCATTTGGGGACAGCATCACCTTTTCCTCATTACCACCAGCCTGGTGTGTCTGCCTCTCTTCAAGGCTGTTCCAATGTGATTTCCCTTCTCCTGTCCCCAAGATACAAGCTGCGGATGCTCCTGAGCCTTTGTTCAGAGGCTAACTAAAACAGGCAAAGAAATACAGATAAAAAGACATAAATATGGCTGAACCAAACTAAAATAATTAGTTGATACAAGCCATTGTGTGTTTTATTAACCATACAAAGTACGTTTAAAAAGCAGACCATAACACAGCGCACAGTCTAAACTGCTGCCTGAGCACGAGGGATGACAAGGTCCCCATCCTTTTCACAGGGCAAATTAATGATATGATATATGGCCTCCCAGGATATTGTAAGACTTTGGGCCTCTTTGGTCTGCTGTGCCATAATCCCTCCTCTAGCTTGTCAAAAAGGAGCTTTATCCCAAAGTGAGTTATGGATATTCCTGGATGCTCCAGCCCCACCCGTGGGATTTGATTATGGGAAACAACCACTTTATTATTCACTCGATTTATCCTCTTGTCAAAGGAACAAACTTTTGTGGTTCCTTTGTTTGACCTCTTTTGTGTTGTTCCTGGTCAGGATGTCTCCCTTACAAATCAAATATTTTAAGAAGACAACTGCTGCCAGTTGTCTTCCAGCATTCACAGAGCCACTGCTTTGCCTCAGGGAGCTGAAAGAGGAAAAAAAAATCACAGGCAAGGAAACAATAATCAGAAGTGGGCAGCATCAACCTGGGAATGAGGAGTACTAGGAAAAAAGCAGTTGTTTCCGGTAGTGCAGAGCTAAGGACACCTGGAACATGGGCATATAATTTTCAGCGGGAGTCTCTGGTGTCACAAAAGACCGAGCCCACATGTCCACCATCCCTGTCGGAGGGCATGAAAAACACCTCTTTCTACCTCCTCAACCAGCTGTAGGAACCTTATGTCTCTGAGGCTCAAAATCACCTCCAGACTCTGGCAGAAACCAACAACTGGGTTTAGCAGTGACAGTGGTTTGGGGCAACGGGTGGGATGAACAGAGAGGTTATCCCCTCACACTGCTCTGACTGAATCTTCTACAGCAAATAGGCCAGGCTGACAGCCTGGCAGCTTCTCAGGGTCAGACACTCGGCAACAAAAATGAAAACACTTCACATGTGGTAAATTACTGTGGGGTTCTCTGGAGAAAAATAGTGTGTGATAACGTCATTAAGGGCTGTATAATGATGCATCTGTCTTTGAGGTCAAGTTAAAGCTGTACAGACAGCCCTCATTATAGCTCCTACTCACTTCTGAGTGTTTGGCTATGCACAGTAGTGTTCTTCGGCTGCAGGATTTGGGAGTGTTTTATAAATTTATTAAACTTATGCCATGAGAAAGTCAATAAGGGACAGCAGTTTAAATACCTGCTCAACAGAAAAGTAAAAAGAAAAAAAAGGCACAGTTGAAGAACGTGGAAGTCCTGTCTGGATTCAGAGACTAGATAACTTCATAGCTAACAGCAAACAGGAGAAAAAAAAATAATCCAAGTGCTTACAAGGCACTCAGGACCACATCTGAATATTAATTATGAAGTAGACTTAAAATGAGGTGCTTCCATGGGGATGCTTCTATTGGCTTAGTTGTAGGAATAATCTGATAGGGCAGCAGCAATGCTGTGAACAATCACCTTAGTCCTTGGCCAGGTCAGAGATCCTACTTGTACTAGTCAATTAACTGGTTGACATATGATTTGATATTGCTAAGATATTGATTAGTGCTTTTGGAGTATTTCAGTGCTGCTAATCACTGCTGAAGCACTTGAGCATTCACTGCAGGCAACAGGAGGCAACTCTACCATTTGAGTAGTTCCTGGGCTTGGTGAGACCTCACCTCCCCTGCTTCCCTATGCTACACCTCCCTTTCCTCCCCATCAGCATACATGCTATATTTTTTCAGCTTGGTGCCTTTCTCCAGCCCCCCTGCTGCTGTCATGCCAGACCATTAATCACAAATGCATTGGAATTTTTCTGGGACCTGTTAGCCTTCATGCCACTAATGTGGCTGCACATGAATCAGTGTGGCTTGAAAAAGGGGATGTCCCTCGTGTGGCCCTGAGCTGACAGGCAGAGTGCTGGTGTCCCTTTCCTCAGGAGAGCGTTTGCTTTCAGTGCCCTGATGGGTGCATGTTTCTGTCTATTACCAACCTCTGTAAAAAAGTAATTGACAGCAAAGATCAGCCTTGTTACCCCAAGGCAAACTCCAGGCCTCTTATTCGTACTCCTGGACAGGTGAAAAACATCTTCAGCCCACTGGCAATGACCTGTAAGTTTTCTCTGAGACTCTCTGTGCTGATAGTGAGGTAAGATATTTTTTTCCACCCTGCCCTGAATAGTGGGAAAGGAAGAAGTTGCTTAGGAAGGGAGACAATAGAGAGTGGGCTGGACAAACCCATGAGGTTGGATAGATGAGGACATGTGCCATCACATGCCTGGTTCTGTAATCCATCATGCAAATAATTAGTAGCAAGTATGCACAACAGGCAATGAGCCACAAAGACCTGTGGAAAAAAATTACCTTGTTTCTGCTTTCTCCTCTTCTGAATCTTGACTTTGCTCTGAGGGGATTCATCAAGACGGGTCCCAAGGGGCTGAATGTGCAGTGAGGTCCTTCAGTGAGTGGTATGTGTCAATGCTGCATCCCTGTGCTGGTTATCCTATACCTCTGTATGCTGTGTTGGATTTTTAGTGTTGGTTTAGCATTCACAGTGCTAGAGTTGTTGTGTCACATGCATCTATAGGGGGCTTGCATTCATACTTCTGGGAGCAGAATGAGTTGGAGAGTCTAAACTCCTCTGCAATTCCACCACTGTCTTTGAAAATTGGTCTAATAGCACCAGCAATGGGTACCCTGCGCTACCTCAAAGTACTCAGTCAAAATGTTAGAAGGATGTTCATGTTTCTGTCTCTGACAGCCCATGGTTTTGTGGTGTGATGGGTGGGTGATGGGCAGCAGTAGTTGCTCTCTGGGAGGACAGAGCTATGGGTGGCCATTGCTTTGGGCGTTCACAGGGTTTACTTTCCCCACACTATTTTCCCCCTGAGTTGTAAATGAGGCATGTGGAGGTCTCACTAGAAGGACACTGCAGGATCTGTATATATCTCCACTGTGAAATGGGGATTGTGCTCCTTTCCTGTCATGGTGAATAAAACTATTAAATGAAAACAGGCTTTATAATTGTGTTGCCCTAAGGTGACAACTGTGTTTCATCTACATCCAAGCTATAGTGATTCCATTGACCTTGTCTGGTGCCTGTATGACCCTCAATACCACTATGGGCTGTGAAACATGAATAGGATTATCTGTGCCTGAAGCCTTTCCTGTCTCCACTGAGGACAGGCATAGCTAGTGACAGCAATCCCCACTGCTTTATGTTCCCTTTTATAGGCAAGGGTGCTGCGACTCCAAATCATTAGGCACTGTGTGGGAGAGATACAGTAAAAATGACCTTACAGTCTCTCTGAACCAGCACAGACACTAAATCAGTTGGCAGCTACAGCAGGAAAAGAAGGCTGTAGTGAGGAAAAAAAAAAAAAAAATAAAAAGTAAATCAAAGCAATCAGTCACATCTGAGGCAGATCAAGCATGTCCTCTTTAGTTTGCCCAGGCTCTGACAAGCAGGGATGCACTGGAGTTGCTGCCTCCACTGCTTCTTACAGAAACTCGCAGCCATTGAGAATCCTCTTTCTTTCTGCAGCAGGAAGGACACCATATTTGTGTATATATATATATATATATATCTATATGTGCACACGGGCACACTTTTTTTGACTAGCTGATGTTGCAAGGAAGGTGGCCTGCAACCCAAAATTATGGATTGTACTTGGAATAACTTCTGAGGTGTGGGCAGTATGAAATAGTAAAAATAATCTGAATTCTGTGGCTGAGCACCCCTGCACATCTTGCTGATAACCAAGCTTTTAAAAAGGTGTGTGAAAGAGGTGAGCTGAATTCTGTGCTAACTCAGGCTTGTTGAACTACATTGCCCAAGACTCTTGTAGGTTCAAAAATGCAGAAGACCTATGAAAAGATGCATCTTCTACTGGAAAAAAAAAATGTTATTCCAGATGCACAAGATATACAGAGCTCTGTGTGACTCACAGGATGAGTGTGTAGGCAAGTAGGAGAGAAGGGTTATGCTGCAGTGGGTAACACTTCATGTCTTCTTAAACTGAACAATTTTGTAATGGAATCATTGAAAAACAGGCTTTTTAATCCAATTTTTCTCCTCTTGGAATAGTTTTTCAAATATTAATAACTACATGCTTTTTACTTACCTAGGTTCCTGAAATGCCTCCTGTTTGGTCTGAGACAACCCTTGGCTGATTAATTGAAAACAATTTATCGTTACTTACCATTTTACCCTTTAATTCAGCTTTATTCCATTAAGAGCTTGTGCACGGCAAAGTCTTGTTTCAGTTTTCTCTGGTCAGGTTCTTAATATGGTTCACACCATTGCAGAATTCCCTGCTCTGGCCTGGCTGCTGCCCAAGTGCAGCAGGGTCTCTTGCTGTCCTCTCTTCCTTCAGGCAGCCCACGGACAGGTGAGCTGGCAGAAGCTGGCCGGACTTTCTTCTTTTGTTGCCTGGTCATCCTTCATTTGTCTGTCTCGACAAGGGTCTTTGGCACCAAAGAAAAAAGGAGATGAGGCCATTGCCCAAGAGGTTTACAGTCCAAGAAGATGTTGTTGCTCAGGCTTCTTGGAAATTTCCAGATGAACTATTTTTCAGTGAAAAAAAGCTTCTTGACTAAATGAGCATGTTTGTGGAATGTGTCTGCTTCCCATGGATAACTCCTCTTTTGCTGAAAAAAGTCCCAAACTAAAAGAGAAAAAAAAAAGGGGGGGGGGGAAGGAAATAATAATTTGGAAACTCATTTCCTGTAGAACACTATGACTTGGCGTTGCCACATCATGTGTCTTTCCCTATTGAGCCACCCCTTGGACCACTAACAGAAAAAAATTTTGTGGGTCCCCAGGGCTGTTTTCTGCTGCAAAAGCAGCTCCATCGCATAATCCACCTTCAGACCAGTTAGGTTTCTTGCCTTTACTCCTCCATGCAAAAAAGCTACTCTGAAACTTCACTAGGTTTTAAATATTTTTATTACTCCTATCCTAAAATTATTGACTAAACACATATGACAGTTTGAATTTTTGCTAATGTTATTCCATAGCACTGTCTTCTCTCTGGTGTTTACCTCTACTGTGTTATGGCAGTAAGCAATCATATTTGTTTTCAGTCTTTATTTTGCAACATCAAACTGAATTTTCTCCTCTTTATTTCATCCTGCTGGTTCTCTTCTGCACTTGCTTTAATTTAAATTAATCTTGCATGAAGCAGGACCGAACAAAGTCATAACAAAGTTGTCTGCATGACCTGAGCATGCAAGCCCCACTCAAGAAGGCTTTGCTATTCGAATGCAATAGGACTAGTCTCTCAGAAAAGTGCCTTCTGGAAGAAGAGACCTGTTCCTTGTTCTGATCTTCACAGCAGCCCAGGCCTCTTACCTCCTGTTCTACTCATAGCCATGGTCCAAAACTTACCTTCAGCCTGTGAAATTAATGGACCTAAGATCAGGTCTCCCCTGATAAAACTGGATTGAGAAGAGGATGTTGTTCCTAAAGTGTGGCAAGCAGATTACCTAAATCGGAATGCAATTTTGTGGAGATTTTGGAAACGTGTGCAGTATTTTTTTTTTCTTTGACAAAGACAGAATTTTCCCTGGGCCCTTCTAATTGACGTTGCAGGAGAACTGGAGGCAGGAGACCTGATGGGAGATTAGGAACTGCATGACAGCAGTTGTGGAGCCAAGAGGACCTTCCTTGTGCATCCATGCTGGTTTGTTGGTTGTGAAATCACGGGTACCCGAGACCATGAAGTACAATTTTTTTTGCTGCCTTGCAACCATTATCTTTTACCACAAGATGGGGATGTAAGCAGGGGTTTAGACCAGGTATGAAACCATTTCTTCCCCTGCAGGACTCAATCACTCAGGAAACTTGTTTTGTTGCAATTATTTGGAGCATGCATACTGGAAAAAAAACATTAATTCATAAATAATAGCTGGTGGTCTGCTTTGCTGTCTGCGTGGGTCTTATATGTGAAATTAAAACATCTTTAATGTAGTGGCCATAAACCATTTGAGCTCCTTGCAACTCCATGTCAATTTTTAAATCATTGCAACAACAGTAAAAGGCAAAGCTCTCTTTAAAAATACGTATCTGAATTTATGCCACTAAGTAGAGATTAGTGAGCTGATGACTAGTCACCTAATAGTTGACTACTGATTTAGTCAGCTAAACCAATTCTAAATTTATATCAGCTGCTTTATTTTCAGTTTTCAATGTCAAGAGTCATCATATACCCACAAATGTTGTCCCGAGTGGCCAAGGGAAGAAATTCAGGCTAAAACATGGCTGGGACAAGCCTTTGCACTGCAGATATGATGTTTAGCTGGCAGTGGGTGGCAGCTTGGCTGCAATGGGCAGCCCTTGAAATGTTTTAGTGGAAAATATTATGTCACATACAATTTTTTTTCTTTATGTTGTTGTAATGAAGCCTCCCATTCCTTCTGAACTAAGGGCAAGTATTAGCATACCCAGCCATTCATTTACCCAGCATTTTCTTAGGCGTTGCACACATGCAAGGGGTTGAAAGGGACTTGAGCACCCAAAATCCCATCTTGCATCATCCATGTTATGAGGTGATACATCCTTTCATCACCAGTTTGGGACCAGTGATATCCTCACGGATAGCTCTAATCACTCTCACAGGTGTGCTCAAGGAAGTGGGCACTCTGCAGGGATCAAACACTGCAGCACTTGGAATTTTGTGTTTACAGTTAACTGGGGGAAAGGAAAGGAAAGCAAAGGAGAAGAAAAAAAATGAAACTTCAAGTACCAGAAGCCATAAACCTTAAGTCTGCCACTCCCCACCCCCACAATACCATACCAAAATGTAGGTACTGGACATTCTTAATTGTTTACCTACAATAAAAAATATTTATAAATTCTTCTCCTATTAATCACCAACTCAATTACTTCTGTGCTTTCTTTTGCAGTACTATTTATATGATGAAGTATTCATCATTCAGAGTATTCTACATTCAGAGAAATCACATGTAGTAATGCGTGCCTCAAACAAATGCTAACTTTTTCTAAAGGAAATTTTGTATGAAGAAAGTGGGGTGTCACAGATGACATGATGTTGACCAGGAGAACAACATTATTCAGGCTTGATGAAACTGTATATTGTTTCAAGAATAAGAATTTTTTTAATTTTTTTTTATTTTTTTACTTTGTGATCATAACTTTCATATTGGGTTTCTCCTTACATCCACCCCTGCATTGAAGGGCAAAGTTGCTGTGAAGACATTTGACATTCATCCTCCTGTTCCTGTAGGGTTTACTTTGGAGAAGAGCCATACAACAAATCCCTGCCCCATCTTTCAGTGAAAGAGCTCTCAAAAATGCTGGTTTTAATTTTCCATCCTCCATGTGCTGTCCAGTGGCTGGGAGCTGGTGTGGCAGCAGCAGCATTCCTGCTCCTGGTACTCTATTTCTGTTTTAAAAATCCACCTTTCCCTGGATCACAACCTAAATTATCACACAGTCCTCCAATGGTATCATTTCTCTACATAGCAATATTATTTTGATCACCCAATCCTCAAATGTCAAAGAGTTTTATATGGAAAGCACCATTGCAGAGAAAGACTTGAGAGATCTTGTCGACAACAGGCTGATCATAAGCCAACACTGTGCCCTTGTGGCCAAGAAGGCCAATGGTATCCTGGGGTACATTAGGAAGAGTGTGACCAGCAGGTCGAGGGAGCTTCTCCTGCTCCCTCTACTCTGCCCTGGTGAGGCTGCATCTGGAATATTGTGTCCAGTTCTGGGCTCCCCAGTTTAAGAAGGACAGGGAACTGCTGGAGAGACTCTAGCAGTAGGCTATGAAGATAAGGGGCCTAGAGCACCCTTCTAATGAAGAGAGACTGAGAGAGCTGGGTCTGTTCAGCCAGGAGAAGGCTGAGAGGGGATCTTATCAATGTTCATAAATATCTCAAGGGTGAATATCAAGAGGGTGGGACCAGACTTCTTTCAGTGGTGCCCAACAACAGGATGAGGGGCAATAGGCACAGCCTGAAGCATAGGAGGTTCCATCTGAATATGAGGAAAAATGTCTTTAATTTGAGGGTGCCAGAGCACTGGAACAGGCTGCCCATGAGCGCGGTTGTGGAGTCTCCTTCTCTGGAGACATTCAAGACCCACCTGGATACATTCTGTGCCATCTGCTCTGGTGAACCTGCTTTAGCAGATGGGTTGGACTAGGTGATCTCCAGAGGTCCCTTCCAACCCCAACCAGTCTGTGATTCTGTGACATGTCTAACTTCGTAATTAGATAAGCCTGAAGAAGCCTGGTATTATTTTAAATAATTAGTATGACTGCCTCCATCTGACTGATTCAGTGGGCTGGTAACCTTGCTGCTTAATTATACATTAATTTTGTATTCAGCTATTTGTTTTTCCTTGTTTCGTTGTCCTTATAGCTAGTATTTTACTGAACTGAACGAGGTCAGTAATACTTCATTACTTCACACAGATGTCTTGATCAAAGTGAATCACATGCTTTTTATCACATGCTGGTTTGTTTGTGGGTTTTTTGGTTTTGGTTTGGTTTGGTTTGGTTTGTTTTTTTTTGTTGTTGTTGTTGGGTTTGTTTTGTGGGTTTTTTTATGAAAAAGTGTCTTGTTATTGCTTTTTGGATGAGAAGTTCCAGTTAGTTACACAACAGTAGAGAAACCTGTCTGGCAATTTCCAGCTGCTCTTGCATGCTCCTTGATTTGTCTCTTTCACCTACAGCTGTCAGGTCTTATACCGTGCTGGTCGCTGCAGTATGTCCAACGTTTAGATGACATGAGTGCCCCGGAAGGTCACAGCAAGTGTCCTGTGCCTGGCTACTTGGGCTAGGCAGGAAAAGAGAGAGTAACATTCAAGGAATGCCAGAGCTGGCAGTAGACATTTATTTCACAGCAGCCTGCTTTTATGCAGGCTATTGTGAAATGAGTGCTGAATTCTGATGTCACAGTGGGAATGATGAATAATAGTCAGGTTAAAGCAACATATTGCATAGCAGAGATAACAGGATTATTCACAGAAGTGGTGTGAGGAAGTTCCTTTGAACTTGTAACGCTACCACAGCTGTTTTTCCCCTCTGGGAATGTTGTTTCAACATCTGAGGTTAAATGCTGTATTTGCAAACAAGTGGAAGGGGAATATTTTTTTTTTTCCCCTGCTTGATTCATTGCATGATTTTATTAGACTGTACTTTTGATATTAGCTTTTAGCTGTTACCTGGAGTTAGGCAATAGATGATGCAGGTGTGTATCTCAGCCAGAGAATATATTCTGTTGGATCACCTTAAAGACAGGCATGTTAAAAAAAAAATCAAGCATTTCTTGCACACAGATGATAATAGTGTAGCTGAGAACTATACAAAACAACTGTGTGACCAAAGGTAGGTAGGCATGGTATGTCATAAAAGCTAGTGATACTCAAGTTGTGAGTCTCATAGACTTCTCATTAGTCTTGCAGAACATGTTTGCTCTGATTTGAGCTCCTGTGGCTCTAGACATATTTATGAAAAGTTGCATAAATATTCATCCTGCAGTTGTACTGCCCATGCAGCATGAAATTCCTCAGGGGTAGAAAAGGGAAGAGACAGCAAAAGACAGCACTGTGTCTGAGAGCAACATAGAAAACCACCAAATTATCCTGGTGGAACTTGCTGTTTCTGCTTGCATGTATGACTCTGATGTGGTGGTTTGATGCAACACCTTAACCAGAGAACATTAAATAGCATAATGGGGATCTTATAAAGAGGTGTGCTTTTTCAGTCATTGAGTTTTTGGAGGTTGTTTTTTTTTTTTCTGTGACAGGCATGACTACTTCTCATTTTTTGTGTTCTAAGGGTTTTTCTGAATTGCTTACAGGAAAACATTGCGGGTTTCCTGAGTAGGGTGCAACCTATGGTTGACTACAGCAGCATGTCTTGGTTGATTTCTGTGGTGCCAGAAGTATGTACTGGTGTTCCCATGCATCACACATTTCTTTTAAACAGTCATCCTGAAGGGGATTTTGGTTCTGTGAAGGGAGAGGAGGAAGATCAGGATATATAGAAACATCTCTCTGTGGGGAAGCTAGAATGTGCAGGAAGGAATCTACCTCTAGGCTGGGATTAAGGAAAAGTTCAGGTAAATCTTGCTCTACCCTGCACAGGGTATGCTGGCCCTCTGCGGTGCTGATGAGGAAAAGGCAGAGAGGGGAAAAAGACATTGAGGAAGTTTTAATCCAGTTTCCATTCTTCTGCCACACAGGAGATAAGTGTGCCAGCCTTCTGCTCTCTTAAGACTTTAAGCAAATACAGAAGTGTCTTTACTAATCCAAAGAAAAGTTACCAGTATGTCACAGTCCCAAGTACTCCAGTGACTTAACAGAAGTGTGACTGTCCTGACTTGGATTAAACAGCTGTGGTGGAAAAATACTGTACTCCAGCCAGAGTACTGGCCCTGGGGCTGCTGCTGCTGGTGCTTGTTTTCTGGTCTTGCTTTTTATATAATGAGAATATACATGCTGCCTCTCAACATACATTTACAAAAGACTTAATGCTGTAGCTGCTGCTCAGTGTTGATTCACGTCTGAACTCTTCACTCCTAAAGTCTACAGGGAGTTGCTCATCATTCACTTCCCAGATGATAGTTTGAAGCATGCCATTGGGTTTTACAGTGAAGCTGCAATTACGACTGAGAGCTGTGTGTGATTTATGTGAAAAGCACGTTAGAGACTTACAGTAAAGAAGAGGATGGAGGAGGAGGAGGATGTTACATCAACTCACACTGAGAGTCCTGTAGTGGACTTAAAAGGAAACGCTAATACCGTAGTCTAACTTTCTGTTGTAAACTAGCAAGCTGGGAAAGCAGTCATTTTGGGTTCAGACTGGCTTAGAGAAGAAAACAGAAAGTGAGTATGAAGGAGATTCTGATCGCAGTACCTAATAAAAAATGTGAATTAAACCTCAGATCTGCAGATCACATTTTCCCTTTGATGGAGAGCTTGATAAAATGTTTTTCTTCCTTCTTTTTTCTTTACCTGGACAGCCTTTCTTTTGTCCCTGTACCAGAGGCAGGTATTTCTGAGAGGCACTTTCCAAAAACCTCCGCTCCCACTCCGATCCTAATGCCCTGTGGAGCAACGCTCACATCTGAGTAGATACAGAAATACGCATCTGTACTTCTCTTCCACAGGAAAGGGTCAAACATTCAAAACACAACTCCACTGTGCTGTCTTGAAATCTGCTTTAACTTTCTCGGGCAAACTCTGCTTCCAGCCTTCTGTGACCAGCAGGAGGGCACTGAGGGAATGAATTCCTCTTCCTGCCACTGCCATGATGTGACGGCTGGCAGTCACTTGCTGTGTAGGGTGTGTGGTACCCCCTCCCTTTTTTGTTTTAACCTCCTGTTTCACCAACATATCCCTAGATGGAAAATCACAGGGGAATTACATTTACACTGCTTCACACTTTCTAAATTCAGGCCAAATACTGCACCATGTCATGCTCTGCCGGGCCCAGACGTGCCGGGCCTCCTTGGCAGAGGGGTTTGTTTTGCCTCCCTGACTTGACTCCCCACCATGCTGGCCCACTCTCTCATCTTTTAAGCGTGTGAGGGTAAGAGACACGACTTTCGCAGCGGCACTGCTGATGTTAACTTGGCTGAAAGCGCGTTTTGTGGTGACATTTTCGGCAGCGGCCCAGTTTTGATCGAGCCCTGGCTCTCACACGGGCAGTGTCTCCTCTTCCCGCCCGGCACCAAGGAGCAGCTGCCGCCTGCCTGGTTTGGGGTCGCCGTGGTGCCCTGGGGGTAGGGGGAGTCGCCCGGGGCCCGCCCCTCATCCACCATGTCCCGCGCAATTTTCGTGAGGAAAAGCACTCCTAGGCAGCCCTTCCCGCCGAGCCCTGCCGCCGGCTCCCGCGCGCCGGGCAGGCGCTGCTCCCCCCGCAGGCCGCGGGGGCGGGCCGGCAGGGCGGGCGGCACCCGGGGGCCGGGCCTCCCGCCTTGAGGGGCCGCCGGGCCCGGCGAAGGCGGGCGCCCAGGGTGGGCTGCGGGAGCCGGCCGGCATGGGGGCCGGGGCGCTGGCCATACGCGTGAGTAGGGGTTGGCGGCCGGGCCGGGAGGCTGGGGACGGGGAGGCAGCCATGGACCGCAGCCGGGCCGTGGGGAGCGGGAGGTGGCTGGCTGGCTGTTCCCGGCTGCCGCCCCCCTGCCGCTCGCCCTCCGCCGGGCTCCCTTGCGGGGCGAGGGCAGAGAGGCTGGTCTGGGCCCGGTACCGTCTCCGTGTCCCGAGCGCGCTCCTTCTCCCTCTCGGTAGCTGCCTCTCCTTTGGGAAACGTGAAGATTAATAAAGAACTTAGCAGTCTTTTATGGGTTTTTTTTTTTTTTTTCCTGTATTTTTGGGCTAGTGAGCAACTGTGCTACGTGCTTCTCTGTGTTAAGATTGCTGGATGAGCTGAAAAAGTGAGTCCCCGTGGCATATGAATAGCTTTTCTCAACTCCAGTCATGATGTCCGGGTGGCACTTTGTGGCGGTATCGTGCAGAGACGATTAAGTTGCTTTTTCCAGTCTGGTGATCAGTAACAGTTGCGTTAATATTTGGACGATTTTCCCAGTTTAAAAGCAGATCTTCAATCTATAAGCTCATATAATATTGACTTATTTGTTTCAGAGCTCTTTTGAGGTGGTGATTTCATTTTGATTTTGGTTAGATGTATATTTTGGATAACTCTGCATAACTTTTTGTTCCTAGTTAGCACATCCTCTCCAGATCCCGAAACCAGCTCAAAAATTTCCTCGGCTGTTCCTGAGAACATGGGAAATGTCTCTTGGTTCTCTTACGAGTTTAAATCATGATTTTCCCCAAGTAAATCCAGTTCTGTGACTCAGGTTTTCAAATGCTGAAATGGAAACCTGTAACTGAGCAAGATTGTGAGGCTAATTGGAGGCCTTAATTGGAAAAGTTCTCTGAGCATCACAGCTGCTCAGAAACTGCTCGAAGGACTTTTGCTGTCTTCTGAATGTAACCCAGGCCACATGATTTTTGCTTTGGCATGTGCCTGCCTGGAGTGAAAATCATATATTATTCATTTAATCCTGAATGGGAACATCTTGTTTTAAAAGAGGTGTGATATTTTTGTAAGTCTGTAAAATTTTAGTTCAAATACTGTATTGTTTGTTTTAAATATTTATAAGGTGGCCACAATAATGATGGTTTTATTTATGTATTGTGATTCTGTTTCCTAAATAATAAAACATATTTATGATATCTGTGCAAGCAATATCTTTTATAAAGATCGGGTAAGTGTCACAAAGGACCTGGGACTACAGAACACACATATGCTCCAAATAGTTGTGTTTAACGTGGGAAAAACAAAGCAAAGCAAGTCAAATGAACTGCCAGATCATTTTATATCACACTTAGTAGCAGCACCAATGCAGATGTTTGTATTGCTTACAGACTGCAGTAAAAATAGCATCTCACAAATAAAGAGATTTCAAGGGTTTGTTTAAAATAAGATGTATGCTGTGCTGAAATCTGTCTTAACACATCCAAGCACCAAGACCTAGTCAAGAGTATGAGCACTTCTTTGTGTTAGTGTACAATACTTTGCATCTGTGAGGTTTCTTCTACCTATTTGTTAGTGAAACACAGTAGGAATAAGTTCATTTTTAAGCATCATGCTAGTGATGGACTTCTTAAACAAAGAGATTGAACTCCATGGTAGCAGTGGCCCCCAGTTCCTGCAGTGTGATCTTATCAGTAGGAAAACTTGTTTGGTTTTTTTTCTTTGTTTTGAGTGAGGTTTGCTGAGTTGTACTGTGCTTGTCCATATCAGTGAAATAATGCTTGGGTGTGTATGGAAATCACAACTGTGGTGGGTGATGCTGCTGCTCTGCCTTGAGCTGTCTTTCCAAATGCATAGCGCTGTATGCTGATTTAGGTTTCTGCCTATTATTGATCCTATAAATGAATCCTGTATTATGTTATTCCCTTGCATTTCATTTGCTATGCTCTCGTGTTTTCTCTGTCACTGCAGTGCAAAACTTGTGAGAATGTTGTGCCTCTGGAAGAATGTATGGGATATATGCATTTAAGGGTTTGTTCTGGAGTGTTTTTTCCACTCCCCTTGAGATGTGTGATAATTGAATTTCAGACTTAGCAGATACTAAACATGACATAAAATCTTTCATAAGGGTCCATCTCACCTTACAGTGGCCAAAATGAATCCCTAGGGGACAGCATCTGGAAGAAAGGTGCAGTGAACCTTCCCCAGAGTACTCTCCCAGACTCTGACAGGCATCCTGGAGACAACCTGGACTAACAGTGGTCTGTTGGGATTTTTCATGTTCATGTTTGTCCAGTTGCTTTTGTAACCCGTGTGAACTGCATGGGTTAAAACAGCAGTCTCCTGTGATTCTCAATTACTTGTCACACTAGTAACAAGTTTGCTTTCACAAGTGCATCTTTCTCCCTTACCTTAACTACAGACTATTTACATTCTTTTTCTGTTAGTTACTATTCTAGCTTTTTCTCTGTTCGTTTTTATTTTCCTACTTCACAAAGATTTTCCTGTGGATTAGAATAAAGAAAGACCAAAACTTAATCTGGAGTGTAGAAGCCAGTTTTGATGGATGGTGCTTATGTTGTGACTGTGCAACCTTCTGCAGCAAATGTGACTAATGTACTTTTTTTCCTCTGCTCCTTTAAGCAAAACAAATCGGCTGCGAGATTGAAGGAAGACATGAAGAAGATAGCTACCCTTCCACTGAACAAGCAAAAGGACACAACCTGTCCAAAGTTGTTTGGTGTGAGTCTTCTGGAGCTCCAACGGCAGGGACTGAGCAAGAATGGCATCCCAATAATTGTGTGGAATATAGTCGAGTACCTTACCCAGCATGGTAAGCTTATTGGAGTCACTTTTGCTTGGTAGCACTTTTTATGTAAGATTCTTCAAAGGGAGAGGTCTGTCTTGTTTGTGGTACAGGGGCTAAACAAGGTTGTACACTAACCACAGACAAAGAATATTACTGTATGTGGTTTGCTTCTTTTTTCTCCGTTGATGCTGAACTTACTTCTTAAGAGGATGTTTATAAAGGTAAACTACAGTGTTATGGAGCAGCATACTCTCATAAACAAGCTGTGCAGTTTATAAATTGAATGTATTTCATTCGTGAAGGTTTGTATCATTTTCTAGTTGCAAAACATTTGTTTTTAACACTTTTTTGACCGTGAGAAGATGTTAAGTATCTGTATATTCATGTGCATACATAAACCCCGCAGAGAACATAACTATATAGCAATACATGCTCTTACAAGTTTTCAGATAGATTCCAGTTATTATTAATCCCCTCAAGGAAGCAATTGTCCAGTTCTTAGCTTCTCTTTGCATTCATTTAATTAAACTTTAGTTCCTGTTGCTGAAATCCATTTCTTTACAGAAATCTAGAGCACCATTGGTGCACAGATGTATTCTGTGGTAGTTGTTCAGCAATGAAAAAGATTTTGTGGAAGTAATTTTGCCTTGTGAGAAGATGCATCTGGTTTTACCGTAAGGTTTTTATTTTAGGTACTCAGTAATGATGATCCAGTTGCAAAACCTTAGATTCCATGTCTGTATCTTAATAGACCTTTAGAAGCTGATAGATGGCATGAAAGTTAGCTTGGATTAAGGTCCAGTGCAAATTTAAAACATGATTCTGCCTTTACATAGCAACATCTTGCTTGATCTAGTTCAACAAGTGGTCTGCTAGAACACTAAAAGAGCAAGGATGGAAAAAGTTTTTGCATCATTTAGGGTTTAATCAAAACCAGAAGCTGACAAACACTTGACTGCAAGTTGTGGGCTCTGCTCTGTGTTCCATAAAAAGATCTGAATCCCACATGACTGTGTCCCAAATATGAACTAAACAAGCCAAGTCGTCTACTCTGCAGCACGATTAGCTAGGATTCTGAATGCCAAGGGGATTATCCAGCCCTGATAAAAATACAATCCGTTCTCTTTCTCAAAAGTGCAAGCAAGATCTCAAAGGTGCCTTCTTACGTGGGAAGTTCTTGAAATGGGTGTCCTGTACTTGCCTAAGGTTTGTTTGGTGAATTAATGCTGAAGTTAACTGTGAAGACATTTTTAACAGAGGCTCATGTATGAATTCACCCATTTGGAGACAGTGTTCTGTGAATCATGGTTACTGTTTGTTCAGTGTTGTCTTACAACTCCTATTCTACAACGATGCTATAATAGACATTTTAGGGCTTTTTAAGGCCAGACCATTTTAGAGTCTCTCTTCTAGCTTGTGAGGAGCTGACTACTCATTTGAAAAAGCTGAGCTGACTGATGGGCAGCTGCATCTTTGAACTAAGTTTGTATTAAGCTGTCTATTTTCACATTTATAGGTGAAGTCAAGTTTTCCTATGCTGAATTTAGTAGTATCTGATTACTGTTACCAGTATGTTCCAGCCTCTATTTCCATAAATGATGGAGGAGGAGGAAAGGAAGTTTTATCTGCTTGGGATCTGTGTCCTTTGCTCTAGTACTGCAGAGGTGAAAATTTGTATTGAGATGTGGTGTTTGCTGCTGCCCCCAAGATGGCAGCACAGCATGCCACATAGCAATGTGTTTTGTTGTGAATACAAGATCTGTAAGCAGTAGCTTATATTAGTCAAGTAAAATGTTTGAGTGCTTGTCCATTTTTTTTTCCCTTACTAGATCAATTTGTCTTCTGGTAAAATAAATTATTTCGCTCTACAGACTCTTCTGCATTAGTATTGATTTCTTGGACTGGAAGCATTCTGTCAGACTGCTATTTAGTGATGTCTACTCTGAACTGATGAAAACTATGCATATTTTGATCCTTTCCGTGTTATGCTTCTGAAAAAGAATGAGCAGGTCTATTGACACAGTATTAGGCAGAATTTTTGTCCTGAAAGTGTTCTAGAGAAAAATTACTGAGTTCAGCTTTAGGCACTTACTGAAGGTTTTGAAGCTCAGCATATGTCTAAAAAGAGATAGCTGATAGAGTATGATTCATCTGTCTTCTTTCCATGGAAACCTTCTTTCTGAATCTCCTTCACAGTATGGGGTGTCTGGCCTGAAGTGATTGACACCCTTTATTTTTCATTGTGAAATACTTTGGGCTTTATGCTGTCCAAAATACACATTTGCTCACTTAGATTTTCTGCTACAGTGAAGTTGCAGTGCTCATTGTGGAGTTACTGCTGAAATCAGCATGTATTCAGATGTTTTTGCTTCATGATGGTCACAGGTAAGATGCTGTTGCCCTAAACCAGGAAGCTGGAAGTAGTCACATGTGTGAATTTGGCAGAGTACCACTCAAGATAACGGACTACTTGCAAAAGTGAAACAACAGAACTGTTTGGTAGAGTCTGGATCCTTTCTTGTTGAAATATACCAATGCAAAATGCAGCTGTCTCAATTGGTTTCTACATGGAGCGAGGCTACAGCAATGCCACTGAGTTTTGTAGGTTCTCAGAGCATCCCAGGCCTCAAGATCTGATCACTAGTATTTGTTAATTGTCATAATCCAATTACTTGACTAGAGGGAGTTTCTGGGGGGTGATAGTATTTGTTGTTGTTGTGTTAATTACCCTCCTTTGTATTATTACAAGTGTAGTATTCACACTAGAACATTTTTTTCATCATATCGCTGGGATGTCTTAGTTCAGATTAACCTCACATGCAATATATAATTACAGGTATGACGCAGGAAGGCCTCTTCAGGGTAAACGGCAGCATGAAAATGGTAGAGCAGTTGCGTCTGCAATACGAGCGTGGAGAAGAGGTGGAACTTGTTAAAGATGGTGATGTGTACTCAGCAGCCAGTCTGTTGAAATTATTTTTGAGGGAGTTACCAGATGGAATTATCACCTCTGCCTTACATCCCAGGTTCATTCAGCTTTACCAGGGTAAGTGAGAGGTAAAATCTTCATCCGTCAATGCGCTTTCTTTCTGGATAACTGGTTATGCAGTGAGTATAACCAGAGCTCTCCGTTTCTTAGGTTGCCTACTTCATTCTGTATTCTTTTGACTTTAGCTCTCACCTGCACCCAGAGTGCTCACGTATGTGCAATTCTATTACAAGAGATGGAAAATTGTTTCTTATGTGTTTGGTAAAGTCTGGACTATCTATGATCTTCTAATCCAGTTATATCTACTGAATATAAACTGAAATTATTAGTTTATTTTAGCAAGCCTGTAGACAATAGCTGCAGTCTCTTTAGGACACAGGTTTGCTTCTGTTTTGCTAGAGTAATTTCTGGCAATTTCATTCTAATGGATTCTGAAAAGTTATAACAACTCCATCTGCTAATTAAATTGAATATTCATTGGGCCCAAAGTATATGTTGTCTAAATTTCTACTTTTCACTAAGCAATGTGATTGCTCACCAAAAGATGAGTCCATTTGCAAGTAATGGCAGACTTTACCTTTTATTCCCCATCACAGGACACAATCTGGAAGACTTCCGCCCCTCCCCACCCCCACTTTCAAGTGGTGGATCAACCATAAGAAAGAACATCACTTCTGCTTTAGGAAGTTGAAACTTGCATTTGTTTCTCAAGGGATTTCTCAGTCTAATTCATATGTATCAGATGTTCTGTGGTGGTGTTCCGTGGAACAGGTGGTGGCTGGCCCTGTTCCTTGACTGTGTGAGTCAGTGGCAGTTCTTTTCTCTTGCTGCATGCACTTGATGCCTCTTGGTCTCTTCCTAAGAAGCAACAAAGTGAGTGGATGAATGTTACTAGAGATACGCTCTTTACAGTAAAGCAGGCACATGTGATGCATGATATGTGATGCATGATGCAGAGGAGGAATGCGTACCCTGACGTGCATCCCTAGACAGTGCTGAGTTCTCACACTCTTGTCCTCATTTAGTAAAGTTGTCTGGGGCCCAAGGATAGGGTTCAGGAACTGTTGTGTGGGAAGGTGATGTTGTTTCAGAAAGTCCCTTTTTTCTGGTCATAGCCGTGCTTTCTTTTGAGTCTCTTAGATTTCACCAGATCTGATTTATGAGCTGTAATTAATGGTGTTCTTTCTCATAAATCACCATTTAAGTAGGAATTTTAAGTTGCACGTTCACCATTCTGCATCCCTGTCCCCAGAAGGGTCATATTGGTATATTGTACCAGCAGCTACTGATGTACTTTGTGAACAGTGCTGTTTGTAGAAAGTTTCATTCATTTCTGCTTCCCACAGGAAATGCAAAATCTGCACACTACTTTCTATGGAAATGAGATAGATACACTTAACAGATTTGTCAACCAAGTTTTCTTGTTTAAAAAAAAAGAAAAAGTTACTGGTGTAACTTTTTATTGTGCAAAAGTCAGTCCAACTGCAACATGTATTCATAGCTAAGTTGGCTCAAAAAGCTCCAGTTATAGTCTCATTATAACTGTGATTAGGAAAAAAAAAAATCTCTTCTTCAAAAAATGCCAGATTGGCTGTTAAGGCTGGGGAAAGCTTTTATAAAGTTTGAAGAAAACAGAGGTTTTTTTCATTCCCTAGAAAATACAGCATAAATGAGTTGCAGTCAAAGGCACTGACTTTCATGGGGTTTAGAATAGCTTAAGTGGTAGATGGGCCTTTGTTTACAGTTAAATGATCGACCAGTTATGCAGGACTGGAGGAGTTATCTGTTCACTTATCGAAGTATGTACAACGGTATTAGTTGCAAAATGGTACCCAGAGGGTGCGTGCATGGGTGTTCTTTTTGCAAACCATGAAGAAAGTAGGTCAAGCTGTTTCTGAGCCAACAGGTTATTAGAAAATAACTTTTAATCTGGGGCCACTTCACTGTACATCTACAGTGAAGGCAATTTCAAGCTCTGTTACAGCCTCTGTATTCCCTCCTGTTGAAGCTTTGCATAGGAAATTTTTGGGGGGATTATGTTAGAGTTCCTTTGGAATATTTTCGGGGATTGGTATTGGCATTTTTTTCAAGCCAGCTGAGATCTTGGCCTGAGAATAACACACAATTACTTCACTTCCTATAAAAATTGTTGGGGAGTGATTCCTCTGGTTAAAAATAGCTGGATTGAAAATTACAAATTTTACCTGTAACTGTAACCCTTTTTAATCCTGTCTATATTCTTTGTTACCAAACCAAAGAGTGAATAATCAGCCCTTTTATGAAAAAGAGAGAACCTGACCCATCTGTAGTTCAGAAGTCCACACAGCAGGTTTGGCATGCTGTCTGCAGCCTGTGCAGTGTTGTGTGAAGTGGAACTCTGCATACTGCCTCCAAATCCTGACACATTGCTGTTTATATAAATATTCAGCTTAATGCCAAGACTATTCGGCTCTAGAAAACATCACATAGCGTAACCTAAAGGCTGTTTGGTGTGTCCTGATGTTCTCTCTCTGCCCTTGGAGAAGGGCAGTGGAAGTGGGAGCTGAGAAGGGCCTCTTTCTGTAAATGATGTTGATGGGAGATGTGTGTAGCAAGTGCAGGCCAGGGACACACTGATAGTGATCTTTGTGTTGGCCAGTCTCCTCAGACCTCCTGACAAATAATGCTGCTCCTTGCAGGGAGTTCCAGAGTAAAAAATGTCCATCACAGTCTCTTTGTGACTGAGGCTTCGCTGCAGAGCAGAGCTGCGCCTGCCCATGCAAAATGGACTCTCCTTACAGAGTGGTGAAAGTTCCTTTCAGAAACCTCAGGTGGAAGAAATCAGCAGCTCCCATACAGCAATCCCTGCTTGAGTTTATTTATTCCTCTGGCTTTTTGTTCCTTATCTTTAATATTGTGATCACTGACTCTTAAGACATTTGTACATACTAGGAACTGTATGCACAGCTCTTATCCCCTTTCACAGGTCACTTGCTTTCAGCAAGACAGGTTGCTGTTACACTTTTCTTTTTTAGCATACAGGAAGCTTTGCTCTTTTGTGAATTTCTTTTTTGTCATTGTCCCTCCTCCAGCAGGGATACAGTGAAATGTGGGCTCCTGTCTTCCTTTGGCACTCAGTCTAATTAAGTTGAATGCTATTTGATCAATCTGGCTTTTTGACATTGCTCCATCTTAGAGAATTTATATTTTTTGGTGGGCAGCAGCTAGATGTGAGTTTTATCTCGCATACTTCCTCCTGCTTACAGCCAGCCATGACTGGCAAGATTTTGTTTAGTGCCCATGAACAGCTCTGCTAGTTTCAGGGAGAGGGATGGGAGGTGGTATAAAAGAAGCAGCAGATCTCTTCTGGATCAACAGGTCGTTTTTAGGAATGCTTGGTAGCCAGCAGCTGTTTGAGTTACATGAACAAGCAAAGCCAAAAATATAGTTTGTGTTGGAGGATTTTAGAGGTCAAATTTCAACCTGCACAGTGACTGTGAAAATGAAAAAATGAGTGTGAAAATGAATAGATGAGAGCTGACCCTTTAACCACAGTAACTGCAGCAAGTAATATTCACTAGATGTCTGTGGTTCTCTAGGCTCTTGTGACATGATTTTAACCTTTTCCTTTGGCTTTTATTATCATTTTGCTGTTATCGGGACTAGTTCAAAACTAGAGAAATAACTTAAGTTTTCCACATGCAGAAGGTGTTTGTTATGCCGTAAAAACTCTTGGAACTGGATTTCTTATGCAGATGATGACACTAAGCAGAGCTGCAAAAGAAGTGAGAGTGCTCTGCTCCCAGTATGTCGGAGTGAAGCATAAATACAGTACTGCAAAGTGCCATAATGATGCAGAGCGAGGGGTGTCAAGTTGGATTTTAATGAGAACCTTCTTACTATGAGGGCTTCCAGTGTTTCTGCTGCTGATGCTAACAAAGTGGTGGGTTTTTTTCTTTTTTTTTTTTTCCCCCTGTAGGGGAGGATCGTGTCTGAAGCAGATTGCTTATTGGTGGAGAGGGGCTGGAGTCCTGCTTCCCATAGATTGTGGAGGCGGAAAGAAATGCTTTGATTCTTCCAACAGCCCAGTGGGCACAGTGCAATTGCAGCATACAACCTGCTGCCTGTGTGCTGAAGATTGACTTCCTAGGACACATTGATAGCCACAGACAGATGCCAGCTTTTCTATCTGCTCTCCATGCTTTTAGTATGCAAGGCGGCTGGAAGATATGCAGACGTGGTAGCATGGCACTGAGCTTTAGACTCTCTTCTTCACCTCACAGCAGAGATGATTACCTAGGGCATGACACCGTGCTGATACGGTTTCGGTGCTTCCGGGCTGGAGTTGGTTTGGGTCAGACTATTTGAGATATGAGTAAAGGAATTACACCTGTCTGCAGGCCTCCATACCTTTAGTTGATGTTCAGGCAGCATGCTTTGCAGGGGGAAGGAGTGGCATGAAGTGGGAGGGATTGGGGAATTAGATCGTGTCTGTAGCACGTCAAAGAAACTCAATATGTTCATGAATAGGATGAACCATTGGAAAATATGTCCTTCGTGTTGTGATCTGTGGGTGTATACTGAAATTAAATAAGACTGAAAACACCCTTGCAAATGCATCTGTGCCTCCTACACTGTTGAGGCTCCTGTTTCTAGTTAATTAACATTTTTAGGGAGACTGCCTGTCCTTTCCAGTTGCCTGCTTCACTTGTCCCTCAGTAGCGAGTCTCTAGCTCAGTTCTGAGGTGCCACACTGCCCTTGCTGGCTTCCTTGGCCCTCCTCTTGTGTCACTCTGTGTTTTGTGTCCATTGACTGTTAAGCTTAGACGTGGCCTGACGCTGCTGGTTTTGTTCCCTTCCTCAGCTCAGAAACCACTATCTCATGCCTGGTTTCAAGCTCTTCCTGGCTGCTCATCCAGCTAGGTTTCTCTTGCAGGCCTCTGCTGGGGTGCCATCTGTTTCACATGGCTTCTGGCAGGCTCCCAAAATAAGAAAGTGAATGCCTTTGACTCTGCCTTGAGAGCACCTTCCCTGTAGCCTTCATTCTTCTTTTATTCCGTTCTCCTTCTCTCGGTGGTATTGAGCAAAATTTTCAAAAGAGTTTCATGTGCTGTTCTGGAAAATCAGGAGTGTGTTCATAGCTGGGCATATCTGAAAATATGCCTTGAATAGAAGTTCCTGAATTGCCTTTGAAAATCTGTCACTGCTGTTTCCATTATTGAAAAGCTCATTTGTCTCATCTCAGAATGCTGCAGTCTCTGAAGCATGTGCTTAGCTTCATACCACGTTGTTTAATCTGACTGGATAAGACAGACTGCACTTGGTAGTCTTGACTTCTGCAGGACAGCTTGTACTGCACAAAATTAGGCATGTACGTAAATGGCACCAAGTCGCACCAAGGGAGGTTTAGATTGGATATTAGGAAGCGTTTCTTCACAGAAAGGGTTGTCAGGCATTGGAACAGGCTGCCCAGGGAAGTGGTGGAGTCACCATCCCTGGAGAGGTTTAAAAGGTGCATAGAGGAAGCTCTTAGGGACATGGTTTAGTGCTAGAGTTAGGTTATGGTTGGACTTGAGGGCCTCTTCCAACCAAAATGATTCTATGATTCTATAAGCTTAGGGCCGTAGTACATTTGATGCTTGTCTGCATGGTCACATAAACAGCCCTGGTGCTCCAATGTTTCTCTGATGGTCAGCATCAGCTGAGTAAACCTTAGTTATTGACTTTGAAGCAAATTGAAAATTTGTCTAGCAGGTGGACAAAATGAGAAGGAATGCTCCAAGTAATTGGTTGTCATGAGTCAAGACTATTTTGCTCTCTAGTAAGTTGAAAAGCTGTTTTATTTGAAGTAATATTATCATGGATACCAGAGGTGCACTTGTCCTGAAGAATATACAAAGTGCATGGAATACTGTGCCTGCATATCACTCTCCAAATTCACCACAAATTGTAATAGTAGTTTTAAAAAATAAAGCTAAAATCTATTAAGTAAGTGTCAGCAGCAGGAGAATTAGCAAATTGGTTTTGATTTTTGGATCATACTGGGAGAAAGGCTTGAGTTCCTTCCCTTGTTTTTTCACTGGAAAAGGAGGCGAGAGAGAAGAGCCATATTTTGTTTCTCCCATTTCACAAGACAAGGAATTTCCTGGCTCAGTAAATGGGGTTTGCTGCCTCATGTTGTTCAGTGTCTTTGTGTCCTTCAATTAGGGTTAATTTCTCAAGATCTTATGATCTGATATCTGTCTCTGTTCTTGGAAGTACGCAAATGAACAAAGATTTGGTCGTGCCCAGCAATAAGCATCTCTGATGTTGATCTGCAGCACATAATATATCACAGTTAATGAACAGGGATGTCCTACCCACTAAATGGAACTAATGCCACGAGGCCAATAGCTTTGTTTGTTGTCAGACTGTAAACCTGTGTTCAGAGTGATTTGTGGCAGTTATTAACATCTTTCTAGTTTGGAAGGGAAGGAAAATCCTTCGGTAAATGGAAAAGTACCTTTCAATCCAAAGCCCCACTGGGAGACTCAGAGAGGCAGTTAGTTCTCAAGGGCAATCCCTTGTTAGGTGGTGGGGTGATGGTGTTTTTCTGAGAGATGGCTTTGGCTTTCCTTATCAAAACTGCAGGCAATTTATAGTAGAAAACACTGTGTGCTAGTTCTTTTGTTGTCTAAAGAGAATTATGTGAGGAAGTGAATTTTAATGTTCTGCCTAGTTGTGTTTTTTCTTTAAGCTTTATGAAAAGATAGTTAGTAATCCAGTCAGAGACTGTCCAGTCCACTTTGATCAGTGCAAATACAAAACCAATTAAATTCCTTATTGTTATTCCATTTTTTCTAGCCCTCAGAGGCATCCTGAAGTTTTGCTGCAGAAATTAAAAAAAAAAAAAAAAAAAAATTTCTTGCTGTTAGCAAGCCGATTCATAGTAGTGAAGGCATGGTAGTTCTTATTTTACATAGCTCTAAAAAAATGTTGAAAGAAATACTTGAAATAAGTAGGCAAATAAGGTTTTTGTTCATTTGCTTCATGCATATTTGATATTTGACTTTTCTGAAGGAACTAATTTCTAAGCTGTAGAAGAAAAGGTTATAATTAAAGAATTGGTTGAAATGTTTGGTCTTGTAATTTGACTGGCACTTTAAACTTTGCCCTGCTGTCATGGAAGAATTCATATTAAGTCTGTGGTACCCAAACAGATGAGTATAAAACTAAAAGGCTTCTCTTGTCATGTGCTGTATCGTGCCTGTCATGTGAGGCAGGAAACCTAAGCTTGGAAGCAGATGAAATCCCGCAAGTTCAACTGTATGAAGTTGCAAGTACATACAGTTTGGCAAGCAAATTAGTTTAGTGTGTATGTGGGATAAATCCTGTTTATTAGCCACAAAAATGTCTGATTGTAAAATAGAAATCATATTGTGACATTATGGTTCTGTTCTCAGGAGTCACTTTCAGATATTTTTGTACAGACTGATAATTTACACAACTAGCCACTTTTCAGAGCTCTCTGCCCCTGGGATACTGTGCAATCCAGCCCTGGAATATTTCTGAGAAATGAAAAGTAAAAACAAAGATGAAAATTCTGAAGCATTTATACATACCTTGCACTGTGTTCAAAGCTTTTCCTTTTTCCTCCCTCCCTTTTCCCTCTCTCACAAAAATGTTGGGGAAATGTAAAGTGTTCTTTGTTCTGCAACACAAGACATGGATATTTTCCTGCCCATCTTCTCTCCCGCGTGCCGGCAGCGGGACACACAGCAGAGACAGCAAGTAGTTGTGGAACCATTTCAGATGCAGCCTGTCTTATTACATGTTCTCGACTAAATACAAATCTTGCAGTCTGAGCAAAGTTTGGTTTTGATTGAACACTGGGTGAATCTCCTTGCTAAGGACCATAATGTCCTCTGAATGAAAAAAAACCCTTGTTACCCTACGCGTGGGGAGGATGTCTGTATTCCCATGGTAAGCCAGCTGCTACTTTGGGACAAGGCAATCTGTTACAGAGAACACAGGGGGTTTGCATTTAGTGCGAGCTCACTCTTCTGTGTGGAATAAAGACATTCTTCCAGCTACTAGAACTGTTTTTAAACCTTGATATACATCTCTAGGGAAAAAGCAATTACCCAACAACAATCTCATAACATTAACACCATCAACCTATAAGGCTGATAAACAAAGAAAAAAGTACTAGAAATGCACAGCTTCCTTCATGTTAATGGACACTGATTGTAATTAGATCGCTGAGGAAGACCTTCAGGGCTGAGGTACTCTGTCTGAAAATGCTGTTGCACAAAACACCAAGAACTCTGCATATGTGAGAGTTTCAGTGAAATTTCATTTTGGTGGAGAATAGAAATGAATAATTCCAAGCATTAAGGCATCCTGTTTTGCCATAAAGGGAAGGAAACACTAAATTGTTTTCGAAACTTTGCTTTTATTAACATGTAAAACCAAGATTTTGGTGGGTACAAATTACTTTTTGGAAAGTGTTTTGGGGGTGGAGGAGGGGAGTAAAGAATTTTGAAGGTTTGGAGTTCAATTCCAGAAACGGAACACAATTAAGTAGAAGTTGTAAGGCCAAGCCTGTATTCACTGCCTGGATCTGTATAAACTCAATATCTGTGAAGTTCATGCAACTTTTGCTTAAAATTAAAACAAAAACAAACAAACAAACAGAAACGCAAACCAACAAAAGCCTGGTGATCTGGAGATCCATAAATCCATGGTTCCAGATGAGATGCACCCGCGGGTGCTGAGGCAGCTGGCTGAAGTCATTGCTAGACCGCTCTCCATCATCTTTGCCAAGTCTTGGGAAACGGGAGAGGTGCCCGAGGATTGGAGGAAAGCAACTATCACTCCAGTCTTCAAAAAGGGCAAGAAGGAGGACCCGGGTAATTATAGACCAGTCACCCTCACCTCCGTCCCTGGGAAAGTAATGGAACAGTTTGTCCTTGGTGCCATCTCAAGGCATATCAAGGATAAGAGGGTTGTTAGGGGCAGTCAGCATGGCTTTACTAAGCTCATAGCCTTTTATGAGAATGTAACAAGGTGGATGGATGATGGCAGAGCGGTGGATGTGGTCTACCTTGACTTCAGTAAAGCGTTTAACAGTCTCCCATAGCATCCTAGTTGCTAAGTTGAGGAGGTGTGGTCTGGACAATAGAGTAGTGAGGTGGGTTGCAAACTGGCTTAAGGAGAGAAGCCAGAGAGTGGTAGTCAATGGTACGGAGTGTAGTTGGAGGCCAGTATCTAGTGGAGTGCCTCAGGGGTCAGTACTGGGGCCAATATTATTCAATATATTCCTTAACAATTTAGACGAGGGAATTGAGTGTACTATCAGCAAGTTTGCTGATGACACTAAGCTGGGAGGAGTGGCTGACACACCAGAAGGCTGTGCTGCCATCCAGCGGGATCTGGACAGGCTGGAGAGTTGGGCGGGGAATAACCTGATGAAATTTAACAAGGGAAAGTATAGAGTCCTGCATCTGGACAGGAACAACCCCAGGTTCCAGTATAGGCTGGGGAATGACCTATTAGAAAGCAGTGTAGGGGAAAGGGACCTGGTGGTCCTGGTGGACAACAGGGTGACCATGAGCCAGCACTGTGCCCTTGTGGCCAGGAAGGCCAATGGCATCCTGGGGTGTATTACAAGGGGGGTGGTTAGTAGATCGAGAGAGGTCCTCCTTCCCCTCTACTCCGCCCTGGGGAGACCCCATCTGGAGTACTGTGTCCAGTTCTGGGCCCCTCAGTTCAAGAAGGACAGGGAACTACTGGAGAGAGTCTGGCATAGGGCAACAAAGATGATTAAGGGAGTGGAGCATCTCCCTTATGAAGAAAGGCTGAGGGAGCTGGGTCTCTTTAGTTTGGAGAAGAGGAGACTAAGGGGGGACCTTATTAATGTCTATAAGTATATAAAAGGTGAGTGCCAAGAGGATGGAGCTAGGCTCTTCTCGGTGGCAAACAATGATAGGACAAGTGGTAATGGAATCAAGCTGGAACACAAGAGGTTCCACTTAAATTTGAGAAGAAACTTCTCAGTGAGGGTGATGGAGCACTGGAACAGGCTGCCCAGGGAGATTGTGGAGTCTCCTTCTCTGGAGACATTTAAGACCCACCTGGACATGTTCCTGTGTGACCTCCTCTAGGCGTTCCTGCTCTGGCAGGGGGATTGGACTAGATGATCTTCTGAGGTCCCTTCCAATCCCAGACATACTGTGATACTGTGTGTGATACTTTAATATTACTCAGTTCAGTATGTGAAACTTTTATCCATAGTTAAGTTCTAGAAGATTGTACAGTATAACAAGGCTACTCTCTAACATTAGCTCAAGTTTTGGCTCATTATGGTGTGCAATACTGCTCTGAACAGCCTTTTTTCAATAAGCAGTATGCCTCACCTAAGACTTAGTACTGAGTTGTCACTATGACAGAAGTTTCAAAATTGAGCTTTTCATAAAATGTACTCATAGAAAGTACTGTATTCTAACACCACCTGCATTTCAGGAGCCTGCTTGTTTTACTGTTCTTGCCTTCTTGTTTTTGTTCTTTTTGAAGGTTTTAATGGGAGGGGCAACTAAAACAGAGTATGAGATGGGGTTTAGGAAGCAGAGAAAACATTCAGAAGCAGGAGTTTGCGTAAAGCTGGAGTTAAAGCAGATCCAGCTCTCTACTTGGTGGGAATAAACATGCTCCAATGCTGTTAGCTATGAGTACTGCTGATTCTGCTCAGGAAAACAGTTACAACATAAAGGTGAACATGAAACAGTGCCAGTGTTGGTGAAGATGAACCTCAGGGGAAAGATGAAGACAATTTTGAGGGGTTTGGAGGATTCTGTGTCTCTGAACAGATATAAGACTAAATTATAGATCCCGCTACTTGCTCTCACCCATAATAAGTAAATTGGCAGCAATGTAGAAAACCATATACGTATGTTTTTCTTCTCTTGTTTTTCTTAGACACTAGAAATGACATGCAGAAGGACAGTAACTTGAAAGAACTCCTTAAAGAACTGCCTGATGCTCATTACTGCCTGCTGAAGTATCTGTGCCAGTTCCTGATAAAGGTTGCTGAACATCATGTAGAGAACAGGATGAACCTTTGCAATCTTGCCACTGTGTTTGGACCAAACTGCTTTCAGTAAGTACGGGTTTTCACTTTTCCCCATATGTTGATGGAGAGTGTAACAGAGCAGATGGCCAGAAATGTAGTTCAGAATCACAGAATCACAGAATCACAGAATCGACTGGGTTGGAAAAGACCTCAGAGATCATCGAGTCCAACCCTTGGTCCAACTCTAGTCCGTTTATTAGATCATGGCACTAAGTGCCATGTCCAATCTCAGTTTAAAAACCTTCAGGGACGGCGAGTCCACCACCTCCCTGGGCAGGCCATTCCAATACCTGACCACTCTCTCTGTAAAGAATTTCTTTCTAATATCCAGCCTAAATTTCCCCTGGCAGAGTTTAAGCCCATGCCCCCTTGTCCTGTTGCTGACTGCCTGGGAGAAGAGACCAATCCCCACCTGGCTATAACTTCCCTTCAGGTAGTTATAGAGAGTGATGACGTCACCTCTAAGCCTCCTCTTCTCTAGACTAAACAACCCCAGCTCCCTCAGCCTCTCCCCATAGGTCTTATGCTCAAGTCCCTTCACCAGTCTTGTTGCTCTTCTCTGGACTCGCTCCAGCACTTCAATGTCTTTCCTGAACTCTAATTTGTCAGGGTAATCAAACAGAGGCAAGAGGTGGGGCTTTGTGATTAATTAGTGCTAAAGCTGTTGTTTGAGCTGAATGGAGTTGAGTTGCTCTCCCATCTCCTCTTGCTGTTTTGCTAAACATTTGGTCAGTTTTCTATTCTGTGTCAACAGCAAAGCAGGAATATAACAATGACAGGCCTTCAGACTGTGTAAGTGCAAGGAGACTTGTGCTCATACAGCTTTCTTCCTTTGCCATCTGACAATATGGATGCTTCTCTTCAGAAGGCTTTCAAAAAGGATACCTGGGGGAAAAGGACTCCTACGCACTACTGTGATGCAGTGCACCGTTAACATCTACACCCCGTCTTGTCTGTAATACACTCACTAGCTGGAATCTGAGATCTAAGACACGGGAGGCAGGTGGGGACTTCAGTTCAGTCATCAGTCTTGAAAGATATGTGGTATCAGGAAAAAGAGACAGTGGGTTCCTTACAGCAAATGTCAGATTTGTATTGATCTTTTAAAATAAATTTCTCTCTTGAATATTACTGAGTCGCTGCCCACCAGGCGCTGGGAGGTACGACCTGTGTGTGAAGCGGGTGAGTACCACCCACACTGTGCTGCAGCAGTGGGTGTGGTAGCTTGTGCAGTAGGGTGCAGAGATTGTCACTCCTTGTTTGTTAGACCATCTCAACTACTGCCAGTGTCCCAGACTGCTGCTCACCATGGTGTTCTCCAGACAGAGAGCTTGCCCCAAAAAGACTGTGGGGACCCAGATGGAACACCTGCCCTGAACCATGGCTGTTCAGGTCTCCGGCTGCAGGGAGTGCCAGAGCCTGCTGCTGCCAGGGAAGGGAGACCAGCATTCCACCTGTGTGAGGTATGAGCACGTGGAAGATCTGCTCAGTGTGGTGATGGAACTTAAGGAGGAAGTCAAGAGACTGAGGACCATCAGGGAGTGTGAGAAAGAGATTAACTGGTTGAATAACTCCCTGGAGTGACAGTCAGAAAGGCCCCAGGGAGATACACCCCAAAAGGTGATGGACCCCCCCCCGCCCTGTCAGGCAGAGAGGGGAGACCCAAGACAGCCCCTGCCCTGTCGGGCAGAGGTAGGGGACCAAAAAGATGAGGAGGGTTGGAAGCAAGTTCCAGTTCGGTGTCGTGGGCAGCCCCCCTCCCTACCTGCTTTGCTTCCCCAGGTGCCCCTCCGTAATAGGTTTGAGGCCCTGGATCTTGAAGGAGAGGTAGGTGAGGATGTGGTGCAAGGCCCACCTACAAGGTCACACGTGAAGAGGCAGTTGACACCACGCCTCGAGACTGCCTCCGATAAGAAAGAAGGATAGTTGTAGTAGGCGATTCCCTTCTGAGAGGGACAGAGGGCCCAATATGCAGAGTTTGACCCTCATCATAGGGAAGTATGTAGTCTACCTGGAGCCCGGATCAGGGATATCACCAGGACGCTCCCCAACCTGGTGCACCCAATGGACTACTACCCACTGCTGATCTTCCAGACAGATGGGGAGGAAGCTGCATCCCATAGTCTGAGGGGAAATGAAGAAAGATTTCAAGGCCTTGGGACAGTTGGTGAAAGAGTCTGGGGCGCAAGTTATTTTCTCTCCTTCCATTTTTGGGTGACGGAGTGGGATGGAATAGAAGAATTCAGTCCGTAAATGCTTGGCTACAAGACTGGTGCTACAGACAGGGCTTTGGATTCTTTGATAACGGCTGGTTTTATAAGACACCAGTCCAGACAGTGATACATAGGAAAGGTTTATCTCACAGGGGCAAAAAAATGCTGGGACAGGAATTAGCAGGGCTCATTTGGAGAGTTTTAAACTAGATTCAAAGGGGGATGGGGTTGTAGCTGGGCTTGCACCAGTGGGGCAGCACTCTAGTATTGATGAAGACTGGGAGGCCTCCCACCCCCCTAGGGTGAAATCGGTGTGCTCAGCTCGGTCTCTGAAGTGCCTGTACGCCAGTGCACACAGCATAGGGAATAAACAGGAGGAGTTAGAAACCTGTGTTCGGGCAGGAGATTGTGATCTGGTGGCAATTACAGAGACATGGTGGGACAGATCACAGGACTGGAATGTGGTCATGGATGGCTATGTCCTTTTCAGGAAAGACAGGCCAGCCAGGCGATGTGGTGGAGTTGCTCTTTATGTGAGAGAGCAACTACAATGTATTGAGTACTGTCCAGGGGTGAATGAGGAGCGAGTTGAGAGTCTGTGGGTGAGAATTAAGGGGCAGGCTGGCAGGGGTGATACTGTTGTGGATGTCTATTACAGGCCACCAGATCAGGGTGAGGAAGTTGATGAGGCCTTCTACGGGCAGCTGAGAGTGGCCTCACAGTCACAGGCCCTGGTTGCTGTGGGGGTTTTTAACTAACCCTGATGTTTGCTGGAAGGACTACTCTGCCAGCCAGCCACAGTCCAGGAGGTTCCTCCAGTGCATTGATTATAACTTCCTGATGCAAATGGTGGATGAGCCAACTAGGAGAGGAGCACTGCTGGATCTCATCCTCACTAACAAGGAGGGTCTCGCTGAAGCAGTAAAGGTTGAGGGCTGCCTTGGTTGCAGCGACCATGAGATGATGGAGTTCAGGATCTCGTGTGGCAGGAACAGAATAGCAAGCAGAATCACAACCCTGGACTTCAATAGAGCCAACTTTGGCCTTAGGCAAGGGTACTTGAAGGTAAAGGGGCCCAAGATAGATGGTTAGCATTCAGGAACTGCTTCTACCAAGCTCAAGATCAGAGCATCCTGACACATAGGAAGTCAAGGAAAGGAGCCAGGATACCTGCGTGGTTAAACATGGAACTGCTGGGCAAACTCAAATGGAAGAGGAGAGTCTACAGATCATGGAAGGAGGGTCTGGCCACTTGGGAAGAATGTAAGGCTGTTCTCAAAGGGTGTAGGGAGGCAACTAGGAAAGCTAAGGCCTCCTTAGAGTTAAACCTGGCGAGAGGGGTCAAGGACAACAGAAAGCGCTTCTTCGAATGTATGGTAGATAGAACTAACAGTAGAGGCAGTGTAGGTCCACTGATGAGTGAGATGGGTGCCCTGGTGACAGAAGATACAGAGAAGGCAGAGTTACTGAATGCCTTCTTGGTCTCTGTGTACGCTGCCAGCAGCTGTCATGAGGAGCCCCATACCCCTGAGGCCCCAGAAGAAGTCAGGACAATGGAGGAGTTTGCATTAGTTGATGACGACAGGGTTAGGGACCAATTAAGCAGTCTGGACATCCATAAATCCATGGGTCCAGATGAGATGCATCCGCGGGTGCTGAGGCAGCTGGCTGAAGTCGCTGCTAGGCCACTTCTCCATCATCTTTGCTAAGTCTTGGGAAATGGGAGGGGTGCCTGAGGACTGGAGGAAAGCAAATGTCACTCCAGTCTTTGAAAAGGGCAGGAAGGAGGACCTGAGTAACTGTAGACCAGTCAGCCTCACCTCCATTCCTGGGAAAGTGATGGAACAACTTATCCTTGGTGCCATTTCAAGGCGTATGAAGTATAAGAGGGTCATTAGGGGCAGTCAGCATGGCTTCACCAAGGGGAAGTCATGCCTGACCAACCTCATAGACTTTTATGAGGACATAACCAGGTGGATGGATGATGGTAAAGCAGTGAATGTGGTCTATCTTTATTTAAGTAAAGCATTTGACACAGTCTCGCACAGCATCCTCGCAGCTAAACTGAGAAGGTGTGGTCTGGATGATTGGATAGTGAGGTGGACTGGGAACTGGCTGAAGGAAAGAAGCCAGAGAGTTGTGGTCAGTGGGGCAGAGTCTAGTTGGAGTGCCTCAAGGGTCGGTACTGGGACCAGTACTATTCGATGTGTTCATCAACAACTTGGATGAGAGAATAGAGTGCACTGTCGGCAAGTTTGCTGATGACACCAAGCTGGGAGGAGTGGCTGACACGCCAGAAGGCTGTGCTGCCATCCAGCGAGACCTGGACAGGCTGGAGAGTTGGGCGGGGAAAATTTTAATGAAATATAGCAAGGGCAAGTGTAGAATCTTAGATCTGGGCAGGAGCAACCCCAGGTTCCAGTATGAGTTGGGGAATGACCTGTTGGAGAGCAGTGTAGGGGAAAGGGACCTGGGGGTCCTGGTGGACAGCAGGATGACCATGAGCCAGCACTGTGCCCTTGTGGCCAGGAAGGCCAATGGCATCCTGGGGTATATTAGAAGGGGGATGGTTAGTAGGTCGAGAGAGGTTCTCCTTCCCCTCTACTCTGCCCTGGTGAGACCACGTCTGGAATACTGTGTCCAGTTCTGGGCCCCTCAGTTCAAGAAGGACAGGGAACTGCTGGAGAGAGTCCAGCACAGAGCCACAAAGATGATTAAAGGAGTGGAGCATCTCCTGTGTGAGGAAAGGCTGAGGGAGCTGGGTCTCTAGCTTGGAGAAGAGGAGACTGAGGGGTGACCTTATTAATGTTCATAAATATATAAAGGGTGAGTGTCATGAGGATGGAGCCAGGCTGTTCTTGGTGACAACTAATGATAAGACAAGGGGCAATGGATACAAACTGGAGCACAGGAGGTTCCACTTAAATATGAGAAGAAAATTCTTCACAGTGAGGGTGACAGAGCACTGGAACAGGCTGCCCAGGCGGGTTGTGGAGTCTCCTACTCTGGAGACATTCAAAACCCACCTGGACACATTCCTGTGTAACCTCCTCTAGGTGTTCCTGCTCCGGCAGGGGGATTGTACTAGATGATCTTTCGAGGTCCCTTCCAATATCTAACATTCTGTGAGTTCCCTAATGAGACTTAGGTTAAATTAATTGCCTGATGAAACTACCTCCCTAGGCTTCCTCTGTAGCCAGTGGAAAGAAGGAGGCTTCTTTAAAGAGAAAAAGAAATTAAGTTCCTTGTATTGAGCGAGTTCCAGATACCTAAGATAGATGCTGCCTGCTCTCTTTTTAAAGGAGCGTATCTTTTTCCATTGATTAGGGAAGGAACACACAGAGATGAGACATTTAGGCCAAAGCTTGTTCTTGCTGCCTCATCTTAAGATGTTACTTGTGGATGATGAAGGTGAATGTGTCAGGATTAAAGCATTCGCTGTGTTAATGCAAAAAGATAAAGCATATTTTGAAAAGAATTGTCTTCCTTTCCAAAAGAAAGAAAACTCAAAAGACAGCAGTACGTGCAGGCATTCATGAATATGAGAGTTAGTGGAAGCACAATACTTCAAATTTCTCACAATGAAAAGCAAAGCAATTTTTAAAGGTTGTGTTTGTATGGGCAGTTTGGGAATTTCTGTCTAAATGTGTTAGTGGGGTTAAGAACATACAAAATAGATCAGAAGTATCTGACTCCCATGGCTAAATCTCTATGACTCAAACTCCCAAGTGGCTATTAGGATAACTTTTAGTTTATTCATCACTTTGTTCAGGAAAGTTTAAAAATGAGCTCTGCATACTTTTTGGTGTAGAATGCAGAGAGTTGCAATTTGGAATTGCAGTTGGCATTCCTAAGATTAAACCAAAGTGTTCTTCTTAAAAGCTGTGTAGTTGTTGCATCAACTGTTCTCTGCTCCTAAGATGACATAGAAGAGATGTAACCATTTTTGTAATGTATAGGGCCCATGTATAGGAGGGGTAAACTGTGTAATTCTGTTGCAGAAGACTGAGAAAGGTGGAGTTCACTGGAGATTAAAACACAAGGGCCCTCGTGGCCACGTATGAATGCAGCCAGCCCTGTGTTCGTGACACACATTGAAATAAATGCTCATATAGCAAAAGAGGCAATGAAAGCAAGGCTTGACACTTAACAAATTGCTAATGTGTTTTTCAGAAGACTCAAATATGTTGGAATTATGGATGAAGGTGTTTATTTAAGCTAAGTTTCACCATCTGGTAATTCAGCTATGTTTCATCAGATCTTGATCTTTTCAAGGTAGTTCAGTATTGTGGTCCAGACACAAAGATTGTGAGCAACAGTTCAAATACCCTTTTCTCACGTGTTAATGGATGCAGTCTTAAATTGCTGAAACTGTGACCATCTGTATCAACAAAGATTTGATACGAGGATGAAAAAAAATTTGCAGCACTTGGCTTAGCCAGCTTGGCCAAGCAGCCAGAGGGAGATCCTCAGAATGCAGTTCAGAGCTCTGGGAGTAAGGCAGCCTGAAGCCTGCTTGGCAAGGGCTCTCTTACTACTGGCCCCTTGAGAGACTAGCTGCAGAAATTAGATGTCAGCAGATGGTTGAAGCGTTGTGTTGTTTGTTCAGGGTGCTGTATGGGGTGTTTCTATGGGACAAGGAAACAAGGCTTAGCATCCAGCTTGCCAGCAGTTACACTGCTGAAACAGGAAGATCTGGGATTTTTCTGTCAGAAATTCACACTCATGTCTAAAATCAGTGTCAGAGTCTGTGCAGCCAGTGCACAGTGTCAGAGAAGATAAAGCCCATCTGCTGATAGTGAAGGATTGCTTTCTGCAAGGTATTTTTAGTGACATTTTAGCTATTTAAGTATATTATCTTTTACTCCATAACTGAAGCCGTTTAACAATTGAACAAATCTCATTGTTGGGCCACTTTCCAGCCATTAAGACTTCATCTTAATTCTCTTAATCTCATTCTATTTTTCTTTGTCATATTCTCAGTAATTTATCTCATCTCCTAAACTTCCAACCCTTATTACTTTTATCTTATCCACTACTTCCCCTGCTTCCTTACTTGCTGTTTGACAAACTGCACTGGAGCTTTTCTAATGAAAGGTTATCATGTGCTTTGTGTATTTCTAATGAGTAGAAGAGGGGAGAAATGGCTGTCTGTGTTTCTTGTAATGAAGTGTGATGTAAGACATAGGAAAACGTAAAGGGCAAGGTCAAACAGCTCAAAAAAGGAAAATACGATGGTGTGAGATTTAGTGCACTGTTTTCTTCTAACTTGGATTGTTCAGATTTATTGTAATGGAAGCCCAAGGTCAAGTATAGAAAGATATGCAGCCTTTGAGGAACAATGAGCATGAAGGTATAGGAGCAAAAATAGTTGTCTTTTCAGTCACTGGGCTGATCTGTGTGGAGTATTAACACTTGCAGTGTGGTTATCCTTGGAGGAAGGTCTTGTCTGTTGACCTGAATTTCAGCTCCTGTAAGGCAGTAGCCTCAGTTATG
The DNA here is from genome assembly GCF_964273445.1 of Streptopelia decaocto. Lineage (NCBI taxonomy): Eukaryota > Metazoa > Chordata > Aves > Columbiformes > Columbidae > Streptopelia > Streptopelia decaocto. The sequence continues at coordinate 30,493,748 of NC_138658.1, forward strand.
GCGCGTTCTGTGGCTCCACTCAGGGCTCACAACTTGTGCTGAAGAGGAAAGAGAGAACCAGCTGGGTTTTCTCCTCTGCTCTCTTGGAGCTGGGAATTAGAGAGGCTGCTGCACTGATCATGTCCTTTGGTTGGGATGGTAAAAGGTCTGCCAGTTACAGAGTAAGCAGAGGATCCTTTTGCAGCTCTCAGAGAGTGATCTGTGTGTGATCTCCATCTTTCAAGCCCCCATTAACCTGACTTAGTTTCATTCCAACTTTTGAGGGATTGCTTCATCTCCCTAAAAGTGGCTGGCAAATGCAGGCATCCAGTTAAAATGCTGGAGTTAGATACAGTTATTTCTGTATTATGACTACATAATAGAAGGGTTATACAAAAAAGTATTAGGTAGAAATTAGAGAAAAGGTAGGTTGTCTTTAGGTATGGAGAAAATGTGGATTATATGTAAGGTAGCTGTAGATATTTCAGAGTCTACAGACACAAATATGAGCCTGTTTTCAGCTGCACCAGTTTGTGGTCCGGTGTGTTAAGACTTTCATCAGCTGAAGTACAGGGCCGAGTTGTGGCCATGAGGTTACATCTGTTATAGACATAGTAACATCTGTCCAGAGGGACAGAGCAGACTGCCTGAAGTTTAACCTCTTAAGATTACTGCAGCTCTGCTCTCAAAACCTTCATTTGTGCTTGTTGAGGGGCTTATGGGCATCTGAGGTGCTAATGAAAATGTTTTGCAAAGGCTGGAGAAATGAAAAATCCTGTCCTCTGAGTTGTTTCATTCTTTGCAGGATCCCTAGGAGAATGGTAAGGTGACTTTATGGTGTTCCTGTACAAAAAGTACTGTACAAATAGCAAAAGTAGCAGTCAGACAAGAGAGAGCATATAGACCGCAGTGGTTTTAAATTTGGATTATGGTGCTGGCATTCCATATTTCTGCAAAGCCACTTAAGGAAATGATAATGTGCATTCTTCATCTCAGACAGGGTGGCGTCAAACACTACTGGGAATTTGTAATGAGATGCAGTGTTTCACATGGAAATTGCTGGTTCTCAGTTGTGACAGGGAGCTGTCAGTAGTTGTTGCCTGGAGAAGTCGGTGATCAGAAGTTCAGTGATCTTGGTCCAGCTTATCACAGTCAGATGACTACATCCCAAGTCCTCCTGGCCCTCATTTCCACTTGAAGCAGGTTTCTCAGGTGTGGTGGATGGTGAAAGAGCCTTGCAGTGATGTGTGTATTGTGCCAGATGCAGTCAGGTCTGGATGTGTTACTGTGCCACTCACACTAGAATCTGGAGATTCACTCTCTCATAAGCCCACTCTGCATTTAGCCTGTTAGAGCTTGTTTACAGGCACCCTGAGGAAAATTCTTTAACACATGAAATGTAAGTAATTCCTTCATAATGAGTTATGATCATTTCAGTTCTGAGTAAGAGTTGTGACACAGGGCTTTGATGTGGTTTAACCGATTTGAGACTAGCTTCATTGAGCATCCCTATGGAAGCAGGCACACTCTTGGCTTAAAGTGGTCTGGTGGAACCAAAAGAACAAGTGAGCACTGGACTGTGTGGATGTGAGAGGCAGGCAGCTGTGGTGGGTGGGCCAGGCAAGCTGGTGCGACATTGTGCAGAAGTGTGAAATACTGCTGGGTTTCATATTTTGAATCATGACTATGAACACAGTTTTACTGTAATGTTTTAACAGGGTCTTCTCAAAATAACATGAAAAATTTCCGTGGAGTAGGGGTGTGGATCGTGAAAGTGGTAGTGTGAGAGAATACTTTCTCATAGGACTGGGTTTCTCTAGTGAGTTGAAGTGAAATTTGTTGATATTATGGCTTTTCAGACTAAGAAAAGCTGAAGTAAGATATTATTTTTTTACACACATTTTCAGAAAAGTCTAGTCAGACTGGTGGATCATGCAGTGTGGCAGCAGATGGGTTTAAAATTGTATAAATACGGAGGGTGGTGTGTGCTTTTAATCTGAACTGTGTGCTGATATGAATATATGCATGCTGATTTAGTGCAAGAAAAAGGTCACCAAAGAATATAACAGTCCTTGCCATGATGGAAGTGTAATAACACCAAATAAAGGAAAAAGTAAATGAGAAACTTTGTAAAACATGCCTGTTCAAGTGGCAGAGAGATGGCAATGGTTAAAGTATGTCACACAGCCATTAAAATAAAACAATTTATGCTGCTCTGCTTGATTACCTTCAGAGAAGGGTGATAAAAAAGACAGAAGCCACATTTAGCCTTATGCTCTGCATATGCACATCACAAAGTGTTCTGCATATGCATCTTGCCGTACACGTACAGAACTGTTCAGAGTGTTGGACTTTGCACAGATTTGCCTTAATAAAGTTTCACTGACTATGTGGGGGAAGGGAAGACAAGAAAGCCATGGCATTGTGCAGAAATTCAATACTGTTTGTGTGCCTTGTAGAAACTTCATACACTGGGCTGTTTTTCAACCAGGAAGAATTTGTTGGTGTTAGCTGTTGCCAGAAGGGAGGTGTTGGCTCTAGTTCCCAGCAGAGGTGGTTTAAGTCAAGGTTCTGCTCTAAAACTCGTGAAGTTATCTGGAGTCTTTATTTTGACTTGAACTTGCTCTAGTACGTTTTCAGTCCGTTTCCTAGGAATGAGGTTCATAGGGGTGCCAGGCCTGTTTAAGTAGTACCTGTTTTGGAGAAACACATCAGGAAGGTAACAGTCAGGATTTACCTGAATTATCAAGCAAGCTCTGCACTCTGCTGATTCATTTAGCCAACATCATTTAGCATGGGAAGAGGATCCTCAAATCAGGATGGTTGTATGGCCCTATTGCATGCATACACTTTTCTTCTGTTCGGGCCAGTTACTATCTTTTAGTGAATATGGGACATTCTTTAAAGTGTATTGGCCCAAGTATGCATGCACATCCATCAACAGAAGTTGTCCCATTTTTTCTTTATTTTGTCTGAGGCCAAGTTCCGCACTATTGAAATCAATGGATTTATTTAAGGCAGCAGAGACGGACACATATTACAGGTGGCAATGTTCTGCAGTGTAAAATAATCCAGTTCCTTTAAACTTCATGTCCTGGGACTCAGGAATTTTGAAATGATAGCAGTAAATATTCTCCTCTGGAGTTTACAAAGATGTGTTCTGTTGCAGTGAGATCCCTGTTGACATTGAGATGTACTGCACAGAGAAGAATATTGAGAAAGATCAATAGCATGCAGCCCCTACAAGAAGGCGCTTTTTGAAAGCAAATATCTGTGAGCATCTGTTTTCAGAGCCTTCTTGTTGAAATGCACATCTGGCCCAAATAAACTACAGTTACAGATTTACAGTAGATAGTTATTTGTCAATTTTACTTTGCTGGTTATAGTAAATAATGGTTTGCTTCAAAGTTACGTCCCTGTAAAATAGCTCAGATGGCATTTGTTTAATTGTTTGAGAATTGGGTTGTTTTTTTCCTCTTGTACAGTCACTAGTTGTCCTCAGCCAAAAAATGCTTGAAACTTTTTTTCGTTTCTGGTTTTCGCTCCCCTGCTTCTTCTCTTTAAATCTCTCTTGTGTTTTCTGTACCTCCTGGTCTGCAGTCTGTCACTTTATAAAGTCCTTAGAAAATTCACATCCGTGCAGCCACTTTGTGGGTTATTGAGAGGAGAGTGCATCTGCTGGAAGTGTTGTACAATGGCAAACACTGGCTGATTGGAGAGTATTTTAAATACTGAAGAAGATTCTTCAGAGGCCTTACTTTTGCATTAAAACAGAATTTAAGTCAGTTTCGGGCATCAAGTATTTAGTGGAGGTTAGAACCGCTTTTTACATTAATCTTTTAGGCTGTTCTGCAGAAGGCAGTCTCCATTTCCATGTTTTAAAAAGCCTTGTGAGTTATGAGTTTACTTTCAAAAGAAAAGGCAACTCAATAATCAGATTAAGAAATCTGGTGTACAGCATTGGGTTACTTGAAGCTGCGAAGATCTTGCTTAACTTTTAGTGTTCTGCTCAGCACCTGAGTTTTCTTAACTTTTTGGTTGATCTTGTATAGCTTTGAGGTCATCGCAAACCTGAGGGAATGGCAGGAAGATGTGCCAGGAGAAGTTTAGGCTAGACATTAGGAAAAGGTTCTTCACCCAGAGGGTGGTGGAGCACTGGAACAGGCTCCCCAGGGAGGTGTCACAACCCCAAGCCTGACAGTGTTCAAGAAGAGACTGGACAACACCCTCAGACACATGGTGTGAACTGTGGGGTTGGACTTGATGATCCTTGGCGGGTCCCTTTTAACTCAGGACATTCTGTGATTCTATGAAACCACATTTTTGAGCAATCTGACTCTTCCCATTAACAGTTCAGAGCATTTACATGCCTGATACTGTGTGTTGCAGTCATGAACCCAACTTTTGGCAAAGTGGGTGGTATCTTATTGAGTGGTTGTCTCAATTTGATCTGTACCTAGATTCTGTGGAGGAGATAGTTTGACCAACAGATACAGTGTTTAATATGAGTAAGAAAAACTGCAAACAAACTGTAATAGTTGTTACCACCACAGATGCAATCCCCCTTTCCAAGACAAAGTTTCCTGTGCCTGCTAGCCAGACTTTACCCACAACTAAATGTTAGAGACTCTGTGCAGGAACTTTTGTGTTAGTATGGTGAGGATCTATAATGCTCCACTTCGTCTTCTGTCCAATTTTAGTGTACCCTCTGGATTTGAAGGTATAAAAGAACAGGAGATCTGCAACAAGATAATGACAAAAATGCTGGAAAATTACAATACCTTGTTTGAATTGGAAGGTTTGAAGAAGGATGAAGAAAAGCCTGTATGTGAAGAGTTAGCAAGAATTATTTTGGTAAAGGTGAGTATCTCTAATATTTTATTATGTTATAGCAAATCCATAATGCAGGTTTATTGCAGGCTTCAATTCAGAAATCTTTTAGCTAAGTGGGAGGCAGGCACTGTTATAATAATGTTTTCTGTTCTAGGTTGGTATACAGTTTACAAATCGATTCTACTGATAGGTTGATTTTCATTACTCATCGGAAAGTTGATTCTATTAAACATCTTCATTCTTTATTAGCTACTCACAGTTTTTTAGTATCTATAGGAATACGTAGGAAAAATATCTTTAAAAACATTTAATTTTTAGCAGAGGAGGCAGAATAATTGGAGGAAGCTTTCAAGTTTTCTGACATGGTGGTTATTTATAGTGAACGTCAGTGATGATGAACTTTCATACTTATGAGATTCAGTAAAGAAATTGCCAGTTTTCTAATGCGTGAACTCTTGCATGTAGTAGGAGCTGTCTGATCTGTGTCATAAAAGAACAAATGCATCAGAGAAGTATTTTGCATGACCTGGTTCACAGTGTCCAGAACACAGCAGGCCATTTGTAAGCAAAGTTACTGCTTCTTGAAAAGCTATTGATGAATTCATATCTACAGGTAGCTAGAGAGAGATTTGCCAAGTCATCCTGTTGGAAGGAGTGAAAAATGTAGAATGCTCATGACAAAGCTCCCATGAACTGGGGCCCTACTGATTTTAAGAGTGCTGCACTCAAACATGAACCATGGTGGAATGGGGGAGCAGGCAGCAAGAAAAAGGAGGAAAATGAGGACCTGCCCTCTACCAAACCCAGCCACATTTATCTAAATGGCTCTTTTTGCTTTTCCGTTGCAAGCATCAGGAGGGTGAGGAGGGAAGATTTAGATGACTTTGCTCACTTCCTTCTGTGATATTTCTGTTATCTCCTCCCCCAAGTCACTCACTTCATTGCCAGTGTTGCACCTTTAGTCACTGCACTGCCACCTCTCCCCTTTCTCTGTTTTCCATGTTTACATTTTCCTCCTGAATTCCCACAGCCTTGTCCCACTGTTCTTCTTGTATTCACATCTGCTAGCCCTACATTCCCACTCCAGAGAAAAGGCTGGCAGTCTGTAGTGAAGTGCAAAAGCTGCAGCACTCTGGATAAATGACCTTCAATCGTCTTCAGTTGCTGTGCACACTTGCACACGGTCTGTATTTCTTTGCCATCCCTTCTTTTATGTTACTGAGTGTGGAGATAACTTTTCCTCTGGGTTAGTAAAGTGCTTGTGGTAATGTGACCCTCCTTATGATTTCTCCTGGGTGTGTAGTGTGGGGCTGGGGCTTATTGAGACACTTTCCCTAGGCAAGAATTAATGCCTCCTTTTGGTTGGAATGCTGCTCTTAGTTGTACCCAAAAGGTAAGGTTCCCAAAATGGGGATGGAGGTACTTACAGGAATAAATTAGGTTTTACATTGTGTTAAGAGATTAACTTCATGATGGTCAAAGCCATTGGTGCTGATCCAGGTGTTTCTTGATTAAGACTTTGGAAAGAGCACCTATACGCATGAAACTTCTTACACAGGGGGAAGAATGTCACAGATTTGCAAAAGGACTAACTTGGATCAAGATTTGAAAGCCAGTGACAGTGGTTTAAAAAAACATAATGAAAGACGTCAAAAAGTACAACATTGAACAATGCATTTCTCTCTGCTCTAGTATGCCTTTCCAGCTTACTGCATTACAAAATTAGCCCTGCTTTTTCTTATCTCTCTTCGTGGCTTCAGGCACGCACTTTGGTGCTGAAATCTCAACTGGAAGAACAAGAACCTACCTTTAGTGTCTAAAGTTATTGAGAGAATATGATTTCTGCCTGCAGTCTTTGGTTGCTCTTGAGATGGCATATGGGTCTGTTGCATTACATCATTCACTCATAATGATATTTTTTGAAATCAACATCAACCTGAAATAATTCATTTTGAGCAAATACACAGAAAGAGGGTGGCTTATGCCATCCCAATATGGGAATGTACCATCTCTCATGTGCTCAGTCATGTGTACAGTCTTCCCAAATATGTATGAATCCTGACACTTCGTGGTCTGGATATCTTAAGATTTTCCCACACTTTGGCCATAAAATAAAATAAATGATTTTTTAAAAGCAGGAAGTACTGCTCATTTAAAATGAAAACAAGAGTATGTGGATCATTCAGATGAGGTCATGAAAGCATCAAGCTCCTTTGAGAAGTGTATTGGAAAGGAAAAACAGATTGAGTGGAGCAAGTTGCATCTTGTCTACCATGTTGGTCATAGAAAGGGGAAATTCACATTTCTGTAGACTTCCAAAAAGAGTAAGACCATTTCAATCAGGTACAGAGAGCAGTAGCTCAAAGAAAATCCGTTTTAAGGAAACCAGAAGTTAATAAATTTTAGAGATGGGAAAAAGAGATGTGATTCTGCAGGGCTTTTGGTAGCTGACCTGCCGTTCTTGCAGATGTATGTGCACTGAAGAGGCACAGAAACACCTTCACCCCAGTTATATTTCTTCTTTCAAAGATTACTCAGTCATTGGGAAAGGCAGGTTGTGCCAGACAAAGGGATTTCTTAGCTTGCTTTCTCAGTGGATCATAATTTGGAAAGTAAGGGAGCCAGAAATTTCTGTGAGCTGAGTTCCAGTCCCTGCTCTGTTCCCAGTACCGAGAAGTTTCCTCTTGCTCATTGCTCAGGTGTATGGTAGGATTATACTTAATAATGGTGGGGAGTTTTTCTTGGGAAACCTCTATGTTAAAAAAGAGCAATTGTCCCAAAATAGAAAATTTATTGTAGAACAGTTTCTCTTTCAATGGAAAGTTGACCTGTCAGGGCCTGTAAGGACTTCATTAGTTTCTCACTCCACCTGGTAGAATGAGACCCATACAATCTTCCAGGCAGGTAGCCAGCAGGTGGAAGCATAACATGTACTTTCTTCAGAAATACATATTTAGAAATTCCTTCCCATAAAATAATTACGTGGTTTGATTTTTTTTATTTCAAATTGAGTTTGTTGGGGTTTACAGGTCTAATTTACAGCCAGCTATTATTACAATCCATAAAACTTTTAACAAAACTTCAGTTTAATTTCCTAACCTGGTGAATGTCTGAAAGGATCTCAGTCTGTTGATCAGTAGACTGCTAGTTAGAGAGAAATGTGTGAAGAAATTAGTGTTCTGATTAGTTATCTGGTCTGTGTTGTATTTTTCAGACTTTCAAGGTCATAAATACCTATTTTTTATTGGGCAGTGTTGTGTGTGAACAATTAAGTCTCTGACAGTATATCTGCACTGCTGTGCATTTATCACATTACAAGTGTCAGGGTTTTATAATAAAAAGGTGTTTGTGTTTTTCTTTGGAACAGAATTCCTGGTGTGTTTAGGCATAGTCCTGATAGATTTTTGTGTCACTAAACTGAGTGATAACTCATCCAGTTAAAGATTAGTCAGTCTTGAGTTGCACTGTGGCCAATTTTATCATCTTCTTGAATAAATAGATTTATGAAATCTACAGTAACCACAAAAATAGTAATTTTGAATGAGGACCTTTCAATTCCAAAGTTCTTAAGGTGCTGTTCAGACTGCCGCTGCAGTTGTGTTGTGTAGCTAGCTAGTATTGCATTGCTACAGCTGTAATGAAATGGGACCTTTGAATAACAGTGATTAGGCTTCTCTGATGATCAAAGATAGGCACTGAAGAGGATTTTTATTTAGTTCAAGTGGCCAGGGAAATCTGGGCAGGCAAACTAAGTGAGACTCAATCTTGGGAGATTTCTGGAATTACCCCTTCCGCTGGTTTCAGGTGAGACATGTCATATTTAGTAATATGATGGTTTTTATCTCAGCATTGTCTCCAAATAAAACATACAACACCTAGTCGTGCAGGGTTACAAGATTTTTTTTTTTCCACCGATTCCCTCTATTGCCTTCTTGACAGAGCACTTTTAGTCTTAAGAACCAGTTAGTTCAGAGCACATAAATGTTTGCACTGGAACACGAGCACCGGCATGATGAGGATGCTGTTGTTGTCTTGAGTACATATTTGGGATGTAAGCAAAAGGCTTTTACCGTTCTTCCCCTGCTATGTAGTAGAATACATAGCTCTGTTCACCTGACGCAGAAGAGAAAGCAAGCGTATTTATAAAATGACCATTGTAACATTAAAATTAAATTAAAATTCAAAGTTACAAAGTCAAGTAAAATTGTAAAGGTACAATGTCAACATTGTGAATATAACATTGGTGCCTTCTGATAACCTCTGAACAGGGAGATTTCACTCCCTGAAGAGCTACAGAAATTGGTCTCTTGCTGGTTTTTGCCAAAATTAATAGTTTCAAAACAACCCTTTTATTTTAGATGCGATTAACTACTTGCATTTTTATCCTGTTCGCTTCCGGTCTTCTAACAACAGCTGCCACTTCAGTTGGGAGGATTAGTTGGCAAAACACTACTTTAAATGGCTGCAGAAGTGCATGCACTGTGTTCTGTGAGCTTGCTGTTAGATTTCTAAGGAGCCAAACGATCCACTGCAGGTAGCTGCATCTTTTGGGGCTTGATGCAGGCAAAGTGTGTGGTTCCCAACCCAGCCAAACAAGCCCCTAAGTGCATTTTTTATGTCAAGAAGAGTTGGAGCGCTGACTTTGAAGGAAGTATTTTGAAGTGGAGTGCTCGCTTACTCCTTCTCATTGAACACTCACATCAGATCATTCAGCCCTTGGTAGGATTTGAGCCCATCGTCCCTGGGGAGAGGTAGGAAAGGTAAGATGGTAAAAAAGTTCTCTATCTTGACTCAGCCTTGCTCCCTTTGCAGTGAGTTGTAAAGCTCCATCTCTACTGAAAGCCATGATTTGTCACATTATTTCCTCAGATGATTGGAGCAAGATCTTCACTAATAAATGTTTCTTTAACTTCCTCAGCTGTTTTCACTTAAATGCCTTAGCATGAGGATCTAATCCTTTGACAAGATCCAGAAGAAACTGCTGAAAACTCAGCAACTCCATGGCTGAGTGGGCTCCCCCTAAATAAGTCACCCTTCCCTGCCACCTCAGTGTTCTGGCCACGTGGTTATAGATTCATCAGACACGAGCAATCCTCATTTATGTCAGGAAAAAAGACATCCACTTCTAATCCACTTTATGCTGCCCTGGCTATGCCTGCAGGGTCTAGATAGTTTCCTTTATTCTTCTTTCATGTCTAGGACCATTTTAGCATCGTGTTAATGGTCAGCTTTCAGTACTGGATTAACTCTTTCTCATCAGGAGGAACTGATCTCCTTTGAAAAGCCTTTCTGAAGGTCTCAACAAATATTTCCATTTCTCCCAGTAAGCCCTTATTTGGGCAAGTCATGCCAGTTTTCTCCTGCCTGGACCAGGGAGCCCCCAGGGGCAGGAGTGGGTTCACATGGGAGGTGAGAAGATGGGTGGAAAGTGCATGAGGAGCAGGAGCACCTGTGGAAGTCTGTCTCTGGTTTTCTGTTTAGTATTTCTTCAGCTAGTATTCACTTTGCAGTTGTCTGCCAGTGAGCAGATGGGCATGTTTATAGTAAGGGTATATAGTGATTCAGCCAGAATGACATTTTAAGATGCAACCTGACAGGAAATGAGCAATATGAGACTTGTAGGGGAAAGTTTATAAGCCTCCAAATCCTTCACCTATAGCAGATTCAGTCTGAAGTGAGGAGAATAGTTATGTTTAGGTTGTGATTCAGAAAGGCAAGCAAAAAAATCACATGATCCCCAAACAGTTCCTTTTGTAATTTTGAAATAGTTTTCCAGTGATTCTAGTTCTGCTGTTCTTAACAATTCTGTATATGTAGTATTAAAACAGAATGTTTCTGCTCTTGAAGTTCATTAAAACATTCACAAGATTATCAGTCTGTCACTGGTGGTATTACTAAATGCAATCCTGAATATTTACACAAATATGTCAATGCTAAACTCTATAAAGTAATAAATGATTATGCTGCTATTTCTTTAGTTAGAATTTCACCAACAATGTTTTCATTTTAACACATTAGGATTTAGCAAGTTTAAAGGGAACAGGGGCACATAACAAATGTCTCTCTAGCCCACTGTCTGTATTTCTAGTATACTATAAATTTTTGAGCCCAGATGGCAAATTTTGCAGTTGAGATGCTTAGGAGCCTTGCTTTTACTCTCTCACAATTTTTTTTGTTTAAACAAATACCCAGTGAAATTATCATTGCCCTATGATAATATCACATAGCCAAAATGTAGAGAAAATAAGATGTAAATGTGTATGTGTGTCCTGGTCTATATTTGCAGGTTTTACTTAAAACATTTTTCATTCATTGTCTGTTGTTTTTTTGTTGTGGGGTGGGTTTTTTGGGGAAGAAGGAGTGACGTCATGACTTAGCACTTGGGAGCAGTCCCTCTAGTCCAACAGTGTCTTTTGAAAGGGAAGATTAAAATCAGCACCAAGAAACAAGATACAGTAAAATAAGCATGTGAGCCCATGCTCTAGTCAGCTGTTTCTGAGCATCTGTGCTGTACCCATGGAGAAAAAAGGAGATTAGGAGGAAGATGAGAAGTTTTCTACTAAGGCAAATCTCTCAGTTCCTCCTCTTCAGATTCCCCAGTGTTTGTTCTGTTTCTCATTAATTTGTCATTCAGTTAATCAGGTTACACAAAATGATCAGCATTATTCCCACTGTGTAAATTGGCAGTCAGTGCTGTCTTTGTATCAAGGACACGTTGCAGGCAGTTAGAACTGATCCAAAGTGATGAGGTGTAAGACATTTTTCAGCCTGTGGGGGTTTAATTTTTGCTGACCTCTGCCATTAGCTTCACCTGTAGTACTTTCAAGGTGGGAGCTTCAGAGGGGCTCAGTGCTGAATTAGTTCTTTTTCCCATTGTAAGGGTAGTGAAATGCTCATTGACTTCAGTATAAGTCCTGTGCATTTTTGAAAGCCTTGCTGCTTTGCAGGATTTCTGGTGTCCCGAAACTTACTTGTAATAAGCAGGGCTCAGGGCAGTCTAAGAGCAACAGGAGTATGTGATGTGAGGGACACAGGAGGCCAGACACTTTGTACGTTGTCTGAATATGTACACTCTTGAAAATCTGATCTATCCAGCAGATCCCAGCAGCACTTGACCTTAATTACCAGCAGGGAACATCTCAGTTTCACTATTAAGAACAGGGTCTGTTCTCTCTGTGCTGGAAATCTTACCCTGGTAACTAGAACAATGTAGAGACACAGGACTCCCTAATTTACAGCAACATCAGGTACTCCTTTTAAAAGTAAAATTGCTGAATTCCATGTGTGAAAAAGATTTTTCCTTGTGAGTATTTTGATTTTTAGATCAGAAATGTAATTTAGCTTTTCTAAGACTGAGCTTAAGCAGCCGTAATACGAGCTGCAGGTCTGGAGAGCCTGGCTTTCTCCCATAGCTAGGTCATGTTTTTCTTTTAGACCATACTTTTTCTATTTGTGAATAACATTACAGTAAATAGATAAATCAGATTCGAGTTTTCAGAACTGCAAGGGAGAACAAAATGTTCCCCTGGAACTGATCTTAGTTCTGTTATTAAACACAAACACACATTAGGTACACCCAGCAAGAGAGCAGTGGTGTTGTGTCACTTAGTAAATGTTTGATTTGGTGGGTTTTTTTTAATCTTGGATTCTGCTGCAGGCTCCTTATTCGCACCTCAGCCATGAGAAGCTGAGTTGTGGTCGTTAACCTATTGTAGGACACCTTAACCTTGCCAGCTGATATATGACAGGCATTTAGAAATTGTGGGGTGACCGCAGAAGATGTTTTTACTCAGTGAAGTCTTTGTAACCTTTTACAAGTTCAGGAATTATATTGGGTCCTAGCATTACCAGTTTAACGTTTTGCAGCATTCAGTAACCCGTCCTCTTGGATGGCTGGAGACACATCTTTCTTTTCCTCCTAGAAAATACCTTATTCCACAGAGGCAGTTGCCAGTATTGAGCAATATTGTGGGTTTATTACTGTGTTTGTCACTTCCTTTTCTATATTGCAGTCCTCTCTAAAAATAATGGATTTCTGCATCTCTTTTACTTTCATATCACAATTCATGACCTTTGCACGTTTCGTGGCAATAATTGCAGTAGGTTAAGGTTGTACTGAAGTGAAACAAAGTAACCTTTAGCTGTTTATTAAGTGATATGGTCTCGTGTAAAAGGTCATATATATAAATAGTCTTGGGAGAACAAAAGGAAATTAAAAGGGAACTGAATAGGCTATTAGTTTCATATTGAAAAGCAGTGATGTGTTTTTGCAAATGGTGAGATTTTGCTTTTTATTACTTCTGTCTGAAATGGCTCTGTTGAATTCTGATTATTATAGTATAAATGATGGCAAGGTAGAACAGCAAATAGGAGGAAGAGTAAAGTTGACACGATATCTATGCGCCAATAGCAACCAAGGCAAAAATCCCATATATAAATACTGCTGTTTCAGTCTTTGTTACCTGGTTTGCTTAGATAAGAGAATGTTTAACAGTTTTGCTAACGCTGTTCCCTCTTCAAGCAAGGATGTTTTCATCACTTTCTGGGTACAAAATGGAAAGATTACCTAATACATTGTGAAGAGATTTTTTTTTTTTTTTAATTACTGTTCACGCGAAATTGTCTGTATTTTTCCTGAACATATCTATGCCATGGAGTGACAACTCTGTGAACTGGTATCTGAATAAAAATTAGTTGTTCCCTCCATTTAACATTCATGAAAATACTTGTGACCACATTAACGAGAAAATGCCTTTGAAAATCCCCATGCCATTGGCTACACAGTTTTAGTCTTAAAAATACAGATTCTTCGATACATTGTGTGCCTTATGGAGCCTCAGTCAACCATGAGCTATTTTGTGTAATCACAGAGGGGAAGAGATTCCTTATTTTCTCCTTCTTGTGAGCAGGAGGAGGAGCAGCTTTGTAATTACTGTGGCCCTTTTGCTTCTGCGCTGGGACCCTTGACAGCGCTGCTGCGTGTCACTGTGCTGTCATGCTCCAGGGGACAGCACTGCTTTGGGTAATATTCCCCGCTCAAATCAAATGAAGGGAGAACCAGGAATTTCGAAAGTCACCGTTTCTTCTGGACCATTCCATGAGCAAGGCTGTTGTGCAGTATGTTGTAGCTTAGGGAAGAATCGCGGGTGTGACCCTGCTGACACCTGCCTGAAGCAGGGGCTGCATTGCAGTGGTACCTGGGGTGCTGCTGAGAGAAACAGGGTATTTCCTCCTCTGTGCTGCTTACAGCTGCTGACCCAGGAAAGACTCAGCTGTTGCAGGCTATCCCAGTCCAGTCACCTAATGCATCGTTTCTGCAGTCTTTCAAAGCTTTGAATTCACTGGATAATCCTTTTAATGGTTGCTCATCCTACACAAGAGTGGCTGTACTGGCTCAGACTTGGGGTCCATCTAGCCTCTTGTCCTGCCTCCCGCACTGGCCGTAAGCGGATGTCGAGGGAGGAATGACGATAGAGCAGCAAGGTGTTTCCTTCAATTACTCTACCAATTCGTGATGATTCTCAGAGGCTTTCCTGATCTTAATGTGGTTTGTGTATTTAGTGATGTCTAAAGTAATTGTCTTTTGTACCCCTTGCACATATGTAAGTTGTTTGCTTCCAACATGTCATCTGGCAAAGAATGCCACCAATTGCTTCCTCTCAGGTGAAGAACTAACTGCTTTTGTTTGTCACAAACATGTCTTTTACTAGTGTAATTTGAAGGTCACCTGTTTTTTTTTACTTGTTTTTCTTTTAACTGAAGAATATAGTGAACGGTCCATCTTTTCTCCACAACCTATGACTTTGTATATCTCTGTCAGATCCCCACTACAAGCTACCATGATCTTTTTTTTTTTGTAATGAAAAACTAGTATTGATATTTGCAGCCTGAAGCACTGCACTGACAACAACTGGTTTTTTCTGTCAAGGCCCCTGCATAGGGTCCGTGAGCAAAAAGTCATGTGTAGTAGCTCTTCTCTTCTGGGGCATAAGGCCAATTACTTTGATGCAGTAAACTGGATGACATTTTGATGAAGTTCAGAGCTGCACCTTCTTTACATCAGAAGGGAATCTGACTCCTTGTTTTTTAAAAAAAACTAATCTGTGCCTTAGTTTAGAAAAAGCTTCACATTGATAAAGTTCAAATTTGTTTTAATTAAGGTGTTATTTTAGGTATTAACAGCTAACAAAATAGATCCAATGCTGTCTAGCAGCATTTAAAGCTTGAACTGAAAATCCCACAGGCCAGTTTCCTCTGATTATGCCATTTGTGAGGCCCAAATGAGATGAATAACTGAACCAAGTAGGAAAGAGAGGGTGAGCACAGCAGTAATAATGAGATTGTTGCAAAGGTATCTTGGAATACCAAGTTATCAACAAATAAGCTTATCTCTATCACTAAAATAGAGCATAGCATATAACCATTGTTTTTAATAACTCGTTTTCTTTTTTTTTTTTTTTTCCTAATTCCTTCCTGGGGCAATTGTAGCCAGATACATTTAAACTCTGATGTTACAGTGTGGTAGTATGCTGCAAATACAAAAGCCTGTAAATTCACTGTGCAGTTCAATTTCTCTGGGTCTCCAGTTGACTCAGGCTGAAGCTTAACAGTTTTTATGCCCATTCAACAATTTGTTGAAAAGGATATAAGCAAGGTTAGTATTTTATTCAATTTGAACTTTGCATCCCAGCCAGATAACAGCACAAGATGCAAGTTTGCTGTATGAATCCCTCTTACTTAGTAATGGCAATGGGTAAAGGAACGAGGCCAGCTTTTTCTGTTTGAAGAAAAGGTATAATGAATAACTAAAACTGAACTACTGTACCACATATTTTCGTATTCCATTGAAATTTACAAAAAATTTGCCAAGGTTCTCATCTAGAGCCAGTAGTGCTAACTGTTCAGAATGTGGGAGCTGAGGACTTTTTGTGCCAGGGTCTTTCTCAGTCTCTTCTGCTGATGTTAGTCATCTCCCTAAAATTAATTCACATTTGTAATTGAAAATAAATATGTAAGTGAACACTTACCTTCCACCAGTAATCCGAGTTGGTCTATCTGTCCAAAGAGATAAACAGAAAGATAAATAAGTGCAGGAAGAGTAGCTGAGTAAGCAGCATTGCTAAGTAACTTATACCCTGCCTGTGATTTAGTTGCTCCTTTAATGATGCCATTGACCTATTGTGTTTTTTCATTCATGTGGGAGGAAGCTCAGAGCTGGAGTACTCAACCACCTGTCTTTGTTAGTGTCACTGTTTCTTGAGGTGAAAGGAGTATTCTCTTGAAGAATGAATAGGTCAAAGAGTATTCTAGGGATGTTCTCATCTTTCTCAATTAGGGAGGTCTCCATAGCTAATTTGTTTAAAGCTTTTATGGAGGTGGAGTCTCATGCTCTGTAAAATCTGCATCTTTGTATGGCTTGCAAAGAATCTGCCAGAGAGAGAAAAATTTCTTTACCAATACAATAGCCTTCGGAAGGAAGAGAACCTTTCCTTGGGCCAGTATAATTCTTTCAATCTAGCTGTAAAAATTATGGGCTGGGATTTGAATGAAGTGAGTTCTTTTCTGTTTTGGGGGAGTATGGAGGAGTCAGCTGTGTTCTGTAGTGGTTTTTGATAATTATTACTGTTTGTAGCAAAGTCTTACTGAAGAATCTTATTTTAGGGTCAGGAGGGATTTCTGTGTTAACTCAGGGCTAAAAGATGGTCTCAGGCATGCCTGAGGGAGCTTACAGACTTGTTGACCTGGTTGAGCAATGTAGAGTATTCAAGAGTTTTGGTATGATGGTAATGTATCTCATGGAAAATAACAGTTCATGGTTTATTTAGAACAGGCCAGTGGAAGTTATTATAGTGAAGATAAGGAAGATTTGAAAGTCTCTAAATTTGCTACATTCACAGAAGAGTTAACTAGAAGCTTTGGTTTATGCTGACATGCTTCTGACTGGACCATTTGCCAGTAAGTATTGCCCATGAAAGTTAGGAAATTAAATGAACAGTCTCTGGCTTTCCCTGTGATCTTCTCAATTCTTTCTTAGAAATCATTAAAGAAACTTAGTTCAAAACTTGGGTTTTGACAGCATCCTGTACAGTTGCTGGCTATTTGCTTCGTCCCAAATACTCCTGATAGTAGGAAATTACCCTTAGTAGTGAGGCGTGATAGTGGTGCCTGATGACATGACAAGCAGGTTCTCTAGTTTGGGCAGGTCTTGGAGTGACAATGCTGCATCATCTGGATTTGATAGGTGAGGTGGCAGTTTTTCCAGGTGGGATTGTCTTTTTTTGGGGAGTGCAGCATGGAGAAGTGGTTGCTGGCAGTTATTGACAGTAAGCAGGACTTGGGTAGTTTTTCAGGTGGGAACAGTTAAGTTACACTGATCTTTGAGCACAAACAATTGTGCAAAGCAAAGCTTGAGCTTGTTTTGTGTCCAGTATGCTGTACTGAGATGTTTTTTCTTCATACGAGAATGGAAAGTATGCAATTACTAGGAAGTTTTACACCTCGCAACATTCTCTGGAAGTCCATAATGGTTTGGAAGAGTGATGCTTAGGCAGTACTTCTGCATGGGATGCATGCTAGTTGTTGTATGGCTCCAAGTTGGTTTATCCCAGCTGTATAGTAGCCATGTCATTGGATTTAAAGGAAATTAGGCTTTAAAGCACAACAGATTTCATCCCATGGGTTCACAAATTTCACAAGCAGCACTAAAAAATAATAAATAGAAATCTCAAAGAATTCTCAAGCTTCAGTAATTCAGAGATACACAGAAATCTATATAGGTAATTACATAATAAATTGGTATTTTATGCCAGTACAAAAGTTGGTGTAATTATGTAATCTTTCTTATCAGAAACACAGACAGACATCTGCTCTTTAATTCTTTGCAAATGTGACTTGACTAAATTTAGATGGTTTTAGTACTCCATGTGGAATGCAGGTGCCTGACTTCAAATGCTCACATTTGAAGATTACAACTTATGTTTATTGTTTGAATCCAAATACTAGAGAGTGTTCTGAGAGCCAGGGTTGGATTTCTGAAGATGTGCAATTATTTATTCTCTGCTAGTAGTGTTGGGAACCAGTATAACATTAGTAAAAAAAAATCTTAAAATATCTTAATTTTTTTGAGCTACAAGTTCACATGATGTTTAAAAAACAAAAATACATTAAAAAAATATGTTTAGTTACTTAAGTGTGACATGTAATTGGAAATGAGCACATGTTCTTTCTACTTTCTGGATTTTAAAAGGTAACTTAAAACAGACTGACAGTCCTTTAGGAGCTAATATATAAGAATAAAACAGTGACAACAGCGGATTCTCAGCTTGAACTGTGTTTGAGGTTCTGGTTTTGCTTTGTTTGTTTTAAGTCTTCCAAGTAGCCTTTGTGACTGTTAGGCCTGCCTGGTACCTTCTAGTAGCTTTTGTCTTTCAGCCTGCATCTTTTGTTTTAATGGTGGAGAGTTCTTCCCCTTGTCTTAATTAACGTAAAGATATGCCATGAAGTTAGAGAAAACAGCCAGTTTGTAAGAGGAGTGGTATGACCCTGTGCTCATGATTGCCTTGTAAAAACCAGTGTGAATTGGAGGATGATAGGGAGGGGACAGGGGATTTGCAAGTGTTGGAATATACTGTAAAACTTTAAATGTGTTTTATAGAGAACCGCAAAAATATACTTGTATGCACTCTGCCCGGTGTACGTAAGACCTCTTACCACAGCCTGTATTGAGCAGACTTGCAGAGGTTAATCTTTAATAGGTTCTTAACTGGAGCTGCTTGCTGTGTTCTCAGCACAAAGATGCCCAGCTCCCTTGGAAGCATTATTTTGTGTAAACTAAATGCATTTTTGTAGTGAAAAACATCGATCTACATGTGCTGTTACAGAACCCATGATGAAGCAGTTAATAGTGTGCTATCAAAGGGTTAGCTCACACACTTGCGTTCTTGTTTTTCATCTCTATTCAACGTAATGAAAGCAATTATTTTACAGCGTGATTCTTGCAATTGCTGACTGTTACATGCTCATCTTAATAGTGTTCAGTCAGCGGCAAGCCTGGTCCCATGCTGACTGCAGGAATGTTAATTTCTAACTTTTGCTAGCAAGTGACAGAAGAATCTGGTCTAACACACCTGTATGACTCACTTGAACTATTTGTCTGCAATGACTCATACTTAAAATTAGAGGTATGCTCATAATGAAGATACAATGCCATGAAAATAGGAGATGGAAAAGGTCTATGAGATCACCTTAAAGATCTTGTTACAGTACAGAGTGTATTTTCCAATTCTTTTTCTAGTTCAGAGGAGAATTCTGCAAGAACAGGAAGTTTCTTACTCCTTTTGTCTGTATTATTACGTGGTCTAGTGGAGTTTCCAGCAGCGTCTCAGCTTATCTGTATTACCTAGTGTTGATTCAGAGGGCCATAAAAAAACGTACTAGTTGACCTCGAACACGTGTAGTACCAGTTTATTGGTGTGCTTCAAAGTGCTGCTCCCTCTGTCTTCAAAACCCCTAGGGCCTGAACCTGCTTTTTTGCAGATTTTGTAAACAGCATTTCTTATTGCTGAGAAGGAAGAGATTGAAGGGTGGGTAGCTGCAGTGAACGTTTGCAGTCGTCATTTCAGTTCTTTGGGTTCCTTTGTTAATGAGTTGGCCATGTGGTATTGCAGGGCAGAAACATACAGAGGTAAAACTAATTTATTTTCCTTGAAGGATCTGTCTGCGCTTTATGGGATATAGTACAATTCAGGCCAGTGCCAACAGTGTCTTGTAGGCAGCAAATTCTTTCATTACTGTGTAATTCACTGTCACGCTGTGAACAGGAGGAGAACCATACATGGAGAAAGGCAGGTTTCTCAGCAGCTTGTTTGAGACTTCGCAACCTACTTACATGGACTTCAGTGGAGCAGCTCTGAATTTTGGCACAGGTTCACACTTTTCTAACACAGAAGTCCTTTGGCAAACACTTACTTGTTTACACCTCAAACAGCTAACAGGAAGAATGGAGGAATGTGATGGGTGCCGTACTGTCTTACCTCTATTCCTTGGGTTTTGATGGTCTCATTAACATTTGCCTTTTAACAGCATAGCATTTGCTTTAAGATTCCTTCACTGGAGGTGGCATATTGTTTT
Organism: Streptopelia decaocto; assembly: GCF_964273445.1. Lineage (NCBI taxonomy): Eukaryota > Metazoa > Chordata > Aves > Columbiformes > Columbidae > Streptopelia > Streptopelia decaocto. The sequence continues at coordinate 30,513,689 of NC_138658.1, forward strand.
TAAGAAGATATCAAAATATCAAATTATGCCCATTGTAACTATAGTAACCTACCATAGCTTTTATTGCTCTCACTGTTGTTCTGAACGGGCAGCTGGGTACAGACATGAGCAGAAAAGTCTGCCCTCTGGGAAACCAAAAACAGAAATCATCACCATACTCAGCCTTCTAAGTTTGTTCCTACATCTCTCCTCTGATTGTGATCACTTGGCCATATATGTTCTTCTTATGCTTGGTATATCTTCTGTTCAAGCTAGGAGAGTCCAAAGAAACCAAATGAATAAAAGACAGAAGTTACTTCCAGAGGAGCAGTATTTCCATAGTCAGGTGAGAACTCTGAGATTTGGACACAAATACTTATGTTATCCTTGCTGTCTATAGGGATACTCTGACTCTACATTCAGGACAGCGACCAAGAATTGATTTTTATGTTTCTCAAGCATTGCTGCTGCCCACAGCTACTCTGACTATGGACTAGATGTGTCCACACAAGAAGCTGGTACAGTCCAACTATTCAGCAGTAATTGCATGACCTGTAGTGCTGTCCCCACCTAAGCATGCCCAAAAGAGGATTAAGCTGATTCTTGATTCTCATAATGTCCAGTTGCCTTTGTCAGAGCCTGTGACAGAATTCCTGGTTGGTGCAAGGCATCTGTTTATGAAAGCAACCTTGGGACTCGTTACCAAAGCTTCACTTGGTAATTGGAGGTGGCAGGATGCCTGATATCTCATCGGCGTTTCTACTGTGCTTGATACTGACTAAAAATACTGAAGCCGGAGGATAGCCAACAGTATGGAACAAAGGCCATAAGAAACACTCAGTTACTTGCCGTGGCCAAGCACTGGTAGATCAGTCTTTCCAGTCTCCATATGTGGAAAAGAACTGCGAGGGGAAAAAAAAGTTAAATACCATTTGCAGTCCACTGACTGGTTTAACCTATGAGGCTGTTTTGTCCCTGCTTTGTACCTGATGGTGATGTTCACGTGTGCATAGACTCTATTACAGAGCAAAAGAGAAAACACAGCCAGCCTGATATGTTAGTGTGTTGCTTGGGAGTGCAGACACTAGACTTGAGAAATGGGAGTCTGAGGTCCTTGGAGTTCAAAAATGAATTTGTGAGTGACTTTGCTGGTGTGTGGAACCAGCCTTATATATGGGGCAGATTTAGGTTACTAGCAGTTGGTACGCCAAAGTAATTACATACATTTAAAAGGGGAAACTGAAAAAAAATACCAAAGGTTAAGAGTTTTTCTCAGTGGATTAATACCATCTGTGACACAAAGACAGTATGTGCCAAACTGTTAGCTGATGGAAATCTCTAGGAAGGAGTGCAAGAGAAGATGATTACATATTTTCCCGGAAAACATGCACATAAGGAATTTGGTATTACCTCAAGAAGGAGGAGGTATTTGTATTACTATGTAACTTTTCCTGTATATTACTTCAAAACTAGGCAGTATATCTCCCTGATGTGAAGGCATGCATGCTTGTTTTGCTTTTGAGCTTTTTTTGTTCCTTTGTTAGTCCATCAGGGAATCCTCAACAGGTGCAGTTGCAGAATCAGAGACTTAAACATTTCGTTTTGCAGTGAACTGACTGTGCACTTGGCTGCAGGCTGCTATTCTTTGCTGTACCCACAGACCCCTGACTTGCAAGGTCTACATCAATCCCACTCCTTCCTATCTGTGTGGAGAAAGTTGTCTCCATCCGAATTCAGAACATTGCTTGTGCCAGGTTTCCTTCTGCAAGCAGATGCCACCCGGCAGTCAGCGATCATTGGGAGCTTATTGTATCTTCTGGCTTGAGGCCCATACCTCTTGTTGCGTTTTGGCCTCTGTCCCGTGCGTGCTGCACACTTGCAGCATTTTGACAAAGCTGCCTGTAGAGCTGTACAGGGTAGGAGGCTGAAGGGGTTCCCACAGGTAACCTCAGCTGACCTCCTGCAGAAAAGCTACTGCTGGTTCTCTCCAACAACCTCCTGTTATGTACCATGGAGAATCCCAGGTTTTAACATAATCTTACTACTGGGTTGATTTCTTGAATTTGAATGTTTTTAGCACAGGATAGCTTTTGGGTTCAAATTACCTCTTTCTGGAGTGTGCAGTTTTTATGTTTAGCCTTCAGGGAGAATTTGGAATTTGTTCACTGAATCTACCCTAATGGAAGTGTTTCCAGCCTTACTTTTTCACTGTTCATCCAGACCTTTCTTGAACACCAGGGTGTCAGTTGTTTTTGGTAAAGCACGTAACAGCTTTGGTGTTTGGAATTGCCAGTTGTACAGAGGAAACGGCCAAATTTTGTTTTCTTTAAGTATCAATAATGCGAGTCTTGTCCCAGGTCATAATAAATGGCCACTTTGCTATCAAAGTATTTTGCATTAGTTTTATTTTTCCTAAGTATCATGCAGCAATCTATTTGCAGTAAAAGGCCTTTTTCACTGGTGGCAAAATGATTCAGTAAGCCATATAATGTCTTAGGGCATAGAGCTAATGGGGAAATAATAAGGACAGTATTAAGTCTTTTAGGGAGCTTATACTTGTCATTAAGTCTAGCCTTCTTAGTCATATACAGTCAGTTCAAACTGAGATAAAGACCACCTAAATAAATAAGTACAAAAACACAGGTAGCATTGGGTAAACACTGGGAAACGAAGACACAGTGTACTCATGCATAGGGCTTCTCCCTTCCTCTGCCTTTCTATATTAAGGGATTCACCGAGTAGGCTGGTTTGACTTCGTGTTTGAGAAGTGAGTCTGGTAAGAATGTAAATTTAACCAAACATTTTCCAGTTAATGCAGCTGGAGGCTGGGTAACAGCATGTGGTCCACAGGATACACACTACGGTTGTGTTCACTGATGCTGTAAATTTAGCGCAGGGGTTTGAATTATGTAGCCAAAGTATGCAGATTCTGAGATGCCCCATTTCTGTAGACTTGTTTGAAGATGAGGTTAGCTGGAACTGATTCCTCTATGCATCTCCTTTTCATTTCCTGATACAAAGAGCAGTGAGTAGCAAGCTCAAATACATCCACCGAGACAGCTCTGATAAACCACAAGTGCAGTCTCTTGGAGTGGCTTCGTGTGGCCATAGACCGGAATCAGCCATATTGTACAGATTTCTTTTTCTTCAGGCTTTTCTATTGGCAGCATTTCTAAAGTTTTAAGGAGTTTGATTAGGTAGAGACATAACTGGGGAAAACTGTTACCATCTCAGTGAATCTCAGTCTATATTCATAATCCGGTCTATTCATTTTAAGAAGTAAAATAAGTGTCTACAGCTCTTCATTTAGATTAGCTCTCTGGATCTGGTGCAGTTAGAGGCAGTGAGTTTATTGTGATTTGGATATCTGCAACACCATTAGTAATTAACTTGCTGTTACAGCATTAATTTAAAACTTCACTGAAGACCGACAAAATTCAGTACTGCAGTTACACACGAGGCAATGGTCTAAGTCTGACACAAGTAATTCCTGTACAATTTGAAGTCCAGGGGCTTTGATAGGCCTGTAACAGAGACATGACTTTACCTTTGAGAAAATTTGCTGAGGCAAAATTGTGGGATTCACAGCCAGTGACAAGTGAACTAACCCTGGAGCTAGGAATGTGCTATCTACATAGCTGTGCTTGAATTTTGTAGACTTTCTGAGAGCATTTGCTAGCTCCCTACCTCAGGAATCCTGCAGTGGTGACAAAGTTTCTAAGGGTGTGTTTACTTTTAAGCATTTAAGCAGTTACATTGTTTGTAGTGTCAAATATGGCGGCTGTGGAGATGTGATTTAAAAGATAATACTCATCCCTTTGAATCCAAAGGGTATTGTCCTCATTAAGACACAGGAATTTGCATAAACCATCATAACTTCGTTGAACTTCAAAGCTTCACACGTTTTAGGATGGCTTAAAATTTATAACTCTGATATCTGAGTAGGGCGGAGTAGAGAGGAGGTGTTTTAGTGATCTAATGCTTAAAAATACAAATAGAGTAGGAGAAATCCAAATTTGGCAGTGGCAGCTGCACAGATTGTAAGGATGACTCCATTCATCATGACTTTATGATTTCAGTGTGGCAGTTAATCAAGGAAGGATTGGGGGCTTGGTTCTGAATACAGCAGAGAGCTGGTAACTGGATTTTGCAAGTATGCATTACTGCTTGTGTTATCTGTGCTGACTCTCTGCTAAACCTGGTAAGAATTATAGAGCTCTTGATCTTTGTCTCCCAGTGTCAGTGATTTAGGATGATGAGGCCTTTTTTCTTTGAGAAGAACTTGTTAGCTCTAATATGTCTATGTGGTTTTAAAAGCAATATTGTAGGTGGTAGGTGAAGTGACAAATTGTGGTGGCTTTTAATGCCTTTTTTACATTTTATTACTTTCTAAGCTGAATCTATGTTTCAGCATGTATTTCAGCACAAGCCCATTTTTAACACTTACAGCAGTCTTAGTAAAGGTGACTCTTTGCTTGCTTTAAGTTCAGTCCGGGCTTAAGGATTTAACATCATAGAATAGTTTTGGTTGGAAGAGATGTTCCAAGCTCATCCAATCCAACCCTCTGCCATGAGCAGAGACATCTTCACCCAGATCAGGTTGCTCAGAGCCCTGTCCAGCCTGACCTGGGATGTCTCCAGGGATGGGGCATCCACCACCTCTCTGGGTAACCTGGGCCGGTGTTTCACCACCCTCATTGTAAAAGATTTCTTCCTCACATCTAGCCTGAATCTACACTATTTTGGTTTAAAACCATTACCCCTGGTCCTATCACAACAGATGCTGCTAAAAAGTCTGCCCCCATCCTTCTTACAAGCCCCCTAGGATGTTGTGGGGGACAATGTCAGAGGCCTTTCAGAAGTCCAGATAGATGACCTCTGTAGCTCTTCCCTTGCCTAAAGCTCTACTGTTATGGAAAAATATGCCAGTGTAGCTCAGGTATGTTTAGATTATGTTGTTCCTGTCTGATATCTTTGTCCCAACTAGCGTAGTACACATAGCATTCAAACCGTGACTTTGGCACTTGCTTCCGCACACACAAAAATTCTATGTCATGGCCAGTAACATAATGAATCAGACCCTCTTTGGAACATAGGAATAGAAAGTGAAAGAATAATGTAAGAAGTGTGAGAGAAATGTGACTGAAAAATCTCACTGTGGAATTATCCTTGCCTTTGAAAGCCCTTTGGGCTTGGAAGATATGTGGTCCTCACAGCTGCTGGAGGTTCATCCTATCCAGATTCATCCCAGAAGTCTCTGACTGCAATGAAATGGTGGTGAAGCTGGTGGTTGTGCGAGAGCTGACTGCACTGTGAAGCTTTGGAGAACAATGCAAGTATAGCATGAATACTTCGTCTGTTCACTGAATGACTTGAAGGGCTTTGCTGTCTCAGCAGGAATTTCCATCTGATTCTCTGGGACAATTTAGGATGACCTAAATCCTCCAGCAAAAGTCTGCATCTCCAAGCAAGACCTGATGCAATTCACTGTCATTGTCATTACCGTTAAGTAAGCCTGGTAAAGAGCTTTCAGCTCCGTGTACGTGTGATTAGAAATCCCATTGAAATATTTGGTGTTTTAAGTGGAGTGAACGTAATATATTTGTTTCAAGAGGTATCAGTGGCCAAATACCAAGCCTGAGCAACTTCAGCAGATGGCTCATTCCCTGGTTATTTGACTGGACTGAACTGATTGAATCAGGTTAGCTAGCTTTCAGGCAGGAGGGTACATCTGGCTAATGGTCTCCATTTCTTGGTCGTTCATGAAGCAGAGGTGATGCTGATGAGTGGATAGATTGACATGTAAGGCTTGTGCTGATAGCCAGCCAAATTGAGATTAGAGTGAGAAAGAACACAACATTCTCAATTTCCCTGCATTGCTCAGCCATGGCTAGGTTTTTGCAAAGAAAGGTCCCTTTTTCTATTCTGTAGAATATTTGTATTGATTTACACAACTTGTCAGCCTAGGGCTCTTTCAGCTTACAAAACATGAAGGCCTTCAGAAGGTAACGTGGACCTTTTTGTTTTGGTGGACAACTCTGAGGGTACCATTTGTTTATTAAGGAAGTTATTGAGTAAGGTTTCTCATCTGGAACAGTACTATGCAGTTTTAAATAAAAGAATACACTGTATATGTGTTAAATACCTCCTGGGTTTTTATTATAACCTTATGGAAAGATCTTTATCATCCTTTCAATTATGACATTTAAATATAAGCTCACAGCTAGCTTCTTCCAGAAGTTTTGCAGTTAGACTTCATAATTAATTACTCGAATGGGTATGAATTGCCCTAATTATTTACATGTTCACACATATCATGGAATATGGAAGATCTTTTTCCTCCTTGAGAAGATGAGTGAGGTACTTGGAAAAGCAATATGACCTGTGCTAAGGATTTGTGTCTTTACTCCATGTTGATGCATATGCACAGAGCTCTCCAAACTCATCTTTGTGTGGGGCAGTCCTTCTTCTTCAATAACAAAGAAAAAGTCATGATACCACATCAGATCCTTAGAATATATGGCGTATTTATCTTTGATCTTTGAACCAGGAACTTCTGACAATTCACAGGAACATGAGACATCCCTATGATGCACCCAGTGAGTTATGAAGAGCCTTGGTGGTGGTATGTGTGGGATGATGCCACCTTGACTGGTCAGCTTGTGCCTCTAGGGGAAAGGTTTTCTTGCACTTTCTTCAGCACCCATCATGACATATGTTTATACTGGTCATAAAACTGTCTAGTCTCTGTTAAAACTGCAAATGCAGCTCCTTGCACCTGAACTTTCTGAGACAGCAAAGTTGCAAAGCCAAATGCAGGATGTATGGTGTAATAATTCCTCCTAGTTGTCTGCTCCTTGGTGTTTCAATTATCCTTTATTGGGATGGTCCCTTTGATCCTCAGTAGCATCTGATACTATTTTACTTGTATTTAGCTGAGAATGAAGATGTATTTTAAATTAGAGATTAGCAGACTTTGGCATAGCCCATGCTTTCAGCAGCCACAGCCTGTAACTACAGTATAACAGCCCACAGCATACCTGGTTCAGGCTAAGTCTGATCTTTTTCAATGCAGGTTGAGGTTACATTTCACTAGATAAAAATAAACTTTCAGGAGACAAGTATCAAATTATATGCTATCCAATCAAAACATCTCTATTCTTTGGGGTTGTCCTTGAATTTACTGATGTCATCTTCCAAAGTGAAGATTTGTATGTATTTACAAAGATTTATAGATTTCTCTTTGGAAGACCATATTAGTTAGATTTCGTCCGGAACAAAATGCTCCTTTGACGTGTGCCGCACCACATTAGGCAGCTCGGTATGAAGCAATTAATATATTTAGTTCATTTGCTGGATAGATGAGAATGTCAGAGAGGAAATTACAAAATCACAGAGTAGTAGAGGTTGAAGGGACCTATGAGGGTCATCCTATTCGACCTCCCTGCTCAAGCAGGATCACTTAAAGCGAGTTGCACAGACGATAGCCAGACAGCTTTTGAATATCTTCATTTATGGATACTCCAAAACCTCCCTGGGCAGCTTGTGTCAGTGCTCAGCCACCTTCAGAGGGGAAAAAGTGTTTCTTGACATTCAGAGGGAACCTCCTGTGTTTCAGTGTGTGCCTATTGCCTCTTGTCTTGCCAGCAGGCACTACTGAAAGGAGCCTGGCTCCATCCTCTTTACACCGTCCCTTCAGGTATTTGTATGCATTGATAAGATCCCTCCTGAGCCTTCTTTTCCCAGGCTGTACAGTCCCAGCTCTTGCAGCCTTTCCTGAGAGGAGAGATGTTCCAGTCCCTTCATCATCTTCATGGCCCTTCCTTGGACCCTCTCCAGTATGTCTGTGTCTCTCTTGTACAACACTGGGGAGCCCAGAACTGGTCCCAGCACTTCAGGTGTGGCCTCCCCAATGCTGAGCAGAGGAGGTCACCTCCCTCAGCCTGCTGGCAACACTCTTCATAATGCAGCACAGGACACCGTTGGCCTTCTTTGTGGCAAGGACACATTGTTGGCTCGTGGTCAACTTGGTGCCCACCGAGACTCCCGGGTCCTTCTCTGCCAAGCTGCTTTCCAGGTGTTTGTCGCCCAGCATCTCCCCAGATGCAGGGGTTTGCACTTCCCCTTGTTGAACTGCATGAGGTTCTTGTCAGCCCATTTCTCCAGCCTGCTGAGGTCCCTTTCAGTGGCAGCATGACCCCGTGGCATGTCAGTTGCTCCTCCCAGTTGTGTGTCATCAGCAAACTTGCTGATGAACTTGATTTGCAAACTCTGCCCCATCATCCAATTTGTTACAGCTGGTTACTTGCCTTCAACTAGACTTTGTAACAGTGATCAAAGAGATAAGCAGTGCAGTCAGGTTAACATTTGCTTGATGAAATGGTGTTAAATATGAAGGAAAAAAACCCACAACTAAATCCATCATAAACCAAATGTGAAGGGCTGTGAGCTAGAACACAAAGCGTGGGACTGTTTCCAAAAGTCTTCTGGAGAGAAGCAAAGCATCCACTGTACAAGATGGTATTTCAATGAATTGGCAGTGGCTTTCTTTTATATTTGTTAATATTTTTAAGAACACAATAAGCTGAAAACAACTGTCTTGTATTTAAGGGTGGTTCTTACCTGGAGAATAGGGGGGTTCTTCCACTCACGACCTTTATAAACCTCACTTGAATCTTTCTTTGTCATTGGTGGATTGCCTGCTCTGGAGGCAAAATATAAACAAAGGTGTGCTGCACAGGTAACTACAAACCTCCTACAATACTGGGTATGGAGTGTGACAAGATCCAGCATATAGAAAGGTGTTACAACATGCAACAGGTTTCCATAGGGGATTTTTTTTTGTTTCCTTTGAAACTAACGCTTGAACTTCTTACAGATTTCTTGTGTGCCTTTGTTAACAGCCCTCCCAGGAGTTTTGCTGGCTATCCTCCACATCCCCCAAGGAGTAAGGTTGCACCTTAGGCTGATAACAAAAGGGGATGCATTGGAGAAAATTAGAATATCCTTTATAAAGTGTTCTGGTTTGGTTTGGTTTCTCTTTTCTATCATTTAACAATTAAATACACTTGTCTTCGAGTATCATCTTGATAATTAATAACTTAGAGCACTGCTGTTTTGCCAGGTATTGTTCTCACTTGTAAGGTCCTGTTCTCTCAAACTTCATTGTGTGAAACGTGTGTATGAACAAAGAAATTCTCTTGAGAGCTCCACCACCCAAAAAACATTTAGAATGCTTCTGTCCATAGTTCTTTAGTCTGCTTTATGAGGAATTCAACTTACAGAAGTCTTTGTCTGCCCTTACGCATGTCTTCATCTCAGTGGCACTCCAGGTAAGTGCTGCTGTTACTGAAGTTTATTTAACTTTTAATACGAATGAGTTCAAGGGATACTATTTTCTACATGTGTTTTTATACTGATGCAACTGAAAGCAGTTTTACACAGAAAAAAAATATAATTTGAAGTTTAATTCAGATATAATTTACCATTACTTTTAGGGAATATTGCGAAAGAAGTAACTACAATGCTGTGATATGGTATTCCAAAGCTATAAAAATACTAGCTTACAGATCATCTTGAACAGAGGATAGAGAGCCCTGGTTCCTTCCACTTCATAATGATTAAGTGTGTCCTAAAAATGCAGTGGTAATCCTGAATTTGAATCTGATCTTTCAAACAGAGTTTTCCTGCATTGCTTGTATGTGACTGGCAAGTCTTGTGTTGAAAGTGCCTGCATCCGAGTGATCTTTTACTGCCAGAAAAACAGAAGAATTGAAGACTGTACCAAAACTTTTTTTTTTTTTTCCTTTTAGAGCATCAGAATAGTAAATAGGTTTTGTAATGGTTTTCCTCAGTATAAGGACCTTCTGTAAATCAGTGTGAAATTCATTAACAATTTGCACAGAGGGAATCTGATACATGCTGTTCAGATGTTGCCCATTACCTAGTGCTTCTTGTCGGGTAAGGCAGGTTCTATAAATGCAGTACCTGGTAGCAAAATTATTTAGCTTTGTTAGTTGTTCTTAAAATTAGGATGCACACAGTATGGTGGGGTGCAGAGGCTGGCTTCCTGCTTCTTCCCAGGCTTTGATCACTGCTGTCATATGTGGCACAGCATAGAGGTTGCCCATTTTGCTTACAGCCATATGTACTAATAGGACAGTGTAGGAACTGGTTTAGTTCAGAAGTTTGTGCATATGTAAGGTCACCGTTTCTTGTTACTCTGGTGGAGAGCTTTTGTGGTGTGTGTGGTGTCAGCTCTAGTAGGTAGTGGTGAAGTAGCATCAGGCAGCCACAGTGAGAGAGGTCCTTGTGCAGGCACAACAGACAACGCTCACCTCCAGCTACTAAAAGCTAGATGAGTGACTGCAAGATTTCAGTGCAGAAGAAAGGCTTAACAACCATTCCAGCAGAATACAGTGAGTTGGTGCCTTCAGATCCCAGGCCCTGACGCCTCCCGTCGTGTTTCACTCCTGTAACACCACCGATTTGTGGCCCCCTGCTTCCCCTCCTCTCCACAGACATGGTCCTCCCCTTTTAAATCACAGCACCGCTGTCATTTTGTGATGGCTGAGAGCTGCAGCCTGACAGCCCGGTGCTATGCGCCCCGTTCCCATGGTGTCAATAATCAGTGACCACTGCAGGAGATGGGCTGACAGGCTGTTGCTAGAAGCCAGTGCTGGTCCGAAGGCGGGATCCCGACTCCACGCAAAATCCCATCGACATCAGCAAAGGCAGCATCTCACCAGGAGCGTGCGGTCTGGGAAGCTCTCTCAACGTATCTGTCTGGTTTTCCTTTGCCTCTGATATATGTAATATTATGCTTTTCAGTTTATTTTCTTCAAACCTCAGTAAGAAGCAGCTTTCTCTCCCATGAAACTTTTCAACACACACAAAGCATTTGAAAACAACTGTGAGTGAAACAAAACATTCCAAAATACAGGTGAACCCAAGAATTTTACAAAAAATTGTGGGGTATGCCAGGGATGAGAAGGGTTCAGGAGTGATCCAGGAAGTCTGACTTACTATCAAGCCAATTTGTAGAAACTATAGCAGGAAGCAGAATTAATAAACAAATGGATAATGTCTTGTGATTAGATGGAAAGACTTTTTATGGATTAATAATTAGAAAGCAATAAAAATAAATGGTCAGTTTATCAGTGGAGAGAGTGAAGTCCCTCAAAGATCTTTGTTAGAATCTGTGCTATTCAACCTCTTCAATAATAACACAGAAAGAGACTGAATGTGCTGATAATAAAAAATAATTCAAGGTAGGAAAACCTAAAAGCTGGCTACAGGGACTTAGAGAAGACTCCTAATTATTAATGTATTAGGTGAAAAAATGATTAGTTGAATTTATGTCACTATGTGCTAACTGCTGTCCACAAAAACCTACAAATTATGTAAATGTGTGTACTGGTGAGCTCCAAATTAGCTATTGTTTTCAGAAAAGAGATCTTGATACTGCAGAAACTTCACACAGCTGTCAGCTCAGTAAGCAACTGTGAAAGCAAATAAAAAGTTGGATTTTGATAGGAAACCACGACTAAATCTAGTTAGTAGAAGCTGAAAAGGCGTAGAGAAAAGCAGCAACATGGATCAAACGCATCAGAGTGACTTCTGTAAAATGAGAGACTATCTAAACTGGGATTTTTCTGTCTGATCAGAGACTACTGCTGGAGTAGTCAAGAGTGGTATGGGGAAGGTGGGTGAGGAACAGTTATTTGCAAATTCACAGAATCACAGAATCGACTGGGTTGGAAAAGATCTCAGACATCATCAAGTCCAACCCTTGGTCCAACTCTAGTCCGTTTACTAGATCATGGCACTAAGTGCCATGTCCAGTCTCAGTTTAAAAACCTCCAGGGACGGCGAGTCCACCACCTCCCTGGGCAGGGCATTCCAATGCCTGACCACTCTCTCTGTAAAGAATTTCTTTCTAATATCCAGCCTAAATTTCCCCTGGCAGAGTTTAAGCCCATGCCCCCTTGTCCTATTGCTGACTGCCTGGGAGAAGAGACCAATCCCCACCTGGCTATAACTTCCCTGCAGGTAGTTATAGAGAGTGATGAGGTCACCTCTAAGCCTCCTCTTCTCTAGACTAAAGAACCCCAGCTCCCTCAGCCTCTCCCCATAGGTCTTGTGCTCAAGTCCTTTCACCAGTCTTGTTGCTTTTCCCTGGACCTGCTCCAGCACTTCAATGTCTTTCCTGAACTGAGGGGCCCAGAACTGAACACAATACTCCAGGTGTGGCCTCACCAGTGCAGAGTACAGGGGAAGGATCACTTCCCTTGTCCTGCTGACCATGCTATTTTTGATACAGGACAGGATACCGTTGGCCTTCTTGGCCACCTGGGCACACTGTTGGCTCATGTTGAGCTTCCTGTCAATTAGTACCCCCAGGTCCCTTTCTGCCTGACTGCTCTCCAGCCACTCCGTGCCCAGCCTGTCGCGCTGCAGGGGGTTGTTGTGGCCAAAGTGCAAGACCCGGCACTTGGCCTTGTTGAACTTCATCCCATTGGAATCAGCCCATTTTTCCAGTTTATCCAGATCCCTCTGCAGAATTCTCATAATTCAAAAGGGGAAATATTATTCGTCACCCTATATAAAAAATATATACTTTTTTTTCCAATTTTAATCAATATGTAACAGTGTTGTGAAACTCCTAGCTGTAGGATCTTGCAAAGACTAAAGATAGGAAGTGAGCACAAGAGCAAACTGAACGTAATCACAAATATTTGCTGTTAAACACAGTGAAGCAAGTGCAACCTCAGAGTCAAAAGAAGCTGTAAACCATAGACTGCCAGAAACTGAGGCAGTGCATTTGTTAGAGGCAGACCTCTGAACTCGCTCTCCTTTTCCCCTAAGCATCTGCTGTCCACCACTGATACAGGACACCCATCTGACACAGCACTGCCTCTTCTTACTTTCTGTGCACTTCTGCTGAAGGGTCAGAGCAAGAGCCCTGGCCATTCTGTAGATGGTTTCAGTGATGCTTGGAAGCATTGTCTTGGATTTCAGGAGCCCAGCTTCCAACTCTGTGTTCTGGCTGCCTCGGCAAAGAATGCCAACCCAGAATGTTGACGGCCTGAGAAATTTCCTTCCAGGGCATGTGTTGACATTAATTGCTGTTAAAAATGAAGAGCAGGGGTTTAAGAAGAGGTGTATCATTGCTTTTACCATCTGTTTCTCCAGTTGTGTCAAGAAGCAAATTCAACAGGAAGTTTTTCATTCTATCTTCTGTGATACAGAAAATAACTTTCTGTTTATTTTACTTACCTTCCTTTTTAATTTCACTCTTGGCCCTGTTCTTTCAATAGACACACCTCTATTTTTCTTTAAATAGTCTTTATCAAGCAGAATGTTTGATTTATATGTATTTTATATTACTGTTTTACACTTTGTCATATACTTTGCTGCTTGTACGCTGATAAGGAATGTATTTCTGTTATAGATTATCTGAAAACTCTGCCCTTTCTTCCTTTCACATTTCATTTTTCTCTCTCTTTGCTTCTGTAGATGACAAAGTCCACAACGGAAGGATCCAGCCAAACGTGCCTAGTGCCACAACCAGGCCTATCAGATGGAATACCTCAGGTCAGCCTCCGATTAACAGATGGTGGTTCACGTTGGAAGGAGATGGATCTAACAGATGAAATCTCCTTCATTAACAGTGATGCATTTTTCTCCAGGTTAGTGCTCCTTTTTTGTCTTTATGTTTGTTTCTTGGTTTGTTTTGTACCTCCAGCACTGAGCATTTTGAACACATTTTTTTTCCATCAGTGCTTACAAAGTCAGCATGCTGGGGTGTAAAGCAGATTAATGTGCATAACCCTGTTGAAGCCTCACATTCCAAGAGGTTCCTTACAAAGCCAGCTACGTGCTTTAGTTTGCCTTTCAAATATACATTTTCAGGCATATGAAGGTGGCCTTGCTTGGTGAAAGAGTGCAGAGGGACAGAACCAATCTAAGATCAGGCACTAGAAATGACACTAAGCACAAGATGCAACCAAAATGTAGATACCTCCTGTGAGTAATTACGCATATTTGATCTGCTCAGTTTAAATCTTAACAGATGGCTGACTTTATTCCCATTCTCAATCCAAAAAGGAAGGGCCTTTTGAAATCTTATCTTTCTCACAGGAACGATGATAGTACTCGTGTTGTTCAGACAAGACAAAGAATAAAATCGTATCTATAAGAGTATCTATCTGAATTTATCTATAAGAATCTATGTGTCTAGAGCATCTGTAAGAGTATCTATCTAAAAGAGCCTCTTGAGTTTTGATTGCTGGCACTTTGTCAATGAGGTGAAAAGGTAATGGTCAGTTTGGTTTTTTGTTAAGTCCTTTCCTGAACATCAAGATTGAACCAGTAGCTTTTCGCTGAATCTGTCATTCCCTTTCTTCTCGTGTCTAGTGCAGAAAATGAAGGACTCAGGTTACTGTGGGAAATTGCTGTATGCTACTGAAATATGGAGTTGGCTAATGCGGGAAATAGTGCTATTTACACGTCATGAAACACAACACCACAGGATCTCTGCATTCCAATGCAGAACACAAAGCAGAGGCAGTGCTGCCAGACACGTAACCGAGTGACTTCACCATGGAAGCAGGAGACCATGAGATGGGTGCTATTCTCAGCGCTATTGCCAGCAGACAGACAGACAGCACTCAGTTTATGAGATGAGTTAGCAAATTATGCACTAACACCAGATTTTGAATCATAATGAAGTGAAGCATCAATGTCAAATCTGGTTTCTAGCCCTTGCAGGCACACATGCTCTTTAATTTCTAGCCATGTCAACTGTGTGGTTTACTGTCCCAAAGCCTGCCTTCAAAACTCCTGCACTCAGAAGACATCAGGTTCATTTACACATCTTCATTAATTCAGCTCATTTTGACTGAGCTGAGTTAGGAAACAACTATTGAAGCAGGTCAGCTGGCAAAAGTGAGAAGACAAGATGGTTCTACCAGCTGGACAGGGCCGAGCAGTTGGGACTGGGTCAGAATTTAGGGCCTCTTGCATTGGTGTGCTGGAGCTTGGCACAGAGTGTGTCCCTGCCCCATACTCTGCTGCATGTTGCAAGGTGTAAAGAGAGATCAAGTATTTGAGAGTTGAGACAAAGGACTGCCGAGTCTCATGTCTGGGAAAGTCACTGATGTACCCCCAAAAATTTTGATTCTTTTAGGAGAACATTCCCCAAAATTTGTAATTATTTGCTGTAGGAATTAATATTTTCCCATCCATGTGTAATTCCTTAGAAGAGTATTGTGGAAATATGGGACAGTTGGACCACTACTGGCACAGGACATTAAGCACCAAAGAAGAGGTATTTGTAATTAGGCAGATGCCTAATCTTCATGCCCAGGCCTTGAAATGAAAGATGCCTTCTGCATCTCTGATTTTATCTGAGGAATTAATAAACTGTAGAAATGAATTTGCTTGTAATCACATTTTGTTTTAAGAATGCCCTAGTTTTCTGTCCTGTATCACACTTCTGTACATATTTCCTAATTGGATTGTGTATCTGTACTGCTGTTAGCTTCCAGTACTTTTTTGGCAGTGATCTACTGCTGCTGCTGAAGGAGGAGTAGGTAGTGCTTGCTGTTTTCTATGCAGTTTCCAGGTGGCAAGTTGCTGGGCAGGACAGGTTGGAGAGGAGGCCCTAGACCACCCCTAAGAGGAAGAGGGGAGAAAGGTCTCTAGCAGACCTAACATACTTGGGGGACAGCTGTTTGTGCATTAATGTAGTGCTCTCATATAGCAGGAGTGGTTTTAAACATGCTTTTGACAGCCTTGTGTCACTCATGTGTAGCCTAAGCTCACAGAGGGGTATTACCTCGTATTATCTCAGTGCAAGGCTACAATAAGAGTTTTCACCTTTTTCAGCAGAAGAATTCTGGCATCTGAGCTAGACTACAAAGTGCTGTGCAAACATGCTGCTATTCTTGTTAGGTGGGTTGTGTCACAAGGTACTAACAGTTCTTAAATAAATGTTATCATTAATTATGTGTAATTATCAGTTATCAGTGAAATGACTGTATCTGCTCAGGTAACATGTGATCTTTGTTAGAAAAGAATAAAGGTTGTTCTTGTTAGTGATAATCATTTGCTGTTTCATGAAAACACCTGTGTTTTTTTCCCTTTCCATGCTCAGATACAATGATATGGGTAGAGTAGAAGAGGATGAGGGGTTACACAGACTGGTAAATGTAGAACTCCACCTTTAGCATGCTCACAAGTGTTACAATGAAGAAATAACCACACATGCTGAGCCTGTTAAGGCCTCTCCTAGCAAGGACTGTAGTCTTTAATTTTTCAGTGTTTCATTTGACACTAGAACAGAGGTCTTCAGGGAGAAGGTGAGAGGCTTCTGCTTGGTTAGTAATTTTGGATCCTATTTAAAATACCTCTCAGTATGTGTCTTCATACAGTTGAGCTTAAAATGAAGATCTGCTTATTAATTAGCAGCTACGGTTGTGACTATGTCTTCTAAAACAGCTTACTAGTTTTTTTAAATATTGAAAGACATGTTATGCCTCATCGCAGGTATGATATTCCTCATCACAGGAATTTTTTGAAGGTGCTGCTGTCATTTGAAATACGTGAAGTATCAGTTGCAGTCAAAACACAATGCAGAGCATAAAATCTGTATCACCTTCTGTTCACAACTGTTATTTTAAGCAAACGCTATTTGTAAAGTTGATATGTTCTTTTTTCTGACCAAAGAAGGTGGATTAACTATATGTACCTGTAATCCCCACTAGCACATAATGTATGTGTTCTCTTGAAAATTGCCTCATTATGATAACTGCATGCCAAGGGCAAACTGCTGATTATGCAGTAGCAGAAAAACATACCTGTAATTAATGCAGTCTTCGGGTAAATCCCAAATCAGTGGAGAAAGGAAGGGGAAGAAGACACTGTTCCTCTGAAAGGATGAAAGTCTACAGGCAGTATGCAGCTTGTTGCATATTCTGTGAGGCTTATGTAATTTTTGCAAGAGCTCCTGTGCAGAGCTTCAGAGCAGGGCAGCCAAATTTCTGGACCCTGGGAGCCACGTACATACTTTACCTGGTTGAGAGCCACAAAACACACTGCAGAGCTCAGGAGCCGGGGGAGGTAGCAGCTTTGGGACAAGAGTATAGGCAGGAGGGAACGGGGCCTCCTGGGGCCTTAGCAGACCCTCAGTGAGACAGGGTGAGGGTGGGCTGTGAACCTCGGAGTCCATGTTTGGGTCCCTCTTTCTTTTTACTGTCTAGAAGGGAAAATTCTGCTCAAAACTCTGGTTCAGAAGGGACTGCAGTAGGAACTGGAGTGATTTTGGATGTGCCTAGGGGTGCTAAAACTTAAGTGCTTCTAATAACAGATTCGGATGGATTTTGCTTCGGTGATAGGATATATTAAAATTTAAGTGGATAAAAAGGTAGGAGGGCCTCTTGGAAGCAATGATCTTAGCCTTTTGTGCTAAACCTTATATATGAGCAAATAAAAGGGATAGCCTTCAGGCAGGAGGGAAAATGCTTCCTGCAGCCAGAATGTGAGGCAGGAGATTGTTATGGTGAGCAGAAATGTCCTTCCCCATGCTGGCTCAGAGGTGCATCCTATCTGCAGATTGTTTGTTGTCACCATCCTGGATCTTTTACCTGAGAAATAGGCTTTGGTGTATATGGCTGTTCTAGCACTCGCTGGAGCTGCATCTCTTTGCAGTCCTGGTGCTGTTTTTAAGGAGCATCCCTCAGAAGGAGGGGGCACCCTGTTGTTTGCAGTGCTGTTAGGCTTTGTGTGTGTTCCCTAGGTGGAAATACCAGTCAAAGGAGTGCAACTGGGTACCCTTTCTTGCTAGTAGTAATCGGGTGCTGGGGAATGGGTGCCTGCATGGCAGCCAAACTTTGTGAAAAACATTGTGCAGTTCCTGAGAGCGAAAGCTTAGAGCAACCACAGCAGTCATTCAGTAAGCAAGCTGCCTTCTCCAGTACTTTCTAGCCATGTCTTTGCGTGCCAAAGATCATAAATTCCTGTTTGTGGCTGCAGTCACAGCTGCAATGAGATTTGCCAGCACAGATACCCCGTGCTGGCTTTCTAACATGTGCATGTTCTCAAACAGAAGGTTTGTTTATATCAACCTTTTGTTCACAAAGATCCTCATATCTGGCCTATGTCCTGCAAATAAAGGGATCACATGCCGTAGTAGCCTCCCTAAAGTAAGGGGTGGGTTAATATACCCTGCTGCACCCTCTTAATGACACTGCATGTTCTCCCTGTTAATTTTTGAGGTATGAAAACACTTGTATTTGTACACTGAGAAGTTTGTGCTTACTATAAACACTTTCCCTATTTGTTGGCTTTCCTTTTAGCAGCTGCAGTTTAAAACCAAGGCAAGCCAAAACTTACCATTATCCTCTGGCATGTGATAAGAACTTGGGTGCCTGTTGTTGCCAGAACAAATCAAGCAGGGGGGCTGGTGTTTGCTTAGCTGACTATTTTTGTTTAGGTTTGGGGTTTTTTTGTTTTTGAAGTCTGTCTTGACGGTACGTTCTGTCCCTATCCAAAGTAATAATTTGCCTTATCACTCAGGAGCCTTGCTGCCAGGTTTACATAAGGGATTGCAGCGAGGCAGCAGGCAGGGCTGCCCTCTGACAGCCCTGGATTCTTCCAGAAAACTGCTCAGGAAAGGAGCAAAGGACTGGACACACTGAGGTCAGTGAAGAAGCAGTGAGGGTGGCTGCCTGATGCATCACTCAGTAGCAGCCTCGGATGGGCCCTGCTCTGAGCCCTCGGAGGGGACTGTTTTATGTAGGGTATTGTTGCTGGTTTTGACTTTCTCTCTCTACATTGCATTGAGTTAGTTTTTCCAAGCTGACTCATTTAACTTTGGGAGTACATTTGTCTCCACCCTCCTATGCAATCAATTCCCTTCTTTCTTGCATTGTGAGATGCTGGGACTGGGAACTGCCTTACCTAATGAGTTGTTAAGAAAAGCTTGCAGTTTTCTAAAAACACAGCCGGAAAGATGTGATAAATGATAAATGTGTGTCTCCAAGGTAGGTGACTGTGAATGGTGAGTCAGGGTGTGGTCTCAGCTTTTCCAGGGTTCTTCTCCTCTGTTTATAGCCAAGATATGATGACAGTCACAGTAATATGCAATTATGTAGATTTTTTTCCAGGCAAGTCACCTGGGTGGATTTCAGTTTACTTTTCCAAGCATTCGCCCGCTCTCTTCCACCCTCCACAGGTTACTCCTTTAGATTAGACTTTTTCCATTACACTATTCTAACCTTCCTATTTACCTCTAGCCATCTTATCTTTGCCTCTCTATGCAAGATTTATCTGATGACAAATTATGCTTTGAGGGATGGAGAACATTTTGAATCTGATGCCCTGACCTGTGCCACAGCAGTGGAGGTTTGTCTCGGAAGCAACAAGGATCACAAATGAAACAAAGATCTGGCAGCTGTTGGCTGTAGAAATCAGCACTTTAATGCCATAATGTGCATATGGAAACAAAAGTTCTTCTTTCAGTCCATGAGCCAAGTATATTAGCTTTTCCTGTTTCCTGGGACAGCATCCAGCAGCCTGAGAAACAAGCAAGGGACTACAGTAAGTTCACGGCAATTGAATAACAAAGCTGAAAAAACCTGACTCTGTATCTCCAACATTGCCCTGTCAGCTAGGATTCTTTATACTGTCATCTTGTTCTTTTTTTGTATTTGCTTTTGCTGTGAGGAGAAAGTCCCTTCATCTCATGAGTCTGGTGGCTTCCTGGTACCAACTGGGTCAGACAGTAGTTTTTCCTCTAAGAAATAAGGTACATACACCTATGACAGTTTTGAGGTCATTTTCAAACAAAAGGATTGGTGACCTCTTATGGGAGAACACACAGGAATTTAAATCAAGGAATTTAAACCAGCCTTGGAAATAGTTTTGCTTTTTTTATTGGTATTTACAAAAAACAAGACACCCATCACTAAACCTGTATTACTCGCAACTAGGGAAGAGTTAGAGCCTTTGCACTGTGACTTATTTTTACTACAGTAAGTGAGCGGTTGCCTCTCCAGTAGCTTCCTTAGCCTGTCCCCTGACGCGCCTGGTGCATTGTTCAGCTGAGGAGGTTCGGCGCAGCGTGCCTTATTTCCGGGAGCTTTGCAAAGCAAGCAGTTTTCTACCACCCGGAGCTGCGAGGTCCGCTGGTGCGCCTTCCTGTGTGGTTCCCCAGAGGGGACCTGGGCCCACGTCCTGCAGGCAATCAGCAGGAAGATCAGCCGAGCAGAGGTCACCCAGTTCTCAGCCAGAAGCGTTTGCTGCTGCAGCTTCCCGGTTCAGCTGAAAGAGCTGTGCATTTGGACGTTGTGTTCGACATGTTGCAGTGGAAACTGATGGAGTTCAGCTGTGGCTTCCCATGACACACATGTATATTTTTAATCAAAGTGGTCGGCTGGCATTCTAATAAGAAAAGGCTGGGGATGGTAAGACAGTGTTGTCACTCAGTGCTCTGGTCACTTTGCTTGCATCTGTCTGTCTCTGAGCTGTTTCAGTATTGTAAAATCCTCCTGTTTCATGGTCAGTGGACATGAAAGATTTATCTAATTATATCTGTTGTGAGGAATGTGATCCCAGGCTGACTGCTTATCTATAAATTGCACTTTCTCACCTTGGCTCAGTGCCTTCCTCCTGGCCTGAGAGGATTGCAGTTAGGCAGTGTGAAGATAGTTCTGTTTTCTTTACCAAAGCTTTCCTTTTTATTTTGCACCTGTTGCAATAAATGTATTTGCTCTAGGGATCACTGCAAAGAGAGGCCATTAGGTAACTGCAAAGAAATTACTAAAGGCTGCTTGGATGATAATGACTTCCAGTCATTAAGGCTTTGACAGCCCTCCTGGAAACAAGAGATTCCACCACCAGTTCCTCCGGCCCTTTCTCAGTCTTCAAGCTCTCTGTATTCAGAAAGTCTGAGTCATGTCGGGGGGGATTAATTATAATAAAATAACATTTTTATTATCCTGCATTATGGTTAGGAACCACCTAACCACCATGAAATGATTACTTTCTTGGGAGAGTTTTATAAAATTTGTAGATGTTGCCTTAAAAACAAAAAACACAAACAAACAAACAAAACCCCAAACACCCTGAAATGCAAGTAAGTGTCAAAAAAAAAAAAAAAAAAACCAAACCAAAAAACAGGTGACCACCATTCAGGGAGGTTACTGAGCATCACAGAAAATAAGTTTTCCTCTAAACTCTCATTAGCTTTTGCTCGATTTATGCCCCAGGGCTGTGAAGGTGGGTTGGGAAGTTACAAGCTTACAGACCTTCCTCTTGTCTCTCTGAATGTTCTTGATAACTAAACATAGGCTTGTGCTGATTTTTTTTTTTCCCTTTGGTATGCACTTGTGCCAATCCTAACATTGCTCAGACTGGCCTGCGGCAGGATAGGAGCCTGTTTGCACAGCCTGGACGCCTATGGAGTGGTGAGACTCAAAGCTGATGTTGCAAATGAGGGGCCCAGCAGTGAGCTGCACTGATTGAGTCCAGCATTGTTGTACCTGGCTGCACATAAATCATAATTCATGTTTCTTGATGTATGCACAGCTGGGTGCAGGAAAAAAGCCCTGGGACTGGCCTGAGAGGGCTGCGCTGTGGTCAAATACAGTCATGTTTTAATAGATCTGGTCAGAATTGTCCTTTAGCCAGAATCTCCCTTGCTTCCATGGCAGATGCATCTTTCCAGCTCTAGGCAGAGATGGAGTTCTTCTCACCTAGCTCTCTTCTCTCAGTGCCTCCCAGCCGGAGCCAGTCTCTCCTGCCGGCTCATCTTTTCCCACCTCTCCCAGGAGCCAGGCTGAGCACTGGGGCACTTGTGCAAAGGGAGGACTCCTTTCTATTGCGTCATTTGCTCACGAAGAGGAGCTATTTCCAGAGGGTTTCTCTGGATGGTAAATCTGCCAGGCTGCCTCCCTTGCCAACACAGATGGCAGTTTTGTCTTTCAGTGGCGTAAAAAACCGCGTGCGCCAAACGTGAATGGTGTGGCCTGCTCCTCTGCTTTGCACAGCCCCTTCTGATATGGTCGTTATTTTGTGAGGCTAAGGGTGACCTACAAGCATTGCTCTTGAAGATGCTTTAGAAGGCAGGAAGGATGGTGAGTGCAGAGGCATGGAGTTCAAAGGACAGTAATTTTGTAGAGGATTGGAAGGATGTTTTTGAAAGGTGGGAAAGTGTGAAACCAGTGACATTTTTGGTAGGAAATACAAATAATGCAGGGATTACCAAGGGCTCGTTTAAATTTTTTAAGTTTTTCTAATGTTTTTGCTGACAAATGAATGCTTTTTCATCAGTGTTTTCTGTGGCAAACATTTTCCTTCGTCTGAAAGAGCTGAATTTTGACAGGGTCTTTGTGCAGACTGTTTTATAAAAATAATAATTTAGAGGAGTGGGAGAAATTTCATTGGACTAGCAGAGCTTAAAGCCTGCTTTGAAAATAACTTGTACTTGACCAGACTCCTGCTTGTTTGCTTGCTCTGCAGTGCTCTGGCATGTGGACTGACTGGTGCAAACAAAAAACTGAGTGACTTGTTAGGCAGTATGCTTTACCCTGTTCCCACAGCAGATTAGCTGGCACAACCATTCATTACTTGATGCTTTCCCAGAAAACCCGTTAGGAATCTACTCCCAATCCTCCCCCTTCTTGAGGGGGGAAGCCAAGAAATAATTTCTGGGCTGTCCCATAGGGCAAGAGTCCTTTGGAGCAAGTTAAAGCGGCTGGCGGGCGGGTGGGGCAGTGCTTGCAAAGGACACTGCTGCTGAATGAAGAGCAGCCCAGCATCTAATGCAGGTCCCCTACGGAGCTTGGGGTGTCCCTTGCGATGGACATGCTTATCTGGTGGTTCAGATCAGGAACTCTGAGAATGTGAAGCTCTGAGAAGCTTTCAGCTTGGTGTTTACTTTTCTCCTGTCCCAGCAAGTTTAAGGAATAATTATGGCATATGTTTACTCCTTAATAGATTTTAACTTTTAAAAGGTAATTTGGCCTCCAAGTTCCAGAAAGGCACGGAAGAGCTGCAGTGGAAAAAAAAAAAAAAAGGAATATTCCCCATGTATATGCCAACATTACTTGTATTTCTGTGCCAGTGCAAAAAATAAAAGGGATAAAATGAAGTAAACCGAGAGCAATCTACTTCTCTTTTGGACAAGAGGAGTATCAGCTAAGAAAACAAGTAAGAGTATTCTGCAAATTACATCTGGGCAGATTGTATAAGGCTCGGCGTCCCTAAACAGAGGCAATGTTAAAAATTCACCATCGTCTTTGATGGATTGTGTGACTAGTTAGTTATCCTCGTCATTTAAAAAGTCTCATTTCTAGTAATAATTTGTCTGTCTTTGACTCCCAGCCATTGGATCTTGTTCAGCTTGTGAGTACGAGGTCAAATACTAATGTTTCCTGCATGCACAGGGTTTTCTTTGAAAAGCACTAAACATGTGGGGTTTAGTTCTTGCGTTCCCTTCATGGGTTCTCTTTGAGCACTCTTCCATTTTTCACAGCTTGCTTGAGAATGGGAACTAATCGAAGTTTTCTGTAGCGACTACCCCAACAGGAAATACAGACATGATACACCTTTTCAACGCAATATCCATGTTGATGCCTCTGCGGAGAACGAACGTTACTTTTATTAGCCGCACAGTCACTCAGGGCTTGTGTAGAAGTGCTGATCTGGCCTAATACATCTCCCAGTAGGACCCATCATCTTGCATATAGTTCCTAGATCAGAGTTTTATATGTCTTTATGGAAAGTCCTAATGCTTGCTTGTATGCAGCATAGAAAAAGAACCACCAGTATTACTTTACATTTCCTTTCAGATTATTGATAAAAGCATTCAGTGGTACAGGGCTGAGCACCAGCCTTGGAAAGTTGCTGTTAATACTCACTCCCTTTCTGAGGATTCCCATTTTACTAAATTACAGTTTTGACATATTAGTTGTTCTTTCCTCCCGTTTGTGCTCTTTTGGACAGGGCCTATTTAATCATCTGTCTGCTTTGTTTGGACATGAAGGGCTACAGTTTCCAAATATGGTTTCTATTTACATGTGACTTGCTTATTTCATGTGTGCACACACAAATCTTCTGGTCTGCGGGAGGTTTTCCAGGGTATTTATCATTTGTAATTGCAGATGTTTATATTCACAGATACTCTAAAGAGAAAAATGCATGTATCAATGCATGTATGTATACTTAAATAATGGCATTTTAAATTTTGCATTAGTGGTATTTTGTAAAGTACATTCTTTGATTTTCAGTCTGATGATTGCTTTGCTTTGCATTTCATGTTTCTGCCAGAGGAAAATTATTGTGTAACTTAGTAACCACTGTGGGAATACATTGATAGTATTCAGCAGAGCTCCAGCATCTTAAAAAAAAAAAAAGATTTTATCAGACCAGGCAAGATCTTTTCTTTTTCCTTTCCTTTCTTTTCTTTTTTTTTTTTCTTTTAATAATATCTAATTTGTGTGCAGTAAGGCAAGGGGTAACTGCTTTTCAGGACGCAGACATGGTCACATCCTCATAAAATCTCATATCTAAATCACTTTTATCTTATATTCTCTGGTGCTGTTCACAGATCCTCTTGTTTATGTGATGAGAAAGTTACTTGGTGTGCAGCTAAGTATGAAAAAGAGAGAAAAAGGATAAAGCACTACTGTAAGGATGATTGACAAGAGACATATTTAGTTCCAGACAGTGTCTTTTTTTTTCTTTGTTGAATCTCAGTAAGAAATTTGTAAATCAAATAGTTTGAACCCAGGTGTTGCCTTGGCATAGGTGCTAAAGTGTGGCAGTATGTGTTGGTATTTTAGGGGGCTTTATAATTTTTATTATTTGCTGTCTGTTTTCCTGAAGTATTCGCAACACACTAAGGAGTATATAGTCAGTGGAGAGGATGCTATGCCTGTTGAGAGAGGGATTTTTTTCCCCATCCTCTGTATGCAAGTTTGATGGTACCATAAATAGCCAGTGCTGTGCATTTTTGCTGCCAACAGATGAATTTGGCCTTTCTGAGCAATATGAATTCAGTAATCGTATGAAACTTGCAGAAGAGGCTTTGTTTTCCATGTTTGACATGGGAGAACAAATTCAACAAGTACAAACAAATCCAAACTAAAATGTTGTATAATCCCAGGTTTTATATGTGACAACCCAGCTTGAATTATGCAAGTTAAAAAGGGCATAAGAGGGCAGGGGGAGGGTAGGAATTCCTGCCTCTGTCAAGTAGCAAGTTGGCTTTAACATAAACATCTGTGAGAAGGAAGTGGAATTGTTCAGAGATAAGATTGTAGTTTTCTGGCAGCCTTTGCCTGCCTACTTTGTGCCACAAACACATCACTTGTGGTCTGTACTCACGAACAGGGGAGGTGAAGAATTAGGGAGTTGTGTGCTTGTTTAGCAGGGTGAGAGATTCAAAGGGCCCATTAAGACAGTGCGGGGGTGATTTCCTGCTGCTTGTGTAGCAAGTACTACTGCCCTTACTGAAGGTTGGCCACTGTGCCCCAAAGTATTTTTTTAACTTCACTCTCTTCGACATTTCTCCATGTTCAAATCTTTTATTGCAATATTTGCACCTGCTCCAGAAATAACTAAAACCCTGGGAAACCAGCAGTGCTAGCAGAAATCCACCAACTGCATTTTTTCATTTCTGGTCTCCTTTCTTTTAAAGGATGGTGACATTGTGTGCCAGTGGGCCTGCAGGGAAATGTGAGCTACGGCACCTCTTCTTAGTCATGATGTTTTGGGCAATGTTAAAGAGGCAGGCAAGGGAGGAGAAAATTGATACCCCACTGAGGGGACTCCAAAAGAAGAAAAACAGCAGGTGGATCTGAAGGTGCTGATGGCTCACGGAGCCCTGGACAACTTCAATGTTCTCCCAAGGCGTCTGGTTAATTGTAGCAGGATGGTATGGACTAACCATATTCACTGATGCTAATTCATAAATTAATCTTTCTGGTTATTGCAGCATCTCTTTTTGTTAGTGGATTCTTTGTTGAGGATCTTAGTATATCTAAGCTCATTTATACAGGCAAATCCCATGGAAGTTAAGACAAAATAGCTAGGGTATAAATTCAGAGTACAGCAACTATTTGAGATATTCCACGTCTGTTTATTCAGCAAGCTGCTCTGGGGAACACTGACACACTGACTCCTTCCCCATGTACATGGGTCCTTAGTTAAATGTGGAGTTTTTTTTTTTTTTAATTGGCATCCTGATGGTAACACTCAGTTTATAGAAGTGTGATAAACTATTCATAATTGTGTGTGTATAAAAAAGGCTGTCCAGGAAGAGGCAATTTAATTTATTGTCAAATTGTGAGACAATACAAGGTGCCTTAGTATTACATTGACGCAGTTTTATGTGTCAGACTAAAATCTTTCTCTCATGGTTTTAGTTGCTTAAGAGCACATATGGCACATTTAATTTAGTGGGAAGTCATCAAGATATTCATTTAATTACCAGAGATAAGAGCAGCCCAGATCCATGCTGGCAGAGTGCTTTATCAGCATTGCTGGCTTTCCTAAAAAGGGGCCCTGCGCTGCGCCTGGTGTGACTGTGGTGCAGCAGAATAGGCTTGTGCTGAGGCCACGGGCAGAAGCATCACTAATGCTCTTCTTCCAGCCAGCCTGCTGACAGGAGCAAATATTAAACAGTTCAGTGTACTGAAGCAGAGCCACTTCTCAATTGACCTCTGCGTCTCTGCTCCATGCCACCACTTTCTGAGGCTGCAGCTGCCTGCTGTTTTTAAGATAGAAAACACCCCTGTCTTCCACGGAGAAAGGTCAGGATCTGTTAAGCATCCCTGTGAAATGTCTGGTACTCTTCTGCTAACCTGTGAGTGTCTGCCGCTTCTCCAGAAAGCTCATGTGGCTTGTGTCTAATTCGCATGACCTATATCTGCATGGAAGTCTTAAACGTACAGGTACTAAGTTCTTGCCACAGCTTTCTCCCATGCCAGTGCTGGCCCTCACTGGGGTTGAGGGTGACAGTGCTTTTAATATTGGCTTGAACTTTTGAAGACTGGAATGTCTGCCGGTGCCAGAATTAGTCATTAGGATTTTACCACCTAAAATGCTGAGAGGATCCATTCTCTTATGTCCCTTAATCAGTTCGAGTTTGCCTTCTCCTTCGTCGTATAAAGTGTGCGGTGTGGGAATCTCATTCACAGGTAGGGCAGCAGCAGAAGCGTTTCTCTCCAATATTGGAGGAAGTCGAAGGTGATTCTTTAGGTGTTCTGGGCAGAGAGAATGCAAAGGTAAAAAAATAAAACTTGGGTATGCTCCTTCAGCAGCCATCAGACCTTTCAGTGTAAGACCTTCTGACAGAACGTGTACTCCTTGTTTTCCGAGGCTGCTATGTCCTGGAAAGTGGCACACCCATTGTGTGGGGTTCTTTTGTTTACCACTTTTCCCAGACCCAAATTTCCACCAAATAAAACAGTGTGATTCATTGTTTCAGAGCAGTATTTGGTCAGGAGCCACAGATGTGGAAGCCTGAGTGCTTGAGGGTGGCCCACTGGAAATGTCAGTGAAAAATTAGTTCAGCTTCTGCAACGCTTAGCTCTTCATTTCAAATGTTAAGGGAAGAGTTCTCATGTGCTCCTCTTTGCTGTGTGTCCAAATCGGTTGGCCAACTACTGCAGAAACCCTCTGAACCCCAGTAGCACCTACAGCAACGCAAAGGGATTGTCGGTTCGAAGGCCCAGTTGTGCTGGCCCCAGTGTACATGGGGAGGTGCCTGTATGCAGCAGCGTGGCTCATTGCAGCTTTGGGATGGGGAGTAAGCCAGCGATGCTATCAATGGTACAGCAGAGCTTTGGGCGGACCAGGTGGATGCCGAGTGCCCTGCCCGAGCGCCCGGAGAGCTCCAGCACCGCTGCGGCGTGGAGAGGGAGCTTCTGGGGGACTATGTTGCACTGTGGGTGACATTTAGGAAGAAGGGAAGGGGTTATAGTTACTAAAAGGGGTATGGAAGACCTTGTGGAGTGTTTTTGTTAAAAGTTATCCTGTGGCAATTAGCCCTCAGCTTGTGGGATTTCTTCTAGGACCAACTACACACCGTAAACCTCTTTTGGTTAACCCGTGTCTGCCCAGGCCTGTGGGATGGGCCGGGGCGGGTGTCCCTCGTTCCCCGGCGACAGCGAGAGGGGCCGGGCCAGTGCCCTCGGCGGCGGGCGGGCCATGTCAGCCGCCAACCCGGGGCTGGCGGCCCCTTTGCCCCTCCCGGGGCCGGGCCGCGCTGCCCGCTTCCCCGCGGCGAGGCGCTGGCGGCGCTGCGGGCGCGGCGAGGCGACAGGAGAGGAGAGGCGAGGCGAGGCGGACGGCTGGCGGCCCGATGGCCAGCATGGCTTGCGAAGTCATGCCCCTGCAGAGGTACGTGTCCGCCCGGGGCAGCCCCCGGCCCAAAACGGGGCGCGCGGCTTATGCCGGGCTGACCGACGTGGGGGGAGCCTGGACTCCGGCCATACCGGGAGGGGCAGCACCCCTCGGGCCGGCTGCCTGGTGCCGGTGCACTGTAACAAGTCAATGTATTAACGGGGTCCCGGGGATGAGGGAGATCTCTGGCTTCCTCCTGCGGATCGGCGGAGGCTCGGTGTAGCAGCCCGAAACCCGTGCCGTGTTGTCCTTAGGGGGAGGGGAGAGCCTGCCGAGGGGTGGGAGCAGCTCACTGGTTTATAGGGATTTAGATGCTCCGGGGACACCCCGTCCCGGCGAGCGGTGGGGGTCTGACGGCTCCCTGCGCCCAAGCAAACCGCTCCCTCCCGCCGCTTTAGTGCTGCGGGGGCTGTAATGCGGTAAGGGAGCCCAGCCGAGCCTCCATGCACACCGCACGTATAGCTGTCTGCTCACACACCCAGCGTGCTCTGCCTCTGCACCAGCATGGAAGGGAGGTTTAGTTTTCAGAGGTAAAGGGCTGTTTTGTTTCCAGGCTGTCGAGACACACCTCCCTTCAGAACCAGCTGTGAGTGTGTACCTGTGCTGGCATGTACTCCTGCCACAGCATGGCAGGCGTAACTGCAGGCAGGCTTTTCAAATGGCAGGGCACAGACCCACTGGGGCGATGAGGGGGGCGAAGTGCACGCAGTACTTTTACTGAGTCATTCATATTTTTTATCGGTTTTTCAGTTTGCAAAATTATACAGCCCGTGCCTCCTCTAGCCTTATTCAAATAAGCTGAATATCAATCTTTATGTAATCTACAAAACAGTAAATAAGTGATGTAGCATGCCATTCCAGCACTGTGGTGGTGCTATTTCGGCAGAAGCTGCCGAGTTGCTGCTTACTTGGCCATGATAAAATAGTAACTGAAATTCCTGCCCAAACTTACTGTCTTGATAAAGCGCGGGGTCCTCTGCAGATAAATGTGGAGGAAGGCTCTTTTGCAGTAATGCAGTCGCGGGGTTCCATGTTGATGACTGCAGAGAAGCAGAAATGTGCTTTGAATGCCTTAAGCAGTAGTCATAGTGCATCCTATTTGAAGGACCAGTCTCACATAATATTTTTAACCTCTTTACGTTCCAGAGGATTTGTGACTGTTGTAGCGGAGGCTAGAACAAGTGGTTGTTAGTGTGCTCTTGACTCACCCCAGGGGAAGATAGGTTTCATAGGGTGGCTCTAATTAGACTCTTTGTTTTTTGTTGTTGCAAGGATTCACTCTCAATCAGCCAGAAATGCACCCCGCACTTTCAAACTGAAGATTTTTATTCAAACTCCCATTAAACCTTGAGCATGGTACAGAATTGTTTCAGCTTTGCACTTAAAAAAATTATTCACAAAGTTCTGGCTTGTTTTCCATCTCTTTGATCTATTTTTAGAATGTGTATACTATACTCTTAGGACTTAATTTTCTTTGGACCTAGGGGCAAACAAACAGAGACTCCCAAATCCCATAACAGCAGCATTCTCCAGGGTACACCTTTATTTTCCTACTCTTCCCCTTGGAATGCTGTCTCCTCCCTTCTTAGTGCAGTGTTTTGCCATGGAAGAGAGTCTTGCTGGCTTCAGGCATTTTTTTTTCAGCTTCAGGAAAGGTGATGCCTGATAATGTTTAGTACCAGCGCAGGTAGCAGCAATATGCTTGTGGTTCCCGTGAGGTGCACAGGCTGATGCTGCTGTTCCAGCTGAGGACATGGACAACTCTCAGTGCACGGTTCCTGTTGCTGGGTCCAAAGCAGACTAGCAGGAACCTCCAGGTGCTGCAGCTCGGGGCACTTCCCAAACTGAGAGCATCTGTGTTCCCCTCTCAAAAAAGTGAATGAGCTGCCAGCAATAATCGCACTTGTTTCCCCTTCTGGGAAGATAAACTCCCTCCTGCCCGTGTTCTGCAGGTACCCTGCTCTATGCTCTCTGTGGGCCGCAAGCTGGCTGTGCTGCACCTGCCATGGGAACCTTCCTGTGGCTCTGTTTAAGAAGCTGTGACATTTAGGATTTGTTGCTAGAGTGGCAAAGTATTGTATCTACCAAGGTATCTGTGAGCTGTGAGTCTGTCTTCCTAAAAATCCTTTCATGTGTTTGCATAGAGCCATATGTACTATACAGTGTCATTTTATTCTATATATAGGTGTCCGTGGATTAGCACATGATGCGATAGGGTGGCCTGCTGCGAGGGAGTGACAATGGGGACATTAGGGTTGGATTTCATTGCATGGGTAGAGGTGGAAAGCCGAATGTGTTGAACCCTCCACTGCATTAGGCACTATATCGCACAAGCACTGTAACAGGCACCTGTGGATGTCACACGGGTTGCATTACTGATTTTCCAACAGCCATTCCACCAGTAATTTTCTGTTGCTAACAGACTAACATGTTTTCTGAATAGCATGAGCTTACTTTAATAACTTAGATTCCTAGTTAGAGCATTGCTAATGCTGTTAACGTATGTTTTAATTCATTTATTCTGGCTTAGTCTATTGCAAATTTAACAAAAGCTGTGCAAAGCTGAAACCTGTGACAGCTGCCTTTCCCAAATACATCTGCCAGTTTCCATAGGAGATAAGACAAACAGATACACACTGTGGCCTTGGTTGTGATCAATGGCCTCCCTCACTTTGCTGAAATGAATCAAGGCAGAGGAAGAGTGAAGCCATCACAAATATTTTTAGAAATTGCATCTGATAGAGGTAGGGAGTGGGGTAGGTCTGTTTCTAACCTGTACGGCATGGGCTGTCTCGCTTGCTGTCATCATCAGGGTTGTTTGATTTACCTTACTGTTTTGTTTGCTTGGAGTCTTTCACAAATACTGAGTACTTTAGCCTGAGAACACCGTTTGTATTCCACCATACTTTCTTCTTTTTATTTTGGAGTGGCCACTGTGTTCTCTTTAACATATTAGTGAGCCTTAGAGAGTGTCAAGTTGTACTGTAAATAAGACTGATCCTTTGGACTTTGTTATCACTTTCTATCCAAGGTACTGGGAGTGCTTGACAAGCCCTAGTGAAGTATGTTCTGGAATATGTATGTGAAGTATGTTCTCTGAGGGTGGAGAGAACTTGTATCTGATTTTTTTAATTGGTTTGGTTTTGTGTTTTGTTGTTGCTTTGTTGTTGTTTGTTCGTTTGTGTTTGTTTGTTTGTTTGTTTGTTTCTGGTGGAAGACTGAAGAGAAATTCAAACCTTTCTTCTCATCTTTGTCAAGTCATAGTCATAGCCTATTGCAAAATGCTATGTGAATTTTTGGCCTTCCAGGCTCACATTTGACCCACAGCTGGGTTACCCTGTGTTGTCACAGCTGTGATGTGATGGGTATAGGACCCTGTGGAAGCTCTTCCTGGGTACATGGGTACACGGGGGTCTGACTAAAAGAGGGAATTGATGAGATTTTTTCCAGTGTTTGCCTCTGGGATGTCCTCCTGATTAAGCAAGAAACTATGAATATTTACCTAACAACTGGGCTCTTAGATAACTTTATTTGAATCGTGCAAGCTTTTAACAAACAACCTTGAAATTGAAATAGCTGGTTACCTGGTAACAGTTCTTCACCATTATAATGCAACAGGTTTGTGTGCGTTATGCAACTTCACACTGTTAAACTTGAGAAGAGGTGAGACTTTGGCTGGTACATTCATTCCACCTCTTTCTGACCCGTTTTGTAGTTCTATCCTAGTGAAGACTATTGCAAAACCACAGGCAGCAGCGAAGACACTGCCCTGTCTTTCATAATAAGCCCCAACTAGTTTAAGAAGTAAAACACCAAAAGCAAGCTATTTAACACTGATGTCATTTTGTAAAAGATAAGCATATTTGCAACCCAGGAGGACAGTGAGTAGAAAATAATTATACAAAATTGTGCCGTCAAGGCTTCTAGTAGATTCAGATGTGTTAATAAAAATGGAAAATCAGCCTTTCACTCAGTGACATTTAATCAGCAAGAAGTTCTGCTCATTTCAGCTTGCCCTGGGATAACCTGTACTTTCCCTGATGTTGCTTTGAAGTGGGAGGAGGTGTGCCAAACGACTTCAGTGTATTTTTTTTTTTGTCCATTCAGGCAATGTGCCTCAATCTCAGTGCCCCCTCACGCACAGCCTGTGCATTTATGCCTGTGGATAACGTGGTAGATTCCCAATGTGGCACAGCTATGCTATATGTTAGTATTCCTAGAATTAAAAGGCTTTTGCTCTAGGCTTGGGTACTCATGCCTTAATCTTGGCTGTGGAAAATAGAACAAGAAATAATAGTGTGTGCTCCTTAGATGTATGGCAGAGTGACCCTTCATAATCATCTCAGCTTGTTTCTGTGAAATAGTAATATTGGTGTTTTGAATGCCAGATAAAACAGGACACAGAAGCTCACGCTTTTAGAAGGCAAATAAGGCGAATAGGGAACTCTCCCCCACAGACGTCCCTTTCTACAGCCCTGCAGTTACATTGCTGCACAATGTGATCTCACAGGCTTAAGGCATAACTTCCTTGAAAGACATTTAGGAAAAACACTGCTGAAGAAACAGCTTTGGGGAAGATGGCGGGATCCTTTGGAGATTAATATTTAAACCAATACCAATCCACCCCCACCCAAGTTATTGGATATATTTTGTGGAGTATATGAGTCCAGAATAAAGAAGCTGGGTTGTCTGCCTGCTATTTTTACATGTGGTTCATGTGGTGAGTAGCTTCGCGGGAACTTCAGCAGGAGCTTAACTTGGTTTCAGTGGTAAGCATGGTCAGGTATAAGTGTAATTACTGTGAAGGCAGGAGATAAATATTTGAATCAACGTGTTATGGTTTTGACTATAAAAGTTACTCTTGAGGGAAAAAATGCAAGTGTTTGCATGGAAATAACTCGCAGACAAATAGCTATTAAACACTTGTTTCTTAGGCAGTTACTATATAGTGCATTCTTCCTCCCTCCCCGTCCAGTTAAGGGTATAGAGCAAGGATGGCATTGCTCAATAATTGATGGTAAGTGCTGACTTTTAATGATGACCTTTTAATCATCACAATGTTATCATGTTAGATTAAATTTATGGTTACTCTTGCATCAGGGATGGCATTATTCTTTCGTCTTTTGCATAACGTACCTCAACAGTCTTGCTTTATTTGAAGGAAGAAGCTTACATTGCCTGCTCTTCCTCGTTTGCAAAAACATTACCTTTTACCCACCGCTGTGAAGCACAAACTATAAGTAAATCACTCTACTGAGAAAATAAGTACACAATAAATTTTCATGAGCCGTTTCAATCTTGCTTTTGTTGCAAGCTTGAAATAACTTTTATGGGAAAATGACTTGGGGAGAAAAAAAGAAGTGCTGAATGAGACAAGATGTTCAGCAAAAAGCACTACTGTGGCCTCAAAATTGAGGCTTTCTTGAAACTGGTTTTAGTGTTCTTAATGTTGACTATCAGAATAAGTAAATAAACTATATTGTTAAAATCCCCTGCAATTGCAAAAATGGTATGTATGTTAATCCAGGGTGACATGGTGTTTCTAAATGGTGAGAAAACAAGACACAGATAACTTTGAAGTCTTAACAAGTCACCCAAGCTCAGACTTCCTGCTTCTCCCCATTGAAAGCTGCATTGTTAGTAATTTGATGCCACTGATTTTTTCAATGCCTTTTAGTTTGACTGTATTAAAATTAGAAGCAGCAATCTCATTGCCTGAAAAGGTATTCTTACTACAAAATAATTCATTTCTTTTGAAGTCCAGAATATCTGTGGTGGAATAGAAAGTGAGCCATTTCTTTATCTCTCTGTTGAGGTCAGAACAAATAGACCTTATGGCAAAGCACTAGGAAAACATGACCTTGGCTGAGCAGCATGACCCTGCCAGTGTCTAGACCCTTCATCTCTAGTGCAAAATGTTGACACTTGAGTCAAAGTACATTTTCATGACCGTAAAACAAAACAAAACAAAACAACACCTTTTTTTTTTTAATTAACTAAATATCCCATTTAATGTTTGGAAAGAGATGCGGAGGAGGAAAGCAGCAGTAGCTTTACAATGGAGGTTCTAGTGCCAGCAAGCCAGGACGGAAGAACTGCTGATAATTAAGTGCAAATAAAACAAGGGGGAAGGGCCCCAAGGCACCCTCTGACCTGGAGTGTCTGACCTTATGGGCTGTCCCATATGCATATAAATAAATTGAGAACTCTCCATCTAAATGGAGCTCCAGAGCTCCACCTCTGGAATGGACTCAGCAGCTCCCTTATTCTTTCTGAAGGAGAAGATGAGATGTCAAAAAAAAAAAAAAGAAAACCGTCATTGCATATTAGATAATGCAATGGGTGAACGGTTGCCTGTAACATTCCTTTTGCAAAAGAGGGAGGCCAAAAAAAGTAACTGTGGTTCTGTAATGGAAATTTATCTTTTAACAGTTAGATTTCATCCAAGCTTCCCTATTTTCTTCTTTAGAGACAGAAAGGATGTGTTGTGTATATGCTGTAAAATACGTGTGCCTGAAAATCTAAAGATGTGGGCAATACTGGCGTTCCTTCCAGTCTGACAAACTTTTTTGTTAGCTCGGTGAAGGTCACAGACATAGTAATATTACTTCTTTAGCCATAAAATAAAGAGAACAAGTTTTTTCAGTTTGGCTGGTATTTGTTTTGGTTTTTAGCAATAAGGAAGTGATCATATGCTTAGGTGTTCTTTAGGAGTGTGAGAAATTGCTTTCCCAAGTATTGCATGAAAGAGCAATTCATTTCTGTTTAATCACTTCTCTTAGGGAAGCTATGTATATGTCTGAGAAGAAAGAGACTACTGTATTTTGTACTCACCTGCTTGGCCAAGTAATCAGTGATGGTTGAATAAATAACTGTATTTTGTGTGTGTGAAGTTATTTCATCCTTTCATTGCCTTCTGGCATGTGTAAAGCTGGACAAAACTTTTGAGAGTATATTAAAACAATCAAACAACAACAAAAATCCATCTCATTTACCACAAAACCTGCTTGTCTAATGGATAAATTCTTTGGGGGTCAAGGTTAGAAATTTAGAATATATGACAAATGCACATCAGAATGATTTGTCCCCTGTGTACTGTGGACGGCTGACTTGGTGTGCCAGGTCACTGTGCCAAGTATTTAGCTTTCCTTTCTTTCTCGAAGAGTTATATATCCCTTTAAACAAAGTGGAATTACACAGCCCAAGTACACTATACAGTTAAATGTTAAACATATCTTAATGACTTAAGGATACAGGATAGAAAGGGCTTCCTAGCAATACTAATATACCCTTCAGTACAAGGTGTTTTAAAAACAAGTAATCAGTTGGTGTTTAATCAGCATAGTGTGAGTGATAGGGTCAAAGAATCCTGCATGCAAGGTTTTAAACCAATTTCATTGTGCAATATCAACTGATCATTTATGATTCATATCTTGCGCATTTTTCTTGCTTGCCTGTCTCTTTTATATCTGAACCCATGTGATTAGATATACACGGGTTTAAAACCTCTCACACACATTTTTCATTTATTTGTTAAACTAATCTGTGCTTGTGTGTATAATATAAACACATCAGTTTATTACCTTACAACACAAATAATTCACTTTGTGTGCTAAGTGATTACAGTAGGGCTTGGTGGTGTCACATCTAATTTGAGGGATTGTGAATTATGTGGAATAGCTCGTTTAAATCTGTGTGTGATTTTCACAGCTCATATCTTCCAGCTTGCACAGATGAATTGACTGAGGTGCATGAAGTTGGGAAAGATTTTTGGGATATGTTGTTTTTAATGATTAGAGGGGAAATGGATAATGTGCTTTACTCAGAAGCAGGAGATCTTTTTAAAGGTAAAAGATTTTTATGGTTTTCTCAGAAGTCTAGGTTTCATACTAGCTAGTAGATAGTTCGTGAGTAGATAATGTTTTTTTGTACAGATATAAAACTTGAACTTGTGGAGCAGCAGTTGTGCTTGTTGTGCAAGAAAAGGAAGGAAATGCAAGAGGTTTCAGAGTCCCTGCTGGACACTTCTTTTCCAGCCGATCTGTCAAAGCAACTAGTGGGAGTATGAATATAAGAAGGTTATTTGGGCATTTTCAGTATTATTGTGCTTCTTGGAAATTAACTTAGAAGTTAATTTCAAACCTTGAGATGAGGAAAGTTTTTTGTAATGGAAAAGAAAGGATTTGTGGTGGGGCTTTGAGAACTGCCCCTTCCATACACAGCAGCATTTGGTGTTGCCATTTGAAGTTGCATGGATGCACAGAAATCTTGATGGCACTGTGAACTTTTCGCTCATTAGAAAACATTTATCATGTTTTGTGTGCACCAGTGGGGCTTGTTTGCATTGAGACTACAAGTACAGCCCTTCACGTAATGAAGTGAACATTGCAAAAAACTTTACCAGTAGCTTTGTGAGTTTAAAGTAGCTTCTTTACATTTTTATACATATATATATATATGTATTCTCCCTAAGTGCTAAACAGAGAGACAGCTTATGCATTCAAGCTGATAGACTGTGCATGCTCTCAGGGGAGGGAGCCAGGATCTAGGGGAGGGAGCCAGGATCTGGCGGAGGTTCTTACTGGTGCCTTTGTTGCAGGTCATCTTCTGGGAGGGGCAATGATGGGCGCTTCCATGTTTCCCTCCATTTTTTCTAGGCTGTCTCAAAGGCGTAGCAGTTTCTCACAAGGAGCTCTTGCAAGGACACAGGCAGCTGCGTTACCTGCCTGGCTGCAGGCAGGGGCTGTCAGCCCCCATTGTGTTGCTGGGGCCAGGTCTCGATGAGGGCAGCAGCAGCTTTTGGTTCTCCCGCAGCAGCAACCAACTGCAGTTTGCTCGAACTGCTGAGGACAGGCTTTGTGGAAGTGGCAGCAAAGTTTACAGCAGCAGCTGTGCTCCCAATCTTCTTGGGGAGCTGCGGAAAACTGCCCAGTCACTGTTGCTTTACAGAGGCGATGTGAGTTTTGGCAGACCGCGCTGATTTCGGAAGCAGCTTTTCCTTCCGCTCCGTGGTATTTGGTGTTACCCTTGAGTCAGTATTTTGGGCTTCCTGCACAACATGCTGGAAAGTCTTTTCTGTAGATGTCTGTATTTGTCTCTTTGTGAATCTCTGCATACTGTAGTGGGGGAGTTAAAATGATGCAGAAGTAAACCCCTGTGATTTTTTTTTTCTGGTGCATTGGCTTACTCCTCTGTCTGTCTGTCCACTTTTCTGTCCTTTCTGATTCCCTTGCATCCTACCTCCTCCCTCATGCTTCTGCTCACCAGCTGAATTTGGCATTCATACTTGTGGATCTGTAATAACATTGACTGGGTTCAAATGAGCCGCAGCGAAATCTGTCTCTGTGTATATCCAGGATGAGAGCAGGGTGCTTAGCTGGCTGGGGGCCAGCTTCAGCTCCTCTTGCTGAGGGAGTTTTCCACTGGCTTCAGTGAAAGCTGCAAAAGCAACCTGTTGAATATTTGATCTCCTAACTACAAAACCTACAGAAGTGTTCCCTTCCCTTTTATTCTGTGCTTAGAGAGGCTTTTTTTAAACTGATAAATAAAATCCTTTAAAATTCCTTAGATTAATGGACTCAGGCTGGGTTTTCAAAAATTGTTCAGGCTTGATCTGCTTCAGATCCCTGTTGAAAGCTGGCTGAGGTGATCAAACCACCCAAGTGACTTGAGTTTAAGCTGAGCTCACGTTACCCAGAGCATTCTCCCATATTCTCTCATCCTCTGAGCAAGCTCAAACGCAATGGATGCCTTCACAGTGTGGCAGTGCCCTGGGACCTGTGGCACATTGCTGCCTGCTGGTGCAGTCCCAGGCTGCCGCAGCAGCAGGAAAGCAGCAGGGAAGTGCTTGGTTTCCAACACCTGTGGGATGTTGCCCTTTCTACTTCTGTTTGAAGTAATTTATGGAGCTTCCCATCTCTTCTGCTGAACTTGCTGTGCTCTTCAGCAGACCCAATTAAAAATCCTTTGGGGACAAATTGACCTCAGGGGCATTTCCTGTGTGCCTGGAGGAAGGCAAGGGTCTTACTCTGGAGAACAGGACAAGGTCGACCATTTATTTGGTTGGAATGACTTGGTGAAGTTCATTTGAACCCCTTTTTACAGCAGCACAGTCTTAAATTGACTTAACCCTCAGTCCACCACACCTTTAAGCTTCAGCACCCCAGCAGCTCAGTTTTGCCCTCGTGCCAGCACAGGCATGATGAGCTGGATCAGGGAGCTGGACGGCCACACACCAGGTAAGTAGTTATGTTTGGGCCAGGCCAGTTGACTGCTGGAACTGCATTTGGTCAGGGGAGCTCCACGCCAGCCGATGGCAGTCCCTGATCTCAGGCCTACGGAGGTTTCAGCATGGTAAACTCCGTTTTCCATGGGAGTGATAAAACTGGGCAGGGGACAGGTTTCATAGCCTTATGCATACACCCGTGGCCATTTCTTTGGTCTCTCTAGATGTCATTTGTGGTTTTTCCTCAACTTTTGCTTTAATAGGCAGGTTGTTTAATTCTGGAACAGCAGACAGCAAAAGGCTCTGGTGGTTTTCCTGGCAAGATACCTTATTGTTGCTATGGGAATAGTCCTTGCACTACTGCAGAGCTGGGGTGTCTCCTGTAGCAGGAGATCTGTTACACCACATTTGTGGACACTGGAAATGAGTTGGATTCTCTTAAGGAGTGTAACTTAGAGCTCTCTTCCATTGATACAACCAGAGGACAAAACAAATGTGTTACCTCCGTAACAGGTATACTGTTTCACGTTTGTTATCTCTGCTTTTTAAGCGGATCTTGCTGTAATAAACTGCAAATAGAAGACAGAGCTGCATACTAACTTTAAAAAATATGTTTTGTTTTTAGCTCCCAGGAAGATGAGCGGCCTATGTCACCCTTCTATGTGAGGTATTTACTCAATTGTTTTAATGTATTTTTCTGTGTGGGATTGACTTGTTATTGGAATTAAATGTGGGGACTGAGGCCAGAAATGCTGAACAGACTGTAATCAAACTGAAGATTAATGTTAAGTTCGTAAGTATTGCTCAGCTAGTGGGATGAATGAGTTTTTGGAGATACAAACTGTGTTGAAATTTTTTTGTATTTAGAAATGAGACTTGAGGTTTAGTGCCAGTCTTGTAAATTCTTGATTAGAAGATGGACATTCGTTTTGTCTTTTCTTCAGTTCATTATGTAGCTTAGATGCTTGTTGTGAGGCACAAATTATCTGTGGGCACAGGAGAGTTTTTTGCCACAAGCTTTGATGAACCGGCAACATGTCCTGCTCAGAAAGGAACTAAGAACCGGATGAGGAGTGAGCAGCCCAGGCAGCAACTGCTTCTGTGCTGCAGCCCCCAAAAGCAGGAGGGTGCCTGCACCCACAGCGTGCCTGCCAGCAGGAAACAGTGTTTGCCCTGCATTCAAACAAATTGTGGTTCTTGTTTTGCCAACTGGAGGACAAAGTCACTGCTTGTAAAAGGGGCCTAATTCTGTTGACATCAGTGAAAGTTTGCTCTGCTTGCTTACAGTAGCAGGCTCAGTTCCACTGCTTTCATTTACACTTAGTGAAAGAACAGGAGCCAGGGCAATTAACAGTGAAGGGCTGCAGAGGAGGAAGGGCCACATATTATAATTGGCTTCTTTGATTTCTGTGGAGTTTAAACAAATAAAAAGAAATCCCTGTGGTGCTTTTTGTGAGAGCAGTGATACTTGGCATTCTTACAGTGATCTCTTCAATTTGTTAATTCTCTTGCATATATTCCTATTTATCTTTGTAGCTTGGGCGTTTTCTTAGAGATTTTTTCTGCCATAGACTACAGCAAGCATGCATTTCGTGCATGTTCTTGATATGGAGACTTGCACTAAAACTGTACAGAAATGTGAATCAATGAACTGTTCACTGAGTAGCCTGGTTGCATGGTCTTGTCTGCCTTGTTGATTCACCATCATACCCTGCAGTTTATTTCTGCAGATGTTGCCTAGTCTGTGCCTCAAAAGCTCCAAACTGTCCAAGGAGGTTGTGCCTTTTCCTTGGGGAGATTATTTTGTAGCTGCATACATTCCCCTGTCACAAGTTTTCCCCTGTTTAAATCCTTATCCTGTCTTTCTGTTGAAAATATTAGTTCCCCTCTTTCTTTCTGTCTAGGTGTGACCTTCAAATGATTGTAGGCTTTCATCACATTTCCATTTGTCTTACTGCTTAAAACTGTTATGGAAAAATGATCCAGGAAGGAGGTTCTCTTCAGCTGACCTTGTCAGGACTGCTGAGGAGATGGGAAGCAAGAGGTGGACCTGAGAAAACTGGTGTCCAAGCAAGACATTTCTGAGAGGGAGGAAGCACATTTGAAAATTCTGAATAGAGATGTGGCTGTATTAGGATGGGGAACAAAGAATGAGTGCGTCCATTGGAATGAAGGGATGGCTTTCCCTTGTAATATATCTTGCAAATAGGAAGGGAACAGTCAGGAATAAAGACAATAGCTGGAAAGTGAAGAAATGGCTAGCAGTAGCAGAGAGGGAGCAGCACACCTTGCAACGTTAAGGCTTCATGCCAAGCTTGCATCTTTTGTAACACTGCTGAGACGCAATTACTTGTAAATAAAGCTAACAGCTTGCAAGTCTTGCTGCTATTTATCGCACATCAAAAATGTGTACTCCTGAGGTCAGTTGCCAAGTGCAGTCAGTTTGTCCAGAAAGCTGGTGCTAGCTGGACAATTCATCGTGCTTCAGCAACTGAGAACTCGAGTGGGTGGCCAGTTTTTCCTGTGCAACTTCAAATGTTCTAATTGTTGCCCCAGAGCTGTGCATGGCATATGTAGGAGTTGTGTTTTACACCATGGAAGAGGAAGGGGAGACTGTCTGCTTTAGCAGACTAATGGTCAAATCTATTTGTATTGCTACCAGCCACACTTAACATAGTTTGAAATACTGTTTAAGTAATACTTCAAGTGAATCATGAATGTGTATGTACCGAGCAGTCACTGCTGCGTTTATACAGTTGTTGCATATAAATAATTATGCAACAGGTTAATTAAATGGGAACAAGAGCTCTTTAGCTTCCAAACACTGCATAATATGTTGCTCTTGGCAGACAGAAGGAGCATTGTGTCCCTTTGTAAACCAGATTGGGTAGGATCAAACCAGAGACTTGATTCTTCAGTACTGTACCATGTCAGTTAGCAACGGAGATGTTTCCCTGAATGTTATTTTTAACAGTAAGGCAAATGCTTGAGGTCTTAACTTTAGGTCAGAGCTGTCAGAATGCCACCAATACAGTGTTTCATAAAATGGCACTGAGTTAGGGTTGTGGATTTGTTTAGTTGGTTGATTCGTTTGTTTTTAGACATGGGAGTAGTCATGGCCAAGTATAGAATTAATCACTACTGCTGCTCTGTAAGGGAATAAGTAAACAGTCATTAATGGTACAAGAGTCAGTGATAAATGAGGTAAAATGTGACATAGGCTTGTCAAGAGAGGTGATGCTGGTACAACTGGATTATTTTTTTATAAGACTTTCCAGAGAGAGGAAGAAAAGGAGTATACATAATCTGTCTGATGTCAGCAAAATGCTTTATATCATGTCGTCTGTATGGAGAAAAAGGGCATTAGTACTAGAGCTTAAAATGGTTAGGGAGGGGCTGCAACCTATAGGTATTTCTGGTAGGAGAGGGAGGAGATTGCTAGTAAAGCTCCTTAAGTGTCATGGACTTCTTTTTTCTTTAATAGCCACTGGCATAATAAAATAGAGTCATGCTCAAGAATTGTCCTTATAGCAGAAATTTAGGAGGGGTAAATGGGATGGGGTGTCCTCTAGGAGAAAATATATGACAGTGAGATATAAGATGATTGAGATAGACATAGATATATATAAAGATAAGTACGAAATATACGGGATGAAAAATAATAACATAGATAATAAATTCATCTATCTCAGGGCCAGTAATGAAAATCCATGAGATGAAAGAGGAGTTCCTCACATTTGGAAAAGCCAGGGAAGAAAAGGACATGGGCATACTTCTTCGTGGAGGGATGGAAGGGAGACATGGGATGAAAATTTTCAAGTTGAAGTAATCACATGACGGTGGATATACAAAGTGAAGTATTTTCAGTGTACTTAGAGGAAGTATGGATGGCCTTGTACAAGAGTCGAAGCCTCATACAGTTTCAGTTACATTCGAATGGCATTGGATTTGTGAAGATGATTAAATAAGTGGGCAGACCCTGTTACAAGATGGAAAAAAAAGTGCAGGGAAGGCTTATTTACTCTAAGTGAATCAGACTACACATGTTCCCTCTGGGTTTTAGACAGAGGGGAAAGATTGTTTATGTTAAGTAACAATCCTGATGCAAGAGAAGAAGTGTACAAACAGGCTACGAATAAATTTGGACAGAAAAATAGAATTTTTGTAGCTGGAGCCCTCTTTTTTTGGGCATTGCAAGGATGAGGTGGGTTTGACCAGTTTGAGTTGTGGGATTGGATTCCATTCACCTGCTGCTGAGCAGGGCTATTCTCTCCCTCTCCATACTCCTTGGTAAGACAGTTTGTTGACTCAGCTGGGCTCAATACCAAGCAAGCAGATTTCTGCACTGTTAAAGGAAGGAGAAAGCCTTGCTGGGTGATTGATTGTTCTAGGGAGTCGTGCCTGAAGGGCATTTATGTTCCAAACCCTTTTGTAACGAAACCTTGTGGTAGCGGGTGTTGAGATTGTTAAAAAAATTTTAGCACTGCTCCTTGTATAATTCTGTAATGAGACGGTGAATGCCAGCTGTACTGAGTAACAAGAACCCTTGTGCAGTTTCAGGTAGTGAAGCAGCATCTGGCAACAGCAATTCCCTGTAAACATAGTTCTATTCAACATGTGCAGTGAGTTTTTAGAAGTCGGGGAATCTGCATACGTGCTTCACGGTAGTGTATATGCTTTAGGTTTGACATAAGTCACGTAGATGGTTTCAGAGGCGTTTCCTAGTGATTACATCCTGAGATAATCCAGAGTGATACTACAGGGGAAAAAAGCAGAAGCTTTGTAGTGCAGAGCTGCCTTGTTAACATGCAGAGCATTAAACTGCAACTGGGAAGAGAGCTGACATCGCAAGCAAAGCCAAAAATGGCATTAGATACTCATGAATTCAGGGCAAGGCACTGGACAGTTTGGCCTGTTTTAGTACTTCTGTTCTCTTGAAGTACTAATATCCTGTTGGCAGTGTTCAGTACAGCTCACTGGTTCTCCTTTTAATAGTTGTGATCTGAGACAACCCTTTCTGTATAATGCAAGTCAAGCATTCCTAGTATGTAGTGTATTGGCTAAGGTGTTTTACTCTATTTGTTCTCAGGTCGATTTTCTGAAAAAAAAATGAAAAAATCTTGTAGATTTCACATCTGCTCAGAAATTTTCTTGGCCACCTTCCCACTGGATGCTTTCTCCTTGGTGGGACAAGCCCTAGGAACTCCTGAGGCCCACAAGAGCTCTGGGTCCTTTTTCAACTTACAATTACATTGTGTGATGCACATTAACATCCTGCATCACATCAGCAGTGGCAAAAAATAGGCTCTGTGCTGGTGCGTGCCCCTGCTCACAGTGTCCTGCTACCACGTGGGTCTG
Organism: Streptopelia decaocto; assembly: GCF_964273445.1. Classification (NCBI taxonomy): domain Eukaryota; kingdom Metazoa; phylum Chordata; class Aves; order Columbiformes; family Columbidae; genus Streptopelia; species Streptopelia decaocto. The sequence goes on from NC_138658.1 coordinate 30,557,664, forward strand.
AGTCCCCAGAGAAGCACTTCCCTTCTCCAGAGTAGAAGCTGCACAGACGCAGCATCCAGATTCTCCAAGCTAAATCGGGTGGCATGTATGAATCCCCTTCAGGATTGTCTTTCCTCCAAGCAGTAGGTGTCAGTGTGTACCTGTCATAAAGGGTGATCCCAGTGCAGTGGGAATCCTGAAGAAAACAAGACAGTTGCTTTTAGCGGGGGTTGGTTTCCTGCATAGTAAGAAGGTAGTGTCAAAGATAATGTACCACATTTAAAGGAAGGATAATTGGATCTGAGCTTGTGAAGGTGCTGAGAAAACATTGAAAGCATGTCTGCTTTGTGATGAGACATCCCAGTAACTAAGAGCACATCTCTTAATTGTCAAACTCGTTATTTTCACATTTTATATGCAGACACAATCCTTCTCTTTGGGGAATGTGTGTCAAATGAAGTAGTCGTCTTAGAACAGATCGCATGTGAGTCTGCAGGATTGCATGTCACAGTGTGCAACAGTTGTGGAGAGTGAGCAGTGTTTAGACTATATAAATACCTATGAAAAAGGAATTGCCTAGGTCACAGGTTGGAATAATGTATTTGGGAGGACTTCAGAAATTTCCCATCTGAAACATCAGAGCCATTTGAATGTCCTCTACTTTACTGGAATGGCAAAATGTTAAAAAGTTTTTACATCTATTGAGACTTCCTTACTGTTGCACTTGGCTTAAAAAAAAAAAAAGCTTCCTGAATAAAGCAGATGGATTGTAAATAAATTTCAGCAATTAGTGGCCTTTGTTCCAGATTGCTGGTATAGCTTATGATTTAGGCCATTAAGTATGATCACGAGTTAATTCATTGACTTCATAAATGAAAACCCAGTTTGGGAAAATACTATGCCAGTAAGTCAGTTTTGTCTGGTTGATGTTTTACCTTGCTCTTTTAATACCTGGATGCTACTAGATTTTTCTCAATAGTGCTTTGAATGAAGTAACAGGGGAGGGGGCTTGATGTCCAACTCAGTTATCTGTCTGCTGTCACAAGATGCTGAATCCAGAGTGTAGGAAACAATTATTTTGCAAATATAATACACCCAGTCAGGATCTCTTGGCAAAGCATATTTTAATAATGATTTTGCAAGACCGGGTGTTCTGCCTAAAGGTAGGCACACCTAATAGGGCAAAAAGCCCCTGCTTATATCTCTCCAAAATCCTGGCTGCAATTTCCCTCCCCTGTTCCCCATTGCTTGGGTCCTTCGGGGTTTACAGACTATCCCGACGCACACAATACCCTTCCCCTTATCAATCTGTTTAAGATATGGATTCCTGGTACTTTGGCTACACTTCCCCCTAAATTAACTGATCAATACAGGTATTGGTATGTATACAGGTGTCAGTACATATTCTGGGAAGAGACTGTGTATTACATTAAGAATTCATAGTCCGATGTCTCTCGGTCCTTCCCCCCTGCTAGGGTCAGGCACCAGGTCCTCAGTTATGTAAAAACAACAGTTCTTCGTTAAATGTTCCTTACACAGAGCAAACAGGGTGCAGGTATCGCATGAGGGAATTCTCACTCCAGTGCATATATTTTAAGCTGACAGGGAGTAGGAAGTAGGGAGAGCAGGGGAGATTCAATGTGCTTAAAGCTGAAGGAAAATACCACCCTTCCATTGTGGAGGTTGAAACGGAATGGGAGAAGAGTTTACCTTACGTGTGAAGCAAGATGTTATCCTGAGCTGATGGATAACCTCTGAAAGTGAGCAAAAGACTTTGGTAAACAAGTAAAACAACACTGAGAAGTGCTACATCTCAGACTTCCCAAAAGGAAAAGCGTGAGGGTCATAAGAAGCCAGTTCAGAAGGTCATAGCACTTAAAACAGCTGCATGCCTTGATGTGCTTTTTGTGGCTGGCCCTCAGAAAGTCAAAGTCCTCAGCACTGGGAAACTCTCCTACTGCTGCCTGTCCCTGACGAGAACCTTAATTTCTATCGAAAGTCACTATTCCTCAGCATGCTCTGCAGCAGCTGTGTAATTTAATAAAGATAACCTGGGTGTTGAGATAATTGACCGTACGTATCAGTGAAATGGAACAGACATGAGGAAAAAATAATTAACCAAAGCAGAAGATGAGTTCCCGTTGTCCAGTTGATTTGCTGAGCACAGCAGCCTTTCTGAGGCAGCTGCCTGCACAGGCAGGTGTGCCAAGAGGGCTCTGCTGGGCACAACTCACCTTGCCTGCTTCATGAAGCAGAAATCCAACATGGGAGCAGCTTTTGCCACCCAGGAAGTTTGGAAAAGCCCGCAGGATGCATCCTGTCTGCCTGGTTGTTCTTCTGAGCTGTGAAATCCTTGCAGGGCTGCGCCTTTCCCCGAGTTTGCTGACGTGCTCAAGCATCTCCTGCGCTGTCCCTGGGCAGGCTCCAGTCCTAAAACCACAGCATAACTCTCTCCCCTCCGCTGTTTGGTTTGAATGGGAACTTCCTCCATGTAAAAAGGTTGATGCAGAGTAAATTGAGCAATTTAGCAATGCATTTAAATTAAGGTTCAAAATTAAATAGCAGGGAAAGCTAACATTTGCGGAATCAAAAGAAATTTAGTTTATCTGGTAAAACTCTGATTTAAATGCTCTGTCTTATTGAGAAGAGGCTAAAAAAAAGAGCATTAAAATATCACAGGGCTAAGAATAAAGTTATATTCAGTGTACAAGAAAGTATTTAGAAGGGTAACATAATAAAATCAGAATGTCAGAACTTCATTGTGTAGTTATATCCACTCAGCTGGCATGTAGCTGTATAAGTATTTTGTTGTTATTTGTCAGTAGTTTGAAAATCACGATATTACTGGCTTTCTGACAGAATCTGTTGTTTGAGTAGGGCTTTTCTAGTAACTATTACACAGGTATGCATCGTCATGAATTAGCAAGATTAATGGACTAAAACCGGAATTGGTGTTAGTAAAGCCTACAGCTAACTGAGAATTAGACAACTAAGGAATGTATTGGGAGTTATAAATTTTTTGGCATTTAACTTAGATGTTTTTGAAGCTTGATCTTCTGTTTCTTCTTTTTACTACTTCTTGCGTAAGGAAGCTGGTGTGTTTTCAGTGATGATACGAGTGGTTCGCATGACTGTTGGCCTTGAACACCTCAGGTGGAGTTAATAGCATGAAGTCTTGCTCACGTACAGCATGTAGCCTTTCACTAGGTTTATGTGAAACTGGAGTGTGTATCTTTGCACAGTATTAATCCTGTTGGAAATACAGGGAAGAGCTGTTTCCTGAGATTTTCTGCCTTGTCTGACGGGTAGATATACCTACATCCTATGGATGTTTTAAAAAAATCCTAGAATCCAAAGAATCCTATCTCCTTCTCCACGGCCACTTTCCTGACATGAAAACAGAAGAAAGGTGTGATATGAAAGACACCCCCACTCAGTATGGATTGCATGGAAATATTACAGAAAGTTGATAGAATATTAACTTACTGCCACATATGTAGGAGCGGTAACCAGCACATGAATTGTATGTTATAATGTGGTTTAGCCTACCACACTGGCATCTTGCTTGCTAATCCATCTCCTATGGGAAATGAAGGTCTTAAAAATAGCTTCGGGTTTGGAAGAGGCCAAATAGTTCATGTAAGTGAACAGGAAAGCAGGTAGGATGCTTGAAGTGTGCGCTTCAAATTGCAAAGCCAGCCAGTAGTTAATAGTCAAGATGCTATGTGCAAGAAGAGAAAGATCTTGTGAATTTTGTTTCTGATATGCATATTGCATGTCTGTAGTAATAAATACTTGTTCCTGTGTCTTTTCTTCATGAAATCATGTGAATAGCACAGCTGCTCAGGTGCTGTGCAGGTCACATATGGGCTGTACTGACAAATCCGTAGCTGTTTTCATACTGTGCCACTGCTCCAAGGACCTGCCTGGGCTGGAATGAGCTCTGAGAGAAGCCGGGGCGGAAGGGGACGCCTGTGTGGTTGGGCACGCTGCTTCACCCGCACCACAGCAGATGCGCTGGCTCAGCCAAAGGAAGCTGAAGCGTATTGCAAGTCTGATTTGCAGCTTGGGTGTTTCTGGAGTTTGTGCTTCACTATAAGAGTTAGGCTGTTTTGTTGTTTTTGTTAAAACTGGCTGTAGTGGCCCCTCATTTACCCTTCTCATCCTCTGTCACCTGCCTTCTGCCACTCAAACCCAGCAAAGCCACTGAGTGGTTATCACTGAAGAGTGCTGTACCTTCTTAGCTAGCGGTAGATGTGTGCAGTGAAACGTGAAAGATTAGAGGGAAGCAGAGAGGAAACCTTCGGTTAGTTAAGGGAAGTCAGCTGCTGTTGGTTCTTGTGCATTGAAATGGCTTGGGAGAAACTGGCAAAGACTGAAAGCAGTAAGTGGCTGTTTTGGCAGGAAGCACATCTGGTGTCCAGCCTGTCTTGTACTGTGACTGCACAGTGCCTTTTTATTGGGATATATCAGCCAGTCATACAGCTAATTCTGCTGCTGATACAGGGATAAATGCAAATGAAACCCCTAGGCCTGTAACGTATTTGACTTAAAGGAGATCACAGGAGTGATGAATAGGCAAAACGTGTCACCCTGTCTGCAGAGCTGAGTCAGCGTGGGGGAAGAGGGAGCAGGAGGGGATCCAGCAGGACCAGGTTGAAGCTGGCCCTGTGCAGAGAGAAGAAAGCAGTGACAGCTGTGTGGGGTGGCATGTCACCTTCTTCAGAAGGGCTTTAAACAGCAAGCAATGATACCTACAGTCGTGTCAGCTCTTCCTGAGCCTGAAAACAGACTGAGGGAAAAGGGAAAGAAGAGAGCATACATTTTATTTTTAAAAATGGGAAGCAAAGACAGCAGCAGGAGGATAACTGTGCAAAGCCTGTACTTTGCCTTTGTCCTCTGTTAATATTTAAATATTCTTAAATATTTAGTCCCCTTTCACAGTGTATACACTTTCAAGTCAACCTCAAAAGGCAAGGAATTTTGTGATGAGGCTAAAACAACCTGCAGCGACAGAAAGCTCAGAAGAAAGCAAAAAATCTGCAACGTGCTGAAGTTGAAATACTTTCCATTAGACCTTGGCCCACTGCAAGGGAATGACAGGGAAATTAATTCTTGAGGATACTGGCATTGTCAAAATGTTCCACGTCACCGTGGGAGAGCAAATTCCTTAAGGGGAAAGAAAGCTTTGTGGCATGTGCATGCAATTCTTGTTGAGACAGCTCAGACCTTTAAATATTCATGCTGCAAAGAATAAGGGTTTTTAAGACCTTATTGTGATAATAAAATCTAACTTTTTCCTCCTTTTTGTTTTCTTTTATACAGCGCCCACATGTCACAAGTCAGTAGTAACATTCCTGCTACAGGAGAGTAAGTGTCTCATTTACAATTTTGTAGCTACCTTTTTTGTATATTGAAGCTTTTTAACGGAGCTGGTTATTCTTTGCTTTCTCTTTAAGGGTTGTTCTTACACAATCAAAAAAAAAAAGATGTTGCATCCCAAACCAAAGAATATGCAATGATAATAACTCACTTCCTCCTGAAAAATTCTCAGGCCCTTGGTTCTTTCCTTGCACTGTGCCTGCAATGTTTTGGTTAGGCAGAACTTGCATATTTAGAGAAGCCGTTTGCACTGTGCCATTCTGTTGCTCTTATTTGTGCCCTGTTGCATCCCAGCAGAGGACAGGGCTCGACCCTGCTACCATAACAGGGAGCAGCAGAGCTAAGGATTTGGGACTGGAAATTCCCAAAGGCTGATGGGTTTGCAGAACTGATTCTTGTCAGTACATGAAACACAGGCATACTTGCCAAGTTAAACCATGTGGTTTTTTGCAGTTGCTAAGATCTTTTGACTTTTTCAGGACCTGCAGTCTCAGCAGACTTACAACTGCAGAAACTTAGCAACAACTTTTGCAAATTCTCTGGAGAAGTCAGCCCAGGTGCAGGTTCCCATACTCATAGTTACTTAGTTGAAAATTAACCAGCAAATCCTGCAAAGAACTTGAATTACTGAAAAAGCACTAGAAGCTATATAAGGACTTTGGACAGGTGTGTTTGAAAAACTCGTTCTTCAGCAGGCTACTTGAAGCATTGCAAGAAATAGGGATAGGGCAGGGATGTACAAAAACGTGTTTCTAAATGATTTTTTCACCAAAAAAAAATCAGTTTTTCCTCTAAAATCTTACTGTGAATAAGGAAGGAAGGAGATATTACAAGAAAATGTCAGTACTCGGAGATTGGTTTGCGTTGAAAGTTCAGGTAGTCTCACATCTTTAATTGACGCAAATGCAGCGGCTCCCTTGCTGTGGCTCATGTAGTTGCCTTTGTACTGCCCGTGGGCGTGATGGTGATCTCACACCAGTGTAAGTCAAGGGTGGCTGTGGTTGCATTCATGGCACAAGAACGGCGTGAAAACAGCATGAACTCAGAACCAAATCAGTGCTTCATCACCCAATTAAGCAAATGAGGAGTTTGTAGTGAGGTATTGTTTGCGTGTTTTCATCCCCCTGTGAGACAGCGGTGAATCACCTTCTTGCAGATGATCCATTACCTTACTGAGCTCGGATTGCACAAGAGACTTGACTGGTGTCAGCATGGCTGAGTATCAAATACAATTTTGTCAGAGCAAAGACTATTAAAGTGGGGGGTGAAGTTAGGCACTGATGTCTGTAGTTGCAGTAAGTAAAATTAGCCGTTTAACTGAAGGTTCAAACATCCCTAGAGTTAAAAAAGCAATATGAGTTGAGAAGCCTCAGCTCTTTTGAGGGACTTGAACATCAGAGTATCTGAAGATTTTGGCTTAGCTCTTTGCAGATGTCACAGCACTTGGAAAGTTTATACTGCCTTGCCATAGTAATAAAACATAAACCTTGGATACCCTTCCTTTATTTATCATTGCAGAGAGGGAGCTCCACAAAGTCTTTGAGCTCAATTGACCTTATTTTTCGGCTTGACAGGTATTTAGAGAAGACAATCCGCTCAGCCGTGGAGCAGCATCTCTTTGATGTTCATGGCTCAGGCGGCCAGAGTTCAGAGGACTCTGAATCGGGAACATCTTCAGCCTCTTCTAATGTGTCTGCCAGGCAGAGGAGGCGACACCACAAAGAGCAGGAGGAAGCCCGGAGAAACAGAGACATGTACGAGCCTGATTTCTTTGTTTTGGAAAGTATATTTGATTAAGCGTACCCTAGTCACGTCCTCTTATCAAGACAATGCTTAGTTCTGTTGTGAAATGTGCTGGCCCTTGCCCTGAGTTGAAGGTGCGGAGCAGACTGCAGTAGCCATGCAGAGCTCCACTGCGTGAGTTAGAGCTGGGAAATGTAGAGTTTGTTAGAGGTCATGTAGTGGGGCAAAGCATTATAAGAATCCTTTTTTTTCAATGCAATATAGTAGAGTTCTTAGTTACAGTATTTGAAGTTGTTTAATTACAGTATTTATTCTTTTGGTGGAAATCCCCAAGTAGTTGGCCCTGCTGCTTGTAACTTTCTTTAGATAAAAACATTGGATTTAGATGCTTTTCTGAATTCAAAATGTCTTAAAAAATGCAATCAAGTTCTCCTTTTGTATGTGGAGGCACAGCTTGTGTTTGGGTTTATTGAAGAGCTCTGGGAATTCATCTGAAAGTAGAAAAATCTTTAGATTAATCAGAATTTAAGAATTTTTGTTCACCCTGTTACGCAAAGTTTAAGCATAATTTATTGGTGAATTTCATTAAATGTCTGTCAAAGAGTAAAAATAATACCTATTTTTCCTTTCATATTCTTCTACTTGTGGCATATATTTATGGTAGAAATGTATTACCGCCACAGCCTTAACAAACACTTGCCCAAGGCATAACTATCTTTGAGGAGCAGTAACTACAGACATTGCAAGGCCATGATCTAATCAGTGCTTCCACATATGTCTACTTTTAACACAGCACTAGTTCTTGTAAAGAATGTGTATACTTGACTGTGGTATTGGATTTTTAGGATTTCGAGTTAGATTCCAAAATAATTATCTAGTGTCTTGTTTTTTCCTGGGTGCTGAATTCTCTAAATCCCCTTGGATCTGCACCTTCCTGTACAAAGCCACTTTTATATAGCTGCATAACCAGCAGTATCTCTTGTTAATATTGCAGCCATGCTGTTTCCCGAAATGTGTCAATGCTACTGTTGAAAAAAAAAAATCCATAGTTACAAAATAAAAAGCCATTTCCATAGTGAATGAAAATATGCCATGAAGATGGACTGGGAAATTAGCACTTGCAAGTCACCCAAGTATCTGGCAGCAGCTCTGAAGTAGTTTTTCTTGTTTTGTAGCCCCACTGACAGGCTTCTCAGGTAAGTAGGTCAGAGACTGGCTAGTGTACGTGTTTGGAAGCATATAGTACTGCAGGGGTTTTTTCAACATTGCTGCCTTTAGACAGGGTTGACAGAGTTGCTCAGGCTCAGTCTGTAAAACCGGAGCCAAGGATTTATAGCACAGCACAAGTTTTCACTGCTGGCCAGGGTTCAAATTTTTTTCCGTGGTTCCCGTAGGTCAGATTGCTGGAACTCCTTTGGGTGACTTATCAAAATGGGGAATTCCTTTCAAAACTTCTTTCTGTTGTTGTTTTGATTGTCAGTGTCACCTCCTTGCCTTGTGATGGGTCACAAGTGGATTTATAGTGTCACAAGATGAGACTTAAGCTAGGAAGAGCGTTTATCACAAAACCACAAATGTAAAGCCCCAGGCTTTGCAGACTACATGATCTACAAGTTATGTATATGTAATTGGTTTTCTCAGACGTTTGTGAAAACTTCCACAAAGGTAAATGTGTTACCTTTGTTTAATCATAGAATGGTTTGGGTTGGAAAGGAATTTAAAGATCATCTAATTCCAACCCCTCTGCCATGGGCAGGGACACCTTCCACTAGACCAGGTTGCTGAAAGCCCAATCCAACTTGGCCCTGAAGTTTAATCATATATTTATAAACCTCTTTGTATCTCTCTTCCACCAACAAAACCTAGAGATTTATAATCTAGAAAATCACTGAAACGTCCTAGTTTTGGTTTTGATCTGAATATTTTGTCGGGTTGGCACTGTCCAGATACTACAGAGTAAGTGGTTTCTTGTCACAGTAGTGCATGTCTAGGGAAGTTATCCCGCTGTTCGTGAAAGCAGGCTTTGGAGTTGCATAGCACCGTATGAGGCAGCTGCACATAAACCAGTTAGCAAACATTCCAGTTTCAATGTCAAGTGTAAGCAGCCTGCCTTTAGCCTCCAGCAGGGTGGTATGGTGAAGAATGAGCCGCATTGTGTTTCTCCTGTTCCCATAATGTAGTGATATATTATGTATGTGCATCTTCACTATTGCACAAAGTAGAGGGAAGACTGCGTAACAGGCTGCAAAGGGAAAACTCTTGTTGGAAGGCCCAGTGGGCTAATTGTGCAGGGCAAGATAAGCCATATGGCAGGCTTCTGGGAAACATGCAGAAGCCCAGCTAGCCCAGAGGCTCCCAGCTAGCCCATCACATGGTGACCTGAAGTTAACTGTCCTGTTCGCTTCCCAACACAGCAGAACAGTGCTCTGTCCTAGCAGTTGTATTACTGTTGCAGACGTGCATTCCCTTCTCTGTTTTATGTGATTTCCAAATAGGAATCAAGCATCTGGCTAAAAGCATCACAGTCCTGCTCTTGCACTTGAGAATATGAGTAAGGGGGCGATGATGCAGTGTCATGTACCAAAGGAGAACCTTGGACCACAGCTGTGAATCACTTTTCTAAATTAAAAGCACATGTCTCAAAGGAAAGTATGCTGCATATTCTCTATAAAAATACCACAGGCAGTTAGGAGCTAGTCCAGCTTCCACGTGAAGTCAATGAGATTCTCTGTGTTGGCTTTAGTGGGAGGTGAACCAAGTCCCAAGTGTTGATCCTCACAGCTTTCTCACCTGAGGTATATACACCTGGCTTACACTCCTCAGTGGGGTTTAGCATTGCACAGTGTGTGGTGTTTGCTGCAGTAGGAAGAACCAGAGAAACTGGTTTCGTAGGGTGTAGATGTTGCCAGAACTGCACTAGTCAGCATGATGCATTTCTCTATTGCTACCATAAATGTAGCGGGAGAGTGTTTTAAACAACCTCTTGTTGTAATGTCTCTTTTCTTTTTAGGGAAGTTGTCAACAAAGAAAACATTCCCTCTGGATTCAGCAATCTTGAAGACTGTATTCTAGCTGTTCAAGAAGTAGAAAAATTACAAGACAACAGCTCTGGATATCTTAGTGAAAGGAATAAACCAAAACGGCAGAAATCCAGCACCAAGCTTTCAGAGCTTAATGACAACCAGGACAGTCCGGTGGTAAGCCAGCACGCTGTACTATTTGATGCCTAGTACTAAGGTGGGGAAAAGTCTTTTATTTCAGTGCACATCTGGTTTCCTTGGGTAGCCAATTTTGCTTACAGTACAAGCATGAGTGGCTGTTTTGGACTGTAGAGAACACAGGATGCTGCACTTGTAATGTTTGTGATGAGGCAACTGAGAAGCTGTATTTCTGCTGTGATCCTCTTACTCCATCCATAGTCATTTTCTCTTTCCAGAGCTTTTTGCTTTTTTCTTCTGAGTTCAGCAAAGCATTTGGGAAGAGAAGAAGTAAGTCTTTTTCACAGTCTTTCAAAACTCTTGCAAGGAGATTGGAACCTCAGATGTAGGTTCACGCATTTAGGTCAACTTTATTTTTATATCGCTCTTAAGTTCTGAAACTGTGGATCGCAGGTGACTTCTTGATAATGACACAACAAAGGTGTTTTATACCCTTCCCCTAAAGTCTGCATGTTACTGTGGTGTTTGCAATTGGCAAAACACTTTGGAGTGTGTTGATCCAAAAGGTGATCACTCTAGCTACCTTTTACTGAGCAGGTAAAAGACACTGATATAACATCCTAAAAACCTGGAATACTGTGGAATTTGTCCAGCATATTCTTGTGTGACCTTCACAGTAGAAGACAGTTTGCCAACTTGTACAGGCTGTAGAATAAAATTGATGCACCTTCCTTCCCTCTCAATGAGACCAGACACTGATTATAGTGGTAGCAGTTGAGAACCCATTCTGTGCTTCAGCACAGTGTTTGCTTACAGAAGTTCTGTGCATCCCGGCACCAGCCATATGTTACAAGGTTACTCGTAACAGTGAAAGCTGTGTGAAAAGAATGCTCTTCTGAACTACAGGGCATCCCTTTCAGTTGTACCTGGTTAAGTTTTAGAGCCTGCTGTGAGTGATGTCCTTCTCAATGTGACATTGTGTTGGGATTCATTTAGGTCACAAAATTGCAATGATCTGATGCCCTTACCCTGTGCAGACATTCTAGGGAGGGGCACATTTGTATTCTCTTTGTGACAAAAGGAAGGCAAGATACTTGAAATTGTAGCCTGTGCCTAGATTTAGTTCTCAGTATCAGTGACCGACTTCTGTGATACTTCATGGAAGAGCACAGTGAGACAGACACACTCTCACTTTGTGTCTTTGCTTGTAGCAATGAACTTTAAGATAGGTGAAGGTCAAGTGCTTACGCTCTTTCCTACACCTCTTCCCTCTTCTCTCTGCCTGTGGAGTGTACAGCAGTTTAAATGTAAATGAGAATTTGACTTAGGATTTGGGAAAGACTGGCAGAAGTGTCCAGTTTTGCTGTGGACCTGAAAAACATTCATGAAGTCTTAAAACATGGCTGGAAGAAATTTCCTCAGACTTACCTGTGTCCACTGGACTTTGCCCCGCCCTTCATTCTTGCATCTCTTGATGGGCAGAGGTTGCAAGAAACATAAAATGGACTAACCTTGCACAAAAAGCACTTTGACCAAGATGACCATCAGTGTGGTTCTTGCTTGCTTTGTTAGAAGAAGTGTTGCAGTGGGATTGTCAACTGGGAGTAGCATTGTTATGAAACGGCTTTGCAGAGAGCACAGTGCTACTCTTTTGAAGAGCAGAGGCTGCTTTTTAAGTTTTCATGAATGCACTTATTTCATACTTGCATTCAGAGACTGCCAGCAGGATGTGTGGTGGTTTAGCTTTCTTTTGGCTACATATTTATACTTCAAATAATAACCCAAATTAGACTACCTACTTGGAGTATCAAAGGACATAGCCTGCACCTTAGCATTTACTAGTAGCCATTTGTCATGTAAACAAGTTTGCAATGTTGTATCTTCGTAGCCACCGTTTCTGAGCCTTCCTGCTTTTCAAAGCCTGAAAGAGTATGTAGGACAGTGCGTGGAAGCTTTCCTCTTAGCTGTCTAGTTGCATCTGACTCAGAAGAGTAAGTCAACAGTGGAAAACCTGTCAGTTCCACTTACTCTCCCGAGCAAACCAACCACAAAGCATTAAAAGCTTGTAACTGCATTTCAGAGACGTGGTAGCCAGGTAGCAGTAGAACTTGAAGAATCACATTAAGCAAGGTGGGAATGACTGAGCTGTGTCACCTTATGGGGCTGGAGGTGTAGCAGGTGAGAGCAGCTGTGACTGCCCCAAGGAGTCTGTGTGTGCAGTTCCTGGGGTTGGGGCAGGAACCACACTGCACTCTCCTGACTGACTTCCTCCTATTTAAGACAGACTTGTCCAAAAAACAAGGTAGAAAACCTCCTGGGCATGTGCCCAAAGTGGCAACATGGCGTGTCTTCGCAATGCTTCCTCAAGTTCCGTGCATATGGCAGTCTCTTTGCATTCTTCTGACCGTTCAAGAAAAAACTAGGGAAGGGTTTGGCTGAGGAGTATTTTCTAAAATGAGCATGAATCCTGCTAGGAAGACGGTGTGGTTTTTGGTACCTGTTCTTACAGGACTTGTACACACAACAGAATTGCTCTCAAGCTCAGCCTGTATGTCAGTCTGTAAAATGGGAACTGCAGGGGTACCATGCATCATTATTCTGTTAGGCATTTTGAGGTCATCTGATGGAAGACATGAAGCAGTGAGATGCTAGGTTTTGGGGGTTTTTTTGCAGGTTATGGGTAATAAAGTGTGGGGTTTGTTTTGTTAAAATGTGCAGCAGGCAGTAGTCTGATTGTTGTCTTGTTGGATATTTCTCTATTTGATCTGTTTAATGGCCTGCAGCTTGAATCTGTTTCTCTTGTGTATCTTACTGCTTTAATATTCACTGTATTACAGAGTATGGAAAGCTTTAGCTCACCCAGGCCTATAGACAGAACAGGACCTGATGACATGGAAATTTTATCTGAAGAAAGGTGATTTTTTAAATATTTTTTTAAAATATATCTGTGTTTTATTTTTCCTGTAGTTGTAGTACAGCCTAAGAGATCTTCCACCACAGACTATGAGGGTGACATTTAGTTATGCTGTAGAACACTGATACCCACTATGTTAACTTCAAAACAGAACTGTGTGGAGGCACTGCGTATGTTCTGTGGGCTCTGCCCAGCACCATACGCCACTAAGACACTTCTCCCAGCCTGTTGGTAGTGGCAGTGAAGAAGCTGGTGGTGCTGGCTTGAAAAGAAGGCAGCTGTGAAGCACCTGAGCCAGCACACTCCACACAGTGGCCTGCAGAGTCTGTCTCACCTGGCCTCTGGGGTGGGAATCCAGCTTTTTTCTGTGTAGTTCACTCTTCTGTGAGAGCTGTACAGCCCCACTCTGCTCGCCTGAGATGAGAATTTCTCTCCACAGTTATGTTTGTTGGGAGACCTGTATTTGTTTGGATTGAGAGCACTGGAATTGAATGACATTATATTTTTCACAAATAGCTGCTGAGAGGGAACAAAATACATAGTTTAGCAGCCTGGAGTGCTGCAGCCCATACTGCCCATTCATTTACTGAATGTATTCACAAGTGTGCAGCAGTAGCAAGAATGTCAAAACCTGCGTGTGCAGAACTCCTGCTTGGTTTTGTTACAAGCAAAGTGTGGGTTTGTGTTTGTAATATGTTGGTTTGTTTTTGGTTTTTTTGTAGCAAAGAAAGTGAAAACGATGAGGTTTTTGTCAGGCACTCTCAGGTTGGTATTTTTGGGGTTTTTTTGTTTCAGTTTTGTGGGCTCTAAACAGGCTTTTTATTGAGTAGAAACAAGTAGATAGACATATAGTTCTGTGAAAATTTGTTTCGGAGTAATTGAGTTAGCATTTATTTTTTCTTTCCCTCTCCTCTGCTTTTTATTTACATAATTTAGGGAGCCTCTCAGCCACTGAGGTGTCTGATGTCATCTGCTTCAGTCCCTTCAGTCCCTCCTTGCCACAAAGGGAAGCGTCACTGAAGTCAGCACTTTGGTTTAAGTGGCGCCAAGTTCCTTTATTAATCATTGTGAACAGGGCGTGTGACCGGTTATCTCCCAGGGCAGTAAGATTAGCTTGTCTCTCTTGATTTCTCTAAAATCATTCTGGTCTTTTATTTATGATTTCCCAGTGCAGCCTGTTGCCTTTGAACATAGGTGTCTGGGATCGTTTGTCTTAGCAAACTGGATCATCTACTTGTCTCTAAGGGTTGGTGGTTGGGATGGATGTCAGGAGGGGAGATGTGACACTGTTGGCAACAGCATTTTTCCCTGACTTTCCATTTCTGTTCAACATCCATCTCCTGCATTCGCTTTACGGTGTTTTTCATCTTAACTGGTCAGCAAAGTGAAGATTGGGGTTGGGCTAGGTGAACACCTTTGCAGTCACTGTTCTTTTGGGTTTGCTTGAAACACCTCTAGACAGCCAAGTATTTAAAGTACCTGGGAAGTTATCCGAGGCACCTCTCCCTCACTTGTGCACCCATTTTATAGGAGCACAGTAAGACAGCTATAAACAGTGTCTGGTTTCTCTGGCCGTCTGGGGTTAACTGAGGGCTAACAGTATTTTTAAACTAGCCTCCTCTTGTGGTATGGTTTTGTTCTGTTTTAAATAAAAGCCACTAAGCATTTGTTGCCTTTGAAAGACTTCATTTCTGGTAGGTATTATTTCCATCTAGCAGGAAAGTTAGAAGAGATTATTTGCTAACAGCTGGGCTCTGACCAGCTGTGTTGTAGTTGGAGAAGCTCATGGGATGCCGAAATGTGTAACCTATGTAAGGAGTGCTCAGCGCTGCCTTTGGTCACTGCTCTGGCTGGGCTTGGGTGGATCTCCTACTTTGCTCCCAGAGAGTCAGTAATTCTCAATGGTCCTGCACTTATGCATGAGCTGTTGTATTTTCTGGAGCGTGGATTTTGCAAACACCTTGTTTCTCACATACTTGCTTGCATGTTGAGAAGGTACTGTCACTGCCATGCCACACAGTACTCCCATGAAGCTTTTAAATTAGGCTAGGGGCGGTATATTAGAATATGAAATCCTAATCTTAAAATAAACTTCTCCTCAGGAAGAGTTTTAAAATTTAGAATTTTAACTGCAGAAGACGACATAGACATAAACCAGAGATTGTATTATATAGGAATTACAAGGTCAATAAATTATTGCATTCCTGCAGGGTAGTTTTACATTCTTTGTACCTTATAAGCCTTTTGCTTAGGGCAGCTTAGACACATACCTTCCCTAACAAACCATTCAGGATGCGGATGGGACAGGGACTTTTTATCTCTTTCCTCACCCTGTCTCCAGTCTAAAGTTGCTAGGAAAGGTGTTTGGAATTTGCGATAGCTACCAGTTGTGCAGACTCAGATCTCCCTGAGGCAGTAAAAATACCTTGAAACACATGTCCCAAGTGAATTTTCCGTGCCTTTGCAGCCTTCATAATCTAACACTGGAAGTAGCTAAGTTCCAGGTTGCAGGCTGTGATTTGAAAAACACAGCTTTCTAATACCCAGGTTTTGATAAGGGAAGGGTGTTTGAGGTTCACACCAACATGACAACAAGTATGGAAAGGGTTTGGCATGACTCAGGAGTAAGGCAGCAGAATAGCTGCATTCTTGAGTCAGATTGTATTACCAGGAGGTGCTTAGGAATGCTTCCTGCTTGTGGTTCTAATGGATGCTCACACATAGGAGAACCAAGTATTTTAAATAAAATTTATTTGAATCCACATGTAATTGAATTTAATACAACATTCTTACCAGAATTCAAAGATCTTTCTGTTGCTGTTTAGCTGCTTGAGCTACTCTTTATGCTGGATCTCATTTGGAATAGGGAGAATGAAAGCAGCTGACTTATCCTCGGGTTACTTTGATCTAGTGATACCTGCAAAGCATGGCTGCAGAAGCAGATTCTGAAAAGCAGAACTCAGGTGCCTAATTTGAAGAAATTTTTTGGTGGTCATTTATGTAATATCCACAGTGCACTGTGACTGCCAGCTGCTACTGCGATACCAACTTGCTGCCCCTTTGGTTTGTAAGAAATTGTGGCACATCCATACCTAAAGCACAGTAGTTCTCCATTACTTGATTTTTGTCCTGGAGGTTGGCAACTGGTGGCATCAGGGAATCAAATAGGAAAATAAGAAATGGGAATACTGATCAGTCTTTGGATTTGGAGCGTTAATGCAAAGAAGGTTAAACATCTGCTTTCTTGAGTCTCCTGGGTTTGTACCACCGTCGTTCTTCAGAACACCTAATGATTTATTCATTGTGTTAGAGGCTACATCAGTGAGCAAGAACAGGACAGTTAACTGGCTGCAGGCACAGCACAGGTCTGTTTTTAAACAGGTTCTAAATATTTCCTATAGCTGAAGTAACTTTACAAGGAAGAAGATCATATGATCTTTCTAATATACCTGTAATGGAAATGTTTATGCATCTGGGAGGTGCTTTTGTATCTGCTACAGATATCTTTTAAGAGTCTTAATAAGTCAGGAGATTATACACTATTCAGAGAAATACATTTAACTCTGAAAGTGGTATCAGTGGTGGTGACGAGGTGGTATTTTCAGGTCACTCCCTTTGGAATTGTTAAAATCTAGATAAATCTCTCTTATGCTTCTTGACATTTTTTAAAATAGTACCTATTTTGAAACTTATTGCTTTATTTCTTTCTCAAATACTTTCTAAATACCGTGCTGGCAATTTAAATGCAGTTTATCAACTGGTACAGTTTGTTCTTTAGTAAATGCAAGAGACTGCTGTTTCTGGCCACTGACCAGTCTTTCTGTTTGTAATGTATACTGTCTATTTAGATCCTGGCAAGAAATATATTACTGGACCTTAAAGAAATATTTAAGTCCTCCCAACCTGGAAGCAGCTTAAAAGATATTGAATGGTAAATTAGCATTTTTCCATGTACAGCTCTCACAATAAACAGATTTGTAATCAGATTTAGTGTCAAGCTGTACGAGTTATTAGTTCATGTCAAACTGTCATCTAGTGTTTCCTTTTGTTATAATGTTTCAAAAAAGCAATTTATTGAAATGAAAAGGAAGTACAAACCTTACACAAATACAGCGCAGAACACTCTTTGCAAATACTAGTGTGTCAATACCCCAGGTTTTTAAAACTGTAGAACAGCCCAGATTGGAAGGGACCTCAAAAGACCACCTGGTCCAACCTTTCGTGGGAAAGGGAGCCTAGATGAGATTATATAGCACCCTGTCCAGTTGTAGGGATTGATGGGGTTGAATCCAGATAAAAACATTCCTTCCTATGATTTGTCTGTCTGCTTGGCAAGTTTTTTACCCTCTCTGCGTGAAGCTTACTTGTTTTTCTCTGCCCAAGGTGGGGAGGGGATTGGCGGAAGGGAATAAAAATAACCACACCACATTATTAGCTTTATGCAGATGAAAAAAAATAATTGTGCCTTAGTGGCATGGCATGTACCAAGGATACTGATTTAGTACAGTTTGGCCATGCTCCTGGATTCACAAGTAAAATATGTCCAAATGTACCAGTTATTTTCTTTAGGCGAGTTTTCTTCACACATCACCATATGCAGATTGCAAACTAGAATTATCAAAATACCTGCAGGGGGAAAAAAATCTGCACGTTGACTACCTGCCAGACTATATTTGAGAGAATTATGCCTAAACTGTTCTTACCAAGATCAAATAGTTAATGTAGTAATGTAATGCTGTCTATTCAGATAGCTCTGTTTGTTGGTGGGTTTGTACATCTTACACTACATGTTTGTGTACATGCTTTGCACTTCCTTTTCCCTACTGCCCTCTGGGAGGCATTACAGGTAATTTATTTTAGAGTGACAAAACTGCTGGTGTCATCAGGCACTATTACAGACCCGCACACTGTGTGTGTGGATTGTGGGAACAGGAGTGATTTCTGCATAAGTGCACTGGACGTGCGGTATGTGCAGGAGTGAATAGTGGTGAGACAAACAGCAGTTGCTTCTAGGCAGTGCTAAATGATGAATCATTTACTTGACAGCATTCTGCCTTTTTTTTTTCCCCTAAGTCATTGGATGCTTGTGTGAATTTTTTGGCTTTTTCCCAGAGTCCACACTGCTCGCAGCTGAGATGCCAAACCCCACTGCCGTTTGGATTTGCGCAACACTGCTTTAATACCCAGAGCTACTCCATAAATAGTTCTACTCTCCCCACGCCCAGCTAGAAAACAACCACAGGAAATCGGGGAATGTGCAGCCAGCCCAGCTTAGCTGGCACTGATTGATCTGAGCCAGCACAGCCTGCATGAGAGCATTCATGTATGTAGCCTGCGCAGCTTGCTGTCAGCTGCTGCTACCTCAGGAGCTCCGGTGCCTGCCTTTTAGAAGACACCATATTGCTACAGCCTTACAGCAGCAGCAGCGTTTCTGTTGTTGCTCTGAGGAGCTGCTCTCCTGTAGCAAGTGTGTGCCGCCACCCCCTCCCTCCGTCTTTCTGCCTGCCTTATTCCCTCCCTCCCTTTTTATCCCAATCGATTACTAGAGGCTTTTTCAGCTGCATGCAGTTGCCAGGGCAGGCAGTCTTGGGAACTTGTGGTGGCTTTTCTAAAGAAGGAAAAATTTAAGGAAGGCAGATGAACGAATGTTTTTACCGGTGTGAGTGAGCAATTAGTATATAGGGGTCACCAAGCAGGGGATTTGGAGCTGGAAACATCAGGATCTGTTTATCTGGATCTTTTTAGCTAAAGGTGTGAGCTTACTGCTGCTGTGACTGCAGCCGTTTTTTTCCTCCTCTGCCTCCTGAAACATCTTTTTTTTTTTCTTTCTCTCTCATTTTGTGGGTATATGGGAACATAGCAGACTTCAAGTATGAAGATTCAAGAGCATCCAAGCATTCCTGAAAACAAGTTGCAAAGAAATCAAGATGCTGATGATCAGGAAAACAGCTTTGTGTCAGAAGTGCCTCGGCTGGATTTGACAGCACTGCGTGATGACAACAACTGGGAAGGTAGGATTGTGTGATGGCTATTCATATGAGTGAAACAAGAGAGAGGAAAACCTGAGTGGTCTGGGTTTATCTTTTTGTGATTGTGTTCCCTTGCCAAAAACAACAGGAAAGCAATTTTTGTCCTGAATATGGAACTGAAAGTTTAGAGGAACTGGAAGCAAAATACTGGATGGGCACCAATTCCCATTGTCAATTAGAGGAAGAAAATTAATTGTTTTATTTTTGAAGTTACTTTCATGTGCTCTTTAGTACTGTTAAGTCCCTGAGTGTTCTCAGAATAACTTATTTCTTGGTGGCTGGCTACTCGAGTATTAAGCTAGACTACGCTACACTTCAAAGAAACTGGGTATTTCGTAGTCTAAAAGGAACTTCCTTCTTTCTACCTATTCTTCCACTTCAGCTATTATTTGGGAATAATTATTTGGATCTGAACAGCACAGCTGGAAAAAAGGCTGTCTGTCTGCTATTCTGTCTTTTGATGGTTCTTACAAACAGCTTTTTTTTTAATGTATGCTATGAAAAAAATCTGATCACCAGCTCAAACAGCAATATTAAATTGCTTGTGTTTTCAAGTATTTTAATACCGTTTCTTAGCCATCATTTCCAGAGTGTATGTTTGGTTGGATGTTTGCACTGACTTGCTTAAGAGTGGGAAATCTGGGCAAACTCTGTGAGACACCATGAACCTCAATTACATTTGAAATTGAGATGAGTTTGAGGTGTCCAACACCTCTAGGATCAAACCCTTTTCCAATTGCTGAGTATGTCTATGTGCACAAGCAAGAATTCTTCTATTAGTTTGTGCTTGAGGAGTGAAAGAGGGGCTTTGACAGGGAAGAAACAGGGAAATGTGAGTATGGGATTTTAATAAAGCAGGGGAGGGAAAACTTATAACTAATTTATTGCCTGAAAAAACAATCTCTGATGAACACTGAGGAGTTCTGTGCTCCTGACTCCACAGCATATGTGACCTAGTGTATTTTGCCCTTCCCTCTAGGAGGGGAGTAGTTGCAACACTTTTGGCATGAGTAAAGAAAACCCAAAGCTGTAGCTGCTTTAGATTCAGCCAGACAAGAAGTCACCATGGATGGGAGCGCTGGCCAGGCGGGGATTCCCTGTGTGAATCACCAGGCGAGCAGTGTGGCTGATCAAAGCGTTGCGGGAGGGCTCCCAGGGGGCCTTGGCCGCCTGATATGTTTGCTGAGGTGCTAATTAGTGCTGCCCCGCAGGGTCTAGAGTCAGGGTGAGCACATCACTTTCTCAGAGGTGATGTCTGGCTTCAGCCATTGTGTGAGCCTTTGGAAATAATGACTCTTTTTTTCCTTCCTGGGTTACTGATGGGAGTCATGTGAATGCATGAAGGGGAGAACACAGCTCCTTTCTCTCTGCCAGAGGCTTTCCTATCGTATGAAACAAGGTGTACCTTTGGTACGATTCCCTCTTCGTAGGCATGCTCTTATGTTTGGAGTCTAAATTTCTTGCCCTGTAAATATGAAATGAGATTATGAGTGCATGTGATTGTACTTGAGGAGTGCTCCTCTGATTCTCTCTTGCTCAGTTCTACTCACACATATTGCAGAAAAGGAGGAGGTGGGCAGTTGCAAAAGAATCAGCTGTCTGGGGTGAGAGAGATGTCATCTAAAATACTTGCCTTCCAGAATCACCATTTTGTTGGCACAGATGATGAAGGAGCAGCAAAATGGTGGGTTTTCTGTCTCAGCAAGAAAAGCCCAAGTCTTTCCTAGCTGTGGATGTGAAAGCAAGCTCACAGCAGGCAGGAAGAGGAAGATGTTAATGTCAATTCTCAGACTGCTTCTGCAGCTAAGGACAGAGTCTGTCGTTGAGACTGGCTTTGCAAGGTGAAGTTGTACCACCCACCCACAGCTCTAGCAGCCTGTGTCACTCGAACCTTCACATGTCTCTTCAGGGTCCATGCCACAGCTCTGGTTGCATCCCCAGAGAAAAGGGGAAGGCCTGTGCCTCCAAATGCAGTAGCACTAAGTTATTTATTGCTTTACTCTAGCAAATTGGGTAGGTCCATCCTTCAGGAAATTATGCACTCCTCCAGGACATAGTTGACTTTGAGGGGCAGGGTCCTCAGTATCACACTGCCAGAGATACAGAGCATATAGTGACCAGGGCAACTGCTGGACCTTGTGAGAACAGGTACAGGTTGAGGAGTTGCTTTCAGCTGTAGCTGTCACCGCCTCCAGTTGAATGTTAGGAAAAGGCTTTGAAGAATGGGTACAAAATTATACAAGACAACCTTTTGTTTGTCACTCAGGCAGACTCTCCATCATGTTAAGACAAGAGCTGGCTTAAAAACCCTCATTTGCAGCACAGAACTGTGATAACTGCTGCCAGGTGAACTGGAAGGGACCCCTGCCTTTTATGTTTTTGCCAGAAATAATTTTTACCAGACTTTTTTTTGAGGTTCACCACATAGTCAAATCTGTGCACAAGAGGAGGGCTTTGCTGTACTTCTGCAGGCTGTGCTCCCTCCACCTAAAGCTGAGCAGAGAGCAGACAGAGAAATTTGCTTCCCACTTCCTCCAGTGCGTGGGCTCATAATCTGCCATGTCTCTGCCCTCTGCATCTGCCTCACCTGCTACGTGTTGGAGCATCTGTGTAGTAATTGTCAGGCTATTGATGGAGTATGTAGGATGTGAGCAGTGCCCCGGCCAAATTCAAGTGCTGAACACTTAACCTAGGTGCATTTCCCCTGGGCCAAGAGAAGTATTTTACTAGTGTGCATTTGGCAGATGCAAATAAAATAGTTTTATTCTTGGGCTGGATGTGAGCCGAGCTGTGTCTGTGACCGGGGATCTCTGACTGCTGGGCCTGCCTGCTGAACTGGTCAGGGGGTGCCAGCCCAGACAGCCCATGAGCAAGTCTGTTCAGAGATACTTCCACAGCAAATTGTCATGGATTATGTTTGAATCAAGTGTTGTGAGCGAGGAGGACAGAGTGTTCTCTCACAGTCCAGCGCTGTTATGCAGATTTCTTACCAAATGTTTCTAATTCAAGCCCAGAACTCACTATCCTGCCCTCAAGGAAAATCTAGAAGTATGTTGCTCTCCGTAACAGCGTCTGGCCCCGTCAGCAGCTTGGAGCTGAACAGGCAGTTCAGTAAATCGATCTGATGCATGTCATTGCTGCCTACATCGCCTGATTACTGGCATTTTTAAAAAACTTCTGTAGGTGAGATTCCAGGCAGAGTTTGCAGTAACAAGCACTTATGGAACAATCAGCAGACATTTTTCTACAAACTTCTAAGCTTAAAAAAATAGTAATGCAGAAGTTTAAAACACAATTTGAGTTCTCAACATTGATAACGTAAGTATTGCAGTACTGAGACCCTGACAGTGAAGCTGATCTACAAATAGTTTGACACTGACTTAATTGATACTTTCCCATCAGGGAAAAAGAAAAAACACCACCACACCAACAGAGTAATGCAAGAAACTCCAAAGAGTACAGCAACAGACAAGGAAGCTGGATTTTAGGTTGTTTTTTCAGCACTGTGGAC
Organism: Streptopelia decaocto; assembly: GCF_964273445.1. Taxonomy (NCBI): domain Eukaryota; kingdom Metazoa; phylum Chordata; class Aves; order Columbiformes; family Columbidae; genus Streptopelia; species Streptopelia decaocto. Next base: position 30,580,380 of record NC_138658.1, read on the forward strand.
TGAGATTCATAAGTGTGTTTGTGTGTAACAGACTCTTTAGCATAGAAAATAACAGGATGATGAAACACACTGCATTTTTATTACTCTGTGTAGAAAATAATAATACTATTGTTTACTGATTTTATTTCATAGCATCAATATTTTTTTAATTTATTTTTTCATTGTTTATCATGACTTTACATTATAAGCAAAATACAAAGTTGGCTTGTTAGCTGAGAGATCTGTCATCATGCTAACTGAAAATGCATGGTAGCACTTCATTTGGGCCATTCTTATGACCTACATAGGAAGAGTAACTCTTGATGTATTCAAACAAGGATCTTTTCAAACAGTTATTTATAAGATGAGTAAAATAGATTGCTGCTGAGCTAGTGAATGGTTTGGGCTTTTAAATTACTTTATTCACTTCATTATGAGAGGGCTTTCTGGAGTCTTTCAAGTGAGATTTCATACCAGGACCTCAGGTGTTGTAATTAGTTCAGGCTTTTTAATCCCTGCAGACCTGCTTGGGTTTACAGCAGCAAAGACTTGGCCTCCTTTGTTTGTCAGATGAGCGTGTGTACAAGCAGCATCAGCAGCGTTCATTGGCTGTGTGGCTGCAGACGGGAATGGGAGATGCCGGCGGCGTTTTGCAGCTGCCCCTCAGGTGGGGGGTGTGTGGGCACCCCTCTGCTGGCCCTGCAGCCCCCAGTAGCCCTGTGGCACATATGCATTGTGATGATTTTAAAAAGTCAGGTTTTTGTCAGCAAGATGACTTGGAGCTCACCAATACACCAGTTTGATACAGTTCATCTTTCTCCCTTCTCGCATGATTCAGGTTTATTAATATCTCCATCCCTCCATGCAGCAGGTTGTCAGAGAGGTTGTATTGCCACAGGCATTTATGTGCCTAGAGTTCTGCAAAGCAACACCTGGCAGATGGCTGACAGCTTTGTTGAAAGATTAGCTGGTTGTGGGATTTTGAGAGGGAGTACAGCACTTCTGGAGGGCTGCAGGCTCCATACCAGCATATTTCACTTCTGCGCTAACTTAGAAAAGGCGTAGCTAAAAGAAATGTGCTGAGAGTCTGACCAAAAAATAGAAAATTTGTTCACCCTTTCTCTGCACTGGCACAGCTATGGTGGTTAAATATTCGCAAATATTTTTTTCATGAAAGGTGGTCATTATGGAAAATGAGGAAAAAAATAGTACGTAAAAAGAACGGGGAGATTATTAGAAAAGTGAGAGTTTTCTCTGAGCAAGAGAGATCTGTTCCAGACAGAAGATGAATAAGGGTAACTGCTCTGTCAAGTCAATGGCAAAGAAAAGGTAAAACATTTATATTATTTACTGAGATTTTCTTCTTCAATTAGCAGAAAGGGGAAAGGGTGACAACACTAATCCTGACAGCAAATACTTCAAACCTGAACCATTAAGTCCAGGAATTTAGCAGCCTTCAGAAAAGGCTCAACACTTCAATAGCTATCTGGGATAAATGAATAACAAAAGATATTATGTATTCTGTTGAATAGGAATTGATTGATTGTGCACTGTCAGAAAAAGCAGCAGTTTACCGGTGTATTTGTGCAATCCAGCAATTCCAGTGCTTCCAGCTGAAGCGCCTGGCACCTGACCAGTGTGAGAGATGCGATTGGGCTACAGCACTGGTCCACTTCGTGACCTGATGTAGATAAAACCCTTAATTCCAAATACCTATTTATGTTTGTTAATTAATTGCTGTGTTACTTTCTGGAGGGTTAGCCATTTTGTGACCAGATGAGATTTTTTTTCTTCTAAATGCCTAGAGTCAGCAAGGGGAAAAAGTTACCCATAGAGCCAGGCATTCCAGGAGCAAGGATTAAAAACAGATGATTTTCTGTGACAGCCATTTCTTCTGTCAGGTCTCAAATTTGATTTTTCCTTTTAGGACTTTTTTCCTTCTCCTTTTTGGTATTTTTCCCTTGGAATGTGAGTCTTTATTTTGGGGCAGTATTTTGAAATCAACAAAGTACACACACGCTGGTCTCTGCTAGCTTATGTAAAGTGCTTTGCAGTCTTTTCGGGTTTGATAAGAGACTGAGCCACTGCAGTTCCCTGAATGTTGCATGCTATCTGGTATATAAATCCACCTTGGGACAAAGTCACATGCATCATGCATGATTAATAACGGCTTTGTTAGCTGGTGTGGTAGGAACTTAATTTGGTTACTGCTAAATATGCTGTTGATTTCTTTGAAGTTTATTCCATCTATGGAAATCCCATGGGGGTGTGTTTTAACAGTTTCCAAGGGCAAATTCTGTTTGGGAATGAGAAGCGAGAGATGGCTGAAGAATCATGTGCATCACTTATGTATCACATTTGTTACTTTTGTGTTATTTGCCTTTATTTTGCTACAAGAGAGATATTGCTGAAATCATGAGAGATTCAGGAAGCACGCAGAACTGAAGTGTTGCAGTTTAGCTGAAGGATTTGCCCTTCGTTTCACCTTCGCTGTTAACAGATTCCTTGAGCAAAATATTTCAAGTATTAGGAACTTCCAGGGTTGAACACAGCTTAGAAAACACTCTTGTTCTGGAATTTAGCTGAGAGCAGTGTTGGCTGCTCACGTTTCCAATCCATAGCAAAACAGCCTATGCACACCTGGGCCTTGCACACCTCATTACAGTTGCCCCTGCGAGCCCAGCTTGTATGTGCTTCATGTATCACAGCACCTGAGAGAGGCTCTTATGCAAAAACCTCCTGCCATCCCTTTCAGAGCAACGCATCAGTTTGCATGCAGCACCAATCTCGAAGCAGAAGCATGCCATTTATATTCATGCACTGAGGAAAAAGGGAAGAGGAGGAGAGCATTGTCTGACGCTGGGTACAGGCAAAATATCACTGAGCCTGTCATTACTGAATTATGGATGATCTTCCACTGTCTGAATTGTACTTGGCGGGAAATATTAAACAGTGTAGGGGTTCTGTAGGGGAATCCTCATTGCAATCCATTCTGAGCTACGAAAACGTTAACCTTGTTCAGCAAAAGGAAATACTGCTTTTTATTCAAAAATTTATGACTTCAAAAGCCCCTTCTCTTTGTGAAAGAACAACGGATGCACTAGGCACAGGAAATAATGAGTCCATAGCTCTGTGACTCATCTTGGAGCTTTCTATAAAGTTTTTGTTTGGTTACTTGACTCTAGTACTATTTGTTAGATTTATAAGTTCAAAGCCTGACTCTTAAACTGTCTAATCCTGTGGTGCTAAGTAGGAGCATGCAAATCAGCTTAGTAAACTATCTGAACACAAAACATTAGACTCCTTACGGCACCTGGAGGGGACTGATCACGAGATTGAGGCAGCTGCTTTCCATGGGCTCCACTATGCTAGTCAGCAGTGCAAAGTTGGGTTCCCCTTTCTCTCCCTTTCCACCATCTCCCTGTAGAGCATTACTTCTGCTTCCAGTCGGTTAGATCGTCCAGGGGACTCACGATTTCCTCACTTTTCTACCATGCTGTTAAGCAGCAGGATTGCATGTGGAAGAAAAAAGGAGGAAACTCAGACCATATTGCCATTGTTGCTGATTTACAGGCTAGGCACCCTGCAGAACCAGTAGTAATGTTAGACACCTTTTTGTGGCCAACTAGAAGAACCTATTCTTACTCCTAGTCTTTGAATTTCCAATAGTGGGTGACAGGGTTGTATTGGAGTGTTTGAGGCCATGGGAGGACAACTCCTATGCTCTTAGTTTATATCATTTGTATATCCTGAAACTGGAAAAAAGTCTGCCTGTAATCCAGTCACCTCCTTTATACTGCCGTGTGCCAATAACTTTCTCCTCAAAGGTGCTGGCTGGTGATAGCCTCATTTGTTGTCAGTCCATGGTAATTACTGGCCAGCTTTTAGATATGGTTTTCAGTTGCACCTAGGAAATTATTTATGTTTCTGTAGAGTACCCACTGTGGCCAGGCAATGCTTTGCACACCAGGCAGATGCGAGTAATGATCCAGAGTGTGCCTGATGATGAGGAATAGTGGTCCAGGACAAATGGGTCAGGGTTCATTAGAAAAGTTGCCTGGAGTCCGTCATATTTATAAAACAAAAACGATAAAACCAGCCTTTGTCTTACTGTTCCCAGAGCCCATCCCTGCTCTTTCCTCATGGCAGCGAGACGGCTTAGACTCAGATGAGGCTCGCCTTTCCCCGCAGGCCGGTCGCTTAATTCGCCAGCTTCTGGATGAGGACAGCGATCCTATGCTGTCCCCTCGCTTCTATGCCTATGGACAGAGCCAGCAGTACCTGGATGATCCAGAAGTGCCTCCTTCCCCTCCCAATTCTCATTCTTTCATGAGGTGGGTTGTGATTTGCCTGTGCTGACTCTCACACCCAGGTGTAAAGTGTCAGCACAGTTGCATCAAGCAACATCTCGTTGGGTCACATACACGGTGTAGCTATGCCATGTTGGGTTTCGGTTCCTACTGACAGGAAACTGATATTTTTAGAAAAGTTCTTGGTAACTAATCATTTCTGGGTTTGTGAATTAATATCTAGGGAGTTGCTGTTGCTGAAAGAGGCTGTTACAGTATCTTTTGCTATCTGACATTACAGAGCAGCAACACAGCTTTCTCAGTTTGGTGGGATTTGCTTTTGTTTACATAAAGTTTAAGTGTCCATCTCTGCATTAAGATGTACTGTGGCTGTTTGGATAAGCTCTTCCTGCAATCTCTGCTCTTTGTAGGAGGCGGAGTTCGTCTTTGGGATCTTATGAAGATGACAGAGAGGACCTCACCCCAGCACAACTCACCCGGAGGATTCAGGGACTGAAGAAAAAGATCAGGAGATTTGAGGAAAAATTTGAAGAGGAGAGGAAATACAGAGTGAGTTTGTAGAAGTTAAGCATTTATATCGAGAGATGTGCGTTAGCAGCAAAGGACATGAGGGAAGTCTGAAAAACATACAGAGGGCTTGAAAGCTTTGACAAGAAAAGGGGGGGCGGGCAGGGAAAGCTGCTGCCCAAAAAAGGAAAATGTGCATCCATACCAAGCAAATTATCTTTCCAGGAATTATATACTGTCAGTGCAGCACAAGAGAAAGCCTAATAAACTCAGAGAATTTTGATCACTGCTTAAGACAGTGTGCCGAAAGCACACACTCAGTGTATACGAATAGCTATGTTAAACTTCTGTTTGTTTATTTATTCAAGTTCATCATATGGGAAGCCCAATTGCACATCTCATTTGCATGATGGTAATCCCAGGACACCAGTGCATTGCAGAGAGAGAGCAGCCGCCTTCATTCCTGAGCTACAAACCACAGTCAAGGGCTGCTGAGCAGTAGCAGTGTACTGTACTCTGATTATTCCTGACATGCGTTTTTTTGCATGAAATGCTTTTTAAGGAACGAAAGCTTTGCATGTGTGCATCTTTGGTGATCTAAACCACAAAGGATTGAACTCAAGGGTTCTGAACTGCAGTAGAAAAGGCTGAAAGAAATGTGCAGAGCTCACTGTAGCCTAGCACTTGGGTTATTTTGGTGTCTTTGGATGCAAGGCAGCCTTTGGTGTGGATACATGCATCCTGACACTTCTCAAACTGTTCATGCTAGGCTTCCTCTATTTTGGAGGTGCCCTCTTGTTAGGGAACAATAGGCACAAAGATTCCAATGTGCATCTGGCCTTTTGAGACACTTGTACAACTTAATGTTTGCCATCAGAAGTTCTGTGTTTTCTACATGATGCCCGCTAAGAGACAGTGTTGTGACAGGCAGAGACAATTAAAGCAAGGTCTGAAATGAGCTGGTGAGAGATATGCAGGTGCCAGTCAGAAGCCAGTGCCCATGCTCCATACCAGGTACAAATTCTACTGTACCTTTTTTTGTGACACATGCTTGTTTCAGTGAGTCTCTGTCAGTTTAACACAGATTCTGCATGACTGTTCTTTCCTCCCAGCCTTCCCACAGTGACAAAGCGGCCAACCCTGAAGTTCTCAAATGGACAAATGATTTGGCCAAATTCCGAAAGCAACTTAAAGGTGAGCAGCCACCACTGGTGCATTTTTTGGGGGGTGACTGGACACTGCCTCATTTAAGTTTTATGTTAGGCAGCGATCCTGTCACTGCCACATTTTTTAAAAAAATATTAAAATTATTCATATTTCCCCAAATGTCCCTGTTTAGAGTCAAAACTGAAGATATCAGAGGAAGACCTTGGCCCTGTTGTGCGTCAGCGGAGCAACACGCTCCCCAAGAGCTTTGGTTCTCAGCTTGAAAAGGATGATGACAAGAAGCAAGACCTGTCAGATAAATCTGCCAAGCCTGCTGTGGAAGCAACCCTTGATTCTATCCAGAAGAAACTTCAAGAAAAACGAACAGAGACAAACCGACCTGAGGATATTAAGGTACAATATAGACAGATCAGATATCGGCCTTTAAGTACAAGTATGTAACTCACAGCTTCACAGTCACTTGTGAAAGCCCTGTGGTCTTCAATGTTTTGTCACAAAGTCTACAACCTTTACTTGTGGCTCACTTGCTGTAGTTTCTTTCCCTTTCCCTTTAGTATCTATGTTTTTTTTTTCCAGAGCTTGGTTTCTACTGAATGTCGTGCAGTCTTTTTCTCATCCTTGTATAATCCAAGTAACATTTCTGAATTATTGCCCTGTGCCCTGTGCCCTGTGTTTGGCTATTTCTGTTGTTATGTCCAAAGGCTTTTGGCAAATTTGGAGCCTTGAAGTCATTCTGGACATTGAGTCATCTGTTTTCTTCTTCTAGTTCACTCCAAAGCTGAGTGTTCATCTCTCAGGGCGCTTTATCACTGCTCTTCAGAGTTTCATACTGAGGTCTGTTAGCTGCTGTAATCTCTGAGGGTTATCAGCAGGCACGTCTTTGTGTCTGATGTTGCTAGTTCCTGAGGTTTGGGCAGCCTTGTAAGTGAAGTCCTTGAGTCTGCTGACATGTAAATTGTGTAATGCTTTTGTAAGAGAGGGGCAGACAGCATTATCTTTGTTTACTAGATCTGCAGAAGAAGAAGATACACACAGTGTGTGTGTTTGGCTCTTTTCTGCCACTAGCGAGGATCCACAGCCTGGCTTTTTACAGAGGGCCTGTGATAGTATTTGCTGCTGTGATAGAGAGAGAAGGCTCGGTGTCAAGCAGTTTCAGTGGAGGAACTCTGGCAAACTTAGGGAGGTCTTCTCTAACTGCCTGCCCTTTTTTGGGCTTGGTCTCCTCAGTCTGTGCCAGAGCTTTTCACTCAATAGCAGAATTGGCAGAAAGAGGCAGTCTGACTGCACTTAATGTTCTTGGTAAAGTGTGCTTGTGGCAGTCAAAGCAAAGATGGCAAGCTTTGCAAAAGGTATTGCAGCTTGTCTAATATTTGGAGAAAAAGAAAGAACATGTGTTTTGTTGTAGAGTTTACACTTCAGATATTAACTGAAAAAGAGCCACCATCATTAAAAGTTGCACACCATTGTTTTTTCAGAGCTCACTGATGATAAATAAATGCCTCTTCTGTACATAAAATACCTTCATATGCAAAGTTTATATGGTTTTAATTTGCCTCCATTGTGCTTAAGGTGCCACTCATGTTAACAATCTCTTTGGCAATATAGCTGGGAAAAGAGGCAGAGATGAATCTTCAAAACATTAATGACAAAATGACATGACTTTGGTTAGGCCACAGATCAGTATTGTTTGAGTCCAAGGAATCTGACTTTTGTTTCTTCTTCTCTCTCTCTGCCACATTTCACAGGACATGACAAGAGATCAGATAGCAGCTGAAAAAGTGGCTCTTCAAAAAGCTTTGCTGTATTATGAAAGCATTCATGGTAGACCGGTATGTACAGCAGCATTTTTTTCAAATTACATCTTTATATGTCTTTGTCTGTGTTAAATGATCCCCCTAACACTCCTCTGTTATCACAGTCACTAGAACTTCTTGCTGTTCAAACCACACATGCATTCCCTAACACAGCTCCCTGATCCTTTGCTGTGGCTACTGAGGAGCCTCTTCTCAGCCAGGTGACATCTGCAGACAGAGCTGGGTTTGGCAGGTACCTGTAGGACCAAGCCTACAGGCTGGACGAGGCTGAACATGCATTATTTTGGTGTCACACTCACCAGAATCCACAGACATCCAGTTTGTGGCCCAGCTGACTCGCCACCTTTGCTGGGGATACAGTCTGCACAGGAATAGTTGTGTGTCGTCCCTCACGTAGCGAGGAATTTTGCCTTTTGCTAGTATTAATGGTGAGCTGGGAAGACAGGAGTGCATAGATTGCTCCTTCTCAGGGGAGCTGCAGCTTATTTGTCCCACCACTGTGCTGTTTGCACCAGCGCCTTGGTATTTGCACAATCCTCTTGTGCCAAAGGGTTTGTGAAACAGTTTGCCTCCTGTGCATCACAGCATAAGTTGAGTGGAGATTTCATTCTTCCCCTGAGAAATTGATTTTGTTTTCCATGTGCCAGTGGAAGGGAAGGGCAAGAGGTTTCTTGCACATTTGATCTTAACAAAGGAAAATTTTTTATTAAGACAGTAAATCAATTATTGTGTACCGTTGATCCCCCCCATGGCAGAAACACCATGTCTTCCAGGCCACCAAGTTGGCTTTTTATGAATCCCTTCTCCTCTTTCACTGTTGACGTTATAATTTTTGCTACCAGCTGGATAGGTAAAGTAACTTAATTTCAGAGTGATGCTAATCTCTGGAGGAGTGGTTTAGGAACTGCAAAATACTGCTTATAAGAAGTACTTGATTAGTGCAGCTAATAAGTCTGTCATTCTGCTGCTGCATGAGAGTCCTGATCTCATCCTTCCTTTTGCTCCTGAATTATTTCCTCATTTGTCTGTTGTTTTTAAAAAGTCTCACTAATTTATTTAAATGCTTTCATTAAGTACTAATATTGTACAGTCACATACAACAGCAGCTGATACCAGTGTAGTTGTATGAGAGGACATGCAGTTTTATTATTTTGTAAAATAACAAAAGGCCAGCACAAGGGAATCCACTTAACCTTCTTTGTCTTCTCCATGAGACTGAGTCAGATTTTGCTTCTTTTACAATGACATAAATCAACAGGTGGCATCTCATAAAGTGGACTCACTTAAATCTGTTTAAAAAGGGAACAAGCCCAAAGCCTAGGTGTCAGCATACCTTTTTTTTTTTTTTCCACACTCCCCTTTCTGATGCTCTATTTATACAACTGCTTTTTAATTCGTTTGTTTTAAAGTAAGCAGTCTATACCTAGCAACGTGGAACTGCATGGCAAGGAAGACTGCAGCTGATCAGCTTTTGCTGTTCCCAGCTCCTGGCACTGCAGCAGTGGAAAAGTACTGAGAGCTTGAGGAGAATGGGGATAGTTCAGCCAAGTTTTTGGGCTTTTTTTCTTCTTAAAGATGTTTAACTAAACAAGAAAAACAATGGAGCTCAGATTTATTGTGCAACTGGGTCTTTCTGCACCAGTGATAGATGAACCTGCAAAGATGGAACTGAACTATTTTCATTAAGCCAAAAAGTCCATCTCTGCACAAATTCTTGAGCTGCTCTAATAATGCAAGCAATGGTCTGTTCCTCAGCTGCTGCTTTTTTGCCATGTGGAGCATGCCCTGGAGTTGTGTCAAAGGCTCCATTATTCCAGCAGTCTTTTTACATTTTGATATTCTCCCAAAATATACTCAGGTTTTGCTGGTACTACTTATGTTTACCTAGTGGGACAGTTTGCCCATGTGCTTTTGGTTAAGTGTGCTGGTGTAAGTCTGCAGGGCTGATTCAGGACCTGAACACTTAACTTCCAATGCCTAAATTAATTCTCTTTGCTCTTCTTCCATACCAATATTCAGACACTGAAGCATGTTGTTTATTTTTTCCATTCTTCAACATACCTAAGGATTTTTTGCTCATTCCAAGGCTTATGTTTATTTTTTCTGTACAGAACAGTGCTATTTATCAACTTCGAAATGTCATTAATTGAAGGTCTGGTTCTTAGCCACAGCATAGTATTGTGGGTTTTTTTAAGTAACAGTGACTGTCTGAGCCAACAGTAGTGCTGTGCCTCCGGTTCTACTAACTGCTAACCTAGTAAAGCTAGGAATAATATATAATATATATGTAGGCTAGCCAGTTTCTCTAGCTGTATGTATCACTGATTGCAGAGAAGCTTCCAAAGTCGGAGGCAACTTGCTAGCCAGTGCAATTGAATGTAGACACATCAACATGAAACTGGGCAGAGATAGGGCTGAGTGAATTTTTTGATGCTGCTCACATCCCTCTAATCCACATGAGCCGCTTACCCAGCAAACAGCCAGCGCAAGGCTGGCGGCTGTTGGAGCCCAGTGGTACTTCGAGGCTGTGGGACAGCAGACCTGAGAGCTCAGACCACCTGTTTGCCTCTTATCAAGCTGAGGATATTTGCATTGAACCCAGAATGGAATAAAAAGGTCTTCCTCCTTCTTCCCCCCTGTTCATCTGTAGCAACATAGGAAATAGGCTTGGTTATCAGGAGGAAGATGTTACCTCCAGATTCTTAGAGTTCATCACTGCCAGTCCTGCTCCTGGCAATACTTACAGCTCTTCTGCCCCTTGCAAACCACCAGCCTCTCCTGGTCTGGAGGGAGGATGTAAAAGCTTTAGAAAGATCACTCCAGTGAGAGCCAACTGCAGATAAAATAAAAGAGTTCATTTTAAAACGTCCTCGCTGTCTCAAGCTCTCCCTTTCCTCTTATTTCTGTTGTAGAAAGGGAGACTGTACAGTTACACTGTTGGTGTTGATTTTTACATGGCAGCTGTTCAGATGCTCCGGTGACTAGCAGCAGTGAAAGGCCTTCAGGAACATAGGCATGGCATCAGAATCAGCTAAAGCTGCTCCTTTGAGGAGCAGAAAAACGATATAGTGGAAGGACAGTCACAGGATGGGGGTCAGACAGTACTGAATACAAAGATGATGATCAGGTTGGTTCTGCTGAGTATTTTGATTGTTTGTTTGTTTTCTAACCCTGCTGAAGAAGTAAAACCACACTCCTTCACAACTAGTATTTAGTTGTACAGACCTTTGCTTTCCCACACTAGCTACTGTCTGTTAGGACTTCCCTTCTCCTGGCACTGTCAGTACTACTGAGATTTTTGGGTTGGCTTGGATCTGAAAGAAAAACAGAAATGAACACTTGTAGTCTGCAACACTCTCAAACTGAGGTGGGAGCATGACATGCAGCTAGGAGTGGGATTAGGGACAGAGCAATGTAAGGGGGCTTGGGGTGGGCATCACAGCATTATTCTGTTTTCTGTAGTCCACACAGCCCTGGCACCCTCATCCCTTCTCAGCTCTGTGGTAATTCCTCCCACCAAGGTTGCTGGGAGGAAGGCTGGAGGAGAAGGTTAGGGGATTAAAAATATGAAGAACCACTGGCTTTAAAAGGGAATTAAGAGGAATAGCAAAGCTGGAAGTCAGCTTTTGTGAAATCTGTAGTTTGGCCTACCCTAGGAAAACCTCCTTTCATTGCAGTATCCCATCATGGCAGCTCTGTTCTCTTTTCCTGGGTCATAACCTCTGCCTCTGAGGTCTCAGCCACAAGAACAAGAGTGGGAAACTTCATGTTATGCCTTATAATGGTAGACATGATTATGAGCACAGACTGCTGCCTCTGTGGGTCCTTTTGTGCTGTGGACACACGATACCTAAGTTGGTTATTTAAACCACCTGGCTCATACAACCACAGTACAAGACACCCCACAGGTTGGGTGCTGCTTCATCTGGCACGTGGGGCATGAGATGCAATGACCTACGTGAGCACTTGCGTTACCAGTTTCAGGGCTAACGCTGCTGAGCTGCCACCCTCACGGAATCCCCTTCAAGTGTCCTCTGACTAACAGCCATCACAGACACGTGCATTATAGAGTAGAGCATCCACTGCGGGCTTCATGGATCTCGCTTCTTTTTCCTTTCCAGGTAACCAAAAATGAACGACAGGTGATGAAGCCATTATATGACAGGTATCGCTTGGTCAAGCAGATCCTCTCCAGAGCCAACTCCATCCCCATCATTGTGAGTAAAGCATTCCTTTGGGGGCTGTTTCTTTGGTTTTGAGCTCAGGTAACAGGAAGCACCACACTTCTGCATACAACACAATCACTAAGGCCAAGTCCCAACCTCCCTTATCTCTCAAAGAGCAAGCAAATGAGTGAATCAATGACACACTGTATACTGAGGTCAGGCAGAGCTGGTCAAGGGACTCCAGTGTCCACCCATGAGCCACGGGGCACATCTCACCTTGTGTTTTTTCTCCTCTTTCCATTGGGCTGCTGCTGTTATTTCATCATCTTGTGTTTGGCTGCAGCCTCACTTCCCTTTCCTTACCAATCCACTCTGAGCTGTAGGTCTTCCATCCTCTAGTGAGAACAGCGAGAGGCTCGTGCAGAGGCAGGATGCCTTTGGAAATCCATCTCTACATCATTAGTGGGAAATCAGGCTCCTGGAAAGCAAGCCTGGGGAGTTTGGCTGGGCTTACATTGTAGCTCTGTAGAGCAAACCAAATGGTGTGTGTGTGTCTGGGCCTTGGGCTGGGAATAATTTTCTTGCAGCCTTTACTTTGTAGTTCCTGCCCAGCTAGTATTCCAGCATCCAAGCTTTTTTGCTTAGAAGTGTTTGGCAGTGGTGTTCCTTGCTAAGCAACATCCTGAGAGAAAACAGCCCAAAGTTTAAGGGGTTTTCCAGGCATGCTTTTCTTCTTTAAGAAATAGATTTCTTCTGATGGTCCAGCGGTGAGCTGAGTGAATGTGTGGGAGAGAATGAGCTGAGAGCAGGTGGTGAAGAAAGGGGTTCATAATATAACGTGCTTGTTAACACCTGTCACAGGGTTCCCCCTCCAGCAAGCGGAGAAGCCCTTTGCTGCAGCCAATTATCGAGGGCGAAACAGCTTCCTTCTTCAAGGAGATAAAGGTGAAGACCTCCAGCTGCTAACTAATTGCTCAGTTTGCATCAATTGTCCCCTTATACCAATGAAGGAGGATGATTGACTGATTGATTGATATTTTTTTCCATCAGTGTTGATTTTTTGCAGTGTCCTCCTGAAAAATCAGTAGCTGCTTTAAGCCTCACCAGTTCTGATCAAATTCTTTCCTTGTATTCTTCCCAGTATTTCCTTGGCTTTGCATTTTTTTCCCATCCTTCTCCTTCCCCCTCCACCTGCACATAATATATTTTATTTTGCTTTAAAAAAATAATCACAATTACCTTTGTACGATGTTTTTTCCCCTGCTTTCCTCCTTTCTTTTTAACGATGCTAACTTGATTTTGCGGTTGTTTCTCTCATTCCAAAGCTCTGTGGCTTGCACACAACACCGTGGCAGGAATGAGCTCTCACAAAACTAACACTGGCAGGTGGGGCCAGCTGGGGCACTTACAGAATCCATACCTACTCCCCTTCACATGCTAATTTTATCTAGGGCTCTTTGTCACCACCTTGTGAATGGTATTTCTAACCAAGTCACATGAGGCTGGAAGTAAGAACAGCTCGAGTCTGCTAGTTAACCCTTGGTCAGATTTGGATGGCAGGATTACTGTGTTTCTTTCTCATGCTGCTGTGGGGCAGCAGTTCTTGGTGGTGGAGCCTGCTGCAATATTGGACCTTCTTCCCCTGAGCAGCAGTGAAGTCCAGCTGTTGACCAGGACATGCAGTGTGAAGCTGGGCCCTGATTTGCTTTTGTTACCCTTGCAATGTAACGGGAAAAATGCTTTTGCACATTTGGGTCACTTATCTATTATCCAGCCAGTGTTTGGTTTATGGCGTAAATACTGCAGACCTAGACATTCAAGGTGATTTGATTATCAAGCAATTAAAGTGGATTGTGTATTAATGGACTATTCGAGGCACATATTCTTTAAGTCTAGATTAAAGACTGAAGATGTTAAGCTTCCATTTGGAGGCTGGTTAGTCATCTCTGAGCTCTCACTATTTTATAGATAACTGCTGGATCAAGTCTGCAATAGTGGGTTGGTGGGGGGTATTTTTGTTTGGTTTTGGTTGTTGGGTTGTTTTGTGGTTTTGTTTTCTTTTAGTATGTTCTCCGTTTGTCACCTATGCTTGCACCCAGAGACATAACTTAGAGCTGTCGGTTATGGAGATGGCTGCTGTTGCGCCAGGGCAGCATCTCCCCAGCTCAGCTGTGTCCTGCAGGGAATACAGATCTTGAGAGGTTTCTGACTGAGGAGCAGGGTGACAGCCTTAAGCCCGTTAACGCTTAGGTTCCTGTAAACACTTAAATGGGGCCTGTGAAGCTGCATGCGACAGCTTTGCCCTGAACTACACTCAGAATGAAGCAGAGGATATTGCCACAAGGCCCCAGAACTCACCCCCTGCATAGGTCCGCTATAGGCAGAGCGCTACCTTTCTTGACAGGCCCCTGACATTGGTGGGATTTTTGATTTTGTGTTGGTTTTGGGGTTTTTTTAAGTGTTTGGGAGAGTCAGATGGAAGGTTGAAAGTGATTTGAGGTGAAGCCTTTACCAGACATTTGGGTGCAATATCTTGAATATTGCCTGTGTTGAAAAAATCATTGGGAAGCTTGCCTGCCGGGAGTGCTGATGATGGGATACGCTGGAGGTTTTACATTTGAAAATCTGGAAAATTTAAATGCTTCATGATTACCTAGAGGTCCAAGCAGGTGCATGCCAAATAGATCTAGTCAATGAAGATCATTCTGGTTCAAGGTATAAATGCCAGTGCAGGTTTAAAATAAGGTTCCCATGGGAGACTTGTTCAAAGTGGAGGCCTTGTATGGAAATGGATGTTTAAATTCTCGCTACAAATCCTTTTAATTTGCTCCTTTGTTTAAAACAGTAAAATGCTTTAAGAGGTCTCGTGACAGCCAGATGTAGCGTTTTGGCACTGAGGTCTAAACAAGTGAAATTTCTACACTTTCTTTTCCTCCCGCTGGCTTCCATCAGCAGGAGACTCGCTCCTGAGCTCGGGGCCAGAGTCGTCCTTGCTGGCTGGGCAGCTGCTGGGGCCCTGCGCTGAGGCAGGACGGGCTCATGGGCGTCTCTGAGGAGGAGATGGCTGCCAGATTTACAGATTCAAGTCAGTCCTTGCATCTGTCTTGGGGAGCAGTTTGTCACACTGCTGGTGAAAACTGTTGCTTTCCTTTCTCTCCAGAGGAGGAATCCAGAAGCAAGTTGCTCTCCCAGGAAAGGACACAGGAGCTCCTCCTTCAGTGCCAGCAAGATTCCCCTGAGACAAAGTGTGCCATTTTTACTGCTTAGATTGACTTATCAAGTCCTCCTGCATGCCAGAGCAGGAACAGCATTCTCCTGCTTCAGTCCCCATTGCCCTCCCCCGTCAGGGCAGGACAGCATGCCTGGGGACCAGTAAATGGCGCCAAGCTATGGTCCTCCCTCCCCAGCCCAGCCTGGAATTGTTTGCAGGGTTTAAAGACAGTATGTGGCTGCTGTTTCATGCCTCTTAGGAATAATTGAACTATTTATAAGGAATCACATGAAAAAAAAGTCAAGAAAGTGGCTTCTTTTGGTTCCAGTACAATATACTTTTGCATACACTTCTGTGATATTAGCCCTCAAAAAGTTTTAAAGATATGCAGGTGCTTAGATCCTTCCTGGCTAGAGTTACATAGTTGTAAAATAAATATATATATATATATATCTATCTACAGACATCCATACATATTTACGGGACTGTCCATGCTGGCATTTATTACCTTCCTCTAATGCTCATGCCTCATTCCTTAGGGATGAAAACTGCCTTCTAGAAATGTCTCTAAATAAGAGAAAACTGGGCCCTGTTCCGTGATACTCCAAATGATTTCTGGACAGTGTCACAGGACAAGCCCTTCATTTGAGAACGCTATGAATTAGCAAGTACCAAGGTGCAGCAGAGACTTTCAAATCTTGTGCCTATAAATTTTGCAAAAAATTTGAACACAATAGTTCATCAGTGTACTTTGGGGAAATAGCACTGGGTAGAATGTTTCCATTCCCATTTTTAGCATATTCCAGCTAAATGGTACAGAGCTGCTGTCAGGAAGAGGTTGGCAGTAGCAGTCCTTTTGCAGTCAATCATATTCCATATTTGGGCCATTGAAAGACTGATCTGAGCTTATAGACGTCACTGCGTGAGCATTTGAGCTCTTGAATTGGGACAATAAAGAGAGCTGTTGAGCTCCAGCTATTGAGAGAATATTTTGCATTTTAACCTGGCAATCTGTATGCTGCCAGGTGTGTTTGTAGGGAAATGCAGGGGATGGCTGGCATTCCTTAGACAGTATGCATGACTGTAACTGGTTTTATTTACATCAAAATACTTAAAACAACAGGTTGCTAAGAACCCCAGGCGTTTTTTCACTCAGTTCCGTGGCCTCAGGTCTCATTAACCAGTCACAGTTGATGGGTGGTGGTTTCTCTGACATGCTTCAGGTGTCAGGGGTCTGACTGATGGTCTTCTCATGTCCAGTGTGGCATAGCAATTGCAGTGCCTGCTCTGCCTGTCCACTTCTTCTCATACCTGTTCCACAGTGCATGTGGTGAAAGGTGGTGCCCATTGCTGAGAATGGAAGCAGTAACCTCTTCTGTTTTGGGGTGCTCTGTCCTTCTCCAGGAGGAAGAGGAGGGGTCTGAAGAGGACAGCAATGTGAAGCCAGATTTCACAATTACCATGAAAACAGATTTCAACGTGCGTAGCTTCTTGGATCAACTCGAAGATGATGCTGATGGCTTTGTTTCCCCGGTGGATGATAAGATGCCATCTAGGAGCAACCAGGATATGGGGCTTTCAAATCTCCATGAAGCATCCATGTATGTTGAATTTGCAGGCAACTTGAAAAAGTTATTTATTGCTAAGATAACACTTTATTTGTTGGAAAGTGTCTAGATTTTTTTTTTTCCATCTGTGTTCTGCACCAGAAGTTTTTGCCCTTTTTATAAAAAAATGTATTAGACCCTCATATGAAAGGGTTTGGGAAGAAACTACCTTGTCCTGATACTGATATTAGACTTCTCCATCCTTGGATTCTAGTACTAAATAGCAGCTCCACTTCACCAGTGGCAAGCTTTATTGTGAAAACAACCCTGTACTCTACAAGGTTTTTCAGGTTTTGGAGAGGTCAAGTTGAACTAGTTTTGCTGATTCTAAGCACCCGGGTCCGATGCAAACACACATATGTGGTGGCCTTAAATCATGACCCTTGTTTCTCGATCCTATGAAAGTCACCAAAAGCAGACCCATCTTCAGCAAGTAAATGTCACAGAAGTTAGTGGTCGGTTGTGAAATGCACACTTGACCTCCTTAGAGGCTTCAGCTTAAGTGTAAGACTGTTCTGCTGAACTAAATTCAAACAGCTTTTTGTTACAAGTAACAGCAGGTTGCCAGAGATACTTGCAGGAGCAGCTCCATTGCTTGGCATCCGTGCAACCATACCTTTGTAGATTTACTGTATCTTTCCTGTTATAATTGTGTACATATGTATAATCTTGTTTATATTTAAACCCCACAGCCCTGAACTGTTAGAACAGCTCCAAGAAATGAGGGAAGAGAAAAAGCGAATCAGAAAAAAATTGAGAGACTTTGAAGATAATTTTTTCCGACAAAATGGAAGGTAATAATTTCTCGGCTCTCTCTCCTTCAGCTGATTTTTAATCTGTTTGCCATCTACAAAGACCTCCAAATACGGAAAGTTACTTGAATTCACTGTTATATATTTCTTCATAATTTTTTTTCCCCACATTCATTACAGTCACCCATTAAAATAAATTACTTCCCACCCCACACCCCCAAAGAACATCAGGGACCACAGCCTCTTTGAAAACTTTCTTATGACAAGCAGTGGGAAGCAAAATTACAGATTGTGAAAATCTAGCTGCCTCTAGCACAGCTGACAGAAATGATGGAAGAGTTTCTCAGTGACAGAATGATTGGGTTTTTTCCTAGACAGGTAGGGTTTAGATTTCTGTCCTATTCCTGCTTCTCTGTGAGATATTCAGACACTATTTTAACAAGTATTTCTGCTCTAGTGTAGCTGGGTTTATCATTTTCAGAAAATGTCCCACATTAATGAGCTGATAGAATGTCTTCATCTATTTGTACTCTGAAATTATCTTGGTTTCTTTCACCAGCCATCATTCTTAGAGGTTCTTGTAAAATCACTGAGAATT
Organism: Streptopelia decaocto; assembly: GCF_964273445.1. Taxonomy (NCBI): domain Eukaryota; kingdom Metazoa; phylum Chordata; class Aves; order Columbiformes; family Columbidae; genus Streptopelia; species Streptopelia decaocto. Next base: position 30,598,491 of record NC_138658.1, read on the forward strand.
TAAAAGTTCTCAGATCTGGTCAGGTATCATCTTCCTTTTCACAGGCTGTTTTATTTTGCCGCACTGGCAATTTCAGACAAGTAGGGCATGCTTCAAAGGAGGTTTTGCATTTGAAACCAGGGGGTTGTGTTCAGCCTCAGTATGCAAACGTCCCACACTTTGTTGGAGCAGTTTGCCCCTCTGTTTTTTTAAATCTCAAAGGATAAAAGTTTTGTTTTTGTTCCCTGATGGGGAGCGTAGGTCTTGTTGGGGGATGGAGGGAGGCTGCTGAGGAATGACATCTTGTGACAGAAATCCTCATGACCTGCTTTCTCTCCCACTAGGAACGTTCAGAAAGAAGACCGCACTCCTATGGCTGAAGAATACAATGAATACAAGCAGATTAAGGCCAAGCTGAGGCTGCTGGAGGTCCTGATAAGCAAAAGAGATATGAGCTCCAAGATCATGTAAAGGAGGAGATTGTTTTTTGCCAGTAAACAAAGAGGAGGGAGCACCAAATGGACAAATGCATGAAGTGGATGCAGCAGGAGCCTGGCTGGGGAGAGCTGAGGAGCTCCCAGGGAACTGAAGGGCCATTCCCAGAGGCGGGATGGGGGAAAGGGTGACTTTCCATCACTCTCTGCACTTGCTGTTGCCCGCTCCTTCTCCAGGCCTCACGCCCAAAATGGAGTTTGCCAGCGTAGGAGACATGATGCTGCGCTCAGTGACTGCACTGAAGAGATCCGTTTTGATTTCCTTACAGATCCTGTAATATTTAGAATATCAAAGCCAGTCATGCTATTTTTTTTTTTTCCCAGGATATCATAGCAAGAGGCAAAGTAGATGAATAGTGATTAAATCATCAAATAGCTTCTACTTTAGTTGGACAGACAAGTGCCCTGGCTGATTTCATGTGAAAGCACAGGCCAGATAGCCCCAAGACTGTTCTCTTGTAGCTACAGCAGAGATTTGCTCAGACTTTTGACCCGCCTGTTTAGAGTCCAGCATTGTCTGTTGCTCTAGATAAATGGTGTAAGAACCTCCTGGTCACCACCCAGAGCTGGTTTGAGTTACAGTTTTGCCTCGGCTTGAGCTGGATTTTCTTCCCACTTTTTTGTTGACCAGTTTGATTGAAGTAGAAGAAAAGTACCTACATCTGTTTGGGATAGCAAAGAAAACGAGCTGTGCAGCAAGGTTCTTGCCAGCTTGTTCCACCTGGACGGTGATACTGTAATATTTTGACCATGTTTGGGCAACTGGGAAGAAAAGAGGTTTTAAAAGCTTTAAGTCAGAATCCCGTGGGATTTTGGTAGTTGATCACTTAAATGTCTGGTGTCAAGTATCTGGAAGTTATCTAGAAGACCCGCCCTATTAGTACATGTGCTTGATAAAACTGTAAGAATCCAAGCTGAACAGTCCATATGGGTGTCATACCCTAAATTTTGTTCTTTTATGTACACCGTTGATCAGACTACATGGGCTGCAGCAGTGACTCTGTGATGGTGGCAACGCAGGGTGGTCTTTTCTTCCTGGTGTGTCTAGGGGGTGTACCAGCGCAAGAGGATGCTGCAGGGAATAGGAAGCCCAGAGCCATGCTCTGCCTATGGAATGGACCCGTGTATTAGGTGCAGATTTTGACAATTGAACATTTTCTAATGTGTTTATGCCTGAGGGAGTTCAGGAATGCACCAAGTAGCTGAGGGCCCACAATTCTGCAGTCCTGGGGCTTGCTCTCCTGCTCCAGAGGCTGGTGTGCACCACCTCACTCTGCCCTGAGCCAGGGACCCCGATGCCCCAGGGAGAGTAGTTCTGTAGTGCTTTGTTTTGTGCTGGTCCCTGGGGTGGCTGATGTGCAGAAGCCAAATGGCCAAGACCAAATGCAGTCCAATGGCAGTCGTGGTAGCCAGGCCTCACGCTGGAGGAGGCAAGAGGATGCCCAGAACAACTTCTCCCTCTTCCTTCATTATATGGGCACATGGGCTCACAAATACTGATGTATTTGGGTTGTGGCATTTAGACTTACCCCCTTCCACTTGCTGTAGGTGCTGTGTTAATTCTTGCCAAAAACTGATGCTGAGGGTGTTCTGGTCTCTTCAGGACCTTCCACCAGTAGGTTTGCATGTGCTCATGACTAGTCGGGGTAGGTAAGATTTTTTTTTTTTTTTTTTAACCAATTGCAGAATTGCCTGTTGTATATAAAATCAGTGAAGACTGAATTTCATATTTCCAAAGAGTCCAGAGGACATGGGTGCTGACCTGGGGCTTGGCTTTTTCAGAGATGCTGTGTTGCAGTCACTTGAGAGATGTGAGGCTCTGCCTCTGCAAAACTGATCCTGTGGGTGCATTGACTGGGCTAATAAATGGGCTCAAAAAACTGCTTTTGAAGAAGTTTGGCTGGAAGGGAGGCCTGACCAGGGTAAACCCCCTGGCTGAGCATAGGGCAGCTTGGAAATCAGAGCTGTGCCTTTGTCCTTAGGCCTGCTCTTACGGGCTCTGCCTCTCAGAGTCCATAGTCAGCTCCCCCCTCAGTTATTTTAGGTATGAGAGCTGAGCCAAACTGGCTGCTCTGGCTCGATTTGGTATTGCTTGGGCCGAGTTCAGCAAAGCAAAAGCACGTGTGGTGAGCATGTGCTGCAAGCTGCTCTGCCTTTGGGATTTTTGAATTACAATGCACTAAAGCTTGGGCACCTTGCTGAATCTGGGTCTGGGCATCGTTCTATGGATGAGAGAAGCAGTTTCTGCCCTTTTTTCATAGTCAGACTTTTTTCCAGTGGGCCAAGGCTTCCCAGGAGTATGTTTTCTCTACTTATTTTTAAAAGTCTGTTTGCACTGTGTACTGACAAATCACCATTTTTGCCCCTGACAAATCTTGATAAATGATATGTAGGGAACAGTCCATTTTATTTTTAACTGCTGACATTGTAGCATTTTCTGATGCTTAGTGTACCGCTGTTTACATGGTATATTGCTAGAATTTCAGATAGATAGTTTATATGAAATATAAATACAATTATGCACTTTAGAGAGTTTATATTTTTGAACTTTGAAAGCTAAAAGTAACAAAACCTGTTAACTGAGATTGTACATTAAAAGAGAAAAAAAAAATACACCTAGCCATCTCTCTTTTTAAACTGTTCAAGTCTTTCTTTGGGAAAAAAACAAAAAAAAACAACAAAAAAAAAACCACACAACCCCCCCCGCTCCCACCACAAACATCTGCCTAGTTGCAAAGGGCGCTGCTAGGAAAGATCAGTGTGGAGAAGAAGTGAAATTTAAAATTCTGGTCCAGGAAAGACACATATAAATGCTCAGCTTTCTGTCCTGGGTGTCCAGATGCTGTGACCCACCCCCCTCTCCCAAACCTGCACAAGAGGAGGGTGCCAAGACCTGAGCACTAAAATGTGTTTCCCAGAGATTATTTGATTTCCCACTAACCACAAATAGCCAAAAATGGTGTTTGCACTCCTCTATGTCAATCCAAGCAACTTCTGTGCATTTTGTTTGATGATTTGTCTATGGCAACATTATTGACTAGAGAACATTAAATACCAGACTCTGTTTTTCAAAGGTGTGAAGTACTGTACAAAGATCTACTTTATGTGATATAAATAAGCTGTTAGTATAAGACGTGTTTCCTTGTCACTAGAATAAACTGTCTGCTGGAGGATGGCAGTATGGTCTGTTGGGTGTCCTCTACACTGGTGCCATTTCAGACACATATCTGTGTTACCACATTGTGGTATACAAATCATGGGAGTTTGTTTAAATTATTACGACAATGAACAGGTTATGGACAAAATAAGATTGCAAGAGTTAAGATAGACAAAATACTTGTCATTCTTACGAGTTGCATTTGGTTTTATTCTGTTTACTCCTGAGTAAACAGTCAAATAATGAATGTTCATGTTAAAGGCAGTGAAATTAAAGCATCTTTTAATCATTTTGCTGAGACATCAGTTGTTATTCCTGGTATGTCCAAGTTTCAGATGGTAAGTGCTGCAGCCTGAGGTGCTGCCTTAGTTGTCTTCTAGACGTTTGCAAACTGATGATTCATCAGTGTCTAAAACAAGCTGCTGAGGCCAGAGCCAGACCATAGCCTGCAACTGTCCCCACAGTTCCCAGAGGCAAAGCTGACCCTGTTTGTGTTATCCTTGTGACGAGTGGCCCTTGCTGGCAGGTGGCAATGGTGCAGAAGCTCAGATCCCAGAGCCTGGGCACCCAGTGTGGGTTTTGTCATATGTGAGACCAGCTGGGGCTTGGTCTGTGTGCAGGGTGCAGAATTGTACTTCAGCTTGTTCTTTAGCTTCACTATTTCAGTGTCTCATTTCCTAGGGAAACGGATCCAAGGACTTTAGGCTGTTGGGGACAGAATTTGGGTCCAAGCTTGTTTCTCCAATCCAAGGCCTGGAGGGGACTTTGCCTGCTCATGTGCAGATGGAGAAGCTAATATTGCATTTGAAAACTGTAACAAGTAATGCATTCATGGACCTTCTAGTGTGGGATAACTCAGTGGAAATGGTGGCTTACTTGCTTCCAGTCTCTGGCTACTGCCATATTCCTGAAGAATGAAAAGATGGTTATCCCAGTGGGTGCACTTACAAAAGGCCTGGTTTGGCAGAGGACACCAATTCCAGCAAATGTTATAGAAAGTGCTGTTAGCATTGGGAGCATCAGCAGAACCAGAGCAAAACGTGGGACATGTGCCTGTTGTGTGCCTGCTGGGCTGGTTCACAGTCGTGCACTGGGAAGTTATATTGTGCATTTGCCCCTGGGAAACAGCCCAGCAGTTCCCGTGCAGGGACTGTGCCAGAGCCTGAGCCTGTAGCTGCTGGAGGTAAAGCCATGTCCTTACTGACCACAGCAGGAGGACAACCCTTGGCAGGAGGCACATACTTGGTACAAGCACCAGCACTTGCCAGGGCTCAGCTCTTCCAAATCCTTTGTCGTGCATTTTGTGGTATTGGTCTGACTGCAAAATGTCTAGAGAAAAATTTCTCCATACCTCTGAATCACCTAAATCCACATCTCACTCCTGGAAGAGTAGCTGCTTCTCTTATGTGCTGCCTCTGTGGTCCCTGCTTAGGAGCAGACGAGATATTAATGCTCAATTTTATAACATTCTGGTAAACAGGATGTGTGGGGGTTCAGGGGCAGAAGAGATCTGTTTCTAGGGGGGATTTCCCCTGCCTGGAGCAGCCCCTCCTTGGCCTCCCGACATAAAGGCAGCCACTCACTCTGAATTAAACATCAAATTTATTGCATAATACTGTACTATGTACACACACATTGAAAATAAACATTTGCTATAACTGTATATTTGTCTTCAATGCTGCATTAGAAAGAGGCTGAAGGGCTCTCAGTGTAGCCCACGGCTCGTCTTAAAAAAAAAAAAAAAACCCAGAAGCCTAAAACCTTTTGTTACGAGGTGCGAAGTTCAATACTGTATATTGAACATGGTGCATAAATACTATGTCATAAGAACAAGTCAGTGTCAAAACCACCCAAGGCTTAAAATGAGATTTACATCAAGACCTGAAAAATCAGGGGGAATCATTTGGGTTAAAGAAGATAAAGGCTCTCCAGTCTCACAGGACAGATTTAGGTAATGACTTTGCCTGCTCAAGTCCTAAGGTACATTTCCAGTCTAATTCATACAGATGGTCCTTTAGGCCCCCCCAACAAAACAGCTGTCAAGTGAAAGGGCCCCTCTAGAACAGCCCAATAATGCAACCCTAACTGCAAAAATAAAAGCAATCTCCAAATCGAGGGTTATCACTCAAATGTGGATCCCATGCTTATTTCTTTTCTCTGACCTGATGAGACTGGAGAGCTCGTACACACCTGACACCCTCACACACCCCACACACACCAGGTGGTGGTAACAGCAGCCACCTCACCTTCCATTGGAATAACAGGTCTGTTCGGATGGAAAAACAGGGCTCAGCAAAGCCCATGCATCTAACTTGTAGACTTGTCAAGACAGAAACACGAGAGAGATGGAACTTGAGCAACCCGTTATTACAGGCAGGGTTTGTCTTTCCATAAGCCTGGATACAAATCCCACTCCAGCAGAGTCTGGGGCTTCTTTAAGAAGCCACTGCTTGGAAACAGTATGAGACAAGTGAGGAACAACAAGCCAACTCCCCAAAACCATCATATACTCCATGAGACAACCTGGTGCAAAAAGAGATTGTACCACCACTAGTACACCACCCTGGGGGTCACAAATGACATCCAAGCCCAGTACCATCCCCCAAGGACCAAAGGGCAGAGGGGATATTTCCACTCAAAGCAAGCAAGAACCAGCTTGCATTTAAAAAGGGTGGGGGGAAATCACAGCTGCTCAAAAAGGAGATCACTATTTGATCCTTGATTTCCACCATAGCCTAAACGCAAGGAACATCAAAATATTTAAAATGGATTAAAAGGAGAGGTAAGTGTGTGTAAGGGCAATAAAAGCAAACTACAAAGAATTGCCAGAAGGGCAGTGATGTCGAGTTGGAGGGGAAAGAGCAAAAATACCCACTGAACTGATTCTGTTCAGTAGACAAAATTCAAAGCAATAGCCACTCCCTGCTGAAGCCCCACAAAATGCTGGCAGCATCAGGCTGAGACTGCATCATCTCAATCTATTATGATTAATAATTATATTTTCCCAAAAAAATGTTCTGATCCATTCCCTTACAAAAATAAAGCCAAGCTCATCCTTTTCTTCCTCCATTCCCAAAGTGCCTGTGCCTGTCCCACACTGGTCAAGCTAAGCTGAAGCCCTCATAGTGATCAATGGCCTGCACCAGCCGAGCGCTGAGGATCTCCTTGCTGCTGTACTTGGGCAGGTCCAGCAGGTTGTAGCAGGTGTGTGCCACGGGCAGGTACTGCTCCCCGCTGGCAGTGGACTGGATGACAATGCGCAGGCTGGACATGCCGTAGATGGGGATGCGGTCGCTGCCCGTCAGAAACACTGGAGACGAGAAGAGGGGAGGGAAGGTTGGACAGTTGGGGCACCTCAAGGAAAACGCTATCCCCACCCACATAGCAGAACCCTGCCTGGAGGGGCCAAAATGCTGACTGAACTTGGTGCAGGGCATGGCTGGCCGCATAGAGCTGCAGGAGAGCAGAGGCAGCAGCAGGGCCACAGCTGGGTATACAGGTGAGTAAATAAAGCACCCTGTGCCCCCCTGTCCCTTAAAAGCTCCCTCTTACACCCGGGCAGAATAACAATCAGTAAAACCATGTTGTCTGATGTGAGAGGCAGAGGGGTCCCTGCCACCCCTGCCAGGGACAGCACCTCGGTGCCAGGACCAGGGCTGGTTCCTCCTTGCCGCTCCCCATCACACACACGCTCCCCCCTGAGCATCACCTTTGTGCACTGTCCCTGCCACGGCAGTTTGGGGAGAGCTCGCGTTACCCACAAAAGCTGCTGCTGTGAACCAGGACTCCTGGGACCCTCTCTACATGGCTGCTAACCTCAGCATGCAAGTTTTTGCCATGTCATTTTTTCCCAACTCAAACATGCAAGACAACTAGCAGACTGCTTGTTTCTCTTGGGGGGAGGGGGAAAAAAATCTCACATAAAACCTTTATCTTTCCAGCAGCCACAGAATCAGAGTGACTGATGTTGAAGGGACTTCTGGAGGTCCATCTGGGCCACCCTCCCTGCCCAGGATGGTGTCAGGCTTTGAGTATCTCCAAGGAAGGAGACCCCACAACCTCCCTGGGAAGCCTGTGCCAGTGCTCCATCACCCTCACAAAGTGTTTCCTGATGTTCAAAAGGAACCACCTGTGTTCCAGTGTGTGCTCATCACCTCCTGTCCTGTAACTGGGCACCACTGAAAACATCCTGGCTCCATCCTCTTTGCACCCTCCATTCAAGTCTTTATATACCTTGAAGTCCCCTGTGACCCTTCTCTCCTCCAGGCTGAACAGTCCCAGCTCTCAAAGCCTTTCCTCACAGGAGAGATGTTCCAGTCCCCCAGTCATCTTACCAGCCCTTCACTGGTCTCTCTCCAGCATGTCCATGTCTCTCTTGTACACTGGAGAGTCCAGAACTGGTCACAGCACTCCAGGTAGAGGCAAAGATCACCTCCCTCCACCTGCTGGCAACACCCCTTGTAATGAAGCCCAGGACACCATTCACCTTCTTTGCAGCAGGGGCACATTGTTCACTCATGGCCAACCTGGTGTCCACCAGGTCTCCCAAGGCAAAAAAAGTTGCTGGCTGTAGCAGCAAACTCAAGAGTCACTGGCCCTTAAAACCATGTATTTTTCCTCATCTCCCCTGCTGTCTCCAAATACAGGTAGAAATGAACACACCAAAAAAAAAACCACACATGTGAGAGAGGGAGAAAGCAAATGATCTGACAAGCAGATAACTCAGAAGATGGCCATTCATGCTGTATCATCTTCTAGCACTTAATGCACTGTGCCACAGCCCTGGAGCCCTGCACACACTCCCACCTCAGGCTTCAGTTTGAGGAGATACTGCACCACTGCAAGATACTTACAGAGAAATTTTTTCTTCTTTTCCAAGGGAAATGCATGAAACGTTTCCCAAAACATTCTCACAGTTGGGTGTGTTGCAGTGTAGTCTCCCTTATACACAGCACTCTATTAAAAACCAAAAAGGCAAATAATTTAATCTGGCACGAGAAAGCAAAGACTAAGCAGAACCCAGACCTGATCTCTTCTGGTATCTGACATCAGATCGATGTCTGACAGTTACAAAATGGAGCACAGGATGGGCCATGGGCAATAGCATGGCTCAAAGACCCAGCAAAGGGTTCTCCCAGCAATATGTGGAAGGCAGGCATCAGGCTGCTACCTACTCAGCTAATGACAAATGTCATGAGAAATCCTGGAGGACCTGTTCACAGGCTGGACTCCTGAACAGGATCATGTGTTCTGCACTGCAAAGCTACCTTCAGTGCTGAGGTTGAGACAGCAAGGAACTTGCTGACCTACACATTCTGAGAGGATACAATTCATACTGTGTGTCTAGACGCCTCTTTGAAGCCTTGGCTGTGTACTTTTTGCTCTTGTGCAGAAGAGTGAGTTTTACTGTAGGTGAAGACCCTGACTTTGTCTCTTCAGTCTTAGGTTTCATCCCTAAAAACAACAGATGAAGTCCTTCTCCTGTGTCCTTTCTCATCCTGAATTTCCTCTTTGAGCTTTATTAGCAGCAGGACAGCCCAGTAAGAAACTTTTCATGTGAATAACATCAAGGTGTACAAGGAGCATAAAAAAAAAAAAAAAAAAAGACATCTGTGGCTCATAACATCTCATGTCCAAGGCTACTGCCCACCTCACGCAACTGCGTAAACCTGGTACTTGTGGAAAAAAAAAAAAAAAAAAATGACAAAAGTGAAGCGTTACCTCCTCCAGTTCCTCCCAGTTGTAGTTACTGTTTCCAACTATCATGGCCCTGAGCTCCGTGGGTTGGAAGAGTTCCAGGACCTTCCCACCACACACCTTCAGGAAACCAGTGGAAAAGGCTGTGTACCACTCATGGATGGAGAGGTTGAAGATGTAATTTACGTAGGCTTCAACAAATTCTTTCCTAGTACATCAAGAGAGCAGGCAAAGGAAAGCACTTTTAATCAAATGCCTGAGCAGCGGCACAGCTAAGTTTTCCCATTTCTGCCTGTAAAATGTCTTGCAAACATCAGTCTCCAACAGGTTCAACCCACTGCCCTCCACTCACTGAGCTGAGTCACTGCAACATGGACAAAGCGTTAGGCAGCAAGTACCACCATGTGTCTGCTCATTTGGCAGTGTCAGCATGGGAGGTCCCCCAGCAGCCCAGGCTCTACACTACCAAGAAACCCACCCAGTGGCTTTGCATCCAGTCGCCCACAGGTAGAAGTGGGAGCCAGGGGGACAGCAGGTGCTGGGGAGGTACCAGGAACAGAGCCCTCTTCCCTGTGGAACCTGTGGCCTGCACAGAGGTTGTGTTAAGCAAATGTCAAGATTCAGTCACCAGAGGAGCACATCCAGTCCCTGGCCCAGCTCCTACAACCCTATGTTTGAGAAGCCCAGGAAATCACCTATGGCTCTTCTCAGCCCGCTTGGTGTTGAGGGAACCAAATCAGATCATGTCCCAAAAACTACCACTTCCAAAACCCAGAGCCTCATAGAGGCCCCAACTGGGTACCCTGGGAATTTTCATAGGCTGCTGCTGACTCAGTACCCAATAAGTCTTGCCAGGGGTTCAGCACCTTCAAAGCCGAAGCTGTAGCCTAGAGGCAGACTGAGAAAACCCTGCTCTGAGAGCTCTTGATCTGAAACTGCATGGCCAGTTCCCTCTCTCCTGGCCACAAAGAGAAAGCAACCAAAAGAAATCAAGAAACACTCTTCACTACAGAGAAAGAAAACAGTCTTAGGAAACCTTCTCTTCAGCCTTCATGCTCTGGTTAAATAAATGCAGGACTTGTGCATTTGGAGTACGGCGCAAAGAGAATGACTCCTCTCAGAATTACAACCCTGTTTAGCTTCAAGGGTTCCCAAGAACAGCATGAAAATAAAAATGCCATTCTGTAGTTATTGGCAAGAAACTTGTGGCAGGCCCTGGCCAAACCCTGGATTTTGTTAGGAGGTTAAACACCTTTATTCTACTCTCTTTCCTATTCTCAAAGCACCATGATATGAATACACCACCAGAATTTTATTTGTGCAATGACTTAAAAATATTTCCCCTGACTTTTTAAATTTTTTGTTAAGCACCCGACAATGCCAATGGGGCAAACTGGCTCACAAAACTATTCTCTGTGGGTGGAGGTGTTACTTTTGCCTGACATTCGAGAGCAGCTCACAACTGCACTCAGAGGATAAGCAGATCAGGGAACACCACAGAATCCTTATCTCAATTTGTAGCTGAGGAGGTCATAACTAAAATAAGTATTTTGACCTTTTGGTGGAGGAATTCTCAATGCATATGCTATGTAAGAGCAGTGAGGGATGAGTGAGAAAGTAAAAAAGAAAAGAAAAATAAGGAAGCAGACTGACAAATATGAAAACTTGGAATAAGAAATCATATACCAAAGGGGGAGTTATTTTCCAGCGCATTTGTTTTATTGTCTTTTTCCTGATAGTCACCTGAGCATTAGGGTAATCCAAGCTGATTAAGCACTTAACTATTGCTTAATACATCTCTGGCTGTTACGGTCATGAACCCTTTATCAGGAACATGTCATGTTGTGACACCCAATATGAACTCCAAAGGAGAAAGGGAAAAGGCAAGGCATTTCCTACTTGGAATTTTTCAGTCAAAGCAAACCTGTGCATTCTTCAGTTCCCGGTGAACTTTCCTCAAGCAGGAAGGGCAGTGCCCCAAGACATGCACACAGCAAACTATTCAGACCAGGAGGGCAGCAAATTGGTCCCTGGCCTCTAAACGTAGGGGTACAGGAAGTCATTAAGCACTGTAAGGTGGACAAATTGACAGCCATGTCTAGACTTGGATTTAGAGGTTAGCTCAAGTTCAAAACTCTGGTCAAGATGAAGCAATTGCATTGTGGAATGTGTTAAGCCAGTGGAGGCACACACTAGCCTTTCTCCTTAAGGATTTTCTTCTCTTGTTGCCTATTCTGACTTAATAAACAGTTGCAGAAGCTAACTTGGGTGCTCTTCCCAAACATCCACACAGCTAGAAGCTTTTCCTCCCCCTAAGCCAGTATGGCATAGAGTAGAAAAATGGCTGTTTTTCTTTTGAGTGTATATGCCCTGCCTAAAAACCTAAAGGTGGCATTTCCACCTTCACTTCACTGTCACTAGTGTATATTAAGCTCTCGTCTATTTACCTGAACCACACCTTCTCTTTGCAGGGAGACAGACCTACACTGCTCAATCTCCACGTGGGTTTTGCACGGAAGCAGCTATTTAGCTGTAAAACAGCACCCTTTTAGGCAGCAGTAAAGTAGATAAGAAGGTAATACAGACAAAGCTTTTGTTACAGCAATGGCTTTAGACACAATCAGAACCCTCTTAAATAATCAGATTAATAGGAAATGACTTCAACTCCAAGCTTGCCATCTCTTCAGCAATCCCAGCACAAGCCCCTCACCATGCTGCTGACTAGTCACTGGATCACACTGTTTTGCCAGCAGAGAAAGAATTTGAATGCTGCTTCAAGTAACAAAGGCATTTGTAGAAATCCAATTACAGGATTATGAAAAGAAAATAGCTTAGCAGTTGGGAAAAAAAAGGGGGGAAATGGTAGCTGTGCTGCTAATAACTCTCAGGTGTTCAGTCAAACAGAAAGGAATCTATGTGCAGTAGGGCTCCAGAATTAATAGTATAAACAAGTTTGTCAGGCTCGGTTTTGTTGGTCACGTACAGTTCCTCTCCCAGCCACCAGGAAGATTAACATTCAAGGGCCAAAATCATGTTGCAATCTCTATTTACCATGAGAAAACTTTCAAGGGTCTACATGAAGGCCTTTTATAGGGAAGATGTCAATCCAAAAGTGTGTGGGACATTTTCCAAGCATCAGTGAAAAGATGAAAATTCACTTTTCCTTCAAGTGCCACTAGCATTCAGTAACTTCTGAACAATTCATCTTAGAACTTGGTCATAGTGGCTTCTAACTCTCTCTCACATCTCACCTCAGCCAAATTTTCTGTGGCATTACACCCAACTTCACCACAAGTCCATCCCCAATACGCTCCACTTACCTATTGTCCTTATGCACCAGAATTTTATCTCCATCTTCAATTAGGTTCTTCTGCTCTGTCACACCATAGCTTTCCCTGCAGATCTATACAAAACCAGAAAATTAATTTTACCAGAAGTACTTCTCAGGCCATATGCCTGCAAAAAGACACAAGGTTCTGTTTCACAGTTGATGACTGGCATGTGAAGGGTAGGCCGGAGAAAAGGGTACACAGAGAACATTTTTTCTCTGTTCCAAATGCCCTACATGCTTCACCACCTTCCATCATTTACATATGCTGTAGGATGGCTATTAAGTCTAAACGCAGACTCAGGAAGGAAAAAAGTATTTATTTTCAATAAAATTCCTGTGCAAAAAAGCAAGAGATTGATAACTAAAAAACTGTATTTAACTAAGCCCACATGTTCTGGCAACAAAAAGGACTCCTTGGTTTTTTATAACAAAAGCTCAGTAGGTTAAATTCATCTACTCACACTGCAAAATGGCACAATCACAGACAGCTTCATGCTTTTGCACAGCCTAGCGTGGCATCAGTACAAACATACAAAATTGGTCATATGGGGAAAATGCAAAAGGGTCAATTTTCAAGTTGCCCTACAAAAAAAAGGCTCAGATTTTGACATGCAAAACAAGCGATTAATTCCAAGGTTTCAGATATTAGTTATTTTTCATTTCAAAGTTTTATCGGATGTATCTGTATGTCTCTATATATTATGCAGTATATAGTGCAAGAAAGAGTAAGAACACTATTTTGTGTGAAAAGAGAATCTGGAAAAAATCTCTCCTGTCACTTCAAAGGTTTTTTTGGTTTTTTGTTGTTGTTGTTGTTGTTCTTTGTTTGGTTGGTTGGTTTTTTTTACACAATCTGCATTACCATCATTATCGCCTCACTACCTCATCCTGAACTGCAGCTCTGACCTGCATGGGACAAGGTCAGATCCAGATCTGACTCACTCCAGGGGAAAGTTTGATCTAAGAGACTTTAAGTGTTCCCATTTATGGACCTAGGAAATGGACAAACCTCTCCTAGCTTGGCAAGGATTTTCTTGATAGTGTGTAGTAGTGTTTCCTGGTACCTTGGTTTTACCCCAGGCAGGCCCTAGACAGAGAGTCAAGAACCAAGATCAAGCTCAAGATGAACCCATCACTCACAACCTCTCAGAGCACCAGGACTTTACAGCAAAGACATCAAAACATGGAAGCCCTTACTCTGCCTGAGTCAGAGAAAAACATAGCTTGGAGAATAACAATGTCATATCTCTTTGTGAGGGTCTAAACGTTTTCTAAGAAAGTCTGACCAAGAACACTCACTATAAATTTTTAAATTAAAATTATTAATATTATGACAATAAGGAAAATCATATATTGTGTTAGCATTTCAAGAATTGACCTATAGATGTCAAAGCCTAACTTACATTTTCAAGGAGGACTTAGGAATTTACTTCTCATTGTCTAGTGTGAGAAGTTGGCCACTGGCATTTAAGTCACACGCCACAGTGACAACAAGGCTATTTTGAAAACCACTCTGCTTCATCTACTTACTGGCTCAGTTTTCATGACCACGTACAAAAGAAGAGAGTTGACAGCAAATAATTTTAACATTTTAGCATTTAACATTAACATGGGATATGTGCTACAGGCATAGCTTGGAATAAACCATAATACACATGAATAAGTAGAGGGGCTTCAAATGTACCATAAAATCACAGAGATTATATGTTAAAGGTGTCTTACTGTAAAATTCAAGCAGAATGTTTCTTCTACATCTTCCCCAGCGTAATCCAAAAGTTGCTGCAGACTCCTACATAACAGGTAGGAAAAGAAAAGAGAAAAAAAAAATATCAGCGATTCAAAAAGCCATACAGCTAACAGGGAAAAGAAAATCAGCAAAAGTAAAGAGAATCATACATCTGTGTAGTAGGATTGCAAGAGAGAATCTGAGTCACCTGAAGGGGTAAGAAAGAAATACACCCCAAATAAAGAGATGATTTCTTAGAGGCACAATTGGTCAATATAGTCCATGCCTAGCTACTATATGGATCCCCTTCAATGATTCTGGCATTAGAATCAAATTACATTTAGTTCTCAGATATTTATGCCATCACCACACAAAGGTCTGAAGGAGTAGAAGAAGAGGGGATTATATCTGTATCCCCATCATGTAGAAAATAATCTTCTCCTATGCCTCAAAATCCTGCTGCTGTCTTCCTGACATTTTACCTCATTATTGTTAAATACAGCTGTACCTCTGTGCAGATAAATGAGATGGCACCTCCAAAGAAAAAAGAAGACAGCAGTCACACAGTTGGATCTTAACATCTCAGTGTCTGAGGGAGCCAATATCCCCATGCAATTAGGCAGACAAGATTCAATACACCATTTAGAAAAAGTGCATCTTTCACCCTATTCAACTCCCTTCTTTCTGGCATGGGAGCAGGTCAGAATTACTCTGGTTCAGGGATGGGACACTTCAGATCCTACGGGCAGTTCCCATCCTGCACTACATCATGAGACACACAGCAGATCTGCTTGCTAAGCCTGGCTTGGGGGAAAGGTTGAGGCTAGGATCTGGGATCATGCACGCAATCACATAGTAGAGGAACAGGCTCCCCAGCCCTGTTTTCAAAGAAGTGTGGTAGTTATCTTTTGGCTGTGTGGATATCTGGTTTCTGTGGGTACAGAGGTTAGAGCCTAACCAGATGGACTTGACAGCCTGTGGGAGAGAAGTCTTACGTCACCAGCTTATGTACTTTCCTAGGATCACAGCCTCCCAAATTAATCAGTCACTCAAAAGGATCAGAAGATGGTTTACCCAGTTTGGCATTTCTTGTTCTCAGGTGGATGGTCTCCCTTCCCAGAAAGGCTGCAAATCTCTTTTTTCATACCTTCCTTCCGTGGGTGATAGCTCCTTCAAATCCTCTAGGCAGGGCTTCACATTCAAGAGTTTTTTGTACAGAGCCAAGGGAAAGTGAAGGTCTACCACGGTGAAATTGTATATTGCAAGACCACATACGATGCCAATCAAGTGAAACCAGTTGTGTTCTACAAAACACTGCAAAAACCACACCGAGAAATCCTGGTGAGACACAATGTCAACAGTGCTTTCCTCCATGCACTAAGCAGCCAGACCATGCTTTTCCAACAGGGACAAAATCAGAGAGTTCCCAGAAGGTCCCAGTTTGGCTGTAAATTCCTTGCTGGAGTGTGGCACAGAAATGAAGATTCAGAAACCAAGCACTATTACTTTTGTAAGCCATTATTAGCTGTGGAAACAGCAACAGCTGCTTTCCACCTTACCTGCTTTTTACGTCTTTTCTACACACCTCTGCATCTAGACATTAACAAAGCTTTGGTGTTTGCTATGTACTGCAAGCAGACGTTCTAACAATTCTCCCCCTATGACCCACCTTGTTTTCTATTAAAAACTTATGCATAACCACAGTGCCACCCAGGCAAACATACCAACAGAGGTGTTGGTACACTGGCCTTCATTCCTTCACATATTTACTCTCACATTGGTATATCAGTCACAGACTGGCTGCCTGTATTTGTTAAATGTTGTAAATATGTGACTATTGTATTTTCAGTACTTACACTGTCATTACTTTTAGTGTCAAAAGGCTTGTTTTTATAGTATTAACATGAGCAGTAACTGCTCCATAATACTGTTTACCAAGTTAAAAGCTGCCATGTAATTTACTTCCTTGTAAAATGTGATTAATAAATTAAAAGAACATCCACCAGGGTAGTTACACCTTAAGGGAAGACTGACAACATCATTTTCCATCTTGCCAGCTAAGTGGGTGAAGAAAAAAGGACCTAAACTATCACCTGCAGCATCATATCATCTGACAGGTACAGAACTTGGACACCCTTCCAAAACCAACTAATTTTCACTACAAACCATGTTTCTTGACATTTAAGGGCTTCCTCACGTAAGGCATTAACAAGTTTAGACCCTGAAGGTGATAGTGATGCGCAACTAAGTGGATTGGTTGCAATTACGTGAACAGTAAGGGAAGCACAGAAGCCATTATGATCTTAACTTCTAGTTCTAAAAGCATGATTATCACATTCATGATAAACAGAGTTCTATTAACTGTCATCTGACACTTACTATGAGTTTTATTATGGGATAAGAATAAAGAGAGAGAGCCAACCCTTTAACAGAGACAATCATCACAGTTCTACTAAAGCTAATGGATCTATACCAATTTCCACTGACTGAAAACAGAGCTCACTTTCTACTGTGGGTGGAAAATGAGGGGAAGATTATTTCTTTCCCATAGTTTGCCACTAAATTTCTTGCCATTTAAATGCAGTATATTATTTCGACCTGTGTGTATAAATGGCAAGGGCTTACCGTGTCTGAAAACCACAGGAGGTTTGACTCTGGGTAGTAAGTGAACATGCCATAGATGGGGTTGAGGAGTTCTTTTAATAACAGGAGGAAAAACTCCTTCGTCACTCCTCCAGCATCAACAGCTTCCTCACCATCAAAGATGACCTGTAGAAAAAGCAGGTCAGTAACAGGGATGCTGACCTGAGACTGAGTGAATCAGACATCCTTCTAATAGAGAGCCACAAAAAGCAATTTGTCTAACATACCCAAACCCATCACAACCCATGAGCCTGGTCCAGTGCTCTGCTTGCAGGAAGGGAAAGAGAACAGGGGATGGCAAATCACATATTGTGAAAATGTTATGCAAATCATAAATAACCACCTGTCCACCCAACAACAGAAGCAGCAACACGAAAGCAGCTGCTGAATTTTGTAGCAACCTCTCAAGAGTTCCAACACGTTCTATTGTAAGTGGCCTGTTCCCACAAAAGAGCAAAACAGAGTCTGAATAATATCATATAAATGTTTCCTCCCTCACCCCTTACACAGTAGACACACCAGGAAAAGACAGTAAACCCCCTCCTTGCCTTCTTGTAAACTGTTCACTGCCAAAACACTCTGGGAGTTGGGGAGGAGAAAGACTCAACCCCAGCACTGATTAGATCAAGTGTCCCTGTGTGCTACACCTTTGGAGAAACCACTGTACAGTACACTGGTGAGGTGGTATCGTGAAGGGCTAAAAGGCTGCAGAAATGTCAGCTGGATGAGAAGGTGCTAAAGGCACAGGGAAAACTTACTTTAAGAGGCTTTTTCAAATCAATGTCTGAATGGATGCTCAGCTCCCTTAAAGCATCACCGACTAAGTTGCTCCTGCGAACATGAAGTACCAGGAAAGGGCTTCTGGCCAGCAGAGGCTCCAGGGTGAGAAGCATGAAGACATTCTGCAAATTTGCACCATTTATTGCAACCTACAAATAAGAAAGAGGCGAAAACCAGCTGCTGCTCAGCTCCCTTCTTCCTATGGAAGGTAGATAGTTAAAAACTATGTGCCTGGTGTTCCTTTTTTCCTTACTCTTTTAGTTTGGTTCCCCCAGGGTACAAGGATTACATGCATGTGTTGCCTAGTTGCCCCCTTCCCCACTTTCCACACCAACACCTTTTGAGTCCACTGATCGATTCACCAAATTTGAGCAGAGACACCAAATTCCTGAACACTTTTGACATCAGCCAGGTGCGTGGGAAGGACACTTTATTCGTGCTCTTATTGAGGCAAGAAACTCAGTATGAACACAACCCTCGTAAGAGTCAGAGTCCAAGAGGGAAAGCAGGGTTACTAACATACCAAACAAAAAGCCAATTGACAACCACACCTTGCAAGGCACCAAAGAACCCATCGCATACAATTCAAAGCTCCCATCTACATGGATTTTCTGGCATTGGGTAAGGCACAAAGTCCAGTCAAAGCTTTGATCATGCATAGTATTTTTATTCTCACGCATCATCCATAGCAAATACACATTTGTAAATTCAGTTTAACAGTCAGTTGAACCCTAAAACAGAAATCCACTGGAAACCAGGCTTTCACCTTCCAACACCCACAGAAGTACTGGTTTCTTTGGCCTCTAATTGATTGTCTTCATAAAGATTCTATCTCTCAAGACCACAAAGCCTTTACCAGCCTGCTCTCCTGCCAAGATAAGGCAGATACGCTCCTCAAAACAGTGCACTGCTCACAAAATGGGCTGCTAAAAATACACACAAGAGGGTGACAAAATGAAAGCAGAAGGTGACTGTAGCTTCTGAGGGCAGGTCAAGTCGTCTTTGCCTTGCTGCAGGCTGTGTGTTCAAACAGCCACAGAAAAGCTAAAAGATGGATATTACATGGAACTGGCACCATGGCCACAAGTAACTGGTGACAGTTTTCCACTCTGAAGGAACCTTGACACTCAAGGGTCTGACTTTTTATCCTTGCACTATCATAAATACACAATCACTCCTTCCCCAGATAGTTTAAATTTCCACAGCATGCACATCTGGCAGTTCTGATGTTACCAAACATCAAGCACTGCCTCTGCAATATCCAGGACAAATAGGCTCTCCAGCTACTCTGCTCCCCTGTATCATGGAAATAATAAAATGCTGCACACACTAACTCCCAGTGAACTCCTCTCCTTGCAGGCACCAATGCAAAAGGCAGGAAAAAAAGACATGGGGCAGGAAAATTGGGAGAGAGAAGGATTACCTGCATCTGTAGTTCTGCATCTGTCTGTAACATCTTGGTCTTAGCCTGAGCATCAAAGATGAAAGGATAAGAACAGAGTGTCACAGCATCCTGCAAAAAAAAGCAGGTAAATTTGTCCCTGTTTACAGCTTCCATAGCCTTTCTTTAAATTAGAGTAATGAAAAACTGTTTTCTTACCTGCATGATAGATGGTCTTACTTTCTGTGAAGGAAAAGGAGAAATATGAAAATCTTCTACTCTTTTGATTTTGTGTCTTTTTTTTTTTCTTTTTTTTGATGGACTAGTTAAAAGATGACCCAAATAAAATTTTTCTCCTTTGGGACCAACCACCCAGTTTTTTTTCCTCTTAAAGAAAAGCACAGGAACTTCCTTCTCAAGAAAATGCACAAGTCTAATTCAAAACTTGCACATCAAACATTACTACGAGGACTAACCGGCACAGAAGCCTGTGTTAGTCTGCCATAGGTGAAGCTTACTCTTAAGAAGAACACCAAAAAAAAAAAAAACACACCCCCAAGGCAGGGACTGTATGAAACAGGAGAGAAGTAAGGCCACAACATGACTCCTGCAATGCAAATTACTCAGCTCACTAGACATATCAATACATTTAAACTATCACAGTTACATAAACTTGAGCCAGTATTTTGTTGTCCTGCTCACTAAAAGCAAGCACAAAACAGCACTATTTAAATGACGGAAAGTGGGGGATGGGGGACACAGCATGCACAACATTTAGAAAGTCCATAAAAACACACACAAAAATTAAAGCTACAGTCAGGTTTTGCTCTTGCAGCGTCCCTTGGCAGATTTTTGTGTGTGTGTGTTTCCTCACATTTGGGATTCCTTTCCTTGTTATAATTAAACTATCTCACTGATTTCCTAAACAGCATCTTCCAGTCGTCAGTTTAGTTCTCCTTTCTTACAGATTTGGAAAGTGAGGCATAAAATAGGTGAAGGGTCTTACCCAAGATCACCCAGCAGGTTACTGGAAGAGCCAGGAACAGAACCCACATCTTGAGTCTTGGTTCAGTCCCCTAGCCAGAATGCTACACGGCCTTCTCTTACAGAACAACCTTTTAAGATCACTGGCTACATTATTCACAATACCTGCCTAAACAGCAGAAGTAAAGGGTAAAAATTATAGTTTTAGAATACAGGATTTTGCTCCTGAGGTCTCAATTACATTAAAAGGATGAATTAATCCCTTGTGCAAGGACTGAATGAGATTCACATGAATAATCACAGAGATGGTTGCAAGTGTTAGTTAAATATTGTTAGCTCCAGCTCTTCTGACAGCCTAATTTTAAGTCAAATTTATCAAGCCACTGTGTACCCAAATCTGAGAGACTGGACATGTAGATGCTCCTATACAGAATACATTTCAGTGTCATTAAGGATATTAAAAATCTCTACAACCAGAGAGACAAACATGGACAGCTATTTCATGAATATACATAAAACCTCTTACCATTCCAGCCTGATGTAAGAACCACATGAGATAATCTTCCTGAATGTCCACCAAGCTGGAAATCTCAGGGATATAAAACTTATCATATTCTACGTGTTTAACCTTCTGATTTACCTAGCAAAAAAAAGAGATTTTTTAAAAATACAGATATATTCAACCTTTTTCTTAGAACAGGCAGGTTTGTTTTCATAAAAATCAGTTATAGCAGCTTCCAACAACAGGCCCCAGAAAGTCTCGCAAAAAACACAGTCACTTATATTTTAGTATGAACCAAGAAGAATCAAGATAAACTTCTTTCTGACTTCTTTTAGTTCCCCCTCCTCCTCACCCAGACTGACTAGCACCAGCGCAGTGAAAACAGAAAACATGAGACAGGTATTTGTGATGCCACAGTGCACACAGCCAGCCTGGTGGCTCAGCAGCATTCTTTAGGGTAAATTTTTCCTAGATTTTGAGATGGGACTAAGCACCTTGAATTCAGGAAAACCACTAACATCTTCCCCATGTGGTGTCTTGGTTGACAGTGACACAGCTCACAAATCAGTGCTGTGATCATCACTGTCACTTGGCAAAAGGCAGCCAAGACTGAACCATCTTGAGCCAACACACACCCAGGCTTCCCCCTTACTTTGTGGAGCTTCTCCAGAAGTTTGAGAGCAGCTGTAATGTAGCTACTGAACAGGACTGGGATCAACAGTGTCTTTCTTCCACTGAGGAGGTAAACCACTGCGCCTTTGTAGAGGTCCACTAGCCTGAGGAAATATCTTGGGGACACTTGAGACCACCAGTTATCTGGAAAGCAGAGGAACACCTATATAAATCCTGAATTAAATGCCAGAGTAACGCCTAAATACGGAGTTACAGCTGAAAAGAAGGGAACACGCCTAAAGATTGTTTCAAAAAACTTCCCTACTTCTCTCCTAACTGTAGCAACAGGAGAGTGTGCAAAGAGTCAGCTAGATACCAGAAAATTAAAAGCTCTTCCCTTTCCACTCATACAACCACCCCAGTCATTACCCAGTCCCAATCCCTGATCAGTGTGAGAGCCCCAGTTCAAGGTTTTTCAACCTTGAATTCAAGATACTGTTTCAACTAACTTGTATTCAAGATGCCATAATCTTGCGGGTAAACCATTGTCTCTCATGAGTGATAAAAGAGCAGTTGCCTGGGCAATTCTCTGTAGTACCATATACTTTTCTAGCAGGTGTCAGAACCTGGCACATCTGCACAAAAGGTCTGAACTCCCCCTCTTTAGAAAGGCTGATTTATTTGTTGCCAAAGACAGGTAACCCTTACCTCTCCTCTGAAGGGACCCTGACTATTAGCTTCTTTGTTAGAACCAAGCCACCTGCAAAGCAGAAGGTGGAGCCTGGGAAACCATCATGTCAGCTGTTAGAAACAAACACCAATTTATCCTCTCAGGAGTCATCACAACAATAGATTCTGGCAGGTAAAAGTATAAGAACTCTTTACATTTCTGTATGCTAACAACCACAGTGGACTACGTACTCTGAGTAGAGGAGGAAACTTTGTTCCAAAGCCTCTTTGAACAGAAAAAGTAAATCACTGAACTTCAAAATAAATTGTACCAGAGCAACGCTCCTGGACATGTGAATGCATTACATAGCATTTTACATGGTAATATGAGATTTATTATAAGATAATCTTAAGAAACAGAGTAAGATAACAAGTAATAGTAACAATAACAATAGTAACAATCATTAAGCAGTGTATGTTCCGCTTAGCTTAAAATAAGCTCACAGGAAATAATATTAGCAGCAATTAGCATATTCAGAAGTGGGAAAAGAGGTAGGGTGTTCAGCTTGGTCATAGACCAGCCAATAGATTTTTCTGCACCTTATACAGGACAAAGTAACTTTACATTATATTTAGTATATTATTGTATTTACCTTATACAGAAAGGATATTCTAATGTGCAAAATATCTGATTAAATTTAAGAGCATAAGACAGTTTAATCTTCATTATATACAAAATCTATGTTCAAATAGAGACACGCAAATTTATCTGGAAATGACTCTGAATGCAGGTAAACTGGATAAGGTAAATTAGATTAACCTCCCTAGTAAAACATCTTTGAAATATTTTACTTCTAGCTTAAAACAATCCTTAACCTAAATTTTCTCTCTCATATATTATCCACACCGCCATAAATGTTGTATGTTTTATATTGTTGTAACTAACTTCCCATATCTCACCTATACAGTTCATGTTTAAAATTCAAATTTTATATTCATAATTATTTAGGGTTTTAAGGGGAGGATTCCTTGAATCAGCTTGGTTCCCAGATGCTTTTTAGAGGCGACTGCTTCATAACACTATATCACAAATAATACCCAATTATCACTGCAGCCATTTCAACAGAACAAAAGAATTAAACACAAAAACATGACTGAAAAACCTAAAGGCACCACTTTGTGTCCCAGCTGGATACTGAGAGCAACGTGCATCTTAAATGCCAGCCTCTTACCAAGAACTTTGCTGGGGTTGGTATCTAGGCGAAGAATTGCCATTGCTAGAGGGAGTGTTAATGTGATATAATACTTGGAGTCTTGGAAGGGTGGGAATTCAGGGAGAATCAGGTAGATCCTCATCGCCTCGACATCTGGTGGTGAGCTGGACAGCTGAGGAATCAAAAAACTTTCAAAGCTCTTCAGTATCTAGGGGAAAACAAGGCAAAAGAAGGCATTTTATCCCAGGCGATAGAGCACCTGCAATGTAGATGATGTGCAAGAACTGATGAAATGGAACATACTCAGAATGGGTGGACTTAACAGCTTTTGCTCACGACCTCTTAAAAACACTCCATAGGACAGAACTAAATTCTGATTTTTCCAAAATGCACAAACATTTGGATAGGTTTTTCCAGGGCTGGCTAAATGTTAGTTAACCCTCCTTGTTAAGGTCACACCCTTGGTTTAAAAGTCAAACACAGAGGAAAACAAAAGGTGTAA
This sequence comes from Streptopelia decaocto, assembly GCF_964273445.1. NCBI lineage: Eukaryota > Metazoa > Chordata > Aves > Columbiformes > Columbidae > Streptopelia > Streptopelia decaocto. The sequence continues at coordinate 30,622,162 of NC_138658.1, forward strand.
AAACTATGGCTAAAAAATTGCATCAGGAACATAAACAGTTTTATCCCACAGCTCTGCACTCATGAAATAAATCCTTTGAGTTGGAATATATTATACAACCATAAAATGCTCAACTCCTAACAGGCAATAAATAAGCACATAGTCATTATTTACAAATATAATACACACAGAATTAAATTTGGCAGCCATTTCAAGTATTAAATGCCATGAGAAATATTTAAAAAAACAAGTCTTAGAGACACATTTTGAGAAGGTAAAATTCAGCTCAGGTCAATGGAGAAGTATCCACTGATATCATAAAGGACCTGGCCTGCATACCTGCAATGCAACCGTTCTCCAAAAAAGCTGCTGTTACTTGCACGTTACAGAGGGACAAAGCCTTTATTTCCCTTCTGAACACCCAAAACCCCAGAAGTGCAATACCTGGTCTAGGAGAACGGAGTGCTGAGAGTTCATCAGCTTCTCAAACAGCACTCTGGTGGAGTTCAGATCAATCCCTGGGATCTTCGGACTGGTTTTAAAATGTTCATCGATTCTTTAAAAAAAAAAAATCCAGACAGACAGGCATAAGTTTAAGGAAGAGACACCATCACCTGCATATTGGCATGGCCTGTGAGTAAGCAATGGAGAAACAACCTCTGAGGAATTAATTAGACTAAGCAGAAGTTGGAATCTTCTTGCTAAAGACAAGATGGGCCACTCTCCTTTCTGAACTCCTCTGGGCGTAGGTTAGGATTGGGATTCTTGCAGAGAAACACTTTATCGAAGTCTTTGTTTTCCCCAAGAATCCTTCACTGACCTAAAACCCTGCCTAGGTAGGCCAAACTGCTTTAAAAACTATAAAATACATACCTATCATATGTATTAGGATGCTCTGTGGTGTCTTCATGTACACTGGTTTTTACAGCAAAATCTGTTTAATCACACTCAGTAAGAAAGGGAAGGGTGATGCATAAGAAGACATTGACTGCTATACAAGGGAACATCAAGTAAGGGTTTTTGAAAGAAAACAGGGGAAGATATTCCGAGTAGCTTTTTGGCAATTACACTCTCAAATTTTCTAAAACGAAACAACAACCACAATCAAAAGCCCACACAGCTGAGAACAGGCTTCACGTGTCTTTAGTTGTAACAAAGATGTGCTGTCCTTTCTGCTGTGCTTGAAAGGCTGTAATTTACTCAGGCAACCTGTGTAAGGGGGATGATAAAGGCAAGCCTGAGGAGGACAACAGCCTAACAGCCACACCTAGCAACACTCAGTGTCCAGTCCAGCAGGTAAGTCACCCAGCTCGGTGTCTAGAGCATGATCAGCATCTCTGGCAGAGGCCGTCACCACGATTATCTGCAGCAGAGCTGCCCACAAAACCTTGCAGTTGCTAGTAAGAAAAAGGTCACTGACACCATCCCATCCACCTCAAGGATTTCCCAAGTCTGTCACTACTCACCCGAGACTGTGCTGTACTAGACACTCTGAAGGAAAACGCAGCTATTAGAGATGAGATGGCATTTGTCAGTTTGGTGGTGTGGCTACAACAACACGAGAAGCTACATGCAGCCTGCTGTAGCAGAATGGCTATTTCCATCACAGCACAGGCACCGAGCCAGAAATAGCTCCTCAATCATGCTGCATTACAGAGCGCTACAGGCTGTGATGTGCAGAACCAGTACTGGAGCGTGCCCAATCACACAGCCATGGAAAAGCTGCTTTTCCATCTAAGCCTGTGTACCACAATACTGTATTGTAAACAGGACCATATGGCATTAGGATACTGGAGGGATATTTCTATCAAGTGCACTGTGATGTAAGGCTTCAAGTATAAAGGTACATGGTTAAATACACCCTCACATCACTGTACTGTGGCATCAAATTTCATCATTCATTTGTTCAAAGATCTTCTGTAAAAGTTAAGTCCTGCACTAGCCAAGACATCACTAAAGTGGAAGGAGAACTGCATTGGGGTGATAAAGTCATAAACTCCACTCAACTCCACATTCAAAGGAGAAGTGGGACTATTCACAGTGACTCAACAATTTGGATACCTCAACAAGTGTTTTAAGCCAACATGACACAACTCTCCTGATGCAGTAACACACTGCCTTGTCATAACCCTACCAGAGAAGAAACCATCGCACAGGCAGAGAAACACAATAATAATCATTAAATTGTTTTCTTTTTCAAGTTGCTCTTGGAAAATATTACTCACGGTAACTAAGCTTTTCTTCACCTAGTTACAGGTCGTTTACTCACTACATCATCATAAAAAATTTCTCCTCCTCCTCACCTTATGCTGTTACCTCCCCAACATTCACAGACATAGCCAACACAATCCTTCCCAATCCACAGCCTTTGACTCAGCTATGCATATTACATCCTTGTCACCACCTATTGTTAGTTACACCTATTTGAAATTCCAGCTTTTCTAAGCAGGAGCACAAAACTTTCCACAACTGATGTCATCTAAAAGGAAAGTGCTCCCATGTTGCCCCAGATGTATCTTTCAAGAGCAGCCTGTGTTGAAGTACACCTTCACAAACACCAGCCCCCATGAGCCAGCTCAGCTGGGTAAGAAACTATTCAGATACCCGGCATCACTCATTTCCCTTAATGTTGTATTCCTATCCTTCTCTTCTAAAGATGTTGATATTCATTTCATAAGGAAAAATAACACTTGTGACAATTCCAAGGAATGCAGCACCACTTACAGTACACTCACCATGCACTTTCTTAGACCATTCACCTTCTTTACCCAGCTCTGAACACCCACCTCTTCACCTCTGCCCCTGTCTCCTGTCTGATCAGAAAAATCAAATCCCACTGCAGCAGTGAGTGAAGTAAAGGGATTCCAGCCTGCCTCAATGGAAAGCCACACTTCTGTAAGTTTGCCACTTACTTCTTCTCCAAGAAGCTCCCATTCCAGCAAGCAGCTGAGGACAGGATCTGAACAACATTACTGTTTGCAGCAAGAAGACAAAAGAAAACAGAGAGAGTGGTAATGAACATATGTCCCAGCAAATCTCTTCAGCTCTCTTAACTTTCTTCTATGGGAAACAATGTCAGGATCACCCCTTCAGAGGAGCACAAGGTAAGTGGTTCATTCAGGATCGCTCTCTTTGAAAGGAGGGTTGTTAGCAGTGACTCCTTTCCGCCTATTCTGCCCTTCTCATGGCACACAGGGGAAGGAATTTAATCAGTCTGTTCACAAGTTCTTAATGCTTTTCATGAACTCTAAGCACACACTGAAGGACAACTTTAAAATCTGTTTCCCACCCACCATTTGCAATGTTCTGAGGCAGCTTTAAATTCTTCTGGTTTTGCTCAGAAGTGCTAACCTGGAAGCCTTGTGACTGACAACTGTCCTCCCCTTGTATACAACCAAGAACCACACTTGAAAAGGCTGCTAAATTTCAAGTGAAAGCATGGCACGGAAGCCAACAAAATTATTTAAATAAAACTTTCAACAAAAGGCTTGTCCAGTGCCACAATACCTACTTGAAAGAATTAGAACTGTTCTTTTCTAAAAGCTTTTGCCTCCAGACATCTATAGTTTCATCATTTATTAAAGAGGTGTAACGTGTTTCATTTATGGTCCGGAAATCATCAGCAGGCAAGGAATTCTGTGAGAAGATACAGATTTCAGCAAAGACAAGGCTTGTAAAACAATTTCTTCTAATTCATAATTTCTGTTTTCTATATATAACTGATAGCTTCCTTAATGTAGCCTCTGAACAGGTTTGGCTAAGAAGCTGTGGCATTACTAATAAGTCCAAAAGGAAAGGCATGGAAAGGTATGAAAGAGGAACAAGATCATCATCAAATACATTTTTAAAAAGAGGAAAAAAAATTCCTTAAGTGTGCCAAAGCCTTATTAAATACAGCCATACATATATAACTACAGGCTTAGTACATTTATTCTAGACCTATTTCCAGGCCTCAAATGTGTATGTCAAAGAAATAAGAAGACAGAAGCAGAAAAACCAATTCAGCATTCAGCCCTCCATCCAGCATGTCTTGACAGAACACCAGTGTTTGCAGTCCACAGCCCTACACCCTAATCACATGGACCTGTGTCTCAGGAGGAAAGCAGCCCCTCATTTCCAGTCTGCAAGGGAGACTGGACTCACCTCCCTGATGATCAAACTGAAAGCAGTGTCTTCCCAATGACACGCTTCTAAAGGAAGGCAACTTTCAGCCACTCCTAAGAAGTAAAACCCTATAACAACTGTCATCGCTTGTAAGGTTTTTAAGGCAGAACAGACTCCAAAGCAACAGTTCGCTTTTGGGAGACATGACCAAACCCAAATGATGCATTGTGAAGGCTGGGACAGGGCAGCAGACTCAAAAAGATAATTTATTTTACCTCATATTTGGAGCAAAGCACAAATGTTTGGTCTCCTCCAGAGAAGATATGTTTAACAATGTGATATTTACAGGCATCTGTTGAAGAATGAGACACAGTTGTGTTAGAGGCTGATGAATGCAAGTTCCTGCTGTGCCTCTTCCCCACATTTGCACTGCCTGTCTCTCAGGATTTACACTACAACGAGCGCCCATGTTCCTTGAAGCGCAGGCTAAAATCAGTTGGAACTCAAGCACTGTAGCACCTTCTTGAGAGATACACCAGGCCTGGCAGGAGGGGAAAGTTGTAATTTTTAAACTGCAATGGGAGTTTTAAAGAGAAACCAAAGCCCTCAGAAATCAGCATTAGTACAATTTCATGAAGCCTCAAGACCGCCCAATGTTGAGCTCTGCCATGAAAAGCAAAAGGGAGAGGCTTGTCCAGTGCCACGATACCTAACAGAGGGAGCATGAGGTCACCCAGTCATTTCCACAGGACAGGAGCATGGGTTTTCTTTTGCTGTTTCAAGAACTTCCACAGAACAATATCAAGATGTCTTCAGAGAGCCACAGGTGAAACGAAATTATTTATGTCCATTTGTGGAAAGTGAGGCATAAAAGAGGTGAAGGGTCTTACCCAAGATCACCCAGCAGGTTACTGGAAGAGCCAGGAACAAACCCCACATCTTGAGTCTTGATTCAGTCCCCTAGCCAGAATGCTACACGGCCTTCTCTTACAGAACAACCTTTTAAGATCACTGGCTACATTATTCACAATACCTGCCTAAACAGCAGAAGTAAAGGGTAAAAATTATAGTTTTAGAATACGGGATTTTGCTCCTGAGGTCTCAATTACATTAAAAGGATGAATTAATCCCTTGTGCAAGGACTGAATGAGATTCACATGAATAATCACAGAGATGGTTGCAAGTGTTAGTTAAATATTGTTAGCTCCAGCTCTTCTGACAGCCTAATTTTAAGTCAAATTTATCAAGCCACTGTGTACTCCAAATTGCACACAGTACATACCAGGTTTCCCTGAGAGTTGCCCATTGTGAGCTGCCCAGTGACCCTTGACAGGAGAGGGACACTTAACATTGCATGTGTGCCCCGTTCCCAGCTGGCCTCTCGTTCCACAGCCAAATGCATAGATCATTCCTGAAGAAGGCACAAAGGCTAAAGTGTGATGTCTGTAACAGAGATGGGTACAAAATTTGCGCCTTATTTAACAAATGAGAGGAAAAAAAAAAACCACACCAAAAAAACAAATGCAGCCTAAAATTCATTCTCCATTCCCCTAGGCTAGAAGCTGGTACAAAGCAGCATCTTTAACTTAGCACCAATGCTCTGTTTTTGCCACCTGATGGCACCAGTTTATGGGATGGAGCTCTTTAGGTGGAAGTGACAAAGAGCAACATGTGCCAGCATGTGGCTGGTATCAGGCTCACAGATGGAATTAGCTTAGTCATTTGCTAAGCCTGTACATATCAAAAGGCAACAACACAGCACCAGTGTTACTAACCCTCTTGTCATGAAAGAGGCTGGAAACTTGCAGCCAAAGGGGCTGCTGCTTTAAAGTCTTGTTGAATTATTAAGATGGAGAGACATCTTTTACCAGGTTACAGTAAAAGGAACAATCCCAATTAAAAACCAACCTTCTTTAGAGGGTCTGAAAATTCTCACAGGAAGTAAAATTTAAATCAACATAATTCTAACACATAGGATACAGAAGCAAGACTATTCTCCCTATTTGCAAAGACTCAGTGTCAGCATTCACCTCCACCAAAGAAAATTTCTGACTGCACACAAGACTCACCTGCCACAAGCAATCTGGGATACTTCGCTGCCCATCAGTTCAAGAACTCTTCGGGGGTTCACTTCATCATTCATGGAGTCATGTCCCAGTTGCCCACAGGAACCTGCACCGAACGTGAACACCCCTCCACTCTGTTAGCAAACCAAACAGCATATTCTCCATTTAGGGACCCGTAACCCAGCAGCATCTCTCTGACTGCAGTTTCAGTATGAGCCCAAGCTTAGGCAGAGATTGCTGGGGATTTCCAAAGGATTCAGAAAAGAAACTTGGATTCTGCTAATGCAGCTTCCAACAAGCTACTTTGCCACCCATCACAGACAAACAAAATTATCTTTAGGCATGTCTACATTAGGTAAGCTTCTCCCCACTATCACCAGATGAGTCCAAGATCCCTGCAGATTTAAGTATGGCTGAACAGCACCCATTTCCACAATACTTTACACCCATCTCTGTCAGCAGCTGATCAGAAAGACTGCAACCTTTTTCTTTGAATAAAAACTGCTACAGAACTAATCTTCTACAACAGCATTCTTCCTACAGGAATCCCAAAGCCAGCTGTTTAATTAATTTTACAGTGGTGTACACTGAGCCACCAGAAAAGGAAGTAACACATGGGAAGTGCCAGAGGCAAGAACTGAGTAACGGTCTTCCAAATCCTAGCCCTGTCCACTAAACTATACTCCACCATGGAACAGAAGGTTTGGAAATGAAAACCTCTTGTAAATTCTGTGAGTGACTGCTAATGTTTCAGTTAAAAACCCATTTTGACTTGCATTTTATTCTGATGTATAGTATCATTCTCTTTTCATCTTCCAACAAAATGCTATTTTCACCCCTTTGGATGTATGTTTGTTCATTTTTTTACTCAAAGCTAATTTCTTTGAGCAATTCACCTGAGTTTTATTGTCAAAACCAGCAACAGATCATGCTGGCAATGAATCTCAGAATAAATTAGAAGATGACTACACTTTCCATTTAGTTTCTTTTACTGGGGTCAGATGGAATACGGTAATTCAACCTGTTCTTCTCTATTGTTACCCAGGAAACTAATGTGAAACCATCAGGCAGGCAAGGCAGCAGCCAGGGTTCCCAGGTTGGCATCTTTACCTTTGTCAGAACAGCTGTGTGTTCCTCTCCACAGCTGATGTAAACAACCTTCTGAGACCGCAACAGCTTCACATGACAAGGGGATTCTCGGTCTGCATTGAAGACAAAATAAAGGAGCTCTTTCATTAACACAAACCTAAATGTCTGAGAAAACCACTGACAAGTCTGATTTTCAGATGTGTTCTACATGTGCAATGGAAGCTTCAACAACTGGGGGGAAAAAAACCCACATCTTTGAGTACTTCACTGCTGCGTTGCCCCTCCGATTCTTAAAAGCTTTGTCCTGACTCAAAAAAAATCATCCAGAGCAAGAATGCAAATATTGAGAATCTTGTATCAAATCAACATGCACTTGCAGCTTAGGAGGTATGATGAGTGCAGCCTAGCTACACCTACCTTCAGCCTCATGTTCCATTCCAGACTCCACACTGATGACTGCAAACATTTGTTTCCAAAATCTTGCTTAGACCTTTTCCACACAGAACAATCCTGACACATGGCAGACACCAGCACAACACATGACAAGGTGAATCCCAAGGTGTATTTAAATGCCTATCCTTCCTTCTGTTGTCATCCTTTAAGAAGAAGATCCTCCTACTTTCAAAGGCTAATCTCTGCCAACTGTCAAATGATGGCTTTTCTCCTTTGCTCTGACATTCTCACTATTAGAAGTGGGTATCCTGAGAATGAACAGACTAAGCACGTGTGGGGAAAGGCAAGGAGGATTATAAACACACTCAATTTACCTGCAGCTGAGGTGTACAAAAACACCTATCATATTAAGAAATGGATATTAGAAAAAAAAATTCTTCATGGAAAGGGCTGTCTAACATCGGAACAGGCTGCCCAGGGCAGCGGTGGAGTCATCATCCCTGGAGAAATTTAAAAGGCGCACAGACAAGTTTCTTAGGGACATGGTTCAGTGCCAGAGTTAGGTTATGGTCGGACTTGATGATCTTAAGGGTCTCTTTCATTCAAAATGATTCTATGATTCTATACTACTTGTTGTTTAGTCTTGTATGTCAGACAAGCAGAACACCTGTGTTCAGACAACACAGGTCTGTGAGAGGCTCAGAGGCACCTTATCAAACATGTTTGACATTCTTGCCCTGCTGTCGTAAAGATCAAAGTACAGGGGTAAACTACACCTGTGCGAATCCCTGAAATACAGGCAAAACCAGCAGGTTCAATGATCCTTTAGCAAGGACCCAGCTCCATGGTGCTGGTGTGCCTCTGCTCAGGTGCTGCTTCAGGGATTCCCCAGCTGATGAGGTAAATTTACTCTTTGCATTTCATCTGTGGTTTTGTGGTTGTTCCTGCATCCCACCTGTGCTAGCTCACACAGTGAGGTTAGCTTTTACTTTATTTTTATGTCAGTAAAACATGTAAGTGTTTCAAGGAGCTGTAGGCACCCTGAAACAGATATTAAGGGAAGCATCAGCTTACTTCATGTCAACAAAAAAAATCAGGTTCCTACCTATGGAAGTTGTCCATTTTTTAAGATTCTCACCCCAGGATTTGACAGGGTTTTTTTTTTCTGGGTAGTGAAAGAAAAATAGCCACATTTTCCTAGATTTAGAAATGAGAGCAGATTTTTTCATTTAGTTTGTTCTATATTTTAGCAGTCTGATCTTTATTTTGACAGCAATGACATTTCTTATCTCTACAGCATAATTTTTTAAATAACAGCGCTGCAGACTACTCATGTTTGTACACTTTGCTGTTTATGTATAATTTACACTGTCTTACCATGATTCACTTACCAGAAATATCATGTATTTAGTACGGTGCTATGTATTCAGAGGTAAGCAGAATATGATCTCTGGCCAACACAGCCCCACAAACAGATGTCCCTTAAATGTTCATTTAAGATTACCTCCATGTCAAAGTAAGCCTCTCATATATAAACTGCGGCTCTTGAAACTACAAGCTTTATTTGCCAGTCTACATAGAAATAACATGGCTGCTCTTATACTAGATCAACTCTAACTTACATACAGTACAAGAGAATAGACCTGCAGCATTTTTGAGAGAACGCAAGATATGTTGCAAGTCTTACAATTGGGTTTCATATCCTAAATGCATAAAGCAAGTTGAAATTATGCATACAACATTTGAGTCTCCTTTGCAAAATTACAAGTTATTTTTGAGTAATTGCTTTAAATACACTCCAGTTGGTAGGGTGGGTTGTGAAAACGCATCATTCCATTATAGGTAAGCTCTTCTTTTGCAACATACAGTGTTTATATACTACCACATTATGCAACCTAACATTTACAAATATATACACTTCGTGTACTCACCCATGCAAAATAAATTATCCATGCATGCTAGGTATCACATCCACACTTAGTAACTTGCCTAGATATTTAAAGCTACTCAGCAACTATGAAGAAAATGATAAAGAGGTTGATTTGAAGCTCCAAAGAAAATCTTTCACTCACTCGCTTTTGCAAAAAGTTAATAACAAGCAGGGGAGATCTGGGCTTTTCAGACCAGTGGTAATGTCACACCCACTCTTTGGCCTCACAGAACCATAGAATCATTTAGGTTGGAAAAGACCTTTTTACAAACCTATCTTCAAGCCTGTTGATGGCTAGGCTTCACTGAACATGGCCACCCAAAAAAAAACCCGACACCGTTGGCCCTCTGTGCCTGGAAAACTGTGCAACCAATAAAGTAAACAACATTTTACAATACTGAGATACTCCATGTTGCCATCATTTTGTAGCATACAGTTGCTCACCAGTCATAAACACACTGGCAAACAAGGGGATGGGTTCAACCTGCTGTTCTGCAGGAAGGGCCTTTGCTCCACATCAACTTCAAACAAAATATGGACAAAGCATTTTTGAGAAGAGGAAAAAAAGAATATGAGTACTTCCTTCAATGCCTGCATATTAACACTCAGGTTTGCAAGATCCTTCTTTTCGACCTTCCTCACTTCTACTAATATCCACAAGAAGAAAAAAAAAAGTGTTTCTATTCTTACTAAGTATGAAAATCATGTCTCAGAGACAGGAGGAGCAGCTCCTCCCAAGAGCAGCTGCTGCAGGTTACATATCCGCTCAGAAAAAATACACTGTCAATGTGAAAAGAGACACTAGGCCAAAAAAGCCCATCCTTCTTACACCTAGGGGCATAACTTTAATACCTCGTTCATCACTTAGTCCCAGCTGTCCTGAGCTGTTCTTCCCCCAGCCAAACACAGCTCCTGAGAGAGAGAGGGCAAAACTGTGGGCTCCGCCTGCAGCAACCTGAGCCAAAGGGATCCCATCAAGAGACTTGACACGTTGTGGACTGGCTTGGGAGGGACATTCTTTACCCAAGCCTAGCTGACCATAGCTGTTCTGCCCCCATGTGAAGAACTGGCCATCTGAAACAAAACAAAACAAAAAAAAGAGAATGTCAAGTAAAAGCTGGTCAACAGAAAAGTAAGCTTGTCAAAATGAACAAGAACCAGTACTGGGGGCTTCACTCTCACTTGGGCCTTATGATGGAAAAAAATCAAGAAGGACATTCTTTGTCAAAATAAAACTACAGTCTGAAGCCACCAGGTAAATAAACAGACATGCAACTAAGTGCAAAATACAACATAAGACTGCTTTAACTCAAACAAAAAACCTTCCACATGTTACAGAAGAGTAGTAGCCAAGGATAATTTCAGCACAAAAAAAACTAATTACACACATTTTTCTACATCGAGATAGAAAGTTTTTAAGTATTCCTGCCATCATTTACCAGTGAGACAATGGGTGGCCTGTGCGTAACATCTTTCTTGACAGTATTGGCAAGGCTCTTCCTCAATATTCATGATAACTGATCCATTTTTAGCCTCCCATTTGGCCTGAAAGCAGTTGGGACAGGGAGGTCCCTGGTTTTTATGCAGAAATATGCAATCTTGGATAATGTGCAAAATAACAGCACAAATATTGGTAATAAATTATGCATGTTACAGTACCTGCTGCCAAAGCCAGGCAATGCCAATTTCCACAGGAAACCTGCAGTATTGTCTGTTGGTTCAATTTCTTTATCAACCTAAAGAAGACAACTTTGTTAGAATATGTATCCACACATAGAGTATCACCTTAGGTCAAAATTATGATTTCCATTCAAATATTAGTTATATATGCACATATACCCTATGGTTTTGAGACTGAGGAATGGAGTCTTGAAGGTAACACAGATCCATACATAACAGATGCAAATCTGTTGAGACCTTCAGACACTTTAATACTAACTGCAACTATATGTACTGCTATAACACTAAATCCGGCCATCTGAAAATGGTTAAAATAGCTGCTTCTTGGTGTGTCTCTCACTACTCTTTTTCAGACATCAACATTTTTAATGCTGTCAGGGACCAAGCGGTTCCTATGAGTTACAGCACTTAAACCTCTTCAGTGCTTTGTACAGAGAATAGTATGTCAAAGGTTCAAGTTATTTCACAAAAATATTATTAAAATGGGACTATCACAGTGGCATGTGACCCTGTCTTTCTGTTACATCAGAGCCACCTGTAAGTTAAGGACTGTCTTCCCACAGAGCCCTTCAGCTCAAACATTAATGTTTTGTGACTGAAACTCTTTTCCTTTAAATACTGTTTCAACTATGACAGCCACCCTAGACAGACGTCCCAAACTTCTCTGCATGGGATCTGCAGTGGCAGACTGCATAAGGGACAGACTACATCTGCTATTAATGTAGCATGATGCAACACCATTAAGTACAAAGAGACCATTTATCTTAATAATGGTGATAAGTTGAGACCTATCATCTGGGAACTATTTGGATGGAAGAGTCTTGGTGTCTGCCAGCAGCTACTGCCACTACCTACGTGTCCTTGTACTTAACCCTGTTAGTGCCCTGCCACAGATAAAACACATTAAATGAGTAAGTAAATAAAGAAAATTGAACACTATCCTAAAGTTTCAGTGTAACGTTCACTATTCAGAATTGCAGTAGCTTTGCTGCTAACGGGCAACACTACAAAACAGTTTCAGAGCTGAGGTGCTAGTTCATGCAGTCATGTTTGTTTTTTTTTTTCCTCACTCTTGAAATGTATCTTCTATGTCAGAGGACTTCCTAGGGACTGCAATAAATGAGTATCACACACAGCATTTCTATTTTTGTGTTCTCCCTCATGCACTTCCTTGCCCTGTACAAAACACGCCAAGTCTACTCTGGTTTTCTTTTCCATGCCCCAGGCACCCACAGGCAGAAGGCCTGTCCTGCCCAAACCTCCTGAGGACTTGCCTAAATCCCAGAGAAAGGCTCAGGGAGTAGCAGTACAGTTCAGAGAAGGAGGCGGCATCACCCTTACACTCCTACATGTAAAGTGCTTGATTACAGCCCCTCTGAGCAAAAGGCTTCCATTGACTCCAGGCTGGATGGTAAGCAACCCTTGACACATCACCTCCAAGGAGCTGCCTTAAGGAAACCTGAAACTGTTAAAAATTTACCTTGGCACTGTCACTGCATCTTCTATAGTGGTGAGGCCCAACTGCCCATCGCTGCCAGCACCCCAGGAGAAGAGCTGTCCCTGGTCACTGAGCGCCAAGCTGTGAGACTCTCCGCAGGCCACGTGCACAATGTGCTGCCCGGCCAGGGCTCCGATTTGCTCTGAGGAAAACAGAAAAAAATCCTCTCTGGTCACAGGATTCATTTCACAGTGACATGCAGACATCAGGTCCAGGCAAATCTGTTTTGCAAAACCATTCAGGTTTCAGGGTGCACTGATCCTAAATTTAGTTTTAAAACACTTCCTACAAGAGGAAAGCACCAACATTTTATTGAAAATGTAGCTTATTGAGCTCTTCTGAAAGCCAGGTACATGCTCCCAGGCACAAAGACAGTCTACACAGCCAGCCTCACCAATACAGGGGAATTTATCAGGTGATTTAGGAACCACCATGCTTCCCAAGTTTTGTTTTTTCACTCAGCTTTGAGGTGGGGATCAACCAGGACCCAAAAGTTGGCAGATCCTGTAAAATATACTTGACCTTTGACAGCTCTCACATCCAATGAAGGCAAGTCAACCCACAAAGCTAATCAACCCATCCACCCCTTGCTGTATTGCTTGATACGTGAAAGTCTATGGGTTACAACACCCCCGTGCTAAGCCTGGAACAGGTTTGAACACATCAACCTATTACTACCACCGTTAGACATTCATTAAAAAGTCCCATAAAAAGGAAGCAAAGCAAGAAGGCCTTACAGAGGAATAAAAGAGGGAAGAAAAAAAAAAAACACACACACACACACCACACTCAGTCCTCTGGAAGACCACCCACAATTGACTTTTCATCATTACGTCATGTCAAGCAACTGAAATAGGTTTGACAGCTACTCTTACAACATCAACAAGCAGATCTTACTTGTTACGCACAGTTTGTATAAAGGGACATGAAAAAGTCTTGTTTTGCAATAAAACACTGGAAATGCCATACACAGAATCATTTAGGTTGGAAAAGACCCTTCAGAACCATTAACCTAGTACTACCAAGACCACCACTAAACAATGCCCCTAAGAGCCACATCTCCATGTCTTTTAAACACCTCCAGATATAGTGACTCAACTGTGGGACAGGATTTGGCTGGCCTCAGCAAAACTCCCAGGTATCTAGCAAGAATAACAAACCAATCAGCGTGTGATGCGCTGTTTAGGGTAGTTATAAAATATGTTAGAAATTAAAATAAAGTTGACATTTTGCTTGCATCAAGCTGTGTCCCGTCTCTCCATCGCAGCACTCAACCACATGCCTGGGCAGCCTGTTCCAATGCCTGAAAACCCTTTCAGTGAATAACTTTTTCCTAATATCCAATGTAAACCTTCTCTGGTGCAACTTGAGGCCATTTCCCCTCGTCCATTCACTTGTTACCTGGGAAAAGAGACCAACACCCACCTCACTACAATTTCGTTTCAGGAAGATAGAAAAACTGATCATCTGATGGAAAAACTCTCCAAAAGCCAGACAGAAGCAAAGCTGGATTTTTCTTCCCTGAATATACAAATGTTTCAGGTGGATGAAGAAAAATTTCACCCTGTAAGCTACAAGGCAGTAATTAGTTTTATTAAAGCCCCTCTTGCATGTGACATGAGAAGGAAGCGTAGCTACATGTCATTATATGAAAATTATACCACACATCAAGGACATCCAGAAATCATTAACATACTTAGCACCAAAAACTGCAAACCAATCAATCTAAATGTCTAAAATGAATTTAAAAGGAAGGTCCCCCTAGGAGAGCTTGCCTTTTAAGTCTGTGTGTCAGAAAATGATAAGGAGAATAATCCTTAATGGATGGTATAGAAAAGTGACCAATATTTAAATATGTATCCTAACAGAGAAAAATGCTGCCTGAACATGTGTTTCCTTTCACTCAAGATAATTAATGGCAATGGAGGTGCAGTTGACAAGTAATAAGCATGCAAACATCTAGGAAGGTTTGAGGACTGGGCTTGCCTGCCATGCAACCGTCCTTTACCTTAATAACACCCTTTGCCCTGCAGCTCCTTCCAGCAGGACTAATTTCATCCAGTCCCACTGTCAACCCTCTGCAAAGACACAGGGAGGTTTCAAGGGCAGTAACTCAATTTTCACATGCAGTTTCCACACTTGGGCCTATAAGTGTCCAACTGTAGCACTTCTTGGCAGTCTGTTTTATTATGTTCATTTGCATATATAATTGAGGGAGCCTATTTTTATCTGTGAGCTCTAAACAAGCAGCAGCTGTACAGGCTAGCCAAAGTCAATCACAAACAACAGACAAGGTGTCTCAACAGCATATGTGGTTATGGTCTATTCTTCTCAGTCAGCAAGATAAAAAAAACCCACTGCAATGTGCTGTCACATCACCTAAGTTCAGCCAAGTGTATGCTTACGTACTGGACCTGGAGGTTCAAAACTAAAGCTCCCGCTGGAGAGGATCCTACCATCAAAAGAAGAGAGGGATGAGGCCATCCTCACCTCCACAGGAAGTCCCTTTGATTCACAATCAGAGGGCTGTAACACCTCTCCTGTGAGAGTTGGGGTTGTTCAGCCTGGAGAAGGCTCTGGAGAGACCTTATTGCAGCCTTTCAGTACTTAAAGGGGGCTTATAAGAAAGGTGGGGACAGACTTTTTAGCAGGGTGTGCTGTGATAGGATAAAGGGTAATGGTTTTAAACTAAAAGAGGGGAGATTCAGGTTAAGATATAAGGAAGTTTTGGGTTTTTTTTAAACAATTATGATGGTGAAACACTGGAACACGTTGCCCAGAGAGGTAGTAGATGCCCCAGTTCTGGAAACATTCAAGGCCAGGCTGGATGGGGCTCTGAGCAACCTGATCTATTGAGATGTCCCTGCTCATTGCAGGGGGGTGGACTAAACGGCCTTTAAAAGTTCCTTCCAAACCAAACTATTCTATGAACCCATCACTTTGCTATAAGCTTGCTTGCCAGTGTACACCAAGATCAACCATTATCCAGAGTGCCTGTGCTCTTAAAACTGGTCATAAACTCACCAGCCTGCCCTTCTTCCAAAGCTGATCCCTTCACACTGCCAAACACTCCAGAGAACAACCCAAGTGTGACAGAAGGGCAAACATCAACAATATAGGAGGCTATGGCAGCCATAATGAAGAATGTGTTTTGCTACCTGCAGACATGACTGTGCTTTCCCAAGGAAGAAATTAGCTGTTACCTGTCATGATAAGTAAACATATCTCATTTGCTGTGAAAGTACCACTGTGAGCTGCCCCTGAGCCATCAGAGAACCTTAGGGAGGTGACAGAAGATTCGAGCGACCAAAGATCAGCATCAGGAGCTGGAAGAGGCAGGACTCTGACCACAGCAGTACTGCAACTGGAGAAAAAAATGCCCTGAGGTACTGGGAGGCAAGGACTGCAAGGGTTTCACATACTGGAACATGGAGAGGACATCCAGTGGGTTTAGAAATCCAGAGTGGTTGCTTCATTCAGTCCCCACAGACTCCAGCTTAATTTGGCAACACAAACTCGACCTTGCTTTATATGGCATCCCAGGGGACTAATAGATACTGACTTGTTTTGAAAGGCTGCCCTGTGTCACTGAAAGCACAGTACACCCTCACCTGGACCCACTGGACAACCACAAACAAAAAAATATGCCTGTCTTGGAGCTGAAGATATTTGCCTTTGGAAGGCCCATCCCACTACAGTACATTCCTGAGACTGTCAATTGCAGCTTTCGTGCAAAGTCAAAGAAATGTAAACATGAAACAGTTTAAGTTTTACAGACAGACATCTCTTTCCAGAGATAGAAAAAAAGCCAGCCTTCCCCTGGGGGGACAGACTGCACAGGCAGTCCAACAAGGGTCCCAGTTCACTGTCAGGCTTGCCAAGCCACTCGGTGTACCATCTCCCTGCTGACACGGACAGTGTTATCAAAAACATCTGACAATTTCTTCTTTATTGACCTCTCATCCCTTCCTCACATCAAAATTTGAGGCATTTTAGTAGTTGGTAAACACTTGTTTTAATTTCCAAAGCATCACAACACCATCACTCATTTGTTAGAAAAACAATGTATCACTGCACTGAGAAGAAGGGTGCAAAGGGTGAAGTTCATTCTTAGTATTATGTCTTCAGTAAGTGATGAATAAGAACAGTCAAATGGAGCTTAACAGGCACAATTACATGCAAAGCTAAGCAGAACAAAACCCTGAAAGCAACAGGGAAGGGCTGAAGGAGTTATGCAATACAGTGTTTCAACATATAATTAAACTTTCAGAAAACAAAACGTAAGTTCCAAGTAGTACATACTGACTCAATCTTTTCTTCTGAAGTCATTCAGCTGTCTCAAACCAGAAACAATACTTGGAAGTCATTTATCAGTTCTTCATATCTGGCAGAGTTCAAATTTTCACTCTTCTGTCCACTTTAACTCATGCATCTCAACATAAACAGACATATCAAGGTTTGACTTTGTTTGGTTTTAGCCTTGTTAGGTCTTTTCATAAAATACACATGGGATCAAAGAACGAGGTCCAGGCAAAACAGCTTCAGGACAACCCTTCTCAAAGGTGTGACAGGCCTAGTTCCCAAGACTGCTCTTGTGTTTTCTTGTTTGTTTGTGGTTCGCAGGGACACTTCAGCAAAGCTGAGGACAGGGGCTATATGTTTCTGTAACTCAGCTTTCTAACAATCAGCACATTCAGATTGAAGGTTTGGAAGTACAGTAAAGCTGAGTCAAGCATGAAGACCCCTGAAAAGCCCACCTTCAGACCACAGCTTCATTCTTTATAAAAACAGGGCTTACACTTTGTCTCCACAGTGTTGGAAAGCTATACAAGGTCTTCAGTGTCTGCTGGAAGCACAAAGCATCCAGTTACATGCACTGATTAGGATGCACAGGCAATGCATGATTAATTAGCTTACCCACTCCTAGTAAGTTTATCAGAGAGTTGGTACACCCTTTCTACACACAGCTTCCAGATGCTCAAAAGACAGGCTTTTTCTAGGGCATGTGGCAGAATCCTTCAGACATATGTGGACTGGGAGGTACACGAACAGCACCAGATGGCTTTTACTGCCTGAAAACAGTGTAGAGAAACTATGAGCCCTGAGGTCACACCTTCAGTGGCAAAACCTGGATTTCTTCCCTGGTGAGAACAAGCTGTGGCTTGGAAGAATTTCAAGTGATTGCAGTCTGCTTGGACACCTGGCCAAAACTCCTCATTGCCTCCCCAGCTTGCCAGTAAGCAACTCTGAGCATTTGCTTTCCTTGGTTGTTGCTGTCTGCTAGGAAAGTATTCACAGAGTCTTTAAGATAAGTGTCTTACTAGCTTGATCAGAAAAGGAAGAGACGGTAGCAAGAACACAGGGAAGGGAGAAACAACTGTTGGCACAAGTTCCTCTGGGTTAAATGCTAGCAGCTGGAAAGTCTGTGGACAGATGTGCCAATTTCTTTGCTCTGCCATGCCACATCCACATTGAGGATGCCTGAGCACTGTGTAACCAAGATCTAAAAATTAGAAGTGTGAGAAACAACGTTTCAATGCACGAGGCAGCTGAATGTTTAATAAGACACCAAGAGCAACCTAAACTTCACCCGTATGTTCTTTCTGTTCCCTGAATATTGAAAAGCCTTAATTCTTGCAGGAAAGGAGCTAAGTTCTCTCCTTTTGGAGATGAATTACACTAACACATTAAACCATCTAGCAAGGTGTCACTTAACAGCATTAGCACTTGTGGAAGCCTGATTCAACAGCCAAAATCTCCATGGAAAAACCTGTTATTGCTTTCAACAGTTAGAACAAGTAAAATGAGAAAAACACTATGGCCCAAACTTATCAGTCACCAGCATTTCATTAAACCACTGTACAAAAAGTAAACAACAGTGGATCGCCAGACTCTCTGACAAGATTTTTATATGTTAAGTATGAAACTTAGCTGACTGATGACTTCTCCAGTCTCCATCAGCACATCCAAAGATACTTCTTCATATGGATATCCTAGCTGTATTTCTAGGCTGTGATGAGCTTCATTATTTCAGTCCTAACAAAGTCAACTGATCATTAAAACATGTCAGAATGTTTTAATGAATCTGGAAAGAGGAAAACAAAGTGTAGCAACTGAAATGCTTGCTATCCAAACTGAACTAAGAGAAGTACACCCAAGATTTCTCCCTCCTCTTATGAAGGTTTCTCCTTATTTTGTCAACATAACTTCAAGCAAATGTTTTGGCTATTCAATGCTTTTACCAGTATTAGCAGCACAAGTACACTCAACAGCTTTTCCAGGAAACATCATCCCCAGTGGAACTGTGATTCTGACACTTGGAAACTGGTAACTGGGGAGGGGGAAATGCATGCTGTTTGTCAGGACCTTTTGACCTCCTCCTCTCTCCTTTAAAGCCCCAAGAATGAGCCTCTGATTTCTCTCTGCACACTTTCAACTCTGAACACCTAGGCATCTTGTGCTCACAGCTGTCACAGACAACACATGGAGTCTGGGACTAGGAGGAAGAAATCACACTCTATAGACCACTTAAGCTAAAACCGCTCTTGTGCCTTCACTCACACCACCTCTGCAGGCTGTGGTTTGCCAGCAGTGACACCAGAGGAAGGCTCACAGGGAGGAGGCGAGGGCTGAAGGACAGAACACACCTTCCTGACTGCAGACAGTCTCTCTCCGGCACAGCCAGGTGTAGGACACGTTCAATACGTAGGCAGCAGCTGGAACCACCCTGCCCAACACCAGCCTCACAATTTCACTACCACTACCTTCCTCCTCCTTGCCAAGCCTCTCTGAAAAGGCATTACACGCTTGTCGTGTCTTGTGTTCAAACTATGTGAGACTGTGTGCAAGAGTGTGGGCAACACCATGCTCTGCACCTGCAGACTACCAGAGCAAACCCCATGGGGAGACGACACCTCCGCTGTATGACAGCTACCCTCAATTTCCGCTGGCTGTTCTCACCCACATACAGCAGCTCACCTTGTTCTAAAACGCCTCTTAGTATCAGGCAAAAGCTCTGAAGTATGGAGTAAGCAAATTTTACATCAGCATGCAACCTCCTCCAACTTTCGACAACTGAAGTTTACTATATCCATCAAGGAGACTGGGTTTTACAAGTTCAACTCGCAGATCTTGAGGTCTTCCTTTCATGAACTTCGTAAACCACTGCCAGGCTTGCAGTAGAAAGCAGAGCACTACTAAGGGCAGCCTGATTAGAGAGACTGACAGCAGCAACACTGAAGCTGATAAGGCTCTGATAATTTGGTTGCAAAGCAAGAAATGCAAACATAGAGTAGATTTGCTGAATTAAAAAACAGACAGGAAGAAAGACAGTAAAGGACAGAAGACCACCCAAAGCAGGTGACATTGCCAGAAACACTGTCTGTAGGTCAAAGCTGAGAAGCTCCAAGTAGCAGACATGAGTCTGCAGTCCCCTTTCATCACAGACATTAATGACACTTACAGAAATGACTGCTTCCCTGCACAACATGTACAGTACTGCTCATTAATTTACTTAGCACAGCTACTTACAGCCTTAAATAATAGAGAGACTGGTTTAGTTACTAGCACTGCCTTCACTCTATAAAGTTGCTTGTGGTCACATCAAGGCAGGAACATAGAAGCAAGTGAGAGGCCACTGTGATACCCCAGGGTGTCACTTCGCATACGCTTTGGCAGCTACTCCCGTCACGGCTGTGAAAGCAGACATATACTCTGACAAAGCAAACTTATTCCTCTAGACATGGCCATAGAAAGTCTCTTACTTCCCCACATCACTACCTTTTCTCTAGGCGACACGGCCTCTCCAAGCTCATCTCTGAGAAGCCATAGGCAGACCAGCACCCAGCCAGAGAATCTTAGGGCTGGGCAGAGAAGGCTTCAGTCTGGCAGGCATCAGCTGGCAGTGGGAAGAATCCACCTTCAGACCCTGGAGGTAAACAAGTAAGGGCAGCTCTTTCAAAGAGGAAAGGCACCAAGACTTGTGAAAGAAACACAGAAAACCCAGAGAGAGCCCATTTTCCTCTCCTGCAAAGAGTGGTCAATTGGCCAGGTGTGCTGGCCACAGGCAGCACAGAAGCTGCAGCTGAGCTGCGGCTGCTGTGAAACCCTCAAGGTCCATCATGCACACCCCAGAAAATTGCCACAGCTCCAGGGCAGCAACTCCAGCATGGGCAGGATACACTGGACTTCAGGGTGATGTGCTGAGGATGAATGTTAGAAGTGAAAGGAGGAACTGAGGAGATTGGTGCATAGATACTGGATTTGACGTGCTGGTACTAGACAGTGCAAAGCAGCATTCCAGCCTGAGAAATCCCAAGTAAAGGCACAGCAATCTTTAGAGCAGTGACAGATGTCAATGGCAGTAAGCAAGAATAGCAGACCAGGGAAAAAAAAAAAAGAATAAGCCCTTCACCGCAGCCCATCATAGACACATGGAGGAGCTAATATAGTCCTGTGGCAACTATTAAGCCAACCTTATAAACACAAAAGGCAACCAGTGTAAAATCAACAGCTCTGCTTAAAAATCAGCACTTTGACCTCCTAGCACTGCAAGAAGGAGAGATCTATTTGCTTCTTCCCTGCAGTGCTCCCCAAAACACAGCACTGCTCACTTTCCAGCAGCCTTAACACAGCCCCTTCCGGCACGCGTGCTGGCGAATCACAACAGATTTAAAGCTCAAAGACCCAGGAACATCTACAGCCTGCCTTTGGGCCTCAATTGTACCAGGCAGCAAACCACTGCCCCAAGAGGCAGGAGTTGACTATTATCCATCTGCTGTGCTCAATCCTGCAAATCGCTGCTGTACCAGTGTCCTTCCACAGCAGCTGATGTCTGAGCAGAGGGCTCGAAGTGAAGCACCTCTGTGCTCCCACAACTCAGACAGCATTGCTGTATTCCATGCACACTGCAAGCAAGCCACAAAAGCTTTGCTTCACTTTTTGCCTCTGGACAGGTGCTGGTTTGCCATCTTTTCACATTATGGGAGCAGTTTTGCACAACAGGAAGCATTTAGCCTTCACATGGGCATTTTATATTTTCTTCTAGAAGGGAGGCTATATTTTCTAGGTAGTTGCACTTGGCAGTGTCACTTGTGGCAGCCCCAGTCTGTGACAAAGTACCATGTGATTTTCAAAAGCACTTGGTGTGCTCTTCACTCTGTTGCCATTTATTTAAAACCCGCGGTGATCTGCATGTGAGCAGGACAATGCCACACGTTCCTGAAAAGCCACACCTGCACAGTGCAGACTCAGTCCAGCACCCTTGCCCTTGCTTTCAATGACATCCCCATGAGGTTCACACGTACCGCTTGAAAATACCTTACTGCAAAGAAGCAGGGTGACTGGAAAAGGGAGGTCATTAATGTAATCCTAATGAACACTTACAGAAATTTATTAATTTTCTCTATTGTAAGATTGGAAGACACTCTGAGAAAAGGAGATAGGAGCCTCTGTATATTCCTTTTTGGCAAGTTTATGTAGGCAGGCAGCTGTTCAAAAGGCAAGTCAGGTATAAAGAGAATGAGCATTTTCTTCACAGCTCCGCTATAGGAACAGCTGTTTCCTGCTAGCAGCCTTAGGTGTCAAAAATATTCGATTTCTAAAAAGAAAAAGAAGCTTCGCAAAGATCTTTGAAATAAATTCTGTTTCCAATGCAGCTTAAGAAGGAGTATCAGGCTGGTTAACGTTGACTGAGTCAAACTTAAAATCATCACAGACATAGTTAGGCATCTTCTGGCAGATTTAATGTCTACAGACAAGAGAGTAAGCATATACCACGAGCTAGAATCAAAACAGTCTTTCCATATAATAGTTGCACACTGAAAAACAAGTAAATCCCTTTTCCATTAGGAAAAGGGGACATGCATCCTGAAGATACGCACACACTCTAGTAAGCCTTCAAGATCAAATAATACAGGATGCTTTACATTTACCTTCACCAAACTCAGGCTTTGTTACTGCAAAACGCATGCCTACATGTTTTCATGCAAAGGAAACATAGACCACTAAGGCAAGGGAAAAGCTATCCATAGTGACAAAAAGCCCCTGGGCTGCTTTACTGGGATGAGAATAGAATTTTTGGAACTGGTGCGGAGAAATTTCTTCTTTCAGATGCCTATTCACAGATCCTCGCCTATACAAAAGCTGCCCAATAACAGCCTATTATCTGTGGCTATGTCACATATTGAAGACGAGAACAATGAACTTCCAGCATCAACAGTCACCAAACTACTGAAATTTCTCCTAAAAGCTGGGACTATCAGCCCTACTTATGCATTCAGCTTAATCAAGTCATCACTTTTGTCTAGCACAGACAACTATTCTGAATACAGAAAGGTTGGGGCATTTAGAAAACCTACATCTACAGCTTCCAGCTTCTCTCCTGCCCTCTCCCTTTACCTCACCACACACAGTTACCCAGTCATTTTATCCTGAGCCCACCTTTCAGCTTCAGTGTGACTGCAGGAGGGGACAGTCACTAGTGCCACACACCATGCCAATGCAAGCATTCATGCTGCTTCCAAGCCAGGCATGCACACAGCCTTTATTTCTGTTGCACCTTCAGAAAACCTCTGAATACTACCTAATGCAGAAATTATATAACCAAGAGAAATGGAAGAAAGGAAGTTTAGGGTGCTAAACTACTCTACAAATTCCCCATTAAAAGGCAAAAAGTTGGTCATTCCTACTGCAATTCTGCCTTTTGAGACAGAAGACATTAAAATGGTCCCTTATGTCCTCAGTAAAACAGGCTGTACTGATTCTAAAAAAAAAAAAAAAAAACAAAACAAAACCACAACCACCAACAAACCACCACCACCAGTACCTTGCTTCCCTGGGCTCAATCTTGTTTTCACACCTCAAAGTGAAATCAAGAGAGAAATCTGGTGGTTTTAACAATACATGCATTTTTAGAGACAGCACATTTTAGAGAACACGTTACAACCATTTTAGACTCAAACTATGAGTTTCTTTACTGACGAGAAGCCAGATTTCTACTGGTTTAGGCTCTCCTAAAGAGTCTTATGTCTCTTCAGGTTAGGCTCTCCTAATTCTTCAGTCTCAGGGAATATTGGTAGAAGTCACTTCTCATGATCCAAACCACACACAACTTAAAACAGCCTACTACAAATATCTGGGATATTCCGAGCCCCCAGTCAACCAATTCAATGCAACATATGCATATTTAAGATAAAGGGAAAGTAATTTTTAAATCCAGTCTTCTAATTTTGAAATGTAAAAATCATCCTGAAGCCTAAATTGCACCAATTCACCTGAGATGGACACACCACAATACAAGTCCAGATTGCTGGATGTTGCTGCAGTCATTAGTGAAGGCATAACAACCTCAAACAGCTGGGTCAGATCCTGTAAGCAATCAAAGGAGGGAGAGGGATGAGCACAGATGAACATACCTGACTCTCCAAGGGGCAGACAGTTTAATAATCTAATTCTTCTTACAAATAACATTTACAATAGATGCTGAAACATAATAAAGGAAGGATTCAGACGCAATTTATGTTTCTGGTTTAAAGTCAGCTGCTGCAGGCCAGCACCAAAGATCCGACTCTGCAAGTGCCTCTCTGTCCCCCAGGTCCCTCAGCACACTTGTTTTCAGGCACATCCTGCCAGAATTTGGCAAGACTGATGCCTACAAGCAGGGCTGCCATGCCTCTACTACACCTTTTAGAGCATGCAAATTTGTTTTTGGAGCATAGAGAAAATGTGATTAATGTGAAGGAGGACTCTCCCAGACCACAGCACTTGGGAAGTGTTGCAATAGCAGCATGCTGAGCCTCAGCTCCATGACAAAACTGTCTCAGATCCTCATGAAAAGCCTGTGTAGTGGAGCCTTCTGGAGTTGCTGATGTTTAAGCTCTTTTCTTCCTTGTTTCTCTCCTTGTGCAAAGAAGGAGGAGGCAGGGGAAACTAACCATTCTCCTGCCACTGTCATCCCACATGAGAGCAGCTCTCAGCCTTACCTATTCAACACAGCAGCCATACCTCCTCATGCGCCACCTGCTCACTTCCACGGCTGCTTCCCACAAACACAAGCCCTGCTACCTCTCCTCCTGAGCACCCAGGGCCTCCTGGCTGACTTCCCACCCAGCAGGAAGAGGCTAAAAGAGGAAAATCCATACAGACTGTCCTTCCAAGCAGTTGTGCATCTAAATTCTCAGCTGTTACAGGGTTTATGATTAACAGGCATGCCACAGTGAGCACCAAGGTCTCTGTAACCATGTACTGAAGTTCAGGACAAGTGGATTTATGTTTAAAAAGGCCACTGAATTCAGAGAGTCCAGGGGGATCTGGATCATGTAGTGGGTTTTTGTTTTGCTGGGGTTTTTTCCTACTTTTTGAAAAAAAGATCAAACATATTGATAATACTTCTAGCCCTGCAGCTATGGGCAGATAGATTCCACAATGCACACAGAAGCAATACTACCCTGCACATTTGCATCCAGACAGGAAATTGGTAAAAAAGCATGGGTTTGCCTGCTGTATGTTACCAGAGGAAAGGCTCAAGGCAAATTTGGCACTAGACATTTTCCTGCAACTCTCTTGAGACATTAATTACCAAAGCCCAAGTTTTCTCACTCGCAGAAGTCACATGAAGTTGAAGTCACTTTCAGAGGGAAAAAAAAAAAAAAAAAAACTCTAGACCAGAAAACAAGCTCCAAATCTCAAACATGTTTAAGCTTTACAAGTGGCTTACAACCAGCTAGCTATTTCACAGTCCTCTGTAATTCCACACAAATCTCAAGAGAACCTTCACCTGGGCCTGTATTTTGTTCCCCAGTATATGCATGCACATTCAGATAAAACATGTCACAGGGAGTCAAGACATCATGTCAGACCTGAAGAAAATCAATTCAAATGAGATTACAGGGCTGAAGAAGTAGAAATTTAGATATAGTGATGGAGAATAAATATCTTGCTTTCTAAAACTATTGCCATGCAAAATTATCACTTCCCATTAAGAGACATAATGGATGTTAACACCTGTTTATGCTCAGGAAATTAATACAAGCTCAAACTGACTTTGCAGAACAGAAGTATAGAGTGGGCTCAACATGTCACAACTAAGATTGCCAGGTTGCTTCTCCTAAGGCATTGTCAGAGGCTCTGGGGATTCCAAGTGCATTATGACACAGGTAAAAATTAAGACAGGCCAGACAGAAGCTTTATTAACTATGTTCACGGCAAGAGAACAATGGGACAGCAGCTCCCCCTCTGCATCTCTGCCAAGTGATTGCAGAGACACCAATTATATGTTTCAGGGGAGGAAAAAAACCAAAAAAGGTGAGCAAAATCAGTCATTTCAATATTAACAAACCCAGGTATCCATTTGTGACAGGGATGGACTCCTCAGGTAGCTTGCTAACCACCACAATTCAAAAAAAGAATGAAATGGTAATGTGACACTATGGGGACATGGCTCTTGGTGGAGCCCATAGGAATGGCACACCCGGTATTATCCTAGCTCAGGGGTGGGGAGGTGGAAACAATCACAGCCTGTTAGCTTTTAGTTGAAATCAATATTCTTTTAGTTAGTATAAACTTTTTAGACATCTTAACTATTACCACTGCAATGTAAAATCCAAGAAAAGGGCACTTCTGTTGACTCATACTCTTTCAGTGGTATGAACTCCCCCAGTAACTTCTGTTCCCTGTAGCAGAGCGGGACAAGAATCACTACACCAGATGCTATCATGTCTCTGCATTAAATCCACAAGCTCAGCTGATGTGACAGTAAACACTGCTTTATAATTAACACCTTTCTTTCATTTCAAAAGGTGGCCTCTAAAGGATTCCTCTGAGAGGAACTGCTGAAACAATTCTGTGCTACTGTTTGACATTTTTGTGAGCAGCATGAATGAGAAGCAAAATTGAATCCTCCAACTACAGACATGTGTCAGTGGGCAGCAGCAGAAGAGAAAAAAATAATTATTTGGAATACATAGTAAGGGAAGAAAGGGAGGCAAAGTCTTCAAAGCATTCCCTGCAAATATAACAATTCTTCTCCCACTGGTAAAACCTGTAAGCCTTGCAAGGAGAACAGGGTGAGATCCATGTTCAGTGCATTATTAGGTCCCAGAATTTTATTCACAAGCAGACATAATCCTGAGGAATAACCATCTCTGATTAAACAACATGATCATACATTCTCAAAACACTAACTGAAGCTTTTAGCATGCTGGCAGCGTAAGGCTCATGTACACACAAAGTGAGAGATAAAAGAGAGTTTCGCCTTAGGAGCATGGACCTTGGCAGCAGGAAGGAGATCACTCCACCCCTCTGAAGTCATCCAGCATTTTTATACAGGCTTCAAAAGGCTGAAGACCCCCTTGCATATTTTCATGTCTTGACATTACCCTGACACACAACCAAGCCGCTCTGCAGGCCATGGTAAGCATTTCTAAAGTCTAGTGGGGGCTCTCCAGGGGCTGCCTGGAGGCAACAGTCAGTGTTGTGTCCTAGTGTCCCACAGCAGGAGATGCAGCTCACTCCCACAGCTGGGCAGAGGTCAGCCGCTTCCAGCTGCCCTCGGGAGCTCAGCAGAACCAAGCCATGAAGCAGTAAACACAAGAGGCTCAGCCCACACTTCCCTGTCCAGCAGAGCCTGGAAAAAGGCAGCTGCAAGACAGCCAGTAGTGCTGTGTTGGCAGAGAAACAGTTTCTCAAGGATGGCCACAGGCTCCTCAGAAGGCAGCACTGCATTACCTTTAACAGAATAAATTAAACCTGCAGAGTAAATGGGAGCTGCTGTCACAGCTTAGTGACAGTCTTTTAATTTGAGGGGTAGAAGGAGGACACTTGGGATCAAACCCAAATAACTTTTTATTTCTATTCCCAAGTCTCAGACTGCCCCTCTTCTGCAGCCCTCACTGAAGGCATGATTACCTAGTTGCTAGAAGTCTACACTTCAGCATTTAGGATTCACAAGATCCATTTTCAGCTTGATGATCTACTCACTGTGAAGCCTCCATTTTCATTATCATCTTACGCTTTATTTCCTGGGTAAATGAAGGCTAGCCCAGCAATGTTTCTCAGAGTACACATCTTCACAGCACTTAGGACAATACTGAATTTCTGAGGCCTCTGCACTAGAGTCATGCAGCCAGTTAGGGTATTTGCAGGATGAAGTATCCTCATCAGGTTGAGTGGAAAATTCACCAGGCTTGGCTTCCTTTTACTAAGCATCACATTTACTCCAGGGCCTAAATTTACAAATCCTCAGAAGATAAACAGTGGTTGTGCACAGAGAGGACTTAAGCACTCCTGATAATCCCACCCTTTTTTAGTAATTGCCTGGAAACCACTTGTAGGAAAAGCATGAGAAGCCAGATTAAAGGTCAGCTCCTCTAATTCAGCACCACAGACATCCAGCACCCAACACCTACCACCCGATTTTGAGAGAAAGGAACAAAAGACACACTGACAGAAAAAAAAGAGCAGTAGAATCAGTCAGGTCAGATTTGCACATAATACATGGGGAACTGTGGCTATTTTGTACACATCTCATGTCTCTTGTGCAATAATAGGGTAAATTACAGAAGCCCCAAGCCTTATAGAGGTTGGCCTGCAGTTTGAGGCAAGATGACATCTTATTGCTCTAATTACCCATGGAGGAATTTTTAGTATATTTTATTATATTATGGAAACAGAAATACCTGTATCTTCACCACATGCCAAAACAAAGCAGTTAATGGAAGGTGAATTGCAAGACAAACATTCAAAAGAAGGTCCATAAGAAAGGCTTTGGGGTTTCTCAAAATACACAATTAAACTACTCCTTCACCATGGAAAGGAGAGGCATTAGCTGCCTGTGGTTCTGCACACATAGGTTCTGCCCATTAGAACACAACAAAGAAAATGCAATTTTAGTCTGGAGAACACAAGGCTACAATGACCTTCGAGACTAAGAAAGCACGAAAGCACAAGTTGACAAGAGAATTCCAAGAGGGCAAAACAAAATTTATAAACGCTCTTGGCCAAAATAGAGTTTGTTCTCCACAACTATACTCATGGGTCTCCTCTTCGATATAAACAAGAAAATTCCCAACAATAGCTGAATAAGAGATGCAGTGCAGTGCAATTGGAAAGACAAAGCCGAAGACACTTGTGACTCATGGTCCTCTCTTCCCTTTTATAAAAAGCCAGCATAACGCCAAATAACAAAATTTGCCCTGAGACCATCTGCGCTCAACTCTGTTTTGATGCATTTCCCAGACAAACTGAGCAGACCTGTCTCCCCACCCATGCTGCTCAGCTTCAGCTTTTCAGAGCCAGCAAATATTATTCAGCATCATTACTGCATTATCCCACATGATCTTCAGTTCTGTCAGCTGCTCCAACTCCAGTGCAATTAGCACAAAGCAACTTCTCTCATCTTCTCAAACCACCAGCCTCAAGACAGTTTGAAACGCATCTAAAAAAAAAATCAGACTTACCTGGCTTGCTTCCTTCACAGTCATGCCCCAATTGGCCTTTGGTGTTCAAGCCACAGGTATACACTTCCCCATCTTCCAACAGGAACACAGAGTGGTTTCCTCCACATGCCACCTCCTTGACATTTCTGTCGTGAATGAATCCATACACCTGTGGTTCAGGAACGATGACCTGGAGGTTGCTACCTATCCCAGGCTGTCCAAAAGACGAGTAACCCCAGCATAGCATTTTCTTTATTTTCCGCAAGTCATGTATCCTTCCTAGGCAAGAGAAACAGGGAGGGGATAGTGAATGAAGCAAGTACTCAACAAGTGATCATACAGATAAGCTGCTCAGAGCAGGAGGTAGAAACAAACAAAAAGGTATTTCCTGCATGATTGTCAGTTTTGTGGACTGCCAGTAAAAAGGATTTCCACTATGACACAGACAAACAAAGAAGAACCAAGGCAGCTCAGAGCTCAGGTACCAAGTCAGCATCTTCATGCCCTGGCCATCTCCATCTGTAAGGCAGTAGAAGTGTTTTGAAACCCAGCAGACCTGAGCTTTTACTTCAGCAAAACCACTCTGCTTCAAAAAACAAAATCAACAAACTCCAATGCTTTTTAGATTAATGGGTCCAAACCTGAATTTTTGGAGTTACAGTGTCACATTTGGGGCCACTGCCTAAGGAAAACTTCAAAGATTATCTCAACAGTGGTCAAACTAAGCCTGACCAGACAGGCATAGGTATTTGCAGTGTACTGGCCAACATGAAACTGTATTATTTCTGATAAATACAGATTAAGAAGCATTTTGTTCAACTGAACACATGCTTGAAAGCCACATATGTGCATGTACACATGCACACACCCCTAAACTGCAGCAGGAATTTCCCAGAAAACAGCGGTTCACAGGGAGCAGTACACTGACAACTTGTCCCCAACACCAATGGGCAGATAACACAACTTGCCAGCAGTCAGTTGTTAATGTTATCTTCTGTGCTGCACTCAGTAAAAGTCAGGGATTTCAGAGTGGGCTAATATGGGAAGGAAAAAACACACAGCAATATAAAAGGCCCAAGGTATTAGTCAGCCTGAATTTGATAATGACAACAAGATGCTAATGAATAAAAGCTGGAGGGAGGGAAACAGCTCTCACTCCAGAAGAAGGATAGGAAAGATTTTAGTAACACTCCATTGTTACTCCTAATCTCAGTGGGTTTGGGTTATTTGTTAAACATGCTACACTAGCAAGACATCGAAAACTCCTCTGCTTGAACCAGAAACTGATAAAAGCTTTTTTTGTAAAGGGGAAAAAAAAAAAAAAATATATATATATATATATATATATATATATATAAAGATCCAAGACAAAGTCTTATGACTCATCATGCCAAGTTTTAAACTAAGGCAGTTTACAGCAGCAGCATTTACTACCTCAGCACAAGACTGAAAAGCAAAAGGTAACCCTTGAAGCCCCAAAGTCTCCTCAAGGAAACAAGATTCCTTTTCCCACTCTGAGCAGAGAGTTTCCAAAGCCTGGTGCTAATTCAAGCTCTAGGTATTAGCAATAAAGCCTTTCCTAATCTAAGCCCTAAGCAATGAGTGCTCATCTCTTACCCCACTATCCTTGCCTGTCAGCTGGGGTCACGCAGTCAGGTGTGGTCCCTTCTGCTGAGGCAGGGCTGAGTTGGATGGGGGAAGAGAGGATTGGATTTTCCAGTTGTAATTCATCAATGGTGCAATTTCCTACCACAAATTTTACTAGGATCTCTTATTAGACGCTTTAAAGTATGCCATGAATCCCGTTTATCTCTAACAGGCTTTGCTCCTTTATAGCATAACTCCATTCATTCACATACACATAAGTGCTTATCACTGGCCAGCTCCAAAACATCCAGAGAAAAAAGCAGGATATTTCAACGCTCTGTCCAGCTGTTAAACTGGTTGTTGATTTCACTCTGTACTTGGCTGCCCTCTGCACAAAAGCCTGATGGAAGATACCTTCTGTGCTGGATACACTATTTCTTACACTAAGAATAGGAATGCCATGGAACACAGTAAAATTGAACTTCATGTTCTATCTCTGAAAAAAAAAAAAAAAAAAAAAAAGCACGGCATAAGCAACACCTTGAAGGTGGCAACACTAAGGCAGAGAAACATTCCAAAACTGACATCCGAAACAGCAGAAATCTGGAACTGCCATTTAAGCCTGGGGAATTACCTTGTTATGAAGATATAGGCAGCACAATAGCAGCAGACCTGAAGATCCAAAGAGCACATTCCCCGCTGGTATAAATGGATGTTGCCTTTGAGCTGAAAAGATTTCACCTCTGTATGACTTGAACTACAATGACATCGTACAACATGAGCTAAACATTAATTTGGGATATCTTTCTAGAAGGGTTGATGAACAGTCTGCTCCCCATAGATTACAGTCATCTTTTCTAGTACTAATTTCATTTAAAATGCTAAAAATACTTTAATTACTTTCCTTGTATTCCTAATTCACACAAGAAATTGCTGTAATGGGCAGGGGGATGTGACAGATTGGTATGAGATCGTTTTTCCTCTGGGTATGACACTATTTACAATAGAAAGAGTTCAAACTCACAGTAATTCATATGCACAATAGGATAATGTTTCAGAGAAGCTCAACTCTCATTCATGCTAGTGATAAGATTTTCTGAAGAGCCCTGAAGTTTAACAATCCCTACAGCAGACAATGAGGCATCAACATCCCCTTCAGAAAATCTGGTCTTAACTAGATTTTTGGTTAGTGTTTTTAAAGTATCTGCCTTGAATCCCACAACCATCCTCCAGACACTTTGCTGATAAGTGCCTGTGCAGCCATATTCCAAGAGGACAGAGCAGTGCTTTCCACTGAAGGATGAAAACCAACACAGCCACTTGCCACTTGGACATACAGGCACAGCCAAATATTTTCCAGTGGTATGGTAAAACACATTTTTAATTTACTTATTTTGAAGACACAGCACATTTTTAAAGCCACAACTGGACTAATATTTGGGGTTTTTTCTCCCCCTAGAAAAAGCTGCTGCAAGTTTTAATACACCATGTGTTCAAGTAGGAGCTGTGTCCTGAAACAGAACAAGGCTTCAAACGACAATTTCATGCTCTGTTTCCAATCTGGTTAACACAGTTTCTCTTCTTTTACATCAGCAGAGGAAGTAAAAATGCACGTTACACTGCAAACTACCTCTACAAACTGTATACCTCCTTATACTAAAACAATCATGTAAAATGTTTCTAGTGTGGGCAGGCAATAACACAGAGGAAATCTATTGTGGGTAGAACATCCACCCTCTGCTATAATAAGGCTCAGCTGACATACTAAGTATATATCCTTTAGTGAGAAAACAACCCTGGTTGTTTGGTAAAATAATCATGCTACATGTAAGATCATGACAGGATGTGTTTTAATTTGCCTTTTTTTCTTTTCTTTTTAATAGCTATCATGACATACGGTCTCTTCAGACATATTCTAAAGCCACAGCTGCAACCACAACTATAGTGTTTCTTGTAAAGTTATTTAAGTTTGTGCTTGCAACAAGCAACACTCAAGGCTGAATGCTCTCTAAACAGAGATCTGCCAACTGGCAGGGCATAAATAAACAAGTTTTTTGCTTCCCTATTGTTTCTGAGATTTCAGCTAGCAACTGTGCTCCTTTTGAGCACTGCCCAATAATGGAGCAATTCACTGCTTCTTTCTGCCACTAAACGTCCAAAGCCCACTTTCATCTTCCTTTTGACTTCGTTTTACTCCAACTCAATGCCCAATGTAAACCAGGCTACACAGCAAGAGAATGCAAGGTGTAACAGTGAACGAGTTAAAGCAGACACAGCATTTCCACTGTATAACGACACGCGCTCAGCTGGAGGTGTCCCCATGGAAAACATTTAGAAATAGATAAAGCCCAACAAGACCCACATCGTCTCCATTTTGCAATCCCAGCAAGAACAGCACCCTGCCTTCGACCCAGACACAGGTTTCTCGGCTTCCACGC
Organism: Streptopelia decaocto; assembly: GCF_964273445.1. Taxonomy (NCBI): domain Eukaryota; kingdom Metazoa; phylum Chordata; class Aves; order Columbiformes; family Columbidae; genus Streptopelia; species Streptopelia decaocto. Next base: position 30,655,359 of record NC_138658.1, read on the forward strand.
TTCACCGCTGCTCCCGTTCCCCACCCCAACCGGCGCTGAGCTCCGCGGGGACATCGACCCCCCGGGGCCCGGGAGCGACAGCCGCGGCCTCGGACACGCGCTGCCCCCTCCGCTCAGAGCCGGCCCCCGCGGCACGGATCCCTGCTCACCGTGGCGGCTGAGCAGCGCCGACCGGCTCCAGCCGCAGCCCCGCTGCCGGCCCAGCTCCCGCACGGGCCCGCGGAGGCCCCGCCCGGGGACGCGCGTCCTGCGCCAAGCAGGGCGGCAAGCGGGGGGGCCGAGGGGCTCCGCCATGCCGCCGCGCTGCTCCGCGCACGTCGCGCTGCCGCTGTTGCCTCTTGCCCGTTCTCCCCCACAGGTCGCTTCGGTGCCGGGACCAGCAGCAGCCCGACCGCCGGTCCCGCCTGGCAGCTGGGCTTCCCCTTCTCCCGTACTCGCCGCTACAGGCCGGGCCAGGCCCGAACCCAGCGCTACGGGCCTGGGCTCAGATCCACCCCAGCGGGGCTCCGACCGCGCCGGGCGGGACGCCCAAAGCAAGCGGCTGCCCCCAGCCCCCCTGTCTTCTGGTCGCCACCCCGCTCCCCATCACTCACCTGCCGCCGGCTCCGCCGCTACCGCCACAGCAACGAGGAAGTCCAGCCCCTCACACCGCGGCCGCCCGTGGGAGTGACGGCTCGGGACGGCCAATAGGAAGCGCGGGGCTGGCCCCGGAGCACAACTGGGCGGTGGACGGGGCGGGGCGCTCTGTCAGACGTTGGGTCCGCCCCGGCTGCCCCAGCACTATCCCCGGGCCCACTCCGCTCCGCTCCGCCCCGCCCCGCCCCGCCCCGCCCCGCCAGCGCATCCCGGTGCTGAGCGTTTGCCTGGCGAGAGCAGCGGTGAGGGGAGAACTGGCCGGCCCTGCGGGGCTCCCGGCCTGCTGGCATCCGGCGGTGCCCGCAGCCTGGTTCCTGGGGCAGGGGGGACGGCGCTCTCCCGGGGACGCTGTGTTGCCGTTTCCGCCTCGCCCCCCAGGAAGAGCTGTTCGGGGAACGTCCTTTCCGCGGAGCTAGGGCACTGCTCGGGGTCACGGCTCCCTGCGGTCGGTCAGCCGGCATGCCCGCGGCCCCGCCGATGAGAAACGCCACCCCGGCTGGGGCTGCTGCCAAGGGCCGAGCGCTGGGGACACCAGCAAACCGCGGCCGCGGGCTGTGGCTGCAGAGATTGAGCAAGTCTTACTGGCTGAGCGGATCAGGGGCTGCCCTGAAGACAGTAGAAATCAATGGGCAAAGTTAAGCATATGCAAATATTCTAGAATATAAGCTATTCTAAATAAAAATCTCAAGGGAAAGCCAGCTTTCCGCTGCCTAAAATTATTTTCTTTGTTTTGTTAAGCATGAAATGTCACTAATAACAATAGCCAGTTCCTTTCCTCTCTCCTTTTTCTCATCTTGTATTTTACCTGGCCTCTAGGCACCTGACAGGCTTGTTTGTTTAGGAATTCATACATTTTATACAATGTTTCAACCTTTGGAAAATACTTGTGGTCAAAGCATAAATCTCTGTTGGGAGAAACAGGGGGCGGGGGGGGGGAGGAAGCCAATAAGCAAGCGATTATGTAATTCCTGAGTACTCATTTCCTAATTTTAATGCCATCCATTAGAAAAAGATTCTGCACACCACAAGAGCAATGCACAAACTGGATCCCACTTGGACCATCAAAATGACAGTCAATATTTGAGCAAACCACACAGAGATGTTTGCAAGGGCTCCGAGTGGGAGGAAGAGGTCCCTAAAACAAGTCCAGTCCTGCAGCATTCATCTTCCTTATGCTACATCTCTGGCAGTTTGCAGTGTTTGTGTACTTAGCATGCAATGTGACCTGTATTGGATAAAAATTCACCTGTATTTGCGTGGATCATGCATGTTTAGCATAAAAAGAGCTACTCTCTAATGTAGAATTACACCTGTGATGTAATAGTTCTTACTTAACCAGTGTGACAAGCAGCTTCCAGAACAACTAAAAGCATAGAGGAAAAAATATTTCCATTGTTTTTTGTTTTATTTATTTCATCATCTGGAGCCCTTTGCAAAATAGACAGTGTTTCCCTTTACAATCTGTTTCCTCTGTTTGTTTCTGATTGAGTAATCAAGTAGGGGAAGGTACACACACACCTCAAAAAAAAAAAAAAAGTCTGTGACATAATATAGCCTGCAATTTGTCTGAGGGAGCCAGCACTCTCTTGCTTAAACCAGTTTCTAACTGGCTACAGTTCAGCTTAGTAGAGAACTTTCAAGGCTGCTTCTTTATAAATGGATAAAATTTTGAATTAAGGCACCAAAATAATGCCATTCTATTTGTATCCCTGCACTCCACTGTGTGCAGCTCCCTCTGGAGGCCTCCACCTTGGCTGATTCCTTTGTAAGAGCCTCTGAATGGCAAAGTAATGGAAATAAAATTTACTCTTCGCATTTCATCCGTGGTTTTGTGGTTGTTCCTGCATCCTGCCTGTGCTGGCTCACACAGGGCCCATAGTGAGGTTGGACGTGCTAGAAGAAGATGCACCTCACCATTTCCTTGATGGGTTAGGTCATCCAGAGATCAGGTCCAAAGGTATTCAGAGATGCCAGAATCTGCAGCTCATCCTGATTTCCAAAGCACGTCTTTCCTCCCCCAAACAACTGAACAACAGTCCAGTGTCAAGAAACACATGGGCGAGCATGTGGTGAGGTCTCCTGAATGCTGTGGTAATACAAGTTATTTCACCTGCCCTGTGAACCTTTCCAGCAGCTGTTTTCCCTAGAGTCCTTCACTAGGTGCTGTTGGTTGCCTTTCTTCATAGGCCAGACCTTTTACTGAGGCTGTGCAGAGGTAGTGATGCTTTTGCTTGGTCAGTCCTGGCTGTTCTCAGAGCTTTCCACTAATACAGAACATGAGGAGGCGAGTAAAGCTGGCCACAGAGTGTGCCACCACAGGTAAACCACCTGCACTGGCCACAGGCCTGTGCCCCAGGCATCCTGGCCAGAAAGCTGCTGTGGGTAGGAGAAGTCCTTCTACGTGGCCTCTGATGTCTCTGTATTGTTCTGTAAGCAATGAACCCTTCAGTTTTTTACTTTTCTTTTTTGGTCCTGCCCATGTTGGGGAAGAGCTTCTGAGAGGGGCTCAGCTGGGGATTAGGCAGCCAAGGCAAGGTCCTGCTGCCTCCCATGGAAGCGGTATTTCTGCATGGTGTCCTCTGCAGCACATCCAGCATGAAGCTCACCCCTAACACACTTCACCAGGCTACCACCTTCATTCCTCATGGCTTACAAGCTGACGGGCTGTCCTGGTCACCCCAGATCCACGCTGGTTACATCAGCTGCTCTGCCAGGCTCCTGCGCTTTTCTATGGGTAACATTCATATCAGATGAGTGGTCTAAATAAATCCCGCTGCAGGTTCAATATGCTTTTGCTGTCTATGTAAAGCCTTTTAAACTCATAGCTGAGTGCAAGGGTCACTCTTCTTGTATTCCTCTGCATATTTTATAACAAGCACTGCTTGAGAAAATGTAGACACAGCTTGGTGCTCAAATCATTTTAGAAAATGACAGAGGAACATTTTATCTTGCTCCCTCTAAAGGTATTTTAAATATATATATATATATATGTATATATATATATAAAAGCAGGGCTTATTTGAGGACAAAGTAAAAATAGCCTGTAGAGTTACTCTGAGCTCTAATCTCCGATGTGACACTACACGGTACATGATGAGAAGGAAATTCCTTCAGGCTCTCAATAAACCTATTATCACTTAATCGCTAATGGGTTATTTCGAAGTCCAAACAGAATGCATCTTTTGTACACTCACACAGCACGGATCACTCCAGATTTCCAAGCCCTAACAGAGGCTTAGAAAAACACTTAAAACGGCAACAAGCAGCAAGGAGCAGGCTGGTGAAGAGCAGCAGGCTGAGCTGCTGTGACAGACAGCTGTGACGGTGTGGCAGCATCAGCCAGGGGTGGGATGGGGACCCTCAGGCTTGATGGGGACAACACCATGGGCTTCTGCCACTTTCCTCTTTCCATAAAAATACACCTGCAGCAAGGTGGTGCCTTTCCCAGGGGACGCCAGCACCCCTGTGGTGTCCTGTCTGCTGCTGGTGGGTGAGGGGTCTGGGAGTTGGCTCTGCACTGGCCACATGTCCCCTCATCCCCCTTGGCTGGCAGCTGGCATCCTCCAAGGCGCTGGTCCCCCCTTCCTGTCACCACTGCTGTGCCACCTGTTTTCCTGTACTGCCCTGGCACTTGAGGTGAGTGATTGAAGATTTTATCTACTAATTACTATACCGTAACTTAAAATGAAGCTTTTTTTTCCTCAATATGTAAAAACATCCTTTTAACCGAGCTGGAAATTCATAAATAATGCCTACGTCTTTCCTAGAAAACTTTTACTAGCCTAACAGTCACCTTCAAAAAAGCTTTATATCATATATTGGCACTTCAAAAAGGCAGCCTCCCTGATCCAAGAGGGTGTGCATGTGATACCCAACACAAAGACAGAACAGGAGGTAAGAACTGCCGTCTTCTTCTCGCTTTCAATTTTATACATTCATCTAAAGCATATTCTGCACCAAATATGAAAGACCCTGACTTGCTCAGCCCATGCAATGCATCTATTTGAACTACATTTACATCAGCCTTTGGCTTCTCTTGTGAGTAACTTCCCCATGTTAATGAGGACAGAAAACACAGACACACCGTCATGCATAGGCAGCTGCATAACAAAAGAAGAACACAGCTACAAGTGTGGAAATTTAATAAATCATAATTTAATTGAATACAGTAAAAGTCTTCATTACATATGTATGTCCACTGACACATTTAACACACCAAAGGAAGGAGGAGGACTGCTGAAAATTCATGACTGCTGTCACTCTCTCTCTTTCTTTCTATGTTTTTACACAGAGCAAAATACACAGAAAAATACCTCCTCTGCCTTTATGTCCTGCCTGACATGGTCAATATCCTGCCAGTGCTACGCAGTTTTGGCAACACGCTTCCAGCAGCCCTGCAAGCCTCATGTACACAGCTGTTCTGCAAGCCTAAAATTTTGTTTGCTTTAATTCCCCAACATGTCCTTAGAAAATATAAAGAAGGACAACAAATATAACAGTGATATCACACTAAATAATAAAAAGTCCATTAGTGTTTTACAAATGCAGCTTTCAATAAAGCCTAAGAATGATCAGATCCTCATCCTAAGAACTTCTCTCAGATAAGTCAAAGGCTATACTCAGGTGAGCACGGACTGCTCTTTCAATTCACAGTTTGCAGGAACAAGTCTCCTCAGCGTTACTTACTCCCCAAAAGAATCTTCAACTAATACAGATTAAAACTTTGCCCTAGCTGCCTCTTGCAACAATGAATGCTTAGCATGTACTGGCTATACACTTAGTAATGTTCCTATTGCAGAATCCCCACTGCTGAAAGCTCACCAACTAAACAAGACCAGCACAAGGCAGACAAGATGCACATAGACGTAAATACACTTGGTTATCAGCTTGCTTCTTTGAAGCATGGTAAATAGGATTCTTCTCTCCTAACTTTATAATCTAACAATCAGGTAATCTGGTTTAAGCTCATTTTTATAATCTGTATAAAATCTCAGTGAATACACACACTCAAGTATATAAAGTGCATTAAGAATAAGGCAGTGTGGAAACCAGTATATTTGAGTAATTAAGAGAGAAATATAACACGTGAAACGAGGACTTGTTTTCCTACTTTTGCTTTAAAGTGCTTCTTACCAAGAGTTAACGCAAGCCAAAATTTTCATTATGCTCTATGGTACAGAGCAAGTTTTTCTTGAGTATTCTTTTATTGCTGTATCTGGGGAGGAACAAAATGCGTTCGCAAGTATTGGCAGCAAGATAGGACCCATCTGGATTTTCTACTTGAGGAGCTACAATAGAAAAACTAAAATGTTCCAGTTCATAGGCAGGGATTCGATCAGACCCTGACAAAAAAGCTGAAGGGAAAAAAGAAAAACAAAAAGCAGTTAGCAAACGGAAAACAAAACAAAACAAGATGTTATCAGAGAACGAAAATCATGAGAGGAAATTAGTATAAAACATGGCTATGTCTGTAAGTTAGTTATTTTGCTTTGTTGAATTTGTACCTGAATATAATAAAGTCTCTTGCTGATTCATAATAATTATAAGCCCTCTTTTACTTTTCCTTATATAGTCTGCTCACACAAGTTGAGGCCTCTGACCAACAAGTGATAACCACAAAAGTAAGACGTAAAGTAATTGCAAGGCTCAAGGCGGTCAGATGTGCTCAGCCAAGCCTCAAGGGAGGGGAGGAGGCTCAGAGCTGTGTCTGTGCAATTCTTTGTGGCTTTCACTAGAAAATGGGGGGAGGGAGCATGTCAAAAGCTGTTCAGAACTAACATATTTTTCATGTGCAAGCATCTAAAATGTGTGTTGTGGGGTAGAGAAAAGGGCTATGAAAAGTTTAAAATGCCTGATACATTACCAAGAAACATCTTCTTTTTTTCTTCTGGGAGTTTATGAAACACAGCCCAAAAATTCCTGATGGTTTGATCTAACTCTTTATAGTCTATGTACTTCACATTCTGTCAAAGAGATAAAAATAAACAAAGCCAGTTAATCTTCACTATTCCCATTTTTATTTAAAGCCACAACAGTTTATCTGATAAATTTTATAATCCTGTTCATAGATATTAAAATCCTCTTAACCTCTGGAATCTGCTTGTTCATTTGTTTTCCAAAGATTCATAGGACAATCCTTGAGCTACAAATTGATTCTTAATCCTATTTATTCTTGTACCTGATATAGATTTGAAACACGCTCAAAGTAATGACATAAATTAAGAAAAAGAAAGTCTCTTGAGCTTCTGTTTCTTTGTTCATGACCTATGCACTCAACAAAACAAGAGGTCTGAAAAACTGTACGGTCAGCAGATATGGCAGAAGTATGTGCTTGTATCCGATACCTTTTCCAGCAGATTCCAGTCAAATTCTGTGTGTCCCTGGATAACAATCTGGAGTTCTACAGGGAGAAATATCTTCCACTGCTCAGCTGGGCAGCCTCTTAAAAACCCTTGCATGAAGTCCTCAAATGGCTTCTGTATCGATTTATTGAGCACATAGTTCACATACAAGTCAACAAATTCTTTCCTGCAAAGATAATTTGAATCAGACAAACAATGCAATAGGTGTTTTTTTAAAAGGAGAAATATAAAGAACTTTATTTCTTTATTCCAAAGGACCTGCTCTACTATAATGACTCAGTCTTTACTGAGAGAAGTCATCACTGGCAATTATTATTCACTGAATAAGCTAGAAGGATCACCACAAATAAGAGAATGCTGGCCAACATGGATTCATTTTTATAATGCTCTTTGCACTTCATGTGAACCCTCCAATGAGATCCTGTCAGACACTTCACTATTAAATGGAGCCTAGCAGAGCTAAATGTGGTAAATTCAGCAAAACTCCCGCTGAGTGCCCAAGAATTAACCTGAAATCAAAATAAATATTGCCACTGCTAATCAGTACGGTTTTAATCTTCTGGTTTTGATGGGGATTTGTTTAGTGACTTTGTACTTGTACAATCAACTCAATGTAAATGCTGTACTTCAGCCTTCCTAAGCAGCCTTTTTGTGCATCTCTGTGGGTCCTCAGATCATCTGTGTAACTCAGGCCGCAGAATTTCTCTCTCCTCTGTGCTGAGGTTAATACTGACACAATACCATACTGACAGATTGCTCCTTCTCTGTTATATACAGGATACATTCCATATATGTAACTAAGCCAGAAACATTTTGCTCATAAAAAAAAAAAAAAAACAGCACCTTATTGCTGGAGCTCCCAGAGGTGTTGTATTTCCCCGAAAATATTCTTCAGGGGTATTTTATACATTTGTTAGGAATTTCCCTGATAAGGCCAGGCATCTCTGTATATGCAGATGCCAGGAAGTCCAAAGATCCCCTTCTTATCGACTGCTTGCACAAACACTCAATGTCTAGAGCATATGCAGCACGTACAGCAAGAACTGAAAGCATACAACCTATTGCACCAAGACCAACGGCTCAAAGCTGATGTTCAATGTTTTTTAAGAGTATATGGCGATGAGTGTAGATATGCTACTTCACACACTCATAACAAGACAACAGGATAAGAAAAATAAAACTGACCTGTTATCCTTAGTGACAGGAATGTTGGCACCATTTTCTTTAAGTTCAACAGGAACCATGGAACCTCCTTCTTCCATTATCTATACAAATAAATTAAAACATTGAGTGCTATATCTATATAGGACAGATATAAATGTGCTACATCTAACATTCTTTCTTTCTGCAGGGCCTGACACAGCACTTTTCTTAGTTTGAGTTTACAGACAAGTTGTGTCATTTGCAGTGCGACATGGCATGTCTGAATGGCACAATAATATCTTACCGTGAAGTCCATGTCCAGGCTCTCAAGGACTTGATCACATTCTTCATCCAAAATTCTCTGAAGGCTCCTTTCAAAAAACAAAGGGGCAAAGAGAGAGGACAAATGATCATGCAAAGCACTTTCAAATTCCACTGAAAACCATCCTTTGACAAGCAGATTTTAAATGCATATACATACGGAACACCTATACTCACCTCCATATATGGCCCTAAACTGATCTGTACACTTATGTCCTGCTGCTGCCTCGAGCTGAGGGCAAATGCCTTCACCTCAAAGGGTTCCAGGCAAGTCTGTCCCCATGCCCTGTGGGGATAACTTTACACAAAGTTCAGTGGTAGGCTTGGACCAAAGCTTTGTGAGGAATTAACTGTGGACCAGTGGGATAATCCAAGAGAACTGTTTTGGGGTGTGGCACCTCTCAAAGTATTGCAAGCAACCTGACATTTCAGTCAGCACTAAGGGCTCTTTCGCACTTCAACGCACTTGCTGCCTTCAGGAAAGGGGTTCTCATCTTCTCGGCTGTTTATAGCACTTGCATGGAACGCTGGGCTTCAGGGGCATAGCTTTATATTGGTGGCAGCAGCACCTCTGCCAGCTATACCTGCCTGAAATCTCCTTTCCTGGTGTGTAGAAACCCCACTGTGGGTTGTCAGATTTGGCACAACAGCAGCATATGGTAACACTGTGCTTGTGTGTAATATCATTGTGGAAACTGGTAATTAGTAAATCAGAAAAAACCCTCAACATTAGTAACTGAGTGCTTAGTTCTTCCACAAAGCTCAAAGTGGTTTTGAACTACATATTCACAGTGTGGACTTAAGCTCGCATGGACCAGAAATCTGTCCCCTTGTAAGCCATGGGGTCAGCTTTTTATTTTGGCGATGACAGCCCCTGTTTGAGAGCAACATTCATGCCCTGGACAAAGGCGACCTTGATAATCTGTGGCTTTTAGCAGCTCTGCGATGGCAAATACAGCTGCCAGAGGTACCCCAAATATGGCCTTGTGGATCTCTGTGCGCATCCTCAAGCCAGCAGACCCGCCTCAGCCATAGCTTCCCAGCAACATCGGGGGCCTGCCTGGCTCGTACCGGCCTGCGGCTGGCAACAGCTCCTCCAGGTCGCCGAGGTCGGGCTCCAGGCCCAGCAGCTTCTTGTAGAGAGCCCTGGGGAAGGGGAAAGGCACCGGGTACCCGTTGTACAGCGCCATTCCGCACAGCGTCCCGATCTGGAAGAAGGTGCGCTTGCTGCTCGGGGCCTGCTTAGGAACAAACACACGGGGAACAAGCCGTTACTGCCTTTTCCCGGGCGCAGGCTCCCCGCCTCCCCGGGCCGCGGGGCCCCCTTACCTGGCTGGGGAACCACAGCAGGCCGGAGGGGAGGTGGCGGAACGGCCCGGTGTCGGGCCGGCAGAGGGTCTTGGCGGCCACGCTGAAGAGCTCCCGGCTCAGCCCACCTTCGTCCGCTCCTGGCTCGCCCTCGAACGACACCTGCGGGCACCAAGACACCCATAGCGCCGGGGGGAGCGGCACCGGCACCCGCACCCGCTGCGGGGAAGGCGGGCGGAACGGCGGGCGGAACCACTGTGCGCGCTCCGCGGCGCAGCCCGGGCCGGGCTGGCGAGCGCACCGGCGCGGGGAGCGGCCATGCTGCGCGGCGGGACGGCGGTGCTGCGCAGGGCGGCGAGCGGCGGCGGCGGGCACGGCCAGGGCCAGGGCTCGGGCTCCAGCTTAGCGCAGCCGCTGGAGCCGTCGCTGCTGCGGTTCCTGGTGTGCCCGCTCTCCAAGCGGCCGCTGAGGTGAGGGGCCGGGGCCGGGGCCGGGCCCTGAGCGGCGGAATGGCAGGTCTGGCCGCCCGCCCTTGGCCTGCAGCCGCCCCGTGCCGAGCGGGAGGGGCTGCCAGCGGCAAACCCGGTCATTCACTCCTCTTGTTTTTTTTTCCCTGACTTGCCTGGCCAGGTACGAAGAAGCTACCAACGAGCTCATTAACGAGGAGCTGGGCATCGCGTACCCCATCATCGACGGCATCCCCAACATGATCCCCGAGGCTGCCAGGACGACTCAGAAGAAGCCGCCAGCCGAGGGCTCGAAGGAGTCAGAGCAGTGACGGACCTGATGGCTGGAGGAGGCCTGCTCCCCTCCCTGCCCACCCTGACTGTGCTCATTCCCCTCCTGTCCCTAGCAGGCTTGTTTTACTCAGCCAGCGTCGATGAAACCTTCCCACAGGGCTGCACCAGCACCAACAGCTTGTGTTTCTACAGTCTCCTGCTCCCTGTTACAATACCGGTTTATGTGTTCTTCCACCTGTGGACCTGGATGGGGATTAAGCTTTTTAGGCACAACTAGTGTGAGGTGTTTGCTAAGCCCTGGGCTTCTCTAAAGCAGTGCAGTTTATTTACTCTAATCAGGTATTGAAGTTGATTTGAGAGAGTTCCTTCCTGGCACCAGTGACTCATCATTTTCCTAGTAGTATCTGGAACTGTATTAAGTCATCTGCAGCACCCTATTACTTAGTTACTGCTAAGGCAGATAAAGAGGAGGAATAAGAAGCAGCATTAATTCCTTCTTGTGTATTCAAGTGGATTTGTAGCGGCACTAATGAAGATCTAGGTAGTGAGCATTTTTATGGGGAACAACTTATGAATGAAATAACTGATCTTAAATAATAAGCAATGACAAGATGCAGCAATATGAATCTCTCTTTGAGTTATGATCTTTGGTTTTGTTTTGAATTGATGTGTGTTATTGAAATGTCTCACTGTCAGAAGAATATAAAATAAATTAGTCAGATGTTTAATAACAAGACTTGAGTTAAATGAATATATTTACTTGGAGGATACCCATGTCTATATGTCCAGTAGCTGCTTGTTTGCCTTTTTTTTTCTTGGAAGAAATACAAAAATATGGGGAAATGACAGTTCTGCAGAAAAAATGTATTTGTGCATTTGGGGGTTTTATTAGAGTGGCCTCCAACATATTCCAGTGTCTGCTTAGGAGATCTGTGTCCCTGTACTATTTGTTAAATGTGTCTGAGTGCCCAAGTTTGATAGCCAGGATGGGTCGTCTCCACTAAAGAGGCATCTCCTGACAGGTTAGAGAAAAAAGAACTCCAACTGAGCCCAGGATTTGGTAGTTAAGCTGGCAGCTACAAATTCTGTTTAAGTATGTAGATCAACTTTCCCCTTAGCAGTATCCTCCTCAGTAAAGGGAACAGAAAATACTTTTGCTAAACATTTCAGCCTTCCCTGTTTTCATTTAAAGCAACAACAGCAAACGGAATGACAGACCACCATGAGGGTGTCACGTGCAAAGTTCTTGGTACTGTCCGACAAAATGTCTTCACAGGACACAGCTACAAAGGGGAGAGGTTAATGCCACAATCTATTACAAGAGGGGTTTTTTTGTATTTTGTTACAGGGTGGTTTATATGTGTACCACAGACACATAAATGTCCTGTGCCTCTTGGAAAAACTCAGAAATGCAGCACCAAGTTATACATACTGCAGACCTCAGTGTCTCTTGGCCAGATGTTAATAATCCAGTCAAATTGATCGGGCTGCTGCTGGGCAAATAATGCTGTGATGCATTGTATGAAAGGCAGTGCCTGCAAGAGCACTCAAAGTCTGTATTCAAAGGCTGACTGTAGCTAAGTGCAGCTGTTTGTCATGGCTCCATGTACAATCGATGGAGAGAGACTAGCTCTAGAGGACAGTACAGAGCACAAGCCTGACTGGCTCTGTAAATAAATGCCTTTGTCAGTGGATGTAGTGAGGAAGGGGGAAGGAAAGGCAGCTCTAGGAGCCATTGTGAATCTTCTCCCAAGTGTACAAGAAGGAAAAGCTCTTGACAGCTCTGGCTGGCAAGAAGGTTCACATGGAAAGACCCAGACGTTGGTAAGAGGGCATGGTGCCAGGCTCTGACAGCCCTGGTGTCAGTGATTGGCAAGGCATGTGGTCCCTGAGTTAAGCTCTGCCCAGGTGCTGTTTTCACATGCAGGCTTTTGTAGGGTAGGGCTAGCATTGCAATACCTGAAGAAAATACAGCTGTGAGAACCTTTGTGTGGAAACCACTGACTGAAGCCACACAGAGACAGCAGCATTATCATCAGCTTTCCACCTCTCTTGCTGGCACTATCCTTCCTGTCCCTTCAGGCAGCATCTCCATGCAAGAAATGGCTTTTGTGGCTATGTTGCTTGCTGGGTCCCCAGCCACCAGGTTTTTCCACATACAGCAAACTAGCCCAGAGTCTTTAAAGTCAGCCTAGCAGTAACAGACTTCACCAGTTACCATTTTCCTGAGCAATCCTATTACATTACCCAAAAGCAACTTCATGGTAAATAGCACTGCCACTTGCATTTAACTTACGCTAACAAAGCTTGATGGCTGTGGGGAATAAGAATGTAAGTTACTACCCTCCAGATTTACTCTACGTCCTCCATGCAACATGTTTCATAATAATTTGATGAGCAGTTTTGGTTTTTGCTCAGCGAATACCAAACCTCTTCTACCAATACTTCAGTAACACTGAAAATCAAAGAACACTGCAGCAGAACTAACAAATAATACAATTTGGTATCTTACCTGTAAGAGATTCTTAAACTGCTGGGTTGATGCCTTATTTAAATGGGTCCATATGTCTTGCAGAAGACACTGTCTTTTTACTGGAAACTGCCACAGCTTCATGGGCGCCACTATTAAGGGTATCTGAAGATTGAAGTAACAATGTGTTAGCAAGTGTGTTTCTCTCTTCTAAATTGAAAAAAAAAAAAAATAAAGCCCATACTTACATCACTCGAATGGCTGGCCCGAGTGTTGCGTTCTGTAAAATAAACCATGATCTTCCCTTGTATGTCAAAGATGCATGGATACCTGCTCAGCGTCCATAGGACTGTCTAAAATTACAAGGAAGGAGGAAAAAGACGTGTTGATTTTCTCTTACAAAATCAAACAAGTTTGGGGGTACATGTGCAGACTGGACTGCCAGTCTGTACCCTGGCAAACTCCTTTATCTCTAAAACACGCCCCTGTTGTGTACACGAACACTACACCAACAAAGGCACACTGTCTGCTAAACACTCCTGTGAGTGGGAAACCCTGACAGAGAGGCACCTGAACTGTCTGTGCAGGCAGACACTTGTGTTATAGTGCTCCAGGAATAAAACAGAGATGTAGTGATTTTAATAGCATTTTCCATAATTCCGCTAAACCAAAACGCATAGTAAAAATGTCCTGGATACCCAAGCATTGTTGTTAAAAACTGTTTGCTTTATTATCTGTAATACCAAAGTAGATATTGGTATACAAAATAATCTAATTCAAGGTGTTACACCTCTAGTGTGATAAGGCAGCAGCTTCAGGTAATGTACTACTTGGCTTTTGATTCTATTCTATTTTGTTTCTCAAGCCTTCTCTTCTGCTCCGATTAATTGGTACAAAATTGGTACATTAGCAGATGAAAGGTTATGAAAGAGGTAGTTGTCCTGCGAATTTCAGCCAGGCATTTTTTGCCTAAGGAAGCCCCTAATATCCACATTTCCATTTCATGCTGCTTCCTATGACACCGATGCATTTGGTAGCTAATTTTCCCTCCTTCATGTCATCAAGAAATGAACCACTTCACAGATTGTTTTCTATTACCACAGCTTTGGTTTTAGATATAACTAAATTGAAATGCTCGACAAAGTTTCTGCATAAAATTTTAAAGACACCTCACAACATTTCTGTTATTTAAACATAATGAAATCCACAGCAATAAGAACTGTAGCAATCAACCCTCGTGGTGCTATTTCACACTAACACCAGTTCAAAGTAAACAGCTGCTTAAGATGCTGGAGGACAGCTCTCAGAACCAGGGGTCATTGCTGGAAAGGCACTATTGCAGCTGCTAAAATACTGGGATGGCAAATGGCTTGCATAATTTAAAACAGCTAGAGGAGTAGGGAAAATGCATTGTCTTTGAAAGGTACTGGGCTAGAGTATAGAGTTGACTTTCGTATATATTGACTCATTAAAAATTAAAAAAAAATAAAAAAAAAAAAAGTGGTTTGCTCTGCTGGTAAGATTTTGTACTTACTCCTCTTATATCAACGAAACGACACCTATAGATAATCTGTTTCACTTCAGGCACATAGAAGTTGTTTTCTTTTACCCTGGTACCAGTTCTGGAGTTCACCTGCATTGATAACAAGCAATATGAAAATGAGTGTCAGATCTAGTAAGCCATGTGTCTGTGTGACAGGACAGGACTAAGGAGTAGCAAGGCTTCTGCAGAAGAGCTCCAAGATTCTGCACAGTAGTGGAAGGATAGAAATATTACAAGCAGCACAGCAGTCAACAGTGAGGAGTCTCAGAAAGCCATTGAGGAAAGCAATTTCCATTTACAATGAAGATCCCTTAACGAAACTCCATCAAGAAAGGTGTGTTTCACTTTGAGTGTCTTTCATGTTGTGGGACAGTCTGAAGCTCCCTATACATGTTCATACTTCATAAAAAGATATGATTTGTAGGGGGACAGTGAAATGTAAAGCTTCAAATGATGTAAGCACTTATGGAGGAATAGGCTTGGTGCACTTTTGAGTCTACTTACCTGGATAAACACAGATTCAAGAGTCTAAACTTAAAGGCCCAAATCTGCATTCTTGGCCAAAAACATATTCAATTTTGAACAACATTTAATGACTCTCTCCGATTCATACTAAATGCACATTTGAGCTCTTGACTTTCCTAAACTTTCAACATTTCAGCAGGAGAAAGGATGGTTGTCAAGAAGAATACAGTTATTGTCCCTTCCCCTTGTTTGCATGCAGCTAAAGATGCCCTAATTCTATTGTCCCAGAAAACTTCTCAGGTAACAGGCTCTTAAAGCACCACACAGCATTACTGTGGCAGCCACAGTGTGCCACGCAGGCAGGTCGTCTTTTACATACTGTGAGCAGTTACTGGGGTAAGAGATCTCACCAGCAGAAAGGGGAATGGGCATGCTAGATCATGGACAGCAAATCCATAGCTCTGTACGCATCAATACATGCACTCCTCACACCACTGAAAGCATCCCTCCCCCTGACGGAGGCTATAATATGCATCAGCTCTTCATTTCTATAGAGGGACGTTCAGGCACAACGTAAGAGCAGGACTCCTTCAAAGTTATTCTGGTGTAGAGCCAAACAGATTCCTGAAGCCATCCCACATGAGAAGGCCCCATGTTCCCTTGTAAGAAGAAAACCCTGAGAATTCAACAAGTAAAAAGGATTAAACTACTCTAACTCGTACTGTTATATCCTATCTAATCAGGATCCAAATGCTTTCTCACCTGGTAAAGAATCTGCAGCATTTCCAGGGTCGCTGTTTGACGTGGGTCCAGGTGGTAGAGGTTTCCTAGCCAACGTCTGACATCCTCGAGAAAGTCAGACAGGATCACCTGGGAGACTCTCTGATATAGAACGACAAGCTGCTCGAAAAAGGATGTTTCTAGATTTGACCACAGGCATTCTATAAAGAAAACAGCTGGTGAAGTATTCGTCATAGGTAACATGCAAATAACTGCAATTTGTGTATTAAGCCACATTTTCTCTTTTTATCAAATGAACTAAACAAAAACAAGCTTAATTTTGCACTACAAAAATTAGTAAAATTCAGACTGAGATGATTTTTTTTCTTGTGTCTTGCTGTGCAGTCCCCATGTTTCTACTCTTACCAAATGCATTTCTATCAGGCAAAACTATGGAGCAAATTACATCAGTGATACTAACTCTTACTTTGCAGCCAAAAATGACCAGGCATTTAAATCATTGAGTGCTATCATCATAAAACCCTACCAAGTGTTCGCAGGTTGTGTGGCTGGAGTTTTATGATGGTTTGTGCTACCCGCCTGAGATGATAAGTGGTGTTACACTCTCCCTGGATAAGAAAAGGCAAGATCAAGTAGACTCTGAAATTTTCAGGTGAGATGGGAGAGGAAGACAATGATGACTGTAACTTCAAAATCCCCTTTAACACCTTCAGAGGAAAAACAAACAAACAAAAACACAGAACAGAAACATGGGTTAAAAATGCAATTATGTTTTGCCAAAATCATAGATTCCCAAGTTTCATGCACAAATCCAGAGCTTCTCAGTATCTGTATAGTGGGAATCTTCATATTGAATCCTTACCTCACTGAAGACTTTTGGCACCTTGCTGACCTTCTCATAAAAATGTTGCACTTCTGCCATGTCTACACCCGAGACTTCTTTGGAAGTTTTGAAATGTTTGTCTCTATGACAAATGTAAAAAAGAACATCAAATGATGTGAGAAGCTGTTTTTTGTTTCTGAGTGGATAGTTAAGCATCCTAACATCAGAAAATACTCAGAAAGTTCAGCCCTGGCTCCAGTGGGTATATATATATAATTTTGTCTGTTCTAAGAACACATTCTCACTGGGGTGTAACCTGATTAATATTCTGTCCTTCCTGCTTTGTGCAGCTGTGCACTGTTAAGGGTAGGCTTCCTGTATTCCACCCTAAAATGACTTGCACTTCAGTGCTGGGAGGAGCTATTATGGGTCCTTTGGGAGCTGTAATATTGCCTAAATGGATTATAATCATCTGTCAAATGCCACTATGGGATATTCTGCTGGAATGTGAGCTTTTATAGCAAATTTCAATAGGACTGGGGGAATAAAAAACTTAATTTTAGCTTGGGCTTTGAAAAATTAAGACTTGCTTCTTGCAAATCAAATACAACCAATCTTCTCTACATACACAGGCTAAAATGACACTTTCTGGTCAGTTTACATGCAGCCAATATGTTCTGTTATGTTTTAGACAGCACACAGGTACCTTTTTGCCAGGAAGCTTCCGTTGATGCAGGCCTCAGATGAAAAGATCAATTCGATATTCCTGACAGTAAAAAACAAACTGAAGTAAATCCTTTCAACATGAGTAGCAGCTTCAGGTTTTTAATTCTGAAAGAGCAAAAACTGGGAGTACCAGTGTGTCTACACCTGAACACTTTTTTTTTTTTTTTTTTTTTTTTTTTTTTAGCACTAATTCATTGAGAGTGTTGCAGAAGACATTGTATTTGAGGAGCTAGTGATCTTTGACAAACCACCTCTGCTCTCCTGGGCTTTGTGAGGGAACCTGCTCAAGTGCCCCATGCCAGCCTGTGCTGTGTGCTGGTGGGTGCTGTGATGGAGATAGCTTCTCCTGATGGGTGGGGACCTTATCTGGTTTTATTTGTTATGCAAAATAAAAGGCACAATGGCCTGGGAGGGAGGAGGAACCCCTTCACAGATGGGATCTTTGTATCACACTGAGGAAAAATCCATCAGGGGATCCATTTGTTGCTGCACAAAAGCTGGGTTCCCAGCACCTGAAGGGATGCAAGACTTACTACCTGTCTTCCTGGTTCTATTCCTACTGAAGCAGCTATGTTATTACAAAATTTGCTGTCAGGCCCTTCCTGTTGAGATCTGGAAAGAACCCTCCCTCTCTCACCCTCTCAACAACTGCTTTCCACATGTTCCAAACTGTACCAAAAGTAGTCAGGGAAACATTTAGATGCAAATTAGCCAATACTTTTAAATGCTCAAAATCAGCAGCTGGAGTCAGACTTTCCCAAATAAAATAATCTCACACATAAGATCTGAAAAAAAGACTACACAATTGTAATTCTCAGCCATAAGTGTAAGGCTTCCCACAGCGGTATATACTTACTGCTATTGAAAATGGGTAATTAAAGAAGGGATCACTAATTTTTAAATGCTGACACACAAAGAACATTCCAGTTTGGATACTCTGAATTATGATTTTTGCACAAGGCATCAGTCTGCAGACCAAATCTTTCTCTGACATAACTTGTCAGCTCTTCATCACCTTAACAACCATTCTGTGAAAGAGACGGAAAGGATTCCGAAGACAGGCAGTACATCTGCTCTGTTCCTGCAAAAGGGTTGTCAAAGGGCTATTGCTTATCAACATCTCTTTTTCCTGTGCAAAAACTAGGTAAGAAGTGCTGATACAACATTCTGTCTCAGCCAAATTCTCAACCATCAGTGCCTACAACAGTGTCCAAAGAATAATATTTTTTAGAGGAATCATGTATTGAGGCAGAAAAAAGAAAAAAAAATCAAAACCAAAAAACAAACAAAACACCCCTCAAACAATGAAAAAACAAACAAACAAACAAAAAACCCAGCAGGTTTCTGACTTACTTTTTTACACTCTCCCAGTCTTTTGTACTGGAACTAGAGATCCATGCATCCACATTTTCATCCTTCAGAGTGGCAATTCCATTCAAACAGGAATTCTGTGTGAAATAAGTAAAAATAGCGACAAGATTACAAGTCCAGCAGATGGGATTATTTTTTTCAATCACTACAAGAAGATTTCAGTCTAAGTATGAATAAATTAATGGTCACCCAGCACCATCCAGATTCATTAACCACAGAACAGATACATAATTGCAATACAAGTTAGTTTCTGGGTAAGCATGGAAAGAACTGCAATGCAATGAACTTGGAGCTCTACAAGCAGGATGGAATATGCAAATGTTTCTAGCAATAATGTGAACAAGGCAAAATTAGAAGCCATGATCAAACATGCACCTACCTTGTTCTTCTTGCAGAGGACAATACTTTGGTTTCCTCCTGCAGTAATTTCAATCACCTTTTGTGATGTGTTGTTTTCTGTGAAGGAATAAAAAGATTTTCAAAGAAACATTTAAGGAGACAGTCATTATCTTCAGGGAGGTCAGTGCACAGATGTGGAACAGTAAAAAAAGCTCTCAGATAGTAGCTGTCTGTCTAAAAGTTGATTCTATGTGGCTATTACCCATGATGATAAATCAAGCAGCCAATCAAATTATCCACTGTAGAATCTGTTGGGATGACCAAGCAAGCATGAGATATTAATGTTAGACTCTCAGTGTAAACATGAAATCATGAGAGCAAACATCTCCCTGGAAGAAACAAATACAGATTGTACACATCTACAGTGGTCATTACCCTGATGGGATTTTCCAGTATTCACTGGTGAATCGATGGGAAGTGGTATCAACTCATTAGGCTTTCTTTTATCTCCCAGCTGTCCTTCTTCATCAGAACCAAATGAAAAGACTTTGTCCAAGGCGGGGACATAGACCAGGGTGTGCTGTCTGATCAGAAAAAGAAAAATGGTCATAATAAGCTAATACCACCAGGCTAGTCAGAATAAAATTTACAGATACGTTTTCAGAGTGGATAGCTGAGGCTTGACAGTTCAGCTAGAGAATGCCTTTAACTGAAGTCTTAGGACCATTCCTTGCATAAACATTCAGCAATAAATGCATGGACCCAAATTGCCAATGCTGTCCATTAATGTTTGTGATTTACTGTGGTTCCACATACAAAAATAAAGTGTTATGCCTTGCTAGCTACACAGTCTTTCATGTTTAAATGCAAATTCTGTGCTGCTGAGCCTGATACAAAGCCCAGGAGTTCCAGAAAGGCAAAATGAAAATGGATAATTATCACCCCTCTTTTGTTCTTTCTAAGGACCCAGTGGATGGGAACCTGGTGACTTTCTTGATGCAGGTTTTTGACAGGATTTTGCCGTTTGGAACCCAGTATACCTTCTATTTCTTGAAAGAGAAAAAAAAACAAGGGTTTCTGGTGTTCTTTGCAGCCCTCCCTCTCTGCTCAGCACGGGCTGAGGGTTCTGCTTTCACCAGGGCTGTGGCAGGAGGGTGGCTTACACCTGAACAGTGGACGATATTCTGACAGCGCAAATCTACTGGGATGCGGCAATTTGAACATCTTGGTGACTCCCCTCCCTTCTGGTCTGCAGTGATTCGCCTAAGACCTTGACCTCGGAAGGTTATTGGTAGTTTCCCACCTGCCGCAGGCAATCTGAGAGACTCTTGCTCCCCACAGCTCAGCCACCAGACGAGGCACAAGTTCATTCCGAGTGGAGTTGTGACCAAGCTGGCCAGACCCTCCTGCTCCAAAGGTGCACACCAACCCCTCCTTGAAGATGAAGAAGAAAACAACAGGATCACTGCATTATTAACAACATTCAAATGGTCACCATCGAGAGTTAGACTTGATTCAAAACATCCCTAACTCTAACACAGGTAGAGTCCACTTCACATCAAGCCTAATCTTACGTTGTCTAATGTCCCAATCATCTAACTCCTGAGGAAAGTGATTTAACTCCTGAGAATAACTGCCTGTTGCTTAAGAGTTTTACTTGTATGAGTAAACCCTAGTGAATTAGATATTGTTCACATTTTCTGAAGTCCTCAATATGGTATAAAAAATAACATGTTTTCAAAAAGTACTGAAAGTTGAACTGCACCTCTTTGCCCCAGGATTCCCATTCACCATCTCCCTGCAAAAGTTTGCATGCAGGTGACAGGAATCTGAGCAAAGGGAAATTTACCCACTAGCTTATTTATTATCCCTTAGGGATTGTCCTCAGACTCTGATGGAAGCAGGCGTTTCTATTGTGTTGACTTTCAGCAGCATATATTTTCTCCAAGGGTGAGGGCCCAGATGCTTACCTTCCACTTCAGACTCACCTTGGAGAGAACTGCTGTATGATCTGCTCCACATGCGACAAATACAGTCTTCCAGTGCTCTAATGCTTTTATGTAGGATGGGCAGCCTCTGTCTGGAAAGAAGACAGTACTGCTAAAGTGAAGGAGAACTGGGGAGTCTCACACAAATAAAGATTTAGAAAATAGGGTTTTAGCACTTTTTAGTCCTCTCTTACAGCAATTAATGTATTTACACCTTGGGTTTGAGTTGCTTCCTACCCCGGACAGTAACATATTCTTTCTCGTAATGTTCTGTCTTTTTCATAGTGTTTTCATTTACATTAAATCCGAAACAAAACACAGCTCTTTCACATTTGCTTGCCAAAAGGTACTTGGCTTCAAAATATCTGACTCTCAAGGGTCATATATTGGACTCATTAGATCCCGCTGACTTCAAGTCCTGTCCGGCTAGGGCAACTCTGCTCCAGCCTTCTAGGTTTGAAGACAATGGCTGATTTTAATTCTTATCACACCTTGCATTTACAGAGAGTTAAAGAAGGCAAAGAGGTATAAAGTGAATTTCCTTCATACAAGACTGCCTGGAGAGAGAATGGGAGTGGAAAGAGACCTATGAGACATACAGTTTTATGAGCACATGCTACGCCGTTTGCCACATAAATTCATCAGAATACAGCCCCTAAATCCCTTGTCCCTGCATGTCTTTCCTGGGTAGGATACAATAGCTCAGAAACAAAGAACTTATCCAAACGTACTTTTTTCCAAAGACTTTAATGTCACTGCTCTTCCAAAGGGGCTTGACACTCCTGAGCCAATCCTGTGTCTGCAGTAAGCTCACTGACCAGGAAAACACCCTCCTACTGCTGTTCTTCCTTACCTCTTGTGTCTCCGAGTCCCAGCTGTCCAAAATCATTCTTTCCCCAGGAGTACACAGCTCCAGAGAGTGACACAGCAACGTTGTGAGCTCCTCCAGCAGCAATTTGAGCGAGTGGGATGCCCTTTAGTCTTTCCACCAGCTGTGGCTTTTGGATGACCGCAGTTTGCCTGCTCACTCCAAGTTGTCCATGGGCGTTCTGGCCCCAGGTGAAGAGCTCACCTCCTTCACACACAGAACAAAAGAAAACAGCTCAGCCTCTCTGCTTCCTTTGAGTCTCTTTGGGAGTGGGAGCAAAAATCAGTGCTGCTTTCAGAGATCTAGCTCTAAGGTGAGACCATCATTTGGAGCCAAATCTCCCTGTTTGCTTCTGATCCCTTCAGGGCAGCCCCATGCTGCTTGTGTCACTCAGGACAGCAAGAATAAAGGCAGGGTGCTACAACCTATAAAGCCATACTTGCAAGAAGTCTCTAACCAAAGGGGTGGTCCAACTTAAGAATGAGCAAGTCTGGTGACTGCAGAATGGGGTGGGCACATCTGCTCTCCACAACACACCTTTGCAGAGGGGTAGTGCTAAGGAACTGGAGAGAGACAGAGCTGCAGGTCCCTGGGTGCTGAGAGGAAAGCGCACCGCTGACACCAGGTGCACTTTGTGTCCCCTGCCCATCGATCATTACTCTCTAACAGTGTCACCACTGACACTGAGAGCAAGCTTGCCATAATGTGACTCCTGTTTGGAGGAAAAATGTGCTTGAAAGAGGCTACCTCTGGAGAGTGCCATGGCATGCTGGTCCCCACATGCTATTTGAACAATATGATGGTCTTCTAGTTCTTTCACCAGCCTACAAAAATAAGGAAAAAAAAAAAAATCAAAATAGATAGATGCTGTGCCATGAGACAAAATAAGATCTCCTGCTCACCAAGGCCTAGCATGTTTAGCAGGAATTATGTGGAAAAATACAGGTTGTCTGTAAGTTGATTCACCCTGCTCTTATGCTAGGCGCACTAAGTGATTTGATTGTGGTTTGCACTGTGGGAAGATGGAAGAGTACCAGGCTCAGCCCTGGGCAAGTTAACAGAAATCCCACAGCAAACTACTGTGCCATTTTTAGATGACAGTTACCCTCCCAGATTAACTGGATGGTGGCAAGGTTCAGGTGTGCTTGGCTCTTTCACCCACAGCTTTCTCAAGCCACATGTGGCTTGCAAGTCATCTGCATTACTCTGCTATATGCTACCAAACCTTACTAAGTTTGAGAGAAGCCTGTCTCATACGCATCTCAAGCAGCTCAGAATTTGGTATTATCCTCAAAATCAGTGTACTTCTTGCTGGGTAATAAAAGAAGATAAATTTGGGGTACTGGGAAAGAATGTGTTCCAGTTCCCTCTCTACAACAGGAACATGCCTCAGTCTCTTGGATGTCACCTTTAGGAAAAGTGGGCCACCTTCTCTGACTGTTACCATCCATCCCTCCACTCCTTACCTTGTCTTAGAGCAGTCAGCTGAAGCAGTAGCCCACTGCTCAGAAAGCATCCCATCAGAGGAGAGAACGAGCATATGTGTTTCATCATGGTTTGAGCATCGCACCTCCTCATTCCCCTGCGACTGCGTGTGCTCTGCAGAACAAATAAGGACAGGCATGACGGTCACGCTAAGGCAGCAGGCATCTTAACATCTCAGCCTCCTCCTCAACATCTCTTTGTGGTATTGCTTTCACCAAGAGCTTCTGCTCTCACTACACACGCTTCTCACACCTCCCCAGCTTAATCACAACATGCAACCACAAAAGAAATTCACGTCCATTCCTTGTCATGGTCTCCCTCCTTCCAGTCTCCCCCGACCGCTGCGCACTGGGGCATGTTTGAGCACCTCATGCCGTGGTTCGGTCTGTCCGAGAGGCAACAGCAGATTATTGCAATTCCAGCGGTTTCATCTGCAAGGACCCGACCCTGCCCACGCACAGACCCGTCCCGGAGGGTCTCACCGCCCCGCGCACGCCTCCGGTGGCGGCTCTGCCCCCGGCCAGGAAGCTCCCACTCGCGGCAGGGCTCCAGACGCCCCCGCCGCCCTCCCCGAACCGCTCCGCTCCGCCGCGCCGCTCCCGCCGGTCGGTACCTCCCGTACTCGGCGGAGAGCCGTTCGCCTGGTCCCGTCGCCCGCCCTGCTGCCGCTGCTGCTGTTGCTCCTGTTGCTGCTGCCGCTGCTGCTGTTGCTCCTGTTGCTGCTGCCGCTGTTGCTCCTGTGGCTGCTGCCGCTGCTGCTCCTGTGGCTGCTGCTGCTCCTGTCGCTGCTGCTGCTCCTGTCGCTGCTGCTGCTCCTGTCGCTGCTGCCGCTGCTGTTGCCGCTGCCGCCGCCGCCGTCCCGCCGGCATCTCCGCTCGCCGCCCGTCCGCCAGCTCGGCAGCGCCGGGTGCACGTCCGGTGGCAGCGGCGGGGGTAGCGCCAGGAACGCCCCGCCCCGACAGGGAATCGGAAACCGAAACTGGCTCCGCACATCTGCGGGAGGAGGAGCCGGCGATGCGACTTCTCGGGATCCCCGCCGCCTGAGAGTGCAGAGCTGATAGAGCCCCTACGCTGAAACCGTGTGAGCTGCTGGGCTCTGGTGAAATCGCGGCTGTCATAAGCGTCCGGGTGCTCCGGGTGGGAAGACACGGGAGATCAGAAAGCGGGTAGAAGGATTTTCCATGTGGGAAAGGCACCCATTTGACTTCATTATTCGCCTATGAGGGTGACCTGCCTGTGACCATCCTTTATAGCTTTGTGTAAGCTCAGAGACCTACTCTGCTGCTCCCTGTATCCTAAGTAAGAGCCCGCGCAAATTCAGAGGGGCTACTTGGCTGACTGAAGTCAAGCACCAAGTGAAATGCCCAGTTTAGAAATATATGAACATCTAAAATCCATCTGCTTCTCACATGGTCTTTTCTATTGTCTGCTAAATCTCTCCCTGCGTTCAAAGACCCTGAGAGTTTCTCCCCCCAGAAAGGCCACCTCATTCAACCCACCTCCTACTTTTCTCACTGGAATGATGCATGCAGGGCCACCCTCATGATGAAATAAGGGATACACATGAGAAAAATAGATCAAAACACATAATAGCATTTTCATCATATTCCTAACAGCTTTCACTGATGGATTAAATTCAGTCTCCTTAAGAAAATTTTATGCTGCTGAATACTAAGCACAGATTTTGATGGGGAATTCTACAAGACTCCCAAGAAGCACAACATTAATCTACAGTTTATACTGGTGTTCACTGAAACACAGTAGAAAATTTGTTACTGAGACACCAGAAGCATTTAATATATTTGAATGGAGCAGCCTGTGGTGCACAAAAAGGCACACAGAGGCCCCTGAGGTGAAGAAGAAGGGATGTGAAGGAGCCGTGCAAGTGAGACAAGGTGAACCTGGTGCGTACAGTCATTGCCTTCACCCCAGGGAGCAGCAACCCAGCCTGTCTTTCCCAGCCGCTTCCCTACAATTGCTATGGGGACCTTATCTCCTTCCACCCTTCCACCGAACATACGAGGATCTTGTGACCAATAAATACCCACCTAGAGCTGTGAGGCCAAAGCATGAGCTACGAAGGGACACTAGAGGTCCTTCTGCACCAAAGTGTGTACTAACACCTCTTTGGGAGAAAAATATCTGCTCCAAGCAGAGGCAGGAGCACTTGCCTTGTACTTGGCACTGAAATTAAGAGATTCGAGGGGAGGAAAAGAAACACGTTGGTGTCCTTCTTCTGTCAGAGCTACATTTTTCTTCCTGCCAAGTTGACTGCTGACAGTGACTGTGTGTCAGAAAGGTAAGCTACCGTAGGTTCCTCAAACACCCTGTGGTTCTCTGCCCAAGAGGTATCAGGGCTCATGATAGTCTCACCAAAAGGAATATGAGGGCCCATGATGGAGATGTTTAGCAACTGGCAGGAGACAGAGGAATGAGGTGAACTGCAAATTGGTTTTCATGGCTTAAACTGGGTTTGACAAACATGTCTGTCTGTACTTCGGCCATTTCACCCCTTTTCATTAGTACTATAGCAACTTACCCATACAGGAAAAAATAAACAAAAGCAAACAGTCCCCCACAACTCCCTCCTCCCCCTCGTGTCAAGCACTTCAAATCTGGCATAGTGCTTGCTTACAAGGGCAAACCTTCTCCCAGGAGAACAGCATGGTGCACTTCCAGAGTGAGGGGAATGGAGAAAACTAGGAAAATGTATGCAGATGCCATGATGTCCCAGGAGGAATGTCCCATGGTGAGCCCCAGGGAGCCAAGGAAGTGTGTGGCAGAGGCCCATTCCTACAATGTCACCAGCTGAATGGGCATGAGCAGGTCAGTCCCTCCAGAGTAGATTTGATAGTGTGGGGAACGTGCAGCCCCTCTTGGTCAGCCTGTCTGACTCACTGCACCTGGCTGCTCTACATGGGAAGGGACACGATAACCTGGGAGCTGCCCAGCAAGGCTCAGACACTGGCAGCACACACTGGGCAGTGCTGCACCCCCCACTTTCACAGCAAGGAACACCTACTACCTCCATCCTTTTCCACTCCAGGGTACCTAAGCAGCGCCAATCATGCAAGCCCTGGCAGTACAAGGGCTGAGCATCACGTCAACCTGGGCTGCCCTGCACAAGGTGCAGCCAGGTCTGAGGGGAGGGAATGAGTGCAAGGAGAGAAAAGAGCACTGTGGGCCACCACACCACACTCCACCCAGGGGGTTTAATACCACCACGATGCTTTTGTAGGCTGCACTTTCCAGGCACTGTCCCAGCAGACTCAAGCAGCATTGCGCAGTGCTACCCAAAGAATATTCCCAGTTTTTGCTGGTGGCAACAGCACGCAGCCCTCGGCCCCTTGGAGACCCCTCAGGAGCCACCTCAGGGCAGGTGACACAAGTCAAGGTAAAAGGCAGCAGCAGGCAACAACTTTGTCCCAAGTTTGTGCAAAAGAAGCCCGACAGCCCTCCTTTGGTCTCTCGTTCCCACTCCTGCAGGAAACTGACCCATCTCGGGGTCTCTGCTGCTCCTCGCAGCTGACGGCTGCGCAGCACAGGCGGGTGACAAGAGAGAGGAACAGGACGCCAGAGCTGAGGGGCAGCCGTCACAGCATACGAAGGGACCGAGGCTGGCGGTGCGGAGGGGCCGGCGGCCGAGGGAGGGCGGCCGTGCCCCGCTGCCGCCGCGGGGGCCGTGGCCGTGACCGGGGCCGGGCCGGCGCCGCCGGGGAGGGGTTTCCCCTGCTGCGGTTTAAGTGCCTGGCGGGGGCGGGCGGCGCTGTGCCGCCATGCCGCCCTCCGCGCTGCTGCTGCTGCTGCTAGTGCTGGCGGTGCCCGCTCCGGCGGCGGTGCCCGCTGCGGCGGTGGGGGGCTGCGGACCCTGCGAGCCGGCGCAGTGCCCGGCGCTGCCTCCGCGGGGCTGCCCGCTGGGCCGGGTGCGGGACGCCTGCGGATGCTGCTGGCAGTGCGGCCGCGGCGAGGGCGAGGCGTGCGGCGGTGGCGGGGCTGCGGGGGGGCGCTGCGCCCCCGGCCTCGAGTGCGTGAAGAGCCGCCAGCGCCGCAAGGCCAAGGGCGGCCCGGCCCCGGGACCCCTGGCTGCCACCACTGCCGCCGGCCCGCCCGGCGTGTGCCTCTGCAAGAGCCGCTACCCGGTGTGCGGCAGCGACGGGCTCACCTACAGCAGCGGCTGCCAGCTCCGCGCTGCCAGCCTGCGAGCCCAGAGCCGCGGCGAACCCGCCATCAACCAGCGCAGCAAGGGAGCCTGCGAGCAAGGTGCGGGGCTGGGCGAGCGGATGGGGTGGCCGGAGGCCAAGCGCTCGGGGAAGGGAGCGGGACGAGCTGGGCGCTGGCACGATTTGGGAGGGGAGATGTGCGGCTGTGCTGTCAGACTTCACCGTGAAAAAGCTGGTCCCAAGTGCTCCTCGTACTGTTTTATCCCACTGGGATGCTTATTTATAACGTCAAGATGAAACCACCTTAAATGGACTTCAGAGTTCCAGGCGTATCATGCTGCCTAAACTTGGAGTAAGACTTTAGACCAGCCCCAGAAATGCGGGGAAACGGCCACTTCCCCTTAGCTTCCAGCTGTACTGAAACTACACTGCGCTGCTTTTCATACTTTGCCTGCAACTTGCAGCTTGGGATGCTGTGAAATGGGACAAAAGAGTTTATCAGTCCAGGGGAGGATTTGGCAGAGGAAGATTGCAGTGAGAAAAGGAAATGATCAAATGGATGCGAAAGCAAGAGAAATTCAGAGCCAACATTCACTGGCTTGCTTTGGTTTGAAATTAAAACAAGCAGTGACTTTCCTCTGAGCTGTACTTAGTGGTTTGCACTTGAGTGAGCTCAATTCTTCCCAAGCTGTTGCTTGGAGATGCTGCTCAAGGAAGAAATTGTTCTGCTGTGGAGCCTCTACTAGCTTTCTGAGAGTGGGTTTTATTGGGAGGAAGGGAGGGGTGGGACGTAGCAGACAAACCATTTACTGAACGTCTCAAGGACGATATTGCAGAGCCAATGCTATTTTGGTGGAGGAGTGTTTCATAAATGCAGTATGTGTAGGGTCACAACCTCCACCTCCTCTTTGTCTTTCTTCCCATAACTGAGGCCAAGTATGTCTTGCAAAAAATGTTTCTGAAGCTTCCAAGGAAAGCATGAAAGGCTGGGTGAGGACTGGGTTATGCACTTTGACGTTGTCCATTAAATGCCCTGCGTGGCTTTTCACAAACCTTGTGCAAAACATCAGGCTTATGTATTAGCTGGAAACATTGTGGTACAGTGTTAACTCCTGGAGAGAAGGAGCTTCAACTCTCAGGCTGTTGTTGGGATGAGATGAAAACAGCCTCTGTCCTCACCTCTGTCTAATGTTTGGAAGGGGTATTTCTTGTCCAGCAGACTCGGGAGATGGTCACAGCAGTCTTAAAAATACATGCTGCTTCTTGGCCTCGCCAGCCCAGACTGAGCGAGCAATTTTGTTTGAAAGGTGTCTGAGGTCACATTTCAGGTGTGTACATGGGAAGAGCGCCCTGTTCACAGTTGTCTTGCTCAAAGTCACCTGGGAGTTCATGGCAAAACAAGTATTGATGCTCATATTGTAAGCTTCTGCCCCAACCCTTGTCTGCACTTCCTTGTGTTTGTCCCAGACTGGGTGCTGGCTTGGCCTGATGGGGCTTTGACCCAGACTATGGAGACAGAGTTTGATGAGGTCAATGCAAACACAAGCCACTAGGCAGGATGGTGGGAGGCCACTGACCCACCACCCTTAAACAGCTCCCGTGAGACTTTCTCCATCCTCTGATCATCACAGCAGCAGCTTCTCTGTAGGGGGTCACAGTGCAGGACAACCACTCCATGCACGAACTGCATCCCTTCCTTGGAGAAGGTCCCTTTGGGCATGCAGATGTGCAGCAAGACACCTTTGCAATCTGTTACCTATTGTTTAAGAACTTTGCTGGAGCATGCGATGCTGAGCCACTGGCAAAATGTCCCCTCCTCTGACACTGTGGGAAATCGCTCTTCTTTTGGATCGTGCTGCTGGGAGAGCTCCAACCCAGCATCTCAGCAAAGGGAACAGGAGGGTGCAGGCTGCTCAGCAGTGGTGTTGCAACTGTCTCTTCTGAGATGTCCCTCAGCAGCATAACGTTGTGCTGCAAACGTTCTTCTGGTGATGCATATTGCTTTGTGGAGTGCAGCTGAGGCAGGGACTCAGCCCACACACGTGGTAGACATCCTGAAGTATTTTCTGTAGCCCTCAGGGCCTCTTGGCAGTTAGGACTGCTGGGTGGGGAGAGGAGGGGAGTTGTAATCTCCACACCGATTTTGAAAGAATGGCAGGAGAGGACATCCATCCCATCAGCTTCGCAAGGTAGAGCCTCTTTCAGTATATTTCCAGATAGGAGACAGTACTTTATTGGTTTCCAAAAGAACCTAAATGCTGTGGGAGTCAAAAGTGCGGAAGTTCCGGCTTTTGCCATTTCCCACCACAAACAGACACGATCTCCTTAAGGCACTGCCTAGGGTGGGATCCTGCACAGGGAGACCACAAACAGGCAGGATTCTGCCTGCATCAGTCTTTTGTGTGACAGCTTTTGTGTAGAAAGAATCCTTGGGGTCATTGGACTTGGGCTTCTTGCTCAGGGCAGATGGGCTCTGAGGTGTCTGCACTTGCAAGACTATCAGGATCTCATCCTTTGAGTGCAAGAGTGAGCAGCCTTTCAAGTCTGAGGAGAAATCCAGAAAAACATCTTCCAGCAGTGGGTCCTGACTATGATTGCTCTTTTTAAACAAGTGAACTGGAGAGGGAGGGTTTGTTTTGCACATCCCATTGAAAGCTGGTCCTTGGAAGGAGAAAATGTGGAGTTGTGGCTGCTGTTGGCCTTTGCTGTCATCAGCAGCTGGAGATGGGGTATCCAGTGGAAGAAGGGACCAGCATATTGGCAGATGCTTCTCCTCACTCATCCGAGCACTGTGGCATGTTTGGGGTGGTAAGACAGAAGACAGGACATGGACAAAATGGGGCAAATGCTGCCTTTTATTGATTCCTACCAGTGTTTGCTCAAACCTCACCTTCCAGTCAAGGTGGGAATGAGTCTTACCACAGCTGCCTTCTCTTCTGCCTTGAAACACATCCTTGAGACACAGTGATCAGCCACAAACAATTGAAAGACTCAAGCAATTAAAATTTCTTGGTTAACTGGGGTTGCACTTCATACCTTCTCTGTGCCATATGTACCAGCTAGTCAAAGGGTCTGAAGGAGGTACACCTGTTTGAGGGATAGTCCTGCTGATTTGTCACAGGCAACACATGTGGGCATGAGTAAAACCTCCTGGAAACAAAGTACTCAGCTACACAGGGCTTAATGTGCAAAATACTCCTTCAGACATGCATTTTTTCCACCATAGATGTATTTCCAAGGGGATAAAAGTTCATTAAAATTATACTTGGCAGCTTTTGCTTGCTAAGAGATACTGCCCACCAACTAGGAACAAATTGGATGTTTCTTTGTTGTTCAGTAGCAAAAGTAAGGAGCCAGTTCTCAGTGCTACATAATGCGCCTTGACCTTGTCCTTGGGATTCTTTTTGTGCTGCTTGTTTCCCAGACCTCTGGGATCTGATGTCTGTGCTCTTTGTATAAAAATAGTGAAGCCATGCAGAAAAAGGTATTTCCGTTGCAGACAAAACTTTGTGTAGGAGGGCAAAGTAAGACACAGTTGAGAAGAGTTTGTGAGGCTGGAAATAACCCTTGCTATACCCGCACTTGGCAGGTGCAGGAATCCAGTCAGTCTTTGCCGGAGTGGGTGTCATCTGAGCAGGACCATTGGAAATGGCTGGAAAAATGCACCTTGCTTGATTCCCAACTCCTTGAGGCTGCGTGGCTGCTGGTGGCGCTGTGTCAGCAGGACACAGCAAAGCTGCTTGTGTTTGCTGTGGGTGAGCAGGCAGTGATGCTGTGGTGCTCCTTCCCAGCTGGGCTCATGCTGCGCCCTCATGCTTGCACTCCCAGCTGGCTCTGGGCTTGGCCCGCTCCCTGACAGGGAGCCACTACCCACATCTCATCTCTACCCTTGTGCCCTGGCAGCCTCTTGTAACTAATCCCAGTGCTGAGGCTGTGAGAGAGAAGGATGCTGTGAAGTTTTCCAGCTGCTTTGCAGCATTGCCTTTACATGGGTTGGCCCTTTGCTCTCTGCCCATGAATACAAATAGCTACGCTCAGGTCTGCTCCCAGCTCTTGTAGGTAGGGCAGGCCTGGACACAAAGCAGAAGCCTGCTGGTGGGGCAGGGACAGACAGTCAGGGGTGCCACCTCCAGTGGTCCCCATGGCAGGAGGGGAGGCCACCATAACAGTTTAGGAGCTGCCATCACCCATCTGTGCACAGAGGTTCAGAAGAGCCTGTTATGGAGTTGGTGGCTTCATTACTTTAGGCTGAGATTCGTTTTGCAGTGCATGCACTGAGGCTGTTTATGCACATCTAGGACCTGGGGCAGGAGGACTGTGGTACCCACTGCCATGTGAAGCCAACTGGCATAAAGAATTAGGATTGTGTGGCTCAACTCAAGCCAGGCAGAAAAACAACCTCAATGCACCAACCCCCATCAAACAGCTTGCAGGATTTTTGGCATGACGATCTCTCTGAGCTGAAAAATACCAGGCACAGACTCGTTGCCTAACCAGTGCAAGAAGAGACAAATACCCCTGAGTCTCTCTTATCATTAGATGCCAGCAAAATACCTGCTTCGGGGGACTTGTTGTGACTGGTGGAGATACTGCTGGAGTTGCCTCATTGCAGCCCAAAGGCCTTATGGTTTGAAGTCCCTGATACCTGTTCAAGCAGAGTTAAGTTCTCTAGGTTGTTTTGCTGTTGTAAGTCAAGGCTTTGCCTTTCTTTTATGCTCACTTTTCTCTTGGGTGAAGCTGAGTGCATGTTCTTGCCCAAATGCCTCACACCACAGACATCAGAGGACAGTCTTTCACTCTCCAGGGAACTGTTGGTGTTTTGTAGCTACCTACAAAGACCTACCAGAGATAGAAAGTCGGGGCTTCTCTGGGTGAAGGACAGATTTGCTGGCTTGCCAAGCAGCCTGCTTTATTTCTTTTGATCTGAATGTGGCTTAAATCTCTGTGACTCCATGAAACATGCAGAGGTTTACCCTATGGTGATGGGGACACAGCACCTTGCAGGATCCATCCCAAAGGCTGCAGAGCTTATGAACAGCAGGACCAGGAGAGGGATTCTCTTAAAGCAGACTGTAGCCAGCTCTAAAGGATGCCCAGTTTGGGGAGATCCCAGTCACCAGAGCTGAGCTGTCTTCCCTGAGAGGTATCATTTTGGCTTGCCAGAAGCCAGGGCAGCATCCCTGCCAAGAAACGTTTCTTGCTTGGGTGCCAACCACCAGCTCTGGGGTCTGGGGAAAGGTGGGTGCAAGGTTTCTTGGATGTCCACAGGGGCTGAAGGACATAGAATCATGTCTGCTAGGTTCTCATGGAGACTGACAGCCCCAGGGACAAGTACACTCATCCAAAGTCCCACCACTTTCCCGCAGCAGTGGTTTTGCTTTGCTGGTGCCTTAGTGTCCGATAAAGCGCTCTCTGCTCTGCAAAGAAAGAGGCACTGACTTCCCACAGGTCAATTTTAAAACAAGAAACATAAATCACATCTGTTGGCTCCTTCCATCCAAATTCAGCTCTTGAAGCTTTGCCAGAAATATTTTAGTTTTGAGGGTGTTTTGTTTATTTTTTTAATCCACTGCCAGAGTAGAGCAGGAATGGGGTCTCTTGGGGGAAACTTTCTGGGAGATGACAGGCTGCTGTTATCACTGACATTGGCTCGTCTTTTCCTGATAGAACTGCCTTAAATTCAAAGGCTACGACTCTTTTAGATACCAGACAGCATAGTTCGTATCTGATCACATTTTGCAAGAAATTCTTCTGGATTTGTGCTTTTGAACTAACAACTAGCTTAGATTGATTTAGGTCTTTCCTGCCATTCTTCCTTTCCTGGATTTTAAGGGACTTAAAAGAATATCCATATTTCATGAGTGCTTTCTTCTTTGCTGTTGAAAGAGAGATTTAGGCATGTTTTTGCTAAGAAGTCATCTATGGTTGGAAATGAACTGGATTCCCTGATTCTCCTGGGAATCTGGTTTGGGTTTCTGCATCAGCTGGGAGTGGGGGTCTTACAGCAGTGGCTGGTACCTGCTTTCTCTTACCACAAAGGAAAGCATTGTTATTTGCAGGTGTTTGTGCTGCAGCATTTTTGTGCTGCATCCAGAGAGTCCACAGCAGAGCTACACAGGTGTGTGGTGTGTTTACACCTTTTGTTTTGTAGCATGGAGTCCTTTTGGATAGAGCGTGGTGTGGGGATGTGATTCAGTGCGGTGCTTGCTTTCCCAGCACACAGTGCATTGGGATTTTGAGACAGAGTTTCTAGGGCTGAAGCTTTGTGCTGGTATTCTTTTTTAATTAATCTGTAACTTGGGTATTTTCCACTGTTGTAGGATAAGCCATAAATTCCTCCTTAAAAGGCATTTAGATATTTGAAAAGGTTTTGGTTCACTGGAGCTTGAGTTTTTATGGTAACTGTGCTAAAATCTTGTTAGGGAAACTGCTTAATATATTACTTGGCAGCTCAGTGTCTTGGAGAACACCAGTATGCGAGGGGCTATGCAAATGCCTCCACTGCCCAAGAGGATCTGGTATTTCACCTGTTTCTTTATTCTCAATCATCATAGCATATTACAAATCATCACTAGGAAGGAATGATTAGAGATCAGCAAATTCCTCCCTGTGTGTTTTTTTCCTGTTGCTGGAAAGGCATGCTGTGTTTAAAAAAATGTGTTTAATCCTTTGTTAGGCTGAGGTTGATTGAGGTTCATACTAAATAGGAGATTACCATGTAACAAGTCTAATCAGGTTGGACTTCTGAAAGCCCTACTTGCTTTTCCATGCATAAATGCTGCCATGCCTTGTTTCTGTGTCTCTCACCACAAGCTTTTCACATTCTTTCCAGGCTTTAGCTTGTGATCCTCCTTGTGCCATAACGACAGTTTTCTTAGTAAAACTGAGCCAAGATCACAGGAAGAGTAGAGGGGAGATGGTGGCCTCTATGAGTGTGCCTGTGAGGTCTGGGACAAAAAACCTCAAGTACACATCCAGATATGGCCAGGAAGCAGCAAGCATGTTTACAGAAAGCTACTG
This sequence comes from Streptopelia decaocto, assembly GCF_964273445.1. Taxonomy (NCBI): domain Eukaryota; kingdom Metazoa; phylum Chordata; class Aves; order Columbiformes; family Columbidae; genus Streptopelia; species Streptopelia decaocto. The sequence goes on from NC_138658.1 coordinate 30,689,868, forward strand.
TCTGTTTGACCCTGGGGACAGCACACTTCAGACACTGGCAAAAGGAGGGGGAAATGGGTAAAAACAGGCAGGATTCGGGGAAAAGGCAGGAGAGAGGTTGGCTTGTGGAAGTCTTCTGCAAGGGCAGCATCATCTCCTCTCAGAGGGTTTGCCCTTTCCCCACTTGCCTGTTTCCAAGGGCAAGTATAGTTATAAGTTTGTAGCTGAGCTTCAGAGCAGCCTCAGCCACATTGGCCTTCGCATTAGCCCAGCGTTGACATTTAGATGGCGCTGAGGATGCTGCGGATGTGTCAGAGTGCTGAGCATGGTACGCAGTGTGCTGAGGGGCAGCCTCTTCCCTGGGCACAATGTCAGGGCCAGCGCAGACCTGTCCTGCATGCCACCTACGGGAGAAAGGGCTTGAGGTTTTGTTCTTTGAAGTGCTGCCCTGTTCTCTCTCCCAGCCTATGTGTAAACCCCATGGAGGACCACATCTCCTTTGCTTTGGGTGTCTTGGAGCCTCTTTCTGTAACTCCTTAGTCTCTTCAAGGCCAAGCTAAAGGAGGTGGACAAATGCCTTCAGCAAGAGGTAAAGAAGGAGGCTTGTAAGTCTACCAGAAAGCAGCAGGTAGCTTTGGGAATGGGGAAGGCTAGAAGCTGCTCACACTTCCTGTCTGCTGCTGCTTCTCGCAGAGCACTGACCTGGGAGGGAGCAGCCGAGCCCATGCCAACTATTGAGTAGACGCTGTTACAGAAGGTTTCCTCCTCTCCATATAAAGTCATTTTGAAGGAAAAATACTTTCCCAGCAACTTAGAAGACTGGAGTGAGTCTATTTCAAATTTGCAAGTGCTTGTAAGGGTGAAAACTGTCCAGCTTCTGCTTTGATTTGCTGTCTTGCGGGGACTGTTCCGAGACTGTGTTTCACCCAGGGCTGTGGCATGGCAGTGCAGTGCTCAGGAGGGCTGGCTGGGAAACAGGCTGGCGCCCACGTAAGCTTCAGAATGTGGTAGACAGCTTCATATGTTGGTGGTCAGGATTTCCCATGCACACCGAAGCACCAGGGCATACCCCACAAGTGCTTTATGTTGAGTTCATTTCTGCCTTTAGTGACACACCTGTAGCCCCCTTGATTTTACTGAAGAAGCTATTGCTCTGCTTGCTGGGGTGTGATTTATTTCTTTGTGTGTGTATGGACACCAAAGGAATATCAGTGAGGTCCAGCTAACTCTGAGCTGTCATACCAGCAGGTGCGTGGATGGGCTGGGAGGTGCCAGATCCCTACCTGCTGTGCTGAGCAGAGAAGAGGTGCTCAGGGCAGAAGGGTGCCAGGAACAGATGCCAAATGATGGCCTCATCCATGCAGTCACAGGCTCTGCTGCATGCTGCTGTGGCAGAAAAGCAGCTACATAACAGCAGTGGAAACTCCTCTCCAGCTGCTGCTTTTGACATAACGCAGGCTGTCAGCTTCCTGTGATCTGCAGAAAAAACAATCCCTGCGCTTTCAGGCTCCTCTCCAGGGTGAATGAGCTTGCTGGCTCTGTACATAAGCCCCTTCCCTGGCCATGGAGAGCCATTTGTCTTATGAACAATGGGCAGAGCAGGGAGGAAATGCCTGAAGTGCCTTCAGAGAGCAGCTGATATCCATCAACAGCCTGCACTGTCCTCTTGGCCAAGAAGCTCCTTCACTGTCAGGGCGTGTACCGGCATCCTCCACATCCATGGTGCCTCTGGCTCAGTCAGAGACAACCCAGCCACATTTGTGTCTCCAATCATCTGGGGGGGTCTCTGGCCTTGATGACCATTTGCATCCCTAGGTGCCACTGGCAATTTCCTGGCCCAAAGAAAGCAGAGCTGCAAGGCCTCTGAGATGTTTGCTGTAGGATGAGGGCTAAGGTGCTCCTGCCTGGCAGGAATCAAAGCATCTGCTCTGTACAAGGTAGGCTTGTTTCCAGTCCTGCTGGGCGCATGGTGGCCTCACTCCCTTCACAAGTACCCCCGAAGCAAGAGGGGTGACTTGCAGGAGGGAATGTCCTCACATCCTCTGAAGTCCCTGCAAGGCTCAGGCATCCCCTGCCTCTCGTGTAGTGGCAGCTTGCTGTGTCCCCTGCCCATCTCAGGCTGCTTCTGGGGACTGTGGAAGGGAGCATGCGGGGGACCAACACAGGCAGTAAGCAGGGTGGCTGCCATGCACCCAGGTGTCAGCTGGCTGTGGTGGGAGCCTAGCTAATGCTGTGGCCTGTCGTGATTTGACTTAAAATCTGCTGACTTCTTGGCCTTTCTAATTTATTTTTAGTGGTGGAAGAAGCACAGCTCTAGAGTTTTGGCTGTCTGGATTTAAGTCGAATATCCCAAGAGACCACACTGACTCTTCCCATGACACAGTCACATCTCTGGGGTTGTGTATTCCTTTCTGGTCTCAGGGTTGTGCCGATGGAGGCAGAGGTCTGTGAGTGCTCCAAGTTCATTTTGCAGACAAAGGCAGAGTTTCACATTCCTCCTGGTTAGATCAGGATGTACATCCCGAGCTCGAGTCTGCCTCATAACAGCCAGACTCTGGCTGTGCTGTGGCTGCTGTGCCAAGCCAGCCAGAGCTTCACTGTGAAACTGTGCAGGCAATTCCCCTTTCAAGGGAAGATAAACAGTTTCTCCTTGCCCAGGAGGTGGGCAGAAATTCCCTCTCTCTTTTTCCCTGCCAGGAGCTGCTGCAGAAAAATCCTGGTGTGACCTGCTCCTGGCAGGGTGAGCAAATATCCGTGGGCAGAGCGTGTACGGGCTTGTGACACAGGGGGAAACCCAGTGGCAGCCAAGACTGAGACACTACGGGCAGTGGATTTAGCGGTGTGATGAATGCTGCAGATTCCCAGACAGGGAAGAATTGAGCCTGATCCTGGAAAAACTTAATGATGCCTTAAAATCCACTTGGATTTTAATGTAAGAATCAGGATCTCTCGTTTTCTGCAGTGGGAGATGGTGGTCATTTTGGGGCAGCTGTGTTTCTGCTGCCTCACGGGGGACCCAGCGACCAGTGATAAAGAGGATGGTGTCACACGGGATCAAACATAGCCCTGCTGCCCCGGGGACAGGCCTCGAGCTCTGCTCTGGGAAGGGCACCTTGCACATGGAGGGTTTTGCATGGCCAGAGCAGAGGGCGTCAGCAGGCTGCTAGGGTGGGAGCACGTCAGCTGGAGGTCCTTGCAGAGCATGGGATGAGCTAAGCAGCCTGGGGACATCTGGTCCCACTGGTGCTGCCAAGTACCCTATTGTTCAAGGGACACGAGACAAAACAGCAGGGCTGTGCAGGAAACGGCTGCGCTGGGGAAGCGGAGTAGAGTGCATGACCTGATGTGGCCTCATCGTGGGGACAGCAATACCCATCCCTGCTTCTATGCAGCTACCTCCTATTAAAAGCAGGACTGGGATATCTCTTTAACAGAAAATCTGGATTGTAGGCACCCCTGGTCTCTTAGTGCCTTCCCACCGGCAGGACATGTACAGTCATTCCTGGACAGGGAAATCTCGGAAAAGAAGAGCAAACTCTTCTCTGGGATCACACCAGCTGCTCAGGAGTGGGGAGCCACCGCAGCATCCCTTGGGCTAAGGCAGAGGGATGGCTGATGTCATCTGGCTGGTGAAACTGGGGTCAATCTGCCCCTAGATCCCAAAGAGGTAAAAAGACAGCAGCTTTCTGCTAGATGTTGGTGCAGTGGGATGCACCTGAAACCTGCTTCTCACTGCCTGCAAGGGGGTTGTAGGGTAGAGTGCACGTTCAGGACTAAGGTTGGTACACATTCAGGACCCAAATCTGTCCCTCTTTTACAGGGCTGGGAATGAGCTGTGGTCTGTGAGCCAGCATACCGAGGGGCTTCAGTCAGGCTGGCTCTGGAGTACTTGTTCCCATAGGAAATGCCTTCTGGTGGAGTCTAATGGGAGCTTTAGTTTCCTGTTACTGTCTGCATCTTCAGAGCAGAAGGGGAAAATCTGCTGTGTTCTTCAAGCTATCAATAAGTGGAAATAAACACTATGTGCTCCTTTGCACTTCCTGTTGTGGGGAATTAATAGCTGCATTTTGTAAACAGCCCCACTGAAGAAGGATTGAACAGAAAAGGCCATTCTTCCCTTCCAGGGATATGGGTTAAATCTCCAACATTTCCCAGCCTGAGGGGTAAACATCTCCAGCCAGATCTGCAAAACAGCTCTGTTCCCATCTGGCTTTGGAAACAACTCTCTATTTCACCAGGGATTAGAGCTCTTTGGGGAAAATGGAGCTCTGCATTCACCTGGTCCTTTCCCAGACCCTCCCCCAAGGAGAGCTCTGCCACCCTTCAGCCAGCCTTGTTTTGCTGAATATTGCACACAGGTAAAACAGAAGCAGCGTGACATTGAATTCTGCTAGCCACCTGCCACAGGCCTTGCTGCAGATTAAAATTGTGCTGGGAAAAAGGATGCTGTAAAGCTGGCCAATCTCTCCGTGGCATGGGAGAGTGAAGGGGACCCACTCTGTCTCCTGAGGGATCCATTCCTCCATGCCAGCGGAGTGTCAACAATGCACTTGGTGGCTGCATGGTGATCAAAGGCAGCAGTTCGTGAAGTCCTGCTCAGGCCCTAAGAGAACAGAATACAAACACTAACTTATGTTTAACCTCCACCTTGCAAGTAGATGGACTGATGACCTGAACTTGAGTTTCCACCTGGGGCAAGTGCCCATCAGCCTGAACAGCTTATGGTCAGATGCATGTGTAGCTTTGAAGAGAGGAGTGCTGTGATGTGGGATCGGTCCAACAAGCTTTACTCCAAGCAGGGCCCTTCTTCACCTTATCCTCACAACCTGTCAGAAGTGACTAGCCCCGCTTAAAAGACTAGCAAGGAGACAGGGAGACAGGCATGCAGTTACCTAGTGCCTAAAAGCATTTCTTCCTTTTTGCAGGACCCTCCATAGTGACCCCTCCTAAAGATATCTGGAATGTGACAGGAGCGCAGATCTACCTGAGCTGTGAAGTCATAGGCATCCCAACCCCTGTCCTCATCTGGAACAAGGTAAGGACCCTGCTAGGAGCTCCTGAGACACAGCAAACCTGAGGCAGCTGGAACTGCCTGGTAAGCATAATGGCAATAGCCGATCCCTCCTTAGAAACACACGTCTGTGATGAGTTCTCCCATCTGTGCTGTTCTGTCCGCCCACAAACATCTGGCTTTGCTTAGTCTTTTTCTAAACTCTAGTTGATCCCGAGGCAGAACAAGATGTGTGTTTCTCGTGATAGCGCCTGGTATTTGGAGCACACAGGCAATGTCCCTTGACCTGCTGTCACCCTGCTGGCGGCTGTGACTCTCAGGTGGCTAGACATGGCTCACCCACGTCAGGAATGGGAACTGCGTGGGCCAGTTGTCTCTGGTAGCCAGCGGTGTGCTGATTTTGGCAGTGTGCTGGTAACACCTGGCTTAGGGCAGGGGCCAGTCTTGAGCAGAGTGGATCCCAGCCGTAAGGCTGAGAGCCGCTGTCTGGCCCCTGTAGCCTCTTAAAATGCCACAGGTTTGTGGGCACTCAGGGGGAGTCTTAAAATTAAGCTGAAACAATACTAGATTAAGAACACTACAGAGGAAAAAAAAATTGATTAGCCCAAAGACTGCTCTGTTCTGAAACAGCAAACTCTGTTCATGGGGGTCCCAGAGCAGACTGTCGGGGGAGAATTCCATGTAGGCATGCTGACCCAGGCAGCATCTTCTGCTTGTTTACAAGCAGACGCCGTGTTTACACTGACTGTCAGTGCTGCTCTGCTTTTGTGCCTCTTTCTCATGTCTGAGACTGTGTGACCTCGTGATAACGAGGGCTGAGCGCCACTTACTTCATGCTGTGCTCTGGGCTGCGATACACAGCATTGAGGAGTGACTGCACTGCTGCTCTGTCATCAATGTTGTGCCCACCTGGAGGGGCTGCCTGGTTTGCTGCAGCAGAAGCCTACAGGGCTGTCCCTGGCCTATTGGGAAGAGGATGGGTCATGCAGGGAGAGCCAGGAGCAACATTCAGATACTCAGGTCTCAGCTACTGCTATGCTAAAAAGCCTGGTCATCAGGAAAGTTGTGGGGGAGGCTCTCCAAACAAGGACAGCAGTTGGCTCCTGCTGTCCTCTGAGTCCCAAGCCCGAAGGCAAGTGCTCCGGCCTGCTGAGCTGGATTGATGTATGGCTACCAGCAGCTGCCGGCAGCCAAATCCTCCTTGTTCAGCACAGGCATCGTTTGACGGGTTAAATCCACTCTTGGGAACATGCACACAAGTTCTGTGACACCAAGTTGGTGCAGGGCATGTTCACACACCCCACTGCCCAGCACTGTTCACACCAGAAAGCTGTGCTGCTCTCTCCATTCCTGCTGAGGCCAGGAGAATGCAGCCCCAGTGCTGATGCTGAGGCATTGGGGTAGTGGGCTGCAGTACACACAGGGTAAGGTGAAATGCTAGCCCTAGAAAAAACACTGCTCCTGTGCAAAACACATTCGTGTAAAACTAGTGTTGATCTTGTCTGTGTGCAGGCATGGTCCAAACACTTCCAGCATAAATAAGCCCTGAAGTTCTCATGCCTCTCTGCCCTTCTGTTTAGATAATTCGGGGACAGTATGGTGTTCAGAGGATGGAGCTTCTGCCTGGAGACCGGGAAAACTTGGCCATCCAGACCCGAGGGGGCCCTGAGAAACACGAAGTGACTGGCTGGGTGCTCGTAAGTACTTTGTGTCTGCACAGAGCTGCACAAACAGTACAGTGACATTTACAAACAACTCATGAACAAAGAAGCGTGCAGAAGACACATGGCAACAGAGAGAGTATTTAGACGAAAACCTGTGTGAATTAGACATGAGGAGAAGGGTGGATGCTATGGTCTCAACAGTTGCAGCTTTTCACCTCTGTCTAGCCTGCAGCAGAAGCATGCATTCTATGATCAGAGAAGGCTAGACTTAAATAAAATACCTCCTTTCTGTATGTCATTACTTTCCTGCTGCCATTAGTGGGAAGGAGACCTTAGCCATGTCTAGGAAGGAATCACAATAGAGGCAAAGCATCCCTAAGACCCACCCACAGCTGAGGAGCCCTTACAGATCAGGCAGACAGAAGAAATCGTGCAGTCAGTGTGGTCCCTAAGGGTTAACCACTACTTCATGCGCTTTGTTCATCTCATTATGTTTTAAACAGTTAACACATTATCTAAGATACCTTAAAACAGAATCACCTCTAGCTATGAACAGCATAGTTACTGGGGGATGCGTTTCTTCTTCTAGATATCTCCTCTGAGCAAAGAAGATGCTGGAGAATATGAGTGTCATGCATCAAATGCCAAAGGAGAGGCAACGGCTTCTGCAAAAATTCATGTTGTGGAAACTCTGCATGAAATAGCCCTGACCAAAGGTATGTGGTGTGGTTGAATGCTCAGCAGCCCTTTCCCCTAACAGTTGACTCAGTTATTTGATACAGGAGGACCATCTCTGTTTAATGCTTTCTGAAAAAAAAAAAAAAAGCACACGAGAAATATGAATTTAACATGCAGCTTCTACTGGGTTTGGCAAAACATTCCCAGCAAATCTCAGCTGGTAGAGTTCTCAAGGGATTGTTAAATAACCTCCTGAGTGCTGTAAAGCACTGGAGATTAAGATACCAAATTAAAAACACCTTTTGGGGTTTTAAAAAACAACTTCTGGTAGGTTTACAGCCCTAAATTTGTACCCTCCTTTGAGTGTTCTCAGGACACTTCCAAACCTGCCCATGTTTCCTGTGAGCAGTATTGGCACAACCAGCCCCAAGACAGAGGAAGAACGTGGAGCACTTAAATTCCTGCCAAGCCCCCTATTCTTCGCCATCCTGCAAACATCTTAGTCCCTGCCATTCTCTTTGCATGCTGGGGAGGGGACAGATATGCCACAGCAGATCTTTGGGCAAGACCTAAAGCCTTTCCCCTCCAGCCCTCAGCCAGTTTTCAAACCCAGGTCCTCTTTGCCAGGCTGCAGGCAAAGCTGATGGAAACCCAACTGCCCTCATTCCAGCTGCAGAGAGGATGGCTTAGCACCAGGGCTTCAGAATAGACCCAAAGAGCTGAAACAGTAATTGTAACCATGCTAGAGGCAGAGGCACTGGGAACAGAGCACCCAGCTACAGAATACCATGCTACTCAAATCTACGTTTGGACATAATACTTAAGTATTAATCCCAGTAGCTTTATTGTATGATAGAGCCTTGACTTTCTGTATCCTTATACCCTTGAGTAGCTAAAAGACTTTACAGTATTAACAGCGCCTGGCATTGAAATAAGAGCATAAAATGAATCCCAGCATCACTTACACAGAGGAACTTTAGTAGAACCCTTCAGCCAGTCTCTAATCCCTTTTCAAACATCTTATTTATGGATATGAACGAGATTGAGTTTTACCGAGTTGTGCCACGCTTACACCCCAGAATGGAAGATTTTTCACTCTCCCTCTCACAGGAACTACTGTGAGGTTGTAGTACCGCCTGTATTGCCTCATGGTTTATTTCTTACATGCACACCACATGTCACAGCTGTTTCTTTTCAGCTGTAGGAGGGCTCTCAAGTATGCTGTAGCTAAGCACTTAGCTGGCAGTCCACAGTTACTTAAAGGAAATTGATAATGCTAATGGAACAAACTGTCAGACGTCATAGCTACACACTGTGCAGTTAGGGAGTCTGTGTCCCATGTCCAGGTGATCTCAGCACAGAAAAATGCCATCTATCACCATCCCCCTGCAACTGTATACTGCAGTAGGGATGGAAGGAAGAAAAGAAGGAAGGAGACAGTCAGGTCTGACCCCCAGCTAAGCCGTCAGCTAACTCATGCACTGTGCTACTGCCCAAGCTGTGATAGGACCCCTCAGAACCGTACAGAGCATAACATGTTTTTGTTTTTCCACAGATGATGGTGCAGAGCTCTGACGTGAGGACTTTCACTTGAGCACAGTTTTAAATTAGTATTTTGGAAAGCTGTAACCCTTGGCTTTTTCTAGCTCACTAATCATTCCCTCTTAACTCCCCTTATTCTTTGATTAACAATTTGCTTGCACACTTCTTTCACAGATGCACAAATAAAGAGATTCACAAGTTTGATTACAAATTTTATTTCTATTTACAGGAAATAAATGTACTTTTGAACAGCATATAGCAGACAAGTAAAACTGTATTTCAAATGCAACCTACGCAAAATCAAACAAAACTTGAGCACTCCTGTCTCATCATGGGGAAAAAAAAAATAAAGAAAAAAACCTTTTAAGGGCTAAACACTCATCATACGAGGTGCAATACTCATGGACATCAGTTCTTGGAAGAGGAGTTTGCAGGCATAGGGCATCCGAACCAAAGATATCTGGAAAGAGATTTCAAAAGACTTGTGATAAGCACTCCTAGAGCAACAGCTTCCGCTACCCTCTACACAAATAACTTGTCAAGTTTTTGGCTCAAAAGTGAATCTGAAGTTACGCATGAAAGCATTTAACAAGAATTGCTCCCAGACAGTAACAAAGCAAAAGGGAAGCTGAGACTGTCTGTAGAGGCTACACAGCAGCTACCCGGAACATATATTTTTAATAATAAAACCTGCAGGCAAGGGATCTGATCTTAAACAAGAGACATTTATTTAACAAGGGAACACGTGTGTAACAAAGTGTGTCTGATGTGCAGTAAATGCACTTAAGATTTCCAGCACATATCTCTTCAGTAACCCCAATACCATTGTTAGAGTTGCAGCAGGCAGCCTGTAGCACAAGAACAAGCCTGTTTAAGGCAACTATTTTTCTCTCTGCTGCCACTCTCCCTTGGCACAGTTCTGTAACCAAGCACACACTGCAGACCTTTTTTTTAATTAAAAAGATGAGTACAACACAAAAGACCCCCCATGGGGACCCAGCTCTACAAGCATAAATATCTTCATGGGGACAGTCAGAAGGGCGATGGATCTAAATTCCTGTGATTCTGAGTTTTACTTCTAAAAATAAGCTCTCAAGTGTTTACTTTTCAAGTCTCTAAAAACTCTGCACTGCAAAACACTTGAACAGTACTTCCAGCCAAGTGAGAAACCAACACTGTAAAATTAATAGGGAAACATCCAAATTAATTAGGATGCTATAAACACTTAAAATAGTTATGAAACTAAAATAGCAATTGTTCTGGTGCTGCTTTAAATATTTACTTCCCTATCCTCCTGTTCACCAGAGTGGCATTTCCTCTTACCCACAAAAACAAACAGTGGCTGATGAAAACCACAAGTACCTGAGTTTTATTACGGCATCCCCGGCATTCATAGGTGTGAGTCCTTGTGTTTGCAATCGCCATGATTCCACAGAGGTTACAGACGTGGACTTGGTATGGGTCTGAAGCTTCAAACAATCGCTCTCTCAAAAACTGGGCTGCTCCATGAGCAATCTGGCAATCTCGTTCCATTTCTCCAAAACGAAGGCCACCATCACTATAAAAGAAAAAAAAAAAAAAAAAGAAAAAAAAAACAGCTTTTGAGTTCATTGGCAAAATACATCAGTTCTTGGTGGTGGAACAAGTAACCTGTCAGAAACACAACAGCAGTATCACAAGGCAAGAGTAAAAATGTGCATTAATTTTCCTCTAACAACTCAGAATAAAACTGTTAGGAAGAATGCTAACAGCCACAACACAGTCATATAGCAAAATGAGGCAAACAAATCATTCTCTACTTATCTGTGGTGGGTTTAAGCTTGGCTGGCTGCCAGATGCCCACCACACAGTTCTCTCACTCCCCCATATTGACAGGACGGGGAGAAAATAAGGAAAAGCTTGTGGGTCAAGATAAAAACAGGGATATGGCTTACCAATTACCATCACAGGCAAAACAGACTCAAAGTGGGGAAAGTTAATTGTTTGACCATTAAAAATGGAGTAGGATAGTAAGAAACAAAGACAAAACTAAACCCACTTTCTTCTCCACCTTCTTCCCAGGCTCAATTTCACTCCTTCGTTCCCAGCTCCTTCTTCCACACTCCCTTTGGTCACTCCAGAACTGCTCCTCTCTGCCACTCTTTCCTCCTCACACTTTTTCCCCTGCTCCAGTGTGGGGTACTTCCCCTGGAACAGTCCTTCAAGAACTGCTCCAGTGTGTGTCCTTCCCATGGGGTGCAGTCCTTCAGCAACAGATTGCTGTAGTACAGGTCCCCCACAGGCCACAACTCCTGCCAGGAGACTGCTCCAGCATGTGCTCTCCATGGGTTGAAGCACACGTATCTACTCTGGCATAGTCCTCCACGGGCTGCAGGGGAATCTGTGCTCCAGCACCTGGAGCACCTCCTCCCTCTCCTCCACCCTGGCTGTCTGCAGGGCTGTTCCTCTCACATTTTCTCACTCATCTCTCATAGCTGCTGCACAGCGTTTTTAAAAAAATGTTACCACAGAAGTGCCACCAAGCATCTCTGATGGGCTCACCTTTGACTGGTGGTAGTTCTGTTGGATGCAGCTGTTAAGTGGCTGTGTCCAGCACAGGGCAACCCCTGGTCCTTTCTCAGAGAGGCCACCCCAGCACCACCTCCTGCTACTAAAACCCAGACATCAGCACCCAGTACATCATCTTAAGCCAAACACATACAAATGGGTGGCTAATTGGGGAAAGCTAATTAAGTTCTGGCTGCAAAGTTGAGGCAGCTCATTTTTAGGGCTAAAATCTTCAACAAAAAAGAAAACACTGTATAGAAACTAAGAAACATCCTTACCGAGATCTACCTTCCATGGGCTGTCTGTTAAGTATCTGGATTGGCCCTCTTGCTCGAGAATGGATTTTGTCATCTACCATATGTTTCAAACGCTGATAATATGTAGGACCAATGAAGATCTGTGATGTGATTTTTCGACCAGTGAAACCGTTGTAAAGGACCTGAAGTAGTCAATGCAGACACTGAATTATAAGTCTTACCAACCATCAAATGCACATTAAAAAAATACAGTGACTTGATATTTTGATTATACCTCATTTCCTCTTAGATGATAGCCATAATCTGATAAAAGATTGGAAATCTTCTGCACATTGACAGCATCATTAAAAGGCGTAGCGTCACCAATTTCTCCCTTGTTTGCAGACACCTACAGACATTTGCAAAAGCTTGTCAGATTTCTGAAGGACTGGTCAGACACCATTAAGCTGTTTCAAACAGTTTTAACTATTAATGCCAGAACTTTTGACTCTATGGCCCGTGATAGTACCTTATCTCAGTTTGTTTATCAATTACACAATGTATAGTTCGATTTTTAAAAATACACAGTATCAACAATTTTGCTACTCCTTTTTCTAGGTCAAGGAAATGTTTGGAGTAAAAACAACACAGAAGAGAGAACACTCTAGTCTGACTTGCTAACAAAATTTACAGAACTGTAGGTCTTCCTCAAGAAATCTGCTTTTGCTGTCAAGTAACTTGAGAACAGTCTTTGTTTTTCAGTTTTCCCTCCCTTTAAGGAGGGAAAAAACAAAAACAAAAACAAAAAAAAACACACAGCCACACAAAAACCCCGTACAAACATAAACAAAACAAAAAAAAAAAAACCCAACAAACAAACACGCATAAAAAAACACCAACAAAAAAATCTACCGCCACCACCACATCATTTTAATTCATATTGCTCAGACATGCAGCATAGAAGATTCTTCTTACCTTTCCCTGAAGACACTCAATCAAGTGACCAATGGTCATGCGGGAAGGGATGGCATGAGGGTTGATAATTATATCAGGTGTGATGCCTTCACAGGTGAAGGGCATATCCTAGAGCAGGCAAACAGAGTCAGTATTGCCCAGAATATCAAATTTAAGAAAAGCAGGTGCATGGATTCCGATATTTTAAAACATTGCAAAGGCACTGAAGTACCAGGTAAGAAGCAGCTGCGTCCTTTTCTTAACATATTTTAGTTAATTTTAAGTCAATATATCGCATCCTATTAGATATTCCACAGACAACTCACTTAAGGCAGTTCCTTTGCTTAGAAGATCAGAGACAATGTTAAGATGAAAAAAAACCCAAAACATTACCTCTTGCCTGTACTGGATACCACAGGTTCCTTTCTGACCGTGTCTGCTGGCAAATTTATCTCCAATTTGAGGTATTCTTACAGAGCGTACCTGTAAGCCAAAGGAAAACATTCAATTGGTAACTTAAACACAGAACAAAAATTATTAAAAGTAGAAAGCACACACATCAGTGCTCACCCTAATCTTGCAGAACTTGTATCCTTCCTGGTTAAGGGTTACCATGACCTGATCTACAATGCCAGTCTCACTAGTTCGCAGAAAAGTGCTACAGTCTCTCTTCGTGAAACGTCTGTTAGTGCTTTCCAGTTCATCTTCATTTTCTGGCAGTGTTACTGTTTTGCCAATGATGACATCATCCCCAGACACACGTACCCCAGGTGCTATCAAACCATCATCATCAAGTTTGTCATAGATTGCATGTCTCATGCCTTGCAGGGGTGGGGTAGAAAGAGAAAAATTGTCAATATATTGATTTCGATGCTCTGTAGAAATTCAATAAGTCTGCTTGCAACTTCAGACTACAGCTGAAATGTCTAAAGATAATTTTAGACAAATATCTCAGCAGATGTATTTTGCAATTCATAGAGACATTTCTTCTATTTTATATATCCCAAAATAAAGACTGAATCAGTTCAACAACATTACCAACCTTGCCCACAAAAACTTAATTTAAAAACTCAGTCTTCATTACACTCCTGTATCTTACCTTGGCAAGTTTCACGTGTTGGCTTTTCAAAAACTTCCTCTTGGTCGTACCCTTTTTTAGACTCTTGCTCTTTGTATGAGCGATAGAATACAGATCTGAAACAAAGTTATAAAGCCTTCTCCAGTGAAACCAGTATTTTTCCTCATCTGTACATCCCCATTTCACTATAATCACCCTTTTTTCACATATTATGGCTACTGTTACTAATGACAACCAAAGAAATAATGTTCACATGCTCCACCACCTTTCCTCTAAAATCTTGTCAATCCGTCCATCACTGAGGAGGGGAAAACAAAAACAAAAACCACCCCACCAAACAAACACAAAAGAGTTTCAGGTGGCATTTTGATGGTTAGGTGTTCAGTTATTGCCAAATATAATATGCTAATTTTTTTACGAACAGCAGAGACCTTCAGATCTGCTTGACGTCTCAGAAGTAGTAATTATTCCTAAAGTTTATTCATACCTTCATCATTACATTCTCATATTTTCTCTTTGTACCTGCCATTTTGCAAGCAGTTTTAGGCTTCTACTGCCACTTTGCAGTGCCACACTCAATACAGCTGAGCTACAATGGTAAACTTTCAATTTATATAGGCTTCTTTCTGGGGCCTTAGGGGTTTTTGTTTACTGCCTCATTTTCCAGCACACCAAAGCGACAGCCTTTCAGATAAATATTATCCATATTTAATTACTCCCATGCACAGAAGTTTTACAAAAGCTTCACGAGAGCCATAAAATCTAATAGTCTCATTCTACATTGGAAGGCAGTAGATCCAAGATACTAAGCCCACACTTCTTGGGCTCAACTTGGACAAAATAAAATGAACAAAACTAGAAATGCATTGACCAATGGTACAGCCATCTAGAAAGTATAACATGCAAAGTCACATCAGATGCCAATTGTCCCAACAGCAGTTCCTGCTGAGGAGAACATGCCAATCCTCACTGGTAGCAACTGTCACTCTACTAAAGACAATACTACGAAGCTGCAATATTGGCATTAAGGAGTTCATATAACTGGCAAGAGTTATACGAAAATGTAACAGCAAAGAGTCCAATTTTTTTTTTTTTCATTTAACCACCGTACAAGGAACAGTACACGTAATAAATAAGACCAAAATGGAAGAGTTCGGGAGACAGAGTGGGAAGTCAATTATGCAAAGGACGATCCATTACTCACTGTGTTTTGCTAAGATACACTTTCACCATTTTCATTGTGCTGCTCCCTCCACCCTCATTTAAAAAAAAAAAATAAATCAAAAGCTTCTCAGTTGAAAATATTTGGCATAACATGACCTTTACTTGAGCCTCTGGATAACTCTGTGTGGTTTTTTTTTTCCTTCCAAATAGTTAAAAAATTTACAAACTCTCACCTGAAAAAGCCTCTGTCAACAGCAGAACGGTTCATGATGACAGAGTCTTCCTGGTTATAGCCTGTATATGATGCAATGGCTACAATCGAATTGATACCTAGAATACATAGAGCAAATACTTTGAAAGGATGCACACATACCAGACGCGCATTACTTATAGCTCAAAATAAACCTTAATCTCTACAAGCAGCTGTTCTACCCTTTTTGAGATAAAAATCTCTGTGTCCCACATGCAAAAACCAGGTGGTATCAGCAAATGCAACTTTGGATAGAAAAAAGAGTCAAGAGTGACCCCTTGTGAAGAACCTAGCAAATACCAATACAGAAAATGCATTTTTTCCAGTTAGATTTTACCAGACGGTATGGATTAAGTAGTTTCAGCTGCAATACGAGCAATGTATTTTTTGCAATCTAGGTGTCGAGCTACAAGTTAATATTTAATCTATAATTATTTTTAAGTTACATACATTTGCTAAATACTCAAGTATTATACACACATCTGTGACAAAGTTTAAACAAAACAGTAGCATTTTTGTTTAATGAATGTAAACTGACTACATACCTGCTGGTAATTCTCTAAATCGCAAGTACTCCATGGAGCGTGTTGTTACAAGGGGCTTCTGAGGATAATACAATACATGTGCCAGTGTATCCATACGAACGTGGAAGTTTGTAATGTAAACTCCCATAGCCTGTTTACCCATAGCAGACTGGTATGTGTTCCTGGGAGACTAGACAGACAAGGAAAGACCAGTATATATGTACATAAAGCTCTTCACACATACATATATGGGTTTCCTATCAACATCAAAAGCAGGATGTCAGAAGTGATGCACTGACCTGGTTGTGATCAGGGAAAGGGATAATAGATGCACATACTCCCAGGATCATAGACGGGTGAATCTCACAGTGTGTGTATGTTGAACAATAGGCCACACCTTTCTCTTGCAAGTCATCTGGAGTCATTGCCAGCATCACAGTCTCTTCTTCCAGTGTATCAATGTACTCTACTACACCACTGGCCACAAGATCCTGCCAACTGAATAACCAATGTCTGAAATACTCAGCTAATAGAGAAAACGGGTCTTTTCAGCAGTAACAAGGATAAGGACTTCCCTGGCTTATTATGACTACCACTGCCTCAGTGTGATAAAAAAATGAATTAAGCTACCAGGCAGAGAAAGCATCCTTGTGCTGTGCAAAGCTTTAAACATTTCTCTCTCCAATCTGAGGGAACTTGCAGCTTCCAAGATGAAAAATTAGACATTCAGTTGAATTCCAGGAACGTATCTCACCTGTAATTGTTATACTCTCGTTCCTTCAGTTGGTCAATATGCCTTTTCTTCAACAGCAATTTCTGTTTTTCCACAATTAAAAGGGGTCGACAAATTCTGCCTGCATCGGTATAGATGCGGATTTCTCGCTCACGAATATCTCTAATCATTGAGACCTATACAAGAAAGAAATAGCCCCAGGAGGACGAAGTCTCAGCCTGGAATCAGAACTATGGAACACAAAAGAGGATAACAGAGTTCCCTACAGCAAAGACCTTACAAGTGCTATCAGCAGCACAGAACAAACATTAACACTCCTATGAACAGAAACATTTCAAGAGACTATTTGCAATTGCTTTTTCAACTGGATCATCTTAAAAAACAAACAAACAAACACACAAAAAAAACCCCAACCAACCAAACAAAACCAAACACACACATCCAAAAACCTCCCAAAACAACAACAAAAATAAGAAAAAAAAATTAAAAAACCCACAAGCAATGTGAAGTATGTTCAGAAAGAGACTTGCAAATAGTGCTTTTGCTATTGCTAGCTTGCAAAGTAGTATCAGGTCATTACCCTTGCCCATCTATAAGGCATCCAAACTCTAGCTGCAAAATTTATACCTCCGACACAATGATGTCCATCTGACGACGGAGCTTCCTTAGGGTATTCATGAGCTGCTCTGGATCTTTGTGTATTCCTACCCAGCAGCCATTAACAAAAATCTTGGTGGCACTAGAAAGAGGGAAAAAAAAAACCAACAACTAAGCAAACAAACAAATAAAACCAAAACCTTGAAGTGTTGTTTGGGATAAAAAGCTTAAGTCTGCTTAAAGAGTTTAATTTGCGCATACTCAGCTATTGCTGCTGGAGATATTTCTTCCAGGTTTTCCATACTCCACTCTTCCAAGAATTCCAAAATTGGGGATGGTTGAGACCCCACAGAAATATAAGCCATCAGGGCTAAGTTCTTCACAAGTCCTACAGCATGACCCTAGTAGAAACACGAAGTTAATTTGCATTTCCAAATCAACTCCTCAAGGAACTGCACACAAAACATGCTGGTACATTATCAATTTCAACCATTCAACTACAAAGTTGGCTATAAAGCTAAATGTTCATGGCAGCATTTTAAAAAAGTGCAACTGATCATCAAAGTGCCATGGCTATAAAACAGCTAGCAGATACAAGCACTTAGGCATGAGTGAGTACTGACATAAATAGTACTTTCATTACCTCTGGGGTCTCAGCAGGGCAAACCATTCCCCACAGCGTATTGTGCAGCTGTCTGGGCTTTGCTAGTTTACCATCTCTACCAATTGGAGAATTCAGGCGCCTCAGATGGGAAAGCGTAGATGCAAAAGTCAGGCGGTTTAACACCTGCACGTGGTAAGGAATTCAGTTAGTCAAAGCCTCTTAAGTGTGTTGTTGACAGGCATCATGATACATTAGAACAAAAGATCAATGCCCTCTAGAAACTGAGAAGAACAAATAGCTATACTTTTTAGTTTAGCTCCAGTAATCTAAGCTTATCCTTAAAATCTCAAGCTCCTAACCAGTGTTGTAATGCCAGAAGTTTTCAGAGCACACTTATATCGTGGCAAGGCCTAACACAAAAACAGTTATGCACGCAAAGGGCTCATTTTTGTAGTACAGCTTACTCTAATCACATGACTAGAATGTCCAAGTGATACTTGTAAAAGTACTTTTAAGCTGCATTTTCACCAGGAGGGTTTGCCTGTACAATGACACTAAGCACTGCTCTGGGCTAATGTAGTCAGTGCTCCTTATCATTAGTTGTGGAATACATAACTGTCATATTACAAGGTGTCACTCAAGTTTCTTTAACCACCTGTAAAGCACTGGAAGTAATTAAAGGAAAGAAATCCATCATCCCATCCTTAGTCCCTGGGACTAAGACCTGACCAGACACACAAGCATATGTTCTAACACAAAAAGAACTCTTTACAAGAGATACACCATTTAGTTAAAAACAAAAACAACAACAAAATAAATAAACTCTACACCAGACACAAGTATTCAGATCTTCATTTGTTTCAGCTATGGAAGTTTACTTTTAAAACCAGTTATACTTAACATAGAATATGCATGGATGCCAAGCAACATTAAACTCTTCTATGGTATAGTTTTATTATGTAAACCTGACAAATGCTACCATGCCTTATTCAGCTATTGTACCTGAGAGACTCCTGCTCTGGCCTGATGAGCTTTTTTCTGGTCACCCCAGTTTCCAGTTGCCAGTGAATACTTTAAACCATCTGAAATAATTCTTGTTTTAATTGCCAGTTCCAAGTTGAAATCTTTCCCTCTGTCAATAAACTTTTGTGCATATATTCTCACTTCCTTCAGCAAATTCTTAAACATTCTGTAGAAGAAGATGTCAATAAACACAATTAAACAGTACTGTAGCAATTCAGCCTACCTGGTACTATTTACTAAAAAGTCACAGGCCTCCTGAACAGAAACAAGTAATTTGTAACTAGAGGAAGATGGGAGAAAAACAAAACAAAACAAATTAACCTGTTTTTGAACACACACAAAATATGCTTCAAAACAAGCTGATGCTGACCACCTACTATTAGAGGAAACTTACCTACTCCATTAAAAAGTCATCATCAGATACAGGCTGTGTTGCCCAAGACTGGCTATCAGACATAATCAAATCAAACAGAACAGATTTAGAAGCACTGAGTTGGCAATGCCCCTCACATTAACTATCTCCAAAGAAAATGTATATATTATAGTTACCCTCTGAAAAGGAAAGCTAACAGTGGCCCAGCAAGATCCAGTCTTTTGTTGCCATAATGATCTCTGTCATCAAGCTCTCTTCTTCCCAGTGCTGCCAGCAACAATCTATGAACCATATACCTAAGCAAATAAGATAGTTTACGTTTTAAACTGACAGTAAACACTCACAACAACGATTACATGCTTTCATAAATTAGTCAGTGAACTGTTTCCTAAAAGGTTGTCCATTCTAAATCTTTAGAACACTGTTGCCCTAAAACAGGCCTCTTCAGCATGTACATCCTCAGAGGTGAATGACTCACTGAAAGTCCAGATAACTACAGAGAGAAGTTTACATTTACATCATGATGGCAACACGTCTTCTGCTACATGTCTGTCCTGTACTGTCACATGGGCTATGTTAAAGCATGTGGCAGCAGGTGTAAAACGTAAGTCTCCTGATGCTACAGTTCATCTGCATACCAATAAGCAGTGATCAAGAACATATGCCAATAAAGAGTGGGTATGCATTACAAACAGCTTATCAGTAGTTATCCACACATTAGTCATCAACCTGTATATGTTGTCTCTGCAACACGATGTCAAAGGGTCAATTATCACTATTACCACATCTAATTTAAGATCCAGAATGTGTTGGAGGCTTGTGTTGTTTCAATTTTTTTTCTATTTTTTCAACGTTCGCATTTTCTTAGCTACAGGAACATAACAGTGCCCTGAAGTTTATCACTGAGTATCCAGAAGACTAAGGTTAAAAACAAACTTCCATTCAGTGCATTCTTCCAATCATATACATATACACCAATAAAATCTGTATTTAGGGTCCATTTGCAGATGTGTGACAGAAAATACTGACATACCCTAGAAAATAGGCCTTTTTGGTTTCACAGAAGTCACTGACACCAACATGCGGCAGCATTTCTTTCTGCAAGACTTCTTTAGCGTACTTGATTCTCTTCTCTTTGGTGACACCTGGCTTTGCACCTCTTGATCCAATGAAGTTTAGAGCAACATTCTGCTCCTGAATGACAAACGCTTCATCCAGAGAAGGCTTGACCTAAGGCACAAAGCAGAACACAATCCTGTAGCATCCAAGTGCCAGTTGGGCTTGGAAACTACATAGTAGTTTGATCATGGTTCTTTTCAAGAACTTCTAACTACTGATCCAGTTCTTTCGAGCTTTACTAGAGCGGCAGAAAATGGTAATGGAGCACACAGGAAGCACACAAAAATAGTTTAGACTTCAGAAAACAGTTCTCATTCAAGTACATTCTAGGCCTGTTGCTGCTTCAGGTATAAATTGGTATTTTACAATTAAAGTCAATGGCAGCAGGATAGGACCCTACCTTTCCAAATACATACGGACTCTTAAAAATTTTATTGCATTTTTTTCACTTAAAATATTCATTAGAATATGTTTAGGCAGAGAACTTTTGACATTTCTCATAGATGACCCACAAAAATAATAAAGTAATAAATTACAATTAGGAAAAGAAAGATACTTCCGATGATTATTAGCCACATCTACACATCACCAAATGTCAAGCCAGGAAATAACTTATTTACTATGTATTACCATTTCCATCATTTCTGGATCTTCGAAATCATATATGATGTGCTCTAAAATGTCCCTGTCAGACACAAAGCCTAGTGCACGAAAGACAATTATGATGGGAACTTCTTGTTTGATGTATGGCAAAGTTGCTACAATGCGCTGACCAATAGCACTCTTCTTTGCACCCTGAAAAGATGGGGAAAAACATACATTAGTCTCAAATGATCTTGCCTTTAAATAAAAATACCTCTCTGGGACTTGGATGGTACAGCATAAGTATATTTATTCAAGCACTACAGGAAACCATGACTTCTCAGCAGACCAGCTAAGGAGCTATTCTGAAACCTTACTCCAGCAGTGACCATTTTATTCCTAAAACATTTCTAATTTTAGAAGTCTCCAAAAATTTGGAAAGTTTTTGCTTAGACGAAGGAATTGAAATGCAGCGTGTTTCAAAAAGATGGACTCATTGGCAATTGGAATGCAACTGAAATTGGGTCCATCTTTTTGAAGGACCCTGTACAACTATTCATTCACTCGTATGCATCCTTTCTCTCCCCCTGTGTATTTGCAAAGAGCAATCCTATCCACCCTAAGCATTCCTTCTGTCATCTTAAATCCAGCTTAAGTCCACCTTTTCTAATCCACTCTCTCAAAATTATTCAAGTAGTTGCTCCTCCCTCCCAGAAAGAAACAGACATTGTGGGATGCAGAGGGACAACCCCTCAAGAGCACCCCAGCCATCAGGAGTGAGTGAGCAAAACACATCTAAACACTAGCTTGGCCATCAGCAAAGACAGGGTCCCTGCTCCTATTCTTGCCCTTCGCCCACAAACAGGATGCAGCTTGTTTGTATTTTCTAAAAATGCATTTAAAGTAATTATAGAATTATTTTTCAGCCTCGCCATAAACCTGCCAGAAACTGAGTCTTCAATCCTCATGTTATTTGTCGCAGAGATATGCATAATCTATGACAAACAGCATATATCTTCATTTAATTTTAGCTTCTTTACAACTTAGCATCAGAATAAATTTATTCTCAAAATCTCAAAAGTAAATGACACAAAGAGATGGGATAGTAACAAAACTCCTAAGACAAGCTTTAATGTAAGCCCCAGGCCAGGGGTTATTACTGCTTAGACGTACCTGCCCACCTCTGGCCAGCATGCTAACCCATATAGTACTTGTTGGTCGAGAGGAATTTTCCAGACAAGATCTACATTCTCCTGTGTAGGCATATTTTGAATCTTTCTTTGCAAACACATACACTGTGTTTGTAGCCATTTTCTCTTGAGCAATCAGAACCTGTGTTAGAAACAAGAACACTAGTAAATAACTGACAAAAGGGCATGCTGAAAGTAAGAAGCACAGTGTGTTTCTACTATTCTTTCAGGTGCCTTATCCTTAAGAGCACTGTGCAGTGTGAGGTCAATTTGCCAAACTCAGTTGGATGATACTCTAAATTTTAAAAATACCACATTAAGCAAAGCATACACCCAGCTCAGAGAGAATAACCAAAACAAAAGACTCCAAGATCACTGTTCTGTACAATGAACTTACTGCATTTGCTAGCTGTGCCAAGACACTTCTGTTAGCTTAGGCACAGCACTGATAAAGAAATAATTTCACTATCTGTTTTGAAGGCCAATGCACTACAGACATTTAAATTTAAATGCCAGCTCCCAAGGTGAAACCAGATTATTTTTTTTGCCCCCAAGAAGAAAAATACAATTCATTTCTTTTGCTACATTTGCCGAGGTGTCAGTTACAAATAACTACCAGATTCATTGGTGAGATGGAGAGTATATGATTTGCAAAAGCTGAATCCACAAAAATGGAAGGAAGAACCTATTCTTATAATAGAATGCATCTACACAGCTGTGAATTAACTGGAGGAGGCTCTGAGTGAAGTATCTCATTTTAGAGTGCATGCTGCTCTGCCGTGGTGAAAATGGAAAGGAAATTATCTAGAGTACTTAGTGACATTTAATGCAAAACAGTTTATGAAAGAAGGGAAATGTGCCTCAGAGAAGAAGAAACGGTGACTCTATGAAGTCCTAACAGAAAACTGAAAGCCTATCTTTCTACAAGATCACGAGCATGCACAGTAACTGTGATACATGGGAATAAAAGTGCTTATGTTCATGGCAAAGCACGTGGATACAAGTAACAGAACTTCCAGTGTTTGTAAAGATGGCTGTGCAAGGTATAACCCCTTACCTTTTCTGATCCATTGATGATAAAGTAGCCGCCAGGATCAAGTGGGCATTCATTCAGTTCACAAAGATCACGGTCAGTTAAGCCATTCAACAAACAGTATGTTGAACGTAACATAATAGGAATTTTTCCTATAAAAGTTTTCTGATGCTGTGTCTGTAACTGATCCTCCCCTTCTTTAATAACTGTTTTAGTTATATCCACATACAAGGGGGCTGAATACCTACAGAATAAAAACAGCATTGTGTTACCTGTCAGTTACTACTCCAGGTCGTACAGAAGGATAGTGAACCAGTTGTTCAAGCACTCACTGGTAATATTAAAGCACTACTACCAAAGCATCATGTGGATTTGACAAGTAAAAATCAAAATTTGAATAGAGCAGTAATTCTTATCTTTTCAAGCCACTGCTAAATTGAAAAAGACTATCAATTAATAACACAGGGCCAGTCTTTCCTTGTGTTTATCCACTACAGAGTTTGTTCTTACGTAAGGTTTCTCAGTCTGGCTTCATTGGGCATCATAGGTGATGGTGCTCCATCTCTTTCCCAATGTGTAGGTTTGGAGAGGTAGATTTGTTCAAACTTCAACAGATACCGGGGCTGGAAAACAAGAAGCATTTACCTGTAATGGAAGAAACACCCACTTTGGTTGTTCAAGAGCAATCCTAGAGCTTAATACCCAATGCTGCCACATGTCCTCACGTTGAGGTGACAATCCCTTTTCAGATGACTAGATTAAAAGAAAATACTGAAGAACTTTCACGCAGCGTGGACCTTAGATAATTTGCTCTCATTTAGAATATGGTGTCAATGGAAGAGGATGAGCAATAGCACCCTTTGAAAACTTAGACCTAACTTTGGCCAAAGAAAGTTAACAAAGAACTTTTGAGCCATAAACTTTTCTGGCTAAGGCCACCAAGATGATCAGGGGGCTGGAACACCTCTCCTACGAGGACAGGCTGAGAGAGTTGGGGTTGTTCAGTCTGGAGAAGAGAAGGTTCTGGGGAGACCTTATTGTGGCCTTTCAGTACTTAAAGGGGGCTTATAAGAAAGGTGGGAACAGATTTTTTAGCAGGGCCTGTTGCGATAGGACAAAGGGTAATGATATTAACTAAAAGATAGGAGATTCAGGTTAAGACATGAGTAAGACATTTTTTACAATGAGAGTGGCGAAACACTGGCCCAGGTTGCCTGGAGAGGTAGTAGATGCCCTGTCCCTGGAGACATCCCAGGCCAGGCTGGACAGGACTCTGAACAACCTGATCTGGGTGAAGATGTCCCTGCTCATTGCAGGGGGTTGGACTAGATGAGCTGTGAAGGTCCCTTCCAACCCAAACCATTCTATGATAACAAAGCTCTTGCATGTGTTTCTCAGCAGTACACCTGACTACCTGGAAACTCAGCCATGGTACCTCATAGAATTCATAGAGTCCATACTTCTGTCCTACTGACTGCATGAGCAGTGTCATAACTCAGATGTATTTCCACCTCTTCAGATGAGGGTTGAATAAAACCCACCAAAAATCATTTTGCACTACAGAAACAAATCACCTCTGCCAGGGATCTACACTTACCGGCTCTTCCACTTCTCCTGTGGCATGCTGGGCTTCAGCTTGTAAATCAATTGGTGGAGCATCTTCAACAATTCTCTGCACAGACATCTGAATAAACTCATCAAAAGAATCCAACTGTTGCCTGACTAGACCCTTTTCATCAAAATAGGAGCTGAAAAAAAGAGTGCATTAATGAACACGAGAACTTAGTTTAATTCATATAAGATGTATTAGGGATATGGTTTAGTGCTAGAGTTAGGTTATGGTTGGACTTGATGATCTCAAGGGTCTTTTCCAACCAAAATGATTCTATGATTTATTCCAAAACTTCAAAAAGTCACAAAATACAGTACAGAAGCAAATACATTCATTTTTCCCAAGGCATGAGTTTCAAACACAGATGCTCAAAAATGTTTAACGATTCTCTCACTACTTGAAGACACAGACACTACAAAGTGACAGACTTGCTGCCACCTCTTGGCTAAGCCACGACTGTTTGCACAGTCTACCTTAAATTAGAAGGGAAACATGACACTTATACCTTGGTAAGAAGCTGCAGGTGCTGGATGTTCATGTCTTGCTATAAGAACATTAACATAGTGAAATAGCTACGTTTTGATTTCCTAATGCCACCATCAGCTGTGACAGTAATAGGCCCAATCATGTGCTTGATGCGGCACCAAACTCTCTTCTTCATTTAAAACAGTGCACCCCACCGGGGGTCAGTAGGGCTTCTTATATCTTAATGACAATCCTACTGTTTCTGCTTAAAGCCCTTATGCTCTGAACATGCTATAACACCCAATTTAGCATAACCAAGCCTGCAGCTTCCTTGACATACAGCTAGCAATCCGCATGTAAGGCCAGGAGCACACATGCTAGTGCATTAAGAACAGTGAGTTTTAATAAGTCACCTAATAACGATCCAGCAGGCTTCTTGCCACAAGTCGGGGGTGATTTCATCATCGTCTTCATCATACTGCATGTCTGCCGGGGAAGCACAAGGAGTGAGCGGGGCTCCAGTCACCCCGCTGTCCCCCCTCTCCTGCTGAGGCGGGGCCACCACACGGCGGGATGAGGGACCCTCTGGCACCCCAGCACCGCGCCCGGAGCCCCCCCATCCCCACCCCCGCCTTCCGCGGGCCCTGCGCACGTCCAACAGCTCCCCCGCCCCCCCTCACCGGGCTGAGACGGGAAAACGCCCCAGCGGGCACGGCCCATAGCCGCGGCGTAGCTCACCTTCGTCTGCGTCGTACATGATGGCGGTGGGACAGGCCGCGGACGGCGGCGGCCGAGAGCGGGGCGAGGAGGGCGGCGAAGCTCAGCACCGAGCGGCAGGAGAGCGGCGGAGTGGCGCCCGCTCACGCTGCGTGCGCCACCTCCCAGGAGGCAGCGGGAGCGGGACCGCGCATGCGCGGCGGCTAAGTCCCGCCCCCTCGCGTCGCCGCGGAAGTGCCGGCGCCGCCATGCTCCGCCTGGCCCCGGCGCTGCTGGCCCGGCTGGCCCGCGCCCGGGCCTGGGCCCCGGTGCGGCGGCGCGGGGCGGCAGCCAGCGGCGAGGAGGAGCAGTTCGTCTTCCTCGAGTACGAGCCGGAGCCGGGCGAGGCGGCGGCAGCAGCAACAGCAGCAGCGGCGGCGGCGGCGGCGGCGGCCCGCCGAGAGCGGGAGCCGCGCAAGAAGCGGCGGGAGCGGCGCACGGTGGTGGGGACGCCCGACCCCTCGGTGCCGCCGAGCGGCGTGAGCTGCTCAGGCTGCGGGGCTGAGCTGCACTGCCGCGACGGCGCGGCGCCGGGCTTCGTGCCGGCGGAGAAGTACCGGACTCTATCGGAGGGCCCGGCCGGCGTGGCGGGGCTGCGAGGCGCCGTCTGCCAGCGCTGCTGGCTGCTGGCCCACTACGGCCGGGCCCTGCGGCTGCGGCTGCCGCCCGAACAGCACCGGGAGGTGGTGAGCGCCGCCCTGCGCCGCCCCCCCCGCCACGGCCGCGGGCCGCTCCTCCTCTACCTGCTCGACGTGCTGGAACTGCCCGACCCGGTGCTGCCGCAGCTGCCGGCGCTGCTGGGCCCCGACGTCCCCGCCGCCGGGCTGCTGGTGGTGGGCAACAAGGTGGACCTGCTACCCGCTGACTCCCCCGGGCACCTGGGGCGGCTGCGGCAGCGAGTGGCAGCAGCCTGTGCCGAGGCCGGGCTGCACGGAGCCCCGGTGGTGGATGTCCGCCTGGTGAGCGCCAAGACGGGTTTTGGCATGGAGGGCCTGATTAGCCGGCTGCAGCGTTCCTGGAAGTGTGCGGGTGATGTCTACCTGCTGGGTGCCACCAACTCGGGCAAGTCAACACTCTTCAATGCCCTGCTGCGCTCCGACTACTGCAAGTCCCGCGCCACTGACGCTGTCAACAGGGCCACTGTGTCACCCTGGCCAGGTCAGGGGCACCACTCTTCTCTTCACAGCAGGGGTCACGTGCAGTGTTGGGCAGTCAGAGGCCAGCTAGCCCCAAGCCTCCTGCAAAGCCACCCCTGGGGCAGAGGGATGTGTCACCCAGCAGGTGCCTGCCACCCTGAAGCCGCTGTTGTGGGCAGCGAGCTCCAGTGCTGCACTGTGCTTTGCATCGCCACCTTCCTCTGGGCAGCGAGGGTGGGAGGTACACACAGAGGGTGCTGTGCAGCGTGTAGCAGTGAGGGGGCTGGTAAACCAGAGCTAGATGGTACCCAATCTGTGGTGCCCTCCAGTCTAGAGAAAAAAACAGGAGGTGGAACAGTGAGCACCCATAAAACAATCATAGGACAAACCAAGCTGCCTGGAGGTGGGGTTGCCTGAGGTGTATTAAGTCAGTCTTGGCACCACTTGGCTTTGACACCCATTTCATCAGACTGTAGGTGAGAGCAGGTCTCAGGTGGATGGATGCCTCATTTCCACTACTGCGGCTGGGGATGGTAGTACTTTATGACAGCAGCTGTAGTTCCCCCTCCAGCTTTGTTTTACTGGGTTTCACCCAAAAGTTGGAGAAGCATTTTTTTTTCCTTTTTTCCTTAGAGCTTAAGTGTGCCAGGCAGTTAGGGACTCAAACAAGTCTTCTGATTTTTTTTTTTTTTTCCAGGAACAACACTGAACCTGTTGAAATTTCCAATTATTAATCCTACATGTGACAGGATATTCCGAAGGCAGGAGAGGCTGAAAGAGGAGGCAACTAAAACAGAAGATGAGCTAAGCAGTGAAGAAAAGAAGTACCTTAAGCACCTTAAAAAGCAAGGTTATTTAGTGGGTGAGTATTGCTTGTGTAAAGGCGTTGCCTCTCTGCCCTGATGAAAATATTGCATTACACGAAGGACTGTTAGCTCCTTAATTTGCTGTAGAATCCAGAGGGTTTTGGTGAGTCATTTCTTCCAACTCTGAAAGAACTCATTTCCATTTAATTATGAGAGGAACTGTAGTAGCAATAAAAAATTTCCAAACTTGCATTCAAGCTATTTTGACCAGTTTTTATTCCTTGAGTAATGGGTGCAAGCCCTCTAGCTCCTCTGTCAGTAGCATCATTGGTATTTCTTTTGAGTACTTATTTTTCAGCTGTTGTAGTACCATTGCAGAGGTTTTCTCTGTACAGTGCACCTCCCATCAGCATTTGGTGACCTACTTCAGATAGCTTAATAATTTAAAATGATATTGCGTTAGACACCATCTCTCACTCCCAAAGGAAGAAAATGAGTTTTACTATTAAATTACCGGGTTTTAGCTGCAAGCCACAGTGGTTTGCATCATTTTACCATATATCCAAAAAATGGAGTTGTCAGAAGATAGCTCTGATTTTCCAACAATTCTGTGTTTGACAGTCCAAGGCACTGAAAACAGAAGGCAGCTTGCTTTACTGTAAAGTGGAAATAATGGGGTGCCTGTAATCTGATCCTTGCTAAGGTTTTGGAGCTTGAGGAGTGTTAAGCAAGAATTATAGAAAGGATTTCTTAGCATCTTAGCTTTTGAATCATGAAACTTTGTAGCAACATAGCATCTTTGTTACCTTTATATTACCAATGCGTGTCTCTTTTAAGCAAGAGAAGGGACAGATGTCCAATGAAGGAGAGGCAAGTTACTAAATTAATCACCAGAAATGTTTCATTTTAATCCAGGAAGAGTTGGAAGAACATTTCAACAGCTGAAGTCTAGCTCAGTGATTGACTTTGACCCTGACATGCTCTCATACAGCATAGATGAAGATCCCAGAGATTCCCCTCAGAAACATGAGGAAAGGGAAGAGTTCACACACAACGAAGTGAAGGATGCTCGCTGGTGTTTTGACACTCCAGGGATTATAAAGGAAAACTGTGTAGGTACTCTGTGGTGCTGTGTTTGGGGATGATGGGTTTGGGAGGACAGAACATCCTGTGCATGTGGGAGAGTATTTCTGCTGCAGTCCTGGGGTTGGGATTCTTATGTTTTGGGCATTTGTGTTAAAATATGGTTTGTATTTACTTGGGACGGGTTCATTGTGTTAATGCTGTTGCATTTCTGAGTAGTGCATACTGAAATCTTGCAAATAAACCGTACAACTGCATCACCCAACTTCCTTAACATCTGAATGAAGGGAAGTAGGAAATAGTTCTATGAGTAAGTTTATACCAGTATCACCCAAAGAAGTTTGCACTTTTTTAGTTCTGCCAGCCTACTGACAAAGGTGGAGCTCAAGAGGATAACCAGTGTTGTATGACTGAACCAAGACTTTGAGAAAGCATTCTCCTGAAGCTATTTGGATCTGCCATGTTCCTGTTAGTAGCTCAGATACTTCAGGCCCATCTCAATGTTTCAGCAGAGCAATGGCTCTGAAGCCAGTGCTGATGTTGTGCACACATCCAAAAAAGAAGTCATATTTTGGTTTTTTTTTTTTTATCACTTTGATATCTATGCAGAGCTGCAGGTCATCTTTTTGGGAAGATAAAAGTCCTCAAGAGAAGGAAGTGCAAGCACTGTACTGAGACTGCACAACTTAAGTGCAGACGCTGCTTTCTTGAATGCTAGAAAACTACTGTTTTTTTTTAATAGATATATTTGCCAGATCATAACCCACTTTACTGTGGCACTTTGCTCTCTGATAGATGATTAGTGTTTGGTAAAGACAGTCATCAGCTTAGAGACCTGGTAAGTGTGGAAAACATGGGCTTTCCTTCGTCCAGAAATACTTGCTGCTGTTTCTGATGTAGCTCTCCAAAGGCACAGCAAGGATAGTCTACATGCCAAGTTTCTGACCAGATTTTGTTTCTGCGGTTGGTGTTCAATCTGACTGGAGGACATGTAGATGGTCTATGTGGCAGGTTTTGGCCTGAGAGATTTCTAATAACAAGCAGGTTTGTTTTTTGTTTTTCATTTTGGAAGAAGAGTGAAGTGGCGGTTAGCTTATGATAGAATTACATTTTTATCCTTACTCCTTGGAGGTTTGTCTTCAGCTGCTTCCTCATGACTCCTTCTAAAGCCAGACTTCTGGAAAGCATGGAAAAGAATGACTGATAACTCTCAAATTTTAGTTTAAGCATTGCCAAACACATCAGAAAACCTGAAGCTAGCAGGGCAAAGCCTGCTGGCTTTTAGAATGGGTGTTGAGTTGGTCTTCCAAGCTAAAGATTGTCTGCTTGTGAATATATGAAGAGCACTGGGGTTTTGGCTGCACCACAGCCTGTGTTAGTTTTGTCTTTTAATGATGAATTGAGGTTAATCCTCATAGTCCAGACTGCTACATACTTGTATTTGCATGATGCAGGCATGCATGGGGGGCACACTGTCAGTTTCCTGTATTTAGGAAAGAGATGCCACCAACCAGAAGACTAGTTGTTTTCTTCAAGGCAGTGCTTCCTGAGCTTCAGTGCCTGCATATTGTTTCATAGCTGGGTTTGGACAGTGCTGCTTTAGGAAGCGATCAGACCGCTGTGGCTGCAGCACTGCTGGTGAGGTTGCTGGCTTTTCAGTAGACTTCAGGGTTGATAATTTTACTGAAACAAGTTAAAACCTAAACAGATGAGCCAGTTGAGCCAGGAGATGGAAGGGAAGAGGGAGGAATACAAGCAGCAAGAGCATTTGGGAGCCCTCACAGGTGGGAGAGCTTGTTTCACTCTGCCCAGGGTAGGGATCCACACTGGGGCAGACTGGTCATACTGCAGTTTCAGTTTCACAATCTGATCCTGCACTTTTCTCTCAGTGAGATACCTGAGACTAGCTTTGCTGCTAGTATTGATTCGGCACTTTGCGTACTGTGTAAGTGGAGTAGTTCAAATGCCATAGCCAAAGGTGGTCTCCAGTTCTGCTTGTGGCTGCACTCATGCTAAAGCGTGGTAAATCTTCCATGAGCTTGTTCCAGCCAGACCCAGGATTCTGAGATCTGTGGTCCAGCAGGCTGCTGGCAGCCATTTTAACTCTGCTATGGACCCTGCATTGCCATGGAGATTGGTGACATCCCTACTTCCTCCTATTTCTCACTTACTCTGTGGACCAGAATTCAGTTGTCCTGTTGGATGTTCTTCACACTGCATAACCTGATCTTTTTCCTCTAGCAATGTAATACAAATATTAATTTCATTGTCCCCATTAACATTTCTGGGATGATTTATGGCAGAGCAATTTATTTTACAGGTTCTAAATCTCCTGACAGATGAAGAAGTAAAGCTGGTTTTGCCAACAAGTGCCATTGTTCCACGGACCTTCATTCTTAAGCCAGGAATGGTCTTGTTTTTAGCAGCCTTGGGACGTGTGGACTACTTACAGGTAAGGGAAGAAAGGATTTTGTGAGCAGCCGCTTCATCTCTTGTTATAGTAGTACTAGAAGATAAGATGCTTTCTGGGTGGCTTTCTCTGACCCTTTCTTTGCTGCTTTTGAGATGATGAATCTGTTTATAAAGCACTGCAAAGTGTCTTGGAATGTTAGAAATGTAAAGTGACAGGAGAATAAGCACCCAGACAGGAGATGTCCATCACCTCTCAAGCTAAATAACCATATTGAGTTTGTTCTTGGGAATTAAACTTGAGCAAAGATATCTCTTGGATGATTTGCCTGAGCTGAGCAGATATGATGGCAGAGGATATGGTACTGGGGGTGCTTTGAAGCAGGATGGTGAAGCCATGGCTGCTTCTCTCCTGGAAGCTCAGCTCCCATGTTGATAGAAACCCTGGCTGCTCTGCAGTGGCAGAGGCAAGGACCCCTCCTCAGACAAGGAAGGGACACCAAGCAAACAGGTATTCAGCATGCAGGAGAGAAACGAAGCAGGAGACAGCAATTCAGGGCTGCTTTTCTGTTATCATAAGTAACACTCTCATCTTGTTATTTATTTCAGGGAGAAAAGCCTGCCTGGTTTACTGTTGTGGCATCTAACCTGCTGCCAGTCCACATTTCTACCCTGAGTAACGCAGATGCCTTCTATGAGGAGCGTGCTGGCCAAGAGTTACTGAAGGTAAGAGGAGATGCTGTCATGGGCTCTTGGTGCCTGGTGAAGCACTCTGGCTGGGGCACAATTCATGGGGAAAACCAGCACCTCTGAGTTCCCATTGAGTTGCTCTGTATGTGATCCTGATTCTGCTCTTGGCAAACCCAAAATAACTCCTGTAGGGTGTTCAAGCCAGCTCGTACTTGGCTAACAACCGTCTAGTATCTTTATTCCCACTTGTGCCTTGCTCACCAGTTCAAGGTAGGAGTGCTGAAGCATTTTTTGACCATTAAATCTTTTCTCCATGTTTTGATGTTAGGTTCCCATGGGTGGAGAAGAGCGAATGAAAGAGTTCCCCCCGCTTGTCCCTCAGGACATTACACTGAAAGGAATTGGTCCCACTGAGGCAGTCGCAGATATCAAGCTCTCCTCTGCAGGTAATTCAATATTTCTTCATTAGTTTGCTTTGCAGCTTCTGCATCCTAGAAACATTGATGGAAAGCGGCCTCTGAAGGGATGAAGCCATATCTCCTACTCAGAGCAGGACTGTCACCAACACAAAATCAGGGCAGCCATGACATTGTTGGGCTGAGGTTTAGCAACCTTCGAGAATGGAGGTTGACAACCGTACTTGTACAGGTTGACCACATTGGAATACTTTATGCTCTGGCTGCCATACAAGTTTCACAGCATCAGGAATGGCTGTGACACTGTCTCCAGGTGAGAGAAGAAGAAGGGCCATGGATTGGAAAGCTTTGTTATTGTGCTTTTTGTAGTTCACATTGTGTCTCTGCAGTTCACCAGGAAAGAGCTGTGTCTGGGGAGAGTAAGATGTGGCTAGAGATGCTGCTTTCTATTGGAAAGGGCTGGATATTACCTTTGAGCTTTGTCTCTCAAATCACACCTGGGTAGCTCAGGTTGTCAGCCAACACAGGAGGAACTGAGTTTGCCTTAGAACCCTAATTCTGATATTAGTGGCTCATCTTGCCCACTGTCTATTTTTTTTTTGGCTCTACAGGCTGGGTGGCAGTGACAGCTCATGAGGAGGAGAAATTGCTGCTCCGAGCCTACACTCCCAAGGACACCAGACTGGTGCTGCGGGAACCTCCCCTTTTGCCATACATCAGTACCATCCGAGGGGCGCGGATCGCAGGCACTGCTGCCTATAGGACCAGAAAGCCTCCTTCCGTGGTGGAAAACCTAAAAACCAGAGAGAGGAGATAGCACTTCTCATCATCGGAGCAAGGCAGAAGACAGAACAGCCTCTAGAGACCGTGTTGCTTATTGATATTCAGGAGAGCCTGGACTCCTTTTTAAAGGCAGATGGGCACATTTGGGGAAGTGCCTGGTTCAGGACTCTACAAGGCCACAGCTGATCCAGTGGCTGAACTGTGGCCACTTTGAATGAGCTGAGTGACTGGTACCTTGCTATGAGAGGTGAAACAGCGTCTCCCTGGGACCTGCCAGTATTTATGAACAAATCCCTTTACCTGTTCACTCTTGAAGTACAAGGTGGAAACTCACCTGCCTGCCCTGGGCTGAGCTTTGCTGCTTGTAAAGTAGGTTTTCTCCTGCAGACATGCTCATGCAGGTCATGGAGGCTCATGGAGGCTTTATGCCGTTTCCAGAGTTGAAGGAGGTGGAGGCAGTGGGGAGGAGCAGGGAATGCTCCAGCTCCTCTATGGTTATGACCCTCCTAGTGGCTCATAGTAATTCAACAACATCAACCAAAACTCAGGTCCTTTCAGTCCTTCAGTATCTGGGAGAGATGAGAGGGTGCAACACCCTGCTTTTGGTCAGGAAAGGTGAATTAGTAACAATCAGATTTGCTCATATGCCTGAAGAGGAAACTTCTGCAACTTGCTGCTTTGATTTGGAAAGGTTTCTGAAACTGAGAGTGTAGAATAAAACTTTTCAAAGACACTTATTTGTATCCTTTTCAAATTGCTGCCAACACACTCTTGTAGGGGTATAAGTATCCTGGTAACTACACAAAAGCTTCAGCAGGAAGGCCAGTGTTGGAGAAGAATGTTTCATGCCAGATCTGACAGCCAAAGAGAGGTGAGGCTGCTGCAGCTCCATTGTGCCAGGTCCAGCCACTAGTGAGGCTGAAGATGTATTCCCAGTAGGCACAAAGCACACATCCACACCACATACATACACACAGATCACAGACAGACACATAGCACTTACATGATTGTAGCACCAGTGGCCTCTATACACACACGCATGTACGTAGTGGGCTCAGACACTCAGTCTGCCCAGTAACTGCTGGTCCCTGGATGCCATTTTCCCAGTTGCTGGCGCCTGCAGATGCGAGTCCCTGAGGCTGCAGCCCCACTCTGGTTACTGGTACAGACAGTCTTGCTCACAGACACACAACTGGCCAGGACTCTGCTGGTCTCAGCCTTATTCTCTCACTCCTAGAGACATCCGGGAGCTCTGATGCCCTGAACTGTCCTTTAAAGAACCCCACACCCCTTTTCTCCCAGGTCATTTCACCTGCTTCCCCAGCTAGTCAAGTCTGATCTTCACTGGTGACTGCACACCACTCCCCATTCAGTTGCTGCACCATGAGCACGCAGCTCCTCCGACCCGTGGTCTGACTTTAGTTGCTGCCCTTGCCCCCCCATGTGTGTACACAGAATATGGAGCCCTCACCCTGGAAAGTTAGAAAGAAATTGAATAAGGACACAGGACAGATTGTGTTGATCAGTTGCAGGGCATGGCCAGATCAGCATACTGGCTAGCTTTTTATGTGCAACTAGTCCTCTTTATCCCTTTACCCCTCTCTTTCCCACACTTGTCCCACAAATCACCTCAATCCATCCCTTTCCCCACAGTTGATTCCTTCTCTGAACATCCCCTAGTAAGTCCTATGCAATCCCAAAATATTCTTCCCCTGCATCCTATGATGCATCCCACATCCCTGGACAGCAATCTCCCATAACCCAAAAGATGACCTGGAGAGCTCCATGACACAGACCGGTAGCATGGCTGGGGTTGAAGGGACCTATGGAGGTCCTCTGGTCCAGCACCCCAGCTCAAGCAAGCCCGTCTACAGGAGCCTGTCCAGGACTGTATCTAGATGGTTTTTTTTACTAAGAGCAATCCACAATCTCCCTGGGCAGTCTGTGCCAGTGCTCGGTCACCCTCACAGAGATCTCCCCAAGACAAGGACTTAGGGTGATGAGTTTCACTCCTGGACAGAGAGGCTGATGGCTCTGCAAGGAGGGCTCCGAAAGAGGCCTGGACGTTCATTCCTCAGGAATCCTTCAGTTGGGTTCCACTGTGCCCCTGTGCAGCTCGAGGCTTGTGCAGATGGGCCCTTGATGGGCTGATTGCCCTGATGATGGGCCTGGGAATAGCCCACCAGGGCCGTTGTTTTGACTCCCCCTCCCACCACTGTCTGTGTGCCTGTGCAGCCTGGGCGGGGGAAGCTGCTTTAATTTAGACGATGCTTAAAGAAGCCTCTTCACCAGCTTGCCCTGCAGCTACATTTAGGCAGCTCAGCAGGGCCAACCTGCAGAAACCCAGCACTGGCCACATCTTGCTGCCTACAGTGACATTTCCAGCCAGAGTTCACCACAGGCATCGCTTTTTACTTGCAGTGTCACAGAGATACACGATGTTTTTTGCCTTAAGGAGAACCTGCCTCCTGCCTGTAACACACTTGGTTTAACAGGGGGGCTGGAGGAAAACAGCGGGGAGCAGAAGCTGGCACCTCCTCATTCGGGGCAGGCATAGAAAAAGGCACAGCGCACTCAGTTCAAGTGAGAGGCAGGAAAAGGGTCTGGCTGTGGTCTGCTCAAAGCAGCTTGACACATCCAAACCAGGCACTCCCTGTAACATTCTTCCACCACTGTACATCTGGGAAAGACACAACGTGAAAAGCAAACAGCTCTGCATGCAGAAGGAGTTAACTGGAAGCCCTGTCTCTGTTACAGCGGTGGTCCTCAGCCCAGGAGCTGGACATGAAAAATCACAGTCAAGGCAAGTGATTGGCATAGCAAGTCCTTCAGTTTGGGGGAAAACAAACACACACGTTTTCACAAGGTCAGGTGGACTGTGTGTGAGTTCAGGGGGTACCCCCAGGAGAAAAGGCTTGCTGCCAATATGGGGATGTGCAGGGACAGGGTGTGCATGACTCCTGTGCCCAGCACCCTTCTGTGCCAAACACAGAGGTGCAAGTGGTGAGCTGGGGCAGCACGGGGCCTTGGAGGTGTGCAGATGTTGAAGGGCTTTTGTAAAAGCCACGTTGTGTCACAAGAGCAGCAGCCAGCCAGCAACAGCCCCAGCCAGGAACAAAAATGTGTGCTCCTGACAGATGCTAAACCTTGGCGTGTTGGCAGCTGTAATGTGGAAGCAATTAGTGCCTCAATGAAAGCACGGACATGCCTTTTATGAGCTTCCAGGGCTGAATTACACCGGAGCTGAAGACCTACTCTGAAACTCTTCTCAAAGAGAGGGTTCATGTCTGTTTTATGCCAGACAGCCTGAAAGGTAAGACAGTTTTTACCATGTCTGTGGACAACAGCTAATTTCATCTTGGCACAGGAGCCGAAAGCAAAGGTGGTTTGAGTCTGTGTGCAAAAATGAGGCACAAGGGAAGGGCTGGGAAGGTCCAGCCCCCTGGGAAGGTTTGTTCTTCATGAGTGTCCCACTGTGCACTAGCAAGGCGCAATCATTTCTAGATGCTACAGAAGAGTTCAGAACCGCTCAGTTTGCTGGAGAACTGCACAAAAAAAAAAAACCCTGCTTGTGGCTTAGGATGGAATAGATGAAATACAGGTAAAATTCTGCAGAAGGACAGATTCGAATGTATAACAGCAGTGATTTTAACCTGGCAGGGGCTGCAGAACCTGGGGCTGTTTGCACATGAAGACAGGGTGCTCCTCCAGGCAAGGGAGGGCTGCGTGTCCCCACTGCCCTGCAAGCAGGGACGTGCCGCTGCGGCTGGGAGCTGGTGGGTTGGTTTGCTTTGGCACACGTCCCATGTGGTGCCAGCTCACCCCCAAATAAAAATAACAGCTTCCTTTCCCTGCCCAGTGGCTATTCCCTTTTCAGAGCTGCTCACAGCAGAGGACTCTCAGCGTAGGAAAATGGCTCTTGCTTTTCATGGCAAGAGCAGACCAAGTCTCATGCAAAGTTTGAAATTTTGCCTGCTGTTAATGATCCTAAAACAGCCTGTAATGTGAGGAGAGGTGCATTGGGCTGGGAGCCTAATGGATCAGAAGTTTCAAGCATCTGCTTCCTGTTGATTTTTTCTGTGATTCACAGCTTGTCATTGCCTACAAACTCCCCTTGCCGGCAACTGTCTTCATTGATCTTGTAGCTGAACTGGTGCGGGATGCCCTATATAACTGGTGGTGGAGCAGAAACCTGATGGTGGGTCTGTGCCCTGGCAGTGCATTGACCTGTCCCAGCAGCTCCTCTGGTGGCAGAGGAGAGTTGTGCCCATACAGGTCAGCTAGCGGCATCCAAAACACCAAGGGGAATTCTTGACCAGCTGCTGTTGAAGATGGGTTGGTGGTAATGTCCAATGTCACATATTGGGTGCCACAGTGTGGCTATGGCCACATCTTCGAATTAACTTTTCCTATGTATAGGTTATACATGAACAAGGTAAAGCCACTTGTGTCAGCATGGCTAAGCTTTAAAAACAAACAAAAACCAAACACCAAACCAAAATCAGGAACCTAGCATTTTGGCTCCTTTGGAGCGTCAGCAAAGCCTGAGCAAAGCAGCTAAATTAAGACATGAGCTTGGTCTGTCCCCATACAAGCCAGCAGGAAGCTAAATCATCTTCCAGCTGAACTAACTCCCCTTTTGGGCATCTCAGTGACTGGACAGGAGCTCACACTGGCCTGCAAGGTACCATGGAGCTATGCACTGGTGCTCTGCTACCCAGTTCTGTTAAATAAGAGCTTAGTGTAAAGCAGCTTCTAAGCATGTTTTCAGCCCAGCAGGTTTTATCCTGTTTCTCTGTTGAAAAAAATAGCAGGTTTTCTGCCAAAGTATGAGGAGCTAATAAAAGATAAGGTGATATGACTGCCGGTTTAAGGGAAAATGGTTTCTCATGTTGCCAACCTGCTTGTGTCCTCTCATTCTAGCTACCTTGTCCCCAGATCTTCCTGGGGGTGGGGGGCAACACTGGCTGGTGCTACAAAGGGCAGGGCTTCTTCTACCGATCCAGCTTGAAATCATTAATGCACATAGCACAGAGGCACACAGGTACCCAGGCCCTGCTGTCTCTATGCCAAGTGCTCAGAGTATCTCCCTTGCAGCCTGTGGGCAGGCCTGGGTACCACTGCTGTTCCATCTCCTTACTCTGGCTTTACCACAAAGTGCACATGTGCTGCCTGGAACACTTCCAGGGGAGCGAACCAAAACCTGCCCCTTACCCAGGTGATGACAGCCCCGCCACCCTGCAGCCCTCCAAGACGATGTCCTGTGGTAGCGCTGCACCCTGCTCTTTGCCACTTAACCATGAGCTGCATGGCTCAGAAACCCGAATTCCCACTGACAAAGACTGCTCTGGGGGCCGTATTGCTTATGAGAAAGCATTTAGTCAGGAGACAAAAGCTCACTTCTTACACTTCTAGGAGCATCCCATATTGTTCAAAGCTGCAGCAGCTGCATATCCAACTATGTCCACAAGCTCATCAAATGTCATTTTGCCATTTTCCCTTGGCAAATAGGAATTGTTCTGCATTAGCAGAAGAAAGAATGGCCAAGCACTAGAAGGCAGGTTAGCATCACGGGCTAATCCATCTCAGGTTTTCAAAACGGGCCAGACTGGCAGCGACAAAAAGTCACCCTTGCAGCTATACCAGGCTCCACAGCTCCCAGGACATTTTCACTATCTATATAGACAGTAATGTAGCTATAGGGATGATGAGTGACATCATTTTTATAAATCTACTATTAATTCCTCAAATGAAGGAGCACCAGAGACGCTTTTGGCACGCAAGAGGAATTGCCATCTGCATTACCTCTGAAACTCAAAGTTTAAATTCCACAGCTCCCATCAAGCTGCATTTCTTCTCATGTAGCAGGGAATAGCTATCGGGCCTGTCCTCCCCAGTCACAAAGAGGCGCAGCATTAAGTTTGAACCTCCTCCATACATGTTCATCTCCCCCCTGTGCACTGCCCTCACTGAAGCAGGCAGGGAAATGAATACCACATGTTGAAATAAAAAAATAACCTATTTCTGGAGCCGCTGCCCCTGTCTGCAGTCACGTCTGTGTGCACACACACAGGATCTACATACTGGCTCCCCACGCCATGCTGGCTTGAGGTTGTGAAGAGCCTTGTCAATGATGCTTGCACTGCTCCTGCCTGTAGTTACAAACGGCTTCCACAGCCATTAATAAGTGGGACATAGAAGCTGCAAGTTCCTTAATAAAGTTTATTTAATCATAACTATGCTTAGGAAAATACACTTGGAAGGGTTAATATAATGCAATTTAGTTTAACTTTATACTACATTTTGGACAAAAGACTTCTTATACATGCTTTAGGTAAAAACAGGATGTACGGTCTGGCTTGTTTTACATCTATTACAACTGTAGAAAAGACTGTCATGCACTACAGTAGAGAGCATGAAAAAAATACCTTTGGTTTAATTCAGAGAATACAAGTATTGCACTGTAAAAGCATCAAACTTGGTGCAACTAAACATCATAAACATGTTTCCATGCCAGCTTACAAAAGTTTGTTAGCTAGTAACTTCAGAGTGGCGGGGAAATATATGTACACAAAAAACAATCCTGTTAGCTATCTGGATTCTGTTAATATTGTATGCATGCCACATATCTACACAACTGACATTAAAGAAAACTCCTGAATTCGATTTAATACCTTTCAGCTACATTAAATATGTTGAAATCAATTAAATCTATTGAAATCAATGACACTACCATATCTCAAGTGGCCTGTCAGTTGTTAAACATTCTTCTTCCTTAAAGGACTAAAGTTCCAATCTAGATCGCCAAAATCCAGAAACAGCAACTACAATACCATGGATTATTAATGCCTAGCTACCCAATTCTAGATCGTGCCTCAGGGCAGTTACTTTGCGTGTATAGATTCATGCAGTAAAAGCCCGAAACACCACGTTGCTCAACCAAGGGCTGGCAGCCTTGGGCTATCGTTGTGCTAATCCTTCCGACCACGTGTCAAGAGGTTGAACACTCATACGGGTATTATTGCCAAGAAACACAAAAAATGCTAGCACTGGCAAAACCAACACAAAATAATTTAAGAATATTGAAAAAGACTTTAAAAAGGCATTGTTTAAAGGGAGATACAGCAATGTAATACCACCCTATATGGTGGGTCACCTGACCTGCATTCCCTCCTCACTTACTCAATATTAGCAATGTCTAATATTTTAGGTACACATAATGCATTACATCCTTGCTGCTTTACCAAAACACACTCTTAAACCTTAGGCTTATCAGGCAGAGAATTCCACCACAGTTTTATACCAACATTAGGTATTTCAGGACATCAATGATGGGTTTCAGATAGAAAAAATAAACTTTTTTTCTTCTTAATCTGTTAATAACTTATTTTCAGTTTCTAATCTTGTGGTAAGAAACACTGTCGAACAGGAGATGACTGTCATCTTCAAAGAGTTCTTGTCAGATCAAGTATTGAAAACTTCACCACTTTCCAGAAATGTGCCGCACAGTACCTCAGAGAACCACATATTTGTTTTCAACTCAGAGAGAGAGACTGAAAGTCAGCCAACACCATTGTTTTCATTTAAAATTATTTCAGAAAAATTATTTCATTTAAAAATATTTCAGAAAAATCATCAGGCCAG
This sequence comes from Streptopelia decaocto, assembly GCF_964273445.1. Classification (NCBI taxonomy): domain Eukaryota; kingdom Metazoa; phylum Chordata; class Aves; order Columbiformes; family Columbidae; genus Streptopelia; species Streptopelia decaocto. Next base: position 30,730,549 of record NC_138658.1, read on the forward strand.
ACCACAAGTTTATTTGAACATAGCTAAAGTCCTCGATGTCTCTCACAAGATGGCAAAGGCTCTTCGCAAGGATATGAAGGGAGCTATAAAACCTCTACACAGTACTGGAATTCCCAGCATCTGCTCACATCGCTCACAAATCGTGACATTTATATATAAAAGAAATACTATTATGAAGAAAAAAATACATCTAAGGCTATTACAACTGGTTGTTTAGGAAAACAATTCATCTAGGTTTATTTTCTTAATGTTTAACATAAATATAGTTGCAACTTGATCTTCAGTTGACAATGATTGTCGCAGCCAGGGTAAAGATTGAACACTAGCTAAGCAAACAAAAACTCACTATACATTATACAATTTATTTCTGCCACAAGGGATGCCTTCCCTCTCGTCTTTGGCCTCCTATTACCAATCTCTCCCAAAAGCAGAAGCAATGTAGCATTGTTGCTCTCTATTCATTCAAGGCAGTGGGTTTGTTAGGAGAGGAAGATGATGTGCAGACATGCAGGGTTTATTCCAGAGCTGACACTGAGAGCAAAGTGCTCTGGCAAATAGTGTTGGAGCTCCTCAGCTCCACTCTCCCAGTGACACCTGTCTCCAAATTTGCTTTTTTTGGAGCTGACAACCAGAGCAGCTGCCCCCAACTGCTCCCACTGGAAAGGTGGCTCATGACAGTCAGGAGGCTGCACGGATGGGACTGGAGGGGTTTGCTTTTCCCTGCTGGTTTGGATTTTGTTTACATTTTGCCACAGGCTGGTTATAAGCAGTCAGAATGCAATCCTTCTTGTCGTTGTGTGGGCCAGGAATTAAATTTGTTTCTAAACAAAAAAAACTCATGGCATGACATGTAGACCTGAGATAGCAATCTGATCACTTACGTGTTTCTCTCTGCATGGAAGCAGGGTGATTTTATTAAATGCCACTTGAATGAATAAGGAGCAGGAATTCCTACAGTTTTAATGCCAGGTTTGTTGCTTACCAGTTGATTTATCTTTATTTGTTTTTTTGGTGTGTGACATGCTAGATTTTGATGAACCGTACTTGTATCAGTGCTACTTTGGGGTTTTTTGTTTGTTTTTTAAGCTCATAAAGTTGGACTGCTGTCCATCACAGAAATTAAAAGGGGAGGGAAAAAAAAAGTCATCCAGACTTGCAGAATCTGCAGACCATTTCCATTGAGAGTGAATATTTTCCTGTCTGATGATCCCAAATCACAAATCAGAATTTATTACTCTGTATGGGTACTAAAACTATCAGAAGTAGCAGTTCCATGATAAAAATTAGCATAGAATAGTGTTTTGAAATTGCATGGGTAACCTTTTCCACAAGAGCTATACAATTTTAAAGCCAGTCAAAAATACATAGCTAAGCACTTCATAATTACAGCAACTTCATGCACAACTAGCAATACCACAACAAGAAAAACTGTAGTAAAGAGCATCACAGAAAACTGTCATAGGAAACTGTCCCATGGTAAGCAACAAATCTGAACGTTTCCAAGTAAAAAAACTTAAACAAAACCAAACATGCATATATAAAGTGTACATGTACTGCACAAGCGCTATTCCTAACGGATTAAACTGCATAGGTAAAAATCAAAAACAATGTGCAATATTTAAGCCCTTAAAGCACAATCATAAAAAAAAAAAAAAGCAGAAATTAAAAATAACAAACTTGCTCCCCCACAACAAAGCCAATTATATATCCTAGTCATTAAGATATTAATCAAGACAGAAGTTCTCCAATCAAAAGCTGGAAGGACTACTCCCAGATTTTGGCTCACCATTCATGCTTAGGGGATCTGAAATGTATGTTCACAATTATAATTATCTTAAACAGTTATGTTCATCATTAGCCAACTTTGATTTGTTTTACAAAGTGCTCTTTTATGTAGTAGAAGCTATCTTTCTGGTAGAAAATCATCAAGTAGTTTAACACTTTCAATATCAAGACACATCAAGAAGAACTCAAAAAAAGGGGGAAGGGAAGATGGGAGAGAGAAGGAGTTGGCTGCTAGAAAAGAAAGTAACTAATGCTAATGGCTCTATAAACATCCAACTTGTGTATAGGTAACTACAGTCTTGTTCCTAAAACTCAGTTTATGAAAGAATTGCATAAGCTAATAGCCTAGAAGCTTACACTGACTTTACAGGACACAGCCTCATACACCCTACCTGCCTTCTCTAGTTCAGAGTTCCAATAGTTAGTGAGCTCACCATTACACAGTAAGTTGTCAAAAAATATTTTCAACTTAAAAAAAAAAATCAAAAAACCAATACAGACACTAAAGCAAACTGTACTTAAAAAAAACCCCTAATAAATCTACAAAATCTGTACATAAGCTGTATAAAATCTTACAAAAGAAGATTCCCCCAAACCACAGCTATTTCTACTCCTGCCCTTTTGTTGCCTTCTCAAGATAATAGACATTGACTAAGTGGCGATTGAGGTGCTTGCTGTATTCACCTTCCTTTATAAATGAGCGGTCACAAAAAATGCACACATAGTTCTCCCTGGCCACTGTGGTGTCTGCAGCTCCTTGTGACTTCTTTGGACTTGTTTCCTCTTGTACGGAGCGAGTGCCATTTAAACCCGAGTCATCGCTTCCTTCTGATATGTTGTCACTTATGTCGCTGCCTTCGTGGCTGTGGATGCCCTCATCCTCATCTATTTCCTGAGATTCATTCACTGCTGTGTTATCTGGAGATGATAAGGCCAGAGCTACTTTAGGGCTCTGCGTACACCCTTCTGGGGTTGCAGGTGCCGACACAGCATCCCCCGTGGGCTCTGTTGCTGGCAGGCACATCTTGGACAGCTCCATCGGGTCCGAGTGACCCACAGTTTCTGCCACACAGGTTTCCTCTGGCTCCTGCTCAGGCACCAGATCTGGTACCACATCGATGGGCACATCCAAGCTTTTTTCAGAAGACACTGCATGGGAAGACTCCTCAGAGCGAGCGTCTTCCCCTCTGTCCGTCTTTCTCTCCTCATTTTCACCAACAGTGCCTACACTCTCCCCTGCAGCCGCAGGCATTTCTTGGTCCTCTACCTCAGCTCCTGTGTTTGTATCCAGAGCTGGCAGACAAAGCTGCCCTGGGTCTTGTGTGCAGCTTCCTTTGGGATGGGTGCTCTCACCCTTGAGCACAAGGCCACCTCCGTTGTTTAACACCACGGTGTCAGTGGCATCCTGCTCCTTCTGGTTGCTGCCCTCAGTCTCAGGCTTCATGCTTCCATCCTCTTCTGTGGTAGGACACTCATCTGGCATCTCCTCGTCCTCGATCTTCTCCTGACCAAGTTTACTGCTTTTCTTACTGTGCTTGTTTTTCAGAGCTTTCTTTTTTCTGTTTTTCTTGAGGCAAGAATTTTGCTTTTTAGGCTCCTCCTCTGGTACAACATCACTTTTCTGAGCTTCCTGGCAGTCTCTGGGTTTAGTTTCCGCTTTCTTTTTCTTTTTTGTTACTGCTGAGGTATCATTTGCAGGCTCTTGCTTTGAGGAAGTTACTTCAGCCTCTGCCTTTCTTTTGATCTTCTTTGTTTTACATGTTTTCTCAGTATTTTTCTCAGTTTTAATATCCACCTCCTTGTTTTCTGAAGCCGATTTCCGACTTCTGGTTGTCACCTGGCCTGCAGAAACATTGCTCGTTGGCTTCTTTTCCTTTGCTGAATAATCTTTTTTCTCCACTTTCACAATTTTCTCAGTTTTCTTTGCAGCTGTATCCCCTTTCATTTGTTCCTTCTCCACTTTGTCATTACTGCTTTCAGAAAAGTCAGCTTCGCTCTTTTTAGTCCGTAGCTTCACCTTTGAAACATCCATGGTAATATCAGAACAATCCGGATGCCTGGATTTGATGTGATACTGCAGGTTGCATTTTTTAGATGCTGCGTAATCACAAACAGGACAGAGAAACTGGCGCGGATTGATGTGGAGCTCAACGTGCTTTTTAAAATTGCTGCGGTCAGCTGTTTTGTAGTCACAGTGTGGGCAAGTCAGAGGCTTCGGCCCATTGTGAACCTGCCTTGCGTGACGAGTTACTTCATGCTGGTTTGAGGCCACATAGCTGCACTGATCACATTTGAATGGCTTCTCACCTAAGGAAGGAAGGGCGGAAGGGAATGATGGTGATTATTAAGCATGGGAGGTGGGGGAGAAATCACTTCCTGCTAATACAGATACAGAAATATGAAACTCAAAAAAGAAAAAATTATCCATGCTCCTCTAAAATTAAGTAAAATCAACATAAGAAACTCACAAGTCACAAACACATTCACAAGACACCAAAAACAAAATACAAAAAAGAGAGAAGGGGCAAGGGTTGGGAGGAAGGGGATCCAAAACCAAACAAGCAGTAACAACATCACAGGTTCTGGCTATGCATACATACCGGCAGAGATCTCTCTACAGTAATATTAGCAAATGGAATCCATACCCAACTGGTCCATTGAATGCATTGTAGAAAAATGGAAATGTTAACATTTGATGAATAGCAGTTTCACACAAACTTTTCAAAAAAGTCCAACTTTACACAGATTTAGCATACTTCATGTTTGCATTGAAAAGGGAATAAGGGGAAAAAAGCTATCAAAAGGCAAAGCACGTGAAAGGGACACACTGCTCAGATTATGTTTACCTCTGGTAATTCGGTTTGCTGTTATGGTGTCTCAAACACATGATGCACTGGCTGCAGGCTACTCTTGGCAAGTCAAGAAGATGGAGTCCAAAGCCATGATGTTACTACTGAACTCTGCGCTTACAGTTTTGCAATGATTCTTGCAGAAGTGTTCCTGAAATGTTCTGTTTAGTGTATGCCATTGCAGCAGAAGTGGCTTTCCATTTACACATCAAAGTAAAGAGTAAAAACACTTCTACTGCAACAACTCAAAACCAGAAATACTTTGAGAACATCTCATCTGTGCATGTGCATATTCAGCTGAAGAATTTAGGATGCTCCTACGCTCTGAACCAGCATCTCAAAACTGACCTGCAGAACTAATGCGTGTCACTTTTTAAGTAGGTTGTAAATCCACTCCAACCCCTTCTGCTCACGGTATAACAGTACTTCTCCCAGCCCTGCACCCCACTGCCCCGACGCTGCCCATACTCCTGCTGCTCCTCTGCAAGCGCAACTCAGGAGGCGAGAGCAGCCTGCAATAAAGATCACTGTGCAAGAAGTCACTGTGACTGTGCTGTTTGTGTGGCTGCCACATGTCTGACCTAACGCCTCTACAAACTCTACAAAAGGCTGTGCTGCCTCCCTGGCAGGAAGGATGGGGACACTTGTTTAAGAGTCTAGATCACTTAATGTTGGGCTGCAGCACCTCTTTTATTATTTAAAGAAGGGCTACTTTGATCTTTGATCTATATTCTTTCCTTCTTTCCTTTTTTCCCTTTCACTTCCTGGCAAACTTTTCCACAAGTTTGCACTTGATGTGCTTCACTAGTCATCTCACAAATGTGGACATTATTGCCTACACTTCAAAGAACAGTTCCACGTTAGGTAGAGCAAGGACAAGAACAGACTCTCTCTTACATGTACTTGAACAGCACAGAGTGTTCAGAGGTGAAATGGAGTAACTCAAAGGTCGTATGTGTAGAGTTTGTGTTTATTACTTCTACTAAATGCAAGGGTTTTGTTGCACAGTGGAAAGATGTGTACCAAGACGGCTAAGAATACAGCTGCAGCTGTGAAGTACGCTCTTAAACCACTGTTGTTCCCTGTCTGACATTTGAAGAAAGCTCCAGCACCTTAAAAGGCCAGCCTGTGAACTGCAGGAGTCCAGAAATTGCCCCAGAAAAGGTTCAGCTGCCTGGGTAATGTGGAAAGACATGCAACAGAAGTTACAGTGGCTATTAATAAAACAGCCCTGATAGCAAGAGTCCCAGGTGCACTGTCATGTCTGTCAGCACAGCTCCCCGCTTCCTGCCCAGACTTTTAAGGGCCAAGGGCAGACCCCACTCCTCATCTCCTTTGGATTTGAGACTTCCTTGCACAGACAAGGGGAGAATAAGATGTTCATGAAATGGTTTCCAGGCTCAATATTGACCACACCATTCGCAAATTCAAATTTAGCCCAGAGATTTAGCCAAAAATTATTTTTGTTTCTGGAAGCAGAATATTTCATTCACAAAATTCTAAAACAAAAATATGGGCATGTCATTTTAAAGCTGGCTATTTTTAATGGGTCTAACCCCCCCCCCACTACAGTTAAAATTGCCTGCCTTCTGGTTACAATTAAAAGCCTCATCTATTGAAACTGAAAGAATTAAAGTTCAGAAGACTTTGACTACTGTTTGCTAGGATTAGGAATTCATTTAGGTCTGGTCAATTCAGGTATTAGCAGATCAAAAGCACAGGCTGAGATTGACCTGAGCTCCCCTAGGAGGGTCACAAAAGACAACTGTCCTTGTTTTTAGCACGTCTATGCTATTACAACTCACAAAAATGCTATTAATTCATTCAATAAGAGATTCACAAGACAAAGAAAACAGGAGATGTTTGTAACACCACAACTTATGACCAGTAATGGGAAATAAAGGCTAGTGAAAACTGCTAGTTTCACTTTTAGCGCCACAATACTGAGTCGCTTGTGAATACCCTCCGAGTTTGCTTTTTTCCCCGTGTCTCCGTGCCATAAGCAGATACCATGTTGCACCTTTCTGTAGTGCTAAGCAAAAGCTAAGGCTTCCCTCGGAACTCCTGAATGAGATGAGATTGCAGACATTACACAGGAGACTCTCAGCTGATCAGAATTTTTCCAGATTCATTGATTTGAACTGAGTGATGGCAGCAGACAGAAGACAAGAATCTGCTCCTGTATCATCACAACGTTGCACTTGCTACTAGATCACAAGGACTACTAGGGCAGCTGTGTGAACCTCAGAACACATCTTGGAGAGTAAAAGGGAAAGAAGAAGATATATTCCCCTGTTATCACTTTTATTAATGACACTTAGCATTTCCTTACCAGATATAGACAACCTTGCCTGTTAAAACAGGAGCTAAAGCTCAGGCCATACTGGATGACATCTCAGACAGAACTGGGAATCCTGCAATAAGTGGCCCTGCTTGAGCAGGGGGGCTGAACCAGATGACCTCCAGAGGTCCCTTCCATCCTCAACCATGCTGTGATTCTGTGAACCACCCCCTTTTCCTGAGCCATGCTGCTGCTGCCCCTTACCAACCTGAGTGGGTGCGCATGTGCCTGGTTAAATGGGTCTTCTGAGAGCTGGAATAAGGACACATAGCACATTGATAGGGTCGCTCCCCTGCAAAAACAAACAGCAAATTAGTTACTGAAACACAGCTGATTCCCAGACTTGGTTATCAAGTCATACATGTGAGGCTGCCACAGATCCCCAAGTTGTATGGAGGGCACATTATCTCTCAGCAAAGGGACAGTGAGAAGTATATGCCTAAGCTGGACCAGTGCAATGCGTCATCCCTTATGAATGAGGGTAGTGAAGGGGCAGAATACGAGAGGCACATCTGCATGTCCACCTACGGTCAGACGGTAACCTCAGGCAAAAGGTGATGAGGACAGCCATCTTTAGCAAGCCCTGCGCCACCAGAGCTGACCTTCCTACAGTATTTTCTCCCAGCACTCTGAAGATGCACCAAAGATACAGACCCTTTAAGAAACCAGTTATGTTCTTGCTTCATGTTACACCTTACCTGAAACTTCCATGTTTAATTTGGATTACAATGGGGAACAACCAACCATTCAGTGTAGACCTGCACTTGCCAGAACAAAAGTGCAGACAGAGACTCGTTCCCTACTTCCAAAATTCTACTGGCAGAGTGAGATGAGCTTGGAGCGTGGAAAAGCGTGGTGCCCTGCTCAGTGAAACAATGCTGCCAGCAAAAACCCAAGTGTAGCCACAGTATTTATTTTGAAGACTCAAATCCCCCTGCCTGCAGAGTTATTGTTTCTGGAGAACTAATGGAAACTAACCTGTCATAAATTATGACTCCACAAGGGACCGTTAGCTTGTGTAACTACCAGTACAATGATAACTGAAAATCCTTTACAAGTGAAGACAAGCCCCAAATAAATGCAGACAGTTTTAGAATTAGTATCTGTTAGGCAGGTCCTGATAAGCACCGGGGGTGTTTGCCCCAAGCTGCTAGCACAGCCAGACACTAGGCTGCCTTGTCTCCACTACATGTTGTAAAAACGCTTTTTAGCCTCAGGTGGATACCCCCAACAGAAGAGAGGAGTGAAGTTGGGAAGAGACGAGTAAGTTACTTGGTTGTAGTATTTATTGGTTGCAGTATTTATTCAAATCACAGGTGGAATTTCACCGTATTTTGCTACATCAGTTGACGCGTACAACAAACATGCTTTCCAAATCACTCAGACCTGGACATCAGCAAAAGCTCCGCATACAGGCTATTTGTTCACTTTCAGAGGCATATCTACCTGCAGCAGCAAAGACCTTAATCTGCCAGCATGTGATGAGAGGCTCCAGTGCAGGCCTTTGCCAAAACAGCAGTGGAAGTGGTCTTTGTAATGCAGACTAATCCCACATTTCTTCCTCCCATCAAACATTTAGACTATTGTTTTGTAGTAGATCAGCAGCTTAAAGGTAAATTCACCCTAACAATCACACCCTCCCTCCCCTTCCAGTTAAAAAAAAGGTAGGAGATTGGTGCAATACACACAATAAGATTAAGTAATGTACAAGGGAGGGGTAGGCCTTTTGTTATAAATAAATGGGGTTTGTTTTTAAATTACTCCTTACAGTCTGAAAATATGTGACTAAAGGTCCTGGAATATTCAGTCCTGCCTTCTTCCCATTACCTGAAATTTCATATCTTTAAAAGTTACCTACAATGTTAGGAATGTGGAAGAGGCTTTCTTTCAGGTATTTTATATAGGGCGTAGCAACAAAACATACTATATTTAAAGTATGATGAATGCAACTAATTTAAAATGTGTTACTGTCACTTGAGAATTAAATGCCTGACTACATTGCAAAGGCTGTTCTATAAAATGCTATTCTCCAAAGGACTTTTATTGTAATTTTACAGGCTCGTTACATGCAAAAAAGCCACCAAAAAAACCTCTCCACAAGACACTTAAAGAATAAGCCCCAAACTAGCAAAAGTTTAAGCAGACACTCAGTTCTATGCAAATGAACAGGCAGACCCATATCAGTGAACAAGTTTATGATCATCTCTTTATAAAGTTTTCTTGTAATGATATTAGAAGTTCTGTCTGCTTGAAACAAAACTGTTTCCATCGAACTTCCAACACAGTGGCAAGCAAGAAAGATGCCCTATGAAAACCTAAATTAAAAAAAAAAAAAAAAAGGCCACGCAAAGTTAGGCACTGAACACTGGAACTGCCTGAAGTCGACATCTTAGATATAGCCCTGCAGATGATTTTCAATTAAGTTTTCTAGAAATTGCTTCTAACAAGTAAAATGGAAAAACTGAGAACAATGCTGCACTGTCTTGCATGTAGTACAGTTCCAGGATCAGCAGTGTGGATAGCTGATGGGATAAATCAAGTCACAACTTGGTCTAACATGTCTAATGAGGACATACAAGTCTAGGTAGACCTGTCCCTGACACAAAGGGTCCTTTCTGCCCCATTAGCAAATGAAGGGATGGCCCTGAATATCTCCAGCCACCCCCTCCTGGGCAGCAGACAAGCTCTTTCAGGTGTAGGTCTCCCAGCTGACAAGCTTATGACCGTCTGCAGGCTCCTTAAATCACCCCTCTGCACAAGGTCCCTCAGATTTGTCAGCAGCCTGCCACACAAGCACTGTCATAAGCTGCAAGTATCTTCCAGGGCGGTTTCATGGACACCTCCTTTCCAACACAGATGGGTGCAACAGGCAAGCAGATAACCTCCGCCTGCCCTCCCATGGTCCCCAAACCTGCAAGGATGGGTATTTCTCCCACCATGCAAGGTACTAGCAGGCAGCCCCCTCCCTGCTCCTGGCCATATGCTCTGGCAGTTCTGTGTGTCCTTAGGAACTTGATTCAGTTCACTAACCAGCAGAAAACCAACCTAGGGGAGAGGAAAGGAGTGTACTACTGCCATTTTAGTGAGCTAAATCAACCAGTCCCGGGATATGGGGAGAAAGCTGAGACAGCCTTCCTCCAGTAGCAGCAGTGCAGCATTTGATCCTGTGAAACTGCGTGCTGTGCAGAGTCAGTGTTTCAGAAAACTGGAAGGCTCAAACACAGCAGAATCCAATTATCTGCAAGGAGGCATTTTCCCACACAGAAAAAGGCAGGTGAAGTACAAAAAGTAGAAGAAAGAAAAACGTTATCCGAAGTTATTTAACCTATTAGCAATCAGGAAACGAAAGAAACAAACCCCTCCAACTTTCTTCTTAACATTCTAGAACAGGAATAAAATGCAGTATGTATGCATCCCTCTCATCTTTTTTCAACAATTATTTTTCTTAAGTTTTAAATGAAAACTAAAGATATTTTAGTATTATTCAGACAGTTTTTATTAAATTCAGTACTGTTATATGTTAACAGTCTTGAAATACTTTTGACTACAAAATATCTGTGGTGTCTTTTTTCTTTTTTTTGGGGGGGGGTTGTGTGTTTGTTTGGGGATCGTGTGCTGTGGTTTTGTGGGTTTATTTAAGGTAAATGATTACACATTAATACCAGCAGAAACATTTAGCCTGGTGCATATATATATACCTGCCAGCAGTTCACTCATTCTTCTAATACTCTTCCTTTAGCTTTAACACTCTACCCCACAAAATCAATGTTACTGCAAACAAGGCACATTCTTAAATGAGTCTACTAACATGCAAAAGATTTTTATCAAGTGAGAACCAGCTGAAAGATCGTAACTTTTTACTTGAGAGGTAGCAAAGAAACAACTACCAGAATGGACTAAAAAATGCTGAAATCAAAATCACTCATTTCAGCTTAACTGAAATAACAAAAAGACAAGGCAAACTGGAGAACCAATAACCTTGATTGCACCGCTATTTTTAAAGGAGAAAAGAGGAACTGGACAATATCTTCCGTAGCTTAACAGGATCGATTAAAAAAAAAAAAAAATTTAATACAGCTCACTGATAAATTGGTCAAATGCAGTTATAACAGAGCACTTCCTGAGCAAACATGCTTTCATGGTTAGCTCCTGTAGAACTCAACAAGAGCTTTCAGAGATCAGAGGGGGGACCTAATGCCATGTACAAACACAAGCAGGGATGAAATTAAAGTCGAGACAAATGTAAAACAGACAGGTACCACAGCACGGGCTCACATTTAGTCATGAGTTCCCCAGATGATTTATTTAGCTTTCTCCTATTATTTTGTTATTTTTAGCTTGTCTCTTTCCTGTTATCTCCCACAATACACACAAAGAAAAAAACCCAGAGGATAAACCACACCATTTTCCTAACACCACTCACAATAATCTTTGTTTACTTGTTTAGGAAAAATATATTTAGGTAGGATTGATTTTTAAACCGATTGCATCCTCTACACAACAGCATGTGGCTATTATTAAGAGAAGAATATGTCTTAACGTACTAAAAATCCCAGCAGACCTTCCCAACCCCATCAAAGCAGATACTAAAGATGCCAAACACAAACTTCTGCACAGTTGAGCTCAAGCCCAGCCCAGAGGCCACCAGAGTCCAGCCATCCCCTTCCAGACATCTGCAGACAACTGAACTGAAGCCTCCAAACCATTCATGTCACTGCTGTGACAGAACCTAACTTCAAAGGAGAAATTCCCCAGTGTTTTGCACAGCCTACAATAAAGGGGAACTGAGTCAGGTCAGCACGCTAGAGGATGGTTAGCAAGCCGGCCCTCTCCTCAAAAGCCTTGACAAGGTGGAAAGAAAAGCTTCTGAACTGCCCTCCCACTTCCACAAAAGGGATCAGGAGGCAAAGCAACTCTATCTCCCTGCCCAAAGAGGCAAGGGGGCTACAACGAGGTGGCTGTACTGGTCCCTTGCCAGCTTTTGCCTTGGGCTAGAAAAGAGTCTCAAGGTGGGCTACACTGTGGGACTCCCCATGCAAGAGGCTGGTGAGACTCTCTGATACCAAGCAAGGTGTTTCCTAAATCACCTGCAGCCCCAGCTCATCGGATGGTAGCAACACTGACTGTCCTCCAATTCCACTTGGTATAAACCAGAGTAGAAAGGGGCCTCTCACGCTTTTCCTTGAGGTTACAAACTGACACTAGGAGAAGATGGGAAATCAGGCAAGACTCCCTCGATGGCTTTCTACAGGCCAAGAGAAGTATGTGTCTACTTCTGGCTACTGCAGTGATGCAGACCTTGGAAAAAAATGAGGCCCCTGTATATTAAGAGAAATTCATTCACTAGAAACATAACTGCTGACTTTGTAGATGCTGGAGGGCTCCTTTACATGTGTCTATCAGCTCTTTCTCCTCTGTAATTACCACTTAGTCAGGTTTCACCTCAGCATGAAGGCACCATTTTCAAAACCACATATGTGATCGAGGCACCTTTTGTCAATTTGCTTGCTTTGTTTTTACAGTACATCAGGCTTTCTTATTATAGAGCCTGATAATCATCACAGGCACACTTTGTCATGCACTCTTAAAAAAATTAGGTCCTCTTGGGACCCTGAAAGATTTTCTCAGTCCTCTAGGACTACAGACTGGAGCTCAAACCAAATCCACACTTCTATGGTAGCACGAAGACAAGAGAGTGCAGAGTTTTATCGGAGTGGAACGAACTCTGCAAATTGAAGACTCTCAGCTTGCTTCGTTCATCACAGTTTCCCAGCACTCTTACCACGCCTAAATAAAAAATTTGAAAGACTCACCTGTGTGAGTTCGAATATGTTGAATATAATTGTTCTTCCTGTCTGAAAAATAGGAGCATTGTGAGCAGGTATATACTTTCCGGGGAAAATGATTTCTTAGGTGTTTCTTCCAGTGATATTCACTGACGGTAGTATAAGTGCATATGGTACACTTGTAGACTCTCTCATTTTCCCCTGCTTTGTTGTGGTGCTTCAAGTGAGCCAGATAGTGATCATATCTGTTAGTGTTATACCCGCAACGATCACAACGGATTGGGCCCTTAGAGAAATCCACCTCTTCTGCAGTGCAAGAATCAGACTCCTTCACCTGGGCTTGCTTTTCTGCATTTTCTTCCACAAAGAATTTCTTAGCACTGTGAACCCTGATATGATGCACAAACTCCTTTTCAGACTCTGCCTCGTACTGGCAAGGCTTACAACGGAACGGTTTGCTCTTTGAGCTCTTAGACTTGTCCTCTGTGCTTTCTGGAGTACCCGGTGCTTCCAATGAGACGTCTTTATCCACACTGGGAGTTTTAGGAGGGGAACAAGCAGATGGACCTTGGGTTTCTACATTAGGAACTTCAAGAGAGCTTAATTCCTCATTTTCAGGTGCCTCACGGTCACTCTCTGCAGCCTGGGTATCCTCCATACCCTCTCCGTCGCTGTCTGAGAAGTTGCTGTCCCCCACTGTTGTCAGTTCTGCCATTTGTCTCTCTTCTCCAACCAGGTAATCACAACAGTTACCATTGACTTCTCCTGTCAAGGCCACGTTTGCCAACATAATGAGCTGAGGAGCTGCCAGCTCAGCTTTAGAAAGGTCATGCAAGTCATACATATCACTGGACAGTCCCATACCAATATTAGCACTGCCAGGAAAGAGGCTGTTCCCACCAGACTGTCCCAGCACTTGAGTTGCCATGTCAGTAATTCTGCTGGAAGAGAAAAGGAACACCCATAAGCACAGGAGTTGCAAAAAAGCCTCCTCTGCTTTGTGCTGTCCAAGCAGCCGTCCAGTTAACACCACAAAATTCAACCTCTTTGCAGAGGCATTGGGGCAGCGGGAGGTAGAACCCGGGGTGAGCCACTTCTCTGCTACCAGAGACCACGCTCAGACCCGGCGGGCAGGCAGGGAGTCCCTTTGCTCTCCCAAAAGGGCTGTGTGGTTCCACCCTACGTGTGCTGCAGGATCCCACCGGGTGGAGGCCGGGCCGGGGGCACTGACAGCGGGGTCCAACGGGGCCCAGGCCGGGCTACGTGCCGCCGAGTGCCCCCGCCGGGCCGGAGCGCTGTCCGCTCACACCGGGCCGCGCCGGCTCCGCCATGTCAGACACCGGGGGAGGCGAAGGCGCCCGCGGTGGGTGCTGAGGCCGCCGGGCCCCGCCGAGGGCCCCCGCCCGGCTGCCGGAGGGACCCCGCCGGGCCCGAGGCCGCCAACAAAAGGGGGCGGCTCGGCCCGGCCGCCGGCCCCCCCCGCGGCCCGGCGCACATCCGCCAGGGGAGGCGGGGGAGGCGGACGGGGGAGCCTGGCCGGGCCGTGCCCCCGCCGCAGCCGCCCTCCCTCCTTGCCAGGCATGCGGCCATTTTCTGCCTGCCCACACAAAGCGGCCCTCCCCGCGCCGCCCCCGGCTCGCCCGCCACGGCCGGGGGCCCTGGCCGGGCACGGCCGACCCACCGCTGCCCCTGCCGCCGGCCCGCGAGGACGGGAGGCGAGGACTCAGCTCCCTCCTCGCCCCCGCGACGGGCAGGAGTGGGGGAAGCGGCTCGGTACCGGCAAGGTCTCGGCGGCCCGCACCCAGCCGGTGCCCGGCGACGGGAGGGCGAGCGGCCCCCCAGGCCTCCGCCCGGGCCCACGGCCTGGGGCTGCGCCCGGCCCGGCCGGCGGCGGTATCGCCTTCCGGCGGCGGCGAGGCCCGGCTAGCGCCCCCGCGGCCGGCGCGGCGCAGGCGGCGGCCGCGGCTCCTTAGCCGTGGTGCTGATCCCCCCGCGGCCCGGCCCGCCCCGCCGGGCCCGGCCGCCCCCACCCGTCCGCCGGCCGCAGATCAGCCCTGGACAGCGCCTCTCGCCCGCCCGGCCCGGCCCCGCTCCCCCCTCCCCCGGGCCCGGGTTCCGCCGGACCCGCCGCACTCACCGGCGGCGCGGGGCCGCCCGGCCGCGCGTCTGCTGCGGGGCGCGGGGCGGTGCGCGCGGGGCAGGGGCGCGCGCGAGGCGGGGAGGCGCTGCTAGCGGCGGCGGCGCGGCGGGAGGCGCCGCACATTCCAGCACACAGCACAGCGCACAGCGCAGCGCAGCGCGCAGCGGCGGCACCGCCCCGCCAGCCCCGCCCGCCCCCACCGGCGCCGCGCGCCGCGCCCCGCCCCGCCCCCGGCCGCGAGCTGGGGCGGGGGGACGGTGCGGGAGGGGCCAGGGTCAGGGGGTCGACCCGAGTGCAGCGGGCGGCGGGGGCAGCGGCAGCGCTGGGGGCACCGGGGCGCAGGGGTCACGCGGGAAGGGGGCCCGGGAGGGCGAATCCACCCGTGGCTTCCACCCGCGTCCTGAGGAGCCGAACCAGCACTCGGGGGTTTGGCCGCCCCGCTGCGCTGCCGTGCTCGCCTGTGTCCCGTTCGCAGAAGATAAAGCTCAACTGACCATCTCACGGTTCTGCCCACGGCGGCCGTGGCATGGGGCAGGAAATTAAGCAATCAAGCATTATGCAAATTGCCCTTAAAATGTATTGCTTTTCAAACAGTCGTAGGACCCCAAGCTCCACAGTGATTCCTCTTTGTGCCAAAACTAGAAAAAAAAAAAACACAAACAAGTTGCTGTTGCGGAGCCTGGCTGTGCACCCGCTTGCTGTGACAGGTCCTTGTAGCAGGCAGTGCAGTCGTGGTTCTATCAACAATAAATTAGGATCCTACATGAGGAACCCAAACTCTTCCTGGCCATTCTTTTCTTCTCTTGGGCACTCGCGTGGCTCCTTGATGTTAATATCTGAAAAGTCACCTTGGGCCTGAAAGCCTTCAGGTTGAGAAGACTTGTAAATCTCAAACCTTTCAGCAGGAGCCATGTGCATAGTGACCTGACATCACTGGGAGGCTACAAAAAGCCCTCACCTTGTTTCATCCAGACAACTTCAAAGTGAGCAGTGCTGCACCTCCAGGTGTTAGGGACAGAGATGGGGGCAGGCAGCCCGGCTGCCAAAGCAGAAACTGGGGAAAGCAAATGTTTTTTTTTTTTCAGAGAATTCAAACTACGCTGGGAATCGTTGAAGGAGCATAAAGATATTTTGTCAGATATTTAAATGGGGAATCTAAGAGGCATTGCTGGTCCGTTCCTGTTTAGTCTGTATCTCAAATGCTGAGATTCTAGGACTTGCCCCAAAGTGTGATGAATACACTTGCAGATGGTGAGTAACAGCCTTCCCGGCCCGGGAAGTTTGGGGTGCACAGGACAGGCCTTGCCACCCCCCCTTGCCAATCCATCTGTGACAGGCATGCGCCATTATCTGTCAGTTTAAAACACCATCTTGAGTCAGCTCTTTGTGTATTTTTTTCAGTGTCTGATGAAGACCCGTGGTGATTTGGGTTTTATGCTGCAGGGATTTTTTCAGAAAAATGTAAAAGTGGATTCTCACACTACTTCAATGCTTTCTTAACTATAACGTGGCACATCTAGCTTTCAGAAAGCTTCTGAGTAAAACTTAGCAAAGCATATAAATAAGCTAAGAACCTTTCTTTCAAAAAGGCTTCATTCTCTAAGTTGTTTTAAAGGAGTTTTGATCTTTCCCACCTCTTTTGAAACAAAATATAAACACCCTTTACAGTTTACATTTCTAGAAGAGTTTCCTCATTGTATAATTTTCTTTTTTTTTTTTCTATAAGATTAATTCATCAGCTGTTACGGAAATGCCAACTGCACTTGCAAATCTTCCCAACTGGCCCTACTTATGTATTTCTGGTTCCCAAGGGCAAGCTCCTTTCTCCAGCCACCATATACACCTGCCTGTGATTTTCTTCATCCAGAAGAGGAACTCTGTAATACAGGTAGGTTATTACATGGATTTATACATATTTATGTTTGTTATGTTATGTATTTATTAATATTTGAAAGAGGTTGCACTAAAATCTTCAGCCAAGTTTCCTTACCAAAGCATCATGCTCTTGCAACCTCTGTGTGTCTTTCCCCCTCCTTCACTGCTCTCAGAATAATTTCCCCCAGTTTGGAGTGGGGTGCCTGGACCACAGCTGTGCTGGGGTATTAGCACAGGCTACAGCTCTGAGCCACTCTTCAGGCAGGGGAACTTGAGCGCATGGGAGGACAGATTCACATCAAAGCTTTGCCTTTCCAAAAGATACAGATGTGACTGACTCAGACTACTTGGCCCTGGAAAATCTAACCCAACTTTCAGTCCAGCTTCTGTAAGTGGTTTCAACATTGCCACTGTCTACCCCTGTTCCCAAAGACCTTGCCTTATTCGCAGACAGCTCTTTGCGCAATGCTCTCCTTATCCCAGCCCAACACAAAAGATGCACTCCCTGGTGAAAAGCTCCTTTGAGCTCTAAGCTGAACCATTGCCCTTAAGACAAGTCTGAGCCATTCACAAACCCCCTTAAGTCTGGCGGCTGCCCTGTCAGATTTATAGGTTAAAATTCAAGTTACACCACTCCTTAGCTGCGCCAGCAGTCAAGTGGTGTTAGTTCTCCAGTGCTTTCCAAAAAATCCCACATGTGCACCCCAAGAAATCTTAGTGGAACACGGAAGTGGCTACAGCAATTATTTTGCGGTTGGGATGCTTTTGAGCGGCTTGAATGTAAATAATTCTGCACTGAATATGTCTCCTGAAAGAAATGATCCACATCAAAGCCTCTAATGTCTGCACAAAAATGTGATAGTAAATAAAAACTTCTGCCAAAACAAGAAACTTGACGTTAACACTAAGATGGATTGTTTCCATTCTGGATCAGCTGGGGAGCCGGGAATTGAAATTGCTTTTGTAATAGAAAGCATACTTCAATATTAACATCCATCTGTTATAAAAAACACAGACACTGCATTTAGAACTGCTAAAGCATTTTAGATGACTTGAGGTTCCTAAGGGAACTTAGGCTCTTTCCTTTCTGTATAGTTTCACAACTGGATTTGACACAAACCTTTTAGGTTCATTCCCTGGAAGCATTATTTCTTTTTACCATCTGGTTTTCCTCATCTGTTTTGTTGTTGTTGTTTTTTGTTTTAGTGACCAGATTGCTTGGGCTTCCTTGAAAGCACCACTATTAATGTTATCTTAATAGTATTTTTATGTTTATCACTTCAACAAAGATCTCTTTTGTCTTTCAGAAACCAGCCTGGCCAGATTTCTCAGCTTTTGTACTCTGCAAATATGCCAATTTGCTGCAACTGTCTATGTTAATGTTGTAAAAATGTGTTTATGGTTCCAGTGTTCTAAAAAACTTAAATATTAATTGCTTCATTGGCAGGAAAATAGACCCTACAAGCATTTGCTTTAAAAACACAATGTAGGCTCTGCTGAATTTCTAATAAGCTATTCAGAGCCTCAGACAACATACACACTTTGCAGGATTGTGCTCTGAGTGGACTCCCTTTTGGTGCTAGTGGAGAAAAACATTGCTGGCTGGCTTAAAAAGGTCTCAATTTGTTCTGTTTTGCGTCATTTCCTACTGATAACGCATCTTGTGTTGGAAGGTTGGATGGGCCAAAATTTCAAGCCATAGCAGCATCACTTGCATTTCAGAAATTCTGGCTTTAATCCTTTCTAGAAAGCTCTTTCTACAACTTTCAGAAGATGTGGGTCTCATAATGACAGCAATCGAGCTTTTTTTTTTTTTTTTTCAGATAGTAAAATTTTCAGAATCATAGCCATTCCACTGTGGCACCTCCTCCCTCCTCCTAGCATGAAGGTTTCTGCATCTGTGTGGTGAACAGGATCAGTAAAACAACACATGTTAAAACTGCCTTTCTGAAAAGCTCCTCTTTGGTCAGTAGCACTAGCTTATCCCACCTTGCAGCCTCAGTTCAAATGCCATGTTAGCTCTTCTGCCTAAAAATGAAAGTAATGCAGGGTCAGTTTGTGGGAATACCAGTTTCCAGGTGGTTATCCAGACCTAGCTACTCAATCTTAGCTCTTTCAGAAAAATGCACAGAATAAACTGCATTTGTTATGGTTTTGCTACCTTCTTGGATAGTGATTGATACTGTGAAAGGGCAAAATTCATTCAAGACATAATTTCATATAGTACAAAGCATCAAGCTCAAATAAGGCAAAGACACTTCAGATAAGTACTTACTGGAAGTAATTTTTCTATTTGTAGGGCATTTCTCTACAAGTAATCAGGCTTAAGATTTCTACCTATTTTTACATCACCTTTTCAAAATAACTTTTGGCTCCTAACATATGCCGAATACCAACTGCTGTGGCTGTGATTTTACTGAGCAATGAATCCAGCGTTCAGGCTGCCACTGCCAGCCCTAACCCACCATAGCTGTCTGACTCAAAGCACGAACCTGGCACAAATGCACCCTGACAAGTCCTGTTCATTTTGTGTCATCAGACTTTATGCAGCTCCCACTTATGTGGCTGGGTTTCCAAACGATTTCAGGCTGCGGGAGAGCCGGTAGGTACCGAATGCTGTGGAAAACCTCCTCTCAAGTTTGCATCTGGAAACCGTGCAGCCAGGTGTCAGGGCTAGGCATGTAGCACCTAATCCTCTGCAGCCATTCCTGGCTTCCAAACCAGACAAATAAAGTTGCCTGAGTAACTGTTTGGAGGGGAGGGTTGTGCTGTACTTGGAGTTACAGTGCCACAGCCTAAACAGAGGTGCAGCTGCAACAGGTAAAACTGTTCTTAAAAGCCTTTCTCACAAGGGAGCAGTTTACACTGGTGTGACTGGATTTGGAACGGTACATCTTTTGTCTTGGGTGATGGTAGGGTAGGGAACTGTGTGCCCGGTGTTCTCTGGATGAGCAATAGTTTCTTAAGCGACAGCCCCCTGTTCTTTGTCACTGGCTAAATGACAGCGACAGGGATTATGCAGGGAGGAGAGGGGATGTAATGGGCAAATACTGCGTAAGAGGAAGAATAAAGGGGGAAGAAGGCCGTCTTTAGAACATGGGGTTGTGCAGAGGTCCTCAGCTGTTCTGACCACAATCCTGTCCCTTGGTTTCCCCATCATTCCCAGCAAGACAAACTCCACGCTGCACATCTGCTTTCAATAACTCTCCTGCTGGGAAGAGTCTGGTTTATTCACCTCAGGTTCAGAAATTCTGCCTAACTTTCCTGAACACCTCTGGGTTTAACCCACAATCCTCCCACTCCTGCTTCTCACCAGGCTTCCTATGCCCGCTGGCTTGCAAGTGTCACTCAGCCGAACACATTTGGGATGTTCAGCCCGTCTTTAATTAAGCACGTTCTTCCTCCATTCCCTCCTTCACTGAGGTTTTGCTGTATCTTCCCCAGCACAGAACCCGCTGCCTGTTCTCACACCTGCTGCAAGCACAAGCTCACCCTCTGATAACCAGGCAGTATTTAAAGCCCAGCTGGACTCCCTGGAAGAGCTGTACCTTTCCAGTAGCAGACAAAAGGGGTCAGAGATTGGACAGTAGTGAGAGGAGGGTGCCCTAAATCATGTGGTAAAACTGAAACACATCCAGCATTAGAAGTAGAGATGCAGTGAAATGGCGTTTGCCACCTGCTTCAGTGCACAGTCTTTTTTTCCAGAAGACATGAAGATGCAATCTCATTCTATCAGTTCAAGTCACTGCTCACTCCAGCCCAGCTCTCCAGCCTCTGCTGTTTGCACCAGTGCAAGTACAGTGGGGAAAAAAAAAAATTAAAACATAGCCTAAACAAACACATAAACTACGTGTCCTTTCCACTTTGCCTCCAGTAATTGTTCAGTCAACAGAAATATTGTTTCACCAGCCTGAAATAATCCCTGGGAATCAGGGAAGTGCATGAGCATTTTCCCAAGCACGCTTTCTGTACGCTTCCCTGGAGTTTTACAGGCTTTTTTAAATGCTAAACTCCTGGCGATGCTGAGGCTTTCAGTGCTGGGAAAGCCGCATAGGGCAGGACACCCCTTTACCAGCTGGACAAAGCCCCCACTGGTGTTTTTGCCTTTCTGGTCCCAGGGCAAATCGTGGGATTGTAGCATAGTTTCAACAGTTTTCACTGACGCAGCCGCACCAGTACAATACTAGCTAATGCCCAGATTTGAGCAAAGCCTAACATTTTTTTTTTTTAAATATTGAAAATTCAGTGCTCTGAGCCGAGAAAACATCTTTTCTAGGTTGGTGAGTTTTGTGTGTGTGTGTTTTTGTTTTTTTTTTTAATTTTCTTTTCCTTTTTTTCACCGGGGAAAAAACAAAACAACCCAAAATGATAGTTCTCAATAACAGCCCTCACTTTGTCGATTGACCTAGGAGGTCAGTCCAATCTCAAACCCCAGTTATCAATGTCTCCCTGTTCACGCTTTTCTTTAGAAAGAACATGGGGTTGTGCAGAGTATCTCCGCAGCTCATCTGGGACTAACAAAACTCTGCCCACAAAGTGAGAAAGGAACCGGAAAAACCGCATCCCACCCATCCCCGCAGGGCAATCCCTGCCCCCAGACTTTTGTCTGGGGACCCAGCAGTACTAGGATTGTGTTTTGCTGGGAGGATATAGTGCCCACCACCATCAGTTTCTTCTCCCGGTCTGGACTGGGGCCCTCAGCCACTACTGCAGAATAGGAAAATCATGCCAGTCCTGTTAACTCTCCCCTTGCCAGCCAGCCCGCTCCGACACCTCCTCTGGGATAGATGCAGTTGTCATTTCAATTTGGTGACCTTCAGTAGCAAGGCAAATTGTATGGGAAAAAGTACACTGGAAAAGCTAATTGAAAAAAAATAGTGAGGAAAAAGCAAAATGCAAGCTCTGTTTCACGCTAATAAAAGATATTTCTCCTCCCTACAGTTCTCACCTGGCTTATAAAAGCAGACTGCTATGGCTAAAAGAGGCTCCTGCAACATCCCTGTCTTGGGTGGAAACGTGAAGTAGTGTAGTGACATTTTATTTGTCAAGATCTATGACATCTTAAGATCTATGTTCTGTAGATCTAGACATTATGTGGCCACTGCAATGTAGCACAGACTACAACTTCATCTCTTGAAAAGCAAATGAACTATTTAATAATTGGCTTTTTGTTCAGTAAAAATGTTGACTCTACCTTTTCTCCTGATTTCAGTGGGAAATCAAGCCACTCATTGAGATGGAATAACATGGATTTTATTTCATCATCTAAATCTTGACATTAATGTCTTGTGCACAAACTTTCCAAGAAGACAGGTAATCATGTTACCTGCCCTCGTCCAGATCTTTGAAAAATTAACTTGTTTAGCAGTCTTGTCTGCAAAGTGTGAAGGCACAAAGGTTTGAATGCAACAAGGGCAACTGTGTGTTCAAATCATTGGTCTAACAGTGATGCTGAATAAGGGGGTGACAACTATGGTAACTTTATTATGAAGTTTGGTCCACATTTAAATGTTCTGCCAAGAACATCTATTGGGACAGGAATACAAAATACCCATGATCTTCTCTCACCTGCACCAGCAAAAGCACTAGTGCAATTACAGGTACGCTCTTTGCAGAATTGGAGTACACTGTATTGGGAAAAGTGCTTTTCAGCTAGCATTACCTTTCTGTACTAGGAGGCTGTGCCAGGTGACTGGTCCTCATAGGTAAGGATGTAGGAGCCGTCATTCTGCCCCCAAGGAAAGCTCTGCCTACTCCAGTATCCTGACTGATGGGCACCATTAACCCCTTCTGCTTCTGGAATTAAAGATCTGGGGATTTTTGACCCAGAAATTAAACAATGGCTCAATCACTAATGTGTTGACTTTCCAAAAAATTGCCTAATCCTTTCCATCTCATGTTTGTTTCTGGCCTTTTAAACATGCTGCAGTAAGGAGTTTCATAAACCAGAGGGCTTGTATTTTGAGGTGCATGTGTGTCTTAGCTGGCAAGATTGTGAAAATGTATAGTTAGGCCATACATTTGGGAAGAGAGGAAGAGAAGAGCCACGACTGCTGGACACAGCAGCTGAATGCACGTACTGTCTTCAGAAGCCACATGCAGGCTGGGGGATGCAGCTCCTTTAGAGTGCTGCAACCACAGTGCACAAGAACACCCTCCAGTATGTCAGCTGGCTTCACCAGAGCATCCTACATCTATTTTCAAAGGTCTCTGTTGCTGACCATTCCTTACCCTTCCTTCGTCATTCCAGGGCATGAAACATTCCTGCAGCTCAGCTGTCCTTCTGGGCCTCTACTGCCATGCTGTCCAAAGGTCAAATACAATGTTCCTGCATGCGCAGCCTCTTGGCTTGGAGGTCTGCCAAGCTGAGGCTAAGTGGTAGCACTCATTGCTTCATGAGGCCTCTCAGGTGCATGAGCAAACAAAGACTGGAGAGGAACAGATGCCTCAGTAGCACGATCAGGCTAGAAACGCTCACTGGCTCCTGTCTGGGACTCCTTGCTCTCCCCAGGTGAATGCTGTCGGAGATGGTTTGTGTTGTGTTTCTCCCTCAGCTGCTGCAGAAAGTTCTGTTTCTCCGTTATGCCCAAAGCAGCTTTGCAACGTAAAAGTATCTGTCCAAACCCTAATTTCTCTTTAGCAGCTGGATCAGCTGATTCAAAGGGAATGTATTAATATCTCGGGTACAACTGGATTACTTGATTCAAATGTGGTCTTCCTCTCATTGCTTATGTTTGTGCTGTTTCAGTTTTATACACATTCACTTAGTTACAGCCTAATCCCCAGCTTCTTGTTTAAAAGGAAATAAATCCTTCCACCTGTTATGAAGGAGAGCATGTAGAATTAACCGACCAAGCTTGCCAAGAGTCCAGTCCCACTGCCTTGTGACCCAGGGGGCCTGGCTGGCTTTCTTATAGTCACAATGAAGACATGCGATTTGCCTACATAAGAAAAACAGCACTTTACTGCTGACAGCAGGTGTCAGCAGCAGATGACAATTTGTGTTGAATAGCCTCTCCTTGACCCAAAAGCAAAGCCATAAACAACTTTCTGAGATGTTTCAGCCTACTTTGATTTTGACTTCAGTTTCAGAAACAGCACAGATCAGTTTGTTTCTGTCTAAGCTTACAACCACATGAACTTTTGCGCTGATGTAACTTCACTCGTTCCTGCTACCAATTCTTTGGAAGCTGTGTATCAAACCACAGAGAGCCTCAAACAGGTCTGACTTTATTGAATGTCAAGCCTGTTAGAGTTCTAAGTCTCCCACTCTTGCTGCAGTGGTGCAGAAACACTGGTGGTATTATTCAAATCCACAGCAACAATAAAGTACTCCTCCTCCTGGGAAAACAATGTCAACGAAGTATTCCCAGGATGAAGGTCAGCTCTGCAAAGCTGCTTCACCTCCAACATTTTATTTTATTTGCTTCACCTCCAACATTCATTACGCTTTTTCATTTTCTCTTTTTTCCCCTCATCCATAATTGTCTTCTGCTCATTTAAGCAGATGTGATGCATTTGCAGCTGCTAAATGACAGGAAAATTACTACAGGAGTTGACTGGGAGATTAATAACTCCCATTACTCATCAGCAGCAAAAGATTGCTGGAAATTCCAGTGCTGCCTCAATAAATACCCACATGCTGATAACAAGGACACAGGAGACCTACAGAAGATGACTAGCAGGGACCAGGAACCCAAGGGCAAGGGAAGTCAAGGCAAATCCAGTAAATGAGCAAAAATTCTCTGGTCTTTAAGCTGACAGCGATTTTTCTCCACACAGCTTCACAGTGGACAGTTTCGAGACTGAACTGGGCTGAGACGGTCCTGAGAGCAAAAGGTGTCACAGTGTATCACTAATAATTGCCCTTAGGACTTCTTTAGGGATGCAGGATGAAACTTTCAAGCACAGTAAAAAAGGCTGATACAACTGAGAGCCGCCTAGTATTTCCTGCTGCTGTGTGAGAAGAGCAAACAGAAAAGACATAGCAGGGCAAAGGCTCCACCTGCAAGCCTGGCTTTGCTAGTGCATGTGTAAACTTGCTACCCTTTATCATGCTTGCTCACTGCTCTTTCCATTTCTGGCCTTCTCAGCTCATTCCAAGACACACTGCAGTGGGAAAGAAACACAGGCGCAGAACCAAGTCCCCTTTCTTGTGCTTGGCACTAGCCTTATGGCATTTTCAGAAGCAGCTGATAACTGTAAACATACATCTACCTGCAGGATTTGCAATGGCATGCCTGCAGAGCGGCTAAATGAGCACATGCTAGGCCAGCTTCCTGCTTACACAAGTCTTAGTCATTGCTAAGGTAGGACGGAGAGGATGTTTTCAGGTCTTCTCTATGCTGCCAGTTCACCAGTCTGCTCCAGTCCCCAGCTGCACATACTGCATCCTTGACAAAAATGCTTCTTGGGCAAAAGATTGAAAAAAGTTATTTTCACAGACATCCAGCCCAAAGAGGTCAATTTGCTGCCTGACAGTTTGCTCCCTTGACTTCATCTCAATCTACTCCAGCCATTCCTAGCTCAATGTACTTTTTGCAAGTGCTTGTCACTTCCTTACTGAAAAAAACATTGACACTCAGCAAGAACAGAGAGAACTGTAAGACAGTGGGAGATAAGAAATACAGGCCACAAAAGGAGTCTGCTGATTATTTTCATTAGCAGTGGCAAAACACAGCTGCAATAGAAAGGGAAAAGTCTGAAAGCTAAAACCACTGTAGTTGGACACAGTAATGGGAAAGCAAGAGAATCAGCTGCAGAAGAACATTTCAGCAGAATATGCTGAGGGATTTGGAGCCCCTTCCAGACAGCACTTAACCCTGAACAGCCCCAATAGGTATGGAAGGAGAACAAGGGATCTGACAATAAATTTCAGTACACAAAATGAGAGAATAGTACTGTCTGTTGGTACAGACTGAATCTCCAGGAGAGGGGTTTGGGAAGGGTTTTTTTTTTTTGGTGGTGGCTTTGCTCATATAGTTTAGTTTGGAGGCAGCTGGGCTGTTTCTGTACCAGAATTACTGGTTGATGGGTACTCTGAAAATATTAAAAACTAACATCAATTTGCTTTACTAAAGAGGGAGAAATACAACACTTGCAGTTGATGCTAAGTGGACAGTCTGCATACAAATACTGCATTTGCAGCTTTTAGATGACTGCGCAGGCAAGGCATCGCTTGCTACTTTATTCTGGCAATTTTTCTGTGCAACAACTCCTAGTACTGGAAA
Source organism: Streptopelia decaocto (assembly GCF_964273445.1). NCBI lineage: Eukaryota > Metazoa > Chordata > Aves > Columbiformes > Columbidae > Streptopelia > Streptopelia decaocto. The sequence continues at coordinate 30,756,555 of NC_138658.1, forward strand.
TGGTGCTGCCTGGCTTAATTTCCCTTTTAGAACATAGTGATATAAAGCAGTGATGATAGAAAATATATATATATATACACTAAAAAACTCCACAATGCCAAACATCAAAACAAAACATACCATCTCGCCTGGCTAGTAAGTCTAACACACACCTTGCACCCAGAGAAAAAAGCAAGCTTCATAGCATGACAGTCTGCAGAGCCAGCCAAGATCTGACCTGGGAGTTGAGTCACAAGACAGACTGGCATAGAGAAAGCTTATCTCTGTTCATCTTTTATTCTTTCATCACATGCTTCAGGGGAAGTCAGCTGTAAAAACAGGAGATTCGTTCCTGCAATGAGCTTTAGCTTTGTGTGAGGATGTAAGCCATGTCAGAGTATAAGCAGAACTAGTCCGTGGTGCCGAGTAGAATTGCAATTATCCTACAACAGCATTTAACAGTTTAAACATTTACATATGCCTTGCAACTATGAAGTTGCTGTGAAGATGTTGCCAAAACCCTGTCCAGGAGCAAAAAGGAAGACTCAGATCTTCCAGATCAGATGTTCACGAAGGAAGCTCAAGGTCTCTCACAAGTATGAGCTCTAAGCTGCCCTCCACAAGTTATTTTCCTCCAGGAGCCTTACCAACATCCTTGATTTTTGATCAAGGAAACTTTGATACCGGAATTTGCAGGCCTCAATCTATCCCTGCATTACACTGCCGAGAAGTTGAACTGCCTCATCTCTGGGCCATGTCTCTGTTCAGCTGTGACGCTTTATAAGCAGCAGATTTGTCAGCTGCTGTCGCAGGGTTGAGTTTTGTTGTATCCACAACCAGGAACAGCAGCAGTGATTGTAACTTCTTTCGAAAGTTTCAGCTAATGACCTTGTAAAACCAGGAACTCACCACCATAATAGAGCTGTTCTGCAGACTCAGATGTGAAACTCCAAGTTACAAGAAATCCTTCAATTCCTTACATAGTTCAGTATTTTGTTATTGAAAATCCAATACAGGAAATAACACTATTCCCAGTACCATTTTATTTTGTTGAAATATAATATGCAGCTTACCAGCTCTGCATCTGGGGGTAACGGCTGTTATTACACCACCTTGGAAGTTGATGATGAGACACTGCCAAACTTGAAAAACAGAGTGCCATCCCTGCAAGCCTCAAGATGGTGCTTTAAAGACAAAAATACTCGTTATTCATTTATTTCTTTATTTTATCAAAGGGAAGGGGGAAAAATATCCTACAAAGAGTTTCCGAAACTACGGTAATTCATCAGGTTTATGCATCAAATCACATTCCATGCAGAAACGATAAATACAAGTTAAAACATTGTTCAAAACATTTCTTAACACATTATAATTTGAGAGCAAAGTTCAGCTTTGAACCACCCAGTTAGCAAAAATCCAGTTTCATTATTATGTAATTAGTTGATAAAGAAAGTACTGACTCTGACAAGTTTCAACTTGAATACACTTCAAAATAAGTAAAAACTCCACATTTAAAATACATGATTTTGCTATGTTGGGTCAAAAATATAAGATTTATCACATGCTTTTCCTCATAAAAGGTAAGACTTCCTAACAGGCCAACAGTTACAGTCTTTGTAATTTCTCTGCTTTCTAGGTTGATCAAGCAGGCTATTAATGAAGGTGTTTCCCCCTCCAATCCTCAGGTGGTTCTGAGAAGCAAACAACTACTTTATCCTCAAGCTACCAATTTTATCAAGATTTTCATATTTTCAGCACAAGTTCTACACTTTTTTTGGTAGGTTCTGTTGACTTCTTGTTGACACCATGGAAAAGCTGTGCACATCCGCACACCTCTAAGCTGTATTAGGACAGCCTCTGGATAAAAACTGGTGGTCAACCAGCCCATTTTTCACTTTCCCCTCTCTCCTCCCCCACAATCCTGAGACATTTCTGTTTTTCCAACAATGCCTCTCGCAGGTCACAGCAAATCACACAAGAACTATGTGACACTTCTCAGAGCCCCAAAATATCACCACAAAACAAAGCAAAGCCTCTCTGCTCCCCACTCTTTGACAATATTTTGTTTTTAAAACATACATTTGGGAAAGCTGACATCCCATTAGATATCAATCCCAAATTGACACCCCGTCCCATTTAAAATTAAAAATTTCCTTTTCTGCTTAGTTCCAGGGCCTGTTACATTCTAGAGATACTACCAGCTTTGGATTAAGAATGCCCCCTTCCCTTTTGCAATGAGCACCTTTGGTTTACTGTGTCCTGGACAGGTCATCTAGCAGGACAGACCATTCACATCAGAAGTTTTCAGAGCATTCCTAACATCCACCATTAAAATAGAAGTCTGGAGATGCTATGAGGGCAAAGTGTCCATAGCCACCTGAATTTAAATGACTTCAGTCTTCCAGGAAAAGGTCCAGTTAGAGAAGGATTACCTTGTCTCATTTCAGGTTATTTTATTTTTCATAATTTATACACAAAATCCCCCAGGTTTGCACAGCCACTTGCATAAATCCTAAAACATAGTGTCCTCAGATCTGCAAATTTTGGCTCCAATAGTCACATAGGACAGATACAAACACTATATTAATGTTAGTCTCTCTCTTGTTTTGTTCTTTTCCACTAAGTAAAAACCCCAATATCCATCTGAGTAGCCGATTGCACTTACAGTAATGTTCACATGAATTTTACAAAGACAAACAAAAGTAGTTTTGATGAGCAGCACCCCTTAAATATCAGATGGATTCCACACGAGGCCTTTTAGATGCTGAACCACCAAGAAAAAAAAAAAAAAGAACAAAACCTCAGAAATTCTGGATTAAATGGAACTGAGCCCAGAACACGAGTAAGCTACTTGCTTTGAAAATCTAGCAAGGCTACCATTGCCATAATCCTTCAAGCACAGACAGATATATAGGCACTGTAACCTCATTCTTCTTAACTCGGATGAGTTTATTTTGCATCTTATGAGAAGCTTCTGTTGTAAAATAGTGGATGTTCCAGCACCTGTAACACCCTAAACAAGAGTAAGAGTCTACATGTCCCTGGGGAAAGAGAGGAATTCTTTGCCTAGTCCTTCACACCTCTTCTCATATCCACTTCTGAAGCATACTACTAAAAAAACCAAAGTGCTAACACACAAGAAGGTTTAGTTCAATCACTCATATATAGTAACATCACGGATTTCATCTTCGTTTTGTGCCCCCAAAGCCTGCAAAGGAAAAAAAAAGTGTCAGTTCTACCACATCCTTTCCACTGGGCTCTCCCCAGTTCTAAAAAGGTTAAAGGTGATATATGAGGTGACTTAAACATATTCACATAAAGTAGAACAGCAAACAACTGTTGAGCTGACTGGCCTGAAAAAATATTCTATTCTTGCAGATTAGGCAACCTGCTCCATACAAAGAGAAGAGCATGTGTAGGGCACACCAAAGGGGAAAGCCTTAAACTAATGCACTTTGTAGATGGAGACAAACCCAGTACTGGTGGTACCATGCCCACCGTAGGTCTCTGGGGAGTTTGATGCCCCACAATGCTCTCCTGCTTCCATAGGAAATAAAAATAAGGTACATTGTTACATGCCCACCTGTACCACGTAGTAAAATAAAGAACACTTGCTCTTTTGCCTTACCAGAAGCGGTTCTTGTTCCTGAACTGCTGCCTTGTGTGGAATTGCTTGACTGCCCACTCAGTGGAGGTGCAGCTGTGGGATCTGTCCACATACCATAATACGGAGAACGTGACTGTGCTCTAATGAGAAAGAGTAGAAGGAAGGCTTCATTAGTGCCCTTATGGAAAACTAAGGAATTACGAAGCCAAACAACAAGAGGAGTGTGTCTCTGAGGGAAAACTGTAAGCAGGCAGTTGTTTCAAAACTGGAAATCTCCCTATTTAATGTAATTAACATGCTGAGAGAAAGGAGATCCATTGTTGTCATAATAATGTCTGTAGACTTCCAAAAGGAAGTTAAATCTCGTTCTTCAGGATAAGCAATTCTAACAATAGCAAATGAGGATTTTTTTCCCTCCAAAATTCTGACCTTAGACTCTGTCACACAAGAAAGTAGATTTGACATCTGAAGCTCAAATACATTTTGGCAACACCTACATCCCAGCCATGTAAGACAAAACAAAACATCCTTCTGTTCTGTTAACTCTTTAGAAAAGGTTGTATCACTAAGACTAACATATCATGACCTTTGACTCACTGATTTGAATTACTTGCTTCTATAGATATGGAATGTTGTGCTGTTGAAATTTACAAATAGCTATATATCTTACACTTTTTGGCACCAGCATTTTCAGGCACATAATTTCAAACAGCTGGAAAAAAAAAAACCATAGAGGACCAAAGACTTTTAAAAGAAAAGAAGCCCAAGTTAGGAAGCTAGTTCCTTTATTTAGTCTAAAATAAATATAAAATAAACAACAAATAAGTCAGTAGCAAAAAAAAACAAGTGAGGAAACTGCATTAAAGTGATGTATAACATAACCACTTTTAAGAATGTATCCCAATAGCAAATGGCTAATTTCAACAATTCAAAAACCACAACTCCTTTTGCACCAACATAATTGCTTAAAATCTGTCATTGTGCGTATTTTACCTGTGACTGCCAGCCAAGTAGCCCAGCAAGCCTCCTGCTCCTAATCCAGTCCAAAATCCTGGCCCTGAATTGGTTCCATGATGGGAATAAGTCCCAAAGCCATTGCCTTCTTAAAATGAAAATGGAAAACATATCAGTTAGTGGCACCTAATCCTCAGCTAGCTGTCGCAACAGGACTCTCCCCTGTTAAAGATAATGGAAAATCAGACAATAAATTCCTGATATCAGTAGATTCTTGATCAAGCTTAACTTGAAAGGCTTTACAGTTCAGAAAGCAAAAAATCATATGGGAACAAATGCTAACGTTAAGAGTTTTAGGTTAAAAATTAACTTCCACACAATTTCACTCACAGCCCTGATGTTTGCAAAACATAGCAAAAAGTACTTTAGATTAAAAATAGAAAAAGAAATAACAAACAATCTACTTAAAGTTACACAGCAAGCCAGAAACAGATGCGGCAACAGAAATCAAGATCATAAGACCAAAGAGTGAACTAATCACTGAAATACACTGCTGCTAATCTCACTCAGAACAGCTGCACAGTTTGAGTAACAGTGGCTCAGTCTAATGACTAACATTATTTTGTATTGTTTTTGGTAATCCTAGTCTGGTATTTGCTATCAAAAGACATGCTAACTGCAATCACATTGCAAAGTTTTTATTATGCATGAGTCACCAAGCTTGACAAATAGCCTTGTGAAACTGCAAGCCTATCAAGTGGGTTGTGGGGGAAGAAAAATTGTAGATTTTGTACACGTGACCTGCATAACCTGACATTCTGACTCAGAACCAAATGTCTTCTATCTAGAAATAAAATGAGAAAATGCAGATCCAAAGCAGAATCATTTTCTGATCTAGAGAAAAACACGATGCAAGGATAAGCTCAACCACAGGTTTAACACATAACGAAACATAAAAGGAAAGGACTGAAGATAACATTAGGGATTCCTGAAACATGCCCACTTAAAGCGGACCACAGATTTTGTGTGTAAAAGTTATACAGGGCCTGGTTTGTCCTCAAACTGGTGTGAATTGTTTGAAATCACTGAAGATAAAAAAATAATTTAAATAACTAGCTGAAGTCTACATTGGATTTGATGTTGAATTTCATTTTGAATGCATTGGGAGAAACAAACTCTCATTGGGATGATATACCCATTAAACCATGCTGATTTGGAAGAAAAAAAAATACTTAATTTACTGTAAAAATGATGTTAATCAGGGAGATGAACCAATTCATTTGTTCAAAAGCAGCATGGCTGAATGCTGACTCAGAAAACTGAGTCATTTTTTGTTGAAATATCTAAAGTAAACATTAAGGATCATGTCAAACCACTAACAAGAAAAAGTAGAATTTAATGAAGACAGGCTAGCTAAACAAGTTTCACAGGACATACTCTACATGTTAAGGAGATTTAAAATGAGGCAAATTAAATATTAACAGCAGTAAGTGAACAACATTACTTTTCATTACTGTCCAGATTTTTGAAGACTAATATGTTCCTGGAACATGTGGAAATACACATAGATATGCTTTTGCTCTGCTGCCAAAATTTAAGGCAGATACTAAATGCATGAAGTAGCATAACACTTAATATTTTCAAGCTGGCCCCACATTCAAGATGTTTTCCTCCTGATTGTTCAAAATATAAGGAGAGATCATTAACACTTGTTATTAAAAATGGCATAAATTAAGCCTTATATAGCTCCCAATGTGCATTTTAAGTGTCTCAGTTTTCAGTAATGATTAGGAAAACGTATTTTCAAGGCCCTACCCTTGCTAGATTTCAGACTCCTACAATGAAAAAATGCATTGGTGCAATTAATTGGAAAGGAACAGTCAGTACAGAAAAAAAAGTATTTCTTCACTCTGTTTTGCCTATACCCAGTATGACAGAGCCCTGTGTCATGACCGGGGCTCTTAATAACTACCGTAATAACACCAGTGGCAAGTGGCATGTCCACACAAGGTCATGGATGCACACACAGCGTAAGACAGACTGAAGTGTGAAATATGGAAACCAATTTGCAAAGCCACTAGTAATACAGAAGCAGAATCCTTTTAATTCTCTGCTGCAGGTACATCTGAAAGCTGCTGCTGCCGCACATGCCCTGCACAAGGGTATCCAAAACAGTTATATTGGCACCCTCTGTTGGCCAAGTGGCTTGAGCAAACCTGGACAAAAGCATTAACAAGCATTACTAAAATTTAAGCTTTTGACTAAGTAAATTTAGTCCTTGCTATTTATTTACTTGATAAAACCCCTTCTCCATTGCACAAAAAAAAAAAAAAAAAAGAGAGATTATACAATTTGTCAGAATGTAATTTGAATTCCCGTGCTGTGAGCAACTCACATGTTCAGAGGGTCAAATGTGTTGGTCAGACACCAGATGAGTAATTTTTATTTCCTTTACACACTATGACCACTTAGGAAGTGACAAAAGACATCAGTTTTCTGGGAAAAGAAAGAGAATCTTTTCCCAGCAGCAGCCTTTTCACTGCTTATTCAATTTCCAACTTGAGATGAAAGGCACCACAGGAGATTCAGGTGCTGCACTTTTATGGTAGTTCACACTGTTCTCTGCTCTGGGAACCACATCTTTCAACCACTGGGACTACACTGAAGGACCTGTTAAACAGAGGCGTGGTACATGATACTCAACTCCAGCAACTCTTTGTGAATGAAATCAGGAGTCAGGTAGCTCAACAGCTGAAAGACTCTTCTGTGAAGCTTCAAAGTGCTTCCTTGGCATAATTTTGTTTCTGCCTGTGTGAGACTATTCTCTCTTCCAGATTACTTATGAAAATTATTCTTCCCTGTCACAATCGTCCTGTTTCACAGAGTATGAAAGGAAGGCTTGCAGAGCATGGGAACATGGATTCTCAACGGTTCAAATGGCAGCTTGCTGCACAGCCTGCCCTGAGAGCCTGTGGGAAACTAAGTTCTTATTTTCACTTTTGAACAAAGAACAGGATGCAAAGCTGGCTGCAGGCTCTGCAGCCGCTTCAGCACAGTCAACTGCCAGCACACTGGTTTTAAGTCTATCACACCTGCACTCACCACAGACAAAACAGCACAATCCTGCTTGCTCTTTTGAGTACTATAAATGGCTTTGAGCCCTACCTGTGAAGCTGGACTTAAAACCAGGAGGAGGTGGTGCCTGCTGGCTCTGCCAGAATGGTCTAGTGAATCCATCACTGTCACCAAAACTCCGCTGAGGCTGCTGGTTACTGAGGAAGAGCTTGTACACTCCAAAAGCAAGAACCAGGAGAACAATTATAACAATTGCTCCAGCACCAGAATCCGAAGTATCCTTCCATAAGTGATAATTGCTAGAGACAAAGCTTCCATAGTTCTTCACTTTCCTTTCACCTTCCTCAGTCAGCTCCAGCTTGAAGAGCAAACTACAGGAGCCTCTTAAGATGTAGAGATCATCTGGATAATCGTAGCCTTCACAGCTTACTTCAATTTGTCCAAAACGGTAGGTATTTTCCAAGTCTGCTTTGCACTGCCACTGAAAAAATAAACAACACAAAATAAAACCTGCTGCTCCAGAGATAAAAACAACTGTCTGCTTCCCCAAATTTTGTGTTTCTTCACTGAACAGGAGAAGTATCCCTTCTTTTCAAGTATCCCTTCTTTTCAAGTATCCCTTCTTTTCAAGTATCCCTTCTTTTCAAGTATCCCTTCTTTTCAAGTATCCCTTCTTTTCAAGTATCCCTTCTTTAGGTATATGAATACTTCTAAAAATAACCTGTACCCTGTGCAAAAGCTACTTAATAAACACCTGTCCCATGTAAACTGGATGGCAGTTATAAAAATATAACATGGAAACCTGGAACCCAGTGCACCTGATTCCATTTATATCCACACAGAAATAAAAAATTTGGGACAGACATCATTAAGAATTCAAATACAACACTTAACAGTCAGATTGTGATTCTGCAGTTGAATATTTGCAGATTTCTCAGTCACACGTTTCATTGAAGTATCTGAACTTAGGTATCACCCCAACTACAAGTGACATGTTTTGGAGAAAAAAAAAAAAATTCTAACATAATTATTCAGGATAGCAGTATCAACTGCCAATTTAAATTTGTCCGCACTTTTACAACACTGTATCAGCTTTAACAATTATCTCCAGCCTTGATTCCTGGTTAGTCTATTGGCAGAAGCACAGGTAACAGCTAACAAAACAGAAATACATTACTATTCACTGGCATACTAACGTGCAAGAGGAAGTAATGTAAGTCTGAATTTTGTTTTTTACAAGGTAGCGCTGAAGTGATGCAAATATTTTTAGCCCTTTCTAGTCTAAAAATGGGAAATGCACGCAGTGATACCAAAGCAAGAGCATCCTCAAGGGTTCACAAAAGTTTGATTTTATAAACTCAAGCAACATTTTAATTAAAAACAATTAAGGTTTGCTATACAGTGTTTTTTACATTAGAACCTTAAGGGATAGTTCAAATATATACTTACAGTAGGTTATAGAAAACCCAACCCCCAGAAGTATTTAGTTTAAGCTTTGTTAAAGGTCCTCTAACAAAAAGCAAACTGAACTGTCACCCAGCCCTTTACTCTTTTCTCCTTCAGAAGTTACTAAGTCAGAGAGAAGATTATTTCATCTCACCTTTAACAATATAAGAAGTTTTAAACGGTTACCTGTACATCATAGCCATCCCAGCCTTTGTTGTAACACTGAACCACCTCAGGGACGCGGGAACACCCTGCAGTGCCTCCCGTGCACTGCAGCTGCGGGACGGCCGGTGTCCGCCGGGACGCCGTAAACTGCCCTCTGCGGAGAGTGAGCGCCTGCACCTCCCGCAGCAAGACCCTCCCTGCAACAGGCAGTACAAGGGTCAGTGTTCGTCCAGACACAGGGGCCTCCTTGCAGGAAAATACCGCCAATACAAAGGCCGCAGGAGTGCGCTTCGAGCCTTAAGAAGCACCAGACGGGCCGAGGGGAACGCGGCGGTTTCCCATTTCCTTGGAGAGGGCTCCGGGCCGTTCCGCCCAGAGCACATAACCGCCACTAAGCACGCAGCAGGGCCACTGCTGCGGCGCACGCCGATTGAAAGGCAGCCCAAACCAAAACGCCTCCCTGGCGCGGGTCCCGGCGCGCCCCCTTGTCCGCCGCAAACCGCTCGGCACCGAGAGACCGTGGCTGTGCCCCCGCCTCGGTGACGGGAGGGACGGCTGAGGGGCTCGAGGCTCCTCCAGCCATGAGGGCCTCAGGGAGGCAACCCCAGCCCCACGGGTCTCACCCGGCTGGTCCCAGCCCCGCGCGGGGCCCGCAGCAGCGCAGAGGAGGAGCAGGAAAAGCGCGGACTCCCTCACAGCCGCCATGACAGTCCTAGGCTGAGTCAACCCTCTTCTTGAGGAACGGCCTCTCATTGGCTAAGCCTCCCAGAGTAAACGGGGCCTGAACAAGAGCATGCGCACTACGGAGCCGCCCTGAAGCCCCGCCCTAGTAGCCAGCAGGGCCAATGGGCAGCGTGGGAGCGGCGCGCGGCGGGAGGGTTCATTGCTTCCAGTGACGGCGCGCAGCTTCCCGCGCTCCGGGAAGGGGGGGGAGCTGACGCCGCGGGTCCTTCACGTGCGCACCACGTACCGCGCGTCACGTGGCCGGAGCGGCGAGTATAGCGGGCGGGACGAGTTCGGCGCATGCGTGCTCGTGTCCCGGGGCTGGCCTCTGGCGTGCGGCAGTTCCGCTTCCCGGCGCGTGGCACTCCGCCTGTGCGGCTCGCGGGACGGGCGGCGCCATGGCCGGCATCAAAGGTGCGCGGGGGGCGGTGGCGGAGCGGTTGCGTTGACAGCGGCGGTGGGGAGGCCCGGCCCGCTCCCCTGGTGGGTCTGCGCAGCGCCGAGCGCACCGCCGCCTGACGGAGGCCCTGCGGCCGCCGGTGAAGCCGCACCCCCGCGGGAGGCCCTCATAGGGAGCGGGGCTGGTAAGGGGCTGTGCGGCCCTTCTCGGGCGGGGGGACGCGGCACCAGGCGGGCCCCGCTCTGCCGGGGCTGCTATGAGAAGCGGAGCGTCCCGCGGGACTGCCCGCCCTGCCGCTCCCCGGCGAGCTCTGCCGCCCCGGGGACAGCTGCCCGTCCCGTGCCGCCCGGGGGCTCTCGCTGTGGTGGAGCTTCGGCCGCGCTATGTGGAGCTTGTGGTGGGTGTTTTACACGGTGTGTTGGTACCTTCATTTGCTGCCGGTTTGTGTTCTCCTTGTAGCCCTGATCAGCCTGTCCTTTGGGGGAGCAGTCGGTCTGATGTTCCTGATGCTTGGATGTGCCCTTCCCCAGTACAAGTAATGTGCATTCTCTTCTTGTGCTTCCTTTTTGCATGTCTGTTACTTCAGAGTAGTTTGGCTTTCATAATTATGGACTGATAAGTCCTCTGTGTGTAGGAAGGATTTGGGTTTTTGCCTTTTTTTTTTTTTGTGTGTGTGTGTGGCTTCAAAAGATTGTGGTGGGAAAAAAAGGCCAACCAGGAGTTAATTAATTCAGCATAAAACTGAAGGCAATAAAAGCTAAATTACTAGGCCTGGATGCAAACTGTTAAAGAATGCATTTTCCTAATACATCTCCAGTATTGTCCCTCTGTGGCTGATAAGCAGGTAGCATCTCCTGACGCAGACAGCAAGTATCAATTGTGAGGGAGGTGTGTGCATTTTCTTTGGCTACTTGGTGGTGACTGGGCTGTTGGTGGCTCTTGGGTGGACCCTCAACTGTGTAGCACACCTGGTAATGTAGCATCTGGAGTAATTGCAGCTGCTACCTGTCCTTCCAGTGTCTTCATTCCTTTGTCTCTTTGTTTCCAGGAGCTATGAAGCAACTGCTGACTTTACAGAAAGTATTTTAAATCAAATTATTTAATGTTAAATATATATCAAATATCATGTTGATAGCTCTTCTACTAGTGGTTGCGAATTGCATTTTTCTACATGTATGAGTAGCTTTCTTATGCCAGCTCTTTTTTGTTACAAAACCAGGGCTGGTGACACAAACCCTTAGGAGGGGAGATCGTTACACAGTCACCTGTCCAACAATGCAATAAAAATTCATTGAAACAATGTGCAGCTGCATTGGGGTGTCTGAGAAATCTAGCAATAAAAGAAAATGTTGCCAATATGATAGTGTAATTTTTGTAGGTTTTTGTTAGTTATGTTCAGACTAAAAAAAAGTCTTGGTGCCCAATGGCAGCTGAGTATTGGCTGAGAAGAATACTCTGTTCCATGTATGTGTGCTGAAACTTGTGGGCAAAATGACATGAGGGGTCTACAAAGATATCTCTGCAATTCTTGAGTAAAACTGACAGGTTAAACTTCAACAGTTAAGCTCATCTTGTGAGGTGGTGTTAGATTTAGGCTTGCTTAGTGAAATCTTACTTTATGAATATCCTGTTAAGGAGCTCTCTGCTGCCACTGCTGAGGTCAGCTGAAGCCGCTCACAAATGTTGTCTGTTGGATTAATGTCAGCTTGTTCCAAAGCAAAGGATTTGCTTTGGCTGGGCGCATGGATGCTAGATGGGGAGAATGCCAGGCACTGATTTTACGAAGAACAGGAAGTAAATCAAGTTAAAAGTTAACTTCTCTTCTCCTTTCTTTTTCAGCCAGTACTGGCCACTGTTTGTTCTGTTTTTTTACATCCTTTCTCCTATCCCATACTGCATAGCAAGAAGATTAGTAGATGACACAGATGCTACAAGTAATGCCTGCAAGGAGCTAGCAATATTTCTTACAACAGGCATTGTTGTCTCAGCATTTGGCCTACCAATAGTGTTTGCGAGAGCAGAACTGGTTAGTAATATTTCCATTTATGATTTTTTTTTGTTTTCTATAGAAGACTTTGTTCTTTATGTTTTTATACTGAGGGCTAAGTTCTCTTGCATTAAGCAACTTTTATAAATATATACTTAAGATGCATGCAGCGGAAGCAGAATAAAAGTTCTTTTACAAACTACTGGAAAAGGAAGCATGGCAGAATGTTGTGATTGCTAATTGTTTCTTGTGGTCATGGAATAAATCCCAACAGCCTATAAGCAATGCAGAGAAAACGAGATAGAAAATAGTGTGAAAACTTAACGGGCAAGTAACCAAATATAAAAGTGCATAGAATACTTTGAAGGCAATTTGTGGAATAGTTGGGCTAAAGAAACATGAATAAACAATGTGATTTTGTACGCGTTGTAAATGATGTTGGTTATTTTTAAACTTCTGAGTTGTCATTACATTGTTTCTGGTATATGGCTTCTCACTAAAATCCTTTAAAAGCTGACCTTGTTTGTGTGAATTTCAGAGAGTACTACTAAGTGGAAAACATGGAGCCCACCTTCCTAAAATCTCTTTAGGCAAGAGCCGCTAAGCTGGTCCATTTGAATGTGCCACACTCTTTGAGCAATCCACTTCTCCTTGGAAAACATTTACCCCCTTTTTTCATACTGGGATGTCTGCCAGCATTTTGAAGGCCTGCATCTTTAAATGTCTGTTTAAAGAAGTCTTATAGCATGATTAGCAAGTATAGCTGGGCTGCAGATAAGTTTGATGCTGTTGCCTAGCCTTGCTTTACTATTTTTGGATGTTACAGAAAAGCAACTGTGCCCGCTAGCTGGCACTTTGAACACAGCCAGAAGAAACTTGCAGAGCTGCTTGGCTAATGGTGCGTTGGGTGATTTTTGGGGGGGTAAACCCAGACTTCTTGGCCTAACAACAAATAATGAGATCACCTTCTTGCACCATGGACCTGTTGCTGAACTTTGTCTGTAGTGTGACATTAAGATGTTACCTTTTCTTTTGTCAGTATTCAGTTCAAAACGTTTCTAACTAAATTCCCCTTGTTTACAGATTTACTGGGGCGCATGTGCACTTGTTCTTACGGGGAATACAGTCATCTTTGCCACGATCCTAGGATTTTTCTTGGTCTTTGGCAGCAATGATGACTTCAGCTGGCAGCAGTGGTGAAAGGAAGAGAACTGTCACAGGCATCTTATCATGCAGTGGTCATCCATACAAAGGAGAGAATGGGCAATAAAGAGAAGTAGCGTAGCAAAGCCTCTTGAGTATCCTAGATGTTCCTTTTCACCTTGTACGTTATGAGTGTACTACTGTTGCTGACAGGGTTTCTACATTTTTCTGAAATGGAGAGATTGATTTCATTTTTACCTATGGTATGTTTTTTAAGTGCTCTCTTGGTTTAAAATTGTTATTCGTCTGCTCAGTGTTTATGTGAAGCTTTAAATCCAGAACAAGAACATTTAAACGTGGTTTCAAAGAAGATTTAAAGTGGTGGTTTTTTGTGTGTTTTTTTTTGTTTTGTTTTTTTGTTTTGTTTTGTTTTTTAGTGTTAACACCATGTTTCAAAGTAACTTTTTTAATATGGTGATTAAATTAGATACAAGCTGAACCGAAGTATATGATTGGGCACCACCATTGTCACTTACCAGATAAATAGATTGTTGCTGTATTGTAGCAGAGGCAAGGCAAGGTGGGGAGTACCAGTTGCAAATTTTTCTTTTGCCCGTATCTAAAACTGGGTGGTGAATGTTGATAACCTTCATTTCAGGGGAAGGCTGAGGAGCAGGTAGAGTTACTGGGAGAAGTCCTAAATTTTAACACCGCTAGCATTTTACTTGCTTTGTTATCAATTCTTGTGTGGATGTGACATTAAAATACACTGTAAATGTATTGATGCTATGACAAACAAAACTAAATTGTATTGTAGGGGAAGGGAAAATGATGTTTGAATTCAATTTTTTAGAAAAATCTTTTGAACTCTATTTATAAGTATTGTATGGTTTTGAACTTCTGTGTCAGCTTTTTACCACAAAGATGGTAAAATGTTCATTTATGGAACTACTGGTCTGTGTTAATTTGAAGCATATACAAAGCTATTTCCTCCCTGCCCTTTTTAATTTATTTTATACATAGTGTATATATATATATATATATATAAAATAAATCAGCTTTTCAAATGTAGATTAAAACTGTTACACTTGCTTAAGAATTTTTTTTCCCCTTTACACAAAGCAGTTGAGGCATGACTTTTTTGGAGGTCACCGGCTGAACTGATTTCACTGACTTTTTAAGTTCTTATCAGTTAGTAAGATTTAATGTTATGTCTGTAACTGTAGCTTGTGTTATGTAAGATTGCACGTGTAGCTTCAAATAGCTAAGACAAGTTTGCTGCATACCTCTCAATTGTCTGAATTTTACATTTAAAGAAATCTGCTGTTAGACATTCCATCATGGGATGGTTGATGAGTGCCAGTTAACCAGATGTGAGTGTATCATGTGCAGTGATGAACTTGACCAGACATAATTCTAGGCTATATTTTTGTTCAACTCTTTATGAAAAGTCTAGGAAACTTCCTGTGCATAATTAGAAGCTGATGATTGCTTGCATCTTTCTTAGCAGTGGAGCAGTATGAAAAGGCACAGAATTGCAGGTCTTAGTTGTAGTATTTGTGCACAGATGTAAACAGAGTATAAAGCTTGAATATTTTAAGTCAGTGACAGTAGTTATATGAAACACTAAAGGAACTTACACCAGAAGGTGGGGGCAGCAGGGAGGTTGCTACCCACACACGCTGCTTTGCTGATGTCATCCTGTGTGTAAAATTGATCATTTTATCTGTGCTGGTAGAGGAACAAACAGTTGCCAAGACCCCAGCACAGAAACTGGTCTATAGCAGATGGTCTTTCAGCTGTAAGTGCTTTGCCAGGCTGCCTGCAGTGGTGACCTTTGCAGGTGCGCAAGGGCTGTAGAATCATTCGTTTCATCACCTTTTTCAGAGAGATTCCTGCATCCCCGTCCCCAGCACAACAGATGCTTTGGAAAATCTTCCAAACCTGTGGCTAGATGTGCAGTGTTGCACAGCCCTTGTGAAGGAGGAACACTCAGGACTTTTACAAATTCTTTTAATCTCTTACCAACTTTTTTTTTTTTTTTTGGGTCAGAAACTGGTTTTTTTTTTTTTTCATTCCTGTGCTGCTAAGCCTGCTGCTCAATGTGATGCTACTTTCTAGATCACTGGCCATAGAGCTGACTGTGTATGTATTTGTGGTGCATTTTTTGTATGTTAATTGCATTACAGTGTTACCTACTTTTGCTTGCACACCGAGTACGTGCAGTTTTGCTCTGTTCCATGGCCTTGACACTTGAGAGATATGGTCCTTCCGTATAATATGCACTGAGATAGAGTTACCATCCTTCTAGAGGGAAAAACTTTGAATGATAAAAGGTTTTAAATAACAATCTAAGTTCTGTATGTTTTATCAAAAATACTCTAATAAAAGAGTATTTTGTTTAAAGTATTGGGTTTTTTTTTCTTTAATGTGGTTGTCATTCCTATTGAAGTGATGCCACCAGATTACTCAATAGTCCTTAAGAGCAAGTATGTGTCCTTTACCTTGCACTACTCTATAAAAAGAAGCTCAGTCATCCAGCACTGCACTGGTTGCACTGAGCTGGCTTTGCTGGTTTTATCCTGAGTCTGCAGTTTATCTTCAGTTTGTGTTTTAAGTCCAAGTTCTGATATGTTGCACAGGGTGGGGGTTAGATTGGATATCAGGAAAAATTTCTGCACAAGGTTGTTGGGCACTGGAACAGGCTGCCCAGGGCATCCCAGGAGGGGTTTAAAAAGTGCATAGATGAGGCTCTTAGGGACATGGGATAGTGGTGGACTTGGTGGTGTTGGGTTAATGGCTGGACTTGAAGACCTAGAAGATGTTTTCCAACCTAAACGATTCTATGATTCTATTATACAGGTTGGCCATCTTTGCCCACTGACATAACTTTATAATGTTGCTTTATAAAACATCTTTGTAATATGTGTAATCATTTATGGTATTTCTGAAGTTTGAAGGCTGATGGCAGTCTTTTAGTAAAGGAAATAATGGGAATTTGTGCTCCCTTTGCCCTCCCCACACACGCTCTCTTTGGTCGTATTTGTTGATTTCATTACTATTATTTCAGTATATTCTGAGTGAGGAAAAGAAATCGGTTAAAATACTAACTGAAAAAAGAAGTTTTCCAGTTAAAACATCGGAAGAGGACTGGAGCTGAGCAACTCGGCAGTGACAAAGCCGCTGCAGCTGCACACAGTTTTCCCGTGAAATCCAGCAGAACTCACTCCCGTCTCGGAGCACAGAGTTTGAGCGCAGCGAAGGAAATCACCGTGCGTCAGCTCGGCGCGGGGACGCGCCCCGTGCCCGCTGTCGGGGGCCGGTGCGGGGCGGGAGGGCCGGTGCGGGGCGGGAGGGCCGGTGCGGGGCGGGAGGGCCGGTGCGGGGCGGGGGTGCCGCCCGGCCCCTAGCGACGTGGCGGCCGCAGCGCGCGGCCCTTCCGCTTCCGGGGCAGCCGCCGGCCCCGCCCTTCCGACGTGTGTCTCCTCCCGGTTCCAAGATGGCGGCAGCGGGCGGCGCGGGGGCGGCGGCGGCGCTGTGGAGCGAGGTGAACCGCTGTGGACAGAACGGCGACTTCGCCCGCGCGCTCAAGTCCGTTAATAAGAGTGAGTGAGCGAGCACGCGCGCGAGTGCCGGTCCCCTGCCGCCATGTCGGCGCCGGGCCCAGCCGCACACAACCGGGACAGGCTGCGTGCCGACCGGGTGCGGGGCCGTTCCTGGCGTTCGTGATGGCCTCCCCCTCGCTCTTCCGGCCGGCGTCGAGCCCCGCGGCCTCTGCCCGGGCGGCGGCTGCGGTGGGGAGGCACAAGCGGCTGGGAGCTCAACGGGGCAGCCGCCCAGGCCCCGCTTCCGCACCGCCGGTGCTTCTGTGGCGTCGTGCAGCCCTTTCTGCGGGCCCTGCCTTCGGTGTCGATCGTGGTAGGATGGAGGGGTTTCGCCCCTGAAAATTGGAGCGGGGGTGTGGGCCAACTGGCTTGGAGCGCAAACCGGCTCGGCAGTGAGAGGCCACAGTGAGACGAGCCGTTTCGGTACTTTGGCACCCAAAATGGGATTGCAATACAGGGCACGTTGTGGCTAAATGTTCTCGCTTTGCTGTTTGTAGGGAGCAGGGATTCATGTCCTGTCCTGGCAGATCTGAGAGCTGGGATCACATGAAAGGAGCAAATACCGAAACTTAAGTCTCATAGCCGTCTCTCACTGTCTTCCACTGGCAGAAAACAGTAGCATGTGAAGTGACTACCAGCTTCGAGCCAGACTGTTCTGTGCCGTTCTTCCTGTGTGTGCTTTACGTGGCACTCCAGTATTGGCACTGTGTTCTCTGCCTGGAACTGAAATGCCAATGAAAGGTTTGTTCAGGTGTGTACAGCTCCTTTGGTGCAGCTCTGTTCCAGGCATGTTAGCCCAGCAGTCACTTTTAAGTAATTTCAGTATTTATGGTGGATTCTTTTATGCTGATAGGATTTCTTTGATGATATGAGCCAAAACAAGCCATGCCAGGACCGTTTTAAAATTGACATGACTGGTCTCTATCATGGATTTTTGCAACTGTAACAACATATGGCTCTTAAAAGCCTTAATATGTCTGATAATGAGTTGGATTGTTGTGTGAGACAGGTTTCTCTTCCAGTACTGCAGATCAGCAAAGATGATGTGACCGCACTTCAATGTAAAGTAGTGTGTCTTATCCAGAATGGGAACTTCAAGGAAGCCCTTGGCGTAATCAACACCCACAGTAAAGTGTTAACCAGGTGAGTTGTGTCTTGTACCCTACAAAAAATGAAGCCGCAAGTCCTTGAGAAGCTGTTGCAGCTTCAGTGGAGAGAACTGATAGGCAGCAGGAGGTGCTTAGGACTGTTGGGATTGGGCTTCTCAGTGAAACACTGCTTTATTCTGGTTATGAGAGGTGGTCTGGATGAGCTGAAGACAGTCTAACATCTTATTGTTACTGTTGAAGGAATTGTCCCTAACCTTGTTTTCAGCCACCTTCTTGTTGATGTGGTTGAGCACCATGTACAAGGGAAGAGGACAGATCTTGTGGGGGGTGAATAAAGGAAGGAGGAGCCCTTGCCAGAGGCAGTGAGCTGGTAGCTCTGCTTGGCTGTCTCATCATATTTCTTCTTGGGGTGTTTTTCTTTGCCCACATGAAGGTACTGCTTCAATTTTTGGGGTGGTGCAAGCCTTTTGTGTGTGTTCTCAAAATCAGGACCTTGGAAACAAGTCAAGCTTCCCATGTGTGTCATTAAGCAGACTCTAATTTTCTTCCTAATAAAAATGCTCTTTCTGCACCAACTAGCATGAAAATTGCTACCCAAGAGGTGCTTGGCAGCAAAATGTTTCTTTTTTAGATTTTGCTCCTGTTAAGGAACTTCCCAGAAAAGTGTGTATTCATATCAGTGTGATGAAGCCTATCATTGTTTATGTTCATATCTGGAAAAAAAATAATTACCTCATTCACAAATTCCTTATTTCTTGGGATGGAAGGTGTTTAATTTAAGTTCTTTACCTTATTTTTTTAGTATATGGTAAGGAGAAGGAGTAATTTCTCTAAATTCAACTGGCTTCAGAGTTCTCCTTATAATTTCTTTAGCTTTGCTGTTCTGTGTGTCTGTCTTTGTATCCTGCAGAGCAGGGAAAGCCATGGTTCTTGCTCTGCCTTGATGTTGTCTTGTCCTGCACTGAGGCTGGTGCACTGTTTTGCTTTAATTCTTGATGCCATTCGTTTGTTTTCGGACTACCTCAATACTCAGCTGGGCCAAGATAATTTTAAATAGACAGAGAAGTGACTGGTGACAAGTGGCACCAGTGATGATCTAAGGGAATCGCTGATTAATTTTCCTTTGGCTTCAGTGGTAACGCAGGAGGTAGGTGGAACACAGTGTGTTCAAGGCTACATTTGTTTGGTAATGCTTCCCTTCTGGTGTGAGCTTGCTTTGAAGCCAGTTTTATATTAACATCAACAAACCCGTTTGCTGCAATATCTCAAAATAGGTTAATGTAACCATTGGCTTAGTATCAGACTACAAGAGGGACTGTGCTTTATACCATTTCCTTTCTCTTTGTGGGTTGATTGCCTTTGAAAGCTTGCCATAACAATCTTTTGCAGTAATGATATACCCTCTCCTTAAGAAGTCCCATAATGAAGTTTGGTGTTGTTTTACTTTTAAGCACTTAATTTGAATAATCAGTAGGAGGTCAGGGGGACATGAGGATTTGCAATGCTGTGTGTCTGGAAACAACAGAAAAAAGGAACTTCTTTTAGGTGAAGTTTTCATATTCCTTCTCTGTTGAACACAAAATAGGTTTAAGATATTTTCAGTGCTTGACAGATACATAATTCAGTAATATGGGATCATGTGCTCACCTCTGGTGTTTGGCTCTCTGGGAATGTAGCAGTCTGTGACTAATCAGTGCTGCTTAAACAAGTGTGTTCAGGTGGGTGAACACTGTTGAATGAAGACTACAGTGCCTACTCTCAGCCTTTGTCTTGTCCTTGCAGTGATGTTATTGCCTTTGAGAAGGCCTACTGTGAATACCGGTTGAATCGTATTGAAAATGCTCTCAAGACCATTCAGAGTGCCAGTCAGCAGACAGACAAACTGAAGGAGCTTTATGGACAAGTGGTAATTACAAGCTTTTCTTCCTGGTGGGAGTTTGATATGCTGGATAATATGTCCCTCCTTTATAAAGCGGGACAAGTATGGGGACGGAATTTCCTTCTCTGTCTTGAACGTAAGGAGAGGTACAGTTCTCAACTGCTCCAACTTCTGTGGAGCTTCAGTCGCCTGTTGCTGGAGGCAGAGTCATCATCCTATTGCCACTGAACCAAAGCAGTACATTTGTGAATCCCTCTGCCTTCCTGGGTCTGGCCCCATCTCGCCAAGGGGCTAGAGGATGGAAGAGAGCTGATGAGATTTGTGATTAAGCCATCTGCTTGCATTAGATACCTCTTCAGGAGTGGTTTGTGGAATGTGACATCTCAGGTGTTAGACGTGAAGCAGAAAAGAAGTCACATATGAAGAATCGACTGTTTTCTCTCAGCTGCATGAAAGACCATTCATTTAATCTCTCTTATAGAGTAGTGATCTAATCTGGAAAAAGGCTGTTTGAGGACAAAACTGTGTAAACTGCTTTTAACAAAGCTTTTAGGAGTAACAACTGTGCTCTTTGCATGTAGGTATCTGGCATCGCTAGTTGTTCTTGCAGATGTAATCTATAGAGTTTGCCTTAAAGGTAGATGCAAATGTTAGTAATGTTCAGCTTAAAACATATGAAGCTCTGCTGCTGTCAGTCCGTAGGGATGGAGGAAGGAGGCTGTAGTTACTATCACACACAGGGAAATACTGTTGTGAAGGCTGATCTCTTCCCCTTCTCAGTTGTACAGGTTGGAGCGTTACGATGATTGTCTGGCTGCCTATAGGGATCTCATCCGCAACTCCCAGGATGAGTATGAGGAAGAGAGAAAAACCAACCTCTCTGCTGTTGTGGCAGCACAAAGCACATGGGAGAAGGTGATGCCAGTAAGTATCTGCATGCATATGTAAGAACAAGAGCTAAGGAATAAGAGATATGGAATCATAGACCTATAACAGGATGAAAATGTGTTCTGTCTCTTAATGACTTCTGAGTGTACTGAAGATCACTGAGTGGTTTCCCCTGTATGGGAGAATAAATGCTGTTATTGTTCTGAGAGATGAAGAGTTAGATAGGGTTACATAGGTGTCACAGCAGAGCAGAAAGTGCATCTCTCTGACCCTGCACTAGGCAGAACACCTGTGGTGACCAGCACTTTCCTCTGTCTCATTACTGTCTTGCCCATGGTAAAACTTAACTGCCCAGATCACCCAGCCACGCTTGGGAATATTTTTGTTAATGAGCAATGCAGATTGTAATGTTCTCATTTTTTCAGAAGTCTTTTCCTTGGAGGTGTGCACAGCATGCTCAGCTTTCTGTTCAGCACTGTGGATCCACTTTCTAGTTCTCTAGAGCAGCAGTTCTTACCTGCGCTCTTTCAGCAGCCTGAGTAGTCCCCAGGTTCAGGCTGGAGTTTTGTTGCTGCCTTGTCAATTGCCTCTGACCTTGCTGTGCAGTGTGAGGGAAGATCCTTTGCACTGTGACTTATTTGCCAGGTGTGTGCTCTTTTAAAATTGCCTCTCAATTTATTTTGCAAGGAATAGTGTGAATGTACACGAAAACTATAGTTTGTGTCTGTCGCCTGTCAAATCTGCATAGATCAGTTGGTGTTTATGCGGTATTACATTTGCTTTTCATGCTAGGAGGATTTGGGCCTTCGAGAAGCTACCTACGAGCTGTGTTATAACAGTGCATGTGCATTGATTGGGCAAGGAAAGTTGAATGAAGCAATGAAAAAACTACAGAAAGCAGAAGGTAAAAACATGATCAGGTGAGAGGGGAGCTTTGTGTGACAGAAGCAGGGACTTGTTCTCTGTAAATACGCTTAATCAGAGAGAAAGAGGTTTTTAAAATTTAAAAACTGACCAACAGAAGGATTTGTTGTAGGTTTCCAGATGGTTCCTGAGAGAACCGATGCTTTTGTAAGAGCATTCCTCTGAAGCTCTTTTCCAGAGCCATGTGGCATGTTGCATCTCTTGGCTCTTTTACAGCCCCTTGATAGGTGTTCAGTGCCTTTGAGCAGTTTTTTGAGGTAGATGTTAGTGTAATCTCTTATAAGCATGAGATATTTCGTCTATTCTAACTCTTGGTATTGCTAGTATATATATAAACATATACTACAAAAATTAGAAATACTTCATGGTCTGAATTAGGTAGGAAATTAGTATAAGCCAATAAATGAGCTTTTTTTTGCAAAGAGAATTTTTTTCTACAGGATGAAAGGGGAATTTTGTGTGTGTGTGTGTGTGTGTTAAAAAAAAAAAAAAAAACAACTGGGAAAATTTGGTTTATTTCTGATCTAATTGGTCTTGCAGTTAAATAGGTCAGTTCTGTCCTGATTTTCATGTTAGAATAGCAGGTCTCCCGTCTAACTGATTCATTGAGCTTGTGTAATTCGAACCTATGCGCTGTGATAGCAGTCCTTTGGAGAACAAAACAGGTGATGTTCTGGTGAGGCATATGTTATGGCATAAAGTTAAGAAGTGACTGTATTGAAAATTGATGGAATTGCTGCCTTGTAAACGGTAGTCTAATCTGAATATTGCAGGCTTGCAGCACTTAAAATAACTCCCAAGATGGTGAGCAGTTGCAGCCAAGTGATCCCTATGAAAAAGATCAGGAGCTAAGTTTAAGGAAATTTGTTCAGAGAGGAGAATGAGTGTGTGACTCCGCTCTCAGAAGGCAGCTCTGGGAGGGACAGTATCTCCTGTACATTTGGTGTTTCTTCTGCATCATCTAGTCTTCTCCCTCGTGCTCAGTCCCATCCGTCATCAGACTTGTAGTCTGATGTGCCTTTGTAATGCTGCAGAAGTTTCAGGGATACGTGAAAAAAGTGTATGTTTCCCTATGCTGCTGCGCCATTTTTTTCCCCTAAAGCCTTCTAAATGGTGTTCTTCAATTTGTTTTCCTTCTAGAGCTGTGCCGCCAATCGCTATCAGAAGACTCTGTAAGTTCTTGACATTGTTCTGTAAAGTGTTTGCTTTGCAGCAGCATGAACGAGGGTGTGGTCATAAAGCGTAGCACTGATAGCCGGATGATAGCCAAAGCTGCTGCATGGCAGTACCCAGCAAGAGCTGCCACTGCTGCTGGTTTCCGCTTGCGAGGCTGGGGCAGCAGTTGTGGTGGTTGCAGAAGGGCAGCTAACACTGCAGGCTGTCTGCTGCTGTGCTCCTTGCACAGTTATCTGTGCTGGCGCAGACAGGATTGGTACAGTTGTCTGAAAACTCCCTGTGACCCACCCCTGGTATGGATGAAGATGCTGAGTGGGTGCTGGGAAACATAGGAAACTTGGTGGTGGTTCAAGCAGAGGGGCAGCTTCAGTGCACAAGTTAAGGGTTTCTTCAGATTCTTGCCAGAGCAGGTGAAACTTCCTTTTCTCCTGGTTTAACCCACATATGCTTGTGTTGTGGCAACAACCTTCACCTGTAGTAGCTGGGGTGCTTTGTTGCTAATACTGACAGAGATTGCTCATAGATGTTTGCCAACAGAGTGCTGAAGCCAGGGAATGAGAGGTGACACAGCAACTTTTATTGGTTTTGCCTTGATTTTCCTTCAGGATGTGACAGAGGAAGACATTGAGGCTGAACTGGCCATTATTCATGGTCAGATGGCATATATCATGCAACTGCAGGGTCGTACAGAGGACGCTCTACAGCTCTACAATCAAATAATCAAGTTGAAGTAAGGGCTTTTCTGAAACAAATACTCAGTCTTCCATCTGTACAGAGGCCACTGTTTAATAACAATGCTCTTTCTGCTTTTCTTATTGCAGGCCAACAGATGTAGGACTGCTTGCTGTCATTGCAAATAACATCATCACTATTAACAAGGTATAGAATTACCTTGCTCTTCTCAATGTGGCCCTTTCTGGTGGTTCCTCAGCCTGATTCTCTGCTTGTGTGGAGGGAAGGGCTAGAACCAGGAAAGTCTTTTTCCTAAACAGTAGTTAAATATCAGACCCAGAGGCCTTTTCTTCTTCAAGGAATGTAGTGAAATCTTCTCATGATGTATGATTTCTCCAGGACCAAAATGTCTTTGACTCAAAGAAAAAGGTGAAGCTGACCAATGCAGAAGGTGTTGAGCATAAACTCTCCAAGAAACAACTCCAGGCAATTGAGTTCAACAAAGCTTTGCTGGCAATGTACACTAACCAGGTAGGAGAAACTGATGTGCAGTGTGTAGCTAGTGATTCAGCACTCTCCACAGGAATTTGACCAGACAGAAATGGATATGCAGCAGTTCTGTGTTGGTTTAGGCAAGTGAGAAGAAAAAAAAAATTATCCTGAAAAGAACAGACAGCCAGCTGTGTAGTCACCTGGGTGTTGCTGTAGGGAGTATGATGTGGAGATGAGTGGGAGATGTAAGGTGTGTGTGGGGTTCTTAGATGCATCTGAAGTGCTACTAAGAGGGCTTTTTCTTGGTTCTGTGTACCCATTTCAGGAAGCCACCACTAACACCTCTTAGATACAACTGGTATGTTAGGTGCTTGTAGAGGTTGAGAAAAGTGTATTCTCTCTTCCCACTCCTCAGGCAGATCAGTGCCGCAAGCTGTCAGCAAGCCTGCAGTCGCAGAGCCCTGAGCATCTGCTGCCTGTGCTTATCCAGGCAGCCCAACTGTGTCGCGAGAAGCAGCACGCAAAGGCCGTGGGGCTTCTGCAGGTAGGTTGAGAGAGAGTACTACTGTGACCAAGCTCCATTTAAACTTGTGATTTGTGTTCTCATGTGCTGTTTCCCTTAGTTTGTTTTGTTTGGTTTAAATTTCCAGGGGTCTCTGACTGTGCTTATTTTGGTTTGGTGTAATGCTGCTGGAAAGCATTTAGACCAAACTGAATAATGCTGCTTTTAAAGGGAAATAGTTCCCTTGCACCTCTGATTTTTATGCTTAGGAAGCTCTAGTGGACTTCTTCTAGGGTAAGCAGTGGGCTCTGCTGCTCTGCTTGCAAGCAGTTTGCAACAGCCTCCTTTTCGGAGGGAGTGAGTGGTCTGGGGTGGAAATCTGAGAGGTCCATGGGCCACTGGCACAGTTTGAGACCCTCCTCTGCTGTGTGCTGAAGCCTGCCTGTGCTGGAAAGCTTCCTTTGGCTCTTGCCAGCTTGCTGTGACTGAGCATGAGATATGATTCACCAGAGGAGCAGCCTGGTGCCCACACATATGTTGAATTGTTCTTTCCTCTGACTCTCAGGACTTTGCAGACCAGCACCCTGCCAATGCAGCTGAGATCAAGCTGACGATGGCCCAGCTAAAAATTGCTCAAGGTATTCGGTGTTGTCTTTTGTTGGGAAGTGTGCACACAATAGTGGTACAAGGGGTGAGAAAAACAGGCTTTAGGGCAATCTTTGTTGCAGTCCCTCTTGTGACAGGGGTGCAGAGCAGAGATGCTTTCAGTTGGGTGTTCTGTATATATGGCTATGGCAGGGTAGAGCTCATAACTTAATGTCTGGATGTTCAGGCTCCACAGATCCCTGACAGAGGTGCCCACACTGTATTCTGGAACAGGAAGGTCTTGGGAGCAATGTGGGGCTCCTTGATGCTACCATTCCTGTTATACAGTCAGGCAGCACAGAGTTGCTCCTGGAAGAGAAGACCCTGCTTGCAAAAACTTGCTCCTGAACCCTTGCAGGATGTGGCAAGGGCAGAAAGGTCCTTTGTGTAGGAGACTGTCCTTTGTTCTTGGAAATGGGGGAGGTATTCTGAGAAGGAAATTGCTATGTCCCCATTGTTCACCTTTGGCTGGAAGTTCACTGGCAGGGTGAAGTGTTACTGTGCCACTCAGAGCATGTTCCTCACTGTCTCTCTGTTCTAGGCAGTGTCACCAAAGCCTGCATGATCCTGAGGAGCATAGAAGAACTGCAGCACAAGCCTGGTATGGTAAGCAAAACTCAGTCTGAACTGTGTGAGGTTTTTCCCTTGTATCACAGCTTTGTACTGCCTGCTTCCTGTTGCCTCTTCCCTCTGGTTTTCATTTGACCTGAGTGTCTGCAAGGAATTTGAGCCCATCTTCCTTGTCTTGGACAAAGGTGGGATTATAACTTGCATCAGGTGGCCCAAACTTTGCCGCAGAAGTACTTTGGCTGTCAGCAGAGATGGTCTCTGCCTGTGCTCCCACTCTTATAATCCCTCACACCCGTGTATTGCCTGGATTTACTTGCATAACATGACTGGAGCAGCTGTTTCCCTGGCATGTACTGTTGGAAGTTTTGAAGCAGCTTTAGGACAACAGGCATTAGGGAGAAAGTGCCATGTGTTCCATGCCCACAGCATCACCCCAGTCTGCACACATGTCCACATCTAGTTTTTGGAAAAGTGTAATGACCTTGAATATACTCAAGTGTACAGTGTAAGCCTCTTGAGCAGAGGCTGACAGTTGTAGGTCTGTTCCAATTGCAAGTGCCAATTATCAGAGTAATTTATGGGGACAGTCATTAATGCCAGCTCCGTGCCCTGGGTCACCTCCAGTTGTGACTGGTATGTAGACAGGCAGATGGTGTGTGTATCATCTCATCAATGCTGCTTTTTTTTCCTCATTGCTCTTGAGATGGAGAATGGGGGAAGAAAAAGAGTTTCTTATGAAACTGCATCCAGTGGAAAGCCAAGAAAGTGCCAAGAGAAGAACTTTCTTTCTGTGAATGCAGCCTTAAGCTTGTACTGTAGGAGAAAGATTGGTGGGGACATTTCTTTGGGAAGGACCAGGGTGGGAAGGCCTCTCCTGGGTATCCTGATCATTACCAGAGCTGTTTTTTAGGGACAGAGCACCAAACACACATTGAGTCTATTAAGCAATCCCATCATTTAACTGCTAACTTTCTGTCTATACGCAGCTTTTGTGAGGATCTGCTATAAGCTGCTCTTGAATGTTTGCAGGTGTCTGCGTTGGTAACAATGTACAGTCATGAAGAGGACATTGACAGTGCAATCGAGGTCTTCACACAGGCTATCCAGTGGTATCAGCAGTTCCAGGCAAGTCAGACCAGAGGAGCTAATGCACAAAGCTTTGTCCCAGTTTCTTCTAGCTAGTCCAGCTCAGCTTTACCTGTTGTTACACAGCCCCAGCAGCAGCTCATCCAGTTGGAGTACTGGAGACCTGCGATCTCCTGTTTTGTGAGCGTTCTTTTTATCCCTGTTTCATTATCTTACATGGTTGCAAACAGGGAGCAGCAGTTCGTGTTAGATGAGGAGAATAAGGACAATGGGTGCCCAAATGTAGCAATCAGGCCTTCTCCCTGATGAGAAAACATTGTGGAGCAGCAAGCTCCCTTGTCCCATGCAGTTCTGCCTTATCCTAGGGTGCAAAGGTGTTATCCTTTCTGCGTGACAGTGTGCTAACTCAGTTCTCCTTGGCCAGGTCAGGAGGGTTAAAGCCAGCTAGAGCTAGGGTCCATGCTGCAATAATGAGGAACTAATTATGGCTGCTCTGTCTTTCAGCCAAAGTCTCCTGTCCATTTGTCACTGATAAGGGAAGCTGCCAACTTCAAACTAAAGCATGGCAGGAAGAAAGAAGCGATCAGCGACTTGGAAGAGCTCTGGAAGTGAGTTGGGTGGTTGCTGAACTGGAGGTCTCCACCCAGAGACCTCTGCAAGCTGGCTGGTGCTAGGCAGTGCCTGACAATGTTGGTTGACTGGTTGCCCTCCTTTAGAGTCGCTTTGCACAGGGGCTCCAATTCAAACCTATATCTAGGAAGAGGGGGGGATCATTAATTTGATCTGTAGGTAATGTTCACTTGAAAACCTGGTTGACTTGTGCCAGAGAGCCCTTGTGTTCAGTGGAGGTTGCACTGGGGTCTGGGATGCATCATTTTTTGTAGTGCTGCATAAAGCACAGCTGGTTTTAGTTTTTATTATGCACTTTTTTCTGGGGGACACTGTTCTCTTGCCTTTGCTATTAGGACCTGAGGGATTTTTGTCTTCCATTGCCAGCTTCACGATACTGTAGAGATGTCTACACCTCCCTTTGTCCATACCTGTGATGTACTCTGTAGGAGACCACAGACTGATGTGCCTCTCCCCACAGATGGCAGCTATGCTGCAGCAGCAAGCACTGCATGGTGATAACAGTCTTAGGGATGAGTATGTACCTTGGTAACTTGGACCTTTTTTTTTCCCCTACAAAGGCAAAACCCAAAAGATGTACATACTCTGGCACAGCTCATCTCTGCCTACTCCTTGGTGGACCCTGAAAAAGCTAAAGTGTATCCTTTTGTTGGTGGTGTCAGAGCAAATGAAGAGGTGTTTGGGCATTGCTCCCTTGGATTTCAGCAGTGTGGGGAATTGAGACACACTCTCACCTGAAGAAAGGCAAGGAACATCTCCAGAACAACTGCATATCCAGGTCAAGTTATCTGGAGCTACATTATTTCCCTGATTGGTTTGATTACTGCAGGATCCCAGGACCCTTTTGTCTTTGTCCTCCTCTCTCAGAATTGATAACTTAAGACCAGGTGGAACCAAAAATAGGAGCTTCTCCATCTTTTCTATTGGAATCTTAAGCCTGTGGTAGTAATGGCTAAGCTGTCACTGACCCACAATATCAGGTTCTCATACTGCTTTTGCCACCCTGACCAGTTTTCAGAGGAAGCTGCTGCTTCTGTCACCATATCAAAGGAGGGAAAATGAGGCAAATGGCAATTAAGCGTCTCATTCCAGCTTGTGTAGGAAGCTGGTTAGAGAGCTGGAACTAGCCCCACGTCTGGTGTCTGCATTGCTAACAGACTGAATTTGCTCAAGCTGAAGTTGCCCATTGCTATCTGGACAAACCTGGGTGTTTATCTCTTTGCTTGCCATCTGCTGGTTTGCATCCCTGAACTCTTCTCTTGCAGTCTTAGCAAACACTTGCCTTCCTTGGACACCATGTCACTGAAAGTGGATGTTGATGCGCTGGAAAATTCCCATGGAGCAACCTATGTTCGGAAGAAAGCTGGGAAGCTCACTGGAGACAACCAGCAAAAGGAGCAAGGGTAAACTGGGCTGCTGTAGCTCTGGTGCAGCCATTCTTTGGGGTGGCACAAGAACCTCACCTGGTGTGGTGAGGGCATTGTTGTAAAAGGCAGGGTGTGGGAAGGGAGCTTACTGTTTAACTGGAAGGAGCTTCAGGTAGCAGTAAACAAGTTTTGAGAGAGATGGGAATGGTTTAGCTTCTTCCAAAGCTAGTTTTCAGTTGACTTGTCATGCTGTATTACAGTGGCTGTTTCCCTTCTTACTTTTCAGACAAGGGGACATAAAGAAGAAGAAGAAAAAAAAGAAGGGTAAGTTACATTTCCTAGCTGTTAACAAGGCACAGCTCCGGAGAGCTCACCAGATTGTTTCTTCAAATAGCCACCCTTCAGCTCCCCAGGAGCTGGAGCTCTTCACTGGAACTGGGTCCCTGTGAACCTGGATCTTCATGATAGGGCATTTTTCCATGGAAGCGGTAGCAATACCCTGATAGGATTATGTGGGTTGCTGGGCCTTTTGTGTTTCCTAGCTACTGACATCCCATGTATATCCCTTGGTGATGCCTCTCCGATGTGGTGGCCCCAATCTCATTTCCTGGCACTGGATGTTCTGCAGGAAAGCTGCCTAAGAACTATGACCCCAAGGTGACTCCTGACCCTGAGCGGTGGCTTCCAATGCGAGAGCGTTCCTACTATCGTGGGCGGAAGAAGGGCAAGAAGAAGGATCAGGTTGGCAAGGGGACTCAGGGTTCGACAACAGCTGGCTCCTCTGAACTGTAAGTACCTAGTTTCAGGGCTTGGTGTGGGAAATCACTCCTGGGTGGCTGGAAGGGTTGGGTTTGTGCTGCTTTTCTGTGGTTCTGGCACCAGAACCACCTACCAGCTATGGGTAGCACAAGTGAAACTGTACTTTGCCACTTGAACCTTCTTTCCAAAGATCCTCATAGGTTGCTGGAGACCAAAATGATAGGCATGCTTGAAGGTGCCAAGGTGCAAACAAAATTCCCATAGTCTTTCAATGTGCTTTTCTTTGCTTTGATGATGATGTGAATTTTGCATGCTTTCTCTCAAGCTATTTGCTTTCAAGTCTTTGGGTGGCTGGAGAAACACTCACCATGATTTGGGAAAACACTATACTTCCTTCTAAGTTGACACTGATTATGTGAGCTGGAATCAGAGTTTATTGTTGTATGTGAGGCCTGACAGCAAGATAGTGACTTAGTAGCATCTGAGAGAAGGAAATACTTCTAAAATGACAGCAACACAGAAAATTGCCAGTTCTGTCTGATAATTTCTCTTTACACAGCTTTCTCAGAACAGAAGCCTTTTGTGGCACTGTCAGCTTGAGCAGTGTTTACAAGGAGGGCTGGCACAAAGATGCCTTTGTCGTTGAGGAAGGAGAAGGATATTGGGTTTGCAGTACCTGAGTGTGGAGGCCTTGAAGGCCTCTCTTGTGTTGCAGGAGCTGCCACAGAATCACAGAATGTTAGCGATTGGAAGGGACCTCAAAAGATCATCTAGTCCAATCCCCCTGCCAGAGCAGGAACACCTAGATGAGGCTACACAGGAAGGTGTCCAGGCAGGTCTTGAATGTCTCCAGAGAAGGAGACTCCACAACCTCCTGGGCAGCCTGTTCCAGTGCTCTGTCACCCTCACTGAGAAGAAGTTTCTTCTCATGTTTAAGTGGAACCTCCTGTGTTCCAGTTTGTACCAGTTGCCCCTTGTCTTATCATTTGTTGTCAGCGAGAAGAGCCTGCCTCCATCCTTGTGACACTCACCCTTTACATATTTATAAACATTAATGAGGTCACCCCTCAGTCTCCTCCGAGCTAAAGAGACCCAGCTCCCTCAGCCTTTCCTTGTAAGGAAGACGCTCCACTCCCTTAATCATCTTAGTTGCCCTGCACTGGACTCTGTCCAGCAGTTCCCTGTTCTTCTTGAACTGAGGGGCCCAGAACTGGACACAATATTCCAGGTGCAGTCTCACCAGGGCAGAGTAGAGGGGAAGGAGAACCTCTCTTGACCTACTAACCACCCCCCTTCTAATACACCCCAGGATGCCATTGGCCTTCCTGGCCACAAGGGCACAGTGCTGGCTCATGGTCATCCTGCTGTCCACCAGGAGCCCCAGGTCCCTTTCCCCTACACTGCTCTCTAACAGGTTGTTCTCCAACTTACATTGGAACCTGGGGTTGTTCCTACCCAGATGCAAGACTCTACACTTGCCCTTGTTCTATTTCATTAAATTTTTCCCCGCCCAACTCTCCAGCCTGTCCAGGTCTCGCTGGATGGCAGCACAGCCTTCTGGCGTGTCAGCCACTCCTCCCAGCTTGGTGTCATCAGCAAACTTGCTGACACTGCACTTTATTCCCTCATCCAAGTCATTGATGAATATATTGAATAATACTGGTCCCAGTACTAATCCTTGAGGCGCTCCACTAGGTACAGGCCTCCAACTTGACTCTGCCCCATCGACGCACCTGTCTGTTCAAAAGTTAGCCTTGCTTTTGTTGTTGGGGACTTACACTATTTAGTGAACATCAGTTAGAAGGTGATTGCCTAACCTTCGAGACATGTTACCATTACCCTTCAGCCCTTCTATAATATTTATGTTGAAGCTTGTTTAAGATCTCTTTGCATGAGTGCCCTCCCGTACATGATGCTACCTGATGCTATCTTATGGGGCAGCTGTTATTTTTGGCTGTCAGCTTCCTGCAGTGGTGCTACATCTTGCGGGTGGTTGTGAACCCACATGTTATCTCTTTCTCTCATCTTCCCTGCAGCGATGCCAGCAGGACTGCCAGCAGCCCACCTACCTCCCCTCGGCCCGGCAGCGCTGCAGCTGTATCAGCCACAAGTAACGTCATCCCTCCCAGGCACCAAAAGCCCGCTGGTGCCCCAGCCACCAAGAAGAAACAGCAACAGAAGAAGAAGAAAGGGGCTAAAGGAGGGTGGTAAAAAGCAGGATATGTAACCTCCCTCAACAAGTGATGCTGGTTGCAGAATAAAGGTCAAAAGCAAGTGCTGGTGAAAGACACTTGGCATCTGGATCTCTGTTGTGCCTGTCAGTGGTCTGGGGGGTGATGGGCTGGTGTAGGCACCATGTGCCTGCTCACCAAGTTGCCTTCCTCACACTTTTCCCCATTGTGACTTAAGGCTTTGCCATCAAACTCAAATGCAGCCCCTAAAAAGAAATCCGTCCATGTTGCCAAACATTTAAAAGATGTGGAATACCAAGAACTTATTGAAATGTAGTTTTGTGTTCCTCCTGCGTATGTTAGTTAAGGTCTTTAACAGATTTGTCTGACAATGTCTTTATGCATGATGCAAGCACTGTGTTCTGTGTCTCATCCCAGTCAGTCATTGACCACCAAACAGCACAGATTATACAGAAGATAATCTGAAGAGGGAGAAAAAGACTGTTAGGAGAAAGCATGGTGAGGCTGATTTAGTGTCCTCTTTTCTACAAGCCAGCTGCTTTATTCTAGTGGGCTTGGCAAAACCAGAGTGAGCTAAAACAAAGTGGAGGGTTGTGGTGGTGGGCTGCATTGCAGATGCACTGCACTTCTCAAGTGGAAGCTGGTGGTGAGATGGAAGATGTCTGCTATCCTGGCACCCCACAGGTATCCCCCAAATCTCTTGAAACTTCTGGTTTTATCTGAATATAGCAAAACCATTTTTCCATATGTAGACTTTCAATGGATAGAAATAGCATTTTGGGGAGAGCTGTCAGATGTCAACCCAAAAGGCAAAAGCTTTTTTCTCAGTTTACAGGCCTGAAGAGGTGAGGAGCAAGGGAAATGTTACAGTAGCTTAAAAAACAAAACCAGACAAACCCCAAAACGAAACACCTCAGTCCCCATGGAGTAAAAATGTACCAGGAAGAATCCAGTCTTTATTACTTTGACTGTACAATGGGTGCATCTGGTAGGGGCCTAAATATGTGTTGTGCTCTGAGAAGGAACAGAGGATAGAGGAAACAGCTTTATGAATGCCTGGCAGAGTCACTTGCTGCCAAATGTGTGCTGAATAGAAAGGATTGTTGTAAATGACTTGTCTGGGTGATGTGCCCCCTCTTAGCCAGCAGCTGGTGAGTACAGGACAGTGAGTGCTATCCTGCAGTGATACAGTTTCTGGAGGGTGATCTGGAGGAGAATGAGACTCTGCCTTCTCCACAGGTCTCTGGTGAAACCTGGCTGAAACTGACCAGGTGGAAATGCTACCTTGTACCACTGCTGAAGTCTTGACCTGGCTGTCTTCCCCTGATATAGTTGCCCAGGTAGAAGCAAGCTGGGAGCAAATCTCGTTGTGGGAGGGCAGCAGCAGCTGTGGGGAAAGGCTGCCTTTAACAGAAAAGCCGAGTGCGAAACGGCTGGCTCTGCTTCATCGGCACTAGGGCGTTCTCGGCCTGACAGCACCCGGCTGCCGAGGGAGGGAGCCGTGCACCGAGGGCTGCCGGGGCAGCTGTGCGGCCGACTGGGGCTGCAGGGGGGAGCTCTCGGTGTGTCGGGCTGTGCGTGTGTCCGGCCGCGGGGCGGGCCGGGCCGGGCCGGCCATGGACACCCGCCTGCGGCTCGCTGTGCTGTGCGGGACAGCGCTGGCCGCGGCGGCCGGCGCGGCCTGGGCCTGGGCCCGCCTGCGGAGACGGACCGCACTGCCGGCTGCTTGCCCTGCGGCCGCTCTCGGCGCCGGCGATCAGGTACCGGAGCCGGGCGGGCGCGGCGGGTGAGGCCGCAGGATCGGCGAGCGGCAGTGAGGCCGCCCTGGGCCTCTGGCGGGCCGCGCCGCCCCCGGCCACCTCGGAGCGAGCGGGCCCCCCGGCGGGGCCTGGGGCCGGGGCGGACAGCCGGGGCGGACAGCCGGGGCCGGGGCGGACAGCCGGGGCCGACAGCCGCTCTTCACTCTCTCCCCCGCAGCTGCGTGCGGTCGGGCCGGGGCTGGCGGGTGTCCCCGGCTTCCTTCCACCTGGCCTGCCCAGCAGGCACCTGCTCCCTCTTCACCGTGAAATGGCGTTTGCTGTTCCCCCCAGACCCAGTTACCCCTTCTTTCCCCCACCCCTGCGAAACTTTGCACATGTCCCTGGCTGAGTGTGCTGTCGCGGTTTTGCAGGGTAAAGGACACAGCAAGCAGATACTGGTGCTGGGCCTGGATGGGGCTGGGAAGACCAGCGTTCTC
This sequence comes from Streptopelia decaocto, assembly GCF_964273445.1. Lineage (NCBI taxonomy): Eukaryota > Metazoa > Chordata > Aves > Columbiformes > Columbidae > Streptopelia > Streptopelia decaocto. Next base: position 30,790,766 of record NC_138658.1, read on the forward strand.
CACTGCCTGGCAACTAACCACGTCAAGCGCAGCCTGGCTCCCACCGAGGGCTTCAATGCTGTCTGCATCAGCACCGGAGAGTCCCAGATGGAGTTCTTGGAGAGTGAGTGAACCTGTTTTAGTACGGAATGTAAAATAAGCTGCTATCCTGTGCCCTTGGGATCAGGCCCTTATTTTAAAGCCTCCATATTCCCTCATGCCTGCTCTGATAATGCGAAGTTGTGATTATTTTTTCCTTGTGGGTTCTGCTCTCCCACCCCACTTCTTGAAGGAGGTGATACACTTGTGTTAGGGGTCATCTGTGTTTGTTCAGGCCTGTCCTCCAGGGAGTTCTGCTCCCGGAGAGAGAAGGCTAACAAGCCTGATTGTGTGAAACCAGCCCAAAGCAGAGGTGTCCCCAGTAGGCCCTGGTCCGTAGCTGTTATGTGTTGTACAGCTTCTCCTTGGTGCTCATACCTGGCAAAGGGCAAGAGCAGAAGAGGAATAAATAATCAGGTGGAAGAAGAGATGGGGAAGAAAAAAAGCTTTGTACAGTTTTTATTCAAAAACCTCACAAGTGGTATTTTCTAGTCTTTAATGGCTTTTGCATGTCTGTAGGTTTTCACTAATTTTTTTGTGTGTCCTTAGTGCTGATCTTTGGGTATTGTTCTTGCCTGCAGAGAGCACCTCTTGTGATGTTTTTGGGTTGTCAAAGCTGTTCTAGGTGCAGCTAGCTGATGGATAAGGTAGAGGCCCTGGAGTCAGGTCAGTCCCTGGTGCAGAGAGCTGACATCCCAGCCTCATCGGTGCCAGCCCTCTGTGGAGGCAGAAGCAGCCCTTTGCCTCCTGCTATTTTTGCACTGTGCTGTACCAGTACTCAACTGGCTCAGTTGGCAGCTCGCCCATAGATGCCACCATACCTTTGTCAGCAGGCCTAAAGGTGTTGTGCTGTTCCCAGGTAAGTCTTCAGGATGTGGGGATGAGGCCACTAAGGCAGAGTTTCATTCCCAGTCCTACTGCTGTACGAATCTCTGTTGTGTCTTAGGAAAATAATCTCTCCAGAGATGATTGTGGTCTGTGCCTCTCTCCTAGTAGGTGTGAGACACCTGTGTTACCTACTGGGAGGTGCTTTGCCCAGCAGAGCCTAGAGAAACGTGCAGTATCTCTGCTTTTGCTCAGGGATGGCCTGGGCGCAGTGCACCCCACAGCAGAACCTGTTGTTTCTGAGTCGTCCTTCCCTCTCTGGTCCAGGTTGGTAGTGACTGAGATGTGATGGCTGCGATATGACCCATGGGAAATGAAATGTCTCAGGCCAGTTTCAGCCAGGTAAATCCGTGCGTGGCTCTCTAATCTGGTTACTGATCCAGTCTGTACCGTCTCCTAGCCCAGGGGTTAGCAGCCTGTGCTGTGATCACAAGGCACAAGATGATCAGCAGACAGCAGGGTTTTTATTTTACTGGCTTTAGATAGACAGAAAACTATTCTGTCTTTTTCTTTGTACCATGGTATAGATAAGTGGGTAACATCTTGCCTCTGTGAGGGGTAGGAGCTCCTGGTTTCTGCTGAGTTCCTACTGGTTTGGGAAATAAAAATGTTCTCTGCGAGGTTGCTGACCCCTGGGTTATGCTATGCATGAATGCATTTAACAGAGGGAACACTGATGAGCCCACACAACATCACCATACAGAACCCGAGGCATCTGCCCCAAGTGTCAGTCACAGCCCTTTGGCTCCTTTTGACAGTGTCAGACTTGCAGTTCTGCCTGCAGATATGCTGGGGCTCTTGAAGGAGACCAGGCATGCTCTAATGGGAAATGTTGCCTCCTTTTTTACATTCTGGAAACTACGTTTTGCCTTCGTGAAAGCAAAATTGCTTTGAAACAGACCAAAGTCACTGAGGGCTGTAAAAGATGGCTGACTAGCAAGTCAGTTTTGAAAACAGCTTCTATACCAGGCAGGAGACAATTATAGGGAACCCCAAATACATTGCTATGAAAACTTGCTGCATTTGGGGGACTCACCCAGTACTTTACTACTCTTGAGCGAGTTGTTCTGCAGTGTACCTAGGAGAAGACCTGGAGAACTGTAAACACATTTGAAATTCTTAATATACTGTTGCTACTCCTGTTCCTATCAAACTCAGCAAACTAACAAATTATTTTTGTTCCCCGATGGGAGCAACAATCTTGGGCACCTTGCTGCATACGCTTTCAGCACAGAACTGTTATAAGACCTAGTTTTGAAGGTGGACAGCTTTCTTCTGTATCCAGCAGAGAAGGAGTCAGGTAGAAATTTGTCCTGTGCAAAGATTTCTCCCATCACCTAAGGAATGCCTGAAGAGTCTGCTGGGACTTGATTTTTCTCTCTTCCTAATCACCTCTGTTTTTTGACAGTATGAAAGCTGCAAGAGTTTTGAACTAGTCCCTAGTGTCGTATAAAACTGATCAGAGCCCTTCCCACCTCAGAGCTAAATTTCTTATTTGAAATTGTAGGTCTGCTTTGTCTTAAGATGAGGTGTGTATGTGGTGGTAGGTCACATGGTGTTTATGGACACTGAACCTAATCTCCCTACTAGCTTAAGAGCGAGAACCAACAGAGCAGAAAGCAACTATAAAGAAACTGAACCCAGAATTCTCTAAAAATAATAGCTTAAAATGTACTTTTTTTTTTTCCTTAGAACATACACACATACCTGTATGGGACTTGACTGGGGAAAATAAAGCTATTTCCAGTCTCATATACAGTAACCAAATCCTTTTGAGTTTTTGGTAACCCAAGTACCTTGGTCTTTCAGCCCAGGGCCTGCTGTCTGCACCTCTAGGAGCAGTGCTGCCTGGATCACTTGGTGAATCTTGTGGTGCTGTCTTCTCTTCCAGTCGGGGGCAGTGAATGTCTGCGTTCATACTGGAAGATGTACCTGCCCAAAGTGCTGTTGCTGATCTATGTCGTGGACTCGGCTGATCATGCCCGACTGCCTGTGGCGAAACAGCTGCTTCATCAAATGATTCAGAACAACTCCACCCTGCCAGTGGTGGTTCTGGCCAACAAGCAGGTAAGAGTTCCCTGCTGGTAGCTGAGCTGGGCCTGGCAGCAGGTCTGAAAACAGCAACAAAGCCTTGCAAAGGAGGCTTCATGCCTTAAAAGGAGGCTGTGTGATTGGGAGCTGGGGGTCTTTCTGGGACACCTTGTTGACCACAAAAGAAAATTATCTGAAGTTGAGTTTTGGATCTGCAAGATGTGGCTCCTGTGCTTGGAGACAGTGCGATTGAAGCTGTGGGTGGAAATAATGCTGAAAACTGTAGAGTTGCAGGGTTTGACAGCTGTAAGGGAGACCACAGTTAGACCTGGAGTTAGGTTTCTGTTCTGAATGTGTCTAGAAGTGCCACTTTACTTAGCAAGCAGCCACCAAGTGAAGCACCGTTGTTTGTGTTCACATTGTCTGACTGGTTGCTTGTGTAAGGCTGCTGCCACTGAAGCATGAGGTAAGCTTTTTTCACAAGGCAGTGCTTTCTCCCAAGATCTTTGTGAAAATGCCAGTGACTGGTGCTGTACCTGAAGTAGAATTTGCTTATTGCACAGTTCAACAACAGAACAGCCCAGGGTTTTTAAGCCCAGATTTGATTTTCTGAGGGCTGTGTGCTTGATTTGCTCTACATTGTTACCTCCTCAATGGCTAGTAACTTAAGCATGTTACTAGTAGTCGTTTGTGTTACTCTCTAACGCAAAGCACAGGCTTTGGCTTCATCAAATACAAATGCTGCTACTGATTCTCTCTGTCCCAGAGTCAGAAATGCTGGTGGCTGAGAAGGTATGCTGGGACCGACTGTTGCACGTTTGACCTCTTCTTATGACTCTGCTGGATGCCTAGGGTCTTGGGCCAGCAAGACTTTTGTCTGCCTTGTACAGGTTATCAGAAACACTGGGATTATTAGAAACAGAACTGTACCCATATTTCTTTGGGAATAAATTAGTTTAAGGGTAATAATGTTTTTTTCCCCCAAGTATTTTAGGGCATGGGAACTTGATCTCATAGAAGATACATAAGAATGGTGCCTACAGAGCCTTGAGATCCTTCTGCCTGGACAAAGGCAGTGGCTCAGAGCAGGAATGGTGCCACTACCTCATGCAACTAACAGGCTCATTTTGTTTTTTTTGTATCAGGACCTTGAAGGTGCATATTGCATCACCGATATCCACGATGCTCTGGCGCTGTCTGATATTGGGGACAAGAGGAAGATGTTCTTGATCGGTACCCACGTGGCAGAGGATGGCTCCGAGATCTCCTCCAGCATGAAGGATGCCAAAGAGCTGATAGCGCAGCTGGTTCTGGAAGCACAGTGACAGCTCCTTTCCTACAACATGATATTTGCAGCTGAGGGAGATGAGGCGTTAGCATATGGTCAGTTTGCTGCGTGGTGACTGAGATGTACAGATATCTTTTCCTTGTGGGTGTGGAATTCCTCTGAAAATGATGTCTAGTTGGTAAGAATATCTAATTTATAGTGGTTTTAAAATGCATTTGAAAAGTAGTCTATTTTCTAGCCTGTTACTAGGGGAAAATTAGTCTCTCAGACAGCAGAATTAAGGGAGTATATAGCTTAGATGGCTTCTTGCCAGGCAGGAATCAAGCATTGACTTCAGTGGAACAAAGTTGTATGCAGTGGATTTAACCTGTCTTGATGTCTCAGGCTTAAATTGAAATATGTTTACTCCACAGATGTTACAGAACCTTATTAACAGTGTTGTTCTGTTAAAAATGAGACCTCACTCCTTGAGTGTCAGAAATTTAAGGGCTGCGACTAGTATTTTTGACAGTGATGGTTTTTGTTGTCACTGTATTTGAGCCAGTTTTTAAGAGAGTGGCACATTAGTGATCTCTGGAAACTGGATTGGTTACTACTTCTTTGGTGGATAAGGACAAGAAAATGAAAGCAGTAAGACATTGTTTTCTTGGCTACAGGGAGAAAAACCAAAACTGTAATTTAAAGTAGTGACTGAAAGCATTTAAGTTAAATTGGTATCAAAGTTAGGAAACTCCTCCATTAGGATGAGCGGCTTATTTTGGTTTAGGCCAGGTTGTCGTCAAGTAAGCACTCTTAGATGTGAAAAACCTGTTGTTTTTTGAAAGTGATTTCTGTTTGATTTCTGGTTTTTGAAAGTGATTTCTGCTAGCACAGCAGGTGGGGAAGACAAGTTGCTGACGAGCATCACTCTCCCAGTGTCCTCGTAATTGTACTCCAAGAATGTGATCCGGGATCCGAGCGCTTCTGTGAAGGACCTGGTTTACAACTGCTTTTATTGTATGAGGGTTTTACAGTTTTGCCCTTTGGAACGAATGCATAAAGTAGACAATTTTACCCTAAACCAGTGGTCTGGGCTTCATTTACCAGAAGAAGGAGCTGCAGCAGCGGACCCTGCAGGCCTTTCTTGGGCAACCACCTTTAAAACGGCTCTTCTCACCCTTCTGTGCAGGCCGGCTGCCCAGCTCCGTACCCCGGGGCTGGGCCCGCCGCTGGCAGCCGGGTTCTCGCCCTCCGGTGGAGCGGAGGCCTCGGCAGCGGTTCCGTTTGCGTCGCGTCGCTGCGGGGCGGGGAGGCCGCGGGCGCCGCCGTTGCCATGGCGACGGGAGCGCACCTCATGGCGGCGTCTGGGCCGCGGGGCGGTGCGTGGGCACGGGGCGGGGGAGGCCTGAGGAGGGAGGGACGGGGCCTGCGCAGGTGTCCCCACACGTTTGGTTTTCCCGTCACCCGCTTTAAAATGCGGCGGGTTGTTCTGTACTGCGACAGAGTCCAAGTTTAGTACAGCCGCTTCTCCCCTGAGACTCTCAGGATGTCAGAGCTCGCAGGTCGGCAGGGGCCACTGGTGCTCGTCGCAGGAGGAAGATGCTGGTGAGGGGACACGGTGCCGGGGGTGCTCCGTCCTGCATCCCTGGCGGCTGCCAGCACCCCCGGAGAGCAGCACTTCGTGTGCATTCCGAATAACAGTACAAATTCCTGCCAAGCAGGTGTATCCCAAGGAGTTGCACAAACCACACCTGCCTTCTGATAGTTTCGCAGCTCAGGCTGCAGGCGTTGCCAAGCTTTTAAATTAACCTTTTCTTGTCTTTGCAGTTTCTTGTTACTTGTGTGCACACTCACGTGACAGGTGAGAAACCCTCCTGGTTGGGTGTCCAGAATGTGCCCTATGTCCCTTGGGGAGGGCTCGCTTGGGGATTTACACCCAGCTCCGAGTCGGTATAGCAGGTGACACTGTGATAAACACACAAAGGAAAGGATGCCTATTTTTGTCCTTTCCCCTGATTCTCATGACAAGCAATGTCTGTCTGTCCTGCCCCTTCAGAAGGGAAGCTGTCAGCTTTTGCTTTACAAGGAGTTGATCTCAGGGGGAGTTGATCCCCCTTAAGCAATGAGTCTCTGCGAGCTCAGGCAGCGCAGGGGACGTGTTTGTGTCTGGCTGCAGCAAGGCCTTGTTTACCCTGATGGGAAGCGTGAGGGGGACCAAATGACAAAGGCTCCCCTGGGGCTGTCCCCTTGTCAATGAGCTGGCTTAACTCCTTCAAGCTGCAGAGCTGCTGATTTGTCCTCTGTGGGGATGCCTGTCTGTCCAGAGCTTTTGCTATGATAAAAAAGTAGAAAATATGTTTGTGGGGTTTTTTGTTGTTTTGTTTTGATTTGTTTTGGTTTTTTTTGTAACTGGGAGAAAAATAACACTTAACAATTTTTGAGTGACTTGAGGGACCTGGTTTGGACATATGTGTGACTTGTCCCTTGGCTGGGTCACAATGCAAGCTTTCCACAGCAGCGTCCAACCCAGTGGTGTGGGGCACTGGGGCCACTTGCAATTAGTGAGAGATTTGTCTGTGTCTGTGTGGTGTACCAGCAATGGAGGAAAAGTGATGAGCCTGCCTACAGAGGTGGTGCCAGCTCTGCCACGCAGCTAGGCTGAGGGGACCTCTGTGGGGTTATCCTTCACCCCCTTGCACCTTTGTAAGGATGAGCCTCTGGGGAGCTGCCTGGGAATGAACAGACGAAACTGGTTTTTGGCTCCCGAAATGATGGCTGCCTTACTGAGCTTGTCCTGTCTTGAACGGGTGGCAGGGGGCCAAAGTCCCACAGGCAGCTGGTTCCCTCTGTGGGATGTCAGTGGGAGCCGTGTTTGCAATGTTGTGACCGGGAGATAAATCAGCAGGCATCTTGCAGGGAATGTGTGGCAGGGATGCTCTAACAGCAGCTGGCCATTGCAAGGGTCTCTATTGTGCTGAGCTCTCTGGGAAGTGTTTGCTGGGGCTCAGTGCCTTGCTAGAGTATCAGCCCCATCAGAGAACCACAGATGTGTCCCCAAAGCACAGATTGTTTTCTGTCAGCAAACATCCCTCCCTATTGGTGTCCCTTCTCCTCTTTAGGGCTATGCTGTCTTATTGCTGGGTGATACTAAGCAGGGGAGTAATGCCCCAGGCTATCACCTTCTGTGCTTTTTCTATGGTGGGACACTTCCACAGGTGCCCCCATCGTGTGGTTGTTCCCCAGCTGGCTGGGGCCAGGCATTTGCAGCCCCAGGGGGTGGTTATGGGCTTGGTCTGTGACACCAGGAGTTTTGCGATGCACTTCTGGCACTGGTGTCGTCTCATCTTGCTCTTTGTACCAAGGCTCACAAAGCACAAGCACCTCCTAGGCACTTGGATTTCAGGCCTGAGACATTTGATCAGCAGAAGCAGTCAGTGATATCTGATCTTCCTGAAAAGTTTTAACCTGGTGAATATTCAGTAAAAATGTTTTCAGTGCTGCTACTAGGGCACAGACCATGTATATTCATGTGTCTTTATAGCATCTAAGATCTCTGTGCCAAACAGACTGAAATAAAATTATAAATAAAAAATACGTCTTCATCTGTGCTCCCAAAGGCATGTGGGAACAGTGTTGTCTCCATGGTGCCTTTTAGTAAACCACAAGGGTGTTGATAACAGGTGTTTCTGTTCACCTGGGCTCCTGTAGGCTGGGAGATCATCTATCTCTTACCTGCTGGAGTTGCATGTTGTGTTATTAACCAGAAAAGTACCTTCCCTCTCACCCTGCTGTGTCACAAAGGGACCTTCCAGTGAGGGCAGAACTGAAAACTTGTGTCTTTGTAATCCAAGAGATTGCACAAAAATCCACAGGCTGGTGAGTCCAGCAGACTGAATGGAGGTAAAGTTACTTGGAGAGAGACCTCCCTTAAATGCACTCTCCCAAGGGATGGAGGCAAAAGCATGGGGGTTCCAGAGTGTGTTATATGGCTTTGAGTACAGCAGTAGCTTCTTTGTGCTTTGTTGGTTTAACTGTATGTTTAATGGCTCATTTGTCCTTTCCTGCAATCTTGACAGGATACGAGAACTCGCAGAACCCAAGACAGCAGCTTGTGCAAATGCTCACAGGTAAGGAGGTGCCCAGACAGCCGTGCCTGAGGGCTGGGGCCTGATGGGGCCTTGGCCACTGCAGATCCTTTGCCTTTGTCTTGCTACTGCTTTCCTCAAGAGCAGAAGCAGCTCCAAAAAGACAGATTGAGATGTTCAGTGTACGGGGGACTCTCTTCAGTTTGCTCTTTCTTGTTTTCTATCAAAAAACTGGGCTTGGCTCAAGTCTTGCTTTTGCTGCCCCACTGAGGTGCTGCAGGGTAGGATGGTGCTGTGATGCAAGGGACCTCAGAGCCACAGGCTGCTGTATCCTGGAGGATACCATCCAGCTTTAGGAACAGAGTTGCTGTCTGCATTATGGGGTCAAGCTATGGCTTGACAAGCCAGGGCAACGGTCTCTTGATAACATCTCTTTTCCACTGTCTGGATTGGTGTCACTGTGCTTGAAAAAGGCTCTGCAATCCCATTTCCCTGTCCTGACTACCCTGGTACCCTTTCCCACCATGGCCTCTCTCTCAGTGGGGGATGAGCAACTCCAAATTTGCCCTGGGCACAGGAGAATAACCACTAATGTGCTGCAAAACCTCACCCACTTTCCATGGCACACCCTGACCATAACATTATTTTTATTTTTACTGTCATATCTGTGGTATAGTTAGGTGGTAATGGTGAGGTAAGAAAAATGCAATCATGAAATTCCCCTAGGGGTTTCAGAGATGTAATGAAATGACCCTTTCTGCACATCCACTGGAAGCTGCAAAACCAGATGCATCACTTGAAGGCTCTTTTCTTTTTGAGTTGACAACAACCACCTCAAGAGTGTAGGAAATTCAGTGCCAGAGAAGGTGAGAGCTCAGGGGATGGCAACAGCACTTTACTGCTGTGGGGAGCCATAGGGACTATTTGTGTGTCGCATCCCAGGTAGGGAAGGATGGCCTCAGCAAGTACATTTGACACTTGCGCATGTTTCTAAAATTTCACCCCCTTGCTGTTCTTGCCAGGCTTGTGTGGGGAAACCAAGAGACAATCTGGACCCCCTCACGGGGTGCTGCAACAGCTCAACCATCCCCAAGGATAGTGGCACTGGCCAAGCCCAAGAAAGATTTTAGCAGGAACCAGTGCAGGTCAGTGACGTGGTAGCACATCCTGGGGAAGGATGCAGCTCAGATGGTGCTCTCCAATAAGGGGGATGTGCTGGCTCCAAGGGAAGGGGAGAAGCCATGTCCTCTCCTGCCACGGCTCCCTCACAGGGAGCTTCATGCCATTGGCACATGAGAACATGTTCCTCTGCTGTAACAACAGCAACAAAAATCCAGCCAACAGCTCTGCTTCAACTTGCAAGCAGAGTCATTATGTGCATGCGTGAATGCCTTGATAGAAACATGTATGTGTCGCACCTGTGCATACAGATGGACTGTGTGTCCCTAGAGTGTTCCCAGTCTGTACTGGGGCTGATGCAGTCCAGCCAGGAACCTGGACACAATTATTGATCCCCCACATCCTCTTGGGACCTGGCTTAAATCTTGAGGATAAAAGTTAGGAAGTGCTACGAACAGAGAAATCTCACAGCATCCTGCTGGCTGGAGGGAATCCAGGTCTCTTGCCTTCAGTTAAACCTCTGCTGTTCCTGCATGGTGAACAACCAGTCAAAGCAGTACATGTTTGGGAATAGGAGTGAAAAATGGTGTAAAAAATATAAGCTTCAGTGGAGATGGGTGATGCTGCTTTACTTGATGCAACTCATCTGTAGCTCTTCTGGAGACAGGATGGTGGTTGCTAGCCTGTAAGAAGTCCCAGCAATGAGAATGGAGATAAAACTGCATTGCACTCCTGGCTTTCCTCTACCTGGAGGGATGTCAAGATGCTTGTGTCTGTAGTTTTCTCTTCTCTGCCACTGTCAACAACTCAGGGGCTCTCATCCTCCTGAGAGCTTCTGTATCTGACTGACAGTGTCTGTCTGACAGTCTTTCCTGCTTTCTGCTCACCTCTCTAGTGATCACAGGCATCTGCCAACAGCTTTGGCTCATGGAAAGCTGGATAAGCATGCACTAGGCAAGCCTGGGGAGATCCCAAGATGAAAGGAGTTGCAAGAGCACAAGGTGCTGTTAAGCCATGGCAACAAAGGGGTTTCTAAATTGGCAGAGCTGAACAACAGAGATGCTGCCAGGTTTGTGTTGTAGATTGGCTTCTTGACATGGTCCAGGGAAAGGCCTAGACTTTGAAAGCAATGCACTGAGGGTGCTTAAAAGAGGATTCTGCCTATGCAAACAGCATTTACCTTTGAAGTCAGGAAATCTCAAGTGTAAATGCCTATTTGTTCATGGCTTTTCCATGTGCACTGTTGCCAGCTTTCGTACATATAGCAGGCACAGATGTTTAACCAGTCTTAGGATACCATCTGCCAGTTGCCTTTTACTAACTCTTCTGTGTTGTTCCTCAAGACCTCTCTTCTTGTATAGCTGTGGACGGGAATCAACCATCTGGGAGCGTCCTCCACTAGTGAATTTTGGCTTACCTTCTGACCGGCTGTTGAAGCTGGCTGAACCTAAAAAATGCCATCCTGCTTACCTGCAGCAAAGGTGAGAGGCCAGAAAGCCTGTAGAGTGCTATGAGGAGGCCCTTGGGTCTTGTAGCATCAGTGTAGCTTCAAAGTAATAAATATGGGAACAGAGGATGGGTATAACAGAAGGCAAAATGCAGAGCCAGGGGATCAGGACCTCTGGACTCTCTCATGGGATGAGTTCTACACTGGAAGTGACCATAAGACATAGCTACCTTCTGCTGCAGCACATGAGGCCTAAACAGCCCAGCTGCAGTCTGATTTAACCAGTGTGGGGGAATATCTGTGAGTGGTGGTGCCATGACTCTCTGCTTCCAGACCTCGCCAGTCCTCTGAGTGGCCTGTCTCACCAGCTGCAATGAACTATAAGGCCACCCCGTGGATCCAGAAGCTTGCCCAGCCAAAGGTGCTGCACCCAGAGTTCCAGCCGGCCAGAGAGGTGAGGAGGTGCTTGAATGAGACTTGGATGCAGCAAACTGTCCTGTGTCCTGCCCCTGGATATGCCCATGTGTGCTGTGGGAGCGACAGCTATCTTTTTCTGCTCGGGACTGAGCTACTGCGAGAAACTGCCTTTTTGGAGTGAGGTGCTGTCTTTGAAAATCTCCTTGCTGAGAGACAGAAAACAGCCAGGCTGGAGCAGTCTAGAATAGCAGGAGAGCCAAGGGAGGCCTTGGGGCTGCATCCCCTGATAAAGCAGCCTGGGAAAGTGGAGAAGCCTGGTGGGAATGGCCTGTTTAGCTCCTAGGGAGTACAGTCCCGTTTATAGTTGGGCAGCTGTGCTCCTATCTGTGTATATAGCGGGGGTGAGCCTGTGAATGCTATGTATGCTTTGAGTTTTGCCAGAAGCCTAATTTAGAGATGTTTTTCAAAACTTGCTCCTTTTACGTGGGTCATTGCTTTGGCAGGGGTGAAAGGGCTTGGGGCAATCTCAGATTACACTCATTTCCATGGCAAAGGCTAAATTTTCTGGCTTCTGTCACTGGGCTGGGAAATAGGGGAGGCTGTGCTGGAGTGGGCCTTGGCATCGGTAACCCTGTGAAAAACAGAGGAAGAAGTCTCGTGTGCTGGAGCAGTAATCACATTTGTTGTAGCAATGCAGTTAACTGCACCAGCACTTTTACCCTGAAATCTGAGCATCTCTCCTTAGCAAGGAGATTATTTGATGCAGCCCGGAAGATAAATATGAAAAACATTTCTCTACTCTGGAAGAAATTTCTCTGCACTTTTACCTGGCTACACAGGCTCTCATTACAGGCATGCTTCTCCTGGCTGTGAGTGGGTGACAGTGGGGGAAAAAAGCAATACTGGTGAAGACATACAAATCCCAATAGCATCAAGATTACCTTGTAGTTTGGATGAAAGAAAAATAATGAGTGCTGGGAAAGTAAGAGTGCTCCTTCTTGTAACCATGTCTGTAGAGGAAGGGTGCTGGGTGCTTGTCCCTTTGGAGAGGGAGTGCATCCCCGTGGGCTGCCGTGGAGAAGCTGTGTGTCTGCACGTCCCTCCACCATTCTGAACCCCTGCAGGTGCCAACACAGGTTACAAACGTCCTGGCCAGAACGTCCTCACGGTTACAGTGTCTCGCAGGGCCCCGGGTCATGAAGGCGACCAGCTACTACGAGAACATCTATCCTGAAGCTGTCATCCGTCCGGTGAGGCAGCATCACCCGGGACTGTGCATGGCAGGGACGCTGGGCAGAGGGGAGGGCACTGGGTGCCCAGTCGCTGGTGGCTCTCTTCATGGCAGCCCTGGTTGTGCCGCTGTCCGTGAGGCTGATGTAGCTGCTTCCTGGGCTGGAGAGCAGGATTCATCCTCCACCCAGAGCATGAACTGGTTCCCAGCAGATGGGCAGGGCTGTGCCTAGCCTGCTGGTGTGGGGATGGGGAGAGGTGGGCAAGTGTCTAATAGGGCTCTCTAGGGCTGGAGGATGGGTTGGACAAAGGGCTAAGAGTAAGAGGAGACCGGAGGGCAGGTCGTGGGACTGGCCAAGCAGGGGTTTTCTTCTTCCACAGCTTGTTTGTTGCGAAACATAACTGTGGACAGGATCATGTCCCGTCTGTGCGTAGTCAGCAGCAGTGAACCTGGGTACACAGAACTGTAGGCTGGTCACCCTTGAATGCCAGGAGCATCTGTAAGGACCTTCCTCCCCACTCTTCCACAGGTTTCCAAGTTTGCTCAGGAGGCAACTGCAAGCCCTCGGACCCTTGAGCTGGCTATGGCAAAAAGATTGCATCCTGACTTTGTGCCCATGCGGGGTGCTGAGTGGCCAGTGACACAGGCTGCAAAGCAAGCAGTGGCCACACCAAGGCTTGTGGAACTGGCTCAGCCTTGCAAAAGGTAGGTGCTGCTTCCCTGCTGTGGGGGAATGGTCAACTATCAGCCCATTTTGTGCAGGCTGTGGCACCTTGTTGATCTGGGTTTGGCCGTTGTGATGTAGCCACTGCTCTTCCATAATGCATAGGTTTTATATGGCTGGATGTGCTAATGCTACATGAATTGTGGTTTAAAAAGCATTTTTTATGTGGAAGGAGAATAAAAAGAGAAGAAATAGGAACTTTCTAATTCCAGTAGGAATTACTTATTTATTACTTAATTATTAATTGCAGTTATAAAAAGTAACCAGCTGACACGTAGCACAGTGCAGCACATTCATGTTGACCAGCATGATGCAGCTGGCCTCAGCCTGGGCTGCAGGAAAAGTTTCACAGAGGGTGAGGGAATGCCCTGGCTGTAGTGGCTGTGACAGCTTCAGTGAGGGATGGGGCAAATCCTCACTGGTGTCATGGTGATGGCAGCGAAGGCATGACTGCTTTTGTCCTCCCTTGACAGGGAAAGGCAGGGCCCAGGTGGAGGTGTGTCAGCTGGCAGGTGACTTTAAGAGCTTCCCCTGCTCCCATCAGAACTGACCAGCTCTGTCCTTTCTCCTCCAGGCCTCCTATGAGCTTCGCTCAGTTCAACCCAGATGCCTTCACTGTGAAGGAGACTGCTAAGAGGGCAATTTGTTCTCCTCGGATCAAAGAGCTGGCTCAACCAATTAAGCGCTGAGCTCCCTCAGAAACACAGACTGTTGCTCATGCTGGCTGCTGTCATCACCCCTTGGAACATCATCACCCTCTTCAGGCTGTGCTGTGGCTGGAAAACCTAGTTGAACATGGCACAGAGGCAGCACCCAACAGGAACATGGGCATTCCTTGAGAACAAAATAGTTCCCAGGGGAAGTGAGCAGAATCTGACCTAATGTGGGAAGACTCTGTCCCTGGGATGGGTTATGTCTGGAGTTTATCTTATCACTACTTTTTTTTTTTTTTTTTTTTTTTCCTCAATAAAGAAGTAGTGAAACAACTGCTAGGAGAAGACAGCACAGGAACTGTTCTTTCACATAAAGAAGCGTGGCAAACCAAAGCCAATGATGCGCAGTAGGTTGATGCAACACAACTCCTAGCTTGGGTTTCAAAATTTTTGCTAAAGTTTAGAGATCTTAGTGACACTCAAAGTTTTGTGCTTGTGACAGAAGTAGAAACACAAAAGACTGCAAAATTCCAGATCCAGGGCTGGATTTGGTAAGGTACAAAGCTTTGGTACTGATCTTGGAAATGATAGGGTGGCATGTGAGTTGAGTTGACTTGGATTTGGGGCCCATTTTCTCAAGTGCCAGGAGAACGGGCAGTTCCAGACCTTTGTTTTGTATGCATCTGTCATACAAGTTTTACAGATGGGTTAAATCTGTGCGGTTCAGTTATTCACTTGTGTGACCATGGACAAAATAATGGAGCTCTGCATTGAGATTTTTGGAGGCAAACTCAAAAAAGCAGAGTTCCCCTCAGTGTAAGGGAGAAGGCACGTGGCAAAAACTAAGAAGAAAACAGATCTAGGTGCCAGACTCTGCACAACAAACTCTGAGCTCCAGCTGGGTCTGAGGGCAAGTCAGTTTGGCAGCGGCATTGCAGGGGAACAACACAGCCTGTGTGGGATGTGGCACAGAAAGATTGCTTTTATCTGTTTCCTGTGGGTCTGGTGGACTTTGCGCTGGCAATCTAACCACTGGTGATGGGCTGGAGATACTGAGGCAAGAGAGATGGTCTCTAGCAAGGGACAAAAGCCATAAATGAAAGCGTGTGGTAGTTTCAGTGCCAGTGTATCTTAATTTTCCCTGTGTTAAGCTGATTGTCCTTCCAAAGGAGTAGGTGCAGGTGACCACAAACCAGAAGAGGATTAATCAGAGGATCCACTAATTGATTCAATAATCCACTAAGCAGAGGATTTATGAACCCTTTTGAACGAGGTAAGGTCACTTGGCAACAGTGCTGGTTATTTTTTAGCCCGTGTGTTGTCCTTTACCAGGATGGATGAGAGTCTGGGCTTTGTGCAAGCGCCCCAGCACAACTGCATCCCTCAGGCTTGAAAATGGCCAGAAGGAGGCTGGGATCTGCCTCCCACCTCTGTGGGCAACACGAGCATCACCAGCCTCTGCCACCTCAGGGCTTGGGCTGTGTGGGCTGCCAGGGACGGACCAGTGGGTGCCCTAGAAGAGGAGGTTGTTCGTGTCTGTGGGTGGTCCCTGTGGCAAGAGGGAAAACCCAAGGTGCCCAGTGAAGCTGCCTTTGAGAAATATTGCCCTCCCAGAGGAGTCTGCCTCCTGCCACTGGGGCAGGGAGCACAAGCAAGGGACATAACACAGCTCCTCTCATCAAAAACTTTGTTTTTTATTAACACATTGGGAGAAAAAAAAAAAAAGACCAGTAAAGACCAGTTCTTTCCCTCAGGTGGCCTTTAACAGAAATGTGAGAAATGCATTCAAGGGGGACTTGGCTTGGTCTGCTTATGGTGTAGGCAGTTGTTTTGCCAACGTTCAGAGCTGACTGAAGCATCTTGAGCTAACCAGGATCACCAGGTGCCTTCTCTCTGGCTGACTTGTATATTAAAGCTAGCACACATATTTTGCCTCTGGGGATCATTAGGAAAAGAAATATTTTTTTCTCCAGTCTACATTTGAACCTTTCATGGCAGCTTTTACGCAAGCCTGGGACAAGGGCATGAGATTGCCCTGCGCTGTGCAGCCCCTGTATATGGATGGGAATCACTAGGCAGGTTATGCGGCCCTCAGAATCTGTATACACACACATATATATATAATATTTTTTCCTGCTTATGTACACTTTAAATAAAACTTATGTTAAATAGCAGGGTATTACTTTGTATCTCAAAACCTATCGCAACAGAAGAACCCCAAAGAAACCCACTCTGAAGAGTTTCACCATCGTTTCCAGCAGGCATGGGGATCGGAGCAGCATCCACTAGTCCCTGACAGACCCGCTTTCTGAGGGCAGCCCTTCAGACTTCCTCCACTCTGCCAGGCGCTGCTTGAACCATTTCTGGAGAATAAAACAAACCAAAGCAAAACAAAACAGAGATTAAGTGCACTTCACTGAGTGAATCCTCCAAATAACCTTGCTAAAGGTGCAGATATGGTCAGCACGTGGGACAAGGTGAGAGAAATTCATGGCAGTGCAGGCAGCAGGACAGCTGCTTCTGACCAAGTGGCCTTGTTACCTATGTCTGCACCTCCCTCAAATTCATTTATTTTGCTTACTTCAGACCTTGAGAACATGGTTGTATCCTCATTGTATTGCTGTGAGTCCAGGTTTTTCTTGCAGAGTCAAAGGTTGGTTAAGGAGCTGCTGGATGGTGCCTTTTTAAATGGCTGGAGCAGTGAAACAATCACTGCAGGGCCAAAAATTACAGGAATCAAAAGTTGACCTGCTTCAGAAAGGATGAGAGGGACAACACAGTGACTCTCAACAAATTCAAGGACAAATAGATATTAAAAAATGGTTTAAAAATTATCTTAGTCTTCAAGCAATATGCACGGCTATGTTATTCTGTAGTGACTTAGCACCTCTAAGCCAGCTCCCAAAACTGCTGATGCCACTTCCACACAATTGCAGTTTCAAGTGTTAGGTAAAATGCAGCTGGACAAAGCCACACCACCTCCGTCAGAAGCGAGATATAAATCCTGTGTGCTGGAAGCACAGCTCAGCCTTTTATTTGGGAACGTGCCTGTGATTTGCTTTGTTGCTGCTCATTTTGTTGCTATATTTGTTCATGGCTATTTTTGAAGCTATTGTGGTTCGTAATGATAGAAGCACGGTGCTCTTTGCAAGTGGCTCTCGCTCTAGCACTGTCTTGGACCATATCCAGTCAGATGATTGCCTGCCTTGCCTCCTCCCCAAAGTTTCGCTTCCTGTGCTAAACCACCATCTCCTGTTGACTCAGTACCTTTTTGCATCTCATTTTTACTAAATTTTTTATTAAAATGACTGTTATATCTAGCTCATAAAGCACTCCAGATGTCAGGAGAGGTGATTCTCTCTGTCATACGCAATGCAGGCACTTTGCAGTTCACCATCCCAGTCTCAGTCCTGTCCATAACATGACCTTCATCTCCAGATCTCTAGGAGCATCCTGTATTCCTGGAAAAAGATGGCTATCAGGGAAGGTTTTAAGACATTTCCAGAGCTGTCCTGGACATATACGGCCTGTGTTTACAACTTGCTTCAGGAAAATAAAAATGGAGCAGTGCTGTTTCTAAGGAGGAAAAGGTATTTCAGAGGTACTGCCTCCTTGCTGCCTCAAACAAGCAGTGGTACCTGCCTGTCACCAAAGCGCAGTAGAAGAGGGGTCTCCTTTTCCACTCCAGCCAAGAACTATTGGTGCAATGGATGTTGCACCAGCAGCCTTCCCTGGGACAGGCTAAATGCTGGCATTGCCTGCTCCGTTCTCATATCCCTTTGTCTGTGCCCAGGGAGAGCCAGGCTTGGCAGCTCTCTGCAAAATCCTGCTAATGTTTTGGTGGGTTGGATTTCTTTTCTATACCCATCAGTGCTGCTATGGGTCTAGTAGCTTATAAAACACCTGCATAAAAAAATGGCTGCCCTGCAACCTGAAGGAATTTGTTTTGAAGCCTGGAGTAGCCTACAGGTAGCCAAATGGAGCGTAGGGCTCAGTGGAGGTCCCAGACAGTAGCAGCCTTTCCCTGTGGAGGGACATTTGGAGGTGTCTGTATCCCCTGGAGAGGCTGACAGACTTGCTTAACATCTGTGCTTGGGGATGCTAAACCAGCTAATTGCAGTGGGGAGGAGTGTGCACAGCCTAAGTATGTCCCACAGCACATCCTGCAGGAGCTGAATCTATCCTGTGTGTTTTAAATTATTGTAGTTTTCTCAGACTGTAAAGCCAGCCGTGGATTTGGCACCGGAGGCTATCAGACATGGGTTGGAAGGAAAGGACAGCACCCACAACTGCATATTCAGGGCTCCACAGCCAGGCAGTGACCCCCAGGACATGTCCTTGTTCTAGCTGCAAGAAGCACTAGCCTGGTCTCCAAGCCTGGGCTGGGGATGGGGCTCCTGGGCAGGGGGTTGCAAAGATCCCAGCGGGGCACAGCGCTGCTGTGTGGGAAGCCATGGCTGTGCGACAAAGGGGCAGCGATTGCAGGGGAAGGGGCTTTGGGGATAAATGGGGTGCAGGGAGGATATGGGGTGCAGGGAGGTGTGGTGGGGCAGTAGAGCTCTGTGGGTGCAGTGTGGGGTTGGGGATGCACTGGGGGTTACAGGGGAGACTTGTGGGTGCAGTGTGAGGTGCTGTAACGAGTATGTGTGGTTCAGAGAGTGCAAGTAGGGAGCATATGGGGCATAGGGGGTGTAGGGGGTGCAGTAGGAAGGAAGTGGGGAGCAGAAGGGTGCAGGGGAGAGCCAGGGATGGGACAGGCAGGAGATGCAGGGGGAGTGTGTGGGGCGCAGAGGCATGCAGGGGAGCAGGGCTGGTACCAAGGCGGGGGTGAGGGGTGCACACTCACCAGGGTCTGCTCCTCTGAGAGCCCGGTCTCAGCTGCGATGAGGCACAGCGTGGTGGGGTCAGGATGCTTGTTCACCTTGCAGAAGTTGTACTCCAGGATCTCCAGCTGCTCCTCAGTGGGAGTCACTGGCTTCTCAGTGGTCATCTCCTCGTGGGGCAGGGCTATGGCGCCAGGTGCTGCAGAGAAGGGCTGGCATCATTGCTTGAGCTGGGACTGAGGCCACACTTGCTGAGCCTCAGATTTGCCATCCCCATCCCCATCAGCTCCCCCCTCCCCAGTGGCCTCTGGCTGTGGCAGGGTGCAACTCTCTTCCCCAAGGCACACCAGGGAGCTCAGCTGGGAGCCCAAGCCCCCCAGCAGCTTCTGCCTCGGTTTCCCCACTGTGATGACTGCACGCCAACAGAACTCAGCTGGGCTGCCTCACCATCCTTAGCTGGCAGGAAACAGCAGCCTGTGCTCTGCTCAGTGTTTCCCCATTGGTGTATTTATAGTCAGCGTGACTCCTGTGGGGACAATTCCTGTTTACAGCCATATTTAGGCCTGGGCGTCACTTTGGAGTGATGTCACAGCAACAGGCATGTTGGGGGGGATAATTTAAAGACATTAATTATAAAACCTTTTTTATCCTCTGGGTGAGGGGACAGTATCTGACATCTAGCCTAGTATGTTTATGTTTTTTCTTCTCTCCAGCCACCAGGCAAGTTTGTGCTGGGAATCACAAACCAGAGGATGCAGGATCCTTTGGCAGCATGGGCTTGGACCCAGCAATCACCCCATTTTTCCTCCTGATCAATGTCCTGGTGGTCCTCCTTCTAGCAGCATGGCCAGACCTCACACAAACCTGGTGATAAGCAGGTGAGTTGCTTTGTTTTGACTAGTATTTCACATTATCAGCCATAGGCATAAACAGATAGTAATGTTGTTCTTGAGTATGGCTGAATGGTTTGTTTTTTTGCTTTGTAAGTGAAGGGTCAGGACCGTACCCTGTGCATGTCCATTGCCCAAGCCCTCACTGCCTTTGGCTGTGATTGGTGCTAGATGCTCCCAGCAATGGCAGAAACAAGGAGCCCACATTCTCCTCCAGAGTGAGACTTGTTCCACTTGTGCTTTGCACAAATCTCTGGCAGACTTGGCAAAAAAGCATAAGCAAAACAAGTAAGTACACCCTGGGTAAGTCCCATATCTCTCTTCTGCAGGGCTCCAAGTTTGCTCCCTTGTGGGAGAAGGTCAAGCCTGCCAGTTGGCCCAACTAAAACACAAGGCGTTGCCCCCACAAAGCATGCAGAAGTCCCTTGACACTGAATCATCTTGGTGTTTCCGAAACCAAGCTGTGGGGTGGTGGCAGGGGAGGAGCTGGATGCAAAAATGTGGCCTTTCTTGATCAGCTCTCCTGCTGTCCAAGTTGCCTGTCCCATCTCTGTCAGACAGGCCATTTGGTTTTGCTGGCTCTCCAGCGCTGCCAGGAGTCCTTGGCCAGCCATGGGACTCCTGAGGGCCACTGCTCCCCTCCTCAGCTGCAGACCTGCAGTGCCTGCACCTCGCAGTCCAGCTTCTCTTTCCCTTTGGCTCTGGGCTGTAACCCAGACTGCACCCCCACTGTGTAGCTTTAAACCCAGCTGCTTTCCTGGCTGATGGAGAACTCACCTTAACCCACTTGGTACTCTGGGGTGTACTGAATGCCCCAGGGTCTCACTTGCTGATGGAACTGCTGGGAGGGGGCTCCGCTCCAAAACTGCCTTGCAGCTTGCAGAGAGCCAGCTCTCCTGTTCATGAGAGGCAGGAGAGATCCTCTTCTTTGAGCTTTACCTCAAAAAGCAAAGTCCCCACTGAGCCTTGTCTGCAGGAGGTTGCTTTGACTAAGGAAAAGGATCCTTTGTCATTTGAGTAGGGGCTTATAAATAGACCAGGGCTGGTTGTGAAACAGCCCACTCTGCTTGAGTCACTTGGTAAATACTGATTGTAACACAGTGGTTGCGTAAGGCACCTCTGAGTGTCATGGAGTGTGCTGGTAGACAGCATCATCCACCACCCTGGATGGGCTGGGCACTGACCATCTTTAACTCCAGGTGCTGCAAGCTGAGCTGGCCTTGTCTGCAAAGTGTTGTGGCAACAGCTGCCTGGGCTTTCCTGGCACCAGCTCAGTTCAGAGGTGGCCAGATAGGAAGGGGCAGACAAAGTTCAGTCCATTGTGCATGTAAGCAGGTGTGGGCCAGATGAATGTTGCTCACCCGGCCACTTTGGGGCTACCTTGGGCATTTGGAAACCTTTGGAAATGGTGCAGGGGGAGAAGATGTCCTGGACTTGAGCTGCTGCTCTCCAGCACTGTGGCTGCCAAGTTTCCACGAGGTCAAAGTGAAGAGGAGGCGAGGCCAGGCTCAGGCCACAAGTCCTTCCTCTGCCCAGCACTGCATTGAGCTACCCACCCTTCTCCTAGAAAGCCCAGTCACCACAGGGCTCTCATCACCTCTGGATCATGCATCTAGCCTGGGCCACCAGCAGCAACATGTCCTGGTGGTTTCTAAATCATTATTTGCAGCCTGCTGCATTAATGTACATTAATGCGTGTGCATTGATTTGCATAGGGAACACGTGCTTCAACTTTCATGTTTCATCTTCACAGCTGTTTCTATTTCTGATAATCTCCAGGTTCCTGAGGCGTTTCCCCGTAGGACACAGTATCTTCTACCTGCTGGCAGCTCGGGGTGCCCCAGGACGCAGGATGTGATGCCTGATGGTTTTGTCTCCCCTCTACCTCTGTTCTGGAAGGAGAACAGTTCCTGCTTCTCAAGGCTGTGAGATGCCTTTCAGAAGAAGGTCACAACCCTGGGGGTCCTAGAGGGCTCTGCAGGTCTCCACATATCACTCCGCTGGGCCCTGGAGGTTTTCAGGAGACACATGGCCCTGTGCAGTGTTGGCATGTCTTGGGTGCTAAAAATCAGGGGTATATGACAGGTCTTGAGGTCACTAGGAGTCCCTAAAATGTCCCAGCTGGCCACATCTGGACTACAACTTACCCACTTGCTGCTTAAATGGAGCCCCATTTAAACCCAGCCTTGGAGTCCGGCTTTCAGGCTTCACAGGACCTCTCCCCTGTACTGCAGAGGTGATTTTCTTGCTTACATTTATTTAAGCCTGGCAGAAATATGTAGAACTACAACTGTTTTGCTCAGCTGCTGAAAAGCACCACTGCTATCTGCTTTTTTCTGCCTAAATTTTTGCAGGCATTCGAGAAAAAAAAAAAAAAGGCTGGGGGGCTGTGGTTGCCATTCAGCTCTGTGACCCATACCTGTGCCCACCGCTGTGTCCTCTGGGCAGCACAGGGATGAGGGTGTGGTAGCAGGGGGTTACTCACCCAGGCAGAAATGACAATGCCAGATGCACTGTCACAGTGAAACCACAGCACCAGTGACACCTGCTCTGTCCTACATGTCAAGCTAAAGAGGCCTGGGAAATTCACACTTGACTATGACTAACTGTCTTGGTTTTAGGTGGAGCAATGTGAGAGTAGCCACCGGCTGAAGCTTGCGAGGGGTTGTGAGCAGCTCTAGTGTGGCTGATGGGACATTTAAATGCACCTCCAGGGACATTTTGGAGTGCACAGACAAAAGCCAGTGGTTGATGGTAAAGTCTTATTAGATATTGGAAAAAAAAAAAACAGTCTTCATGGTGGGCTGGAATCCAACACTGGGAAAGAAACCAGAGATGTGCGGCCACCTCCGTCCTTGCTGATCTCTGAAAATCAGCTGGACAAGGCTCTGAGTGACCTGACCTAGATGTGAGGTAGGAGCTGTGGGGTGGAGAGAGACCGCCGTCCGCAATTGTATTGCCTATGTCCCATGGTTGCACCCAGCTCCCCAGAGACAGGGGTCTCTAACAGGACTCCCAGCTCCAGCCTGAGACGGGAGAGGACATCCCTCTGCCACCCAGCGTGCCTGCCCAGCACTGCTAGTGCAGTCAGCAGTTCCCATCCAGGCAGAAAGCAGCCACTTTTCCAGAAAAGACACGATCTCTGTTTGCTCAGCTTTGTTTTTCTGAATGGCAGACACAATAGCTGGCTGGCTGTGCAGCTTCCAAACAATTTACTGCACTCGAAGCCCCTGGCAAACTCTTTGAGCAGCGGCTCCTGCCCAGCCGATGGGGTCCCATCTCCACTGCGGGGATTCCTGACCCCTTCCCCAGTGCTCTGCCCACTGTCAGGGGTGGGATGCAATTGGAAGCATCCGCATCTGGTTTTAGCTTGCATCTATTTCCTGCCACTGCAGGGATCAAAATAGCAGTTCTCAATGCAAACGAGCCCTCCTGCCCTCCCTTGCTCTGCTGCAGAGCCGTGTCCTGTCCTGAGCTTTGTTTGGCTTCCTGCTGTGGGGTGGCTGTGGATAACATCAGTCAGCGGGGCACACAGGATAAGGTGGGATGGAGGCTTTAAAAATAAAATGGACCCTATCATAAATAAGGAAAAAACACCTGTCATACATCCTGTAAACTACCCGTTAAGCCTTTTAGAAGATAATATCAAAATGGGAACAAAGCAAACAAGAGCACAGCAGCTGCTGAAGCAGAGGCAGGTCCACGTGGTACCCCAAGCCTGGGGTCTCTGTCAGCCTGTGTGCCCCTCTCTCTGCCCCAGCCACGAAGCTTTCCCACCACAGCCCTGCTGGGTGCTGCTCCAGCCTCCCCCAGCATCAGCAAATGCAGGTCGGCTCCTCCCTCCATCCCCCCACCCATCCCCAACTGCAAATCCACCCCAGCACCCCCAGCTCAAAGCCTGTGCTTACCTGGAGCCGGCAGGGACCAGAGGTGTGTAAAACAAGAACCCTGCAGGTCCTTGGGTGACTGCTTAAGTATCTGCGTGTGTGTGTGACAGGCGGGGACCTGAAAAACCTGCCGCAAATCACAGGAGCTCCTGGGATCCACAGCCACTCTCTGGGCTGGTAATTCAGGTTTGGCATCCACTCTCCTTGGCAGAGCTCAACTCATGGTTGTACGGGCTGTGGGGTTCTCTGGACGGGTGGCACCGGGAGCCGTCAGGGCTCATCCCACCCCGCTCTGGGCTGGGGGATGCTGTCCTATGGGCCCTGGGGGAGGGCTGCCGGGACTGTTCCCTGCCGGGGTGCAGGAAGGGTGCAGGAAGGGTGTGGCAGAAACCACGCTCAGCTGTTCATCTTACTCCTGCCAAGCCTGCCTGCTCCTCTGGGGTTCCCACCACAGCCCCCTTGGCCAGGCTGCATCCAGCTCCCCTGCTGCAGGGAGACCCGCTCCTGGCTTCCCTGATGGAGGCAGTCACTGCTGTGCAGGGCTGGCTTCTCATCTCACTTTAGTCTGCTGCAAATGATTTGTCCACGTTTAAGGTTCCTGACTCTGCTGTTGCTTTAATCAGCCCTGTGATACTGCCAGGCTGGGTTTAGGAGCAGGGCTGGGTCCTGGATCTAGCCTGCTGCTGCAACCCAAGTGCACAGGGCACAGAGTAGGAGCCTGGCTGGGGATGGGGAGGAGGACAGGGCATCCTCTTCTGCCAAAGACCTGTACTCTCCTCGATTAAAGTGCCTGGGAATCTGCAGTCCCCAGTGGGGTGGGCTGGAAGCATTAGACAGCAGCTGAAAAAGAGGCATCTTGTGGGGTGGGGTGCAGTGGGGAGGAGCTGATTTTCTCTCAGCTCACAGACAGCTGGAAGGGGATGCTGGAAAATCAGAGGGGCTGGAGAAAGCGTTCATGAGAAACTGAATACAGGTTGAAATGGCTGAGATTATCTGCCAGAGCAAAAGGAAAACTGACACTGGATGCAAAAAGTTGTGGAGCTAGCTGGAGCCAGGGGCAGGGAGCTCTCGCCCTGGGGAGAAGTGGCTGGACAAACCCAGGCGAGAAACCTGCCATATGTTTAGTAATGAGCCAAAACTGTCCTGAAGATTGAGTGGTTTTGTAATGTGGGGGGAGACAGAGGCCAAGGCAAGGGGATTGTGAAGAGATCTGCGCCAAAGGGCAGGGAGACCTGTGCCAATTTTCCTAGCAGGATGACGTGGATCAAGCAAGAGTGCTTCTGCTACACGAATAGCCTCACTGCCTGATAAACCAAGTCGAGCTGTTTGGTGGCTGCTATAGGAGGTTTTTGGGAGAAGACTTGATCCTGCATGCCTTGGGCAGGCAGCCGGCCAAGGGGATATGCCCTGTTTATCTCTGGTGCTAAGTGACAGGAGCATGGGTAGCGATGGGTGGGGGCAAGTGGGTTGGAAGATGTGTCCAATGGGATTGCTCCAGTAGCTGTGGGCTGAGCAGATCAGGGTGCATTCAAGGGGGCTGGAGCAGACCCCTGCAGCAAGGCACAGCCCTGGATTTTGAACCCAGAGGCCCCAAATTGCATACTGCCACAAGTCTGGGTGAGCTCTGGTGGATATTGCTGCTCAGCTGCCCCATGCCTATGCTCTGCCCTGGTACCTGCTCTTGTCCACTCTTGGAGACAGTACCAGTGGGAAGATAGTGTGGCCCAGAAAGATTTTCTTGTGTTTGAATGCTGTCTTTTATTTTCTTCCATGCAGGTGTCCCAAGCATTACAAAATGTGAGTAACCTTGCCCACAGGAACAGGATCGGCTCCTTTCTTCCCTAGTTTATTACTGTCAACAGAGAGAAAGTCTTTAATGTGGAAAAACCCCTTTTTCCTTAGCCTGTGAACCCAGCCCAGGCTTGCACTGGTAGTGCTGGCAGCAACGTATTTCAGGCTGAGACCTGCCACTGAAATGGCTACAGAGTTGCTACGAGTCCTGCAGTGACAGTGTGAAAGTCACGTCACGAATCTGTCTGCGTCTGGCTGGCAAATGCTGATGCTTTTCTGATCCTGAAATCCTTCAGGCCCCATTTCTTTTTTCTGGGAGAGGGTCAGACTACTGGAGTTTTGTCCCCTCGTCAGGACAGTTAGATTAAATAGAACAAAATGCAGGGTACATCCAGGTCCATCACAGAGTTTTCCTCCCTACAAGGGAAGAAATACAGCTGTTTGTGATGTGCATTTGACACTTTTGCATGATGCTGTGGCATTGCGGTGAGGAGTTGGCAGCTGCAGCCTGCGTTCAGCATTCCACTCCTCTGGATCCCTGTCTCAGAGGCTTGAATAGTCCAGTGCCTGGACTATGGCAACATGTTGGCTGCAGTCACTTTGTGGGGACATTGGACACATAGCTCATGGCCATCTTGGCCCAAATGTTGTCCCTTTAATTCTGTGTGGAGATAGGATGGAAAAAAAAGATTGAGAGGGGGGAAGCAACTTGCCAAGCCATCACGAGAGAATGGGATATAATTCAGCTTTTCTGACTCGTTCATGCTGCCTCCTTTGCATGTGTGTGTCTCTCATGAATTTTGCCATGATTTTCTTCCTGAAAATAAGGCTTAGTACCAGCACCTCTTATCTGGGTGTTAAGCAGAGACTTTTTTCTTTTTCTAAGTATCTGAGTTAAAAAGGGTGTGTGTTCCAGAGACTCCCTCAGAACACAACTGTCAGAGAGAGAGAGCAAAACCTTCCCTTCTTCCCCTGAACACAACAATGCAAAGAAAAACCACAAAAAAATCTTCTGTTTTATTTTCCATTTTTTTTTCCTGATGTGCTGGGGTTTTCTGGCTACTAACCCAGAAAATGTGGCTGGAAACTAGGCTTTACAGAATTTTTTGGCTTCCCTTCAGTTGTAGAAGAGTTTCCTAACCAGCCAGCACTGACTCACAGGATAACTCTTGCATCTAATCAGATGAGATGTCTACCTGCAAAACCCACTTGTCCCAGAATAGCATAAGGGATCAGCCACACTGCAGGGTGCAGCCAACAATTGCTTCTGTCAAATACCCCAGAACAGAAGAACCTGACTGAATGATTGGATCTTTTGGTCAGTTTTTCCCTGGGAGAGCAGGAGCACTAGCTGCAGCCCAGGAGCCAGCCACACACAGTGCTTGCTCAGATCATGCTCCAGACAGGAGGAAGAGAAGGAGGAGGGCAGAGGCAGCTCTTTGTCGCCCTGTCGCTCTTTGAGCCCTCCTGGGCTCAGCAGCTGCCTCAGCTGTGCTCTCCTTCATGCATTTTCCTTTTGTTTTAGTGGGCAAGGTTCAGCCTGTCTCTCCTCGGCATCAGAACTGGTCCAGGCCAGACAGATACGAATCAGAGGTGACTTCCAATAGGATCCCTGCCTTTTTTTGACTGTGGGATACAGATGCGTGGATGGAAACTATGGTGTTTTATGGCTTCTCCACTTGTTCCAAAACTTCTCAGAGAACGGTGTCATCTCATTGGTATTTCCATGTGCAATCTGTGCCTGGGGTACAGTCTTCCTCCCTCTTCTCCCTCTTACTAACCAGATTGTTTCAAAGTGACTAAAGGAGGCGCTGATACATGCAGTTCCTTGCCAGGAGGCTTTTCAGCAGCACTACCGTTGCTTGTAGGCAGAACGTGCCCTAGCATGAAGAGAGAGCCAGCAGGGCATTACTTGTGTGAGCCCGGGAAAATGTGGGTTCTGGCACTGGGGAGAGGCAGGGAAGAGGCCAGAGGAGGCACGCAGATCTGCTCTCCACTCCTGGAATGCCAGAGGGGTGTGAAGAGGAGCAAGTACCCTTCCAGAGATTCGAGTGGCCATGCTTTTTCTACAGGACAGACTTTTTAGCAGGACCTGTTGCAATAGGACAAGGGGCAATGATTTTAAACTAGATGATGGGAGAATCAGGCCAGGCAGGAGGAAGAAACTTTTTACAATGAAGGTGGTAAAATACGGGCACAGGTGGCCAGAGAGGTGGTAGATGCCCCATCCCTGGAATCATTCAAGGCCGGGCAGGATGGGGCTCTGAGCAACCTGATCTAGTTGAAGATGTCCCTGCTCATTGCAGGGAATTGGACTAGATGACCTTTGAAGGTCCCTTCCAACCCAAACTGTTCTATGATTCAGAGAGGTGAGAGGCTGGAAAACACCTGCTGAATTCCCTCCTGGTCTGAACCTCTAGGCTGAAGCTGCCTAGTTTTGGAAGTCCTGACGCAAATATTTCTATACAGGTCAATGAAAGGACGTTATCCCTCCGTGGAGGAGGAATGAGCTCTGCCAGACCACTAGCATGCAACCAACGTGCCATTTGCAGCCAGGCTGTCCCAAAGGCCTGCCCTGAGGAGAACGAGAGACCATAGCTGGTGAGCATGGCCACAGACCAGCCTGTAGCTGTGCCTTCGAGCCCAGCCGCTTTCTTCAGCCATCACTGTGAGGGACAAGGACCACATTTTCCCCTGTGCTGTCCCAGGCCGGGCAGCCCATGGGTGCTGCTCACTCCAAGGGGCAGGGAGGGTACTCTAGCTGCGGGAGGTACCTGGCATGCAGCAGTCCCTCAGGTTTCTGTCAGACCGGTTTGGGCAGGTGGCACAGGGCTGCCCTAATGGGTGCCCACTGAGACATGACCCCAACACCACTAGCTGCTGGGACATCACTGCAGGGCCCAGGGCACCTGTGAGGCTCCCATGGCACTGGCAGATGAGCAAGATGACTTGCAGAGTGACAGTGAACAGGGAAGGGCTTGTAATGGAGATGGGCCCTCTGCTCCATCTGCCAGGTGTCAGAGAGTGGCTTCAGGGGCCCTGTGCAATTAACTTAAAATGCTTTCCCCTTCAGAAACCTGGATTTTGCTGTTCTTGAGAAGTCAACACTGACAAAGGCATCACAGCTACCTGGGTGCTAGCTGCCAACAGCCTTCTCTGCATGGCTGGCCCTGGGGAGAGCTGGGTGAGCACAACAGAGGTGCTTGTGGCTGGCTCCCTCATTGCTCTGGCAGCCTCACTGCTGCAGGGAGCAAATCATCTGCAGTGGGACATCCCCTGCTCCTAGGAGCTCCCCCTGCTCCAGCTTTGGAGGCTGGGGCACTGCAGTGTCAGACATGTGTCCAACATGTCTGGCAGAGAGACTCCTGGCTGGAGGATGATGCTCCTTACCACCTCTCTCAGGATGCAGTGACTGGGCTGGTGGATGGAGGTGCTTTCCAGGGAGGAGGAGTGTGCTGTGCTGCACAGGCAAGCAGCTGGAGAGTGCTCAACCCATGGGAGAGCCCAGCAGGCTCAAACAAGCACAAACTCCTGTATGGAATATCTTACAGACAGTCATCTTGAGTTACTGGAACAACCTTGACCAAAATAGAATGAGAAACCAGACTGTTTTTGTACAAGAAAAGATATTTAGAATGTGTTAGCCAAACTGCTAGAGCACGTGAAAGATTAAGTAGACCAATCGTAAGATAACTTTGAGCATGTGGACAGCTGGCATAAGTCAATTAAAACAGAAAGTTGAACATGTGTACAACAGCTACTCACTATAAATGTAAGTGCCTTGCCAAAATAAAATGTCTCTTGGTTCAGCTGCACTGAGAGTCCGTGCCATTAACCCCTCAAATGGTGACCCCAACGTGATAGGGTCGAAAAAGCGCTGAAGCGAGCGTCTGGAGAGACTCCAGCTGAATGACCATCTCAGCAGCTGGACTGATCGAGAAACAAAGAAACAGAAAAGAAAAAGAAATGGAGAGGAGAGGAAGGAAAGAGGGGAAGGGAAGGGAAGGGAAGGGAAGGGAAGGGAAGGGAAGGGAAGGGAAGGGAAGGGAAGGGAAGGGAAGGGAAGGGAAGGGAAGGGAAGGGAAGGGAAGGGAAGGGAAGGGAAGGGAAGGGAAGGGAAGGGAAGGGAGAAACGCACCTGAGTAATCACTGTATCATGAATACAGGTGAGCGGCTGGATAGTTAAATATGGGATCTAATTTTTTGTAGAAGAAGCAGCTATAGTGAAACTATTTTTGTAAATTTTACAAAAGCGGGGAATAAAATATGAAGAGTGTATTGTTAAACTAATGTTAAAATGGCTTAAAATAAATGGTACTCCAACAACACTAGCAGCAGTCTTTGATTCAGACACTTGGGAACAGGCAGGGACTATAATTTGAGAAGCTGCTTCCAAAGGTGATCTTGCAGCAAAAGAAATAATGACAATGCGGTCTTAAAGCTATAAAAGCAGAAAAGAAAGTAGTGGGAGCAGCTAGACAATCTTTGAGCTCCCCATTAGATGTCAGCAAAGACCGAGAAAAGAGTGCGGAGATAAGTATCAATATAATTGAGAAAGATTCTGAGCGTGACCTAACAGACCATAATGTGACTATACGTCGCATGGCAACTTCTAAACCTTTATTGCCACCTTTTGATACCAACCCTGCAGCAAAAGAGGAGCCCACCGTCCCTAGTGCTCTGCCATTCCATTCAGAGCATGATTTTGATCCGTGAAGCTGATGGCGGTTGTTACAAGAAGAGGTGATTGCCTTGGGCGACATTGATGCCACATTAGCTTTTCCTGTGATAGTGCACGATCAGGGGCCAAACACATGGACTTCATTTCAATGGTTCTTGATAAAAGAGCTACGCAGAACATTTACATTCTGGGGTTTGTCTGCACCATTCTCACAGTACCCAGTTTGAACACTGGATGGGACAGTCTTTGATTGATATACTGAGCATTGTTCCTGGGATAAAGAAATATGGAACCAATCCATTCACAGGAGAAAAGCTAGATGCCAAATCACTTATAAAGCTGAATTTTGCTAAAAACAGTGAAGGTAAATACCTCTGTCCAGTGCTGTTTACTGTATTCACCAATAACTCCCATATTGTGGCCATCAAGACAGCTGGAAATGTGTTTGCCTATGAGGCAGTTGAGCAGCTGAACATAAAACCAAAGAGCTACAAGGATCTTTTAACAGATGAGCCCTTTACTTGACAAGACATCATGACACTGCAGGATCCAACAAATCTGGATAAGTTCAATGTCTCAAACTTCTTTCATGGTAGGAACAATATAAAAGTAATTGATCCAGATGAAGAAAAAGCAAAATTAGACCTATGCAAGGTAACAGCTATGGATAATTTAGGACGAAACGATGGGGATTCGTTGAAAGTGGGGGGTATCCCTCAACTCTTGGAAGAGACACTAATCAGCACACCACAATTACAGGCACAATTAGTTCCTGAAATCCTGAGGCAGTCAGCAGATGTTGCATATCAAGCTATGATAGAGGTGCCGGAAACTGACAAAGCAGCCAAATAATTTATGACTATTAAACAGGGTCCCAATGAGAATTACATGCAATTTATTGACAGTCTTCAAGAGGCCATCAATAGGCAGGTTGAAATCTTAGAAGCTAAGGAAGCACTAATGTTGAAATTAGCAGTAGAGAATGCTAGTGTTTACTATCAACGTGTTATCTGTGAGTTTTACAGTACATATTACATGCTTCTGTGTACTGCCTCTCCGAAAATCAAGCAGCTTGTCAGGAATGTGAGTTAATTGTTTTATTGGTTGTTGTTACAGTTGTTTCTTTGTGGTATTGATTGTGTAAGTGCACTGTAAACCTTCTTCCCGCTTTTCCCACTCGTGCTGCAAGCAGCCCTGTGCTTCCCCCCCTCCCTCCCTCTTCTTATGGCTTTTACTTATGAGATGGGGTCAGAAATGACTGTTTTCAGTCATGTTTCTTAAGAAATCAGTGTTGGGAGGTGTTTTAAAACATAGGAAAACACCTGGAAACATAAGGAAAGAGGATCTTGTGAAATATTGAAATCAGTGGTGGCTGCTGTATAAGTTAGATGATTGGGAAACTGGGCAGAGAATAGAACCTTTAAGTACCTTTAAGTATAACACTTTGTTGTAATTAATGTTGTTTTTAAAGCAAGAAGAGGGAAAAAAAAAGAAAAAAGAGTAACTGATAACACAGCAGTCATAGATGTTTTCCTTATTAACCCATTTTCTTTGTAGGTATCTGTTTAAGCATATTACAGTTTTAATAAGTCTTTGCCTGTTATATGGTACAATAAGTTCACATACTGTTAAATCATGAGACTCTATGGACTCAAAATGTGCTTTTTGTGATAATACAGAAGACCATGAGTAATTTAGCTCTTTGCTGCATGAATGTGGTGGTGAGATTTTGTGTGTAATAGCTGTTGCTTTTCCTTCTAGCATGCTAGCTTTATTCCAGCATTCAGACTTGTGCAACTCTGTGATAGGCTGTGTCTCATCTTAGCATACTAAACCTTGCTCTTTTGTATGCACACCAGGTAAAGAATCTTGGTTTTGGAATAACAGTAGTAGCACACCAGATGAGACACTAATAAAAGCCTTGCCCAGTCCAGCTTGCTGTGGCAGTGGGGGGGCAGGTGCCGACTGGGCTCCAGCGCACACTGACCTGTTTTGTCAGGGAGACCCAGCGGTGCCTCCACCTGGCTGAGCAGTAAGCAGTTCAAAGGTGCAATGCAAAAATCGAGATATTGTCTTGAATTAGTGTAATTGCGATCCATTGGAATATTTGAACTCGGTATTTGGTTTGCATATCTGAGCTCAGTATTTTAGTTTGCATATATATATATTTGGTACCAAAAGAATTTTGTTTGGGGAGATAATTACAAAATGGGAACTGGTTCTGCTACTAAAATACCAACCTTGCTCCCCCTTAGGATGCATCCTTACACATTAGAGTGATTTTATGGTCTGAGCTATAGTGCTCTATTGCAATTAACGTTCTGCAGAACTTTGGAAAAAAGGGGATGAAGTATGGTACTGTAAGTTAATTTGGTCTTCTGGTTATCCAATCATTTTAAGACCAGAAAATAATTTAAGTTGTTAAACTCTGATTCACATTGAACTTATCTGATAGTTGGAGATATGGGAAAGGAAACTAAATGTTATGATGGATGTGAACTTGGAAGAGGTTGTATTTAAAGGTCATTAGAATATGAACTGATTTGGATCTAGGAAAATGAAAATAATGTATTGATGGTTAATATGCTGGTTTTTGACACCTCTAAGAAATTGCAAAAGGTACATGGAGCTAAGGAATGTAACTATTGCTGAGCTAATTGGAATTGCATATGGGGTGTATTATGGTTGGAATGAAATGGAAAAACAAAAAAGCAAAATATCCCAGGCCTGAACATAAATTTCAGGCCTGTGTCAAGCTGCAAGATAAACTCAGCTCATTGTAACCCAGCAGTCTGCCAGGGCCTGGCAGCTCCCACTTAGCACCAGCAATTACGCCACCTGTGTGGCCTTGGCTGTGTCTAAACTGCAGCAAGAAGAGAAAGGACAAAAAAAATAGAAAAACCTGTCTGTCCGCTGCTAAAGTAGCGAAAGGGGGGCTTTATCCACCGCCCCTGCATCCACCCCAAGCAATGTTGCTGCTGGAGAACTGTAATACTGAATGAAGAAGTCTGAGGGTGAAATGTAAAGGCATCCCTAGCAGATCTGTAGTTCTTATGAAGCTGGGAAATTAAACAAACAAACAAAAAAAGGTGGTGGAGGGGGGGCGGTTAACTGGTTGTAAGAGACTTCTTAGTAAATTCACCGTGATAGTTTTTGAGGTCATGGGAAAGAAAGCAAGAAAGGCCATTTTTTTAAACCAATGGACTGTCAAATTTGAAACAAAGTTTTAACATGTATTATTGTATTTGCCAGAGAGCCCTATACCTCTTCTAGGTCAAGATTTGTTAAGTAATTTGTAAGCTCAAATAGCATTTTCTGAGAATTCTGTTTAGTTGCATGTCCCATAAGAAGGTGCTTGGAAGGTGCAGACCTGTTTGCTACAAGAAAGAAATCTCACAACAGCAGCACTTCGAAACGTTTATATCATTGTAAACTGTATTACAGCTTCGCAGACACCTATTGTTTGTTACTCAGATACACTCTCGCACCACAAAACCAATTGTCAAAAGCATTGTATGTGATGAGTCACTTATATCTAAGTGGTGCAGCCCAAATTCCCCATAGTGAAACACTTTACAAGTATGACCCAAAACATGCTAAATCAGAAAGAACCTATGTTAGTTATGGTCAAATCGCTAGTTAATGGCCAATGGGAAGGGCCACATCTATTGATAACATGGGGTTGAGGTTACACTTGTCCCGTTACAGATCAAGGTTCGCAGTGGTTGCCAGCACGTTGTGTCAGACCGTTCCTGAAGAAGCTCAAGCCAGCAGTTGAAGAAGCAGAAGCGGCACCTGGTGGTGAAACTGATTAGCTACCTGACCTTCAGCTAGACGACAACAACAAGGGGTGATCCAAAATTGACTAGTCCCAACCCTTTGGGACAATGTAACGTAGCCTCTTTGATTATCTATACAGCATATCAATGATGTTGTGGGTATTACAGTGTGTAGTAAGAATTCTCTTAGTATTGTTGGACTTAAGCAATGCTTTTTGGCTTCCCTCTCAACCAAAGACTAATATTTGGATAACTTTAGCCAACATCACAGGTCAAGACCCTGTCTGTTTAGCTACTGCATCTCCAGGCAATCCTTTTTCAACGTTTGGTTGGTGTTCCACTAGACACCTGGCCTATCCCCGAAAACAAGAGGCAGCTGGCTGGTGGTCAAAATGTGACAAATAATTGGGATGGCTGGGTCGTAGACCTACCACAGGGTAGTTTGGAACCCCAAGAAATTGAGTTACTAGGATCATTAAAAATGGATTTTTGTCTATATTTCTATTATTCAGGAAAAAATACCTCTCTTGTGCAAGTGATAAACGCCTGATCAGCTGTATATCGCAATCAGAGTTTTTGGTGTAATTATACCAGTCCCAATGTATCTAAGGCCACCAACACCCCTTTGAAATTACCCCCAGGAATATTTTTAATTTGTGGCAGTAGAGCCTGGCAAGGGATTCCTTCCCACATAAAAGAAGGGCCATGTTCTTTAGGGAGGTTAACCTTATTATCTCCAAACACATCAACCATTTTAATGCCTAAAAGAGGAAAAAGAAGTATTCACGCCTTTGATAAAGATTGTAAGGATAATATAGAATTTTGGGGAACGGGTGAAACTTTATTGGCCTCCATTTTTGCACCCGGAGTCACAGTAGCAAATGCTTTGAATACGGTTAACAAATTAGGATGTTGGTTAGCAAAACAGACTAACGCCACCTCCTCAGCATTGTCCGGGCTTTTAGCAGATGTTGATTCAATTAGACATGCTATGCTTCAAAATTGTGCTGCCATAGATTTTTTGTTGTTAGCAGAAAGACACGGTTGTGAAGATTTTGATGGGATGTGTTGCATGAACTTGTCTGATCATTCTGAATCAATTCACAAAGCATTTAGAAGGTTAGATGATATGACCAAGAAATTAACCTGTGAAGACTGGGGTTTAGACGAATGGTTGCATGGTTGGGGTATTACAGGATGGATTAAGGATCTAATAAAAAATGGTCTAGTTCTATTGATGGTTGTATTAGTAATATTAATGCTTGTCCCTTGTATCTTACAATGTGTACAACATACAGTAGAAAAATCTGTGAAAGGTCTATGCCTAGTTGAAAAACAAAAAGGGTGTATTGTGGAATATCTTACAGACAGTCATCTTGAGTTACTGGAATGACCTTGACCAAAATAGAATGAGAAACCAGACTGTTTTTGTACAAGAAAAGATATTTACAATGTGTTAGCCAAACTGCTAGAGCACGTGAAAGATTAAGTAGACCAATTGTAAGAAAGCTTTGAGTCCGTGAACAGCTGGCATAAGCCAATTAAAACACGTGTACAACAGCTACTGACTATAAATGTAAATGCCTTGTTGAAATAAAATGTCTCTTGGTTCACCCGCACTGAGAGTCCGTGCCGTTAATCCCTCAAACCTGAGCCAAAAAAGCTGTCCCTGCGCCACTGCTTAAGGAATTCCTGCTCTTGCCTGCAGCATGTGTGTTTGCTCCTTGTCCTGCTGGAAGGGAGTGGTCTGGGGGACACAAGAAGCTGGGGGTGCCAGTTCCTATCGGCAGTGAGGTCAGGTCCTGGGGGCTCACTGCCAATGTGAGGCTATTTAAAGCAGAAAGAGAGCTTGTGGGATTGCCTTTGTGTTGTTCCGAGTGTCTACGTGCCCATCTCTTGCCTGGCTGGTGATATGTACAGCCAGTGTGGCTTTCCTGGGTGTACTCTTCTTCCTTCTTCGAAGCCTGTTTCTTGGCTCAGACCTAGTCCTGGTTAGTAAGGTATTCTGCAGAGAGAGCTTAGTGTAGGGCCATGTCTTCTGTTTCTTCAGTCTATGGCCTGGTCACAGGGAACCCTGCTCAATGGGGTGGGCACAGTGGGTCTGAGCAGAGAGAGCCCACTGGAGAGCTATGTCCCCATCACCACGCTGCTCCTGCTGTTCCACACTGGCCTGTCTGCATGGCAAGAGAGTACCATCCAGGCCATCAGGGCTTTCCAGAACCTGCTTTCCTTGAAATACACTCACCTAGCTGTGCTAGGTTGGCTGTGCTTTTAGGAGGTTGTACTTAAAAAGTGACCAACACTGATGAACCCCAGCACTTTCAAAAGCTTTTGCCCAGGGGACCTTACTAAGTAGTTTTCTGAGCAAGCAGAAGTCTGCTCTCCTCATATCCAGTGTTGAGGTCTTGCTGGCAGTTTTCCTCTTGTCAGCATAGATTTTAAACCTGGCTGCTTTGTGGTAGCTGTGGCCAAGGCAGCCACCGGTTACCCATGAGACTCTCTGTTAGTAAGAAGCAAACCTAGGAAAGCACATTTCCTGATTGGTTCCCTTAGTACCTATACCAAGGAAATTATTGGCCAGATGCTTTAGGAACCTTCTGGACCTGATTGTACCAGTTGTATGATAGTTGACATCTGGCAAGTTGAAGCCCCCCATAAAGACAAGGGCAGGTGACTTAGAGGCGTCTCCGAGTTCGTTAATGAATAACTCATCAGTGTCATCATCCTGGCTGGGTGCCTATAGTAGACACCCATGACAACATCCACTTTATTTGTCTGTCCCTTAATCCTTACCCAGAGGCTCTCAATTTTGCCATCACCAGCTGCCAGCTCCATGTACTCCAGCTCCTCCCCTACATACAGTGCAACCTCCCCACCTCTCCTGCCCTACCTATCCCTTCTGAACAGCCTGTAGCCATCCATCATGGCACATCAATCACAGGACTCATCCCACCAGGTTTCAATAATGCCAATTATATCCCTGGCACTGGGCCAAGGCTTCTAGCTCGTCTTGCCTTTTCCTCATGCTGTGCCCATTAGCGTAGAAGCACTTCAAGTGTAGTTGATTGTGCTCTTCACCTTGTGGCGCAGTCTGAACAATCTGTCATGCAGCTCCTCAAGTGTTGGTGTGCCATCCTGTGGCTTGTCTCTGACTGGCCTGGTACTGCCCACTTCCAATCTAGTTTAAAGCCCTATCAATCAGCCCTGCTAGTCCCTGAGCAAACACCCTTTTCTTATTCTGTGGGAGGAAAGTAGTAGACCTGGTGAAGAATAGACCAATCCACAGTTAAAAACCCCAAAGTTCGGCTGATGACACCAGCCTTGGAGCCACGTGTTGATCAGCTGGGCCTGCCTGTTCCATTCTATATTCTTGCCTGCTTCTGAAAGGATTGAGGAAAATACAAGCTGAGCCTGATTGACCAGCTGCCCCAAGGCTCTGAAATCCCTTTTGATTGCCTTTAGACTTCTCTTTACTACCTCTTCACTGCCAACAAGAAGAACCAATAGTGGGTAATAGAGAACCTTACCAGCTCAGGGACATGTTGAGTCACATCTCTTACCCTGGCCCCAGAGAAGCAGCAGACTTCCCTGTGGGCTAGGTCCGGTCAGCATATTGGGCCCTCTGTTTTCTTCAGAAGAAAATCACCTATGACAACTACCCTTTTTGTCTTAACATGAGTGGCTTTGATGGGTTTGATGTTTCATGCAAGGCGTAGGTTGACTAGATGTCCCCTCCATCTCAGAAGGGCCTTCATCTGCAACATCAGTTTTCTGCCCATCCAGTTTCAGGGCCACACACCTGTTGTGTACAGGCGCCCGGGAAGGTGGGACAGGCTGAGGGTCTATTTGCCTGCTGGCCAGAGCAATAATGTGTTTCCATTCTCCCCCATCTCCTGGGTTTCCTCTTTCAGCCTTGTGGTGAGAGGGTAGAGGGTCCTTTGTCTCTAGTGCCATGGTTGGCTTCTACCTCAGGGATGATAGAGTGTGAATCCACCAGTCAGTCTCCTTCTCTGACTCTCTGATGCTCCTCAGCCTGGACACCTCCTCCCGAAGCTCTGTCACCAGGCTGAGCAGCTCCTTCACTTGGGCACATCGCCCACAGGTGAGCTCACTGCTGCCATCAGTTCCTTAGCAGAAACTCGGGCATGCGCTGTGGCCTGAGACCTGGACAGCTGTGTCTTCCCTTGTGAGCTCAGTTTGGGTGGCTGCATCAGCTCTTGCAGCTGAAGGGGTTGCGAGGGATGCTGAAGGCACAGCCCATTGCTGGGTGGATACCACCCCTCCTGCTGTTCTTAGCTCCTTGCTAGCAGGTTGCAGCCTCCACTTGAAGCGACAGGGTCCTCCCTGCTGGTCCTGTCTGCACTACCTGCTGTGCTACAGCTGCCATGCTAACTGCCATACCCCTGTTTGCCCCTCCTGGTTGCCGCGCTCCTGGTCCTGGTCTTGAATAATTTCTCAGCAGCTGACAAAAAAACACTTAATTTTTCTTCAATGCAAAGATGAGACTCAATCACAGAGGAAAATTACTTTATTTTTCTGAGGTTATGTAGCTAAGAACATTCTCTCCAGAAACTGATGCTGGTTCTACAGATGTTTAGGGTTTAGAAAATGGAGCAACTGCTACGTGACCAGCTAGAAAATTGTGAAGCTCAGACAGAACCCAATGCACAGCACTGGATGCCACATGTTCATCTATGAGGCATCTGCCCACAGAATAAATTTTTTACAAAATGGTGTACTGTAGAGGCTCTTTCAGCAAACATACTTGATGAAATGATCAGGAAAAAAGCAAGTTATCTTTGCCAAGTAAATAAGGTTGACTGTTTATCAATGACACTAATAATAAAGATGAAAAAAACCCCAGTCCTAACAGAACATTTATGCATACAAATGATAATTATTAATAAAAAGTCTTTCCTACACCCCTGCTGAGAAAACAAAATAAAATGAGATTGAAAAGAAAATAAATGCTGCCGCCTAGGCAACAAGATGGAAATCCACAAGTTCAAGCCCTTTGTTCTGACTTGTGTCCCACATTACTCAGACCATGCGTCGCCCAGTTAGACCAGTCAGATCTCTCCCTTCTGCTCCTGCTCGTGTTCCTGTGCCACCCAGGACAAATGGAGAAGCTATATAGGAGTATATAGGAACAATATAGGAACACTATACTGGTACCTAAGAGAAAGAGAGAAGTCTCTTATGGGTGACTGTTAATGGCCAGCACCTTTGGATACATGTTCTCCAATAGACAACAGGTTTCAACAGCCAGCAATATTTTTTGAGTCTCAGATGTTCCAGTGGAAGCATGATGGTTTTGGTACATTTCTGTCACACCCAAGAGAACTTTAGGATCCCCAGTCTTGAAAGGCAATCAGATTAAACCATAAGAGTGAGGACCTTTCATACAAGTAAGCCTTATCCTAAGGCATCATAGGAAGGCTTAGAGTCCTACTGTAGAAGCGTGAGTCCTGTTCTTCATATGAATAAGACCAGCATTGTCCTAAATGTTATGTACAATTTTAACTTAGAACAAAA
Source organism: Streptopelia decaocto (assembly GCF_964273445.1). Lineage (NCBI taxonomy): Eukaryota > Metazoa > Chordata > Aves > Columbiformes > Columbidae > Streptopelia > Streptopelia decaocto. The sequence continues at coordinate 30,830,089 of NC_138658.1, forward strand.
ATTAAGCCCATCATATGGAAATTCACCATCTTTTTGAGCTATAAAGCTTCATAAAAGCCCAGATGGGGTACCTTACTGTATTTTTGGTGGGTTTTTGTTTGTTTTTCCTGAGTTTGAGAAAGGATTTTTTTTGTGTGAGGATGAAGATATTATATGATCAAGCTTTTCTAGTATTGTCCCATGTGCACCACAAAATCCACCATACTGAAATTCTGAGACACCAACTTTTTTTCTATAAAGGTTCATAAATGCCAAATTGGAGTACAACAGTTTCCCCCCTCCCTCCCCCTTCCTTTTTTTGAGTTTGGGAAAGCATACAAAGTGATGGTTTATATTCAGCTCTGAAGTGATCCAGTTGACAGTACTGAGAGTAATTTATTTTTCTACATTTTAGTTTTCATCATTACAAAGCACATTGAGAAGATGGCACTACGTAAAGAAAGAACCTAACTTCATAATAAAATACACTATAAGAAATGCTGAAACATTACTTAAAAGTGTATCAAATGCCTGTCAAAATTATTTCAGGCCACGATAAGGAAACTTCTGCTCCTACATAGTAATCCTTCTCCCTTAGTCTTCATAGACAGTAGGGACAGTTAGTGTGAGGTGGTATTCATCTCTGGAGGCTCTAACGTGTTCTAGACATTCCCAAGCACAGGAACCATTCCACCCATCTTCTCTGCAGATCTCTACTGAACGAGAGGTATCTCATCTGGGGTAAGACTAGAAAGAAGTAGGTTCTGCGACATACATCTGCACTTCCTCACAAAACTTTGTTAAATTTACCTGTGGGAATTGCCAGAACTATTTAACTTACAGAAAATGAAGTACAGATATTGGGGGCAGGTTTAATGAGTAATTACATGCAGTACTGAATTCACCACTTTTCAAATATGCAGGAAAATAGGGAGATTTAAAGTCAGCTCTAAGGTTATAACTTAAGCATTCATATGCTGGGAGCAGCACCCTAGTGTGATTATAATTGTAAGCCTACATGCTATTTTTTATTTTTATTTGTTTCATTTAGTGGTGTTTAAAAAATCAGCTATTTCTTCTGAGTTTTGCAGAAAAAAATACAATGCTATCCACACTTTCTTCCAATACTGAAGGAACATTTCTACTACTAACAAGACTGGAGTGGTTAAAGTTCCCTTGCAAGTACAGTTAGTTATCAAAATAGAAATACAGAAAGAAACAGCTTATAGTTTCCATCCACTTGTTAATTCATGGATAGCACGCAACTGCTTTGGCATTTGGTACAATTTGAAACAGTGAAAATTTCCAGATTTGGATGTGGAGACAACAGCTGGGAGTACACAGGAACTTTCTAAAATTAATTTGCCACCAATAGAGAAAATCGATTTTCCACCAGCAACTGATCACTTTTTGGGATGAACTGGTCATCTTTCTTTTCCATCCACGTATTCATATCTCCACGTGACCGCTTTATCCTAATCTGTGCCACACATGGCATCCCTCCCTCAAAGACTGGTCTTTGCAGTAAGGGAATAAAAGCAGGAATGTGCTGGAAGATAGGGATAGCTTTGACCCTTAAAAGGAACTGTAAGAAAAAAGCATTATAATTTTTCAAAACCAAAGCCACTGACCTGTGACCATTCACCAGGCACAAAGTGTGCTGTGCAGCCGCTGCCCAGCAGAGCCAGGGCTGGAGCCTCCACTTGCCTTGGATCAAAGGTCTGCGTGTTACCAACATGCCAAGAGATAAACCAAATACATTTCACTTCAAAAAAGTGCAGAAAACAGAGGTGTTCAGCAGAACAGAAGGGAATAAATGTAGGAAAGGCCATGTGCACACATGCCCCACAGGCAGGTGAAGGAAAGGACGGAGCCCTGGTGCTCACACCCCCTCCCTACAGAAGGTCCTCCAAACCCACTCTGGACTGCACCCTTCTACACCAGTCTTGGGTTTTCTGATTTTGCCTTGGTGCTTGCTGTGGGGAGTGATGCTTAGGTGCCAGCCTGAGGTGGTGACACCAGCATGCCAGGGAGCAGAGCCTGGCAGGCTGGGAGCCCAGGGACCAGTGCTTGCCCTCTGCCCGCACCTCTACAGCTCCAAACAGCTGTACCCAGGGCCAGAGCAGAGGCTGCCCTGGTCACTGCCCTCCACCAGCAGCACCTGCAGAGAGGGAGCCCAGGCAGAGACCTGATGTGTGTCCAGCTGCTGTCACTGCGCTTTGGCAACTGGCAGAGGAAACCCCTCCAGTGTCTCCCCAAAGTCCTGGGCACCTGTGGGCTCACACCCTCTCCAAAACAGCAAGCAGCCGCTGACACCAGCACTGCCCACAGCAGCAGCGCTGGCGCTTCCTTGCTCCCAGTGGTGTTGTGGGAATGATGCTGGGCACCCCTTCATTTCCTCCTCCAAACAACTGACCTGCTGGGACACAGTAAGGACATCTCTTACTGTATGATCTGTGTTGCATGAGGAAATAAATTGGGATTCAGGTTATAAGTGTGTTATTGCTATGTTTATAAACACCGATTAAAATATGGTAACTATTTTGCTTAAACAGGCAAACTTATTTATTAAGACAGGCTGCATAGAAGGAAGGTACATTTAAGGCATTGTTTCCATTTGGACTGTCTGCATCACTCTCATTTTCTTGAAAAGTGGCCATCTGCCATATCAGCATGTTCCCATCTTGAAAATTTGGACGTTCTTTTCATTTTCACTGCAAGCAGAAGTCAAATATTTTAGAAGAGAAGCAGTACACTTGAATTTAACAGAGACATTTTATAAAGCAGACTCTCCCATGTATTTCTGTGTGTTCAATTAAATGCAGCAATTCATTTAACTCCATCACTTACGGCAAACATTACCGCAAAGTAACTGTGATGCAAAGATTTATGAATCACACACATAGACCAAGTAACTTACCAGAGACATATGCACTTCAGGCTTTGTTACGTATAAAAACCTGACAAAGCCATTCACAAATTTTAGAAGTATCAAACCACCTGACAATCTCCCAGTGAGGTTTAAAGTGTCCATTACAAAGCACTAATGCAAGTCAAAACTTGACACTCGCTGAAGTGGGATCAGTCCTAATGCTTACAAAATTTCCCCCTTTCACATGGGAATTCAATGGGAAGGGTGTGCATCCTGATGCATCTCTGCATCCCAGGCTTCACTAAAATCTGAACACTGAAATCTTCTTTAAAGAAATTTTAGCCAAGTCTCCCTTAGTTTGGCAACATTAGTTTTTTTTTTTTGGAAGTCCCACACATGGTACTTTGGGGTGCTGCATTTACAAATCTCAGTTTACCAAGCAAGTGTAGATACAAAAAGAAAGTGATAGAGTGCAAACTGCCCTAGATCTTCAGTTCACTTCCCTATCTTAATACAATCAAGCTGGTTTACTCCTCACAAAATTCAAGAGGCTTATGATTACTCAAGTGTAGGGACAATGTCTACTAATAATTGTATCAGGGATCTTCTAATCAGAGGTAGTGGAGTTGATTAAGACTATGAAAGCAAAAAATCAAGCCCAGGGGATGTAAAACATGTGAAAATGCAAGGAAAAGTTCTGGCTGAAGGACAGCCCTTATGCTAAATAAACCCTGCAGAGTCAGCTCAAGCTGCTGTGTCTGTGTCCAAAGAGGTGTTTGGGGTGCTGCCAGGCTGCTTTAAATTAAGATCAGCTATTGTCACTACTAAGGGACACTAAGTGTAGAAGAGACCTTGGATTTCCATTTGAGTGCTCACTTCAGAATGTATCAGGTCTAAGCTTGAAAAAAGAAAAGAAAAAAAGAAAAAAGAAGAGAAGAGAGAAGAGAAGAGAAGAGAAGAGAAGAGAAGAGAAGAGAAGAGAAGAGAAGAGAAGAGAAGAGAAGAGAAGAGAAGAGAGAAAGGAAAGGGAAAAGAAAAGAGAAAAGAGAAGAAAAGAAAGAAAGAAAAGGAAAGAAAAGAAAAAGAAAAGAAAGAAAATAAAAAGAAAAGAAGAAAGGCAAAGAGGAATACCAGCTTTGGTCCTACAGTTAAGGGGCTGCACTGGAGAACCAGGATAGGCAGGGTTTGTACTGCACCTTTGCTCCAGGTGTCTCTTTTTATCAGGTATCAGCCACAGCAACCTCTCTGGAGCACTGCAGTGCTCTTGGTACACATGTGCACGGCGCCTTCACAGTCTTGCATGGCTAAAAGAGCCTGTCCATGGTACTGCCTTGGCCATTAGGGAAGAACAACTCCCTTTAAAAAGTCCTTTATGGACTTAAACACATGCTGGAAATGACCTGCAACCTAGCTGTTGTGACTCACCTAAGTTAATTTAGAACTGACTGTTTTGTTATTCACTATGGGTTATGCCCATATATCTATTTGAACATCAACACATTACACTATTTATCTCAGCAACTTGTTCATGCAGTTTGTTAAGAAGGGCAGAAAAATCTTTTTTTCTCCTCTCCTAAGAAGTGTGATGGACTGTACATTAGATGCTTTGAAGTGACCACTGCTTATGATTATGAGACATTTTTCAAAGCTGAAATTCTTCCAGTAAATTGAAGTGTTTAATCCTTGTTGCGTTCATGCCAAGTCAAACACTTCAGAACAAATCCTGACTGAACTAGAAAGCCATTGAATATGCCAACTACTGAATTATTAAAGAAAAAAAAAATCGAGATAGCATCTGATCAACCTGTGTCACTTCAGACCAAAACACAAGTTTCTGAGCATCTAAGATGCCAGGAAAAAAAAAAAAAAAAGAAAAGAAAAGATGGTTTAGATAAAAATCTATCTTGTGGGTGTAACTGGATTAAATCCCACGTTTCACACAAAACATCTACATTATGTCTCATACTAATAAGTCGTGAGCCCCATCATGAGCCATTTAAGGAGCTAAGTGGAAATAAACAGCAGGTTTGGCTAAAGAACCCTTTGTGCTATGTGTTATGCTATTTTCAGGAATCTACCGTGTGCCTATCTGGAACTGAAGGGTCATGCCTAAAAGATGAAACATCCTAGAAAGGTAAGGCTGGATCTTAAAGCCCTTCATGCTGCTCAGAGAAATATCAAAGTTACAGTTTAGGTTGTGAGACACTCTCCTGTCTGTATTGCCACAACATGGACTCAGCACTTCTCTTTGACTTTTATTGTACTGATTTCGGTCCATTTCTCCAGATCTCTGGGAATTTTGATACTGTCCAGTGTAGATCTTTGTATGTCATACCATTTTGCAAATATTTATTGTCTTGTTTCTGATATCAAATTAATTATAATAATACTGAATTATATACTACATTTAAAGGAAATCCCAGCTCCTTCCAGTTGCCTGTAAAATGCTGACTACTGCTTTTAAACCACAGCATTTCAAACTGCTGCGACTTCACCTTCTAACAACTTCAGCTGAGTAACTCTGCTTATGCACTTATGCAAATGTCAAGTGAAGCTATGTAAAATGCCTTGTTAATGTCATGGAGCAACATTTCCACTCTGCTAGGCCAGTTATCTTGCCAAAAAACTAAATCTCATGGATTTGATCAGATTATTTCTGACAAATCTGAATCAGCTTTGCTTACTCTCTTTTTACCTCTGGTCAATTGCTTAATAACTTACTCCAACTTTGTTCTAGGCAGCAAAGATGAGCAGGCTCCTAACATGTAACATGCCAGCACCTCTTTCCCCACTCTTTTCACGGACTGTACTCTGTTATTTTTTTCCAGACTGTAGATTTACCAATTCTCTTTTGCAATTTGTCATTTGCTTGTGTAGTTTGTGGTGCACTCTGGTGAAAAGGTTACTGTATTCTGCAGATCAGCATGCCTTAAACATACTTTAACACACTTCATCACTATCTTTAAAAGATTATTTCCTTAAGTGTCCTTTGAAACTTCCCTTATTCTGGCCTATGTTCCCTCTATCTTGGTGATCTGAATTTTGTACATGCTGTTGTTGTTCTCTCTGCTGGAGACAGAAATAATGTTATTTCATTTATATAAATTCCTTTCACCATCAAATTAAATGCATAAGCAGTTCCTCTGAGTTTGTACTGTGAGTATGCTTTGTAGATGTTTCCTGTCAATCATAATGGGGGGTAACAATGCTCATACTTAACTGATTTTCTACGTTTTCAATTTGTTTTAAAAAATATTAAATTGTTAAAGATTAAAATATACTTTCTCAAATATTAGATCATTTTCTCAATTTTTAAACAATCTGAATGGCAAAATAGTATTTTCTCATAACATTTGGCTTTCATACTATTCTCTGTGAAAGGAAGTACAGGAGACTGGATATTGAATGTAAACATTTTTTAGTAAAAGCTATATTTTGGGTGGGATGTTTCATGTTTTCTGATGGAGAGCATGGAAGAGTCTGTCATTATATTAATGGCAATGTGGCACTGTATGAACGTGACAGGCAACCCCCCGCTGAGATGCTCCTCCTTAAGAATTATGAAAGTGAATATTCGGTACTCCCAGCTAACTGAATCCAGTCTAAGCTGTTTACAGGTATCATGACAAAAGCTGTTGTAAGAGATTGACAGTTGAGAAGACATGGCTAAAACTGCAGTTTAACAGAGCATGAACCATCCAAAGCCAATAATCTATCAGTTAATTGGGACGTGAGGGTGAATATAGGGAAGGGAAGGGAAGGGAAGGGAAGGGAAGGGAAGGGAAGGGAAGGGAAGGGAAGGGAAGGGAAGGGAAGGGAAGGGAAGGGAAGGGAAGGGAAGGGAAGGGAAGGGAAGGGAAGGGAAGGGAAGGGTGGCAATGAAGCGACTACCTGTTTGAATGGCAGAGCACACATTCATTTGAGTAGGTCTCTCCATCGGTCCCACACACTGGGTTGTAGTCCCTTGGACATCCAGGCACACCATACTTGTCGCAAGCAGGCTAGGGAAGACAGGTAGATAAGAAGTCTAAGATACATCATTTGAAACAAGCCTCTCATCAGCTTCTGAAGAATAGTGGCACACTTGTGCACTTAAAGGAGTGCTCAATGGGAGCTGGCACAGAGTTATAAAGTGCCACATTATCTTCCATGGTTTTATGGGAATTTACAGCTTGAGGCTTGGCTTCTACTGCCAGGCACAGCTTGAGCTGTGGTGTAGGACATATGGGTGCTAAAAAACACAGCTCCTTCTGACATCTTAACACTAGCAGGACAGATGGATGGTGAGCTTCCGTGAAGGGTAACCGCAGATGGAGCTGGTGAGAGATGGAGATCACCAGGGCATATGTGCTGCAGCACTTAGCAAGAGCCTGCCAGGCTTCTGGGGTCCCTCAGCTGTGGGAAGAGACCACCTGGGGCATCTTCTGGTGCTGAGCGGGGCTCTGGAGCCAGAGTCAGGTGTTCCCCTAGGGAAGGGGCTGCCCGGCACCGGGGGCCCGGTTGGCAACATGAACGGCAGGGGGGATCGTCCTTCCCGGGGACGGCGGGGCAGGCTGCACTCACCGGGGCGCTGGCATCGGCTCCGGGACACGAGAGGAGCCCTGTGGAGAGTAGTAGGTATTAACGGTGCCTCATCCCGCCCGGATTCGCCCCCCACTTCCCCCGGGACCAGCCCGTGTCCGTCACCGGTCCCGTCCCCCATCAGCCGGTGTCTGGTCCCGGCATCCCCCGACCAGCCGGAGTCCCGGTACCGTCCTGTGCCGGTTCTCCTCCCTGCCCCCGGATGGCTGGTGTCTGCTACCGGCTTAGATTCGGCGGCCGCATCCCCCAAGCTGGCCGGTTCCCGGTACCGGATCAAGTTTCCCCTTCCCTGGGGCCGGGCCGGGCCGGGGCACGGTATCGGCACGGTTCCCTCTTCCCCGGGACCGGCTCGGCCCCTCCTCCCCCGACCGCCACTGCCCCGGCGCCGTGCGCCCGGTACCAGCGAGGAGAGCAGGCAGCAACACCAGCACTGGCACCGGCACAGCCATGTCCACCAACGGAGCAACGGGCCGGGGCGCCGGGCGCAACGGCCGCGGCGGAGCGCGGGGGGTGGGCACGGGCGGGAGCGCCGGGCGCTGGGAGGAGGTGCGGGGCACTTGGATGCCGTGGGCCGCGAGGTCCTGGGGGTTGAGGAGCCGTGAGGCACCCACGGGAGTGGGAAGGTGCCGTGACGCACCGGAGGGGGAGACTGTGGCACCCATGGGGCTGGAGGCGCCGGGAGAGGTGGGGAGGGATGTGCTACCGTCTCACCTGTGGGCTTGGGGAGGGAGCTAGCAGCTTCAGAGGTGCCTCCGGGGGTGCAGGAGGGATAGGGACCCTCCCTTGGGGTGATGGGCCCACGTGAGGTTAAGGCGTCCAAATGCTGCTCTTAGCAAGGAAGTCTGGGCCTGCCCTACCAGTAGGGGTCACTTATCTCTGCCATTTCCACTGAGAACCCCCAAAATATCCTGCAGTCAGCAGCTAATGAAGCTCTGCAGTGCAGAAAATTTAACAGGACCACGCTCATGGAACAAAAAGCTTTAACGTCAGGGCTGTAAAGGGGAGCAGCAGAGTTAGTGGCGGGTGCCTGGCTGTGATTTCAGTGTTCTCCAGGTGTTCCTGCTTGACTTCACCTCATTAGTGTTGTGCTTTGATTGCAGAATATCTTGAGCAACGCAGGGAAGTTGGAAATACATGTGCAGTGCCATGTGGCTGTTAAGATCATAGCCCCTGTCTTGTCATGAACTTACATGAGATGGCTTGTGCTGATTTATGAGTATGTCCCTGCGAAGAAGAGAAAATTAATACAACCCAGCAATCAAGCCAACCTGTGTGCATCCGAAGTCATGGGGATCCAGGCTGGTGGGGGCTGGAAAGGCTTGGCACACTGTCCTGCTGTGTGGGTATCAGTAGTTAGCTTAGCAGAGCCCAAGGGTTAGCTTTACTCAGAGTCTGGCTCTGGAATTGTTTTTATACAGCCTCCTAAAATCTAGGTCATGGGCTTCACATAAAATGGCCTATGCCTGTGAATAAGAGCTGGCGTTTAGACCCGTCAAGTGTTTCGATATGTCCCATACAGGTACATATGCAGGCATCTCACACATCCTTCTTGTCTCTGTGTCAGCTTTTCTTCTGTGTGTTTCTGACACGTGTGCCTCGCCTGCATGGCCTCATAGTGAGGTTATTTTATTGCCTGCTGAATGTGTTTTTATTCCTCCAGGCAACCTCAGCCAGTTGATTGTAGCATTAGATTTCCATTCAGAGCCTATCTTTGAAGTTACTACCCATCACAAGCAATGTTTCATGAAAAGCCTCTGAGCTTGGGTATTTTAAGCAAGACGCCTAATCAGAATGTTTTGTGGCTGGTGGAGCACGTAGAGGGGTATTTCTCTCTGCTTGATCTCCTTCCCTAGCTTTTGGCCCCAACTTTGCCTGCTAAGCCGTTTGAGAAGAGAGCATCTTTCTGTTACCTTGTTATTGGTGGGGTGGTTGATGGATTTGCCATCCTTGGGGGACCTTTAAGTCCCAGAGAGATTTCTTTGGGAAAAGGAGCATCAGGGGGTTAAATACTGGCAAGTCAGGCCAGGGTGGGTTTCCTTGCTTCTTGAAGGTGTGATTTTTTTTCAAAGGAAGAGCCGCCAACTGAAGGTGAAGAAAGCAAAACCAAGGGTAGGAGTTAATTCTTAGATGTTAATTTCTTAAGTTCATGGCACCAAACAGTTAAACACAAAGCTCTTGCACAGAGATGTGTTTGCACAGGGAAAAACCCAAATGCAACAAACTAAGATCTCTATGCCCCAGCTGTAGGCAAGCTTTCCCTGAACAATTCCAGCAAACACAAAATGGTTGTGTACTGTCATCATGTCACCTAGGAGAATATCTCCCCTCTCCCCGCGCCCCCCCCCGCCCCGTATATTCTCCATGCAACTGTATTTTCCAATGAGTTAATTACATGCTCATCAATTTGTTGCACTTGATCCCAGATAAACAGGGTCAATGGGACAATTTTGGTTGAACATCCTTTCAGTTGCCTCTCAGTGACACCAACATTAACTCATTCAAAGCCATGTGTTCTGTCTTGGATGCTTCTCCTTGATATTGCAGAGAAAATATATAAAACTAATCTGCAAGTGCTTAATTAACTTTCAACAGGACACTCGTATTTTAACTTGGTGCCAGTCCAGCCTCCTCAGTGCTGAAAGCATTTTGTTTCACTGTTCAAATTCTCTCCACTGACAGTATTTATTTTTGTCTTATTTGAATAATATTTCAGATATAGGTTTTTAGAAAAGGGAAAATGAAAGATAAGTTATGTAACTTTTCTTCTGGCAAGATGGAGCATCTCCTAGAAAATACCCTTTTTCTTCCATAAATTGTTAAGAACTGGGGGCAAGGAAGATGATAGTTACACAGAGGGCTTCTTAATAGCCTTTGTATTCTTTTAGTGCATTTCTGATACGAACGCTGAGTCACTGGAAAAGAAAATTTCAGAATTATTTGCATATCTCTTAGAAGTTATCTTCTTGTTAACATCAGGTAGCTGATTAATAAACATGGAAGATAATAATGATCCTAGCATATAGGCTGCAGGGAGCAATACATAATTAGAAGTTACATCCCTACAGAGAAGGTCTGTTTCTGCCTTATGCTTAGGTGAATAAGCCTCTGCACTTGGAAGCTGGAATTTATTTGAACTTCAGTCACTTTTATAAGTAAATGTGTATGACTCATTGAAAGGAAAAAGTTCCTTTAGTGAGTTTATAGGTACTTCATATTCTTCTGCTGCCCAGTATTTAGGTACTAGCAAGGCTGTGATCCAACACAAAGAGATTTTGTGACTGAAAGATGTTAAGAGCAGCAGAATTGACTAAGGGTGGGGTTTACACCAGAAGTGTGTGTCTGTATCCTTCTCTTGGAGTAAAGAAATGTTGCACATGGGAGACTGTGTTTGGCCTGGAGAACAAAGGGCATAGTTCAGAGCCTCAGGTTCACCTCAGAAGAAAGTGGTTATGTAGGAAGAAGTGACTGAGTATTTACCATAACTTCCAGCAGGGTTGGCCTGTAGTCTGGCTGTGTCTTGGAAGAAACAGAATAAAACCAGCTGCTGAGCAAAACCTTTGAGGTTGAAACCCTTCTGGTACTCCTTGGTCTTGCTGCTGCTCCAGGGAGTGCTAGTCAAGTGCTTCTGAGATGTACCTGCTGCTAAGACTGGCCATTGACCATGATCACCCTAGTGACGGTGACAGGAAGGTGAGGTCTTTTGATGGCTTTGCCTATGCGGTTTATGCTCAGCCACTCATGACTGCCCTGCTTGCTGGACGTGCTCGACTGCTTGGGTCTGCCTGTAGGAGTGTTTCCTCTCTTTAATCTGTTCAAATCAGCTGGGTGAGCAAAGACCTACTGCTAAAAATCCACAAGTACCCCAGCTACATTGGACTGAAGTGGCAACCTCTGGCACAAGGTTATGGCACAGGTGGCCCCAGCTTATTCCAGGATGAGGAAGTTTGTTCCCTGTCTTCCTAAACCAGGCTAAGCAAAACAGGAATAGTTTTTGTATACAGTCAGTAATGAGAAGGTCTTAAATGAAACAGCCAATGATTAAGGTGGATAACAACAAACTGCAGCAAAAAGAACTTGGTTGAATGTGGAATGGATTAAACATCAAGGAAAGCTTCTAGACAAAGAATGATAAATGCCATTATCTCATGTCCCTTTTTAAATAACTGAGTCCCCTTGTGAAAAACTGAATTTGTCACATGCTTGGTGGTCCTCGGAAAGAAAATGTGTTGAAGACTTGTGGACTCGAACATCTTAATCCTTGGGGATTTCCAAGACTCAGCTAGACAAGGTTACAACTTTGCTGATCTGCTTTTGGCAGATCTCCTGTTCTGAGTGGAGAGGTGGGCTAAAGATCTCAGAAGTCCCTGCCAGCCATCTCTGCCATGACAGCAGTGTGGTGTGGAATATCCTCTTTGACACAGGTGGTGGATCCTTAAAGATTTAAAATGGGGAAGAACTAGAGCTGTAGAGCAAGAAACCGTAAGTGGCCTTAATAGCAGGAAAATTCCCATTTGAATGGGTTCCTGCAGACTGCTGGAGGCAGGAAGGTGACACAGAAGAGGCCTGGTTATGCATTTCCTCCAGTTTTCTCTTCTCGTGCCCATCACTGCAGGCCTCCTTTAGAGAGAATAGGCTGGTGAGAAGGACGCAACAGTCACATGTAGAATCATAGAGTAGTTTGGGTTGGAAGGGACCTTAAAAGGTCCTCTAGTCCAATGCCTCTGCAATGAGTAGGTACATCTTCAACATAACCTGCAGTTAATGTCCTCTTGCAGCCCCTAGTCATATGGGGGAGGATGTTTACATCCACTGAACCAGCAGGACGATGCGGTTGGTTTGCCTGCACTGCTCCAGGCAGTCTGGCAGGGCACAGAGCTTGGGCATGTCCCAGCTGTACTTGTGCCACGCATATGAGTTTCTTGCCATGGGTATGGGAGCATGTCTTTCTACCTGAGTACTTATTGGAGTAAAAGCAAGCAATGCCTTTGAAGGAATATGGCACAGGACAATTAAAAATGCTTCTGAGCTGCTAGAAATGGTTTGGCACTTGCTAACTGGTGGTTTCTACCAAAATGAACCTGGCACAGCAGCAGGGCAGAGAAGGATGGAGGGGAAAGAGCTGATTTTCCTGAACATTTTTGATTCCCATCAATGGTTCCTGTAAGGAAGAAGTTAGCAGCGCTGAGCAGACTAATAAGCTTTTGGTGTAAGCCTGGGTTCGTTGTGCAGAGGGTTGGTTCCAGCTGACAAGCTGCCTTCCTGGTCAGATCCAGAGCGCTGTACTGTGGCATCACCTCTAATTTTGGTAGACTCCTCCCGGCTGTTTTTGTAAAGACTGGGTTCAAAGGTTCACAGAAGGATGTGGAGGAAGCTCCTTGTCTCATCACATTCCCTCACCATCCTGTCAGTGGCATTCCCACCCCCACACCAATATGAGATTGCTCTGAGGGTCCTATCTAATCACACACAGCCCATGATTCATTCACTTCAGCTGCACTCCTACATCTGCAATCCCACGTAGCGCAAAAGACAGGATCCAGGCCTTAGGGATTCAATTATGTACACAGTGCTCAGTCTCTCCTTCCTTGATGCCTCCATGCCCATTTATTTTGCTCCATCCTGCACCGTTCTCTGCTGTATCAGTCACAGATGCGCAATTTATCCTCTCCTGCTTCCCACATGAACCCCATCTATCACCTGCCTGCCTTCGTTCAAAATTAATTTACTGGCTGGCCAACCACTCACTTTGTGTCCCTGGCTTCTTCCCATCTGTGTGTAACATGAGGGGTGCTCCCTGGCAGGGGGGTGAGCATCTCATGGTGGCTTCATGTACTACCTCATACTATGGCGCTAAGGTGTGCTGCTGACCTGTGGGTAGTGCTGTGGGATGGTAGGAAAGGTCTGCTGTGAATTACCCACATGCTCCTGGAGGATCTGCTCATGCTGTCAGTCACCATCACAGCAGAAAGCAGCAACTTCTGCCTGGCAGAAAAATGTGTGTGGATTGCTGTGATGCTCCATCTTGAACAAGGGCTTTAGCAGTCCCTGGATCCTCCAGAAAGCTCCTGAAGGGCTGTGCTTATGGGCAGAAATCAAGATAATTTTCTCTCTCCTCTGGAAGTTTTTTTTCTGCTGTTGTTTTCAACTTGATCAAGCACATCTATCTACTTGATCTGTCATGGGCAGATTTACAGGTGCTGGCTTTGACTGCTGCTGGCTGGCTGTGTGTTAGCTCAAATGATGCATGGCAGAACAGGGCCACCCTGCTAGGGGGAAAGGCACTTCATCTCAGTGATCTGCCCTGGGATCATAACCACTTTGGAGGTAGGCAGTTGATCACAGTGGAATTTCTTATGTCAAAATTTTTCCCAAAGAGCAGAAACTTTCAAGACAGACTGTAAAAGCTCCTTCTAATTACATGTAATTTTATGACTGTATAAACGTAGGAGTAGTTACATTTGGCCCTTTGAAGGCAACCATGAGGCTGATGTGGCCCCCAGTGAAAATGAGTTGTACACCCCTGGTGTAAGCTGATAAGGGGACAGGATTAAGGGAACCTGCCTGTAAGGCTGGTCAGCTTTTTCTGGGTGCTAAGGCTAAACCCCAGAGATGACCTGTAGCTGTAGAGCAACAGCCAGGCTGGTGGCTCAGCAGGAATTGTTTTCAGCTGTGAAAGGGCAGAGATTGTCCATGAAGGTGGGACTGAAGCTACTACTGAATCAGCACAGTGCTTGAAAAGTAATAGATCAAGCCATGCTTGTCTTACTTCCATATGCGAAGACAGTTTGAAAAGTCAAAGGTATTTTCCTTAATGGCTACCTATTTCTCACAAAGCAGGTGGTTTCAACCAGGATAGTGGCCACGGGAAGGTGCCTTCAGAAACAGAGGAGGAGGTGACAAAGCCTGGGGCTTGCTGGAGGCACCATTTCTGAGTAATGCTGCTGGATTGAAGATCTACACAAGGTAAGAGTTCCCAAAACAATAGCTGGGATCGTGGATAATAGAGGAAAGTAAACCTCAGATTTTTTTTTCCCCCTAGACCCTTTTATGGCCTGGCCTGTGCTCCTCTGTCACAAAGCTGTAGTTTCTCTCATTCTTCTTGCTTCTACATTTGGGCCAGTATTTGGCATCTGAGGTATATATTGGTAGGCCTGCATTCTAGAGAAAGCTTTTTTTTCCCCCCTCTTTTAAATAGTGTTTGTTTCATTTTTGTTTTGGTTTGGTTTTTTGTTTGTTGGGTTTTTTGGTTGGTTGGTTGGTTGTGTGTGTATGTGTGGTTTTAAATTTTTTTTTTTTTTTTTTTTTTTAAATCTGTGTGACTTTTTTCCAACCATAAAGGCAATTTTCATGTGTAATGGAAAAATCTCAGTTTTCCTCTAAATTTGCAATTCCTCTCTTCCACATATTTTTGGGGAGTATTTTGAGGGGGCTAAAAGGAAGGAAGAAAAAATATTTCCCATCTACTGTAAATGATTCTGTTATTGCAGAGCAGTATCACAGTTAGCTGAACTGCCTTGTAGTTCAACACAGAAGTCCAAGGCTCCCCAGGCATTGTTGGAAGTGTTGTGCTTTTGGATTAATCCCATGTCCACAAGTAACATGAATTTAAGAACTGTAAGAGCTTGATATATTTTGTGGATCTGTCCTTCCAAGCTCCACTGACCCCAGACTTTTCTGATCTTTGAGGCACTCTTCAACTTGATTCACATCTTCCCTAGTTAGAACAGCCAGATCTCAACTGTTTCTTAAGAATCCCTATTTTGCAAGACTCTGGTCATTCCTCTGCAAGAGATTTTAATTAATTGGATTGGGAGGTAAGGGTGCAAGAGTGACAGTTCCTGACCAAATTAATTGATCAAGCTGAGACCTCAGAATTTGGTCACAGCTGGTTAGTGAGGCCAGGGCAGACTGGGGGTGTGAGGATGGCTTTCTCCTCTCCTGCGCTGTCTGAAGGACACTGCAGGCCTGTCCTTGTACCATGCGGTGGCAGCCTTGCTTACAGTACGTGCTGTGTGTTGCCTGCTCGCATGACTGGTTTGATTTGCAAATTTTTCTAGGGTGAAGAGCTCAATGGACCATATATGCTGTCAGCTGGATAATATTGTAGTGTAATGTAGTGTGTTCATCCCCACAGCATCAGCAATGCACAACTGCTTCATTTACTTTCCATGCTGGAGCCATCTATAATTTGGTGTGAAACAGCCCATTTTGCTGGGCTGGGTGCTCAAACATACGTTGTCAGGGCAGCACAAGTGACAAGGCTGTGCAGATGTAAAGATGTTTGGGGCATGTGAGACCTCACCCAGCCTTTCAGAACCCTGCCTGGCCATCCCAGGGGCACCCAGGAGCTGAGAGCAAGGACTTGTAGCAAAGGCCATTCCTAGCTGAGTCCCTTCCCCTTTCCCATACAAATTCACACAGGATTTGTCTACTCCATACTGTTTCTTACTCTGAGCCCCGTTTTGGAGGCCTGGGTGTCTTCTGCTCACAAGTTTGTCTGTGCTGCTTCTTGATGGGAGGAAGGAGATGGCTGGTATTTATTTTGATTGAACTGCAGTGTTGTGTTTGGCAGGGCTTTCCAGCAGCAATGGCTTAGCAGGTTGTGGGCATACTTGAGAGTGAGTCACCAAGTGGTAGTGACAGCAGGAAGAGGAGAAGAGAAATGCTTCGAGAGTTGTTCAGCTTTTCCTGATGGGAGCCAGACACAGGGTCCAGGTTTACTTGGAGTGGCAGAAAGTATCTAAACTGAAAGGTGACCTGAGGTGATATGGGGATACTGCTCAGCTGTGGTCTCTATCTCGAATCCTCATATGTCCTTGAATCGTCATATGTCCCTATCACCAGCTGATGTAGAGACTTCCTGGCAGATGCATATGATGTTGACAGGAGAACTTTCTACCTGTCAGCTTCTCTAGCCACCAAGAACCTCGTCAGGCTGATGTGGCTGTCCTAAGGCATGTTTGCTTCAGTGCAATCTGGCTTTACTAGAAATCACCCACACAACTCATGTTTAAACAGAGAAGCACTTACTGCTATAATAAAAGCGTCTGCATGGAGATGACAGTGTGCCACAACTGGTTTATGCTTCCCTAAGCCCCAGCAGAAGGGATGTGTGTGCTTTGCAATATGTGGGGTTTTATGTGTTTTGTTCCTGCCCTCCCCCCGTCCCCCTTAATTTTGGCTCTCACTGCTATTTCTCATCAAAGATGCATTTATGGGATAGTAATTAGTTAGGAAATATTTCTTAGGCTGCATTTTGCAAATGCAAGACTACTGCTGGTGTTTCCCTTCTGCAATACATGCTGGCCAGGTGGCGTAAATGAGGGAGATCTGTTCCCTCCTGCTTTGTTGCGCTTCTGATATGTGTGCCACAATGAGGACTAGTACCCTGTGAGCACATTGCCATTACTGTGCGTTCTTGCAAATGCCAGCATTGCTACATTTAGAGTACTTGTTGTTTGCAGCTCCTAACCCTGTGATAATGACCACAGTATAAAAAACTGCAGAGAAGATGGGAGGGAAAGTAGATGGGAAGTTGACCTTGCAGCATTTTTCTTAAACATGCATTTAAATTATTTGGAGAACTGAGCCTGGGCTGGTGGGTGTCCTTTTCACCTTATCACACAGAGAGGGCCCTTTGTAGCAGATCTACTGAGTACGGGTGGCTTTGGGCTTCAACTGAAGGCCCTGGAGCTATGAGATGAATTTGTTGTAGGAACCAAGTGTAGCACAGCAACTAATGACAGAATAATATTAGCATGGAGCTTGAGAATGAGCTACAGTTGCTGGTGGCATCATGTTCACATGCAGAAGGACAAAGAAGTTGTGGCTTCTTACTCATGTATTTGCTATTACTTTAGCATGGAGATTTTCCTGCTGGTAAGTGGGTCTGTGCAAGCTCTTCACCCTGTTGTGTTGGTCCAGGAGGAGAGGTTTCCTGTTTGCAATGAGGTTCTCAACAGTTCTTGCACATTGCCAGGTTTATCTACCAGACTCTGGAAGCAAACTAGTGGCTAATCCTGAGATTGCCCCTGAGGACTGTGGCTATACTGCCTGCAGGAGAGGCAAGCAGCGACCTGGCCTATGAAGCAGCACCCAGTGTGTGGGGAGCTTTCTTTTTTGTGAGTAGGTGTGTGGAGAAATGCTGAGCTGAAGCCAAGGCCCCTACACTACACCCTTCCACAACTTTGTCCTTTTAAAAATGCCTTCAAGCTTGGGTCAGGGCTGCTGTGTTTGGGTGGTAAGCGTTACTGACATTGTCCCCAAACTCTGTGTTAGAGGGGTTTATGGCAGTGGGTACCCTCTATTTTGGGAATGGCGGTGTTAGAGAAACATGGCTTAGGGGTACCTCTAAAAGTGACAATGGAAAGACATGAGGGATATCCACTAACCACTCTACTCTGACTTTTTTTTTCTCTCCTTTCTCTGAGTTTGAGACAGTGGTGACCAGTGGCTGCAAAGTCTCACATGCCGTGTGAAGGGAGCCAAGAAGGGTTGGAGGGAAGTCCCAAGCTCTGCTACTGTTCTAGGACTGTTCGGGGAATAAAGGCCTCTTGTCTGTGCACCTCAGAGTTGTCTGTGTGGGTGAACTGGATGTACAACAATCCTCAAAGGTGAACCGATACTCTGTGCACCTCATTTATCTTTTCAGTCCCTTCTACTTCTGTGTGCTGCATGCCCATTCCCACGGTGACCATTCCTGACGTGGACACCTCTGCAATTTCTAGGAGATATCAGCAAACCTCTCTACAGGTAGCTGGGGATCAGAGATGGGGTAGAAAGTGCAGGGGGAAATTGGACCTGGGACCACTGTTCAGAGCTGCTTAGACATTGGTTTGAGTTCCCCAAAACTCAGTAAGGGCTAGAAGGGGAATGCCTGTGCTCTGTGACCATTCAGTGCTAAATCTGAATAATACACCCAACCAAGAGCATTGCTAAGAATTAGAGCTTTGCCCAGAAGTTTTAGAGAAATTAAACATTTTCATTCTAAAGTGCAGCCCCAGCCTTGTAGCTAGTCAAGCTTCTGACATCCTGACAGAGAGGACAGACTGAGCTTGCAAACCCCCTGTGGGCATCCTCCAAAGTCTATCAACACCAGGAGCCAAAGAAGTTACCTTGGAAACTGATGAAGCTGAAGTTTCAGGGAGCTCAGGTAGACATCATCAGTCCTGAGGATTCTCATCCCTAGCCAAATGTTAGAAAGGGCCATCGATCCAAATGTTAGAAAGGTCCATTCTGGTGTAGCAAGATGCTAGGCAGGTTTTCAGTTGCAGGTCTGCACACCCTGGGGAGCATGAAGAGAGGCAGGGTTCATATCGAAATACTTTCTCCCCAGGGAGTGACATGAGTCAAATGTGCCTGTTCCTTGGTTATGTTATCTTAGTAAGATGAGTGAACAAAGCAGGCACACTTGCAGCAGTGGAAGAAAGAGATTCTACATGGAGTGGGAAAGGAGATGGACTGGAAGACCAAGCAGCCTAGGGACAAAGACAATGAAGTGGGTTACTTTTTTTTTTACACTCGCCACGGGCTAATTAAGGAATTGATGTAATGCTGGAAACCTCTGAATGCTTAATGGAAAGGCATCTAATTAATTAACATTACAAATCATAACCATTAAGGAATTAATCTTTCATGAACTTAATTAGGAATGGTGAGTGAATGGCTACATGGAAGGATGACTTGTGGAATATGAATTATGGTTGTTTCTTTCCAAATCGCTGCTAGTTAATGAAGACGCAGAGCAATATTACTGAGCAAACAATGCAGAAGGGAACAAGGCTGTGTAATGATCCCAGCTAGGAGTGGTAATTGATTTGTTTGTTGGGAAGGCTTATGAATTGGAAATGGTATTTGGCATGATTGTTCTGTTGCTAGAGATGACCATTTGCTTATAGTAATAAAGGGCTAAACTGTCCTTGACTGTCTGCCTGGAAGGCAAAACTCTTGGCTGTGGCTGAGCCCTTGTGTCCGGTTCCCAGGGTTGGTTGTGGTCACTGCGCAGGCACCTCAGGAGTTCTCTCATCACAAGGTAATTTGATGTTAATGAGAAACACTGTTTTCAAAAGAGGAAAAGCAGCCTTAGTGCTTTGTGAGGGCTGTATAGAAAGGGTTTGGAAGGTCTAAGAGGACTGCAGTGGTCTGGACCATGAGACTTCCCTACCTTTCATTTTCCTAAGGGACATGCACTGGCTCATTCTGGATCTAAAAATTCCAAGTGATGGTTCCCAGGGTGTGTGGATCCACCTGTGGATTTCTAGACTGCTACAAATGTGTGTCTCATTTTGTGCCTGCATTAGGGATCAGCTTCCCACTGTCTGACTCCCTTCTACTCCCTTCTGCTAAGCAGAGCTCCCTTCTGCACCTGGGTGGTGTGAATGTGTTGGGGCTGCTCCTCGTGGTGCCAGGCACAGCTCTAAGCCAGCAGAAATCCCTGGGTGTGGTTTGGAGAGCTTTCTGCCTTAGTTAATCAGCTCTGTTTCCTGTTCAGTGTTCATCTGGGAATAATTCTGCTAATAATGGTTCTTAAACTTGGCAGTCAGACAGACAGAGAATTGAGTGAGGCTACAGACTCATTTTGGGGGGGGGAAGAGGCAGATCTTACTGGGATTTACCTTGGAGAGCACATGCTGGTGGAGTTACACTAATAGAAAAAGGAGGGAACATTGGCCCTCTATTTTTATTTCTGGAATGGATGTCCGATATAAGGTTCTTCCAGGAACTAGAAAACTATAAATTGGAACAGAAGATAATAAACACTCTCCCTTCTTGAAATATGACTTCAACTACATGATTATATACACATTGCTGTTATAATACAGCTCTTCTGGCAGCAATTGATAGATTTCACTTTCATTACAGAAGCTCCTTAAGAACCTTATTCCATGCCACCTCCTGCCCCTCTTTTTTTTTTTTTAAATTGATTTAGGCTGTTTGGTCTGGACACAGAAAACGACCTATGTCAGAGGCTAACACAGCCACAGAATAAAGGACTAAACTTTTCTTTCTGATGCTGTGCACCTGGAGTTAGGCTGCGTGTCTGCACAGACATCTGTTTGCTCTCTCCCCTTCCTGTGGAGTAGGAAGCGTGTTTGTTAGGTGGAAGTGGTAGGAAGCACAGGATGTTTTCAGGGCTTTGCTGTTCCAGGCTCTCTTTGAAGGTGCCAGTCCCTTCTGTGAGTACACGATGGTCCTAGCCAATACCCAGCCTTTGGGATGCAGAGGCTCAGTATGTAGTATCTGTGCAAGGCAGTAAGGAAGATACCTGGAAAGAGGTAGTGGAACCAACCTTTTGGGTGATGAAGTGGAAAGAAGACAAAGTTGTCATGGACCTTGCTTACCAGAAGTCATTTTGATTTGGTGCAGAAAGTCCAGTGCAGACAAAAGAATGGGCTCTTATGTATTGGAGATTAGAGACCTTTCAGATGGAGAATTTTGCTTTCCCCTGGTCTTAAGTCCAGACTTGCATCTGACATGAGTGCTTGGGCTGTTTCCCCACAGAACTTGCACCTCTCCTAGCATGGCATGTGATTGCGGAGAGCATGCAACAGTCCTTGGCATGACTTTGTGTGTGATGGCCTGTGTGATGGCTGGGAACCAGCCAAATGTTGACACAACTAACCCACACACGAGAGTCCTCTGCAGAATGAAGCAGTACTAATATTTTCATGCTGGGCTTGCTGGACCTTCAGCGAGGGAAGGCTTCCCACTTTTGCAAAAGGTATTGGTTCATTTAAATAAACAATAAATAAATAAATAAATAAATAAATAAATAAATAAATAGGACAAGGTTCTATTAACATGGGTTTTAGGCTCCTAAATGCCTTTGTGAATTTGCAATTCAGAAATCAGGCAGAATCAGACCAGCACTTGTTATGGATATTACTAAAAGAAAAAAGTGAGCAAGTATGTGCTTATCAAGCACATTATTAGGCTAATTTACTACAGTTTCATGAAACCAATTAAAGAGGAACAAGACAAGGATGAAAATAAGGTCACAATTAAGACTGAATTGATAAATCACTGGATTTAGCAATTTAATACAGCAGTAATTGAACTGAATTATGAGTTTGGCATCAGAAAGAATTACTTTTTGTATAAATCCTGTTCAGGAGAAGATAGAGGAGACTCGGCTGTATCTGAACCAAAGTGTACAACTCATTTCTTCATGGATTAGTTCATTTACTTTGCTTGGGAGAACTTGATCTACCATGGGCACGAGGTCTCTTCTTAGCTCCTCACTGGGTGGTGTTGCCCAGTGCAGGCTGCTGTCTGCCCAACAAGCCTCCCATAAGGAAGGAAGCAACATGACTGTCCAGAGCAGTTCCATTTTAACACGCTGACCTTGAATAGCTCTGTGTTTATACGGTTTTATCTTGGTCCTCATTTGCCTCTTTCAAGTCTATGCAAATAGAAAAGGGCCTTTTCACACTCTTCGCACGAAGGCATTCTCCAAATCAAGTTGAACAGCAGTTTTAAGCAACCGTCTTTTAAAATCACCTGTATTTACTGACAAACTGGGAGATGCACATACTCAAGAGTAAGAAATTGGACCTGTCAGAGTCCTTTTGTTAGACCAGAGGTGATGATGTATTGAGGGATTCCTTGATGGCTTCAAGTGTTGTTGCAGAAACCAAGAAATGATTTTGAATGTGAAACTTTTTCTGGAAGACTCTTGCTTGCTTCACAGTTAGGAGCAGGCTTTTAAAGAAGCCTGTGTATTCCATGATGAAATTAAGTGTACTGAATGCATATAGATTTATTATTTCTTTAAATACTCAACAGTGTATACCAAAATTGCCAAACTGACAAAAAGCTGACTAATGCAAAATTCTTCCATAAATAAATTGGCAACTGCTACAATTTTTTTCTATTGAATACTCTTCTATGCTGAATTCCTGAAGTTCAGGAAATTACAGAAGACTAGAATTCACCTGAATGCTCAGAATCCAAACTTGGAGATTTTCAGATTTTTTTTTTTTCACTTCATCATATGATCCCTATACATCATGTATATGATCACATGACCCTATACATCTACTAAAAATTAACAAATCTTCCAGAACTGATATCTAATCCCTTAATATATTCACTATGGCCTAGTTTCTAGTGGGCTGTTTTGAAATGTTAACTCTCAAAGTAAGGAACATTGCCTATGATATTTTAACTATGTTAAAAATAGGTTATATTTATCTTTATTTGACTTTATCGTGGCATTGCCTTCTATCAGCTGTCCCTGTTCAGGACAAGTCTGGAGTGAGTGACATATCTGGGCTTGCTGCTGCTTGTGCCACTCTTTTTTCATTGCATTAATTAAACTTTATGTGGGAAAGATAATATGATAACAGTAATAAAATCTGGATGAATTGGCCAGTTCCTCTAGTAGCCAAGTATTAATTTTAAGAGTTTCTCTTCATTAAGAGGTCTTCAAGAATTTCAGTGCCATAGATTATTGTTCCAGAACACTTGATATTATGCCCTTAAAGCAAATCTCACACTGAAACGAGTGACAACGGAGTACTTATATGAACTGGCAACTTTTAGTAGTTATGTCCTACTCCTACGGGCTGCCTAGTGCTCTTGCTTTGTCATTCCCAGATTGACACTATGGTGGAAGGTTGTCATTGCCACAGCTGTCAGCAATAGAATTGAGAGATTAGGAGTGTGTCTTTGTGGTGCTGACAACAGTGAAGCACAAGAAGAGTGTTAAAAAATAAATCAAGTTTGAACAGTAGCCATGCTGTACTGAAGAGAACTGGAAATGCAGTTTTATTTCTAGGCCAGCATTCTGTTTGCAGCTGGCTTGCCTTAAAATGTGATTTATGTCCCAGCAGAAAACCAGCTATTTCCTAAGTTTTTCAGCTGAATAATCAAAATGCTGTCACAAAAGAAGCCCTGACCTCCTCCAGAGTTGTTTCTGCCGGTGTCATGCAGTTCATCCCCTTGTGTTTGTGGCACCAGTATGACTGAGGCTTGCACCACCATCCCCATTTGAGACCATCCCTACAGCTCACCAGGAGGCTCGGTTTTGCCTTCTCCCATTCCTTTGCTCTGACTTCTACCCCCAGAATATGATTCACTCGTTGCTGGGGATCACCCACATACCACTGCAATTCCCATAACAAGCAGGCAGCAACGTATTGTTCAGGGCAGCTCTTGCAATTCCTGAACATCCATTGTCAGCTTGTGGATGGGGATCCCTTTAGTCTCTGGAGTATCCTGGAGATGAAGGAGGTGAATATGTGCAGAAGAATTCTGACGGAGCAGGGCTTCAGCAAGGTCTTTTCAAGGTCATGCTGATACAGCAGGAAAGACTAAATCATTTGAGCAAAACAAGCCACAATAAATAAATGAGCTTTAACCCCATGTGTCCCCTTTTGTCACAGTAGTGAGGTTACCAAAACTAATGCTTCAAATCAGTGCCAGTGCCTGATTTTTTAACGGAGCTGTGGCCTCTGTTGGATAGAAGGAATTTAAATTAATTTACAAGGCAGGAGCCGACAAAGGCAGGAGAGACAAAGAGTGGCTTTGGGTTTTTTTGGACCCAGTGTATTGAAAAGGAAGTTTGAAGCGTGATCATCAGCCTTGTTAACTAACCAGGCTCTCCAATGTATCTGATATTGATGCTGCTGCTTCTAAAGCTATTGCTCCCAAGTGGTCAGCAGGGGTGATTTATTGGCTTGCAGCAACTCAGAGAATCAGTCTGGCTTTGCTAAACTCCAAACCCAAACACACCTTCAGAGATGAGAAATCACCTGAGAAAATGTGAAACTTTCTAAAATAATTTGCTGTTAATTGTTTCTTACAGTTGGAATGTCTCAGACTTCATCCTAACTCAATGGGATTGAAATGGATTAAAAAAAAAAGAAGAAAACAAAAGAAACAAAAGCACAAATTAAGGCTTCAAGATCTGGTGCTTTAAAAGAAAAAATTACACTCTTGGGTGAAATTGCAAGTGTCTGCAAAACTGTCCAGGAGCGGAGGAATCCATAACTGGTATTATATTAGGTGAATGCTGATCTCAGCACCAGCCCTTAAATTATAAGTAGCAGCTTTGGTTTCAGCAGAGTTACTGAAGATTGTCCTAGTTATAAAAGAGATCATAGACACAGATGAACTGTAATGTTTGCCACTTATGCATCTTATTAGTACAAGGCAGATCTCTGAAATAATATACCCAGAAAAAGAAATATCCAAACAACTGTTTGTTCCCCTTTGTTCTTTGGCAGGCAAGTGTATTAATAAGATAGAAGTAAATGCAGTGAATGAACTACAGGTAAGTGGCATGTTAATGCATCAGAACAGAGTACTTGCTCTTCATCTAGGTTTTCAGAGAACAAAAATAACCACAAACTAATCCATCAGTCAAACTCACTTTAGTTATGTTCTGTGTGCAGGTGGGGGTCTTTCCCTTTAAGCAGAAGAATGACAGTCCCTTGCCTTGTACATGATGCTCCTCAGGAGCTCCTGAAGCAGGATGGCATCACATTGCTGTTTTACAAGTGAAGGTGTGAAGGCAGAGGGAGAAATGAAGGGGTTTAGCCAACTGCCAATACTCATGCAGCATAAAGGAGTGTGTGGCTTTATTCCCGTGTCCTCTTGATCAACAGACTGCAAAAATGCTGGTAGCTTTTTGCTCAGCTGTTCAGCCTGCCCATGTGGGCTCAGCTGTTACCTGTTAAGGGAGCCTAGGGATTGCTTTAGGTTAAAAAGGAGAATAAAACACTGTGTTTAAGAGAACTATGGTGAAAATGCCTGTAAATTTTTCAGGAGGGTCACACACATAGCGGTTGGTCTTAAAGTTCCAGTTCCTGGAGTCCTGTCATTAACCCAAGCTCCCCACTTGCAATGAAAGGAAAAAGGTGCATTTGGCTTTTGAAATTGCAGAGGAAAAACTGAACACAGAAAACTGTAAGAAGTCTTATTTCGGGATGTGAATGTATGTTGCCTGGTGGGAAATTCTTAGTAAAACTAAGAAGTGACAAAGAATGTAAAGTCAGGAATATTGTTAAAGAATTCCCAAATATGGGTGAATTTTAAAATTTAGTGATTCTTGCAGTGGGTAAGGGCTGGCATGTTTTTTTTAACAACTCCTCTTGCTCTGCTTGTCACTCATCTAATGTAGGCCAGGACACAGTTTGCTCTATTTGCATTGAAAAGTGCTCTGCCAGCTCCTTCAGCTTTGTGTCCAGCATCACCCCCGGAGTCTTTCCTGGGGACTGCCTGTGGTCTGAGGGCTCACAGCTGCCAAGTGCTGCGAAAGCTAGTTCTTTCCTCTTACCCTTCTGCTGGGCACAGCTGCCTCTGACTTGCATCCAACATCTCTTCAGGGAGCCATCTGCCCTTTGGTGTGGGTTTCAGCTCACCAGCAGTAAGGACCATCCATGGTCAAACCCCTGCCCTGTGGGAATCACTGCAGAAGTCAGAAATACGAGGGAAAGTGCACCAACAAAGCCTCCTGCAAGGAAACAAAGCTCGCATCTGACGTGCGAGCAAGGTGCTGGGGCTTCTCTGATATATATGTGTGCTGACAGATGGTCTGACTTGACATACTCTCTCCAAATTCCATTAAGCCTTAAGAAGGTAGCGGGCAGCTACCAGCCGCGAGGAAGTAAGTGGTTTCTTATTAACCAGCCCCCCACGTCTCCCAACCCTTGCTAACAGCAGCTGGTGGAGTGTGCTTTCCGGATGTCAGTTATCTGTCCATCTGGAAGGTACTTTCAAGCCTGCCAAGATGAGTATAAATAGAAGAGCTTTTAGGGAAAAAAATGGCAGACCTCTCTTGCAGACGTTGTGTGTGCTGGGTTATGAGGGCTTCTGGTGGCTCTTGCCTCAAAGCTGTGCTTTGCTATGGATGTTTTTGTACTGGCATGGATGACAGTTTTCATTTAAAAAAAATAAATTCCAAGAGAAAATTTTGGGGCTGCTGTCTTGCTTCACTATTAAATGTTGTAAAGGATAAGCCTGGAAGCTAGGCTAAGTTTTCTCCCGTGTTGTGGTGGTGAGTTTTGTTTGGTTGTGTGGTTTGTTTTTTTTTTTTTTTAGTGTGTGTGGTGGTGGTGTTTGTGTGTTTGTTTGTTTGTTTGTTTTTCCTCCCCCCAGACCAGAGAAATAAAGACTGATTCTGTGGTGCCAGATTAGGGTCAGAGTGACTGAGTTGTGTGGATTTAGAGCCCCGAAGTGAAGTTTAAAGGAAGCTGAATTTAGATTTTATAGGATTTGAGCAATGTTGCAACCGCACTCTTGTATAAGCACGAACAGCAATGTGCAATATTAACGGCAGAGATGCACCCTGGTAGAGATACTTCTCACACTCTGCCCCTGTTGTTTAGAACATTGTCTAGGTTTATGTGGTGACTTTTAGCTTGGTTTTGATTGTATTGTATTGACCTCAACGGGAACTCTCTGTAGTATGGAAAATAACCCATCTCCATCTATCCAGCCGATATTTGTGCTTTCTGCCTAGCTCTGTAGGAAAGAAAAGGTACTGGAAGATGGCTTTTCCCCTCTAATCTGGATGTTAGGCTATGATGTAAGTATGCTTTTTCAGAGTACAGGCAGGATGTGACACCCCAGGAGGCTGTAATGATCCAGACTACACCTCTTTTTCTATACTGCTGTGGTCCTGCAGTACCAGACAAATCAAAATGAGCCAATATGATCTGAGAGACAACTCAGCCTGGATGGTGCCTTGGTATTTCACATGAGTGCATGAACTGTTTCCTGCCAGTTATACTTAACCATGCTCCTATATTTAGTCATTGGCTCAGGCCAACTTAGTGCTCATGTAGAGAGTAGGAATGAAGATGCTGTATCAGAACAGGTCCCCTCAGGTGCAGGAGTCCGTTATGTTTCCATCCAAACTCACTGATTTGGTAGATGCTGTGTTCTTAGGGAGGAGACCAGGGTGCTTCTAGCAAGAAATCATTCTTGGATAGACATCTGAAGCTACTAGAGTGGCTTATTTCTCCCTGTTGATGATAAAGAGAGTCTGGATGATCAGTCCATATGTAGGCATGCTTGTTCAAAGGTTAAGAAAATAAATTCCACCACTCTGACCTTGATGTCTGATCTGCAGGATGGTCAGTATGGTGTACAGTGAATTCTGTATAACGTATGGTTATTCTTACTCTGGTGGCAATTCCAGGGTGCAGAGCTAATCCTGTTGGCCAAAATTTTGGTGAATGGAATGCATATCCTTGTGATTTTGCTTAGTTGCCATTAAAATCTTTGTCAGATTAATTTCTGTTTTCTAAAGTGGGTAAAGTGTGCTTCTCAGCAGCAAGGGCTAAGAAAGGGTATGTCCTGCAGCACATGGGTTTGTATACTTCCAAGTATTTCAATTGAATATGACTGTAAGATGTCCTGTCCTGGTGATGTGTAAAATGTGTCCATGTCCCACAAAATTTAAGGAGCTTTGTGTGGCAGGTAACATCGCAGGCTAGTGGTATGATGTGTTTCAAGGACTTGCAGTATCGTGGAGCATCTTCTCGTTAAATGAGAACAGGTAAATTAGCTGACATGATGCTCACCTTTAGTAATATTTTTTGCTTTACATTTCTCATCTATGGTATTTTCTTTATCTTCCTTCCACATGGAATAGCCATTAACTCCTTAGAGTGCCTGGTACCTCTCAAGACCTCACTGTGTTTATCAGGGACTCTTTTTCCACTTGGGGTGCCCATGCAGCTGTCATGCTGCTGTCTGCTGGTGTGAAAAGAGAAATCCTTCAGCCAGAGAAGGCAAATCACCTGCTTATCTTGCTTTTTTATTTTTTGTTTCATCTTCTGGAGGCTGAAGGCATAGCAGGGAGGAGGAGAGCTCGCTCTGCAGACTGCTTGTGAATGCTGCCTGTGTCGGTGGCACGGGGCCAGCTGGGTCACCCTGTGGCGGTGTGGGAGTGTAAGATGGATGGGATGGCACACGGTCGCGGTGCCGGAGTGCCCGGGGAGCTGGCTTGGAGGACCGATGGAGCGGCTCCCAGGCACGCGCTTGCCTGCCATCCATTCAGCAAGCTGCTCCCTCCTGTCTGTCACAGCTCACAGGCTTCTCCAGGCTGCCCACGCAGCCCCCGCCAGGACAGGATGAATGAAACTCTGGTAATTACTACAGCATGACTTCACTAGAACCATATTGGTAGGGTTCATCAGCAGCTCGTTAATTAAATAGTTGTCATGGTGACGGTTGCTGTGGTAGCATGAAATCCTTTCTGCTTCTTTTCCCCCTCCTCCTCTCCACTTCACAGGGTTTCTCATTCATATTCTTGTGTTTCACGTGAATGAAGCCAGAGGGGATCATGGGACAAGACAAAGAGTTACTCAAGGAAAAATTATTTCCATTTCCCCACCATGCCAGTCCTGTTGTAGGCCTGAATTATCACTGAGCCCTGTACCTATGTTTTTCTTTCCTCAGGTACACAAAGTCTGCTTCATATCCATCCTATTTGTTGTCTTTGTTCACTTACAGCTCAAATCCTGATTATCCTGAGCACCTGTGTTATTCTGGGGTCCTGGGACCAGCTCCTCTGGTTGCCAATCATGCAAGTACAGAACTGGGCATTTCATTTACAGCCCAACTGCAGAAACTTGGCAGTGTTCCAGAGCTAAGCCTTTGACCATGTGAGTTTTCTGTGCATGATTGAATCACAATATTTCCCCTGGATCTAAAGCCAAAAAGGGCCATTAACTCTTCTAGGCTGGCCACCTGCATGGTACAGATCAGTGACTCCCACCCAGCACCTTCTGCTTCATGCCTGAAAGCTTCCGACTGAGCTGTGATTTCCTTGTCAGAAGATGTCTCATCTTGGTATAAATATCGATAGTGATGGAGAACACTGTGCCCTGTGGCAATCTGTCCAGGTGTTTAAGCACCCCTCGCTGCTAAGAATCTGTCTCCCCAGCATGCATGGTGAGTCTTGTTTGACATTATTTCTCCCTTTCATGGTCTTGATTGCCCATGGGTGTTTTCTCACAGCATCTAACAGCTCCTTTCTTCACAGAGAGCCGAGATCCTTTTTGGTCCCCATGGATGCAGATGGCTGGTTGATGATTTGCCTCAAGCTCACCATTCTGCCCACATCTTGCTGTAGATATTTAGAGAAGAAATACGTCCTCTGTGGATGGCAAGACATGCTTGTATTAATTTTGTTAGGGTGTTTTTCCAGTTCAAAGTAATGACAGGGATATGTTTCAGCATTCAAGAACAATGTTCTCCTAGCACAAAATTGAGCGTTTGTGGTATATAGGGCTGTGGGGAAGTGCAGCCTGCTGGGACAGTGTCAGAGGATCACAGGGCCCAAAGTGACCTTGCCCATGCAGATGCTGGGAGTGGTCACCAATGTGTGCTGTCCTTTGAGCCCTGTCCTGGGGAAAGATGTGGCTGGTGCGGACCCAAACCATACCCGTAGTGTATGAATGGTTAGGTAGTATGGTCAACTGAGGTTCTGAAGTTCATCTTTCTCCTTGGCTCTGTTTTATTTAACAGTCTAGACATTGCATTAGAAGTGGGGTTAAAATTTAGCCCTTCGGATGGATTATCCCTTGTTGGCCTGCTGCCAGGTTTCATCCAACGTTGTCTGAAGTGCCTGGCAATGGTAATGCTCTGAAGGAGGTCACTGGAGCAGATGGAGCTAGGGTCTGAGCAAAATTGAAAATTCACATGTTTCTGGCTTGGTCCTACCCAGAAATGTGAAAAATTGCCAGCTATATAGTGTCAGCTGTTTTCTCCAGCCCTGATACATTCTTGGTTGACTGACTGCCCTTTCGGAGGCACATCAAGCTCTTGTGAAAGTGCCATGAATAGTCGAACACCTGACAGAGGACAGCACTTGCCTCCCTGGTAGCTCATAGATGTCACTCTGCTTTGGCATTGCCATAAAACTTGTTGAGCACAAATACAAGGACAAGCAGATCCAGGCCAAATGCCCATTGTATTCTCTTGCCAAAATACGTTCAACCCATCTGAGGACAAAGGAAGAAGGACCCCAGTTTTCTCGCTGCCTCTGAATTACTGTGTGAATGACTAGGAAATGCTTGGCTCTGTGCGGAGAAACTTCCTGTACTAGAGATGGGAAACCTGACACAGTTTTGTCCTGCCCTGCTGTGGGTTGTTATTGGTTTCTCACTGTGGTTTTCCTTCCCCTTGAGTTTTCTGCACTAATTTTGTAATAACAGTTAGTGCTGGGTTTCATAACACAGACATACAACATGCAATTAGAAATTGCTTTGTGTGAAATAAAGTAGCTGTGAGTCATATCCAGACAAGTGAATTATCTGTGATTATTCAGCCAAGAAGGGAGACAGTGGTGAGCAGAGGAATGTGCACACCAAGGGCTACACATCATTATTAGCATTTCCATACTATTTGGTAACATAAGGAGGAAAGCATGGCCATATACCACTGAGATGCCTGTAAATAAACATCCATGTGATCAAGTCCTCATGAGGAGGAATAGGTGAGTTTCCTCTGGTCCTCAGACTTGTGCATCCAAAGGATGGGGCAGTAATCTCGCTAGGTCTCTGTTTCTTAAAAAAAAAAAAAAAAAAAAGTCAAGGGGGCTTGGTGGGGAGGGTTATATGGCAGATACAAATATCTTTTAGAGTTCTGAAGTTATGTGAAGCAAATGTTGTATATGGGGCTTTAGCCTAAAGAGGAACTAATGCTCTTCAAGGGAAGAGAGGAAATAAATGATTCCAGCACTGTCCTTGCTTGATTCACCTAGTGAATTTGTTCCTTTTCTCGTCTGGAATGAAAGGTTGTGTTAGGAAGGGGCCCTTGGATGTTCAGAAACAGCTGGGAGACCTTTGGAGGTGAAAACTTGCCAGCCCTATGAAACAAGGTGGTTTCTGCAGTGGGATCCTAGTATGTTTTCTATGTATTTGCCAGATAGGTAACTTGGGGGCTGTGACTGCAATGGGGGAAGTACGGACTGGAGGGCAATTTGCATTTCCTGAGTGGCAGCTAATCAGCCAGAGGGACAGCAACAGCCCACGGAAAACACACGGGCAGGGAGCATGTCGGCTGCCTGCTTTGCACAGCTGCACGCTTGTCATGGGAAGGGTGATATTTTTTTTTTTTTTTTTTTGAGGTGAAACCTGAGGTCCTTCTGCAAGGCGAGAGCTACATACAGGAGGGAGCTGACAGCACTTGTTAAAGAGCATCTTCGCAGCCCTCAGTTCATCGCTTCAACTGCCCAAAGTTTGTTTTCCACCCATTGCAGACAATCAATTGACCCTTCCTCAGCCAGTCACAAATGCCTCCATCTGTAAAATGGCAGTGAGAAATGCTTAATCTTCCAAGATGAATCTAACAGATGCTTCTCCCAGGAAATGAACTAAAGGTTGCAGCTTTGCTTGAGTGATTGTGAGTCAGGTATGAGTCATTTCTCCCTGGAAGGGCGTCTGGATTTGCTTTGCTGGTAAACACACAAAGAGCACAAAGCCTGAGGTGAAAGGTTATCACACAAAGGAGAATTTAAAAAGAGGGGGGCGAAATGGATATATTTTTTTTTAAAAAAAAGGGAAAAAATAATGAACACCACCACACACCAACAAAAAAAAAAACTCTCTGAGATATATCAGTGTACCCTGAACCATCTTCTGTGGCCTTCAGGATGCATTAACTGAGGGGTTTTAAGACATTATCTCTCAACTTCCACTGTGTGCTAACCTGTAAAAAGCACACAGGAGCCTTCTGTTTTAAAGGAATGTGGGTACTTTTATAATATCTGTTTTGGTTGCTTCTGATTGTTGCAGGTGCCTTGAGCCCAGGGAATTTGGAGTTGTGAATAAAACACAACAGTTGGTGCACACTAAAGCAAGGTGCTCAGAGTACAGATTAATGTCAGAGCCACCAAGTGTGATATCACAGAGCACTGGACACCCCAGTAGCTGATCTGTGTGGAAAAAATAGTTGTTTGCAGGGGACAATGTCATACTGAATGCCTTCCCAAACTGACCATAAATGAAGTTGGTGCAGAAATTGCTGGCCAAAGTCACCTGGCCTTGTGCTATGCAGATCAGAATAAAGGATCACAATAATTCTGTTTGGCTTAAAAAAAAAAAATACAAAAGGGGGCACTGAAATAAAGATTTGGGTGTAAAACTTGTTTTCTGGAGTAGACCACAACTGTTTTTAGACAATCCTGTTAGCTCAATGGTAATCCCTGCTCCCATAGGACATCAGAGGTAGGAAAGCTGGCTGCAGCAGCAACAAATTAGCATTAATTGTGCTCCATCTGATGGAGCTAATCCTAGCCAAGGGCAGCCATACACCAATTTTCATATATTGCTCTTCTGACCATTTTACTATTAGGCTGTTTCTTAGTGACGTTCATTTATTCATGGCAAAGGACCTACAAAAAGCAGCCTAGCATCCTGCCTTAGGAAGCCAGTGGAACGTGGTCGTAGGAAGAGCTTGTATCTTTTAACAGGCTGACAGATAGATCAGGGAGGGGGCAGACATGCTTGCCAGCACACAAGTCCATTCCCAGGTCGGGAATGGAATAGGCTTCTTCCAAGTGCAGGCAGGTCTGGAACAATTACTCTGGGTTCAACTTAATTATGCTAATCAATCAAGCAATTAGAGGGATAAGGGTGGCTGACTTGCAGGGATGAAGAAACAGCTAGCCTTTTTGAGAGAAGAGAATAGTAATTAGCTTAGTTTGGGCTGTGAGAAGAAGAGGTGGTGGGGAAGATTAAAAATCTCTGGTTGTGCCTATGACTTTAGATTTTTTTGTGTGTGCATGTGTGTGTATGATTTTTAAATTTTTTGGGCTCATCAAGAGCTTACACTTTGCCATGTGGTAGGATAGTCTGTGGAGATGCTGTTTCTCCCAGCTGATGTTGGCAGATGCACAGAGTACCAGTGTTCCTTGTTTCTACATCTTTGTATTGCAGGAGATCCCCTCTCTGTCCCCAGGCTGAGAGAGAAACTCTAGCTCATTCTCTGAGACCAAACAGGCTATGGTGGTTTTTTGGTTGTTTTGGTTGTCGCTTTTTGTTTTGTTTTGTTTTTTAATGATTGCCAAACTGTTGCATGTAGCCCTGACCTGTAGAAAAACAATACCTCGTGCCTCAGCTATTCACAAACTGCCTTTCACTCACGGCTTTGTGCCATGGGATCAAAACTGCCTAGAGGATGACAGTCAGGCCAGAATGTGACCAAGCGTGGGAGGTTAACCCCTGTAGACCTGTGCTATGGTGGAGTTAAGAGATGCCAGCCATTTGGAGGTGTCAGATCTGCAAGGCCAGGATGAATGAATAGCACAGAGAAGAGCCTGTTCTGGCTCTGTATCTGTTCCAGAAACATTCTGAACTTGAATAAGTCTTAACTTGAAGAGCTGAAGCTTTTACTATGTCCCTTAAAAGTAATTTTAACTATGTCAGTTACGTTGACCAGAAAAACTCAAGACAAGAAAGAGAGCATCCTTCTTAGAACAATAGCTATTGCTGGATAAAGGACACATTTTAGTTCTTCCTTAGGTCTCACATAGCAGGCTTGATGGTAAATCCGAGCTGCTCAGTATTCAATTAGGTGTGTGCCAGTGCAGTCACCTCTGAAAGAAAAGACATTTGATATCTGTGAAATAGAGAAGAGAGAAGTGGAAGGGGGTGTCTCTGAAGGGAGAGAGATTTCAGTGTGTTATTCTGAAGAAGGAGAGCTTTAGTGGCTGCAGCTTTGCTCGCCTGGAAGGGAAAAGCATCTGTAGCCCAGGCCTGTGTGGATAATGTGTTGGCCTTCTCTGCTTTCTCCTCCAGACATTGCTGTCACAGACTGGCTTTGACAAAACAGCAGCAAGGCAGGCTGTTCCTCAGAAATAGAAAAGTCAAGAAGTATTCTACTCAAATAACAGCCTTCCAAGGCTGGTGACGTACTTCAAGATGGTGAATAATCGACCTCAGCACTGGAAGGGAAAAAAACCCAAACAACCTAACTATCTGCTCTTGCCTCTGGCAGGCTCCAGTGCCTCAGGAGATGGCTCTGCTGACTCATTTGGAAAGCAGTTTTCAGATCATGACTCCTTCACTTGGATCCTGAATGTTCCTTTCCCTGGGAATGGCAGCCCACCTGCCCCAATCAGCAAAGGCAGGGTGGTAAACCTGCCATCCTCCTGCTCCATGGTTTGTGCCTGGCCACTAGCTTCAGTGCCTTGGCACAGGGGCCCCCTGCTCCTTAGTCTACGCTTAGTTCTTGAAAGCCCGATTGCAAAAAGAGCTGGGGTCTGATTACTGGAATTCACTCCAATGTGATATTCATCTCCTGTGCTCTATGGTAGCAAGCTGTGTGAAATAATAAATAGATACAAAAATACCAGAAACGTGAAACAGAAGAGATTGCTGGTTCAGTTCTTTGCCACTAAGCATGCGGTTTCCAATAGCTTGGATCATGGTGCAATGTAAATACAACTCCCTGCTTTAAACATACAAATTCTGTCCCAGGACAGGCCTAAGGTACCTGGGAAGACACGCCAGGGAAGAGGTGGCTCTGTGTCCCACTGCTGGCTTTGTATACACAGATGCACTCCTGGGTGCTGTGGGAGGTAGGGTACTGGAAGAATATGTGATGGCCCTTTTTGTGCAAGTGAATTGGGTAGCCTTTACCTGGTTTCTTCCCAGAGAACATCCTTGTGTCTGTCTTATAGGTGCTAAGGAGTTTTTTCACTTGGGCACAGATCAGGGAAAGCTACTGGCGTGATCAGAGTAGTACAAGGGCTGTGTTGGAGGACATCCCAGACAGGGCTACATTTCCTCCAAGAGCTCACTTTGGTACCAGGACTCCTTCCACAGGGGACTTTTAGTGTTGGCACCATTGCAACCTTCTCCCAGGCTGTGGTGGTGAAACACCTGGGTGGAAAAAAGGAGAATTTTATTCACATAGCTCTTGACAGAACTCGCTCTGCCCTGAAACAGAGATCTGTGCTGAAGAGAGGATCAAACTCCTCAAGATTTTCCCACAAATTGCCATTTCTTTGGCATGGCTGGAGTCATGCTAGCATCAGTAGCATCCTTCTCTTAGCAACATCATGGCAGTGGTGAAACCAAGAGAAAACAGGAGAGCTCCCTGTGGCAGCTGCTGGGGAAGAACTTGGGTGGAAGGAGAGACATGGTGGTTGTTCTTTGTCTGACCTGTAGTGGCACAAACAGGCCTCAGCTCTCATTGCGACCAATTGTGCAAAGTATTTTATCCCTGTCTGCTTCCCAGGAAGTCAATTGTTCTTCCCCCCTTTGCAGGGGGCAAGTAGCAGTTTCTGCAGACAAACAACGGGTTGGGGACCAAAGAGGAGCTGGGGCCTGGGCATCTGTTCCACAGGAGATGGGGGCAGATCTGCAAGGCTGGGGCTGGCTCATCTGCCTTCCTGGCTGGTGACAGCTGACAGCTGTGGAAGACAGAGGGAGAGGAGGAGACAGGCTTGATGTGAAAAGGAGCTGG
This sequence comes from Streptopelia decaocto, assembly GCF_964273445.1. NCBI lineage: Eukaryota > Metazoa > Chordata > Aves > Columbiformes > Columbidae > Streptopelia > Streptopelia decaocto. The sequence goes on from NC_138658.1 coordinate 30,865,949, forward strand.
GACTGCAAAAACACACTGATGATGCTTTTGCTAGTAGAATTCCAATTTCAAATCTACATGTGATGAATTAAAACCTGAAATGGTGTTTAGCAAACGCCGCTTGCCAGGCTAAATTAGCAGCCTCATTTGTTGCTAGTGGCAGCTCTTTATGAGGGGCTCCTTTTAAAATGTGGCATAAATAGGATGTTTTCTCAACAGTAGTGTTTCCTTGCTTGAATGTTGCAGCAATTTTTGTATCCTTTGGTCTCCTGCAGCTGGTATACCAAAACAAAATGACAGTGCAAAACCCAACCAAGCTCCTTGGAAGTGTAAAGAGACTGGAACTACTGGTGTCCTCTTAACACAGCATCTACCACTGCTGGGTGCTGGAAGTGGCAACATGTCTGTTATGGTTTAGGCAACCATTGCAGGCAGCAGATGGAGAAGGTTTAAGACCTAGTAGCAGTTTTTTGGAAGTATGCCTGATTCCCTGGAGAAAATGGAGCACAGATGGGATCTGCTTTGACCTGCTCACTCAGTAACTGCAAAATCCTTGTGTTTTCAGACCAGCTCTGTATTTATCACTAGGCTCTGTGGCATGGTTTGGAAATCCCACACACATTCCCTACTCATGTTGGTCTCTGTTGGCTGGTAGCAGAGCTTGCTATGGATTTGCAGTGAAGAAGTAGACAGTAAACTGAGGCAGGTCCTTAGCTTCTGGGGGGCTCTTCTCAAGAAAAAAATAACCTGTTTAGTCTCTCCAATCAGACTGTGTTTACACTGTCTTTGGAGGCAGTTGCTGCAGGTGAACTGTTGCAGCTGGTGCTCAGCACCACAGAGACTTCTCCCAGAAGACAGGGGGACCTTAATGAGCAAGGGTATCCATGCTGGGCTCTCTGTTGGAATGGTGGTGGTGTGAGATGCTTTGACCTGATGAAGTGAAGTGTAGGGTAGCTTTTAGCCATAGTACGTACGTTCTGACTGATAAATACTGGCTTTACCAACCAAAGTGTAAGATGAAGTCTGCTGCTGATTTCAAGGCAAAGGGAGTAATTCTTTTATGGAGGAAGGTGATAGAAGGAATATAGCGAATACTGTGGTGTTCTCTAGCTTGTCTAGCCTGTTTCAGAGCCCTGCCTCTTGAGGACCTCTCTCTTACCACCTCTTCTTTCTCTGCTGTCAAGGGAGCCTAGGAGAACAAACCCAAGAAGTGTCTGTGTAACCGTTGTCTGAAGTGATGTAAGGTAAATCCCACCCATAGAGATCTTGTCATGTGTCCAAGCCTGGTAAGCTTCCCATGTCTTCAGCTATAACTATGTGAGGACAAAGTGAGTCACTTCTTTCATTTCTTCTTGTGCACTCACAGGCTTCAGGGAGGTGTCTGATAGATCTGTAGCTGAAAGATGTGTTCCATGGAAACTATAAACCCAGTTGACACATTAATTCACACATCAGTAACTTTCAGTTCTTTTCGGTAGCATATTACTAGTCTACATAGACCTTGAGGCACAACATCCTTCTTGCTCTTGTTGTCCTTTGAGTCCTGATTGTGCTGTCCATGTGGACCACCCTGGTAAGTATTTCCCAGGAGACACCAAGGTTTGTAATTCTGGATTTCTCTTGGCCAGGTCTGCATGACACATACCTGACTGCATTGCTCTGTTGATTGGTGGGTGGGTAATATGTGATCTTGATAAACACAAAAGGCCAGAAGACAACTATTTTGGAAGTTATATTGCAGCTGTACTTATACCAGTGACACTGCATTCAGAGCTTGTTTTATTTGAGTAGCTCTAGGGAAGAATTTTGGGCTACGTTCAGAAGGACAACACACTGTTATATTACCCTGAGTGCCACATGGAGGAGCATGCCAATTCTTGGATGTCCTTGTAGGGTGTTTGTTTCTCAGCCAACTTCTGTTTCAAAGCTTGCTTCTTCCAAGAACACCAGGTGGGTATGCGAGTCACTGCTTTTCAGGTGACTCTATGTTTCATGCCACGGAGCAGCGAGGGGTATGTGATGCAGCTGTCTAGAGGAACTGCTGAGGATTTGTAGTCACTGAAGGCTAGTGCATACTGGAGGTGATTAATGGCTGTGCTGGTGGTAATACAACTGAAGGATCAATCCAGGCTGTGTGGAACCACAGGTTAGAGCAGTGAAAGATTTCTTGCCAGTGCAGGAGGATATTGGCACCTCCTCTCTCTTCGAAGATGTTTATCACATGTTCACTCCAGGGAGGGTGGTTGAGAGCCAGAGCCCAGCTTGGGAACTGTTATACATAATTTTTATCCTCCTTTAACTACAGGTGGAGCTGAGGGGCCACCTTCTAACTTAGAGAATAGTTTGACAAGTCTTGTCACCTGAAGTGTCATATATTTCCTGTTCCCTTGGGTATGTCCTCCTGCTTCTCTCCATCTCCCTATATCAAACCATTGTCTGGGGAGCTGATTCCCCTTAAAGTAAAACTTTGTTTTTTTCCTCTCTTTCTCTCCTCCCCAGCAATATCACTTCTCTGATCCTGCTTCTTACCTGATCCCTCAAACTTCAAGGTTGATGCAATGAAAATGGTGGGCAGGACTGGATGCCTCAGGGCTGTGGCCACCACTGTCAAAAGAAGCCATGAGTTGGGACAGGTCCTAAATCCCAAAATGTTAGAAGATGAGACAGGTTGGGATGGATGGATGGAGGGGAAGATGCTGCCTCAACCATTGCCTTGAAAATGAGGAAGAATCATAGTGAAAAAGAGGGGCATAATTGCAGAATCCTCAACCCCGTGCTTAGCCAAGGACAGCAATTTCTCTAAACCAGCATGTGGCATCACATTAAAAGCTGGCTGTTGTGAGCCCTGTGAGGTTCTGGCATGTCTTGTGCAGCTTTAAAACCTACCTACCATCAATGGCATGAGCACAATGAGTGAATGCTGCTTCTTCAAGAATGAATAAGCTCCATCTCAACTAGGAAACAAGCTCATTCAAAATTTAGAGGAGATAAGGGTATTCTCCACCCCATGTTCTGCAAGATGGTCCCCAGGCCCAGGGAGGCCTGTCTTCAATATCCTTCCTATGGCTCCTGTGTGTGGGAATCTGGCCCCGTTGGCTGGCATCCAGCAATATGGAGAGGCTGTTTGCTTCCATCTGGCCTGTTTTTGTGCAAACTCCAGTGACAGTTTAGAAAAAACAAAGGTTGCCCTTTATGATAGATAATACGATTTCATGAGCAGGGCAGGGCGGTTAGAGCTGTGTTTGGGACTCCATTCCTTCCATTCGGTTAGCAGGACAGAGGGTGAAAACACCACCAACCAAGGAAACAAACACACATGTCACCACCTGAATGCTCTGGGACGGTTCAATGTGCCTCAGGCCAGGGCAGCCCAGCCACTGTTTTCTGTCAGCCCATCTCATTCCAGGCATCACAACTGGCGCTGTCATCAGCTTCACGTTGTGCCAGCTGAATTGGAGAGGTCCCCCATGGTGTCATGGTGTTTCACAGCCTGTTGGCTGTGGTAGCAGAAGGGTGTCCTGACAAAGAGCTGCACGGTATGCAGAAAGCAGTAGTCCTGGGCAAGGTTCCCTGATGCCCTTCAGAGATCTAACCCATGGTAGAGCCTGAGCTAGATTTGACACAGATACACCCTCTGTTCATGTCCTTCTCAATATTTCTATGTCAAGCAAGGGTGGCTGCCACAGCTGGGTGGCTGCTGGCCCACAGGGCAGATGCGACCCAAGAGCTCGTCTCTTGGAGAGTACTACAGCTCTCCCGGGAACAGGGTGGGAGCCAGGCAGGAGGCAGAGTTGGATGTAGATACAATTGGTTGTAAAGAATGTAAAACAAGCAACACTCTTTGCTTTCTGCTCAGAGTGGACAATACACCTTCTAACCTTCACCTTCCCATGCAGTGCTGCAGTCAGGCCTACTGTATTTATTATGATTCTTTTCCTCCCGGTTGTTAGAAAACACGATTTCATTGTTGTTATTTTTAATCTGTCAGCCTCGGAGCTTTAGGATGCTACCTGCAACCCTCTGTTTAATTCAAATCACACTTTTTTCCTGGTATCATTCGTATCACAGTGACAAGCCCGCTCCTGAAAACAATAATGGTGCATTATGCAGACGCTGGCTTCTCAGCTGATGGGCGATAAAATTATAAAGGGGGTAGGTGAATCATCTGCACTGAAGTGCTGATGTATACACAGGTCTGTGTGGTACAGTGAGTGAGTGGAGAGAGGGGAACAATAAGAGATTCAGAAAAACTCAGGAAAGCAAAATGATCATACCTGCTGGTAGGAGGGTGTCTTTTTCCACTTTCATGCTGGACTCTCTGGCAAAACCGGAGCATTACAATAGTGCTTTCACCCTATTTTTGTTTGTTTGTTTGTTTGTTTGTTTGTTTGTTTGTTTGTTTGTTTGTTAATCCTGTCTTGTGCTGAGCTCAGTGAGAAAAGGGCGTTGGTGTGGCATGAAGATGCGACCCCTGTCTCGCTGGGTGGTCACTGTCACCCAGACCATGCTCACTGTACCACAGAGTGTGTAAATGCATGGAAAGTTGAGGGTGGCCCAAGAGAGGACTTGGAGGAGTTCTTCAGTACATGAAGGTGTGTACAGCTCGGGGGAGGGATCAAAATAATAGAGCTTCATATTAATTCTTAAAAACCTACAAAATTTTCCTTCCTTAAGTGTTAAGGAGATAGGGATGATTCTCTCTTTCCTTTGCTTCTCTCACCTCAAAAACAGGGAAATGTGTTTGCTTGGAGATCTGATGTCTGAAAAACAGAGAGAGTAGAAAGCTCTGTTGTTCTTCAGTTTGCATCCCTTGGAAGACCTGGAAAAGACAAAAGGAAGTACTTCTTTGAATGTTTGGTTTTGTGCTGTTACTGTCCTTCAAGATATGTCCTTCAAGCTGTGAGCAAGCTTTCTGAATTTTTATGGAGGAAACAAAGCATTCAGAAAACAAATCTACACTTTTCTGAGTGACAGATAATATCTGAGACAAGAATCCTGAATAATATCAGCAACTTCTTTAGCACTAAAACAGTGCCAAATCTGCCCAATTAAATGAGAAATCCAGGAGGTGACCTGAACATAGTATCTCCATGTGATGCCAGAGATAAGACACCACATTGCCAGAAAGCTCCTTCAGTCGGTAGGGCCACATCCAATGAAAACAAATGGACATCGAAAAATAGCTATGGCAAATAAAGTTTGCATACTATTTAACAGGGTGGGTGGTGAACCACTGGCGTGAGAGAGAGAGGAACGTGTCTTTCTGGTCCAAATCAGCTCACCTAAGTTTCCTAAAGTCTCTATTACATAATATGAAACAGGTTATTTTTAGGGAGAGAAGGAATAACTATTGACTTTGTGCTGACATCAGATTTCACTGCATCATGATTGAAGCACTCACTGTGGAAGAAAGGTCTGCAAACCAACATGGAGTCTAAACTGCCCATTCATATGTATATAAATAAAATATTGTGAAGAAACTGGATGCACCAGAAGTATTTCTGTAATTTGCAACAACGTAAAGACCATGAATATGTGTGATTTTCCTCCAGATGTAAAAGATGCATAAGAAGGCATAAAGGTTTTCCTCTCTCCACTGAAATGGGTCCCAGGACAACTGGTGTAGTTTCCTTTGGAGCGGTTGTGCTCCATCTGTGCTGTATGGAGAGCTATATTTCTGCTGGGTCACAGAGGCTTGCAGTACCCTTCCCTGTAGCACTGGCTCTCCATAGTAATTTAATAACTCACATTTATTGCAAAACTGTTATTTCTATCCCATTAGATTTTGTACATTGTCATGGTTCACAAAGCTCTTGTGACACTTGACAAGCAAGAGGAAATTGCATTTTTCCCTGCTGTAAAGCAGCTATGGAGATGGAAGGTATGAAATTAGTCAGCCTTAACATGCATTAATCAAGGAAAGGAACTTGAAGATGCCCTTGGAGAAAGGTAGACTGAGAGGCTGGGCCTGGAGCCTGTTTTTTGCTGGTAGCACATGCTCGAGAGACAGCTATTGTCAATGGCAGCAGAGGAGCTGGGTATGAGCAGTGGGCAAGAGAGAGACAGTTCAGTAGCCAGTCTGGAGAGACCATGCTATCAAGAAAGCAGCCAGGACCAAGAGGCTGATGAGGATTTCAGCACTGGGAGCAGGAAGAAGGGGAAATTTGTAAACAGCAGGTCTGATGGAGGCTTTCCTGAGCCACCTGGGATTTTAGAGTCTTCAGGTTGTTCCTTGTGGGAGAGGTACCATGCGAAGAATGGTTCTGCACCTTCTTTGCTCGGACACTGTCCCTGCAGGTGGGGCAGGTGACAGGTCTGCACAATGTGTGTGTCCCCTGCCAGTGGGAATCTGTGCTGACAAACCTCCTTTGCACAGGATGATGCTGCATCCTCCTCCCTTGCAAGCCCTGTTGTGCTTTCTCCTGGAGTACCTGTGTCACTGAGACACAGAGAATGTTCTGCATACGTCACAAGGCTAGATGAAGAAGAAATAGGAGAGGCTTGTGTCTGCTGCCTCTGGGAAGCTGGTTGGAAAATCCCAGGCTGGGCTGGGATTTGGTGCCTCTGGAGTGCTGGTAGCAGTGTTGGAAGCACAAGGAGACAAAGCAATCACAAGCCAGCACAGACAACCATGAGCACTGTCCTCCATGCACAGCCAGAAAGCTGCTCTTCCCTGTAGCTCTGCCTGCAGAATCACTGAGAACTAACAAAAAATCCAGCTCTGTCCTTCTCATCCTTGCAGCTTTTTAAATTCAGTGTATTATTCACCACCCCCCACACCCCACGCTGGCTTATAGTTGTGCTTATTTTCTCCTGTGTTCAAAGGCTGTGTTTTTGAGACCAGTGGAAGATGATTGATTTTGGTGCTGAATTCAGGCTTTTGGGGTTGATGCGAGACTGTTTCCATTCATGAAAAATCAAGGTGACTTCTTAGGTCTAGCAATATGAAATGGGAGTACAGCTCACCTTGCAGATGGTTGAATAAATTATTAAACAGTGATTCACCGTTACTCACTGTCTCATCAGCTCATAAATTTAAAATAACTCCCTTTTCTATCTTATTTTATCTAAGGAAAAATAAAAGAAGTAAAGCTGTATCATGCATAACTGTGCTGAATTGATCCTCCAGAGAGGTCTGCTAATAAACTCTTTAATGACTTCTGCCTCTTCACATTAGTTGAGGACTGAAGCAGTGGGAGGGTGAAGAAATCTTGCATTTCTGTGTTTATCAAGAGAACAGAAATGGTGATGCCTCTGGCAAAATAAGGGAGTAGAAATGTGAATGCAATTGTCCATTATACTACTTAGGAGGATGAAAATAACAGCTGTACACTGTGATCACAGGCAACAGAAAACAAGAAGGTGCTGTCATGTTGTTTGTGGGGTCCCTATTAGTTGTCATTAGCCATTGCCCAGGAAACAATTTGTATCCACTGAAATCCTCACTAAAAAGTTCTCATAGATCTCTGCCTGTAAACCAAGTAGGTTCTTCTTTCCTAGAACAAGCCCCTGTCCCCTAGGCTAGGCACACACTGCCTCTCTGGGCATTAGGAGGGCTCCAGCCCACATGCACCAGCTCCACTTTTCTTCCCCTTTTCTTTCGTTTTGGAGTGTCAGTGGAGTTGTCTGCTTGCAAACCCCGGTTTCCATAGTGGGGGAAAGCTGGGCTCTAAATGGGAAAACAGAGGTGACACAGGAGACACAGGCTCAGGGACTGAGGGGACAGTGATGGGCTGGTCCCTTCTTTCTTCTTCTGTTGATGTAACCATCTCTGAAGGCTTGATCTCCTCAGGGAAATGGTGAATTTAATCCAAAAGCTCTGGAGAGACAAAGCCAAAGAACTGGGTTTTCCTGCTTGTTTTCAGGAGACAGTAAGTTCTCGTGGCTCAGTGTGCTTCAGAGTAGTGTGGGTAGTAAATATGTAGAGTGGGAAGCAGTCCCTGCCCAAAGGTTGTGTGGCCAGAGAAGAGACCAATACTACTAAGGTGAGTGGCAAAGTTAGAAATTTGAACTCCTGGTTGCCAAGCCAGGACTCCCTCTGAATAGACCAGGTGCTGAATTTAACTTCCCTTGAAAGGGGGCTGAGATCCACTGTCCCCTGATGTTAGCTGCTCTGCCTAGAGCATGGGGTACTAAAAGCTACTGAAAGCTGTAATTGTTGAATTTGCCCCAGATACGAGCCACCGTCCCACCACAGATATGGCAGGTCAGAAAGCATGTCGCCTATCAGTGTTTGTGCCTGCTGAGACCCATCCAGGGGTCTCCTATGGTTGGACCAGTCCATGCAGCAATTTGTGCACCTGCTTGAGAATCAAAAGTTACTGAGGGACATTTGCAACATCTCTGCTGACTAATAGCAAAATTCAGCGGGTTCGCTGTCTTGTGTCATCTCTCAGCCTCCAGTGGCTGTAGTACTTGCTTTTTAACATCACGTTGAATTCAAGTCCCATTTTTAAGGATTGTTCTGCTGCTATGAATGAAAGCTGGTTGGACCATAAGTACCTCTGAGCTGCCAGAGATGTTTGTTTGCTCTCTCCTTCAGCTGAGTCAGCCTAAGAAAGCAGCATAGCACAAGCCCTTTCAGTTATCAGCAAACACTTTTGAAAAGGAAAGAATGGTGGCAGAAAAGCACCGGCACAAATAGCTTTGAATAGTGGCAGTGAGATGAACAGACTGAAATCAGAGCTCCTCTCTTTTCTGATAGGAGGTTGTAGAATGGATGGTGTTGGTCCCTTTTCCCAAGTAGCAAGTGATAGGACAAGAGGAAATGGCCTCAAGTTGTGCCAGGGAAGGTTCAGATTGGATATTAGGAAACATTTATTCACAGAAAGGGTTGTCAGGCATTGGAACAGGCTGCCCAGGGAAGTGGTTCAGTCACCGTCCCTGAAGGTCTTTAAAAGGTTTGCATATGAGGCTCCTAGGGACATGGTTTAGTGCTAGATTAAGGTTATGGTTGGACTCGGTGATCTTAAGGGTCTCTTCCAACCAAAACAATTCTATGATTCTACAAAGGAGAGAGCCCTCAGCTTGTACCTGTTCTAGGGTCTTCCTGACACTGGTGCCTGCCTCCTGCAGGAGTGAAGCCAGAGTGCATCCAGAGAAGATGCTCTGGTCCACCAGGCTTCTCACGAGTTATAAAATTATGCCATGAGGCAGTTTGTCTTCACCATGTTATGTCTCGATCGTTGTCTCACCTGTAAATCAATTCTTATTATAGAGTCCCAATGTTGTCTACTGTCTCACCATGTCAGTAAGCTCCATGCTCATTCTTCAGCACAGGTTAGGCATGCCTGGTGCCTTTGCAAAGGATGGACAAGACCGGTCTCTTGGCAGCCCTAGGAGGCAAGACTTGACTCACAGTGCAGAGTCCTCTTTGCACAGCCTGGACCTCTCATTATGCATGATGTGTGGACATTGAAGAGGGGGAAGAATACCATGGACCTCAGGTTCTGGCTCTCCAGGGTCTCTTTCCTAGCTTTGCAGCAGGCCTTTAATATCACTGTTATTTCTGCCCTTGGCTCCTCTTTGAAAGCCATTACTGTGCTGGCCCTGGGGCTTGTTTGGATAAGGAACTGTTGCCATAGGCTTCCAGAGAAGTTTCCATGCTTTTGTGCTCACATCAGCTGCATCTCTCCTGGTGATGCCTTTCCCTGGTTGAGGTGCTGGTCATGTGCAAGTTGCCCAGGAGCTTCATGATCCTGCAACCAGAGAGTTTAGGTGCTGAATAGCAGGGTTAGAAGAGGGCAGTCAGTGGTAGTGCAACGTTGCCCACTTCTGCCTTGTACCAAGATTCATGCTACCCATATGGTGTTATTGGTAGGAGTTTGAGAGCCATTGTAGACATTGCCTGAGGGAAAACTGCTTGGAGAGTGGTTTATTTGCCACTTGGATGCTGAGTATGACAGGAAAAGCACATGTCCTTCCTCTCCTTGTGCTCTCACCTCTGCCCTCTGACACTGTGACAGCCTGGGAACAGCCTGGCTTTATTTTGGTGTCTTAGCATTTGTTGTCCTGATGAAAGGTGGGTCCTGTCTGACCCTGCTGTCCCTTCAGGGTTCCTGTGAAGATTTCCTGCCTTCTCCCATAAAGTGGGCCAAAAATGCTTAAGGAAATGGCAGTTTCCCAGGCAACCACACTCAACAATTTCATCAATTAATCAGGAGGAAACCAAGGAAGAGAATGGGAAACAGATGCTTTGAACAGGACAAGGCTATGAATGATTGATGCTATCTAAGAGACAGGGAGAATTTACTCCAGGAGAGACCCCAGCCTGGGGCTGAGGTGATTTCCTATGCAATAGCTTGTTACTGCAAAATGATGGCGGGGAGCCAGGAATGGCTTCCTAGCTGAATGTCCAGTCCAGTACTTTGAAAATTATGAGGCACAGTGCAAAAATATAGCCAGGTTGGCCCAGAAAGGCACAGAAAGGCTCAAGAAGGCATGGAGCAGGAGTTACACGCTAGGTTTCCCTACCACATGTGACAGTTCACTTATTGACCTTAATAAAAATGAATTGTAGATGCTCTCCAGCCAAAGCTATGGGTAGGTGCGATCTCTTCAATATACTAATTTCCTGCTGTTTTTGTGGTCACGACGTGTTAGCTAACCTGTCTGTATGGTGTAGTCCATGCAGACACATGTAACAACCACTACTGCCTCAAAGTACTGCCTGCATTTGCAAGGCAGCTGAGGGACAGACTGGATTTCTTCTGGGGATCCATGGTCAGCTTAAAGGCTGCAGAGATCTTTACAAAATGTATCAGTGCTCTTTTTCAAGCCTTGCTGAGAATGTCAGTGGCAAGAGGAGGAAATCGGGCAAAGATTTCTCCAGATTTTGGTGTTTTCTTGAAAGTCCATCAGAAGGAAAATTAAAAGGTCTTGAAGAATCTCCTGAGACAACAAAGAGAAAGATGTCTTGACACGGTAGAAGTTTGTTACAGTAACTTTGAATCCATTCTTTTTCCCTTTGCTTTTAGAACTTCTTTTATACTTCATTTTCTTTTCTTCATGGTATTTTTCTTGATAAGATTTTATTCCTTCCATTTACCTCCACATTTAACAACCCAACTTTTGTCTCTGGTGGAAACAACTAATGATGAAGACAGCATTGTGAGCATTCCTTCTTCTGCAGGCTGCACAGCTTTTCTCTGTATGAATTCGTATGACAGTTTATTCTTCCCTTAACACTTCCATTTAAGTGAGTGCTGGAACAGAGCTTTTGTGTGAATTGGCAGGAAAAAACAAACCATCTCTTGCTGTAACCATTTGTCCCTTTTATCTCAGGAATAAATCCTTCCTGGGAATGACAAGCTAATGGAATTTTATCAATTGATCATTGTAATGCACATTATGGGACTGTATTTCACGTGCCTGAGTGCATCTTTTGATTATACCAAACCTCAGATTTCTGTTTGTAAAAGTCAATGAAAAGATGCTCTCAATGGCAATGTTGAAATCTGTATTAATTGCATTAAAAATCAGTAAGTAAAAGAGCAAGATTCAAACAATAAAAGCGGTTTTAAGGAGAAAGGCTGATCAGAAATGTTAGAACCAGATTACATCCATTGTCCTTACTAGGATGGATTTACTGCCTTTAATGATACCAGGTCTTCCTTTTCTGATACACTGAAAACCCATTATGGGTACCTGAGATATAAAATGTTTCAGCCTTTGATTTCTTTTAGATAATTCATTATAGCCCTTTCCTTTGGTAAGGAGTAGGAAAAGTTATTTCACACCAAAAAAGCTGGATTAACCAACTTTTCCAAAGCAAGTAAGACCCTTTGGTCCTCCCAGGTGTAATTTTCTGTCAGGTATCTGAGATGTGCACAGGTGTCTGGGATGAGCAGGGCCATGCATCTTTCTGTGTGTATCAGGTCAGGCTGGTGGTCCATGATGGTTGAACATTGCACGTATATCAAATCCCCTGTCAGGAATAGTTTTTAAAATTAAAGAACAGTGGTACTGGTCAGGTTTGTATGTATTTGTGGTTTGTTGTTGTTTTTTTGTTGTTGTTTTGTTTTGTTTTTAAATCAGAGGACCTGGCTCTTGAGATATGTTAGGTGCTGCTTGCCTCTGAAAAGCCAGGAAAAGCGAACATTAGAGAGCAATTGCAGTGGCTGCCCGTTGCCTGCACGGATGTGGACTGTCAGCTGGGAAAGCCTCTTGCTGTGGTTCTGCACAGCAGAACTGGGCTGGGCAGCAGCTTGGCTTCCTTCCCTGAAAGATCTGCACTGGTCCAGGTGCAGAAAGGTGCATGGAGATTTCCTTGATGCTTTCATTTAAAAGATGGGATTGATCTCTACGCAGTACATTATTCACTCAAGCAACAATGTCCTTGGTGCCTGCCTGGTGCAGGCTTGACCTTTTTGGAAAGTTGAGGCTCAGGTGCTTCCCAGAAGGAGGAGAGGTAAAATGATGCATTAAAAAAACTCTGACATCTTAAAGACCCTTCCTGCTTTGAAGCAGAATGTGATATTTGGTAGAGGGAAGCCAGCTCAGGGTCAGTTTTTCCGAGCTCTCTCTATCTAGAGGTTGCATTGATCATAGCTATAATTTTTTTGAGTCAAAATCTCCTACTGTAAAAAATGAAGCATGAGGGTAGAGTCTGAAAGCAGGTAACTCCTCTGCTCAGGTGCAGTCACAGACATCCTTGTATTTTGGGGGACACAAAGAACATCTTAATTTTTAATGTTTTGGGGAGAGCAATTCAAGGAGCGGAAGGGACTGGAGGTGGTCATGGACACAAAACTTGTATCAGAGCTGCTATAACTCATTCAAAGGAGGAATTTTCTCCTGACTTCTACTGAAGGGAAGTGATGGCTGGGGAAGATACTTAGTCATGGTCCCCAAGTTGCAAAAAGAAGAACATTTAAATAGATGAGTATTCAGGAGCCAGAGGACTGCCCAGCTCCTTCAGTGCCACCCCGGACTGATCTCTGCTGATCTTTCACAACCAGTCAGAGGAACTAACACTCCAGGGGACTAGGCTTCAGATGGTGAGGAAAGCATGGGAAGCCAAATGTGTTCCTGTAAGAGGTGAGGATGTATTTGCATCCTCTGTGGACCTGTTTTCCCTGCTGCAGGTGAGCCTGGCCTAGGCTGGTGGACTGAGTCTCTGTGGATTTGTTGAGCAGACTGGGAAGGGATCCTGCTGCTCCTGGTGATTTGGAGAGGATGGGGGATAGGACCATTCTCTGGGATTGTCCTTCTTTATGTTTTGGCATACTTTGCCCTATTTTATCCAATCATCTAATGTATGCTTCTAAATCCAGAGAATCCATTATGTCTGAGCTGTATTGCTAGACAAAGGGTAAAATGCACAGATGATTAGAAAAAAGGGAAGGGAGAGAAAAGGCAAATCACTTAAGTTCTACAAAGCAAGTTCTGATCTCTCTTTCCATGGAATGTGTCTGTTTTACTGTTTGTAAATTATCCCCTCTTTCCCATGGAAAAGCCTCCCATTCAGCTCTGCCTTCAGCAAGCAGAACAGTGGAGTGATGTTTTCTGTGGACAAGATGCTTGTTAGCTGGGCAGTTGGTGCTAACAAGAGTGGGACAAGCTTAGGGAAGCAGTTAAACATGAGCGCCCTTTATCTTGGCTTTCCTAATTAGATCTGGGTTGTGAGCTCAGTGGTGAGACCATTCACATCTCTGTTGTGACACTGATTGTCTCAGCTTGCAGCAGTGCCTGGCCATGGTTCAGGTGAACCAACAGGACAGGGAGTGCTCCCAGGATGTATAGATAGAGACAAGACGTTAGGTGTATGGATGTGAGTTCTGCTGTGCTGCTTGCCCTCTAGGCGAGACAGTGAGCCTTGGCCTATGTTATTTGCCAGCCCAGATAAAGCTATTGAGACTACAGCCCATGGCTGAGACTTACTGAAGAAGTGGCGCCTTTGAGTCACACTGCAGTGTCAGCACAGCATCACCTCCTCTACTGAGAGAGAAGCAGCAATATTTCCAGCATGCTGCAGGTTTTGGGGAGGGAACTTTGGCAGTTGACACACAGAGAGCTGCGAGTGCTGGTGTGAAGAGTCCCATGTGCCATCCTCTGGAGGCCCACCTTGGTGTTTGAGTCAGAATGACTCTTATCCTCTTCTCTCCCTTTCTGAGTCACTGCCACAGTCTATTTCTGGCCTGTGCTTTGGGAAGAGTGGGTTGATGAGAATGTGTAAAAGAGGTCATAGCTGGTACCAAGGCGTACACACTAAGATGTTTTCCATAACTAGATTAGTCCAGGGCTATACATGGTGACACTTTTTTAATCACTGCTTGGAAGCAGGTTGAGGCAAAAGCCCAGCACTGCCTGGGTTCACTGATCCCAAGGAGTTGGAATGGGCTTGAGACTGCCAGCAAGTGGTGGAGCTTTTTCAGGACCCTGGTGCCCTGTCTGTGAAGAGCAGGCACCTGGCATAGTCCCAGAGACTAGCCTTAGCCTGGAGAAAGCCTGAAGAAACCCAAGAAAAGTTCATCCATTACTCTCTTTCCAGAAGATGTCTCTCGAAAGGGGGCTGACTACTGTTAGGTCACTCTTGAAGGGCATGGAGCCTGCACCTTAGAGCAGGGAGTGCGCAGACACAATTTTAGTGCAAATACCTCATCTCCTAGATTGGTTCAATTCTTCCCTTCTGGGTATCGGGTAACATTCCCCACCTGGGGGTGCCTGGCTCTGTCCAGGGACTTCACATGACGGAACTCAAAGGAGATGGCTGAAATCAGGTGAGACTCTCAGCCACCTTGGCTTGTGAGGTAGCAGCTGTGAGACTCAACGTTCCAGTTCATCTGTACCAAAGATCCTGAACAAGAGGAGGACAGGTTTCTGGGACCCATCCTTTTTGGGAACAGGCTACAGACTCTCTAGGGTCTCTGGTACTGAGGCAGCACAGGGCCAAACAGTCAGGAGGAACTGTCAGAAGTCTCAAGGCTTGTCTCAGGTTTTTCTCTTGGATGCTATTGGATGCAGAAGCTGGTGGTACTGGTTGGTTTCCAAGTAGCTGCTTTGTGGGACCTGAGAAGATAAAGCTACAGAAAGTGAGAAAGATGTTGGTCACAGGTTGCAAGAAGCATGCCAGGACCAAGGTTGCTGAGAGATCTCTAATTGTGGTGATATGAGGCCTGGTGATATGAGCTGTTACTTACAGTGTTTGAACTCAGGCTGATGGCTGTCATACCCTGGCTGAGCACAGACTGCATTAAAACAGCATTGGGAATGAACTCCAGGCAGTGGAAGATCTCTGCCCACTTGTGGAATGAGAGATTGCTCCTGATAAAGATTTACCTTGATGCAGTGGCCAACACAGCCTTCAAAGTGGTGGTCACTGTGGCTTTCACTCTGCTCCTTTGGGAGTTCAAAAGTGCGAGGCATTGAAATTATCCGTCATTTTAAAATCAAGTGATCTCTCTTTGGTTCAGAGGGGAGTTTGGAAAGTAATATACCATCAATAAAGAGAAGAATAGAAACCAGCCCTGAGAGAGGTGAACCTCTGAATGGGTTCTCCAAAAGCATATTCCGTGGCCTCAGTGTTCGGTGTCAGCAAAGTCCTCCAAGTGTGTTGCTACCCCATATTCACCCCAGAACAACAATTTTCTCTATGCTTGTTCATTTACAGAAGCTGGATCGGGTAGCTATGTACAACAGCTGCGCCCTCAAGAAAGAGGACTGAAATTATTGTTAACAATAATGAATGAAGGTGGCTGAAAGGTCTGAAGGGTAGAGAATGCAGAGCTAGAAAACATCAGGGAAGGCACCAGGTGAGATGATTGATACGCCATGGCTAAATTGAAGCCAAAACACCTCCTAACCCTCACAGGTGAAGGACCTGCAAAAAACACTCCTAATTTAGGAGTCTATCGGAAATTATTCTTTCTAATTGCAGCTCAGCATTGCTGCCTGCATATGATGAATGTTCCTGCATGGCAGTGCAGAGGCGCAGGGAAGTGGATGTTTGCTGAAAGGGTAGCATTCAGGTAGTGGTGGTGACCCAGCGAGCTGCAGGTGTTCCTGGGCTTCCCATGGGGGATCCACACCTCAGTGGGCTTCGCTCTGCACCTGCTGCTTTGTCCTGAAGCAGGATCCACAAACAGCGTGGGCTAAAAGCATCCTTCCTGTCACGAAAGAAAGGGACAAGGGGGGTTGACGGTGTCAAAATGGCTTCCCCACCACATTAAGGGAGTATACTGGGACTTGTGCTTTCACAGGACCAGTCAAGCAATGGTTTTACTGGAACAAGAACTGATGTTAGGAAGAAGGAAAAACATTTATGTTCAGTGTCAACAGCAGCATGTCCAGGCAAGAGCCTTGTCCCCAGTGCAACATTTGTCTCTTCTTAATTAAATCTCCTGCAGCCTGCAAGCTCCATAAAGTGCCAGCAGTTAGCTGTGGATGATATATGGGAAGAGCCATACCAACCCACCCCATTGACACATCTCTGCTTGCTCTATGCTGGTAGGCTGCTCAACGTAACAGCAGAGCCAGATGCAGGGAGAAAGACAGAAGGAATTGGTCCCTCCACTGGTAAATAAATTATTTACAATATAATTATTTTAAATCTGTACCCTCCCTGCCACTTTGCATTTGGCAAACATGGGAAAGATTTCCTAGTCCACCCATGTCTTTCCTGCTTGGAAGTATTGAGTGTGAAGAGTTTTAACCTATCAGGATGTTTGGGAATGGGCCCCACTGGGTCTGTACCACTTTTGGATTCACTTTCTCTATTCTGATCCAAGTCTTCACTATCCAGACCCTTCAGGAAGATGTGTGTTTCACAAGTGATTCAAAGAAAGGAGAGACAGCTTATGTGCTCTGGGTCAGAAAAGGGTCTCTGAGACAGCCAGCTTCCCTGGAGTGTACCATGTTGTCTCTGGTCCTTGTGTCCTTGCTGGAACACATCTGAATGAAGTCCAAGAACACTTCCCAGTGTCAGACAGTCTAACTCTACCTGCCATAACAATAATAATCATTAGACTCTTTTCATCGTCTCCATTTGCTGCCATTCTTAGGATCAAAGCTCCTGTAGGCACCTGAAAGCTGTGATACACTGAAATTCTGACTGTGTGAGCAGATGCACTTTTCAGGGTGGTTTCCACAGGAATAGGCTAAAGATCTTATGCTTGCTCATATGTGGGTGAGTCTTTGCAGATTTTCATTCATCCTCTTTACCCCATTCCTAATGGAAGTCTGCTTCTCACAGGATGTAAAAAGCATACCAGATGTTTCTGTGAAGTTAAGGCAATTAATTGAACCAACCGCTCCCACTGCCCAAGCAATTTAAGGTAGTTCTCTGCTTTTGTAAGCATCTGTTATTTCCTTGGTCAAGCAAAAGTATTGTTGTTCTCTATGGGAATGACGAAAAAGAGACCGCTTCTCAGAGAAAGGTTTGGGGAAAGAAGATGGGGAAAAAAAAGGTTTTGAAAGCTACCCTGGTCTTCCTTTTTGGATGATTCCACTGGAACTTAACCCTTTCCTGCCAGTAAGGATTTTTTTCCCATTTACAATAGCATTAAAATTTCATTTGTCCATCTGCTTTTCAAGTGTCAGAAGGAAGGCAGTGTAGCATATCTACATCTCTCTGCTGGTAAATGCTCAGTTCCAAATTTGATAAGATTTGTTTCAATGAGGCATTACTGTTTTCATACTTTCTTCTTTTAAGCAGGTGCTGATAAACAACAAAGCACCATTTCTGAAGGTTATGATAGGACTGTGAAGACTAATACTTGCACCAAATGAATCATCTGCTCAGCTCATACACCCACTCTGGGATAAGATGAAGCCCATCTGGAAATAGGTACACCAACTCACTCAGTTTAGATGCACTCATGTCAGGGGATCCATCAGACATGAGGGAAAGGGTTCATAAACAAATCTAATGTTACAGACTTAGAGTTGTCACATTGGCATAGCAGTCTAGGCTTTAGTTTTACTGTTTTCTTTTTGTTTTTGAAGATTCCACCAGCTGTAAATGTGGATTTCACTGGTGGGGAAAAAAGGAAGTGAGGTCCCAGCCCAGGCAGAAATCTGCCTGCACTGGGAGGTTTCACCTGAAAGCACAAGTAGTAAAAAAAACCACCAGCATTTCCTGGTGACCTAAAAGCTGAAGCAGTATTAGAACCAGGCTTGTGATCTTGATTTTTTTTTTTTTTTTTCTTTTTCTAGCTGAACCTTTTTCCTATGAGAAAGTCACACATTGGGTGCACATTGACGAAACTGAAATAATTGATTGTGTGTCTTCAAACCACAGATAAAGACAGACGGTGAAATCAAAGCATCACTTTGGCCTGTGCATATCTTGTGTGTTTCCACAAAAGATCTCTCAGCTCCTAAAAACCTCCTGGTACTAAATGCTCAGCTCATAATGCCCAGCCTGACTCTGGTGCTCCTGATTGTCCCCTGTGCTGATGGGACAAGATGTAACAAGCACATTTTCTGCACTACGTGAGCAACAGCTAAGTCTAGTACAAATCCCAAACAAGAATCTAATGCTAGACTGAAGACAGCCACATGAGGGAGGACAACCACACACCTGGCTGGCTTCTCCAGTGACTAGGATGTGGCTTGGGCTGCAGTCCTCATCCATCATTAATTGCTTGCATTGAATAGCCCCAGAGCTAAAGCAAGCATTCCTGAAGGTGACCAAGGACCTCAGTAGCAGAGTCAGTGTTCAGGAACAGTGAAGGTCAGCCTTGGGTCCTCCCTAAAGAACAGGGGCCGAGCACGGCTGGGGCTTTGCAAACCAGGGCCCCAACTCACAGTATCCAGGTAAGGCAGGCCTAGATGACAGCCCGGTTCAGCTAAGAATGAAGATCATCAGGCAAGTTCGTGGTGACAAGACATGTCCTAAATCAACTCAGGAAGCCAGCCCTGCAGACAAGAGCCCAGACCAACAGGGTCCACGACCAGGCACAGCACAGCTCAAACAGGAATTGAAGGCCCAGGGTTGGGCTTAAATGGAGCCATTGGATCTGAGTATGGTTATGTGCACTCAAGGCCCTGGCAAGTCAGGAGGCCTAGCTCTGGACCTACTGGTCCTAGCAACTGGACCATACTGCTGAGTTAATAAACCAGGCAAGCTGAAAATCAAGTGCACTGAATTCCCATATTTATTGACTTGCAATATCAAGTTGGACCTTCTTTGTAGGTCTCTGGATCCCTGTGCAGCTGGATGGCTGCAAAGCTAGTTGAGTCATTCTGGGGTAAACTGGTCCTTCTGTGAATTCAGTGGAAGAACAAGAGAAAGTATTATTGATTTTTTTGCTTATCCAGTAATTGCAAAAAATACAGGACACTGAAAAGATGCTAATGAGCAGTACTAGAAGGGTAGGTGCATGTCTCTTTGGAGAGGAAAGTACACTTTCTGAGAGGCCTGTGCTGGCTGTTAGAGCCTAAAAAGACCTGTGTCAAAGAGCAGAGCTGCAAAAATTACAAGTATTGTTCTTTTCCCTTCATACATTTTTCAGCAGAAAATATCATAGCATCATAAAGAGATTTAGGTGGCAAAGAACCTCAGGAGATTTGTCTCCAAACCCTGCACCAAGCAGGGCCACCCTAACTGCTAGGTCAGGTTTATCAGGACAATTTGAAGTAGAGAAGTTTATTTGTTCCGTCCTCTGGGCTTGTGGAACAGCTCTGCAAGCCAGAGCTCAGAAAGGAGCTGGGTCCAAAATGCCAACAGGAACCGGCCTGGTTTCAGCATACTTTTGGTTCATTTATTTTTTTTGAAGAGCCAATTCAATTGCTAGACCTTATTTGTAATGCAGCTTAACACACAAGTCTGGCTCAGTCTCATTTGTGATGGGTATTGTTCTCAGGAAAACCTCTTCCCTTCCTTTTCTTTTCCTGATCCACATCACATGAAGCGAGGGCTGCAGCCTGCTCTTGCATGCCTGCCAATGCCCTAGGAAGGCTCTGCAGCCAGCTCTGGACTGCAGACAACATGTGAGTTCTTTGGGCCATACCTGCCTTGCTGCACCTGCTCAGCATGTGGTCTGTTCATTCCTTCACTGGCCTCCTGGGATCTGAATCACTGTGGTGTAGAGTAATAGCAATAGCAGTGGTGAATAATCAGAGTTAATAATAACATTTGCCTAAGGTACTTGCTGCACTTTGCTCCCAAATAACTGTTGAACGAAAACACCCTATCTGCTAGGGACATGCAGTGGCTGTGCACCACTGTGAGATTTAACAACATCTGACAACAGCCATCCCCCCTGGCAAGCTGTGGGTTTCAGCCAGCCATTGCTGAGCTCCTTTTTTTCTGTGAAAGTCCTGAAAGTCAGCTAAGTAGTGTTCTTTCAGTGACTGAATTCCCCCAGCGGCATGCAGACCAGAGTGGATCCATTCCCTTGGTGCTCACCCAGGAAGTCATTAGCAGCTTGCAGGCAGAGGTCGATCCCATTACCATGGTTTTGTAACGCTTTGTTAGAAAAAATAAGCTGGTGCCGCAGGACTGCAGCTGACCTCAAATGAACAAGAGCTTGTGTCTGGAGCTTGTGTCTTTGTGGGCTCAAATATGCTTCTGTTGGGATGCTAATTATGGAGAAAGTAATTTAGGGAAAAAAGGTGAAGTTTTGGAGCTGGAACAATTGCTTCTTCAATGTATTGACTGCCCCTAAAGAAGAACATTAATGTGACTCCTTGTATCCTCTGCAGTGTGACTGAAAGACGTCTGGAGAAAGACCTGACTAAGGCCTCGCTCAGTTGTGTGATGATCTCTCCGCAGATGTTCTGGCTGTGAGCCGACAGCAGTTAGTTGCACATAGGAACAGCCCCCATTTCTCTCCTGGCAGATAGCTCTTTTGGTTTCTTTCCTTTAGGGCTAGGGGGAGACCTTCCTATGAATGGAGAGTAGATTCTTTCCACCAGCAGATCCTGGGTAGATGACAAGTAGCCAGACAAAGAGTGGATCCAAAAGAAGGCAGATAGGGTATCCAGATGCATGAGTTGCACATTAATACATGCTCCTTCTCAGTTGGATTTTCCTGCTCTCTGCAGTTTTAGTTTTCCAAGTGCAAGTGCTGGGCACTGGAGGTGGCTGGGGAAAGGGGGAAAGATAAGACATCTCTTGCTGTGGGCCCATTTACCCTTTTCTGTGGTTTAGGTGGATCAGGAGGAGCTCCAGCCCAGATAGCTATATCGTATGTAAGGGGATTTGAAGAAACATGCTGTGGCTGATGCTTGCACAGCTTTAGAGATGGCTTATGGTGTCACTAGATACTTTCTCATCCAGATCTGGACTTCCTCTCTTCTGCCTCTCAGGTTCTTCTCTGTGATAGCCTCTATTAGATGAGTCAAAGCATACCATTCACTTTGATGCAATAATACAAGTATAAGCTGCTTCCTGCTTAATGTGGGTCCATTTGCTTCCATTTATGATGAATTAGTATTTTCTTCTGTTCTGTGAATGGTAACACTAAGCATACAGCAGGTAGCTGCTAATTTTGTCAGTAAAGCTGGTTAGGGAAGGAGGTAAGAGGGGAAATAATGAATCACCGAAGGCAATAGCTGGCTGAGGCACAGCCATGTTATCATCACGACTGCACAGCAGTGTCTGTGCCCACTCACCCATCTGGCATGAGGTCCATTTGGACCTCCAGAGATACACTGTGGCATGAAACTGTCTTTCCTTTAAGCTTCCCAGCAAGCTCTGGGCTCAAATGAGCTGGCAAAGAGGTAGCTCAGTCATGATCTCCAATCATTAGGAACCCTCAAAACACTCCTGACAGCCAAACGCTGCTTGATCTAGGAGGCAGAGGCAAATGTAATGACTGTAACCAGATGTGAAGCAAGCTAAGAAAAGTCAGGAGATACCTACTTTATTACCTGGGAAGGAAATTAAATCCTGGGACAGCCCATTCAAGTCCATGCATTGAGAGCAGGTATCACCTTCTACATGATCCCATCAGGTGAGATTTGTCTGAAGGGGCACACTGTTGAGGGAAGAATGGGGTTTGAAGAGCTCGCAAAAATGAGAAGAAAATTAAATATTATTTGGTAGTTCTGGATCACCAAGGACCACTATAATATGAAGGTGAACAAGTTGTATCAGAGTCCTTGCCATTTAACCTTATCATTTCCTCATGCTGCTGCTGTTGGGTCCTCCTGACTCCCCAGATTGTTGTTTTAGACATTCCAGGTTTCATAGTAGTGCCCACACATTGCCATGGCTTTGACTGTGTAAAATTGTCTTTAAAAAAGAGAAGACTTTGTTCCAGGACAAACAAACTTTCAGTTCAATCAGAACTGCTTAGAGATAATCATACAACTTTGCTCTTGTGTACAACAGCAGATACCATGTGATGCTGACCCAGGTCCAAGTCCAACACCTCCAAACTCATCTACAAAACACCTTGAATTGCAGCAGTGCAAAGTGTTGTTTGTTTTTGATTAAACAGCAGAGAAACACTCCCTTTTCTTCATTTTTCCTCCCCCACTCTTCCACAAATAAAAAAGCAAGAAGGATAAAAAGAGCATCCTGAGGGGGAGAGTTACCACATGCTGCTGTCAGTGTTAGGAAAACAGTATTGAGTCACACAAATAATTTTAGATGCTTCTAAATACACCGTGCTCTCAGCAGGCAGCCTTCCCAGCTATAATCTTGCCTGCTGCCCCTAATTCTGAGCACACAGTATACTCCCTTCCTTGTCACAAATGAGTCAGAATTTCTCTCTGTCACTCACCTGAGCCAGAAGGAGTTCACCAGCTTGGTGCTTGAGCACTAACAGACAACTAGAGAATGTATTCCCTCTCCCTGTAAAAAAAACCCCTCACAACTCAAAACAAAAAATGCAAGGTATAATTGTGATTTCC
Source organism: Streptopelia decaocto (assembly GCF_964273445.1). Classification (NCBI taxonomy): domain Eukaryota; kingdom Metazoa; phylum Chordata; class Aves; order Columbiformes; family Columbidae; genus Streptopelia; species Streptopelia decaocto. The sequence goes on from NC_138658.1 coordinate 30,888,731, forward strand.
TACTGAAACGCGATAGCTGGGGAACAGTTTTGGCTCTGTTGATGTGGTAGGATGGGAAAGCTGGATGTGCTCCTTGGAAGGGCAGCCTGCTTAAGTTTTGCTTGCTAGCTGAGGAGGTGTCAGCTCTCAATGGAGGCAGTGTGGTGAGGAACATGGTCATCACAGCCCCACAGAGACTCAAGCCATGTAGCTCTCACCAGCTGCATAAAAAAGCCAGGAGCAGGCCTCTGAAGAAAGTGAAACAAGGAAAGACTCGGTGTGGGAGCCAGGATGAGTTTATGAATCTCGGGAGACTAGTTCATGTTTGTGTACTGCAGTCTGGATGACAGAGGAGATGTGTCCTTCACATCTCACAGTCAGGGTTTCCTTGTAAGAGGTAGCAGAGCAGAGCGGATACCACCCCAGTTTCAGGAGCCCCTCTACTGATAATGCATGTCGCTCCCAGTCTGCCTGCTCAAAAGGATAGAACTGTAGATACAACCTTCAGGCCAAGTAAGCCATAGCACATACCATGGCTAGACCACAACTTACATGTTGAGTATATGAAGCACAGAAGAGGCATAGGCTATCAAGCACTGCTTTGGAGCCCCTCGGATCATTGGGGAAAGCTGTCTCCTGCAATGTCACTAGCATGACTTCCCTGATGCATGAAATTGGCACACTTGGGCAATGGGAGCCCAACAGACCCTCTGCAAATGAAGCAACAACATCCAGCAATCTAAATGTTTTTAGTTTAAGTAGCACTTAAGCAACCAAGCAGACCACAAACCGTGTCCTGGTACTGAGAACAAAATACCTGTGAGAGAAAGAATGATAGCAGAGGACTGTGGCGGATAAGGCTCTGCACTCTGGCAGTACCTGTCTGGGGAGAGTCCCCCACTGCTCTGAGAAGGACTGGTGATGAAAGAAGAAAGAAGAAAAAGAGATAGGACATTGAAAGAGGAGACATCTCTCTTTGGTGTTAACCAAAGAAACCATGGAAGCTGAGCAGCCAGTTCAGAAGCGCTTCCTGTGGTTAGCTGAGCTCCTCCATAGGCTTCATTTTGGTATTTCCCTCAGCACTTTGCATTTTCTTGTCTCAACAATGCAGTCTGAATGTTTCAGAGGAAAATCTGGGCTTAGGAGATGAAGTGACACTGCTGCTGTAGAGCAAATTCCAGCACTGCCACCTCTTGCAGTATTTGTCCGAGCCTTGTGCTTGAAGCCTTTCTTGAAGTTTCAGCTTTCACAGTAATCTAATGGATGAAACATCAGCTGTCTGGTTTTGTTTGTTTGTTTTGTTTTTTAAAAAATAATATTTTAAAGGAAATTTGAAAAATTCTGTCCATCCCAACACAGAAAAGACAGAGAGGCAAAATCCAGTCTTAGATGAAGATTAGAAGAATGTAATTTCGCTTTATTTTTGTGTGTAGAAGTTGGTTAAGTGAAAGCAATCCCAGATTTTGCTTTCATTTGCTGCTCTTCTCTCCTTCTCTGCTCATCACCTTAAATGTAATCTTGTCCGCCTCTTCCAATTATTTAACCTAGATGAATCTCTGATTTTATCCATATTTGTCCCTTTCTGTATTCTGTATTTGGTATACACAAATCATTTTTATGATCTTAAAGAAAACCCATAAAAGTTAATTAGAAAAAAAAATCCTTATCTAAAAAGCTGTAGTAGGTTTTATTATCTTTGTTTTTCAAGGGCAGAAGAAAGGGGAGTGCCAAAAGATGTGGAGTGAAAAGCAAGGAAGGAAATGGAGAACACACAAAGAAAAGATTGCAAATGAGAAAAGAGTAATGCTATGATGTTAAGGGGAAAAGTAATCTCAGGTGGTAGTAAGCACTCTCCAGAGAAGTAATAGGATCATGACTCAGGGGTTGTTCTGTCATCAAATGTGGACTGATGAAATGGCAAGAGGGCAGGCAAACATTAAGCCATGGTAATACACAGAAAGAGCAATAGGTCATCAAAGGAGATGGAAGTGCCTCCAAGGGATATCAAGTGCAATTTATTATCAAAAGATGTTGAACTTACTTAAAAAAAAGAAAACAACACTAAATGAAACATTGTCCAAGCGTTCTCAAGGGAAGGAGAAGGACAGATGGCAAACAGACCCAGTGGTTCCCTCAGGAAGGCTGGAAATTGCTGATGGAAATGGCAATGATGAAAGAGCAGGTTATGGAAAAGTAGCGCATCTGGAGACAGACTGAGCTCCCTGAGCAGATGGGACATCAGGCACCTGCTGGCAGAAACAGAAGACACACTTTCAGCAACTGATTCCCAAGTAAAGCAGATCAGATCTTGCGCACATTGTGCACAGAGTAAGAAGGGAATGTCCCTATGGTGCCTAAATGTTCTGTGGTCCTATGAGGAAGGCAGTGGTTGCCATTAACTCCAAATGTAGTGTGGGACTCAAGCAGCTAACCTCGGTCACTGAGACTTGGACTGCTTTTAAATTCCTTTTCACTAAATCACCATTTTGAAAAAAGTGGGAACAAATGATTGGAAAAAAATACTTTAAATCTTAAAAAAATAAAAATTCAACAGCCCCAGAAGTGCTTCTGCTGAAATATGAAAGACAAAATAACCCTAAAAGTTGGTGGCAAGCGCTGAAACCCTTCTGATCACCTCAAATACATGACCAGGGTATGAAAGGCATAGGTATGAGCTGGGAAAGTTCATAAGCAGTGACTTATATGGGGAATTGTTCAATGTCAACCCCACTCCTCTACCGTTGTGATGACTCTGTCTTCCCATTGCCATAGGGACCTTGATATCAGGATTGTGGCAGTTGCACATCACCCTGAGATCTGGAGCCTTCAATGGGGAAGTTGATGACTCTTTTAGCGCCTTTTGTGCCCCACTGTGCATGTCCCCACGTACACACCTAGGGTGGTACCAAGGTGCTGATAATCACATCCTCCCCTACCCCAGGGCAGGGTGACTTCACCTCCACCAGCTGGTGGGGCAGGAGGGGTGGGCAATTTACAGGGTCCCGTTGAGGAATCAGTTGACAGGGTCGTTAACAGAGGAGGTGCCCAGAGTAGCTGCAACGTTTCTGGACTATGTTGTAACGCCCACAGCCAGATCTGACCAGACTATAAAACGGGGTCCCCGCCGAAGGCCTCCTTTGGAGTGGTCTTCTCAGAGCAGCGGGTCTGTGAACTGGAGCCCTCCCCTTAGACTGGGATGCCGTCTAAGGAGACTTCCTGGGATTGAGAGCGGTTCACCTCCTCGTTTGGGTGAGTGGTTATTTACTGGATATATCCTTGAATGAGTCCTTGCCTAACCAGGCAAGTGTAAGCCCTCGTCTAACCCAGGTAAGTAATTATTTCTTGTGGGTACCCTGGAGTCAGCGGGCTCTGGTTTTGTTTCTTGTGAGTGTATGCATGCATGCTGTGGATCCTCATTATTCTTATGTTGTTGTACCCCAATAATCTCCACAACTGATATCCAAACCTGTATTTTATGTTCTCGGAGTGCCAACTAATTGTATAAACCCTGTTTCTGGTTGGTTTATTTGCTGCGCTTCTCTGGCTGGAACAAAGTCTGTTTTGGAACCTGTCATCTGCCTAAAACTGACTTTGGGGTGCCTCTGTGACAAGGATAAAGGACTTTTTAAGGAGCAGCACCAGAGACCCTTTCGGCATCTTTCAGCATCTTCCCCCCACCCTACTCCCAGGGCTCACTCTGAATGCAGAGTCCTCCACAAGCACAGGTCCCCCCCTGTCCATACAGCCCTCTGTAGCCAGGGTACAATCAGCCACTGCCTCTGTGGCTGGGTCTCTGTGTAAAACCCACTCTCATCTGCTTGTGAACATCTTTGCGTGTCACAAACTCCTTCCTTGGTGACCTCTGCTTGACATGTCTTCATCTCTCCTAGCTGCCTGTGGAGGTAGAAATGCAGAGCTGTCACTTCAGGAAAAAAAGGTGATGATACAGAGTGGTGTGGAGGTGATGCCAGCCTGGCAATGAGGCTGTAATCCTGAGTGCTGGGGAAAATTCATGCTCCACGCCCCAATTTTTTCCCGATAAGAGCTGTGTCAGCATGCAGAGCAAGGCAGGCATTAGTGGCTAAGATGAAAAGATCCCAACTAGTCCAGTGGGAGCTTTCTGGCACAAGTATGTTCTACAAAGATTGTGGAGGATGAAGGAGGTACTCTAGCTTCAACACAACTGAATGGTCTTTTGAAATGGGTACTTTTGAAGGTTCTTCTGTTTAAAAAAGAAATTCCAATAACTAAACCCCAGCCTGGGTTGTTGCCCAAAAGTTTCTGTGCATTGGGCTTTAGGCTGAGACTGGGCTTCACCAAATCCAGCCCAGCATTACTCTGAATGGAAACGACTCAAGAGAGAGGCATGAGACTGCTGGGAAGCAGGAGGCTCCTACTCAAGGCCATGTCCCATATCAAGCATGCAAGGGATTTGAGTCAGAGCATCAAATAACATCAGGCAAGCGCTTTAGAGACTAGCTGAAGGCCACAGAGGTGGAAAAACCTCCTTTCATAATGCAATGCTAGTCAGAGAAGAACTACCACATCCCCGTGGAAAGACAGGACTGAGACAGCTTTCGCAGCACAGTACATCCTTCCTGTCTGTTTTCTGTGTGTTGTGGTTCCTCTCCAGGTCAGATGGTGTGGCATAATCCTTGCTGATTTCTTTTGTTTAGATGCCGAAAGTTGTTCCTGCTAGATGTGGGCTTTCATTCTGATTTAGCAGTGAGCTGACAAGATAATGACCCAGCAATCACTCTGGAAGAGCAAACTACACAGGAATTGATTGTGTTACTGTATTATAGGCTGCACTGGTTGCAGTGCCTCTTATTATGATTGCTTGATGCTTCTTGTAAGAACCTATTTTGTTTGCATCTAACTTAGTCAGAATGTCAGAAGTGAAATTCTCAGTGTCACCCTCTGCCTTGGGCTGAATTTTTTTCAGTCAAACAAGCCCAGCCATTTCTGGAAGGGAGGCAGAGGGAAATCTGTCTTTTGTCCCAGCTAAGAAACAAATCTAAAACTTCTAAGGTTTGTGTTGCAATTTGCAGGTTCTCTGGAAGGTGGTTTAAAAAAAAAAAACAAACATTCAAAATTCAGTGGATGTATAAACTGCTGGGAGACCTCAGTGCTCTGAAAAATCCATGAGATAAAATTTGATATAAGACAAGTGTAGTACTTTGCACTTCAGAAGGCGAAGTCAAATTCCCAATGCCAAGCTAGCTGTGTGGAATTAAAGACCTTGTGAGTGTGCGATCTATGATTTTTTTATGAATGGAAAATAACTGTCTGAGCAGTACTTCAGAAAAGCATCTGGGGGTTGTAGAGGAACACAGACCGAATGTGAGCTGTAAAAATCAAGGCAGGGCTCAGAGATACACTAACAGCATTGTTGTCTTCCAACTAGTGTTCCTTGAAGAGACAAAAGAAAAAGAAACTCTGATTCAGGAGGAGGCCTAGAAAATTTGTCCTCTTGTCTCCATTAAATATGAAATTTCCCTCCCCCCAAGATCACATGATGAAGGGATATCTCTGGCTAACAGAGGGTGCACTAAGTAAATGAAGGATGTCATCACATTTCTCCAATCCTGTGAAATAAAATCAAATGAAATCCCATGAAGTAAATCATTTGCACAATACGACTAAATGCAAACCTGAATCTTTAACGGCACAAATATTTAATTAGTCACAGGAACAGCATACTGATACAGTTTGAAGGACGCTGTCCTGTGGACTTCTGGATTCAAAATCAAACTGTCCTTATCGGAGGCAGTGTTCCAGCTGAAGATTCTGGTCTTGCTGCAAGAGTTTCTGTCTCATGTAAAACTTCATGCTAACTGAAGAAAAATGCTTCCCTTCTCTCTTCAGAACTTAGAGCAAGGATAGCAGCTTGTGCAGTGTGCATCTTTCCTGGCAGACCAAACTGTTTTGTGGAAGAAAAGGAACAGTTTTGTGGTGCAACAGCTGCAAGGGTATTTTTTATTTTTATGGTCTACCCAATCTCAGGTAGGCTCTGGATGAAAAATTTTGGGTGAAGTTTAGGTTAATCTCTTGCTGAAGTAAACTTTGAGTCTTCCTTGGCTGTGGTCACATGTAGGTCAACCTGGAAAAGCACCAAATCGAGATTTAGCAGATGAGGCATTTATTTTAAAATTTATGAGCCTTTTAAAGTTCCCAATCCATCCAAAATTACTGCATTGTTTTCCCTTTTCTGATGTGAAGCCATGAAAAGACATGGGCAGCATCACCTAGAACTTCTTCCCTGGCAAACTGAGAGAAGGACTGCAAAAGACATTCAGAACAGAAAACTGGTTTGGGTCTTACATCAGCCAACCTGTGGTGTAAACATTTGTGCCCCAGCCAAGTGAAGATGTGTCTGCTGAGGTCAGCTCTGAGTTCAGTCCTTGATGTGCCATCAGTGGATGGCAAAACCCATCCAGGGCACCTCCCCAAATCCTCTTGTCTTTCAGGGAGGCAAGGGCCTTTACTTGGCTCTCCCTCATCACCACAAGAGGGCTCTGGGAGAGCAGCCCAGCAGCCTGCAACAACCAAATGTACCCCCCAGGATGGACCTTTAAACCAAGCTACACAACTGCAAAAGCTTGTAGAAAGGCAGCTGAGACTAGGCTGGTGAGGTGCAATTTGTTGGCAAGCGTCTGGAATAGTCCACCAATTTTAAACCTGCTATGTGTCCACACAGCTGCTGTTTGTCAGAACGGTGGAAGAATCAGAGTGGCCTGAGTCAGACAGAGGAGTCAAACAGAGATGTTAGTGCCTGCAAGCAGGGGCTTTGCACAGGAAACCTAGAAGAAACTGTCCAGAGAGAAGACCCTGTATTCTTAGGCCTGATGCTATTTGTTCTCCAGCAGGGTGGCTGCAGAGCTCCACTTCCACAACCGAACCATGGCTTGGAAATTTTATGTTCACAGCCTGGGCAGCAAGGCCACTGCTGGGCTTTGACTGTTCCAATGCCTTTTCTCCTAGAGGCTGGTTTCACAGAGCAGCCAATGCACAGACTGACATCTGTCCAAACTGGACATCATGGCAGGACAATATGCTAAATCATGGCTTATCCACCCAAGGAGAAGCAGCCTGCACTGATGTGACAGTAGGATAGGCCGAGACAGTAGGAAAAATGTACACCAGGTGCCATTTTAGCAGTATGTACTTGGAAGAGAAAAATGTATATTTTATTTCCCAACCTTCTGACTCCAAAATTAGAAGAAGGTTTGATTAGATAAGTGGTTCAAAGCATATACATGTCCCTCTTCTTCCTGTTTCTTGAACATGTCAGAAGATGTAGTAAATTGGGCACTTAGGTGGAGTATTGAAATAAAAGACAACAAGGCAATTTTCTCCCTTCTCTCCATTGTAATTTAGTTCAATTCACTTATTCTATAGTAATTTAAGTAAATGGCTGGGAAATTATGAGGTCTTTGCTACATGCCATGTTGTGATGATGAATCCATTCAACTTTTTCTTCAATGTCACAGCTGATTACAAATGCAAGCCCAGAATGAGGTGGACTCACTATAATAGACATGTAGGACGGAGGGGAGAGGAGGAATTCCCCTCATAGTGAAAGTTCCTCTTCACTCAGCAGACTTAAATTATTCCTAAACCATTTAAATAGATGTATTTGTAAGAAATATGAACCTAATAGGATGATGTGACCGAAGATGATTGTGGATGCAGAGTTGTGTAAGTAAAGCTCTCCTGTCATGTCCCAGACTAGTATCATGAAACCATGGGATGGAGGCAGGGGGAAAGAAGTAAGGAGTTTTGCACACAAGACATGCTATTGTTTAGATCTGGATCTTCAGACATCAGAAGGTGTTTGGGACAGCAGAGGGACAGACCATATCTCAGGAATGGCATCTCAGGAAGATCAGCAACAGTATGAGGCATCTTTCAATCGCCATGGAAGTTGATTAGAAGCTTTCCATTGACTAATACTGCTTGGTTTTATTGTCTATTGAATAAAACCTGCAAGGTGGAAGGAAGCGAGACTCGTGACTCAGAGAGCTAACCCCCAAATCACCATCTGTCCTGAAGCTGGGACCTTGCCCTTCAGAGAGGTGGCCTCTGGGACACCTTATTAAGTGGCAGGCTGGTGAGAAGAAGGGACAGGCCTAACTCTTCAGCATTTCAGCATCCTGTGTCATTCTGAGAACTGTTTTAAACTGATCCCTTCTCTCTTCTCTGAGGTTTTCCTCTGACTAATTAATTACAGAGAGAGTTCAGAGGTCTTTGTGGGTAGTCCCAACTTTGTGCTATGAGTCAAGAGGAGTGCACCTCAACAAGGCCTGGAATGTGGGCTGGGCTGCATGAGGCATTCTCAAATTTGGTAGTTTATCTGGATTTGTCTGGGATGTTTTGCATTCTCTCTGTATGGCCAGTCCATCTTGCTTTCAAGGCAACACATGGCATGGAGCATGCAGCAAGCAGAAAGTGGTGGCAGGCATCATGGAGTCCCAGGGACCTCGAGTGGTTTCCACATTCACCAAATCAATGAAATATTGCAATGTCTTTCCTCTGGCTTGCCCTTGATGTGATAAAGAGCAGCAATGCTCAGAGAAAATCAGGATGTGATTCTTCCTTTCCTATTTTATATACAAAAACAATGGTGACAAGAATACGAAAACCCAGACTTGACATAAATATTCTCCTTCCTTCCTATTAAGCAAGAGATTAAAGGGATAGCTAAGTAAAAATGTCCCTTGGATCTCCAGACTTCACTGTTCAGCCCAAACCTATACAAAATATTAGCTTAGGAAAAGCCATGTTCTTCCAAACAACTGGGGCATTTTTTGGCATGACATGAGTTCATCTCCTTACCATCTGTTCAGAGTTCACTTTTCCAGGAAGGGTTTCCTCCTGATGCTATGTTTTCTTGTGGCTCAGGCTCATGGCATTACTGCTGTGGAAATTCAAAATACTTGGTGTTCATCTTGCAGAGGTTTTATGATAACTTTCTAAGTATCCCCTGGGGAGAGGCTGTCTTACTTGGAGAACCTCAGGTCTGTGGGCAAGCTCAGGTTGTTTCAGCAGGAACTGGTCTTATTTGTGGTTTATTTTTATGCAGTGAGCTGGAAGACATGATGGGTGACTCCAGTGATCAGTCATACAGCCTAAATAACAAATGCACTTGCACTCAGATCAAGTTGAGCATCCACTGGCTGATATACATCTAGCAGATATTGGGGTGGATAAAAAATAGGTTTGTAGGTAATTCACAAGCAGTAAATTGGTGAAATTATGCCAGTAAGAATTCAACAAGCCCCATTCCTCTTCTCCCTGATTACTCAAACAGTGCAGTCTATATTACATGTGTTTACCTTCTGCCATGCTTACACCACTGTGTAAATCCAGCTATGTGAAACAGTCTTTAAAAAGGAAAAGATTTGTAAGAGATGCAAATGAAAAAGTCCACATGTGAAGGAAAGAAAGATGTATAAGGATCAGTATTAGGGCCTCCAAAGTAGTTGTCATTTGGGGGCTTCTGTATTTTTGGTGATGTATATTTTCGTCTTTTACCTGTGGGCTTTTTGGATGTGTTCCCATGTCACAATTGTTAGTCTTGAACCTCAAAACCACAAACAGGGAAAAGAGGCAGGAGGACCTTAGTAACCACAGGCTTAAAATGAGAAAGAAATTGGGCTTGTTTGCACCAGCTGTCAGCTTCCAGGCTATCAGAGTCATATGGATTCAGCCAAACCCTGACTAGCTATCTGAACAGACTTCAGTTGACAGTCACAACTGACGGGAGCTTGTTGTGGCTGTACTGCTAGCACTCAGCAGGGCTCAAGTAAAAGCCCAATTCTCTGTATCCTCTTAACTGCCCTTTCCCAATGGCTGAGCCTTTCCATGAGAAGGCAGAACTTTCCCATCTTTTCCAGACTTGACTCAAGGTGGGATCCTGGAGTTTGCAAGACAGATCCCCACGACTTCTTGGTTGAGAGTGCACATGTGACAGTCACTAGGGGAACATGAGCACAGGGCTTGGGCTAAAACACCAGCGAGACTTGGTGACACTGGTGTGTATGGAACGTTGGCTGTTATTTAAAGGTATGAGTACAGAAGCTCATGTTTAGACCTTGAGCCTACCACCAAGTTTGCTTTCAACGATGATTTTCAAAAGCCTTTGAATTGAATGGCATTGTCAAAGGACCATTTCAGCAATGTGCCCTCATATTTTTAAATGCTTTTCCTAAGCTGCCAAGAAGATAGGATGGGAACTTGAATGTGTAAACAACCCTTATGTTAGGGGAAGGTTGTGAACATGTGTTGAGCTTACTTTCCTGAGGCATAATTATTACAGATACTTAAGGAGCAGAGTGGTTGCACAATACCTTAATTATTATGTTTAGATGAAGCCTGCTTATTGTAGGAGTCATACTGTGGCTCTACTTTCTCTTCAAGGTGTAATTTGAACTATCATTGCTGAGATGCATGGGTGGCCAGCATGCACTAAAGGTTTCTGTATGGTTCATACAGCTCACCCTACCTCTCAAGGCACAGCACTTGGTGAGCTCATGGTCTGTTCTGTAAAATGCACCAATCCTTTGAAGTAGAAACAAGATAGATTAAGATAAGTGTGCAATGGGGATGTGGCGATTCCTCTTACAGGCACCTTTTGGTTGTTTCCTCTTTGTATCTGAAACATATATGCATCTGCACATATTTGTACTACCAAATCTGATTGATATCCAAATTGTTAGGGCAGCAGAAGGGAATTTTCCAATGAATCTGAGCAAGATTCTGGGACAGTGCTCTAAAAATACATATGGTACCTAGTGGTACACCTGAGCCTACTGCTTGTTTTTAATTTGAAAGCTTGAATGAAAATGAAACAAAAAAAAAAAAGAGAGAGAAAAAAAGGATGTGGCTTCAGTTTCACATAAACCTCATGACGCATATCTCAGAGAGGCAGTAATTCTACCTGGGTTCATGGGTCTGCAATCTAAGGTTGCTGCTTGGTGCCAACATAACTAGAGGTGAGAAGGGGGCATTGTAGGAAGTGGTGTCTGTAAACTTCTTCCCTCACTTTTCTCACCCCAACAGCAAACCTGGGGGGGGTGGGGAGGGAGGGGAAGGGCTTACAGTCCTTGTCTTTTTTCATCAGTCTTTGGTAAAATATCTGAGGGTGCTGCAAGAGATTATCAGAAAATGGAAGATTGTCAGGTGGTTTCTCACTTCTCAACCTTGGAGAGCAACTGGCTGGAGCTGTGACATGGGAGATAAGGAATTTGGGGAGGTGGTTCAGTAGACAAAAAAAAAAAATACAAATGAGTTGTGGCCAACGCTTCCTAATAGAGGTACCCATGACTGGAGTACCTGTGTTGGACCTCAAGGACTTATTCCAGCTTCTCTCAGTCATGTCAATGCTGTTGGCCATAAGTAGACTCACTCACCCACCTCAGCCTCATTCAGAGGAGCTTAACACCTAGTGTTTTGTTGCTTTCTCTGGACCCATTCCATGTTCAGTATGCCAAAACAGGCCACTTCTTAGACCACAGAGAGGTTAAGAGTGCTTACCTTTGGGGCCCCTTGCTGGGAACATATCTGCTGGATTCTACTGCATGGCATAGGCCTAAACCAAACATTAGTGCCTCACCTCAAGTCACGCTGTGAGCTCAGCTGGCTCTTTCCCCAGCTATTTTTTTCTAGCTGAATGAATAAACAAAGCCACCCAGTTTAAATGCCTGTGTTACAATTTTTATCTAAGCAAGAGAACATTCCCCAGTAGCTATAGCCACGTGCACAAGTGTAAGGATCTGTGGCAATTAGCAAGTATGGGGAGAGAATATTGGGTCATGTTGAGGCAGGTTTTTCAGTAATTGTACAGTGGCAACAATTAGAAGAGGCAGGAGACTCATTAGATACGCTAATCCTCCAGAGTAGGCAGTGGATTGCAGAACAGCCATCCACTCCAAATGATTGCTCATAGCTCGTGGTGTGCCTGAAGTACAGAGAAAAAACCTCACCCTCTTCTGAGAGGCAACTTGTATGGGTGCACATCAGTGATGGGGCTGGGGGAAGCTGAGTGGCTTCTCTGCCTCTTCTAGTCATGGCCTTCAGCTTCTGCAAAGCAAAGGGAACCTGGCACAAAGACTAGCATCAGTGCTTCATTAATGATTTCATTTGTCCCTCTTCCCCTCATCCCCTAGCTGCCCGCTCTTTGCTTTGCGGTGACATTCACAAACTGGCGTGCTGGCAGCTCTCACAAGCAGGGCAGATGCAGTCAGCAGGAGGAGAAACACATATGACATACAAGGAGATGCTGAGGGAGCTGGGTATGCTCAGCCTGGAGAAGAGAAAGACGTGTGTGTACGGGGGGAATCTAGCTGCTGTCTGCCTGTGCTGAATGGGGGATTACAGGGAAGACAGAGTCAGACTCATCTTGTTGCTTAATAAGGACAAATCCTTCAGCTTCTCTCCTCATCTGCCATGTGCTCCAGGCCATGACCATCTTGATAGCTTCTGCTGGACTTGCTCCAGTTTATTGGTGCCTCTCTTGCACTGAAGTGACTCAAAACCCTAGTGCAGTGCTAGGTTATTGGTTAGATTCAATGATACTTTCCAATTTAAATGATTCTATGATTTTATGATTCTATAAAACTGGACGCAGCCCTTCAGATGCAGCCTCATCAATGTGCAGCAGAGAGGAACAACAATTTCTCTCATTCTGCTCGCTGTGCTTTTGCTAATCTTAACTGAGATGAAGTTGGGCTTTACCATTGTGAAGGCACACTGCTGAGTCATGTTCAACTTCTTGTCCAGCAGGACCCTAAGGAGCTTTTCTGCAGAGCTGTTTCCCAGTCAGCCAGCCCCCAGCCTGTCCTGGTGCCAGGGGTCACTTCATCCCAGGTGCAGGAGTTTGCCCTTGCTTTGGTTAAACTTTGTAAGATTCTTGCTGGCACAGTACTCCAGCCCATTGCAGCCCCCCTGAATTACAGCCCTGCCAGCATGTCAGCTGCTCCCCCCCTGGTTTGGAGTCATCCTTGAGGCTGGAGACAGTATGATGCTCGGTCTCATAAATCTGGCTAATGAACAAGATGGTTTATGTATTGCCAGCCCCTAAAAAGTCATGAGATCTAAAAGAGGTAACAAATGCCTTTAGAAGAAATTCGAGTTTTTCTACAAAGTGGGAAGGAAACTTCTGTCTTTAGGATATTTTGAATAAAATGCTGTTATTGTCTCAGAACCACAGGCCTTGGGGTTTCAGATGTTGCAGGAAATACCATGAGACCTCATCAGATGTTAACACTTAAGCTTATGGTTTAACTACATGCCTTTTGGTGTTCTGTAGTTTTATAGTCACCTGTTCTTTGTGGGATTACTTTATATCTCTAATATATTGCACATGGGCTACAGTGATGTGCAGTAGGGTCACAGGAAGGTGAAAGTTGTTTACTATGCCTCTGCCCTGCCCAGAACTGGTTCCTGTGATTTTCACGGGACAGTCTGTTTTTTGTTCTCCATGTAAGAGCTCTTTGGGAAGCACTAGTGCTGCTGTTTTGAAACTCCAGTTCTCCAGGATCTTTGGTCTTTTTTTTTTTTTTTTTTTTTTTTTTTGTCCTGAATAAAAGCTAATATGACCAATAGACTTGTTTGTATCCCTTTGCAAGAGCATATTGGTTCATCATGAAGACGTGGAGGGGTATGCTACCAAGGACATTCCAAACGAAATTGTCTTTGCACATCCTGAGATAGACTTTTTCAGTGTCCGAGGCAGTGCCCACAATTAGACCTGCCACACGAAAAAGGCAAGCAGACCTAGTGCTTGAAAGAAGGATGTGAAACACACCTTGCTTGAACATTGGAGATTGACCACAGCTAAGTATGGAGGATGATGCTGCATCTACGGATGCTAGCAAACTTTCCAAGTGCCTGGCTGGTGTGTTGTCGTGGTTGAGACGGACAAACGACATGGACCAAATTCTTTCAAGATGAAAGTAATAGATGCCATTTATTGCTACAAGTGCATTTTCATACAATTCTACCAGTTCATGTGTCTTTTCACTATTGGTTACAAGTTACAGCACTAACATCTCATTGGTTAATTTTTCTATCATCCATGTTATTCTTCTATCCCCTTCTCTCTCACGGGTACATCTCTCCTCTCTCCGGATACTCCTTTACTCCCATCCTTCTCAAGGGTAAATCTTAATATCTCAAGGCTGATCTCTACTCTCATATTTTCTGTCAAGGATTCCACAGACCCGCTGCAGTTTCCCACAGTGTGTCTTTCACACAGTTAAACAGACCATCAAATGTGGAGTCAAGAAGGAATTTCAAATCAAATGGGCTAGCAAAATCAGGGTGGGATTAGTTGTTGTTTTGACTTCTGTTACAGGGATGTGATCTACTTATCAAGCACACATGGGAATTTCACTTACCAAATTCCTCTGCCTTGCACGGTCCAAGGACACTGGCAATAACCTTCAGCTCTCTTGCTGTCTTCCTAGAGTAGGAATTTTGGTTGCTTTTGGGGGTGGGATTTTTGATACAGAATCTTAAGCTTGCTTAAGGGCATCAGAGTTGCTCTATAGTTCATGAAGTCCAACCCTGTGTCCCTATCAGGACTCAATGACTACTCCATGGTTGCCTCTGACTGCAGGAGGCAGAGTAGAGAACCAGAGTGTCCCAGCCTGTATGTTCTACATTGAGCCAGACAGAGCATATCACACTCTTGTATAATGGACAAGTGCCAGTCCTTTGAACTGGGTTTCATCAGAAAAACTTGTGCCCCAGAGGGTCCTCAAGACCAAGCCATCAAGACCCACTGACCAGCCAAACCTTGCTGAATTGCTGCAACAGAAACAAGAAGTACTTACTGTTCACTCTCTCTTTTTATTATGCAAGTACATAACCTGTTAGCAAAGTTTTGTCTTAGGTTCTAAACAATTTCCCAGCTGTTTGCTGCTCTGATTGGAATGAAAGTTTCAATGGCTTCTAGAACATATACTTTCACATATTTGATCCAGATGGAGTTAAGAATATGTGTAAGCCCCCTGCACATCAGAAGAGAATCAGATATGCCACCAAGCTGCCAGATTGACTGTTCCCATGCTGTCTACACATCCTCACTGCCACAGGAAAAGTCCAGATGCTTCTTTGAAAGGCAAGCAGGTATATGGCAGACTTCATCTTGTGTAATACCTAATAGAAAGTCTGCGCCACCTCCCGAAAGATGTGTCATGTCTCCACACCTTTGATAAAACATTGTTGACAAATAGCAGGTTTGCCATAATTAGAAGCATAATAACTAGGAAGTGCAGCTCAGAATCAATTCAGGCATCTAACTCTCTCTAGCTGCTATTAAAGCTGATGTCTCAGGCAATCAGCTGCAAACAGGTATTATCTTCTAATTGAATCCACAGCTCCGTACATGTGAGATGTGAATGAATAGGGTAAACACACGTGCAGCCAGCAAAACTCACAGCTGGCTGTCATCCCTTCACTGCCACTAACATTGCCCTCATTCATCCCAGAAGCTGTGGGGACCTTGCTACAGTTTTCCAGAGGCCTTAGGCTCTAACACAGTTAGCCAGAGAAATTGCATCTGCTTTGCTTCTGTTGTTTTGATTAAGGGCCTGCATAGATACTCTGCAGGTGCAGGGATCAAACACACAGCTAGGGTGAATATCTGCAAGCCGTGCAAATGGGCTAAGCTTGGAAATATGAAATAGCTACTCCAGCACGATAAATCACTCCACCTGCTTTATCTGGTCTTGGTTTCAGCCTTCATTCTGGTGGAGGTTGTCCTGTCTTGCCAAAACCTTGACAGAAAGGAGCTTGCAAGAACCATCACAGCATTAGAGTCCCAGATCCAGTACTGCGGGGTTGGAGTGCCCTGGACATACCCTACGGTAAGTCTGTCAGTGCATTCTGTGCCTGTGAACAGATAGAAGTGGCTTTCTTCTTTACTCCTGGTAGAGTTGTCATGCCTGTGTCGATGAGGGCTGTAGGCCTGGTGTCCCCTGACTCTTGCAAGTGCCTCATCCCTTCTGGCAGTGGTTCAGATCAAAGGTACTATGTCTCTGGTACCCATCAGCATAATACAGTAATGTTTGACCAGAACACAAGGAAGGAAGAAGATTTCATTAGCATGTTGCAGGGCTGCTTCTGAGAAGATTTCATATATAAAATGCCTTTCTCCCTTCCATGACAAGCACTTGCTTGAGATGTTAAATAATTAAGGGCCCTCCATACTCCCCAGGTACCTCACTGCCTTGTTTGGCTTTTCTTTTAGCCTGTATTTATCTGTCTGGTGTCCATCTCCAACCTCTAGTTCCTGTTTTGTGTTTGTCTACAGATTAGAAAGCTCTACTGTCAGAAACCTTCCTTCCATATGGATGCATGTAGAGGCATGAGGTCTCTTTCTAAGCTTAAAGGGATGAGCCTCATCCACCTCCCATTGGGAGACAGGCTACCCAGTCTGCATCCTACCATTCTTGCCACTTTTCACTTCAATGCTTTCTGTGAGTCAGCAAGCATTGTGTGACTCAATAACAGTACACATAGGGCAAAACAGCCATGAACTAAATTCAGTCCTTGCTAAAGAACGTGCAGGCGTTATTCTGGGGATCAACAAACCTTCTAATGATGATACTGGATGGATTCTGGCCAGAAAGGTGTGCTGTGCTGAAGGAAGGTGGGAGGAGGACCTGGAAGCAATGCAGGGTTTGGAAAGAAGAGTTGGCTCCATGGCGGGACAACACAGGATTCACAGCAGATCAACAAGAAGAGCTACTAGAGGAGAATTGAGTCTGTGAGTAACCCTGAGTGGGATGGCTGCATGTTGTGGAGTCACCAAAAAGAACATTAACTTGCCCCTTGGACCTGTCCTCTCCAGGTCAGCTGTGAGGTGCTACCACTGCTCTGACACAGAGATACCTAGAGGCAGACCAGCTCCCATGGTACCATAGGGCCTGGCAGGCTTGTGAAGTCAGAGCATAAGGTGCCCCACAAGCAGGGAGCAGGACCAGAGAAATTCAGAGGAAACCCCTCCTCATTCTCAGAGATGCAGGTCAGGGTAGAGAAAGACATACTGAAATGGCTGGGATGGTGAGATACTGATGCAAAGGACCTGATGCAATCACCTCAGCACAGTTCCTGTTCCTCCTGGCTTGTGTGAGTGTTTCCTCAACGCATGAGACATACATTCAGAGGGTGACACCACTCCTTTCTCTACCCTTCCCATGCCCAGGAGCACTTCTGACCGTGAGAAAGTTCTGACATGCAAAGAAGACTCCTGTAACAACGCCTTGCTTACTGTCAGCTGAAAGCAAGTGACACCCTCTCTAATAACTGGTTTCAGAAAGAAAGCAAATACACAAGGATGCGCTCACCTGTCCCAGGTGATCGCTGCTGTCTCCCACGGGTGGAATTGGTGGGGCTTTTCAGCACATGTGTTGCTAGCTGTATCACCAAGGTGAGGACACGTCCCAGCTTGGGCATCAGAGAGGCCTGAGGGACCTTCATCCTGGCAGATGCTGTTCTGAATGTTGTGCATCTGGACAATGCTTGTGTAGTGCACTTTCCAGTTTGTTGGTACAAAAGTGCAAAATCTCTGCAAGGTCATACACCACTGGGGAACAGAGCAAAAAGCAGCTCCAAACCTTTCTTTCTCCATATTCTTGAGGTCACTGCCCCATAGACTAGAGTGAACGCACATATTGAAGACCCTAATGCCAACTTTGCTTCCTGTCCCCCCTGTACTTGGAGAATCGCCCCGTGGGACCCTCTGTCTGGCAGAAGGTGACAGAGCCACGTTGCACATGTGAGGGTGGTTTGGGAGCCTGGCTTGCAGCATCCAGAGGGAGTGTCTGCCACCGTCGACAGCATTACCAAAGAAAGGAGCCAAATCCACCCACATGGGTCACGGAGACTGTGTCTTTCTGCCACATACCTTCCCTCTCGCCCAGCCCTGTCAGGGCCTTGTAGTTCCTCACGTGTTGCCCTACGTGCTGAGGAGACCTGCCATTGCCTGTCAGGCTCCGTGGCCTGTGGATCTGGCTTCAGATCCAAAACATCTGTCCAAACCAGGCATTTTGGAGGAAGGACTAGGATTTGGGCTTTGATTTGTTTCGACAGGAGTAGTGGGAATTGTAAGGTCAATCAGAAATCTGCAGATCCCCATAATGTAATCAAGAGGCTATATTTAAAAAAAAAAAAAATTAAAAAAAATCAGTAATACGTAGGCCTGTAGTTCATGGAAAACAAAAAACAGAAGGGGCTTTCTGGTCCAATTCTGTGATTTTTTTTTTCCATTTGCCAGACTTCTCATGTTTGTTTTCCCCATGGCCACAGCTTTGTGATCCTTTGCACAAGTAAAATCATCGTGATTTCAGCATCCTCCCCAAATGCGTCAGCCTTTGCTCCAGCCTCAGAAGCTGGAAGGCACTATAGGGCCTGGAGAGAGCCCAAAGTGAATCCTGGGCATCTAGTTTCTGATGTTTATTCATCTTCTCAAAACATGAGACTTTTAAAGAGATATTTTTCATCTCTATTCGGGAGCAGTTGCTCTTCCAAAGATCCCCATGTGGCTTCTCTTGCTTTGGGTGTGAGCTCAAAACTCTTCTTTTAGGCAGGGTGTATGTGCTTTTGAAGCTATACTAACAATTACCTTAAAGGCTTAAAGTGCTGGTCTTCTTTCTGCAGAGGGGGCCACCTGTGTGTACAGACACAGTCAGGAGTGTTGGCAGGAGCAGAGACGATAAAAGTGGTCAGGAGAAGCACTGGGATCAGTCACAGCAGCAGATCTCCCCTTCAGAAATTTAGGTCTAGATCCAGCAATGTCCTTAACTGTGTGTTTAAATTTAAGCATCTGCGTCAATTAAAGGCAAGCCCATCCCCTAATGAGCTGCAAGACAAGACCCAGTAGAGCTTGGAGTGGCATTTCACAGTGTTCTCTGCTTTCCACAGAAAGCAGCATGCAGGGCAAGAAAAACCACAGAATCCCCATAATTTTGCTGAGGAAATATCAGCAAGGAGATGAGAAACTGTCGGATATGAAGTCCAGGGCCTTTGCCTGTCCAGTGCTTTCAGATTCTGTGGAGTTTCACTGCTTCTCCCATCTTCGGTGTGGCTGTTGTCATATCAACAGAAACACAGAATGGTTGGGGTTGGAAGGTACCTCTGGAGATCATGGCAACTGGGAGCAGTTCCTAAAAACTGGAAGAAAGCGAGTGCCACTCCTGTCTTTAGGAAGATCAAGAAGAAAGATATGGGGAACTACAGGCCAGACAGCCTCACCTCAACTAATCCTGGAAACAATTTCCAGACCCGTGAAGGACGAGAAGGTGATTATGAGTAGTCAGCAAAGATTTATGAAGAAGAAATTACGCTTAGCTGACCCAAGCCCTCTCCAATGAAGTGCGGGCCACAGCGAGGTGCCATACCAGCTATGAGCCATGCCACATCATTTGTTCACATGATTTGTGCATCCTTGTGTGGCAGAGTCTGCAGTGCTGGGAGCAGCTAATGGTGGACTCCAAGGGACAAATTTGAGAAGCTGAGGTTCTGGGGAACTGCTCTGAAAGGGTTGGGCCTTCTCACTGTCCTGAGAGACTGGCAAGTCTTGCAGTGTGCATGAAGAATTCAGAGGAAATTTCATCTCTGCTTTGCCTCCCTGACACATCATTCCTGGGGCAGGGGCATGTGCTCTGGCAGATGGCAGTAGGTCATCATGTGAAGAGGGGCAGTAATTAAGGTGTGCTTTCAGCCAGCTGGACACTGGGAGAGCAGCCTGGTAAGCACCTTCTCAGAGGACTTCCAAGATGCCTAACAAACTCATCAGTCAGCTCTCAACACCTATTGGTCCACATATCATATATGAAAAACTAGCCAGCTGACATATCTCAGTGCTTCTGGTGCTTCTGTTGCAGTCTTTTCTTCCTTTTCCTTCAAACACATCCTTGCCACCCAGCAGCTCTCCTGAAAAGATGACAGGTTTTCCAGCACTGGGCAGGCGAGACAGAGCAAGAAACTGAACCAGGGTTTCCTCTGCCAGCCCCTTCCCAGGCTCTGCAGGGGGAAGAAACTGAAACAACACACCAGACCAGGTGTGACAGATGCACCCCTCCAACCCTCCCACCTGCCCAGCTCCCCTATCCCTCCAGAAGCACCTGAAATTTCTAGACCAATAGACCACTATGGTCATGTATACGCCCCTTGGTTGTCAGACAGGGCCCTTGACCAATGAAAGACCTTGATTGAGAGAAGTTTCTGGACCACTACCATAAATGACCACAGCTCAGATTCAACTGGGGTATAAAGGGAGCTGAGGGTAGACTGTCATTGGGGTGTTGTTTTTTTTTGGTTTTTTGTTTTTTGTTTTTTTTTTGTTTGTTTGTTTGTTTTTTTTTTTTGTTTTTTTTTTTTTTTAAAGTGGTGGGTCTGTAGTGTAAGACTTTTCTTCTTAGGCTAGGCTGCCATTTAAGAAAAATTCTTCAAAGACTGAGACACCTTGCTGTATTGGTAAGTGATCTTTTGGGTATCCTTGATAGTCCTCACTTAGATAATGGAAACATGCACATTTTGAATCATCATTCTAGAGTTTTGGGAGCCCTTGAGTGTGAATTGGCTGTGTAGTAATTGAACTTCTACCTAGTATCTGAATCTGTATTTTATAATGTTGTTGAAGTACTAAATAATTTTGGATAAACTGTTTCTAGTTGGTTTTCCACTAAACAGTTCTTTTTGGAGTTTATCATCTGACTAAATTGGTTTTGGGGTGCCTCCATGACACTGGGGTTTTTTTCTGGGCACAGAAGAGCAGCTCTTGCAGGTGAAGGATTGATTTTTCTCTCTGTCTGTTCACATCACTCAAAACCTAGAAGCCTCCCTGTTATCCCACATTAAGCAGTCATCTCCTGGTTTTGTTTTGGAAGGTACTCTCTTCTCAGGTACCCTGTCCTTATAGGGCCACTATCTGGGCACCTTGCACTTCTGCTGGTGTATTAGACACTGTTTTGGAGTTGAATTACTGGTTTTGTGCTGCCCTGCCACCACCACGGTGGCACTGACCAGTGCTTGCCTGCACGTTTTTTCAAATTTTTCTGGCTTTCAGTTGCCTCCATCTAGTCAGAACAACAACACTGTTAACTGTTGCGAATGCTGTGCTGGCAGAGCCAGCTGGCTGCACGGACCTGGTACCTCTCTCCTTCATCTAGAGAATGTGATCTGCCAGTGGTGGTGCTTCAAGAGCATCCAGCAGCCAGAGAAAAGACAGTGCAAGAAACAGGTTTTGTACAACAGCCTGTGACCCACATCGCAGCTTGCTACAGAGATGGAAAGTGTCCAGCATCACCATGGTTAGGTTTCTGTCTTTTCTTGCACAGATACATTAGTGCACACACAGAAACTTGTACAGCAAACGGTGTCCCAGGAGTTTTCAGACTTGCCTCCATCACCAAATGACAACATGTATGACCCCCATACAACACCATATGTGCAATCCTGGAAAAAAAATGAATGTTTCAGTGGGAAGGAAATGTTGATGCTTTAGTTGAAATGCTAGAAATATTTCAGGGATGTTTCAGAGCTGGATAGAATTATTCCACAAAGAAGTCATCGATTTTGACAAAAAAACCCACCAACCTTATTTTGACAGAAAAAAAGACAAGGCCATGTTGAAAAATGCAGTCAGCTGGTACTGTGTTTCTCAGCAGCCATCATTATTTCCAGTCCTGGGCTTTGTTTTGAAGAACTCAGCCGGCTGATAGCATGCTGCAGCTGACATACCTCGATTAAATAAAGAGGTGGCTGTACATCCCTGTGTAGGCAGCCACTCCAGAGATTAGTCACCTGAAAAAAGGCAGTGGAGAGAAAGAAGCATTTCTAATGCTGTGTGGTGGATACTCCCTCTACAAGGATGCTAGTCTAGCTCCATGGTGGGCATAGAGATAAAATCCACTGGTGTACCCAAAGACAGTGCTGGATTTGGAAAAGGCCTTCCAGTAAATTGGCCCTGACTTCTTCTAATTTGCTTGTCCCCAGAATGGGGGCAGTCACTTTGGGTGTAGTCTCCCAGGGATTCTTGAGGTGCAAATCTTTCCATGACTAGTTTCTCAGCTGGATTCAACCAAGCAAAAATAAAGATGTGGAGCTCAGCCAGGAGCCCTTTACAAATGCCTTGTCCCCCTTCAGTTAAAACCTCATTCTTCCTGGTTGTTGCACACTGCTGAGCATTCACCCATCTCCCTGCTCCAGCACTGATTTGATCTGCATTGGCCAAATTTTGCGCAAAATTTTAAGTCAAATTTGTCTTTTGTTTCTCAGCTCCTCAACCCCCCGACTACTTTCGAGTTGATCCCTGGTTTTGAGCACCTGTTGTTCATAAGACAACCCAGCTGTTGTCCAGGTGCCTCAATGAACTGAAATGCCTTAACCAAAATAGAAAACAACTTGTTCATTAAGAAGACATGCCATATTTTAGTTAAGACTTTAATGTTGCACTGAGATTTGCTGGTGGAAATCACCACTTGACTACATCTGTTTTCTTTGTCTGGTTTTACACATCAGGATCTTGCATCTTATCAGGAGAGCAATTTATGACAAAAATCTCAAGACTGACAGAGCATGTCACTGGAGTTGTACTGAACAAAACGAGCAAGGCTACATGTTCAGGGGAAACATAACTCTTCTGACAGTTTATTTTGGTATGAATCAGAGCAAACAATTTTTTTTTTTTAAATCTGATTTTTCCATTTAACTGCTCCTTGCTTTCCTTGCAGGATTTCTTCTATGCACATCTCCCCAAAGACAGAGGGCTGGCAGTGACTGCCACAGATTGCAATCATGTCCTAAGCCAGTTTTAGATTTGGTGGAACTTTTGTGAACAAAAGCCATTTCAGATTTCTCACGAATATACATTTTTCAAAGAAGCTGAGTAGCCCTCTACATATACTGGAGGTGTCATCAGCACACACAAAGACAAACATGCACACTGATAATGCATGGGTACTCATACAGTACTCATTAGAGAGAGCTGTTTTCAGATTCACAGAGGTTTATTATGAACAGTGGAAAACAAAATAAACAACTATTAAGAGCAACCCAGTAGAGCTCTATTAACTCTGCAGGAAATATTTGTCCTTTCTGAAAGAGTGATAGGTTTATACTAATACTCAAGCCAGCCTGCTAATACAACCATTTTGTTTCCACAGCTCATTTCCATGATAATTTTAGGACCAAAGTTTTGCTGCTTAGATTTCATTTAATGGTGCATTCAACCCCATCTTTGGAGTAGATGTGGCAGGACACAGGTTTGTAAAACTTACAGAAGGGTTTAGGTGGGAAGTGAGATCTGGAGGTCTCTGTGCCCTTCTTCTCCTCCACATCCTCACAGCCAGGTCAGGTCTGATGGTTCATGGTCCCCTAGGATGGAGATGTCACCATGCCTCTGGGCCCTGATCCAGGGCTGCCCTGCTCTCCTGGGGCAGATTTATTTCCTCCTATCTTGTCAGTGTTTGCCTTCATGTCTTTGCCATGATCTCAGCTTGGCTCTTGAGCATAGGCTGTTCCCTTCTTTTCTGGATCAAACAACCCTGGCTGGGCTGTGTTTCTTTCTGTTGAGTCTGGGGAGAGGAACTATGGGTTGTCCTAGAACAAGGTAGACTGCAGTCACATTTATTGGGAAAAGGAGAAGCAAGAAACATCAGAGAGACCATCACTGGAATCTGGTCAGTAATGTGAAGAGCTGAACCCAAGATGCATTACATCTTCCACTTTTATCTGGGCATGCTATATTTTCCCATTTGGACAGTTCTGTATATAGCCTGATTTTTCTAATATGTGAATCATCTAGGTAAGCTCATTAAAAATGAGGTAATTTAATTGAAATGCTAAATATGGCCAAGGATTCAATTTCTGTTTTTACCACATCTGTTTTTAGAACAAATAACGTATTTCCCTCCCTTGATGGTGAGCAGAAGGCTGCTCAGGATGTATTGCATGGGAGATTTTATGTCACTAAACAGAGTGAGCACTGATAGAAAATTCACCACTCTGCTTTTGTGTAAGATCTCCACTGCTGTGCTTCATCTTTTTTCAACACTTCAAGCCCAGCTTTCACTTTGACTGTAAAAGAAAACAAATTTTATTGAAAAAAACAACAACCCAAACCAAATAGACAACAAAAAAAAACAAAACAGAAGAGTATCTCAAACTGCGTACAGTTGTGTACACTCACACCTGCCTGCTTGACTGGACAGACCACATCTGGCAAATTGTGACTGAGGAGCCTGTGAAGCCCTTGTTGGGAAGGGAAGGTGGGTGACTGTTTTTATATGACTGCTTTCTTGCTCACTTACTGAAGACACAATGTCATCTTGATGGAGAAAAGCTGCCTTGCTGTCAGAAGTAGGTGTGCGTCACTCACATCGTATGGCTGGGCCCTGTGCCCAGAGAGGGGTGGATATCAGCCAGGTCGGTGTCAGGCATGCTTGCTGGCTGGGTGACACGAGTGTCTGTTGACTCGAGAGAGAGAACAAACAAGAGATCAATAAAAGCAAGAGACATCTAACCTAGTGCATGAGACGCATGGGAGCGGGGTACCATCAAACTGAACATTTCCAGCCAAGATCCTCAACACTTCACTGGGACTTTTGGGATCTCTTTAGATCACTGACAGTACCAAGACTGCCATAGCAACTACCAAGCAGGAATTAACAAAATTACCCTCCAGGAGGAGATGGTCAATGGGGTCTTGATGTCCCCAGATACAGATGGATTTTTGCATTCAACAGCAGGGCAGACTTAAATTCAATGAAGGCCCCATCCAGACAGCTCACCTGGACAATGGTACTGGAGGAATCACAGACCAAATGTTGAAGAGTGTTTTGCATAAAGCTTAGTGTCTGGAGCATGGAAAACTTGTTCCTGCAGCTGAATATTCTGCAACCAAACAGATCTTGGTTACTCAGGTAAAACCTGAGCGTCTCATCCACTTTCTTCTATGTGTTGGAGTACAGATGGACAAGGGAGGGGAATGAGGGACCATGGACTTCTCCCTCCTAGGTCTGCAGGGCTGCTTCCCTTTAACTGGGCTAGTTCTCTCTGTCAACAGGGATCTCTCAGGTAAAGGTGATTAGGAGAGACCACTTGAATGAGTAGAAGGACCCAAGTGTTGTAGATGTCTTCCCAGGTTCCAGAAATGATGCATGGACATGAGCTCATCAGGCCAAACTTGATCTCTTGCACAGGAGCCATCATGAACTGTCTCTCTTGGAATGAAGAGCCACTAAAACTTCGGATCATGATGCGTTTCTTCTCATTCTCTTCTGCTCTGTGGATATTTACCACATGTCTACATACTTTGTATATAGCTCCTGCTTCTGTGGTCACAGGTACCTGCAAAGATGCAGATGAACAGCAAATCCAGCCCCGCTGCAGGTAACAGGATTTCCACCCCAGCAACAGCAATTTTATTAATTTGACGAATCACATTGGCTCAGGATTAATTACGCAAATCAAGATAGCACGTATGGGCCCCATGAGCTTGTTAATGATTCATGTGCATTTTACCCTCTGGGAAGAAAAAATCAACAGGAGGCAGGGATGGTGCCTGTAGATCAGAGGGGCAGTTCAGGCAAAATGGCATAGTTTTCTTTCCTGCCTCCTCACATTTGCAATAGATCTTGCTCCTGGAGACTTTTCCATAGGGCATGCTCCAAGATAAAAAGTTGGGGTTTTTGTGTGTGTTGTTTGTGGATTTTTTTATTGCTGTTGTTTTGGTTGTTGGTTTTTTTTTTGTGTGTAGTTTTTTTTGTTTGTTTTGTTTTGGTTTTATTTTGTTTTGTTTTTCTGGGAAGTTTAGGTTGTAGTCTTACAACATTGCTACTTGGAGGGAGATGACTTCATAGGCAGGAGGTCAAGTAAAAGCATGGGGCTAGCATGTTCTGATACTACCCCAGGGTACTGTCCTGGCCTCCACGTGTGTAGGACTGAGGGATTTCCTGAAGCAGAGACTCTCTCTTGGCAATTAATACTACTTGATGGATTTTTCTGTCATGAATTTGTCTAATTGCTCTTTGATCTTGCGAGAGCTTTTAACATGCACAACATCTGTGGTTTGCTGTGTCCATGCTTTAACTATGCACTCTGCAAAGATGTCCCTTGTTTGGAACTTGTCACCTAGTGTCATTTGCTTCTCCCAGCCCCTGTACCATCTTGGCTCATCAATGTGTCAGCCAAGCAGCACAGGCCTGGGTGTGCTTCCCTCTATGACTCTCCTCCTGTGTACTGCCTTTCAAGAAATTAGCCACAAGCACACACAAAAGATGCTCTGCTGGATCCAAGCTTCATTTTATGCGGCAGGGAAATTCAAGATATTTTTAAGATAATTGCAACCAAAATGATTCTATGATCAGTTTTGCCAGCTTGGAGCTGGACATCACTGTGGGTGTAATTCAGCCAAGTGCTAAGAGTGTGCAGAGCTCTGAGTCTAAATTGTTTCCTTTTGTGGTCCTACTGTCTAAGTCAGCTTTTGCAACAGCAATCAGCTTGTGGAATGAGCATGTCCAGGGTAGGATCGCCAAAGCATTTATAAGCTAGAGGAGTCTTTGAGCCACAAAAGCAGTTGAATAGCAGTGAAACATTTTATTAAGAACAATCTCTTCTGAAGTAAGCCAGACTCCTGGACCATGTGTCTGGGACCCTACAGAGAGTCTTGGTAGGCCATTGCACTTAGAAGCTCCGTAACCACAGCCATAATATCAGTCTGAGTCTTCACATCCATGGTGTGCTGACGGCATACTGAAAAGGTGCATGGTAGGTGGTTTTAAATCATCAATAAGGATAAGGATTGTGGCTTAATCCTCTTTTTGCAGGCTAAACCTTATACCTTATTGATGCCATCACCTACAAGCAACCCCTGGACACTAGCTGCAATGGACTGTGTGGTAGTAAAGTGCCAAGTGCAAATCTGAGCTGCTGTAATACTCAGTCCTGTCCTCATCAGGTTAGGAGTAGGATCAGGCAAAAAGCAAGACTTGCCTTAGGAGGATGTTTGTCAACAAGCCTAAATGTCCATCCTCTTTAAAAAAGTGATTTTCTGGTGTAGTTAAAATGATCTGCCTGGCTGAAGGTGTGGTGTGTTGTTTGTTTGTTTGTTTTTTCTGTTTCACATTAAATACATTGATGTCCTTCATGTCCCTGGCTGCTTCTCCACCCAGTTTCTCTATAAGCTGTTGCACAGTTTTGCAGAAAATCTATTGTAAGTCCTAATCCATTTGCACAATTCAGGAGGTTTTACCATGTTGCTGAAGGTGATTCATCCATCAAATGAGCTTTCGGGGCTTTCTGGGGACACCTTCAAGGATCATGCCCTGTTGACCTGCACTTTTTTATTTTTCCTAGTTGTAGAGGAAAGCATGGACTATTAATGCTGAATGTGCCTTTAGTAGCTCCCAAGATTAATGTATTAAAGTGGCAAGAAATTTCTATGATGCTTTCTAACTGGCTGTATTATGTATGTAGCAGCTGCTCTGCATTTTCTCTATATCCTGCATGGCTGATCTGATGTGCCTGTTGAATGTGATGCACTCAAAGCCTTTCCCAGAGTCTGAGTGAGCTGTGCTAAGATAACTGCATTTTCTGGCTTGGGTTTGAAGGGGTTTAGCTTCTGGTTTTAGGGATTCAGCTGGTTTTCCAACGGGTTTGCGAATGCTGTGCTGACTAAGCAGTGTCACAGGAGGGATGAGCTGTGTCAGGGAGAATAGGAGATGTTCAGTTTGGGGATTTCCTCATCCTTTCCCCTGGCCAGGCTGGTGTGCCCACCTCATCCTGAGTTACTGCCTAGTTCCCACAGAAGTTTAAAAACAGGGGTTTGGAAAGTGTTCTCACTAAGGACGGGGCAAAGGGCAAACCTCAAGTGAGAACAACCCTCAGCCTCCGTGCACTTCTGAAGGTGGAGCAGTTACCCTTACTGGACAGGTGGGGAAAGTCAGGTAAAGAGTCAGGGTCTGACTTACCTGAAGTCACCCAACAAGCCAGAGCACTGTCCTCAGACAAGCTAAGACTTCACATTTCAGCCAGATCTGATCATTTACATTGGCATCTGACCCAAAGCAACAGACGCCAGTGGTAGAGATACCCCAGCTATAGCCGTGGAACCCAGTTTAGTTGTAGTTAAAATAAACCTTCAAAGAAGACTTGCATAAAAAGCAAAGTGTTGGTTAATTGGGTGAGTTTTCTACTGGTCTGAAGAATGCTATAATAAACTAGCCATCTCTTCCTGGCTTGTCTTCCGTGGTGTGCCAATGTGGCTTGTAACTTAAGTAACACTTCCAGCCTGGGTCCCATCCACACGCAAGCCTCTGTGGCTGAAGTATGGTGGTACGTAACTGTGATGTGCTAAAGGCTGGCCTCCAGCTAAGCTGTCTTAACATCACAAACCCACTGTCTCAGCCCAGCATTCAACCCTCTTCAACCAGCTGGTGTAAAGGCCTGTGCAGAAGGTCAGGTCCCAGTAGCTCTTCAGATGCCTAGTAAATCTAGACCTGATCTTGCTAAAGGTCTCACATGAGATGGGTAATACCAAACAGCCAGTGTCTCAAAGCAGGACAGCTGTTGGTGGCAAATGCAGGGGAGCAGATGTCTGTATCAGGTGATTCATCTGATCTGTCTTAGGAAGGATGAATCACTGGCTTGCAGTGGCTGGGTCTCTCTCTTGCCCACGACATGTGGGATGGCAATGCAGCCTAGGCCTACAGTGGCCCTTATTTCCATGAATGGACCTTTGCAGGTCTCCTGGAACGCAGGCTGAATTACCTGTGCTGTGTTGCCCTGGGAGACAGCAGCATCCTACAGGTCCAAGCCATTACTTAGTTCTAGATACTGCCTTGAGATCTCTGTTCATGCTGGATTTTCCATCCTAAGATACAGAGGAATAGCACATCCCAGGGTTTGAAGGAGGGGAAAGATAAAATCAGAGAGGAATTGACTGCTGAACCAACAGTTCATAGGGTTGAGTGGGTTTCTGTCTCGAAAAGCCCTTGCCAGAGCCTACACATCTCCAGACATGGCTAGCAGTCCCACCATCCCATGCCAAGGACTTTCCTGCCTCACTGGAGGAACAGGATGGGTCTTGAGTGCCCTGAACAGAGGATGCCCTTCCCAGAGTACTAGTTATTTGCCAGTGATGGGTACTGCCTGGCAACCGTTGACATTTAATATCAAGGCTGAGCCATTGCCTGCCTGGGAAGCGCGGAGCTGAGTTCCGGCCAGGTTGAGCTGGTTCTTTGAATTTTTTTTTCTTTAATTAAGTGAGCAATAAGTATCCAGTGTCTTTTTCCTGATGTCTGAATTAATTACCTGCATGAGTGTAAAAAGAGTGTCCTGCCTGAGTTTGATGAGTGGCTGAATACAAGGGAGCATGGGCAGGAGCCCTGTCCCTTCACTTGTTCAGCTCTGAGTCAGTGCTGTGGCAGGGACTGACTCTGCCTGTGCATGGCTCTAAGCTGAATCAGCTGATTTTATTTTTCTTCATCACCTCCTCTTTCTTTTGTCTTCTTCTATTTTTTTTTCCTAGCTTCACAGCTCCTCTGTCAGGAGCCATGTGTCGCTGTGTGGCTCCATGTTGCATAAGGAGCTGGGAGATGCAATCCTGGTTCATTTGCCCCATTATCTTGTTACAGTTTTCTTTTATGGTCCTCATGTCATCTAGCCTACAGAGAAGTGCTCCCATCATCTCAATGAGACAATATACCAGTGAGTGGTGTACCAGCGATGTCTATCATTACTCTTCAATTATTTTCCATTGGGCAGGAACAGCTGTGGCAGTGAAGACCTCTGAAAGCTCAGTTTCCTCCCTGTGCACCCATGGCTCTGCACACCGTACCTCATCAAATAGGCACACCAGAGCCTAGTCTTCTGCATACAAGCCTGGCACTGGCATGTTCAAGAAAGTTGTGAAGGCATGCCTGCAGCCAACGGCTCTGGTGGCTTAGACAACTTGGGCTGCAGGGTCTTGGTGCTTGTTGAAGGCCAGGATGAGGCAAAGTCAAAAGATAATTGAACTTTGATATCATCCAGAGGAGCAGGGAGATGTAGCATATGGAAGAAGAGGGTGTCATAATGTATTCCAGACTGCAGCCTAGAGCCATAATAGAAAACAGGCTGAATACTATAGCACCTGGAAAAGAGTGCTTATTTCATATTTTAAGTGAGTCTTGAATAAGTGTGTACCAACACATTAGTGCAAAGGAAAGCCACATGCAAGGACCGGTGATATGTTCGTACCATCTTGTGACAGCAGTGTAGAGCAGGGAGCTGCAGCACTCTCTAAACCCAGGTTCCTTACAGCTTTCTCTCGATTCACCTCAATCTCTCTGCTCTTGAGGTGGATTGTTTTGAAGGATGATTTAACTCTCAGTGTTCTCCTGCATGCAAAGCTCACATCTGTTGCCTTGGGTCAGAACAGACCCTTGCATGTTGATGGTGAAGGTGTCCAGGTTATGAAGACATCTTGTGTGTCAAGACAAGACAGAGCAAGATGTCTCCATCTGACTTCAAAATTAGGTTTACTGTTAAAGGGAGGTGGTGGCATGGGACACTTCATCCTTTGAAGGGTGCAGTACATGAGGACACAGCATTATGCAGGAGCATGAATGCCATTTAGCTCCTCTCAACTCTCCCCTCTTCCCAGAACCTTTTAATTGGTTGCACATATCAATTAAGTACAGCTCACACACCCTATGAGGCAACTAAGTGCCGTTTTACTTACTTTATTATGGATGGGGAAACAAACGTGTAGAAAGGTCTGACGACGCGTGGCTTCAAAGCCTCTGGCAGAACACAGAGCTCACCTGTCTCTGCTGTGTCCCCCGGGTCGTCCCCCTCCGCTGTTGCTCCTCTGTGTGAGATGGGCTCACCCCATCATCTTCCCACTGCAGAACTGCCTGTCTCTGGAGAGGCTCTAGGTCCTGCTTACACAGCCCTGGCCGAGCTAAGAGTGAGCCCTGCAGGGTCTCAGTCACACACACATACTCTGCTTTTCTCAGGCAGAAAATCCATGGATGCTGGCCAAGCTGCCTATGTTAAAGTCTGGGCCCGCTGAGCACCAGTGTTATTGGTAGGGGCAGAATAATTGGTTGTACTGATTAATTTTGGGCCTAGTGGGGGTCACATATTAACGATTAACTGGAAATGCCAACTAGGCTGCGTTCATGCTTGATCGATGTGGCATGATTTCATTAAGCCAGACTTACATTTGGACATTGCCCATTAGCATCTGGTATTAAAAATTCTCTGAACTGTCGGAGCTGAGCAGCTACCTTAAGGAAGTCATTTTACATCTATTCAGGAGATTTAATTGTGCCATTATGTGCCTGTGTATGGTACTGAGTGCCATTTAACCATTGCCCTTGCTAGATGATTAATTACTAGGCCTGAGTGAATGAGTATGGGAGGTCACTATATGGTTCTCCATGGCTGAAGCAGAGACAATACTGCATTCAAGACAAATGCCAACGTGGTTATGGCATGCCATGGATAACGTGGGGTCTGCAGGCAAAACCTGTTTGTTTTACTGGAGAGGCAGAAAGGATTAGGAACTGGCATGCAGCAGAGAAGAGCTGTGCATGAGGTAACCCAAGAAGCTTTCCAGCTCCAGGGCTTTTTGGAGAAAGAGGCCAGCACCTAAAATAGCTAATGCAAATGAATTTCAACACGGACAGACTATCCCCAGGCAGGGGGAACATTTTAAATGACATATTATGGGCACCTGCGAGCCTAGACTGCCAGGATATATCTTCCCTCTTTGCTTTCGAGTCCTGAGTTCCCAGGGTGAATGAGATGGGATCATTCAGTGGCCACTGCTGGGACTGAAGATTTTTTACAATGAGGGTGGTGAAACCCTGGTCCAGGTTGCTCCGAAAGGCAGTACATGCCCCATCCCTGGAGACATTCAAGGCCAGGCTGGATGGGGCTCTGAGCTACCTGATCTGGGTGAAGATGTCCCTGCTCATGGCAGGGGGTTGGACTAGATGACCTTTGAAGGTCCCTTCCAACCCGAACTGTTGTGTGGTTCTATGATCCTGTGAGCGAGGTGCTTTCTTGCTGAGGCTGTTATTCCTGCAGACAGTCCTGCTCCTGGGTGCCATCCTTAAGCAAGGCACCTGTCAGAGTCTGTCAAGGCAGTGGCCTCAGCAGGTCTCCTGGCAATACCTGCTGACACCCACCATGGGGCCGAGCTGCCTCTGAAGCATCCCTGCCAAACGTGAGTGGGTCCTGCCCCTGGCACATGGAGGAGCCCAGGCGGCTGCAGGGGCTGTGGGTGACGGTCCAGCACCTTGGGGCTGGGGCCAGCTGTGAAGGTGCTAGATGGCACTGCCAGCCTCCTGCTTTGGGGATCTGACCCGGCAGCTAATGAAGAAGCACAGGCTGGAGTTGGCATGTGTATGAGAAAGGGCTGAAATTTATCAGGTACCTACAAAAGCAGGTACACACACACACGCCTCTGCTGGACTGAACGCCTTCTCCCCATATGCGTTCAACTTTCCTTCTCAGATAACATATCCCCTCTTTTAATTTTGCTGAAAGGAAGCAGATAGCAATTTGGCAGGTCACAAGAGAGCCCAGCATGTCTCGGAGCCTTCAGCAGCCCGTTTCCGGCTGCGGTTTGATCGGGTTTCTATATTCATCACTGCATTTCCTGCGGGGGCATTTTCGATAAGCTTTGCGCTTCGCATCCTGTGGTCCCCCCCTTGCCTCTGGCGCTCACAGGATGTTCACTGTGCTACGAGCAACTCGGCGCCGCTAAATCACTTGACAAAAATGAGTAATTGCTGTGTGCTGCGGGCATTGTCCAGAGGATGGGGTGAGCAGAGTGAGCTGAGACACTGGCAGGCAGGGTGGGCTCCAGGGGCTGGGGGCTGCACCAAGGAGGTGCTGGGTATTTAACAACTATGCCTCATGGACTGAGGAGAGCCCTGGGAAATGGCAACTTCAGCCCAAATTTGGCTCAGTCCCTCTTGGGTGTCCCTTTGGCTTGTATCTGTGGAGGAACTCCACTCCCGCTGCAATCGAAGGATGCCGAGCTGACGGTTTCAGCCTGGACAACTAATGTACAAAGGGAGAGGCAGAGAAGTGCAGGAAGCGGGGAAATAATGCAAGGAGAAGAATTATGGCCACATTTTCAGATGAACGCCATTCTCTCCTGGCAGGTTCATATATCAGTGAATACCACTGATTTCCTCTCATTGCAATTCCAGCAGTGATATTTACCAGTGGAACTGGTCATGTCCAAAGGGACATTTAGGGAATTGATATGATTCTACTTGCTCACTTAATTGATTTTTCAGTACAAATTTTTATGCCTCACCAGTGAAAAATCATCGTCTTCCTTTGCCACCCATTTACATGGGATTTCCTTGACTTCTTTCTTTTTTTTAATCAGAGCCTGAGTTTTGTTCTGTTATGCCAGTGTAAATCCAGGTCAGCTTCATTAATGCTCCCAAACTTGGCTGAGTGCAGTGGCTTGTATTTTGGTGAGTCCAGGCACATCTGCGCTCTCCTGCAAATACTTCACTATGTACTTTCAGGGTCTGAAAGGAGGAGTGGATTTTATCTTTGTGAATCATCTGGGAAGGAGTTTCCCAGGCAGCGACCTGAGCAATGGGGCACAGTGTTAGGCTGTGGCTGGGAAAGAAACCTGGGCTACAGTTCAGGTGCCTTGCTCTGGAGTGACAAGGAGCTTAATAGGATGGATGTGACCGGACTCTGCCACAGGCTGCTCTCAAGGGCAGAGGAAAGGGCATGAAAAGGACCTGGTGCTTTTTGTTTTCTGAAGCTACAAGTAGCTGCAGCTCATTGTAGGTACTAGGATTGTGGGCTTCTGTGAGAAAAGTCATGTCAGAAGTTGTAGTTCCCATTAAAAAAGGAAAAAAAGCCTCATTAAACAGCTTCTGATTTGTCAGAAGAGATGATGGGAAGAGTCAAATAAACAACCCCTGATTTCCAAACAAATGCAGTCTCCCACTTTTCCAGGGTGTAACGAATAGCTGTCACACCGCCCAAAATCTTGGCGCAGAGAGCTAGGGACCTAGCAAGTGCCAAATATTGTAAGCATTTATGGAGGAGTGCACGTTGGCCATGGGAGCCACCACCTCTTTGGATGGGAGCCAGGGTGCGGCCGGCTCCGGCACAGCTGCGGCCAAGGAGCCCTGCCTTGATCAGCACGTTTCCAGCCCAGACAAACCCCTTGCATCCCAAACCTTCCCCAAATCCAGGAGATGAGGCCTAGCATGACCCTCCGGCTGGTTCTGGGTGGGTTCCTGCTGGGCAGCATGGCCGTGGTGCATGGGGTGGTGGACACAACTGGGCACAGCGGGGCACAGGCACCCCATCATCCTGTCAGACCCTGCCAGGTGCTCTGGGCTGGGTCCCATGCGCTGGGGCAGGTGTGCCCAGCCTCGCCTCCTGGCTTGCCCGCAGAGCATGGATTAGTGCACAGACACCAGTAATTAGGGCCATGTGCACTGAAAACGTAAACAGGCCTTTTCATCAGCACCCAGCACCCAGCCCTCAGCCCGTGCTGTGGTCAGGTGCCCGGGAAGCTGCTTGCTGAGGTGTGTGGCCTCCTTCTCCCACGTTTTGCAGCCTGTGGGCAGGAACCGTGGTATTTGTTTTCTCACAGGGTTTGCCAGGTGCTGCGAAAAGCCAAAAAGAAGTGCTTCTTCATGGCTGCCTGGCTGTAGGGGGCTGTGAGCATCTTTGGGGTAGAGAATGGACCTTGTACAGCTGTCAGCAGCTGGATGCGCGGGAGGTTTTTAAGGCTAACACTAAACATCCTCCATTCAGCTCAAGTGGAGCTGGATTTGGGTCTGGGATAACCTGGACTTTGCCCTGTGTGGGACAAGTACTGGTCCAAAGTGGCCTTTTGCAGTCCTAAATGGTCCTCGTACCTTGAGTGGCCAAATAAGCACAAGCTTCCCCTTCGCTGCCTCTCTTCAGTGAGTTTCTCCTGAGAGTCCCACCATACCACGCAGGTAGGTTTGCGGGGGCTCTTTTGCTGTCCTGCACCTTGGTCACGAGGGCCATAGCCATTGCCTTGAGGTGTTGAGACATTTATCTGAATTTGGGATCCTCAGTGAGAGACTGCAACAAAGCGTGGTGAGAGGTGAGCAATCCAGGGGCTGGCTGCAGGTGACAGAGGGTGGGCATGGGCTCTTTTGTGCATCCACAGAGATACTGCACTAGGAGCCAGACAGAGAGACAGGCATGCAGTTGTAGCTGGGGACAGAGGAACAAGCCGTGCCTCACTGACCAGCAAAGGGAGGTGAAAGCAAGGCATGATCTGGTTACAAGGCAAGTCCCCTGCACTATCCTTTGGGATGCGATGTCTGAGCAAATAGGAAGTACAATGAGTTGGACATGGAAAATACAATTGGGATGGATGTTTTGCCCCTGGGAATTTTCCTTGGGCGGTGGAAAAAAAATCATGACACCACCATGCACAAAGCAGAGCAAGAGCATGTCTATTTATACCGCTGCCCAGGGCTGTTCCTCTGCCTGGGATGCCATTTCTGCTTTCTGCTGCTAATCTGTGTTTCTCAGCTGACCAGTTCAACTGTGGTTCAAAACAGTGCTGCTCCTGGTTTTGGAAAAGGAGAGGTCCATGCTGGCCACAGCACTGAGGAGGCTCACAGGCCCCTGGTGGGCACAGTCATCTGAGCACCTCTGAGAGATGCTTTTCCTTCAGCCTGTGCAAGCATCCTGACTCGTGACAGTACCCTTCCACAGACAGGACTGATGCAAATTGGGAGCAGCCTGCTGAAACCCATTAGCAGGTGAGCAGAACAAGCTGCCTCATCTGCTGTTTATTCCTTTCAGCTTCCCCAGGGGGAAACTGTACCGCAGGATAACAGCTTTGCAGCCCTGAACTACCAGACTCAGCTTGGAGCTGCCAGTGGTCAAATCTCAGGCAAAGCCCCCAGGACTTTCCCAGTGGAGCCTGGGTGGTGGTGGCCTGGGACGGTCATAACTTTGTGCCTTTAAGGGAAGCCCGGGACTGAAAAGCTTCCCTGCTTCCAGGTTATTTCGCACAGAAGCAGCCCAAAGCATCACAGCTCCATGGCTGTATGTGTGTGCATCCTAAAAACAAAAGCTCTGCAGTCAGCCCCATCAAGCCAAAAGTGGGTCAGGTGGAAATGCAGGAGACCAGTGACTCATTGTGTGGCTGACTGGGCAATTAGGGAGGAGGAAAAAGCAGCTGCCTCTAGGAAATGGAATGCATTTCCAACCTTTTCTTTCCTCTGCCCCTAGTCCTACCATCTCTTCTGACAAAAAAATGATAAAGCTAAAGAGTCATCCCTTAATGCCAGAGAGCACTGGGCCTCAGAGGGGCATATAAAGGCCCAGATAGGCCAGCAAGGCTGAATATCTGTTTGAGTCGAATGGTCTGGGGCCCCCCCAGTCCCACACTTGAGTGGTCTGCGTGGGTGGGTGTCTGGACTAAAGCACATACATTGCTACACTATGACATGCTGGGGGGGATCTGAGAAGCTGTGCAATAGGTGTAATAGGTGCTCTGGCCTAGAGGTTGCAGGGCCAAGGGAAGGGGGAAAGAGGCCACTCTAGCTGGCACAGCTCCAGAGACCATCACTGCTGGTCCCAGATTGAAAAAAAACACAGAAGCTGCCTGCCCTGACACCCTGACATTGCCTCTTCACGTGCAAAGGGGAGGGCACAAAGCTGGGAGATTGCAGCTGCTCGTTAACAATATTTGCTCATTACATCAAAGAAGCAGTGGTCATTCATGAGCCTGGCTAGGCTTCCCTGTGGGGACTTTGTGTCTCATGGCCAGTAGCCACAGTAGCTACCCAACCTCCCTGCCAGCACCTGCAGTCACGCCAGAAAACTTCCTGCTGAGCGATGCAGAATGGCATAGCTTCTGGGAAAGAAAGGGACAAAGAGGACATTTTGCCTGCTGGGGATTTCAAACTAAGGAAGGGAAGCTGTGGGATGGCAGGTCTGCAGCCAGGATTGCTGGTTAGGTGAGGATGAAGAAGCTGTGTTGCAGACAGGGCTGGCTGTGTGATGGCGGGTTAAAAGCTGAGTTTGACACGCTTTGAGCGGATGCTGTGGCAAAGCCAGCCCCCTCTGCTCCCTCCCCTCTGGCCCCAGGGCCCCCTTCACTAGGGGCAGCCTTTGGAGAAGGGGATGTGGCCACCACCCACTTCTTCCTTTCCGGGCGGGTAGGAAACAGTTCTAATGCAAGACAAATTTCTCCTGTGTCATGGAAAAGGAAATGGGCTAATCCAAACCCAATCCACGGTGGCTAAGCGTGCCTTTGCTCCCCATGCAACAGTCACTGGCAATGGTTAGGCATGCGCGCGCCCCAAAATACTCAGCCTTGAATTGGTAAGACTGTGGCAAAAATTCATGTGTATAATTAAAACCACTGGTTAATCCTAGTTCCTTTCCCCATCAGACCCTGACGCCATGGACACATGCACATCAGTGCTTGCTGTATGCCCTGGTTGCACTTTCCTGGGGAGGAAGGATGCTCTGCCCTCATGGTTTTAGTGTTTCCAGGCTGTTTACAGTCCCTAGAGCTTTGGAATGGTTTGGTTTGGTTTGGTTTGTCTTGTTTTGTTTTTCCCCAACAGGCTCAGTCAAGGAAGTTCAGAAAAAAAGCAGGCATGGCATAAGAAATGGACTCTTACCCCATCGCTCTTTCCTGGTGGACGAGGTAGGATGAGATGGAGAATCTCAGTGATGCAGGGTGCGTTTCCTCAGCTGTCCAGCCCCAAAGCTAACATGGACATGTGTAACACAGGGAGAGAAAGGTGAAAATTATCACAACAGATTTGATGAGAATTAGAAAGCTCATCTTTGTTCTGAGACCTTTGCAGTTTTTCCCAAGCACACAGAAAGAGGGAGGCCAGCCCTCATGTGAGGAAGCAAAAGCACATCCCTGCCAATTCGGTCTCCAAATACAGGCAGGTTTCCCTTGGCCCAGGACATCTGCAGGAGAGGTACCAGGTACCATTGTGAGCCCATTCCTCCCCCCCTGAATATTTCCATGAGCCCCTATTTCTATTTGGATAGTCTCAAGGCTACTTCTGTTAAAAAGTGTCTTGCCATCTTTTTAAGGCAATATTTGAAATTACAGTTCAGATGAACTTCTCTGAGCAGTGCATTCGGACCTGGCCAGCCTCACCAGCTGGGCATTTCTCTATTCAGGAGAGCTCCAAGGATGGTGAGAAGCTGTAGGATGCTCCAAAGCCAGCGCCTGGGGCTCGCTTTTCCAGGAGGGATGCCAGGTCCCTTCTCTGCACAAGAAAGCCTGGCAAATATTGGGAAGGAGGTGGCCATCCCCAGGAGAACCCTGTGATTAGAGATCACCCCCTCCCCTTGCAGCAAGGTGTGTGGGATCAGCAGTAGGCAGATGGGGTGGTATTGGTGAAGGCAGTGCTTCCCAAAAAGGCTCCCAGTAGGGGTGGAGCAGGTAGCTGTGAGGTCCCCAGTCATCAGCTGGCCACACATTGCTGGCTAACGTGCTCTGGGGACTTGGTCTTGGACACCTTCCCCAGGGGGAGGGCAGTTCCCCATTTTTTTTTCCGTCACTTCCTCTTCTGTGCACTTTGTGACCACTGCTCTGCCCTTCAGGGAGGCTGCGGGGCCACACTGTCTGTGCCCCTTCCTCCTCCTCGCTGCATTTTCCTATGTCAATCTTTCCTCAGCACCCTTACTCACCACGCTCTCCCTCAGCCACTGAGTAATAGTCACACCAAAGGTACTGACAGAGAGAGAGAGAGAGGAAAATCCTTTGTTTAAAAAAAAAAAAAGGAAAAAAAAAAGAACCCAGGGTACATGCAGGCTGTGTACCATAGCTTCTCCCTGCTGAAATGCAGTGGTGAAAGGAGATGTCAGTGGGTTCTTCCCCTCCCCCAGGACCTTGCTGCCTGGCAGCCTGGGAGGGATGTGGTGTGAGGTTGGGAGAGCCCAGTGCCATGGCGCCCACACTTCCCCTGCCTCCGACCAGGGCAGCAGGTGGCTTTCATCTGGCACAGCCAAAATTGCTTTTCTTAGCAAGCTTGGCAGTGCTCTGGCTCCAGAGGAGGCAGACTATTCATGCTGGCCTCTGCTAGCTGCCAGCTGTCATGGTGAAACAGATGGCCTTGTCACTGGAGCTGTGTATCGAGGACTTACAGCAGCGATGCTGAAAACAGGCAAAAAAAACCCCCAGACCTGACATGATGTACCTATTTGTGTGCCTACATGACTTGTCCCACCCATACATTTTGCCTTCTATGCAAAGCTGCTAGAGACTATCTATTAATTCCTCTTTGCCTTCAGAGGTGATTGTTTGACCACTTCTCCCTCTATTATCAGCCACTGGTGAGTGTGTGCTGGCAGCACAGAGCAGGAGAAATGCACATGGGCTCCCATGCCGTGCCAAACTCTGCAAAAACACAACTTCCTCCCTGCTAATCATGTTACACCCCAGGAGCTCACTGAGCTGGAGCTCAGAGCCCAGAATGATAAGGCTTGAATGACCAGCAACCTGGGGAACCCATGCTTCATAGAAAGACTTTCATAAATCATTTCCATCCCCTGAGAGGAGCATGGTGCTATACAGTGTCATTCTCAGAGGCTGATGTCCTGACAAAATTATTCAGCGAGTCTCAATGGTGAAGAGCAGGCTACAAATGCTGAAACCTGTCTATATATCCTTCATGTGACAAAGCAAAAGAGTTGCAAAAAAGGCAATATTTTCCTCAATTAGTTGGCCAGAGTTACACTTTGCTCTTTCTAGTTAATTCAGGGCAACACTGTTAGGTCCTCAAATAAAGCAGCAAGTAAGATGCCATTTCTTCAGCTCTCAAGGCTGGAGGGAGTTGGGTTTGCAATGACTGTCTCTTCCAGGACAGAAACGGGGAGGAGCAGGGAAACAAGGAGGTAGCAGGTTCAAAGCAAGCCCAAGGAAGTGGCACTGGCATAATGAAGCAGTGAAGCTCCTTGCTGAAGGATGCTGTGGATGCTGAACATTTGCATGAGTTCAAAAAGGACCCAGGTCTATTCATGGAGGAAAAATCTCTTCGGGGTTATCAGAGACACAAATCCCAGCACTGGCTCAGGAAGTCTCCCAGGCACATGGCACGAGACAGAAAGAGTCTCCTGGGAAGTGCTGGCTCACTCACTCGTGTTCATGCTGTTTCCAAAGTGCCTGAAGCAGATTGGCTGCATTTGCAGCCAGGTCATTGTTCTGGCTGATTTTTTTACATCTCTATACCATGGTTGGAGTACAAAAATCCTTTGAGGGCTCCTGGTGTTGTTGGACAGGCTGCGACATTGAGTAAATGCATCTATTTAGCACATAGTTTTACTGTTTCTGCTGTTCCTGCTCTTCAGCTGCTTCTGTCTCTACTGTTTTTTTTCCTGATTTCTGCTGAGCCAACGCTGCTGGTGCCTGACACCACTCCTGAGGTTAAGCCCTCCAGTTTGGGGGTGGCTGCTCAGAAAGACTCACCAGGTCTGTGATGGGCATTGGCTACCCTGGACTTTAAGGAGTCTGTCGGAGTGTTTCCTATTCTGCTAAGGGTTTTCTTTTCCCTTTAATGAGCTCATTAGACTCATGGCAGAGTGCAGAAAGAGTGAGCTCTTGGGAGAGATTTTCAAGGGCAGAAGCTCTTGCCAGCCAGGCTGTGGCATGTGCCTGTCCATCTGTGTGCCAGCTGCTGTAGAAGTTGATTTCAGCCGCAAGAGCATCTGTTTGGCAGCAGCCTGAAAGCCTGAGGTCTCTGCTTCTTCCCTCTGTCCCTGCTGGAGCTACCAAGGGCTTTGTCATGACTGCAAAGACAGCAGTATCAGGCCTTTCTCGGGTCAGGTCTTTTTTCTTCTTTTGGTGAGAAGGACCTCAGGCTGGCAGAGGAAGTCACTGAGAAGCCAATTGTAGGAGGCTGGGAGAATCGTTTGGCCTGGTTTCCTGTTCCTGTGGAGGCCCAGACCATCGCCAGCAAAGGTCTCTCATCTGCCTCCCCCTCTAAAAGAAGGCCCCACTTTGAAGTTCACTGGGGACACTTGAGGCAAAGCCCATGAAGCTCTTCACTGATAGGTGACGCATCTGACGCATTTTGGGTGTGAGTCAATGCCTGATGCACCAAGACAGGAGGTGAATCAGTCGCAGGGCTCTGCTGAGGTTGTCTAGGAAAACATCACAGCAGCTGTGGTCGCTTCTGACCCACTGGGCCATCCACGCTTGACCTTGTGGCTGCTTCATCTCTGTCGGGGGACAGCAGGCCATGACAAGCCAAGGCCGCACGTCCTCAGCGGATTTGTGTGATCAGGCTGCAGTGGGAGCTGAGATCATCTGTGAAGCGGGAAAGGAAGATTAGATGGAGGCACAAAGGAGCACCACAGGGATTTCAGATTTTCTCCTCCTGCCATGGCCCTCCGTGGACGGCTGTGATGCTCAGGTCTCCAGCATCCACAGCTGCTGGCACAGGGGCCACGAGCAGGACCTTGGGAGAAGCAGCGATATGCGATTGTTTGCCATGCTGAGACAGTGCTCAAGGCAGAGCCTGGACTGGGAGGTGATGGATAAGAAAAAAAGCCTGGCTTTAAACTTGAACCTGATTTGGGCTTTTGCCTGGTCACAATTACAATGACTCCTTCTCTATGCCTTAGGAGTAAATTCTGGGTTTGAATCTTCCTTTGATTTTTTCAATGTGATTACCATTGTCTTGATCCCAGGCAGGCATAAGGCCATGCCAGCCAAGTTAGACCCACACAGCTAAGGCCACATTAGCCTAAGTGTGGCCATTTTGGTTTAAACCACCCTGTTCAGCAGCTTTACACTGAACAGCACCAATATTAGGGACAAATATACAGAACTAAGGCAAGTATATGCCGTAAGGACTCCAGCCACACTTGCTGAGCAATCTCCCTGTGTTTAGTAAACCCTGATGAGCTTTGCTTCCAGGAATTTATCCTTTTAATTTTGAATCCATGTAAATTCTGAGCATGCACAGGGGCCTGCAGCAAGGTGTTTCCCCGGTTAACTCTGTGCGTGAGTTCGTGCTCCTTGTGTTGGTTTGACCTCGCTAGCTGACACTTCTGGTTTCTGAGCCCTGGGTGAGCACTTGGCAGCTCCGTGCCTCCTAACAGGGCACAGTCTTGCTGTAAGAGCCTCCGAAGAGCCCCGCTCCCGCCTGCCCACTGCCTGAGGGCTGAGAGCTCAGGAAAGGCAGCAAGTTTCCATTCCCCTGGCACCTGCCATTTGGGCCTTGGGATCCGGAGTGGGCACCAGGGAGCTGCCTGAGCCAATGAACCCGCTGTGACTGTATAAGAAGAAGTGCCAGATGTAAGTCACCCCTCCCTCAGTATAATTTGGAGTGGAGCCCCAGTTACCACTGACACAGAACAACATGCATTTCCACGGCTGTTGCAAAACTCAAGTAGGGACCACTGTTATATTCATAGAAATTAGTGGCAGATTTGTCATTCATAGCCTGATTGTATGAGTCTGACACTGTATAAATAGGCTATAGTCACACTTACATAACACTGCCTTATTTATGATCTTAAGCCCAAGGGAGAAATGTCTCTTCTCCAGCCCTTTCTTCTTAGCAAAAAACGTCATTCAAAGCTCAGCTTCAATCCTATCACCGAGGCCAGATGCTTAACCAAACACTGGGAAATTTAAGCGAGTCATTTCTCTTTCAACTTGCAAACAGCAACGTCCCCAAAGAAGGCAGCTGCTAGGATATGCATGCCTGTGATTAAATACTGCACTGGGGCTAGAGAGCTTTCAGGAGACTTGCAGGAAGCTTTCAGGGCTTTGCAACCACATGGGATCCAAAGTGTGTTAAGGCGAAATGTCACAGGTTATGTTAAAGGCTAAAATGCCGTAACCTTTACTGGCTTCAGTTCATTTTCCAAACCTGATCCCTTACACTGAGTCTGTCTCACAGCAAACTGAAAGGGGGGATCAGGGGATCAATTTGCCTCCACAAACTCACTTCTCTGGCTCTGCTGCATCCCCAAATCTCCAGCCAAAGATATTAGTCTAATCCCCATAGCACTTCAAATTTGGGGATTCGGGGACCCATGTGCTTGTTTTATCCACCTCATTTATACATTTGCTTTATAATCTGTGGCTGTAATAACATGATCACAGACCATGTGCGTCCTGGCACCTGGCATGGGGAAAGCTTCAGGGCTTTTGGAGAAGGCAAGAGAGTGAGGGGATGGGCACAGGGTACTGATGAGGTCTGACAGCCGCCACAGCACCACAGTTGTATCAGAAATGACAAAATGTCAAGGAGAGCTCAGGCAGAATCTTACATCAGGAAGCAGCTGACTGATGTGGCTCAACCTTGTATGCCAAGGGTATGTAGAAACGTTCAGCAACAACCCTGCATCCAACTGGCCACCACTCACACTGAGCCATGTGCGGGAAGATGCTGAGCCCAGGGGACAGCCAGGCTGGCTCTGCACCTGCTGGGTCCTTCATCAGGGCTGGTCTCTGGGTCCTGGTGATGCTGAGGGGCAGGTTTGGCATGTCTGTGGGATCATAAGCCTCCTCAGTCCTTCAGAGCTGGAGTGACACATCACATCCATAGGCGCTTACCCACCATCCAGACCTAGGGGTGCTGCCAGCAGCTGACCTCCAAACCCTGCAGTTTGTGTCCCTCCATGCCTCCCCCCAGAATCAACCAGGTCAAAAAGAAACAGGTTAGGGATTGTGCAGAGAGAGCTTCTCTGTTTCCACAAGGCAGCATTCAGGCCTGTTGCTGAACACATCCCCCATACACCAGCCCAAATTAACTGCCTGAGCTAACCATCTATCAGAAGCCATAGATCCTCTTAAAAACCCTGTTCACTGAGTATCCTGGACCATACATTATGTTTCTCACTCAGTGTGGTTGGAGCCCTACTGACTTTTACAGGCAGAGATGAGGCAGTGGCAAAAGGCAAGGGGGGGGAGAAAGGAAACCAAACCTGCAGCAGAAGACAGCTTGGGCCGCTTTTGCATCCTGCTGATTTGAGCAGGTCCTGCCCTGATCACATTTGCATGGGCGCAAACCAGCTGCAGCTGTTGGGATATGCGGAGCACTCCATCACTGTTCTGAAGAAGAGCTGCTTTGCTTTCAGGAATAAAGGCTGCTTTTCCATCTCCTAGTCTAGATCAGCCCAGTGATTAGTCTCCTATCTAGTGATTTATAGCTGATTTCCCCATGACTATGAACTCTCGCTCTATCTGCTATTGCGTGGCAAAGGCAATAGATTATTTGTCCTTCTTGAGATAAAATCTGTAGGACAGTTCACTGGAGTAGGGATTATAAACTGAAGCCTCAGCAGAGAGCGGAGGAAGCAGACCTGGCAAAGCTCCTGGCATTTTTCATGTGCTGTCAGAGGCTTTCAGGCCGGTGTGTGGGGCTTTGGGGCTTGAGGCAGCAAAGACTCTGGTACTGTTCAAGCATGTGCTGCAGCTGCTTGCAGCCTGATGTGAAGGAGCGGGGATGGGAAGGGAGGAATGCTTCAGCCCAGCCTGAGTCAGGTCCCCTTCCCTGGCTCCATCGCCCCCTGCACCAAGCACCATGCTGCTGAAAAGCCCTGGGAAATCCTCTGCTGAAAACAAGTCCTGGATGAGCTGCTCTGGTGACAGCCCATGAAGAGCTGCATTTTACCTGGATGCCTTGAAGGGCAGGGTGGTGATTTGAGATGATTGCTGACATCTGCTGTTGTGGCCTTGGGTTCAAAATAAAAGCATATCTGGGGCAATGTGAAGCTTTGTCATGAGAAG
Source organism: Streptopelia decaocto (assembly GCF_964273445.1). NCBI lineage: Eukaryota > Metazoa > Chordata > Aves > Columbiformes > Columbidae > Streptopelia > Streptopelia decaocto. The sequence goes on from NC_138658.1 coordinate 30,933,477, forward strand.
CCAGTGCAGGAGGGATACAGGTGGGTCCAAATTGCTACCTGCACTCAGGTACCCCCTTTGCTCTCAAGCTGTCCTGTGCTTGGCAAGGTGCTGCTCTGGAGCTCAGGTTGTTCACATGCTTTTGCAGCTGAGGGGTTGGAAAGCACTGGAAATTAACATTCTCCCCTCCTCCACCTTCTCAGCCAACCTTGCATAATTTTTCCTTTAGCATCCCTAGACAGGTTTGTTACACTTCCCCACCATTAATATGCAAATATGCCCTAGAGGAAAAGAGAGCCTGAATTTATTAACCTGAATCTGTTAACTCTTTCACTGCTGCACTGCCCTTTGCAGAGAGGAGGATGCTTTCCCCAGCATGGAAAGGAGAACCATAAGGTTCTGGCATGAAGACGGGAGGGGACAATGACCCTGTGGCACTCTGGGAAGGCTGAGTTTTGTGGGTAAGCACAGCCTTGCAAGTTTTTAAGACCTGGATTCTGCCTTTCATTTCTGCCAAAGGCTTCCTGCACAGGCCAGGGTAAATAACTTCGTCCTTGGGCTGGGAGCTGCTGGGGGAAGGCAGCAGCATCCTTACGCTGCAAACTCTGCCCCGTGCCAAGAGCTACAGCTCTGCACTTTGTCCATCTGCAGCCACACAGCCAGCTGACCAGGAGGACAGCAGGAATCAAGCTTTTGGGAAAACCCTAGCATAACAAAATCCTAGCCTGTGTTCCAACCCCAGTGGCAGGGAGGTAGGCACGTCTGCCAGGTAGCTGTGATCTGCAGTGTGATACAGCACGCCAGGATCCTTTGTATGTGCACTGGGGACAGGAGCTGGGGGGAGCAGGGCTGGGAAAGCTTGGAGGAGGCCAGAGAGCTCAGCAGCTTAACCAGCTGCCCATAGCAGCCATTGCCCACCCAGGGGGACTCATGCTTCAGCATTTCCCCAGGCAGGAAAAGCATTTAGATAGCCAAACAAATTGGTATCTATTGGCAAATTTACAGCTTTGCTCTAATTTGGTTTTCACTGCCATAGTGAGATGAGGTGTAAATTCATTTTCCTTAATTCAAGGTACATATTGACATTTAATCATTCAAATATGCACCTTCTTTGACAATTCATTTCCCTCCAGCCTCCTTCCACATTTGCATCTTCTGGCCACAGCCCTAAAAAAGATGATTCTTTGACTCTGTTATGAAGGAAATTAATATATTTTGCTCTCTCTTTTATTTTGATTCTCTGTTTTCCAGGAGGGTATATTTCGGTTTGTGCCATATGGATGCTGTTTGACAGGAATATTCACTTTCACGCTTCACTAGGTTTGCAACGTCAGGACATGAAGCCGTATGGCTTTCTCCCATCCCTCCCCCTTTCCCCAATCCTTTCTATCTCCCCTGCCCCTCCCCACCCCAGATAACTGTGCTACTTCTTTGCCTTGCGGCTTCTGCCTTGCAAGCTTTTCTGTCGCCTCTTGGTTGCCCCAATGTAACAGCTCCACAGACAAAATTAACCAGATTGCCTTTTAAGCTAAGTGCAGTGAGGGAGATCCCTGTTTTCCTCCAGTAGAGTATCCTGACTTGGTCTGATTTGGGCACTCTGACCTTTGGGTTCAGTTTCTTCACTGCCATCCCCACCATGGTATCAGCTCCAGATGTGACCAGCCAGAAGCACAGCCATGAGAATGGCTGGTGTGGGTGCGCAATGGCAGTTCCAGCAGCCTGTCTGGGTGCAGTTTATTTTCCAGGAGGAGGATAATTTTTAATTAGTTTGAAATCAGACTCTCAGATGATTGAGATTTTTGATCTCTGACAGCCTTCTCTAAAGGAAGAAGGCAAGTCACTGGCCAGTCAGAGTCTGCTTTACTTCAGTAGAAAGAGTTTCATTAATTTTTTTGTGTCTGATACAGGTTGGAATGGGAAAAAATAGCCTTCCACCCCTGTTGTATTAGGCAACAGCCTCAAAACTGCGGAGTGGAGTGTATTACACAAACGGCAGTTATCTTTCCCCCATAGCTCATCTGAGTCGGCTTGGCTGGTAAAGGATTGGTGCAGCACACAACAGCCAGGGGTGCAAAGATCAAGCTGACACAGATGGAGGGGAAAATCTGGCAGCAGGCAGAAAGCAGAGTGTGGGGGAGAGGCAGGAACAGGAGGCAGGAGTGTCACTGGCTGTAAGCCTCAAACGTGAGCGGTAGGCTGGATTCCTCCCAGGTAGGCACACAGAGCAAAGTCTTACCCTGCGTTGCCCAAATAAACAGATACTGGGCATGCAGGGAGGGGCAGTCAAGCTGCCTGTCCAAGTGTTGCCCTCTGTGGAAAGAAATGACTGGGACAGATGGTCTTGGATAACCTCTGGGCCATTAACCTCACACTAAATCTGTGTCCACATCAAAGTAGCTGAGCGCCTTCAGGCCTCTGCAGCACACTCACATGGGTCTGAAGGTCTGTTTGCCGGAAACACCTCGAGCACTGTTGCTGGTGTTGGGGTTTGTGCCTTTGCTTTAGTTTGAGAGCAGCCCAGAAGGAGACTTCTGGATGAAATGAGTGCTTGACATTTAGGTGTTGGTTATGGGAAGACCCTCTTGGGGTGTCTTCAGAGCTGTGAATTTGCTCCTCTGGCGTTTAGCCAAAAATGGTGTTCCGCCATGTGAGGAATCGGATTGGAGAGCCTTCCGCAGGGTTGCTTCTCAGACAGGGTGCTGTGGTGTTTTTAAGGCTCTGCAGCTAATAAGCTGTCATTTTCTGTCAGGGAAAACATGGCGGTGGCAGCTACACAGTCAGAGGGACCCTGCGGAGCTTTCAGTGGGCCCTGCTTAGTGCCCCCTGCGCGGCAGCCAGGGCAGCCGGACGGGGAGCTAAGGGATAAGGGCGGAAAGAGAAGCGTGTGAGGGGTGTGCCGGGGGGGGTGTGTGTGTGTGCGCGTGTGCGTGTGCCCTGCAGGGTGGTGCGTGTGTGTGTGTGTGTGTGTGTGTGTGTGTGTGTGTGTGTGTGTGTGTGTCCAGCGGTGCGCCTGCACGCACGTGTGCCCCGCAGCGCGTGTGACCCGGAGGGGGTCCTGGCGGGGTGACACGGCGCACGGGCAGAGCTGCCCCGTGCCCCGCGGTGACAAAGGCGCGGCGCCGCCCGCCCCTCTCCGCCATTCACAAACCCAGGAGAACATGGCCGGCTGGCCGAGAGCCCGGATTTTTTTTTTTGTGAATGGAGGCGGTGACGTCGCGCGCTCCCGCCTCCCGTCCATTCATGCGGCCCCGGCGCGGGATGAATGGGCGGGGCGAAGGGGCGGGGGCGCGCGCCGGCCGCCGGCGGGTAGTAAAGGCTCCGCCGCGCGCGCGGGGGTGCGTGAGCGGCAGCGGGCACCGGTCGCAGGGTCCCGCCGCCTCCGCCCGCCATGGTGGCCACCGAGGGGCTGCGGGAGATGGAGGGCAGCGCGCTGCGGCGCCTGGTGTGCCGCGACGAGGCCGCCCCGGCCGGCGGCCCCGGGCGCTGCCTGGTGCTGGACTGCCGGCCCTTCCTGGCGCACAGCGCCGGCCACATCCGCGGGGCGCTCAACGTGCGCTGCAACACGATCGTGCGGCGGCGGGCCAAGGGGGCGGTGAGCCTGGAGCAGATCCTGCCGGCCGAGGGCGAGGTGCGGGCGCGGCTGCGGGCCGGGCTGTACGCCGCCGTGGTGGTGTACGACGAGCGCAGCCCCCGCGCCGAGGCCCTGCGCGAGGACAGCACCGTGGCGCTCGTGGTGCGCGCGCTCCGCCGCGACACGGCGCGCGCCGACATCCGCCTCCTGGCAGGTACGGGGGAGGGGGACCCGGGCGGGGGGGGGACCCGGCGGCGGGCGGCCCCGAACCCGGGGAGCGGGGCCCGTTCTCGCCCCGCGCCGGCGCTGCCGCTCCTGCTCCTCAAGTTGGGAGGCGGGTAGGGGGTGTTGTGGGCGCTGCGCTTGGGGGGCGCCCCCGGCGAGGCGGGGCGGCTGTGGCCCCGGAGGAGGGTCCTGGGACAGCGGGCGGGGGGGGCCGGGAGAAACGCGGTCGGAGGCACCAGCGGAGCGAGTGGTGGGGCAGGTCTGGGCCTCCGCGTGGGACCCGGCGGGGGCCGGGCTGGCACGGAGACCCCGGGGTGAGCTGCAAACCCAGCGGCACAGCCGCTCTCGTTGAAAGCGGGGCGGGGAGATCCCCTCTCTTTGTTTCAGTTCATCCCCAGCCGCACGGAGCAGATACGGTATTTGTGCGAAACCAAATACCTGGTGTCGCAGATGCCCCGTTGCAGTGGGCAGGACACCCTGCGCTGCCTCTGTGCTGCTTCCCGACTACAGCAGCGACCAGGGCTTCCCCCCACCATGCTCTGGGCGTCCGCTTGTATTAAATGAGATGCTGTGAACAGCTGAACCTGCTGGTCCTGAGAATTGCCATGAGATGATTTAGGGGAGGGGAATGCACAGCTGGGGTTCCTGAATGAGCTCTGTGGGGTTTTTTCTTTTTTGTTTACAGCCTGAGAGTTAATTTATTCCTTGGTTTACTTACAGCAGGGGTGAGGATGTGTATGCAGAGAAGCAAATCCATTAAGAGGCTTGATAGATGGAGGAGCTGGTGTTTCTCTTGTACTAAGCAGTAAAAACAGCAGGAGCTGTTCCAAGGATGCAATATGATGCGCTGCTGTGGGAGTCCCTGCGCAGCAAGGGCTCGCTTGGGAACGTGCCCTTGGGTCCTTGGCCATGAGCTGTCATGGTGCCTGGAGCTGCACATGTGGCAGGAAACACTGCTGTGCTTCAAGGGTGGCCCTTATCAGCTGAGGGCTTCTGGTACCCCTGTGGTTCTCATGAGAGGTTGTTCGGGGTTTCCAATCTTTCCTTTGTAAGAAACGAGCTCTTAGAGAGTCCGTCTTGACACTGGAGACCTATTCTTCACTTGCCACAGAGCTACTAAAATGATTGAGCTCGCTCTGATTTCACAAGAGCTGTACTAACTCAGCGCTGTGCATATCCACATGCAAATTTGTTGGGTGCAGGTCACGATGAAGACCCAGATCTATTTTGTGCATATCAGACTTCTGCCAGGTGCCCTGTGAAACAGCTTGGCTGGGTGTTGCTCGGTGATGGGTGCCCGCGCAGCGTGGTTCCTGTGTTGGGCAGGGCCTGCACACCCAGCCAGGAGCTGCACACCACTGGATGGAGCTGCTGGATGTGGCACTTGCCTGAACGGGCATTAGGTCTGATGAGATACATCAAAGAGAAACATCTTTATTTGAAAGAGTTGCTTTACCCATTTCTGTACGTCACCCTGTGCAGCTTCTCCTTTTCAGGATGGTGTGATGGCCACTGGTGTGGGATGTGGTAAATCCAGGGAGTTTAGGATCAAACCTCCTGAAGATGTCTAACAGAGATGCTTGTGTTGGGTTGCTCCTCCAAATCGAACCAGTAGGATTGCAAAGGGATGTCAGGCCACAGAAACCCAGCCTCTGCAAACTGTCCTGCTCATGTGGGAGGGACAATGCAAATTCAGCGATGCATATGCATATTTCTGCTTCAAGGTACTTGAGCCCTTCCTTGTGAAGGGGGAGGAAACCATAAAGAACAGTGAGATGCTGGCAGTATTGGTCTCTAGCTGCCTAGAGATTCCTGGGCTGCTTTGCTGGAGATGCTTGTGCCCGCTGGTCTTTTGAACATCCAGCCTTGTTCAGGAGACTCTCAGAGCTAAAACTGGATGATGAGTATGTGTCCTGCTGTGTGTACTCTGGCAAGCCCAAATCTACAGGTCCTGCAGTTGTGGGTAGTCTTCAGGAGCTGTCGTGGGAGTCAGGGCTTGGTCTAGCTAGATTCCTGTGGTGATAGTAAAATACCTGATTTGTGTTGGTTTTAGGTTCAAGGTCAGACTCTATGAACATGTCAGGGTTATTGATTTGATTTGAATGAGAGAAGAAGGAAATATCACCAGAGGTGTTTATTTGAAGCAAACACTGCAGTTCTCCCCTCCTGGGAAGTTAAAGGTGCTTCTTCTTGTTTTGGATGCTGTTAAGAAGATCTGGGGTCAGTTTGCTTATCCCCTTGGCAGCAGGTCAAAGGAGCTCTTTCACAGTGTGCTCACCACCATTTTCTGCTGGGACCTGTGTCCTTGAGAGCCAGTGGACACCTCTCTCTGGCATTGCTTTGGGGTTAGTTTCAGGGTATGTTGCCAGTGTCAGGGCTTCCCTGACCTGTTGTTTTAGGAGCTCTGGGATGGAGGGTCAGGCTGGGAAAGTGGGAGACCCCCCTGTGCTTTGTGGCAGGTTGCCATGTCTGGGAAACTTGGGAACTGAACAGCCTTTAGCCTGGGAGCAGCTTTTCCCAATGAAGTCAGAGGATGCTGCCAACAAGTTCTCTCTCTGTCATCTTAGAGAGCAACCTTGGCCTCGGTCTGGGGTTTTGGGTGGTGGTTTGTAGGGGACTAAACCCTGGACCTGAGTCTTTGGGTAGCCAAGAGCATTGCAGAGCTCTTGGAGCTTTGGCTCCGAGGGAGTGGTGGGGCCTCAAGGGTTGCCCTCTTGCTGCCAGGAGCCTGCTTGCTCATCCTGGGGCAGGAGACCACTCCATCACTGTAGCATCATCTAGTGGCGAAGGGTACAGCAAGACCTGTCCTTCAGCTCTGGATGTGCTGTTCTGCAGTGCTGTGAATGGAGCCTGGGATAACGCTTTGTGCCTCTCTTCTTGCAGGCGGTTATGAGCGTTTCTCCTCGGAGTTCCCTGAATTCTGTGCAAAAACCAAGTCCCTGAGCAATGTGTCACCCCCCACCAGCGCTGAGCCCCTGGATTTTGGCTGTAGTTCCTGTGGGACCCCCCTTCATGACCAGGTATGTCTAGAAGCCTACTGCTCAGCTATTTTCACTGCTCTTTCCAGCACTGCAACCTGGTCCTGCTGGAGTCGCTGTGCTCCCTCAGCGGGGGCCAGCAGAGCCACAGCCCTGCTCCCTCTCCTGTTGTGGGAGAGCATGGTGGTCCTCCTGATCACAGGGTGTTTCTGCTCCCTGGGTACCGGATGAGCCCAAATCCCATTAACCACACCTGCCTGTTCCTGAATGGAATGAAGAGAGGGAGGAATGAAATTGGTTTAACACCTCAGAAAGGCTGTTGAAGCCTCTGCTTCCTCTTGGGGCCTCCAAGCCATCTGGATATGTGTCCTGCCTACTGCTGTCCCCTGGTCACCCCCGTATCTTGTTTTCCTCTGTGACAGGGTGGTCCTGTGGAAATCCTTCCCTTCCTCTACCTTGGCAGTGCCTACCACGCTGCCCGGCGGGACATGCTTGATGCTCTGGGCATCACAGCCCTGCTGAACGTCTCCTCAGACTGCCCCAACCACTTCGAGGGGCACTACCAGTACAAGTGTATCCCCGTGGAGGACAACCACAAAGCTGACATCAGCTCCTGGTTCATGGAGGCAATCGAGTACATCGGTGAGTGCCTGCGCAGAGATGATGTGTCCATGTGTGTTTCACCATGGGGGAGGTTCCTGCCTCAAAGACCTAGAAACCTTAGTTCAGAGGGAACGGGGGCCCAGAAGAGTTCAGGCCGTCCGTTGCAGCGGTGGGAGGTAGCTCAGACACCACTTGCAGGTTTGGCAAGGGTTGGGCTTTGTTGGAAGGGCATTGGTCTGACATTTCATCCCCTGCTGTCCTCCAGACTCGGTGAAGGAGTGTTGTGGCCGGGTCCTTGTCCACTGCCAGGCTGGTATCTCCCGCTCTGCCACCATCTGCTTGGCTTATCTGATGATGAAGAAGCGTGTCAAGCTGGAGGAGGCCTTTGAGTTTGTCAAGCAGCGCCGGAGCATCATCTCCCCTAACTTCAGCTTCATGGGGCAGCTGCTGCAGTTTGAGTCGCAGGTGTTGGCCACCTCATGTGCAGTGGAAGCCGTCAGCCCCTCCGGGACGCTGCGGGAGCGGGGCAAGTCCACCTCCACTCCCACCTCCCCGTTTGTCTTCAGCTTCCCAGTTTCTGTCGGTGTCCATGCCACCCCCAGCAGCCTCCCATATCTGCACAGCCCCATCACCACGTCACCCAGCTGTTAGCTCAGGGGCTGAGGCCAGGCAGATAGTGCTAGGCGTGGAGGTGACTGTGGAGCCCTGTGATATTAAGCAATAGTGCCGGACACTGCCATTCACCCTGGACTCAAAGTGTTTTTCGTAAAGAAATTTCTTACCTCATCTTGTTTTCTTTTTTTTTTTTTGCTTTTTATGTTTTGAAAGCACGAAAGTTGTAAAAGCCACAAACCCTGACATTGTCCAGGCTCCTTGGGGGATGAAAAAAAAATAGTATGCTGGGTTTCATGTGCCTGGTCTTCATCTCTTTCCATCCCTATTTTATTGTCTTGTTTTTTTAGACAAAGATACACCTTCCCCCTGTTTCTGACCCTAGGTCATTTGGGTTGAAAAGGCAGCATTCTCTCTTTGTGCTGCAGTTTCCCCCCTGCCCTTGCAAGAAGAGACACAAGTGTGTGTTGCAGGTGCTGCTCACCTGAGTCAGTGACACTGGGTGAGGAGCTGAGCTGCAGGCAGGAGTGGTGACACAGGACTGCCTGCACTCAGCCTCAGCCCAACCAGTGCTGGAGGAGCCAACACGGGCTGAATCACCAGCTGAGCCTGTTCCTGGTGGGGAGAGCAACCTCTGTGGTTTGGAGGGGGTGATGCAGTCCTAAATGGCTCTTCTCTTGCCTCTGTGCATCTCTGGTTCCTGCAAAACTTAGGTCCAGTTTCCCATGGCTTGAAGAAGAGAAAGATGGGGGGGCAGCAGTCTGGGATCTGGTTGGGCTGTCGTGGAGAAGCAGCCCCGTGGAGGAGAGGCTGGCCCAGAGATGACCCATCCAGCACAGTCAGACTTCCTCCACCTCATGACAGGCCCTTTTCCACCTGAGCTGGGTCTTGCTCACCTGTGCAACATGGCTGCAGCTTTTGGTCCAAGACTAGAAAATGCCTCAGCTTCAACCCACCTGGAGCCTTATTTCTCACCAGACTCCTTCCCCTGAGCCCAATCCAACACACAAGATGCCTGTGTGAGTGATGTACATATGTATGGTTTTGTTCTTTTATTTTTTTTTTAAGAAATTAACTTTTTATTTATTTCCTGAGGGAGGGAGAAAACAAATTGTTTGGAGAAAATAAAAATAAACCTGTTTTCAACAGTTGTGGCTGGAGCAGGTTTGTCCTAAGAGCAAGACTGAATAGCAGTTTGTACAAACACTCAGCTTTCATAGAGCAACTGTTAAAAATGTATTTATTGAATTTTAAACTATTACAAGTATTGCAGATCAGACATTTAGCCAAGCACATTTATAGATCAAACTCAGTTGCTACAGCGATGTTACCTTAAGTCCACCATGTAGGTAGGCTGAGAACCTGCCCATTGTCTTCTTGGAGAGAGAGGGTAAAGGAGGAAATAAATAAATGATATCCCAGCTCCAGGTAATTAGCAACCAAGAGAGGAAACATACAGGGCTAGTTATGAGAACAAGTTATAGAAAAATAGGTCTAAAAACTCAGCCCCCAGGTATGTTGCCATTTGGGTTGGCAAAGAAAGAAATTAGGAATGAAGATGCACAAGCTTATGGGACTGTGACACAGAAAAATCCCCATTTCAATTTCCAAAGCTGAAGCAAGTTCTGCAGATGTTAAGAGGAAAGTGTCAAAATTACCTTGTAATACAGAGTCACTAATCAAACTACTTTAGTAATTAGCGGAACCAACACTAAAACTTGCCACCAACAGGTTCTGTGAGACAGAAATAGAGATAATCAAAGCCAGTCAGATAACACAACCTGCCAGGCAGACATGTTAGTGTAATGGGAAATGCACCTGTGTTTTGTGCTCCCTACTGACTCACGGGCTCCTCCACCTTACTGCACAAGTTCCCACACGTGTGCTGTGCCCTGATCCTCTCTAGGTTGCACATCTCGTGTTCAGCAGGGAACACTGCCACTCCACCCCTATGCGTGTCCCGCTTCTGAAAGATCAGGAGTGTGCTCTAGCCTGTGCCAAAGCCACCACCTCCCATCACCACTGGATTCAAGGCTGTGGAGGCTCACAGGGCGCACTCCCTGTCACTGGCTAGAGGGGACTCTACTTCCCCACGTCTTCCCCAGCAGCTCTGCAGCATAGCTTGACATGAATGAAATATGCAGTAGATGCATCTCCTCTTAAATTTCTGAGTTAGATTTTCTGTGGTGCAGTAGCACGGAAAGGAAAAAATCCCAATAAAAATAAATTTGTGCATTTACTGACTTTCAGCTTCTGAAAATGATTAGCAATGTTCCAACTAATCTGTTTTGTGGTTGGAGCCTTCCTTTTTCCTAGTCTTTTGGAAAAGAAAAACTGTTCTGGGTAATTTCTGTTAACAGTCCTATGTGAAAATTCCAGGTAGTGTGTACCGTGCAGGAGCTCTGACTTCACTGCAGGGATGCAGGAAACTTTTTTGAGAAGATTCGCCACTAAGTAGTTCCCGCAGGCCGTGCACACAGTGGCATGACGTGTTGGCGTCCCTCAGCACCTCATGCATTCGTGGGGAGCAGAAGTCTCCTCTAACCTACAAGGAGCTGGTTTCCAGAGCCACGGAAGCATCCTCCATAAGCTACTTGTTTCTCACATGCCTCTTCTGTGTCTGCTGCTCACCAAAGCCTGCAGTGCATAATATTTTGCAAGGCTGTTTGCTTCAGTGCAGAATTTTGTTTCGCGGTATTCCGTTATCAACAAAGTAAGTACAAAAGTTTGCAAGCAAGATAAAATCCTGCTGCATAATGCAGTGGGATTCAGTTGCATCACGTGTAAACGTTCTAAACAGAGGTTAGAAAACACATTGCTCATTCCTTGGACTATAGACCAATAGTGACTGCAAAATGGTGGAAATAGTAAAAGAGGTTTCTAACAGTCTCCGTGGAGCTGGAATCAAAATAGACTGATAGATAAAAATAGGGATGAGAAAATTAGGTACACCTTATTAAGGTATTTTAATCCTAACAGAAGTCTTGTTGACAGCATTCAGACTGCAATGTCACCCTGCACCAGGTATCCAAATCATCTGTCTCATGGAAACAGTTTCAGCAACAGAGAGCAGAACCCTCCCTTCTTTGCTACATGGTGAAGTTTCCTTCTGTTTTGCCTATTAAGGTCCTGTCACAAACTGCAGAGACGTTTCAAAATGCTGCCTCTCAAAGGGACACAGACAAAAATCAACAGGCCTGAGAGACAACCGTCCCTTTCCTCAGCAGACACCACGTTCTGTCCCAGTGGGAGCAGCTCTTTCTGGAGCCACTGCGAGGTGTCCAGCAGGCTCCCACGCCAATGAGGTGGCTTAGCCCAGCGTGTTCTTGCATCCTCAGCTCCTACCGTGCCACAGCTGGTGACCCAATGCTGCAAATGAGCATCCATTGTCAGGGGACTGCCCTTCTCAGGAAGTCAAAAAACTTCCTCAGGAGGCAGCAGCTGCCTGGTTATGGGGGCAGGCTGTTTTTAAGGTCCCATTCTCTAGAAATAGGAAGCATCAAGTTAACTCCCTCAGATAAAGCAGCAGCATCTGTACCATGAACAACCTGCAGCTCTGCTACCGAAACCATGAGCAGCCTTTCCATGGGTAACTTTGATGGGCAGATCCTCACTTTGTTTTAAACTGTAAGAGAAGCCAAAACAATATACACCAGGAGGGGCAGATATTACTCCTGCACGGGTTTCTGCAACACCCAGATGCATCATCAGACCTGGGTAGTCCCCTGTCTGGCCACAAACAGATATGAGATCACGTCATTACGAGACAAAAACCACTGCAAAATTATTTCCTCACACAGCACCTTTACTCTGCACAGTATTTTTATCCTCTAGAAGTTCAAGGCTGCAGAAGAAATCCAGAGTAGCCATTAGCTCAATCAGCACACAGGAAACAACAAGCAAGAACAGAATCTGGTGTGGGCTTGGTGGGGTTTTTGTTTTTAGGTTTGTTCTTGTTTTTGAAAGATGTAAAGCTTTTAACTTCCACACCCACATCAACCATTTTGCTCACCTAAGCAGCACAACTGTTTTACCATTTAAAACTATGTCTAACTGGGGATGGTGAGCACTCACTCTCCACACTATCTGAAACCCTAGTGTAGATAGGCACATACTTTCACTCCATTATTAACTAAGTTAAAAACAAACCCCAAACTTAAATGATGAATACAAAGCTTCAAAGCCTAGTGGTGATCTTTGCAATCCTAACACTATTAAACAAGTAGCCAAAATACAAGCACCCAGTTTTATCAATAAAATTTGATTAAAAGGACAACTAGGCTGGAGTCTGGCTTGGACTTCAAAGCTACAGATTCAATCAGCTCACAAAATGAAGCAAGAACCATGTATCCACTGCCAGCTCAAGAAAAATAAAATGCAAAGTTCAAGATCTGTTGGAGTATTGCTATTTCTAAGGTTTTCTTTAGAGATATTACAAACAGATGATTTGCAGGTAGCCAGACTGCATCACACGACTGATTTTACAGTGGGTGAAGTTCCTCTGTGAGGATAACTTACTTCAACATTGATGTCTCAATGTTAAAAATTAAAATTCTGTGTCTTAATGCTGAAAGTGAAAAGCTCTTCAGGTTTACGTTTGTTTTATCCAAAAATGTCAGCAAAATCCCACTTGTGGGGAGCACATAAATTTTTGTAAACTAAAAGCACACTGTTCTGTAATTTCCTTGCTTTAAGGGCAATAAAACCTGAATGCATGAACTGGATCATCAGATACTAAACAGTGCTGGTTGATAGGGAAAAGTACAGTGTGTTGTGTTCAAAAGAATATTATTTCTCCAGTCGTTACATGCTCAACACTGAAGCACATCTCCTGGTATTAACTGTTAAGAAAAAAATTAACACAGCTCGATTTCCAGCCTTCTCTGAAGTTGTAAAACCAACACAAAAAAGGAATCTGTTTCTACTTTTTTTAAATGCTTATCCTCCATGAGGGGGACTTTTGAAATTGTTTGATGCTGTGCTACGCAATGCTTAAAAACAACTTTCTCCTACCCAGTGAAATAAACCTGGGAACTTGCAGAGAAAGGGATTAGAGTGAATAAATCCCAGCTTTGTTCTCCGGTATACCTGTAAACAAATCCACTTGTCAACTGATGTTTTAAAACTTCATTTTCAACAAAATGTAAAATCTATATTTAAAAGCACTATTATTTTTGTAAATCCCTTACACTCTGCAACTGTGATGTCACACATAAAGATGTGACACAAACTGCTACAATACACCCTTCCCTTACCGCTTTGAAACTCATCTCCCGGGTCTCATCTTACAGAGGGGCATGAACCAGATACACCCTCCTGCATGAAACCTTCTGGCTTTTCACCCGTATCTCCCAGCAAAACCATATGCCACTGTAACTGGAGAATATTTCGCAAACTGCAAGTACTTATTAGGAGCCTTGTAAAATGTTCTTTTAGACATGCCAGCAGAGGGCATTGATCTGTGCTTCATGAAGTTTTTCCAAGCACAAGAGCTGGTTTTACCCTTGTGAACACTTCCAGGGCTTCTCCCAGAAAACTCAGACAGGGCAGTCAAATGACATTTGTTTCCACTCTGAAGTTACCCTCACTCATATTATTGTTTGCTCAGAAGCATGCTAAAAAAGCCTATATTGAAGAACTGGACCTAGCCACTTCTCAGGTGAAATTCATATTGCATTGTTAATGATTTTAGTCAAATCGACTTTGTGCAAAATATCTTTAAGAAGGTTTCGGCTCAACTTCAGAATACAAAAGGGAAATAAATAGTTGACTAGGATCTCTTGAAAACATAAAATGAATGGAGTACGCTGAAACAAAAAGTATTGGGCTTATACGCAATTTATCTGCAAATAAAATAACTAGAGTAGTAGTGTCTGAAATTTTAGCATGTGAGATGGCATTGATAAAATTTCCATTTGCACAATAATGTTCCCAAAGTCTAGATCAAAATATTATTTTACACATGGTAACTGCAGAGACTAGGAGCCTGAGATATATTATTAAAAGGCAGTCCCTTGTAAACTTTCCTCAGAAGGAACAGTAGCAGTTGAGTATGCAAGAGTTACTCATATCGTATTCGTCAAGACAGCAATGCTTTATAAAAGACATACAGCTTATTTCCAGGTTGTTAAGGATTTTATATGATACTGATTTTCTGAAACATGTATCCATCCAGCCCGAGATTGAAGTCACTTCCTTCTTCACTGCTCTGTAGCTACTAGGTCTTTTGCTCTGCTGCTGTTGCTGTCTGTGAGGGAGCTTCTGGTTTCACAATCTGGTACGTAATGAGATATTCTGGGTATGCCTGAAAGTAAAGTCAAGAAAAAAAAACATTGCTTTATGCCAAGGTATGCTCAGCAAGCTCACATTTTGGATTTCACTAAACAGTGATCAGGAAGGACAGTGCAAGAATCAGCTTTATGTTTGCAGAGTACAAAAGGAAAAGCAGGTTTTAAACCTAGCCAGCACCAAGTGGGAACTGCTCACTGTAGTTAATACCTTCATTAAAACACTAGTAGAAAGACATTTCGTCCATGCAGACACTGCCAGAAATTGCGAGCGCAACAGGAACACACAATCAGAGTTACTTGCCTTGTTAGCTAATCCTACAAGATCAGCAAATGTCTGTAAGTTATTAACAAATATCAGATGACCGATGCAGTCTGACCCTAAAATGCTCACTGAGTTGCTGTATGACCTGCCTTTACTGGCAGTAAAATAACCTGGCACACCCAAAACCCGAAACCCAGGCATCTGTCCAGCATTTTCTCAAGAGAGCTGGTAGGAGGGTCAGTCCCAGAACAAAGCTGAAGCTGCCGGAGGGCTGGGCCCCTTTCAGAGGAACCTAGAGAGATGAGAGGAGGCTGGGCCAACAGAAGCCTCATGATACCCAGCAAGGGCAAATGCACCTGGGATGAACTAATTCCTTATAACACTGCAGGATGGGAAACAGCTCTGCTGAAAAGATGCTGTGGGCGCTTGTGTGACAGCAAGCCGAAGCAAAATCAGCAGTGTGTCCTGTCAGCAATAAAGGCTACCAGCACACAGCAGCGCAGCTGCTCGACTGTTTATTCAGTACTCACTAGACCACATCTAGACAACCACATACAACTTTTGGGACCTCTAATACAAGAAAGATGCCAACAAACTGGAGCCATGTTCAGCAAAGGACCAGTAAGTAAAATAGTCAGGGGAGCGAGCACAGGACAAACAAGAAGAGGCTGAGGGAGATGGGCTTGCTCAGTCCAGAAGAGGGAAAGCTTTGTGGGCCCTCACAGCAATCTTCCATCACAGATGAAGGCTACTAAGAAGACAGAGCCAGATTATTTTCTGAGCTGCACAGCAGGAAAATGAGATTAATAAAGGTTCCTATTGGATACAAAGAACATATATTTTGATCTGACGATAATTAAACAATGGAACAAACTGCTGAGAGGGGCTGTGAAACACCATTCTTCAAGGCCTTAGAGACCTGCCTGGTCAAAAAAAGCCCTCAACAATCTGGTCTGAAATCAGTGTGAACAAGAGGCTGGCCGTGGTGTTCTCCTCAAGGTTCGTTCCAACCTGAATTTATTATATAACCTTGGAGTCATTCAGGGTAGTAAGCAAACCACTTTTCTAGAGTAAGGGTCTAGCTGAGCTATTCAGATTAAAAATCAGCTCCCAGAGATTGCTACGCTACTTCAGTTGCCACTTAAGAGTAGTCTCTGGCAGATAGGGACACTGTCGCAGCTGGGAATCTACAGGTAAAAAGCCCAGATTCCTCATTAGCTATAAGAGTCCCAGAAATGCACACGTTCTTGTTAAGTAATGCCAGTAAAATGCAATGGGAGAACCAGTGCCTACTGAGAGAAACTACAACTCTTAACAGACTCTAGCAGTACTACACAGGAGGAATTAGGCAATTCTGCATGGTGTAAATCAGAGCAGCTCAGTCGGTAGGAGTAGCATTTGCTGGCTTGATACAGTTTGCTGTTCATTTCCACATTTAAATGAAAAAAAAAAAAAAAAATCTAATCAACCAGGTTATCACAGCACAGCTGGTACGGAAACCAGTCACACCCCCTTCTCCAGCTCCAAGCTCTGCTCTTCCACAAACGCAGGCCCTGTTACTCCACATACCTGTTCTCCTCTATAGATAACATATTCAGCGTATGCGAGTCCATTCACACTTGGCCGGCCAATAACAGAATGGTGCCCTGGAGGGGCATGAGCCATTTTCATTGTGCTGAACTGAAGAAAAGATTTTCCAAGGGTCACTCTACAGAAGAGCATTTGTCTAAAAGGAAAAAACATAATTTTAAAATATCTTACTAGGAGTAGTATGCTTCTAAAATAATTTCAGACTTTTGAGTTTATTTTTTTATAATTAATTTCTCAAGGTTCTTTCGAGAAACACTTTTAGAAACTGGTTCTAAGGCTGTATAAAACTTGTCACAAAAAAATTTTGTTGACACAGAAGGGAGAACACACACTTTGTTTAGCCCTCTCATGGAGGCCTGTTCTAGTTCATTTTATATGTAACTGTTCAAAGAAATCAGCTCTGTGTTTCTACCAGCAGGTATGGACAGGTGCCAAATTGCAAAAAGCACACTGATTTGCTCCAGTACAAAACAAAGGCCTGTTCACTACTTCCAATATTATCTGATCTGCAGTACAACACTGTACTGCTAACCACCACTTTGCACTGCAGTTTTGTTCTGAGAGTGCCTGGAGTTTAATTGCTATTTTCCCCTGACACTTCATTTTCAAACTTGCTGTCTCAAGCCTCTTTCCTGAGCCACAATTCACTTTGATTTATATTCACTGTGTGCTCAGATGTAATTTTTGACCTTTCTGTGGGACTCACTGCATTTATACCCTTTTCTGCTCAGCCTTGACGAACAGAAAACTGCATTTTTCCTGCCATGACCAAGGTCAAGTGGTTATTCTTTCCCTGCAATTCATCCTATGCCAGGATTGTAAAAAACAGGACAGCCAGAGTTACGTATAGAGAACTCTGCTGGACTCATACCTGTGGCAGATGTAACAGGACCTGTCTTTGTGTGTGGGACAGCCTGTTCCTCCCCCTATCCCATACACATATTGGTTGCTTTTTGAGGAATTCTCAGCAAAGTAAATTCCAGCTCCAAACATTCCTCCAATGTATGCATGCCTTTCATCAAATCCTTTGTGGATGATAGCATTAATAAAAGGAGACCCTAGAACAGAATGACACAAAACAATGTATTATTATACATACTTGTTAAGTTCTATAGTAATACAGGACTTGAGAGGAGCTTCTCTGCCCCAAATAATCATTAAATACGAGAAAGTGGCTCAGTCAGCTGGAAGGGGGTGATACCCAGCAGGATACTGTGATATGTGGTGTTTATCACTATATAACAGAATCCCACGTGTGACTCATTTCTTACTCATTTCACAGATCTCATTAAATGGCTTTCCCCCCACTCAGATTCCAGCACAATTTATCTTGTCAATGCACACCTTCTCCAGCAGTCAGTACTGGTTAAGATGAGACAAGATGTCACAACGATCATACCCAAAACCAATTTCCTATGCAGCATCAAAGAAGGATCTAGGGCAGGAGGACCCTCAGGCAACTGTCATTTTTAGGCATTTCTGGATGCTTCCAGAGAACATCTTGCTGAGACTCACGGTTGGTTTTGATTCTTTTCCCTGATGGTTGCCTGAAGTGCCAGGGTAAAACGCTTTTACTGTGTGCTGCTCCTCTCTTTTAGAAGACACTCTGTCATTCTCACAGCAATGTAGCATCCTTCCAGCAGCTTTACTGGAAATGACTAAGATATGGCTTAGCAAAAAACGTGTGTTGTTTTTTTTTTTTTAAGTATTTTTTATCTAGCATAGTTTTACAGATTGCAGTAACCACACAGACTAAGTCCACTACCTCCACACCCCTGCATTTCTAGTGTAGAAAAACAATTACTGTACAGGATGGTGACACAGCAACATTAACACTTTGCCTGTGGGTCCCTGTAAGCTTTTTTTTTTTAATACCAGTACATACAAATAGAGATCACTTCCTTACCGTGAAACAACATGCGCTCATTGTGATGATTATGATTCTCCTCTGAGACCTCCTTCTGTCTGTGACAGAATCTCTCCCGCAACTTCTTGTTCACGACCTTTTGAATCTGCAGTGGTACAACAGGTGCAACCATACTTGAATTGGAATTGAAATGGAATATAGATTCACAGAGTTTGCATAAATTTGACGGGGAAACTGAGAGTAAGACATATGAATGGAATAAAGAAACCCCATGGATGTTCTGCACACTTGTATTTCAAACAAGTCAGTAGCACAGGCTTACAGATGGTTAAAACTCTAGCGAAACTGCAGCCTCAGTTCTCAGGTTTAGGGAAGACTTTCAGGCCTCTTCACTCAGAGCTTGCAATACCACCAAGAACTACAAGCTGTCTGAGACTCCTTCCCTCTGTGCTTTGACTTCTGTTGAACAATATGGGCTAGCTTTTTGAAGCTTGCTGTCTGGGTTAGGTTGAATTTCAATGAAAAGAAACAGCTTTTGAGGAAAGAAATTAGGAGATGTGCTATTCAATCTATCTTGAGATATCGTTCCAGCCACGTGCTCTAATACCACTGAGGTTTCTGTAAAGAACTTCACCTTTGCTTGGGAATAGGACAGAAGCAGAGTTTGCTTAAGGACGTATGATCTGCTGGGCCAAGCCACAAAGGTTCTGCGCAGGCTCATTTTTCAAACAGATAGACAGTAGGGGGCTGCTGGAGCTCAGGAACTGAGTTGTGTTTTGATTTCCTCTATTTCCTCCTCCCCCCAAAAAGGAACCCGACAGCGTACTTTCCCTCAGAAAGACAACATTCCATTTTGTGATATGTCAGGGCTTGTAAAAGGTATTTTTCTAGTTGGCAGTGGCAAAGAAGGTGTCAAGATGCAAAGTAGCATAGGGAGATAGAAACTTTTTATTAAAAGTCATGCTCATCCTTCCTCCCTCCCCAAAAATTTCCTTTAAAAAGGCAAGAAAAGACTACACTGGAAAAAAAAAAAAAATAAAAAGGGGGAAAAAAAAAATAAATTCAATCTGTGCTGCAGTCAGAACCAGAAGTTATAGGTCTCTGAAATTAAATCAGGCTGTCAAACATAAGTCAGGCTCTTCACCTCTTCCGTCTTCAATATCAGTTCTTCAGACTCCTTTAAGAGTACAAGCGGATACTTTTCCCTCATAAACATGCAGAGCACACCATCAGTCTGATTTTAGCATTTAGCACTTGCTTTAATTTTATTAACACTGTTTAACTATTATTTTAAATAACTTTATATATAAAAGGGCGATCCATTAAACCAATTCTGCCTGCTTATGCAAGTACCAACTTATTTTACCACATAGAATTATGAGGTTTTGAAACTTACCCTGATGACATTGTACCTGTTGAAGATCCCACCAGCATTTCCACCATCCCGATGCTCCCGGATTGTACTTTGCATCTACATAAACAACACAACCAAATGTTCAGCACAGAAAGCTTGCTAGCAAGTCAAAATATTCATGCAATATCTCAGTATGTCACTGGCAAGAACAGAAAATCTTGATTGAAAATTAATTAAAAGGTTTTAAAAAAAAAAACACGACTCAATTTTAAACTGAGATACACCCTTATTTCTCAGGCATCCAGTGCACTATGCTGTTCCACACAGAGAACCTGGATGATGCAATTATCCAATCTTGTAATAAAATCTACACAGAAAAAAGGAGAATAGTGACACTTTCTATAAAATAATGTGCAACTAGAAGACCTGCTTTAGATTAGAAAAAAAAATATTTGAAAATGAATCTACAGAAAGATCATTTTGGAGTAACAACTGATGTGTTTCTAGTGAGTACAGTTTGTATTTTTTAGTGATAGGAAAATGCTTGCACTGCAAATTTTCCTGTCATTAGCAGTCCCTGAGAATTTCAACAGTTTCATCATGTCTTTTCCAGAGGTATTTATAGCTACAGCAACAACATTTAGTAACAGCTCAAATAAATATCCCAATTTACTATAGCAGACAAGTGACCCTTTCTGTCAGAAAAATTTATACAAAAGATCTGCACAAACTCCAGTTTACAGAGTTACTAATCAAAAATATCCCAGGCTAAACCAGCAGCAATCCTGAATATCTAGATTTTTTAAAAGATTCCGAATACTTCTGTGCTACAGTGTAGGAACATTACAGAAATAGCAAATGCACAGTAAAATGGAGTTTCTTCCAAACACAACTCCTCAGGAAGTCTCTTCTGTTATGATTTTTCTTCCAAAATGGTATCTGCTTGTAGCTCACTTAAATAAAAAAGTGTGTGTGGGAGGCAAAATTACAGTGAACTCTCAATTATCCGAGAGCTGTTTATCTGGGTTACAGATTAACTAAGCCACTGGATAAGAAAAAACAAGCTGGTTCACATGCAGAAACAGCCTGAGCACAGAGAATGCCCACAGACTGGCCAGGCCTTGGTCCCCTGGTCTTCACTCACAGCCTGTGACTTTCACAGGTCCACCCATCTCCAGAGAAAGCTGTGGAAGCCCTTGCTATGAGATGACATCCAAAACACAACACCAAAAAGGCAAAATTGGATAACACTAAGTGAGCAAACTGACCACTTCCTAAAAAAAATTAGCAGAATACAGCAAAATAATTTCCATCATTGCTCTATATAAAAAGACAAATGAAGAGCCCTAAACTTCATGCAATTCATACACCAAAGCATATTTTTTCACTTTCAACATGTGTTACATGCTTTAGCTCTGAGGGGTTATAAGTGAAGAGAGCAATATACTGCCACTGGAGCATCAAGAAAGGTACTTGCAATACCTCCTCTTCTACAGACTGATATTCCTTATCGTCAGGAGCAAGGTCAAGGAGAATGGTTCCTTGACTCACACAGTGGAAAGTCAAATAGGGATTGGTGCCTGCAAAGAGGAGGAATTAAAGGAATAAAAATCAACAGGGGAAAACAATACCAGCTCTATTTGTATCCAGCATCATCATTATTCTTCTTAAATAACCCGAGCACAGCAGGAAATTCAAAAGAAACAAAAGGCAGAAGCACAACCTTGAAAAGATGAAGTGTTTTTGTTACTAGCAGAGGCTTTAAAAGAGGAGGAAAATGCATGTGGGATGTAACTGCATTTTATTGTTTCCACTTTCAAGAAAAGCATCTGAGAAGTATGGGGCAGCAAAAAACTCCATCAGGTCCTCACTTCAGGATACAAGTGGCCTGTGGGCACCTGTGTAGTGTAAATCGATCCATAAGCTCCTGCCTGGGTGAAACAGAGTCCCCGGAAATGGGCATAGCCTCCACAGGTGCCTTAGGGGCGTCCACTCTCTGAAAAGGCAAGTGATCACTCTGCCCTTTATCTCCTCAGTATGTTCTTTACCTGTTGCAACCCACTCAGTCATCCGGTCTGCCAACAAGGACATTTTCCTGACATTCGGCTTCTTTCAAGTCCTGGTGACAATCCCTACACTTACAGAAGGTGACTGCTGGGAGCCTGTTGTATGCTACGCTTTGAGTAACCAGCAAAAGTTTCATATTTACCTTGCTGCCCTCCTAGAAGTCTCTCCACACCTTTTATTAATTTGTGGCGGTGTCCATACGCATTGATACCAATTTCTTTAAGCTCCTCATGCCCCATGTCTGCCAACACATCCAGGGTTATCTGGAAAGGTGAAAGACCACAGAAATCACTTGCCAAACCTGACCCGATTCCCAAGGCTGAAGACTCATCAGTTCAGAAAATGGACTGTATTAATCCTAAAACCAAAGACCATATATATTTTATGTTTTGCTGCACTTCTAATTGCTGCCACCTTCTGGCAAGCCTCTCCCTATCACAGGACCATACCCAGATGCTACAGCCTGAAGCTGTGCAACAGTTTTACTTCTCTTACAGCAATTACAAGAGCTGGTTTTCACAGGAGGTTCTCAAAAATATTTTTACTTTTGTAGAAGGAGGATGCATGAAAATGCTGGGGCAAATTTGGAAATATTTCTGAAGCATTCAAAGTTTCATATTGTTGTACAAGTCATTATTTTCACTATACAAACAGAAGTGAATATTTCACAGGCTTACTAATAAAGGTTGTGTTTCACATCAACATTATTATGACGTGTACTATTACTGTGTGCATATATGCACATGTGCACTTGCATATGTATCAAACCAGGGGGTCAGCTAAGTCATGCTCAACTATTCCACTATTTTTGGAAATAATCAGCCTAGTGAGGACACATACAACTATTAATTTGGTTGCAATATATGAATACATCTACAATCACTTGACTGGGTTTTAAATTTCAAGGTCACAGAGATTATTGGTGGAAGAAGAAAGGTAATAAAACATTATGTCAAACAAACTTTTTTTTTTTTTTAAGAACAGGAGATAAAGGCTAAATAAAGCACACATTTTTATTAGTATAAAGCCATTGTCCACTGAGGTGATTCTGTGAAAACCAAAAATGCTTCATCTGGAGGAGATAATTATATAAAATCTATTTCCAAATTTACACATTAAACTAGAATGGGAAGCTCAGGAAATAATGGGAAACCATACAACTCGATTCAATTGAAGCTGGATTGTTAACACAACTGGACTTGAAGGTATGAACTCTGTCCACTACAAATTGAATATCATTAATTCAAAAGAATTTTGAATTCCTGTGCTCAAGCAAGGAATTAAAAGCTACACTGAACATCTGTCCAATTGAGCAGAAAACAATCCTACTGGGATTCCTGTGGAAAAGGCACTGAAGACATTCATCACGTGCAGTGGAACATTAAAAAAAAAACAGAAGAAACCCAGATATTAGAAAGCATCAGCACCAATCCAATATGAACAAGAGGTTAGAGCCAAGGTGAAAAAGTGCACATGAAGGTACTGCAGTGCTTGGAAAAAACAGCTTAAAGCAGTAAGCTTAAGGACGCTGAGCTTGTTTTCACTACAAAGAGGAGCTAAACAGTTTCAAAATGATGAATGAATATACTGAATCCTATTTGCATTATTAAATCTTATTATGCAGGGTGAGACCTTAAAAAGAGGTTAGGAGCTAAGGAAGCAAAAGTAGAACAAAACCAGCATGGTAACAAGAAGGTGTGAAAAATAATAAGAAAAAAGAAATGTGAGTAGAATACAGGCTGGTTTGAGGTTGGTTTGCTTCTTAATAGAAGCAGTTCCAAATTAAAGAGCTTATACTTCATATATGATGGGGAAAAAGATATGGCATTTTTACAGGAGGTATCTCCCCAAAGTTATGTGTCATGGAAACAGTCAAAACGTTTTCTGTGAGCAACATGTTACATTTTGAACATTTATTTCCTGACCTCTCATAAAAGATTAGCAGCAGAGGCCTAGGAAAAAAAATAGTCATCAAATCCAATCTTGTACCTTTCACTTCCACCACTGCATCTCACTCATGCAAACAAATATTTAAGTGTAACGTGTTAAATTTAAGAAACAGTACATTAAAAGAGTCTACAAATACATTAGAGGTACTTCTGCTCACAAAGGTAATGTAAGCTTGATAAACTGTTACATTAGTTGTATTCTCATATACTGTGAATTACTGATAAATCTGCAGGGTTTTTTTTTCCCTATCTCTGAATTCAATTTGAACCTTGTTAGCCCTGCAACACCCAGTTAATGCTATAGTTCTACTCATTTAGGAAACACAGTTTCTACATTCTCCAGTGTGACTACGCCCTGGTAAACTAGATCTTTATTTCAGCTTATAGTCAGACTGGAGGGTTTCCTAGGTCTAATCAAAGCATCACATGCAGCACTACAGGTGGCCAAAGGCTTGTCTGGATAGCAAGACTGCTGAAGGACAAGTGCAAGTGACATTCCAACATAAAACCACCATGTCCAAAGTTCACAAGGTCCAGTGTAACTCTCAGAATACAAACCAAATTGGCACTCATCATCATCATGTATGCATAAGAAAGCAAAAGACACTGGAAATCTGAGGCAAACAGAAGACATTTTCACGGGTTTCTCAACTTCACCATAAAGTGTCTGGTGACTCATTTGCAGTTTTCTGGGACAGACATGTTTTTCTGTTTTCCTTTTTAAATTAGGGAAATAAAATGTCACACAAATTTATTAGATTAGCCTATGTTTCATACATACAAACAGAGATGAGGCTTGCCACTGACCTGTTCTGTCTCAAAGATGTCCCGAAGGTGTTCAAGACCCAGACTTTTTAGGAACTGAGTAATGTTCATGTCAAGACCAGAAACTATAAGAGAAGAAACAAGTCATTATCTCTTATGTACCCAAATTTAAAAACAAACTATGAAAAAGCACAAAACAACTATTAAAAAGCACAAACCATCTGTGGCAAATACAGGCTCATATTGCAAAGAGAAGGAAAGGAAGGGTGGGTGTATTTTTTGCTATGTAATCACCTCGATGCTGACATAAGAGCATACATTCCAGATACTAATCACAGGGTTTAAAAAACCTTAGTGAAATCTCCCAGCCATCACAATCAATTTCTTCATCAAAATAATTCTCATTGGATTTTCTGTATAAAATCAACACCGAACATCTGGGCACATAATCAGATCTGCCTTTGTAATCAGACCTAATCACCGATAGCAAACAGATGAACAGCCAACAATGCTGCTGGCAGAGGACATGAGAACAGAGCAAGCACCAGACACTTTGCAACACAGGTAACAGTGGAAGCTGTACAATATTTTCTGGCTAGTCAGAAATACTTTTCAGATAAAGCGAGGCCTATTGTGATACTAAGCTACTGTACTTCTGGCAACGTAAACTTGTCCAGCAGCAAATGCACCTTCTCCTTCCTTCCTTTCAGTTCCTGCTGCTCCATCACCAGCATTTGACGCCCCTCCTACGGCCAGTTCTGCCAGTGGCCCGGTCAGGTTATCTATGCTGCTGGCAGCGGAGAGGCAGGATGGCGTAGATGCTGGTGAGATCAGGGAGGCACTAACAACAGTGGCTTGAGGCTTAAAGCACGTAGGCAAAGCTTCTGGAGGCATTGCATCTATCAGCAAAGCTCGGATATCATCAGCCTGAAAAAACAGAAGGAAAATTCAACATGAGGTTCTATTATCACAAGACACCAATCTCTGGAAAGAATTTTTCTTTTAATTTGTTTTAATTGATTGCTCTGTTCTTCCATTAAAAAGAAAACTGCCAACTTTTGTAACACAGGAATTCATGGTTGCAAGAACATTCTGATTCACTGCTCAGACACTGATAAATCAGGTTCTCCCCATTTATAAAGGTATGTAATAAGGCATGTCTAATTTCCTTTCTGACAAAATGACTCTATAGGTATTAAAGCCAGGAAAAGCAATGCAGCAACTTTATATGAAATCCTTCACAACCCAGGCCAGGCAATGCCATGTCATTTTGCACTGGATCAAGGTTCCAATGGAAGAACTAGCAGGTAGGCTGGACTAGATGATCTTCCAGCCCTGACCATTCTGGGACTCTGTGACTACCAATGCCTTTGCTATAATCACATCTTACAGTGTTATTAAAAAACCAAAACCAAAACCAAAACCAAAACAAAACCACAAAAGAAGACAAGAGCTCCAGGAGAAATATGAACTTAGCTAACCATTGGATTTAACATTTGTTGACTAAATTAAGCAGGACCCTCACCTTTAAGAATTTCCTTCTTGCATGTTCTTGCAGAACATGATTAAGACATCCTTATTGTCTCCCTGAGACATGACATGGTTTTCATATCCCTCATCACAAAGCAAGCTTTCTAGAGCTCAAATTATTCTGGAGGATATTTCTTGAACTCTCTATCAATCAAATCAATCACTGGCCTTAAAATATACTGGTGCTATAATCAGACACAGCATCCAATTTGGTTGCATTATCTGTTCCACCAACACCGTTTAACCTGGGGCATGTATGTTCATATAACTTTATTAGGCTTTTTAACCAGCCACCACTGCTACCACTAACAAGAACCAAATACCAGCTTTAGAAAAAGTTTAATAGCCACCTGCAAACGTTAGAATGTTGGAGTTAGACAAAAAAGAACTGAGATAATAAGCAGGCACTGAGCATAATCATCCTCTAAGTGATCCCATTCCTGTAAAGGCCTATCTGATTCTCCTCCCAGGTTCAAAAAACATAATCAACAGTACACAGATTGGCCATCATCGGGATATTTCAGAGAGGTCTATTTCTGGCAATCCCAGGAGAGGACCCTTAAGCAGAAGCAAACCTTAAATCACATTAAGACCTCAGTCAAAGGAAAAAGCCTGGACCCATGAGTCACAAACAGGCACCCTGGAGATGCTCATTTCTCTCTACCTCAGTACAGCAAAAGCTGAAATCGCTGAGGTACCCATAGAAAGCCACTTCACACGCAGAGCAAATCCTCCAGAGTGGCCTGTGGCTGGCATGCTAATGTCAACTTACTGTTGCCAGGTCTAGTGGTGTCTGACCCTCTTGATTCTTCATGGTTGGATCTGCTCCATGAGCTAAGAGCAGAGCACAGAGCTGTGTCCTTCCTTTTTGTGCAGCTTCATGCAATGGTGTGAATGCCCACTTATCTGTTGCATTTACGCATGTATTGTATTTGATCAACAGCGCTGCTATATCCACATGCTGGAAAACACAAGAGGATCTTAATCAGCATGACACTGATAAAATACATATTTTCTTTCTTGTGCTGGAGATAATGGTGCTTAGAGATATCTGTAATTTCTCTTTCCTTTAACTCACTTCTCTGCCTCCTCTGTCTATGTAGCAGTGCACCTCTTCAGGTAACACTTTATACTGCAGATACACAGATATCAGCTACACACAAATACAGATCATCTGTATCTGTGCACTACCAGATCATTCACCAGCACATGTATAATTTGGATCAGGGACAGAATTATATTTCTGCTAAATCACCACAAGTACATCTCATGAAGTTTGTGTAAACTGCAGGAGCAAACATGATACTTGATCCATCATAAAACTGGTAAGAGTTAACTGTCAAAAGATGTGTACAAAAATCTGAATGGGCAACACAAATTTACAGGGCTGTGACATTTGTAATACGATACTAGAAGCTCTAAAGCTCAATGTGTTGTACTGTTGTGCCACCACTTAGATGTCAGTACACAGAAGTCTTCATTGTACTTTATTTCTTCCTTGCATGACCTTGAACCCATCCCTGGCAGCACAAATTTGTTCTTTCTCCAATAATATTTTGTGAGAGAACTATAACTGATAAAATGCATTATGAGTGTCATAAAGGACAACTGTTTTACATGGGCTATAAAATAATGATCTCATAACCCTACACTTCCATCAATATCCCATCCCTAAAGTCTCCCAAGTTAAAATAAGAGAACAAAAAACTGGCAAATAAAATTTTTGGCTGCCTCTGACCAGTAAAATTACTTGTGCAATACAGCTAAGAAATAAAAAAGCACGTAGTCAGAATGATTAAGTAGGAGCATGAAACACTGAAATCGTAAGCAGACGCGCAAGACTTGCCAATGGATTTAATTTTTCCTCTCAATGGCAATTAAGTGACTTTCAGCAGCTCTCATAAAAGGTTTTGCTCTCTGAATAAGTGTGATTTGAAAAGGCTGCTGACCTCATTTTTCCTCTCTGCCCAACTTTTAAAGCAGTTGCTGCTCCTGTGACTTTTCTGCCCCATGAAACCCTATGGAGGGACACACAGCATGAAGTGCTGGGTGGGAGAAGTGAAGATACTTTGTGAGGAAAAGGTTGAGCCTGTGAAACCTGCCAGCTATGGACTTGAGAAACCAGTACTCATCTCGTCTCCACCTCCGATCACAGAGATCTGAATGAGCTGATGACAGCTCAGAGAGAAAAGTGGGCTGTCACAGGAAAGATATATAGCAAATCTTACCTAAATAAGCTTATGGAAAAGCACCAAACACTGTCACATTAACCTTTCCTAGAGAAAGTAAGGCAACTCATATCAGATTTGCATTATGATTTTCAGAAGTGATAATCAGCTTGAACCGATCTCTAACAGTTTCCTGTGCTGAGAAGGAATGTTTTGCCTTTATGCAGAATGTGTGTATTGGTTTCCCATGCTTGAAAAGAAAGAACACAATCTTTGCAACAGAATTTATCTCTAGAGCTAAGCAACATCCTGGGAATGTAAAGCTTATGGCAGATGCCGATGAACAATATTGCTTGGTATTATTACAAAGAAGCATAAAATAATTCTCTGTTACTTCTAATCCTTCAGCTGCTTTTGAAGTTTTTTGCTCTTAGGACGCTGGGGTCCCCGACTGACGCAGAGAACCAATGCAAATGACGCAGGCTGAATTTAATTCATACACTCTCTTTAAAAACAAGGTGATCAGTGTACTTATTTCATCTGGCTCTCAAATAAAAGCAATCATGAGCCTATTAGGATCGTTTCTCCCTGATTTTGCTCTTCTTGGGCCAGGGAGTAACAAAGCATAGCATAAGACCATCAAGAACACTGCTTCTTGAGCTTCATGTCCTCTGTCTGACCATAAGCACGCTGCTAGGAGCTTCTCCAGCACTGTTTCCGTACAACTGTTCACAAGAGATTTCTTTCTCACTTCATCCACAATTAACAACTGCTTATAAGTAATCTATGAGGCATCTGTGCAACAGCTATGCACACAAATGTTTCCTCCTATATGGAGGAAGGAGGGTCTGCCTCATCCAAAATGGTTTGAATCAGCCACTGCACCCCCACTGCAGTAATAAGCTTGCCCAGGAGGACACCTATACAACAAACTCAGTGGCCTTTCAACACTTCAGCTTTAGCTCCCCACCAGAGACCAGCTGTAACAGACCTTCACTTCCCTGTCATCACCTGTTCTCTTCCTTCCATCCAAGTCTTTCAGTGATAGTTTGAAGTCTTTCCTGTTTCAACAGTCACCCCAAATTTAACACTGTTCAATGCTGCTTGCCTCCATAAAAGCTATGTTCTAGTGATCTTTCCAAACTGCAGCCTTTAACTGCTACAGCACACTTGAATCTGTGTCTTATTCAGATCTGTAGGACTGCAAACAGGACTTACAGCAGCAACTTAGCCCAACAAATATTTCACGTCGTTAAAACCTGAGCTATGTTCACAGCAAGACAGCTGCAAAATAATTGTCTTTGGATATGATTTTAAGGAGTTCCTTGCTCGTCTACTCATGGCAAGAATATCTGCACCTACCCCATAGGATGCTGCATTGTGTAGGGGGATTAGTCCTCCTTTGTCCTGGGCATTAACATCAGCACCATGCTCAAGAAGGTATTCAGCTACTTCCAGATTGTTGTAACCAGCTGTAGAAAAGGCATAGGAAAAGAAACTGGGTATTAGGAGAGGTAAACGAAACAAAAATTATTAGATAGAAAAGCTAAAGCAATTTTTTTACTGCAAAAGCTCCTCTTTCCTAGTAACAATATTACCTCCTGAAATACGGCTGCCACAGGTAACAATTCACTTTACAGGACAATTCTCTGAGAAACTCCTACGATACCAATCCTGGTTTTGGTGATTAACTTCTGTAGCCTTACCATAAATATAGAAGCCTTCAAAACCTGGTGAGTCACCCACCTGCAAGATGTAGTGGTGTTGAATTTCTTCCCTGGGTGTCTCTGCAATTGATATTTTCTTGAGTACATAGCTTCTGAACTCGTGCCAAGCACCCCTTCTTGGCAGCATCTAGCAAGGCAGCATCTCCTCGCAGTAAGTCCTGGATATCTGTGTCTCCTTCTTTCACCAAATCTAGCGGAGTGTTCCCATCTCGATTCTTTTTTGTTGGATCAGCTCCATGCTGCCAAGAGTAAAGTGGAATGCTACTGTCATAACCATGTGCAGAGCAGTGCACATAAGTGTGCCATTATTCTGTGGCACAAGACAGGAGGCAGGGGATTTTGCTGACCAGCCATCATGAAGTAACAACGGTATAGATCAGCAGGCACATGAGAATAAATCCAGGAGGCTGAGGCCTAAAGCACTAGTCTGCAACACAACTGTGTGAATCCCAACTCCACAGGCAAGAATGGCAGCCCTCTGCGAGAGCTGCCACTGTTCTACTTGCAACTGCAGTACGTTCAGGAGCATATATATCCTGCATATATCTATACTGTCACAGCAGATGTTAAAGAAAAGCCATCTGCAAATACCTTGCCAGCCAGTCCCTTCTTTCTCCTGCAAACCGGCTGGCAGAGGTGTTCCCTCAGCTCACCTTTCTGAGCCAATGAAGCCAGGCCCTATGTTTCACTAAATGCCACCCTGCTATTGAAAGGCACTTGTTTCAGCATGGAACTAGAAAAATACCAATTTCTACACTTTCCAATAGACAACAGCACCATCTTAAGCAGTTTACAGGTCCTGGAAAGCGCTGAAGAAAACATTTTGTTGGGAAAGTGGATTTAGATGACTGCTGGAGTTATCTGTGCTTGTAAAACATGCAGATCAGCCAGTGATAACAAGACAGTACTGGAACACGGGACAAGGAGGGGAACATATGTGTACATCCAGCATATGATGTGAGTCATGACCACATACAGTTTTGTGGGGGGATGGCTCCTTCCTTATTCATTCTCAGCAGCAGCAGGAAAAAACAAAGATAGGTAAGGCAGAGGCAGCATTCTCTGGCTGGCCCCTTTAGAATAATCAAACACAGTTGTCCAAGCCCTGCCAGCAAGCCTACTCTGCCATTTCTCACAGGGGATGCTGGCAAAGCTGTGTTAGCGTGAGCCACAGGGAATGAGCTGGGGATGAGGAGAGCAGAAGGACTTAACTGCCTTGTCTTTGGAAGCAGCACAGCAATGTGTGGCAATTTTAAAGAGAGGTGTTGAAAAAAATAAAGTCTCTCCAAATGCCCATACATTTTTGTTTCCTTCTTTAAGCAGATCAGGACAGAAAGAGGAGTTAAGTCAGGAGGAGTTAAGCTCAACATCCAGGGCTCAGCAGAACTGACAGCACTGCCAGCTGGCATAAGAGACACAGCAGGAGAAGCGCTGTGCAAACTGCAGCATGAGCACATATCCACTGACACCCAGAGCCTTTACAAAACTGTGTCACCTAAGGGCATATTTAGCTCTTGTGGAAGTGTGATTTCAAAAAGAAATATTTCAGCACTTTTGCTGTTGTACATCCATTTAGGATCCTTTGAACACAAAAAATGGCTACATTCCCAGTGGAATGATCAGAAAACTCCAGAGACCTCCAGTATCTATAAAGTGCTGCTGTGCTTGAGAGTTGATGAGTGCTCCTATAGCTTGAACTAACATCTGTATCCAGGTGTTGCTACCAGGGCCATCATCATGCCTATTCCACAGACACCTTTGAATATATTATGTTTTCTACTGTAGATGTGTTTTGAACTGATGTTCTACCCCCTCTGAATGGTTTTTTGGTAATCAAATTAAATAATGAATAAGATAGGAGGTAAATAGCAGGGCTTTGCAACAGTAAATGAAAAGAAGTGGACAGGGAAAAGCTGCATCATTTTAAGATGAACCATATTCTGACTTACTCCTATTTTAAACACTGTGCTTCAGTGGGGCATGAAGTAGGCAAGGCTAAAACAGGAAATAGGATTGGCAGGAAATTCTACTCTAGCACCTTCTTTTCCCCTCTCATGACAGGATGTGAACTTAGGTTAAGAAGTCTCTCAAACTCCAAACTCACATTTCTCACTGGAAACATATTGGCATTACCTCAAGCTTTTTACAGGCTCTACCACTAATTATAACGAATATGTATTCCACAGTATACAAACATACATTTCCTCCAGGAGCTTGACAAATTATACATAACTGTTTTAGATTTCTCGCACAGCAGACATCACTTAGAACCCACCTTCATCTATTGCTCCGTAACATATTCTTGCGTATTTACAAAGGTTTACTCAACTGCAGTAACTGTTCCAGAAAAGGACAAAAAGGATAAGGTAGGGGTTTTGTATTTTTACACAAATTCAGCTGCTTTTTCTAGTGTGAGAGTCTTGTTCTACTTGGTTAATAGCATTAATACACGTACTGGAAAACGTAACTGTGCTGATGATTCTAAGTGAACTGACGTTACACAAGAAACCATCTGACAACTGTAAGATTAAAATAGATTTGAAGACACCATAAAAAACTCACTGAATGCCATTAGCTTCGTATTAATTAATCTTCAGCCAAACTAAACATATACACATTTAAAGACACACGTAAGACCTTTAGTACATACTTTTAAAAGCAGTTTGCAGATTTCATATTTTCCTTTTGCTGCTGCTTCATGTAGAGGAGTGAATTTCCACAGGTCTGCCACGTTGACAGAAGCACCGTGTCTCACTAAGAGCTCAGCCACTTCGTAGTGTCCATAAGAACAGGCATTGTGCAGGGGAACTAAGCCACTAATCAAAAAGAAAGTATTAATAGCTACAGAAAATCAGTAGGCAATCATACAAAGTTCCAGTTGATAAAACTCCCGCTTCCACCAGACATTATTGGTATCTTTCAGTCCTTCCAATTTTCATGGCTTTATTTCCCTGCTATTAAAACATCAATTAAAACTTCATTATCCTCCTTTAGTTCTCATTCACAAGACACTTAAATACTTAGCAAGCACCCATGTTACTACTTCCACAAGTAAGTAACTTCAACACTGTTAAAAACACCCAAAAACTAAATTTCAAGAATCACTGATGTTCTGACTTCAGATATTTGAGTGTAAATTTCAGAAAAGGTTTAACACTATACAACAGGTTTGAAGTACAGTTATTAGTAAGGACTGTACACCTGATAGATATAGAAAGATACCCAAACATTTCTGTCAGAGACAGTCTGAAAATTCAGTATTGGAAATGAATGATTCCCCCACCCTGAACCAATATATTGGAGTGAAAGATCAAACATAATCATGCTAGTCTACATGATTGCTTTGCAAACAATGCAAAAATCTGTAAATGGTTCATATCATTTAACTGAATAAATAACTAACTTAATAATAAAAGCTACCTAACAGAATTAGAAAAATGACTAGAGATAACCCTGGTATTTTACCCCATACAATTAAGAACTAATTTTAGATCACCTGAAATAACTTAAAGGCTGCTTTTACGCACAAGAAAATCTCCAAAATGGGCAAAAGGGAAATGAGAAGGACCATGTATTACAGCGTCAGATAGGTACTTGACAATGGCTTTGCCAGAAAGCCAAGTGTGCCTTAATGGTCTATAAGTCTCCATACAGTGAATGCCAGGAACAATGCAGAACAAGAGGAAAGAAAATTAAAAAATTTCAAGAGAAAAACATAATGGTTACTGAAATCCAAAGCAAAATGAATATGGGGGGGTAGAAGTCTCACACTAACAGAAAACAGTGGAGTATATAATGGAATGAAATGTACCCTTTATCTTTGGCGTGCACATCCGCCCCATGGTGCAACAGATACTCTACCACTGATACGCGGTTATATCCTGCAGCAAAGTGCAGTGGTGTTGAATGACGGCCTTCCAAATCTCTACAATTCACATTCTGAGGGCTGCAAAGTTGCTGCAAAGATAAAAGAAGAAAACAAAGTACAGAACTAAACCAAACAAATAAAAACCACCACAAACCAAACAAAACCCAGTCAAACAAACAAAACCAAAGGAAAAACCCCAGACTACTTCCCCAAATACCCCAACACAAAATTTGATCAATTTCTGCAACATTGCCTCTGAGACCATTGAAGACATGACTGTGTAAAGAACTGGGAGAATGAACAATCAAATACTTGAGAGAAACACCTCAAGATATCTTAATGTACTACTTTATAGGAAAAAAATGAAGATATTTGCCTTCCTGTTGTTTTATGACTTATTAGCCACCCGGCACTACTTGCACAACTCTTGTAGCAGAGGCTTCCACAAGCCTTGCACAGCAATGCAAAGTGGAAAATTAACACAAATTGCTCAAACCTACCTTCACAGTTTCCAAGTCCCCAGCTTTGGATGCTTCTAACAACCGATAATCCACATCAGATGTGCGCACAGGTGTACTTTCTACATAGGGGAAAGATGGTTTAGGATCACTTAGGATCATTAAGTTACATTAACTTGCATTCAACGTGTTTTCCAAACTTGGGGGGAAAAAAAAAGTCTGTTGTTGTTCGTAAAAATGCAACTGGAGTTGTGATGTTTGAGTTCATAATGCCTAAATGGCCAAATAAGGAGCCTTAGTTTCAGCATAAACCAGTTAGATTTAGACTCTACAGCTGACACTGTTCTGCCAAATGGAATTTGAAATGTTTGGTAAAAATGATCATTTCTGCATTTAAAAAAATCTATGTGCTCACTGGGACAGATGCAGAGTTTTGCTGAATATCAAAAGCACCTTTCTCGACAATTTCAGCAAACTGCACAAGGCACCAGTGCACAGCCAGAGTTAAACGTGTTCAATTCAGCAGCGGAATTACAGCCTTTGCCCTCTGCACTTGTGATCTGTCTTGTACCATGGGGCAGTGACAAAGGGCTGGGATTTCTAAGATGGCCCCAGCCACATGGTGACTGCTTGCTTTATGATGCTCCAGTTGGGTACTGCACTTCATAGCAGCAATGAGATCTGTCCCTTGTTATTAACACGGGGAGGTAAAAATAGAATCAGAAGAATGACAATAGTGATTAACAGGAGGCCTTTAAAGAGAGGCCTTTTTTTTTCCTCTTTAAATTACTGTAAGATGATTACAAGTTTTGGCCTCAAACCTCTTTTTTTTTTTACCTCACTTCTCATTAGAAATATGGCTGTGAGGAAGCATGCACTGAGGGAAGAGGAAGAAGTGGCTGGAAAGGAGCAGTGTCCCTAGAGCTCTTCAATATTGCTCAAAAAGGAGCTGAAACAGCAATCTTGATCACTTCATTTTTAATAGAAACTGCTTTCTATGGTAGAAGCCACCCTTCTCAAGCTCAAGGATTTATGGAATAGAAGTTTTGGCAGCAAGTTGCCCAATCAGTGGCAGAAATGACAGCCTAGTGCAAAACAAACGGAGTAAGGTGAACTTGGGGTTGCAAGAATGCTGTAAGAAAGTCAGAGTGTTGTAACAGACTAAACTCATTCTAGATGGCAATGCAACTCCATTAAAAATATTTCAATGACCTCTTTAAACATAGAGAACTGGTACTATATCCTGGGAGCAAACTGCAGAGACAACGTGAGAAGGTACTTCCTACAGACTAACACAGTCTCTGCAGAATCCAGTGAATTCCTGACTTTGCAATATCACCTATGACATTTCACGGGAATGGAAAACAGGCAGAAGAGGATATTTGTTTTCTTAACTAGCTATCCTTACAGAAGGACATCAATTTATCTGTTCACCTACTGCAGCCCTATTTTCTCTTCTTGATCAGTGTTTTGTGGCCTTTTGTTACCTCCTTGCCTCCATACTCACTGCAGGAAGAGGAGGATGAGGAGGAGGAAGAGAGAAGTAACTCCTACAAGCTCAACTGTTAGGCGAAGAAATGCTCTCCTTTGAAGGAACGGCTGAGAGAGTTCAGGGAAGAGGGACAGTGGCACCTTTAATACAGCCAAAGCTGTCAGCTCCTTTCCTTGAGTATACCTTGATCCCCTGCAGCAATTCCACTAGCAAGCAGTTGGACTTGATGTTCTTAAAGGTCTTTTCCAACTTGCTAAATGATTCTATGATCGTATGATTCTAACTGATTCAAACACCTGCTGCAAGAGAAGTTTGGCAGCAGGGGTTTGACATACATGTTAGTGACTGTGGGCAGTGCACAGTACGCATCTAACTCCTGTTGTTGGACTCGGTTCAGATTTCAGCTCGCATCTTCATCTTATTTATTTGCCCTCCCTTGCTTTCCCCAACAGCACCACCACCTTGGTGTCCTGAGGCAGGGGGAGGTTAAGTCCTGTACTGGACCCAAAGCTCCGCTCTTTTCTCTGGGCTCCTACTATTGTCTTCACAAGGCAGCAAAGAGTCTGACTTTAGTGACGGTAAAAAAGGAAATAAATGAGAAACACAGTCTGATTACTACAGGAAGCAGACACTTCAGTTCCACTAGATTAGAACTTGAGTACCAAAAGGCTGCACTGAGCAAAAATACAAAACACATCTTACTCTTCAAGAAAAGCAAAACTAGAAGCATTTTCTAATAAGCATTTGAAAAAATAACAATCTCACTTTATGAGCTTTCTTATATTACATGGCCACACTCCTACCAGTTGCAACCAAAATCACACGCAGCTAGAGTAAAGTTGTATCCACTGGCCACTAAGACATCAGAAAGTTGTTTTC
Organism: Streptopelia decaocto; assembly: GCF_964273445.1. Lineage (NCBI taxonomy): Eukaryota > Metazoa > Chordata > Aves > Columbiformes > Columbidae > Streptopelia > Streptopelia decaocto. The sequence continues at coordinate 30,969,711 of NC_138658.1, forward strand.
ATGGTTGTTATCTCCCAGTTGGGATGTAGCTCAGTAATCAAGTGTGAGGAAAAAAAATCCAATACTATATGGAAAATATTTTAAGCTGTGAACTGAAGGGTCAGATAACAATCAAAACAACTCCAATATTAAAAAAAAGTTTCTTTAACACAATAATACAAAAATTATCACGCAGTAATATTTAGTCAATTATTTCAGCATTCATTTGCTAGCTTTGAAATACAGAAAACATAGTGTCAACAACCCTACACTACAAGCATTTTTCCAGCTTTTGAATCTTTCAGTCTTGAACACCTTCGTGGATGTAAGGGGAAGGCTGCTATCTCTCCAATGAAAAGCAGTACAGTATGACATCTGAAATCAGTTTTCCTAGGAAAGATACATCAGTGAAAACAAATTTTTAATTCAAAAAACAAATGAGTGTTTTCAGAATACTTGTAAGTTTACTGGTTTTTTTAAAATCAAATTTCCATTCTCTTTAACAGCAGGAGATACGTTTACTTTCTTCTGATTCATAGTTACCATACTTCTCTCTCAATACACATACACACAGTCACAGACATATTGTAAACAGATAATACTATCCAGCCTTATGTAACCAGCTACGTCTCAGGCGTGGGTACACTTTAAACAGTCCTTCCTTGCACTGCTGTAAAATGCCCTTTTCCCCTGCACCCCCTGTTTTAAGGCAACATTATTGAAAATACTCAATGAAATGGAGTTTCTAGCTACCATGGGTCTTCTCATTTATCTGGACATCTTCCTTTCTTTGACTACATGCATATCCCACTGTCAGTTACTTGCTCTGTAGTAGCTACTGATGCAATTATTCTTCTCTCTGCTCACAAAAATTCAAATGTGACATGGGTAAGAGGATGCAAAAACTCAAGCACTTACATGAAAAACAGTGGTACCGCCACAGTGGCACCTTTTTAATGCAAGATATAAACAAATTGTTTTTTAAACAATATCAAGAACACTTTCACAATAACATCTTTCTCTGATGGACAAGAGGTTTATAGTACAAGTTCAAACGGTTTAGCAACTATCAGTATTTTTCTACCAGTAACACTCTGTGACAGCTAAAGTATGGAGCACCTAACAGGGTGGCTGATGAGAGAAAAAAGGTTTCTCACATTTTCAGCAATATCCCAGTTGCCTTGGAACTTATTACCAAAAAACCTTAAAACTCCCCATCTGCCTTCCTCCAGTTTTCCTGTGCAGCAGCATGCTCTAAATCCCCATGATGTTTATTTTCTTGCTGATTTGAGCAAAATCAATGAATTGAGCAGGTTTTTTTGGTCGTTGTTTTTAGTTTTTGTTTGGTTTTGGTGGTGGTTGTTGCTGTTTTGTTTTTTTTCCTGAAAAGCATCTCACAGTACATACCGCAGATGTGTGCACTTGGTTGCAGAGGGAGGGATGAGAAAACTACTGCAAATCTCTTGCATTGAAAAATAAATAAGAACCAGAGCTGTAAAGGAAGAACCTGAACTTCAAATACACAAGCCTTTATTTTTACCCACCACTTAGAATCTGTTGCACCGCTTCATTTCCCATCTGCGCCGCTGTGAAGCCTTGCAAAGAGATGATGGAGGGATCAGAGCCATAATTCAGCAAGAGCCGGCAGGTTTGCAAGTGGCCTGCTAAGGCTGCCCTGTGCAACGCTGTTTGACCAAGTGTGTCCAGTGCATTCATCTGAAAAATCAGCAGCAATATCAAATAAAACATTGTTATAACTAAAAGCCTGCACCTGTCCCTATGCTAATAAGAAGAGCAATAACATGAATTTTCTGGCATACAAATTTATCTATCAATCCCTCTGCATTGCAACTAAACAAAACCAAATGACAAAATAAGTAAACACTCCAGTCTCAAGATTATTTACTGCAGATGCTTTCTTGTCTTTCAACAATGCAGGCTATTCATTTTCATGGCTAACAGACAACACAGGATCCTTAAAACCATACTTGAAATAGTGATCAAGCTTTTGACAAATTCCATGAAGATCAACCTTGGGCAAGAAAAGCAAAACTCTCACAGAAGAGGAGAAAGAGGTAAATAATTAACTAAAAAAAATTCAAAGATCTTCTAGCTTTAAGGAAATTACCATCTGTCATTTTCAGAAAGGGAATTAACTCAGCATTACTCAGTACCAAGAATTAAAGCAAAACAAAGAGGTCAGATTAAGAATTCTATGAAAGAGTGGGGGAAAAAAGATTGGATACAAACAGTCCATTTCCTCCTCACTTTTTGTATTTTTACAGACACGTTAAGTATAACTAGATATAATTCTACTCAATACAAGACTGTATAAACAGGTGAAATGGAGTCTCACTTTCAAAGAGTATGATATAATGGAAACCTGTCTGTGGAGATCTAAGAGAGTATCTAAATAACTAGAAGCATCTCCATGGGTTCACTATCAGAGAAAGAAGAGAGTAATTGAGAGCTTTAAGAAGCAGAAAAAAACCCTCATGAAAATAACCTTTCAAGAAGATACTTTGTACCTAGCAGCGATTCATGACAAATTTAAATGCAAATATCCAACAGCTTTTTTACCACTTTATGAAATACAGAACTACTCTATATTCTCTGCAAGCAACTCAGAACCTGTTATCTGTTTCCAAGCCTACGGATTGCAGGCTGTGAACCGCATGCATAATAGACTCTGTTGCTGTAAAAACCCACCTTTTTACCTTCTCAAAATCTTTGTGGTGGCAGTGAACAAAGGTTTTGCTTGTTATTTCTCACCTACAATGCAGCCTGCAAATCCTACTACCTTTCCACGAAAACTAGTGAAAAAACATTTTGGGTAAGATGCATATTCTGTAACTAAATGAAATGTAATTAGGGAGTATCTATATAGAAAATATCTACTACCAGATACGGTAAAAAAAAAAAAAAAGTAAAATACCTGCAATACAACAATATCAAGCCACAGGAAAGAACAAAGAGCTACCCCACAAATAAAGTGGACTGTGATCCAATATTGTCTGAAATTCTTTTATATCCCTGAACAGTTCTACAGACTGATAAAGCAGGAATTTCTCAGATCACAAACCTCTCTTGCAGGAAGATGTACAGGAGAACAGTTCTGCTTTCTTCTAACCGTGCTCAGCTCATGGCACTCTAATGGGATTTCCCTAAAAGTTTTGTTTTAAATAAAAACTTACAGCTATCATAAATATTAACTAGATGCTGAATGTCCCAAATCCATCATTTTGTTCAGATGATGATCCTCAGTTTCAGGACACTGGATACCTTTCACCACTGATAAGGGCACAGAGAAAAGCAGAAGTCTGGGGCTACAGGTGTTCAGTCATGGTAAAGGCAGAATGAAATTAGTCTTGTGGATTCTGGATGTAGCTGGTAACACTCTATTTGCCCAAGAAAGAGAATCATAACTAATGTCTTCTCTATCACTGAATTCCTGTGTTAAACATGTCTGTACTGAACAAATTGTCAAAGAACAGCAGTAAGGCATTCACACTGCACAATTCGATACCAACTGTGTACCTGGAAAAAATGTTAATATTCATTTGAAAAGAACACTGGCAGAGTCATCAGATCTGTCATCTCACATGTCTCATGCAGGTCTCCTTTTGCCTCCAAATAATTATCTTTGCCAGTAACCAATTCTTGTGGCAGAAGAACAGCAGCCATATGAAGAAATGCCTGCTTTCTCCTGGGACAAAGAGGGCTGCAGCTGACAGAGGGATGCATGCGCCAAATGAAGCTGTTCTTTCCCTCAAGAGTAGAATTAGGCTTTGCAAGGCAATTTCATGGGGACTATGTTCACTTTTAGACAGATCTGCTCTCGCCAATCACACAGCACTTGTCTGAAACCAGCCCAAGAATGTACTGCAGTAAGGCAAAAAGCAACAGGATTTATTTCCAAATGAAAATCAATTTAAGCATTACAAATTGACATACAAACTGGAATTAAACTCTCATAAAAAAAATCAAACCTGGTAATACATATGCCTGGGTTAACCACTGCTCAACACTAAGTTTAAACACATATGCCCTTTCAAATGTAAAGCTAAAGTTTTAAACTCTGTTTGACAAAATGTTAATATCCTAGGTGTACCACCTTATTTGTGTGCTGAGAAGGCAGATTGTTCCAGCTGTACTAATCAAAAAGAAAAAAAACCCATAAATACTCAACTAGTCCCCTTTATAAGCAGTCTGAAATTAGAAGGCTGCAGCTCTCGACTACTTTACAGGTGGGTTTTATGCAAGGAGTTAAAAATGACAGATATGACAGCTTTTGTTCTACAGCACGCTGGCTCTGGATCCAGTTTCTTCACCTTTTAGCATGAAAGCAGTCATTCCACTGCTCAAACCGCAGAAAAAAAAAAAAAAGCAGAGCGCAGTTATCAAAAAGTGTTTTTAAATAAGGTTTTTCATTGAAAGATACCATCTTAGTATTTCCCAATGGAGAATTCCTTCTGTTCTTCCCTTGTATGCCTTTCATTTCCTTTTCCTCATCCTGCATAGAAGCAGTAGAGAAATCAAAATGGTCACGTCTCATCAGGCAGTGAAGAGATTTTTCCTCCTGCACTGCCGCAGTCTCAGAGAAGCACACACAGCTACAGCAACATTCCCCTGGCTGCCAAGCACTTGTGGCAGCTCAACAGCTGGGACTTGTTCATGAAACATTTTTTTATAAGACTTCATAAGCATACCTGCTTTCTCTTGGTATCAAATATCCTAAATATCCTCCTACTGCTTGACACTACAGCAGCACAAAATGCAACAGCTTCCAAGCACTGCATTTTTCTCTGTGAGATCACAGAATGTTAGGGATTGGAAGGGATCTCAAAAGATCATCTCATCCAAGATCCTTCTAGAGGATGCACATCCTAAAAGCACACGTGAAACTTTTGCTCTGTCAGCAGTTCCAGTATCATGGTATCCTTCTCTGCAATGCAAGTGTTCTAACTGCTCCCCTCCTGTGGTTATTCTGAGGACAACATGCAGTATGTCTTGTGTCTTTGTTCATCACTAACAATAAACAGGATAGGAGTGAAGAGGTGCTGGTGGCAATTTCAAGCTCTGTCAGAAGAAGAAGAAAAAAAAAAAGGCCCAAAAAAAAAAAAAAAAAAGGAAGAAAAAAAGAAAAGGAACAACAAAACAACAAAAATCTAGGTTCACTCTGAAAGCTCTTATATGATCCAGCCATATGTCCACAGTTGTTCCTTTGCATAAAAGCTTAAGATTAATGTAATTAAGTTTGAATGTCTAAGCAGTGAGAAAAGTTGAACCATGCAATCACAACAGATGACACAGTTCTTCATGTTGATAACCAAGATAGTCCAGAACCTGCCACATTTCTGAAAGGAAATTTAATTTTTCAATGCTTATTCTTTCCTGAGAAAATCACACCTCTAACTGAAATGTTGGAAGCAAATGTATTACACAACAATATTATTCAAAACCATTCAATTTTCTTGTGTGGGTCTAGATAGATGGTGACTGTTCTCAAATCCATGACCATGAAAAGCTGGCAACTTGCTACTCCAACGCACAGAAATAACTTATTATGCAAAGATCCACAAAGCAAGACCTTCCTAGCAGGGCAGATTGAAGCCATTTCTGCTACCATCATGAATAAGGACACTATCTGCCTAATATACCTTAGAAAGGCTCATTTTTTTCTTGCAGAAGAACAGTTTCAACAGTATCCTTTAGAAACATAACACAGTCAAACCAATAGCATTCATGGCATCTCTACACTTGCCCAAGACACCAGTGAACTTGCATGCTTGCAGGTCTTTCTTTCCAACAATCATCCCAGTTCAGAAAAGACTTCAATCCTTTTCTTCTGCACTGCTAGAAAGTAAAACGTCTTTTTAAACATATTAAATTTCCCATGTATCTGTAAATTCAGACAAGGAGCTAGTTATAAGAGGTATCCAACTATCTAGCAATACAACAAAACAGGATGGAAGTGACTTTTTCATCAGATCATCACCTCCAAATAAGTTTATTTTTAAGCCAAGGATTTCAACCATCCTCAAAGATAAAATCAATGCACTTGAAGATTTGCTAACAGGTCTAATAAAAATAGTTTATGTTGGAGGATTCTTTAAAGATACTCTGCATTTCTGTTTCATAAGGTACTTTGAGGATATTCAATATCAAATAAGCAGCAGTGTGAAGTGCTGTTTCACACTGCAGTTTAGGCAAACAAGTAAAAACTGGGTATGGCATTTAAAACCATATACATTTATGACCAACATTCTTAAAAAAATTCCAGGGATTCTCACCTGTGCTTTAGATTTACAGTTGACAGTCAAATTCTGCAAAATCAAGATCACAAACCCTTCCTTGTTCCTCCCAAGCAAAATCCCTAAATCTTAGTCTTTACTACGCTTCAGCCCACTTCACAAAACAAGAAAAGCCTACTCAGACATACATCCTATTATCTCACTTTTGCTGTCTGACACAGATCACAGCTGCTCCTCATAAAAACAGCAGCTTTCTCTCTATTACTAAGACAATCACAAATGATCTTCAATCTACAAACTTTATATGACTCTGTCTCCTAAATCCACTATTAGAGGATCTTTTGTGGATCAGCTGTCTGCCTTTTGGCGCTGTATTTCAGAAGAAAGTTCCACTTTCTTTGAAGCCCCAGCTACTCATCTTTTTCAAATTGTTACTCTGTAATCAGCAGTGGTTTTGAGAAGGTAGATTAAAGCTGACTTACACAGTACCTTTCCTTTGACAGAAGAAACGGTTGCAACGTGAAGGAAATATGGTAAGTCTCCTCCATCCACACTTCAGTATCACAGTATCACAGTATGTTTGGGATTGGAAGGGACCTCAGAAGATCATCTAGTCCAATCCCCCTGCCAGAGCAGGAACGCCTAGAGGAGGTCACACAGGAACATGTCCAGGTGGGTCTTGAATGTCTCCAGGGAAGGAGACTCCACAACCTCCCTGGGCAGCCTGTTCCAGTGCTCTGTCACCCTTACTGAGAAGAAGTTTTTTCTCAAATTTAAGTGGAACCTCCTGTGTTCCAGCTTGATCCCATTACCCCTTGTCCTACCACTGTTTGCCACCGAGAGGAGCCTGGCTCCATCCTCGTGGCACTCACCTTTTATATACTTACAGACATTAATAAGGTCCCCCCTTAGTCTCCTCTTCTCCAAACTAAAGAGACTCAGCTCTCTCAGCCTTTCTTCATAAGGGAGATGCTCCACTCCCTTAATCATCTTTGTTGCCCTCTCCAGCAGTTCCTTGTCCTTCTTGAACTGAGGGGCCCAGAACTGGACACAATACTCCAGATGGGGTCTCACCAGGGCGGAGTAGAGGGGAAGGAGAACCTCTCTCGATCTACTAACCACCCCTCTTCTACTACACCCCAGGATGCCATTGGCCTTCCTGGCCACAAGGGCACAGTGCTGGCTCATGGTCACACTGTTGTCCACCAGGACCACCAGGTCCCTTTCCCCTACACTGCTTTCTAATAGGTCATTCCCCAGCCTATACTGGAACCTGGGGTTGTTCCTGCCCAGATGCAGGACTCTACACTTCCCCTTGTTAAATTTCATCAGGTTATTCCCCACCCAACTCTCCAGCCTGTCCAGATCCCACTGGATGGCAGCACAGCCTTCTGGCATGTCAGCCACTCCTCCCAGCTTGGTGTCATCAGCAAATTTGCTGATAGTACACTCTATTCCCTCGTCTAAATCATTAATGAATATATTGCATAATACTGGCCCCAGTACTGACCCCTGAGGCACTCCACTAGATACTGGCCTCCAACTAGACTCTGCACCATTGACTACCACTCTCTGGCTTCTCTCCTTAAGCCAGTTTGCAACCCACCTCACTACTCTATTGTCCAGACCACACCTCCTCAACTTAGCAAATAGGATGCTATGGGAGACTGTGTCAAACGCTTTGCTGAAGTCAAGGTAGACCACATCCACTGCTCTGCCATCATCCATCCACCTTGTTACATTCTCATAAAAGGCTATGAGGTTGGTCAAGCATGACTTACCCTTAGTAAAGCCATGCTGACTGCCCCAATAACCCTCTTATCCTTGATATGCCTTGAGATGGCACCAAGGACAAGCCGTTCCATTACTTTCCCAGGGACGGAGGTGAGGCTGACCAGTCTGTAATTACCCAGGTCCTCCTCCTTGCCCTTTTTGTAGACTGGAGTAACATTTGCTTTCCTCCAATCCTCGGGCACCTCTCCCATTTCCCAAGACTTGGCAAAGATGATGGAGAGTGGTCTAGCAATGACTTCAGCCAGCTCCCTCAGCACCCGCGGATGCATCCCATCTGGACCCATGGATTTATGTATGTCCAGACTATTTAATTGCTCCCTAACCCAGTCCTCATCGACTAAAGCAAACTCCTCCATTGACCTGGCTTCCTCCGGGATCTCAGGGGTACAGGACTCCCCAGGACAGCCTCCGGCAGAGTAGACAGAGAAAGAAGGCATTCAGTAATTCTGCCTTCTCTGTATCTTCTGTCACCAGGGCACCCACCCCATTCATCAGTGGGCCTACATTACCTCTGGTGTTAGTTTTATCTGCTATGTATTTGAAAAAGCTCTTTTTGCTGTCCTTGACCTCTTCCACCAGGTTTAATTCTAAGGAGGCCTTGGCTATCCTAGCTGCCTTCCTACATCCTCTAACAGCAGCCTTATATTCCTCCCAAGTGGCCAGCCCCTGCTTCCATGACCTGTAAACTCACCTCTTCTGCTTGAACATACCCAACAGATCCCTATTTAACCATGCAGGTCTCCTGGCTCCCTTCCTTGACTTCCTGCATGTGGGGATGCTCTGATCCTGAGCGTGGAAGAAGCAATCCCTGAATGCCACCCAGCTATCTTGGGCCCCTTAACCTTCAAGCAGCCTTGCCCATGGGATTTCCCCCAGCAGTTGCTTGAAAAGGCCAAAGTTAGCCCTGCTAAAGTCCAGGGTTGCAATTCTACTTATTGCCCTGGTCCCACCACACAAGATGCTGAACTCCACCATCTCATGGTCACTGCAACCCAGGCAGCCCTCAACCTTTACCGCTTCGACCAGACCCTCCTTGTTAGTGCGGATGAGATTGAGCAGCACTCCTCTCCTGGTCGGCTCCTCCACCATTTGCATGAGGAAGTTATCATCAATGCACTGGATGAACCTCCTGGACTGTGGCTGGCTGGCTGAATGGTCCTTCCAACAAACATCAGGGAAGTTAAAATCCACCACATCAACCAGGGCCTGAGACTGTGAGGCCACTCTCAGCTGCCCATAGAAGGCCTCGTCAACTTCCTCAGCCTGATCTGGTGGCCTGTAATAGACATCCACAACAGTATCACCCCTGCCAGCCTGCCCCTTAATTCTGACCCATACACTCTCAACTCGCTCCTCATCCGCTCCTGGGCAGAATTTAGTACATCGTAGCTGCTCTCCAACATAGAGAGCAACTCCACCACCACGCCTGGCTGGCCTGTCTTTCCTGAAAAGGACATAGCCATCCATGACCACATTCCAGTCCTGTGAGCTGTCCCACCATGTTTCTGTAATTGCCACCAGATCATAACCTTCTGATTGAACACAGGATTCTAACTCCTCCTGCTTATTCCCCATGCTGCGTGCATTAGTGTACAGGCATTTCAGGGAGTATGCCGAGCACACCGATTTGCAATGGGATCACATTGGAAATTTTTATTTATTTCATATGGAAAAATAGAGATTGGTTGAAGAACTGAACACATTGAAAGGGGGGCTCTGCTCAGTGACTGGTTATGGGATACTTTTGTTTTAATATTTTCATTAATGATCTTGGCACAGGAGAATTGTGTGAAAGGCACGAATAGAAAAAAATAGCAAGAAAAAAAAATAGAGATTCTTTGTGTACCATAAGACTACATGAAGGGTCTGAGTACTACTGTGTCATGTGTATTAAAAAGGGAAACACGATCCCAGTAGATATTAGTCCAGCATTTATATTAAAGATATGGAAGTGCCATCATGTAAGGCCATGGGGGGATGAATTTCATTTTTGCTGCCTGAGCTCCAAGATTTCCTCTGGTGCTGGTAAAGACAAGGGTTATAGGGAAGATTAGGAAGTGGCAATGTTGCCTTATGAGGGAAGGAAGACTAAGTGTTCAAGGCTTTTAGCCCACAAAAACAAAGGCTAAGAATCAATTTGTTCACTGTAAATACCTCAGCAAAAAAAGCATCAAAATGGCAGAGATGTATTTAAACTGCTCACGAGCGTGCTGTTCAAGGAACAAATGGATATCCACTGTGAGGCTGCTATTGCAGAACGATGAGATTCACCAGCTCTTGTAAAAAATACAACTAGACAGGATCAAAGAGCTTAGTACATCTGACCACATCTCATGAAGTAATTGAAATTCAAGGCACAAAAAAAGTAAACAGGAAGAAAAAGCTTCCTCAAACACAACAAATGAAAAAAAAAAAAATCAAAAACCTGTATCATGCTTCAGGGATTAAAGCTGCCATGTCCCAACAATCAGAAACAAACAAATATCAATGTTAAGAGTGTTTGATGGACTGAATGCCTACAGTCAAAGCACAAGGAAGAGGTCAAATGATAATATACAAGCAAGACAAACATTTTACAGTGATTAAAAATGCCTAGTTAACTAATTAATACTCTAGAGCATATCCCATCTGGGAACTTCAAAGTGCTTCATAAGCCTTAATGACCTACCTCTCATGAAAAACCATGATCACATTATGTACCGTTTTAGAGCTAAGGAACTTTGGGCACCAATAACGAGGGGCCTGATCCATTGCAGTATGGAAATATGTGCTTAATTTTAACAATGAATGGTCTCCTGCCATGCACTTAAAGTGCTTTGCTAGATCTTAAACATGACTGTCTATCCTCAAAATAACATAGCAAGCATACATCAGGATGTGAACAAAGAATGAGTTTTAATCATCACAATGTACCTCTATCTGCATACTGTCAATTGAAAAAACAACAGAACACACCACTCAGCAAGGTTCTATAGATAACTGTGGGCCACTCACCACCATCACACAGTCCACAAGTGGGATCATGATTTAGGAACCCCTGCTTCAAGACATAAAGCAATTACAAGCTATCATCAGAATGTGCTGCTGACACAAACAATAAAATTGAGCCATACCAGAAAAGATGACATCTTTGAGCTTACTCTTAACCTGGCTACACAGAGCTAGATTTTCAAGGGAGCACTAATTTAAATACCTACAGTATATAGTAGCAGGCTTTCCAGAAACCCTCAGCACACAGAAATTCCATGTGTTTCAAAGCAGGTAGTACTTGGGTATCAATACACTTGAAACTCCAGCTTGTTCAGTTCAGTGCCTACCCAAATACCAGCAGTACTGAATTGCTGTACAAAATCAGGTCCATAAAGCCACAAAGTATCTATTCCTGTGGGAAAATGAATTTTTTTCACTTTCAATACATAGGTATGCTACTAAGAGTGAATCTAGGAAAATGATAATAAATGGTTTTGATGACTGTAACTGAAACCTCTGCTTTCCCCCTCTGGGAAGATCTTGGTATGTTACCAATCAGAATTCTCAAATGTGATAAATTCTGTCATGTTATTGTTGTTAAGCTATTTTATGATGCCGTTAAAGTACTATGGAAGTGAATTAGATACTGAAATCTGGCAATGAGCTCTCATACAGGCTTAAAAACTACAACTTGTTTCAAAATAAAAAGACTTAGTATTAACTATGCATATGATTACATTACTTGCACATCGTATCACATCAAGAGTGACACATCAGATTATTATTGCAGGGTGTATTTCTTCATTTCTAGCTACCTGAAAGAAGATGAAGACTCAAAGAGAGTAGTGTGACCCCCTCAAAAGCAAAAATAAGGAAAACATTTATATTTTAACCAAGACGAAGAATGTACCCATTAAGAAGAATTTCTGAGAAAATTAAGTAGCTAGGTATACCATGACCATGAATGTCAAGTTTGCTGCTAAAACTCAGAGAAAGATCATTCTGAAATTCTTCTGAAAGGTGCTTAAAACACATCCTAAATAAGGAAAGTTATACTTCTCTCTGCCTTTAACCATGTGTTTCTAAGCAAGCTTCACCATAGGCTCACAAATCACTTTGGTCAGCTAAAGGGCATGGGAAGGCAATCTGATCAAGAGAACAGGAAGCAAGCAAAGGGTAAGGGAGATGCCCAGCATTAGACTACTAAATTCAGCATCAGCAAACTGGGACATTGGATATTTTCAAACCAATAAGATAATGCAACAAGAGGCACCTAGGTGACCACATTTATTTGAAATTAGTAGCAAGATTCATTAAAAATTAGCAAGCGAGACTCCTAAAGCCTGTATTCAGTTGCTTGAAGAGAAGATGTGATTTTCAAATGGGGTTCCTGAACATTCTGTACTGATTTAAGATGAACATTAAGGTTAACATGAGGAACACAAAACATACAGAAGAAAAAGCAACAACTATCGTAAAAACTAACACTGTATTTAACCAATATAACCCTTCTTGCCTTTTGCCTACATTTATTTTAATACATTTACCTTTGCTCCGTGTTTATGCAGAACTTCCATGACATCATTATGAGCTTTTTCAGCTGCAACATGCAAAGGTGTCAGGAAACTAGGTAAAAAAAAAAAAAAAAAAGGAAGATATAAGTTTTACATTCCTAGTATGACAGAGTCCTTAGGAAAACTCAAGAATTTCAGAAACCTACTCTTTGTTTTTCTCATTAACATTTGCTCCTTTCCTGAGCAATAGTTCCGTAACTTGCTTCCGCTTCGGATGCACGGCAGCCACAGCGCAGTGCTGCAAAAAAGTAAATATAAATTATATTTCAACTACACAGAAGACAAAGAGCTTTAAGATCCATGACTTCATCTCTTTAATTATTCCGCTAAACATCAGACTGCAAAATTTACAAACAGAATCCATCACATTTCTGCTGAAACACATAATGTACTGACCGAAATACAAGCTAGTGATCAATGCTATATTATTCTACTCAGAAAAACAATTTTCACTTTAAAACTATTTGTCACTTATGAAAAAAAGCAGTATGTTCCCAACTACATTAACTAGGTATCAGGACAAAACCAGCACAATGCACAAAGGAAGTAAAGAAAAAGGGCTTGAAACAGCCTAATTTTCTACAGAGGGACTCCAAAATGGTTCATTAAGATTCAGCTGCTGTTGTCATGTTGATTTACATGACTCGAATGTTGCTTTGTTTTTACTTCTATTTCAATGTGTATCGAACTTGTTAACCTAATGGAAATTCTGTTATGTACCCAATTACGAATTTTGTAATAAGCAAACAGGCAATAACGTTCTCTTACAGTATCTTCTTTTCCACGCTGTGAGAAAGATCTCTCTTTCACACAGGGCTTTTCAATGCTTAAGCCTGCCCTTGCGGGAACACCATCTAGCCCTCTGCTAGGTATAACCATTCTCCTGAATATGCCTGGGGTCTGCTGGTTGGCTTGCCTGTGCCTTTGGCACCAAGAAGCAAGCACTTTGTTCATCCCTTTTTCCTTTGATCCTCTACAGAGACCAGACTCAACTCATCCTGGCATTTCCTCAACAGTGGTCCTATCAATGCTTTCTCAGTCTCAAGTATTGATGTCTCAAGACAACAGACTATGAAAAGTATGAGATCATTTTGAATATTTTCGTTTATAGGTTTACCCATGTTTTAAATCAGTAAACTGTAAAAAGCAGATAGTCTTCTGGAGCAGAGTTCTCAAACTCTCCAACAGTGAAACAAGAGCCTTTACACAATAAGATAGACCCCAAACAGACTACTAATAAGTAGCAATAGTACTGATAACCATATTTTGCCCAGTTTCAGCCTTCACTATGAAGTAACTGTCGCTCAAGATTCCACACTGCTCTTAGTCAGCAGAGCATGGCCAAGTTCTGCAAAGGCAGGCTTTGTAAATAAACATTAGGATCAACTTTTGCTTTGAAGAGTGGTAGTATTTTTGAGGCTTTTCAGATAATAACTTATCTGTATTTCCAGACAATGTGATAAACCAGCACTAGAAGCAACACACATGCTGAAATATTGCCAAACCTCAGAGTAACACTGAAGCACAAACCAGGTCCTTGCTTTGGCCTTTGTGGGGTAATAGGGCACAGACCCCAGTGCCCTGTAATAAAAGATCCCATGCTTAGGACAGGGATGGCTCAGTTAGGTTGCACAAAACCTCATCTGATTCTGGAAGCTAAGTCCTGCCACTTGGATGTGAGACCACTTGGAAATCTTGAGTATAGGACACAAAAATTGAGAAATGACAGTCAAACACCAACTGAACAGTGAACCAAAAACATCAACAGAGCTAAAATATGCCATTTTGCCAAGCTTTTTCTACAGAACGAGCAGGCAGAGAAGAGCAAAGAACACCACAGGACTACAAAGTCCTAATTACACAGCTACAGAGATGCCGCATACCAGCAGCTGACATACTCAGGAAGAAAAGGATAACATCATTCCAAATTTCCTACTGCCTTCATGTTCAGCCTCTAAATACCTCTTCTCTGTCTTGCTTCTAAATTCAGGCGAGGATGCTGAGCCCTCCATAGAGAGAAGAGAGCGTATGGATGCTTGGTACTCAGCACACAATGTTCTGATCACAATCGCAATGTTTGTAACACTAAACGTGCAGTTGTATGCCTGCAGCTGAGACCTACCACTGTGAAGAAAGTGTTCCATCGGAATAAAGTATCATAACTATAATGGTTTCTATAATACCATCAGTCCCTCCCAACTTAAACATTTTCACTGCATCTGGGATACTGGTTGTGTTCTTTGCCTCCACTGCTTCTTCAAACAATGAAATAAGAGCAGGATACTGCCAGAAAAGTCTCAAAGACCCCTGTTTACATAGCTATTGCAGTATTGTCAGTACTATTCCAATCCTCTAAGACCCTGTGATATACACCTACCATCTATTTTCACCACAATTTTACATACTCTGTGAAGAAAATTTGTAATCCAGGTTTGCTCACATAAAACATTCAGGAAGCACCAGGCCATTGAAATAGAATTTAACCCCAGAAAAAACACAGCAACTGACCAGTAAAAAAAAAAGTGTGATGGGGAAAAGGGGCAGAAGAGAGGTAAAAAATGAACAGGTGAGGAGCTGCTGGAAAGCTGCTGTAATCTACCAGGAAGAAGAATAAAAATGCTAAAAAATTATATGGTGCTTTTTCTGTAAGTGTGATTTAATTTTCATATATAGAGTGTTTGATGGCAAATCCTCAATCTCAGATGATGAATATATTTTCATTGCGTAGAAACAAAACACCTCTGCTAGCACTACAAGCACATTTATCATAAAACAAATGGATTGACTGTATGATCTCACCAGTGCTGTCTCATGGGACTGTGGCTGCTTAAAATTAATGATCTCCAAAGCAAGTGTCTTTTTCACTTTGGCTAGGTCTGCCTCTCTGGCTGCTTGTAGTAAAGAGTGTCCTTTGAATTCATCTGTTAGAGGAAAAAGATGCATTTAATAGTCACATATATCAACGTCATTGGAGAAAGGCAGCTATACTCAATTAAGAGGAAATAAGAGTCTTTCTGTACATCTTCCGATAGTAACTGACCTGGGACATAGAACGTGAAACATTTGCTGAAACCAAAGGGACATTCTAAAGGAGAGGGGAAGTGATTCCTTGAGTAAAATCCTTGTAGCTTTTCTCCCTCTTATCTGCCACACACTTCACAATAAATGCATATGTGACTTCTGAATTACGTATGTGTTGAAGTGACCACAATGCTGTTACATGTTCTTCAGAAAAAAAGGATTACAGTTGCTTTTCAAAAAACTTATTGTATTTATAACTACAAATAATTCAAGGTAAAGCCTGAATAAATAGATATTTCATATATAGTAATATATAAAAATAATATATAATTTAAATATAAAACATTAAATTATTTGTCTTAAAGAAAGCTAACCGGCTAAGCATTTGAAGCCAGTCTGCTACAAAAATGAAACAGGTTTTGATAGGAGCTGTATCTTTGCAAGTATGAAGAGGTAATTATGGTATTTTCAGTTTCATATCTTGTTCAGTTCAGCAACTAGTTCATTTCAGTTTTGAATCATTCTGAATTTAAGAAGAACTAAAAGTGTTTCTCTTAAATTGCACAAATGAAAGGCAGGTTAGCAGGAATGACGTCTGAACCTGAGAACTAGAAAAAAAAGCAGCTCAACAATCTCAGTAAAAATATCAGTATTTTTCTTTCATAAGCAAGCTTGAAATGCCAAGCTTGTTAAGAAAGGCTTTCTTCTCCCACATTTGTTTTAACATCTAGTGCATTTGTGCATTTAGAAATAAAATTAAATACAGTAACTTTACAGTTTTCATTTCAAACTTCTTTGTAAACACAGCACTACTGAAAGCACAGGTACAAATAAATCTTGAAATAATAAATAAATGTAATATTATTCCTAAATCAGAAAACCAAAGAACTCAAGAATATACTAAACATGTTGTTTTGGGTATGCAAATACATGATGGCCCACCAAGATGCTGTCAAATTTGGTGTAACATTCATGTTTGTGTACATATTTCAGTGGATATTAATGGACACGAATCTTTTCCTGCCCCTCTCCAGGAATTATAAATACAGGAATAAAACAAAGTTTAAATGTAGTTGGTTTATTTTGTTTTGGTTTTTGCTTGCTATTTTAAACAAATGGTAAATTATGCTGCCTCAAAGCCAGAAGCATCTCCCAAGTTAGCCCAGAATAGAGACTAGCAAAGTAGCTAAAAGATATTAACTCCCTCTTCTTTTCTTCTGGAGCAAAGTTTTCTGCTGCACATGATCTTACCACCTTCACATGCAAAGAATAGTGACAGACAACCTGACTAGCTGTGACTGAGTAGTACAGGACCATATTCTTAGTGTGTCATGGGGCTTCTGGAAAGGTGACAGACAAAACAAAAAGCTTATTTATAATTGAGTTCAGAATCTGCTTCTCAAGAAGGAGTTTTCTGTAACTTCATATTGTTTTTGTTTCCATACTTGTCTAATTTAAATGTTTTACAGTTTATAACCATGAGAAAACAAATCCCCAAAAAGAGGGCAAACAAAGGCCGACAAATTCAAATTAGAGCTGAAACACTGTTTTGTAAATAGCACATGGATTGCAAAGACTACAAAAGCAGGTGCTGGAATTTCCACCTCCAGGTTTGCACACCAAAGCTACCTACCTTCTGGCCATTACTCTTCAAGTGTGATATGGAGCCTCAATATCCAGGCTCCTGCATGACTTAACTGTGCTTTAAGCATGAAAAAACCCCATGGTCACTGGGTCAGTGTCTTAAACTTTTAAAACCTAAGAAAACTGGACAATATCATGAACGGTTTATTAGAGGTACCAACACAGTTCAAAGTGAGAGGCACAGTTGCAGTTACTCCATGGCTTTGCATCCAGGTGCAAAGCACAAGGAAGATGGCTTGAAACCAGCACCTTTCTCACCCACCGACCACCATTCCCCGTCTGCGCACACTCACAGGTCAGCCTCTCCCTCAGCTCGGGCGTTGGGGCCATGTCGACTGCGCTCTTGCCGTGGCAGTTGACCAAGGTGGGGTCCGCGCCATGGCTCAGGAGCAGGGAGCAGACCTCCACACGGTTCTTC
Source organism: Streptopelia decaocto (assembly GCF_964273445.1). Classification (NCBI taxonomy): domain Eukaryota; kingdom Metazoa; phylum Chordata; class Aves; order Columbiformes; family Columbidae; genus Streptopelia; species Streptopelia decaocto. The sequence continues at coordinate 30,987,365 of NC_138658.1, forward strand.
GAGGCGGCCTCGTGCAAGGGGGTGAACTGCCAGAGGTCCATGGCGTTCACGCAGGCACCATGCTGGCACAGCAAAGGAAGCCTTATGTCAGCAAGGAATCATCTTCAACAACTAAATGCTTACACTTTTTAATTTCGTTACGAAAACTGGTTCCAATCTTTCATATATAAACACACATACGAACAAAACTATAAAAGTATCTGTATATACAAAAATACTGTTGAATTCTTAAAAAAAAAAAAAAAAGAGGATTTTCTGTAAGCTAGTTTTTCAGTAGAACAGATTTTTCCACAGAAAAATTCAAATAAGTGAAACTCTACTATCTGTCCAAAGAAATTAGGTGTGGAAAAACCCACACATAAAGGCCTGAAGTTGCAGGCTTCTGAAATGACATACAGGATATTTGAAGCCTGTTACTACAGAAAAAAAAAAAAAATCTTCCTTTTCAGCTCTGGTACAAACAGTTCGTATTTCACCTAACACATCTAAGTCTACTTAGGCTTTCCATCCTTCCGCTTACCTTAAGCAGCAGTTCTGTAACCTCATAGTGTCCATATGAACATGCATTATGAAGAGGCACAAGACCACTGTATGAAAAAGGCAAATGAAGGCAAATTTAGTTAAGCAGCATTTTTAAAGGAGATTTCTTCTTTACTGAAAGATGAACAGAAATCAAATCTAAAATGTTTAAATACACAAAAATTTTAAAATTAAGATTCACAAACTAATGGAAAAATCTAACCTTCCCAAACAACACGTTACTTAAGAGTGGCATTAAAATGTGGGTTTTTTTGGTCCTAATAGCCCACAGAGGTTTAATCTACCACTAAAATTAGCATTAATTGGCTTTGAAATGATCTTTCTTGAAGCTATTAACGGAGGGCAAAGTCCCATTCCACATTCAATTTGCTCAAGAGAAGTCAGTGTTCCATTTCTGCCTAAGTATGAACTCCTCTTTATTTGAAAAGCCACATGAAAGGCAAAACTCCCCAGGTAACACTAACATAACTTCTGGGTATATTATGAAGATGCACAAATATCCATAGAAAGTAGAATGAAATTGCTGTTGAAGGCTGTGGAATGACCTGATTTTACTCCATTTTTTACACTACAACCTATTTAACTGTGCAAGAAACTTCTAAGAGGGTCCCTGTAATTTTTGTACAGCTATGTTACTGGAGGCCCTACTAAAAAATGACACTAGCAAAGTAAACAAGAGGGATCTAGTCAGAAGCACAAGACTTAATAAAAAAAGTAATGCATGGGAAGAGAGATACAAAGAGGACAGTTATTACAGAGGACAAAATGAGTTTAATTCAAGCCAAGCAAGACAGGCTAGCTATGGCTCAACAAATCAGGATGCATAATACACTGAAAAACAATAATTAACTCTTCATCATTTATGAAAAATAGAGGGGATGTTTCCCTGAATTGCAAAATCAACTCAAAGAGCATTGCAACAGCAAGTACTACACAACAGGGTAAATTTTTCAAACTGTTATTTTCCATTGTTACTTTTCTTAATTACAACTTATGGGTGTACGTTTGAGACAGAGGGAGAGTATGCAGTCCACAGAGCACTCAAAAAACCTGCCCTCTTCCAAAATGATGGTCATCAGCAAAGACAATCACTGCAGCCATGCACTTCAGCACACCCTCCCCTTTTATTTTTTAGCACATTGTGACTTTGTGCACAACAGCAGTAAGGCAAAGAAAGGAAGAGCTGAAAAAGAGCTGCTGCCTTGGCTCTGGTCCTCTTCAACAGTAACAAGAAGTTATGACCATTTTTAAGATGTGTCACAGTTCCTCAAGACTCTCTCCAAAGTGACACCATTGAAGAGAATCTAAAATATCTATAAAATCAACGTAACCTAATTTAGCTTATAAATGATAAATGACATTTATTTATAGCCCATTTACTTATAAATAAGAAACAGCAAGAAAAATCAAAAGACCACACTGAGCGTAAATGTGTGATGCCGCTAAAAAAAGAGGGAGCTTACTAGACTGTGAGACATTTTTAAGTATGTTTGCATAGTTTAAAAGTTTAATAAAAAGTAAGTGTATTGTTTTTATTTTATTTTCTTCATTTTTCTTCCCCATCCCCTCCCTGCCCCTACTCAAGCTTGACTTAATTAGTTCTCATGCTTTTAATACTTTTCAAGTAGATCATTCAAACCTTATTAAAGCATCTATGCTGAAATTTTCTACCAAGTGGTACTCAGATTTCAGAAAGGTGTAAATCCCTAAAAGTTGCTTAAGTGTGTTGGATCTACCTGAATAGGCAGCACATGCGGTTTCACTCTGGGGTTTTTTGACTAACATAATGTGTCGTCATGCATTAAAAGGCATTTAGATGAGGTTCTTGGAGACATGGTTTAGTGCTAGAGTTAGGTTATGGTTGGACTTGATGATCCTGAGGGTCTCTTCTAACCGAAATAATTCTATGATAATTCTGATCGAAAAGTCATTAAGGGTGAATGTACAAATAAAAGCACTACAATTAGTTAATCTTCAAGAGTTTAAGTATGCTTGTTTTGGAAAGAAAAAGGAAAAAAAATACCCAAACACCTAAGACCATAATTTAAAATCTCTTTTAACACTATGTTGGACTGAGCAGAAAATGAAAATATAGGAAGTGCCTCAGGTTTGCTGATGGAGACAGAACACATGCTCATTAATATCTTACCTCTATGGACTCTAAATACAAAATGAATGCCTTTAACCAGGGACCCAATTTCTGCAATGTTAGGACTAAGCCTTCCTATCAGACTGCCATGAGAATCATCACCTTAGAGTTCAGAAACATATGTCTGAGAACAAAGTACAACATATATTGTTCCAGATTTCTGACTGCTATGCACTTTTTGTTGGTGTCTTATGTAACTACTAACCTTACAGCAAAAATAGACACTTTAGCTTCTACTGTTTGTTTATTTTTGCTGGCAACAGCAATCAAGATAGGTCTCCAAGGACCACTAGTTGTGAGCATGCAAATTATTAATATTACTTGGAATTACATCCATACATATTTAACAATATAATGATGCCATAGAGAAATTTTTGAATGCACTTTTTCCACTAAGCCCATGTACCTTCTCCACATCACCTTCCCTAAAATAATGCTAGAAGAGTATGGTTTAACAGTGTAGTCTGTGCGTGGAAGCAAAGAATAAGGTTTGGAAAAAAAAATTGTTTAAAGGTGTAATAGAAGGCTCAAAACAAGAGCAATTACAGCTAATTTGTTATCGAGGCTCTAACAAAAGTTTATTTATGATGAACCACATTCAGATTTTGGAAGCAAACACTGCATTCTCAGCCAACTATCTGAGATTATGCTGCAACACGAAACAGAAATAATTCATCTTGATTAATACAAAACCACTGCTGAGAACATATAATAAATAAATAAATTCATTTTACATACCCTTTGTCCTTTGCATGAACATCTGCACCATGCTGAAGCAGAAGTTGGACTATTCGAACTCTGTTGTAGCCTGCTGCTAGGTGTAAAGGAGTGGACTGCAATGTAAAACAAAACAAGATAAATAAAAGGAAGCACATAAATTTCAAGTCCTGCATCTCCTGAAATGTAAGTAATCTTCATTTCTCTTACACATTGGATGAAGATAAATGAATAATCTTAGCTTCTCTTACACATTGGATCAAGATAAGTTACGGTTCCCTTCTGTCATTAGCCAAAACAACAAATACACAGCACAGCTTGCCCTTCCTGTTGTCAAACCAAATAAACAGTCCTTAAGTTGGCAAAGAATCCAGGTATCTCCTAAGGCAATAACAAGGTCATAATTTAAAGTTAATGTAAATAATTGCCCAATTTTGTTTTGTTTGGGTGTCAGGGGTTTGTTTTGGTTTGGTTTTGGTTATTTTGGTTTTGGTTGTTTTTTTGTTTTGGTGGGTTTTTGTGAGATTGATTGGTTGGTTGGTTGGTGTGTGGTTTTGTTTGTTTATTTTAAATGCTAGAATTCAATTAATTTTTTAAATGCTATATTTTTTTTTTAATTCCTAAGCAAATTTATGCAGTTCAGGCTGCACACTCACAGGTTACAAAACGGTTTGTGTGTTTGCCTGTTGCAACAAGTGCACAAGAGGCAGACTGCAGAACAAGAAATAATGGATTTATCCCATAGCAGGAATATCTGTCTTCAGCTCTGCACCAAACAAGCAGTCGTACATGTTCTGTACTGTGCCAAGAAAAGTGGAGCAAACTATGCAGTTTTCAGTTTCTTGCAAAACATACATTTGCAGCAGTAATGCACTTTGCTGCATACGAACAGAGTAATAGTGGCACCTTCTCCACAGCTAATTCATAATAATTTTAACCAAAAGCTTTTGAAGTTGACAACACTAATTCCCCTCACAGTTTATTTTAAAAGGTTTTTGTTATGGAAAAAAAAAAAAAAAAAAAAAAAGTGCTGCCTCAATCTGAAGGAACTGATTTCTTACACGAATGCGTGATGTTGTTTCCTCCTTCCCAAGGCTGAGGAGCAGAGGATTTTAAAGGGATCCTTGTTGCACTTTATTTTGTGGCACACAACCGAAAGAACACAATTTTATTACCGTAAAACCTCATACATAAACCAGCTTGAACACATGGAAAGACTTACATATTTCACAGTATTAAGTCAAGTACAGATTTACTGTCAGCATTAAAAGATCCTTACACATATCAGAAACACTCATGAAAATGTTGATAAAGATTATGCTACTATTTACATTAGCAGAATACTTCAGTATTGTTAATTCTGACAGTGCATTGGTTTGTTTACTAAATCAACTGAATTAATAACTCAGAAAACCTGAAAGGAATTTGAAATGGACTGCGGAAAAGCCGGTCTATTGAAAGGCCTAAACTCCAGAAGAAATTGAAGCAAACACTAAATCTTTGGACCACTGGAGGATCCTTTAACCTCGCTACAATTAAACTACATCCATTCTTGTCTGCATGCTACTTCTAAAACAATGACAGCAGACTTCCAAGATGATGCTTTACTCATATCAAGCATTATTAATAGGGAGATTCTCAATAAAGGTACATCAACCCTGAAGTCTTGTTCACTGCTTAAAATTAAAAGAAAATCTATTATGACTCAAGCTGGGACTGTGCATTTTGTATTTCTAGGGCTATCAGACCTGCCTTTGCCAAACAACTTAATTAGAGACAAAAACCAAAACATTTCAAGGTTATATGTGCAAGACAAATTACATAAATGAAGCAAAACAGCATCATCCCAAATCTTCAGATAACTTATACCCCTGCCTTTCAGAAAGGCGAGCTACTTCCATCTCCTTAGGCAAAGTGACAGAGACACCACAGTCCCCTGATTAATCACAGAACACCACATCTTTCCCAGCACACCAGGAATTAGTTATTTGGCTGCAGCCAGGTGCCTGATGTTTGCCGCACTGCAGCTGCCTCTCCCAGGAGCAGCCAACTGGTGCTCCCTGCACCCATCCATAGAGATGGGGCCGAGATCTCCACCACTCTTCATGTGTTGACTGTGCAATCACAAACCACACAGTGCTGGAGACACAGCCAGGCAAGCTATGAGCCCTTCTTCGGCCAGGGCAGGGGACATTGTCCTGGTGTCAGGGTGAATGCTGGACTGAGGGGCAAGCACAACTGAATGCACACACATTCATGTTACAGATTTAATAGTTAAAAATACTACTCTGGCATTACGATCTTGGATGCTAATTACAGAAACTAAGTACCTAAAAGATAATGTCACACTACATGAACTACAGGAGTATTAGCCTTCCAACCAAAAATTAATAACTCAATATTAAGAGATTTAATTGAGCTATCAATTAACCCCTCCTCCCATGTCTTTCAATACCTGGCAAGAGACTTACTAACAAGAATCCCTAGAGGGCACTTACCTTCCAAGACTCACATTCACAGTTACCAAGCCAATCGTACTGTCTTACTTGCTAGTGTAATTAAAAAGAGTACAACTCCACTTTTATTAAGTAAAGTAGACCCTCATGTGAGATGCTCACATTACTTTAAAGTTTTATGGCAGCTGTAATTGAGTCAAAGCAGGTACTGTACATTTCAAGGAAGATTACTGTACACAAGATGGCAATCACTGTCAACCCATATACCTACAATTTATACTAAAGCAGGTATTTTTTCCTGCAGTTCTTTTGAAAATGTGTTGCCTGGGAATATGAGAAATGCATTTTTTAGATTTAAAAAATGCACATACAGCAGTTTGATACTATTTTCATTGATCCTTAGGTATTTTACCACTGCTTTGTTACCAACAGCCAATTTGATGACCCCTATTTTCAAGGTCAGCCACCTTGGACTTGCTGTCTTGTTCACCTGCATCAAACAAAAGGGGCTGCTGAGCTGCTTCCACTGAAATCAGAAAACTGGTTTCAACAAATTGTCCATAGGCAACATGGGAGAGCTGGTTCCAAGCACCATCTGTTTCTCTTGCTATCTTGCTAGAGTCTTCAGCAACTCTTTGATGATAATGCTGCCACAGCCTCTGAAGAAAGCTGCATTCCCAGATTTAAATGATTAATCGTCCATTTTATGGGCAAATTTCAACAGAAGGATATTGTGTAAGGATCTTACATCATGCATTCTCTGCATGATCAATAACATCTGGAGGAACTGTATTGAGAACTAATATTGCCCGTTCTTGCTTTCTACTGCCAAAAGCCTCTACATAATACTATCTGATAACAATCTTAATCACTCTGTTTAATTCTCAAGCTGTCATCCTGAAGGCTATTAAAATCAACAGTCTTCTTATCACATACATGATTTCTCATAATTAATCTAATTTATGACACTATACTGTAATTTAGTACTATCATAATTTAATTTAATCTTCCATAAGAAAGGTATTCTTGCAATAAAGAGGTTACACCCTGATTTTGAAATCCAGCTCTGGCCTTGACATATTATGTCTACTCTCATGTTCAGAAGGTCCCCATGACATGCAGCTGTAAGGGAGGCTCTTACACAGACAGACACAAAAGTATGACAGAAAATACCAAAGGACACTTGCTATGTTTATTGTTAACTCTTCTACAACACCCTGTTGACTCAGGATGTCAAAAAAGAAGACAGGGAAGAGGGATTTTAAAATGTTTCAAGTACACCTTTCAGATACCTGACATTTTTACCTTCTCTCTAAATATCTTCAGGTTTGGGAGATCTGGAAATTGCAGGTATGCAGCAAACTCCCATCTAACCTTTGTCAAATGAAACCTTTATTCTAATCAGGCCCAGCTGCTGGTAGAGAGCAGTGGCAACAAAAATAGTATCTTAAACTTTCGTAGTTTGTCTTACAAGCTCCCTTCAAAACAGTGTTTCACCTCCACTAAATTAAGGGAAGAGCAGAGAGGTTTTCAACCCCAGAAGGGACCTTTGTTTGACAGTTTTGCATAGAAGTGACTGGTTTGAAAGATGTCCTGACTCCTGGCAAGATGACTATTTGAATTTGGCACACTACGGAAAAACGTCTGCGCAGGCAAACAACTGTCGCTTCACTGGGTTAGAATTCATGACAGAATCTTTCTTTCCAGTTCCAATAGTCTGTGTCTGCTTGATGCCGTTCTCTTACAGACTTCTCTAAAATTAACTGCATCAATCATGAGCGTACATCGGGAAGGCATCCTGTATGTGAATGGAATATCTCCTATCGCCACTTTATCATTCTGACTAATGGGGTAAGAAAACAAGTTGCAACAATATAACAATCTTGAAGAGATATTCCTGAACTTTTCCACTGTGGAAAGACTTCTCCTTTGCTGCTGAGATACTAACTTGCATTCCAATTTTACGCAGTGTGCCTAACTTATATTTTTTCATTTTTGGACTCAGTTGTAAGCTTTCTTGGGAAAATATCTCATTGACATGTGTTTGCCTGGTGTCAAGGCTGAGCATATACAATACAAAAAAAAAATCCTTCTAGAAATACATATTTCAAATAACTCAAAATAATTATTTTATATTCATGCCACAAATGCTCTTGCACACAAGGTACTACAGAAGTAAAGGTCCCTAACCTCAGCTAGAGAATGATACTCTTCCTGAGCAGGAAAGGGCCTGTGCTCCTGTTAATCAGCCACATGGCTTGTCACCTTCTGCCACCCAATTGTGCAATTTCCTTGGTCATTTTATAGCACCATTGAGATATTTAATTTCATGGTTGGCAATTATGCTTTAGAAACAAACTTACAGATGCTGCTCAGGAAAATAAGTAATGTCAGACTGATGACTGCAGACGAGCTAGCTGCAACAAGTTTATACTTTACAGATAAAAAAGCACAGGGATGAAGAACTTAAACTACTACTACTTTTCTTATGTAAAAAAGAAAAAAAAAATACAAACCACAAAAAACATTTCCTAAGGACAAGGTTACAAGATGCGTAAGAAGACATTTCTCACTCCACTGCACTTCCAGTGGTAATTTAACTGCTTCATCTTTAGAACACAGCCAGTAGTGCTTAATTGGACTGTTGAACAGGACAGACTTAGTACAGTAAAAATCAGACAAACATCAAGTCAGAAATTTCACACAGTGCTTTGTAACAGCTAATGACTGAAAATGAACTGAACAGCTCACCAATTCAGAATCTGTAAGTCACACAGTAACTCAGTTTAGAGCTCCAGTATATCAGACAATCTCTTGGGGAGGGGGAAGTTTCACTGTTTTCAGCTGTAAACCACTGAAGACCAAACCAGCTTGATTTCACATACACAGACAGTAGTGCTAGGGCAGAGCATCACTGGGCAAAAATGAGGATTACATACAGAGAGAAATGTTTGCATTCCTCTTCATCCTGTCACTTGGTAGAAGGAGAACAAATAAGTCATCTCCATTAAAAAGAAATTCTTCCTTGCAACTGAATACCTTTCAGAAATTCATTTTGGTATCGTACCACCCAGGTCACCATACAAAGCCCAGAGCCGGTCAGATATCAGGAATGGCATACCTCCTAGAAGTATCTAGAAATGTGTGCCAGCTACAAAGAATTGCGTCATGGATCACAGATTGAAGGAACATTCCTATTTTCAACTGTGCAGAAACCACAGCCGGGATGTTATTTTCAAATTAGTGTTGGACACCTCCAGACCAGGCGGATGTTCATAAACTGGAAGAAGAGATAAGGATGTATAACAAAGTTGAAATGGAAAGAATTAATTAAATGGCTGGAGAGTTAAAATGCATAGGAAGAGCAGAACAAAAATAATGCAAATACACTGGCAGAATAAGCCCTTCTTTGGAAAAGGTTTACTTGGGTGACAGACCAGGACTCTTCTGATTTCCAGTGACTATTAATTCTCAGAAGGCTGTAATGTCCAAACTACTGACTACTGTTTTTCTAATAGATCTGAACTTTGAGAGACAACACAAGTTTCTGAATGTACCTCTGAACCTCAAGACCAGGTGACAAGGCTTGGCAGCAGTTGTACACATTAACACAGTGACCCTGCTGTACTGCAAGTTGGGCTAAGTGTTGACAAGTAAGGGGTGGGAGATTTATGAGAGAAGATCTTCAATCACATAGATTCCTGGGGTAGGAAAGGACAGAAAAGATAACAAACATCATCTTGCACAGGCGTAGACAAAGAAATTAAGTGTCTCTGTCTCTTGGAGGTTAAAAGAAGGAAGAAGCAATGAGTGCTTTTACTTTTCTGCTCAGGAGCCCCTCCTGTTGGCATAGAAACAGCACCCCCCCAGAGAAGGTAGGGACCTGGAGGCAAAGAAGATATGCCCAAAAGCAGAAGAGGGTGAAGAGCAAAGATATGATTTCTGACAGGAGATAAAACATACAAGAACTGCAGGACCACACAACAAAGGAAAGTTTCATCTGCAGAGGAAGGCTTAAGGTGGATTATTAAAGATGACCATATAAAAGCTTTATTAAATCCCAGAAGAAAAACCTGGTCTCCCTGCCCAGCAGGCTTCTCTAGACAATGACACTTGACTTTAAAAATTATGGTGATCATTATCTTTGACAACAGGAAAGCAAATCCTTAATCCAGGTAGATAGCTCTGAAAGCTATTCTCTTAACAGTAGCTATGTAAAAAAGAAAATAATTCAAATTGATTACTTCAGAGAAAAGAAAAAGTCAAACAGACAGAGCATTGTTACCTGGCAGAAAAAGGGCTAAAAGAAAGGCCAGAAGACAAATATATTGTGAGACAGAAGGCACGAACCATGTTTGGAATGAACTTTAAAAGCAAAGATCAGTCTGATCCACAAGAAAAAGCAGGTATGGCAAATGGATAAAAGGGATCTCAGCTCCTCAAATACTAATTAGGAAGCTTAGTTTCCCAACAACTCCATACTAAGTTGCTGTCATTACTTTCAGAGACTGGTCTAGAAGCAGAGACTATAGAGGGAAACAGTAAGGTGCTGGGAGAGAGACTTAAATCTTTAAATGGGAACACCACCATAAATGGGGCACTAGTGATCCTTGACCTCTTCCTAAGTAAGAATTAAAATGTAACACACACACACACACACCCCGCAGCCCCTTCGGAGTATTTGCATGTATCTTAACCTACCACCCATTTGGTAAAACAGTTCCACAGAGTTCTGTCAGAAAAACAGAGCAACATCCCTACAAACCCATGGTATTCTCAGAAAACTTTTCCTCACAAGAATCTCTTTCATGTGAACGAATAAGTTTTGGCTGGGGATGGAACTGCAATATGAAAAACAAACTCTGGAGTTTCTGAAGTAGCATATGCAGTTCTCCCAGATTCAGATGCACTGAACAGATCTTTGGCAGCACTGAAGACAGGTTGAGATGGACTTTGAGTTGGTTTGTCAAGGAAGCAGGGGAGTATACATTGTTTCTTTGGTGACAGATGCTGGCACCTGAGGGAATAGTGGCTTGCTGAGCTACCTAAAGATGAAATGACAGTAAAGACCCACTCTCTTCTCCTAAGGGAACACTGTTAATGCTATTTAACACTGAACAGAGATGAATACTGCCTTGAAAGATATGGCAGGACACTACACAGGAATTACTTCCAGGATCATTGTGGACATTTTTGTTGTTTCTTTCCACCACCTAGAACCTGCCAGAAATGCAAGTCAAAAGTGGGGCAACTGAGGCATGCCTGGCTCTCGCAGAGGCAAGGGCAAGAAGAAACTGCCCCTGTGATGTTATTAACTAGTCATCTGAGGGTATCCAAACCTCTAGTACTCTAAGGAGCAGCTGGTAACCTCTGCCAGCTGGGGAACAAACTCATCAGGGCTGGCAGACCGAGCACACTGGCATGCAGGACTGTCCCATGTCAACAGATGGAACTTTGATTTGTTAAATCATGCACCGGATGCTGTGGTTCCAGCTTGTTGCATAGGGAAGAACAGATGCTCCTGCTGCTGATACGAGCAGAGGGGCAGGGACAGCCAAGTTTCTGTGGAGTTTCTGAAAGCATCTTAGCTCCAACCAGCACAGTCTGCAGCCTGTCTCAACCTGTCAGTTTTGCCAAACTGCAAGCTGCAAATGCTCATCGCTCCAAGAGGGGAGGATGTCACAACTTTCTCCCTTCTTCCAGCACAAATACATAGATTTTTATCTGTCTAGTCAGCCATTGTCAGAAGCTATGGAACCCTGTTCTTTAATTATTTGCTCAGGTTGCTGTTCTCTCTCTTTAATCTTTTTTTTTTTTGGTGTTGCTCCAGCAGCACAAATAAGTGTTAAGAAGAGGCTCACCTCCAAACAGCCATGGTGGGTGACTGGGGAAGGCCTGCACATAACACTAAAACCATCTGAAGAGGATGCATGCTAGAATGTAAAAGAACCAAAACTGTTGGTTTTTGCTGTTTCAGCCTCTTCTTTTTCCACTTACTATCAAAATATTTTTCTTATTACAGTCAGTTAACAATCCTGTATTGCCTTTTCTTTTTATATCTCTTATTTTTATCACTTATCTTACTCCACCTTTATATATTTACTTTGCTTCTCCTCCTTTTTCCACCTAGAAAGTTTCCAGGCTTCAGTTCATACGATTTTCACACTATTAAGAAAGAAGAAAGCTTCTCAGAATACATTAATTCAACCGTTCCCTCTGTTAAAATGACATTCAAACCAGAAATTCACTCATTTTATTGAAAGTGGGGTCAGAATGAACTCTGTTAAGAACAGATTGCATTTCGGCTCCAGTGCTCAGTATGAAATATTTATGCATTATATTTTGTAATTAAATTAAAACACAAAATATAAAATAATTCACAAAATTAAATATACAAAAAGCTCTTTTTGCATTATAGGGGTAATTTGCAAATTTTAGAATTTAATGCCTTTATAAATCCAGCCAAGTAGACTTCACTGTTCCTTTGAAGAAGAGTGTTGTAAAATACAGGAAGAAAGGCAGAGAATTTATCTTGTACTTCCTTTTAGTACATTTAAAAATTGAAAAGTTATGGTTATTAGAATATGAGTATTCTAAATAATTTAATCTGTAAGAAAAAAGTGTCTTTTGTAAGTGTATTACATTACTTAGAAAAGACTAATCAAATAACCTAAATTTTCTTGTTCATCACTGACACACCTATCAGCAACCACAATGCCCTGTTTTGTCATTTTCCTCCCCTTTTATTGTTCACCCGCTGCCTGCTCAATCAGCTTACACAACAGTTTTAGAAATGGTTATGTAAATACACCTCTTCCTGCATATAAGTATTTGTAGTTCTTTTCATTTAGAACTAAACTGATCACTCTAAATTATCCACACAAGCTATGAAATAAATGATGGGGTTGTATCAGCAAGTGATATGTGATGTGCTGAGAGAAATCAGAGGGGTAGGAAGGGCAGACAGACAAGCTTTGGTTGACTGCACAGGTGAAAATTTTGGGTGCTACCAGTGACTGTTTGACAGAGAAGGTGGCTAGAGAGGCCTCAGGAATAAATGCAATTGCTGAGCTGGTACCCAGTAACAAGTGACAGCTGGTGCAAAACCTTGCAGTAGAAGTTGCTCTTCACCAGTGACTACAGAGTGACACTTAGACATGTCTTATCTACAGGGGAAATGCTTGCTGAAATAATCCAGTATGACTGTGCTAACCTTCAGAAAGTGGAGTTATAAAAAATTTGTAAGTTTTGTTAACAATAAGCTAAAAGTGGTAGCTAAGAGAATTAAGTCTTTACAGACAGCATAATGACTACTAATGGAGAGAATACTGGAACTGCCGTGCTAATGCATACCTCATATTAGGAAGGGCTTGAAAGAGCCAGTGTGACTACCAGCAAACTAAAAGAGATTACTAGAATTAAGCAGGCATCATCCAAAAAGCTGAATTTACAAACTGAAGAAAATCACAAGGACCATAAACTTCAGCAGATTAAAGGTAAGAATACAATTAGGCAAAAACAGTTTAAGCAGTGACTACTGAAAGGAATTAAAACCAACCATAAATCCTTCTTCCAGCCCACCAGGGGTACAAAATCTACCAGACAGTCCAGGGGGGCAAGGTGATACAAGGGCAAGAAAGGGAGCTCTTGCAGGCAAGAAGTCGTTGTGGAGGAGCTAAAGGAACTGCTTGCATGGTATACATCTGAGAAGAAGTAACTATCATACCAGGACCCTAATGAGTGAGCGTGTGTGTATTTAGGAGCATGGTAAAGCCTGGCAAAGGCTCTGTCTGAAACTAAATTAAGCATAAAAAAAGGTAATGATAGCCATAATCACAATGAACATCAACAAACTGCCAGGACTGCATTCACCCAAGAGAGCACTGGAGAATGAAACAGGTGAATTATTAGTGGTATATGACCTTCACTTAAGACTGTCTTGGTACACGAAGACCTGGAAGTTACAAACCAATCATTAAAACATGTTTTGTGGAACTACTGGCCTGTAATCTTCACGTCTGTACCAGGAAAAATACAATATAGTAACAGCTAGAATTAGCAGACACCTGGATAAACATGATCTGCTTAAGAAGAGTCAAATGGTGTTAAGGGAAGTTCCACCTTTAAAACTCTTGGAGTTTTCTGAAGCAGTCAACAAACATGTGCATAAGGCTAAACCAACTGATACAGTCTACATGGGCGCTGAACAGAGTTTTAACTGAACTCTCATGAATAGTTTTTAGGGAAGATGATGTTAGGTCCTGAGATGGTTACATGAAGGCATGCAGAGTTGGAAAACATTATGTACAGCTAAATGATAGGTCTAATGATAGAGGGAGTCATAAAGTACTCCAATGTCAGACTCAAAAGTGAAAAGCAACAAGAAAGCAAAATGGTTTACTTCTTAGTACCTCTCATGCTCACACGCAGGGATTTTGAGAGGCAAGTGACACTAAGGATAGAAATGGCACCTACAGTATTCACTATAGTTGACCATATTCAGAAATCAAAGGTATACAGTCCACGGATTGAGCTGCTACATTTCAACTCAAACATAACCTCAGCAAGCCCTGTGAAGGAAAGGACCCCACTCTCAAGATCACAGAAGAAAAACCAGCAGTACTCGACAGAGCTGACAGAGCTAAATCTAGACCACAGCACTTAGTTAATGTGCATAAAATAGTAAATGGCAGCTCTGCCCAAATCTGCAAGTTTGACTTATTTTCTCTTTTTCTATACAGATGTGTAATAGCATAATGCAAGAAACTGTCCCCTGTGTGACGCTAATAATCAAGGGGAAACAATTCAGGTATAAAAAAAAAAAAAAACCTCGACAAACACACCTTTAATACATTTGAAGATTTCCTGAAGAGCATATTGATTAAGACCTAACAATTGAGACTTCCTAATTTTCAGAGATCAATATAGAGAGAATGGCTATGGAGTAAACAATTTCTTTCCAGTCCTTCAAGTGCACAATTTCTATTTATGGACATGACAGAGTACACTTCAAATAAGTCCTGAAGAAAATGAAAACAGGTGAAGGTGAATGAACTAATTTAAACTTTTTTTTGGGAAAACATTTAAGGTGTCATAACAGAAACTTAGAGCAGGTAGATCAGTTTTACATTTTATTCAAAACATATAATCTTTGGCTATAGAAGGTCTTAAGTGACACCACAGAGAGAAATTAAGCTCAATCACCTACACTGCATGAAGTCAGGGGACAGATTCTTGTGTTATCCACTTTTACCATGCTTGGCTGATGAAACAGGATGGGATCACAGCATAAGAAAGAGCATAACTTGTCACTACTTCTGATATGCAGGAATCCTGAGAGCTACCAAAATGGTATTTTAAAGGCAAAATACAGTTGTGGCCATTTAAAAAATGTTGTTTTTATGTGTGTACTGCATTGCGTACTTCTGTCCCAGGTACATCACAAACATTATAGCATTTGCTTTGCAACCTTTTTGTAATGTTGGAAATGCCACCTTTTATCACAGCGCTCCAGTACCTAGGCCCAGGAAAGACCCTTAATTTTGAGTGCAGACTTTTATTTGAAACATTTAACTTAATTATGGGGAAGTATAGCTATAACTGAAAAGAAAACAGAAATGTCTGCATCTGACCTACAGTACTTATTTTCACCACTGAGGCACATATTCACTAAAAGTTGCTTAGAACTTCTGCCCATCTTCTTCCCTCCTTCAGTCCACCTAGCATACACAGGGACAGGCTCTAAGGTTATGAAGCCCTTCACCAAAATCAAAGTTGGGAGTATGGACCATACAAATACATTACTGTGGGTCACCCAGGTATAACAGAATAACTGAGCTTGGAAATGAGCTCTGGATACCAACTTGTAGTCCAACCCCCGGCTGCCCTGAGTTTGCTCAGGTACTGTGAATGACTTCATAGCTGAGGTGGCATAAGAGCTTATACACACCAGTTGCCATGGAGCAGCTGGCATTTGATGACAAGTTCTCCCATGACTCTATACACGCTCATACCCAATACAGGTCACTGGTGAGGCTGCAGAAGAAGCATGAACAATTGTAGCACTTGCAGAACACAGCAGTCATTGACCACAGTAAAGAAGGATCTTAAATCCCCAATTTTTAAAACAATATGCTTTCAGAATAATAGATTTGTTTTAAACAGAAATAGACGTGCTCTGTATCATCCCTTAATTCTTTTATGCTACTTCATCAAAACCAGACTGACCCTTTATGCTAGTAAGCAGCAAGTGAGCAGATTCAGCAAATGCTTGTCTACCCAGTTATTCTGGAATAACTGTTTTGGCTTTACTCCACATGGAGATGTCTTTTTCTGGAAGAAAATGAGATTTTCTAGTTAAACACTTTAAAATCTATTTTTAAATTTTTTTTTTTATTAGACTAATCAAGGAGACAGATTATTAAATACCCCTGGGTATATGACAAAAATGCCTTGCATCAAGTATCTGCTCACAAGTTTTTTGCTCAAATATGCAGCTTTTGTTTGCATAAAGTGTATTTTCACAACACTTAAACAACAATCTTTATTATACGCAAGAAAATTTCTTCCAAAAGATGTTCCACGCTCATCTGAATACAATCTGTACACCACAAATGTATAGAACAAACAGACCTGTAGGTTTGTGGTATTAATTTTCATTTTTGTCACTGTAGCACAAGAAAAATGCACACAATTATAAAGGTTTATAGTGTCACTAGCACACAATCTGTTCACAAGTCTTGCAACGCACGACATTCTTCTTCAATCCCCAGCTCCTAGAGCCAAGAGAATCTCAACCTCTGCTCAGATCTGTAGGTTTAATAGCTGTAAAGAATAAGTTTGTGAAAACATGGATCGATCATTCCATACAGACTCAGAAATTGGAAGGCAAGCCAATTTTCTTTTGAACTGCAGGATTTTTCATGAAAATGGTTGAGAACAACCAGAATTCTGGAACAGGGACCAGCAAATCCATTTACCAGCAGCAAATTGGAGACTCCCTGCTAAGAGGAGACGTGTTTCACCTGATCTTGTTAGAATTCAATTTCTAGTTATCAGCCCTTTGTTCACAGGCTGATCAAGCTGGCTGCAGATAGAAAGGAGCAGAAAAGGCAAGAGAAAGAATTTGCAACTCCATTCAACAGAACATTACTTGGTATCAGAGATGTCTCATAGCAGGAGCTGCGGGGCACTCTGTCCTCCCCCAAAAATGCACGCATCTTGTGCAGTGGTTGCTTCAGGCCAAGGATGCTGGTACTCAGCACCACATTGCAGACCTCCTTAGAGTTGGATTTCTTACATCTGTACCCTGCATCCATGAACCTGGATGATGCCATGCACAAGAAGAATTAATGTCTGTATGGCAGAAAGGAGTGGCCTGAAGAAACAGCCTCAAACTCTAGAAGCAAGTGCATTTCCTATGACTCACAAAGTTTGATGCAAAGGTCTGTAACTGGTATTCCGGATCCAGGGTTGCCGACATCTGTTTTGGAAATGCAATGGTGTGGCAGAGGCGTAATACCAAGCATTAAGGACTGGTACTGGGAGCTGGTAAGGACTGAAAAGTGGGAATAAGCAAAGAAAGGCGCACTAGGAGCCAGAAGACAACAGTGAAATAAAATGAAGTAGGACCGAGTGCATGCTAGAAATGTCCTCTTAGTAAATAATTGCCTATTATTTTTTTCTATGGGATCACTGCCTCATCCACAGTGCTGGATGGTCTCGCCCTTTCAAAGAACAGAGGTGCATTGTTTGCAGGCTCCCTACAGAATCACAGAATCACGGAATGTTAGGGATTGGAAAGGACCTTCTACATTTTTGGTTTCCAAGTAGTGAGGCAGGAAGGGAAGGTGAAGGAAGGAAACCAATGCAGCTGTGGAGGAAATGCATCCTGTGCTGCCTTCTGGTAGCAATTACTGCCTCGTACTGAAAAAATACCTGAGAGCAAGCTGTTCACAGGTAATGCCATGGTATTCTTTGTTTCTCATACGGTTCATGCAAAAACACAAATGCAAAATGCAGCTGCAACAGATCAATGGAAACAATACTTTCAAAATAGGAAGCAAACATTTTATTCTACAGAAAAATATTTGTGGTGTGCTCCAAAGATCTCAAAATCTCAGATATCTGCTCTATTCTGAAAGAGATGAACCTTGAGAAAAGGAGCAAAGCAAACTTTTTTTTTTCAGTAATGTCTGACCAGAGGAGTTGGGTTCCTTTGCATGAAGAGAAAGTTTTATTCAACTGACAACCCAGTATTTTAGTGCCAGCATGATCTGAGAATGCATAACGCAATACAGGGGCAGGAGTTTATATACCAGCAAAAATCAAACTTCAAAACAAAAATCGCCCTCCCATTGCTAACAGCTACCATGTCTGCCAGATGCAGTTCACTTGGGAAAGCTGTCAAGAGATGATCTGGGAAGCCTGCCGTGTAAAGAAGAGGTCTCATCTGAATTGCACAAAACAGCGCTTCCATATTAGCTCAGATACTTCTTTATTTTAAAAATGGTGGCAACATAAATTTCTTTCAAGTGTCCACAACAGCTTTCCAAAGGAAATGAGGGGGCTAAGAGATGGCTTCCACTCAACCTCCAACCATGATACATTTCTATTTTAAGCCTGTCTCTCGCAACTAACTACTGGTTTAGGTAAACTGTGACTGTAGTACCGAGTCAGAAATCCAGCCCCCATGACAAAATAACACAGTTTTAGCTGTCAGTAGCAGATAGGAACATGTTGTTTTAAAATAGTCAAAAACATCTTTTGAAAATTCGCCCACAAGTGAGTCTTAAAAAAAGATGCCCCCAGAGAAAAAAAATATTTGAGGGAAAATAATGAGGGCTGTAAAGCATGTTTCTGGAGCCTACATAGCTTTATGTAGATAAAGATGTAAATAGGTGCCTTGGCTTTTTAACAGTGTGAAAGTTCGGTACCACCTGTTAACTTCAATACTACAGCATATCTTCTAGAAGTTATTACTTCTATAGATTACATAAGGAGCAAATGGTTTGGCAGAGCTCAGAGGCTGGACACAGTGAAATTCCAAATCGATTGGGAATATGCAGGTGATGTGCATTTTGGCTAAGTTCTGTTTTGACAGAGCAAATACTTTAGGAAGCTATCTAAACAGAAGTGATGTAACATGCAAATTTTACACTACACACACCACATACTAATGATTCTGTGATTTTTCAATCTCTTCTTTAAAAAAAACAAACAAAAAACAAAACAAGACCAATTGCTATGAAAAATTACTATTATATTTCAGCTCGGGCATTGCTTTTTAAAAAGCAAACAAAGGGGATAGTTTAAAAAAACAAGTTCTAGTGAAATTTTACCCTTGCATAACACTTATTTGCATACACTGTACCATATAGCTCTGCACTGCATGGCTCAGTACTTGTGCACTATTATTTGTGCCCTCATATATATTCAACAGGCACATAAGTCTTACTCAAAAATTAATCGTTACCTAGCTCAATGAAATAGTTGTTTCTCCAAGAAATTATTGTTGTTTTTTCTTGGTCATCAAAACAAAATCCTACAAATTACATAGGTCCTCGGTATGCAGGAATGCTTTAGCCAATATATAAAATTGCTCTTTTTGCACACACTCCTTCATTTTTCACTCCAGAAAATAATTGCAAGAGTAGCAACAGAGAATGAATTCCCTCTTCAGGCATCACCTGAAGAGCTTCAGTAATGTGGACACTTCTACAATGCTCATGATCTATCTAAACTGTGACTTGGGAGAGAAGAAGCAAGTTCAGTTTTCACTCCTATTCAGTCTTTGACCTCTATGCTAAATAAGCAGATGGACTGATGGTTATCAGCACCAGCTGCAGCTGTTTTAGCAGCATGGATGCTTATCCTGTAGGAATCAGACTCTGGCTATCAATACTTTTCAAAAAGGCTACAAGCAGCACACAAAATGCAGTAAGCTTTTGTTATATCCAACTCAAACTGCCATCAAAACAGCAAGCTACTGTCATCATTTTCCATCCCTTTTATCCATTCTATGAAGCACAACCTCACAGCAGATATGGTATTCAGGGAATCCAGGAACGCCAGATGTTAGCATATGTGGGACGCAGAAGAGGGAAAAAAAAAAAGGTAAACTGCATACAGCAATGAAATAAATAATAGTGTGATTAACAATATCCTGACAATTCTGCTTTTCAGTTCTAGTGCAGTGGGCATTAGAGGACAACTTCTGGAAAGTCACACTCCAAAGTATGAAAAAAGCCACTATCACCACATGCTATACAGGAAAAATAATTGCCCATTAAGTACTGGGACTCAATTTCCTCCCCTACAAGGGGAAATGTTTCCCTTATCACTGTAATCCTGGGCATCTCAAAAATGTGCAAAGCTGAGAAATGCACAAACTGGAGAAGGATGTACACAAGAGTTTGTGGATATGTCTGCACTGCAGAGTAAGTACGATGCTGAGAATCTCGGGCTACTCCAGGGTCTGTACTTCCTGGCCCTGACTGCTGCATTGACTCTGGTGCCTCACACTGTGGTAAGTTTGAGGCTTGAAAACTCAAGGGATATGCAAAAAATAACTACGAAAAGCATCAAGAAATGCAAAAGCCAACTTCCCAAATAGACAAATTCTCAGCTAGTGTAAATCACCATACATCAATCAGGAGGCAGCTACACCAGCTAAGACTTTCATTTACAAGAATGCTGTGCTGTAGGCTGAAAAATTCACTTAATTTGCAGGACAGGTTAGAATGATTAAACCCCAAAAGTGATCTTGCACTGGTTGCAGGACCTGGAATCTTTGCCTTGCAAGTGAAAGACTTAACAATTATACAGCACACTTGCTACAGAGAATTACTTCACTGTAAATAGTCTGCACACATACGGTGGGGGAAAAAATATCTAGTAGACATCATTAAAAAAATAATTAATATAAATGCCAAGCCATCTTAAAAGGAGTTTTAATAATAAGTGAATTTACCAACAACCAAACAGACAAGCAAATTATCAAAGTGTCCACGTTGATTAGCTTTAACTGCAATATGCTTTGAGCTCTGGGCATACATTTTCAAAGTAATTCAGAGACTGCAATTATACGTAAATGTTTGCCACTAGCATAGTATGAATTCTAAAAGCTTTATTTAAAAAAAAAAAAAAAATAGTGATAAATATTCTAGATAACATATCTGCAAGGGCTTATTCCCCTTCATATTGACAGAAATCACAACTCTTGGCCTTTGACCTTAAATCAATAGCGAAGGGGACCCAGTTACTCAGTAATGCACTGCTGCATACCACCATCCTTAATTATTACAACACAATGCGCTATTAATACCTAAATACAATCTCATTAGAGTGGTAGAGTCTTAAAAAAACAAAAGGAAAACGAAGAACTATGGGCAATATGTTTAACCTTAAAAATGGGGGGAGTATTTCATCAGTTCCAACGCAACTGAATAAAGCCCCTGTTCATTTCCCTGTCCTCAGATCATAAAATTGTTTTAAAAAACTGGATGATTCATAAATGTTCCATCAGTGATAAATGTAAACAAGTGAAAAACTGGCTGTTTTTTCTTTCACGTAGTAGGTATCATAGACATCACAATTGAGAATGTGTATTAAAAATAGGAATGTTTTCACAATGTAGCTACATTTTTATAAACAGCAATAACATGTCTTAATGCAAAGGCAGAATAAACTGGATTATCGCCATAGATTTCAGTGGAACTGGGCTGTTCCACAACAGCTTCAGAATGAGGTTTATAGCACACTCCAACACACTCCACAAAAAAATAAAGAAACCTATAAAGGTAAACACTCCCATTCTTTGAGTGAGATGTACTGTTAAACGTGAGAGATGTTTTTAAGAGATGCAGATTAAGAACATTCTGGTACATGGTAAAAAAAATAACCAACGTTTGTAAATCAGTCTAGACAGACCATCCTCTTGATATCTAAAATATCAAAAAATCATAGGATCTACTTCTCACTCCGTATGTTCTTCCCTCCTCCAGTTTCAGCCTAATCCTTAATATAACTCAAACATCCCTGCCAGAGAAAGTCAAAGCAATAATGTAAAATTTAAGGAAATGCAGAAGGTGTTAAACGTATCAATACAGTGCCAGTCTACGTGGCAGGGCATTAGGAACTAAGCTGAATACCAACCACCTCACCCAGATGATATTCAAATACAAATAACTTTCCTCCTTTAGTTATTTTATTCATCTAAAACAGTACATTTTGTTTTTCTTATAAAAGGTCTTAAGGATTCACTTTATGTGTACACCTGGGTCTGACATGTAAAAGACAAGACACACAAAATCCACATCTGCTGACTGTTGATCTGTCACAACGGCCAGCATCAAGTACAACAGCATTTAATTTCATAGTGAAAAGACATTACAGGTTTTCCCCCATACACTCTCTTGGTTTATACATCTATACAGGTTAAATTGGTCTTTCTTGAATAATAGAAATATAAAGCAGGTATTAACTTACCTTACGCCCATCACTTGCATGGCAGTTTACATTTAAAGGAGTCAATAAAGCCATCAGTTTTTCTTCATTACCACTCCTGTAAATGGAAAGGAGAGGATTACTGAAAGGGGGGAAAAAGGGGCAGAGCCCTGTGCAAAACATTTGCTAAGAAGCTGGATATAAAAGTAGAGTATATTGAAATTTGTACTTTGCCAGGTAGAATGTCAGCTAGCTAAAGGATCTTATGAACATTTCGAGACAAAGGGTAAATACAGAAAATAATATTAAATTTACAGATCATGCAATTCTCTCCTTAACCTCATCCTATGTTTCCTTCATCTAATTTTACAGATCCTCTGAAAGCCATTTGCTGAATTAAATGCTCTAAATCAAATACATTTTCATAGGCTACAGCCCATAACATTTGAAACAACCACATACCAATATCCAGAAATTTTTTAAAAGGGTTAACAGTTTATATAAAATGGTTTTGTGCTGTCAGAAGGAAGCATGAAAGCATCTTTGGAATATATGACTGAACTTTACACCTTTTGTATAGGCTTCTTTATGTTCTGTTCTGATAAAGCCTATTTTCAAAATTTATCCTAAGATAGCAGTAAAAACCAAAAGAAAAGAAAAATTCTCATGTTTAATTTGCTCCTAAAAAGAACAGTCACGAAATGATAAAGAGGATTTAAGCAGCTTAAGACAAAAACTCAATATTAACCTTATAACTACCATAGGGAGGGATTTCAATTACATAAACAGGCTTTTCCGTTTGTATCAGACCATAAAGTCCAAAGCGATTTATGTTAATGAAGTGGTTTGTTTGCATCATTTAATGGAAAGGCAATGACAAAACATCGCTGTTTTAAAAATCCCTTTTCCTCTCCTGCTTCCACCCACAAAATATGCTTTATATTCTAAGCAGCACTCACCTAGCAGCTTCCAGGAGTTCGTCCTTCTTGTATTCACCTAAATGATTGCAAAATATCATGCTGTTAGCATTTGGCAGAAGACAGATTAAGAAATGCAGTAGGAAGCAAATACAGAATTAAAACCGAGAAGAGGAGAAAAAAAGCCCACACCCCGCTGGGTGATGGAGCTGTGACGTGAGCCAGCTTGTGGAGGGAGGCAGCATCACCAGTACCTTGGAGACGGGCAGCAAACTGACGCATCTTCTTGTCCAATCCTCCGATGGAAAAGCTTTCTTCGGATGACCAATGACTGCGAAACCTTATGTCCAGAAACACAGTCCCGCTGATAACAGCGTGTCAGCTGAAGACAATGTCCCCACCCCCTGCCCTATTCAGTATGTCACATTATACTTGGGAAGCATAATAAATTCTGAGACAAAAGCGAGGCAGTGCGGCTTTTTAAAAGGTACAAATTACCCATCTCCAAAGCTCTCACCTGCCTATTTGAAGGGTAATATTAGACTTCACCAAGTTCTTCAGAAGAGAGAGCAGTGAAGATTTAAAAAATTCTACATATTATATCATCAGCCACTTTCCAAGAAAATATGCATTAGAAATAAAAAGCACATACAAAAGAACATGAACTCTCCAAGAGATTTTGTTATGAGACTCTGAGATTAGACAGAACCAAAAGTAATGTTAAAGCAACATTTACATTTGAAATTCTGAGTTACAACAGAGAACTCAGGAGTGTCATTGTATCACAGGATTAAAATTGCACATGAATATCTTAAAAAAAAAAAAAAAGGCACAGAACAAGATGACTTGTGGAAGTAGGATGGTGTTGTACAAAGCTGAATCATGATGACATCGCACAATACAATTTTAAGGGAATTTCAATTCAGAAATTAGAAACAGTTTTTAAGCAGCTTCATAAAGTCACAGAGCAGAGAGTATCCTAAGAGTCAAAAGACGCAGGGCTTGAAAAACATACCATACACCACCTGCCAGAGAATTAAAGCCTCTAACCACAACGCTATAAGAAAATGGGAAGATGCAACTGCCATGCAAGAAAGAAAAAAAAAAAAAAAACCTTTGTGCTGCCTCCTATGTGTATTTGCAGTAAGCCTCCAGTGAAACTCTCATTACACGTGAGGAAAGCCATCGGACCATGGGAAATGCCAGATCAGACTGCAGGGAAACAGGAAGGTTCCTCTGGAAAAAAATATTCCTCAACAAAGAACTTCTCTCGGCTGCGGGAGGAGGGTCAGAGTCCTCTTCCATCAGAAACAGCCTGGTTGTTTCCCCCATCACAGCTCCTCTGGTTATCAGCAGAAGGGGACAAGAAGCACAACAAACCCAGCCCTCTCCAGGGCCTTAAGGAGCCCCGTTGAGTTCAGCATTTGCTCCCACTCAAAGGGAAGGAGCAAGAGGACGAGGAGGAGTAGTACAGACAGCCAGGCACCTCCCAGCCCATCCCCCTCGCTGGGGAATTCTCAGACAAAGGCAGTACCTGCATCTCATCATACTAGTGAATCTTCCTTTCACAAGCGTGTTTAATTGCTTTCTGAAACATATTCAGCTTTGGAAATTCACAACAACCTTCAGCAAGGAGTTCAACCACCTGAGTGCCTCTCGCATGATAAGTCTCTTAACTGAGCAGTTCTGTGTTGCTGAACCCCAGCGATGGAGCAGGTAAGTTCAACACAAAGGTGAAGATCTTAAATTGGCATTTCAAATGTAGGCCATGAAGGTTAATCTAGCTTTTGGAAGAATTTATGTGTCTGTCTTAATGACAACTCTATCATCAAACAAGTAAAATGACACAAAAATACTATTGCCTTTGTCTTGCCACCACTCTCCAACTTCATCAGAGGGAGTTCATGCCCACCACAGGCAATTGCATTTTCAAACCATGGTGTATGTTCCTCTTTTATTATTTTAATTAAGATAAAATACTGGGCACAGCTGTGAGTGTTCCAAATCAATGGTGAGTGAAAAGCTCTGGCCAGCATGTTATGAAGAAAAAAAAAAAAAGATAGACACTTTATTACTACTGCATTACTTGTGCAACAATCTCAAACAGCGGGATTTCCTGCAGGAGTTATTGGCCTGTATTATATCAACACTTTAGAGACCTAATCAGATTAAAAGACCTGTTTGCACATTTTGATTTGGCAGTGCACCTAGAAGTCCTAAACAGGTTTTTGAATACTATTAGGTTAGACAAGTGTGATAACATTTTTACCTTCATGCTCAGTAAGTTGGCACCTTAAAACACAAAAGCCCTTTCGTCAAATACCTTAACAAAAGCCTTACTGACCAACCGAAATGGCAGGCTGTGGGTCTTGATTTAGAAATATCCTGCTGTATGCCTAAATAAATCCATTACTTCTACTAAGTGGTATGTTTTAAAAAAAGGTATTTACAGATACTGCTGAAATTCATAAAAACAATTATTGAAATTTGTCACAGCTCTTCCACACTGTGATATGGATACGGAAAATATTATCTTGTACTTAGTTAACTTTACCACTCTCAAAGAGCCATCGCATTTTGCAAAGCAACACCCAAATTTTCACAGGTGCTTACAGCATGCCACCAGTTTGTTAGAAAAAAGCCCAGTGCGCTCCACAGGGCTCTGCTCTGCTGGCTAGGAAGAGGGTGAAGGGGAAGCCCTTGGCCACTGATGCATATGGCTGATGGGTGTCCCTGAGTGAGGGCAGGCGGCTGATGGCCCAAGGGAAGTGGTGGCGCTGCCCACAGGAGCGGCTGCAGCTGGCCCCAGCGGTGTTCACTTCAGAGGGCTTTGCCAACATGGTTAAAGCTGCTTGGCTACAGAGCATATCAAAGGCCATCCTGCAGTGTTTGGCCACAGCTGCCTAATAAAATAAGCATTTGCAAAGAATTTGAAAACCAACCATGTGTGCTTGTGGCACTGATGAATTTCAAGTTCTAAGCTGAAGTACAGGAATACTGACCATCAGCCTCACATACTACTTCTGATCAAAGAACGTCAAACTGTTTGACTTGAACCAAGCTAACAACATCACTTAAAGAACTCCTTTGGGCAGGTTAGGATTTATAGTTTTGCAG
The DNA here is from genome assembly GCF_964273445.1 of Streptopelia decaocto. Classification (NCBI taxonomy): domain Eukaryota; kingdom Metazoa; phylum Chordata; class Aves; order Columbiformes; family Columbidae; genus Streptopelia; species Streptopelia decaocto. The sequence continues at coordinate 31,013,707 of NC_138658.1, forward strand.
AAGGGCATCTGCAGAAAAAAATGCAGGTAACACCCTGAATTACTCTTCCAAATCTCTTAGCAGTTAGAATCATAGAATCGTATTGGTTAGAAAAGACCTTTAAGACCATCAAGTCCAACCATTAAGTTGCTAGCTTGGAGAGAAAAACATCCTTCCAATCTCAGCATCAACACAGAGGATTTTTTGGCAGCAATATTTTGGATAGCACAAAGCTTTGTCTGCCAGAGGTGTGAAAGATAACGTTGTTAGACCTCGCTACAGAAAACCAAAATTGAAATAGAAGGCTGCAAACAATTTTCATCTATTTGTTATCTGTCCCTTTCACCATATCTCTGTCCAACCTGTTTTTTCTGTGTTTCATGGCAAGTCCAAAAAACACATGGCCACAGCACCAGACAGATCCTGCCACAATGGGTGGGTGAGAACTTGCCAGGTTTGCCTCTCTTCTCTGTACAGGAGAGCCTGGAATGACAACTCGGAGAGGCTGCTGCAGCCCATGGGGAGAGTACTGGACTTGCTCACCTCCGCATGCTGGGTAGCCCAGAGACAGTTGGCCTGGGAATTTCTAAAGGTGAGTACAGAAATGGAGTGAAATGGGGGGCAGAGAGTGCTATACCAAAGCAGTGTCCCTGTCAAATCTCATCAGACAAAAGCTGGTAGGCAAGCAGAAATTGCTCCGTGTTTGGTGTTCACTGCATCTGAACAAGTTCATTACTTACAGCTCACTCAGCATCCTTTAAACCAGCAAGTTCTCTTCTTGCTCCCAGCTCCAGATCGCACCACTGCTGCTCCATCTATGCTGGAACTAGGAGGCCACCACTAGTAACCACAGATAATTGGTGTTTCAAAACCCAGCTACCATCAAGGCAGCTAGCTAGCCCTTATCCCTCTTCCCTCCAAGGAGAAAAGCAGTTATCTCAAAGACCTCTGATCAGCTGCTGCAAACTACAGCGACCACAGCTCCACACAGGCTATGCAGCCACTGCCGTACCTGACCCCAGCTGCATTTTGCAGTAGCTGATTAGCAGCAAGTGCTTATTAACTTTCAGACATCAGCGACTGCTTGCACCCAGCGGTTCAGCACATCAGTAGCTGGAAGCTCAATTGAGATTTCAGTGGAAGACAGCAGACCTTTCCTTGCAAGGAGGCAACATGCTGATCAGCAGCCACTTTGAACCCAAGTGAAGCTGATGAAAGTAACTGAAAGCAGAGTGGAGTATTGAGCTGGAGACATACACAGGCAGATGTAGGAACATCATACTTGGGAGAACAAAAGACAGGTGTGCACCAATGGTGACAGGCTGAAATCTTTATGAGCTCCTAATATATTCCCTCCATTTGTGCCTTCCAGCTTCATGATAAAAGCCACAGCCAGAAAAGCACAGCCAGCCTGTTGCAGCCAGTCCCCATGAGCCCTCCTCTGCCATCAGCCCTTTCTTCCTGCTCCCCACCTTCAGGGTGCCATCTTCCTATTTTTGTGGTTACTAGTGCGACATATCATGTGGTGTTACACCAAGTCACACTGAAAATCTAGGTGCAGCATAAATAAATTCTGTTATTACAGAGTTACAAGGAATAATCAGTCAATCCGCTTCTAGCTTTAATTCACTAGTAACCTTTAAATTTTAAGCTTGCTAGATGAACCTGTGAAACATGACCATCATATACGCATGTGTTTGAGAGAAAAGAAAAAAATCCCAAATTCTGGGAAAAAAACCCATAATTAATCAGTTCTACAGTATACTTTACAGACATATAGTTTTATTTTACTCTCTCCCAAAAGTGCTGAAATTTCATCTGACTAGTGCAAGTTGAAAAACCCAGCTGAACACAAGGTATAAACCAACAGGGCTTTTTCAATGCATCTACACTAAGAAACAAGGTGAATTGCTCTCCTCTCCTCTCTCTCTCCTCACCTACACATCAGCTAATAGAGAACCCAGCCAGAGCCAAAATATCAACCTGGATAAAGCAATTTTTGCATTATCACACTATCATGTGTCAGTTTTCCACAGTAAGGACTTTCCTAAAAAGACTGATGTAACACAGATTAAATCACATCATCATTATTCAACAGCAGAAAATAACAGGGGGAAAACTGGATGAAAATATTTTCAACCAAACTGAAAAACTAAAAGGGATGAACAAGTTGAGCATCATATGGAATCACAGTTACAAATTTAAGTCCCCAGACTACCAATAAACAGTGAAAAATTTTACACTAGACAATGGTACTCTGCTTCTGAGATATCTGACAAAAGGACAAGGGCCTGATGAATATGCAGTTGTGGCCACAGCCTGTGGAAAGAGGATTCATGAATATCATAGAGTGGTTGAGGTTGAAGGGACCTCTGGAGGTCCTCTTGTCCAATCCTAGAGCAGCCTGCACAGGGTAGTGTCCAGATGGCTTTTGAATATCTCCAAGGATGGAGACCCCACAACCTCCCTGGGCAACCTGTGCCCATGCTCAGTCCCACCAAGCTCAACTCATTAACCTTCCAGGTGGTGACCTCTTCAGAACCTCCCATTTCTTTCTTGGCAGCTTCAGGCCTAGCAGCTCTGGAAGCCAGGGAATAAAATCTTGCTCCACTAGCAAACATGGTAGTTCTACATTTGACTTTGACCATGTGCAGAATTCAGCTTGTTATTGGCTGCATACCCTGAAAACCTGAACTAACACTTTTGAAAATACAAGTCCCACGCTAAGATTGACAAGATACTTGTGAACAGCCCTGCAGATTTTTTTCAAATAAGCATTCATAATGATCCAGCAACACAGTGGATGTGGGCTCTCTGGCACAGCAGTAGACACAGCAGGTACCTGAATCTCTCCTTTTTCCTCATTTAAGTGTTTCTGGTGCTTTTCCAACCAGGTACTCTGCTAGCAGAGGAATGCATGTGGCTGCTGAGGAAACAGCCCCAGAGTCCCAGTGCAGCTGGGGGGCCGAGAACTTGTTTTCCCATCAGATTTGTTTCTTTACCCAGCACAGCCTGTGGCCACCCAAACAGGTCCCTGAGAATGAAAAGCTTGGGCAAGATGCTGCAGAGACGAGGGAGGGGAAACGGAGGCTCTGCATTTGAGCTGGCATTGCTACAAAGGAAGCAATCTACAGATCAGAATCCAGAGTTTAACAAAGAAATAAACACCATAGAAATAAATTAAAATCTACCTTTTTTCTGACCCTCCCGGACTTCACAGATCCATGAGCAATCAATATTCACACACCCACGTAGGCTATCCTTTTTAATCCACTCTGATCTTTGGAGTAATTATTTAAGCAAATATTCAACATAATCAGAGCAGGAGGCTTTTAGTGCCTGTGACAGACTACTAGATGTGGCAGGGGGACGGTGTGGCACTGTTTGGTATGTGTTTTGTTTTCAACACTATTTTCCTAGCATACTCATTTTATTTTCAGTGTGGATGCTTTTGAAGGGTTAAATCACTCCATTAAAATACTCATCAATTCCTTCTTCTGCATTTAACTTTGCTTTTAAGTAAAGCAACAGGTGAGACTAAAGGAGTTAAACAAGAGCAAGGTGTTTCTACCACCCAAAAAGCACAAGGTTGTGAGAATAACTCCCTGACACAGCAAAAAAACTTCAACAATAAAGAGAGGTACATTGAAGTAACATCCTTTGGGGTAGTACAAGAAACATATGGGAAGGAAGAGGAAGAAAAATAATAATTTCAGATTTTGTTATACTCCTTTACTTCCCACTTGCTTGGGGTAATTTCTTCATGCCTCCTGCATTTCCTCACTCAGCTGTTTCTTACAAGTAAATGGGCTGATTTTATAAGCTGTCTAATAGGCTCGATCACAAACACAGCAAAACCCTAATACTAAGATCTTGTCACAGATGAAAAATGCCTAGCAAGTCTACTATACGCACAAATGACAGAAAAGCAACTCGAGAGACAACATCTCCAAGAGCAAGTTGCAGACAAGGGGAATGTTACCAAGGAGGAAAGGTTTGGTAGCTTGACTCTGCCTCTTCTGTTGAAGATCAGGCAGGAACTGTGCACGCAGATTGAAATTAGCCATTTGTAATAGAAATTTTAAAAGGGAAAATGGCTCAGCTAACAGGGAAGTGCTTTTAGAGACATGTTTTAAATGGGGAATGGATATTAAAATAAATAACCATTTGGTTTTGGCCACAACTCTACCAAACCACTGAGCTAGCAGCATCCTACCTGGAATAACTTCCAGTTATGTGGACAGAGGCTGAATCTGGAGCAGTCTTGATTTAGTCTTCTAGAAAAAGAAAGCTGGATCTCTTCTAAGGTTTGTCAGGAAGCAGCAGGTTGGGAAATCTGCAGCTTTGTACAGCACAGACTGGCAAAACCTCTGCTGCGGTCTTAAGTGATGGAAGAAGCTCTTGTCTATTATGCCATCAAAGTGCACATATTACATAAGCATATATAAGTTACAGCAGTTATTAGATGATATCTTGATATTCAAGTATAAATTGCATGTATGTTATGAGGTTTGGCCACTAAGAAGGACAAGGTGGTATGTCAAAACATGTCTTTGGTACACGTGCAATTATAGTACCATTAAGTTTACATTTGGCACACAACATAGTTCTGTTTCTCAGAGGAGCTCTTTTCAGTGGTGCTGACCTATTTGTTAAAAAATGCTATCAGATTTCCTTCACCATAAAGTGGCAGGAAGATGAGAAAGTCCCTTTGACAGGGGGTTTCAAATTTCTCAACTCTTAGGATACAAAGACAAAGCTAAGTCAATCACAGCAGTCAGAGGAACCTTCCTGAATGTTCAGGGAAAGGACACATCACACTGCAGGACCATAATAATAATAAACCAACAATCCAACAAAGAAACAAAAAAACCCCTTAAAACCACCCATCAAGTGGTAATCCATATAATTACCTTACTTTCAACAATGCTATCATGCCCTACAATCTAATTTCTTTTGAAATAATAAATCTGACTAATCTTCTAAAACTCATTCTCTTTAGTGGACCTGTACAAGTAGTTTCAATTTCTTCATGTGAGTGCATGCCACTCAAACACCATGCACACATTTTTATTTGTAGTGTGAAAAATATATCATTTTCAATACAACTGTGCTATTTTAGAATGCTGTACTATTCTTGAAGACACACCACCACTCTTGTCTGTCAGGTCATCAGACTGACATTGGAAGAAAAAAAAGAACTGCAGAATTTCAGGAGACTGGGAATAACAACCAAACCTTTTGCAATTCAAACACACTGGTGAGAGGGAAAACCTGAAGGGGCTGAGGGTCATCTTTTCAAAGTTCAGTACTCATGAGATATAATGTGAAATACACATAGAAAAGGAAATTTGATTATTTTTTTTTTTCCATCACCCACTCCTTCATGCCTAATGCAAAGGCAACATTCCCACGGCTCTCCCTCATCATTTCTTGTATTAATTCCAGCTATCAGCAAAAACAAACGTCCACTCTAATTCCCACTACTCCATCCATGCTCCACATTAATAACTACTACATTGTGCTATTCCATTTTTCCAGTAACTACTTCTTTCTCATTTCTGGAATATGTCTGCGTATGTGTTTTCTCTCCAGAATTTCTAGGAAATCTTTCCAAAGGAAGACAAAGGACTAAGAAACTCTTTGACGAAGAATTGAGTACAGTAGAGGTGGATAGATACCAAGTAGTAGCCTCAGAACTGAGCATGAGAAATGCGCCACTTTCATATCAGTGAGTCCTTTTCAAAAGGCAGGTCCCTCCCCGTCCTTTCAAACAATCTCCTCAAACACGGAAATTGTATCATCCCTCAGAATATCATCTGAAGAGAAACCACAGAAATGCCTGTTTATAATTGACAAAAAGCATGGAAGACTACTAGCAAGAAAATTACACCTATAACCCTCAGGAAAGACATACTGTATGAAAGCAAGCTCCAAAATTCCGTTCCATCGTCTAGCCTTTTGAAAAGAACTCAGAGTGAATATGAGCAGACTACATTCTGCAATCTCTCTGATCTTCCCATTGTAGATGAAACATGCTAGCAAGCTGAGGACACTGTGTCTGAAAAATCTATAGCTAGATTCAAAATTGAAGCATTTATTTTAACCAAAAAAACTACAGTCTCTTAGACACAGCAAACATGACTGATTTTGTACTAACAATTTGTACGGATTTTAAAAAGTGTTTTTTGTTTTTTTAACATTTGCTAAGAAATTTGAGACAAAACGTACATATGTACCAAAATATTTTTTTATCAACTAAATTTTTTACTGGACAGTACAATCCTTCTTCTATACATTTGAAGCTACCCAACGTATCTAAACTTACTCTACAAGCTTGAGAAAACAGAAGCTTCCATCTTGTAAAAATGCACATGCGTTGCCATGCTTGTCATGCAGCACATCCCTGGAAGGAACTCAAATTCAGTTAAATCACTTCTCTACCTCCTAGACAGAAAACACAGAACATTTCCTATGCCTGCTGGGTCACTGAGTAGCAAGCAGAAGGAAGGAATTCCTTTGTAACTGGAGGAAACACAGTAAACCTGTTGAACATACTGCAATGAAACCACCCAGCTGCATTTTGGAAGTTAAAGAAAACACTGCCACAACATTATCGCCAAGAGCGGAGATATCATTAAAGGAGAAAGAATAAAAAAAAATAAAATAAGAGTCAATTTATTTTTATGCAACAATTAAGTGAAGTACATCAAGTAAATCCTTACCAAAAGAATGTCAAAACAGAGGTAATAGATTTTGTTATAATGAACAATTTTGTCATGCAAAACTGGAAACTGTCAACAGTTCAAATATTTTGAAAAATATTCATTTCCCCCAAACAAAAAGAAAGTAACAAAATAATTCAAGTGCTTTTCCACTTATATTAAAGCCATATAACTCAAATAATTTTTCCTTGCTGCTGCAGGCAATTTTCCCCTCCCTGTGGGTTTTTAATTGTCAGTTAAAACAGATGGAAAAATAAGGAAAAGCTTGGTACAATTTGAGGGAGAGAGGAGACTGCTGCATGACTGCAAACAAGATATGTGGATTGATATGAAAGCCTTATGCTAGCACCCCAGAGTAAAGAAGAGCTGTGCTTGACTTAGATCCTTCCCTTCCCTTATCCATCCCATCAGATCTCATTATATAGGGAACATATACTTAAAAGTGATGGTTCCCTTTGTTTTGTCTGATTTTTTAAAAATTGCTTTTAATGCCTTTTCTGAACACACATTTGCACTAGCAGTGGTCAGTCACAGTAACTCAGCTCAAGCTTTGCCAGCTGTGAGCAGTGGTGTGGTCTCCGGGTACTCAACTCAGGCAAGGAGCTGCTCTGTGCCCTGCATGAGACTGGGATGTTTTGTAAGAGGAAGGAAAGCAAGTTTGGATTTATGGAAAATATTTGGAATCTAAATCAGCAAACTGTTGTCCTCAATAAAAAATGTCTATTAAAACACCAGCTGGGGGAAAATGAAATTGTTCTTTGCTTTCAGGCACTTTTTGCTATGTCTGTTGGAATACCATACCACAAGATAGAACTGCAGCAATAATAATATCTAATGTCAATATGCAGGAGGTCTAGCAGTGAAGGGTTACACTATTTACTGTCAACACAAGAATAATTAAGTATTACATACAACTAAAGTTTTGCAAACATTTTCAGTCCCTTGTACCAATATCATTGTTTCAAATGCCTTGCAACTCAAATGTTTGATAGAATAGATCAGTTGGAAGGGACCTACAATGAGCACCTAGTCCAACTGCCTGACCAATTCAGGGCTGATCAAAAGTTAAAAGTGTGTTATTAAAGGCATTCTCCAGATGACTTACACACTAACAGGCTTGGGGCATCGACCACCTCTCGAGGAAGTCTGTTCCAGTTTTGACCACCCTCTCAGTAAAGAAATCCTTCCTAACTTCCAGTCTGCACCTCTCCTGATACGGCTTTGTGCCATTTCCATGTGTCCTGTCACTAGAGACCAGGGAGAAGAGCTTAGCATCTCTCTCTCCACATCCCCTTCTCAGGAAGCTGTAGGGACCCATGAGGTTGGCCCTCAGCCTCCTTGTCTCCAAACTAGACAAAGCCAGACTCCTTAGCTGCTTCTAACAGAAAACAGTATAACACACATAATTTCTTCAAAAAAATAACTGGTAGCCCTAAATGACAATCGGGTTCACTACAAAGTCTGGAAATAAAACTGCACCACAGGAAAAAAGACTGATAGAAGGAAAGAGATACCAATTAATTCATTAAATACAAGAACTTTAGGGTTTACCAGACTGCTGTAATTATATGTTTCACCTCCAAAGGAGAGCATTTGTTCTTCAGCTTTTCATTTATGCACAGAAAGTTTCATTTGATGCAATACAGGGCTGCCTGTTCACGACACACTACACAAGATGACTCCATGGAAACCAGTCACCAGTTATGTCCAGCTTGACACTGTTGATATACCATGTGCACTTAATTTCTATTGCACTGGAATACCAAGTACCAGGACTTCACTGTCACAGGTATATCCATGAATAAAGCATCCTCCAAACCAAATGTTCACTCTTCATTGTGCACTAGAAAGGAAATAAATGAACTGCACGTACCCTCAGCATGACAGCTCTGCAGGTTTCTCTGCAGACCTGCAGTGAAAGGTAGTTTAATTATGTTCTGCATGAAGTAGGAAAAAATACTGCTTTCCATTCTCAGTTACTTCAAATAATTCTCACTAGATTTAAAGACTCTGCTTACCTCAAATAATTAAAAATATAATTGGCCGAAAAGTATTCCTACATTCCTCATTCATCACAACCATTAATGATCTTAATTATCCCCAAGAAAATACATTTCAGTGATCCTCTTATTAGCTAAGAGGATTACCAGCAGCTCCTAAGCCAGACTATTTTGCCAGTGGCTTTATTTCAAAGTTATTCTGATGTACGCTTCATTTTTAACTTCCAAAAAAGTGGTATTTTAAGCATGCATTTGACCTAAAATGAAAAGGACCATTTAAGAGTCAACGTAACTTTTCTCTACTGTGTCCTCAGCCTATTAGTTCAGCATAAGCTAACCCAGTATTACAACTCCTTCCAGAAAGTACATACCATCAAGGAGAAATAATACTGTACCTTCCCCACCACCAGCTTAGGATTCCTGCCTATCCCTTTCTGTTAGAGCCCAGTTACCAATGCAGGAGATGGTGGATCTGGTGGTGAAAGATCTTTCTTCCTGACACTGACCTTTCTTTTTGGCATCCACTGAGCATACCTCAGCAAAGACAGGTTATAGAGGAATTGGGTCTCTCTTCAGAAAGCTGGACTATGAAAACCACAGTGAGGAAGAACAACCTCCCAGAGAAAGGGAAGCTCTTGCTGGATCACATTGTGCCATTAAAACAGTTCTAGCATAACCTGCTTCACCAAAATCAAAATGGTTTTGGATTTGGATGAAGGACACAAGGCTGAAAAGGAACAGGCAAGGAAACAGTCAGAGAGGGAAAGCACTACAAGTTTCTAGTTTCCCTTTTCCATTCAACAGGCACACCAGCAGTCTGAACCCCTGGCTGTGAGCTATCTAGGAGTCATCAGTGCAAAACATAAGTCTGCCTCTAGTTTTTGTCAAGACAGTTTTTATATTTACCATTTTGGCCCAAACAGAAGGCTATGCTTAGATATGGAAGCCCTTTCTTGAACGTACACATGGTGCTTCGGAAGAAAAAATCTCCCTCTAAGAATCAGTGGTTTCTGTGGCAATGTGAACTATACTTCCAAGTTTTAGGGACGTATTTCCAGCCAGCAGCTAAGAAGCAGGGTCTCAGCAAACAGTCACATTCCTCTTTTTCTTCCCCCTTTTCTCATTTTCTGCAAGATGCAGCTCCTTACCTTAGCAAGCAGAGAATACCCCATATGGGAAGGTACAGACACGTATGGTAAGAACCACAAGGCACATAAGTCATAGATTATTTTCCCTCTGACTTGCTAGCTCTCCAGTAGGAAAACACTCATCTACCATCTTGCCACAGTGCAGACAGACAAAAGTGGGTGGATTCTTGAGATGAAGCTACATTTTCCCTGTCAGTGATCAGGAACAGGTTTCTATATAGCTCAACATGGCTTTAAGAGGAGAAAAAAAAAAAAGATCCAAGAAAGGCAAGATTTAATGGGTAACTAGACCAACAATTTCTAGAACACTGATGAGAGCTCTCATCCAGCTCCCTGAGGATATTGCATAATTTGAAAAGGAATCACTTAAAATACCTTTTAGATTTGCGGGGAAGACCAGCATGAGTTGCAAATCAAACACAGAAATGTTACTCTCTCCATTCTTAAACAAGTGTCAGATGTAATATATGAATATGCTGCTGATTTTTTAAAAATGTCTTACTTTGCTGTTTCCCCTCTAGTTTTATCATCAAGCTTTTTATTTTTTATTTTTTTTTTTAACATATTAGAAAGAAAAAAAAGATTGCCTTTTACTAGTTGCCTTACCGGAAACTAGAAAAGTTGGTCACTTTTTTTTTTTTTGCGCTATGGCTGCTAAAAATGAATTAGAATCTGCACACCTTCCTTCAAAAGAAAGGTTATTTTTCTGTGTTCTGTCAGAGAAAATAAATCTTTCCCTTCCAGGGCAATGGATGACAACAGACCAACCAGCAAAGCCACACATGAAATAGTACATCACTGAGAAAATAACGTCTCTTCACTCAGGTCTGCTTTGCCCCATATTTTTAGAATGCCTAACAAGGGCAAAAAACTGTTTCTCTACAAGTGCAAAATGGATGCTCAGGTCTTTGGATGGTTGTGCTAACGGACAGCAGTCTCTTGGCACCAGCATTTCTGTTCAGCTTTAACTGCTTTTAACAGGTGAGATTTACCATGCAGACAAAGGATAGCTAAAATTTTTACTTCCTGCATTCCTTTCTGCAATAGCCTGGCCACAGAAGGAAGTCCTTCCTGAAGAAAGTTCATTCAGATTGAGTATATATTGAAGTCAGACTGCCGTTGACTGGGCTGTTTAACAGTGGATGTAAATCAAGACGCCGAGGCAGCCTACACCCTGTCTCATGCCAGGGACAGGAGTGGAGACCCCACCATTCCAGTGAAGTCAGCAGAAGGAGTTCAGAGGAGCAGAACACACACAACCTCCTTAAGACTTTGGGCATGTCACTGACTGCAAAAGAAAGTAATATTTAGCTATAGGAGTCATGGTGATTAATCCTCTAAGCAGAGTATATTAGAGTGGTAATTATCATTATTATAATTATTTTTATTACTACTATTACTATAATAAAGTAGCAAGAATAATATGACCATAAAGAAATGGCTTTCAAAAATTATTAGTAAAGGCTAGAATTAATTTAAAAGAAATAGTTTCAAATATAGTCAGCTCTCAGCTCTTCACAGGGGAGGTTCCCAAGGCTCTGCCTTCTTTCTCCACTGCTGGTAGGAACAGAGCTCCTGAAGCACGGTGCATATTTTACTGAGTCCAGCTCTTTTCACAAATCAAAAGCTTTTAAAAAATGAATAGCCCTATTTAGCTGGATTTTTATACCACCTCATGTTTGTTTTGTTACACCTACCCCCTCCCCACATTATAATCCCACAAACAAAAGCAGACTGTGTAAAGAAACTTGGGGGATTCTGCACTGAATCAGCCATTTGTCATGGGAAGCAGCTGCTTTAGGGCTGATAATGGTATACGTGAGGATCCAAGAGTTATTAAAAAAAACACCAATGTACATCATAGTTGGGTTTTTTTGTTTTGTTTTGTTTTTTTCCCTGCTGTCTTCACAAGAGTCATACTGACAAGCTCCTCTACCTACAGTCATATTATGCCTATTCCCCAGAACAGCTGGCAGCCTCATCAGCCATTTACATCATCTGGCTTGGCTTACATCAGACACACAAGCATAGCAAGAGTGGATGACTTTGTTGAAGATGGCAGTCAGATCAATGTTGCTAGTAATGCTACAATTCCACAAGTCTGCTACTTGTGTAAGGATAGAGCTACTTCCCTGCCCAAACTGAAAGACTAAACTGAATTCTGAATCTACACCAAAATATTCTTGCCATTGTACAAAATAAAGTTCAAACACACAAGAACATTGTCTTCTTAAAAGGCAAGCAAAAACAAATTTGCAGAGCACAGAAGGAGATAGAACATGATGCTCTATAGTCAATAAATAATCATATGAACTTATCTGCTAAAAACGTTAACGAAAGAGCAAAAAATACAGATGTTTTCATTTCAAAACACAAGGGAATGCCCTCAAAAGAGTGAAGTGCTTACTTAGGTGAGCAAGGGAAAAATATAGGACTACAGAAAGGAAACATCCCGTTCAAAAATCTGCACTCTACAGAATAGGTAACTATTTCAAAATATGTTCTGATTACAACATTTAAAAATATATACTTGAAAATGCTATAGCAGCAGTCCTCTTATCTCAATGCAGTGCAGCACTGGACTGCATATAGCTTCTATTCAAAGGATACTTGACAAAAAAGAATGGCATCTATGAACAGTAGTGTCCCGGAGATAACTTTTAGTACATTTTTTGGTTTGTACATTATTTTCAACTGTCCTTATGTATTGAGACATTTATATCACCAGCCTCCTTCCCTGCATCCTCCAAAAAGACTCAAATCAATGCTTGTACTCTTTCCAGAGCAAAACTCCATGCTTGCCTTTCCCCAACACCTGAAAAATGATGATGTTGTCTCTGGAATATAACACTTTGCTCTTCTGTCAGTCTTTTAGCTTCTTCACTGACTCTATATTGGTACCTCACCATCTTCGCTCTTGAAAGATGCTTCATCTGTGAAGCGCTACAGACATTTCATTGCTACAGACAACTATCTGCAATTTATGGATATAAAAGACAAGCTCCTTCGTGAAGAAATTATGTGTTTTTAATATTTTACTCATTCTTGCCTTGAATGTCAGCTGAAGACAGAACATCCTTCTTCTCCACTTGGCAGAACTCTCTTTTTTTCACACCAGCTTTGCCTCAGTTTTTAATCAGAATGGCAATACAGAACATAGAGACAAAGAAAAATAGCAATAGTATGCAGAAACGGAAACCACACAATATCACAAAAGGAAAACAGAGTTAAACGCATCCCTATCTGTGCACCATCCAAGAACAATGAAGAAATCAGCACAGCATTTTTATTGAAGTCCTGGCAAGAAACTGTCACAAATTTACCAAGATGGATGACATTGCTTGTTCAGTGCCTCCTTTTAAGGGGAGATCAATTCAAGTAACTTCAGATCCACATGCTTGACTTCAACAACATGTACTGGTCAAAAACAATTCTCAGGGAAAGATGACAGACACAATATGTGACAGCATCAGAACAGTAAATTACCCCCAAACCAACCTTTGATGCGATTACTGATGCTTAAAAGGAAAACACAGGATACCTTATCCAGGCAGATAAGTGGGGAATTATCAGTTTGGATGGGGATTAGTACAGGTATTGCAGGAACGTTAAAGAATCTGAAGGGAAGACAAATCAGGTTATCCTTGAAATACAAACCACTGGGCTAAAATATGAGAGCAGCCTATGCCATGGCTTGGATTATTTATTCCTAGTACCTTCAGTCCCATGGGAATATCTTCAGTTAATGCAGTGGTCTGGCAGGGTTCTTTCACTACATTAGCCACAGCAGTGTCAAGGCTGCCATTAGACTGAATTACAGATTGAATTACAACAGCAAAGTAAAAAAAAACTCATTATGAACCCAAACAAACCTCACAAAACTGTGATTCGACAAAGGAAAGACGAGTAATCCAGAATGATCAAGATTAATGTTGTCTGTCCGCATGGGAGGAACTGAACCAGGCCAGACAAGGTTAGGGGATTTTGCTCCATAGGTCACTACTATAACAATAATTTTTCTTTCAACAGTGCAGCCTGCCAGGAAGCCTTTCACATATCACAACTTTCTATTAGTCCTCACCTCTTCGGCATATTTATACTGAAGAGCCACCTTTTTCCTTGCTGGACTTTAATCATTAACTGCTCAAGTCTCTGCAATAGCACTATGCCATTAACTCCGTGACTATTATTTGCACATACTTAAAAAAAATACAAACACCATTCATAATATGCTTTTACAAATTTTGCTGAACATTCAAGCTCAGATCATGCGGTGAGGTATTTTGTATGCTCCACTACTTTGACCCAAGGCCACTTATCTGTCTTTACTCCACAACTGCTTTTAAGCCTCCCCCTAAATCAGTGAACAGAGAGAGGACTAGAAGATCTCTGTATGCTAAGTGTAATTGCTGGCACTGGAACTATAGTAACTATAAAATGGTCATTAATACCTTCTTAGGCTGGAAATTACTAGGTTCATAACTAGCACAGGAATGATTTCTGAACTGCGCTCTCAGCAGATGTTTTGTCCCCAGTAGTCTCAATACTGGCATGCTAGAGCATAGCCAATTTATTAAGCAGATTATATGTCATGATCATCTCTAAGAACACGGGTCTTAAGACTGGATGATGCAGAAAGTTCCATTGGGTACAACCTCCTCCTCTACGGGCCTCTGCTTCCCTGGTTTTCATATATCTGACCCTCAAAGGTACAAAGACTCATTTACTCTACTCTGGCAGTGTGAAAGAATCCTGAAGGTCAGATTAGATGATCCTTTAGGCCACCAAAGTAGTAACAAGATGACTTTAAACAAATTAATTAAAAACAATTTACCTTTTATCCTCAGTTTTTCAAGCTTAATTCTGCTCTTTTCATTTTCATCTGAACTTTTCAAATGTTATTTATGGTTTTCCAGTACTGAGAAGGTGCAGATTATAAAATGTCTATTCTAAGTCCCAAAAATAGTATGGCTGGAACACACTAAAGTAAGTATGTTTAACTTCAAGCATGTAAGTGTGACCAGCCCGACTGACCTTGATATTCTCACGTCTAATGTGCTTTGTTGAACTGCAGCTACAAAGAAGGGCTATCAAGTTTCTTTACCGCAAAAAAAAGAAAAAAAAAAAAGCTCTTCAGTTCTAACCTGCACTGGAAAGAATTCTGGCCTGCTGCCCTGCACTGCGCTGCCATGCTCCACTGCAAACATATACCTATTTCAGTGAATGTCAGATTATCTCTGCTCTCAAGGATGACAGCACTACCAGACTATAGTATGTGTTGACCTCTTTTTGCATTACTCTGTCGCTTTTTTCAGAATGCAGAAACCACATCTGCATGCTACTTCAGTAATCTGTTGAACTCATGTCATTTTGCCTTTTCAGCAAGGCTCACTGAGCAGCACAAACCCCAAGTAAAAGACACCTCTGCAGCCACATAATCAATTGCTCTACCTGGTGCCATTACCACAGCCAGCCTCCCTTCCGGAAATGCTTTATGCATGCATTGTATAATGGTGGTGCATCACAATAATAATAGAGTTATCAGTCTCTCTAAAGCACTTGGTACTCTATAGGAATAATAAGCTACTGTGAGTACAGAATTAAGAAAATCTGGATTATTTCTGCATTGCATGGAGTGCCAAATCTTCTTCATGTCAGACAAGCTAGGACAAGCACTTCTTCAAATTTCCGCATGATACAGATTCTATTCTGTCAGGCATTTTCACTCCAAACGTCTCTAACCTCTCTTTGTTTGCCAGGCAGGGAAGAGGTGTACTTTAACCCTCTGGAGACCACTGAAGGAGGAGGAAAACAGGAAAAAAAATTACTTGTTTCAGACATAACTTTCTCAAAGTACATAGGTACCCAGAAACCTAGAAAGAAGCCACGCTAGAAAGAAGTATGACAGGCAGGGAAAAGAAACAGAACAGGACAGAGCTGGCCAGGACAAGAAAAAGTAGGGTTAGAGACAGGAATTATTTTAAAATCAAGAGAGATATTAAGAATCCTCCAAGTCAATTAAGGTGTACAAATATTTCTTTGGTGTGCAGCAAACCTCAGTGAATACCGTTGGCATATATACAAAATAAAATATTAAAACCAGTGACTTTGCATCCAAACCTATTCAAAACACTAAGACACCCTCATAAAACACTGGCCACTGACAAGCGCATTGTTACAGGTAAAGTTCTTCTATATGTCTTCACCAATAGTAAGACTGCTCAAGGCAGCCTTTCTCTCACCAAACTACACCAGAGAAGCCAGACTTTTAAACCATATTGATCTGACAGCTATGATACCCGCAAGCATATGCTCAATGGCAAGGACAACATCACAAGGTGAATATACTCAGGATCTAGTGACATTCTTCAAAATCTTCACCCCTCTAAACAAGAGCAAGATTCATAGCACCTGTATATATATTTAGCAAACACTTGCAAAGACTGGGAGAATAAGAGCAATAGCAATACTGCAACCTGCATTCTTTATGGAATGCACAAGTGCCAGCAAATTCACACCTCAACTTGTTAAAAAAGCTTTTACTGCTTCAGTAACATAGAATAGTATTAAAAATAGCATGGCAGGATCAAAATAATTAGGGACAATAAATCAGGCATTAACAGAGTGAAAATGAATGTGATTGAAAAAAAGCTGATCCTATGAGAAGAAAGTACCTTTGGCTACACATAGAAAAACCTCTCCTAATTTCTGCCAAAGGATATGGCAATCTGTAAAACTACTATAAAAGTCTGGGTTAGCTCAATGACCTGGAAGAGTTTTACCAGATGGCTGTAAGATGAGGGCTGACAAGGTGTCTCTGATACTTCTGAAGTCTGGTGAACTTAATGTAAGCCCTCTCCAGATCTAGAATAAAATGCTTTCAAAGCAAACTTCATCATCCTGACTTACTGCAGTTTTGTGCATATGCTGTAGCAGTCCAGAAGTGCACCCCATTCAGAAAATCCACAAAAGGATGCACTCCAGACCCTTACTTAATGCATTCCAACCACTAGCGGGTGCTGAGTCCACAGGACTGGGCCAGACTAGAGTTACCCTGGACTGAAAAACAAACCAACCCAAAACAACTTAAAAAATAAAAATCAGAGTTGTTGACAAGAGAGTCAGCAAAAGCTTCTAAGGCTTTGTACTTCCAAAGCAGGGAACTGAACCTGACTCTTGATAAGACTTATTTGACAATACACAAATTCACTATACCAAAAGCCTAACTTTAAACAACCAAATATAACAGAGGAGGAAATGGGAGAAGAAACATGAATTAGGGAAAAAGTACAGAAAATAGATTCCAGGCATGTTAAGATGAGAAAAATTACCAACTCGACGCAAAGGAAGAGCTGTCATTTGAAACTTTCAGGCAAAGCAGAAAAAAAAGACAGAAAAGGCTCTTCAGTATTCTATATAATCTCACCTTGTAATAGAAACAGAAAGTGCAGAAATAGACACTTTATTAGGAGATGAGGCAGAAACTAAATTTAACCAGTATGTACAGGAGAGGGATGCTATTGTCTGCTCAAGGCCAGTTCTTCTAACATGCCCAAGAGGGCCAACAGCAAAGCATGCTAACGGACTGTTTCAAAGCTGTCTCCTAGCAATAAGAAACTTAAACTTCATCCAAAGTTCTTCCATGGTGCACTTCTACTTAGTACATCACTGCAAAGTCTGACAGTATTTAGCTGCCCTTCCCTGCCCGTTCTGATACGGTTCAACAGGCTTCCTGGAGCAACAATGAGAAAAAAAGCGATGCTTCCAAATGCTGAAATCACCATTTGAAAATTAAATGCCTGGGACAAAGGAGTATTGCCATTGCAGTAGTCTTTGTCAATAACATCTTTACAAACCCTGGTTACTTAAAAATAGAGCTGATGCTTCCCACCCTACCTCTTTACTCCTGGTGTATCTTAAATCAAAGTGCAAATCCTACAACTTACCATTCACCAACTGACTTCTATTCTAGACCTGATTCCTTCTACCCCAACTAGATCTGAAGCACTCAGTATATTAGATGTCCCAGTTACTGGCCCGGATAGAGAAGAACATAGAAACCTGGGCCCAGGTTGCCTGGGCAACTTCAATTCTGACATTTCTGAGCATGTTCACGTCTGACTTGAAGTAGTTCTACAATTATGCTGCCCCCACCACTATATGCACTTCTGAGCGTGGTTAAATTAAAGCAAAGCTACAGGCAGACAAATTTTTAATCATGTAGTTTCCTACTAGCAGTTTACATATGTTTTCCAGAGCAGAAGTATAACGAGAAGTAGCAATCTCAGAGAAGTGCTACTAAATCCTGTGACTGACCAAATGTCATTCACAACGTTTGGTGTTCTTCCTTGATAACTGGAGAAATCAAGAAATGGTAAAAATATCTCATCTTATTTTTTTTTCAAGAGAGAAGCTGCTAGGAAAGAAATGCAAGGCATTTCTCCTGTCTGAGACTACACAGGAGAGTGAAACTCATTTGAAGTTTATTTCTTCTTTCATTTCAACTGAATATCCCTCAGACAACAGGAATTCTTTAAAAATCATCCTTGTTAAACGTTTTATTGCTCAAAGCACTTCACCAAATATTAGTTAACTCTATACACCCTTATTTACATTGAATGCATATTTTGAACAGGTCTTTAGCAACTCATGGCCAAGCTGAAGCATTCCAATGTCATTTGCTTTCAAAAATTTGGTAAAAACTATTTAGACTGAAAGCTTGTTGATTTGTACTTGCACTATTTCCTCAGTCTCCCACCATTTCCCCACCTGGTAGCATATTCTGGTAGCTTAAGGAAGTAAACTGCAACAAATACTATGGCAATGAAATATCCAACTTTCAGTTGATAATAACTTATTTGGACACTTTGCAAATGAAAATATTCACAAACTTAACAGCTTAGCCAAACTGAGGTGGACTTCCATAGGGGCGGCTAAGGCGCACCTCTGAACCCATTATGAACACCTGCCAAATTTCAAGTTCCGACTCCAAAAAAAACCAATTCAACAGAAATACTTGGTTTCAGACACCAAGAAAACTACTTTTCTGCCTTTTTTTTTTTTTTTTTTTTTTTTTTTATGTTAACTGTAAGGGTGATCAAACACTGGATCAGGCTGCCCAGAGAGATTGTGGAGTCTCCATCCTTGGAGCTTTTCAAAACCTGGGCAATCTGCTCCAGCTGACCAAGCTTTGAGCAGGTGGGTTGCACTAGACTATCTCTGGGGGTCCCTGAGAATTTCTCTAACACGAAACCAGTTTTTACATCTCAGGTCTCCAAACTATAAAGTACAAAAATGAAATAAATCAATTAACTTTGATGGAAGGCTTAAACCAAACATCAATAAATGAATCTCAGACGTTTCTGGTTCTCAGGCAATTTCTCTGTTAAACCAAAAAGCAACAGACACCTAAGAAGGAAGAAAGGAGATCAAGCAGAATTGTTGAACTATATCATTTCAGTACTTCTATAATATTTAAGCAAACTTGTCTGAACAGACCCATAGCAATTTCTGATTTAAACAGCACGGCCTGATGACACCACTTTGTTTTAACGATCAAGTAGAGAAAACCAGGACAAGCATTTATGGAGCCAAAAATCAGAAAACACCACAAGAACACTGCAGCAGAGATAGAGGCTCAAATAGAGAAGACATTTTTCAGAAGCCTTTCAAAAATATATCTTCGTAGATCATGCAGCACACTAACAAGAATCTGATACAAGAGCCTCATGCCAAATAACATCTTTTACATGCCTGTGATGTTTTCAGAAGGACTACCTCAGACAAGAGTTAGTTGGCCAAAGTCTGGTTAAAAAACCAACACCAACTGTCCTGTAGCAAGTATTCAAATTAGACCTGCTTGCATACCTGGCCTAGTGAGGCTGAAGTATCTACAACAAGGGGAGATTAAAAGCCTATTCTGTACAAATCTTCCCAGACTTAACACTTTACAATACCTTTGAAGTAAGTTTACCAGACTGCATACATGATGCATAGAATACTACTGGCACACGGCAAGCAGGGGCAGCCTCCTGGTAGAAGTATGCTGCTCTGCAGAAAGCAGCGCAAGATAATGCTGGCAACACAGGGAAGGAAACACAAGCGGTAGCACCACCCTGAGCCCTGGGAGCTGGCCCTGGAAAAGAATTCTCTTTCAGCACTCAATGGTACCTGACGTACTTCAGAGGACAACCTGCTTCTTGGGTCATAGTAGGTTTTGACACACTGGTAACTATATATTAACTAGTCTCACCTCCATGGCAAATAAGTTGGCCTCTGTGTCCCAGAATGGGGTTCTCTTCTTGCACCAGAAGCAGCCACAGGCAGCTTTCTCCATGCTCTCAGCATATACAGATTACGAATGGTTCTACAGAACTCTTTAAAGACCCCTCTCCTATTATCCTAGAGACCAGAATGGACATGGAAAAGTCACAATAATAGACAGGAAACTATGTGCTTCCTAGGGATCTCCCATGGAGAAAGAGGGAGTAGAAGGCATTTTAGAAGCATACCTGTGAAATTCTAAATCATTATTCTGGCTGTGATGCCAAAAAAAAAAAAAAAAAAATTAGCTTAAGTACTTGCTCTGAAGCATTTGGAAAATGTTTCCTGCCACTTATTGTGGCAGGAAAAATGCCAGGAAATAAAATTTCTGGTAAGTTGTTGCACAGCATGACATTTTCCTTACCTATTAAATGCAATACTTCATATCCTCAGTTTTATTTACATTTTCTCTATATGTAGATACATATGAAGGAGTAGATGCTTTCTTTAAAGTACAACGTTATCTTCATTAGCATTAAATGTTGGTTTCAAAATTATAGAGGTTTTTGTTTAGATAGAGTGTTGTTTAGATCACCCTCACTGCTGCAAGGCCAAGTGAAATCAAGGTACATTTAAAAAATACTTACCTGACTTGCAGGTGGCGCTATAAAGCAAAATGCAACACAAACGGCTAAAGTTTGCAGCAGTCAACTATTCCAAAAACGACACCTGGTCTTAGTGCACAGTAACAAATTACTATTACATTCTGTATTTATGTCATCATTGAGGAGCTGAAATATCATGCTACTTGTAATGGTCAAGGCTTTCTGTTTAATTACAGCTAAAACTCTCAGGGAAATCTTACAAATTACTGCAGAAGTAAGATATTTACTTCTTTAGAGTAGTATATATTTCTTCCAGGGACAGATATGATTTGAGAAAATAGTATCATTACTCATATTCACCAGTAATTCTTTTGAGGGCTCAAATCACAAATATTTAGATAATCTTTAGTGTAACTTCTGCAGGGCCAAAATATTTTCCAGGATAGGTAACAATGTAAAGGAGAAAATCCAATGTCCCCATTTTAAAAATGTTTCCAAAAAACTACATGCAAAACAAGAAAAGGTGAGTTGCACAGTTTTGAACCTGAGGAGCTGTATCCATCTTTACACTGCCCCCAATTATGATAATACAAAGAAAAGGCACTTGTAAATTTAGGCTGTTTTACAGTGAGAAAGAGATTAAACTATTCTTCACATAAATAATATCATTTAAAAAAAAAAATGACACAAATATATTGCAGACAAAATTACATGCTGGATAGAAAGAGAATGACTGATATATTCATGCCATGGACCCAAGGGGCTTTCTGGTATGTGCAAAGTTAAATAACTGAGGTTGAACTCCAAATGGTTGTATTTCCAATTAGGCTGATGACACTGTATATGTAATACATGGTACACAGCAGACATCAATCATTACAGCTGAAGCTCATTTTGTGAGCTGAAGTTAACAACACCTTTAGCAAACTTGAGTGTCAATGTGGCCAAAAGGAGACTTCATCTATCTAGCTTTCAAGTTGTACTGGGTGTCTGGGTTTTGGTAGCAGGAGGTGGTGCTGGGGTGGCCTCTCTGAGAAAAGACCAGCGGTTGCCCTGTGCTGGACACAGCCACTTACAGCTGCATCCAACAGAACTACCACCAGTCAAAGCTGAGCCCATCAGAGATCCTTGGTGGCACTTCTGTGGTAACATTTTTTAAAAACGCTGTGCAGCAGCTATGAGAGATGAGTGAGAAAATGTGAGAGGAACAGCCCTGCAGACACCCAGGTCAGAGGAAGAGAAGAGCAAGGAGGTGCTCCAGGTGCTGGAACAGAGATTCCCCTGCGGCCTGTGGAGACCATGCCAGAGCAGACATCCACACTGCAGCCCATGGAGAAGTCCACACCACAGCAGGTGGATGGGCCCTGAAGGAAGCTGTAGGTCATGGAGAGCCCACACAAGAAACAGGTTTTCTGGCAGCTGTGGCCTGTGGGGGGTCCAGGCTGGAGCAGTCTGTTCCTGAAGGGCTGCACCCTGTGGGAAGGGCCCATGCTGGAGAAGTTCATGAAGGACTGCAACCTGTGGGGAAGGAACCCACAGTGGAGCAGTAAACAAGTTACTAAGGGGATGAGTAACAGGTCTTGGTCAATCTTTCAGATGTCTATCATCCTATAACTTACACATGAAGTGAGCTGAGTTTACTGGACCTGTTTAAGAATTCTTCTTAAAAAGAAACATGCCTGGTTCTTTTAACTTCAAGATTAATTAACACCTCAAGAGTTCACCATCTACTACATCTCCAGGATTAAACATATGTGAGATTCTTCAAACAGCTGGCCGTACAAAGCAAAAAAAAATTTTTTTTAAATCAACATGTCCATTAGCACTGTGTAGGCTTTCCTTGGGTCTACATATTTGCATCTGTTTATTCCCCAAAAGACTCTTGGTTCACCATTTTGACAAACAGCACAGAATATATTAATTCCTGCACTGGTTAATATCATTATTCAAGGCAATATAGACTTTTTTTGGATTGGTCAGAAGATCACCAGCTTCTTTTGCTCAATGGCTCCCTTCTCTGTTTTTAGGAGCATGGAGAAGAGTGTTGTTTCTATCTACCAGAAACAAAGTTAGTTACTTTACATAAAACTGTATTTTTCTGAAATTTCAAGACAACAGCACTGTCTAGCGACTCTAATTAAATCTACAGCTACTTTGCTGTAAATAATATGCTCATCACAACAGGTACTTCATAAATCTTAGGCAAGCCCTGTATTGTTATCTTCCAGCTTGTCAGGTCTGGCTGACTTCTCCATGTGTCAGCAAGTAAAATGGTCTGTTGAAGACAAAAGAGGCACCTAATTTTTGGAGGCACCTTGTCCAGAAACAAGGTGCATCAAGTAGAAATGTGAAGAGATAATAGGGAGAAGCAAGGCAGGGAATAGCCTCAGGGTCCTCCTGTCTTTGCTAACCAAGCCAAGTCTCTGCAAACAATAAAGGCACTGCAGGAAACTGAGGAAGGTGCAGGGGGACAGACCTGGCAACATAAACTTCGCTGTCCATTTGCTGCTTGCATGGAGCCTGCCACGCATGTCTTCCAAGGTCTGGACTTTCTATTATGCTGTCGTCGGTTTAGATTGCGGGGTGACAATAAAACCCTGGCAGATGTATTGTTAACCTCCCCCCCAACCCCCTTCCCCCTTTTTTGCCTCCCTCTCCCCACTTCTCACTAAGGACAGGCGATTGGGAGGGAAAGAAGGACAGAGAGAAGAGTTGGAAAAATTAAAAATGTTTTACTAATGCTACTAATAAGAATAGAGAAAATAATACAAAATATACAAAACCAATCTTGAAAGTCTCAGCAACTGCAGAGCCAGCAACCAAAGTCCTGGATTAGACTCTGCAGCCAACCGGAGCTGGATTCAGTCTCTCACTAGGCCTCAATTCGCAGGGACGACTAGCAAGGTCCTCTCCTAATGTCGGCCATAAGGAAAAAGGGACGAGATCCTCGTGATCTCCCACTTTTATATGAAGTATTCACATGAATGGAATGTTATACACAGTTGGTCAGTTTCTTGGCCACCTGTTTCTGGTTGCCCCTCTGGCGAGATGTCCATCTGTGCTTATCAATAAGTTTGCATTCCATTGCTAGGTTTACCAAAACATGTGTCTGGTTCTCCAGGAAAATGCAGCTAATATGAAGGCTTTAGCTGACAGGCAAATTCACTAAAAAAGAAACTTGTTTTTAACAAAACCAGGACATACGCTTATTAACTAAGGGTGCAACTTTTTAATAACTAGTAACAAGGAGAGCTTCATAGAAACTTGCTTGAAATAACCATATAAATGATCATTGACCTGAGGTTTTAGTAAGTGAAGTTCCAGTTTATTAGTGGAGGTGGACCATTACATCTATGGGTCAAATAAATACCAACGCCATTCTATTTCTATTTCTAAAGACTTTGCCCAGACTTAACACAGACATTATTGCCCTTTGTTCTGTAGAGCCTAGGGCATTCCTCCCACACAACCAAGCTGTCCTAACTCTCTCAGCCACAGCTATATAAATTGCCATTTCCAAAGGAATAAGCTTGGGGATATGAAAACAATTTCACAATGAAGTGCTACAAGGAGACAATTAAAAACAGGTTGCTCATTGACACAGTCCTCTTCAACCAGCAATATATCTATACCTGCATATAAGCAAGGGAAATGAATTAACTCAGAAGCTCTCTTCCATGTCCTCAAAAAGAGAAAAAGTATTTTGTGCTCCTTTTATCTACTTGATAAATGTGAGGGAGTTGATTTGTTTGGCTTTGTTTTATGAAACAGTTATTGTCCACTGAGACCGCTTGTGTTTCTTACTGCTAATGCAGACCCTAACTGTGCCATTTGCTTCCTGTGATCAGCCCTCAAAGATCCAACTTAGTGGACCTAAGCACGGGATTTCTGCTGCCACAAATCATCTCTCAAGCTCTTTAAAAGGACTAATACATGCAACAATGAAAAATACATGAGTCATGTATGGCCTAATAAGTCCTTACATTTATGGAAACACTTTCATCACTCAAAGCAGCAGGATCTGTGGAGTCTAACAAAGCAGCAGAGAAGCTTATTATCCATAAAAAAGGAAACCTAACCTTAAAACATTTAAGACTAATAAAATATCAGGACACAGCTTTTGCTATTAAAAAGAAAATAGATTATTGGAATTACAACAGAGGATAAACCCTCTCTTGAAAGTTTTGGGCCTCTAAGCAGTTCCAAGGAAAAATAAAGTGACAACAATGTCTATATATCATATCTATAGTATGTCTATAAGTCTCAGCTACTTGGTCTCTAAATTACCACTAAAAGCTATTATTCTACTCTGAACAAAAATGTAGCTACCTTTGTGGGATAGGAGTAGAAAAAGCATTGGTGAAAACAAAGGTTTCTGATGCTTACTATTTATGGAAGATAATCAACAGCATAGAACACCTACATTCATACCTTATGCTCTACTGTTTTTTAATTCTGGTGCTCCAAGCATTGCAACATAATTGAGTATGATTTATCAGTGCATTTCCAAAGTACCAAAAGATTTTGCTTAATTTATGTTATAGCTTGCCAGATGCATAAAAATTTTCCATTAATAATGTGGTAACAATTCAAAATTTTGTGTCTTGGTGCAAGGATGACAATATATTAACTATTACGTTAAAATTAGAAACTGTTTAATGCCACCAAGTAAAGTACTTAATCACATAGTTCTTTTAAGCATAGGAACAGTCCCACTGCACTACAGGGGAAAGTTATAAAACATATCATTAAATGCAACTGAATTGGGTATAAGGAACAAAGAAAAACAATTTTTAAAAAAATCTCTAAAGCATATTGGAAACAAACAGGCTCATGAGACCTGAAAGGCTGAATCTTTGTTGCCAGTTTCTCTTTCATGTATGAAAGAACTAACGATAAAGAAAGACCATCACTGAAGCATTTTCAAAGGCATAAACGACTTCTTACCTCCCAAGGAGGTCATACTTTTTAAAATCACCTCCAACGTGATTACATAGAGGTTTAGCATAAGTCTTAACAAAGTTGGTTTTTGTTGTATTATAAATTAAACTTTGAACCTTCATGACAGCCTGATAAAGAGCCATATACAAATGACAAATTCAATCTAATTTCAGAGAAAACTATAGCCCCGAGTCTCCACATAGTATTAATACATCCACAAGAGACTGACAATAGCCTCAACACATAGTAAAACCCTCTTCCTCCCCTACCCTCAGAAAAGCACTACCAAAAAACCCCAAACCCAAACCACAACCACACACACACACCCTCCCCCCACAGCCATTAGCTTTGTTAGATGGGCCTTGGATGAACAGTAAGTATGGGAAGAAAGTGACAGCCCTGTAGAAAAATGAACTCCAGTCATGAAATCAGAAGAACTGTTGAACTCTTAAGAAGAAAAAGCAACAACGTTCATTTCTGCAAAAGAGGACCAAATATAGATGCAGACAGAGAAGGTTATTGTTGTGCATATCCCTTGTGCTGCATGCAGTGAAGGGCAATCCAGGCAGGATGATTTCCAAGGTTTGGTGTACACCCTTGAACCATCAGAGGTTCCTGCCAACACCACCAAGAACCACAGCCCCAAAGCAGGAGAGACTGCACTGCAGTGATGACAAGAGGCTGTGGGGGAAAGCTAAAGAGGAAAGAGATCCCACGTTAATCCCAGGACTAAAGGCCTTTGAACTAAAGGCCACATTTTTACGTAGAGCGCCAAGACAGACACCCTGTAGCCAGGAACTATGTTGGACAGACGCACAAAAAGGGCTGACTCATACAGACACAGGAGGTCTGAAGGACCCACCTTTTCATACCTGGACACAATAGTTCCAAAAAGAGCCATCAACCATCACATTAAAGACACATTCCTCACAGCTTATAAACTTTAACTTAAATTTTTAAAGAGAAAAACCTGCCTGTGTTCCTTTGTCCGTGAAGACAGTAAAAATAGAAAGTTCAAAATAACGAGTCTGCCTGCTTATTACTCTGATGTGAAATACTGCTTTGACCTGCATTATTCCTTTATACCCACATATTATGTTTCTCCTAAAATAACTGCATTCAGGGAAAAAAAATGCTTTAAACAAGTAATTTGCTTTATTTTACAAAATCTGGAACAAGGCTTTGTCTACAAGATGGAGACAACAGCCACTGCCCTCAAGTCACTCATAGTACCCTAGAGCAGAGCAGCACCCTGTGAGACCTTCATTGGAAAGGTCTCTGTCTTCACACCAGAGATGATGAACATTGTGGCCCTGCTTCAGCAAATGCCATTAAAATGTCTGAAAAAAACCCAGTTTAACATCAGATCTTTCCTGGATCACAACTAGAATGCTCAGTATCTGGCAGGATCGAGCCCTAAGGACATACACAAGGAGAAATTAGCAATTTCAATTTAAATGCTAATACGTATTCCTCTCTGTGAAAATTAAAATATAACAAGAGATCTCTCGTCACACAGAAACAGCCTTGATTGTTATTTAACTATCACAATGAACAGTTAGAAAGCATGAAATGAAGCTAATAAATCTTCTGTTGAGTCTGAAATTTCCAACAAACAAAAGTACTCAAAGTTTTCAAAAAACAGTTCAGACTGATTTTCTCCATCTCAAACTAAACTTTCCATGTTCTTCAGTCATAGATCCACATACTGGCACCACACAAATTTAAAAACTGAAATGTCCAGCTACTTGAACAAATCTAAGATTTTTTAATATTTTTTTTTAGTGCTACCTAAACAATCTAAACAACATTAATTCAGTTCTATTTCAAACTCATGCACAGTGCACTCTTTGAGATATATGCACCAAGCCTCCACGTTCAGACTCCAAATGGTGCTACAGTCAACTGTAGAGGGACACATGGAATATTTGTAGAAAGAAAACTGAGTCCGTTACAGGCTCAGATTATTCTTTGCAACTTGTCCAACAGAGAAGAAGTCACAGGTATTTGCTTCAGGTCACCTTCCTCCCCTTCTCTCCTCTCCTCAATGTGCTGCCGCTTCAGCAGAACAAGCGCGGTGGATGGTCTCACTGTTTGGACACCAGGCTCATGTCAAGGCACAGAACATGAGCCACATCAGACCTGTGGCACTTGGCCTGTCAATACAGGCCAGGCGAAGTGATGGTGTAAGTTACATGATACTAAGTATAAGCTGCTTATATCTCCTTGTTCACCTCTGGAAAGTTTTGTACAGCACAACAAAGAACTAACCCATGGCCACATGAAATGTAAACTGCATCTGAGCCTGTTGAATCAGATCACCTCAACCAATAAGTTGGGTCAATTCCATTTCCATTACATATTTCTACAACTACAAAAAAATCCCCTACACCCTGAAATTCATTTCGAAAGACTTCAATGTAGGTGGTCTAAGCTCAGAAGCACATGAAAGCAAAACAAGCTGCATCCAAGAAATATGACTCCCTTCAATATACTCATCATAGACAGAGCTGGTAGCAATGCTGATAGCTGCTAGGAAACTAAAAGTTATTTAGCATCTATGATTTAAAGACTCGTTTCCATTGTAATTCTGCCAACTTTGAATCCTTCAGGCTGAAACTCTTCTTGCCTATCTCCATCTAATTTTTAAGATGATACTAAAAGAATTGCACCACATCTACAAGACAAAGAGTGTTTGTGCTGTCCACAAAACTAATATATAATGTTTTGTGTATTTGAACAAAATATAGATCCTCTCCTAACTTTGAGAAGAAATTCTAGCATCTAGGTGTTTCAGAATAGAGACTTGAAGTGTGACAGAACATCATCCAAAGTTAGAATAAACACCTAGTATGACAAATCTGGAAAATCCAAGCCCACCTGTCCAAACTGTAGGTTGCTGAAGAATGCAGCTTGAATTAGACAGGTCAGCGGAGAGGCAAGAAGACACCTAGGCAAATCAATGCTGGGCAAAGTCTGAAAAAGGTGATGCTACAGGGGTCTATTTACATTAAACACATTCCCCTGCAATATCTGGTTGATTTCCAGTGCACACTAAACTCAACTTGCATATATGTTCATTCCGCTATGATCATACCACACTTCCCCTCTTGCACGATCCCTGACTCACTCTCTGCAAAACAATGGCCTGTGTTCAGTATATGAATAAGGATGGCACAACAAACTAAATCTTAATTGCAGGACATCTGCTTTATTTAAGATTGGTCCATGCTCAAGGCAAAGAAACAAAAAGAAGATGAATGCTCTGATGCACTATGGAAACAGAAATACTTCTTACACATTTCTGCAATTATTTTTCCTAGGGCATGGAAATACATTTTGGGCTCTTCACTTACAAGGCTTAGTTATCTTATTTCTTATTCTGTCCATTTGAATAACAAGAAGTCTTTAACAACATCAAAGTCAAAAGAAGCTTTTCTTTTTAAGTTCAGTGTGTAGTATCAACTAAATAAATTTGTGTACATAGGTTTCTGAAAGCTTTCAAAGCATCCAAAACTCTATATAATAGCAGAGCTGAGAATCAAGAGAGCTGAAATACTGCAGTTAGGTGCTTCATGAAAGCTTTGAAGGGATAATTTGTTCCTTTGACAAGTTAAGAGTTTGACTCCATTCAAAGAGCTGTTACTAAATATTCCTAAATGGGTATCATGGTAAAAAGGAAAGCTGAGAGACTGAAAAATCTGGCAAAAGGGAGGGTGTAAATCAAACCCATGCTTTTCATAAAAGCACAAGTCCTGACTCCCACATGGCCCCTTCTTCCTTGAGGATTTCCACAGCAGACTACAGGATTTTAACTCCTTGCCTAAATAGAGGATACAAACAAGGAGGACGCAGTCTGATCTAACCAGCCACGTTCCAAATAAGCTATTTCAAGATACAACACAGCAAGAAACAGAAGATGAGGATGACAGCATTCATGTCTAAAACAGGGAGCAGGAGGAAGGAGAGGAGAAGTGCTCATTATCCTAAAACTAAGCCCTACAAAACAAGAGCATCCAGAGCTAAAGTTACAGTAGGACAAAATCCAAGCACATTAAGGCATGGAAACAGAAAATTTAGGCAGTAGAACTACATACTGGCTCACATAAATCCTTGCATAAGTCCTCCACTAAGAGATTAATGAAATTTTGTAGTCATGGAATCAGAATCAGTAGTTTCAAGGATTAGACACTTAAAAGCAGGAATAACTTGTTTACTTTGTGCTAAAACACACTGGAACTTTTGTTAAATAATCTACTGCATTGAATGAAACATCTAAATCATCCAGCTATCAGAGAAAACTGAAGAAATTAGAAAGAACTACAACAAACTGAAGGGCAATAAAATGGGTAGACAAAAGGAGAACTGCCAAACTAAAACAATAAGCACTGCATATGTAATATACATCATCTGAAATTATACTAGAACCTAAGCCACAAACTTAAGAATTCAGAATTCCTTTGGAGGCTTCCATAAAACTCCTAGCTCTTCTGCAAACACAGAGGTAATAAAAAACAAACTTAACCTGAAAAAAACCTGGCATAAAAAAACGCCAAGAAAGCTATTAAATCATCACTACGGAAGTCAACTGGATGTTATACCAGAGCACTGTGTTCAACTCAAGATATTCTATCTTGAAAGAAAAATGCAGTGCTGGCAAGTGGAAAGAGACTCAGTGACACTGGTAGTGTCACTGAAGTGAAACTTCATTTTCACCAAAGTGATACTTCGTATGCAGACAGTCTAAAGAACAAGGACTGCTTTCCCTGAGGTGGCAACATAACAGAAGCACGAATGGCATGGCATCTAGGACAAAGGAGGACTGTTTCTTCCTCTTTCCTCTCAATGTGAAAACAAGGAAATGTGAAATGAAACTGAAACGTGACCATGCCAGAACTGAGAAAGGAAAGCATTTCCTTCCCGACCTCCCAAGCAACCAACACGTTTCCTTCAAAGAGGAAAGTGGGAACTATACCACAGTTTAAATAAGATTTTTTAATTATGTATTTACAAATATAACAAGATAGCCACAATTATAATATTCTCTAAGAACTTGAGACAAGACTTACACATTTGTATAGTTAGAGCTCCTAGATGAGGGCCATCCAAAAGGTAGACTTCACATTAGGTCTGTGCCACAAGTACATTTTGCCCACGTCTTTCCAAAGGCTGGATGAGCAATGCCCTGGCACTCCTGAAGGAAAACTGATACTCCTTACAGTTCTCCAGAGAGTAGACGTAAAGTACCCCTACAGACTCCAAACGTAAAAGCACCACGTGAGACTAATACCAGTGAACTAGAGC
This sequence comes from Streptopelia decaocto, assembly GCF_964273445.1. Lineage (NCBI taxonomy): Eukaryota > Metazoa > Chordata > Aves > Columbiformes > Columbidae > Streptopelia > Streptopelia decaocto. The sequence goes on from NC_138658.1 coordinate 31,044,672, forward strand.
AGACGTCTTGCTTTCCCCTGAGAAGGCCTTGGTAAAAAAAAGAGAGCAGACATACCTGGGTGCTAAACGAATAAGAATCACAAACAAAACAAAACCAAACAAACACAACCAGCCCCACCCTCCTCCCCCCGCAATATTCAAAGCACAAACAAGTGCTGGGGAAGGCTCTTCAGACCTCCTGCTTCAGGACATATACCAACAGCCTATTTGAAATCAGGTGGGAGTTTCTGCAAGGCAAGGATATTCCTCAGCTGCTGGGTTTCTCGCACTTCTCTCTAAGGCAGCAGAACCCAGTGGCACTGTCAGAAAGGACAATGACCCAGATAAATGGTCCAAACCATTCTAGCAGCATCTGCCCTCCTTACCGTTAAAACTCCTTTTATACTAATGTTGATTATACAATTTCTAGAAGACAGAAGCTACACCTTGTCCAAATGATCTGATTTTGGAGTACACTATATTAGATCAACAAAAGGAAGTGGGGAGGAGGTTGGTACCACCCAAAAATGAAGTGCTGGTGTCTACCCAGAATGCCTTCAAAATCCTAAGAGTACCTGAAAGGAAAAACCACCAACCCAGAAGGAAAGAGTCTGGGATCTGAGATGGTCAAGTTGTAAAGGTGCCACACTAAAAATAACCCAAAGTAAAGTAATTTATTCTCTTCCTGCTAATTTTGAAATGGATGAATTGTACCTAGGATCCATTCTTCATTCTCTAAAGTTCAGTAAACTTTTTGTAGTGAAATATCAGATTTTTCCCTTCCTTGCAGGTAAATTATGCCTAGATGGCAGTTCACTTTAAAAAAATTGTGCAAATATATTTCAATAAATGGACTATGCTCTCCCCATTTTAATCAAAAAATTGACATAACAGATGAAAACATGAATCCTCATTAACACTTCTGGAACCTTCAATCATCAAGCTGTCCTTCACATCCAAAACACAGAAGTGAGAAATGTTCAATAGGACCCAAGCACTTTGTTTGTAAAAGACATTATTTCCATATTAAGTGGAAAGATCAGAGTCTTGTTTAGCTTTGAAAATTGATTCTAGTAACAAGACGTTATTTCATACCCCAAAAATCTTACTTCAATCTGAAGATGCAGCAGTTTCCAAACTTTTTTCATTTTGACCTGTTTCAAGCAAGTAATCCTTGAAACCAACCAACACCAATTTTGCAAAACCGTGGCATGGAGCTGTCAAGGACGTTATCTAACCAAAGTGCCTTCAGTCTTGCTAACAGCTTTGGAAACTGCTCAAGTATAAAGAATGACCATTCACGTAAAGAAAGCATTTCCAAATAGCAGATAATATGGGCAATTGCCAAAAAGGCATCACTGTATGAAAAATCAAAACAAATCATTCACAGAAATCATTAACAATATTGTTGGCTCTTCATATGCTGTGCAGGAAAGATATAAAAGGATATTAATGTTTAAATAGGCAATAAGCAGGGTAGGAGAATAATGAAGACTAATATGACTGCAAAAGCTCCCAAAGGCCCTGTTCTGGATGGGAGTCCCACAGTGCTATGTATGGCAATAAAGATGAGTCCCCATCTCAGAAACCACACCCCCCAAGGCAATTAAACTAAAATAAAATTAACTAGGATATTAATCTGATGTGTGTAACAGCTCTGTGGTTTAGATGCAATATGTTTTTGGAGTCTGTACTACCACTTCAGCCTAGAGAAAAAAAGAATTACAATCTTCTTCCTGACAACCAGATTCAGGAACAGCAAGGGATGCTAAGGAAGAAGAAGAAAAAAATATTCACCCCCTCGGTCATGAAGAGTTTGGCTCACACGAGTGCTGCTTATCTTGCAAAATGGGAAAAAAAAAAGACCGCTCTCCTGTTCAAGTAGTAAAAAGCAGATTCCCTAATTTTATATACATGTTTTTTTAAGAAGGTGGAACTGGGTGTTTAATTCCTATAAAATTCACTTTAACCTACAAAGAAATTTCCAAAGTCTATTTCCATAAAAATATTAGCCTTTCACTTGTATTATGTATCCTTTATAAAACACACTGTTTAAGAAAACGTTGCAAGAAATGGCTGCAAGTAATGCAAAAAAGTACTGCATGATATATCTTTCTGTAATTCAGGAGAAAAAGACACTCTACATTATTCTAGACTGGCAGACAGAAAAGAACAAATTACTGTGGATTCCGCATTTGCTGCCAGAACACCAGAAACGCTTTTTACACAGCAGGAAGGTTCCTTTTAAAACACATAGAGAATTCTTTGTCAAATTGAAAAAACTAAATCAATTTCCAACAAGTGTTCTGTTCACTTTTTCTAAGTTGGAGGTCAAAGACTATAATTGCAGTTCATTTGCAAAGTGATTAACACCAGTGCATGAACTTATGCAAATACTTGGTCAAAAAAGTAGTACGAGGAACCTTGTTCTCCAACAGCAGCAATGTGGAAAAGTCTATTATGGTCATAGACACTGATAGAAAAAGGAACCCAAAATGATATCATGAGATCAGCCTTGACATGCGTGCCATCTAGAGATGCAAATACAGCAACAACTATAGGTTGTTTTTTCAGAATCATTCTGGTTTTAAAAGCTCTAAATATGGGTGTTTCTAAAATCCCAGCATTCAACATTAAATACTGCAAATTAAGTTAATACATCCTACTCATCCTTAATCCAATAATACCTTTAAGTACTGATGCACCTAATTGCAAAGCATTGCTGTAGCTAAAGATTATCCCAAGCCAGATAGATCCTAAGAAATCCCTTAAGCCCCTTTCTTCAGAGGGATGAAGCAAGACCTGAAGGTAACAACATATGGAAAACGCACGAGAAAGCAGCAGCCTAACAGTGATACTAGAAAGCAGGGCAGCATCCAAAAAAATTAAGCTCTTAATAGAAAGCTTCCATTTAAATGGCATCTAGTGTCAGCTTTTTCAGTTATTCTGAATCATACAGCAGCTAAAGCCTGAATCAAACCCTGTTTACACAGCTTGGAGCTCAGGTGCACAGCACAGAGAGAGCCCAGCGTAGCCAAGAGCCACCTTGAGGACAAAGCTGATAACACCAAAAGCTGATTTTATTGCTGGGAGGAATAAGCACATACAAACACTACCTCTTGTTATGAACAATAAAACAAATAGCAGCCGAAGGGGCTCTGTGCATGCATGTTTATATGCGCAACTTGGTAACATCCACCAGCTGCAGAAGCTTCCACTCAATGGGTGCTCGTGTGCGAGGCATTAGAGTAAGGCCAGGGACACAGGGCACTTGCTGCACTTGGCAGGACACTCTCAGCAGGCTGCTTCTAATCTGCCTCCGCTGGTTTGCTGTGACACATTGCCCTCTCTGTCACCCAAAGCACAAGGTGGAGATCTAGTGCCCCGAGAACCCAGTGAAGCAGAGAGGAAGGTCTGTGATGGTGACTTCACAAGTCTCCTGCTATCCTCTGAAACTGACCTTAGGGTGCAGCCTGAAGATCTGCTCCCAGCCTGGAACCCCATTAACACCTTTCTGGTACCTTGATTCCCTGGTGCCCTTTCCAGCCTCAGCATCTGTACAACTGTACCCATTAACAGCCGAAAGTCAGATTAATGTGCCTAGCACAGCTAACATTACTGTAGGAACGTGTTTAAATTTGACACTGAGTAATTAAACAAAATCATATGTATTTAAAGTGCATTGTTCCAAAGGCACTCTCAAATCACTGCAGAGCTGTAGATAATTATGTAGAGCAGTCAGCACACTGGAAAAAGGTGATGAGGAAATGTTTCTGACAAAGTGAAGGGAGCTGGTGTGCTCTGAACATAATCTGAAGAAAGAATATGGGTGTTGCATAGCACATAACCTATAAATTAAGCTGTCAATAAAAAGAGAGAGAATATCAGAAATAAAGGCAAAGGAGAAAAATAGCTATTTCTTCAAATGAACCTCAACTGCTGAAACCCTTTCTATAAATCTAATTGTATATATTTTTAAATCAAAGATTACTTTGTTCTAAACATTATTTCCTAGATGTCAAAATCAGCACAGAGGACCATGTACTTCTCAATACAGATTTGACAGGCTATTATATTATACTTTTAATGCTTACTGGTATGCTACAACAGTTAATTTTTTTTTTTTTTTTTTTAAAAAGCTGTGTAAACCCAAAGTTGTATCTGTAGAATATTTTCATGAAACATACTGTTCATCAGCTAATGACCCTAAAAAGGAAAAGAATGGTGGGCAAGAAAGAGTTTTACATAAAATGACTAACAAGGAAGAGGAAGGAAAGGGTAGCATGTGAATCTGCAGCAAAATATAACGTAACTATTGATCTCTGCAATCATTACCAGGTCATCTTTCAGATCACAGGTACTTCTGTAGTTATACAAATGTCCTTGCTTGCTCAACAGTGAAGGTCTTAAAATAATCGACCTGATTTTTTTTTCTTTTTTTTTTTCTTTTTTTTTTTTTTTTTGCAGGGGTTTGGGGCTCCTGTTCAATCTGTATATTTGATAGCAATTAAAAAGAAAAACAAAACACAGAAACACAGTAAACAATGAATGATATAATAACAGAAAAATCATAGCATTAGCATAAGTAGAATAAGCAAACCTATAGCAGCATAGCAAACAAATGACAGTTACATCAATATGAAATCTGGTAAAAGACAGTTTTAAAGTGCTCTTACACAACAGAAAATCCAAAAAGGTAGAAGGCTCTAACAATGCTAAACTTATGCACACAAAATCAACTACAGGTAATGCTACTGAGAGATGTATGCCTCTTACCCGTGAGTACAGCTTTTGCTGAAGGGTCTGCCAGATCCAGCGCAGATTTCCCATCAGTGTTCCGAATGTTTGGATCAGCTCCGTGCTGCAGCAGCACTGTGCAGGGAAAGCAGAAACAGTATCTCACCTCAGGGATACAGAGATTATTTACTGTTAAGTGTCTCCTCGGCATGATGTAGGCATAAACACACATCGCACAATTTTATTTTTCCTTCTGCCTTTTTTTTTTCCCTTCTCTTTTTTCCCTCCTTTTTTTTTTTTTATCTTCTTTTTTTTTTTTTTTCTTTTTAAGCACTGCAGCAAAGGATGTTCTCCAGAGTAAGGTTAAGTTGGCAAGTTAAGATATAGTAAGATCACATGACTTCGCATGATAAACATGCACCCCAAATCTCTTGCAATACTCAGTTCTGGGTTCCTGCTGACAGCCAGCTGGGAAGCTGTGCGTTCACTGCCTCACAGTGGGAAATCTGCTGTGGAACCTGCTCCTGCCTTTACTACCCCTACTGCTGCTTGTTACCATTCCTCTTCCTTTTCCTGCTGAATATCCCCAGTCACTCCGCCTCTGTAAATCAGTAATACTCCAGCTCATCACTTGTGCACAAAATCATAACCACAGCATACCAGTTCGCCTTCAAGAAGTGTAACAAATAGGGTAAGATGTGTAACCTGGTACCCTGCAGTCTGGATGTTCAGAAGCTATTATTCTCATTGGTATTTCTTTTTTCTACTAAGCCTATGAACACATAAAAATTCAAGTACATAAAAATACTCAGAATGCATAGGAAGGCATTGATACAGTAAATTACCATCTAGAAAAGCTTATAAAAAAGGAAAGCACTATTTCACCTCTAAACTCTTTTGATCAGAAACAATGTAATAACAATGCAATTCAGGCCACCCCCTCCCTAGATCAAGGCATTTTCTACAGAACTGGAAAACAACATCCACAGCAAGGTTGGAGGCCTAACAAAAAGGGTTCCAGTTCTCCATTTTCACAAATGTTGTGCAAAATAAGCAGAACATATCACAATTTCAGAGCAACAATTACACACTTGGCACAAGTGTGAATACCAGGACAGCGTTCAGAGGTGCAGAGACTCAATGTCAAGGAGACAAATAATGAAGAGCAGCAGATATTTATGGTTGTTCATGTAACCATGTCTGTTGAGATACAGTGGGACTGAAGGAGTCAAGACAAAGAAACACTTGCACTTTTGTACCCTTGTCACTAAGGGTACAAAAACCACTTCACAGACAGGATTCTCCAAGAAAAAACGTAACCCAAGCCAGAACAAAAGTAATTACCAGTATTATATTACACATATCACTTTAATCAGCAAAAGGCTGAACTAAACTTTTTCAAAATTAAAATTTTAACTGTTAGTATTATTTATTCAAATCTCTTTTCTTATACAATTCTGACTTGATATGCTTTTAACATTGCTAAATTTCATATATTTCACCTTACAGGGTATGATGCTACCTGCTTGTCCGAAGCTGAATTTTTCCCGAAGTCTGATGCTTTAATGAAGTAAATTGACTTATTTTATGCTTTGCCAAGAAGGTGCAGTTGTTCCACATTTTTGAAAGAAGATTCAAATGGGCAGATTGGGATTTTCCTAGGAGGTTTTTTGTTTGGTGGTTGTTTTTTTCCCTATGCCAAGACAAAGACACCAAAATGGGGAAAAAAAAAATAATCAGCTAGCACGTGCTCAGAGAAGCTTGTTAAGAACACTTCTGAAGATGCCATCTGTGCTATATATGCTACCACCCCCGTCGAGATCTTACTCACAGACAGGTTTGACTCCGAGCCAGCCTCACAAGCCAGTCAAGCACACTCTAGCAGGAGGACTTTTTGCCCATTTTTTAAACACAGCAGGCAGTACAGAAAGTAAGTATGGAAAGACATGTTCAGTATATCCTGTCTCTGTTCTCTTGGACTATGCTAGATGAATGCTAGAGAATCCAAATACTGGAGGAGAGGGAAGCCATTTGTCACAAAAGGCATTAGGGTAAAAGCAGGACCCTAAAAGAGGGAACCAGGAACTGTCTATCAAGAGAAAGCAGGTGGTAGAACACAATGAAACGGTACAGGCTGGGTGAGAAGACAGTGAAGGACTCACATGGCAAAAACCTTGAGACAAGGAGCTAGGGGAAAGAACTGAAGAAGATGACGTGGCAGGGGAAAAGATAGCTCAGATAAAAAGTCCAGGAAGAACGACCAGTAGAAAGGAATAACTGGAAGTTTGGACTATCACGTGAAGCAAAGCTGAGGCAGGTTAGGGTACACGAAAGGTGATTTTGAAAAATGAGAGATAGCAGGTGTAGAGATGTCAAAGGGACCTGCAACTGCCTGAGCTCAAGGCTAAAACAGAATAATAGATTTTTCAAGTCTCTTAATTCTTCAGTCCTGTGCAAAGCAAACAAGAGCGCTCCTCTGCTACTTCTGCTGGCACACACAGAAGATGACAACACAGTACTCCTTTCAGCTCCTCTCCAGGCTAAAATGACAAAGGATAATGCAGCGTATCTAACCTGTTCAGTCATGCTAATGAACCATGAACAATTATGGCATGGCTTAAAACATGCTATTTCTGTGTCAGGTTCTTAGTTTTTAAAAACCTAGGGAAATAATACACTAAAAATTTACTAACAGTGCTGAAGTTGGTTGCCTGCAAATGCCCTGAATTAGTGACTGCTTGTGGAACATGCACCTGAAGTGGCCAAACTAGGTTGAGAAGAAGACCCTGTCAGAACTCAATTGCTGTAACCGTGAGACTTATCTTTCCTGTCTCTGCAATCACTCATCCTACTCTCCATACAGCCCCTCCAACAGCCAAGGGTATGATCCTGCAGACAGGTCCCTTATTCAGACCTAGACAGATCTACCCTGTGAAATCAATGCAGTAGCATCTTGGGAGGAGAAACCAACCATATAAAGACTGTATTAGGATGCAGATGAATAAAGGAAGTAAATTCAGGTCACAAAGGCAATCTTATATTTCCTCTATTGGCTACTTGGTTCTACCCTCTCCATACTTTTTTCAGCACATAATCTTACAAAAAGGTATCCAAGTGAGCAATGTTGTCATTAGCATGAATTAACAAAAGAGATCCAGCACTTGATGTTTAGCCTATCAGTGTAATGCAGCTGTACTTTTATACCCAGCAAACCACAGGTAGCTTTTAATTGAATGTTCCCTTGCTTGTTCAAAACCTTTAACACTTCAGCCCAACACAAAGTCTCTTCTAACCACAGGGTGTTTGAGATCTAGACACAGTGTGTCTCTCTAAATTTCCTTTTCAATGCACCAAGAAGGTGTAAAAATGTCAAGATATATCTCCTGTTTGAGCAAAACATTCCCTTTTTAATGAAGCACAACAGAATAAGCCATTCTAGCTAATCGTAGCTATTTTGGATTTCAAACACTACACAATTATTTTAGAGGATGGTTTCTGAGCAGCCTGGAAAAGAAATGTGGCAATAGCTTCTATCAAGAGACTACTGTTAACAGGCAAGCATAAGGGTAGCATACACACAAATTCACTCCTGGAACCCTGTTGATTAGCATATTTTGATATGCTGGTTTGTTTCTTCCAGACAGTGGGGACACTGGGGGGTGTTTTTTTCCTGTACTGCAGGCAGAGCCCTTAATCTAGCAATACCATTACTTGGCTATCCTTGCCTTCCTACAGACCATATTGTACTAATGGTGTAAAGAAGCCCTTCTTATAGTTGAATCTTCATATTGTACATGGCCATCAAAGTCCTGTAAGCTTTACTCTCAAACAAGCTCTAGACTGTGCTTGGTACAAAATTATATTTTTACCCTCACTGCAACTGACAAAATAGATCAGTTTCTGACCTCCACATACCATCTGAAATGGTTTATTTAATTACACTGCCATTAGACCCAGATCAGTACTAGAAATAAGAAAGGCCACATTCTTCCCACCAAATAAAAAAAAGCTACAGTACTGCACAGAGCATGAACTACAACAACTATTCATTACAGATTACCGCCAACTTGCTACAGCAGTATGAATGCTAAAATGAAACTCCTGGCCTACAGCCTTCTGGCATAGGGCTTTTGAACTGTGAAGCTAACCAACACTACCTCATTTGGCTGTCAAATAATAAACCCACCAAGAACAAACGTTTTTGCTTTTGGCAGTTTCAGCCTTCACATCTTCAACAGCAACGTATGGCAATACCTTCCCCAGCAGCTATACAGCAACAAGGGAGAAGTAAGGTTTACTAAAAGAAAAAAAAAAAAAAAAGGGGGGGGGGTGAGGGAGTTTGTCTACAGACAAATCATCACCCAAATACTTAGCCCTACCTCCTTCACACTGCCTCAGAAGGCCACCAAAGGAAAACATTTTGATTGAAAGACAGAAATATAATGTAAACAGAATAGGAATTTAAAAAAAAAAAAAAAAATCAATTTGGCTGCTCCAATATTAGTCACAATCAAAAGCTGGAGTATTTCTGTTGCTGTTTGTCTAGGCTCAACATCCACAAACTTTGAGTATATTTACAGGAATGCTGATAGAAAAGTTCACAGTTGTTTTTAAACAGGATGCACATTAAGTACAAAAAAGGTACATCCAAGCCTTTGACTGTTGAGTGAACCTTCCAGAAGTATCTGTACTTAAAGCTGCCTACTGCTTTTAGTTACATTTCCAGAATATTCAGTTCCTCACAGCTCTACCATTGTCTCCTCTCTCTCTACCAGTTCTTTTATCCCTGTGTCCCACTGCCTTGTGCTCATGGTCCCTTCCAGCTATCCTAGCTTCAGTATATCTCCTTTCTTCCCCCTTTTTCAACTTCACCTTCTAGGACATGACCTCCAAAGGTCCTTTCCAAACCATATTACTGTAGCTGTGTCTACTTACTCCCAAAGTATCAAGGTACAGAGAAAACAGCTTAAGAAAAAGCCCTCCTTTTGACTCACAACATATGCACTACCTTCCATCTCCCTAAAGGAAACCTTTAAAGCTGGCCAGTCTCTCACTAACTTTATGTGCCAGGAACACACACACCTATACCTCAGTACTAGTCCCATACAGGATGTTTCCAAGTTATACTAGACAATAAACAGAATGTGCTCATTTACCCCCACATTCTGAAAACACCTAGACAACACCCTGGAATCGAAACTATTAATTGTTTTCAGCCAATGCTAAATGCATCTTCTCCCTCAACTACTTCTACATGTAAATCAAACCACTAAGATCGAATATACAAGATACAGATAATAAAACTAACCCCATAACAGATCACTGATTAACTTTAATCGCTGAGCAGTCCTGATCTTGGCTGCATGAGTAAAAGTTTATATCCACCAGCCAACAGAACTGCAAGGTGAAAGCAAGAGGGGCCGTAATACTACAGGGGCTGCACACCGCTCTAAAGGTTTGAGTATCACTATTTAAGCTGATGACATTCATGGCCTCAAATGCCACTGCCAGCTCAGCTACCAGGAGTTGGAAAAAAGGAGAGGAGCAGGTCCTATGCTCTTGACTGGCCCTCTACAGTGAAAGCCATCAAAGCTGAATCTAGATAGGATTATGGACCAGAGAGGCTAAGCACACAGAAGAACTTAGTTCAGAGTCAGGGTAGGTTAGAGGCTATAACCAGGAATATCTGGAAGTACTGCAGGTGGTTTACTGGTAAGAAGAGATGATAACCAGGTGGCAGTTCTGGGATAGAAGGACAGGAATACATTTGGTAGAAGAGACCGAGAGAGAAAAGAAAAGGAAGAGCATGCAGAAGCAGCAAAGAGGAAGAATAATGGCAGGGTGAGCAATTAAACCCTAAGGGAACTCAAGGAGAAATACAATAGAAGACCCCATGAGTGCAGGTAGGACACATAAGGAAAAGTTGCAGAACACTGGATTTCCAGCAACTAAAGTATCTGCAAACAGTTTATTTCTGAAGACTTCAAAGATCTGCATTACCACAGCTGCTTTACAGGCTTCTATTGCTCAGATGGACAAGTAGAGTAGACTATTCCAGGCTGAGAGTTGCTTTGTCTGAGGCAAAGGCTAAGGACCTCACTAAGCTGAAAAATTACATCCAGCTAGTCTCAACATCCCCGGGTCAAATGGACTGTGCAGAACAGTGCTTAGCTTGAAGGGGAAAAGCAAGGGTCCAAACATCAAACTACAGGGCAATAAGGAACATCTTTAGTAGGATGAGAACAGACAACACTTCAAGGTAGAGAGCAGAAGAACACGCAGCCTTTATTCCCCCTTTCAATTAAAAAAGAATTATAAAGCTGGTCCCCACAGCAAAAGAAGCACTGTCACAGGCTAGAGTTTCACCTAGACCAACCAGGCTGGCAGAATCACCGCCCCCAGCGCTGTATTTCCCACCCTGCTTTGGGTTGCTGCAAGTGTTCAGTCAGGCAAAAAGGCAGATTAGAAAAATGATAACTCGCCCATTCCAGTTCATCATGCGATGACATTACATGCTCCGGTTGGCACAAGAAATGACAGTACAGGAACACGTGCCAGTGACATGAGTTGAAAAGGATCGTTTTGTTGTTCCAGTTAAGAGTATATTTAACATCCCTAGCCAAAGTCCTGGTAAGTCAATGCCAGCTCCAAGCACTTCCCATCATTTTATGTTTCCTAGTCCCCATGTTCAGGGCATCCCAGTTTCCCATTACCCCAGACAGCGGTTTTATTCCCAACAAACCAGCATGTTGGTTTTGTTCTTTGTTGGGGACAAACAGAGCAAGAGACAAATTAGTTGACCACAGTAGTACGAAGTAGATGAAAAGAAGCTTACAAAAGCAATGCCAGGCCTCGGTATGCTGAAAAAAAAAAAAAAATTATAAAGGGAACTAGAACAGTGCTCTCCAACTGCATAGACAGAAACAAGAGTTTTGACAGGAAGAGAAAGCAGCAGACAAGTTGTGGAGGAAAGTGATGGAGTTTTGAGCAACAGAGAAAAGCCAGAGACAGCTGATACACTAAAAACCAAAAGGGAAACAGCTGTGAAATAGCTCAAAGACATTAGGATGCATTGGTCTAGAAAGGTGACAGTCAATGACCCAGCTGAAGTGTCTCTATACCAACACACACAGCATAGGTAGCACACAGGAGGAGCTGGAATGGTATGATCTAATCACTATCATTGAAACACGGTGGGAAGGATCACACGACTGGAGTGCTGCAATCAACAGCCAGAAACTGTTCAGAAGGGACAGGCAAGGAAAGAGGAGCAGGCAGTTGCCCTCTATGTAAAAAAGATGGATTGAGTCCACAGAGCTGCCTTTGAAAAACAGCAATGAACAACTTAAGAGCTCATGGGTAAAAATCAGGAGGCAGGCCAACAAAGGAAACCTCATGGTTGATGTTTACTCGAGGCTGCCCAACCCAGGGAAGCTTGTTGATGAAGAGTTCTTACTCCAGCTACACGAGGCATCACACTCACAGGCTCTGATCCTGCTGAGGGACTTCAACCACCCTGACATCTGCCAGAAAAATGACACAAACTGTCAGCAGTCCAGGAGATTTCTTGGAGTGCACTGAGGATAATGTCTTAATCCAGGTGACAGCGCAACCATGGCAGAAGCATTACTAGACCTGTTGCCTACCACCACAGATGAACTAATTAGGGATGTCAAGATTGGTGGCAGCCTGAGCTGCAGTGGTCATGTTCTGATGGAATTCAAAGCCTTGATGGATATGGGCTACACAAAGAATTTTAGGACAACAAACTTTCAGTTTTTTAAGGAATTAATGGATGGGACCCTCAGGGGCAAAGCAGCTGAACAGAGCTTTAAAGACACTTCTCTTAGAGCACAAGAGCTCTTGATTCCCACGTGTAAGATATCAGGCAAGGAAGGCAGGAGACAAACATGGGTAATGAAGATCAAACTGAAGTGTAAGAAGGAAGTGGACAGGCAGTCAAACAAGGGACATATCCTCAGAAGAATACAGGGATGCTGCCCAGATGTATAGGGATGCAATCAGGAAAGCTAAGGCACAGCTGAAACTGAATTTGGCATGGGATACAAATAATAAGGGCTTCTACAGGAATGCTGGCTAGAAAAGGAAGATGAAAGAAAACATAACCCCCTTGATAAGTAAGACATGAAAACTAGTGACAACCGATATGGAGAAGGCTGAGGTACTCACCAATTTTTTTGCCATAGTTTGCAATAGTAATTTCTCTTCTCATATCTCTCAAGCCCCTGAACCTCAAGGCAGGGACTATGGAATGAAGTGCCTCCCATTTCACGTGAAGATCAGGTTCAAGACCACCTGAGGAACCTGAACATACTGAAATCCATGGGACCCAGTAAGATGTATTCCCAGGGTCCTGAGGAAATTGGCTGATGTAGTTGCCAAGCCATTGTCAATCATATTTGAAAAGTCATGGCAGTCAGGCAAATCCCCAGCAACTGGAAAAAGAGAAACATGGACTCATTTTTAAAATGGGTAAGAAGGAGGACCCTGAGAACAACCAACCAGTTGGTCTTGCCTCTGTGCCCAGCAAGATCAAGAAACACATCCTCCTGGAAGAAATATCAAAACACAAGGAAGACATGGAGCTGATTAGAGACATCAAGGGCAAACCATGTCTAATTAATTTGGTAAATTTCTATGGTGGAGTGTTTGCATCAGTCGACAAAGGAAAAAAGCTACAGATGTCATCTACCTGAACTTCTCTGGGAAAACTGTTCCAGCTTTACAGAAGTTGTGGATGCCTCATCACTGGAGGTGTTCAAGGTCAGGTTGGATGAGGCTTTAAACAACCTGCATATGGCAGGAGGGTTGGACTACATGATCTTTAAAGGTTCATTCCAATCCAAACCATCCCATGACACTAATCCAGCAGGTCAGTTCCTGGAGATACAGAGTTTTACAATTTATACAGACATATGGTCTTAAATGGTTATTTCTAAGTACAGGAAAGCTACCTCTAGTAAAGAAATGGTACTTCGGCCAAATGTGATGTAACCTAGATTAAATCATCACACCTGCTTGCATGTTTCTATTACCTCGTCATTAGGCAAGCAATGGTAGCAACTACTGGGGTCATTAATATATTCTAGGAGACTATACATGCTATACATACCTTGGAATATGGCTCCTAGAAGAGGCACTTCTTGCTTTACAGCTGAAGTGACTGCTTGGTCCATCAGGGACAAAGGACAGCCATATCAAACATCTCACTTTCTTGACACAGATCTGCTCTATGAAAGGCAGGTTCTCTCACATTCATGAACTGCAGAAACTGTACCAGTTCCTACAGTAACAGGATGCAACTACTAAATTGAGCAGAGGCCCAGTAAAACACGGAAACAATGCTTACAGGTCAGACTTTCCTTCAGCTTAGGTGAACAATTCACAGAAACAGGCTTCAAGGCAGCAAGAAGAAATCAAAGCAGCAGCATGAACAAGGTCTCCCTGTACCAACTTCTTCATTGTTTGCCCCAGAAGTACTTTTAGACTTTGCTCACTGAAATTTCAACCTCTTAGCAAGAGAGTCTGACTCCTGGTCTGTATATATATATACACACACCCCCCTCACTTCCCAACACACTACAAAATACTTCCATGTATTCTAGAGTTAAGATTGCATTAGATGTTCCAGAGATCACAGTTATCTAATCAAAGTAAAGTAGGGGGAAAGGATCTGAACCAGACAACCAAAACCACAAGCATAACTGCAACAGCCAGAGCTCTTCCAGCAGGGCAAGATAATGCCTTTTAAAAAGGCTCCCTCCTCCCTCAGTAACTGTTCACAAGTGTTTCCCCATAAGTAGGTGCATCTTAACTATGATTAGTTTTTTTATATGTAGGAAGCACTACAAAATCATTCCCTGCTGTGCCAGTTCTGCCTACCGGTGGTTAAACACACACAGGGAGAGAGAACAGGCAGAAAGTTCCATAGCCTGTAGGCAGCACAGTGGGCTGATAATATCCTTCTGCCCTTAGAGAAAGAGCTAGAGTTGGTCAATTGTTCAGCCCACATGAACAGCAATTCAAAGCCTTCATCTTGCCTGGACTTAAGTAAATATTCCTGTTTCCTTTTTTGGATAGAATACTTTAACTTAAAATTTTCCATTTCAGCTAATGGTGAGAAAACAAAAGTATATGCAGAATGCAGTCTTTTAGACAGCAACCTTAAAAATCTTAGTGTCACTGCAGATTTCTGTTTGCTGGGGTTTTTTTGCATCATGCAAGAGATGGCTCTGTCATTCCAGAATGCTACCCCCAAGTACACAATCCTCACCAAAAGCTGTGCTGCGTAAAGGAAGCTTTGGGCTTTCCACAATGAATGTGCAAAATATAAGACATCCAGGAGCTTCACTTAAGTTACCAAAAAAAAAATTATTTGAGCTAGTAGCAATTAAAGACAATACACTTAGTGATTATTTAATCTAATTTATTTGCAGCCATGAACCTTCACTCCTTTTTCACAGAATCACAGAATGGTTGAGGTTGAAGGGACCTCTGTAGATCATCTGGAACAACCCTCCTGCTGAAAGAAGACCACCGACATTCAGTAACCCAGGACTATGGCTAGATGGCTTTTCAAATCTCCAAGAACAGAGACTCTGCAATCACTCTGTGCAACCTGTGCCCAGATTTGTCACCTTCACAGTAAAAAAAAAAAAAAAAAGAAAAAAAGTTTCCTGATGTTGAGAGGAAACCCACACGTCAGTTCGTGCCCATTTCACACAGGGGCTTAAGAATCACACTCAACTGTGTTCAAGTAGTCATCTGAAACATGCATGTTGTTAGCATGCAAAATGGAATAGAACACCCTTTAACCAAACAAGCTTTAAAAAAAAAATAAAATAAACAACCAAGCAAAAAAACAACAAAACAACAAACAACCCCCCCACACTTTTAACCCATTTGTAGATGGTATGGGTTGAGGTCTCACTATACCACAACTAAATCACACCCCTTTTCCTTGCAAGCAACAATTCTGCAGCTACTTAGTAACTAAAATGAATGCTTAGAAACTATATATTGAACATCTAGAAATCTTAACTGCTGCCCTACTGTCTGAGCAATTCGTGTTTTCATCTATATCCCAAATTTAAAGCTGCTTTGATTGCTTTGTCCCAATTTCACTTTTCTCTGAATGAATTCACCTTTCTACTTCAAGTTTTATTCAAATAAATGTCAGCTGTAATTCTGATATCCCACTTGACAGATTAAGAGTCCTGCTTTCAGTGTCCTTGGAAAGCAAAAGTAGCCACGAAGGCAAATCAGGTCAACAAGTAGCATCCTAAGAGGAAAAAGTGTTAAGAGAAACAAAAGACCAATTACTATCTCCTACTGCATATGCTAGCCATTTCTTCCAGGTGAAGTTTTGGGGAAAGAAAAAATCCTAGTGGAAGTCAGGTGATTGACAGTATGTAGAATTCGCTATGTGGCTATCAGAATGCATTATTTGCCAGTGCACTAAAGTAATCAGGAAGCAACAGACTGAAAAGTCTTAAAAGTTTCTTAGAACCTGTCTTGGATATACCATTTTTCTGAAACAGTAGGGGCGTGCACAATCAAAACTAGTTTTTCTTTTTGGCACCAGAAGAAACATGCATTGAAGAGATTCAAACCCTAGCAGCAGCTCTCCACCCACCACTAAGTGAGGTGAGCACAAGAAGGGAAAGAGAAAAAAGAAAAACAAATAAAAAATCAAAGCACAAAACTACTGTCAGAATCCAAGACACAACCTTATCCAGGCTTTTACAGAAGTGAACTTCAGTGCCTACCAGCCTTCAACAGTACACAACTTGGGGATGGTATCTTAGACACCCAATGGAACACACACAATCACATCAAAACATTACTAAGAGCTGAAACTCTTAAAATTAAAGAAGCACCAACATGACAAAAAACTTTCACATATTTTGCATAAAATTTGAACCTTGTGCCAGTTTTGTAAACTCATCATTAGTCCACAGCATAGTGACCAAATATTTAAGAAATACCAGAAGTACACAAAATTAAGAGTGCCAAACTGATCAGTCCACAAAATTTGGCTAAAGCTACAGACTGGCCAGAAGACATGGGCATTCTCAAAAAATGCCCTTTCTGAAGTAAACATCAGGAAGCTAAAAATACATTAAGTTCAAGCAAATACTCCTAACAACTGACTAGCTAGCAGTACTATATATATCAGTCTTGAAAACCTTCCCCAGCCACTTAGATCATATTATTATGTAAAACAGTCAAATTGCTTTCCGTTCTTAAAGGACAGAGCTCTATCCATTTTTTCTCCAGTCCCAGAACTGCTCACCACCAGGCCCTGTCGATACAGAGCAGTGCAAGTCTCATCCTATTTAGCATTAGGTCCTTGACAAGCAAACATCCTACACTGCACAAAATCTCAGAGCCTGTCAGGTAAGATATCATCACTATTGTGGGTCTCACAGTAGGGAAGCATGAATGTTAGATCAATCTGAGTGGGCTCCTCTACTGGGTCACACCTGAGTGCTCAGTATTTTCAGTAGGTTTCAATCACCCATAGTTCATTTTGTGCATTTGCTTTTCATTGCAGAAAGACTAAAAAGAGATACCTTCCTTTGTTCACTGTATGACAAATATTTATTCGGCTGCACGTTTTTACAAGTAAGACCTTCATATCTTACAGTAGTACTTAAATCAATGTTTTCCATTAGACCAATCAAACATCCAAGAACTCTGCTAGAATTGGCCCCACTCATTTATGCCTTAAAGGCTAGACATATATCTAGACATAGTTTTTAAACCACATATGAACTGCATTAAGACCACATGGTTCCTCTGAAAAGCTAAAAGCGGATATTGCTACAGTAATCAGAACTGTAGTCCCATAGGATTAAGTATTTCTGCAAGACATTTAGAAAGCCGCTGTGAACTAGTATTGAACACCTGAAAGCAGTTCCAGTGTCTGAAAGTGCCGTATCTGTTCCATTACTCTGTTCTGGATAATATGCAACTTCTTCTTCTCCTCCCAGTCAATCTGCTAATATTTAACATCAGTACTTTGAAAGACCTTACTTCCTGTAAATGCCCTACAGCAGGTTTTCCAATAGTGTTTTGCATATGATCATACTACTTTGCAGTAAGTAAGCAGATTCTGATTTAATCAACATTTGTAAAGAAACATCATAAAATAAATTACTTTTCTTGTCCTCCACAGATTCTCCCATGCCAAGCAGCCAAACAAGGCAAAAAGACTAGTTTTCTTGACATTTGAATTTTAGGAAAGAAGAAATAGAGCTGGGAAAAAGTCTAAAACAAACAGATAGGTTTCAACCTATTAACTCTCCATACAATTCAAACCTAACAAAAAGACAGACAGCTTCCAAAATATACACAGTGTATGAAACCCCAGACAAGGCAATCCTTCTCATGAAATTCAATTTCAATCAACTTTTAGCAATACACATACCATAATATAAACAATAGCCTTAAGGACTGTAAGCAATACAGTAACATGACAAGTTTCACAAGCCTTCAGCACCACTAGCTCCAGATAGGAAAACAATAAGTTATTTTATTGGTATAACTGCAGACAGCTCTTCCTCACCAGAAGTAAGGCTCATTTTCACCTGATTCATACAAAGTATCATCTTTTCTGCTATCAAGTTTACTGTTGATTTTATTTCTGCAAAGAATTTAACCTCAGGATTAATCCAGCTCAATGCTTGGTCCTCTCACAAAAAAGTGTTGTGGTAGGGCACTTCCACCTTGCACCAATGATCCATTCATTTCAAGGTTCCTGGCACCCCAAGACCTCAGTCCAACACACATGGGTGACTGACATTGCTCACTGGGATTTTCTTCATAAAGCATCTATCACAGCTACATGTGCACAGATGCAAAATGCCAGTAGAAGGGATTCCCTGGAGCCTTTACAGCAAACGATCCCATCTCATTTTGGCAGCTTTTCCCATAACAGTAACTCCTGTAGACTGCACTACGTTATCAGACCTGCCTGCTCATACATATACTCAAGGGGTGTCCTTCACATCCAGGAGGTGATAATCCACTGCCCTCCTGTCCTTCTGCCGAATACCACCAGGGAGCACTTTGATTGTATAAGCCATGGTAGAACATCCCAAACCATTTTCTGCAGACACTTTTGACAAATGCCCTGTTGTCTCACACTACAGTTCATTGTTACTGGGATGACAGTATTATAATGCCTCCAAATTACCAATGTATGATTCAATCATGGGTTCCTCCACCCCCACCAGCTCACAGAGAAGGCACCTTTATTCTCAAGTCCCTTATTCTCAGGTTCAGACAGAGAAGTCTGTACCACAGACTTACAGAGTGGGAAATGTAGCAAGATTCAGCCCTAGAAACTAAATTCTGTGGTAAATGCTAATGCTTAGAAGCTGACATAGCTTAAATAAGAGCTTAGAGGACATGAAACTACTTACAACTATGAACAAGAACTCCAGTGAGAAAGCATTCTTCCACTCAACCTAAAACACAGAATTTTTATCCTATGGTTGCTATCACGCAAGGTTCATTTGAGAAAGATCCCATGAAGAAACAGTACGAGTAGATTTAAGCATATTAGGTCTTTGAACCACTTTGTATGCACAGGATTTAAAACCATTTGCTACTCAAAGAAGCAGCGTTCCGCACACATACCATCACTCACACAGCAGAAACATACCAGAAGAATTCATAACCTCAACAGTCTGATGAGCCTGCTTCCACAACAACAGATTCGGCTTTGATCAGTGAGTATCCAAGTAATAAATATTATTAAGAATAGCCAGGATTTTTATTTTGTGTATCTGGACAGATAATAGATAGCTGCTATTAACAAGTACTGCTTGGCCTTAAGCATATAGAATAAAAAGGTTCCTTTTGCTCTGTACATCAATGTTAACTGCAACCAGACAGGATACCTTCTTCACTGAACGGATTAATTCATGTCCTCTTAATGGAACAAATCCCACATTTCTGGTACACAAGAACAGTCTAAACTTCTTTAGGCTGTCCAGCAGCTTGAAGAAGTCCAAATGCAAGTCACCATCTTCCCACTGCACATTATACATAGTATCAGTAGGGCTCCAACTCCGTAGCTCAAAAGTCAAAGCAGGAATATTAACAATACTCAAAAAAATGTCTGATATAAACAGCAGCAAAATTTAAACATTTTACACAAAGTATTTAGAAGTACTCACTTGAGAGCATTTTCCAATGATGTTAGAAGTCCCTGAGTATGCCACTTTGAATCTCAGCCTCCTTCTAGAACACCAGCTCTCCAAGAGAGCCTTTGGGAATTCAGTACATCTCACCAACAAACAACATGCATAAACAGGTCTCAATGTACTTTAACAATATCCCCTTCTAATACTTATTAAGAACCTACTAGTCCTCTGACAGACTTCTGTCAATCCAGCAGCTAAATCTATAGTCATTGTAATCATTTTTCAGTTAAGATGCTAAAGCTGCTCCCCCTCACCTCACCCCACCTGACTCCCCACCCCCAAAATGAACTGCCTGCTGCACAATTTTGTTCTTTGATAGCACTTCCTGTGATTTTTAAAAATTATTTATTTTCATGTAGTAAAATCAGACACAGCTCTAACTTTTAGAGTGATACAGTTCCTCTACTTGGAAGGCAAAATGCTTTGAGTATTCTGAAGTCTCAAGTGACAAAAATATTGTAAACTGTAAGAACTTCACTATTCGTTGGTCACCTTGCAAAGAAGCCATGTGCAAACAAATGAGCAGATCAGCTACTGGGCAAATTACCATTTCTACAATTCTTGTAAGGTTTACTGGGCACTAGTTCTACCCATAAACTACCTTTTGTAGATTTTTTTTTTTTTTTTTTAAATCCTGACAGAAGGTTTATCTGCCCTGCAGGAAAAGGTCACATCATATTACCTCCACATGTTTCAGCCTAAAGGTATGTAATAGCAGAAGCTAATAGCCGATGAATTCTTCTCCTTCCTCAGTCATGAGGAAACAGCAGGGTGAGCAATGTTTTGACATGTTAACAAAGAGACATCTAAATAAGAGTAATCCCTGTATGTTGGAAAACCTGCTAGCTTAAAAATGTTTTAGTGCAAAAAGCTAATCAGAAAAATACCATCAACTTCCATAGAAGTTCTTTAGTCAAAAAAGAGACACAAATGCACCTTGACACTACCATTCGTGATTGCTTCATAGCACTGATACAGTAAATTCATCTTGCCACAGGATCTTTGCAGTAAATTTTCTAGCTAGCCAGAGGAAGGCAGTAAGAACAGTGGTCTAATGTCATAATAAGTAATTCCCGATGGATCCTTAGCACCGCATGGATTAAAAGTAATTTTCAAAAACTTTTACAGTTTTGTACAGTGTTAAAGGGAGCTTTTTTTTTTTTTCCTAAAAGTTACTGAAGTATCCTATATGTTCAGATTCATAAATCAGGGCATCACCATAGAAGATGCTCATAGTCTGCATATTTGTGAAGGATGACCTCAAAAACTAGGTAGGTGCATGACACCCAAGATCACCTTTAGGCTGGCAGTCATACAGTTCTCACAACATTTAACTGGAGATCCACTTGGAAAAAAAAAACAAATACAACAACAACAACAGAAAAAACCCTCACTGCAGGAAGAGCTACAGCCTCTGCAGGAGAAAAAAAAGCAGTGGAGGGCAAAGTAAGCTTGGACAGACTGCAGCAGCACAGCTTCTGTAAGGTTTTAAAGGTGCTGTTACTTCTCAGGAAATGCCTTGGAGCTACTCCCATTCAGTGCTCAGCAACCAGAAAACAAAAACAGAAAGAACACTAAGTTACCCTATAAATCTACTACACTCACTTTTGACATCTATACCCTCCACACCAACCCCTCACCCTTAAAATAAAAACAAAAATACAAGAATATTCAACATAACATGATGGAAGACTAGATTTTCCAGCTTGGAAAAGAGATATCTGAGGGGAGAAGAGATAAAGGCCTATAAAATAGGATATGCAGAGAACTAATAGCAATGACTGTTCAATATTTCTCTACAAAAGTCCTGAATGGCTTGCAATAAAAGTCATCAATAAAAACATTTAAAGAAAAGGAAGGGCAGTTTTCTTCCTGCAGGACTATTAAACTGCATAATTCTCTTGCCACAAACCACTTTCAAAGCCAAAAGTCCAGGAGCATTTAAAAAGTGATTAGATCTATCTTTCAAAAATTTTGTATGCCAATGGATACACAACACAGTCCAGCTTCAGCCTCTACTTCATCAAGTTCCTAAATTGCTGATCGCCATGAGAAAGAAATATACACTCAAACCATTCACAGTCTCTGTTATAAATGAAGACGAGTTTTTGAGCTTATCAGTTAATTTTATTAAGCAAGCGAATTTAAAGCAAGCGGTAATTAGGCAAAACAGCGCTGGGTGACCGGGGGAACTCGGTTCCGCCAACGGCACACCAACTCAACTTTTCATGTGTGCTTATATTTGTTATGCACCCATTCACGCGCTGGGACACTTTGACGAATTAGTTCCTGGTTGGCTAGTCGACAATGTCCACGCGCTACCGGGCGCTCTGTTATCTGGTGCACCATCTGGGCGCTCTGTTATCGGTGCACCATCCGGGCGCTCTGTTATCAGTTGCACTATCCGGGCGCTCTGTTATCCGGTTTCCTCCAGATGTTGGCTTAATTACTATTACAAAGTTCTACAAAACATAATCAATCTTGCACAAGCGTAGTTACTGCTTACAACAATATGCATAATATAACACAACATACATAATACAACTGAGTTCCACTTGATTTGATCAACAATAACAATTTTGATCATTTACTTATTACAATCCCCCCTTTCCTTTTTACTCATTTATTTGTTGATCAAATCGAGTTACCGCTTCTCGGGCTAGTAAGGTAATTTCAGCTTCTTTATCAGTACCTTGTTTCTGTAGCAGCATAAGGTGTACCTGCTCTACACGGCTTTTAACTAGTCCAATAAGTCGATTTAGGATACAGGGTCCAAAGGTTAGGGTAAGTAATAATATTATCAAGGGTCCAGCTATTGTGGATAGCAATGTAGTTAGCCACGGGGACTGAGTAAACCAAGACTCGTACCACCCTTTTGCAGCTTCTCTTTCCCTTTTTCTCTGTTCCAATCTCTCCCTTAATTTTGCCATCGAGTCTCGGACTACTCCTGTGTGATCTGCATAAAAACAACACTCTTCCTTCAAGGCTGCACATAGTCCCCCTTGCTGTAAGAAAAGGAGATCCATTCCTCTCCTGTTTTGTAACACCACTTCGGATAGTGAGGTTAGAGATCTCTCTAAGGCGGTTATGGAGTTTTCAATTCTCTCTAGGTCCTCATCTATCGCAATCTTCAAGGAATTGAATCCTTGATTTTGTTGAACAAGTGAAGCTATCCCTGTTCCTGCTCCGGCTGCCCCTAACCCTAGCAACGTGGCTATAGTAATTGCCGTAATGGGTTCTCGCTTGGTACGATGGAACCCTGTATCCCAAATATCATACATCACATCTTCTGGATGATATACTATCTTTGGAATAATGATAACTGACATGCAATACTCTCGGAAACTGTTAAACACCTTTGAAGACACACATGGAGTAAGTCCCGTCCTGGAACATATCCATTTTGTTCCATTCGGGGGAATAACATATCCTGTGGTTTCTTTAAGGCTCGGTATGATATTCCCACAAAGTGACCTCTTGGAATTTGGTACTTTACCTATACAAGTCCCTGTCCCAGTTACATGTTGCATAGTTATCCCTCTTTTCTGCTTTTCCCAAAGACACTGGATAGGCGCAGACTCCTTGCTTATGGTATACAGACGATTATCCCCTATAGCTTCATAAAAGGGTGGATTAACGTTATAACACAACCAGCAACCAGTGGTTAGGTTGGGTTGAGTATAGTTTAGGGTTTGATAAGTAGCCCGGATAATTTCCCATAAAGGATTTAAAGATTCCGGGGCTTCAGTATTTAGAGATTTCAATGTTTCAGTGACAGTTTCTTCTCTTACTATTACATTCTCTTTTTCTACTGTCTTTATTTCCCTACCTAGAGGGGGAGGGGATTTTACTACTGGATTGGGGCCTATTGCTCGAGGGGTCGGTTTAACTTCCTCCTTCTTTATGAAGAACATACCTCCTCTGTCCTTACCTGCCTGATAATACCGCATTCCCCAGGTTTTCCCAACAAGCCATCCACCATGTTCAGGATTTGTTACGTTA
This sequence comes from Streptopelia decaocto, assembly GCF_964273445.1. Lineage (NCBI taxonomy): Eukaryota > Metazoa > Chordata > Aves > Columbiformes > Columbidae > Streptopelia > Streptopelia decaocto. The sequence continues at coordinate 31,068,626 of NC_138658.1, forward strand.
AGGAATATATGTTTACAGTTGTTTTTGGCATCAGGGTCGGGGTCCCTACGGTAACCCAGCTGCATAGTGCTCGTAACTGAAGGAGGAGTGCATCCTACAGGTCCCCATCCAACCTTTAAGAATTTATCAGTATTTGCCGGAGGAATTGGCCAGTCTGAGGCAATTGTTTCACACCCCCAGTAAGCGCAGTAATAGTGTCCTGGGATATTACAATACGAGGGCCCTGTGCTGGGGCACATATAGAACCCCGTTTTGTCAAGGCATGGCTCAACCCGAACTAATTGGCATAAGATTGGAGTAAAAGAGGGTGACCCTGATGTGGTCTGTTGTTGTATTATCATTTGGTCCTCCCATCGATAGAGGGTCCATTTAAAAGGTTGGTGGGAACTCCCCTGGTCTATTGCTATTATTGCCGGTAAGATAAAGAGGATTAGGGAGAGCGACCCAGCCCCTGGTCGGCTGGAAATCAGCCAGTAGAGGTTCATTTTGTTGAAGGTCGTTTTACTTAACGGAGTTGCTTTATTTCAGAAGTTTTCAGAGGCACTTACCAATCCCCACAAGGATACCCCTCTGCCTTGCCCTAGGCCTATTCTGTCGCTTCAGAATAGCCAGGTAAGTTATCTTCTCGGCAGCAGTTGTAGTCTTCAGGGAATTGCCTCCTGAATTCTCTCCTTATTCTGTCGCAACTCACCTTTCCATATTCAATCCAATAGGGCTATTTTGAATACCAGGGTTTGGCCACTGTCCCGAATCCTCACAGGGTCTGGACTTACGGGTTATAATACGAAAAGTATTGAATATTTTTATTACACTCTAAGTTCTTAACTATAAGCTCCTCTCCTAACTGTGCAACAGTTTTGTACCATTCTCTTCTATAATGTTCGTATCTAGGCCAATCCTCCCGTCCAGTAATTCTCAATATTTCCACAGTCCTTATGGTTTCTCTCAAACACTCATCATACCATCGTTCAACCTGAGAAAAGCTTTTCCCACTGCTGTACCCCGCACCCTCTACACACACGACATACTCAAGGATCACATTGTTTGCATACAGGACACGCGATATGTGACTTCCGTACGAAGCTTAGTGTCTATGGTTATACGTCACGTGTCTGTTTCCTCCTGAAGGTCAACCTTAACTCGTCCGGGTTCCCGGCGACTTCCCAGTCTGTATGCAGGATAGGACCTTTTACTCGGCTAGCGTGTGTCCATCCTCTTTCTGCGGTGCGGACTGCGGTATCTGTGGTGAGTAAAACAAGGAAAGGTCCCTCCCAGCGAGGGGTTAACGATGATTCTTTCCAGGTTTTTACGAGCACTTGATCTCCTGGTTTAATTCTATGTATTGCTATATCTAAAGGTGGTCTTTGAACCACCAGGCCTCGCTTTAACAGTTCTTGCCTCCTTTTCATGAGTTCTATAAGATATTCTTGTAACATCTTTTCTTCCACTTTAGGGTGTTCAATTGGTTTCTCCAAATCATAGGGCATTCCATATAACATTTCAAAGGAGGAAAGTCCTGTATCGGCCCTCGGTTGTGTCCTTATGTTCAAGAGGGCTAAGGGGAGGCACCTCACCCAGTTCATTTTGGTTTCTATCATTAATTTGGTCAGGTGCTTTTTAATTTCTCCGTTCATCCTTTCAACTTTTCCTGAACTCTGGGGGTGCCAAGGAGTGTGATACTCCCATCTGGTTCCCAGAGCTTCTAACGTTTCTCTAATTATTTTGGAAGTAAAATGGGGCCCTCTGTCCGAATCGATAGCTAACATGATCCCATATCTAGGTATGATATGCTCTAATAATATTTTTACTACTGTCCTTGCAGTGGCCCGAGCTACCGGAAAGGCTTCAACGAAGTGAGTTAGGTGGTCTACCATAACTAGAAGGTATTTATATCTGCCTACCTTTGGTAGCTCCGTAAAGTCTACCTGAATCCTTTCGAATGGCTTTTTGGCTATTTGCCTCCCCCCAGGGACTCTTTCTCTAAGACGCTGTTTATTTATTCTTTGACATGTTAAGCATTCTCCAACGATTCTTTTTGCTAAATCGTATACCCCCAGGGTCATGTATTTATTAGCGAATTGATCTACCAGAGCTTGTACTCCCCAATGGGTTTGCCTATGAAACTCTCTCAAAACTCGCCAAGCTACTCCTTTCGGGAGCATTTCCCTCTCATCAGGTAGCCACCACTTTCCTTCTCGTTCAACTACTCCCATTTGTTCCAATTTTCCTTTTTCCTGATTTGTAAATCTCATAGCATACTTAGTTTGTACAGGATCTTGTTCCACTGCTTTTATTACCAGTAACGCAGCTTTCTTAGCTTCCTCATCTGCTAAATTATTCCCTCTTATTTGCGTGGAGGTTCCCTTCCGATGGCCCTTTACATAAACTACCGCGATTTGTTTGGGCCCTCTTAATGCCTCCAAAGTTTGCTTTATTAAGGTCTCATGTATTAATCCCTTACCTTGAGAATTCATTAGGCCCCTCTCTTCCCAAATTTTTCCGAATGTGTGAACTACCCCAAATGCATATTTAGAATCCGTAAATATTGTTCCTCTCTTATCTTTTAACAATTGTAATGCCCTCAATACTGCGAACAGCTCACAAGCCTGCGCCGACCATCCTGAGCTAAGGGGACCCGACTCCTTAGTTGTCCAGCTGTTTCCTTCTATTATGGCATATCCTGATTTCCTTTTTCCGTCCACTACCCGCGATGATCCATCTACAAACAGTTTTTCTCCACATAGCAACTCCTCTTCCTCTAAATCCTCCCTTATCTTGGTTTGATATTCTATTACCCTGATACAGTCATGGGAAAGGGGTTCGCTCGGTTCTCCATATAGAAATTGAGCTGGGTTCTGCAAATTAGTAGTTTCAAGCTCTAACTTGGGAGAGTGCAACAGGATTCCTTCATATTTCAGTAACCTAGCATCCGTAATCCATTTATCAGCTTTCTGCTGTAATACCCCTCGTATATTATGAGGGGTGTACACTTTTAATTCTCCTCCCATAGTTATTTTCCCAGCTTCTTCGACTAGGAGGGCAGTAGCAACTATGGCCTGTAAACAGGTAGGCCAACCACGACTGACTGGATCTAATAACTTGGAATAATACCCCACGGGTTTCCTTTTACCAGCCCATTCTTGCGTTAGGACCCCGAAGGCCGTTCCACCCTCCGTGTTAACAAATAGATAGAAAGGCCTCCGGGTATCCACCAGACTCAGTACTGGGGCATTTACTAACTCAGTTTTTAAGTTTTCTAATTGCTTGTCATCCTCTGTACTCCATTTCATCAGACCTTCCCCCACTAGCTTCTGATATAAGAACTTAACCTTGTTGCTGTAATTTTCAATCCACTGTCTACAGTAGCCGAAAAGACCTAAAAGTTGTCGCACTTGCCTTTTATTCTTGGGAGGCTGGAGGGACAAAATAGCGTTTACTCGCTCTGGATCTAGTCTCTTAGTCCCTTTACTCAGCCAGTGCCCTAGATATTTTACTTCTTCCTCAGTAAATTGCAGTTTAGATTTTGATACCTTTAAACCCTTTAGGCTCAAGAAATTTAATAACTTAATGCTGGTGCTTCGCACACTATCTTGGCTTTTGCCAGCTATTAATAGGTCATCTACATATTGTACCAAAACTACCCCAGGTTCCAGTTCAAAATCTTCCAGGACTTGTTCTAGGGCCTGCCCAAAGAGGTTTGGCGATTCAGTAAATCCCTGTGGAAGAACCGTCCATCTAAGTTGTTGCTTCCGATGGGTATCAGGGTTCTCCCACTCAAAGGCAAAATAGTCACGACATTCTTCTCTCAAAGGACAGGCCCAGAAGGCATCCTTTAGGTCTATTACACTATACCAGGTCAATTCTGGGGACACTTGGCTTAATAGGTTATAAGGGTTGGCCACTACCGGAAATCTAGTTACCGTTCTTTTATTTACTTCACGGAGGTCTTGTACTAGACGATAGGACCCATCTGATTTCTTTACGGGCAATATGGGGGTATTATGGGGCGACATGCATGGTTCTAGCAACCCCTGCTGTAATAATCGATCAATTACCGGTTGCAGCCCGTGTCTCCCATCCTGTGATATAGGGTATTGTTTAACACGTATTGGTACTTCCGGATCCGTTATTGTCACTGTAATCGGTGGAATATCTAATTTTCCAACCGACTCGGGAGTGTACCATACTTCAGGATTGATCTTAGCTTCGTCTTCGGTTGTTAAAGCGTACAGTTTTACCTTCAATTCTTGATCTTTTACCTCCAAATTAATTCCCAATTCAACGATTAAATCCCTTCCTAATAGGTTATATTCGGCTTCAGGTACTAATAAAAAGGACCCTACCCCTGTCCGGGATGGGGATTCTATTTCTACTCCTCTCATTACGGGTACAAAAAAGGGTTCTCCTTTTGCCCCTATTACTTGTATTTTCTCCGAGGAGGGGGTGCATCCCCGGGGCACAGTTTGGACAGTAGATCTTTCTGCCCCTGAATCCACCAGGAATTCTATTTCCTGACGCTGGGGACCTAACTTCAATTTTATCAAGGGCTCTGTTGTTTTAGAAGTCCCCAGCAGATAGAGCCCCTGACACCCCTACTCCACATGATACATCCTTTCATCCTGTATACGTTTCCTACAATTCATACGCATATGTCCCTTCCTCTGGCAGTAAAAACATTCTATTTCTCTCAAATCCTTCGGTCCGACTTGGCTCCCCTGAGGCGGCCCGTTCCCACCTAGGCGTGGTGGCCCCCCCTTCTGTGGAGCCGTCCTCTGTCCCTCTCGAACTGCCGCTACCAGAATTTTAGCTTGTCTCCTCTGGGTCTCTTCCTCCCTTCTCACATAAACCTTCTGCGCTTCCCTTAGCAACTCGTCCAACCCTTTCTCTTGCCAGTCTTCCAACTTTTCTAACTTCTTTCTAATATCCGGCCATGACTTCGCCACGAACTGAGTTTTTAGAAGAGCTTGCCCGACCGGTGTCGCAGGGTCTATCCCGGAGTAAAGCTGCAAGCTCTTTCTTAATCTTTCTAACCATTCTGTGGGAGTCTCATCTTTCTTTTGTTGTTCATTAAAAGCTTTATTTATGTTCTGCCCCCGAGGGACCGATTCTTTAATCCCTTGTACGATTATAGTGCGGAGATCTCCCATATGGCCCCTGTGTTCCGGGTTTTGATTGTCCCAATTAGGGCGCTGCTGGGGCCACTTAATGTCAGCACCCGGCCCTTGCTGGTGTTGCTGGTCCCAGACTCTCATTCCCGCCCTCCTGATCATTTCCCGCTCTTCTGCAGTGAACAATATCCCTAAAATTGCTTGTAACTCATCCCAAGTATATAAATTGGGCCCCAAAAACTGATCTACCCTTTCCGACACTCCTAGGGGGTCCTCTAGTAAACTCCCCATTTCCTTCTTAAATTCTCTCACATCCCCCGAATTCAGAGGCACTGACACAAACCCTACCCCGGGTTGTGGACCTCCCATCGCTATTTCTCGCAACGGATATAACCCCGTCTCTGAGGGTGCCTGTTGTCCTATTTCTGACGTAATCCGCTGCCTAGCTTGACTCCTTGTGAGTCTTCGGGTATCTCCCGTTGACCCTGAAGAGTCGGTCTCCTCTTCCTCAGGGGCCGAAGGCATTGGGGGAGAGGGGGGTCTTGGATTTGCTGCTGACGGGGGATTATAAGGAGGGGGAGCGGGTGGAGGTTCCTCAGGAACCCTCTTTTTGCGGCCAAATTTCTTTTCACTTAAAGCGAAAATACCAGCGCGAGTGGCAGAAGGTAACCAACAACGCGCATATTCGCTCTCCTCAGGATTAAAGGGCTCCTTATCATTTACATAAAGATTTAGGGCCTGACAAATCCAATCTTCAAATGAACCAAAAATTGGCCAAAATAAATGATCTGGTCTAATCTGCTGGTTACCCCAGACATACATACAATAATATACCATTTTCTCTTTACTCTTATTTCTCGTGCAAGATGCACCTTCCCAATTTTTGAGCATAAAGCCCATTGGGGAATCCCGGGGAATATCTGGAAACCTCTCCTTGGGTCCCTTCCCCATGAGATCAGAGGGCTTGCTCTTCCTCTGTCCCATCTTCCGGAGTGCCTTCTTTCACACACACACACGCACCCCTCGTTCGTGGCTCACGCCCTCGCGGGCAATGAGAACCGCACTACTAGAAGGTCCCGCTCTGCCTTACGGCAGAGTCCACACTCGCTTCGCTTCCTCCCCAAGGGGGGGGCGTCTCGTTCAAGCACACTCCAGGAAACCCACCCCAACCGAACGGAATCACTTTCTATACTTACCCTCCCTCGGGTCTTCGTCCGGCTCTTTGTGCACAAAATTTACGGGGTTTTTATTCTTTTGCCTAATTACCTGAATTTAGGGTTCGGAGGTTAAGGTTTCAGGGCGATCCTTCGTCCACTCCAGGGCCGTCTAAAAACGGGACGGACGGGGCGCCTCCCCGAAGTTTAGAAGGCCCTCCTAGAAGTCCTTAATCCGAGTCACGGCACCAAAATTTGTTATAAATGAAGACGAGTTTTTGAGCTTATCAGTTAATTTTATTAAGCAAGCGAATTTAAAGCAAGCGGTAATTAGGCAAAACAGCGCTGGGTGACCGGGGGAACTCGGTTCCGCCAACGGCACACCAACTCAACTTTTCATGTGTGCTTATATTTGTTATGCACCCATTCACGCGCTGGGACACTTTGACGAATTAGTTCCTGGTTGGCTAGTCGACAATGTCCACGCGCTACCGGGCGCTCTGTTATCTGGTGCACCATCTGGGCGCTCTGTTATCGGTGCACCATCCGGGCGCTCTGTTATCAGTTGCACTATCCGGGCGCTCTGTTATCCGGTTTCCTCCAGATGTTGGCTTAATTACTATTACAAAGTTCTACAAAACATAATCAATCTTGCACAAGCGTAGTTACTGCTTACAACAATATGCATAATATAACACAACATACATAATACAACTGAGTTCCACTTGATTTGATCAACAATAACAATTTTGATCATTTACTTATTACAGTCTCTGAGGATCTATCACATGTCACAGTTGGAGAAGAGTGAGCTGCATGTAACTCTGGTCTGACCACTGTATGGACTTTCAGATGAAGAAATACATTGTCCTTTCTCCCCAGCACAACCTGCAGAACAGTAACTACTCTGATTTCACACCATTCCTCTGAACACACTTGGCAGATTTCACCATTCATTCATTATTCCATGGGCAAATGCAACACTGAGGAACAAAGGTACTTTTCATTATCTCTAGAAGCACTCCACAGACATTGAAAATGCATCTTCCTGACAGATAAAGCAATCTTAGAAGCCATAAATAATGGAGAACACTATCTAGCAATTGGTTTTAATGCTTCAATACCTTTTGTCCAAAAATTGATTACATACAGGAAACAACACTTTCAAATGGATTCAATTACTTAGCAACTAAACAAATCTGCAGTGACTTAAACATATTGTAAAGGGTGGTCACCAAACCAGCTGAGTATCATCCTCAGGATGTCCTCCACTTCCAGACTTGGGACACAAAAGCGACTGCCACCTGAAAGAACCACAGTCCATATTCCTCTCAAACTCAGCACCTTTGCATTCTCTCCCTTGAAGTTCCTACGCTGTCCTATGATTACAATATGCAACCAGTAAAACAGAAGCACAAGAAATTGTCTCAGTCACCTGCTGCCCTACAGTCTCCTGAAATAGAAGTTTGTGCATAGTCTGAGGATTTTCATCAGTTCATGTACACTTCTTATTTCCACATAAGCATCCCAGTGGCAGGGTTTGTACCTAGTAGTCTAAACACAGCTGTACAGCTGAGCACTCATGGTACTTTTAGCATAAATATGTCTACTCCATTCCAAGGCTAGCACGAGACACAAGAGCACTCTATAGCTGTAGTGAGAGCACTACCTAGCTTTTGCTGGTCTTCTCACTCTGCTTCAATGCCTTGAGTATTCCTCTGAAAAAATCACTATTCATCAACATGCTGCATCTCCACACTTTGTTTAATTATCACTTTGTCCCTTTTTGACCCATAAAGTAGCCAAAATAACAGTATTCTATACTAGATATGATAAAGAAAATATGCAGACTGGAGTGGCATAGAAGAAGGGAAGGAAAGAAGATAAGCTGAAAATTGTTTCCCATTACATCGGTGGAAGAAGACGCCAAGAACAGATCGCAAAAAATGAGGCTAGATGACCAATTCCTACACAGTCTATTGCTTTTCAGACAGATATCTAAGTTTGGCAATATATTCTAGGTTATGCCAGGATTTCCAGAGACTAATATTCAATTAATGCTTTTCAGAAAGTGTGGCAGGCTTGTTCAAAAAGGAACACTAAGCACGTGGGGAGTTTTTTGGTTTTGTTTGTGGCTTTTTTGTTGTTGTGGGTTTTGTTTGTTTGTTTGTTTAAAACAGAACAATTTATTCCATCATATCTACTGTAACAGTCTACACTTAAGATGTAAATAGCAGCAATGTAAAATATATTCCAGAAAGCTATTCAAATATTCCTCATCAGAATTTATGCCCTAAGCAACCATAGCTCCATTATCCCTGTGTATAATATGTTCCTTCAAAGGACTTTGAGAAAAAAGCTGAAGACCTTAATATAAAAATTATTTATAAATCCTCTGAAAAGAAACAGGAACTTGCCAAAAACAGCAAAACATGCATTCCCACCAGATATAAATTGTAAAGAAACTCACTGCAAACAAGAAAGAGTAGACTTCTTTGTCTGTACTCATGTCCTAACAGTTTTATGGAATCAACTAAAGCCCAAAGCAACATCTTACTATGGTACATATTAAATCTGGTGACTGGTGACACTGCCTTCAGTAGTAACTCCTGCACTGATCAAATATCTGACTGAAGTATGACATATATGGATATCCATAGCTAAACAGTAAGAGTCACAGATCTAACCTGCGCATGGAATACAGAATGAAGTTCTGTGTAATACAAGCCATAAATTTGATTCTGTACCTTCTTTCAACAAGCCCACAACTTCTTGCTGAATTAGAATACACCTTAAAGCTATCATCCATTCTTTGATTATGGAAAACAGGTCTAAATAATCTCAAATTACTGCCAGTGCTGTACATAAAAATTGATGTACCACATTATCTGCCAGCTTGATCTGACCTGCCAAATCTCCTCCAAAGAGTACTGAAGAGTCTTTAGACAAACCACCCAAAGCAACACTACCCATGCTGCCCCTCCCAAATCCTAAAATTTTGTGTTGCAACCATCTTTCATCCTATCACCTCTGAACACAAAGGTGTGTTGCTGCACCCACTTCTGCTTTATAACAGGGATTTAAGACTAAGAGAAATCTTATCCAAAGCAAACAAATCCAGCCCTCCTTTACAAGTCAGCCCTCAGCCTCTCACTGTCAGCTTCCTCCAGTTACTTTGTATTTTCAGTCAGCAGTTCCCAAAGCCAGGCAGACTCCAGCACTGAACAGACTAAAGTAATTACTTCCTTTACATCACATACGAAACTTCAGCTACTGACTGGAATTAAGCTTCCTTTTCCATTCGCCATTGTCACTATTAGTAGACTATTACTGGGACCTACTACATCACTGGATCTGTTCCCACAGTACTGCTGCATAATCAGCTATACTAAGTACTTCTGCAGAATATTCTCCATGTGTTTTACTTCATCCACAGAGATAAAATGAATTAAGTCCACCACATCCCTTGTAAAAAGAAGAAATAGACTAAAACAATATATTTTGGCATTTCCTCGCATTTTCTTTCCCTCAATTTTTGGTGTGGTTTTGTTTGTTTGGGGTTTTCTGTTTCTTCTTTTTGGTTTTTGGGTTTTGTTTGTTTGGTGGTTGTTGCTCTTTTGGTGGTTTTGAGGTATTTTGGGGGATTGGTTGGTTTGTTGTTTTGTTGTTGTTGTTTTTTGTTTGTTTGTTTGAAGTAATTATGTAAGTATTGCAAGAAAGCTAATGCAAGAACTTGCCCTATAAGTTTTGCAGCTTTCTCTGCAGGAATTTTATGTAGTAAGTCTTTAAGTAAATAAACATTATCTGAAATTCTGACAATTGTGTCTTGTTACCTGGATAACATGTAGAACAAATCTCATGTTCATAGTCTTAACTGTGGTTGCTAAAAATCAAGCTTTCCTTTCCACATTTGACAAAAAAAAACAGAATGTTGAGCAGAACATTTTATTCAGGTTAGATGTGAGAAGAACTAGAATTGATAAATAAGTTCAAGAAACTGATCTGAGTGTAAAAAATAAAAAGAGAAGTTCCCATTTAGAAAAAAAGAAAACCCATAAAAGTTGAAGACATCCTGACTGAAAAGCTCTTTATGTGTTCTAGACACATTTTAAATGATTGAAGTGTTCAATTTTATTTGAAATTGCTTTGGCTCCGGGCTACAGCACATACAGTGAAGATATATAATCACTGTGGACAATGGTGTCCTGTAATTTGTAACTGAAAGCTCCAAAGTTTTCTCATACTGTATACAATGAAAGTTTAATCATCTTCCTAAACACTAAGACAACATCTAGAGCAGCCCAAAAAGCAAAGATTTTCCATAGTAAAGCTATTCTTCTTGACAGTGACAAAGAAAGACAAACTTCCATATTCAGATTTTGAATATTGTAATTTAACAGACAAAGAAACTTTACCCAACCTCCCGGGTTAGTTTTTCAGATGCAAGTCCAGTAAAGTTTGCATTATATACTGTGAAAAACTTAGCCTTAAATGACTATCACTACACTTACTTGCTAGTTTGCAATAAGTTAGTTTTTAAGAACAAGCAGTATCTTTCCTCTCAAGTCCAGCACATTAACAACTACAACTGCACAAAACATAGATCTGGTAAAGTTTCAATATAAGAAGTAACAGACACTTACCAATACACACATCTATCTTCCCCTTGATAGCAGCTTCATGCAAAGGAGTGTAGTTCCAATTGTCTCTAGCATTTGGGTCTGCCCCTTGACACAGCAGCAGGCTCACCACTTCAGCATGACCAAAAGAGCAGGCGTTGTGAAGGGGTATCAGCCCTCCATCGTCACGAGCATGAACGTTGGCTCCTGTCTGTAGCAAGTGCTCTACAACATCCTTCCTTCCAAAACCTGCAAGAGAACATTATTTCTGCTTATTTGTCTGGTAAAACAACATGATTTAACATTTAAAACTGTTCTCTCTCAGTCCGGTATATCGACGTCAAATGATCTTATTCATGCCCCTCTTCCGCTTTTCAGTTCTTTTCACTAGAAAGTGATACTCTCTTCACCTGCTCAAACAACAGTTGGAAGATTCACTTACACTCATGGCAGAGGCGAAGTGTCTTGTATTATAATCAGCCAGACTGGCTGCCACTCTGTCTCACTAAGAAGTTCTACAATAGGCTTGCCACTCTTTTTCAAGAAAAGCTTTGTATTAATTTTAAAAAATTAATATAATCTGTATGTACCTAAAGCAAGTGTCTTACATACTATCTCTTGATACAAGTTTTCATCTAGGAGGAGACTTCATATTAACAAAGACTGAAGGACACTGTCAGTACTCAAGGAGAGCCATCTTACCTTAACCCAAACTACATTTTTGAACTTTTTCAAAAAGTCTGACTACCTCCAATTGACAGAGAGACTAAGAAGTTACAGATAAGTAGAACTGAGACCTCAGCTGGGAAATAATACCTCAGGAAGGTCCCAGCCTAGGAACACCACCTCTGCTATGGCTAGGGAAAATATCACCATAAAGCCAGCATCATTAAAATAACACACATCAAAATCCTGCACCTTTAGCTTGTTGTTCACAATGAACCTGGAAAGATTCAAGTGCCTACATGTGCTTCCTATTGCCCCAAATGTGTTAGAGCAGCAGCCTTCAAAGTTTTTTGATTGTGCACCCCATCAGCAAAAAAAATTTTAAGCATGTGCCCCTAATACGTTTATAAATATCATCTACATAACACTACAGTAGTGCATGTATATTACAAGCATACACAGAAATAGAAATTCTAAAAGGCTGAGATAAAGATGAAACAAAAACGGTTTAAAAAATTATATTACATTTATTAGCGGTTCTTCCTGCACCCCAGTGAAATATCTTGCACACTCCACCTTGGAAATCCCTACCTTAGAGGACAGGAGCAAAAATCAGGTATCAGGCTCCAGATGGGCCACTTTGAACTAAAACACAAGTGTTCATTTTTGTACTAGGTTGTATCTCAAATTTGGATTGCATTTCTTATAAACCTTGGGGTTAAAAGCAATTGTGGCTCTAGTTTTCAAAAGACTGTTACTTTAAGAGTTGTTATGTCTTCTGATTATCATGGATACCAACCAGTTTAAGCATGAAGAATCCCATGTAGATGAACTATGTTTATGAAACCCTGAATTAAACACTGCAGCAAGTGAAATACCATCACAGTGGTGCTAACTGGCAGCTTATAGATTGTATTTACTCCACAGATCACTGATCAAAAACATAACTAAAGACATTTTCCTTGTAGAAGGCAAATACAAAGCTCAAGTGAAGCAAAGCAGCTGTTAGTTCTCCCCCAGGTGACCATGTAACACAACCACAGCAAAATACTGCTAGAACAGTGACAGAAACAATTCTCAAAAGTTAGCACACCCTATGGAAGGCAACAACTTATGCGTGAAGACTTCACAAATCAAAAGACTTTACCCCAGAGTTGCAGTCCCTGGACAGGACCTCTATTTCAATGAGTTAAGCCCCCTTGTTGCCAGAGTAGTACACTAGTTACAGCTACATAGACTTAAGGTGCAGAACTAACATGCTTTCATGCCCACAGTCCATACTGTGAGATCTCTAAGCCAGATCTAGCAGTTTTGTATCTACACTAGCTTATCCAGTTAAGGCTCAGCATCCAGCTTTCAGTCAAGCTGCAGGCCAGCCATTCCATAGGAACTTACACTGTCTCCTCAGTGTAGCCTGGAGTCCATAACACCCTTTCTGAAGGATAACAAGTTTTCCAGAAGGTGACTAATACTATGGTTAAGGCAGGCAGGGCCAAAACAAAAAGTTCCTTTACCAAGGCTTATCATGGTTTGAGAGTTTTGATGACAGTTTAACACCTTTATTTCTGCCTAAAGAAGCATTGCTCTATGAGACACAAGCAAGCAGGTGGAAGAACAGTCTGGGGAAGCCATCATGGAAGCACACACACATGCTCACATGAAGTATAGACTAGCAGTTTACACCTCAGTCAATCCTGTATGGTAATGCAGCTCAAGGGCTGCAGTTAACAAGTACAGCCTGGTTCTTTTTGGATAGCTGTAAAGATTCCCCCATCCCCATTGCACAGTGCCCTTAGCTGCTTGCAGCACAGATGCTGGACCTCTACAAATTACAAATTAACACACTGAGCAGATACCAAAGTGGAATTTTCTTTAATATATGAGGCTGGACAGCAGTTCAGCAGCTGCTTCCCAAGCTGCTGAGCCGCGCCAGCTGCAGGGAGTGGCCCACAACCAGACTGGCACCTCACTCAGGAATCCAATGTTAGTCCATCACTGCAGATGAGTCAAATCTTTCTGGTACATTATACACTGATCATGTTAAAATTTACACTATAGAAACAGAAGCATGCAAATTAAAACTGGTATTATTTAAAGTAATGCTTATCTATCACAACAAAACTGCTACCAGAAGACACTTTTTTCCTTAACTGAACTGTCAGTAAGGCCACTGCGACTGTAAATTTGTTTATTTTGGTTATAAAACAGCCAAGGAAAATCACCTGTAACTCTTCAAATAGAAAATGACAGGTTAAATGGGTACAACTGCAAACAAAGGGTACCTGGTCCCACAGCAAAGCTAACTGGCCTGGGGCATAAATACCAAGAAGACAGCTCTCAAGGTTCCCATGTTTGTATTGTTCATTTGACTGGCAAAGGAAAATTGAGCAAGACAAGAATTAGAAAAGGATGCTTTCAACTAAACAGTAAACAGATTTTATTAGCCTTTAATTCTATAGACTGAACTACTAAAAACAATGCTGAAACTGCATGAGCTTTTTGCTTTACATGTACTTCTTGTCTCTCGAGGAAAAACAATCTGACAGTGCCTGAAAACCCAGATTCCTTTTCAAATTCAATTCAGTGTTGTGATTTTCAGGACTAAAAACATACTTCTTCAAAGTACTGCTGGACACGAGGTCATTGATAATGGTATCTTTGGAAATGCCAGCAATAAACACTTCAGAGGTTTTGGTGAAAATTAGCTCTTCTGATCAGTCCTCAAAAAACATAGCAAAGGATACTGTGTGATATTAACCCAACAGATGACGCATCTTCCAGAGAAAAAGTAAGCAACTACGGGAATAGCTTCCCCCACTGCCACCACAGGCAAACCTGTAAAAACTTGAATTGACAAAGTGCCAGGAAGTCTTCAAAACAATCACACAACACAATCTGACAAAGCATTTGTAATTACTGAAACTCCTGCAGTGTCATGGTCACTTTTTGTGAAAAACAACAGATGCATGCCATGCCATTTGTGACAGATGAAGCACATACAATTTAGTATGTAAGAAACTGAAGAAACTGATGTGATGCCGTTTGATATTACTTTAAAAATCCTACTCTTGTACATTTCCTGTGCAACTTGAATTCACAAATCTTAAGGAAGAGTTCCTAAGAAAGGACTTGCAAGCAAAGATCCCAAAAGACAATAAAATAGAAGGTTCCTATGGAAAACATCCAAAACCAGCACAGCTATGGAGGAGAGGCAGATCTGAAGGCCTGGCATGGAAGCTTGTTTTGATGAGATTCACCTGCGAGCTTCCAAAGACACTCATGGGCAGGGTCCCTTATTAGCTCGGGCTATTTCACACAAGTAAAATGCACAGGCTTCTTTACAAAATTTAGCAGTTTCACACAAGTCACAGTACCTCAGAAAATATATTGTCCAGGAGAAAAGGGAAGCAGCAATCCCATTATAAAAAGGCAGTAGCAAGAGGACATCTGAAATTTAAGGGTGAAACCAAAGAAAAGGCAAAAATTCAGAGTGACTGACAGGCTCTTCATTTCTCCAGTCATCTCACAGAAACAACTGAAAACCAAGGCTTGACAAAAGCCAAGAGATTGAGATAGCTATGATAGCTTTACATAAATCAAGAGACAAGCAGACAACTCATTGAAAACACCACTTAACTAATTCTTTGCCAACGCTGTATTCTCATATTTTCCAATTTATATCACTTCAGACTGAAAGTGAGGGAGGGAAAAAAAAAAAAGCTTTAAGTAGTAAACTGGAAGCTTGAAAATTAAGCTAAATAGAACTTTTAAAAGTCATCAAACAAGGCAGCACAGAGACACCACCAAATGCTTACTACTACTGCCAAGAAGATCTGTCCTACTTCTTCACACCCGGCTCCCAATCTGCAAGCTTGTCCTGTCCCATCCCTTCTCATGGCATTGAACCCAAGTAACTTGTCCTGTCCCATCTCTTCTTGTGGCATTGAACCTAAGTAACAAGAGGCAACAGGATGAGCAGGTTGAATGACTGATAAAGGAGACGATGCAAGTAAAGCAACAGGAGCACCAGTTGATACCTTCTGTTACATGCTTCGATTAATGCTTCCATGTTAAACCTGAGATCAGTTAGTCATAAGCTTTCTCTTGGCAACTGTTTAAAGACACTTAATCACTAACATTCCCAGAAGCCACATAATTCACTGCCTGATTTCAAGACTCTTTTCAGAAAGTTTGGTAAAAAGTAACAACCAAATAAATATATGGATTTCCCACTAGAATTAGAAGAATGCTTTCCCCAGTGAGTACAATACATCAAGTAGCCAGTTTGATCAGTTGTAGTAGAGCTGTATTGTTCCTTCCACTACCTAATTAACATCACTGGATCACAACATGGCATGAACTCCTCCAAACACCAATTCCAGATTCCGCAACACTGCTGTTATGTACAGAATTTAACTTATCATATGGAAGACTTCTAGCTTTCAGTAGACATTTTTCCTCCTGCTTGCTCTTAAGAACACAACACTCCAAAAGGAGTTAAATTTTTCAAAAGTATATAACCACATGTTAAGCATACCTGCAGGTTTTACTGTGATCTTAGGCAAAGCAGGAAAGATGCTCTCACTAAATGTAATCCCACTTGTTAAGAGAACTGAACATATCTCATGAGAATACAAGCCCTTGAAGTGGAGACACACAGACCTTAGAGACATATAACCCTTTTGATAAAGGTTTTAAACTGTAAGTAAAGGGTGGAAGAAGTTCAAGCTAAGTCATTTTACGTCTCTTCTGCACATTCTGGGACAAGACTTTTCCCAAAAATGTTCTCTTCCAAAAGCCACCAGCACTTCTGCCACTTCAATAGTCAGAACATAGTTAAACTGAGTGATTTAACTAACCTGCAGAGCCTTCAAGCTGGGGAAAAAAAAAAAAAAAAAAAGACATCTGGTTCAGTATTACTGAAGGACTGAGATTTTGCATTTGTATCCTCTTGTAAATTCCATCAAAGGAGTTTAAATGGCAAGGAGATACAATACGTTGTATGAAGTATTGCAAGACCATTCAAGAGGACAAGTTACCAATCACAAAGAAAGTGAGCTGAAATTGCCTAGGAAGTAATACGCTTGTTGCACTAACAGAGTTCATGTACTACAAGTGCTACAAAAACATAAAAGCAAGAATTCCAAAGTCAAGGCCACTAATTTATCAATTAATCTTTTTACATCAGAAAACCTGCATTGTACAGGCTCTGATCATGTAAGGCTGCCAGGATGTTTCCTACTTGACTACACAATCTGCACTTTTCATCCTGTCTACAAGAATCCAGCTGAAAATTGTTATTACTCCTGCTTTAAGTTGCACAAGGCAGAATTAATCAGTGACTCAGCTTTACAAACAACTGTTTGAGTAAGGTCAGACATCTCTTCTATGGCAATGATATATCAGACAACTGCAACAAATTGAGTCAGAGTAGTTTAAGAATGGTATCTCAAGGCTTTCCAGGGCAATTTAAGCTAACCTACTGTACATTGCACCATAGGTGGAGTGGTCAGTTCAGGTGTTTCTGCATAGAGCAGAAATGTGTAATAAGTTGCCAAATACTTCTTGCCCTTTCCTGGCTCTCTCTCAAGGAACACTCGGTAGCTAGTTATCTTAGTTTTGCCTTCTCAGTTGCTTATCTCACACATGTTGAAGCAGCTTACATTTTTATGACTAAGAGTTCACTAATTGACGAATATACGTGATCAGTTCTTTTAAACTCTGACCACTGACTATTTCCCAACCCAAGTGAGATCTCTTTGCCTTCAGGATTTAAGTTGTATACTCTATAAATTTTCCAAAGAATAGTTATATATGTTATCCTTCATAAAAAGATTTGACTTCCAACAAGTTATTACTAGCTAGTTATTACTAGCATGCTTACAGAAAACTACTTTCCCAAACAGCTTTTTGTCATTACTGTAGACCCAAGCAGAACAAAAAAGAAGGAAAAGCATTGATACTCTAACAAGACACCTTAGATCAGGTTTCTCCAAGCCTGAGTTTGTGCTGATACCACCAAGAGCACTTTACCCTGTGATTCCAACTCCATACGTTCCCAAAGCCACTCTGGAAACCTCCACCTCTTCCTCAGTACAGAAGTGGGCATTAAGCCACAGTTCAGCAATTACTATTAGTACTCTCTACATCCTTGGGTTAAACACTAGAGAGATAATGACTGTAAAGCTAAAAAAAAATGTGTTGTTTAAGAACTTGAGGGGCTAACTTCTCATTAAATGGGTGTGGAACTGGACAAGCTTATGACTGTGGCTATTTGAAGAAATTAGCTAGGACTCAGCTTATTTCTATCAGGTCCAACTACCTAGTTATTTCTGAAAGAGGTGCTATTACTAACGATTTGCCAGCAAGGCCCAGGCCTAAACATATGAATCAAAGCGCCATCAGCGAATACATATACATCCTTCTGTGAGGCTAAACCTTGTTTCAGAAGGGAAGAAGCAAGTCCATTACCAAACCGGCTCCTACAAATTTTTGCTGGCTCTGGAAAAAACTTGAATTTCAAACAAAAGGTCACAGGAATCCTGCCCATCTAGTCATACTAAAGGCAGAAAAGTCTTGGAAAGCCAACCTTGGTATGCAAGAGCTACAAATGGAGGGTGACACACAAAAGAAGAGCCATGAAAGTATTGCTGCCAACCTGCTTCAAACACAGTGGACCAATACAGGCATCCCCTCCCCACGAACCAGATAATGATTCACAGGAAATATGTAGGCCAAGAGCAAATCCCACTCTACCCCATGCAAAGTGACACATTATCACATAGACTCAAATCATGAAACCATTAAAAAAAAAAAAAAAAAGGAAAAAGAAGTCAAAGAAGTTAATAGCATTCCCCAAAGCAGGGGGGTGGGGGAAATCTACCTCTCACATACACACAGAACAATCAGCTCTTTTGGTTATGCTGGCTAAAAACAACACCATCACCAAAAGCAGGATTATAAAACCAGTTTACAGAGGAACATACAGCACATGCATAACAAAATTTTTCAACTAGTAAGGGGCATAACACAGTAAATGTGTTCATCATCTGGTGAAATTAACATTAAGATCTTTCTCAAGGAAAAAAAGGTAACACATCTTTAGATCAAAGAAGGAGTGCAACAGAAAGGAAAGGGAGTGGAACAGTTTGTCTCATTCAATACAGTTTGAAGAAGAGAACCATTAAGCAGAACACAGGATATTCCAGTGAAGGAGGCAGAAAATACAAGAAGCAGCAAGTTACTTTAAATACCAGTTAACACTCCAATTATTCAGTGGCACTCTTTACCACAGGATGAGTTTCTACTAACATGTAGAAACGGGTCCTGCTCAAATAGTTGCTGAGCTATGAACTGCAGGAAGAGCATTCTGAGAGGTATCATACACAAAGAGGGCAAGTGTATAACTCTTCCATAGACACCTGCTTTTGGTCACCAGCATGGATAAAACCTTGAGCCAAACATACTTTTGTTAGTGCCTAGCACAGTTGTTTGGGTTTTTTTTATTCTTTTTTAAATTATAAGCAAGCTAGTTTTATTTGAAAAATCTGAATGCAAAGCTATGAATACATCAATACCACCACTTAATTTCTTTTTTGTATATTAAAGTCACTCAATCACTCTCAAGTCTTTAGAATCTGCTTCTTACTCTGACTCTTGGGTGCTGCTGAACAATATCCAAAGCCTGCACTGGTGCCAGGGACCCAAATATCCTGCAACCCACACTACAGTCAAGACACTACTGAATTTTCTTCTTTCCAGGCATGTGTACACCTCTGTAGAAGAACTCTTCAAATCACTTGCAAAGGGAAAGCTGAACACCACATATCCTGAAAGACACTCAGAATTTCAAGAGAGGGTCTGCTAGAATAATGGTCAAGTTGGAGGATGAAAGGAAAATGATTCTTTGTTTGACCTCTTTCTGCTTGACAAGAGAGGTCCTGATGTGGCCTCAGTATTAATTTCTGCCTTATTAATAGCTAACCAAAGCAGGTCAAATTTATTCAGCATACTAGCTGACATTCCAAAGAGCTGAAGAACTGATTCGTCTTCATTCAGATCAATTGACAATTCAGACACCAAGATAAGGAAAATCTGGATCACACTGTTGCTTCAACTTCATGTGGCTGTGCACATTTTATCTGGAAGTGGATAATGGACAGATGACCCCAACTTCCAGAAACAGATTGAGATCTATTCCCAGCTTTTAAAGTAATTGATTACAGAGATTTCAGTTCTCACCTCATCCCAAGCTTACATATGTGCTAAGGATTCTGAATGCTCTCAGAAGTCATTCCTTTTATTTTTTCCTCTGTCATGAGAAGGAAATAAAGGTAATTTTGAAACTAGAAACCTCACAAAGCATATGGAAAACTGAACTTAATGCTTTTTACAGGAAACTAGAACTATGGAAATTGTTCTTCCTTATTAAAGTAAAAAAGTAAAAGTAACTTAACCGCCCAGCATTGCTGCTAAAAGGGTCATCTGAGAAAACCAGAGTGAGCTAGGGAAATGAAGAAGAAATTAGAAAGAAATGAAGAAGAAGAAATTAGGAGACAAATTTCTCTATCACAAATCACAAGATCAGAAGTAGAACTCTGTCACCATTTCAAAGTTTAGCTTCAAAGGGTGAAAGATGTTTAAAACATTGCATAGTGCACTCTCCAACTCCTGATCCCCTAGTGAAGACCACATAACTCACACTGAAGTATGGCTCATAAAACATGAATTATTATCCATAACACATCTTCAAATACACAGCAGACGTCTATGCTCATAAGCAAACAAGTTTTATTTCTCCTTTTGCCCACAAAGAAGAAGGCGATCAAATCAACACACTGCATCACTGGCAGATATATACTAGCCAAGATCAGTTACATTCAAAATATGTGCTTACAGACCTTTCCAAAATCCAGGACCCAAAGATTTCTGTAATAAGAAATCTGCCTAATGCTATTAACATATCAAATCCATTTGGACCATATATATTGCAGTGATTTGAGATAAAATATATACAGTAGTTAAGGAAAGTCTTTCAGTCTAGAAAAAAATAGATACAGGAGTTTGTTACACAGACCAACCTCATGCTACAATGAAGCGCTTTCCATTGCTATCACAGTAACATCTTATTGACACTATCAACTTTCAAAGCCTTATCCCCTTAAGTTCTGTCCATTTCTTCTCTAACCAAAAGAGAAGTTACCACTGCAGCTTCAGCAGTACCATTTGTACTAGCACTGAAGTTACAACTTAAGATCTCAGAGTTTAAAAGTAAACAGCAAGGACTAATTTTAAGTCTGAATCAAAAACAAGCAGAGCAGACTCCACATGAGCCCTCCAAAATATTAATAACTTCAAGCGGACACATGCAGTTGTACCAGTGTTATGTTCCAGAGTTCACTAAAATTAAGTTCATCTCCATACCCCAGGAGTTCACTGTGTTCTAAATGCCACTTGTGCAAGTGCTAAAGCTCAGGGATCAGAGAAGAATGAAAAGGAAACTGCTCGTGACCAACAGTTCCCTTAGGGGAACACTTGTACTTTGAAAATGAAAACAAACCCACACAATTTCAGAGAGTATTATCTGACTGATAAACTGAACATCACTATTCAGAGTTCCAAGTAACATTGTGCCATAAAATGTTCATTTTTATAACAGATTTCATCACGGTGCTTTAAAGCATTTAAATATTGACCGCTCAGCACAGGCTTGTTAATTTTCTTAATTTATGTGTACCAGTGCACAACTTAAACATGATCTATGTCCCTTACTTACATGAAGTCCAGTCCCCTAACATTGTGGCACACATCAGAAAGCCCTCAGCCAGACCACAGATCTAGTCCTGATGCAAGTCCTGAGCCAGGGCTGATCATTTAAAATATTTTCCTCATTTTACTTTTATCACAGACTTTACATGTCTTGTGCCTCCAGTGAAGACCATGCCCTGTACAAAATGTTCTCCTTATGGACTACGCTAATCTTTTCCCCAGCCCACTCAGACCACAGAGATGCAGAGATCGATCAGCAGCTATGCCCAAATAGAACTAAAAACTTACTAAGTACGATCCTACCAAGTCTACATGCATCAGAGGGGTTCCTGACTTTCAAAAAGTACTACAAGTGAAAACCCTACCTTCCAGCCAAGCTTATCCTGAATTCCGGTTTCTCACTTCCCAAGCACATGTGCACAAGTTTGCAACCTATGTGTCAAACACAAAGTATCTACTTTTAGATCACACAGTTTCCTTTAAGCCTCCAGGATCTCCTCTGCCACTCGTTTCACCCAAAGGAAGGATCTTATTCCATTTTGAGTCAAAAGCGATGTAACAGCTGTCTCCCCACCATCTCCAGCACTATGCCGCCGGGGCACTGTGCCCACTGTGCCCTCTCAGCTTAGGCTCGAGCTCTCCCGACCCCCCGAAATGCTGGAGATCCACTCCCCGAAGCCAGGTCGGGAGCTGTGCCCTCCCTGTCCCGACACACTGGCCGGCACTGCCCTCGCCAGGGACAGGAGGCCGGACGGGCCCCGGCCTCTCCCCAGCCCCGGTACCCACCGGCGGCGAAGTGGAGCGGCGTGGACTTGCGGCCCGCCATGTCCTTGGCGTTCACGTTGCCCGTGTCCACCAGGCGCTTGACGCGCGTCACGTCCCCATTGCGGCAGGCCTCCAGCAGCTCGCGGAACGCCCCGCTCGCCGCGCCCGGGCCCGCCGCCTCGGGACTCTCCGCCGCCGGGCTGGACGCGAGGGACGACGATGCAGACGAGGAGGAGGACGAGGAGGAACTGCTGGAGCTGCTGCCCGAGCCCGGCGGCGGGGCCGGGGCGGCAGCGCCCGCACCCTCCGAGCACTCCGGGGCCGGAGGCCGCTCGGCGTCGGGGGGAGCCTCGCCTTCGGGGCCGGCCAGGCTGTGGCGCTGCGCGGCGGGGGTGAGGTCAGCCGGTGCCAGGCTGGGGCTGCGCGGCGGCGAGGCGGCGGCCGGCGGCGAAGCCGGTCCGGGCGGTGGCGGCGGGTGATGGTGGTGATGGTGCTGGGAGCGACGCGGCGGCGCCGCCATCTTCACCCTCCTCCGCCCCCCTCCCGGCCCCTGTCACTGCAGCAACCGCGGCAACCTCCACCCACACTTCCGCCCGCATCCGGCCAATCCCAACCTACGGCGCCCGGACATGACGCCCCCGTCGTGGCAGCGGGGCGGGGCGAGCAAGGGCGGGGCCTCACCGGGACCCGCCCCATGGCGGGGCAGCGGCTCGCGCCTGCCCCCTGGCGGCCGCCGGGTGCGCCCCTCCGGCGCGGGGCGGGCGGGGCGCGAGTTCCCGCCGCGGCTGCCGGAGCGCGCCCGAGCCCCGCGTGGGGCATGAAGCGGGAGGCGAAGGGCGGCACAGCGGACAGCGCCTGCCAGCGCCGAGAGTGAGAAACAGGAACCCCAGGCGTCCGGGACCGACAGAGCCCGGTAAGCCCCACGGGGAGTGAACTGCAGGGAAACGGGCAGCACCGTTCCCGTAAGGGTTTTGTCATTTGGATTTGGAGGGTGAGACCAAAATGCTCCTGGATCACTCATGTCCACGGGGGACATGAACACTTGTTACAGATAAACTGCTCAAGTTGGGAAGCTCCAATAACTGTCACCAAGAGATCTCTGGTTCACTTACCATAACTTTAATCCGTGAGCACGGGAGAGATTCCAGTGACAGGAATAATATCAACAGCAACAATTCCTGGAGAATTCCCATACAGCAGGCACTGGGGCTCCCAGTGCTGGTGGAGCAGCAGTGACAGGTCAGGGAATGGGGAAAGCGATGGGGGATTCCAGTGAAAGGGAGGGACTGCGGCTGGTGCCAGCCAGCCTCATCCTGGCAAACAGATATGCTGGAGTTGCTTGGTTGCAGAAGGGCTTTGGGAAGTGTTTGTGTAGCACCGTGTGACGTGCTGGAGAAGTGCTGACCAGGTCTAATGCTAGGTGCACAGAAAATCAGAAAACAGAGATTCAGAAGAAATTTGGATCTGGTCTAGTGCTACTATTAATAAGTACCTATCTGCCAGTGATGACATGAAATCATTCGCCCTGACTGGTGGCACAGCACATGAAGATCCACTTAAATGTGCCTGGCTCAGCTCTTGCTTGTGTCATGACTTTGAAGCCATCGGCCTTGACCAGGCACTGAGAGCTTGGCAAGACTTCCCAGACACCCAAATGTAGATAGTTGCTCCCCAAAGGACTCCCCAAAGGACTTTGCAAGCTAATTACAACAGCCTCTTTGTCAGGCCCGAGCTTTGCGAGACATTTAAGAGGTCAGAGCATCAGTGTGCACTTGTTCAGCTCACCACTGGCTTCCTGCAGTCCTATATTTTACCAGCCAGTTGCTTTTGTGACATCAGTGGCAAACAAATCACATCCATTTGCCCCTCTCTGTATTTCCCGTAAACCAAGGTTACAGACAGCATCACTTCTGTGTATTGGTAGGGAAGCACTTGTTCTACTTCCTGAAAGATTTTAAAATATACAAGTAATATTTTTTGAGATTTGGGATTCATGGTGGCCTTAAAAATTCATTGTTGGTTGTAGGACCAAATGAGAAATGCTACACTTTGGGTCAGCCTTTCCTGAAAGCTCTGCAGAGAAGGACTTGAGGGTACTGGTGGATAAAAGATTGGACATTAGCTGGCAATGTGCACTTGCAGGCCAGAAAGCCAACCATGTCCTGGGCTACATAAAGTGAAGCGTGACGAGCAGGTCAAGGGGGGTGATTCTGCCCCTCTACTCCACTCTGGTGGGACCTCACCTGGAGAACTGAGTTCAGCTCTATAGTTCTCAGTACTGAAAAGACATGGACCCGTTGGAGAGGGGCCAGAGTAAGCCACAAAAATGATCAGAGGGGTGGAACACCTCTCCTATGAGGAAAGACTGAGAGAGTTGGGCTTGTTCAGCCTGGAGAAGGCTCCAGGGAGACCTTATTAAGGCCTTTCAATATATAAATGGGTCTTACAAAAAAGATGGAGAGAAACTTTTCACCAGGGCCTGTAGTTACAGGACGAGGGACAACAGTTTTAAACTGAAAGAGGGTAGATTTACTGTGGATTTAAGTAGGATTTTTTTTTACTATGAGGATGGTGAGACACTGGAACAGGTTGCCCAGAGAAGTTGTGGATGCCCCTTCATCAGAACTTTTCAAGGTCAGGTTGGATGGAGCTTTGAGCAACCCGATCTAGTTGAAGATGTCCCTGCCCATGGCAGGAGGGTTGGACTAGATGACCTTTAAAGGTCCATTCCAACCCAAACCTTTCTGTGATTTTATGAAAGCTGTGCCTGGGAAGGAACAAGTAAAGGGATTAGGATGCACAGTATGAGACCTGCCTGTGGGGAAGTGAGGCCTGGCCATGGGTTTCACAGAGTGTGATGCCAAGCAGTTCTGGGGATGTACCTCCTGTTCAGACCCCCACCTTCGGGTGGAGGTCCCTATCCCATTGCAGCTCAAATTTTCCCTAGCCTCCACCTTCCTGCCCCACATGTATAGCATCACTGCTCCCCTCAAGAGAGATGAAGCAAACAGCAGTGCTGTCCACCCCAACCCTTTTCTTTCCCCTTCCCAAAGTATGACCAGGACCCCTTCAAGTGCTGCCATCTCCATTTGTATATGGCTTGGTGTGCCTTGGGGTAGATTCACATAATTTCTGCAGAAACGGTGGGCAAAACAGTGTAGGGAATGCAGTTCTGGGCAAAATTTCCTCGTTCTTATAGGTTTTATACTAAAGGTTGAGGAGGAACATGGGGGAGATCTTTAAAGTCATTCAGTCAACCCACTGCTTGTTCCCTGGCCAGCCACCGAGCCCTTGGAAATATGGCTTCTTCAATTGCTGCTGAAGCGGGAACCATGACCATGAGCCAGCACTGTGCCCTTGTGGCCAGGAAGGCCAATGGCATCCTGGGGTGTATTAGAAGGGGGGTGGTTAGTAGATCGAGAGAGGTCCTCCTTCCCCTCTACTCCGCCCTGGTGAGACCACATCTGGAATATTGTGTCCAGTTCTGGGCCCCTCAGTTCAAGAAGGACAGGGAACTGCTGGAGAGGGTCCAGCGTAGGGCAACCAAGATGATTAAGGGAGTGGAGCACCTCCCTTATGAAGAAAGGCTGAGGGAGCTGGGTCTCTTTAGTTTGGAGAAGAGGAGACTAAGGGGGGACCTTATTAATGTTTATAAATATATAAAGGGTGAGTGCCATGGGGATGGAGCCAGGCTCTTCTCGGTGGCAAACAATGATAGGACAAGGGGTAATGGGATCAAGCTGGAACACAAGAGGTTCCACTTAAATTTGAGAAGAAACTTCTTCTCAGTGAGGGTGACAGAGCACTGGAACAGGCTGCCCAGGGAAGTGGTGGAGTCTCCTTCTCTGGAGACATTCAAAACCCGCCTGGACATGTTCCTGTGCAACCTCACCTAGGTGTTCCTGCTCCAGCAGGGGGATTGGACTAGATGATCTTTTGAGGTCCCTTCCAATCCCAAACATACTGTGATACTGTGATACTGTGATGTGTTGTCACAAGTGGCTGATTATATTTGCAACTCTCCTCCCACAAAACCCCCAGTCAGGCCCTAAAATGCCGTTCATAACTCAGTGTCTTTTACCTGACCCAGGGGGGAGGTGCTTTAGATAGAAATCTCATTAATGATGCAGCTGCAGGGCTCAGTAAAGTGGAGACAACTCGGACTTCAGCTGAATAATTGAATGCTGTCAATAGGACTTTCCAGGGCCACTATTTAGAATGAATAACTCCAAATGCAACTCTGGTATATAATGGAATGCACTAAATTTGGATTTATTTCTTTCTTTTTTTTCTTTTTTTTTTTTTTTTTTTTAATACCAAAGTGCTTTATAGCATTGCTGCCAATTTTACAGTGACCTGCCTATCAGCACCAGCTGATGGCAGCTAGAAGAGAGGCTTGGGGTGGTTTCTGAATATTTTTAAGCTCCAGCAAATAGAAAACGGCTCCAAAACTAACATCCAGAGTGCTAGTACTCATGTTTAATGGACTTGTAGTAATACTGATGAGTAAATCAAGGAAGTGAGGAAGTAAACTGGAGAAACACATCTCCCGTGCCTTAACAGACAGAAAGACAAGATCATCTAGATCTGTAGCAGAAGATACATTATCTGAGAAATAAAATCTTCCCTTTCTCCAGAAAGTATCTCAATCACACCTGGCAGCTTTAGCCATGTTGAATGGATTGAAGAAGCCGAGAGACATCATCTGCGGCTGCTTGAAGTTGCTCACAGATTTGCACACCCATGCAGGTATAGTAGATTAAAAAGTTAGGTTCCTGGTAAAGCACCAGAGCTTTCCTCCTTGGACAACCTCCGAGCAGCACCAGGAGTGTCTTTGTGCCAGCATGCTGCTCATCATGTTTTTTCTGGCGTAGCTTCTTTCACCACCTACAGGAGCTCACCAAAGGTTGACTCGTGCTGCATGACTTTTCTTCCCCTCTTCATTACCTTTGGGAGGCATTTAGCTCCTGCTGCTTTGCATATTTTGTGATAGGGTTTTTCACAGGCAAAACTTCTGCTGCTTAGACCAGATCCCTGGCTGTCCTTGCATGCTGTCAGAAAGATGTATTTAATACAGGCCATGACCTCTAGTAGCAGGCAAACAGAGATAAGTGCTTCTCTCTCTGGTATTTTTCAGCTGGCTGAGTCAAGCAGCTGCTCAAAGTGTCCCTGCTGGAGGGGTATGTACAGTGTTCCCAGGGGAAACACATGGTAGTGCAGAGTGGCAGCCTTTCAGGTTACATTTGCTGCAGATCATAGAACAACTGAGTGCCTGCCTTGGCTTCAGAGAGGATCTGCAGTGCCCATGGACGTCATGGGGTGAGTGGTCTCCAATGCTGCTTTCTTTGTCTTTCACAAGACACAGGGAGGAAGAAAATTAGCTGCAAGTTTTATGCTGGAGTCAATTTTCCCTGCAGAGATCTTTTTTTTCTAGAAGCATTATCTTGATTTTAAAATGTGATTTTGATAGTGACAGGCTGAGTGGCTTTGCCTGTAGAGAGCTGGAAGTGAAACCATTGACTGACCTGTTATCACAACAGCAACTGGGGAAGAGGATGTGAGAAGATAATTACTCTTTCCCAAGGAGGAATTGAATGTGCTACTTTTGAAGTGTGGAAGGAGACAGCTCCTTTCAGCACACAGAGGAGGGCTCTATTTCCCAAGCGATCTTTGGGAAAAGCAAAGACACAAAAACTGGGTTAGCCCAAATAAAAGATGTACTCACCCAATGCCAGGATGCTCTGAAAATAAATGAAGGCAAGCCTGGAAACTAGCTCTAAATGGGCACAATTAAGCAAGAGGCCGTGAAGTATCTGTTTCCTGGTGTCAGGATCAGACACCAGCCAAGCAGGAAGAATGGGAAGAGTTTTATCCCCAGGTTCAGTCCCTCTCAGTAGAGCCTCCTGGTTCATGAGTTTCCCTGCATACCTGTTCCCCCTGAGCCCAAGTGGTGTCCATGGAACCAAACCATGGTCCCAGACCCCATGGCTGCCTCTGCTGGCTTTGGGCAGATCCTGAACCCGGCTTGAAGCTGGGTCTTACCTTCACACAGCCATGCTTTCTCACAGGCCCGTGGGCTTTCCTCCGTTTCCTTTGCATCCTTTGTTTGGCTTTAGCAGCCAACACTGCAGTTTTTTCCCTACACAGGAGTGACCTAATGCTCAGGAAAGCATTTGGCAGAAACCTGCTCAAGGTTTGTTAAGATTCAAAGGGCCTGAAAAGACGATTTTGCCCCTGCATGTCTGTTGCTGATGGCAAAGACAGCAACTGAACCTGAGCCTTTGTGATCTGTAGTTTTAGTAGTGAGTAAATTTACTAATTTGGTGCAGTAACTATGGCTCTGCACCGTGTCAGTTCAGCTCTCTTCTTCTGCACAAGTGGGAAATGTGGTTAGATGTGCAGGGCTGTCCAAGAGAGAAGGTGTCATTCTTGTAGAGGGCTCTCCACAATAAAAAAAGAATAAAGGCTGTGAAACTGTTTTCCCCATGGGTCACCCTTCATTTCAAATCCTTTGCTGTCTCTTCGTGGCTCTGAAGTAATAGCTGACAGGATGCTTTAATGGTAGCTGTTACAACATGACAAAGTGGGAGGAAGCCACTGTTCTCAAGCCCCCAAAGCAGGCTGGTCTATTCAGTGCTGTACAAAGACAGTGACATTTTAAAACCTCTGAACCTTTGGGCATGGTGTATCACTGGCATTTGTAAGGATAACGTCACACTACTCGAGAGATCGGAGTGTCCACAGCCTCCGTCAGCCTGCCTCACCGCCCTGCTATAGAACGACCCTGTTTTCCCTTCTATTTCCATCACTGTTTCCCCAATGGTGGACATTTCTGGGCATATTTCTTCGAGCCCTAGGAGCAAAGCTTGACTGAGGATCGTGAAGAAGGCAGTGTTTAGGGTCTGGCCAGATGTACACAGCAACGGAAACAAAGCACGGCAGGAAGGTGGCAGAGTTGCTCTGACTAATCAGAAGGTCACCGGCTTTCTCACCCTCCAACACGGAAACACCCGTATTTGATACGACTAAGGTTAATCTCGGTTTCATGCGGGGCTGGATTAAAAAAAAAAAAAAAAAAAAAAAATCAAAAAACGCCCTTTGCCTGGTGCGGGGATCAGCACCACAACAGCTTTTGCTGTTACTCCACGGGGTGAGCTGTGCTCAGTCACCCGAGCGGTTCACAAACCTCGCAGCAAGACCAAGGGCAGGGAGAGATCCCGCGGCAGCGGCTGCAGCCACACGCCGGGGATCCAGGGAACCGCCGGCACCGGCGTGCTCACCTCACCGGGGGCACCCGGGGGGCCCCAGGGAGGCGGCGGGGCCGCTCTCTGCGCCGTGCCAGGCGGAGCAAGGGGCAGGAGCTGGGAGGCTCAGGCCGGACATGGGGACCCTTCCTCCCCGGGAGCAGAGGCCGGGGCGGGGAGTCGCGGAGCCGCCCGCCCCCACGGCAGGGCCGGCGCTCCCCGGCGCGGCGGGGGCGGTGCAGGAGCCCCCGGGGGCGGTGCGGGGCGGACCGTTGTCCGCGTCCCGCCCCCGGCGGGGCGGTAGCGGCGGTTACGTGCGCGGGGCGGCGCGGCTGGTAGTGCCGGCGTGGAGCCGCGGGGAGCCCCGGTCTCGTCGCGGTGGTGGCGGCGGCGGCGGCGCCGCTCAGCGCGGCCGCGCCCATGGCGAGCGGCGGCGGCGGCGGCAGGTAGGGCGGAGCGGGGCGGGAACCCGCTCCCCCGGCCATGGCGCAGACGGAGCCCCCAAAGGCGGTGCGGCTGTGGCGCGACGCCGCCCTGCGCGCACGGAAGCTGCGGGGCGGCTCCGGCGAGCCCGAGTCCGAGCCAGAGCCGGACGCGGGGCCGCCGGGGGGGCCGCCGTCGCCCCCCGCTGCCGCGCCCCGCCGCTCACCCCCGGCGGCGGCCCTGGGGGAACTGGAGGCGCTGAACCTGAGCGGGCGGGGGCTGGAGGAGCTGCCCGAGGAGGTGGGCGCCGCCCTGAGCGGGCTGCGGGTGCTCAGCCTGCGGCGTAACCGGCTGAGCCGTCTGCCCGACGCTGCCCTGCGCCACCTGAGCCGCCTGGCCGAGCTGGACCTCAGCCACAACCGGCTGCGGGGCCTGGGGGACGGCGGGGCTCTGGCGGGGCTGCGGGGCCTGCGCAAGCTCAGCCTCAGCCACAACGAGCTGGGCGCCGAGGGCCCGGGTCTGCCCCCCTGCCTCGCCGAGCTGTGCTGCCTCGAGGAGCTCGACCTCAGCTTCAACCGCCTGCGCCACCTCCCCGAGGGCCTGGGCCACCTGCGGCACCTCCGCGCCCTCGACGTCGACCACAACTTGCTGCCCTCCTTCCCCACCCTGCTGCTGGAGCTGGGCGCCCTGGAGGAGCTCGACTGCTCTGGCAACCGCCACCTCGGGGCCCTGCCCGAGGGCATCTCTGCTCTCCGCCGCCTCAAGATCCTTTGGCTGAGTGGCACGGGGCTGGCAGCTCTGCCCGAGGGCCTCTGCCAGCTGAGCGCCCTTGAGAGCCTCATGCTGGATGGCAACCGGCTGCAGGCCCTGCCCGCTGGCTTTGGCAGCCTCCAGCGGCTCAAGATGCTGAACCTCTCCTCCAATCTGCTGGGGGAATTCCCTGCTGCCATCTTGGCGCTGCCCAGTCTGGAGGAGCTCTACCTGAGCCGCAACCAGCTCACCCTGCTGCCGCCTCGACTCTGTCAGCTCCACCAGCTTCGCACCCTCTGGCTGGACAACAACCGCATCCGCTACCTGCCTGACTCCATTGTGCTTCTCCACAGCCTGGAGGAGCTGGTCCTGCAAGGCAACCAGATTGCCATCCTGCCAGAGGGCTTCGGGCAGCTTTCCCGTGTCACCCTGTGGAAGATCAAAGACAACCCCCTCATCCAGCCCCCCTATGAGGTGTGCATGAAAGGCATCCCCTACATTGCAGCCTACCAGCAGGAGCTGGCCCACTCCCAGCCTGCCCTCAAACCCCGCCTCAAGCTGGTCCTTGTGGGGCTGAAGGATGCAGGAAAGACCCTGCTGAGACGGTGCCTCATGGAGGAGGATGGGCAGAGGGATGATGTGGGAAGTCTGGAGGCAGGGGGCATCCAGCTGAAAGAGAGCCCTAGGCAGCTGCAGGACATTGGGAGAGTGCCAGTTGGGTGTTGCCCCTCCCTGGAGCCTCGGGGTGCTTCTTCAGCCCAGGTACCTGCCATGCAGCAGCTGGAACATCTCCCTATTGAGCAGCAGGACTTCCCTTCTCATGTGCCCTCTCACCGAGTGAAAGGGGAAACACCGTGCCCTATGCTGTCACTACCTCTGAATGCCCCACAAATACCATCAGGACTGGGACTGTCAGGAGGCAGCAAGGGCATTGAGGTAATGGACTGGACAGCAGATGTAGAGAGGGGCCTGACATTCATTGTGTATGAGTTGGCAGGGGACCGCAGCTATGATGTGATCCAGTCTTTCTTCCTCTCTCCTGGAGCCTTGTACGTGCTGGTGGTGAATTTGAGTGCCTACGTCCCTCAGCACTTCTACCCCTCTGTGGGCTATTTCTTGCACTGGCTCGGTTCCAAGGTGCCCCATGCTGTGGTGTGCATGGTGGGAACCCATGCTGACCTCTGTGCGGAGCGGGAGTTGGAAGAGAAGTGCCTGGACATCCATCATCAGATTGCTCAGCAGGAGAAGAGGGATGCTGAGGGCCTCCAGAGCTTGGTCCAGCAGGTGGACGAGGCTCTGGGACAGGACTTTGACCTGCGCTGCTCCAACCCACATGCTGCCTTTTATGGGGTCTCGGACAAGAACCTGCGGCGAAAAAAAGCCCAGTTTCAGTACCTTCTCAACCACCGCCCACAGATCCTCTCTCCAGTGCTGCCTTTCAGCTGCCGGGACCGTTGCCAGGTGCGTCGCCTGCGAGACAAGCTACTCTCGGTGGCTGAGCACCGGGATATCTTCCCGAACCTGCACCGGGTGTTGCCCAGGTCCTGGCAAGTGCTGGAGGAGCTGCACTTCCAGCCACAAGCTCAGCAGCTGTGGCTTAGCTGGTGGGACTCCGCTCGGTTGGGCTTGCAGGCAGGCCTGACAGAGGATCGGCTCCAGAGTGCCCTGTCCTACTTGCATGAGAGTGGAAAGCTGCTTTACTTCGAGGAGCACCTCACCTTGAGGGAGTATGTGTTCCACAACCTGCCACTGCTCATTGACATCCTCAACATCTTCTGCCAGCGGGATGCCACTGTGCTGCTCCAGAAACTGCTCAGCGACACCCACATTGACGAACTGAGGGCCACTCAGCTCCATCATTATGTGGAAGGCTTCTTGCTGCACGGCCTCCTCCCTGCCCATGTCATCCGTCTCCTCCTTAAGCCCCACATCCAGAGCCGGGAGGATCTGCAGCTCATCCTGGAGCTGCTGGAGAAGATGGGGCTCTGTTACTGTGTCAACAAACCCAAATGCAAGCCCCTAAATGGGGCAGCTGCTTGGTACAAGTTTCCCTGCTACGTGAAAAATAAGGTGCCCCATGCAGAGGCGTGGATCAACAGTGCCAACCTGAGTGGACAGTCCTTCGTGGTGGAGCAGCTGCAGATTGAATATAGCTTTCCGTTCATTTTCCCACCCGGCTTGTTTGCACGCTACAGTGTTCAGATTAACAGCCACGTGGTTCAGCGGTCAGATGGCAAATACCAGATCTATGCCTACCGGGGAAAGGTGCCCGTGGTGGTGAGTTACCGGCCTGCCAGGGGATCTCTGCAGCCAGATACTCTGTCTATTGCTAGTCATGCGTCCCTACCAAATATCTGGACAGCTTGGCAAGCTATTACCCCCTTAGTGGAAGAACTGAATGTTCTGCTTCAGGAATGGCCGGGCCTGTACTACACTGTGCACGTCCTCTGTTCAAAGTGCCTTAAAAGAGGGTCACCCAACCCACACACTTTTCCAGGTAAGGCACAGCCCCGCTTGCCTTTCGTCTCTTCTGGGGCTTTGTCCCTTCTAGATGGGGGTCTTACGGTGTTAGTTGTAGCTCTGTCTCTTTTTTTTCCTTTTTTTTTTTTCTTTTTTTTCCTTTTTCCCTGCTCTGCTTTACCTCCTTTCCCTGGTGACTTGAGTCATGAGAGAAAATATTAGGGTAGCTCCAAGGAGACAGGCTTAAAATAACCCTATTCTGAGATGAGGGGGGTGTTACATCCCCCATTGTCTGTGCCTTTTCTCTCTGCTTTCTGGGTTTTGGCCCAAAGCATTGATGGTGCTATTGTTGAAAAGGTTCTGGCCTGCCCTGCTTGTTTTGATTCCTTTGAATAGAACTGGGTTTTTTTTCCTAATTCACTTTACCCTGCAGCTCCCCCTTCCTTGCGGCTATTTGTAAACACAGAGAGAGATGCTTAAAACACCGCAGGTGTCCCACATCCTCTGCCCCCAAAACCTGGCCTGTGCTGCAGCCTCTCTGAAAGCAGGAAAGCTCCTGCTGGTAGACAATGGGTGTGTTGGTCTCCATAGCCCTATATAAAAAGCACTTTCTCATATCTGAGCCCTGTCTCTAGCAGGAAGAATTCCTCCTTGAACAGAGAGGATACTCCATCTTCTTTGTTTAAGTGTCTCACCTATAAGTGATTCCCAGACTGTGCTTTTTGGAGCTATTTTTGAGAGTAATTATTTTCCTTCCTCTCTCCCCCTTCATCTAATGAAAAAAGCATCATCTCTCTCCTCTGGAACGTGACTAGTCGTGGTGCTTTTTCAAAGCAGATGCCTCTGAAGTCATGTTTTTATCGGTGGTGTTTTCCAGCAGCATCTATTTTACTTTGTACATATGCAGGTACTGCCTCTTAGCCTGTGTCCTCCCTGCTTTCTTTGGGTTTGCTATGGGAAAGGTGCTTTGGTGTGTAAATCTGTGTGAAACAAAAACACACCCTGGACTGTAAGCAGCACTCTAGAAATGTGCATTTTTTTACACACACACCATGCACCTATGTTTGGAAGTATGTTGGATCATTCTTTATTTACACATAGCCTGAAATTGTGCAGGAACTGGAGTACGATTAGATTAAAGCAAACAGTGGTGCTAAATTGGTTTGTAGGAAAATGTGAATAATAAGGTATGTTTTGGGATTTGATTTTTTTTTTTTTTTTCCCCCTCTGGACCTTGAGAATGAGATACTGTTTGCTCCTCAGTCTGCATCCTGGCTCCACTGATTGTCTCCCTCTAACTGTGCTAGCTTATGTAAGAGCCATTAGCCTGGCGGGGTGAACCCATGCTGTGTGTGTTGCTGAGTGGTATCTGCATGCTGGGTCTTGCTCCTGACATGGTGCTATGCGCAATGTGATCTGCTTTCCAAAACAAAAAAAAAAAAACCACTAAAACTAAAAATAAAACACAGAACCCCTAAAACAAACAGACAAAACCAACCAAACAAAACCCAACCAACCAAAACCAAAACCAAACCCAAACATACAAAATAAATGAAACACACCAACCAAAACTCCACCAAAATTAGCCAAGACAACAAACTGTGTGTGCAGGTGTGATGGTGGCTACTGAAGGTTTATCTTGTGAATAATTCAGGTCTGCAGGCACATATCTCTCCTTTTTTTTTTTTTTTTTTTTTTTTTAAAGCAAAAGGGTGGCATTGAAATTGAAGGGCTTCCCTTCGGTTTGGCTGTGCCATATGTGTTTCCTTAGAGCCGGGAAGGAATTGCTCTCACCTGGAAAGGGGAGGCACAGGTCAGCCACGCATGTGGAGCATAGGAGGAGTGGAGGCTCGTGTGCCAGACCTCCAAACCCTGCCTGAGTGGTGCTGCCTGTGGAAAGGGGGCTGCAGCATCCAGGGGAGAAGCCAGGCCTTGCTGCTAGGAGCACAAGACTTAGCATCCCAAGTGGCCCTGCCTTGGGGTTGGGGGTGACTGTCTTAAGAGGAATGCCATGTGAGTCTAGCTGGGGGAAAGAATGTTGAGAAGACAAATGTGTTTCAACAGCAGGTCTGATCTGTGGACCTGCTGAAGAGTGAGTAAAGGCTGCAGTTTATCGAGAAACCTGCTTGTCTTCTTGGATTATGCTTGAATCTAACCCAGCTATGACCTGGATTGTATGAAAAATGTGAACCATGATTTGGCTTGTGGAGGCCTGTATGCCTGCATTTAATCTAAAATATTCTTAGTATTCTTTGCTGTGTATCTGCTCTGTGAATAAAAGCCTGTTTAGGAGCCCAAAAATGGCAATCGTGAAACTGAAGACTTTTTTTCCCCCCCCCCCCTGATTTTGTTAATCAGGAGATGTGTTTAAAGTCATGCTGCCAGGCTTGCTCTCATGCAGGTGAAGAGTGGTTGGCATCATTTTTGACAGCATGTACGAAAGAGATGGGTCTAATGTTATGAAAATGTGTAGCGAGGGAGATGTCTGTGTATCTTTCCAAGGTTTTTCAGAGGAAATCCCTGGCAATTACAATGCTCCTAATTCTTAAATAGGGCTGTGGTCTTTTTAGAGCTGTACTGAAGAACTGCTTTGCAGCCTGTTGACCTTAATAAGGGAAATAGTTCTCTGAAGACACTGCCAAATTTGTGCTCAAAAATGGAAGTGCAGTCTGGCTGTGTGTCTGGTTGTGCAATCTGTGTCATCACTCATGAAACCCATGGTGCATTCTTTGATCGTCCAAAATTTTCATTGGAATCCCCTTCCAAAAGGGGACTTGGTTGTTCATGAACTGAGGATTAATCCTTGCTTTTCTTCTCCTTCCTTTTCTTCTCAGTTGTGTGTGCACACACTCTGTAACTTCCATTGATAATACACACAGAAATTCTCTAAGAACAAGCTAGTGTTTATAGAAATGATTAAATAAGAATTGAGATTCTGGATTCAGTCTTCTGAGGGCTTATTGCAAACAAACAGTGAACAGAAGTGTTATAAAATGCCTTGATGGGGACCTTTTGAGGAAGTTTTCATATTTGAAACAGTTTTGTAGCTGGGTGTAATAGTAAATGAATTGGCATCTGAGCTGGAATCTCAGTGCACTTTGAGGCTGCAGTTATCTGCTTGGCTGATAAGTGGTGTGTTGAGTTCTGTTTTTTTTTTTCTCTTTTATATTTGCACTGTATCTGAATAAAAGTATCTCTGCCAGGCCAAGGAGAGCATAGCCCTGCTTGGAGTGACCAAGCATGTTCACCACTCCAAGACAATGAGTCCTCAGTTGGGTTGTTGCAGGCATTAGGAAATTGTGTGATTTTATTTATTTATTAGTGTGTTGTTCTTTTAGCCCCTGGACTGAAGGGCTTTTAGGTTCTTCATGTCCCATCAACTATTTAAGTGACTTGGCATTGCAGGGGTGGGGGGGTGGTTTGCTCTCTATTTGATAGCAGACATATGTGCTTTGTTTGGGCAGATATGACTGGATTTTCCAAGCTTGCCTTGATGTGCACAGCTAACTGCTCTGCTGCTGTCTCCTCTTGCCCTGTGCGAGGCCGGGTCTAGGCCACCCTGGGCTCTTCCAGGCTGCTGTCTGCACGAGGTATCCTGATGCCCAATGTGTGATCCTTTAGGTGTTTTGCAGGGGGGAGGGATTGTGCTTGACCAGTGGTTTTCCTTTATTCCTGCCTCTGAAGTTAGTAAGAATGCAGACATAAGAAGGCCAAAGACTTTTTCTGTTGCAGAAGAAGGGCAAAATGCTGTCATGAGCAAGACAAGGTGATCTGTGTTTTCAGAGATTAAAAATGTTACAACAGACAAAGCCACGGGCAAAGGTACTGTGTATGAGCCTAGCAGCCCCTCTCCAAAAGGGGTTGGGGAGCTTTGAGAGAGCTGGGGGACTGACAAGAGCTCTCCTGTGGAGAGGGAATATATATCTCCTGTCTGAATTGCTGACCGCTTCCCAGGGTATCGGAACAGGGAGGAGATCATGAGCCTCCACTGTGCCCATCTCCCACATCAAATGTGAGCAGAAGCAAGGATTGTATGCCAGTCACCTTCAGGGGTACAGATGGAGGTATCGTAGCATAGTTCCCCTATGAGACTCTCTGTCATGGCTAGTACAGAGCTAATTCTAGGCCAACTTATTCATGTAATTCAAAGTGAACCATGCTCACCATCCCTGCATTGGAGTCAAAAGCAAGCATGAACTCTCTTGATGGCTGCAGTGGAGTCAGGAGATAGAGAGATCGTATGATGTGTCATGCTGTCAAGTCCTGTGCAAGGTGAAGAGGGAGAAGGTGGGACTGGTTTTGTCAGAAAGGCTCAAAAGTTGCTTCAAAATCTGGGCTGCCTCTCAATGAAAGGCTGATGTCAGGTGTCTAATTGTTCTTCGTAATTAAATGGTAAGCGGCTGGGGTGTTTTTCACAGACAATTGCAGTAGAGCAACACCTACTTGTAATAGAGCCTGATGCTAGCATTTCACAGCCTTTTATTTTCCCCATTTGAGGGTGGAGTCTTTATTTTGTGACTTCCAAAGTAGGTGCTGCAGCTGTTTCGTGGCTGTTGTCATCCTCCTCTGAAAGTAGTGGCTTCAGGAGAGTAGTATGGCATAATCAGAGACACTGAAGGGAGACTTCAGCACAGGACACAGATATGGAACTTGCTAAAATTACTTGAAATTAGGATCGTGATGTGCATGATTAACACTGTTTGAAGGAACCCTTGTCCTTACACACAAAGTTCCTACGTGTTTCTGCTAAAGGAAAGATTCTCTGGTATGTCAACTCCGGTACAAGAAAACCCTTCTGGTTTGTACCTTCACAGCTCGTCTTGCCCTGCTTTTGCAGATGAATGCAATGCACCTCACTCTAACGTTCTCTCTTTAGCAATATGTTTTATTGAGGTAAAATAATAATTTGACAGAGTTTAGTAAATTTGATGGAATTTAACAAAGTTAACAGTGGCTTGACAAGGTTCAACATGTTCAATGGCAAGATTCATCATCATGGAGGAAATATACACAGGAAAATTGAGCTAGCCTCGTTAGAATGTTTTACACAGAGACCAGAGATGCAAATGGTAAGGTAAACCCTCCCATTGAGTCACAAGGTTCAGAATGGACTCCCTTGCCTTCTAAACTCCTTATGGAGCCTAGGTTCAGCTAGGTCCCTTCTTAATCCCAGAGTTGGTCAACTGTTTATACATAAGTGTAGAGAATAAATACACAGAGTAAGGGAGACCCTCCTGTTGATTCACAAGGTTCTGAATGGACCCTCTTGCTTTCTAAACTCCTCCTCAGAGAGGAGTATAGGTGTGGCTGGATCCAGACTTAGTCAATGATTTATGTCTAAGGGTAGAGATACAAGAAATAAGGGTAATACTGAATAGCAGTGGATTGGTAATGTTTTGTTAACTTAAATTGCATGCTGAATTGAAACTATCAAGGCAAGCTCAACGTTACTATACTACAAGGTTATATGCGATATCAGTCACTTAACAACGATCTGCTGTTGGTAAAAGGTCTCTGTGCCTCAAGGAGTAACCCTGAGAGGTGTCCCAGCTCAAGGGGAGGTGACCACTGTTCAACCACACTGCTGAGCAGGGAGAGCTCAGAGGCGGCTCACCCAGGCTGTTCTATTTATGGAATAAAGTAGTTGGCTCGTAGTCAAATCACATGTGATGGGAAAGGTATGCATGAGACTCCTCGTGCCCACAACTTACTTTGTTTGTTGATAAATGAGTCTTGGAAAAGCTGCCCGCTGTTCATCCATCTCTCACATGATGGGTGTTCCAAGCTCGCGGGCATCGATGCTCACTGTGCCACTCTGCTCCTCTTGTGGGGAGCTGGGGAAGTTCATGGCCCAGCCACGGCTCAGGCCTTTGCCTTTGCTGCTCCAGAGCCTGCACCAAACCATCGCCAGCCTGGTCAAGGGGTTGAGTGCACCTGTCACACCTGCCCCATTCCCTGTGGGAGTCATCTCTGGGCTTTGGGCCTCTGGACTTTGAGCTGCTGTCAGTGAACTAGGGAAACACTACATTTGGTTGACTGGACCTTTTTGGTTTGGTTAGTGAAGCAAAGCAGAGTTTTTGGCCTTTAGTGCATTACTTTTTTTTTTTTGTTTGTGTGTTTTACTTTTACAGTTGCCGAAATTTGTCTTTGCAGGAAATGACCTATGAAAGAGATGCTCAGTACCAGATGATTGTTTGTTTCATTGCATGAGAACTATTTGAAAGCTACTGACTGCAGGAGTGAGATAAAATTTTGATGTAGGTTTTCCTGTCTCCAGAGTCAGTTGTTTATATCAGGACTGATTTGTGCCCTCCTTCTGCATGCTGTGGACAGAGGTGTCACAAAACATGCTTTGCTGCTTGCTATGTGCATGCACTCTTTCTTCATAGAAACACTTCAGTGTGAAAAGTTCTCCCATGTAAGTTTGGTTGAGATGTATCATGTGCATGATCCACATGCAGATGTAAGTTCCTACTCCTTTTGCATCTTGAGATGGTAGAAAATCACCAACAGCACTGAATCTTTGTTGCCTTTTGATGACATTGTGAACATGTTATGTGACATTGGGATAGAGCTGTGAAAAAACAAGTGTAAATTTAGAAGTAAAATATTAGTACATCTGGTAGGTAATTCTCCTGTATGCTGTGGAGTCTTGTTGCATTGACAGTATTAAGCAGGTAACTGTGGTAGCCTAGTATTCTCTCCAATTAGTGATTTGCTAATAATAGTGCAGACTAGTTGTTTGGCTCTTGAAAGTAATTTGCCAAGGGAGAAGGGAGAAAATGTATTTAATGAAAAATTCTGTGTCGTGTTTGAATTCTTGGAAGTCAGAGTAAAAAAAAAAAATTTATTGCCTTTCCCCCCCACCACCCCTGTTGTGAGTAGAGGAGGAATAACCTTGCTGATAAGTAAATAAAACTGTGGTCTGGGGATGAATATAAGGTGATCAGTTATGTCCTTTTATCTCCCTCTCCTTGCTTGTGGTACTTGTGCTTGCTGTATAGATGCAGACAACTGTGAGAATAAGCTGGCTGGCTGGTGCCAAATGAGGTCACCTCTTCTCAGGTGAGCTTGTGGGATGCCAGTGTAAGAATGTGCTATTTAAGGGAGTGCCTTGTAGGGATGAGGAGTAGGGAGGGAGTGCTTAAAGTACCCTGTCAGTTATAACAAATCAAACTCCTCCTGCTGCTGCAAACAAAATGTGTTGGTGCTTTTCGCTAGCTAAGAATGTATCTGGGTCTGAGAAAGTAATGCAGCTGGGTTGTAGGAGTCTCAGCCTGCCTCCTTGGTCTGCTGTACAGTGATGTCCTTGCCTACAGCAGGAGAGCTGATGGGGTTCTGGTGACCACAGTAAGGAGCTCTTGTACAGAGAGCAAGGAGGCCCTGGTGGGTTTAGAAGCTGTGGAGTGGGTGCAGTCTGTAGATTACCTGTGT
This sequence comes from Streptopelia decaocto, assembly GCF_964273445.1. Lineage (NCBI taxonomy): Eukaryota > Metazoa > Chordata > Aves > Columbiformes > Columbidae > Streptopelia > Streptopelia decaocto. The sequence goes on from NC_138658.1 coordinate 31,109,017, forward strand.
GGATGTGGCCTTTGTTCCAGCTGAGCAGCTGTCCTCTAGTGGTTTCTTTCTTGGGAACCAGGTGTAAGAACTGGGGTTGTGAGGTTCAAGACCTGTGAAACAACTGGCTGTTTGGCGTTGGGAGAAACTTAGTTTGGGGGTTCAGCTGGACCATCTTTGAGAGCTTATGGTTCTGCCCCAGCAGGCTGCTGGAGGCTGAACCATATTGTATTTGTGCTATTTTCCTGGCTAACGCTTGGTTTTGAATGTGCTGATCGAGTTGCCAACATGGTCAGTGGCAGTATGGTTTAGGAGTGATTCAGACTCCATGGTTAGGAGTGACTTGCCTGTGGCCAGTGGATGGAGACTGTAGGCAGACTGAGCCGTGACTGCTGGAGTGCTTGCCTGCTTGAGTTGGCTGTAGTTTAAAGCAAAACCTTAATTTCAGATTTGTTTGTTTGTTGTGGGTTGATTGTTGTTGTTTTGGTTTTTGTTTGGGATTTTTTGTGTTTTTCTCTATATTTCCCAGTGGTTGTTTTCAAGAGCTCTGCACTTCTCCCAAAGGTGTGCCAAGTACACCTGCTTACTAGTTTTAGTTGTGGCTAGGTGGGACTCCCGGGGGAAGAGTGTGAAACTGGCCTAAGACCTACGGACTTTACAAGGTAACATTAATTTTGAATTGACAATTCAGCATGGCAAGCTCTGCATGAACCAGACAACAGCTTTGAGATGAGCTAGGCACTCTGTAGGGAAGCCCATTAAACCTACCGCTTTGTGAGAATCAGGCTAAACTGAACTGCGGAGGCAAGTAACCTTCAGAGCAAAACAAAGCTGCATCTTAAATCCTGTTCACACCTGCCCAGTTTTGCCACATGGTGACTTGGAGGTGATGCTTTAATACTCCAGGAAGGGGATGTATTGTTGGTGTAGGTTTACACTGAATTGTGCTGATGAGATGATGGGAGGCTTCTGCTGGGCTTTTGTACTGTGTTTTCGCAAACTTGGCTAAGTGCATCTCTCCAAGGCCCTTTATGAAAGCAATACCAGGATATCTTCCCCTTTACCCGGTTGTAGGGTGATGCTTGCCAAGTGTCCAGTGTAGATAAGCATTGTTATTTGTGTTACATGCGAGGGAACCCAGACCTCCCAAACCATTCTGGGAGATGTCCCTCCTCCTTCATCTGGTACCTGTCACTTTCTGTAGAGTTTTCAGGCTCTCCTAGTTATGGCATAACAGAGGCACAACAATGGTAGGACAGGGATTTCTGGAACTCATGCTGAGATTTATGATAAAAATTAATGTTGTAGGTTTTTGTCCTAATAATGCAGATTATGGCATACTTTGCTTAAGACTTGAATGATCTGTGTGTAGTAACTCTACAATTTGTGTGTGTTGAATTCCTCTCAGAGCATGTTCTTCACATTTTTTGCAGGTGTTTTCCAGCAATACAGAGTGAGCCGTGGCCTATGATAAGGGATGGATCCTGCCCTGTAGCAGGGTAGGGTTCTTGATGAACTTTCTAAAAAACGAATTGACCATGGCTTCCACAACACCAAAATCTGCGAGGTTTGGCTTGAGATGGAGGTGCTTGACCTAATTTGCTTCCCAGGTATCTGGCTGCTGTTTCTGCCACATGAAACCACACTGTGGAAAACTGTTGAACGTGAACGCAGTGATTGCATCTTGCTTGACTTTGAGAGACGTGCAACACATTTGGTGCCTTTGTATCAATGCAGAGGACTGCTAGGGACTGATTTGTCACAAACCTACCTCAAAACAAGTGTCCTTGCGTCTAGTTAGGCCCCTTGCTACACGGTCAACAAGCAGAGGGTGAGCTTCCTGCAGCAGAACAAACATGTGTCTTTGCTTGGCCTCTGAAACATTGTGGTGGACACAACAGAACTGTAAAATTGTCCTGCAGCACAGATAGAGTGCTGCATGGTACAGCATCGCCCTGCTGCGCCTCTAGCTGTTGTGGACCTCTGTTGCTGACCATCTAATACCTTTCTCCGCTCACTGTGGCCTATTTCTCAGATGCAGCAGTCAGGTATAGATAGCAAGCAGTTATTCTCTGAGCAGATAATGTTAGAAAGCAAGGACTTAGCAACGTGCAGATCTGAAATGCAAAGGTACAGGACGTGCAGTGTGGAGGATGGAGAGGCGGGGACCTCTGTCTAAGACTGGCTGCCTGACATCAGCCTTTTACTGTAAGTATTCCTGTTGCCTGTGTCTGAACGGTTGCATTTTCATCGCGCTCATTAAAATTCTCGGATAAATCGACATCAATCAAGAATGAAGGACCCCAACATGGGGTAACGGCTGGGGATAGTGATCCATTCTGAAAAGCAGTCATCTCGTATTGACCATCCTGATACCTGCATTTGTATCTTTCCACCATCCCTCTGTATTTATAGTGTGTATAACTCACTAGTCTGTACACACTTTTTCCTCTACTACATAATGGGGAAAAATAGCATAATTGTTTGACAGATTGCTAACCTTTGCACTTTTCAGGATTACATCCTCAACAGATAGTGAGATGCAGCTGTATTTATTGCAATACGTGATAAGGAATGTTTCAAGCTATTTATGTCCAATTCATTTGTTTTTACCTCAAAAAGGTCTGAGCAGCTGGATCCTCGTCTGTATGAGAGCAAAGGGGACTTGGGGCAGCTACATGAATTAGATGTCCCTTTCATTTTGTAATTCTTCATCCTCTGTGTGTGAAGTGGGGAGTGGCTCACAGGAACTATGACCTTCCTTAGCTGGAGGGGTTTAGTCATGATGAGACCCATAGCAGCTGGAGCAGAAGAGGTGTTAAGGAGTCAGCTGGGCTGCTCAGCACGTAGGGAGGTCTGTATGATGGAAGGTGTCTTGCAAATTGCACACTCATCTGGGAGTTGCCCAAGGGCACAGGGAATTGTAAATCCAGACAAACTGGTGTCAGACTGAGCAACAGCTGGGTGGTGCCAAACTTTCACTCAATGACAGGAAGCTGTTCCTGGGAGCAAACTGGTTTTGAACAGCACTGTAGGTTGAGGGTACAGCTCCTGTCTTGGCCTGCATTGCCTTAACATGGTCTCTGGGGCAGCCAGCCTCTGTCCCACCATTACCGCTTTTGAGTGCCTCCATGTTGCCCCACCACGTTGCTGGGGAGCTGGACCAGGAGCAAGCAGTGAGAACAGGGATGATCAGTGCTGGTCCAGAGTAGTCCTTAAGTAATCTTAGAATCATTTCAATTGGAAGACACCTCATCAAGTCCAACCATAACCTAACCTAACTCTAGCACTAAACTGTGTCCCTAAGAACCTCATCTAAAAGCCTTTTAAACCCCTTCAGGGATGGTGACTCCACCACTTCCCTGGGCAGCCTGTTCCAATGCCTGACAACCCTTTCCGTGAAGAATTTTTTCCTAATATCCAATATAAACCTCTCCTGGTGCAACTTGAGGCCGCTTCCTCTCATCCTATGGCTTGCTACTTGGGAGAAGAAACCAACACCCTCCATGCTACAGCCTCCTTTCAGGTAGTCGTAGACAGTGATAAGGTCTCCCCACAGCCTCCTTTTCTCAAGGCTAAGCAGCCCAAGCTCCCTCAACCACTCCTCAAAGACTTGTGCTCCAGGCCCCTCATCTCTTGGGTGGGTTGGCTTTCCTGGGGAAGCCTCATCTGGGCTGTATCTTTCAGGAAGCCATCATGCTGTGTCCAGAGAGGAGCAAGCAAGCAGACCTCTCACCATTCTGCTGGGGCATCGCAGGTGGGGAGGGAGGCACAGACTTACCCTGTTGATATGTCTGTGCTGCTGCAAGGAGAGGAAGAGACACACAAAGGGTTTTCTCTGTGTTTTCTCTCCTGGTCTGCGTGGTGCTTCTTGCCCACTTGCTGTGACGACTGTATTTTATAGCAGAACTGCTGGATGGGGTTGAATGTGCTTCGTGGCAGGTTTCCAAACCAGGGAGTCAGCAGCAAGCACCAGGCCTACTTACATGCGTTGCGTAACCAGATGAGTTTTCAGATCCCTGTGCATTTCTCTAAATCTTCCTTTTGAACAGTCTCTTTCTCTCAGAGAGATTTTTATGCTCTTATTTCAGATAACGATGCACACACTGGATATAGAAAATTCTCATGTCCAAATGATTCTGGTTTATCAAAGTTGCTAAATTTAGGTAATCTATCAAAAAAGAGCTTCCCCTTCCTGTGATCTGACATAACATTTCTTGGTTGCTGTTATTTTTACTATGGAACAGCTTAAATCTGTGTTGGGTGGGCACTAAGTGATGGCTACAGTGTGAAAGAAGACATTTGTTTCCGTGAAGTAAGGCGGCCGTGCTGCAGCTCCAGGCTCTCAGGGCAGTCTGCTCACACGGAGCTTGTGCCAGCGCCGTGTCGGGACCTCCTGGCAGTCCTGCCTGGCTTGCTCCAGCCCTGCCTGCTTTGCAGAGGCTCTCTGGGCCCCCCCACCTTCTCTGGGGCTCAATGCTCTGTTTAAAAATAAACCCTTTGCTCTGATAGCGGTTAACTTTTTCAGCATCTTGGGGGTGTAGTGCCTGGCAGTGGTGATATATTTTAACACAATCTCCATCATCCCAGGTTCTAGGAGGACAGCATAGGGAAGATTCATTGTCACCAAAGTAGAGACACAACTGCATATGCAATGGAAGTTTGTGCGGAACCAGTCATACCTCTGGTTTCACAGATCTCTGTAATACATGGACTTCCTTTCACTGTACCCCATTACAGACCAGGACTGAGCCATCCCAGGCATGAAACACACTGCTGGAATCAGGCACCACTGAAACACCTTGAGCTCTTGGTGTCAGGAATATATAATTCAAGCTTTCAAAGTTTATTACTGGCTTTGCTTTTGGTTTTTTGTTTGTTTGTTTGTTGGTTTGGGCTTTTTTAAGCTAGCTTCTTTGTTAAAGCTGGCTCTGTGGAGCTTTGAGCTCATATTTTAATATATCAGATTGCTCTGCTTCACCTGCCTGCTGACCTGGTTCCAGACATCCTGTGCCTGCTTTCACATTGAGATGAGGGCAAAACCACACAACTCTGGGATGTTGAGAAGAGATGCCACTGCTTGCTGGCTGCAATATCCCAGAGATATGCTGAGCAAGAATTTATTTATTTTTTTTTCTCTCTCTTTTTTCTTTAAAGCTTGTGGTGGACAGTTGTGCAGGTACATTCAGTGGGTGAAAACAGAGGTGATGCAAGCCTCGTTCTAAAACTGTTGTAATCTCCAGGTACTTTTGCCCAGCTCTGTGATGGTGCCAGAGGGCTATGTGGGGAATGAAGCTCCTGTGTGCTTTGTCCTTGCTAACAAGTGCAGTCAGATCTGTGTACCTGAACCTGTACTGCCAGGGGTTTTCAGCAGGGAGTCTTGCTCATGCTGGTGACCCAGAAGCCTGTGAGCTAATATTGCTGACATTTTCATGTCAGCTTTAATCAGTGAGAAGTTTGTGATTGGGCTTGCTTGTGCCCAGAGAGAGCTCTTCAGACTCTGAAGTGATCATTACTGGATTTTGGCAAGATTTTAACTGATGCTTGCTTGGGCAAGTAATTCGGTTTAGCAAGTGGCTGCTGTGGTCAGCTTGGAGCCCTCCTAGTGTAAGATGCTGAAATACACGATCAAGAGTTGAGTCTTGTGTGTGTCTTTTCCCAAGCAATGTAATTGTGTCTCAAAGGCTCAGCCAAAGTAAAGATTTTCTTGGATGAAAGAAAAGTCTGGGAACCTTCCTTTGGGATCAAAAAACAAAACAAAAAAACAACCACCACATAAACAAACAAACAAAACCACAACACCTTTCTCTGTCCTCTTTTGTAACAGAAAGCTACCATGAAGCTTTTGAAGCTTCCTGTTATTTTTAGCTTGTTCCTTGTCCTTCTTTGAAATAAATCACATCTTTCCTCTATGACAAAAGAGAGACTAAGACTTTATGTACATACACACATGCACATTTTTTGAGAGCCTGCAGTGAAGCCAAACACAATGTTAAGAAAATGTTGCCAAACAAGGCAACACCATGCTCAAGTTAGTGATTCACACAGGGATCTGATGTGAAAAAAAAAAAAAGGTTGAAGAGGGTGTGATGAGAGGAGATGCTTGATGGGCTGGTTTGGGGAGCACAGTAGGCTCGATCTGAATCTGTGACTTGGATTTCTGGCATAACACTTTGCAAGTGCTAAAAATGTGCTGACTGCGTGGCCCTTGTAGGGAGGCTGGGCTCCTTCAGTGCAGTTCCTGCCCAGCCTCTAGTTCATTGCTGATATGGCATGACAAGTTGTCATGTTTTATGGCAGACCTGTGGCCAGGCTCCAGGTCAGAGATATGTCATTCTTACGTGCCTTTCCTGAAGTATTTAATGTCAGTATTCCCCTGAAACAGCACTTCTGGTTGAAAGCCGTGTGGCAAAAGAGCCTCTGCTCTGCAGCTGCTGTATCATGCAAGTCTCACATGTGATTCTTTTTCTCTGGGCTATACTAAGTGTGCCCAGTGCCATCTGAGCCTTGCAAGTGACTGTTGGGACTGGGAGCTGCCAACAAAGTTGTGGCTCTGCTAGAGACAGCATTTTTGCAACTTGCTCTGCGCTGCCTTATCCCCAGTTGCATAATGCAGTGTGATGCAGATAATCCAGTCATGACTACAAAAGGATTTAAAACTCATTTTTAGTCGGAGTCATATTTAATAAAGCTTTCCCTTGCTTGGAGGACTGTTATCTTGGCTTGTGTGTTTAAGAAAAAATGCAGGAGACTGAGTGGGGTGTGAGGGAACCAGATCATGGAGAAGGGACACAAGTGCCTCTGTGTGGCTCCTTGGGTGCTGGTGGTGAAGTCCAGAGCTGTGGGACACGTTTCCACTAGCACCAAGGATGAAAAACCCTTACATGTGCAAGTAGGAGCAGCCCGTAGGTCTGTGCTTTCTCTGAATTTTTCCCTCACAGAGCAAACCTTTGGTGCTTGTCAAAGGAAGGAAAGGCTCTTTCTAGTCTAGTCTGGCTTATGCTTCCCGTTTAAACTCTTTATGTCCAAAATATTGGTGGTCATCCAGGGCCTCCTGCATCTCCAAACAAACTGTGATCCTGGACAAAGCACAGAAGAGGAGAGGATGCTCTTTGCCTCTCTTGTAATGGCCTTTTGTGAAAGTTTGTGCGATTGACCTTATTTCTTTGGTTGTTGCCCTGCCACTGTGTTGTGCAAAGTGCACTGTCTAAAATAACACATAATCTCTGAGTATCTCTGAAAAGTACTGTCTTTTCCTCCTGTATGCCAGCATTTTGCCCACTTTTCTGGCAGAAGCCATGTTTTGAGCTGCCACGTCTGTTGCACCTCCCCTCAGAGCAAACCTGGTGGGGCCTGAACTCCAGTGCTGAACAGCATTTGAGAGCGAGTGTCCTGCTGGCTCCTGCTTTTCTAGTTCCAATAATCCTTGGTCTTGGGGTCTGTTGGCTATATGCTTATGACCTCCTCGAGTCTCTTCTCTGATCAGTACAGGTAAATGTCTGGGAAGTTTTAAGGTTATTTCTTCCCAAGACAGATCCCTCTGAGGGGATCGATGCTGGGCGAGTCCAGAGTAGAGCCACCCAGCTTGCAGCTCCGATGGGACGTTGAAACACCTGAAGGAGAGGGGGCCAGGGCTGTGTTACAATGACACTGGGGCATAAATACTTCAGAATCATCCACCTAGTAGAAAGCTGCTTGGAGAAAACCTGGAATACAGATTTGCAGCGCAAATAGTTAGGGGGCCAGGAAGGAGCTCAGCACTGCCCTGAAGTCCCATGGTGGAACAGGCAGCATCTGGGAAGGGGCAGGGGGGTAGAGGAAGTGGTGAAGGAGTGAAATGTTCTCTGGCAATGCTGCTGCCTCCCTGGGAGGCTGATGAGTTCTTTACAGCCCCCAAAGCTCTTTCCTGTTTTGGTAGCAAACATGACTGCCATAGAAGTGATTTTTAGACAGCAGAGACGGATGCTGCAGTTTATTTTTGGGTACTGAGAACCCCAGAGCAGATGGCATTTAGCAGGCAATGAACACTGCAGGAGTTAAGTAGCAACACTATTGTTTCTGAACTTGCATGACTTATCATTTTGGAAGGCATTCCAGTGGCAGAATAAAAAGTAATAAGAATTGGTTTCAGCAGAGGTATTAAAACAGTCTATGATGTTAAGTCCATAAATAAGCACTTTCCCATGGGGAAAAGGTGTTTGTAAGGATAAGCTAGTTATTGCCTTGATTTACAGATGTTGGTTGTTCCCTGTTTGGATATTAGAGAATGAGAGGGTTCAGAGAAGAATGGTTAAATAATTGAAAGTACTGAGGAATCACCACAATTTAAAAAAAATAAATAATAATAAAAGGTTAGTTCTTATCCCCTCTGGAAAAGGGGACAAGTAGAAAAAGATTTTGTACAGCTCCTAATCTTAAAAGGACAGAGCTTTTTTCCTGACTACTGAGTAATGCAAAGCTAGCAGCCTGCTGAGACTTAAAACATGTCAATTTTGGTAATAAGAAAAATACTTTAAACCAAACTAATGGAGAAGATTTGAAACAAAAATCAATTCTCCACCCCTGTTGGCATAGTGAAGCTCAGGCTCTGAGCTCTGCAGAGTGCTGCTTGGGTACGGTGATGTGCACCAACAATGCTTTTATAGAAGACACCAGCCTTACCTGTGAGACCAAGAGTTGGCTGCATGCCTCAGTGCTCTGCTTCTCTAATTTCAGCCGTATGGCTTCACCCAAATCTACATCACACTCTGTGTCACAAGGAAGAAACACTTGACCTAAAGATGCACTTGTGAAACTTCAGTGTAAAGGGAGGAAATACATGCAGAGAAGCAGGTTAGATCTGATACCACCATAATTAAGGAAACTCCTGTGATCTTGCAGGTTCTTACTCAGCTGAAGCCATACCTGTGGTCAGCGTGTATAGTGTGGTGTTACTTATTAACTAGCAGGAAATGCATAGCTTTGTAGGAGAAGCATCAAGGAGGCATTTTGCTCCAATTAAGCACGAGTCTAGAATAAATTCTGTGATGCACACGCATAGATCAAATTCCACAGTGAAGTGGCTTCAGTAGAAAGTCACATTAGTAGATTCAAACAGGGATATGTTCAAGCTGGTTCAATCAACAGGTAAAACATTTACTTGATTTAATGTGTGAGCCTGAGTGGGACTTACAGTGTTTAGACTTTGCTCTTTAGGCCAGTCGATAATGAAGGGAAAAAAATAATGTTACTCTGCTTAAGTGGGCTCTGTGGTTGTCCTGCTGAACAGGAAGGGTTTAAATGTAACCAAAATAGCTTCACAGAGGAGTATTGCACATGCATTTCACCTTAAATGATCTGAAAGATAATACTTACCATGCAGGTTTGAAAATACAGTTCCCCCAATTCAGTTTGCTGAATACACTGAAGCCTTGGAATGGCCCTAAGGCAGCAGCAATTCATGGAACCAAGTTGCTTTTACTCAGGAAGGAGTTCATTTAATCTCATGGAATACTGTTGGGCAGTGCATGTACACACATGTCTTGCACGTGTGTTTTGGTTTGTTGTTTTTCTTGGCTGGTGAAAGTCAGGTAAACGGGGGTGGGGGGGGCGCGGGGCACGGGGAGGGTTGTTGTGGCAGAATGTAAAAGGCGACTACAAGGGAAACTGCAGGTCTTTTACTCCCCAGCTGGACTTTGCTGAATGCTTGTAACAGAAGAGGGAAGGGCTGCATAGCCAGGATCCTTACCTTCAGCTGGGGCATGCATGGACATCTTGTGAAGAAGGAACAAGGCAACTGAGAAAAAAACTTGTCCCAGATGTTCTCCCAGCCTTTGCGTGTCTTCACAGGGATCTGTCTCTTTACTATAGCTCCAGTTGTTGCTGTTTGGACTGGCTGCAGCTGGTGGTGTCCAGTGTTCAGGTGGATGCTCTGCCTGCGGTAGTGCCTTGCTGTTCTGGGTGAGAGCAGACTGGTTGGGGCTGGCTGCAGCTTTATCTCCAGCTGGTGCCTTGCCTTGGCAGAATGAGGAAGTGCTCGTGGCAGATACGGCTGAAGAGGTGGAATTAAAAATAACCAAAAGGTAGATCCTGGGCTTGGTTACTCAGTGACAGGCCTGTTTCTATTCTGGGATGAGGATAATTTGCACTGAGCTCATTACACCACGACTCTTCCTTAAAATGACTTGACAGTCAATTTCGTTCCAGCTAATAAGGTCCTAAAATGTTAATGAAGCAAATCAATTTTTCATGGCTTTGTATTGCAGTTGTCTGAAAGTGCTGTGTTGCGGCCTGACAATTCAAGGAGCTTTTTAGATATTAAAAGGGCAGTAAAATATTCAGCAGTTTGGAGGATGCTTTGTTTTCTGTTTCAGCTTTTCCCTAATGCTCCCTCTCCCTTTCCTGAGCCTTTATAGTGTATTGTTTACTTGCCCCCTGTGGTCACTTCCTTTCTCCAGTGTCTGCTCTGGTCACTCATGGGCAGAGGTGCCTTGCTTCCACCTTCCGCCACAGGGAGAAGAAGGATGGAGTGCTCAACAGAATAGGCAGAGATGAAACTAGATGAGGGAGACTCCTCCTGCTGAAGTACTATTTGAAATAGATTTAATTTGATGGGACAAAGTAGAGAAATGGCATCATGTTCATCCTTCTTCATTCTTTCGGAGGGGAGTGGTAGTGTCAAAAGTTACAGCCTTTGCTCCTTATGGCAAGTCTCTTTCTGAGACGACAGAATTACCTGGCATAAATGCTTTCTGTGCTCAGTATTTCACGAGTTATGGAAAGAGGAGAAAAATGTTGCATGCATCGTATAGCCACACTGATGGTGAAACAGCTACCTGCACTGGCTTGGGAATTAGGTAGATGTCAACCACCCTTTATTTCTCTGAGCTGCTCTTTTCATACTGTCAGAAGGGCGCAAACCTTCATGACTGCTGCTGGAGTTATTTTGATGGAGTTATTTTGATTATTTGTTACTGCTCTCTCCATTCTGGTTTTTATAACTATGGAGACAGGAAGTACTGAGCTGTGTGGTCTGAGGAGTGTGTGTGGGTTTTTGTTTTGCTTTTAATTGAATTCCAGTTCTAACTGTAATTAATTTCTACGTTCCTGAGAAAAAGATAATTGACTAATGTTTTGGAACAAACATAAAGTTTTCCAATTTTTATACATGGAAACCTTGTACTGCCACACCAATAAGGGATGATCTCATGTTAGGGAAACTAGTGGATGAAAGATAAACTAGCATTTTGAATAATTACTCTCCTTTAGCTGCTGAGTTGAGCATCCAAAATGCTTTCCACACAAGTTCTTCACCCAGAGGTGTGCTCGGTCCAGTGCCAAAGGCTTCCTAAGAGCTTCTGCAAGCGCTGAGGTGTGTCAATGTCCTCTTCTGCTGGGACAGCAAGGGGTTAAGAGCTAGGTGACCCTGTCATGACTTGGGAAAGGAGGAGGGTATTTAACCCCTAAAGCCTTCCAGTCTCTATCTGGTGTTTGTGTGTCCTCTCCCCTTCCCTGCCTGGCTAAAATTAGAGGTAGCATTGCCAGGTACAGCATCTGTCTCCTGGGCAGATCTTGCAGAGCACCTTACCCTTTGGCATGGCCCTGGCTTCCCACCAGGGCGAGTAGTCTGGTGGCTTCTTGGGTAGGAGGTGAAGTGCAGGGTAACCTCGGTGATGGTGCGGGAAGCTGCTTGAGCTTGAATGGAGCAGAGGACAGCGTCTGCAGCGGGTCTGGGGTGACCGGCATGGCAAACTGTGGATGTACGTCCTAAAGCTTGACCTAGACCTATCGGGTCCAAGCTGAAGAGCATTCCTGCCTGTTTCCAGAGATCTGGCACAGAGGTTGTTTCATGTTTCTGTCATCTGGCATGAATTAAGAGCCTTGGGAAAACATTTTCCTGTGCAGCGAGCTGGAGGAAATATTCAAGGTGAGCCATATACACATTCACAGCCCAGAGCTGTGAGGCCTAGAGATGAGGTGCTGGCTCGAGAGGCAGCTGGTGCTCTGAGTGCAAGAGCTGAAGGCTGTCTGGTGGTTGTGTCAGCCAGCAGCCCCAAGGCTGAGCCTGCCCCTCTAGCAGCGGTGATGCTCTGGAGTGGAGCTGGGCACCCACAGGAGAGTGCTCTGTGTTTGAGGAAGGTGTCTCTGCTGACATTTTTGATCTTGGACCTTTTAAAGGAAAAATGGCAAGTTGCCATCAGTTCCTTTTGCATATTTTGGAAACCTCTAACCCTCTTCTTTGCTCTCAACATCCTTTCCTCTGTGCTCTCAGCTTCTGGTCTTTGGAGACTCATCTTTGCAGGTTGGTGCTATGCCTTGTGACTGGCTACCTTTCCCACTCTGCATTTCCAGAGGAAGCTTTTCTTTTTGTTTTCAAGCTTTAATTTTTTTAACTATATTTAATCAGAGGCTGATTTGTTCCTGAGCATGTGCTGTACTTGATGGGTGGTTCTGCTCACCAGCCTGCTGTTGTGTTCAGTGCTTACCAACAGAGTTTTCTTCTCTATAGCTTTTTTCCACAGTTGTCCCTCCCACTGGGACACTTTCACAGGCTGAGATTTTTGTTGTTGTATTTGTTTGCTATTTTTAGTCGCCTTTAACCAGGGCTGCAATGTGAGGATCCTGAAACTTTCTGTTCATAGTGTGGGTTTCACCCTGTTCTGCTCCCTTTTGTGATGCCTCTTGCTTTCAGCTGCTTTTTTTTGTTGTGTTTGCAGCCAGGAGACTAGATTCCATTGAGAATAAAATGAAGTCCTAACTTGGAGGTCTCTCTCTACCCATTCCCCTGCTCCAAGTAGGCCAGATAGATTAAGTCACTCAGGACCCCAGAAATAAAACATGGAAAGTGCAGAGATCTAACTTTCTGGGAAATATTTTTGTGCGTGACATGCAGGCAGTGCTGTGAAGAGCATATTAAAAATTCATACCAATACAGAGCAGTATTCTCAGTGCGCAGTGCTTGAGAATAAGCTGATGCATCATGCACAGCAACATTTGCAGGAAGCCACTCATTTGTTTCATCCAAGCAGAGGGTGGTGAAGGCGAGGTTTAAATGGTGTGGGGTAGAAGCAGGCTTGGTGTGAGACACCATCTCTTTTCCCTCTCCTTCTGCCAAGACTCCAGGCAAATTTCTCATCTCCTGTAGAGCTGGCTGCAAAGTCTTGGTGTATGAAGGCATTGCCTGTGCTTCCAGCAGAGAGGGAAATGTGTGCACGTGGCTATTCAATTCCTCCTGCCTCTGGGACTGGTTTGATCTGATTGTGTAAGTGCTCCAGATGGTGAACTTCAAAACAACCAGCAGCCAGGCAAAGAAGTTGTAGCTTCTCCAACCCCAGTCTCTTTGCAGTTGTATGGACAAAAGGAGGTAGGACTGCCTGTGAAGCAAAAGGGTGTCCTGGAACATAAAGCTGTCTTGTGAGCCCTACCTTCTGACTGCTGTTGGAAACCAAGCACAGGACACATGGTTTTGGTACACAGACAGTGTTGGTGTATTAGTCTCTACTTTTCTGGAGGCATGACTGCTGAGTGCTGTGCAGACAGATGTCACAAGCACAGCTTAGTCAAAGGAGGCTTGACAGAAGAGCAGTTGAGGCTGAGATGTAAAGTCTATCTTGTGCCAACCCCACCTGTATTGGTTGGTGTCTGAAGGCCTTCAGCAAGGTGGAAGAATGAGAAGGGATTTCAGGTAGGAGCGCAAATGAGCAGTGGGGCTGCAAAAAACAGTGGGTATGTGGTTGGAGCAGCTCTGAAGCATGCGGTGGAGGGAGTAGGACAGTGCTGAGGCAGGGCATGCTGTAGGAACAGCTTGGTTTTGGCTGTCTCATGCCCCTGCTATGAAGCATGGGCAATGTCTTCAAGGTCCCAAGCAGGCTGAAGAGAGAGGAGCAGCACCATAGAGGCAGGGTCGGGGTCCTGCTCATCCATTGCTTTCTGGTTGTCACTGTGGAGCCCAGATCCTGACACCAGGAATGACAACATGAAAATGAGAAACGCCATCAGGCTCATACTGACCAATTGTGTTCTCCTGGGAGCTCTGAGAGAAAGGAGGTGGCATGGCAGTCTGGAGCAGAGTCTCTCACCCCTGTGCCCTTGCTGCAGATTGTTGACATATGAACAGGAAACTTTGTGCCACTTAGCACAGCCGTGGCAGTGGGAACTCTGTGAAGGCAAATGGTCCGGGGGGATTTTCCTCCTTGCATGCAAAAGTCTTCTCACTGTTAAACAGCCAAGTAGGTTTACAGCTGGGCTTGTCTGGTTGCCAACATGGAGTAACCGAACACTCCTGCAAGTTCTTGCTTTTCTTGCTGTCAGCCTCCCTGCTAACTCTCTGATTCGTCATGGGTATCTGGCATTTCACGGGTATTTTCTAAAGGCCAGTGAAGTGTGCTTTGCAGCATGCATGGATCTGGTGGCTGGCATGGGCTCTGAGGGAGGCATCCCTCCGCGAATCACAGTAAATCAGGGACAGAAGGAAAAATGTGCCTTGCTCTGTACTTGAACAGAAATTGTACACCTGTGCTTTTCTGTGTTCCTGGGCATATATGGCAGTAGAAATGTGTTCCTCGTGCACCGAGTGATGATACACAATTGAGCTCTCTCCAGCACACGCAGTTATCCTTGTGGGCTACAGGCACTGGCCTGGCCCAGGAACCCAGCACAAGTAGCTCAAAGTTTGCCGTGCCTGTGTCTGTTCTGCGATAAAACAGT